>NC_140413.1:197066803-199566803 GCF_965140295.1 Lepidochelys olivacea | reverse complement strand
AAACAGAACTTTCACACCATAGCCTGGCCAGTCATGAAACTGGTTTTCAAAGCTTCTCTGATGCGTACCGCGCCCTCCTGTGCTCTTCTAACCGCCCTGGTGTCTGGCTGTGCGTAACCAGCAGCCAGGCGATTTGCCTCAACCTCCCACCCCGCCATAAACATCTCCCCCTTACTCTCACAGATATTGTGGAGCACACAGCAAGCAGTAATAACAGTGGGAATATTGGTTTCGCTGAGGTCTAAGCGAGTCAGTAAACTGCACCAGCGCGCCTTTAAACGTCCAAATGCACATTCTACCAACATTCTGCACTTGCTCAGCCTGTAGTTGAACAGCTCCTGACTACTGTCCAGGCTGCCTGTGTACAGCTTCATGAGCCATGGCATTAAGGGGTAGGCTGGGTCCCCAAGGATACATATAGGCATTTCAACATCCCCAACAGTTATTTTCTGGTCTGGGAATAAAGTCACTTTCTGCAGCTTTTGAAACAGACCAGAGTTCCTGAAGATGCGAGCGTCCTACACCTTTCCCGGCCATCCCACGTTGATGTTGGTGAAACGTCCCTTGTGATCCACCAGAGCTTGCAGCACTATCGAAAAGTACCCCTTGCGGTTTATGTACTCGGCGGCTTGGTGCTCCGGTGCCAAGATAGGGATATGGGTTCCGTCTATAGCCCCACCACAGTTAGGGAATCCCACTGCAGCAAAGCCATCCACTATGACCTGCACATTCCCCAGGGTCACTACCCTTGATATCAGCAGATCTTTGATTGCGTGGGCTACTTGCATCACAGTAGATTTGCCCACTCCAAATTGATTCCCAACTGACCGGTAGCTGTCTGGCGTTGCAAGCTTCCACAGGGCTATTGCCACTCGCTTCTCAACTGTGAGGGCTGCTCTCATCTTGGTATTCATGCGCTTCAGGGCAGGGGAAAGCAAGTCACAAAGTTCCATGAAAGTGCCCTTACGCATGCGAAAGTTTCGCAGCCACTGGGAATCGTCCCAGACCTGCAACACTATGCGGTCCCACCAGTCTGTGCTTGTTTCCCAAGCCCAGAATCGGTGTTCCACAGCATGAACCTGCCCCATTAGCACCATGATGCATGCATTGGCAGGGCCCATGCTTTCAGAGAAATCTGTGTCCATGTCCTGATCACTCACGTGACCGCGCTGACGTCGCCTCCTCGCCCGGTATCGCTTTGCCAGGTTCTGGTGCTGCATATACTGCTGGATAATGCGTGTGGTGTTTAATGTGCTCCTAATTGCCAAAGTGAGCTGAGTGGCCTCCATGCTTGCCTTGGTATGGCGTCGGCACAGAAAAAAGGCGCGGAACGATGGTCTGCCGTTGCTCTGACGGAGGGAGGGGCGACTGACGACACGGCTTACAGGGTTGGCTTCAGGGAGCTAAAATCAACAAAGGGGGTGCCTGTACATCAAGGAGTATTTCAGGCAGGACTGCACAGAGGGTTCCAATAAGAAATGGTGCACCTAAGTTATCGTTCTTATTGGAACAAGGAGGTTAGCCTGGCCTCTGATTGATACATGGCTAGATTTACCTCGCTGCACCTTCTCTGTGAGTGACTGCAGTGTGATCTAGAGGAATGAGTCCCCTAGACAGGGGAGGAGGCAAATGAGTACAAAACAAATCTGGTCTATTTCTTGTTCTGACCCACTCCATCTGTCTTTTACATCTTTGGCTGGCAGCAGACAGTGCAGAAGGACTGCATGCCATCCACATCTCATGGCTGCTCGGCAGAAGATGGTACAGTACGACTGCTAGCCATCTTCATCTCTTGCCTGTCTGGCAGAAGATGGTACAGTACGACTGCTAGCAGTCCGTATCGCCTGCCCGCTCACCATAAGACGGTTCAATAGGACTGACTGCAGGACTAAAGAGAATGACCTGGTCAAGTCACTCCAAATTTAGTCCCTGCGCCCATGTCTGCCCAGGCGCTCCCAGCTGACGTGGCCAGGAGCACCTCGGACATGACGTTGACGGCTACCAGTCGTACTGTACCGTCTGCTGCCACAAGGCAAGGGGTTGCTGCTACTGTGTAGCAATGCCATACCGCGTCTGCCAGCACCCAGGAGACATAGGGTGACGGTTACCTGAGCGGGCTCCATGCTTGCCGTGGTATGGCGTCTGCACAGGTAACTCAGGAAAAAAGGCGCGAAATGATTGTCTGCCCTTGCTTTCATGGAGGTAGGGAGGGAACGGGGGCCTGACGATACGTACCCAGAACCACCCGCGACAATGTTTTAGCCCCATCAGGCATTGGGATCTCAACCCAGAATTCCAATGGGCAGCGGAGACTGCGGGAACTGTGGGATAGCTACCCACAGTGCAACGCTCCGGAAGTCGACGCTTGCCTCGGTACTGTGGAAGCGCTCCGCCGAGTTAATGCACTTAATGCACTTAGAGCATTTTCTGTGGGGACACACACACTCGAATATATAAAACCGATTTCTAAAAAACCGACTTCTATAAATTCGACCTTGTTCCGTAGTGTAGACATACCCACAGGGTCGGAAACTACAGTCCCCGTGCACAAGAACCAGAAATCTAACCAACCACGAAGTGTATTTTCAAACTCGAAATTTTCAAAAGTGATGGTAGGTGCCCAACGGGAGAGAAGAGGCTTGATTTTTCACAAGGGCTGAACAGTAGGTGCCCTCAGGAAAACCAAACCCTTGAGTGGTGCCGGAGGTTGGGCACCCAGGTGTGAGGCACCAACAATCATGAGTCATTTTGGAAGTGCCTACTTGTTTTCGCACATCAAGTCGCTTGCTCACCCCGGCTTCAAGGAAGGAAGAGCTGCTGTCGTGCAGTGTCAGATACCTACTGTGCACCGAGACCAGGAGAGCCAGCAGCAGCGGCGCCACGCTCACAGCCTTCATCGCAGAGCAGCTCCGGCTGCTGTAACGCTCCCGCAGCGGCCGCACATGGGGCAGGGGCCGCAACCTCCACCTGCCCCCGCCCCCAGCTTCAGGGCAGGGACGGGCTCCCTCAGGCCCCTCTTCCACACACCCCGGGCAGGGACAGGCCCCCACCTCCCGGGCAGCAGGCACTGATGGCCGCGGCCACCTCAAAGGGCCAAGTTCATCCACTCCCCCCCTGCGGGCTAAACGGGCGCCTGCCCGCCCGCAGCGCAGGCTCGGCCCTGAAGCGGTTACTTAGCAACCGTTTGCCACCGAGAGGCCAATCCCCGCCTTCCGGCCCGTCTGACCTTCCACCCGGAAGTGAAGTGTCAGTTCACGCGTTCTAACCGAAGGAAGGAGGGCGGGCAGGCACCGGGGCGTGGGGGGGGGGGTGCCAGGGAGCTGCCTGCAGGACGCCCCTTGCCCTGCGAGGGGAGGAGCCGGGCCGCCGCAGCAGGTGGGGTGGAAGCCGCAATCCGTAACCCCGGTGTGTTTTGGGTCGGACCCCCTCCTCCCAGAGCCCAGCCTGCTCGCTCTCGACCCAGAGCTGCTTCCCGTCGGGCTCGGGTGCGTGTCAATTGCTGTGGCCTCTTCCCGCCCTCCTCCGGTGGGGGGGGGGGGCAGGGACAAGCTGCACGCGGGCCCTTGGCACGCGAGCGCGACTCAGCGAAGGAGAGGCAGGATCCTCCCCTCTCACAGCCACACCTGGGGCCGCAGCAACAGGCCAGGGAGGGATGTTACACGGCATCTCCTCCCGGCTGTGAGCAACGTGTCGCACCTAAGCACAGGCGGCCGCGGGCTGGGGTGGGGGGAGAAAGGGCTGAGATGTGCCGCCGAATGGGGGAGGAAGGAGATTCGTCACGAAACAGCTGTGCAGAGAAGCCTCTTCCCCCGGGGGCTGGGGAGACTGTACGCCGGGGGCACCCCCACATAGCAGTCAAGCGACCCCCACCCCTTACGGGCAGCAAGGGAGCCCCCCTCCCCATAAAGAAGGGCGCTTGGGGAAAGGGAGGGCCTCTCCCTTGTCCTTCGCTGGAAAGAAGAGGCACCTCCCTACTGCTCCCCCATGGAGGGAGCCACCCGAGTGTTTCCCTCCCCCACCACACACACACAGAGAGGGGACCCACCCCGATCCCCTCTGGATGGATGGCGACGCCTCAGAGTCGCCCGGCTCCCGCACGCCTTGCCCGCAAGGAGGGAATCACCCCGCGGCGAGAGAGTCCACCATGGCCTGAGCTCACTCGTGTGCCCGGCGCTGCCCCCGGCCTGTCCCTTTAAGGCCCCTCCCCTCGGCCGCGGCGCCGGAGCCCGTGTGCTGCGAGCGGCCCGGTGGGGCGGGGGCTGATGAGCGGCGGCTGCCGGAGCCAACGGGCCGCGGGGTGGGAGGCGGGCGCTGCGGGGGTGTCGGGTTCGAGCGAGGCGTGACCCAGTTGACAGGCGCTGTGAGCCGCTGGGCAGGAGCGAGCCGTGCAGGGGGACGCAGGGGACGGCCGCCGGGTCAGCGACGCTCCACCCTCCCGTCTCCGGTGAGCCTGGGGAACGTGCAGCTCAAAGCCGCCGCCAGCCACAGCACCATGTACCCCAGCAACAAGCGGAAAAAGCTCTGGAAGGAGGAGAAAGGTACCAGCCCCTCGCAGCCCGGTCTCCGCCGGGCAGGGCACCCCATCTCCCCGCCGGGTGGGGAGCCCCTCTCCCTGCCCGCCCGGTGCGGGAGGTACTCGCTTCCCCTCAGCCCTACCTCTTGTCTGTCCCCCTTGCCTAGTGGGCCAAGGTGCCGACCCCCTTGTCCTCCTGCTGGGCAGCGTAACCCTCCCCCCGCCCCAGTAGGGCAGCTGGTAGGTCCTTTGGCCCCACGATCCTTCTCGTGGGGGGGCAGAGTGGCCCTTCGTCTCCTCCTCCCCCGTCCCCCTGCTGCTATCTCGGTGGGACAGGGTCTCAACCCCGCCTTGCTGTACTCGGTGAATGGTTCTCCTGGGTTTTGAGCTACCCCCCGCCTCCGTGGCTCTGAGGTGTGAGCTCCCTAGTTGCTCTTATGCCTTGAATTTCTCAATCCTCTTCCACCATGTGTGGGTAGGGGTGCTGGGGATGCTTCCCCACCCCCTGGTTTGAAGTAGTAACAACAATACATGGTTTCCATGGTTTCCATCAGCAGCACCCCCACTATAAACATTGTTCCAGTACCCCTGTTTATGGGTCATTCCCCCCCCTCCACTTTTCTCTGTGCTGCACCTTTCTCTGGGGAATGTGTCTTTACTCCCAGTGTTTCTCTTCTCCAGCCACCCCTGTGTGTGTCAGTCTAGCCATGAGCCTCCTTTCTTTTCTTTGATATATTTTGGCTATCTTTCTCAAACAATCACCCTTTTCTTGTATGTGACTTCTCCTTTTCCTTGCATTCTCTCTGTCCCTCTCTTTTCCTTTACATGACTGTGGATTCTCTCCCTTCTTAGACCCTTATTCAAACCTGATCTTTCTCCAAAGAGGCTATGCCAATCAGTATAAACAAATATTTGTATTTTATGTGCTTACAACAAAACTCGTTTTCTTGTTTTTTTTACATAGGGATGACATGTCAGATAACTGTGTGCTACTAGGGGGAAAAACATGAATAAAAGTAGAGTGTTTCTTGCTACCCTTACCCCTTTTATTTGCTAGATCTAGGCAGGAAAACACATCTGCAATGCTACTTATCACAAAACAGACATAGAATAGAGAGAGAAATCTGAAACAAGTTCAAGTGCCCAAAAGCGCAATAATTTTTTTTTTAAAGTAGCTGGGGGAGGTTGGAGGGAAAAGAGAGGGATACTAAATGGCAAACTAAACACTTAAATGGCTCTAACTGAAGGAAACATTTTGAAACCAAATATAACTTTAAATCTCACAAACTTATTTTGATCAAATGCTAGTTTTGATTTCGAGGCCATTTAAAATGGAAGAAGAGAAAAAGGTGTTAAATTGGAAAAATATAGGTGAAATATTTCCTCTATAAACTACTTGGTAGAAAAAGTAAACATTCCATACAATGTATGTAAAAAGATAAAACTAAAACTGATTCTACTGCTGTAAAGTTAGTCATATGAAAGATTGGTATGTTTCAGGTAGGTGAGAAATAAAATTATATAAGATACTAAATGAAGTGTTTAATCCAAACATAACTCCACCACTTTAAGTTGCATGACTTTTTATTGTTGTGTTTAACTATTGAACACGGATAGCAGCTTAAATAAAACTTATTGATCTTCTTGGCATGAACCTTGCAATAGCAGCTAAGTGAAATCTTCATTGTAGAAAACAGCTGAGCTCCCTCCTGTGAAAAATGTTTCCCTTTTAGTAAGGGAACTGACATTTAGAACTGGATCCTACCTTCAAAACTCTGTCATCAATCTCATAGGAGAGTTTTGGTTTTTTTTTCCCCTTCTTAATTGGAAAAAGAGCAACTTGTCCACAAACACTGAATAGCCATCAAGCTGATCTTGCAATTTTGGTCTTATTGTATTGACTGTTTTGAAGACAATCCAAACATACACAGAATAATAGAAACAGTACAAAATCCTGTTACCAATATCCTCTAATATAAATTAGTTTAGTTGTTTATCCTGGAAACACTCATGTTGACCTTCTATTTAGTGTTCATATAAAATGAAAAACTACACTCTTAAACAGCAAACAAGTATGACTGACGATGTAAAATATTGTTCTCTTTCTCATATTTTGTTGTTGCTGTTTCTTCTACCATAGGATTCCTATAATTTATTCTCAGTAAGGTGGTACATGGAGGCCAGGGCCTTGTTGTGCTAGATGCTGCATGAACATAACGGACAGCTGCTACTTGAGAGAGAAGACTTAAGTCTTAAACATAACTCCATATGGGGGGGGCAGGCGGGGGGGAAGAGCAAAACAAATACATAATCAATCTGCCTGAGGCTAGCCCAACTTTTTATGTTTCACTTAAATGTACAAGAAGTTATTTATGTGGCATGGGCTCTACAGGCAAAAACTACTTTCCTGAGCTGAGATTTTTATCTTACATGCCTGATGCTATTGTTCCTACTTGCAGTGGATAAAATGACAGTCAAATTGTGATGGGCACTCTTAATTTTGAGCTCCCTTCTATTGATGAATATTCAGTATCTTAAATATATGATCAAGCAATACTAACTTCCTGCAGAAATGTTAATGGAATGCACTTGGTTTACTTAGGGGCATGTGAGGAGGGGAGAGGTTTATAAAACTTAAAACTGTGAATGCTTTCTCCCATCTAACAGAGAGAAGAAATAGGGGCTTCACATTTGCAGGCAATTACTGTACCAAAGTTGATAGAAGATTCCTAAGCATGAGCAGCATTCTATTAGGAATCTCAGCACCTTTCTACCTCTGGCATTTGTCAGGGGAGCTTCTCATCAAGGGTGTACTGTATATCTGGGATTTGGTGGTGAGGGATGCTCCTACTTCATCATTTCTATTGAGACTGTCCATTAATGTCTAGTAAATGTCCTTAAGCCTTGATTAATCTCTCTCTCTCTCTTTTTGTAGCTGTGTTGGTCCTGGAATATGAGGATATGAGAGAGACTGGGTGGGTGAGTTGATGAAAGAGACAAGCTTTTGAGCTTACATACCTGAAGAAGAGCTCTGTGGAGCTCGAAAGCTTGTTTCCTTCGCTAACAGAAATTGGTCCAATAAAACATGTTACCTCATCCACCCTGTCTCTCATTTGATTACTAAATGTCAGTATTGCAATGTCTGTATTGTAGATGCCTACCTTCTGGATTCTTTTTTTCCCCTGGTTGTCTTCCTACCAGGTGAATACCTGCAGTGCCTGTCTGTGGCTGGTATGCATTCACAAGCTGCAGCAGTTTGAAATTGACCTTTTTTCTTTCTGTTTCACTCTTTACCTGGATCTTACAATTTCACACAAGAGCCGGCTCTCTGCAAACTAAGGAAAATAACACTTCATTGATTCACATTTGAGAGGTGATATTTACAGCTATGGATATTAGAGACTTTTCTGAGAGCTTAATTTTAACAGAAACTGATAGTTTAGGACTACGCTGCTCCACACGAGTAAGTTTCAAGCCCTGCAAGTAATAAAGATATAGAAGAATTTTGTTCCTTAAAGGCAACAAATTGACTTGTACCCTTTTCACTAAAATTCAGTAGAAGTCTGTTTGCTTGTCTGTCCTGCAGCTCTGAAGTTTTGAGTGTTGTCTATAGTACCAATTGATCTCTGCAGTTTCAGGTTCATCTTTCAGTAGTACCTGTAGCACACGTGAAATATTTGTATTCTGTGTTCTCGAGGATTAAACAATTGAATTACATTGAAATTTTATTGAATAATAATCTAATGACATTGATTTTTTTATTTTATTTCTAAAGGTCCAATTAAGGTACACAATCATTATGTATTTTTTCCAATCCTCCAGGTTAAGTTGGTTTAAAAATGTATTGCAATCTAAAAATATTTAGAATAAGAGGGAGTCTCCTTTTATACTGAGAAGTCAAACTTTGATTATTGGACTTCACAGTTTTGTAAATTCTCCGTAAAGACTGGTATCTTTCAGGTGATAGAAATTTCTATCTGAGCAGCAGCAGCCTCTCCATCCTGCTGAATCAATGTGCCTCAAACAGGATCTGAAAATACAATTTTTAGATGGAGAGTAACTCCTTCCCCATGTCTGTCTAGTCCTGGGCCTTGACTAAGAGCAGCAGATATGATATTGGACTAAGATCTCAAGAAGGAAAAAACATTTGGCTGCTTCAGATAATGTTAAACATACTTGTATGTGAAAGTGAACTAAATGCTTTTAGATAAACTTAATTTGTATTATGTAGTTCACTTGTTACTATACCCAAATTATGCTTATATGGAAAATGACTGCCAGAGGCTAGACTTGAATACAAGAGTACTGGTGTGCTCCACAGTATTGTGCCACTTTCTTTTTATGGAAGAGAGAATTTATATAATGCAATAAGAAGAAAGGGGGTTAAACAATCTTATTATAACATTTCATATAGATGAAGTGGCTTCCCCCACAAAACTGGGATTTATTATGCTAATAGAATACACAGAGGTTGAGATTTCATCATCTGCCTTTCCTGTCACCCATATGACTTTGGCATGTGGGTTGGAATAGCAGCTGCAGCCCTTCCTTTTCATTTGGATGTAGCAGACCCACTGAAGTTTTTAAAACTCAGGAACCTGGGATGGCACTTCTGGCCCCCTCCCCTTTGTTGTCATGCGTGCCTTTCAGAATCCTCAGTTAATATGTCATGAATACTAGTATAGGAATCTCAGATGGATGTGGGCCTGATACTAATAGAGATCAACAGAACACTGGATCCTGAGAGGACCAAAGGTCTAATCTGTGTTTCTAATGCATATTGTCATGATAAGTGGGTATCTCAGGATAATATATTAATACAACACGAAATGGATAACAAAGGTTTTAACAGTGAAGTGTATTCTGGGGTTTTGCGTCACGTTACGGCTGACTTATTACAGTTGTTACAATCACCGCTAAAAACATTCTCGGTCTTTTGTTAAACCCACAGAAAAAGAAGGAAAACAATTAAAGCATTTGAAACTTAAAGAAGTAATGCTTTCATTTTAATAATTTCCCTCTTCCTTTAGCTGTATAGAGCCTTTTTTTAAATAAGGGAAAACCCCTGTTTTGATGATCTCTTTAGATTATATGAATTGTCCGTTTTTTAAGGTGAGGGTGTTATAAATCCAATCCTGTTTCTTTTAAGACAAAACAAAATGATTTCCCGTAAGAATAATAGCAAAAATAGGAAATGTGGCTTTTGTCTCTGATGCTCTCTTGCTTGCGACCTAGCTGTGAGAGAAGTACAGGGAAAGCACATGGGTTTATCCGTCACTGCAAGACTTGGAAAACAGCTACCAACAGCAAGCTGTTTTTAGGCATTACTTTTAGCTTCCCTTTCTGGTCACAGGTTTACTACAGCAGGGTTGCGAATAGTGGAATTATCTTGTCTGTCTAAGCCAGGCTATCTTTTTGCCTTTTGTTCAATAAAATAGGAGAGAGGATAAATGAGGTGGGGATGGAAAATGACAAGGAGGGGATGGTGTTAGGAACCTAACATCCCAGGTGGTGGTCACGATTTATCTGATGCTGGTGGAGGTGGTGATTACTGGTGAAGCCCAGCTCTGGGAGAAGCTGGGTAAGGTGTAAAGCCAGGAAGTTGGCCACAGAAAAAGGCTGCAGGGGCAGAATCTGCAGTCACTCTTTCGGCACAGAGATGAGGGTGGGAGGAAACCCAAAGGGGAGCAAAAACTGTGGGATCCTGTCCCTAATGAAGAGGTTTACCCAGAGGAGTTGCAGGGCAGAAAGTTAGTGGAAAGTAAAGTAGGCAGAAGCTCAGGGAAAGAGCAGCAGTGTTTGAGACCATGTAGTCCTTGGCTGCTGAGTATAGGGCCTCTGGGATGGAACCTGAAGTAACGGGTGGACCCAGATACATCTACTAGTCACTGGGAAGTGGTGCAGGACTGTTGAATGTGCCATACAGACAGCTGGTTTGGTGAGATTTTGATACCCTGAAAGGGGGGACAATACAGTGACATAGTTGGAGGGCTGAGTCCTAGAGAAAGCACCCAGAGTCCTGGTGAGAGAGAGAGAAGGGGTACTAATCCAGATGCGAGCTGATTTCCAGATGACCCACAAAGGAGCGTCCCCAGCAGTGAGTGTACTCATCACAACTAGCCTTTCTATCTCTGGGTCTTGTTTGCTTTTTACAAACCATTTAAGTAATGGGCTGTTGTTTTGGACAGTTGTAGGATACAGACCTCTGCACCTAAAACCTCCATCAAGAAGGTAATGGAAGATGTGTGCAACCAAAGAATGGAGGTCAGATTGTACTTCAGTGTATCAACTTACCAGTCGGAGGACATCTTAGGGCTTATCTACACAGGCATTTTAGTTCGTGCTGAGTTGATGCGTACTAGTTGGTATGCAATATGTAATCTGCAGTAATAGTGTGCAAATGAGATAACTGTGTCTTGTTTCAATGCACATGATTGTGTACATGTGACAGGGGATTTGTGTGTGTGATTTGGCATTTCAGGTGGTTATCCCATGGTCCTTTGCTTCATTGCTGAACTGTGTTTATTCTGGCACTTTGTTTGCAGTGCATTGTGGAATACATAGTGGAAGCCAGTAGAGTTCTGGGAGTTGGGGGTCAAACTCTGAAAATCCCATGATTCCTTGCCCTCTGTCCTGTGATTACTCTTTCTGGGTGGGCTAGCACCATTTGTTGAATTTCTGTCGGCCATCCTGGATGCAATAATGCTCTGTTCCACAGTGCTGGCAATCATGAATACACAGAGACTGCTTGCAATTTGGTTGAGTTCTCAGCATTGGGTGGCTTTGGCTTTCAACCACTGAGCAGCTGATGTGGCTACAACATCTGCAGCAGCAGAGAGAGAGAAAGAGGAGGAGAAGAATACGAAGCAACTGGTACTACGTAAGCTGTTCCTGGAACACAGTACAGAGTTGTTTCTGGGCTAGGGGAAAACAGAATCAATGGGTGGGAAAGCATCTCATGGTGGTGGTGTTTTGCAGACCTGGGATGACCAGCAGTGGTGACAGAATTTCAGGATGGTGAAGGCAAACATTTTTTTTGAAATCTGTGCTGAACTTGGAACTGTGGAGGGAGCACACTGCCATGTGGAATCCCATGCTTATTAAGAAAATGAGTTGCCATTGCCCTCAGGCAGCTGGCCACCCCTGACTGTTACTAGTCTGTATCTAACCAATTTGGCTTGGGAAGATTGGCTGTTAGGGGAGGGAGGCCTTTCTCATGCAGTTATGTGCTGTTATGCAGGAGGTATTGTTGTGCTGGGTTACAAAGCTTTATAACGCTTAGGAGATTATTGATGTCTTTGCACATATGGCGTTCCAGAATAGTGTTAGACCCCTGGGTCCCCTCATTTGCTTCCTGCACCAGTTTTTGGAGTTCATAAGCGGAGAAAGGGCTATTTCTCCAAGGCCTGATTGTCCACCAGAGCAGGTTCACAAACATACATGCAAGGTGGTCTGGAAAGGTCCCTGATGTTAGGATCTTTTAGAATCACCCCTGTTCACCTTAATGAATCACAGTGATCCTGAGGGTAGACTCCTCATGGACATTAATGGTGTGGAGATTGTTCAGGTCATCCTGGGAGATGGAGCTTATTTTTTTATTTCCCAAGCTAATGAAGCCATTTACAGGGCACTTGGACAGAAGAAAGGAGCTGTTCTACTGTTGCCTTAGTAGTTGCAGAATAACTGTGGACTGTGCATTTGCCCATTGGAAAGTGAGATAGCACGATCTTATGACTAGGTTTGATGTTGCAAAATGACATCAGCCTACGATCATAGTTGCATGTTTGTTGCACAATATTGGTGAGAGTAAGGGAGAAAGTTTTATGAGTTGGAGGCTGAGGTGCAGATATTTGCTCAACACCATGAGCGGCCAGCAAGGCATCCACTGCGAAGTATAAACCACCTTGGCAATAATGTCAGGGATGCCTCTTGTTTTTACTTTGAGTCTGGTGCCTGAAAATGTGCAGCTGTCATCTCTGAGAAGGTAGGGGTGGGTGATGATTTTTATGGGAAGAGATGTTATGGTACTCTTTATGCTGTGTGTGCTTTTGAGTTGAAACAAACAAATACCTTTGCCCTTCCCCCAATCTGATTCTGCTGTTAAATTGAATTTTTTTGTGCCATGCATTGCAGAAGCTTTGACTTTTTAAGTGGTTTTATTGTAAGCTTATGCCAGTAAATAATAACCAAAAATAAAATGTATAAACATTACAAACTCTGCTTGTAGTGATTAAAACATGGAGGAGAACAAAGGAGAGACAAGATGATGGTGATCAACAGGCAGTGGTGCTAGAAGGAGGGCTTTGGAATGTTTGACCGCTGGGAGGCATCCTCGGACAGAGGACTATTCTCAGGGGAAATAGAATTCTGGGATGGAGGTTGGCACATCTGATTAAAAGAGCTTTAAACTAGGAATTCAGGGGAGACTGTTTCGAGGTGCTCATGTAATCTCCATGCCCGATTCTGATATTGAATGGGAGGGAAAATCAAGTCAGAGCAGATACAACAATGGAGAAAAGAACAGCAGAGGCTAGGAGAATAGACATCAAGAGGAAAGAGTCTCATTGGTATTCGTGAGCAGTCAGGTGATGCTGGCTGTAGAATAATTGTACTTAATCGCGGGGAGGAATCTGGGTGAAGACGAGCAGAAACAACTAAGATGTCTACACCAATTCAGAAGTCTGGGTAACAAAATGGAGGGACTAGAACTACTGGTGCAGGAAGTGAAATCAGATGATATAGGGATAACAGAAATCTGGTGGAACAGTAGTCATGATTGGAGTACAGGTATTAAAGGGTATGTGCTGTTTGGGAAAGATGGAAATAAAGGTAAAGATGGTGGAGTAGCATTGTATTTTAATGACAAGGTAGACTTTAAAGAAGTTAGAAGTGATGGTATGGACGAAATAGAATCTGTTGGGTCAAAATTACATTGTGGGAGGGGAAGCTTAGAGAGAGGCGCAGAACCAGGTAGGGAGCTTTTTGGTCCCGCCCACCCCAGCACCAGCCAGGGTCCTGGGCCACATGCCACCGCCCTTCCCCAGCATCTGTGGTGCCTCCAGGCAGGCCCTGCCCAGGTTTTAATCGTGGGTATTTTTAGTAAGTCATGGACAGGTCACGGGCCATGAATTTTTGTTTACTGCCCGTGACCTATCTGTGACCCTTACTAAAAATACCCATGACTAAAACGTAACCTTACTTATCAGTGCTGAATTGAGTGGAAGAATTACTTGTCTTGCTTACAGCACTCCTGCTAATATATCCCAGAATGATGTTGACTCATTCAACAGTATTATATTGTTGAATCATATTTAGTTTGATCCACTATAACTGCCAGATTCTTTTCTATAGTATTTCTTCCCAGGTGGTCTTATTTTGTATTTGTGCAGTTGATTGTTCCTTCCTAAGTGGGGTATTTTGCATTTGTCCTTATCTAATTTCATCCTATTGGTTTCAGACCATTTCTTCTGTTTATCAAGATCAACTGGAATTCTAATCCTGTCCTTCAAAGCACTCAGAATCCCTCCCATCTTGGTAATGTCCACAAAATTTGTGTACTCTATATGCCATTATTGAAATCATTTATGAAGATATTGAATAGAAACAGACTTGGTACAGCTCCTTGCAGGACTCTACTTGATATGACCTTCCAGCTCAATTGCAAACCATTGATAACTACTCTGAGTATGGTTTCGTAATCAGTTGTGCACCCACCTTATAATAGGTTGTTCTTGACCAGTCTTTCTCAAATGGGGGGGTCCCAACCCAAAAGGGGGTCACAAGGCTATTGTATAGGGATCGGGAGATCACAAAAAAAATTACCAGTGGGAGGAGGAAGGGGAGTAGAGCAGCCACCCAGCTCTGAAGGCGGCGCCGCTGCCAGCAACAGTGCAGAAATAAGGGTGGCAATACCATGAGTGTGCTCCTGTGACTATGTACAGTAATTTGCTATCACTTTTTTTGGCAGGGGGTCGTCTTGGTTGAGGCAATACTTCTCTAGTTAGTTTTATGTGAAGGTTTGTGTGAGACCGTATCAAAAGACTTCTTGAAGTCGAGGAATATCCCATCTACTGCTTCCCCCTATCATGAGCTAATTCCATTTAAATTAAACGGAAGGATAAATAAAAATGTCTGCAACTAGGGTCCTTGAAAACAAGGGGAAACATAATTTTTTTTAAGGGAGTTAGGGAAGTTGACTGGACTGAAACTCCTAAATCTGAATGTTTAGGAGGGTTGTAATTATTTTAAGAAATCTGCTTAGGTAAAGGTGGTAACTTGCTGAAAAGAAGTTTTAGTCTCAGAAGACTATTTTTACTTTTGTTGGCTAGTAATCCTTTCTATTTTATACCTACTTGGTATCACTTTTTTTGTGTAATAAACTTTTTTTTTTACTATAAACCAAATCAGTGCTGTGATTGAAATGAGTGTATGTCAAATCTTAAATCAATGAGCTGCAGTATATTGTCCCTTTTTAAAGGAGTAATGAACTTAACTTCTGTAGTGTTCAGTTAGAGGTCTGGACACTGCAGGGAGTCATCTCTGGAGAACTCAGGAGTTGGGGGTTACTATTTTGTTACCTGCAAGGCAAGGTTTAGGCTGTCAGAGTCCTGAAGAGTTTGCTGGCAAAGTAGACAAGCTGATAAGTCAAGGAGTTGTCACATAGCTTGGCAGTAACAAATACGAATACAAATACCTTTTTCTCCTCTCCATCTCAGTAAGTGAGAGTTTTGCATGTGTAGACGCTTGTAGAGGCTTTGTGCTGGGAGAGAAATTGAGCCCTGATTAGGGCATGGGGCTGCTTTGAGTAGGGGTCCTATAAAGGTAGCCAGCCAGTCAGGCCCAGACAGTGGCACAGGAGCCAGTAAACAGAGCTGTAATCAGGGGAGTTTGATTTTGGGTTTGTTTTTGCTGTGGGTGCTGGTGTTTTGGTGTGGTTTGTGTTTCCCAGATTAACAGGATTCAGGTGGGAAGGCTCTGACAGATACAGAGGCAGCAGTGGGAGTGACCCAAGTAGTGGAAGACGCAATGAAGATGACTGGATGTGGAAGCTGCCGGGTGTACATGATCCTGGAGGGGGTACCTGGAAAGAGTTTCGTCTGCATGAAGTGCCGTCTGATAGAGCTGATGGAAGAAAAGATCCGAGGATTGGAGATGCAGGTGGAAAGTCTGGTTGAGTTTAGAAGGGGGTTTGAGCGGATTGTGGAGCAAAGACATGAGGTGACTGAAGGGAAAAGGTCAGATATGCAGATGGAAGCAGGACCGAAGAACTCTGAGGGGAGACTGCTGGGTGAAGAAAATGGACAGTGGAAGCATGTGACCAAGAGAACCAGGCAGAGGAAAAGATGGGCTAGTGAGGGAGAAATAGAGCTCAAGAACAGGTTTGCAGAGTTGGAAAATGAAGAAGGGGCTCAGCAGGTGGTCACTGAAGGTGGAAGGGCAAGGAAGAAGAGAAGAGCGGCTAGTCCTATAGGAAAAGGGGAAGAGTCAATGGAGACTACACCAAATATGAGCCTCAGGAGGATACAGGATGCGTTGAAGAGGATTACATGGGACAATAGGAATGGAAAGAACTTGCAGCCAGAGGGAATAGGGAGAATCGCACAGTTACCAGGAAAAGGCAGGTCTATGTGATCGGGAACTCCTTACTGAGAAGAATGGACAGGCCTGTAACCAGAGCTGATCCAGAGAATAGAAGGGTGTGCTGTCTTCCAGGTGCTAAGATACGGGATGATTGGAGAATTGGTCTGGTATCAACAAGACTACATTCAATAAGGACAAGTGCAGAGTACCTCACTTGGGAAAGAAAAATGAAATGCGGAATAACTAGTTGGGAGGTAGCACTGCTGAAAAGTACCTGGATCACAAATTGAATAGGAGTCAACAATGTGGTGCAGTTGAGAAAAAAGGCTAATATTCTGGGATGTCTAACTTACAACACTCCTGATAATACAGGAGAGGTAACTGTTCCACTGTATTCAGCAATGGAAAGGCCTCAGCTTGAGTACTGTATTCAATTCTGAGTGTCACACTTCAGGAAAGATGTGGACAAACTAGAGGGGGAGTCCAGTGGAGAGCACCAAAAGTGATAGGTTGGGTTTTCTAAACTTCTGAGGACAGGTTGGAAAAAAAATTGGACGTATTTAGTCTTGAGAAGTGAATGAGTGGGGGACCTGATACTAGTCTTCAAATATGTTAAGGGCTGTTGCAAAGAGGATAGTGATGAATTGTTCTCCATGTCCATTGAAGACAGAAGTAGTAATAGGCTTAATCTGCCACAAGGGAGAGCTAGGTTAGGTATTAGGAAAAACTTTCTAACTAAATGGGTAGTTAAGCACTGGAATAAATTACCAAGGGGAGGCTGTGGAATCCCTAAAATTGGAGGTTTTTAAGAACAGGTTAGACAAACATCTGTCATGGATGATATAGGTATACTTGACCCTGCCTCAGCAGAGAAGATTGGACTAGATGACCTGTTGAGGTCCTTTCCAGCCCTACGTTTCTATATTCCTGAGGAAATTCTGAGCCAAAACGTGTAAAATTCTGTGCACAATATTTTAAAATTCTGCATATTTTATTTGTCAAAATAACACAATATAGTCACGCCTTTTTCAATTATTTTGGTAATTTATTTCAAAATACCTGTCAGCACGTATGTCTGTAACAATACAGACAGCCAAAAAGATTTGGGAAATGTTTTTTGACAAATGGATTCCTTACTAGGCATATTAGCACACTGATATGGCTCCACAGAGCAGATGGCAATACTAATATTTCCATGTATGTCCAGCACAGAAGACTTTAAGGGTATGTCTATACAGCACCCCGCCCTGCAGGGTCCTAGAACCCAGGCTCCAACCTCAGCAATGAAACAGCCCCACTGCCCAAGCGGCACAAACCTGAGTTGGCTGGTATGGGCCAGCCTCTGGTTTTTCTTTGCTGTGTAGATATAGCCCATAGCACATTGTTAGGACTGAAGTTAGGCCATGATCTGTTACAGCACTTAAATAGGTGCATAAAGTTCAGCACCTGAATATCCCCATTGGAATTAATGCTTTGGCAGATCGGGGCCTTAGGGCATGGCATGGCTGAGTAGTATTCAGCATGTCACTGTGTAGTCACTGGACTAGAAAGTCAGTTGTTGCAGACAGTAGATGAGAAGGGCAATGGGAGTGGAGGCTCCAGCAGGGCAGTGCGGAGTGGAGGCTACTGGCTGCACAGAGGTGAGGGATCACTATGCAGCCCTCTTCTGGGACACAGACTTGGTGGTGAGGCTGCACCTGACCCTGGCACTGTGCAAGGGCTGGTCCTGCCCCTCTGTGCCGGGTGGGCATGCATGGCCAGCTCTGCCCCCATCCAGGTGTGGGGGAAGCAGACTTAGCCCCACACCTGGATCCCCCACGCGAAGCCCCTCCACACTTGTATCCTGGCAGGCTTATCTGGATGTGCATGGCTCTGTGGAGTGTTGAGCATGGGGGGGAAATCTAGATATACAGGGGCTTGGGGTGGTGTGGGGGGGTGCGGTCTGAGTGCAGGGGGAATAGGACTGGGGAGCTACAGATGAAAGTGTTTGGGGCTCAGTGGGTGGGGTCTGGCAGGATGTGGTAGGGGTCCAGATGCAAGGGGTTTGCGGGCAACTCGCCATACAGTGACCCCTTCCCCCTGCAACTGAGGAGCAATGGGGACAAGAAGCATGGGAGGGTGTGGCAGGGGAGATTTCCGTGCGTGGGTCTGACACAGCCCTGGGAGTGGCCCATGCAGGGGAAGAAGGCCTTAGCCCAGCCAGGACTAGCATCTGGAGTCTAGTGCATGGTAGGAGCCACCAGCCAGGGCGTCCCCGGCCCTGCATCTCCCTGGCTACAGGCGCACTGCAATAGCGAGCGAGAGGGACAGTCTTGCACGCACACCCAGCCCCGTCCCCTGAAGCAGTGATCTACATCTCTCCTGGCTGCTCCTGACCGACACATGCCTGATCAGGACTGCTGCCTGGGAGGGGCTCATGAATCACTTATTCTGCTGGGAAAGAGTAAAATCTGCAAGGATATTAATTTTCTGCTGCGCAGTGGCTCAGAATTCCCGCAAAGTAATTTTTATGCTTGTGAATGTCCATGCTAAAACTGAGCAATTCTCAGCCTAAGATTAATCTCTCCTTCATTTTTACAGAGAAATAGATTGGGTTGTGCACCGATTATTTGAACCCTCAGTGGCTTCCAGTCTTTCTATGAAATATATAAGCCAGTGGAAAGCCATTATGCCCCCTTTGTCTACCTGATTGCAATAATGATGAATGGTATCTGATATATCTCAACCATTTACTTTAAGAGCTGTGCAGCTATGCTATCCCTAACTTAATCTTCTCCTGTATGAATCCCTGTTTGCAATGCTGTTACAAGGCATATATACCTCAGCGAGGAGCAGTAGTCTTACATGTACAGCCATGCAATATTCATGTCTACGCATATCTCTCATGTGAACTGTGAATACTAACCAAACCTTTTTTTTTAGTGTAACAGCTGTTTCAAACTTTTCAATTTCAGACCACTACAGTTTCATTATATGAATCTGCCATGTTGGCGGGGGGGGGGGGGCGGCGAGGTTGCAGATGTTATGAGTGTGCAAATGGGGTTGGAGGAGACGGTGGCATTTGCCAGGTAGGAAAGATGCTGGAAGGGAAAGGGAAACTAGTGGACGAATACATACCCTCCATGGCATGGGTTTGTAAAAAGTTGATGGTTGGGGCTTCAGCATGATAGAAACTTATTACCCTGCCCAGTCGCCACTTTGAAAGTGTGTTTTGGGTGGGGCAAACAAGGGGGCGGGGGACGGTGTTTGGGGAGGGAGGGAATCAAGGTTTGGAGAGTTGGAAAGGTTCCTAGCTTCTGTTTGCCCCAAATGGCAGTGGCCATTGGGCACTTGGAACAGAAGCTAGCACAACTGTATAGCCTAAAAATCAATTGTAAAGATAGGTAGGTAAGTAGATACATGCTGCAGATCTTCCTCCTGGGCCCAAGGCTGGGAATTGGTCTGGCCTCTTACATAGCTGTCCTCAGGATTTGGAGTTCTGAAGAGATCCTGCTATACAAAGAGAGCTCTTCACTTGTCGTCCTTGTCATTGTCCTCTTTCAGTGAACTATGGTTCCCATTGGGAGGGAGATGAGGGCCACAGTCTCCTTGCTGGGAGCAGCGGCACCACTATCCACAAGGGTTCTGTAGCGGCATGTCTGTCCAACGTCTCATAAAATAGATTACATGAGCAGCACTGGACTTGTATTTTGACACTCCTCTGTGTGTGTGTGTGACATTTTCCTGATTTCTTGTTACGACATTGGTCAGTGTCCTGGCTGTGACCCGTATTAGTCATCTGCTTAGCAATGTTGTCTAAGTTTCTTATTGCGGTGGTTGGTTGCAAGAGCTTGCTGGACTGTCTCTTCTCCCCAGATGGTGAGGCGGTCAGGGATCCTGCCACAGCTCCAAGTAGCTGCACAAAGAATGGTGTAGTGTTGCTGGAATAATATTACTGTAATGATGATGGATTTGAATCTAGGAGCAAATGGACTGATCCTGGCCCTGTGTCAGGTGTTTAAATGGGGGAGGGGACATCTGGTCACCTTAACCCCAGAACACTGAGGGCATACTGGTAAACAGGCGGGTCAGTCATGGACTCCCACAAAGCCGTGTGGGATAGCAGTTGGATGACTGCCAAAGTAGTGTGTAGAAGCATTGTGTGTACACGAACCATAGTTGACATCAAACATACGCCACTTTAAAGGCAGAATGCAGAGTTGGCAGGAAATGGGGAGCTACAGTGCTTTAAGGGTTTGTGTCATGTGTCGGCAGACATTTTCAATGCAAACTAACATGAGTTAGTGTGGACTGACCTCCTGTTGTCTTCCCCGCCCCCAATGTAGACAAGTCTTTCATTCAAATTAACAATAGTAAAACAATAAGTGACTGGTGACATTGATGTATATACAACCCCATCCATCCCTCCTCCCCCAGGGTGTTTTTGGTTCTGAATGAGTAGCTTTAGAAAACAGACTTAATTACTTGTGTAAATTTGTAAAGCAGAATTTCGAAACTTTTTTTTTTGTCGCAGCTTTGCCTGAGCCACAGAATGTGAACACAATATGAACACATGGCATTTATGAAACTTTTTTCTTTCTTAAACCAAACTATCCAAAATACCCTATAACACCAGATAACTTGCTTTGACCAGCTCCTTTCAAAATATGTTGACTGGCTCTTTGGTAAGTCTTCCTAAGCCTGTTAGGTAAAGAGAGCGGTTTAGACATTCATAGACCATAACAAAATATTAAGAGCCTAAAGAACGTAAGTAATTTTGAAAAAGTTTAAAATTGTCAGTTTTATATTGTGTGACACATCTGCTGCTGTTCTTCTGGTTCGTGGCTGGAAATTGATTGTGAGCCAGTAGGAGAAGGCTCTATAGTTGTAGAGAGGATGACTGGAGACCTGGGGGGACAGTGCAGGAAGAGGCTGTTCGTGCTGGCTGAGCTGGGGTTTCCAAAGTTACTTGTATGCAGTTGGGTCTGTTTTGATATGAGTAATGTAATGTGTTTCAATTACACCCTACCTGGCTCTGTGACATCAATCCCATTCAAACAACAAAAACTACTTTGCTTCTTGGTACCAAAACTTGCCGCCACTGGGCTGAGGCCAACAATATTAAGTTTTTAAGAAAACTCCATGTGTTTTCTAAACAGAGCGTTTGTTGAAGATGACCTTGGAGGACAGACGCAAAGAATATGTGAGGGAGCATGTTCCATTGAAAGACATTCCAACATGGATGGAAGAAATGAAAAGCAAGAACCAAAGTGACGGTATGTAAAGAAGATGTTGGGTGGGCGGGGACCTGTAAAGAAATTAACTATATATATTTCTCTGTACATATAGGTAACATTATCTGCAGTCTAAGTTAATTGCATTATACTTAAAAAAATTAATTCTGTATCCATACTGCCTTCTTAATTGTTGGGATTGAAAAATGGCACTTTTTTCTTGTGTTTAGCCTACTAGGAGTTACATAATGTAGATAATTTTGGTCTTGGTTCTTAGTCAGTTGCAAATGCATGCAATCTACAGTATCTAGCATGGACCTAATTTTCCAATAATTCTGTCTAGAGTGTACTGATACCAGTGGCTTGATACCCTTAAAAGACCTGGACTTTACAGCATTTCCTAAAGCATACAATTGAGGATTTGTATGTGGGTGTGGAACTGAAGACCCTTTTTACAATCACTCTGCTGGCAGCCCCCTTTCAGCTTGATTTAGGGAAATCTAGTTGGAGAGCCTCTACATATTGCATTGATGGCAATATTGTATGGAGAGAGGTGGTGTTTCTCAAGCAACCAGGTTCCAAATCATTTTGTGCTGTATTGGTTTCAACCAATACCTTGAATTTCACCTGAGAATCTATTGGTGGTCCGTACAAATTATGGAGTGCTGGTGTTATATGCTGTGTGTGTATATATAGGGTATTGCCTAAAGAGTAGGGGGCACTGGCTTCAGTTTTTAGATGTCTCAGCTTATGTAGAGTTGATTTACAGTAGCCTAGTCCTAAGGTGCTAAAGGCATAGGTAGTAGTAGCCAAGGTCTACATTTAAGGGATGTAATAGCACTCTATTTTAGTCTTTCTATTCTATAGGTTTTAATACTGCATTGATATTATACTATCTGAGCACCTTCCTGTAGCATAGGGGTTCTCAAACTTCATTGCACCGTGACACCCCCCCCCCCCCCCGCGACAACAAAAATTACTATATGACCCTAGGAGAGGGGACCAAAGCCTGAGCCCACCCAAGCCCTTGACCCTGCGGGGCGGGAGAGAAGCTGAAGCCCAAGGGCTTCATCCCCAGGCAGGGGAGCTGGAACCTGAACCTGCCACCCAGGGCTGAAGCCCTTTGGCATGGGGTTTGGCCCTGGGCGGTGGGGCTTGGGATTCAGCCCTGGGCACTAGCAAGTCTAAGCCAGCCCTGGTGACCCCATTAAAATGGGGTTGGGACCCACTTTGGGGTCCCCACCCACAGTTTGAGAAATTCTGCTGTAGTGCATTAAGCTGTGAGACAGTGCATCTGTGATGTGTTTTGGTTCTCATCTTCTCCCCAAGGGAGCAGCATGTGCAGTGTAGTCTCCTGTTTTGGTAGCTGTTTTAATGAACATATATGTTGCCATATGTTTGGAGAAGGCAAGATCAAAGAAATGTGCCTTGCACTTGGAGCCCAAAGTGATGAGGTTTGTGTTGGCTCTTAGTTCCTGAGGGAGTTCATTTGTCAGTCTCTGACCAACCCCTAAAAAAAGTTTTGTTTTCCCTTCCTCCCCCTCTTTGAGGCACATTTTACTCTTATTGTCCTATTGTGACAGAGGAGTGTAGTTATCAACCATGGTCTTCACCCCAGAGCTTTGGATGATCTTATAGATACCCTGGACCTAGACCATGGAGTGCTTTGAAGATAAGCACAAAGACCTTGAACTTGATGGGAAATTCTATGGGAAGCCATTGTAGAGAGCAGAGGACAGGTTTGATGTATTCATGGTAAGATGTGCTGCAGGGTTATGTATTAACTGGAGTTTCTTAAGTGGTGAAGGTTTCATGCCCAGATATACTGTATTGTTGCAGTCCTGCTGAGAGGTGACAAAGGCATGCATAATTGAGTCCAGGTCTTTGTCCCAGGATGGGATGGAGTGTCTCAGCCAACCGGAATGGTAGAAAGCATTACTTGCCAATACTCTAGATAGGCACAGAAAGGGAAGAAGTGCTTGAGGGCCATACTGCTATGAGAGCATCCAGGAACAGCCAATGATTTGATAAGATGGTCAGATTGTAAACCTTGGTACTAAATAGCAAACTTCCTGATGCTGATAGAATGTGCTCCAGTTCCTTTTCTTGTGTGGTATGGTGTTTTAAAAAAAAAAAAAAAGTGTTCAGGAATATCACTTCTATCTTGTCCAAATTAATTCAGGTAGTTAGGCCTCATCTATGCTCACTAATTAAGGCAAAAGGTCTGAACATCTGTGGACTCTATCCAATGTGCATATCAGGAGTTGGCTCATAAGTATCATCACCTTACTTACATAAAAAAACACAAGTATCCAGACTACTCAGATTTGAATGTTTTATTATGAAATTGCCTCAACTGCCTCTTCTAGTTAATATTGATTAATTGCAAGGCCGGATCTTCCATACCCACATGGAAGGGTCATGTCCCCTTCACCAGGTCTCCCTTCTCCTTTGCCCACCATGCCTCGGTTGGGGTCCCATTCAGGCAGAGCCTGTCTACTGGAACACTGTGAGCAGCCTCTGTCATTGTTCTCCACACACTGCACTCCTAGGATTGCCAACTTTCTAATCGCACAAAACTGAACATTCTAGCCCTACTCCCTGCTCACTACATTCCCCCTCTCTTGGTGGCTTGCTGTCACTCACTTTCACTGGGCTGGGGCAGGGGGTTGGGGTGCAGGAGGGGTTGAGGGCTCTAACTGGGGGTGTGGGCTCCGGGGTGGGGCTGGGGATGAGAAGTTTGGAGTGCAGGAGGGGGCTTCAGGCTGGAGGGTGGGGCTGAGAGATTTGGAGTGTGGGAGGGGGCTGCAGGTTGAGGTAGGGGGTTGGGGTGCAGCAGAGGGTACGGGTTCTGGGCTGGGGGTGTGGGCTCTGGGATGGGGCTGGGGATGAGGGGTTTGGGGTGTAGGAGGGGGCTTCAAGTTTGGGGGGGGGCTCAGGGCTGGGGTTGGGGCGTGGGTTTACCTCAGGCGGCTCCCAGTAAGCAGTGCGGCAGGGCCAAGGCAGGCTCCCTGCCTGCCCTGACTCCGTGCTGCACCCTGGAAGTGGCCAGCAGCAGGTCTGGTTCTTAGGCTGGGGTCGGGGGGAGGGATCAGGAGGCTCTGTGCACTGCTCTCACCTGCAGGCACTGCCTCCCACTGCCCCCAGTTCCTGGCCAGTGGCAGTGCGGAAATGATGCTTGGGGCGAGGGCAGTGCACGGAGCCCCGTGGCTCCCCCGCCTAGGAGCCAGACCTGCTGGCCGCTTCGGAGGCGCAGTGCGGTGCCAGGACAAGTGGGGAGTCTGCCTTAGACCCGCAGCACTGCCAACTGGACTTCCAATGGCCCGGTGGGTGGTGCTGACCAGAGCTGCCAGGGTCCCTTTTCGACCGGGCGTTCCAGTCCAAAACCAGATTGCCTGGCAACCCTATGCTTTCCTGCAACCATAGATATGGGGCTTAGAATTCTGTCCTCAACCATTGTGAGATGGCTTAAAGTGATGACCTGGATGAATACGATGATTAAGGTAACTATAGATATGAAGGTTAAAACTCCTCCCACAAGCTTTGTCTCTGTTTAAATGTGAATCTGAAGCAGCCACTTGGAAGGGTTTCAGGAACTGGGAGTCTCCTCTGGGTAATCTGGATGACCCAACAGGTTTGCAGGCCCCAGTAGCATATGGGTAGATGACTATACCATCTAGTCATCAATCCATTCTCCATTATTTGAAATGGAGGTCTACATAAGAGGCTGAAATTTTTCAAATATTCATATGGTTTGAGTGAATCTGTATTACAGTAGCACAGTAGTCCTCAGATTTTTCAGGGATGTGCCCCCCCCCCCCCTTACCCTTGTCTGTGCCAGGGGGCGGGGCTGAATCAGAGCTGAGAGTGGAGTGGGGTTGGATGGTCTCCCTCCCTGCTCCCTGAGGGGGGACTGGCTCAGGCTCCACTGCGCACCTCTAAATGTTCCTCAGTGCCCACCTAGGGAGGTGTGCCCCACAGTTTGAGGACCTCTGCAGTAACACATAGAGCCTCCTTTGTGGTAGGCATTGAACATACACTTAAGTCAGTCCCTTCCTCAAAGAGCTTACTGTCTACATAGTATTTCTTCGCATGTCCTTTTGTCTATCTTAATTTTATGCATGGAGAAATGAGTGCATGGAGACTGACTTTCCTAAGCTCATCTAGAAAAATCAGAGAGAGTTGGGAATCTTCCAAGGCTTAACCACAAGACCATTCTTCCTTTCTACACATTAAGCTATTTTCTGAACTTTACTAAACTTGAAAGTCAGTGAGGCTTACAAATACTGACTGTTAATGTCACTATCTTCTTTGGTTTTTGAGAGCATGATACTGTTCTGCATATTTGCTTCATGAAACCACTGTCTCACTTGACACAGGTTAGACAGCGTGCTAATCCCATTGGTGAATTTCACTTCTCCTGTATGTTTTGTCTATACAACATTGATTTTGCTTTCTTTCAGTTAGTGCTTAGTGTGCTGCAGAAATGCTGGAAGGCAAAAGCTGAGCTGAAACACTTTCTTTCCCCCACTCTGTTTAAGCTTTTGTTACATTGTATATTTATGAGAAGATAATGTCTGCAGTTTCTTGCATTTAAATTTGTTTTATAAAAAAGCTGTGGAGGAAAAGTAACCTTTTAGAAAGATGGGCTGATACTCAATAAGCCAGATAATTCATTTAAAATGTGGAAAATATTAAGAGAAACATTTCTTATGAATGTGGTGGTTCACACTCTGTATGTAGTATAGCAAAGTCCCCTCCTCCCCCCAGTACTTGTACATTGATGCTATTCTGCAAAGCACTGAGTATATGTGAAAGTAGTACTTCTGAACTTAAATATTTAGAATACAGAGTTTGGACCTTTTTTCTGACCTAGAACTCTTGGTTTTTTAAAGTAATTTTTCTTTAAACATAAATGTTGTGTTTCTGCCCCCTTTTTGTTGTAAGTGAGTAATAAATTCTTCAAAGCTCTAGACGTTTTGAAATATAGGATTTGACATATAGATTTTTGACTGTACTTGGTTCGTCATCCTGCCAATTCCTGGTGCTTCAGAGGAAGATGAGCACACACTTTAACCCAGATACATCTGACGAGTTGTGCTGCATAGCGTGTACAGCAGTAATTCTTTCCTGATAACCAGCAGGTGAGTGGCTTATGACTAGATGTAATGAATAAATAAAGGCACTTCCAGCATTTTAAAAACTTTTTTTTTTTTGGTAGTACTGCAGTGTGTTAGGAACCCTTCCTAAACAACTCTTGTGATGTTTTGTGCCTTGAGATGTTCTCAGTCGAATGGCCCAGTATGTAGGGGCAAGGGCAACAACAAACGAGCACTTCTTTTTTCTTTGATATACGTTATATCTATTTTTATTCCATATTACTCTTCGAGCATGTCCGTCTCAGTTAGTATGTTGCTCAACAAAGTGGTTGCATGATTGAAAAGAAGGTGGAGGTTGTGCAGATGAGCTCAGAAGATCCTCCTGTAGATGAGGGCCAAGGTGGAAAGTTAACTTCCTTCACTAATGAGCCTGGTCTCATCAGCAGAATAGTGTTAGTAGGGAAGGCTGAATAAATACAAGTGCTAGTTACTTGTTATAAAAGTCAGATGCTACTTACTACTATAAATGTAGTATTTGACTTACCACAGGCAGTGAATTCCACAGGCCACCAAGAAGCTGGGCAAAGTGACTTCCTTTTTATTCTAACTTTCTTGTCATTTAATTTTAAGAACTTCCTTTGACTGGATAAGGTTAAAAAAGGAAGAACAGAGTAGCTTACTCATATAATCAAGTCTTTTCTAACCTGCTTCTCTTCTAAGCTAAATAATATTAATGTCTGCAGTCCTGTCATACAGGTCCTGCCATACCTCTAGCCCTCTTTGCCCATGTGTGGACCTTATTAATCTCTTTGGAATTTTTTTTTGAAGGTGATATGACCAAAACTGAATGCACTGATCCGTTCTGTGTATTCTTCTTTAATATGTTGTCACTCACTTCATCTACAGTAGTTGCCAAGGGCAGGATGTAATAAAAACACATCTATGGGGCTTTCACAGCATAGAACAGTTGTTTTTTTTTACCCACAGTACAGAAACCAATATTTTTAAAGTTACTTGGACAGAGATGGTTGATAGGATGCTATCTACTGAAAATATAGACATCGCCTGAAATGATAATATTGACTCTTGCCAAGCACTTGTAGGGATCAGAAAGTAGTTAAGATTCAGAGTCTAGTCAGTCACTAACTTCTCTTGAGTCATGGTAGTTATGATTATTTTGGTGTGAACACTTGTCCACCAGGGGCAGTACTGGGATCACCAGCTTGCTTTGCAAAAGCCATAAAACTGCTTCCAGATAGTAACTTCTCCTACCGCGGCTGTAATGGATTTGAACCAATAACCCAAAAGAAACAATATATCTCCTCACTAATGCTCTGAGCAATCCACTATAGCTCTTGATTTAAGATGGGCCACAGAATATGGACTCAACAGGTTTTTTTGTTTTTTGCTTTTTTTAAAACACGCAGCATATTTCAGAAAAGAGATTTTTTTTTTCCTTTTGAAATTTACGTCTGTTTCTCTCTTTTAGCTTAGAAACATCCTAGCAGTGTCATCTTGAACTATTATAGTTAAGGATTAATTCTCAATTTTGCATTGCATAAATTCAGCCATTTCAATTCATTGTGATAACTTCTATGTGACACTTCAGTCTGTTTTAAAATTGTAATCTGTTTTCTAGAATTCCTAAATGGATTAAGCTGCTTCTTCAGTTACAAAATGGTCAAAATAGATCTCTGTAGTTTCTCTGACATGCTCCAATGACAATGGTTTGACTTTTAAATAAGGTCACCAATGCTGATTTTGTGCAGACTAATGTATTCAGGAAAATATTTGGCCCCAGCAGTAGGGAGGGGTGGATGGGAAAAGAAGAGAACCCAACTCCATGGTGAACAGCTGATGTTTGTGAGCTCCCACTTTTTGCATTGGTCTCATTACTCTTGTCTTTGCCACAACCCTTTCCCTAATTCTCCTATCTCTGAATTGTAGTTATGCAGTCAGTGTTAAATAGCCATAGGGTTTTGTGCTGCCAGCAGTGGGGAATATGTTCTGTACCTGGGGATGAGGAATTTCCTTGTGCATACAACTGTAGTCAGGTATCTGGGTTCTGGGGAATGGTACTTGCACCACTGGGTTTGTTGCTGGCTGGAAGACTTCCACAGCCAGAAAGATCCTTAGCCAGTAATCTGCTGTGTAGGGAAGTGGCCCTTCTCCAGAAGTCTTTCTTCGCAACTCATGAGGTTTATAGAGCTGTAAGGTCTGATCTTGGGTTTGAGGTTCTGCCTTGATTTCATCGGTTGTTAACTGAGCTCCAGATTACAGCTATGTTAGGGTGTGGTCCATTGTCAGGGCTATAAATGAAACTTTCAAAAGTGGCTAATGGCTGATCTCCCAACTTGAGATCTGTTGTGCCTGAGTTGCAGAAGACCTGCGCTCCCATAACTGTCGCTTACTAAGGTATAATGTATGTATCTATGGAATAAAAGACTGATGGGGCTGATCTCTTATGATTCGAGTGGAAATGGGGGATAATCTGACTTCATGGTGGTTAGATGTGCCCAATGAATTAATGGGATGTGGCTTGTTAACTGTAGCACTGTACGTTATAGACCAGTTGAAGTCCGTGAAGCAACACTGATTTACGCCAGATGGAGAGCTGGCCCTATGTCTAGCTTCTAATGAATTGAGGTGGAGATGAAAGAGGGGAGTGGAGGTGGTTTGGGTTACTTCTAAAATGATTATCCATTTTGGAAGTGACTGTCTAAATGACATTTTCTTTCTGTGCAAAGCTGCTTGTTGGCCTGAATTTTCCATCCTGTCCAAGTTGTGCTCAACACAGGAATGTGGGAGAGGGACAGTGGTGGCAGCAGAGGTGGCTTTGTCATCTTTGTGATTGACTGTGTTCTGCAGCCATCCAGACAACTGCCTGCTCCCTGGCATAATTTATAGCGTTTTTAGGGATGTTTTAATTTACATTTGGCTACATGGGCTCCTGGGGACTATTGTAGCAATGGAATAGCCTATGGGCTGTGACTTGGAAGTAGCACAGAGCAGACACAAAGATTACATGACCTGAGAATCTCCTTCGCCTACGTGTATGTGTGTTTTTATATAAGCTAGGTATGAAGGTGGGGATCTTTAACTTGCCTTTCTGCAAAAGGCATGTTAAGTTAAACT
The DNA here is from genome assembly GCF_965140295.1 of Lepidochelys olivacea. Taxonomy (NCBI): domain Eukaryota; kingdom Metazoa; phylum Chordata; order Testudines; family Cheloniidae; genus Lepidochelys; species Lepidochelys olivacea. The sequence continues at coordinate 199,537,263 of NC_140413.1, read as the reverse complement.
GGGAAACGGGGTCATGTATTCATCTGTCAAGGAGCCAGCAAATAGCTGAAAATAAGGGAATTTGAATGGGGAGCTGTTGGAGGAGAAGGAAGGCAAGCCTCTGTTCCTTAGGGGCAGTGAGTGAGTTCTTGACTGTGCTTGCTTGGGGCTTGTTTTGTTTTTTGTTTGTTTTTCAGTTTGCAGAGGCTGGTGGGGTAGTGCACTTTGAGGGAAGCAGAGCCTTTAATCACAGCAGAGCCCTGATTAGGGGGCAGGGCTTTCCTGAGTTGCGGGGTGGGGTGGCTTTAAAGGCAGCCCAGAAGCCAGGCAGCAGCACAGGGGTCAGCAAATAGAGCTGAAAATAGGGGAGTACAAATGGGAGTTTGTAAGAGGAGTTTGGGGGTGGGAGTAAGTGATGTTCTCTTCTCCTGCCACCACCGCCACCCTACCCCAACAGGAGCTTAGGAGGAAGGCTAGGATAGCTACAGAGGCAGCACTGGTGGTGACTGAAGGAATGGAAGAGACAATGAAGATAACTGGATGTGGAAGCTGCCTGGAGCAGATATCCCAAAAGATCTTTATTTGTATAAAGTGCCATCTGATAGAGCTGATGAAAGAGAAGATCCCAGTTTGGAGATGATGATAGAAACTATAGATGTGTTTTGAAGGGGATTTGAGCAGAGGATGGAGGGGAGGTGAGAGGGGGCTGAAGGGGAAAAGTCAAAATTTGCAGATGCTAACTGGACTGAAGAACTGTGAGGATAGACTGATAGATGAGGAAAGTGGCCCGTGGAAGCCTGTGACTATGAGAACCAGGCAGAGGAAAAAAACAGCTAGTGAAGGAGAAATAAAGCTCAGTAACAGGTTTGCTGAGTTGGAAAATGAAGGGGCCCAGCAGGCAGTAACAGAAGGCAGGAGGGCAAGGAAGAAAAGAGCAGCTAGTCCTACAAGAAGAGGGTAAGAGTCAATGCAGATAGCCAGAGATCAGAGGATAGAAAATGGCTCTCAAAAGATTGCAAGGGAGAACAGAGGACAAGAGGATTTGCAGCCAGAAAAAACAGGAGGGGGAAGCCTGGAGAATTGCACCAACACCAGGAAGAGGCAGGTCTATGTGGTTGGGGACTCCTTACTAAGAAGAACAGATGGGCCTGTCACTGGAGGTGATCCAGAGAACAGAAGTGTGTTCTGTCTGCTGGGAGTAAAAATACAGGATATGGACCTGAGACTGAAGATCCTAATCAGAGCAGGAAGGAATCCACTGGTTGTCCTTCATGCAGGAACAAATGAAACTGCGAGGTTCTCGCTGGAATGCATCCAGGGAGACTACACCAGGCTGGGGAAGACACTTAAAGAAACAGAGGCTTAGTTGATCTTCAGTGGGATTTGACGTGTCCCTAGAGGAGGAGAATGAAGGTGAGAGAAGATTATGATGATCAACAGAGGGCTCAGGCAGTGGTGCTATAAGGAGGGCTTTGGGATGTTCAGCCACTGAGAGGCATTCATGGACAGAGGACTGTTCTCATAGGATGGACTCACCAGTAGGGAAGGAAATAGACTTCTGGGGTAGAGGTTGGCACAACTGACTAAAAGAGTTTTAAACCAGGAACTTGGGGGAGACAATTGGGAGATGCTCATGTAATCTCCATTCATGATTCTGATACTGAGCGGGAGGAAAATCAAGTAAAAGAGGATACAGCAATGGAGAAAGGAGGGTAGGAGAACGGCTGTCAAGAGACAAGAGTGCCAGTAGCAATGGCACTAATATGCATGTGATACTGGCAGTAGAATGACTGTACTTAATCGGGTGAGGAATCTGGATAAAGTCAAGCAGAAACAACTAAGATGTCTGTACCCCAGCGGAAGGAGCCTGGGTAACAAAATGGAGGGACTACAACTGCTGGTTGAGGAAGTGAAACCAGATACTCTAGGGAAAACGGAAACCTGGTGGAACAGTAGTCATGATTGGAATTCAGATAGTGAAGGGTATGTGCTGTTTGGGAAAGACAGAAATAAACATAAAGGTGGTGGAGTAGCATTGTACGTTAATGATGAGGTAGACTGTAAAGAAGTTAGAAGTGATGGTATGGATAAAATGGAATCTGAGTCAAAATCACATTTGGGGAGGGGAAGCCAACAGAGGTTCCACTGGGATGTTGGTTGGGGTCTGCTAACTGCCCTTAGGATCCAATTTTGGATATGGATAGAGACCTCTTAAATATTTTTAACAAAATAAATACTACTGGGAATTGTGTGATTATGGGAGACTTCGGTTTCCCAAATATATATTTGAGGACAAATGCTACTAGTAATGATAGGTCCCAGATATTCCTGGATGTGATAGCTGTCAGATTTCATTGCTGAATAGTCATCAAACCAACAAGAGGTGGTGCCATTTTAGACTTAATATTTTTGAGTAGCAAGGACCTCCTAGAAGAACTGGCAGTAGAGGACAGCCTTGGTCCGAGTGATCATGATCTAATTCCATTTAAACTTAATGGGAGGATAAGCAAAAATAGTCTGCAACTAGGGTCCTTGATTTCTAAAGGGCAAACCTTAAAACATTAAGGGAATTAGGGAAGTGGACTGGATTGAAGAGCTCAGTAATTCCAAGCCTCCTCCACATACAGATCCTTAATTTCTGCAACTTTCCCCAAGCAAGGGGAAAAATATTGTAGGTATGAGTTGCAGTCCAAGTTGGAAGAGCAAGCGATCTCAAACAGGTTATTAAGAGAAAGCCGAAAGCCTACAAGGCATGGAAGTTGGGATGGATCAGCAAGGTAAGATGCCTCTTGGAGGTCAGAAAATGTAGGGGAAAAATGGGAACTTTCAAAAGCCAAGCAGAATTGGACCTTGCAAAGGAAATTAAAATCAATAGTAAAAGGTTCTATAGCTATATAAACAAAAAGAAAACTAGGAAAGAAGTGAGACTGCTAAGCACTGAGGCTGGGGTCTAGATTAAAGATAATCTAGGCATGTTCCAACACACCTAAACAAACTCTTTGCCTGACTTTTTAATAAAGGTAATAAGGAGCATAAGGGTAGTGGCAGGGTGGCTAATGGAAATGAGGGGATTGGTCCTGCTTTGAGCAGGGGGTTGGACTAGATGACCTCCTGAGGTCCCTTCCAACCCTGATAGTCTATGATTCTATGATATGGAAGTAGAAATTACCACATCTGAGGTGGCAGTCAAACTCAAACAGTGTAATGGGACCAAATTTGGAGGCATGAATAATCTTCATCCAAGAATATTAAAGGAATTGGCACATGACAAAATTGAAAGCCCAATAGTAAGGATTTTTTAATGAATCCATAAACTCTGGGGTCAAAGAGAAAGTAGTTAAGAACACAGAGAGAAACTGCAACTGGGATAAAATACAACATGGTTTTACAAAAGGTAGATCATGCCAAACCAACCTTTATCTATCTATCTATATCTATCTATATCTATCTATATCTATCTATATGCATGCAGCAGGGGGAATAGATGACTGGCTCTGTATACTCCAACTCGCTGTTATAACCTGTATCTAAAAGTTGTCATGTAATATGTTGCTGGAAGACTCATAACTAATGGATCATTTATAGGGTTACCAGATAGCAACTGTAAAAAAACGGGGTGGGGGGTAATAGGCAGTAATGGGACTGTCCCTTCAAAAACAGGACATCTGGTCATCCTAATCATTAATATTCTTGTTTGGTGTAAGTACAGTGAACCCAAAAATATTATACAGATGTGCTGGCATTATGACTTAAAATATGCTTTAACCATGTATGTCAGGGAAATTGATCAAGTTTTTCCCAGAAAAAGGAATATGGTTTTGTGTGCTTGAATGTGTCTCACATGTAAATTTGAGCAAGGTGTGACCAAAGACCAAGAAAAGCATGGTGGGCAAATAAAGCCAGGAGTGCAAGTGATCTCTTAACAGTCTCCGTGAGGTCTGGAGGCTGCACCCTCAGGAAGTCTTCCTGCCTCTTGAAGCAGGGTCAATGAACTTTGCAAGAGATGATTTTCAAAGGTTTACTGGACAGCAAAGAGAGGAGCAGAGACCCCCTAAATTATTCTTGAGGAGATGAGGAAGACCAGTGCCTTGAACTCTGTGGGGATCCTGACTAAGAGCTAGTGAGTTGTTGCTTGAAAAGGAAGATTGGTGAGGAAACTACCTTGAACTGAGACTGTAGCTTGGTAAGTTAGATCTTAGCCATTAGAAAGCATATTTTAATTTTGTTTGTTTTTTGTAAACTTTACTATCTTTATCCATTATACTTGAAATGACTTAAAACCTACCTCCTCTTGGTTAATAAACTTGTACTTTTTATCTAAACCACCTCTGTGCTTTGACTGAATTGAAGAGGTTAACTCTAGTCAAGATAAGAAGTTGCTGTTCTGTCTCTTTAAAGGAGCAGCAAATTTAAATTCTGTGAGTGTTCCTGGAGAAGGCTGGACACTGCAAAAATACAGTTTTGGGGAAATTCAGGACTGGGGAGTGGTGTTGGGGTCATTCTGCAAACGGTAGCTGATGGTGGAAGTTAAGGTGTATGACCTGTATGCTGGCTGTTGGTGTCTGGGTTGTGAGCCACAGCAGCATAGCATTTAAAGCACTCAGAGTTGCAGGGCAGTTGGTGACACTGCCTCCTTACTGGTCTGGGTTGAACCCCAGAACCTGCTCCTAGGTTTGAGAAGTGACTGATGGGGTTTATCTCAAAGATGGATATTAATAGTGCAGATTGGTACTGTTGTTCTTGATTAATTTCACTTGAAAGGAGGCTTAGCTCATTAACTCTTCTAATTCGGTGGCATTATAGACTTCTGATGGCAACTGGTACACTACTATCTTCTGTCTTGCTGCTTCCCTATCTGGGGTTGGAGCCTTTTATAGCCTTCTCCAAAACTGATGATTGTCTGGCTGTCGGGCAGATTGCTCTCTGAAGTCCACTGATATCTGGTCCACGTATTCTAGGTTCGTTTTCTCTCTCTCTGTCCGTCTACAATCAGAGCCATCCTACAGATATGGCTTTCTAGTGTATGAATATGCTCATCCCAATGTTGCCTAGCCTCCCTCAATTGTCTTCTGTTGGAGTCACCCACATTAGGCCCATTGCAACTTAATTTGTTTGTATCGTGGAGTGTCCAACCATTTGACCATTGCAATATTTTCATTTCCATGGTGGAGAGCATGCTGATTTTCTTTCTGGTGGCTGGCTAAGTCTCTATTCTGTATATTAAAAGGGGTTTAACTAACAGTTTTATACGCTCTACCTTTTAACTTTATTGGCATCTTTTTGTCACATAGAACCAAAGCAGCTTCAGCTGCTTGCACCAAACAGCTTTAGTACAATGATAGACACCATTGTCAGCAATCATTGATCCTAGATATTTAAATATTTTCACTCTTCTAAACTCAAATATAATAGCCATGGTCTTACCAATGTTCACTTTGAAGTCCAGCCTGCTCAAAACTACATTGCCGTTGTTCAGAGCTGGCTTTCAGGGTGTCTCAATCTTTCGCACATATTGCTGTTATCTGTGAACAGCATGGTCCAAGACATCTTTCATATATTCTCTCATCACATCCATGTCAACCTCAAACAAAAGAATTTCAACACTGACCCCTAATGCAGGCCAACGCTTACTGGAAATTCTCTATTGTAGTCCCATTTAGTCTTGATTTTGATAGAGTGACTATCATATATACCTTGGATAGGATGCACATATCATTTTGGCACACTCTGCACTGCAAAGTCCACCAAGTTAGTTCTCTTGATACACACCTTCTCTAGGTCCACAAAGACCCTACCCAATTGCCATCTCTTTTCTCAGAACTTCTCCATGAGGATTCATAGTGCAAATATGGCATCAACTGTGCTCCTTCCTGCCATAAATCCAAGCTGATCATTCCAAATTTCAACCATTCCACACACTTACTAGTCTTCTCCCATACTTTCAAAGTATATATGTCAGCTTAATTGGGTGATAGCACACAGCATAGCATCTCCTTCATGTTTAAAAGTTGGCACCAGAAAGCTTTTAAGCCAGTTAATCCAGTACTCTTTCTCAAGAATATAATTGAACAAACTCGTGAAATACTTTTTATGCCTTCCCTTTCCAACAACTTCACTACATACCCTGGTACTTCATTGGGCCCAGGTGCTTTCTCTGTTTGGTTTTTCCTAAGTGTCTCTGCAATCTCTTCCTTCTGTATGGAATACATCATGCCCCAGTTAGACTTACATGTTGTTAATTTCTGTTTTGATTCTCCTCATTCATCACTTTCAAAATAATCACTCCAAACTTTTTGACCTCACCATTTGTTTGCAATATACTAAATTTATAAGAACACAAGAATGGCCATACTTGGTCAGACCAATGGTCCATCTAGCTCAGTATCCTGTCTTCTGACAGTGGCCAGATGCTTCAGAGAGAATGAACAGAACAGGGCAGTGTTCTAGTGATTCAGCTCCTGTCATCTAGTCCCAGCAATTAGCAGTGAAAGGCTTAGGGACTCCCAGATCATAGGGTTGCATCCCAGACTATCTTGGTTAATAGCCATTGATGGCGCTATCTTCCATGAACTTATCAAATTCTTTTTTGAACCCAGTTCTAGTTTCAGCCTTCACAACACCCCCTGGCAATGAGTTCCACAAGTTGACTCTGCGTTTGGTGAAGTACTTCCTTAGGTTTATTTTAAACCTGCTGCCTATTAATTTCTTTGGGTGACATCTAGTTCTTGTGTTTTTATGTGAAGGGGTAAATAACACTTCCTTATTCACCTTCTCCACACCATTCATGATTTTAGAGACCTCTATTGTATCCCCCCTCAGTCATCCTTTTTTTTTTCTCAGCTGAACAGTCTGTCATTTTTCTCTCTTCATACAGAAGCTGTTCCATACTCCTAATCACTCTTATTGCCTTTTTCTGTACCTTTTCTAATTCTATTAACTTTTTTGAGATTGGGTGACCCAGAACTGCAGTATTCAGAGTGTGGGCGTACCATGGATTTATATAGAGGCATTATATCATCTATGCCTTTCTTAATAGATCCTAACTTTCTCTTAGCTTTTTTGATTGCTGCTGCACATCAAGTGGATGTTTTCAGAGAACTATCCATGATGACTCCAAGATCTAACAGCTAATTTAGACTCTATCATTTTGCATGTATAGTTGGGATCATGTTTTCCAATCTGCATTACTTTGCATTTATCAACATAGAATTTCATCTGCTATTTTGTTCCCAGCCAGCCAATTTACTGAGATCCCTTTGTAAATCTTTGCAGTCAGCGTTGGGCTTCACTATCTTGAGTAATTTGGTATTGTCGGCAAACTTTGCCAGCTCACTGTTTTATCTTTTTTCCAGATCATTTATGAATATGTTGAATAACACAGGTCCTTGTAAAGGTCATTAGGCAACTCTGCTATTTATCTCTCTCCATTCTGAAAACTGACCATTACTCCTATCCTTTGTTTCCTGTCTTTTTTTTTTTTTTTTTTTTTTTTACCAGTTACTGCTCAGTAAGACGGAAGGTTCTCTCAACCCAGGACTGCTTACTTTGCTTAAAGAGTCTTTAGTGAGGGACCTTGTCAAAGACTTCCTCAAAGTCCAAATACACTACATACACTGGATCACCGTGTCCACATGTTTGTTTGACCCCCTCAAAAATCCAATAGATTGGTGAGGCATGATTTTCCTTTACAAAAACCATGTTGACTCTTCCCCAACAAATCATGTTCTTCATGTGACAGGTAATTCTGTTCTTTTCTGTAGCTTCCACCCATTTGTCTGGCACTGAAGTTAAGATCACTGGCCTGTAACTGCTGAGATCACCTCTGGAGCCTTCTTTAAAAATTGGGGTTACATAAGCCATCTTGCAGTCATCTGGTACAGAGGCTGATTGAAGCAATAGGCTACATACTGCAGTTTAAGGACTGAGTTTGTAATTCTATTCTAGTACTCCCTTTTTACTTGATCATTGCTTTCTCAGACTTGCTTCTTTTGAACCAAGGTTTTCTAGGTGTAATCTCCACTCAAAGGTAACTTTAGCTAAAAGTTAAAAAATTAAGTTAGCTTCCCCCCCTTTTCTTTTTGGGGACCTCTGGTGGATTTGTGTATGGGGTTCAGTGAGGAAATGAAGGACAAGGATGAAACTACAGAAGTCCTATATAAAGCCTGGATAACTGGGCTTTGGGCTGTCTCAGAGTAAAGGTTGGTTTAGATGAATTTTCACCCCTCCACCTCCCTAAAAAGAGACAGTGTGTGAAGATGGGCAGCACAGCGGTTCAACAGTTGCCACTCCAGCCCACTAGATAGAAATTGGCTGCTCCCCTGCATAGGGGCATGTGCAGGAATTTAAAATTAACTACTTTTGGCAGGGCACATTAAACATATACACATTAAACCATATCAACACGTGCACATACACCATATGCATAGAAATAAAAAGCAGTACGTTCACTATTTCAGTGAAATCCATGTGCCATGTAGCCATCTGAATAAATGTATCCACAAGTACTTGGCTGCAGTAGGGCCACAGAGCTCCTCTATCCCTGGCAGGGAGAGCAAGTGATCTCCTCCAGCCCCGGGCATGCCCCTGCTTGTCCCCATTGTGATCGCCCTTGCCCCTACATGTTCCTATTCTTGGACCTCTGCTAACTGATTCATTATGATAGTAGACGAGTGACTCCTCCCTGGGCTTCTTACAGTATCCCCTTCGGAATGGCATATTTAAAGCATAGGAGAACCTCTCTCTCCATCTGGTAGAGATTCCTTTCTGACCAGGGGGTTGTCTATAGCATGAAAATCATCTGTCGGGGCTCTAGCAATGGACTGAAGTCACCTTGTATCCTTGCCGTCTGGGTAGGGGGACAAATGGAATGACAATAGGAAAGATGTATGACGGCTCTCAGATTCTTCCTGGTGTCTGGACGCCCTAAAACATTTGTATCTGCCTAATAGTTACTCTGTGGTAGTCCATATTTGTTGCTCTCCTAACAGGAGTATGTTCGTACAACTTGGAGCCAGCTAAAATCTGAGTTGAGCCTCAGAAGATTAACTTGAATTCAGGCTTTTCATGATATCTTTTTGACTCTGTAGAAAAGCAAGGGGTTTTGGGTTTGTTTGGTTTTTTTTTTTTTTGGTTCTCAAGAACAAACCATCTTTCTTTTTGTGTGTTGGAGTTCTGACTTGTGTTAAGGCCTGAAAATGAAGTCCTAGGCCTAGTGAGAGTCCTGTAAATATTTTGAGGGGATAGGAAAGTCACACTCAGATGGTGGTTACACTTCTGTAGTCCTCTACCACTGGTGGGAATTGAAAGCAAGTACTGAGTGGTAACAGATTTTACAACATGCCTTCTTAGCTTTCTAAAAGTACACACAAAAACAAGGAGAAGAGAAGACTTGGTTAAATATAAGGCTATATACAGGATTGATTACTTATGGAACTTGGTATCTTAAACTGGCTGTACAAGACATCATCCAAAAATAAAATGAAAGACTATTTTAATATTCAATAAGCAAGATAAGAATGCAAGTTGTTATCTGAATAGGATAATTGAGTAACCGAATTCTTGTAATACATGACATTTCAGAGCACGTTAAAATCCCACCACTGACTTCTTCCAACCAATTCTAGAACATTACCGCTGACCCAGATTTCTTCTCATAAGCCTACCAAGAAATCAATGTATTTTGAAATATGAAGATAGCACAGCTGTGAATTGCCTTAAACTAACGTGGGGGAAGAGAGATTCAAATCTGATTTATTGACTCGAGTCAGATGGTGACATGCTTCTTTTGGGCCATCGCTACATTTATCTTGCTGTGCTGCCTTTGTCTAAAACGTGATGCTCTTTTTCAGTTGCTGGGAGAGTGAAGAAAAACGTCTTGCTCCTAGGGTGCAAAGGCTGGTCCAAAAGGAATAATTGGAAGTAAAGTTGCCCGCTACTCCCGTCTTACGGTAGAAGATAGGACACAAGATGTGCCTCCTTTCCTCACCGAAAGTGATAGAGCTGGGTACCAGTCTACATCAGGGTTTCAGTAGTGATCATCTTTACTTTGTTTGGTTGAGCAAGCTTTTGTGCCACATAGAGCTGCCAGCACCTCATACCTCAACGACAAATGTAAAGCTGTTTAAAGGGTTTTATGCCTAGCTTTAGTGGGCCGGCCCCATTCTTTCATTTCCACAGCAGAACCACTGTGGAATAGTTTGCCTGGCCTTGATGTCCTTTAGCAGCATCTGCAAGAAAAGAAGCAGTGTAATAACTTAACCTCAGTTTTTCAGGATCCTGTTGAGTACTAGGAGTAAGAGTGGGTGACTTTCCACTCTAACCCTCAGCTCCCCTCATTGGCTTGAGAGGGACCCTAGTCACCTATTCAGACTCCAGTCCCTGAACCATGTTTCTGACTTGTATTTCAGGTAACTGCTGATTGAGCTTTCAGTGTGGCATTTGTATTTCCTGAGAACAGATTAGTCAACTTCAACTCTTGTTTATATGAGTAATTTAACACCTTTTAAAAATCGTGTTGAAATACTGCAGTGATTTCCCACAGCAGTGGATTTCCCAGGTCAATTCTAAACCTAATAGAAAAACATTCTTTCCATTTTGAACTTGATGATTTGAAGTCCATCTGCTGTTTTACTTAAGTTTACAAGAGGCTCTATAATAGCATCAAATCAGGTTTGGGTATACTTCCATTTTTAAAATATATTAAATCCCTATCATATCTTCTTAGTTCTGACAGATGGAGTTATTACACCTGTCACAAACAGCCCATGCTTCTATTAATTTTCATGTCGGATGTATACAACAACTCAAACTGAAGGTAGTATAAAGTTATGTGATGTGCTATCTACTGCTTTATTGGTTCTGAGTAAGCCATTTTTATGTTAGGAATCACTTAAGTTCCTGCTGGTCTCCTACCTCAGCTGCACCTTGCTCAGCCATGCAGCCCACCCTGCCTGCCTGCTACTGTGGTCCTAATGCCAGGAAGCCTGCTCCAGGTGGTGTCACTGAGCCTGCAATCCTGTAGGGTGCAGGGGAAGGCGCTGAGCACCTTGGTCTTCTGCCAATGCTGCTGGGCCCAATCCTGCACTGCCCCATTTTTAACACCCCCTTCCCCACCACCACTGGCTCTGCAACCGGGACAGGTGTCCCTCCTGCCCCAGCCTAGTTACCGCCCTGAGGATGTCACATGGGCTGCAGCTATGTGATGAGTGGGCTGCAAGTGGGCTGTGGGTTGAGAACCACTCTTATGGAGACTTCACTGGTTGTGTTAGCTGAACTCCTGATGACGAGGAAGTCCATGTTTCATCCTTTTTAGGACTTGGTTGCCTTGTGTGCTGTTGGACCATCTGTGTACCCTAATAGGGATAGAAAGGGGTAACACTTGACAGGCTCCATTCCCTTTGAGAGATTCAAGAGGATAACACTGGCCAGTTATTTCTTTACCCCAAGAGGACTCTTCCATTCTGCCACCCCTTTAGTTCAGTGTGTATGTGGGGTAGTTTAGGAAAAATACTGAGGAAATTTCAGTCCTCAGCAGAACAATGCTGTCTCTAAACTCTAGATTTCAATATCATATGGCTGGTGGTGCAGCTGAGCTGCTTGTGTGGTTCATAACAAATACAGCGTTTTGTTTGATGGCTAGCTAGCTGATATAGAAATGAGGTAACGCTTACTGGCTTGGTGAAAACAGAGGTGGTGAAACTGTTTTATAGAAAACTAACACGATCAGCTTTTAAAACTCTCTACTCAGATGTTTTGCCTACTGCTGTTTACAAGTGACAGATTACTGTAACTGAAAGATTAAGAAAACGTTGTTTTACTTTTGGCAGCATATTTAGTATGGCTGGTTTTACTCCTGTACAGAGCTGTTTGCTTTGTTGCTTTGTGAAGAGCCACTCAAACAACAAAAGACAATATTTTCATTTAAAAAAGTAGGGTGGGTGATGGTTGACCAAGATACTATGCCTCTCTGCGTGATGAGGTCCTACCTACTTTGATCTGTCACCAAGTTGACCTCAGGCACTCAAGCTTTGAAGCTGGTGGAGCACAGCAGCTTGCTTACTATAGAGGACACAGTAAGGCAAACCTATCACACTAACTTTTTTTCTTTGAAGGAGGTGGGCCTAGATATAGTTTGTTCATGTCACCTTGCGATTATACTTCTGTAATGTGCTGTCCATGGGGCTTAAAATTATTCTGGAAACTTAAGCTAGTGAAGATTCTTCCTGCCTGCTTACATAGGTAGTGTTTCCTCCAGGAAGCACATTATTTTGTGCTCATTGTCTTACTGGGGTGCCAATTCATCTTTGAGTTCACTTAATGGTATATTAATCTGGGGAGTTCTAAACTGTTTAGGACCTACCTATCTGAAAGCTCATCTCTTATGTTGCCATTCCCTATCTTCTCCCCCAAGCTTTTGAGAAAGGAATGCTGTAGGGAAAATGGACACTTGGCTATTTACTAGGGGAGGAGAGTCTCCAACATACTAAAGTCTAGAGAATTGCATAGGCACATATTTATAAGCCTAATTTTCTTTTTAAAGGATAAAGCTAAACCTTAGTGTTTTAAACTATCATGAAGTAGTCAGTGGCAGAATTCTGCTTATTTCAAAATTAATCACGGGAGCACAAGAGAAAAATGGTCTGGTAATTTACATCTCTGGCACCCAAATTGTTATCAAACTAAAAGGGAATAAAAATACATTGCAGGTATAGAACCCTTTTTAAACTATCACAGCATGGATTGGAGATTGTGTAGCATTTGTCCTTGGAGCACATATTTAATGAAAATATCATTTTAGCACTTAATACAAATTGGCTTATGCCATCCAATCACATATTTAACTGTAGCTAACCAGAAAAACCAGTCTGAAGTAAGTAGGTGTGATCTATGATATTTAAGAGTAATTATGAAAGTTGCAACTGTGCCATCCCTAAATCAAAGCTGATCCTTGTGCCTTGTGACTAGAATGGTCTACTTAAAGCTCACTAGAATTTTTTTTAAAGCTAGGGTAAGTTATCTACACCTGTGAAAGGAGGCTCTGCCCAAGGAAATACCTCAAGCTTTTCTTACAGAGCTCCTCCCTCATTTTTCCATTGTGAGCATATGTGGGGGAAACAGGTTTTATCCCCTTGTTAGAAAACATTATAGGCCAATCCTATTCTCGGATAACCTACAGGAGATCAGGGCCACCTGCAGAGAGAATTTCCACATCAGCTCAGGAACCTTGCAAGCCCCCTTATCCCCCGTTCCTACCATACAGTTCCCCCGTGGGTGTGGGTGCCGTGGTGGTGGTGGAAAGGGGCAAGGATTGCTCTGAGGGAAAGATAATACAGGTTCAGTCTGTTTTTCTTTTCTTGAGAAAGCACCACTGTGAAGCAGGGGGGAATGATGTGTGGTGTGGTGTGGTGTGTTCACCTTTGGCCCACACACTTTCCCTGGTGCTCCTAATCCTAGACCTGCAGAATGCTCTCCATAGGGCCTAGAGCAGAGGTTTCCAAACTTTTTTCTTATTGCATACCCCCTTCCAGATCTACCAGCTGCTCGTGTACCCCTACCAGAATACAGGTTTTTACACTTTAACCTTTTTAATGCCCAAGTATTGTACAAAAGGTACAAATTAGTATACACATAAACATAATGAGTCTATAATAATTAATACGTTTTACATTTTAGTTTTTAATATACACTTCCTTTTGACCAACTTAAATAGTGGATTAATAGTACTACTCACCATTAATATGACAAATGAAGTTTTGTTTGAGCACAGGCATATAATGTTTGGAGTGATAGGTGATAGTTTGAGTCATAAGTAGTTTTCCACACACAAGCGCTGATACTTCAATTTAAGTTTATGGAGGAGATGGTATGATGGGATAACATGATTTTGGTAATTAATTGATCTTTAAATATTCATGGTAAATAGGCCTAATGGCCTGTGATGGGATGTTAGATGGGGTGGGATCTGAGTTACTACAGAAAATTCTTTCCTGGGAATCTGGCTGGTGAATCTTGCCCATATGCTCAGGGTTTAGCTGATTGCCTTATTTGGGGTCGGGAAGGAATTTTCCTCCAGGGCAGATTGGAAGAGGCCCTGGAGGTTTTTCGCCTTCCTCTGTAGCATGGGGCACGGGTCACTTGCTGGAGGATTCTCTGCTCCTTGAAGTCTTTAAACCACGATTTGAGGACTTCAATAGCTCAGACATAGGTGAGAGGTTTTTCGCAGGAGTGGTGGGTGAAATTCTGTGGCCTGCGTTGTGCAGGAGGTCAGACTGGATGATCATAATGGTCCCTTCTGACCTTAGTATCTGTGAATTTCATTCCAGTGAGTGATGAAGATCCACTTTACAGAGATAAGTTGTAGCAAACAGCATCAAAACCTTGAAGCCCTGCCTGATGTTTGGGGAATTCTGTTCTCATTTGGATCCAAAACTCAGCCAACTGCTTTTGTTGGAACTCAGACTTGAGTCCACCATCAGTTGAGATGTCAAGGAGATTCTCTGGTTCTTTTCTTGACAAGTCTTGTGGCATGGGTACTTCAGAAAAGTTTGTGAAAGGGTAGCAGACCTATCTGTTTACATCCTCCACTGAAGGGAAGTACTCCTGTAATTGCCTTGCCAGTGCAGTGAGATATTGCTTGATGTCACCTTTAACCCTGTTCTGCAAATGTAGTTCATTCATTGTCAGGAATTCATGCATATTTGGGAAAATGTCAGTGTTTTCCTCCAGAAATTTCCGCCCACAATTTCAGCTTTTTAAAAAATCATTGACTTAGTTTTGTCCTGTACATTAAAGATAGTTTCAGTCGGCCCCTAGGAGTCCTGGAGTTAGCACATTCAGGCGGGAGAATATATCTGACAAGTAGCCCAGCTATGAGAGCCAGGCCATGTCATGCAGACAGTGAGCAAGTGGGAATGGGTGATCTGTAAAGAATACCTTGACCTCTGAGTGAAATTCAAAGAAAAGTGCCAAGACTTTACCCTGTGGCAGCCATTGAACTTCTGTGTGGAGCAACAGATTGACATGCTTGTTTTCTATGTTATTACATTGAGCTGAAAAGATTTTGGAGTTCAAGGGTTGAGCTTTTAAATAGTTTACCATTTTCACAGCATTGTCCAGCACCTCCTTTAAGTTGGTAAGCATGCTTTTGGCAGCAAGTGCTTACCTGTGTATACTACAATACACCCACTTCCCATTGGGAACGACTGCTCGGTTACGTGTCACAACTCCACTGTGCCTATCAGTCATGGGCTTTGCCCCATTGGTGCAGATGCCAATACATCGTGACAAAATGATATCCTAGTGACTTAGGAAGCTGTCAAGCAACTGGAAAATCTCCTCAGCTGCTGTTCTGGAGGCAGTGACTTGCAAATCAAAATGTCTTCCTGTATTGCACCTGCGTAAATGTACCGCACATACACCAGAAGATAAGCCTTTCACATCTGTGAAAGCAAAGTACTGGCTGCTAGTGATACAGTTCGCTATTTGAGTTAGGATATCATTGGACATGTCATAAATTTGATATGACACTGTTTGATGATGCTATTAACTGAATTAATTTTGGGGCCTTCTTTCCAAGCATAGCACTTACCATGTCTTTAGTTGCAGGTAGTATTTGTTCCTCTGCTATGGTGTGAGGTTTTCCTGACTTCACAGCTCTGTAACTCACTAAGTCTGATGCTTCCAGGACCTTAATACTGTCAACAGCAGCAGAGTGCAAAACTTTCTTGCTCACCATTAGCTGCACCTGCATCTGCTTGAAAAATTCTGGTGGTTTGTCCTTGTGGTGTTTATATTTGCTTCCAAGTGTCTGTGTAGAAAGAGATGGTTTTAGATTATTTGACAGGGCTTCACCACATAACACACACTGCAGCTGAGGGTATTCACTGTCTCCAGTCTGAGTAAATCCCATTTCGATGTACTTTTAGTCATCTTTGTCTCTTTGATACCAGGGACAAAACAGGATCTATATCAATGTTTCGCTTCGCAGGCTGAGATCCGCATGTTGTCTGACCAGCGATTTCAGAAAGCGCACTGGTACTGGCAAGATAAATTTCATCACTTCGCTTCTCATCACTGATACCTTGTGTGTTGTTAACATTACCTGTTTTTAGCCATCTGTCTGTCACTGTTATGTACAGATGTAGTTATGTGATATGTACAACCAGAAAAGAAAAAGTGAATAAGTTCTGAGCTCAGTTAGACTGGACAGTTGCTGGGCAACTGAATCCATGCTGTATGGTGAGCAGAGGTGAGGGCTCTGTACATCAGCATCTCTGTATATCTGTTCTCATTGGTACATCTTGAAGTAAATTAACTACTGTATTTTATATAACAAATTCCCACAGTTTTAAAGCTTTGTCTGAGTACCCTATTATGGAAATGCGATAAATAAACTACTTAATAAATAAATCCCCCCATTACACAATTTCTCCTGCATACTCCCTAGAGATGTCTTGTGATGTGCATTCTGCAGTTTGGGAATCCCTGGCTAGAAGAAGGCCGCGGAGGGAGTACCATGGAGAAGGCTGATGTTAAAAACCCTCTTCATGCTTTCTGTTCATGGAGGATCCTCTATGCACAGATCTGGTCATGGTGTGTGTGTGTGTATATATATATGTATCTTCTCTTAAATCCAGGGCTGTTAGTGACTCTTATATTATGGGACGCTTGCAACAAAACCCATTGCATGTGTAGCTTCAGGATGTGATTTGAGTTAAATGATTGGTTTATAAACAGTGATTGATCCAGCGTCAGGAAGGTGTGAGACAGGTTTTTAAATTTTTGCCTAAATAAAAGGCAGTAGAATTGCATAAAGAAGTCAAGGAGGAGTTGGAGATCTTGAAATATATACTTTGTATAGGAACAGCAAGAGTATATACTGTTGGTCTTGATAAAATTTGACTTAATGTCTGTGTGCAAATATATTAACAAGACTAATATTAGTATTTATAATAACTTTATAAATGTGACAGATGCAAGTAAACTTATTTCTAAAACTGATTTGCCTTTGTAAGTTCCCAATCTATTTTGTACTTTCTTTTCTAGTAAACAGTTTGATTTGTCCTTGATGTATTTAAGGAGAGGGCTGTGTAGCTGGCAAAAAACTTGTCTTGAAATTAATTGTTGAAGTGTTTTCATCTCTACTCAGGGAAGATTGTATTCCTACATATCTCATGTGTGAGCAGAATGTTAGTGCTTCTGTGATGATGGTGAAATACTTTCTATGTAGGTATTTAGTCTCAGTTTTGAGATCTATGTGACTACTGTTCTCCAATGGACATCCCAGTAAAGCTGGAGAAATACATTTAGAAGAAACATGGTTTCAATTTTAGTGATCTGAAATGGGTGAATTGAATGAAAATGAATTTTAGATCACTTTTTTGGATATAGCCTTGCCAGAAAATTTCTTGCAGCATTTTCTTGAATTAGATTTTCCCTTTTTTGAGAGATTTTCAGTGTAGCAGGATACAGTAAAAATTAAAAACACCCCCAAAAATCTGAAGTGGGATGCGTTAAAGGCTTACACATTGAGAACACCTCTTTTAGTGCACTCTAATCACTAGTTGCTTTGAAAAGGAGGGGGACAAGGAAGAAGTTCTTGCAAGTTCCAAACTGAACATCTATGTAAGTAATCCAATGTCATATGTGCCATTTTCTGTTTGTTTAGCGAAACAAAGTCTAGTGGACATCTGTCTGTTCTTCCTCTGCCCATATTGCCCTTCTCTTTTGGCTCGCTCCTTATCTTCAAATATAAGTTGCTCGTCTTCACTTTCAAGGCTGTGCAGAACATATTCCACCTTCCCTATCTTCTCTCATTTGTTATCGAAAAGCCAGCTCATGCCTCCAATTGTCCCACAATGCCAAACTCATCACCTACTTGCTAATTTTCCAACAAGCATCATTGTGCTTTCTCCTGTGCTGCCTCTTGCCTGTGGGAGGAACTCCTCATAAATATCAACCATCTCACTTCACCGTTCCCCAGATTTCTCCTTAAAACTCTTCTTTGCCATGATGCTTACAAAAAACTTGATAATGGCTAGGCAGATGGAGTATTGAGACCACTGGCAACCAAGCTAATCAGTATTCTCACTATTTCCTTATACTCCACTGTCTGTCTCCATTTCTTGTCTGGTGTCTTACGCATAGACTGTAAGCTCTTTGGGGCATGGACTGTCTTCTGTTCTGTGTTTATACAGTGCCTAGCACCATAGGGTCCTGGTCCATGGCTAGGGCTTCTAGGTGCTACAATAATGTAAATAACTAACAATAATATTAGAACACATAGCAACTTTTGTGATGTATAGCTACATAATATTTTAAGAGGTAAGATTACTAGAAACAGTCTGTCAAGGTTCCTTTCCCACTCTGAACTCTAGGGTACAGATGTGGGGACCTGCATGAAAACCCCCCTAAGCTTATTTTTACCAGCTTAGGTTAAAACTTCCCCAAGGTACAAACTATTTTTACCTTTTGTCCCTGGACCTTATTGCTGCCATCACCAAGCGCCTAACAAAAATAACAGAGAAAGAAGCCACTTGGAAACGTCTTTCTCCCAAAATATCCCCCCAAGCCCTACACCCCCTTTCCTGGGGAAGGCTTGATAAAAATCCTCACCAATTTGCACAGGTGAACACAGACCCAAACCCTTGGATCTTAAGAACAATGAAAAAGCAATCAGGTTCTTAAAAGAAGAATTTTAATTAAAGAAAAAGTAAAAGAATCACCTCCTGTAAAATCAGGATGGTAAATACCTTGCAGGGTAATCAGATTCAAAATATAGAGAATCCCTCTAGGCAAAACCTTAAGTTGCAAAAAGACACACAAACAGAAATATACATTCCATTCAGCACAACCTATTTTATCAGCCATTTAAACAAAACAGAATCTAACACATATCGAACTAGATTGCTTATTAACTCTTTACAGGAGTTCTGACCTCCATTTCTGCTCTGGTCCCGACAAAAGCAACACACAGACAGAGAACCCTTTGTTTCCCCCCACTCCAACTTTGAAAGTATCTTGTCTCCTCACTGGTCATTTTGGTCAGGTGCCGGCGAGGTTATCTTATTAGCTTCTTAACCCTTTATAGGTGAAAGGGTTTTTCCTCTGGCCAGGATGGATTTAAAGGTGTTTACCCTTCCCTTTATATTTATGATACAGTTATAAACATTAGAGAGTAACTTGGCTATATAATTTCAGAAACTCCACTCTCCCTAAGCTGCTTGTTTCCATATAACTATCCAGGTTTTTGCTTTATCTTTTTGTGCAGCTTCTTTGTCTAAAGTCAGTTATTTCCCTAACCCTGCAAATTAACTGTCATCCGGGAAGAAAGGGTGTTTTCCAGATTCTTCATTTCACACTGCTCACATCAGATGTTTAGACAAACTATCCACTGTAAAAATGTCTAGCTTGGAGATTGCGTGATCGAGAATCAAGTGATTGAGATTGTATGGTGGGGTTTTTTTAAACCAGGTTAACTAATTTGGGTGTTTGCGCTATGACAACTCAGTTAACATTTAGAAAGAACTAAATTACACGGCTATGTTTTAGGCAGTTGAGCTTTTTTGCTGGCATTGCACATGTGTACAAACTCACACTGGAGTGTATCAGTGTGAAAACAGAAGTTTAAATCCTACTTCCCAACAGTCCCATTGCAAGCAAGATAGTGCTTAATACTCCTATTTGTCCTGAATAGCTAGAGTAAGGAAGTTAGTTTTGGTTGCAGTTAATGTCTTTGATCACCATGGACTCAGCAGCTGGAGATACCCACCCACAGCAGCAGAAGAGATATGTCTGCGCTACTGCTGGGAGGTGTGATTTCCAGTTCATACATTGCGGCTAGGGCTAGCCACCTGACATTGGATCCAGGGGGTCAGGCAGGCTTGGATGTGGGTGGCTAGCCTGAGCTGCTGCCAGTGCAGCAAGGTCTACGCTGCTGTTTTTAGCATGCTCACTTGAGCTGAGCTAGCCAGTAGGTTTACCTGCAATGAGAATCATACCTCCCAGCTGCAGTGTAGTCACATCCTGTGGCTTATTTCCACAACCATTCAGCTCTCCTTATGGAGAAAACAGCAGCTTCAGTTCAACCCCCCTCCTGGTGTCTCTTGAGGTGGTTTGAAGAAGAAATTTAATCTCCCATTGAGGGTGAGAGAGAGGGAAATCCATAGTGACAGAAGATAGAAGGAAAAAGGAATCTCATGAGATGGGGAAGAGGGGTAAAATGGAAAGAATGGTAGAGGGAGAGTGCGAGCAGGAGGGATACTTCATAAAGAATCGGCTGCCATCCCCAATGTCTGGAAAATTCTCTTGAAAAATGTTTCAGATATTTGTGACTGCACATAGCGGGTGCTGGGGACTGTGGAACAGAAGTGAGCCTCAGCCAGGGGACTGGGATGAACAAGGCAGGTGGTGAAGAGGGGAGTGAGAGAAAGTGTTATAGGAGAATGAGGAGATGATGCAGTTTAAAATTGCCAGGCTTCCTGTTCAACATACGTTTATGAAAACAGCCATGCTAATGTTCTTTCTGCTGTAAAATCTAAACTTGGCACCATTAAGTATTCACAATTTACAATACAAAATTAAAAAGTGGCAGCTGAGTCACAAAACGCTGCTCAAAGGGTAGCTGGGTTTCTGGGAGATGGGGTCCAAAGAGTTCAGGGACATTTTAAATAGGCAGCTAGTAAGTATAAGCAAATATTGAAATTGCTAGGGGGGAAAAAGGCAAAACCTTCCTGTTTTGTCTGTTATCCTTTTTTTTAGGAGTGATACATTGTATAACCAAAGGAAAATCCATAATGGGAGAAAGATGTAGAAATTTGCATTAAAAGGCTTCAGTTGCCTGAAGTATAACAGTAGCCTACTAGAGTGCATGCTCTTGTTGCTTTGTTGGGCAAAAAATAAAATTTGCAAACTGACAACAGGAAAATGTTCAACTATCATTTAATTCTTCCATTTTTGTTAAGTGGTGCTGTCTAGTGAACAAGATAAGTGTGCAGAACTTGCTCCTGGTGGACTTCTCTTCTGGGTGAGGAGAAAGAAACTCCTCTGTTTCTCAATATGTTTGCTTCTCGCAATCAGCAGCACCTCTGTTTTGACAAACATTTAGAAAGTTACGCACTAATTACTTGCCATGCAAGAAAATAAGTGCAGAAACAGGTTGGGGAGAATAAACTTAGGTTATATTTTCTTCTCTCCCCATCCAGACCCACACAAACAGACACCCAAACACGCTTGCAGCTGTCTTCAATTCTGCATACTAGATGCTGGAAACCGGCTTTATAAGTCCTTAGATGTACTACCCAGTTGTTCACCTCTCTTCTGTAGATATGGGGCCCACTTCAGTTCATCTGCTTGCCCCTTTGGCTGAGCATTGGCCAAAATTTGGGGCCTTGCAGGCTGGTTTCTCATATGGAAGAGAAAACAGTGTTGTGGAGTCAGTGGTTGGAACTAACAGCATCCAAGCACTTGAATTTCTTCCCTCCCCCAAGGAGTTTCAGGCAAGGAATCACTTCCCATCCCAAGAACTAGCTATTCTGAGCATCTGCTCCTTTCCAGGGGGCAGGGCTCACAGACTCTGTGCCAAATGCATACTGCTTCCTTCCATAGACCACACACACATGATTTTTGACTGCTTAATTTAAGGCTTTGTTACAGCTCCCACCCCGTAAGTTTGACACCTAGGAAACCTGTTAGATGCACATACTTTTGCTCTGAACCCAGAGGTGAAAGTAAGCTGGTACAGTCCAGTACGGCATAGCGGCAAGAGCCAGTACACTGTGCCGGACTGGGTTCTGGCCACTGCAGGGAGCCCCACTGCCGGAGCCCCTGGGGTAGTGGCGGCAGGGCTCTGGCAGCACTTTAAAGGGTCCGGAGCTCCGCGGTGGCCGGGGCCCTTTAAATTGCCCCTGAGCCCTGGGGCTCCCAGTCACCTCTGCAGCTGGTAGCTCTGGGGGTAAGTTAAAGGCCCCGGGGCTTCTAGCCAGAGCCATGGGGCCTTCAAATCTTGATTTAAAGGGCCAGGCCCCGCCTCTCCTGGTTGAGGCAACGCCCCACTGCTTGGGACTCTGGAGTACTGGTAAATCCTTTAACTTACTTTCACCCCTGTCTGAACCGCATGTGCTTTCCAGGTGGCTCTTGGCCTCCAGGAAGTCTGCAATCCCTCTACATCCATGTTCCTTACTGGCAGGCTACTGTGTGTGTACAATCAGCAAATGCATCATTTCCTCTTCAAATGGAGCATGTTCAGTCATGTAAAATATCGCCTTTTAATGTCACTGTCAAACTTTTGAAGAAAGGAAGGAAAAATTGTGGGGGGTCGGGGTTGGGGTGGAGACTACGAGATGGAAAGACAGAGATGCTCTACAGTGTGTAATCCCCAGGCACTTTTTCCCTTTTCCATTACCAATCCCACTTCAGGGTTTTATATTTTGAAACTATATGTAAGGTAGAACTTCTGTCTGATGGGAGAGGGGCAGCAGTTCTCCAGTAAGCAGTGAGGTGTTGTGTGTCAGGTCTATTGCTAACGCACTAAAAATGTCATGTTTTTGATGGTTGTCAACATCTTTTTTTTTTTTTTAGCAGACAATTTCAATATTGTCATACCCTCTCACACGTCGCCTCTAGGGGGTGCAAATATGCTTGCACACCCAGGCACTAAAACGCCCAGTTACAGCTCTGCATTACATACAGAGCTGTTGCTGGGCAACTATCTTAAATAAAGCTAAAACTGTAGGTAGAAACCAAATAAAGTCCAATGGTCTAAATCACTGAGGGCAAGAGACTACACATCCATTAGGCTTTACACACTTATGGTTTAAATTTTTTTTGTAAACTTAGAGTAGGAGGAGGGAAACTCATTGTGCCTTCTGATTATACATGTTGCCAGGTCATCTCAGTTTTAGAGTATAAAAGGCAGCTGCCAGATCTGTCAGTAATTTATCAGTACACACTTTGTCATGTTTCAGTAATAGTAGGGTGACCAGATGTCCCATTTTTAAAGGGACAGTCCCGGTTTTGGGGACTTTTTCTTATATAGGCGCCTATTACCCGCCACCCCCGTCCCGTTTTTTCACAGTTGCTATCTGGTAACCCTAAGTAATAGATCAGGGATTCTCAAACTGGGGGTTGGGACCCCTCAGGGGGTTGCGAGGTTATTACATGGGGGTCACAAGCTGTCAGCCTCCACCCCAAACCCCACTTTGCCCCCAGCATTTATAATGGTGTTAAATATATTTAAAAGTATTTTTAATTTATAATGGGGGGTCGCACTCTGAGGCTTGCTGTGTGAAAGGGGTCACCAGTACAAAAGTCTGAACCACTGCAACAGAGGAAGAAATAACTTCATTACACTTGAAGTGGACGGTAAATCTTTCACTGATTTGATTTAATTAACATAATATATACACACACGTTGTTTTGTATAATAACATGAAGTCTGAGAACCTGTTGGCCTGTTCTTATTGAGCTCCAGAGAATATTATATTTCAGTATGCCAGATTCCATATCTTGAAGACAACATACCTTTCTCATTGGCATAAGGAGTCTAGCACTAGGTTCGTCAACTGGGTATGTGGTTCTCCGGTTGAATGAAGCACTGCGTGCAGACAGTGACAATTAGTGTGCTAAAGGTGGTAACAAAGATGAGATGAAGGGAGTTGTTTGTGGCAACAGGTCTTGATTCTGTGGAGTCTTAGCTAAGTTTCTGCAAGTGACTTACATGTGTACAGTTCTTGACACCTCTTTTCAAGGTAAACAGGAATTTTGTAAGTCTCGGAAACTGGTTACAGAAGTAGAAAATACCCTGAGACCGTCATCAATCCTCCTTCATTAGGAAACCAACTAACTACAAAGCTCCAAAGTCTAATGCTGGGCAAAGGAGCAACAACACTTCTAATGGGTAATCATTAACAGGAGAAAATTGTCTTTGTCATCTTCTTGATTGTAAAGAGAGTGGTCACTTTGGATGGGCTATTACCAGCAGGAGAGTGAGTGTGAGTGTGTGTGTGTGTGGGGGGGGGGGGCGGAGGGTGAGAAAACCTGGATTTGTGCTGGAAATGGCCCAACTTGATTATCATACACATTGTAAGGAGAGTGATCACTTTAGATAAGCTATTATCAGCAGGAGAGTGGGGTGGGAGGAGGGATTGTTTCATGGTCTCTGTGTATATAATGTCTTCTGCAGTTTCCACAGTATGCATCCAGTGAAGTGAGCTGTAGCTCACGAAAACTTATGCTCAAATAAATTGGTTAGCCTCTAAGGTGCCACAAGTACTCCTTTTCTTTTTGCGAATACGGACTAACATGGCTGTTACTCTGAAACCGGTTATAACTTACTTTGCAAAAGAAAGCACAACATTCTTCTTCATAATAGGAAAATAGTTAAGTATTTCAGGTTATCGTCAGTCTGATCCTCAACCTATGGATACCTCTGTGTGGATTTTCTTGGGTTTTAAGTAAGACATTTAACAGTGTCCTGATGACAATGTGACAGTAGCCCTAGGAACAAAACTGCAATTGAAAACAAAAATCAGTTCCTTGAGACAAATGTACAGATGACTTAAATCTGTTGGTGGCTTAAATTATGCAAAAATGTCATCATATTGACATACTTCGCAGTTTCCTTTTTGCTGGAAGTGGCATTTATACAATCAGATCTGTGCAGTACCAGTATGTGGGAACAGTATGTAGCATTACATTTATGTAATCTTCTAGTTGTCTTAAATGCATTACTACCGAATAAACTTTTGTGTACAAATAGTTTAGTGTAAAAAGTGGCGCAGTAGTGACACCTATAGGTTGTCTCACCTTTTTTTGGTTGTTTATCATAGAATATCAGGGTTGGAAGGGACCTCAGGAGGTCATCTAGTCCAACCCGCTGCTCAAAGCAGGACCAATCCCCAACTAAATCATATGACTGAGAGAGTCATGCCTAGGGCTGAGTAAGCGCGTTTGTGCCCTATAGAAGTGGGGTGTGCGTGTGCATGTGAGAGAGAGAGAGATAGGGTCACGTACCTCCCCAGACTGCTGCCTTCCATTTAGCACAGAGGTTTTCAAACTGTGGCGACGTGCCTCATGGTTTGAAAACCATCGCCTCCTGTTAGGAGTCAGTGGATCAGAAGCTGGAGGGAGCTGCCCAGCCCGCTCAGGCCTCTGGCTCTCTGCTGTGGAAACTCGGGTGCTGGCTTACTGGCTCTCCCTGCCCTGAGCCGAGCCTCCTCTGTACAGCCAGGTCCCCAGGCAGGGTGTGGAGCACAGCTTGAAGCTGTGCCCCTGATGTGCTCTTGCCCCTCCCTTGAAGGCACCAGCAGGCGATGCCTGACAGAGCCCAGCTGCCAGCAGCAGAGCTGCAAGAGCCTTGCGGAGCATCTCATGGCAGGTGGACTCTGTGCACAGGAGCCAGCTCCAGGGAACATCACAACTGGTACTGGCTCCTTTAGGGGAAAGGCAATAGTGTGACGGGGCATACCTTGGATCATGCAGGGGCATCCCAGCTTGGGGGGCAGGGAGGGCTGCCCCACAGCCAGACAGCACCTTGGCTCCCACAACCAGGTGCCTGAATGGGCTGGGCGATTTCCACCAGCTTCCAATCCACTGGCATCTGGCGGCTCAGGTTTGGAAGAAGTATAGAATTTTCAAAAATTTGCCTTTGGGACATGGTCAAAATAGCTTGTTAGATACTTTGTTTTCTGAATATGCTATACTGCACACTCTCACTTTCATAAAGCACTTTGAGAACCAAAGATGAATGATCATTTTGTATATTGAAAACATTAAGAAACCAATAGCATGCAAGAATTCTAACTCTGTCGCTTGCTGTTCCCACTAGACATATTCTTGGCTTGGTGAAGACTGTATCTTTAAAGAGAAGACTTCAAAGGAGCATGTCGCTGCTTTAGATGACTCAGAGCTTTTCTGAATCATCTCGTAGATCTCAACCCAGCCCCTACTGCCTCAAACTGTCACCTAATACAGTTCCTCACAATGCTGAATCATAAAGCAACCACCCGTGTTAGCTAACGGGGGTGGAATTCCATCCCAGCTGCTTTCCTTTAAGGAGCCAGAAGCAGTTATCCTCAGGAGAACAAGTAAACCTAGTGGGGCAGCGCTGCTCCATTGGCAGTCAAAATGCTTCAGTTTCACAACCAGCCTGAAAAAAGACAGAGGTCATGTACCAGCACCAGGCCACCAGTGTCACGAGCAGCATGATCCCATCAACCCAACTGACAACACACCCTCAACTCGGTTGGGAAATTCTGCTGCCTGGGCGGCATGCTTTCCAGCCATGCCAGGGTATATGATGAGATCGTTCAGTACCCGGCACAAGCTCTGGAGGAAGTGTGGAGTCTGCCACAGAATTAAGATAAAAATCTGTTGTGTTGTTGTACTCACCTCACTTCTCTGTGACTGTGAGACAGGGATACTCTACCAACATCCCATCAAGCAGCTGGAGAGCTTCCGGCTTCGCTGCCTAAGATCGATATGTAACATCAAGTGGCAGGACAGGATCTCCAACACTGAAGTCCTTGGGAGGTGGCAAATCCCTGGCATCGAGAGCATGCTCATCAGCGCTCAACTTTGCTGGGTCGGATGTATATACTTAAAGCAGTGCTATACAGTCAGCTGAGCACAGGAATGCATTTTAAGGTCGACATGTCTTTAGATACCTTGAAGGCCAACCTCTAAGAATTCAGGATAGACCTTAGAACCTGGGAACTTGTTGCACTGGACAGATACAGATGGAGAGGTTCGTGCCATGAGGCCATGCCCACTTTTAAGGAGAGGTATGTGAGGTCTCTGCAGGAGAAGAGAGCATATCGTAAGGCCAGTGCCTCAAACCTTTTTCCCAACGATGATTACACTTGAAAGATATATGCAGTCACATTTGCAAATCCAGGATCAGACTTGCTTCCCACGTGGGAATCCATAGAAACAAACCCAGAACTCACGTCAATGCTAGCTGAATGCTCATCCACCGAAGTGACAGGAGAATCCAACAGTCATTGATCAAAAGTGGAGATTGTGATATAGGGTCTTCGGGATGAACATTTGGAAGGGAGATAGCTATGTGCAGTGAAAAATGGATTTAGATAATGGCTGGATGTATGGCTCTTGAACAAATACCAGCTCCATCCATCCCCTAAGTGCTTGTCTGAGTTTTGGATTGTTGATGTCAATAAATTTTGATCTTTGTTCTTACAAATGTTGATGGCTGTAGGTGGTAGTTCTTTCAAAGCTTGAATAAGCAAAGAGTTGCTTTTGTCTTCAGACTGAAGCTCATGGTCTAAAGCAGAGTTAATGAGATTATATTTTTTGGCCACCTGCATGGTAGAAGAAATATCAACTCTTCAAGCACAAATCAGAGCGAAACTAAGTATTGTAAGGATTGATAAATAGCTCAAAGTGGTTGGAAGGAAAGTGTGCCATAATCTTACACATTTCTCTCATTACTCTCACTAAATCTTCCCTTCAGCGTTTCTTTTTGTAATGAAGGATTTCATTTCATTGAAGTTGGAAAGGTCTTCTCATTAAATTGTCAGTTTAACAGTTCAGTTTCACTTGACTTGATGTGGGCTTGAGTCCAAGCCTAGAGAGGGGTGACAACTATAATACGCCAGCAAAATTACTCTAAAAATGTCATCTTAGTACTGTACTTATGACGCAGACT
The DNA here is from genome assembly GCF_965140295.1 of Lepidochelys olivacea. NCBI lineage: Eukaryota > Metazoa > Chordata > Testudines > Cheloniidae > Lepidochelys > Lepidochelys olivacea. Next base: position 199,509,623 of record NC_140413.1, on the reverse strand, counting down.
CCCACAGTACAGGAATGAACGTATGTTTGGTTTACTGGGTTAAAACATGACAAAGTCTCTACTGATAAATTATGGACAGATCTAACATCTGCCTTTTATACTCTAAAATTGAGATGATCTGCAACATGTATAATCAGAAGGCACAATGAGTTTCCCTCCTCCTACTCTAAGTTCACAAAAAATGTTTAAATCATAAGTGTGTAAAGCCTAATGGGTGTGTAGTCTCTTGCCCTCAGTGATTTAGACCATTTGGACTGTATCTGATTGCTACCTACAGTTTTAGATTTATTCATGAAGGTTGCCCATCATCAGCTCTGTATGTAATGCAGAGCTGTAGCTGGGCATTCTAGCACCTGGGTGAGCAAGCATATTTGCACGCCCCAGAGGTGATGTGTGGGAGGGCACATGGGGTCACGTTTCTCTCCCCGCTCTTACCCCCCCCCCCCATTTCTGTCTTCCATTTGCACAGGAGGTTTTCAAACTGTGAGGGTGTGCTCCACAATTTGAAAACTGTCACCTCCTGCCAGGAGCTCGTGGATCAGAACCTGGTGGGAGCCACCTAGTCTGCTCAGGCCCTTGGGTCTTGGCGGTGTTGGAGCCAGGGTGTTGGCTGCCCAGCAGCCCTCCCTGCCCTGCTCCCTGAGCTGGGCTGAGCACTCCACAGGCAGGCCAAATGACACAGCTCCGAGTTGCGCCCCTGACGTGCTCTTACCACTTCTTTGAAAGAGCTTGGCGATGGCTGGCACCGCCCCCTGGAGCTCGCCCCTTGGGCTCTATGGATAAGGGCTGGCTCCAGGATGTGTTGCCTCTCCCCCGAAGGAACCCAGTGCCAGCTGGCAAGAGTGCATTGGGACAGGGCTCAGAGCTGTGCCACCCACTCTGCCTGGGGAGCACCTGGCCATGCAGAGGCAGTCCGGCTTGGGAAACAGGGCAAGGAGGGTTGCCAGCCAGCTCCCACAGTACAGAAAGCTAGGGGCCTGAGCATGCCATGTGGCTCCCACCAGCTTCTGATCTGCTGGTTCCTGGCAGGAGGCAATGGCTTTCAAACTGTGAGGCACGTCGCCACAGTTTGAAAACCTCTGTGCTAAATGGAAGGCAGAAATCTGGGGGGTGGGGACATGTGATTCCATGTGCTCCTCCCCACACTGCTCCATTTTTCAGCCCCCACTGTTTTGTACCCTGGGCTGCTGGTCTGCTTGCCCCGCACTGGTTACAGCCCTGACGTAATGATGGGGTTCTATGTGTTTGGGGTGTTCGGGCTAATTGTGTGACCCTTGCAAATCATTCATATAAATTATGATGGGCCTGTTTAGGTTTTTCTTAAGTTTTCTTTTTCTATCGTTTTTTATCCTTGTTTGCTTCTTCCCTAAAGGCTGCAGTTCATGCAGCTGTTCTCGTAGTTAAGAGTAGCTTCAGTAACTAATGCTGCAATTAAGATTCCCCTCATTCTCCCACCCCACTTCCCCTGTGTGTGTGTGTTGCTTTTTGTGCCATGGCAGTAACCAAATAAACACACATGAAAACTAATTCTAAAAATGTTTACTTACAGAGTTTTTTCTGTGTTCCGATATGGAATCGTAAAAACATAGGAGAGGTCAAGTCCAGCCACTGTGTTTAGGTTTACTTGGTCCTTCCTCAACCATCTCTGATGGGTTTTTGTCCAGCCATCCAGTGATGTGGATTCCACAACTTTCCTTGGAAGCCTATTCCAAAACTTGATTTATCTTTATAGTTACAAGTTTTTCTGTAATAGCAAACGTAAATCTCCCTTGTCACAGATTAAGCCCATTTTACTACTTGTCCTACTTTCAGTGGACAGGAACAATTGATCACCATCCTCTTTACAACAGCCCTTAACATATTAAAAACTTATCAGGTCCCTGCTTAGTCGTTGTGTGTGTATGTGTGACAAAACTAAGTAGCCCCAGTATTTTTAATCTTCCCTCATGGGTCAGGTTTTCTAAACCTTACATTGTTTTTGACTCTCCATTATGTCGGCATCCAGAATTGAACCTAGTACTCCAGCGGAGGCTTCACCACTGCTGAATAGAGTGAAATAATTACCTCCAGTGTCTTTCTTATGACACTCCTGTTAATATACCTCAGAATGACATTGGCCTTTTTCTCAACTACATGGTTGACTCCGAATCCATTTTGTGATCAACTATAATCCCAAGACTATTATCAGCAGCACTACCACCTAGCCAGTTATTACCCATTTTGTAGTTGGGCATTTGATTCTCCCCCTTCCCAACTATAGTACTTTGCCTTTCTCTCTATTGAATTCCTGTTTTTTTGGATTGCAGACCAATTCTCCAATTGTTAAGGTCATTTTGAATTCTAATCCTGTTTTCTAAGTGCTTTCAACTCCTCACAGTTTGCTGTCATCTGCAGATTTCATAGGCATACTCTCCACTCCATTATCTAAGTCATTAATGAAAATATTGATTAGTATGGGATCCAGGAGAAACCCTGAGGGACCCTACTAGAAACACTCTCCCAGTTTGACAGCGAACCATTAATAACTATCGAAGTATGATTTTTCAACCAATTATGCACCCACCTCTCGGTAATCATCATCTTTCCCTAGGTTGCTTATGAGAATGTCATTTGGGACTGTAAAGCCTTATTAAAATTAAAATATTTCCTCTCTGCTGTTCACTTCCCCCACCCCAATCCACTAGGTCAGTAGCCCTGTCAAAGAAAGAAATTAGGTTGGTTTGGCTTGATTTTTTTTTTTTTTTTTTGACAAATTCATTCTGGCTATTCTGTATAACCCTATTATCCTTTAGGTGCTTACAAATTGATTAATAATTTGTTGGCATTTAAGAGGCTTTATTTTTAAGCAAAAATTTACAGTAATTTATGTTTTGGAACTGGTACAGTAGTTATCAAGTGCTTGTGTCCCTTTTTGGGCTATCAGTGCCCTCTAGGGGTAAAACTGAAAATTGTCATAACTACTCCTTTTCTTAAGAATAACCACATAGTTAAGAAAAAGAGGACTTGTGGCACCTTAGAGACTAACAAGTTTAGTGCCACAAGTCGTCCTTTTATTTTTGCGGATACAGACTAACATGGCTGCTACTCTGAAACCTGTCACATAGTTAAGGTTAAACTTTTGTCACAGTTATTTTTAGTAAAAGTCACCGACAGGTCCGGGCAATAAACACAAATTGACCTGTCGTGACTTTTATTAAAAAATAATGAGGGGAGAGAGGGCAGGAGGGGGAGGAATGACACCTGGATCCCCATAGGTGTGGGGAGGGGGCTGACAGTCCCAGTCCCAGCCCCACCGCCACGAGGGGAGGGGAAGGTACAGTCCCAGCTCCAGCCCCTGCCAAGGCTGCAGGGTGGGGGCACACAAGAGCGGCTCCAGCTGCAGGGGGTGGGCGCACAGATAATAATTAGATATTATGTTAAGCTGACAATGGTAATGTAATAGGAATCCTTTATTGAATCTTGTCTCCGTGTTTTAAATTTCTAATGCAAGATGTTACAATTGTTCATATTCTGATCATTCCTAACTTTTTTTTCTTGGTTTGCAGATGAAAACACTAAGGAAGCTTTGCAGGTGAAGAAAAGTCTGAGTGAGAAGGTTTCTCTTTACAGAGGTGACATTACATTGCTTGAGGTTGACGCTATAGTTAATGCAGGTAAGTAATCTTTTAATGTGGTTATATTTAGAAACTTATAGTATTCTTTACACTTCTGGGGAAAAAAAAGATATATAACATGACTATATGCTGTGGAAACCATAACATGTCGAAACTGTTGCTCATAAAGTTTGCAATCTGCGTGCAGCAGATAACTTCATCCTGTGTGCCATTATTGTTAGACTTTTGTAAAAGCACAAACTGTGTTGGGTATACGATATAAGATCACTCTTGTCTATTTTTTTTTCCTTAATTTGGATAGTTGAGAATTTGCACTGTATGTGGCAAAACACTAAAATTAGATGTTGGAGATTAGCTTACTGTAATATGACCTACCTGAGACTCGATGGTGAAGAATGCAGCAGGTGATTTATTTTAAGAGTATTTCACTTGGAGATGAGAACTTTGGGAACTGTATCAACTTCTTCCTGGCTTTTATGTGTATCTTAAAGTTTTGGGGCTGACATGTAAAGTCCTGAACGGCTTGCTTGAGAAACCATCTATCTCTTTATACTGTACTGCCAGGTTGCATTCAACGGAGACTCTGGTGCTGTTTTGAGAGAGGGAGCTGCTGGCATCACATTCTTCATGAGAGAAGACCCCGTTACTTAGACATTCATTTCCCTCCATAGTAGGAATAAGCAGAATGTCTTGACCTTTGTTGGCACAGTACAAAGCCCACCAGTTTGTTTAGGCATTTGGAGAGAGTTGTGGATCTAATTTTTTCCCCTGTGGAGTATCTTTGTTGTAGTTATTGGGTGTAACAGATGTACTTTATTGTTAAAAGTGCTGCGTTACTTGGAAGTTGTTCTTGTGGTTTTGTCTATTTAAATATTGCAAGGATACCTGGAGCCCGACAAAAGTTTTCGTATTGTATAAAGAAATAACATTAGGGGTTTTTTTTTTGTTAGCATTAAGTCCTTTTAAAATTTAACCTCACAAAAAATTTTGTTGGAGCTGGTTGGATTCTCATAAAGATTTAAAACAACTGATATGGAAGGAGCTAAATGAAAGAAGAAGAATGGATGAATCTGAGCTATTGAATATCTATAAAATACTTATGCAAATAATTATGACCAAGCGTGAATTAAACTGAATGGCAAAGTGGTGTTAAATTTTAAGTTGTGGTGGGTATTCCATAGATAGTGTCTGTGGAAAATGTGCTGATGTTTCTCAGGGCTGTTTTTTACATAGAGTGCATAAAATTGTGATCATGGGGAGGAGGGGAAGAATCATTTTCAGTATATTTCTTTCCAGATCCCAATCTGCACTGTTACTCCAAGCATCACAGCTAAATGGAAGGCGGAACAATTGCTAAACCATCTGTTAATTGTTAGGTTAATGCCTAAACTAGCAGAATTTCATTAAACTTATGACTCTATGGGGAAAAAAAATCCATGAAACGAAGTTGCACTAAACTTGCTGTTAGTTGAGTTGTAAATACACAATTTTTTTTTAAAATCCTGTATTTTACCATTGAAGCCATGGGTGGCGGGTGAAGCTTCCCCTTGGGGAGGCTAGCGCCCTGCTCGCTGCTCTCAGCCCCCCCTCATCCAGGGCGGACGGGGGTGGGTGGGTGGGTGGAGAACTGAGAGCTTGGCACTGGCCAGGACAGCAGCGGAGCCCCTCCCCTGTCCTTTTCCACCCCCACTCGCTCCTTTCCACCCCCACTGCCATGGTTCCGAGATGGGGCCACAGCAGGAAGCCGGAACACCTCCAGCTACAGGGCTGTGGCAGGGGGAGATGTTTCCAGGGGTGCCAAATTGGCCAGTGCCCTTGGACACAGGCCCCATGGGCACGTGCCGCTGTCCCCTCCCTCCCCAAGCGGCATGAAGTTGACAGAGTTTTAGGCTCCTCAAGCTTCCATTACTCACCGCCTATGGTTGAAGCAACATTAATGACCCTTGTTATTTAGGACATGCAGTTTACCTTAATGCAGCAAAACATTCTGTTCATTATCTTGTTCTATCTTTGTTATATTTGGAGGTAGATAACTTGGAAAATAGCTTCCCTCCAAGTTATTAACCTACTTCCTTCACACAGGCACAAGATGATATACACTGGCTTTCCATTTGTATTTTACTTGGTCTTTATTGAAACACTCAGAACAACTGAGTAGTGCTTGAAAAGGAAGCTGCCATATATGGGTTTTTTTTTGTTCTTATAATTTGTATCTCTCTTGCTTGGAGAGAAGACTGCAGCTGGCTGAAATTTTGACTATTTTTCATAAAGGCCTTTTCTCGTTTTGAAAAAAAAATTTTTTTTGCAACTTCTAAATTTTCTGTTTTTCAATTAAATTGAATAAATATTTAGGTTTTTCTCTTTTGGCTTATCAGTTTTCCTCCCCCCATATCTTTTCCCCTCTTCCTTACCTTCCAAGCCCCGTTTTGTTATAGAGGGGAGGAGAAGTGAGACTGACTGAGTGGTGTGGAGGGAAGAAACCGGAGGGGGAACAAAAGAAATGAGAGAAATTTTTAAACCCGAATTGTTTTGAATAAAAGAAAAATGACTTCCTTTTGAAACCTGCAGAATGAAAATGAATTTGCAATTTTGAATTTTTTTGCAAATCATTTTTTTCCCAACCAAGTCTGCTAAAGACCCAGTCTATACCTATTGTTTTCCTTCCCAAAACTTGCAATGATTATTTCTAATCTGAGAAACTGCAACATGATTAGAATCTGAAAGATAAAGTATTACACTCAACCATTGCCAATAAAAATATAAGAAAACTGTGATAGTAATGAAAAGGAGATGTTAATATCTTTCTCCCTGGACAATGCTTCGCTAGCAATTACCAGGGTCTTGTGTATTCTCTGGTCATAAGATTTTTGTACAGTGATTGTGCAGTAAATTCTACATTTTTTTTTCAGTTTTTTTTTAAAAAGTTTCTAACCCTTATGATTGCAGTAAAAAGTTTCTCTCTTCTACTTTATTCACATTTAAATAATTTGCGTGTCTCACTTTAAGGCATTTTCTCTAGTCCTCAAAGAGCTCTCTATCTGTTGAGTTTATCAAAAAGAAGATTGAGGTGACTTAATCAGTATATAAGTTCCTTCATGGTCATGGGGCGGTAAGACCACCTCTAACAGGCTCTTTAATCTAGTGGAGAAAGACATAACAAGAACCTATTGCTGGAAGCTGAAGCCAGACAAATACAAATTAAAAATAAGGTACAGACTTTTATATGTGGGGGTGATTAACCTTTGGAACAAACTACCAAGAATTGTCTTTCTTGATGCCTTCAGATGAAGACTGATGTCTTTCTGGAAGCTATGTGTTTATCCAAGCACAAGCTGTACTTTAGGGTTATAGGATTCAGAATAACTGGATGGATGAAATTTAATGGCCTGTGATATAGAGGAGGTCAAGTAGATGATCTAAGTGTCCCTTCTGGCCTTAGACACTATGAATCTATAAAAAGGTGCAGCTTTGCTGTCCTGAGACTGTAGGCAGCCTGAAAATGTGTGGAAGCTGTATATTCTGTTTAATCTTAATGGTTTTAGCTTTGAAACCTAATAAGTTTTAAAACTTCACTGCTCATTATATAGCAGCGATATCCAGGTGATGTCCCACAGTTGCAAATTTTCTTCCTCTTCTCAAGTCATCTGTACACATTTCTCCCTAGCAAATTTTATGTTGTAGTTTATATATTGTCAGTACTAAAATACTTTGCAAGTTCACAACTGGAACTGCAAGGAGAGCATAAACTGAATTAATAATTTTTTTTTCATTTTATTGAAAACCTTAATTTTTTTAATTTGAATTAAGTTGCCACAGAATTTCCACTCTGCTGCCACAGTTTGCCATAGAATTTGCTACAGAATACGTATGTTGTAGGATTAACCCAGGTGGATTACATTACATCATGAAGTTAGGAAACAGAAACCAAACAAACCACCCATCATGTCTCAGCGAAGTTATGTGAAAAGTGTTGCATGCTATTCTTCTGTAGGATACTCAGTCACTTGGCAAAGCTGTGCCAATGTTTTAAGAAAAAAATAGACCCCAAAAATAATAATTAAAACCTAAGAATAGTGAGCTGGAAATAAAACCTAAAAATACTGGGTGACAGGGAATGTAGAAACAGCCAAGTGAAGAAATAGGAACCCCTTTATAGTGTCACTCACTTGCTTTTTGTTGAGAACTCTCCTTAAGACTAATTGTAGAAAATTTTTAAATATCATCACTCAATTTGTTGAAGTAGCTCTGACTGATACTGGCCATATGGCCAATTGCCTGTAGCTTTGTAGAGGTTACTGGAGAATGTATGCTGTCAGTAAGGGCTTTTCAGCTGTCTCACTCCACCATCTAGTCACTGTGGCCTCAATTTATCAGTTTGCTGAGCACCTTGACCCTTGATCCATCAAAGCGTTAAGCACATGTTTTTACTTTAAGCACCAGTAGTCCCTGTGAAGTGAAGCATGTGCTGTTTGCTGGATTGGGGGCAAAATGCTCAGCATCTTTCAAGATCAAGCCTTTTATCTCTGTGAGCAGAATGTAAACTTGATCCCTTCCTCACTCCATGTATGTAGGAGTCCCTGCCTGTGTCGCCTTCCTTTGTGCTCCCTCATCTGAAAATAAGATAAAATAGAGCCACAACACAGAGACGCATTTCCAGCCATTTCCTCCATGACCTCAGTGCAGTCCTTTCTGATCCATTGGTGGAATTACAAGCAGCGGTGAAGAGACTGTATTCAAACGGTGGTGATTTATCATCCCATCACAGCATATGCTTTTAAGAATGTGATGAAAAAAGTCTGAGATTTTTTCCCCCCATATCACTTTTCCAATGAAGTTCAGGGAAGAAAGTGTTTTATATTCATTTATACAAAAGTGCTAAGTTTGTGATTTAAGTCAAAATTTGTTTGTGCCTGGACACAGGGAAACTGTAGGTTTTTTTTCCAGTTTTTCTAGTTTACAGATTAAAGGTTTTTAATCACATAGAGTAGAACCTCAGCGTTACGAACACCAGAGTTATGAACTGACAAGTAAATACCACACTTCGTTTGGAACCAGAAGTACACAATCAGGCAGCAACAGAGACCCTCCCCCCCACAAAAAAAAAAGTAAATACAGTACAGTATGGTGTTAAGTGTAAACTACTTTAAAAAAAAAGAGAGAGATTTGACAAGGTAAGGAAACTATTTCTATGCTTGTTTCATTTAAATTAAGATGCTTAAAAGCAGCATTTTTCTTCTGCATAGTAAAGTTTCAAACCTGTGGTAAATCAATGTTTGTCTGCAAACTTTTGAAAGAACAACCATAACATTTTGTTCAGAGTTACAAACAACCTCCATTCCTGAGGTGTTCGTAACTTTGAGGTTCTACTGTACGTGGACTTTTGTTTTTTAATTTAAATGTAATCCCAAAAGATGTTACCCGCATTCAAAAGTGTTCTAAAAAGCTTTTGGTTGCAAAAAACTTGAATATAAACAGAGACTCCGTTTAACCTTAGTAAACAAGGAAATCTGTGCTCACTCTCAGTATCTTGATTTGTGTTCTCTTGTGTATATCTACTTTTATATGTTTCATTGTTTATTAAAGGAGTTACAAAAGTTGATGAGGCTACAAAATGGAATTAACCATTGAATGCTGTCCAGCACATGAGTCACTCAAGGCAAAACTAAACATCAGTACAACTTGTTGTTCATGAAGTACCGGCCCTAAAAAACACTACTGAAAACAGGAATGAGAATGGTGTACTGTAATTTACCTGAACTGTTGACAGTTTCCATGGTTTTTTTTTCCCTACGAGTTCAGATGGCAGAGTGCTGAGTATAAAATCTAGGCTGGTTTATTCTTAAACTAATTAAAATGGCCGTAAATCTTGCTATTCTTGGGTTTGGTAGTTCACTATGCTTTTTGCAGTCATGTTTCCTTTTTGAATTTCTGGCAAATAAATATCACTTCAAATCTGAAGTTTACTTTCAGGGGAAATAACTCTCATTTCTTAACATTAAAGTAACTTGTGCTTCGTTACACTGTGGTGTCGAATTGTTTCATGTGCTTTTGTGCAATCAAAGGAGCCAGGTAGGCATTCTAGAATTTTAGTCAACACTGGTGATTGAGCAGAGGCTCCCCTTTGATATGGACACAGAGGCAAAATGAGGACAGATGCGTGCCTGGAATTAAGCGGCAGGCCCCAACTTTTATTAAACTGTAACACAAGGGAGTGCCACTGTTCCCTATTCCCTCATACTCTCCTATACCAGACATTTAATTGGTTACAGTGTTGCTTGTCATATAACCCATAACTGGCACCAGAATTACAGGGCTCCTTGCCATATAACCTATACTACAGGATAGGCTCTCCTCAGCCTACCCCCCAGGATTCAGTTCTGAGTCTATGCACCCTCCTCTCCGCCTCCATGAGGGGTGAGCAGGATGCAGTCCTCAGGCCCTGAAGGCCACAATTTCTGACCTCGGCCTGTGAGGCCCAAGGCACAAAAATCCCAAGTCTTTTACTTCTGGGAACCATTCATTTTATTCTCTTAACTGCACTGGAAACTGGCCACTGGGGGTGCAGCAATTAGCTTGGTCACTGCCCCGCCCTGACTACATGGTCTGGTACCACAATTCCTGTCCAGTCCATTTCCATCACATCCTGTAGCAGTCTGTTAGAACCTCCATCGCCAACTGTACGCCCTCATTTCTGAAAACTTCCGGCTGATAACAGATGGTCCTATGCCCCATCACTGAAGTTCCAGTGTCTAGGAATATGCTTTCCATTGGAGTCAAACTGCTTTGGCCCTGACACCCAGCTGAGCTCCAGCTTCAGTCCTGCGTGCCCTCTTCTGGGCATAATGCGGTATATAGTGCTCACAAATCCAGATGTTGCATACATTTTGTGTAGCTTCTCAAATAAAAAAGCACACGGGGTTAGGTAAGATTTTGTCTTCTACTTTAGTGCGGATATAAGTCGTGTAATGCATTGATTTCCAGTACCCTATTACCTGCACCTACCGTGGGCCAAAGCCCCCTGCAGCCTGTGACATAGCTGCCCTGATCCTGAAAGAAAGAGTACCAATTTTGGTGGGGGGGTCAAGTAGTGCAAAGTTTTTCTCAATACTGTGCCGAATTGGTATCTCATCAGGCAGCTGCCATCGTGGTGTATGAACAATAGTGCTGGTTGCAAGCCCTGTATTTTTAGAAAAGTTCTCATTGCCTTTACAGGGTGCAAGCTGCCATTTGCATATTCCTTCAACACCAGCTCGCTCATTCTAAAAGCACCAAAGAAAGCAACAACAAATGTTCCCTTGATTAAATGGCCTCCCTCCCACATCTGCCCAGCCTGTACTAACTCTGTCCAGGTTTCCTGTGTTACAGATAACCTGTCCGCCCCTCCTAGACCACCTTTCTAAGAGTTTCTCCACTCAGAAATGCCCACAATGGTCTGGGAAACCTACCAACCTATTCCAGTAGGATGGGCCTGCTAGCTGACCAGAGACAGGGAAGAGAGCCAAATTGCAGTAAGTCAAAGACATCACATATTACACCACCTAGTGTGTAAGTATGGGCCATCCATGGTGAAGCCCTTCCTGTGCCCTAAATTACCTGAATTCTGAAAGGCTGGCCTTATAGGCCCTCATAGTCCATGGAGCAGCAGAGTCCTTTATTAGTCCTACAGAAGTCTTGGGCCAAGGTTTCAGAGTTGTTGAGGCATTACCTGTGGATGTGTGAGCTGGTGCGTGAGGTGACTTTCCAGAATCTGTCAGCCTGAAATTGAGAGAGAGCATCAGCAACACCCTTATCCACTCCCGGGACATGAACTGCACAAAAAAAAAATGTTAAAATGCAAGCAGTGTAAAACAAAATCTCTCATCACCCTTGTTTCCTGAGTAGTCTTAGCCAACTGTCTACTTACGATAGTGACCGCAGTTTCATTGTCTTGTCAGAAATGGACTTTTCTGAAAGTTTTTGCTTCCCAAATAATGAGTGCCATCCATATAGGGGAAAAAATTCAAGGAAGGTGATACCCTGTAATACCCTGAGCCCCCCAGCTTTCTGGCCACCTCTGTGCACATCACTCTCCTTGAAAGTAAACCCCCAAACCTGTCCCTCCTTAGGTGTCAGACTGTTCCTGTAGCTCAGTTTTGAGCCACCAGTGCAAACGCTATATTGAAACTCCATTAAACACTTCCAGGAATCTTTTCCACACTTTAAGTCATTTTTCATTCCCCTTGTCGTTCTGACAGATTGGTGGGGTTTTTGCACTCCAAAGGAAGCAGATGCAAGATGGACACACAATGCTGGACCACGACCCAATATCTGGCATGGAAAGTTTAGGTGTCCCATGCCCAGCTGTAGTTCCCTTAGAGTCATTTTCTTTGCCCCTTTAAGAGCCTGTAGCAGTTCCCTCACCAATTCCAACTTCTCTGTTGCTAACCTAGAAACACCCTGAATTATGGCCAGTTTGATGCCCAGGTACATTAAACTTTGGGTTGGACCTTCTGTTTCTTCTATGGCAAAGAGGATCCTGAGGTTCTCAGCTAGGTTCTGAAATGCCTGTACCATGAACTCTGTTGTCTGTTTCTAACCTTCCTGCAAATAAGAAGTCATCGAGATAGTGCACTGTGTTAGGCAAACCACTCTCACGTACCCTTGGTCACTCCAGCATGGAGATGAGTCATTCAAAAGTGGCACATGGCACTGAGCACCCCTTGAGCATGGCTATCTAAATAGTAATGGCCCTCTAACCTGCTTGGATTTCATTTTAAGTCCCTGGGATGCACTGGAAGCAACCAGAATGCAGACTTCATATCACATTTTGCCAACAGTGCCCCATGGACACATTCCCTAACCATGGCTACTGCAGCATCAAATGACAAATATCTCACTGAATGCAACTGGGGGTCAATATGGTCATTTGCCAGTGAGCCCCAGGGGTAGAACAGGTGATGGATCATCCTTGTCTTCCCCTTTTGCCTTCTTTGATATCACATGCAGGGGAGATATGTGCAAATCTGGCTTTGGAATGGCCTCCTGCTGCTACCTGGACCTGTCCGCTAATAGTATTTGTAGATCTGGTTGTATGTTACTATCTGACACTTCTCTTTCTAAAACTCTCAGGAGAATAATATCAAGATCTCCAGTATACTGGAATGCCTCAGAAAAAAATGCAAATACTGTTGAAGCTTACTGCAATATTTTAATCTTGTCAGATCTCAGTCTAAATGGAGACGGGTTTCAGAGTGGTAGCCGTGTTAGTCTGTATCAGCAAAAAGAACGAGGAGTATTTGTGGCACCTTAGAGACTAACAAATTTATTTGGGCATAAGCTTTCATGGGCTAAATAAAACCCACTTCATCAGGTGCATGCTGTAGGAAATACAGTAGGAAGATACAGAGACCTGTACAGAGAACATGAAAAAATGGGTGTTGCCATACCAACTCTAATGAGACTAATCAATTAAGGTGGGCTATTATGAGCAGGAGAAAAAAAAGTTTGTAGTGATAATCAGGATGTCCCATTTCAAACAGTTGACAAGAAGGTGTGAGTAACAGTAGGGGAAAAATTAGCATGGGGAAATCTACAACCTATCCTGAAGGACGATCCCTCACTCACAGACAGCTCCCCAACCTGAAGCAAATACTCACCAGCAACCACACACCACACAAGAAAAACACTAACCCAGGAACCTATCCTTACAACAAAGCCCGTTACCAACTGTGTGCACGTATCTATTCCAGGGACACCATCATAGGATCTAATCACATCATCCACACTATCAGAGGCTTGTTCACCTGCACATCTACCAATGTGATATATGCCATCATGTGCCAGCAATGCTCCTCTGCCATGTACGTTGGCCAAACTGGACAGTCTCTATGTAAAAGAATAAATGGACACAAATCAGATGTCAAGAATTATAACATTCAAAAACCAGTCGGAGAACACTTCAACCTCCCATGACACTCAATTAGAGACCTAAAAGTCACAATTATTCAACAAAAAAACTTCAAAAACAGACTCCAATGAGAAGCTACAGAATTAGAATTAATTTGCAAACTGGGCACCATTACATTAGGCTTGAATAAAGACTGGGAGTGGATGAGTCATTAAACAAACTAAAAACTATTTCCCCATGCTAATTTTCCACCTACTGTTACTCGCACCTTCTTGTCAACTGTTTGAAATGGGTCATCCTGATTATCACTACAAAAGTTTTTTTTCTCCTGCTGATAATAGCCCACCTTAATTGATTAGTCTTGTTAGAGTTGGTATGGCAACACCCATTTTTCATGTTCTCTGTATATATCTCTGAATCTTCCTACTGTATTTTCTACTGCATGCATCTGATGAAGTGGGTTTTATTTAGCCCATGAAAGCTTATGCCCAAATAAATTTGTTAGTCTCTAAGGTGCCACAAATACTCCTCGTTCTTTTCGTCTAAATGGAGTCACCCTAAGCCAGTACTTAAATGGGAGACTCAAGGAACACTTAGCCCTGGTCTACACTAGGACTTTAGGTCAAATTTAGCAGCGTTAAATCAATGTAAACCTGCACCCGTCCACATGATAAAGCCCTTTTTTTCGACTTAAAGGGCTCTTAAAATCGATTTCCTTACTCCACCCCTGACAAGTGGATTAGTGCTTAAATCGGCCTTGCCAGGTCGAATTTGGGGTACTGTGGACACAATTCAACGGTATTGGTCTCTGGGAGCTATCCGAGAGTGCTCCGCTCTGGACAACACTCTCAACTCAGATGCACTGGCCAGGTAGACAGGAAAAGAAGCGCAAACTTTTAAATCTCATTTCCAGAGACTGTGGGAACTGTTGGATAGCTACCCACAGTGCAACACTCCGGAAGTCGATGCTTGCCTCAGTACTGTGGAAGCACTCCGCCAAGTTAATACACTTAATGCACTTAGAACATTTTCTGTGGGGACACACACATTCGACTATATAAAAACGATTTCTAAAAAAATTACTTCTATAAATTCGACCTAATTTCGTAGTGTAGACATACCCTTAGAATATTTGACTGGTAATGGTGATTCAACAGTAATAATCCACTCTCTTAAATTAGTAGAAACTCAGACTGTTAAAGGCCACTGTTGAAGGTACTATGTATTTTTGGTTGAGATATGAAACCAAGATATTGATCATTTTAAGGTTATTAAAAATCTTCTGGAGCTTTCTGTAAGATTAGTGTGTTTAAAATTTGAAGTGGATTTTGTCTTCAACCTGGGTTCATTATTTTTTTTGTCTATTCCAGTTTTCCCCCCTAGCTGTAGTTAGTCAGCTTCTGCAGGTACCTTTTGCTTGTAATATAGGAATAACTCAACAACCTGGAGAAATAATTATGTTGGATTGCTTTGTCCTAATTTTTATGTTTCTTGACTTTAACTTAAACATAGCTTCTTCCCACAAACATCCATGTTTTTGTATTTGTAGCTGCATGGTCAATGATGACAGGACAGCTGGGTTTTTTGTTCCTGTCAATTTATCCAGGGCTGATGGGGAAGACAGGATTGATACAATTTTCTTCAAAATTCAGTTGCAAAAGATTTACTTGGGACTAACAGCCATTTGGTTATACTGTACTGAAGTCTTCTGCGCTCCCACAACAAATGTATGTAGAATCTTGATGTACTGGCATGGTCGGTATAACTTGAGATTATTTAAGGAGATGTGGGTGTTGAATTCCTAGGCTTTCAGTATTGGAGATATTTCACTCTTTAAGCAGCAGTTCATATTCACTGGCCCCAGTTAATGAATGGCAAGCCCTCTCTGTGCCATCTTGGGTGATCAGAGAGCATGTACTGAAAGAGTTTAAACTTTGTCCTCATTTAGGGTCTCGGATTGTGGGAGGGAAGCAGAATGAAAAACAAGGAAATACTGTTCTATATTTTTCTTTAATGTTGGGAAGATCTGCAAAGTACACTTCGTAAGTTTACAAGAAGTTAAGTTCTTGTATAGCTTCTTGAAAACACTGAAGCCTGAAACCCTCTATCTACAGAACAGAGTGCATGCTCATCAGTGTGGTACTATAAGCATCTGGATGTCCTGATAATAGTGCCAACGGTGTTACTTGCCTGTTAATAACTGGCTTGAGAGACTCACCTCATTTCACATATAGTTAACTTACTACCCATATTAGTGTAAACTGGGGTTGTTTCTAAGTGTGTGTCTACACTGCAATGTAAGCCTAGTAGAACCCTGGGTTTGTTAATCTAGGCTTTGAGCATCTACACGCATTTGTAGCCCTGGGTTAGGAATTGTTGAACCATGGATCCCAACCTAGGACTCCAGTATCTACCCTCCATTATGCAGACCTGAGTCCAGCCACCCATATCCCAGACTTCCTACCATATTTCCAAAATGTGGTCGCTCTAGTCCTTTGTTGGTGGTGCACTGTAGGAAAACTTGACTGTCCACCAGACTTGACTGTCCAGAGGAAAGAAAGTCGGCCCATGGAATTGTGGGATGCTTTTGGCAGAGTCACAGAGCATGAGTCCAATGGTCTAAGCCGTGGGTTACTGCATATCCTAATTGTCCCAAATTTGGGACAAGGTCAGAATATTGAGAGGATTTTTTCCATCTAAGCAAATGGACAGAACATTCAATAAATCAGATGTATTTATTTCACTGAGAAGTCAATAACATACTAAAGAATCCGCAATAAAAAACTTCATTGGCTAAAATAATATTCATCTCCCTTTTTATATTTTTTTTATAGTTTCCTTTCATACTCACAGGGTACTTGAGTTTGTTCACTACCACTTCACAGCAGTCTTACTGTCCAGTCAAAGGATTTCCTCTTCACGGTATTGTGACATTGATGCTCCTTGGGATTCAGGAATCTGTCAAGTGCTTGTTCAGTAGTATTAGTAAAATGAGGGGGAGCTCTGACACTGGGGTACTACTTCCCTATTGGGTTTTACAATGCTTACTGTCAGTGTACTGATACAAGGAAGAGGATGATCCCAACTTGGTCAGCATTCTTCAAGACATGCACTATATCTAGTTTTTAGACCATTAAAAAAGGGCCATGATTTTAATTACTTTCCTGGCTAAGTTAAGTCTCTATCCCATTGTCTGAGGCAAAGACTCCAGAAAATGCTGGATATCCTAACACCTTTATACTTGCTTATTGCACAAATTGATCCTGCTTTTTGAGGGAGTTAATTAGATTGCATTTATGAAGTAAAATCAGAATTTCATAATAAAAAGAATGAAAATGTATATTAAAAGCACATACATTTTAAAATGAAAAATAATTTTTCCACTCAGTTTTTCATTTCATGACTATTACTTCGGAACTGATTTTAAGTATCCTACTTGTGCAACAGTAGTGTCTTCCTTTCTGTTGTTCTCCGGTTTCATAACTGTATGGAACAGCAGGTCTACTGCTTGATTCTCTCCCTCCTTCCCCCCCCCCCATTGCTTCTGTTGACCTTGAGGTATAATCTGATTTGCTTTGTTAAATTTTAATTTTATGAAGCATTGCATCCCTACGCCATGCCCAAAATTAAACTTCAAGGTAGAGGTATTTTTTACAGATTTAAAATTGTGAACTGCACATATTATCTCTGAATTATGCTCAAGCAAATGTGTAAGTATAGAAATGTTGACTGGCTGAGCTACACCTCCCCATATAAATAGCTTGTTAACGTGCAATCAGTCAGTGAAGTTTCCTTGAACTTGGTGCTTAATGAACAGGTTGGGGAGAGGCTGAATTCTAATCCAGAATGAATCTGACAGCTTATCAGGCAATTTCACTGATTGCTAATCCATTTCATTTGGCTTTTTAATTTATCACATAGAATTTTCATCTTGTAGCTTTTGAGGAGGAAATTAATTCAGAAGCATGCCCTATAACAGTGGGCTGAGCCAGCCTGCCTGACTATTCTGAGAGTATTTAAGCATGAGTGATTTTGAATCTGCAAAATGTGGTCTTCTCAAATAAGGTGACATTTATACACATACCACTTTCTCCATAAATATTTTGCTGAATTTGCATTTAGATGGTAAAAGTATCTATAGTATAAACATTAAAACAAACAGTTTCTGTATGCTAACAACACAAGCCTTCTAGAATAGACTGAAAGCAATGGATTTAACTTCACGTCATGGATAAGATTTCTTAAGGTACAAAATAATAACTAACTTGATATTGATATAAAAAAGTTGTAATGTAAACACTTTTTTAGTATGAGAAGTGGAAATAACAGAACATAAGAAATAATTCTAAATTGCTTGTAGGGTTTTCCCTCTTCAGTACTTTCATATATTTAGATGGATTGCAGGCAGTTACTTAACTGAGGCTTTCCTTACATTGCATGTCTTGTAGTGATGTAGCCTACACTGGTTTGTAAAAGTCTCAGTAAAATGCTGGTTCTACAGTGGCAGAAGTTAGTGACAGAATTTCCATGAATTTAAGTAGGGCTGGGATTTCACTCCCAATGTAAATGAGCTGCACTGGTGTACAAAGTGACTTACACCAGTGGGGCTTACCGTATTTTGAAATTTGTGTAGCTGCACTGGTGTGCAGAAAAACCATACAAGCCCAATTAAATTAGTCCATTTAAAAAGATTATTTCAGTGTAAATAGTTGAGAGATATTGCTGTTCTCCACCATCATAGTATGTGTGAATAAGTTAAGGTATTTTCTAGGAAATCGTAAAAGCATTGTTGATGGGTGTTGGACATGGTTAAAACAATTCAGAGGACGGATGCAAGTTTTGTTTCATCTGACCTGATCTATAGTGAAGAGAGATTAAATTGCATGTCAATTTAAGAAAAGTGAATGAATAGTTTAAAATGACAAGAACAGAAGCATACAACAGGGAAAAAAAAATAATACAGAGGCTTGATAGAGCATCATTTTAGCTGGTATCTTTGCCAGAAAGTAATTGCTCTGAGAATGTGACATATAAAGTGTGGAAGATTAGTGACATCAAGGAATGTACTGCAACAATTCATAATATTGAAAATATAACTGGTAGCAAGTAATTTACAAATAAGGAATCAGAGGAGAGGATCAGCAAGATTAGTGTAACTACAGACATACAAGGTGAGATTATAAATTTAATTCTAAAATCTTAAAGCACCTTGAAAAAAGATGTACACTGTGGTCCATAAGAAATGAACTTTGCATAGAAAAATAAAGCCATCTTATTGATTGATCAGTTATCAGTAAAGTCTCAATTTTTTGCTGGTGACAACATTGTGAGCAGTATTCTAAGGTAAGCAGAACTGGATTGCACTCTAAATGGGAGAGACTAAATTAGCCCTAGGGTGGGATCCTGCCTTTTCTCTACCATCCCCACTGTTGCCCTTTTTATGAAACCATAGCACAACTTCAGTATAGTGAAGACATTTAGCTTTAACAGTGAATAGAAAATTCTAGTCTTTATATTGTAATAGATTTCTCATGAAATCTCTTAAAAATAAATTCATTAACCAACAATAAAATTGACTGTATATTGAGATTTAAATCGCAAAATGAAGTCATGTTCCACATTGCGAATGCTTTTTAACAGTTTGGATTGATAACTCCAGATCAAGCTTTTCCTTCCTTTCTTTTGATCTATGTTGTGAATCATGAGTAATGTGACTGTGCATAGCATCCTAATTACTCTTATCAGATCTTTTTTTGCCTTTGTTTTTTTACTAAACTTTTGCATCTATATCTTGTGGCACTGAATTCTACATTAGTTATGCAGTCTGTAAGATTTTATGAGGTCACTGTAGAATCTGGTCTCACTGTTCTGGTCATTTCAGAACAGTATTATACAGATATCTGTGCTGACATACGTGAAACTCTGCTTCTTCTGGACAACAGCATGCATGTAATGTTGAGCTCCCTTTTATATATAGTCCATGAAGACGTGAAATTGTGACTAGTTAGTTCAAAGTTGAGAAATCAATTTGGATTTAAAAAGCAAGAAAGCTCATTTTCCATCTTGCAGTCCTTCTCCGACCCCTTTTCTTTGACCATATCCTTCCACTTTGCATCTCTCCACTGGCTCCCTCTTCTCTATTGCATTAAACATAAGCTACTTGTCTTCCTATGGAATGCTCTTCACAACCTATCTGTTTGTCACAATTCAGGGCAATTGTACCTGCGTTCCACCTTTGTGGTCCAGCAAGGACACCCACTGTAAGCTTTCAGCTGCCACTTCTCTTGGTCAGAGACCCATATCTCTCTCCCCTCCTCACTGGGCTTTTTAAAAGCTGCACAGTTCCCTGCCCTGCTTTGTGATATTCCCCAGAAAGCCAGACTGCTTAAACAGGCCAGCATCTGAGTGTAGCTTTCTCTTGGAACACTGTGAACAGTTGTAATTGCCAGCAGTTGTAAGTTACCACCTAGCCCGTGATAAGCAAGTACATTTCATCCTAAAGTGAAAGCATTAGAGAAAACAACATATGAAAAACAATAATAGTTCATATATTCATGTGAAAACCTTACCAGAGATCACCCATCAGTCTTTGGGGGCCTCAGTAGGCCAAAGTCCTTCCAACCCTTGCCAGGAAGGATTGGGACCCTCCTTGGTCAGAAGGTCCTGTCCATTTGCTGAAAAAGAAAGAAGGTCCTGAGTCAGTTTAATCTGAGGTTATTTATCCATAAGTCTTTTCTTTGTCTATTGGTCTCTGAAGAATCCAGTGTGAAGTAGTTATATGTGAGCTCTTCAAGGTGGTGGTGCTGCTCTGGAGGTGTTACAACCCAAGTTAATTTGCCTAATCACCTCCCACTGTTTTTAATTCCTGAGGGGTTGTGGTCAACTTCCTCCATGGAATCACTGGCTTCCTCATCTCCATCACATTAAACATAAGCTACTTGTCTTTATTTTCAAGACCTTTTACTATCAAGATGTTGACTCCTACCTCCAGTTTGGCCTGTGATGCCAGCCTCCATCACCCATTTGTTAAATTTTCAAACAAGCACCTTTACGCTTTCTCACATGCTGCCCTTGGCACATCATCCTCACGGCTATCTCATTATCTTCCTTCAAATCCCTTCTTAAAACTCTCCTTTGCTGCAATGCCTATGGGAACTTTGACAATGGCTAGGTTGCTGGTATACTGAGATATTGTTTAGCATGCTGACCAGTATTGTCTCAGTTTCCTTATAGTCCCCAGTGGGGTCATGGTCCAGGATTAGGACTTCTAGGTGCTATCATAATAAAAATAATGATAGTAGTACTAGTAGTTAATGAGTAACTGGATAAAAAAAATCTCTTGAAATAAAGAGGAGAGCTGAAAAAAGCCAATATCTGAAATGAATTTTAAGTTGAGATCTTGCAGCCTACCAGGATTATAAGTGAATGCTGTATGGTGTAGGAAAGCTGCTGCCCTTTGTTTTTGTTTTCTCCTCCTCCATCTCCCTTTAAAAAAACAAAACAAAACAAAAAGAACAAACAGAGAACAACAAAACTGATATTTTCTCCCTTTAGATTTACTGAGCCCTGATTGTAGCTCAGTTTGAACATGGAAACAGGAACTGTGGATGGCAGCATCAGCATGGGTTTCAAACAGCTGCTCAGCCTCTACTAGAAATACAAGTTTCTAGTGGTGTAGCACATTTGTATTTAACGCTGGCAGGCTAGGAGATGACACATCACATCATCTTGCCTTTGGGATTCCCAGCTTTCCAGTGGTATCCATCAATTGATTTATCCCTGGATGGTCTAAGAGTGATTGGACCTGAAAATGATTACTGATGCATCAGAGTAGCAGTGTTTTTTGGCACTGCTGCAGGACTTAACGGAGCAGTTGGCAGACCTAAGACAGTCTAATTATTTGTCCTATATGCTGTAATACACATTGGGTTCTTTCTTTCCATTTCTATCTGCTTTTTATTAAAAAGTAATATATTATTCTGGGATTGAAAAAGTACTCTCCACAGAGATAAGTATGCCCAAAGCTGTCAGGATATGCATGATTTTGTTTTTCTTTCTATTTTTTCCCCTAGTCTTGCTACTTGCCCCTTATTTGTACAAAACATGGTAAGGATTAAATTACTTTTAAAAAGTTTCTAAATATATATTGACTGGGTACTGAATCTATGCATGATAATGGGGAAAGGGAAATGTGGCAGGGAATCTACTAAGGGATGCAGTGGGCTAGGAGGAATATACACTAGCAGTAGAACTGGATGTCTCACAACTTACCTTGGAATTAGGGGCTTCAGGGGGATACAGGAAGAGAAATCGGATAGAAAGGAAGTGTTGTTAAGAAAGTTGATGTGTCTTGCTGTCCAGGCTGCTAAGCTGTTACAGCTGCTCAGTGCTTCTGTTCTTGGAGCTCTGGCATTATCAGCACGAGCAGAGAGTGCAACCTGTTAATTCAGCAGACCTCGCTGTTACTCACAAAGAAAGACCACAGGCTTGGTTTGGTGGGAAGACACTTGGCCAGGTTTACTGCCCTCAAGGCACAGTACTAGCATTCCGTAGGAAAGGAGCATCTCAGTCAGCAACGGGAATTTCTGCTCTCGCCTCAGCCACACAAAGAGTTAAGGCGAGGTACCGCGATATTTATGGACTGAGGCAAACAACTTACATACCACCTTACATGTTTCATATCATCTGTTTGTTACCTTCCCTTGTTCCTTGCTTCTGATGTCTCAGACGAAACATCCCTATTCATTATTGTGTCCAATCATCTTATCGTGCGCTAGGTTGGGGTGTACCTGTGCTAGCCTCTTGAAATGTATTTATATGAATATATAGTGCCTAGTACTTCTTAAGAGGGCCTATGTTTTAGCAATGCTAGCAGCAACTTTGACAAGGTCATGTACCAGAGAGAGAACTTGTAAGCATCTGCTTTAATACGTGGCCTGACTTTGGTTCACAGCCTCTGGTTCAGACCTTGTTTTGAACCAGGCCCAGTGCTCCAGGCTCTTTGTCTCTAATACAGGGAGCAGGAGACTGGCAGGGCAGGCAAAGATGGGCTCTGTGTTAAGGTGATGTGGAGGGTGGGCAGGGAACTAGAGGAACAGGGGAAGGCAGAGATTCTTTCTTGTGTGAAACCTTAAATGCTCAAAAAAATACTTGGTTGAAAACCTTATTCTTTTTGACTTCCGTCCACCATCCATTACAACTTATATCCCACTGAGGTCCTTTCTGCTCTCCCTCACTCAAAGTAAATTTGCTAAAGTCTGTTTATGGTGAGCTCTTCTTTAAGTCTTACCTATCGGAGAAACTTGACTTAAACTTCTGGTGCTCATTCAAAAAAGTGGGAGTCTTACAAACAGAAATTGTGACAGAGTTAAGGTTAAAGTTATGGTTCACTGGAGTTCAGCTAACATGTTGCTTTAGTTAAGTTACAATGACAATTAACTAGAAGATTATAAAATCCCAGTTCCTATTCCGTTATCATTGCTAATTTTGTAAATATTTTTGCAAAGTTTTCTCAAATGCTAGTCACTTAGAAATATATCTTCGGGTTCATATGCCATATAAGTGATTATAGATAGGCTTGGGAGGATTAGATTTTTATTAGTAAATATCAGAAAACATCAGTTTCACAGTATACACACAAATGAAAAAATGTCAATGATCATCAAAATTTATAGATAGGCAAAGAAAGAAGAATGCTTCTTGAGAACTTTTTACAATAAAAATCCAGTGATTTCAACTTTGGAATTGGGCTTGTTGCAAAAGCACTAGGGAATGAATAGTAAAAGTAGGTATGATTTGATGATTTAAGGATATATACTTTGTATATTTTGACATATGATGTTCACATGCTGTTTGAATTAATTATAAAGCTCTGTTTAAAATCTCAATATCTACTGTCATCAAATAATTATTTAATTCCCCCATAATTATCAACAAATGTGAAATTTAAATGCATGATTTTGTACAACTGAAAACTTAAAATTGATAATCTTTAAAAATGTTTAAAAATAAACATCTATATTATCAATTGAAATTATATAAAAAAAGCATAAACATTAATTTTTGCCAAGCCTAATCATAGGCTATGAAACACAATATGAGTTTTGTTACTTGACCTATTTCTGTTTGGCTTTTCAGATAAGAAAGAGAAGCTATTCCTTCCTTGTAATAATACAACATTTCTGCAGTACAATCTTTCAGAATGCCTTTCACCTCAAAGTTAATATCAGTAGTGCAGTTCAGCTTTTAAGTTTGTGCTCAAAACCTATTTGTATGCCTGCTGTTAGTCAAAATTGTAAAGTCAGCAATTATAGTTAAGTGCATGCCTTGATGGGCTCTGTAGAATTGTACTTCTTATATTAATCAAAGGATCATCCTCTTTTATTGAGTTTTTAAAACAAAGGTATTGGGTATCCATGTATTTGTATGCCATAGTGTAGGGGTGTGAAACTTGCTATGAAGATACTTTCTTTTTCTTAAACACTGTTTATCTGGTCCAACATCTACAAACTTAAAGCCATATTCTACTTTCAATCAATACTAGATAAGTGGTAGAATATGGCTCATCTATAGTAAATAAACTTTTAGGCCCTGATTCTGAGATTGGGTTTGAGCAAAGCTGAAATGAAGGTAGGGCCTTAGTAGAGATAGTGTTGTATTAAATTCATTAAAATAATGCAAAGCACATTTAGGACCATTTCTTCTTTTTGTTTGGCCACTTGCATATATGGTTACCCAGTTTATCCACAGTTATAGTAACTTTAATTTGCTGCACATGTATGCATCTGTATTATTTGAAGTTATGTCTTTTATTGTCCTCATTATGTTTAAGAATTATTTCCCTAAAATGATAAATAAGAGTAGTTAACATAACGTTAAACCTGTTACAGGCTGTCTGCAGATTCATGAAAATAGTCTGTATCAGTTACAATTGGTTCACATTTGCAGTTTTTTAGTTTCAAATCTGAAGGCTGAGAACATATTTTTTTAAATGAAGTTTACACTGTGTACATTCAACAGAACTCTCTTTTGTCACTTCATAAGAAAATGTGAAATGAGAGATCTGAAAAGAGCTCTTTTCAGAGAGATTTATAAACTACCACTACTTTTCTGTTTTGTTAGTCTTTATGAACTTTTACTGCAGCAAAAAATATGCTGTTACTCTTGTCAATTAAAGTTATAGAAGATAAAATAAAGTGGAACACAAGCACATTCTCAGGAATAACTTCATGTATTACCTTAATTGAACTGATGTCTCATTTCCTTCCCACTTCAAAGGATTTTTCATGCATTTGGCATATCCTGGAAAATTTGAGTACTTAATTTTCTCACCTTGCTGACTTTAGTGTCTTGAGAAACATTAATTCATGGGGCCAAATTGCTCAGTAGCTACTGCAATAGAGTTGCACTCCTGTAAATATGGATTTTCATAAAGGAGTGAGCAATAGAATATTGTGCAACAATCTTACAAGGGAAGTGGTGGATGCTACTGTAACATGGACAGATCCTGGTCGTCAGTGGGCAGGATCGAACCTGGGGTCTCTGGAGCTTCGTGCATGAGTCTCTACCATATTAGCTTAAAGCCAACTGGCTCTTAGCTAAGGCTGTAGAGCAGATTCATTTTATCTCTCTCTCTTTCTAAGTGGTCTCAGTGCCACTAGATGGGACAGAACACCACACTCAGGATGCCTGTGGGTTACACTACATCCCTATAGCCATGTCAAATTAAGCTGGATGAAAATCTAAAGAATG
This sequence comes from Lepidochelys olivacea, assembly GCF_965140295.1. Classification (NCBI taxonomy): domain Eukaryota; kingdom Metazoa; phylum Chordata; order Testudines; family Cheloniidae; genus Lepidochelys; species Lepidochelys olivacea. The sequence continues at coordinate 199,484,372 of NC_140413.1, read as the reverse complement.
TATCCTCGATAACTGCAATTAATGCACTGGTCTTTACGCTCTGTGCCTTGGGCTCAATTCACTTTGAATTTAGGTTTACTATTAATTTAAAATAAAATAAGTAAAATAAACAAGAGGGAAAAAAGGGATTATATACCTTTATCAATATGATAAACTAAATTAGAGAAGGTAACTTCAGTTACATTCATTCATACAGTATTACTTATACAAAACATTACAATGTCTTAAGTTCAGCCATGTGGGCAGATCAAACAGTTATCTGTGGAAAGGTATAAGTATCTATCTCAGGGCTTGTCTACAAACAGCTTTTTTTGCACTTCTAACTATATTAGTGTACTAATGAGCGTAGACAGGTAGCATGTATATTGTATAAACGTCGGGTTCTCCTGGCTGTGTTTCAGGTGAGTCTCAACATGGTAGCTTCATGCTTGTAAGTGTAGTGTCATTCTTTCTGATTCTGAGGTTTTCATTTTGGCTTTCATATGGTGGCTACCAGGTTGTTTCAGTACTGCATTGATAGAACGTCTCGATTCAGACAAATGGAGTAAGAACACTTTATGGCACAGGTCATTACATTGATGGTAGTCTGGAGAGTACAATTTATTTTCTTTTTTCAAACCCTGGTTTTAAAAAACTGAACTTGCTCATCATCAACCCAAAATCTGGAATCAACTCTCATATGCTGGAAACAATTACTTGGAAGCAGAGTCCACTTACACAGTATTTTATAGCTATCAATGTCAACAGCAGGATTACAGAAGGGGATCTTGGAGTAGCTGTTGATAGTTCCCAGTCAGCTTCAAAGAGAAAACCATAAAGTTGTTCATTAAGTAAAGATTTAATGCACACAGAAAACATTGTGAATAGTATTTGGAATTTTGTGAATAACTTTTAAACAAAAGCTAGGTTTTAAATCTACTGGTGTCCTGAAACAGACTTCCCTACTTTGTTGCTCTTAATTATATTTATGCTTCTATACTCTAGCACACATGCATAAACACATTTCCATTCTTCCAGAGACAATTTATCAGTTTCTATAATGTGTTCATAATATTTTAGATTATGGATATTTTTATCTAAATATTTTAGAGTCTTTAGAATGTGAGAAGAATAGCAGCATCTCACTTTGCTCCCAAACAGTTCAGAATCTTGCTAGCAGTTAGGGAATTCCCACAGCTAGCAGCTTTCCAGCCCCTAGATTAATACTTGACTGGTCCTCGGTTGCTGGTGAAACAAAAATGTGTAATGGTACAGGTATTGGAATCAGCATATAAAATATCTATTCCCTGGATATTTATAAGGCTTTTTCTCTGTAAGGCACTGTCTTCTCCCTATAACCCCGGCTGAGTCAAGTAAGAATATACAAACCCTTACCTTGCTTGACTCGGTTCTCTCTTTAACTGAGGCAGAATCCCAATTTAAAGCAGTCATCTAATCCTTAATGTAAATTCCATAGGCTCTGTAGCCTGGAGAGAGGTGATAATAGCTCCACTTACAACACTCCTTCTAGGCCAATAAAACAAACCAGGGTGGACAAAATGTTATCCTGATAGTGGGCTTCCTTGGTAAATAATGCTGAAATGGCACTCACCTATATCCAAAGTGGTACAGGCATTAGGAGCCGGCCCTTGCAGCAGACATCCTTCTGGGTCCTGGTCAATCAGCTGCTGAGTTAATAGTGGTTTTTAATGCCTATATTTGTGCGTCCCCCTCAACCCCCATCTCTGACTGACCATTTTTCAGAGCTGAGCTAATGTGTGTGGGATCCACAAGATGCCTTGCCCACAATGAAGCTGTTCCATACAGCTTCAGAAACAGCGACTGAGCATGTTTATTAACTGCCAGACCCAGTTGTGGATGTTGCTTTAACTTTTTGCTGGGGTTGTCCTACCCAGAACTTTGCTCATCAGCAGAGACACAGTAATTGAAACTAAAATCCATACATTTCCCCGACTGCTTATCTCCCTTTCTTAGGGCGAGAAACATCTCATGCTGCATATAAAGCAATGCAGGTTACAAAAGGACCTCTTTTAAGATGACCAATATTTTCTCTACGTTGATTATTGAACAGGAGTTTTCTGTAATAGAAAACTTTTCCCCTGCCCTGTCCTATTGAAGACCAAGATCAGCACCATAATGGCATGTCTAATCAGGACTGGGGTGTGGGAGTTATAATGTTTGTCTCAAATGCAGTTCACCCCCATATGCTATATTTTTTTATTCTGTTCCTTGTTAAACAAGTACTCTTGGATAGTCACCCAAATGCAATTTTTTTCACCTTTTTCCAACAAGTGGCTAGTCAATTCTGTTCTCTCCTACACTGACTTGATTGCACATTAAGCAGTGGGGGGCCATTGTCTGACTTATAGGCAAAGCTATGTGGGCCGTTTCAGGGCTAGGGAGCTGGAAAGTGACTTGCTGTGGCAGCTTCAGACCAGGTCAGCATGGGGAGACTAGTTCCACACCGGTGCAGGAAGAAAACCCTTTTACTTCTACCAGGCAGAGCAGCAGGAACAAGAGCACAGTGAACTTCTCTCTCATGGTGCCACATGGTAGCAGACTTGTGTGAATAGAAAATAGGGGAGAAGAGCCTTCTCTAGAAGTGGGTGTTCGGTAACGGGGGAAGGAGGTGGGAATTGCAAACTCGGCTCAGAGCCATAGCAGACAGGTGGGAGAAAGGGTAGAGTAGTGTTCCCCATTCCACCCTGCAGTAGCAGAAGCTGTTTTTTAGTAGATGGGGAAAAGGAGGGAGTTTCAGACTTTTTGGTGGAGGGGTGTAGCAGACCTCTGAGCAGGTATATTAGAGCAGATGGGGGAGGGAGTTCCGTACCCAGCTTGAGGGACAGAGTGGGGGTTGAGGAGCATTGGGAGATTGTGGAGTGTGCCACCCACAAACCTATGGGGTCCGGAGCAGGGTATGAGGGCCCAGGCATGGGATGGGATTGCGGGAGGGCGGAAAACGTGGGCTGGACAAGAGTACCATCTCCAGTTAAGCTGGAGATGTTAAGGTCCTTCTTTGGGATTATCCTAACAACGGGGTGGGGGTGTGTGCAGCCTGAGCCTGAGAAGGAGCCAGAATTTACCAATGTACATTGCCAAAGAGACATGTCAGCAGCTCCCCATCTGCTCCCCACCCCGCCCTCAGTGCCTCCCGCCCACCGGCAGCACTGCCAATCAGCACCCGCACTTCCCAGTCAGCTGTTTCATGTAAAGAGTTCATTTTGGCTAATATCAAATAATCGCTCAATATTTTATACATGTGGGTATAGTTTAAATGACTGTAGTTATTTTTAGAACTGCACTGTTACTTGATTGCATCCTTGGATTTTATTTTAAATGGTGCCACAGTTGGCATGTTTCTGTCACTAGGGTGTGCTCTGATTCCATGAATTCAAGCTCCTTTCTACATGGACTAGCTGCAACTGAATCTCCTGATTGCTTTTTCTGCAGCTTAGCGACCATGAATTTTTCAGCACGTTGCTTTGCTATCACCTTGGCAACTGACTGAGTTCCCATGTTATTTTCTTTGTGTGTTACACCATGCTTCCCTGCTCTCTGGTGTACTCATGTGAATGAATGAGAGTCTCTGGCTTGTTAGCTGAGTACCCAAATGCCCCAGAAGAGTACCATGTTGTCAAGCATTATAATGTTGCCATTGCCTCCTTTATTTCACGAAACAAGAAGCCAGTATGAGGTTGCCAAACTGATGGCTTTTTAAGATTTGATATCAACAGCATTTAATTAAACTTGCCACTCCTTACAGCCGCTGGGCAGCAATGTTTATGGAATCGTACTTTTAAGCTTTGTGATAAATGTGGAGGGAAGCACAGCCTAAGTTATCTACACATGAAGGGGGGGAAAATACAGAGGACCAGTTACTGTGTTGTAATGTGTTAATTTGCTTTCACAAAAGTCTGTGCTCTGTTATTCCATAATATTTTTTAAAATGCGGCTTTTGTTTTTAAATCACCCCCTGCAAGTTTTTTTCCAATATAGATGTGCTAGTTAGAGAGAATCATTTCACTCTTAGAGTTTTGCTGCAAATGCTAGAAAAAAGTTCTATATTGACTTAGGACTGTTGTTTTGGTATAGGATGAGAGAAATTATGTATGTAGCCGGAGCAAAATCCAGAATTGTAAAAATGTACTTTTTAAATCATTTCCATTATCTTAATTAGAATAAATTAATCTTTTGATGAAAAATTGCACTTATGGAGCTGTGAAATGTAGAAAGGAAATCCCTATTTCTTCTCTGGGGTGAAGATTGTGGTTGACAGCTTTGCTCCTCAGGCACAATGTAACTGTATCCCGTAAGGATAAGCTAGACTGTGTGGGAGACAAAGCTTTCTTGGGGCCTAGTTTGAGAATGTGGAAAGAACTCCCACAGGAAATAGGGACCACCAGGACTTTCACCACCTACTGCTCCAAGTGCAAGACACATCTTTGACCTGTCTTGCTTAACTTAAAGACACATACACACAGAGAGAGAGAGAGAGAAAAATCTACACTATGTACACAATTCTCCTGGGGAGAAGATAAGAGACAATGAAACACCGAAAACACCGATGACCGATGTTAAACCATATCACTTAAGGTGCTACTGGAAGGCACTCAAATAATACAGTGATAAGGGCAGATAAGATCCTATATAGAACAGGATTAGAAGCAGTCGTTTCTCAAAATTGAGCTACTAACAAGCAAAAGTTTTTTGTTCTTTTTATTTTTACATGCAGCAATGTATATTATTTTGCTATTTCAGTTTTAACCTTCTTAATTTATTCTTTGAATTAAAGTGGGAAGGCTGTCTCTTGGATCTTTGCAGAGGTCTGTAAGTAGTATAGGCTGGATATGAGAGAGCCAGGAAAATGACTTAAATTGCTTTGCTGAGGAGTTTATTTTGCCTGATAAATTTGACCCTCATGCTAACAGGAGTTGTCTAACTACCTTGTATCTACATTCAGCATGCAGATAACAACTGTCCTTTGTTAGATAAAGTGGTCAAATCACTGACCAGCAGAATCCCTAAGTGGGGTTAGTGTTTTATGGCAACATGATAACATTGTTTAATATGGAAATAGTTACAGCTCCTTATATGTCTGGAATTTGTGCCTGATGGTAGTTTTCCTGGCTAGTAGAATACAAGCTAAAAGGAAAGCATCTGCAAATCGGTCTAGTAGTTTAATTCTACTCATTTAGAATCTGGAGATATTTTAACCAATATATTTAATTGAACACTGTGAACATAGTATTGGCATACAAACTTTTAAAATGTAAAAATCACTTTTCAGGTCAGTGAGGAATGAGCAAGCTCCATTAATTTTTTTTATTTCTGAATGATATGTTAAAATTATAAATTTCCTTGAAGTTAGCAAATGAAACATGCCTAGGAAGAAATTACAATAATTACATTGCAATGCCTCACTAGTGATAGAGAGCATTCTGGTATAAAATTATTTGGACGGAAGCCAAAGCCAAATTTGGCTCCACATTAAGCTAAGCTATTTCTTGAAGTGCAAGTAATTGGTCAAAGGTCTTTTAGCTGCTGTTTTATCTAAATTAATCTTTTCCTCCGTAATATTTGAAAATATATAATTGTCAATATCTTTACAAAAATAGTACCTAAGAAACCTTTTAAAAAGTTCCTTACTTATGTATAGATTTGTGTGTATGTATATAAATAATGCGCATGTAAGAAACGGGTAGTGGTGCTAACTTGTGGAATATATATATATATATATATATAAACTAACCATATTTTATATATTATTCACCTTAGAATGCCTCACATGTTCTCTGGCCACTATTCTGTCTTCCTGGGATTTGAATGTTACAAAACTTTGAGCAACTTCAGACTGCCCCCTCCCAAAATGAAGAATTTTTTTTTTTCTCTGCCATCCCTGAAATAACACATTTTAAAGCTGTGTCATTTTCTAGCTGAACAAAAGCTGTCTTAGGTCTTCTTGACAATCCTGCATCTCTCCCCTTGTGCTGTCTACAGTTGGACTCACGGTGACTAAGATAACTCTTCACAGATAAAGGGATACAAAAAATAGTCCCAATAAAATCTTTAAAATCTCTCTAGAACATTGTCAACTTTCCCCCCGTAATATCTATCAGATGTAGAATATATGATGATGTAGAGTGAGCTAAAGTTTTTTGGCACTCGTTTCAGGTGAACTGCCTAAATGAGTCATGGCTTAACCACTCATGAGTACTACAACCATTGCAAGCTCATCACTAGAGATGCCATTTTACTACACCACCCCACAACATATTCCCACCCCCCCGCTCTCTCATTACATTATCACATGCTGTAATTCATAAACATTCTGAATAATTATAAATATTGGAAACCTGTACTAGTCATTAGTAGCAGGACATTAAAGGGGAACAAAAGTACTGCAATTTCATAAGACATGTTTAGTAATTATCAACAGTTTACTTAGAATCGGTAAACAACACACATGTCCAGAGAGAATACAATTTTTCATTACATTATTTATATATATTTAGATGAATGTGTTAATAATAAACATACAAAAATGGTGTTCTTTCAAATCTTGCATTCTAGTGTTTGTGGTTTTCAAGCAGCTGAAATTCATATTGTACTTTCTGGCCTTCTTCAGTGTCTGACAAAGAACAGTATGAGTCTTAGAACAGCTTAAAAAAAACAAACAAAAAAAAACACAACACAAAACCCTGCAGACAATACAAGGACATTATTGAAAAGCACAGCAAGAGAGTTGCATTTTATTGCCCTTGTTTTGGATGATGTATGAAAAAGAGGTCCTGACTGATTGTGGTCATTAAAGGGCTCATGACTCCTCATAAAAGTAGGATGTTAAGCATGGTATATTGGCTGACTTCCAGCTTGGATAATTACTTACTTAATTGCCCTTGCAGTTTCACTTAGATCTATTATTCTTCCTCACTTCCGGTCTTAAACTGTCTTGAAGTTGTGCAATATCACACCTCTGATATCCAGGGGTTTTTTTTGGTTACATAATCTTTCTTAACAGTCTGAATTACAATTTTAATTCTCTTGGCTCTTCTCTGAACCCACTCCAATTTATCAACATACTTTGTGAATTGTGGACACCAGAAGTGGACACAGTATTCCAGCAGCAGTAGCACTAGTGCCAAATAGTGGGGTAAAAGAGCCTTCATTATTTACCACTCTTCCAATTTTTGTCTTATCTGCAAATTTTATCAGTGATGATGATTTCATTTTTTCTTCTAGATCATTGATAAATATGGTAAATTAGTGTAGGGCCAAGAACTGATCTCTGCAGAATCTCACTGGAAACACACCCACCTGATGATGAGTCTCCATTTCCAATTACATTTTTGACACGTATCACTAAACCAGTTTTTAATCCATGTAATGTGTGCCATGTTAATTTTATATCGTTCTATTTTTTAATCATTATGTTGTGTGCTACCAAGTCAAAGTATATTATGTCAACGCTTTTACCTTTATCAACCAGGATTTTAATATCATAAAGATAGATCTTGTCAAATTAACTTGATATTTTCCATAAACTCATGTTGATTTGCATTAATTACATTGCCCTCCTTTAGTTCTTTATTGATCATGTCCTGTGTCAGCAGCTCAATTATTTTGCTCAGGATTAATGTCAGGCTGACATGCTTAGAACTACCTGGGTCATCTCATTCAAGGCTTATTGAAAATCAGTGTTAACTATCTAATGAACCCCTGAACTGGCTCTTTTAAAACTCTTGGAGGCAAGTTATATGGACCTGCTGATTGAAAAAGGTCTGACTTCAATAGCTTCTTTTAAACATCCTTCAGAGATATTAGAGGTATAAAAAGCTTGTTACATCGTCATATGATGAGGCTATATAATGTTTTTCCCAAATACAGAACAGAAATATTTATTGGCCACTTCTGTCTTTTCTGCATTTCCATCTAGTGATGGACCAGTACCACTGTCAGGATTCTTTTTGTTCCTAAAATATTATTTTTTAAAAAAACCTCCCTCCTTATTGTCCTTAACTCTGCTGGGCATAAATTTCTCCTTTGTCCATTTGCTTCCCTTATTAATTTTACACAATTCCTAACTTATGATTTAAATAGTTTACTATCAACTTTCCCTTTCTTCCATTTGTTTATATATTACTTAACCAGCATGGCCTTCTTCCTATGTTGTGGGATTGTGGCTTTTTGGGCAACGATTAAGGTGTTCTTAAATAATTTCCAATTATTATTCATATTTTTTTGATTAAATTCTTCCTCCCAGCTGATCTGGCTCAAAATTGTTTTCACCTTTGAGAAACTGGCCTTATTAAAGCACCAGATATTATCTATTACTTTATTCTGCTTACACATTATAAATCAAAATCGTGATTGACTGATGTTCACATAATTGTTTAAGTGTATTGCCGTATTGAAATATCTCCTTATCTGCTGCCTAGGAGTAACATTTTCTATATAGCTTCTGCAAGAAACTTCTTCACTGTAAATTATAGTACTTGCCATTTATAAATGCATAGTTTCTGGCTATGCTGAGTTGCTCTGTAGTTTATTCATTTTCTTTGGCAAGAATTTTAAATCTATCCTTTAGTTTTCCTCTTTTCTTCCTCTTCTCTCCTTGCGTTAACTCCTAAACTGTCCTACTGTGGATGCCAAAGGCAGTCATGCTTACAAGTCAGCTGATGGAGAAGAGGATATCATAGCTTAATGAATTCTGGCAATGTTACAGATATTATTTGATCAGATTATTAGAGCCATTCTTACAAAAGCCTACCATGAGGGGCTGATAGAGAAGCTTTAACCTTTCAGAGAGAAAGGTGGGAGATTGTTTGATACAAGTGGCACCTGATAGGTTTAGAGTGGGGGGAAAAACTGGAGACTTTGTTATATGATTGTGGTATACGGTGAATTCTGCCTCTCTCTCTCTTTCTTTCTCTGTTTCCTTTCCCCTTTATTTTTCACTCTTTACTTCTCCTCTTCCTCAGACGTTGTATTTAATAAAGGTTTTTTTCATGTTCTTTAACTCACTTCCTCTCTACCTTGTTGCCTATTCTGATTTCCTTTACTTATCATTTTTCAAAAAAGTGTACCAGATGGTGATGGTATCTCTCACAATAGAACAGAGGGAGGAGGGGCTGCCCAATCCTGCATTTAGTGATTATCTATTTTTCCCTAAAATGTAGCAGGAATAACAGGGTTATGTGTGAAAATCACACCCTTTGTAGAATTTTTTGCACTGACAGTTTTTCACTGATTTGGGTTACAATATTCATTTCTATACAAGAATACTAATTACATTGTGTAAGTGCTAATTAGGGGTATTGTAGCTAGAATTTTCTGCAGAAGATGTATTGACAAAATAATTCTTAAAATGTATCTCGATTAGAAAAAGTGGTATCTTACATATTACACAATCTGTTCATACAATGTCTACCGACTCTAAAATACCTGCAACAGCTTGGGAAACCAATATATCTGCTTTTGTCAACCACTTCCTTGTATCAATATTAATTAGTACAGCACATGAGGGTATGCAGCTTGGTAGTCTTTTAAAGAAAAGAAGATATCTTAAGAGCTAGAATTTTTCAGTATTTCTGAATAGACATCTGCAGCTATTGAAACTGAACTAATTGGCTTTCTGAAAGGTAATCTACTTTTTCCCTCATCTCTCCCAGGATTTACTCATTTCCTCTCCTCCCCATGCTCCCCCCAGATCATCAAGCACTTAGCTTTATGCAGAATTAATCTTATCTAGCCTTCCCCCTACCCACCCCCACCCCACTGATGAGGGACCTAGAACAAACTATTGTAAACATTTTCTATGTATATTTTTGTGGGAGAACTTGCGCAGCTAAAGTAGTTTGGCAACTGATTAAAATATATTTATGCATTCTTTTTTTCCCTCTGATCAAACTGTGTTGTGATTGAACCCCTAGTTTTGTGATCTCAGAGGGGAAAATTACAGTCCACTTTTTTCCTGCTTTAATTTCAGTTGCTTACCATAAAAGTATTCAGGTATTTAAACTAATTTTGAAAATCTTGTTGCTGTGATTAGTGTTCATCGCTTGTTTTATATTATCTTTGAACCATGTTTTACCACTTCATACATCCAAGGCTGCTGCATTCTTACCTACTCGGGTGAGATTAATATCTTGAGAACCCATTCATCATACCTTTCTTTATGTCAAACCATTTTTCTTTGTTGAGGTAAGGTTATATGTCAGAAGGGAAATAGATAATTGTCACACAGGTTTTTTCCAGCAGCAATGTTCTCTTCTTAAATATTTAATATTAAACTTATTTTGTTGTACAGCCATTTGTATGCATTTTTGTATTTAATGTAACAATATGACTCTAAGTATGTCTACATATCCATATCAGTGTTTCCTTGAGAGAATGATATCTTTTTAGCTCTTCAGAAATATATTTCAGTAAGCACATGTTATGACAGTATTAATATTTTCCAGGGTCACAAGACAGTTCTTATCCTTCAGAATGAAGAAGGAAGTTTACCAGAAATAACTAGGTCAAAATATTAATGTTGACTTATGGATTCTTTGTAATCTGGAACTTGGTGTATCAATATTTACCTTTTTTCTGCATTCCATAGCAGGGTTTGAATTGGGAAGTGTTACTAGGCCATCATTTACTGCACCATGAAACATGTTTTCAAAGGGCCTGATTCTGCATCATTGAAGTCAATGGAAATTGTGATTGACTTGCCCCTGCTACTGGTTAGTTCTCTGGTTGGCCATTGATACTATTGCTGGTCCAGGACGTGGCGGCCTGGGGCTCCGCCGCAGCTGCTGGTCCCAGACCGCTTCTCCAGGGCAGCGCCAGGGGCCAGCTGCCTGGGGCTGCCAGAGCAGCAGCCAGTGCGGCTGGCCCTTGGGCTTTCCCAGCTACCGGGATGGTCCTGGAGTCAGCCGCACCAGCGCTGCAAAATTCACAGAGGTCATGGAAAGTCATGGAGGCCATGACCTCCGTGGATGATTCGCAGCCTTACTGATAAGAGAACTACAGTAGAACCTCAGAGTTACGAACATCAGAGTTATGAACTGACTGGTCAACCACATACCTCATTTGGAACCGGAAGTACACAATCGGAGCAGCAGAGACAAAGGCAAATCCAGTACAGTATTTTGTTTAATATAAACTACTAAAAAAGATGGTTTAAAAGCAGGATTTTTCTTCTGCATAGTGAAGTTTCAAAGCTATGTTAAGTCAATGTTCATTTGTAAACATTTGAAAGAACAACCATAACATTTTGTTCAGAGTTACAACAACTTCCATTCCCAAGGTGTTCGTAACTCTGAGGTTCTGCTATATATAGACATCCCATTTGTCAATGACTAGAACTTTAATACATGAACTCATTTCACTGGCCTGGATTTGATTTGAGGGTAGGTGGGTGCAAACATACAGCTATCACCGTTCTCTGTGGGGACTGGCCTCTTATTCCTGCAGCAATTTAACCTGCTTTTCAAAACAGGAACATAATAGAATGCCATTGAGTGTTATTTTCTAAAACAGAAGGGCTTTATTTCTCATTAAGCACTAAATAATTATAGTGAACTCTCTTCCACGAGAATGAGTAGGGAAAGATTCTAAAGCTTATAATAACTCTAAAAAAAGAATAATAAGACAGAGGGGGTCTATCAGTTGCTAATGTGCGAAGTTAGAGACCATGCCTAAAATTGTATTCCTGTTTGTGATTTTTGGTCTTTATGCCTGGCTCTCAAGATTAAATTATGATTTTAGTGGAAATAGAACTTCAGAGGGTTCCTGAATGGTAATTTAGTGATTTAGAATGACATGGTTTGTTTAATCAGTGAGCTTTGCCTTTTAAGTGCAGGACTAAAAGTACATGGTCTCATTTTTCAGACTTGTACGTTTGTAATACTCTGAAATGAGACTTTTCTCTAATTACATTGGGTGCTTCGTATTTACCCCGTGTGATACTGTCTAATTAAGACCTGATATGTGCATTTTCCATTATGCTTTAGTAGTGTACTATATACCAGTTGTGTCAGTCTCCCTTAATAGCATTACAATAAACTACTGAATACTCAGTTCAGAGATGTTAAATGTGCACATTTTTTAATTTACCTGTGGTAATATACACCGTGTCCTATATTTTAGTAGCCCTTGGAGGCAATACGACCAACCGCCGCCTCCTCCCAAAAACTAAAGGAAAAAAACCATAGAACTTTCCAGTTCTCAATCAGACACCTGACCTGCTCTGCCTCACTCAGTGCTAGTTTTCTACAACCATCAGTCCTGTTATAGCATAGCTAGTCTCCACAGACTAATCAATACAATGTAAACGAGAAAACCATAGGTCTAGTAAGAAAGAAGAAAAGAGAGGGTGGGGTAACACTTCTTGTTCCCTGCCAGCCTTTGTAATAGTAGATGCTGCCCTACCTCAAATACCAAAACCTTTACATTAATCCATGTTGTCTGCAAGACAGAGGGGAAAATCTTTAAAGGTATTGAGAGTGAGGAATCCAAATCCCATTGACTTTAAAGGAGTTGCGGGGCTAAATGCACCTTGTGCCTTTGAAAATCAACCAAAATCTCCCCATGCTTATGGCACACTGCAAGACCCTTCTCTTTAAGAAAGCTTTTTCACCATAAATGGAATGATTTATAAAGCCCTTAGTGAAGGGAAGAGGAAGAACAGAAAACCCTACAAGGTCCACTAGGGCTGTATCGATCTAATCAACGTGGAAGTACTTATATACTATAACACTTGAAAAACTCAGATAACTAGGAAGAGGGAAGGAGGCTAATTAGTTTATGTCTGCAGGCTAGCTGACAAAGGCTTATGTAAGGGGTGGAATAACCAGACAAAGAAGGATGTTGGGGCTGGGGGAGGGGGGCGGGGTGGGGGGAACTAGTGTTTATAAGTACTTTGCTTTAAGGATCATAGTTCTTGATGATAACAAAAAAATCTTTTTAGAGCTTTTTTAAACTGATCATACCAATCAATGCATGATCTCTTTAAATGGCCAAATACCAGTTTAGTGGGAGAACACTGTACATAAGATTTTTGTGGTTCTTCATCTTACTAGATAATTACAACTTTGGTGTCCAGATCTGGTACCTGGGAGACTGGAATCTGTTGATTAGGGCCTGATTCAGCTTACATTGACTTTGATGGTGCAGGTTCAAGCCTTTAATCCTCACTGGGTGAGATTTTCAAAGGCATAAATGGAGCTGAGTGCTTAATTGCCCTTTGTGCTGTTGAAAGCATCCTCATTTTTTCTTTCAACATTGTCTGTAAAAATGAGTTTATTTCTTATGCTGCCTTCTAAACTGCTGACAGTGGCAAAAATTGGATTGGTCCTATAGAAATTTTGCAAGAGATCTGAAGTATTTAGTCTGTTCAGTGTGTCATTACTGACTCTCAAAAATGGATTGTTAAATGTCTTCTTTAATACAGTAAAATTAATTTCAAGGTGAAAGTACTAAATTATTGCCTTTTTTGATTTATTGGTGAGATAGACCACAGTGATAAAGCTAGAGTTCCAGGTTCTCAGAGTACTTTGTCATTCTGTAAAATAATGGAACTGATAACACAAAGGCTTTGCAATAGACATTTTGCAGCTTTCAGTTAATGTTAGATGTAAAGAAAACAAAATAGCTTTTGCTTACTCTCAGCAGAGTATAATCAGGCCCTGAAACCTGAAAAGATACATAGCCAGAATTCTGCAGCAGAGATGAACTTGAGCCACTGAATATGCTGCCATTGACCAAGTTCCAAAAGCTTTAGATATTTAACCTTTCACTTTGCTTTTGGTTGCACTTGTTTGTCTGACATGGAGTTTGTAAGTATGCAATGTAGCTGTAGCTACGTCAGTCTCAGGATATTTGAGAAACAAGGAGGGGGAGGTAATACCTTTTACTGGGGTTCTGTGTGGCTTGTCCTTATCACCAACAGAAGTTAGTTCAATAAAAGATACTGCCTCACCCGTCTTGTCTCTCTAATGTAGTTTGTAGTTAGATGCAAAGATAATGTGTGTGTATAACCAAAAGGATTGCAAAAGGGTATTAGTCCAGCCAAATGATGTCACTGATAAAAATAGAACTGTTTGGCATCATAGGAGTTTTTTATATGCATATCACCAAATGTTTGGGGAAAGCGACACATAGTACTGTTGATTTTACAGTGCTTGTTCCTTGCATGGTTCAGCCAGCTAGATCAGGAAGGTGTGTATGTATCTGAACTGTTTTGATTAGAGTCTGATATCTGTCTTCATGGCCACTGTGAATGAATAACTTCAACTGCTGGGGGAGGAGCATTAAGAAAAACAAAGGTAATTTTGACAATGGCTTTGCTGTTGGTGTGCAGAGACCACTGCCTGTCATGCTGACCAGTATTTTCTCAGAGTTTTTGTACTCCCTTGTCTCTCTGTATCCGTCAGTTGTCTCTTATGCTTAGATTGTAAGTTCTTCGGGGCAGGGAACTCTTTTTTTTGTTCCATTTCTACAGTGCCTAGCACAATGTCATATTGGTCCTTGACTAGGCCCTAAGGTAATACAAATAATAAAAAGCTTTATTTTTTTATGTGAGCATGGTGTATTCTGAGAGGAAGTGGCAAGGTAGATTAAAAACAGTAACTAAAAAATAAAAAAACCCTATTTTTAATTTAAATTGTTTTTTTTAAATTTAAATTAAATACAGGTTTATTTTAATAAAATAAACCTATTTACAATTAAATTTGAAATGGGCAACCTGTTAAACCCTAAACTTCTGTAATATATTAAAATAAATTAAATACAAAAAATAATAACTAGTACATTTGCTATCATGTTTTAAAGAAAGTCAAACACTGAAATGGTAGAAGTCACTAGCTAAGTATCTGGAACCAGAGTTTCTGACGTGCTAAACCAACTCTTGAAAGCATTAATCTCTTCTGCAGGTGCAGAGAGAATATTTTGTTTCATTTTAGTTTATTCAACCAGATCAGTTCAATGACTGGTTGATTCAAAGTTAAGAAATTGATTGGGAGTTTGGAAGAGGAAAAAGCAAGCTTTCCTGCTTTTCCATCTATGAATAAAAACGAGGTACAAGAGGAGTGGATCTACTAATTCTAAAACCTTGATTGAAATGGTCACCACAAATGACTGCGTTAGACCTTTAAGCAGGCGGAGTCAGGCTTGCCAGGGGAGAGGAAATAGTGCCTTTCACCCAGGAGGAGGAGCGAAGCTCAGAAGCTGCTGCAAAAAAGGGGGAATGGG
The DNA here is from genome assembly GCF_965140295.1 of Lepidochelys olivacea. Taxonomy (NCBI): domain Eukaryota; kingdom Metazoa; phylum Chordata; order Testudines; family Cheloniidae; genus Lepidochelys; species Lepidochelys olivacea. Next base: position 199,469,135 of record NC_140413.1, on the reverse strand, counting down.
TCAGCGTGGCAAGGCTGAGTCATCCCCAGTGACAGGAAGGGCTGGGGAGTTCAGAAGGGGCAAGCATGGTAGGAAGAGTCCCTTTTCCCCAGACCAGGTGGAGCAGCAGCAGCAGGGATCAGAGGCCTCAAACAGGTGACTCAGCATGGCTCCACATGGATGCAGGACGTGAGAGTGGGGGGGAGTATCCTCCTCTAACCCTGGTCCAGGAGGGAGAGGCAGAAGCAGGAGAGGGTGAATTAGCTAGTGAGTCCGATACTATCACCGGGTATGGGGAGAGACATACAATAGGTCGGGGGCATGTCTTGGTTTAATTATGACAAGTAGTTTAGACTGAGGGTGGCGACACAAACTGGGATCCGGTGGGACATACCACATCATACGCTATGGTTGAAGTGGATGACACCATGGGGCCCCGGAGCCCACACGGACAGGGGCCTGTTCTTTCCACAGTGAGCCCAGCAGAAGCCTGAGTTGCAGATCGATATTTGCTAGGCATTTAAGGATAGTGGTTGTTTTTGCAGCATCTGTGAATTCAGGCATGCATGCAAAATATATTTTGGGGCCCATACAACCCGTTCTTGCCTGAGCAGAAGGGGAAGGCTGCAGGGGGGGAAACCTGTAGGTTTGTCTCAGCTGGAGCAGAGAGTGGGGGGCAGAATGCAAGTAGGGGCTGGGGGTGAGCTGAAAGCAGTGGAATGGGCAAGGGCACCATCTCCAGTTAAGCTGGAAGTGCTAAGGGTGCTCCTGTGGAATCACCCTAGCAAAGCAGATGAGGCATATTTGTGGGAGGGGTTTACTGTGGGATTTTGGATCCCCTTTACAGGGACTAGGAGTCAAAAAATTATGTCATTTGTCATGATGTCAAAAAATTTGAAGTCATTGGCAGGGATGGGCCGTATTGTACAGAAAAAGATTACACAGGAATTAAATAAGGATAGGGTGGTAAGGCCGTTACCTATCAAGAACTTGCAGGTTCTCCCCTAGGCTTGGTCTCCAAGTAATTCATCTCTTGTCAGAGCCATGGGGTAGCTCCATTAAGGACAGAATAAATCCAGTTCTGTGTTCCATGTGCTATTCCTCCACTGACTGAGCCGTCCATATGGTTATGTCATGTGGCCCAAGGGCCCTAATAGCTAACTGATATCAAGTCTTCTTTTTGACTGCTGCCAGTGCATCCTTTGGACTTCAACCTTTTGAGTTCCTATTTTGAGGGACAATTTTATTTTGACAAAGCTATGCCCTTGGGTAGTGCAATATCCTGTTCCGCAGTTGAAAAATTTTAGTAGTGTTGCACTGGGCAGTGATGCAGGTGGCTGGACTATGCCAAATAGTGCATTATTTAGATTATTTTTTGTTTGTGGGATGGGCAGGGTCATATGAATGTGTTCACCTGTTGGACACCTTTCAGGCCCTGCCTACACAGTTGGGTCTACCCCAGCAGGGGAAAAACCAGAGGCACATTCCACTATATTGACCTACCTTGGGATTGAACTAGACACAAGGGCTGTCATATCGTGGCTTCCTTGGGATAAGCTTCAGGAGCTGCTGGTTTGCTTAGGAGAGCTATAGGGGCCAAGAAACTTACTTTCCGAGGTAACTCCCATCTTTTCATGTACTATGTATATATATCTTCCTACTGTATTTTCCATTCCATGCATCTGATGAAGTGGATTTTAGCCCATGAAAGCTTATGCCCAAATAAATTTTTTAGTCTTTAAGGTGCCACAAGCACTCCTCGTTGTTTTTGCTGATACAGAGTAACGTGGCTACAACTCTGAAGTCCTTTATGGGGCACCTTAACTTTGCTTGCAGGGTGGTTGCCCCGGGGCGAGTATTCTGCCCCCATATTCTTGCGGCGGACACAGCAGGTGTAGCAAGGCCACACCGTTTTATAAGGGTTACTAGAGAGATGAGGTAAGATTTGAAGGTGTAGGAGTCAATTTAGTGGTGTGTTTTTATGGAGGAAGGCATGGTTACAGGAGGCTGATTCGAAAATCCATTCGGATACTGAGGAAGGGAGGTATGGGTTTGGGGGTATTTTATCAGGGCAGCTGGTGTGCCAAAAGTGGCCTTCCATCTAGATGCAAAAAGAGAGTGTGTGTGACATGACATTCCTGGATTTTATCCCTATTTTGGTTGCAGTGGTTATTTGGGGAATGGAGTTGGCTAATAAAAGGGTATGTTTCCGGTCCAACAATGTGGCAGTGGTACATGTTATCAATCACCAACCTTCCAGATCACACAGGGTTATGATGTTAGAGAGGGCATTTGTGCTACAATGTTTAAGCCTTAATAGCTGTTTTTCTTCCAAGCACATGCCCAGGGTTTATAATGACATAGCAGACAGTCTCTCTCATTTGCAGGTAGGCAGATTTCAGAAGCTGGGACCAGGAGCCAGCAAGGAATACAAGCGGATGCCGCTAGTGCTATGGAGCCTTGGCTTACGATATTGTCAGTGTAGCATGGAGATCAGTGGCTCCATGCACATGGCAGACCATGATGGAGGTTTTAAAATGATTTAATGCAATTTCAGGATCGGGAAAACCGGTCACTGATATGGCCCATTACAGAGGAGCATGTGCTGCTGTACATTGTATCGTTGGCAACCTATCAACTGGTGTCCTCAACGATCTCGAAGCACCTATCAGCCATGAAGTTCATGTGGGAAGACTGGCCATGCACACTGTGGTGGGGATCTGCAGGCACAGTTTTGTTTTTTGGGCACATAGGCAGGTGTCCAGGTTACTTGAGTGTTGCCAGCTGGAGTTGGGTGATGAAGCAACCCTGAGTTGGCATGGAAAGAGGGGCATGTTATGGGACCAGTTGATGCCAGTGCTGTTGGCATAGCATATAGGGCACCAGAGTTATTTCGGGAGGACAGAGTTCGCCTGTCAAACTTGGATGCAGACACATTTTTGGCTGATAAAACGGAGGCAGTAAGAGATGTCTTGGAACCTGACTGGGTTTTGGGGGAAGGCAGCCAAGCTAATTGCTGGTGCCTCCTTGAGGCAGATGTCCAGTGTAAGTACTCCATAGGGAAAGTATACAGTGCCCAGATAAATGACTTGGTAAAGAACTTAAAAAGTAGGTGGTGGTTACAAGAGTGCAATGGGGCCAGGGGAGTTGGGGGCTCCTATGACTGGTATGGCAGGGAACCAATCCCTCTTTCTTATAGCCCACATTAATCCCCGTTTGGGGCAGGGGGGAGGTAAGGCCCCCGCAATGAGTTGGCTGGGGGACCTGCATGGAAAAAAAATTGGAGGCTGGTGAAAATCCCCTGTGTAGATATTGAATGAACATGGAGTTACCTGCACTGTACACTTTTTGTCTGCCGGCTAGTCCCAGACATCTAATAATAAAAAGTTGTGGCCTGATTAAAACCATATCAAGTGTCTCCTGTCCTTCTTTCGGTATAGCTGGACAACAGTGACTTCAATTCACTAACTATAGATAATATTTCCTTTAAATGCAAAACATGTTCTGAAACTTTTTTCTTGTGTATCCAGCACTTTTAAAATAGTATTTTTTTAATAATGATAATAATAATAAAACCTGCTTTTGTGGATCTTTAACTGAATTTTAATCCAAAAAGAGAGTGACACAAATCACAAGTAAAATAATCATCTGCTAGAATATAAGAAATGCATCTTTCACCATTTTCTAATGTAAAAAAGCTTGTAAAAATTAAGAATCTGAATAAATGTCAGCTGAGCTGTATAAATGCTCAAATGAGAAATATATTCCCCTGGTTAACAAAAAGGAGGACTGCATTTAGTGTAAAGGCTATATTTAGTTGCAAATCAACCAATGACGATCAGCCTTTTTAAAGAAAATATGTAAAAAGTGCAAATACAAAACAAGATTAAAACTGATGATTTAAATCATTATGAAAAATCAGTGATTTCATTGCTTTGATTTATATCAATCCATCCTGGGAAGTGGTAATCTTGTTTATAAGACTGAAATATTGTTTGTTTCTTCAGAACATTTGGAACTGCTTGAATGATAACTTAGTTCTACTGAAGTGCTGGCCATCTTCTGTTTGTTTTTCTTCTTGGTAATGTGTGAAGATAACATGGTAGCATCTGAATTTTAAAGTGCTGTCAATCATACATTTTGACATCCAATGCTATGAGCAGACAGAATAACAACTTTTTTATTTTCCACTTCAGTCATGGTTTTTTCTTTTGGTTTAAGGCTGTTGACTTAAAAGGGACTCAGTGAACATTTACTCCCAAACTTTGAAAATTTGTGCCTAAATGTACACGTGCAATCTCAGACTTCTATCTAGCTAGGTACTTCTTTGATCCTTATAACCATAGCACCTTCCAGTTATTCATGGACTTAGCATCACAATGCCCTTGTGAGAAAATTCCCATTTTCTTTTTCTTACAGGTGTGTAATAGAGAGATGAAATGACTTGCCTGGGATAGGAGGATAATTTTAACAAGCTGAGAAGTGGCAATCTTAGTTATAGTTATATAACTTATTATATTCTTGCCTCCATCGCTACCTTATATCACTCGGTACTCATAATATAAGCTGATTTGTAACTCTTTTGCTAACAGAGAATGTAACAGAAGGTGGTTAAAAAGTAAAAATTCTGAAAGCCTCCAGATAATTAAAATGCATAAAACACAAGTAACAGATGGCAAACAAGTGTTTGAATTAAACCAAGTACTTTTAAAATAACCTTAACAGCTAATGTTTTTGTGCAGTTAGTGTACTGACATAGTAGACTGCACTGGAATTCATAGTAGAGTGGTTCTCTTGGAAGAGCCAAAAATGTAGTTCTGGAGAATATGTTAAAGAATGATTTTTAGCTACTTTTATCATTTTAGCATGATGGCATCATTAAAGAAGAAAAACCCATCTCTGATTGCTTTGTACACTTTAGTCAACAATTCCATATAGCTTCCTACATGGTTGACAAAGAATGAGAATGAGTTGGTTAGTTTCTAATAGTGTTCAGCTTTCTGACAGGGGCGCTAAAGAAAAAACAGTATATAGTATGTGTTAACTAACTGTGGGTTTTGCACACAAATGTAAAATAATATTAATATGTATATGAGGGAATCTGCTTTCCCACTCTTACAAAGATTTTTCTATGTTACTAAGTTCTCCTTAAATCAAGTGATTTTCTGAAATATTTATATACTAAATGCCAAAATATGTTAAATCATCATAAAATTTGAGAAAAAGAAAAGAATTCAAGAAATACAAAAGATATGGAAACATCAAATGTGTTGCAAGAGCATAAGCTGTGCTCTTTATATTGTCAGTCCTACAAACTTCCTTCAGACTCCTTCTTCAAACTTTAGACTTCCCCATGTCCTGGTGTAAGCTGCCTTTCTGAACCAGTTACATTTAATTTGGCGGTTATCAACACAGGCAATGAATTTACATTCCTGTGGATGGAATCTCCTGGATTAACAAAATACGTTTGGCTTTGAAGAAAGTACTTGAAGCAGCAGAGGAACTTAATTCTAGCGGTTTTATTCTTGGCACTTATATTAAGAGCCATGGGGAAATTGCTACTGGTGGTGGGTGAGGCCCCTTTTTGAACAGCTTTCAAGATAATAACTTGTGGCCTTACTCTAGCTATAGAATTCATGACTAATTATTCAGATATTTGGGTGGTATTTACCATATTATCTTTGGAGATCTGGGAACATGACAGCATGAGAACAAGTAGTTTCATTACAAGGTAGCCTCCATGTTTGTGAAGGCCCTAGATACAATGTTGAAAAATTTGTCTTGGTTCTTTCCAGTCTAGGGGACTAGAAAAAATGGCCTTAGTTCTTGTTGTCCTATAGAAACGAAAAGTGCTAAATTCCTGCATGAAAAATGTATTATACCATGAATACTGTTATTTTAGAGTTCCATACCTGTAAGAACATGAGTGTAAAGGAGTTCCTGCTGTTGTATCCTTTCCACACTGCAAACATGCAGCTCTCCCAGGTGAATATCTAAGCTTGAATATCTTTTTTGTTTCTATTTCAAGAGTAAAAGTATTGATTAATGGTCCTTGGAGAGATGTTGTCTCGGAAAAGATTTCTCAGGTTTTTTTTGTAGTGTAGACAATATTGTAACATTAATAATAACTTGGTCCTCCACCCTCCTATTAATGATCAAGGGGCCACAAAAGAAATTCCTTACATATAAAGTAATATAGATTTCTAGCAGCTGGAAACAGAGAAGCTGCTATCTTGTGAGTTAACAGCTTTCTCTGGAGCATCAGCAAATGTTCCATGGATCATCAGGGTTGAGAAGTTTTGTTCTGTGCCATGCTATAGATTTAATTTCTGTGTTCACTTTTATTCTTTTTTTTTTTAAGATTCACTCATCACGAAGAAAATTCATAAGTCAATCACTGTGTGCTTTGAGGTTTATTTAGCCACTCTTGTGGAAAATCCTAGGCATATGCACAACTGTGAAGAGCTTAGGGAAGGGATCCCTGTTTGAACTCTCACAAAAATCTGATAAATTTCAGCCTATCCTGCATTTGATAGAACTCAGCAATTAAGTTCAGCTCAGTTTATAAACATGTGTAATGAATATTTTCATCTTGACAAGAGTTATGGAATTATTTAAAACTTGGGGTTAGAGAAATTGGGCATGTATTCATTTTCAGCTGCTGTTGTTTTTTATACTGACAGAAAACCAGGAAGCTATGCGATGCTTGACACACATTCTGCTTTTGTGTCACACCTGTGATTTAAGTCCACAAAACTTGTATAATTTCCTTGACTGGTACTTTGAAATGTGGAGACATTGTGCTAGCTTGAAAGGATAGTATTTTCATTGCTGTATTCTAAACAATAAATATTAAGAAAATGTTCTGTTGTTGCCACTCTACATAGTTGATTAGTTGAAATAAAGCACAGACACTGAGCGATTTTTGAATAGGTTATTTATTTAGACCAGCAGTATTTTTTTCTAAATCATCTTAGTAGTGCCACTGGGTCAAGTTATGGGACAAATTCTAGAAGTTTAGTATAATTTAAAGACTGGTATGAAGGTTATTAGGAATTATCTAGAATTCTTACTTAACTTTTGCAAGTAAAGAATAGAGTACATGACTCAGAGGCTTATAGCAATGAACAAGTTCTGGTAGATAAAATTCTTGTTAACTATGTAAATATTCTGGAAAAGACTCCAGAAGTATTCTCAAAATGGGCATCTATGTAGTTTGTTGAGCTGTTACCTTTAAACAATCCCCTTACTTAATCTCATAGTTCATTGGACAACAGTAGCCTGTATAGCATAAGCTCATGAAAATCACCCCCTCCCTCCATGTGGAGGAAGATATGCAAAGCTTTTTGCTCTCTAGTTATGAATTGCACAAACTGGTTTATAGAAAACAAAAACAAGTTTATTAACTACAAAGGATAGATTTTAAGTGATTATAAGGGATAACAAATAGATCAAAGCAGATTACTGAGCAAATAAAGCAAACACAGAAACTAAACTTAATACACTAAAGAAACTGGCTACAAGTAATAATTTCTCACCCTAAATGTTGTTTTAAGCAGGTTGCAGATATTCTTGAAGACAAACTACTCTTGCTTGCGCTTAGAACTCCAGATATTCCTTTCGCAGGCCAGACACCTTCTAGCCTGGGTCCAGTCTTTTCTTCCTCAGATCAGTCTTCGGTGTCTTCAGCAGTTATCTTGGGCGAGGAGCAAAGTGAACCAACCTAGATTAACTCATTTCCCTCCCTTGAATAGGATTTACACATGGCAGGAACCCTTTGTTTCCCAGTTTGTTCCTCACCCCCTATTAGTGGAAAAATTCTAGTAGGCCAAGATGGGGTCCAGTACCAAGTGACATGTTCACATGACCCTGCAGTGTCAAAGCAGCATCCCAGGAAGTGGTCTCAGGAAGGTGGGAGATTAGCATCTTCAAAGTCCTATTGTTTTCCCTAATGGCACATTGACTTACCAGCCAGACTGATTGCATGTTGTCTGGTGGGTGTTCCCCAGATGCAAACACTTTTGTAATTGATACATAGTCTATATTCCTAACTTCAGATATAGAAATGATACATGCATACAAACAGGATAATCATTGTCAGTAAATCATAACCTTTCCAATGATACCTCACATGGCCCATCTTGCATAAAATACACTTTAGTTATGCCATATTCATATAATAACAATATTTCTATGAAGAATATGTGGAGTAGCGTCACAGTACTATAGTAAATAAACTAATAATTCACATTGCTGTGGCTCTTTTGGGTAATGCTGATTGCTAATTTGGCACCTAAACCACTGAGGTCTGAGTATCACTGATGTAGTGTGACCTCCTGTATTACACAGGCCATAGAACTTCCCCAAACTAATTCCTAGAGCAGATCTTTTAGAAAAACTTCCAATCCTGATTTTAAAAACTGTTAGTGATGGAGAATCCACTATGATCAGAGGTAAATTGCTCTAGTGGTTAATTACTGTTACTGTTTAAAAACATATATCTTACTGCCAGTATAAATGTAGAAGACTGAAGTATTAATATATGTTGTGTGGTCATGTCCAACTGTAATATATATTTGCGAATTATATAGAAGTAATATTTTATCGGCAGTGCTTTTAAAACAAATTGGTTTTGTATGAATTGGGCATCTACCACTTTTTAAGCTTAGAAAGAAACCCAGTTAACAGTGCTGTTGATGCTTGGTTACTGATCTATCTGTCTTCCTCAATTTATATTATCTAATTTATTTCAATATAGATTTTAATATCTTTTCTTGCAACTAGCCCACCCAGTATACATGCCTGCCTTTTACCTACATTATTAGACTGAATTTGGTGATTAGAGCCAAATCTAGAGTTCTAATTCTTGTTCTACCACTGACTCACTCTGGACAGGTTTCAAGTTAGGCAAGTCACTTAACATGTTTGCCACATTTTTTCCCTCTGTGAAAGTGGCATAATATTAACCTACAACCTCATGGATGTGTTATGAAGGCTGTTCTGTAGTTGAATATGTGGTGAGAAAGTGAAATTCTAGGTGCTAACTATTTTTTTTAAATAATGGTAATGTGCTTAGAACTGGATTGAACATATGAAATGACTTGTTCCCTAAGGATATTAAAATATAAATTCGACAGAAGCCTGCCACATATTGAACCAGGATGACCTAATTGCAACAGGGCAACAAAGAGTCCAATCACCTGTTTTGGGATCAGGAAGTTTTTCCTTTTAGGCCAAATTGGTGAAGGTCTGGAGGGAATTTTGCCTTCCTCGTGGTGTCATGGAGGCACAGTTGGGTTGAAATGAGTAGGACCTGAAAGTTTTATATTAGGCAAGGTAAGACTGTTTAGCTTGGCACAACTTGTGGCTGGTGTCCAAAGGTTATGCCAATTCCCACAGATAATCGAGACCCCAAATTTCACTGGTAGCCCTTGTGCCTATCGGAGAGCGGGAGGCCTGAAATTATCACGGATGAGTTCCTTCCTTTGGTAATTTCTGCCCCACCCTCTATGCCTGAGGAGGAAGATTCAGAAGTGAGCTGAGTTCTAGGGATAGGGTAGACCTTCCTCAGCCTAAGTTATTGTTTATATGGTGGGAGCCCTGTAACTTTGCACTAGAGACAGTTAAATGCCTGGCATATGAGACTGGGGGTGTGTGTGTGTGTGTGCATGTGTGTGTGCATCGTGCCTCTTCCCAGTGAAATTGCAGCCTGCCTCTAAAATCCGTCTGTGTGTCTGTTGGTTTGCCTTGCTGTCCTCATCAAGAATTTGTACAGTTTAATAAAGGTTGGTTTACTTTTAATAGGGCATTTATCATAGTAACTAAAAATGACTTGGAAATAATCAGGATTCTAAACACTGAATTAATTGGTGTGCTTAAAAGAAAAAAAGAATAGGGGAAACTTTGCTTTGAGTTAATTGTAGTACCTTCAATAAAAAGCTTCAGCAAGAAAATTAAAGATACCATTTTAATTTGAGAATTTCTGAATAAGGAAGTGATACTAAGCATTCCATGAGAAGTAGTAAAAGTAAACAGAATTAAAAGAAATCTCTGCTCATTCATTATTTCTCCCTCTTTTAATGACAGGTGGAGGGCTACAGATGTAGACTACTATTCTGGGATCACTGTTATTTGGCATGAATCTTATTTCAAAATGTCAAGGCATCAGGAAAGCTGGTATAAGGCTAATAAAGTAATTGGTTAAGCATCTTGTAGACTCATGAGTATCAACTGAACTAAACACTTAAATTATACTAAATCTTTCTTAAGATAACAATGATAAACTGGAGTTGAAGTTCAATACATATCAGTAACTTAGATAAAAATATTTACAGAAATAAATGATAAAAAACAAAGCCTGCAAAAAACAAGCAGCATAAACTCAGGAATTCAGAGTGAAAGTTAAATTAAAAAAAAAAAAAGCCAACATGTTAAGATATGGGAATACATAGCATCCAAACAACTTTAACTTTAACCTGGTACTGGCTCCAGGTCATCATCATACCGTTATTATTATTGGATAATAGTATGTATATTCCAGGATTAAATTAAACTAACATGTTAATTTGAGGTTTTTCTCCTCATCGGGTCACCAACTCAGTTTTGAAACATGACACTTTCTGAAGCTGGCATCTCCTCCTGACTGTCTGTTAATCAGTGAGGTGCAGCCAGTTTCTCACCACTCATACGGTTCCGCAGTGGAAATGTTTAAAAACGTTTCCACCTGCTTTAATTCTCGAGTGTTGGCAGCAGCTCTTCTAAGAATCTCCTGTATCCTTATGAGATACTGATCTCTACTGAAGAACTTAAAGAAAGGTGCTCTGTTGTTCTGGTCAAGAGTTTGGCCCAACCTTATAGATTCATCGGTTCCAGGGAAGATTTACCACAACCCGTTGGTAAGCCATTCTAACGGTTAATTACTGTCACTGATAAAAAATTATGCCTTATTTTCAGTCTGAATTTGGCTAGTTTAAACTAGCCATTGGATTGTGTTGTCTCTTTCTGTACAAGACTGAAGAGCCCATTATTGAATATTTGTCCCCCATGTAGGTACTTATCGACCAAAATCAAGTCACCTCTTTATTGAGCTAAATAGAAAGAGCTCCTTGAGTCTACTACTGTAAGTCGTGTATTCCAATCCTTTATCATTTTCATGGCTCTTCACCAAACTATCTCAGATTTATCAACAGCCTTCTTGAATTATGGACACCAGAAGTGACGCAGTATTCCAGTAGCAGTTGCACCTGTGCCAAATACAGAGGTAAAAGAGCCTCTGTACTCCTGTTGCCACCACAAGAAAAGCAACCAGAAGGAGTATAAACAGCCTGCTTTAGTGTTCCAGTATGTGGTGAAAATGAGGCTAAGGGGACTTCACCCCCCCTCAGAGGCCCATGGGTAACATACCCCCAGCATTATCCTCAGCAACAGTCTGAATATAGCTGATCTGCATTACAAACAGTCACTGTGAAATTGTTTTCACTGCGGCTTTGTAGAATACCAAAGTGCAGATTAGCAAGGTTCTATTTCATTGCAGCAGGCACTATTGGCAAGCTACAGGCCAAGCCCTGTACTCATTAGAAATGGATGATTTCACGTAATCCTTAGTGTAAAATTGAATACTAACTGTTATGCATCAGCTTTCTTTTTAACGTTGCCCTAGAATTCAAATGATCATCAACTAGGCAAAGAGCAGCATGAAAACTCCATTACATTTAGAAAAAGTTCTGCCAAATGCCCCAGAAAGCAAGGTTAAAAGGGACGTTCAGCATACTATTTACTTTCAGTTCCATGATGTCCAGATTTGCTATCCCTGTTCAATAAGACATCCTAGCAGGCACTATGATGACAGTGTCAAACCCACCATTTTACGGGGATGTTGCCTGTCTATAGTCTAATGCTCCTGGGGTTTTGTAAAGCAATTTTTAAAATGTTGTGTGAAACTTAATTGTTTAGCATATAGGGAAATGAAAAGCTTTGCTAAGCTGTGCAGTATACTCAAAAAGGAACATATCTTAGGGCTTATATACATGAGAAGTTAAGCCAAATTAACTGAAGTACATTAATGAAAGCACATTAAACCTCTGTGAGGATACGCTCATTAAGAAGTAAAGTGGCCTTGAGAAAGGACTACAGCAGGGTCTATGTAGGGCAGTTAGAGCGTAACACATGAGCTCTCTACAGTTTATACCCCCATAGTTTGAACTGTGGGGCCATGTGGAGCAGCGTTCGTGAATTAAGGTGAAGTGAACTAAAGCCACTTTACTTCTGAATGAGTGTGTCCACGCAGGGGTTTAATGTGCTTTAACTAATGCAATTTAAATTCACACTTTCAGTTAATTCAGAATAATAATTCAGTTAATTAACTTTCTATATGGACAAGCCCTAAGTATCTTTACTATAGGATAGTCACATGCTGCAGTACAGTTCCGTGGAGGTCATATTTAGTGTTGCATACAGTGAATGCTGGTAGGTCTGGACTTGAAGAGAGGAGGAGCTGAGAAGGAGAAGAAAAGAAGAATTCCTTTGACAGGGTAACTGATTTGGTGGATAGGGGGAAAGTGGTGGACATAATATGCCTGGACTTCAGCAAGGCTTTTGACACAGTCCCATGTGACATACCGATAAGTAAGCTGGAGAAATGCGGGCTCAACAAAACTAACATTAAGTGGATACATAATTGGTTAAACAACTGCAAACAAAGCTCAACTATTAATGGAGTGATGTCAGATTGGAGGGAGGTCTCAAGTGGGGTTCCACAAGGATCTGTTCTGGGTCTGGTGTTGTTTAACATCTTTATTAATGACTTGGATGTAGGTATAGAGAGCACACTGATCAAGTTTTCAGATGACACAAAGCTGGGGAGGTGTTGCCAGTACTTCAGAGGATAGAGATAAAATTCAGAGGGATCTTGATAAATTGGAGAGCTGGGCTATAGACAACAAAGTGAAATTCAAGAAAGACAAATGTAAGGTGCTACACTTAGGGAAGAAAAGCCAAATGCACAGATACAGAATGGGGGAAAACTGGCTTGGCAGCAGCACTGCTGAGAAGGATCTGGGCGTTGTGGTGCATCACAACCTCAACATGAGTCAGCGATGTGATGCTACTGCAAAAAAAGTAAACACAGTTTAAGGTTGCATTAACAGAGGCATAGCATGCAAGTCATGGGAGGAGATAGTACTGCTTGCTGAGGCCTAACCAGTGCCCAGTAAGTCTACTGCATCCAATTTTGATCACTGATGTATGGAAAGGATGTAGAGAAATGTGAAAGGATCCAGAGGCAAGTGAAAAAGATGATCAAAGGGATGGAATGCAAGCCATGAGAGCAAAGGCTGAAGGAACTGGGCATGTTTAGTTTGGAAAAAAGGAGATTAAGGGGGGATATGATAGCAGTTTTCACATACTTGAAAGGCTGCCTTAAAAAAAATGGACAAAAGTTGTTCTCTTTTACCACAGAGAGCAGGACAAGAGGCAATGGGTTCAAACTACAGCACTGCAGATTTAATTTAAAATTTCAGGAAAAACTTCCTAACTGTAAGAACAGTAGGACAATGGAACAGATTGCATAGGGAGATTGTAGAAACTTCTTCACTAGAGGTTTTTAAAACAAGGCTGGATAACCATCTATCCTGCATGGTTTACACTAGGGGGTCTCAAACTTAATTTACCTTAGGGCCAGTGCCAGTCCTCAAATCCTCCCAGTGGGCCAATAATGTCACTGAAGATGGTCTTCAGAAAAGAAGACGTTTATATTGCATTTTTTATTTCAAATTTCTTAGAAATAATAAAACTGTCATACAACTTTATACAATTCTTCGCCTGCCAGAGGGTTTTTAGTGTTTGCCAGACACCTGGCAACGCTTCAGTTGTCAGTTTGTTGATGTTTTGCCTCAGTGACTGAGCAGTTGAAACCTTCAGGATTGCAGCAAGGTGGGCATCAGAGAGTTGTGTTCAGTATTTTGACTTGTTTATATTCTTTGTGGAAAGAAGTGATGCTACCTCCATGGCTGACTCTGCCCGACAACTAATGATGCTGCCTCCATGGCTGACTCTGCCTGGTGACTAGTGATGGTATCTCTGTCCCTCTCCCCCCAGCCATTGGGAGCTGCAGGGGGCGGCGCCTGCAGCAGACATGGCCAGCAGTGTGTCTTCCTGCGTCTCTCCTTCGTGGGCCACAGTGAGGAGGTTCTCGGGCCGCAGATGGTCCTTGGGCCGCGACTTTGAGACCCCTGGTTTACACACAACAAATCCTGCATCTTGGCAGGGCGTTAGACTAGATGATCCTTTTGGCCCCTTCTAACGCTATGGTTCTATGATTGTAAGGAGAAGAATAATAATTAAAACACACACAAAAACTTAAAGCAGGATTGCTGGAAATTCTACTCACCCACTAATACAATATATGATATTCTGTTTTGATGGGCAGCTAAAATATTAACTCTCTCATTATAATCAACATTGTGGTAATGGTTGAGTGAGTAGATTATATGCCTAGGCTAATGAGGACAGTTTTCCTAATCCAGTTTAAACTAACTATGGTAAAATACTGAGTGCGTCACCTGCTACTGTCCTGGGGCATTCTGAAGCACGTTATCTTAAAGTGAAAAAGATTTTTGTACTCCTTGCAGATGGATGTTCAGGGCCAAAAGTTTGAAAACTGCTGTAGTCAGGTAGACATTTGACTTCTATTCATGACGGAATATTGAGGTGTAAAAGGAAAGGCGAGGTGGAGGCCCCTTTGACAATTTGTGTCAGTGCTGTTTCTCATGTTTGTGAATTTTCTCAGCCTAGTCAAGGCAGAGGTAATACTTCCTTCAGGGGTCTGACGTCTCTAGCTGACAGCCAGTTGGAGGGACAAACTTTCTAACTTGCAAAGGTTTTCTTCACAGCCTTGAGGCAACAGCCATCGTTTTAAAAAAAAATGAAAGCTTAGATTCTTCAGTACAATTCTGTATGAAAAGTGGATTTTGTTGCTAATTATGTAGCTGTGGAACACATGGGACTCTGTTTAAAGGTGTTTAAAACCATTAGTAACATGGGGCTGGCCTTATGGATAAAGCCCTGCCAAATTCATGGTCCATTTTGATCAATTTCACAGTCGGAGGGTTTTAAAATTAGTGTCACATTTTCAGCTGTTTACATCTGAAATTTCAGGGTGTTGAAACAGTGGGGATCCCAACCCAAAAGGTACTCAGAAGTGGGTCTGATCTCCGCTTCCCCCCTCCCACCGGCCCTGAGCTGCCATGCAAGGTAACAACAAGTCCTGTCTCTCCCCAGCCCAGCAGGGACTCACAGCTAGGAGGTCCCTGGCTAGGGTGCTTCCAGGCACAGGGGGATATTGGACGTACCTGTACAAGTCTCCTCCAGCTGCAGGAACCTCCAGTGTTGGGCAGGGAGCTTGCTGCAACAAGGGGAGGACCTCGGAGGTGGGTCTTATCCCCTCCTTCCTCCCAAAGCCGCTATGCAAGGGAAGGACAAGTCCTGTCCCTCCCCAGCCCAGCAGGGACTCACAGCTAAGAGCTCCCTGGCTGGGGTGCTCCCAGGAGTAGGGGGATATCTGACCTACCTTCACAAGTCTCCTCCAGTTGCAGGAGCCTCTGGGGCTGGAGCTTCCTGCAGCAGGGGGGAGGCAGGCACTCAGAGGTTGGTCTGATCTCCCCGTGAGAGCTAGAGCGGCGGTGCAGGGGAAGGACAAGTCCTCTGCCCCCCTCAGTCCAGCCGGACTTGCAGCTAGGAGCTCCCTGAGTGGGGTGATCCCAGCAGCAAGGGTGAGATCAGATTTCATGGGGAAGGGCTTATTTCATGGTCAGTGACACATTTTTCACAGCTGTGAAATTGGTAGAGCCCTACTTATGGACACTAGGGGAATATTTAAAGTGCAGGTTCACTCTGAAAAAATGCCTGTAAAAATGGCATAATGAAGAAGCATCTTTGTCTGTCACTTCCACAGCAACTTCACTCTGTTTATAAATAAACATAGTCTTTTTTTTCTTATTTCCAGACATGCAGACTCAAGCAGGGCTCCAAGAGTCAAATGTTCTTTCAGGCTTGCACGTCATCATTAGTAATAAAGGTTCTTCAGTCCAGATCCTGCATTTTGTTTTAGCTGTACAACTTCATGGAAGATCATCATATTGTATGTGTGGAAATGAGGACAGTATTTGGCCCAGCAATTTGTATTGCTGTAACCCTGGCCTTTACTTTGATGTGCATGGGTGGGGTGTACCTGTGTGTCTGCACACACATGTATGTGTGTATATATAATGTGGTGATTGAGATCACTCTAAAGCCCAGAAGGGGCCTTTAAAAATCTGGCAGCCAAGGTTTGAAGAGCAAAGCAGGCAAACCGGTAGTTCCTATATAGTTTGTGGGGGATCAAGAACCAAGATCTAAAGCCCTAGATTAACTGCGGGAGGGGGCAGGACAGGAACCAATGCCTCCAGCCCTCAAAAGTGGAGAGAGGGTAGACAAATATGCTGCTACTTCCCCAGAAGGGTAAGCAATAAGTCAGGCAGGGGAGGAGCAAATGATTGCCACGCAAGAGGTATGTTTACTAGCATCCATGAGTGCAAGGGAGAGGTTAAAGAAACTGAGGCAGGGAGAGCTGTAAAACCTGCTAACAAGTCGTGTGTTATAGGAAAAAGAAAGATAATTCCTGTTTTGTTTTGTTTGCTAAACTTTCTGCTCTGTCATGTTGCACATGCAGGCAGGAACAAGGGGCCTGTACTAACAGAGGAAAGTGCCTTATTAAAGGTAACTCTAACGTGACATAGAGACTGGCTACTGTTTTGAAAACGTGACCCTTTTCAAAACAGTAGCCAGTATGATTTCTTCCTTAAAAATGCTACGCATTGTTTCTGTAATAACTCCAATAAAGAACTATATACTGCCTTATCTTCAGAATGGCAGATAAGATTGAGATATTGAAATGTAAATCTTTTTCTTAGGGTTTAACAGTTGAAATCATAGAAGGAAAAGTTTTAGGACCTGTCTGCACCTTTGTTATTGTCTTATAAAATGTTGTCTAAATATTTTCTGTTCACTTTCGTGGACACCCGGATTTTGTTTAGCATTGAAACAATAGTTGTGTTTTGCCTATTAAAATACCATTGCAAGATATTGTGAATAAACTGTTTTGCTTGAGGAGGAAAATATGTTAACAAATACAGCAGTGTGTTGAATTAAGCCAGATGTACAAATGAGAGATCTGAGTGCACGTGTAGAATTTCAGTTGAGCTGTTAATGAGATTCTGACAGGCAAGAAAACAAGATGGTTTATGCTTTTCAGTCACTTTTGTTAAGCTCCATTATTTAGTTGGCAAAACATATTATAAAATGTATTTGAGATACACATAAGGTATGACTGTTCTTTGTTTTTTCCAGTTACATTATTTTTTCCTTTCATTCCATTTAATGCATTACGACTGTTTAACGTCTCTATCTTTTCCGGTATTGTATGTGCTCTAAGTCAGATGTGTAGGATCTGGAACTCATGTAACAAATTAATCCTGTTTGCTAGTTTTTGCATGTATTTCATGCTATTATGCTCCAGTGACATCTTTACTAATACAGTACTTTTATTTTGTGATTCTACCAAAAATTCATATTGGGTATCTTGACCAAATCTATCTATCTTTGCTTAAAAGGTATTTATTGCCAATCCACTAAGGATGTTGAAAGTTCATAAAAAAAACAAACCCACAAATTTATTTTCCAAAGTAAGTTGGAATGAGATGTTCTAAAGTGCCTAAGTGAGTTAGGCGTTGTCACGAATCTGGTCGGGAGCCCCTTTCAGCAGCCCACCAGCCACCTGTGGCTCCCATTGATTTAAGTCTCTGGGACTTGAATGGAGTCCAGCCACTGCCCCAGTCCAGGAGTCCCTAAGAACACCCTGAGTGCAGGTTCTGTCCTAATATTCACTTCTGAGAGCTGGAACCTGCTGTTCAGCAGCCTAACCTCTCTGGGTGTGGGGCTGACCTTTCAGACTCCTTCATACTTAAACACACCTAGAACTCCAGTCCAAAGGCATGAAGATGTTGGTTTACAGATAAACTCTCTCTGGAGGCACATACTAGTTGTGAAGCACATTACACGGAGAAACAGACGTTGCTCAAATGCACGCATTATTGCTCCTTCACTTAATCATATGAAGTACAAGACAGTACAGATCATTTAGAAAACAACAAACCTCCTAAACACAAAGCCCCTCACTAGGTCACCCTTTCCTTGCGTGGGGTTGGGGACTATCTATGTCCAGGAAGGCAGACAGGGTTTCCCTGCATCATGCAGGCTGTTCATGATGGGTAGCTGCTTCTTCATGGACTTCTTTCCCACCCCCTGTGACTTTGATTGCTCCTGCCTAACGCTTCCAGTTCCTGTGTGGCTCTCTTTTTTTATGTGCCCCCTTCCAACACCTACCTTCCTTTGTTCTCTCTTGGTAACTTTCCACTGGTCTTTATAAAAACCAAACAAAAACACTTAGAGGAGGAAGTATCTCTTCCACTGGGATTCTGTTACTCTTTCACATAACTTTTGTGTGGTCAGAGCACCTTAAATACTTCCCTGATGTGTGCAATCTGTTCTTCAGGCTGGTAAGACATTGTGGATACACACACAACAGAGGCATTTCTGATAAGTGATTTCATACCACCATTTCATGATAGCTGCCAATATTCATACGTCTGTCTAGATTGCCAGTTTATCACAGCATATAAACTGTATTTCAAATGATTTTGACTGCTGTTCAGGAAACTAATGGAAGCAAAGGTGGTGATGGTGGGGCTGATGGAAGAAGGACCATGAAGAAATGAGAGAAAAAGAATGCAGGTGTCAGATACTGCAAGTGCAGCACTAGAAGATCCATGGTTTTCCCAGCAAACTGTGGTCCGGGAGATACACATTTCGGTGCAACAATAACAAAGAAACAACTCCCCCATCTCTGCAGGAGTTTAACTTAGGGGGAAAAATGATGGAGAGGAGTTATTTATCATATGAGAATATGACAGGAAGAAATAGGATGAAATTAAGAAAGAGGAAAAATGTCAACTCAATATCCAGAAAGTCTTTGTTTATATGGTCTCCTGCTGGAAAAGCGTGAAAACATCATTATCAATCTAATTTAAAACAACTAAAATAAAATGATACAGTAGGAACCAGTCCCACAGAGATGCGTGGATTACCTAACAGATCCATTCCATTTTAACTTGTATATTTCTGAAGTTCACCACAATGTGTATACACTTAAGATATTTGCATTCCCTCCCTTTAGAAACAAGTTATTTGTAGCACTTAGTCACAATATACATATTCATACTCTTTATTCAGAATACAGTGTGTCATAATAAAGTGCCATTTTAGCTGTTGTAAAAGAAGAAATGCATATTACAACTATCAGAGCAGATTGTTGTTTTATTTCATTGATTGACTCTGCCCATCACCTCGATTTAGTAACCATGGAAGTGTACTGGCTTTTTCATTCTTCTTGAAGGATGCTGTTTTTGGCATTGTTTTATATTTTGAACACACTGGTAGTGTTGCTCACCAGTTAATACTGGCATTTATACAGCTCTTGAGAACAACATAAATATTATCCTCTTTTGGGTGGTTGGGTAAGTGTGTTATACCATGACTTGTGTTGTATACAGTCCTCAACTTAAAACACATCAATTTTTCCTTCTTACTCTAGGGAATACCTTGATTACTGTACATTTTGAGATAAAGTTGGTTAGATAGTTAATACACTCCAGTGCAATTAGCTGCTTTTAAGGGCAACCAGAATACATAATGCTGGGGCCTTCAAGTGAGATAGAACTCAGACCCCAGGACAATAATAATTCATGCTGAGAAAACTTGGCTCACGCGATCATGCTCATGGAGTTTCATGAGATAGTGAGGGAATGTTGTGCAATCTAGTGTCTTACAATGTAAGATACATACTGAATTACCAGATAGACACCAAATAGGTACTGTCAACTACATGGGGTTGAACTGAGTTTCCTAACTACAAAGAATCTTATCATAATTTATTCTAAAGATTCTGTCTTGACATGCATGTTGGCAAGAAGGATAACTAACATGACTTCAAACATGTTATTCTGCTTCTTAATAAACATTAAGTGGACTTTTCAGTCATGTTACATTAAATTTGATTCAACTAACACACTGAAAAATGCAGCTTTTTTCAGCTGCCAATTAGACTCTGAGGTTTCGATATACCTGCAGACTTCTATTTGTACAGTTAATTCTATACTATATCTACCATAGTCTTTTTTTCTCTTTTAATATAGAGATTTCAAAACAAATAATAAACAAATGAAACACAACAAAACAAAAAGTCATCTTCAGAGTCAGGACTTGTAACTGCTCTTGATTAGAGAAGTTTGTTAACAAATAATGATTCCAAGTAGGAAGCAAGGGACAGGAAATGAATATATTTCATCATGATCTTGTTGTGTTATAGGGAGAAAGTACTATGATGCAAAGAACAGAAATGATTGGGGAAAAATCACTGATATTTTTAGTCTTAAATATTTAGACTAGTAGCAGAAATGAATATAAACTAAAACCTTGGCAGTCTTTCCTAAACAGAGGATGTTTGTGACTTCCATTCTCAAGGTCTTGGATGCTGTTAATGTTAAAGTACCTGAGAATATGAATTAAACTGATTTTGCTATTTTAAATGGCCTGCTTGGGTGAATTTTGGATGTTTTGATATCTGCACTATAGCTTTCTCGTTGACCTAAATAAACAGATAGACTTCAATCAGTAGGGCCCTACCAAATTCCCAGCCATGAAAAACGCATCACAGATCGTGAAATCTGGTCTTCCCCCTGTGAAATCTGGCCTTTTGTGTGCTTTTTACCCTATACTATACAGATTACATGGGGGTGACCAGCAAGGTTATTTAAGGGGGGGTTGCGGTGTTGCTACTCTTACTTCTGTGCTGCCTTCAGAGCTGCGTGGCTGGAGAGTGGCGGCTGCTGACTGATGCAGACAGCAGCGCAGAAGTAGGGGTGACCATTCCATACCAGGCCATCCTTACTTCTGTGCTGCTGTTTGCTGTGGCTCTGCCTTCAGAGATGGGCTCCTGGCCAGCAGTCACTGCTCTCCAGCTGCCCTGGTTTGAAGGCAGTGCCGACGGCAGCAGCAGCGCAGAAGTAAGGAGAGCAATACTGCAACCCTCTCTACAATAACCTTGCAAACCTCACCCCCCACCACTCCATTTTGGGTCAGGACACCTCCAATTACAACACGTGACACTTCAGATTTAAATAGCAGAAATAATGAAATGTACTATTTTTAAAATCCCATGACTGTGAAATTGACCAAAATGGATCATGAATTTGGTAGGACCCTCTCAATGAGTATTTGAAGGGTAAAGAACAGGATCTTCTTTTCTTTGAGTCTCAGTATATGGAGGGAATTTATTTGATTGGCATGCCACCCTTAACTAATTATTCTGAGGTTTAATAACAGAAGTCGGCAACCTTCGGCATGTGGCCCATCAGGGTAATCCACTGGCGGGCCATGAGACGTCTGTTTATGTTCATCGTCCACAGACACAGCTCCCAGTGGCTGTGGTTCACCGTTCCCGACCAATGGAAGCGGCTACCAGCACGTCCCTGCGTCCTGCGCCACTTCCCGCAGCTCCCATTGTCCAGGAACGGTGAACTGTGGCCACTGGAAGCTGCAGGGGGCTGTGCCTGCAGACTGTCAACGTAAACAAAATGTCTCGTGTCCTGCCAGCGGATTACCCTGATGGGCCATGTGCTGAAGGTTGCTGACCCCTGTTTTATTAACTTGTAGGAATATCTGATTCTTCAGGGATAATATTTCTAATCCCCCTAATATTTTTAGAGTGACATATGGTGATAAAGGTTTTATGGATATACTTTAGTCATCAAACTCTTCAGTTTTGCTACAAGTCTGGAAAAGGGAAGAATGGGGTTCACGGTTAACACTGTGCTGAGATAGTGTGCATTTCTCTTTGGATGCAAACTTAGTAACAATTCACAACTGGTGAATTTCCACTGGGTGCAGCAGTGGTGGAAACAGTAGAGTAGACAGTAATTGGGTAGGGCTCATGTGTCTTTGTTTTTTGTTTTTGTTTTGTTTTGTTTTTGGTAGACAGCACTGAGCCCTCAGTGTGCTGCAGCTGGTGGTATCCCCTACAAAATATGTCAGAGTAGACATGGCCCTGGGATTAAATCCTGACCTTTCCTCTATAGCTATGAAAGATTCTCCTAAAGCAGGAGTTGGCAATCTTCGGCATGCGGCCCATCAGGGTAATCTGCTGGCAGGCCACGAGACATTTTGTTTATGTTGACCGTCCACAGGGACGGCCCCCCGCAGCTCCCAGTCACTGCTGTTCACCGTTCCTGGCCAATGGGAGGCGCAGGAAGCGGTGTGTTCTGCAGGGACATGCTGGCTGCTGCTTCCTGCGGCTCCCATTGGCTGGGAACAGCGAACCATGGTCACGGGGAGTTGTGGTGGGGCTGTGCCTGCTGGTCAACATAAACAAAATGTCTCACAGCCCGCCAGTGGATTACCCTGATGGACCGCGTGCCGAAGGTTGCTGACCCCTGTCCTAAAGCCAAACTATTCTCGGGGGAAATAGCATTGAAGAGCCTATGTGAGGAATATGAAACTGCCTGGGCTAAAGAGCTTCACTTTGCCAGGTTTCCCTCTGCTGCCTGCATAGTAGGGATTTAGGGTTGGGCACAATGCATCTGGCATTACACAGATCCACTAGCTATACTGCCAGGGCAGCCAGTTTCCATTGCCTACCACCCTTTCACAGACACCACAGAACAGGGTTTCTCAACCTTCATTGCATTATGACCCCAACAAAAATTGGGGGGGCCAACAAAAATGCCTACATAACCCTGGGCAGGGGGACTGAATCCTGAGCCCCGCTGCCCTGGGCAGGGGGGCCAAACCCAAAGTCTGAGGCCCAGAGGCAGGGGTTGAGGCCAAAGCTTGAGGGCTTCAGCCATGGACAGGGGGTTTGTAACCTGAGCCCCGCCGCCCAGGACTGAAGCCCTCAGGTTTCAGCTTCAGCCCTGGGCGGTAGGGCTCTGACATCAGCCCTGGGCCCTAGCAAGTCTAACGCTAGTCCTAGCAACCCCATTAAAACAGGGTCGTGATCCACTTTGAGGTGCCGACCCACAGTTTGAGAACCGCTACCATAGAGTGGAGGTGCAAGTGGAATGTAGGCTAGTTGTCCCTTTAGAATATATTGGCACTGCTATGCTACAGTGATCTGGGTTGGGGAAGATTCCTTCCCACACAGTCGGAGATACTCTTGATCAAAACAAGCCAGCTGCATGCTCGTCCAAAATTTGGGCCTTCAGTAGTTCACAAATTCCTGTTTTTTCAGGTTCTTTATGTGTAGTTTCAGGGAGACAGTGTTGCTTCAGTTACATTAATTTCAAAGTTGAAGGGTTAACTTTGCAGGCTAAAGGCTAGAGACTACTTTTCTTAATATAACAAACTGGTGAGGTGAAGACTGCCCCTTCTCCTTTTCTAGGGTAAACTCCCTATACGATCATGTTCTGCTTCTGCAGTTTTAGAAGTAATGTTAGCAATGTTAGCTATCCTTCCTACAAGCCATTTTGTGTTAAACTTCAAGACAATTGTGTAATCAGATACTACTCTCATGGCTATGTTGACTGAAATTACAGCAAATTACTTGATTTTCAGCAAAGTTTTTAGTTTTCAAACATTAACACTAGTAAAGAAAAGTTATATATCTACAGATTTTCCTAATTCCCTATGATTACCAAATTTGCACAGTTACTACATTCCTTAAATCAGATGCAAAGCATGCAGTATTATCAGTAAACCATATACGAGATACACTGTGCTCATAGTTTTGAGGGTTAATGAGCTAAGCTAATTACATCAAGTCATAGCTAACCAAGTAATCAGAAAACAGTTTTTTTCCCGTTTTACAAGATACACTGTGCTTGTAGTTCTCAGATTTAATATGCTCATGGTAATTGGACAATGTCATAGCTCAGCAAGTTATCTGAAAACATTTTTTTGCTTTTTCTACTGTGAGCAGTGTGAGCTAGGTTTCAGAATAGTAGTTGTGTTTGTCTGTATCAGCAAAAAGAATGAGGAGTACTTGTGGCACCTTAGAGACTAACAAATTTATTTGAGCATAAGCTTTTGTGGGCTAAAACCCACTTCATCGGATGCATGCAGTGGAAAATACAGTAGGAAGGGTGTGTGTGTGTGTGTGTATTATATAACAGTAGGGGGGGAAATAAGCATGAGGGAATAGTTTTACTTTGTGTAATGTAATTTGTGTAATTTACACAAAGTAAAACTATTTCCCCATGCTTATTTCCCTCCCCTCCCCTCCCCAGTTGTTACTCACACCTTCTTGTCAACTGCTGGAAATGGGCCATCCTGATTATTACTACAAAAGGTTTTTTCTCCTGCTGATAATAACTCACCTTAATTGATCACTCTCCTTACAGTGTGTATGGCAATACCCATTTTTTCTTGTTCTCTGTGTGTGTGCGCGCGTGTGTGTGTGTGTATATATATCTAGCTATCTTCCTACTGTATTTTCCACTGCATGCGTCCGATGAAGTGGGTTTTAGCTCACGAAAGCTTATGCTCAAATAAATTTGTTAGTCTCTAAGGTGCCGCAAGTACTTCTCGTTCTTTTTGTTAGATAAGTGTGAAACTTACTTTTCTCTACCTGATTGAATTTTATACTTTGTGTTTGCTTTGGCTGGCCCTTGCAGAAGGCTTTGCTATCTTTAATAACTGCATCTTCACACGGTATACTGAGGTTTCAGTTGTATGCTGATTTTGAAATAGTACATGCAGAAAAAAGGAAATTTGTGAATAACAAAATGAACAGCAGTTCCTCTTTTGTTTTCTATATTTCTATTTAAATGAGTTAAAGGCAAAGCATGTTATTCTACAATGCAGTATGGTAACTGCATCATATATACAATATAGCATTGTCTCTCTGCCTTACTGACTTCTCATCCTGTGCATTGAATGAGGCAGGGCTCCTGCAGAATAAATAGTGTGTGATTATATAACTAAAGATTATATAATAATTCATATGACCAAGGGAGCCAAATTAAGGTTATACATGAAACCTTTATTCTGATATTTTCTAACTATTGATCCTTGACTTCTCAGCCTTAACATTTTTAACGCAGATTTTTATATGCTACTTCAGTTTTTTTAAGATAGGAACCCCCTCCAGAAATTCCATTGTGTGGAGCTGTATAGACCCCTACATGGATTATTAGCATAGTTTGAATGCAGAATAAGCGGTGATAGTAATATGCTGTTATCTTCTAAGTGGACCAGGTATTACAAGAGGATGTGAGACATGTTGCTAGACAGTGGAGGAAACCAAAACCTTGGATTCTGTTCATGGCTCTTAAGGGAGGTGTGGTCTAGTGATTCCAGATATTACAGCCAGGCACATATATTTGGCATATTCATTCTGAAAGGCATTGTGACAAAGCAGGTGAGATTTGGGTCCACAATATTAGCAAACTGAGGAACAGTATTTCATCTGCAGAAACTCATCCAGTGCACAAGCAACACAGAACTGCACATTCATGTATAGCACAGGGCTACCTGAACTCTGCAGTATTCCCAGACCCAACTGGACTGAGCCATGACACTCTCAATCCAAAGATACAGTATAGCTGTACATGATGCTTGTGCTACCAGTCCCATCCTCTGTTCCATTTTTGTAAAGAAAAATCTTTATTGAAAAGTAACAGGAAATCCAGTATGTGCCTAAGATATATAAGAGTCGCTGAGGTATTAGTCTGAATAGTGGTAGTCTGTGAAAACTGAAGGTTTGGTCCTTAAATTTATTTCAGAAAATGTCTTGTATATCATAAAAATTGTAATGTGGAATGCCTTCAAATAGCACAGAAGGGAGTGGACTCATGTATTTTAATGAAAAAACAACGAGGAGTCCCTGTGGTACCTTAGAGACTAACAAATTTATTTGGGCATAAGCTTTTGTGGGATAAAACCCACTTCATCAGATGCATGGATGGAAAATACAAGAAGGAGGTATAAATACACAGCATATGAAAAGATGGGAGTTACCTTACCAAGTGGGGGGTCAGTGCTAATGAGCCAATTCAATTGAGGTGGAAGTGGGCTATTCTGAACAGTTGACAAGAAGGGGTGGAAATCACTTTTGTAGTGGTAATGAGGCCAGTGTATACAAGGTGGCCCATTTCAAACAGTTGACAAAAAGGTATGAGTATCAGTGGGGGAAATTAATTTTTCTATCGATCCATCCACTCCCAGTCTTTATTCAGGCCTAATTTGATCTTATCCAGTTTGCAAATTAATTCCAGTTCTATAGTTTCTCTTTGGAGTCTGTTTTAGAAGTTTTTTTGTTGAAGAATTGCCACTTTTAGGTCTGTTATTAAGTGTCCAGGGAGATTGAAGTGTTCTCTTACTGGTTTTTGTTATAATTCTTGATGTCAGATTTGTGTCCATTTATTCTTTTGCGTAGAGACTGTCCGGTTTGGCCAATGTATGTGGCAGAGGGGCATTGCTGGCACATGATGGCGTATATCACATTGGTAGATGTGCAGGTGAACGAGCCCCTGATGATGTGGCTGATTAGGTGGTTAGGTCCTCTGATGGTGTGTCTTGAATAGATATGCAGACAGAGTTGGCACCGGGGTTTGTTGCAGGGTTGGGTTTCTGGGTTAGTGTTTTTGTTGTGTAGTGTGTAGTTGCTGGTGTGTATTTGCTTCAGGTTGGGGGCTGTCTGTAAGTGAGGACTGGCCTGTCTCCCAAAGTCTGTGAGAGTGAGGGATCGTCCTTTAGGATAGGTTGTAGATCCTTGATGCGCTGGAAAGATTTTAGTTGGGGACTGTAGGTGAGGGCGTTCTGTTACTTTTTTTTGTTGGGCCTGTCCTGTAGTAGGTGACTTCTGGGTACCCTTCTGGCTCTGTCAATCTGTTTCTTCACTTTACCAGGTGGGTATTGTTGTTCTTCAGTTTTGGTTTATGATTAAGGAATTTGTTGATTTTTATAATAAGTGAAAAATAAAATCCAGTGAAGTTTAAGAAATACTCAATATTATAATCTGTAAAATAACATTTCTCTGTAAATAAACATTCTATGTGGAAAGACTGGAATGCAGGATTTTACTTTTTATCTTTTCTCTGTAAGGGAAATGCATTTAGAAGGGAAAACAGCATATCGTCATAAATAGCCAACCCTTGTTTATCAGGAAGTGGTTTTCTTGTCTGTGAACACAAGAATGAACACAATTATCATTATAAACAGATTCCAGCTAAGATATACTTTGACCTGCAATCAAGAAAGCAATGTTTTATTGAATGCTGATTAATTAAATGTTTGTATATCTTCAGTTTACAAAAAAAGCAGCAAAACTTATTTTGTGATTCGAAAATTATTTAAATTTTTTATTCCATTACTCAACTGTTGAACACATTTTTATATCTTTTACTAACAAGCTAAAAGTTTTAGGTTGGGAGAAATTTTTTTTGACCTTGCAGCTGTGTATCCTTGTCTTTGTTAGTTCATAAAGACCTCTATTTGTTAAGATTATTCTTCTGTTTCCCTTGTTTGAAGAGTTATCTGCAGCATATTTGTCAGTGTTCATGTGCTGCAAAACAGATACCTGATACCTCATCTAATTAGAACTAATGCTGCTCTTGCCATAATGCTTCAAAACTACTTGATTGGATCTGATTCCCTGGGACTGAACTCCAGATGTTAATTTACAGTCTGCCATCTGCTTATTATTAGTATTTCTGTCAAGTTGCAGGTCAAAATTATAACTTGCTTGCTGTTAATAGTATGTTAGCATTTTTAACACCATTTATATACTCAACCCTGGGTGCTTTTCTGTAATTACAATCTAATTTGCATTTTTGCCTCAGAAGACAGGCAGGGTGAAACAAACATGTGTCACAGGTCAGGGAAGCTGCACCTGGATTTTGCCTCAGTGGTTCAGGTAAGGGGGTTGGATCATGGGGAGGGGCCAGGGAGAGCATGGGGGCCCTGGGCCGGGGGTGGGGCCCTTTTCCCTTCCCCCCAGCCCACTCCCCTGTACTGGTAAGGTATGGATTCCACTTGCACCATTGCCTTCTTGCTTGCTCTTCAGAAACGGTTAACAGGTGTGATTGATTGTTGTAGCTTATAACTGTAGCACAGTTCTTTCTATGCAAGCCTATTTCATTCTTAAGCTAAAAAGCATTACAGAGAAAACCTATGTAAAACAATAAAACAACCTATATACATATTAATAAGCTTAGAAGAATTAACCCCAGCTCTAACATGGATTCTGGCAGGAGCAATCCTTCAGTCCCCCAGCCAAAAGAAGTCCTTTTAGTTACCAGTTCATGACAGCTTCAGTTCAGAACAAGCACACTCATAAAATGTTTAGTTCACCCTTTATATGGTTCAGGGATCTTTGATCTGGAAGCAGGTAATGAGTATATAGTGGGTCTCTCTCTCTCTTGCAATGGCTGTCTTCAAAAGATAGGCTT
This sequence comes from Lepidochelys olivacea, assembly GCF_965140295.1. Lineage (NCBI taxonomy): Eukaryota > Metazoa > Chordata > Testudines > Cheloniidae > Lepidochelys > Lepidochelys olivacea. Next base: position 199,440,621 of record NC_140413.1, on the reverse strand, counting down.
TGGAAGGGAGAATTTGCTTTGTCCTCTTCCCAAGGTACTTCATAGGAAATCCACTTCACATATACTGTTCCAAAAGACCTCTGAATTTCCTAATATCTTCCAAGATTGCATTACCCTTGTCTTCCTGCTTAAAAAGTTGCACACAATGTCCTTACATAAACATTTGCATTTCTAATACAATGAACTCAGAAGATGTTAAACTTAATGGAATAAATTTTAACTTAATTCAATGAAGTTTGTTCAGGATATAACAGAATACTGTCCATCTGTTTAAAAAACTGTATGACATGTTTTGTGAGGTATGAAGCAACCCTTCGTAGTAGCACATCCTGTCCTCAGAATTGTTGGATCATATTAAAGAAGTTCTGTATTAAAATCACAAATGAGTTTGAGTCCCCATAGTTTAAATTCCAGGGTATTACTAATTAAGAGGTCTCTTGGTTTTTGGTACTGTTTCTCTTCCTCTATGTGTGAAACTTGCAAGCTGCTAATTGTGTTAGTACATTCTAAGACAGAGTCTGTTCTCAAAGCAATTCGCACAGAGAGAAACTCAAAGCAATACTCTCTAACAACAGAAACAGCACCCAGAGACTCCCCGCCCTTTTGTTGTATTAACAATTATGATTAAAATAGAGATAGAGAATGTATGTGGATGGATGCTTGGTGTGGATAATAACTGAATGATCAGGGAGGTGCCAGCCTAAGAATGCAGTGTCCATCGGCTGAAGAAGGCGTCAAGTGGAAATAACCAGAGGACCCCCGGAGGGCAGACTGGAATCCACCCAACAGCCTCAAGAATGGGAGAACCAAAGAACAAGATAACATCTGGCAGCACGGAGCCGTCAGGAATGTGCTATCTGCTGATTGATTCAGCAACAGCATGATGAAGCAATTCCCATAGACTGGCATAGGAAGAAATTCCTATAAAAATGGACTCTAGAAAGTGAGAACTTTGGGGTCTGATTCTGCAAACCAACTTCCAGGAGCATCAGATATGCATCTGACGAGGCCCTGCTCCCTCCTCATGTCCAGGCCACCTGGCCAGTGGCTTGGCATGAGCAACTCTAAGGCTGGTAACTATGATAACAACCTTGCAGAACCTGTGTGTGTGTGTTTGTATGAATGAATGTGTGAATAAATATGAGATTGAATGGAATGTTATAACTATAACTAACTGCTTACTAAGATTCTGTCTGTATTCACAATAAATATGGTATTTTTCCTTTTCCCCTTTAATAAGATCCTGCTGGTTCTTATTTTATTGGTATAACAGAATAAGTGCTAGTATATCTTTCTTCCTTATACCTCACAAAATTGTTGAACCTCTCCTTTAATGGTGTGGTCCACAGTCCAGTGAAGCCAATAGGCTTTGGATCAGGCCCTAAGTGCAAAACTCAAGTCAACAAGTGATTTCCACTAAGGTCTCCTACGTGTCATGAAGATTATTGCTGAGGTTATTCTACTGTGAAGTATTGTCTGATCAATATTAGCCTTTAAGCCCTTGATAGAATCTTACTTACAATCAATCAAATTGGAAGTGAAGTACGCAGAGGGTAAAACCTACTTGGTTTTAGTACTACAGTCTGATCAATCAGTATCTCAAAATGTAGCATCTTATAATGGAATTGCATCTGGATATTGATTCTAAACTAGCTGTGTACATAATTAAACTTTATTGCTGACATTTATTTTGTATTTTTATTGTTTTAAAAATGTATTTCTTTTTCTCTTCATCTGTCTTTATGAAATAATTTTTAAAAATAACAGCCATGTTAATGTATAACAGTTTTTAAAACAATGTGAATTGTCAAAGCTGTTCTTAAAAATACTTGGATATTGTAATAAAATAAATCATTTTGTCACTAACATTAATATCTTGGTCTTCTAAAGGACTCATTCCCTTGCATGGTGTCAAGTATCGGGGGGAAGCCATGTTAGTCTGTATCCACAAACACAGCTTCCTTCTCTTCATGTGTCAGTATATTTACGCCTGCATCTTGTAATTTTCACTCCATGCATCTGAAGAAGATGGTTTTTTACCCACGAAAGCTTATACCCAAATAAATGTGTTTGTCTTTAAGGTGCCACCAGATTCCTCGTTGTTTTAAAGGATTCATTTAACATGTTAACACAAATATTTTGATTTGTTTTTCTGACTTATATTCAGAGCCAGCCATTTCCACCAGGGTGAGCCTTTCCTCCTGCTCTTTCGCGCTTTCCTTCATACTGCCCCTTAGACCTCCTCCCTGCACTAATCCGTAAAGTAGCAACTCTATCATTCTTCAAATACTTGCTCAAGCCTGCTTGTACTGGGGTGCCTATGGTAAATTTTTAACTAATAATGACCATCCAACTGTACAGTAGGGACTACTGATATTACTGCAGATGCCTAGGTTTTAAGGCCAGAGGGGACCTTGTTGATTGTGTAAATGCTTCAGAGCAGAGATTGTTTTTTCGTGTCGGTTAGTACAGTGATCAGTAGAATGGGAATATAAATTGTACCCGTGGCTATCTACATACCTATACTTTCCTCTCACTGTTACTCTTCTCTTCATTTCTCTACTTGCTCTACTTTTTAATTGCACATACTTCCCATGTCTTTTCTTAATTTAAATTTGTTGGCAGTGTTTTTGTGGCTATGCTGGTCACAGGATGTTAGAGAGACAAAGTGGGTGAGGTAATATCTTCTTCACCAACAGAAGTTGGCTCAATAAGAGCGAGAGGCTTTTGAGCTTACCCAGAGCTCTCTTTTTCCAGATATGAAGGAGAATTCTGTGTAAGCTCGAGAGCTTTTTTTTTCACCAACAGAAGTTGATCCAATAAAAAGATATTACCTCACTCAACCTGTATCTCTTAATTTCGATTTTAAGTTCTTCAAGACAGAGACTGATAGTATAGTACCCAACAAAATGGGGTCCTTATCCTGACTGGCACGGGGCTGATTTAAATTCTGTCAAGGGCTCCACATGTCACATATAGGTTGCAGGGATGCCCTCACTCAATGTGTGTCCCAGCTTCCCACTTTTCAGGCTCCACTGTCTGTCTGCAAGCCCTATGACACTGGGCAGAATGCATCCATTTCACGTATAGCCAGTGTAAAATGGTGAGAATGAGTATTTATATGGTAATTATAGCTTGCCATATAGCCAGCTCTAAGATTATGTAATTCATCTATCCAGAGTAGTGCTGAAGATGCAAGGTGTTATATTGCTGTTGAGCAGCTGCTTAAAGAATTTAATGTGTTTTATTACTTTTTTCCCCATTCTTTTAAAAACCAGCAGTAGGTCACACCTTTTATATAATTGTTCTTTGTCTTAGGGAGGAGCCACGTTCAATGTAACAAACTTTTCTGAAAGTGGTTTAATTTATATGACCTGAAAATGAACAAAATAGTCAATGAAAATATACATTATAATATGTGTATATTAGGGCTGTCATGAGATTGGAAAATTTAATCGTGCAATTAATAATAGAATATAATTTATTTAAATATTTTTCGATGTTTTCTACATTTTCAAATATATTGATTTCAATTACAACACAGAATACAAAGTGTACAGTGCTCACTTTATTTTTGATTACACATATTTGGGCTTGTAACAGTTCCGCATCACCACTGTGGCGCCTCCTGCTGGTCGTTCTGGGAATTAGCTCAGTCTTTTTGCAGGGCGCCCTCCTCCGGTGGCATCTCAAGGATCGTGGCGTTCTCTTCAGGACACAGCCCTCCAGCCGTGCCCCATTCCGTTCTTCCCCCTTCCGGGGGAACAGCAGTTCTCTGTCCAGCCACTCACCTCTGTGGCTGACTGCAGCCCAAGGTTCTGGCACTGCCTCAGTGGCAAACTGCAGCCCTTCACTGGCCACTCCCCTCAGTGGCAAGTGGGGGCACGGGATCATGGGGGAGAGAGATGGGGGCCCGCCCACTACCCTGGGTCCTCATATAATCATAGAATATCAGAGTTGGAAGGGACCTCTGGAGGTCATCTAGTCCAGCCCCCTGCCCAGAGCAGGACCAATCCCCAACTAAATCATCCCAGCCAGGGCTTTGTCAAGCCTGACCTTAAAAACTTCTAAGGAAGGGGATTCCACCACCTCCCTAGGTAACGCATTCCAGTGTTTCACCACCCTTCTAGTGAAAAAGTTTTTCCTAATATCCAACCTAAATCTCCCCCACTGCAACTTGAGACCATTACTCCTTGTCCTGTCATCTGCTATCACTGAGAATAGTCTAGATCCATCCTCTTTGGATCCACCTTTCAGGTAGTTAAAAGCAGCTATCAAATCCCCCCTCATTCTTCTCTTCCGCAGACTAAACAATCCCAGTTCCCTCAGCCTCTCCTCATAAGTCATGTGTTCCAGTCCCCTCATCATTTTTGTTGCCCTCCGCTGGACTCTCTCCAATTTGTCCACATCCTTCTTGTAGTGTGGGGCCCAAAACTGGACACAGTACTCCAGACGAGGCCTCACCAATGTCGAATAGAGGGGAACAATCACGTCCCTCGATCTGCTGGCAATGCCCCTACTTATACATCCCAAAATGCCATTGGCCTTCTTGGCAACAAGGGCACACTGTTGACTCATATCCAGCTTCTCGTCCACTGTCACCCCTAGGTCCTTTTCTGCAGAACTGATGCCTAGCCATTTGGTCCCTAGTCTGTAACGGTGCATTGGATTCTTCTGTCCTAAGTGCAGGACTCTGCACTTGTCCTTGTTGAACCTCATCAGATTGCTTTTGGCCCAATCCTCCAATTTATCTGGGCCCTCTGTATCCTATCCCTACCCTCCAGCGTATCTACGACTCCTCCCAGTTTAGTGTCATCCGCAAACTTGCTGAGGGTGCAATCCACACCATCCTCCAGATCATTTATGAAGATATTGAACAAAACCGGCCCCAGGACCGACCCTTGGGGCATTCCGCTGGATACCGGCTGCCAACTAAACATGGAGCCATTGATCACTACCCGTTGAGCCTGACAATCTAGCCAACATTCTACCCACCTTGTAGTGCATCCATCCAGCCCATACTTCTTTAACTTGCTGACAAGAATACTGTGGGAGACCATGTCAAAAGCTTTGCTAAAATCAAGGAATAACACGTCCACTGCTTTCCCTTCATCCACAGAACCAGTTATCTCATCATAGAAGGCAATTAGATTAGTCAGGCATGACTTTCCCTTGGTGAATCCATGCTGACTGTTTCTGATCACTTTCCTCTCCTCTAAGTGTTTCAGAATTGATTCCTTGAGGACCTGATCCCTGATCTAGGCGGCAGCCATGTGCTGCGTCTCAGTCAACCCCCACCGTCTGTTTCCCTGGGCCACTTCCCTGTAGCCTTAGCACCTTCTGTGTCCCCCGTATCCAGGCTTCAGTCTTTCAGCCAGTCAGGCTGGAGCTCCCTCTTGCTCCCCTGATCTGGCCTAGCACTGGTTTGTCCAGGATGTTGGCGGTTCCCTCAGCCTTTCAGGGACCCAGTCCTTTCTCTCTGGGCCACAAGAGGAAACTGACTCTGCCCTGCAGCTCTTTATATATGGGCCTGCTCTGCCCTGATTGGCTGCTCCTTGCAGCCCCACCCTGATTGGCTGTCTGCTGAGCTACCTGCACAGGGCTGCTTGTAACCCTTTCTCCACCAGTGTAGGGCAGACACCCCATCACACTGCTGTAAAAAACAAAAGAAATATTTTCCAATTCACCTCATACAAGTACTGTAATGCAATCTATTTATCATGAAAGTTGAATTTACAAATGTAGAATTATGTACAAAATATAACTGCATTCAAAAATAAAACAATGTAAAACTTTAGAGCTACAAGTCCACTCAGTTCTACTTCTCATTCAGCCAGTCACTCAGACAAACGAGTTTGTTAACATTTGCAGGGGAAAATGCTGCCCGTTTCTTGTTTACAATGTCACCTGAAAGTGAGAACAAGTGTTTGCATGACACTGTTGTAGCTGGCATTGCAAGACATTTACGTGCCAGATGCGCGAAAGATTCATATGTCCTTGCTGCTTCAACCACCATTCCAGAGGAAATGCATCCATGCTGATTACGGGTTCTGCTAGATAAGAATCCAAAGAAGTGCAGACTAGTGCATGTTCATTTTCATCATCTGAGTCAGATGCCACCAGCAGAAACTTGATTTTCTTTTTTGGTTGTTCAGGTTCTGTAGTCTCCGCATCAGAGTGTTGCTCTTTTCAGACTTCTGAAAGCATGCTCCACATCCTGTCCAGATCAGATTTTGGAAGGCACTTCAGATTTTTAAACCTTGGGTCAAGAGCTGTAGCTATCTTTAGAAATCTCACATTGGTACCTTCTTTGCGTTTTGTCAAATCTGCAGTGAAAGTGTTCTTAAAATGAACTACATGTGCTGGGTCCTCATTCGAGACTGCTATAACATGAAATACATGGCAGAATGTGGGTAAAACATAGCAGGAGACATACTATTATCTCCCAAAATTTAATTAACGCATTATTTTTTTAACGAGCGTCATCATCATGGAAGCATGTCCTCTGGAATGGTGGCCAAATCACGAATGGGCATATGAATATTTAGCATATCTGGCACGTAAATACCTTACAGTGCCGGCTACAAAAGTGCCATGCAAATGCCTGTTCTCACTTTCAGGTGACATTGTAAATAAGAAGTGGGCAGCATTAAACTCCCGTAAATGTAAACAAACTTGTTTGTCTTAACGATTGGCAGAATAAGAAGTAGGACTGAGTGGACTTGTAGGCTCTAAAGTTTTACGTTGTTTTGTTTTTGAGTGCAGTTATGTAAAAAAAATTTACATTTGTAAGTTGCACTTTCACGATAAAGAGATTGCATTACGGTACTTGTATGAGATGAATTGGCAAATACTGTTTCTTTTGTTTATCATTTTTACAGTGCAAACATGTGCAATAAAAATAATCATATAAAGTGTACACTTTGTATTCTGTGTTGTAATTGAAATCAATATATTTGAAAATGTAGAAAAACATGCAAAAATATTTAACAGTGTGATTAATCGCGATTAATTTTTTTGAGTTAATTACATGAGTTAACTGTGATTAATCGACAGCCCGAGTGTATATGTGTGTATATATATATTTAAACTTATGAAACATACTTTGGCATTTTTTCATTTAACTTGCAGATTATGTACAATATTTTAAATTTGAAATCCAGGGTTGTCACTGGTGTCTGTTTCGATGCTAGATATTTCTCTTTCACTCACCTTTTTTTCTTGGCCAGTCATTTATCGTAATGCCCTGTCTCAGTTTTTTCTTTTTTTTTGAGAGAGAGAGAGAAGCTAAACAATTCCATCTGGAATTAACACTCTACTTGTACGTGAAGACTTCCACGTTACACTTTTTTTCTTTTGAAATGGAAAATAGTTTTCTACTGAGAACCTCAATTTTCTTCTTGCGTTAAGTCTCCGGTTGCATTTTTTAAATAAGATTCTACTTCTGCACCATTATGTTAGCTTAATTCATATACTTGAATGCTACGAACATTTAGGTAAAATGCTTTTCCTTCTATTAAAATATTTCAGTTCCTGGTGTTAATATGCAAATTAGATAATAGAGTAGGTAGTTTTTCTTCATTAATTTAAAAAGAAAACAGTACAGTGGTAATATGTCGTCAGATGTTGGCTGCGTGTGTGTTCTCTCTATGTGCTGTCCCAGGTCTGAGCAGGTAGCTGGCACAGCAGACCTCGAGCAAACCACCCAATAATCACAAGATCCGTTAAGGTACAAAGGCACCTGGCTGGGTTTATTGTCAATGAAGCATGGTACTAGTATCTGGCAGACTCTACCGAACCACTAGTACATGTATGCCCATAACAATGGACCAGCTGAGTGAATGGCGGGACTTTCTGTTCCCCCCATAGGCCAGGCAGAGACACTCCCTTTGAGGCTTCATTTTTCACACCAATACAAACAAGTTATGAATTGCTCCTCCGACATGGTTAGTTGCTGTCCCGTGATGTGGATTGTTAGCACTCATTACCTTGTACATGTTGGTTTGATCAAAACATCTCTATCTATCACACTGTCATCCTGACCTTAACTTTACAGTGGGTCAGCGTATTCCTGTTATCTTTGGGGAATGTGTGTGTACCAACTTGGTATTGGGGTTTTCTGGTACTACCCTTCTGGAATGTGTTTTTGCATGAGTGTTCTGTGCCTAGCACATCTTATGAATGTGTGTTTCTGCACGATCAGCCCTATTCCTGCCAGATTCTGTGAGCTTGCAAGTAGGCAGAGTCTGACTTCTGCTCACAGCCTGTCTCTTGCTAACTTTCCTTTATATTAGCCAGGCTTGACCATTACTTTAGTTCAGGCCTCACACCAGGCATCTGATATAAGGGCTTATGTCTCAAACTCTCTTCCGACTACAATATCTATATCTATATCATGTGTTGGAAAGGGAATGAATGACTGAGGATGCCGGTTATGTTTTTGAATACTAATTGGCAAAAAATGAAATTGTGAATTGAATCTGAAATTGTGCTTTTGCAACTGAAAATCACTAAAGAAAATCAGTAAGACTTAGTGTGTATCTTCTTACCCACTTTTTTTAATGCATGAGTTCCCTTTACATGTTTTTCACAAGTCACATAAATGGAAACTTTGTCTGAACATGAAAATTGTGGTAGCAGCAGTACCCTTTTCCATGAATTGTTTTCATTTTCTAGAGTTGCCTTTCACACTCTTGTTTCTGTCAGTTGAAATATTTCTTGCCTTCGGTTCTATTATATGACAACTTTTTAAAATCTGAGAAACCTTTGAAAGATTCCGTATGGGCGATAGTTGTAAAAGTACATGTTCTATTATACAATGGACTTCATAGGCAGCTCTTATTTAAAGTTAATTGACCATTGCTTCCAATTGTTACGGGGACATTGAAAATGTTGGGTAGCCGGTAATAAAGTTATGATAGTTACTATCTGTCGTGGGGCAAGTACACCCTGTCCCCCTTTGGTGCTGGGGGGAAGGGTGTTATAGCCCCGCGCCTGAATCAAAATGACCAAAATAGCCTCAGGGGAGTATGGCCTAATGGCCAGAGGCAATATGGCTGCCCTCCCTCACTGAGCTGCATGGCCTAGTGGCCTGAGTTAATAAGGCTGCCCTCCCGCGCTGGGCTGCGTGACCTAGGGGCCAGAGTCAGTATGGCTGCCCTCTGAGTCAGGGCTCTGTGACCTAGTGGCCAGTGGGGAAGTGGGCTGCCAGCCACATTAGGGGGACCTGGACCCTCCCTACTCCACCGGGTCCCAAGCCAGGGCCCTGGTAGCGGCGAATGGATTCGTCATTAGGTCAGCAGGGATCCGTCCAAAACATACTGCTTTTGTCCCAGTTCCACAACCGGACCAACGTCTAATTCCCCTGGATTACTTCCTACCCTATCTTCTAGCATTGTTATCAACAAGCATTCTGTGCCTCTGAGATTGTCGGCTTGTGAATCTCCTGGCGACTCCATCCGCTCTTGGGCTTCTGTGGGCAGCTGGGTATCTGCCTGCGTCTTGGCACGCTTGGCCTCTGCAATCTGGGGCTCCAGCAGCACCAAGGAGGGAGCCCACAGTGTGCATCTTCTCTCCTTGGTGGTCTGCCCTGACTGAGCTGGGGTGCTCCCTTTTATGCTGGGGCTCTAGTTTGAGCATGCCTAGCAGTGGTGAGGGAGCAGGTCTTTCTCTGTCCAAAATATGGTGTTAAAGCCTTCTCCAGAGTGGGGCCAGGACATCCCATCACACTATCTGTTGGATCATATGTAAGCAAAAAGAAAAGGTGTACTTGTGGCACCTTAGAGACTAACAAATTTATTTGAGCATAAGCTACAGCATAAGCTACAGCTCAAATAAATTTGTTAGTCTCCAAGGTGCCACAAGTCCTCCTTTTCTTTTTTCCGGATACAGACTGACATGGCTGCTACTCTGAAACCATATGTAAGCAGTATTTCAGAGAGTGTCTTGAGATGAAAGAATAGCATATTGATTTTTAAAATGCATTCTGTTAGTGTGGTTTTCTATGAAGTACAAAATCTACAAATATTTTCTGTAGTTGCTTTGATTTTCAAATACCATTTTCTTCTCTATCTCTCATTTGTCTGTTGGATACACATCTGAAGTACCTGTGTGTGTTGTTTTTTAAATAGTCTCTGTTCCAGCCCTCAAAGATTCAGAAGTATATACAGAAGTTTCCTGACATTAGAAAAGATTCAGCAAATAAAGCTTCAACATCTATTTTTGTCTTATAATGAGTGGGTAGCAGTTGAGAGAAGAGCTGTTCTCTGTTATCTTTATAATTTAAAAAAAAATTAACCACCATAAAAAATAAAATGTTGACTTGCAAATCCTAATTTCTATTGATAAAATGAGCCGTAATAACCAAACTATATCGTAGGAGTTTAATTGCTAAATATTTCAGACATAATGAGAAAACAATTAAGGATTGCAAAATGCAAGTAGTCATAATGCTGTTATTATTCATATATATAATTATAGTGGAGATAGCATCAGTGCCACATATTGCTACACAGTCACATGGTGATGAAAAGATGTTGTATTCTATACATTGAGAGAGAATGTGTCTTTCATTTTGCTCGTATAAGCTAGGTCCAGTCAGATACCATGTCAGTAAAAAATAAAAAACTTGCTGTGGGAAGTCTGTTTCAAAAACAAGAAACTAGGGACATACATACCAGTTTGGGGTTTGTGCCCTGGTTTGTAACAGTCTGCCCCGAGGTTGGTACTCACATTCATGGTACTCTAGATAGCTTGACAGTATGAAGAGGGTTGATCGTTTTTCTCATTCTTGTATGAGAATGAGCGGTACTACTGAGCCCCTCTAATTCCTGGTCCTTCTCCCCCCCGGCAACCAAAATAGACATATCTCTAAACGGTGGCTCACAATTTTGATACCTGTTCCACAAAATGGTCAAACAAATGTTCCAAGATTGCATACCCCACAAACCTTTGGCTGTAAAGAATCACAGGAAGAAAACATGGGAGGATTTTGGGGTGCTGGTGGGCATTGATGGAAATTTTGTCTGCTAGACTTGGGATGGGGGCCTGCTGGTGTTTGGTGTGGGTGCATACTGCTGGGAGTGTGTCTCTCTTGCTCAATCGGCTCTAATTGCTTCAAGAGGGTATAGCTTTTAGCAGTGTCATTTCCCTTGCCCCAGAATGGAACGCTGTGTGGGCTTTGGGGCGGATCAGGATGAATCATGAATGGGAAAAAGGCAGGAGAGTACAGGGCAGGAGTAGGCCATTTGTAGCAACAGCATGGGTGAGGGGACAAGATGCTCTATTTCATTCCTTTCTCTGGCTTCTGGTTGGTCCTAGCTGCTACTGGATTCTGCCAGGCTTTTTCTTTGTGCCCACTGTACTGGGCCCACCTAGTGCTTAGAGGCCTTTTCACCCTTCAGGAAGATCTATGCTCATTGTAAAGTGATATGCCCTGTTCTGTAAATTGCCTACTGAATTGTTAAATTATTGCAGTTGTGTTAATCTAAGTAATTTTTCTTTTCCCAGTATCACAATTGATTTTTGGATGATTTGATCAATGATTATGCATAATTAATACTGAAAAAGTGTCTTAGGGTTGTGGATGATTATAGCTAGGGCAGAATTCACAACCCTGAGAGTCCAAACGCAAGATGGCTTTTTTTTTTTTTAAATGAAAAAATACAGAACCAACCTTGGTTATGTTTGAGAAACCCAGGTCCTTGATTATGTTTGAGAAACACAAAACACAGCTGAGGGGCAAAGGGGTGAACGTGGCCTGTGCACTTCCTCCACCTAACCTGAGCTAGCTGAGTACCAGGCTTGTCCCTCAAGAGAGCTTGGCAGCTCTCAGTCTGTCTGTCATTTAATATGTTTGTCTTGTAAAATTAACTCCCGGAGACTTGGAGGACCTAAAAATGATTTATTTTCCCGTTACAAACATCTTTTCTGTGTTCAGGAAAAATGATGAGTGGTAACATAGTTATTAAATTAAATCAACGAGTGTTTAGAAAAGATTGAAATTATCAGTCCGTGGTGGTCTAATTTCCTGGAAACGGTGCAGGAGAGTTTTTCATCTTGTATCAAAGCCTGGGTTAAAAAGGGTATTTCAGGCTTTATAGAGTAGTGAAATATAAATGCTTAGTCAAGTGGTGTGGGTGGGTGTTGGTGTATAAGAAAAAATTCTAAATACAGTACTTCTAATCCACCAGTTGTTAAAATTTTCTGTGATCTTTGAAACATTTGCTATAGTTACTCAGCTATTGACATAGAGATAGTGCAAAGTAAGACAATATAACTTGCAAGGTTCCAGGAATGCTAGAAATAATGCTGCTGAGTCTGAACTGCAAAAGAATTACTTGGGGCCAAAATCTCCCATCAGATAGATGTGCACAGTTCCCACTGGCTTCAGAGGGTCAGGGATGTGAGACTACAGTTTATGGTAACTTTGTTTTCATTTTGGTTCCTAGTGGGTTTTTATTTAATCACTGCATAAATTATGGGTAAGGCTACGATTATGTCACAGAAGTCATAGAAGTCATGGAATCCATGACTTCCATTGATCTCTGTGACATTTTCTGCCCCTGGGCTGGAGCTCCCAGTCAGCTCCTTCCCTTCCCCCCCACCCACCGCAGCTCCCAGCTGTGGTGGGGGGACGCGGGAGCCCCAGCAGCAGTGGGTGCTGACACCGCCTCCCCGTTTTGTCGGGGATATTTTTAGTGAAAGTCAGGGACAGGTCCCGGGCTTATGTGAATTTTTGTTTATTGCCTGTGACCAGTCCATGACTTTTACTAAAAATATCCCTGACAAAAACAGCCTTAATTATAGGCTATGGGCACAACTACACTGCAGGTGGGAGGTGTATTTCCCAGCTCTGGTAGACATACACATGCTAGCTGTGGTCAAGTTGGGATCCTAAAAATAGCAATGTTGCCGGGGTGGCTTGGGCTAACGGCCTGAGTATGTACATGGGATCTTGGACAGGACTGTAATCAGACAGCTAGCCTAAGTTTCCACTCATCCTGCCATGGCCACACTGCTAGTTTTAGCTCTCTAGTTCAATCAGTACTAGCATGTGTATGTCTGCCTGAGCTGGAAATTATACATCCCAACTGCAGTGTAGACACACCTGTGATGCTTTCTTGGGGTGCTCAGAATTGTAGGTCACCTTGTTATCTTCTGTCTCCAGCAAGAAGGAGTTTATCTTGTGATAGGTAGTTGTCAGCTCTTATACGCTGCCAGCCTTTCAACCATTCAAACACTCTCCTCAGGATTCTGCTGGTCCCGTTTTGCTTTGCTGGTTAACGTTAGGTGCACCCTAATCCCCAAACCTCCTTTGAAGAGTTCTTCCCTTTAGCATCCAGCCTGTCACTGGACACTCACAGGAATTACAGGGTAAGCTGTCCCCAAAGAGAGAGTGGAACCAACATCTGGAAAGTTACAACCCAGGATCAGGTCCTTTATAAAACAGCACTGTCGCCTATTTATAATGGTAACAAATATAAGATTAAAAACAAAGAACAGATTCAAGTGGGTATTACGTAAGACTAATGAAAACAGAAATGGTTACAAATAAAACAAAAGTATAACACGCTTTCTAGAGAATAAGAGTTAATTTAACAGGCTACAACTCTTGTCGAAAGCAGTTTCTCACCCTCAAAGTCCTTCTTCAGAGCTTGCTACTTTTCAGTCAATGCAGGATCCATTTCTTCATGAATCACCCCCTCTGCCCCAAGTGTTCCTTAGTGAAATGGAAAAGGAAATGTCCTTTGCTTCTCCTTATGTTCCTCACGGTTTAAGTGTAGAAATTAGAAGTACTTCGAGGCAGTAAATGGAGTGTTTTGCTCAGACTAGTCCTCTAGTATTTTTTGACTTGATATGTGCCAGCCATGGTCTTTGTCAAAAAGGTACAACAATTTTCATTGTATTTTTTTAATAGTTTCTTGCATTGCTTGTTCTTTTGGAAAGTGAGTCGAGCATTTCAGTGATTTGGCTGTTTAACTTAATCCTCTGGAGAACTGAAAAGTTTAAACAACATAACTTTTTGAGAGAAGTCTTACTGATGACAGTAATGACATTGTCAGCTAGGATCTCTGGGTGGTGATGTTGCTAAAACTGTCTAAAATAGATTTTTTTTGTCAACTTTTTATCCCAACCCTAGAATAGTAGGTAAACTGTTAAGATCTGAGAAGTTGTTGAATGCATGAAAAGTATTGGAAAGGAAAACATACAGGAAAATATCCCTACGTAAATTATAGAACAATAAGTACCATTATACTTGTCGTCTTAAATTTATTTATAACATTTGGGATTGAAAATTCCACTTGGCAACTTGTCATTGGTGAGTGAATTTTCAATGTTTACAGTTTCTTCTAACTACTAATTTTTGCGGAATTTAACTGAAGGTGGAAAGAAAAGCATAAGAAGCCCTTATGGCTGTAAAGAATCTCCAAACCTTGGTTCAGTGTTACCTTCCAGAATCTGAGAATAAACAGCTTCAGTGTGTCTGATGCAGCTTAGAGCAGGGGTCTAAAACTCAATTTACTTGAGGGCCAGTGCGAGTCCTCAAATCCTCCCACTGGGCCAATAATGTCACTGAAGATGGTCTTCAGAAAAGAAGACGTTTATATTGTATTTTTTATTTCGAATTTCTTAGAAATAATAAAACTGTTGTACAAATTTGTACAATTCTTCGCCTGCCAGAGAGTTTTTAGTGTTTGCCAGACACCTGGCAACGCTTCAGTTCTGTCAGTTTGTTGATGTTTTGCCTCAGTGACTGAGCAGTTGAAACCTTCAGGATTGCAGCAAGGTGGGCATCAGAGAGTTGTATTCAGTATTTTGACTTGTTTATATTCTTTGTGGAAAAAAGTGATGCTGCCTCAATGGCTGACTCTGCCCAGCAACTAATGATGCTGCCTCCATGGCTGACTCTGCCCGGCGACTAGTGATGATATCTCTGTCCCTCTCCCCCAGCCAATGGGAGCTGTGAGGGGCGGTGCCTGCAGCAGACATTGCTGGCAGCGTGTCTGCATGCATCTCTCCTCCATGGGCTGCAGTGGGTCAGTTCTCGGGCCACAGATAGCCTACGGGCTGGGACTTTGAGACCCCTTGGCTTAGAGCTTTTCCAAGTAGCAGCAGAGTTTAGTTGATGAAATTGATCAGTTTCACTGCTGTTTTCTACTGTGCAGTAGAAGAGATCATGTCAGCTTCACACTGCTGGATACCCCTCTTTTTATATTGTAGTCTAGGTAGTAATTTTAGTCACCTGACTTGTAGGTAGCAGGTAAAATTTTCAAGCAGTATTTGAATGCACACAACAAAAACTACTGTGTTGCAGCTCTTTAGTATTTCATTTTGGTTAAAGAATCCTAGTAATGGAGAGAGACTTGAGATGTTGATTAACATAGGGAGAGCAATACAGCGGTGCACAGTCCATAAAGTTTTTGGAAAGTGTAGGGGACAATTTCCTGGTGCAGGTGCTGGAGAAACCAACAAGGGGCAGAGATCTTCTTGACCTGCTGCTCACAAACCAGGAAGAATTAGTAGGTGAAGCAAAAGTGGATGGGAACCTGGGAAGCAGTGACCATGAGATGGTCGAATTCAGGATCCTGACACAAGGAAGAAAGGAGAGCAGCAGAATACGGACCCTGGACTTCAGAAAAGCAGACTTTGACAACCTCAGGGAACTGATGGGCAGGATCCCCTGGGAGAATAACATGAGGGGGAAAGGAGTCCAGGAGAGTTGGCTGTATTTTAAAGAATCCTTATTGAGGTTGCAGGAACAAACCATCCCGATGTGTAGAAAGAACAGTAAATATAGCAGGCGACCAGCTTGGCTTAACAGTGAAATCCTTGCTGATCTTAAACACAAAAAATAAGCTTACAAGAAGTGGAAGATTGGACAAATGACCAGGGAAGAGTATAAAAATATTGCTCGGGCATGCAGGAGTGAAATCAGGAAGATCAAATCACACCTGGAGTTGCAGCTAGCAAAAGATGTTAAGAGTAACAAGAAGGGTTTTTTCAGGTATGTTAGCAACAAGAAGAAAGTCAAGGAAAGTGTGGGCCCCTTCCTGAACAAGGGAGACAACCTAGTGATAGAGGATATGGAAAAAGCTAATGTATTCAATGCTTTTTTTGCCTCTGTCTTCACGAACAAGGTCAGCTCCCAGACTGCTGCACTGGGCAGCACAGCATGGGGAGGAGGTGACCAGCCCTCTGTGGAGAAAGAAGTGGTTCGGGACTATTTAGAAAAGCTGGACATGCACAAGTCCATGGGGCTGGATGCGCTGCATACGAGAGTGCTAAAGGAGTTTGCGGATGTGATTGCAGAGCCATTGGCCATTATCTTTGAAAACTCATGGCGATCGGGGGAGGTCCTGGATGACTGAAAAAAGGCTAATGTAGTGCCCATCTTTAAAAAAGGAAAGAAGGAGGATCCTTCTGGAAACTACAGGCCAGTCAGCCTCACCTCAGTCCCTGGAAAAATCATGGAGCAGGTCCTCAAGGAATCAATTCTGAAGCACTTAGAGGAGAGGAAAGTGATCAGGAACAGTCAGCATGGATTCACCAAGGATAAGTCGTGCCTGACTAATCTAATTGCCTTCTATGACGAGATAACTGGCTCCGTGGATGAGGGGAAAGCGGTGGACGTGTTGTTCCTTGACTTTAGCAAAGCTTTTGACATGGTCTCCCACAGTATTCTTGCCAGCAAGTTAAAGAAGTATGGGCTGGATGAATGGACTATAAGGTGGGTAGAAAGCTGGCTAGATTGTTGGGCTCAACGGGTAGTGATCAATGGCTCCATGTCTAGTTGGCAACTGATATCAAGTGGAGTGCCCCAAGGGTCGGTCCTTGGGCTGGTTTTGTTCAATATCTTCATTAATGATCTGGAGGATGGTGTGGATTGCACCCTCAGCAAGTTTGCAGATGACACTAAACTGGGAGGAGAGGTAGATACGCTGGAGTGTAGGGATAGGATACAGAGGGCCCTAGACAAATTGGAGGATTGGGCCAAAAGAAATCTGATGAGGTTCAACAAGGACAAGTGCAGAGTCCTGCACTTAGGACAGAAGAATCCCATGCACCGCTACAGACTAGGGACCAAATGGCTAGGCATCAGTTCTGCACAAATGGACCTGGGGGTACAGTGGACGAGAGGCTGGATATGAGTCAACACTCTGCCGTTGTTGCCAAGAAGGCCGATGGCATTTTGGGATGTATAAGTAGGGGCACTGCCAGCAGATCGAGGGATGTGATCGTTCCCCTCTATTCGACATTGGTGAGGCCTCGTCTGGAGTACCGTGTCCAGTTTTGGGTCCCACACTACAAGAAGGATGTGGAAAAATTGGAGAGAGTCCAGCGGAGGGCAACAAAAATGATTAGGGGACTGGAATACATGGCTTATGAGGAGAGGCTGAGGGAACTGGGATTGTTTAGTCTGCGGAAGAGAAGAATGAGGGGGGATTTGATAGCTGCTTTTAACTACCTGAAAGGGGGTTTCAAAGAGGATGGATCTAGACTGTTCTCATTGGTAGCAGATGACAGAATGAGGAGTAATGGTGTCAAGTTGCAGTGGGGGAGGTTTAGGTTGGATATTAGGAAAAACTTTTTCACTAGGAGGGTGGTGAAACATTGGAATGCATTACCTAGGGAGGTGGTGGAATCTCCTTCCTTAGAAGTTTTTAAGGTCAGGCTTGACAAAAGCCTGGCTGGGATGCTTTAGTTGGGGATTGGTCCTGCTTTGAGCAGCGGGTTGGACTAGATGACCTCCTGAGGTCCCTTCCAACCCTGATATTCTATGATTTTTATGATAACTTATTTTATTATGAAAATTATCTTGTAATATATACATAAAAGGAATTTCTCCGATATTTCTAAAAACAGTTTAGCTGCTTCAGATACATTGACTAATATTGCTTTACGTTATTCCCTAATACGAGAGACCTCGATGCCAAAGAGATTCTAGTGATTCACACTCCCAGGACTGAACAGACACAAAGTAGTACTGTTGTTTTTTTTCGGACCAGTGAAGCAATCAAAGTAATACTGAAGAGGAAGTTTAATTGTTTCAAACTAGACTTAAGATGTCCTTGAAGCAAAACTATTTGGCATAGTTTTGATGCTCATCTCTGTCAAAGAATTTTTACGTGCTCAGTGTTCTCAGGAAGATCTTGTTACATCCACCAACGAAATCAATAGAACACTGTGTATAGGTTTGAGCAGTGTATACAAGCCCCCATGTGGCATGGTGTGGCACTGCAGGTGTCCCCCACTTCAATTTCCCATGATTGTGGTGTCAGTAGGTTCACTTTAACAGCTCTAATGGAAAGGAGAAGCCAACACACACTAACAAAGTAGCATGTCTGTTTTTGTTAAATAAGGCTTCAGGACAGGAGTAGTTCAAATAAAAAGTTTGTTACGTTCTCACCTCAGAACCCTGGTTCAGCTCCCAAACTCAAATCCACAAACAAACCTTCTAGTTATGCTGGTATCCTAGATCCAGAAAGAAAACAACTATCAGTCAGTACTGCCTATATGACTTCTACTTTCCACTCTCTTGCTCAGCTTCCTTTTCCTGTTCATTCAGCCCCGCTCTAGGGCAGGGCAGGGCATTCTTGGTAATATCCCAGGCTCTCCCAGCTGTAGGCTCCAGCCTGTCCCTGTAAACTCGACTGCACCCTTATGTTCCACGATCATCTTGAGAAGGTAGCTGCAAAGATAAAAATGAGAGCCAACATAATTCAGAAACTAGCAGGTACAACCTGTCGTGCATCGACATCAGTGTTATGGATATCTGCAATAGCACTTGTATATTTGGTAGCTGAATATTGTGCACTGGTATGGAGCAGATGCAGCCACATGTGACTTGTTGACACCCAGTGATGTGGTGCATCACTGGAACCCTTAAGTGGACTCCAACACCATGGTTACTTGTTCTGTCCAACATTGCTCCTCTGTCGATACACCGAACCGCTGCAACAATCCTTGAAGCTCAGCATACCTGGGAAAACGGGTGTCTTCCAGTCCACCAAGACCTTAATAATGCCCCGCCCCAACGTCTTAAGTCCCACAAGCCTTTCTGGAAACATTTGCTAAGCCTCATGCAATCAGGCTATGATCTGAAGGAAGCTTGGAAAGCAGATTGGGCTAAAGAAGACTTAAAAAATAAGCACTTTGTGCCAGATCCCAAGCAGAAGGTTCTTAGGTTCGAAATTCCACAGTCATCTTGGTCAACTCTGACCTGAATCCAGATCAACCACGGTTGATATGGACATCTAATGCACAAATGGAAAATCAAGGACTCCCTGGCCTGCAAGTGTGGCTCCCCACAACAGACCATCAAACATATCACCACCTACTGCCCAATTTATAAATATGAAGGCAGCATCACTGCAATAAATTCTGTTACTCCTGATATAGCCATTTGGCTCGATCAACTTGAGGTGAAATTGTAGTTGCTGCTCTACCCCAACCATACGAAAGAAGAATAGAGTGCTGGCTCTCCAGACGTTATCCCTGCAGGCCTGGCTCTTACCCGAGTCTCTCATCCTCAGGGCTTCTTCCCTGGAGCGCTTCCCCCCGGATGTTTATTCTTAGTCTACATCCAGGCCTTCTGTATGAAGTGCTGACTGCCACCGGCCAGCTATGTGGACCGCCTCCTCCCTTGCCTCCCTTTTGCTTTAGGGCCAGTCACAGGAGGCAACCTCCATCCTGCAGCTAACGTTCCCAGCCGACCTCTCTGAGCCCTTTCTGGCAATCATCCAACTCTTCTCCCAGATGGGTCTGATGATTGAATTGGGGCACCTGATGGATCAGCTGGGGGTAATTGATCTGTCACAGGTTAAGTCTGAGCCCATCTCTCCTTAAAGGGCCAGCCAGCCTATGCCATGGTTAGTTTCATATTTAACTGCTTTATCCCCTGAAGTAAACCCAAGGAGGGCTATAATGATGGCTGAAAAGAATACATATAGTATGTAAATACTGACTGAATTATTAAAACACATACCTTTTATTGAGAAGAAAGCTTACTGACAATATCTTAGTCAATAAAGATATACCAGGCCATTCTAACAATAAAATGTGTAAGTCTAAAAGAATGGGAAAACATTACAAAACACAAGAGGCAGCTTTTATTTTTTTAAATGAGAATGCTAGTGTCCTTTTAATGGAGTGATGCAGTTAGGTGAATATTCTTGATACTTTATTCACATTTATTATAAACCATGTAACTTGTGGGTTGTGCTTATAAATGATCTCACTTTCAGAATGTAAAACATGTAGATGTTGTTTAGTTAATAAACAATCCCATGAGGAGCCATTACTCTTTGTAAATGAAACAGGACAAGTAGAATTCAGCACGATAAATGTATTTCAAAAATTTTCAGAAAGGTATATTGTAATGTTATTAATACTTGGCTAATCAAAAGTGCACTGCATCCTTAGGATATCAAAATGAACAGCTTTGCCTTGAACCTCTTTCCCTCAGAGAGCACAGAATGACATTCATGAATAATTAAAATACGTTGATATTTGTCTTCAGTTATATAATATGCAGTAGTTCATTTTGAGCATGGCTGTAAACGTGGGTGCTAGCGTACTTTTACTGTTTTGCCCTCCAGTGTTCAAAAGGAATAGAATTTTCTGCAGTAAGCTTCATATGTAAAAATAATTCTTAATATGATTGCTAGATCCAATAGAATTATGAAAGTGTTCTGGTCTGGTTTTATGTACAGTGAAACTTATGTTAAGTGACCAATTGTAGGACTAGGAAACATAGGTTGCTTTGTAAAAGTGATATTTTCACTAAAGGTCAAACAGAATTGTGCTGGAAACCTTGCTATTATTTAAAAATGGCTGGAATTTTATTATAACTCTTATTTCCTGAAATCTGGAAACATGATACATACAGCAAATGTTCTACAGCTTTCAGTTTGCAAACATTTTAATATGTATGAAGTCCATGACATTTCCTATGTCGTGAAAGATTAAAATCAGTCATTTAAGTTGAATTACTGTTCTACATCTTTAAACTGAGAATAAAGTCAAAATAGTTGTTTCTGTAATACAAATGCCTCCTTTTTTCTTTTGAGACAGCTAATTAGAGTGATATAAAACTATTCTTTTCATTGTACTCCCATAACCCCCATAGCCTGTAATGAGCTCCATACGGGCATAGCCTGGTGCCCACATGGAGCACCACTGAACTAAATGGACGTGTCCAAACATAACTCCTTATGTGACTGTAGCTTACATCTGTAAAATCTTCATCCTGCTCATTGGATGGAAATATCTCTACGTTCACTTCCATAAAGTCTTGTTTTTAAAAAAAGAACTTGCATTCTATGATTTAATGGGGAAACTTTAATAAGTGTGACAGAGAAAATGATTTGACATGAGAATGTAACAGGCATTTTTCTTAAGAGATTGTGGAGTCATAAGTAGTGGGGTTAATGAAAGAGTATATGGGACTTGACAGCAGTAAATCACCTGTCCAAATGCAGCCCTGGTGGACAGTGGATTTGAAGGTTAATATTTGACTGCTTTTTCTGTGGACAGTTTGAAACAAATTGCTGGCTTCTATCCAGCTCCTTATGTACAGGTGTTCCTTTCATACCCGCCTCCCACTGAAAATGGCACTATTAACATTTTTGTTGGTAGTGTCTGCAGGAATGTCCAAGATTTCAGTATTGTCAACCTCAAGAGATCAAAAATCATGCCAGACCCTCCCGCAAAATCATGAGATTTAAAAAAAAAATTACATTGTTTTTCAATCTGTCTTTTGATTTTTGAACTTACCCTGTCCATCCCCAGTGTGTGCATGACAGCTAGTGTTGCCCACTCTTCCATATTTATTGGGTAAAGTGATTTTAGTCCCCGCTGCAGCAGCTCTCACCCCCACATCTACCTGTCCTGTGACTAGCATTGAATTCTTTCCCTCAATCTCCAGATAAATCCTGTCCCCCTTCCTATTATCTATCACTCAGGACTCAAGAGACAATGCTAGAGTTGGATGAGTTGTCCTCCAATATTTATTTAGATAGACTCCAATCCTACTTCCTGTTTCAAGGCTTACGAGTCACCAAGAATGGAATGCACATGTGCAACCACGCAAAGAAAAAAACGGTTCCTAACCTGTTCTATAACTCTTGTTCTTAGAGATGTGTTGCACACGTCCCTTCCACAACCCACCTCCCTATCCCTCTACATTGATGTTCTGGCAAGAAGGAACAGAGTCGGGCTGGGGTCAGCTCTGCCCTTGATACCTGCACACAGTGGCCTGTGGCAGCAGGAGGCTCTTGAGCCATCTGACAAGTACCACTGAGCGGAAAAAGTTTCTGACCTCTGTGCGCTAAGCCCACAGACACCAAGAGTGGAATGGACATGTGCAACACATTCCAAAGAACAACGGTTATGGAACAAGTTAGTAACTCTTTTTTTTTTTCCTTCAGGGAATGACAGGACATTAAAATATAATGCATTTAGGAAGAGCTATAGGTGGTGTTTATTCAGATGACTTTCCAGGCCTAAAGCTGTTACATGAAAGAACCATAGAAAAAATGGAATATGCAGAGAACTGCTTTATTAAAAATCTAATTAATGTACTCATGATACCAGGGATAAGGTAGGTGAAGTAATCTCTTTTATTGGCCCAACATCCGTTGGTGGAAGATACAAACTTTGGAGCTACACAGAGCTCTTCTATGAACAACTAATGCTACTAGAAAGTTGTATTACGAGGCAAGCTGAAATGAATTTAGAAACAGACGGTATTTCTTAGGAACCAAGAAGCATGCTCTATCTGTGTGAATGACTGAGACCACATGACTTTTCTTTGTCTCAATTCTGTTTTTATTCCTATGGGGCCACTTCCCTTTCTGTTTGTTCTTCGGACACTGTTTAAGTCAGATGGTATAACTCTTCTTGGCTATCTCCAACGGGTTCATTTAAAAATGCCTCCTCTATTTAGCGTACATAACTCATCCTGTGCTGGTTTGAGATGATGCCATCTAATCCCCTTAAATCCTCTGTGTCTGATGCTCTTGAAAGGAGAGATAATCATCTCCTCCTTTTTCTATAGTAGCGTCAGTCTGTGTATTTCAAGACATTCTTCACACCATTCATGCTTACTTGGCTTGCATGGGTCATGGAGAGATCATATTTCTCTGTGTAGTTAAGGAGTGATTTGTTTTTTCACTTCCAAAGTCTCAGTTAGTTTCATTTTCCTGAGACATAAATTGAAGAAAGAAAACCACAGGAAAAAATACTGTGTGTCGCAACCCTCTGAGTATATAACAGAAGCTGAAAAACCCATTCATGAATTGTCAATCTATATCTCCTAAAGTCTTGTTCTCTTTACTACCACTGGTTGGGGATTTTTGACAATGTTTTTCATCAGGAAAATATCAATTAATCAAAACTGAAACTTTTCAAAGAAACATATGTTTCAATGAAACCTTCATTGGGAAGGTTTCTCAGGCCCATGATGGAAGTGTGTGTGTGTGTGTATGTGTGTGTATATATATATATATAGATATATAGATATATAGATATATTGGCTATTTTGGAGTCTCATATATATATATATATATCTTTAAACTGAGAATATACATATATATGAGACCCCAAAATAGCCAACATGCTGGTACTTAGGGCACTTGTCTGGTTGTCCAGTTCAAAGCAGGGACTTGAACCTGCCTCTCCTACATGTAAGGCAAATGCCCTTAGCATTGAGCTATAGAGCCAATTTTTCTTTCAATCTTTTGTAGGAGCTGTTTCACTTTACATACTTATTGGACCAGAGAAAGAGACCGATATTGACTCTGTAGCCAGGTGGTTTAGAGTATTCACCTGGCATGTGGGAGACCCTGGTTGAAGTCCCTGCCAGTTTTGTGTTTGTTCCAATGCATAATTATTTACCTTTATAAAATGTTTAAGGTGGATTTATTCATGAAAACTACTGGATTGAGACCACATGTACATGAATCCCTCCATCCTAGACCATGTACAAAATGGGTAGTATGGAGAAGGTTGCTCTCTGATCTTTGTCTCTGGGACTCAGTTGAGTATTTCTAGTTTTTCCATGTGTGTGTCTCAGTCAGAGTGGCCTAGGACTGAAAGGGCACAATCTGCCTGTTTGGCGTAATTGTTAGACTCCTAGAAACCATCACTCAAGTCAAACTGTCTAATTATTGCTGTTTTAAATACTCCCTTTTTGGTAGGATGATAGTGAAGGTTGTGGCAAGGGAGCCACCAGCATTAGCTTACTCCTGGGGGAATTCTGCACCATTGCACAATGTAGAATTTGTGCAGAAATTAATGTTCTGCGCAAAATTTCCCCCCTCCCCCAAAATGAGCTGTGGAGCGGCTGGCCGCCACTAAGGACAGCTGGACCCGGCAGAGCCCAGTTCACAAATAGAAGACACTGTTGGGGGGGAGACGGAGGGAGCTGGAGGGTTCTGGGTAGCTGCAGTTCCCGGCATACCCTGAAGGAAGGAGGCAGAATGGTGCAGGAAATTCCATATAAGCCTGGGACCCAGCATCCCTCTACCTCTGGATCCCTGGGCTCTGGGTGGAGGTGGTGCGAGTGTCTGGGCTTGGGGAGGCCCTGCATCTGGGCTTTGTGGGAGGTGGTGCGAATGTCTGGGCTGGGGGGTGGAGGGGTTCTGAAGCTGCTCTCAGGGAGGGGTATTGTCTGAGCTGGGGGAGCCCCCACAGCTGAGCTCTGAGTTGTAGGGATGCAATTGAATGGGCTGTGGGGCGGTAAGGGTTCGAGTGTCTGGGCAGTGGGGGGCCTGCAGCTGGGCCCTGGGGCATAGGGAGTGCAGGTGTCTGGTCTGAGGGGGGTCCCCCACAGCTGGGATCTGGGGGGAGATGGTGGGGGTCCTGCAACTGCTCTCGAGGAGGGAAAGAGAGTGTCAGGGCTGGAGGGGCCCTGCAGCTGGGCTCTAGAAGGGCAGTGTGTGTTTGTCTGGGACGGGGGAAGCCCCTGAGGCTGGGCTTTGGGGGAGAGGGGCGTAGGTGTCTGTGCTGGGGGGAGGAACCCGTGGCTGGGCTCTGGAGGGAGAGAGTATGGGAGTATGGCCCCCTGGAGTGAGGGGACAGAGAAACATGAACTGTGTTGTCGTAAGGAGTTTCTTTATCTCTACTCTTGGGGGCATTTTTTGGGTCTATATTGTTAGACATAGTTGCTGACAGGTATTTTGAAATTAACAAAAACAATTGAAAATCATGTGATTATATAATAATATTTTGACAAATAAAATATGCAAAATTTTGCAGAATTTTAAAATATTGTGTGCAGGATTTTTAATTTTTGCTACAGAATTTCCCCAGGAGTAAAAGCTGGAATCTTTGGGTCTTGACCAACTAAGTTGCTTTTCTGCCTGGGTATAATATGGACACTGTACTGTTGGTGTTGGCAGGCTTCTTGTTCAGCAATAGATGAAGATCAAACATCCATGTCAATTTCTTTAGAATCATTATCCTATTCACTGCTTTTTATAAGGTGGCTGTGATAGGTTTGGTCATAGAGACCCCCTTGGGACTGTTACCTGATGTGCTGAGACTACCTCTGAGCCCGTTTTCTCTGCCAGGTTGGACCTCCAGAACCCTGCCTTGTTGAGTCAGACATACAAGCCTGCTGCAACACTGATCCAGGGTCTGAACCATGCCCCCAAAGCTACAGACTTAACTGAAAACAGCTTAGCAAATGCTCCTGTATTCAGCACCTAGACACCAAGTTCCCAATGAGATCCCCCAAATAATTTTGTTTTACACTGTATAAATCTTATACAGGGTAAACTCATAAATTGTCTGCACTCCATAACACTGATAGAGAGATATGCACCGCTGTTTGCTCCCCCAGGTATTAATTACTTACTCTGGGTTAATTAATGAACAAAAGTGATTTTATTAAGTATAAAAAGTAGGATTTAAGTGGTTTTAAGTAATAACAGATGGAACAAAGTAAGTCACCAAGTAAAATAAAGCAAAAAACATGCAAGTCTAAGCCTAATACATTAAGAAACTGAATACAGGTAAATCTCACCCTCAGAGATATTTCAATAAGCTTCTTTCACAGACTAGACTCCTTCTTAGTCTGGACCCCACCCTTTCCCCTAGTACAGTCCTTGTTCCAGGTCAGGTGGTAACTAGGGGATTTCTCATGACTGCAGCCCCCTTTGTTCTGTTCCACCCCCTTTTATAGCTTTGACACAAGGCTGGAATCCTTTGTCTCTCTCTGGGTTCCCCCCCCCACTTCTAAATGGGAAAGCACCAAGTTAAAGATGGATTTCAGTATGACATGTTCATATGTCCTGTGAGACTTCATTGCCCACTCGCTGGCACACATGTATACAGGAAGGCGTACAAGTAAACAGAGCCATCTATAACCAATTGTCCTAGTTAATGGGGGCCATCAAGATTCCAAACCACCATTAATGGCCCTCCTGCATAACTACAATAGGACCTCAGAATTATATTTCATATTCCTGATTTCAGATACAAGAATGATACATTCATACAAATAGGATGAACACACTCAGTAGGTTATATGCTTTATAATGATACCTTACAAGAGACCTTTTGCATAAAGCATATGCCAGTTACATCATATTTACACTTATAAACATATTTCCATAAACATATGGAGTACAACGTCACAGTGATATTTATGTGACTGCAGTTCCCTATTAAGAACATAACGGGTTACTCTTGAGTTGCTTTGAGCTTGTTCCCTGAGAGATGCTAGGAGGATAATAATATTCAACAAGTGTTTTCCTCAAAGGCTCTTAAATGAGGGTTCCACAGAGTTCCCTTCTGTCACACTTCCTGTTCATCATGTGTATATGTAGTGTACAAACCTGCATTTATGTACACAAATCATCATTGCACAATGAAATTGGGTAATTGTATATGTGTGCTAAGTTCAAGGTGTCAAGTCGATGCCGTTTTCAGATATAAAGATTTACAAACAACTGTTTTAAGCCTAGAAAATACCGCTGACATATGTAGGGTAGCTGGGATTTTTACGCTTACCTACATTCATTCAGGTCAGGACACTACCTTGCACATTTTTTGAGGGAAGGCTAAAATGTGTTATATATGTATGTAAAAGCTCTCTCTTCTAGCTAGGCCACAGTGGCATAATTAACTTTTGAGGTCTGTTTTTTTCGAGTTCTCCGGTGGAAATTGTGTAGTATGATAGGGATCTAAAATAAACAAGATGATGGGATGGGATGGGATAAGCTCCTGACACATAACTGGGACTGTTTGATATTTACCAATGATCAGCAAAGGGTTGGGTGAGGAAGGCATGTAAAAGTGTTTCAGTACTAGAAAGGATAATTTTGCCTTTTTAAGTCCTTTTCGTCCTCCTTTTTTTCTCTTCTCCCATATTGCCAGGCAGCAGTCTGAGCAAACCTTAAAGGAGAAGGGGCTCAAGTCACCCATGTTACTCCACTTTACTGTTCAGATCCTGTTTGTCCAGGGTGTAATTGGCCCTTTAGGAGTGAACAGGGTCAGTGCACCTGTGACTTGTCGGCAACGTCCCATTAGGTTGGAGAGTGCACCTGGGCCTGAGAGGCAACAGAGACCTGGTGAGTCAGAGCTGCCTGAGTGCAGTGACTGAAAGACAGAGAAAGGTAGGCAAGAGCTGCCTGAAGAGGAAAGGAGAGACCTAGGCAGAAATAGCAGTGGAGGAGAGCTGGTACAGAGAGCTATGGGAAGAGCAAAAGGTATCACATGAGGACTGGCCAGAACTGGAGAACTCCTGCTGAGTTATAGGAGAGTTCATGCATAGGCCCCGAGGAAGACGGGGAAGAACTGGCCTGGTTAGGAGGAGCTGAGTCCAAAACAAGAGTTTTGATGCTGGAGGGTGGATCCCAGGAGCAGGTGTGGACTCACAAGCAATGAGGCCTGGGTGAATGGAACATTGTGGGAAACCCCCTGGCAGCTGGCCTGAGTGGAGGGCTGGAAGAGGGCTAAAGGGGGAATAGTGATCTTTGAATGGGATTGAATTGCTGCGGAGTTGTAATGTTTTATTTTGTGGGTTTGAGAGGAACTGTTTTTATTACAAGGCATCTGTGGACTGTGGCAGTTGATGTGGGTTAATATGGGTTTGAATTTGCTCTCGAGAGACAATATTCCTTGCATGGATGAATAAAGGGGAAACTGAGATGCACATACACCTGGACTGCTGCAGGAGGTTGCTCCATGTGGGCGTTGCCCTATGACACTGCTGTTGTGTAATCCGATACAGGGCTATCGTTACCCATACGCAAACTATGCAGCTGCTTAGGGCACCAAGAAATTTGGGGCACCAAATTGCCCCAAATTTCCTGGTGCCCTGCGCAGCCCCATGCTGCTCCAGTGGCCAGCCCGATCCCGCAGCCGGCTGAGCCAGCCAGGAAAGCTGCCCCCGCTCCCACCCCGTGCCCACTCCACCCCTTCCCCATAGCCTCCGCCCCTGCCCTGCCCCCACTCCACCCCTTCCCCTGAGCTACGTCCCGGGGCACTGCAGCGGGGGTCGGATGCATCCTGCACTCACCGGGTGGCGGGAAGTGGAGCGACCCAGTCCCAGCCTGCTCTGCGCCTCTGGTGAGTGCTGGGGGGGTGGTTCCCCCCTACCTCCCAAGTCCTAAGGCTGGGAGCCAAGCGGAGCGGGCTGGGGCCAGGTCACTCCACTTCCCGCTGCCTCATGAGTGTGGGGTTGAGCCCGCCCTGCAATCACCGGGCAGCAGGAAGTGGAGCGATCCGGCCCCAACCCACTCTGTTCTGCCAGCTCGTGCTGGGGGGCAGTTTCCCCCCAGCCCCCAAGCCTGCTCCTGCCACCCACAGACCTTGGGCATACCCCCCCCCATTGGAGGCCTGGGGCCTGCCCCCCAACCTCCCCGCGGGGGCTGCGTAGGGCACTACAATGTCTAGGGATGGCCCTGATCTGATATGTGGTGTGTCAGCACTGAAACACCAAGTGGCTTAAATGGAGTGGGGAGGACTTGGGAGGGATCAAGATGGCAGCCGCTTCTCTCTCAAGCTCCACTGCCACAAAATGGTAGACTAATGACAGTAGTGAGAGTTGCTGCTTCTCCTTTCAAGATCAGCTCGGAGTGCTGCCACCATCAGTTGTGGCAACAAAGATGAAAGAAGAAGAGGTGGAACCCTTTAACTTTCTCTTCCCCCTCCCTATCTGGGGAGGGGGAAGAGAATTCTGACTGTGAACTGTTTGAAATATTAATGTTACTTGACTCAGTCTAGGTAATTAAAAATGTGAAGATTACATGAATTGGATTTGAATTTATATATTCACATGTATATTTTCATATGAACATTCTTACAGATATTGTTTTACAAAGGTTGTTTTGCAGTGCAGTTAGTTGGTCACAAGGTTTTCTGATATTGACATTTTTGGGGAGATAGATGAATCCCTTTGATGTGATTAATTAAGCTGCTAGGCTATTTAAGTCTACAAAGAGTTCTAGATTGTTGTAAATAGTTCAAAACATTTTTTTAAAAGTAAAATTCATATAAGAGGGTTTTCTTGGAGCAGTTTTAGATCCATCCTTGCCAGAAGCAGGGGAATGAGGCTAGGCCACTATGGTTATTTAATTGCCTCAGATATTTGTACTGACAAAAGCTTTCAGTATAATCAGGATTTTTTGAAAACCGCTTCCATGAATTTGAGTTAAATTTGACATAAGGCCTCTGGCATGTGAATTAAGGGCACTCTGAAGTAAGCTGCCTACTTAAAGCTGAGTTTCACTTCACTGATTAAATAGTTCTGTTACAACATTAAATGAATCTAGTCTTGGGTATTGTATTTAAGTGAGATACCATTAGTGAGGATTTTGGTCTTAGATTTGTCTTGCTGGTTTGTGACACTACATAGCAGAAACATGTCATAGTGCTCATAAAGGCTAAGTTCACAATTTTTAGTCTTTAAAATATTGCTTTTCTGAGGTATACAATCTGAATGAGAGAGAGAATTTGCAGGGGCGATAGTCAAATATGTTACCTTGTTAAACCTTATAATTCCTTTTCGACTGTTTTATATTCTCGAATTTTTGATCATCTTGTTGGTATTTTTTTTTTTTTTAACATTGGGAGCTGCTTTGTTTCCTTCTGTCATCAGGCGCTGCTTGTTAATCTCTTTAGAAACGGATAAAAAGCCTAGTGTAAGAGAAAATATCTAACACACTTGCAACTGAAATTTTCTGATAATACTTCTCTTCATCTTACATGAAAGGGCCTCAAAATGGATTGCTAGAAAAGGAGTCTCAGGGCTTCAGGAGAATATATGAGGAAAAATAGTTTGACATATTCAGAGAAGAAAACATTTACAAAATACATGTAACTCTCCTTGTTTTATAATGCTTAGCAACTCACAGTTAGGGAGTTGCATAGAGACTGGAGTTGCATAGAGACTGGAATTTGAAATTTAGACTGGAAGCAATGTACAGTAGTTTTACGTAACCAAGCTTTTTTTTTTTTTTTTAAGGCAAATGTTTTGATTGCTAGTACTTTGTTTAAAGATAAATTCTTGCCAAATAAATAGCTCTCAATTTGCATCAATTTTTATTTTGACATGAAAAAAGGTTGATGATAGTAAGCACTGCAGTTAGTCACTCTGAAATCAGACTGGTCTACTTGGTACTTGAGAGAGTGATAGTTTAAAATCTACATTGCATGCTTCACTTAATGGAGCTAGACTTTCCTTAAATGATCTTGGGTCAAACTCTAATGACACAATACTGAATACTAGACCTTCTAAAAAAAATTGTTTCTCTCCACTTATGTCAAAAAGGAAACATTTAGTGACAGAGGGAGAAGAAATTGAAAATCAGATATTACACATCCGTTGTTATTAAACAGGTGCACTGGCTTCATTAGCTACTGCATTTTAAACATAGAGGCCACATTGTTTGTAGTTACTTGATGATATAATCTTCCTTTGAGAAGATCAGAATCTGTCTGTGTTCTCTTTTTGACTAAGCAGCATCATTGCACCAAAAGAAATATTCTTTATCATAAAATGAAACGTAAGTAATTGTTTTATATGTTCACTGTTGGTTAATTTTCTCTGGGCATCAAGCTTTCAGTCACGATTTGCTCAACAGGGGTGTAGAATTTAGGCCTCTATCCGTAAAGGGATTTTAGGCATTGCAACTGCAGATGTTACAGCACCTATCTTTTTGGTACCTAGCCACACAGTGTCATCCGCAGACCCTGAGTTAGGCACCTAAACTCCCTATATAATGCAGGAGAGAGATAGGCATCTAAGAGTGGGATCTTCAGAAGCCAGCACACTGAGTGGAGAGCTACCTAACAGCAGAAGAGTGTGTCCTAAGCACTGTCGCTTTCATGGAGTTTGGCACATCACTCCAGACTGGAGGAAGGCAGCTGTAACTGCTTGGAATCCACAGCCAGTATCCCTCCCCTAGAATCGGGTACCGTTGGAAGAATGGTGGCACACCTAACTCCATGCATAAAGCTTGGGGGAAGAGGCGGAGGGGATCTCTATTATAACCATCAGCCCAGTGGTTTAGGAACTCACTCAGGATGCAGGTGAACCCAATTCTGTTCCCCGCTCCTCTGACTGGTGAGGAGAAGGGATTTGAACATGTTTCCCACCTCTTGGGTCACTGCCTTATTCACCAGACTATAGAGTCATTCTTGCTCCGTCTTTGGCTCGTTGCATATTCAATGACTTATATGCAGTGGAGTGATTTGAGAGAGACCCACATCAGAATATCCCATAGTAAAGTAGTGAGGGCACTGAGGTGAGAAATCCATGTTCAAATCCCTTTTCCTCATCAGATGGGGTGGGGAGGGTATTGAATCGGGGTATCCTACGTCTCAGGTGAGTCTCTAATACCTGGGCTAAAGCTTATAAGGGAGCATTTCTACTCCTCCTTGTGCCCCAGTATTTTGTGAAGAGTTTGGCATATTTCCACACTGGGCCTGAAGGTGACTTAGATGGGGGCACACCTATCTTCGCCTGGTTTGAGAATTTCACTGGGGCTTAGGTGTAACATGTGCATCCGGGTGCCTACTCTGAGGCATTGTGCGCATGCCCGGCAGCAAAAACATGTGCACCTGCGGGATTCTTAGGGCAAAAATTTGGATGCTGAGGGATTTTAGGCACCTCCAGAGTTACTAAGTGGGAGCTGAACAGAAATTTTGAGGATCTCTCATGCCTAAAGTGGGAGTTAAGCACCTAAGACCTACTCTGGATCTGGGCCTTTAGTTTTTAAGACTGCAATACTGCAATTCATTCCAGGCAGGCTGCTGAGCCTGCATGGTGTTCTGTTGACTTCAGTAGGGCTTTGCATAGGTATAGCTGACCACCCCTGTAAAAGGAATTACAGAATCAGGGTCCAAGTACGTAGAGATGTAATTTTGAGGCATGCAACTGGTTTGGGGAGGGCACCTGAATTAAGTAAGTCCTTTTGGTTCTTTTGCTAACTCTTTCAAGGGTGTCATTTTGAGTTGCACAATATTTGACTGATTAACTTTATTAAAAATTAATTATGTTCCATTTAAATAAAATAGAGCAGTCTGTTCCTTCTCACATCCTTATGAACAGGTGTCATTTTATTAGTATAAAGACATTGGATGGGTCTTCCTCTAGTGCACTGTGACATGATGAATTTCATTTTAAAAACAAAACCTCCTTTCTGCTGCCATTGTGGCTACTATTCGCAGTAGAAAAACAAGGCTCTTCTGTTATTAAAACAAGTATTACTTTTTTAACTTGACAGTACAGTTCTAGGGTTATACTTTTCCTCTGTGAACATAGGAAGCAATCGAACATAGTCTTTTTACTGAAAGCATCCAATGAAGTGAGCTGTAGCTCACGAAAGCTTATGCTCAAATAAATTTGTTCGTCTCTAAGGTGCCACAAGTACTCCTTTTCTTTTTGCGGATACAGACTAACACAGCTGCTACTCTGAAACCAGTCTTTTTACCGTAACTCTTCTGACATTTGGCTCAGATCTACAAAATAACTTTTAACTTGTTATGTCAGCTCTCTCTGTCTATCTGTCTGTCTTTCTTTTGTCCTCCTTCCTTCTGCCTCATTCCCTTTCCTTTCTGTCCCAGTGATGTGCTTATTCCTCCCTCACCCATAGCTTTTTATTCCCCTTACTTTCTGTTACTCTTATGCTTGCTTTCCTCTGCAGTTTCTCTCATTTTCTACCTCCCAAATTATTTTAATTGATCATTTCAGTCTTCCCTTCTTTAGCCATTCTCTCTCCACTCTTCTCCCTCAAACAAAACCCAGCCAACCCAAAAAACCCCCCTTGTACTAAGCTGTGACTGCCATCACAGCTCTTAATCACTCTCTCTTGCTCATTCTTTAACCTGAGACCTGCTTCCATCCTCTTTCATAGGCCACATGCTTTCAAGTTGGTAACCCTAAACATGGCTTTTGTCTTGCTTTTTCTGATCCCCACCTGCATCTCCTGCTGTCATTTGGATGGGCAAAGAGAGAGGGGATGGAAATGAGATTAGAATGACTCCCAGCTCAACCTCCTTTCTTTGGCTCATTCAGAGAGGACCAGGAAAGAGCAGAGTTGGGGACCAAGCTTTAAAAGACTCCACATAACATAGAGCCAATGGCCATTTTACAAGGCTTCCTGTGTGCAACTAGCTGAAACACAGGCATGCAGAGGTATCACTTTGGATCCGCAATTTGAAAACTTAGTCCTACACCTCACCTTTCTGTAACATTGTAACAATTTTTAAAAAATCTTTAATTTTAGGAAACATTTAATGTGCAACTCTATAAAGATGTGCTTTATTAAATGCTATGAAGATGGCTTTTAGATAAATGCTTTCATTTGAAAAAGACAAAGTCACAACAGGAATTTAACTTTTTGTGAATGTAAATCTGTACATGATAATTTCAGTGTCATGTTATATTATATCAGCCCTCCAGAAGACATCCAGCAGGTTGCTAGCCAGAAAATTATCTTGGAGGATAGGGAAGCTTGACTTTCCTCCTATGGCTAAGTTCCAGTGGTGCTTCTGAGCATTGTTGTGCTCACAGCACTTGCTCTGTGTGTTTAACTTCCATAATACAAGCAAATGGGTGGCTCTTTTTGTCTTCATTTGTATGTGTAAACATATTATCATGACCACCAGAGGTTAAGTCCATGACTCTTCTGTGGAACTTCAGTTTAGGTCATGCATAGAGGACAGTAGTATAGTATCCCCCCTTTCGTGTACTAAGTTCAGGTTCTGTGAAATTCTTTCAGTTCAGAATCTAGGTCTACCCTGCGAGGAGTAGCTCCGAAATGGTATTGTTGCTTTTCACACTTGATTTTAAGAAAATCTTTTTTAAAGGGAAGTTCTCCAGCAGTCATCAGACTTTAGCAATAAGAGTTTGGTGTAAGAGAAGGTGCTTGGTAATCCTCTGTTTCGAGATCAGCCAGGAGTCAACCATGGAGCTGGGGTAAATGGATGTGAGTTCACTCAAACCTCAGAAAATTTCAAGATTCTGTCTCCATTCCTCCCTCCCTGTGAAATCCTATGGTAATTTCTCATTTGCAAAAGATGTTCCAAATGAGATTTCAGGTATCAGTGTCCCAGAATGATTCACACTAGGTTGTCTTTGGTGAATAATATTAATTTTATGGTTATCTCCATGGTATTTAAAGTATCTTTTAAAATGGAGTGATAAGGCCAATTTAAAAAAAACAACTTAATGTTAATATATAATTTTGAACTAAATAAATTGACATTGTCAGCTTATCTGTTTTAGAAGCCCCCATGAAAATAAATGTGGTTCTATCCAGTTATTGCAAAAAGAATAGTTGTGTTAAATTTTCATTGTAATAACTGTTGAAAGTAAAGCCTGTACCATAGGAGTATATATGTAGAATAGACACAATAGTGGAAGACCGATATCTTTCATTTAGGCTTGCACAAAAACTATTCAGTGAGGCAGTTATTAAGATGACTGATAGTTTTTTTTTCTTTCAATTTTGAAACATGCTTACAAGATCCCAAAATGACAGATATGGACAGTGGTTTCAAATGTAATTTCTGTAGCGCTGAATTTTACAAATGTAAGACTCGATAGTTTCCTCAAAACATGAGGATTCTGAGCCACAGACATCCAGGTTTCGGAAAACCGGTTCAAATGAGGACAGATAAACTAGTATTTTAGAAGGAAACAAGCTGTAGTTTGATTAATATTAAACAAATTATCTAATAAAAAGCAACTTGGGGACACTGTGCCCAACCAACCCAATGTTCTCGTACAGAGCCATGTACCTCCTCAAGACCTCTTAGATCAAAAGATTGATTTTGTCATTTAGGAAACGTTCCATTTACTTTGCCCTCCAACCATATTTGTGCACTCTGTGTATGTATCTAGAGTTTAGTTATTTGAGTGGATTACCGACATTCAGGATGTTGCTCTTCGCTTCTCTGACAGACCCTAAGGTTAAGAACATACTAAATCCTGTTTAAAATGGAATGTGATGGCAACTGTACTCAATTATGCTGCTCCGGGTGGACCCAAAGTATCAGCAAAAGCTATGATTGTTGTCCAGAAACTTAGTGAAATAAATTTGCCCATAAAGTTGGGTGTGTGGGAATAAAGACCCTACTGCAACACCAGGAGGCTTATAGGACTCACTCACTTGGGTGTTGACTCTTCTTGGGCCAGATCCCTTCTTGAGCTCCTCTGTGTTTTGTCAGCAGCAGCCTTTGGCTAATGCTCTGAGTCTCTTTTCTCCTGTAAATCTCTTTATTCTTTCTCTTCCCTCTCTCTGGGTTAGCCTTTACATTAAGGCATTGCAGTATACAGGATTGCTAGACAGATCCAAAACATTACAAATCATTGTCTGGAGTACGGAAGTATATCTTGCACCTGATGATGACTTGATTTCTATAGTCCAGACGCCTGTTTTGTAATGACCCTTTGAGATAACAGAGGACTTGGTACTAGAAACCTATAATGGTATCTTTTTGGCTTTGAGTTCAAGTCTTAATCTGATAAGATTTTTTCCCCTTAATGTTACCTTTAATACAAATGTTATATTTTTAACTTTGTGTTTCACATTAATAGTCAAAGCTAAACCACCCCTTCCAGCGAGGTTGTGCTTTGTAAAACTGATAACATCAGGGCAGAAAGGAAAGAGCATGAAAAATCTTCAATCACTGTTTGAGTCTGTTGCCTGTTACGGTCGGGAATGGAAATAGGAATCGAAGAGTTATGCATCAGTGCCAGGACTACAAAAAACAGTAGGATTATGTAGTGGAAGGGTCACAATTTTTAGCAATTTTGGTATAAATTGTGCAGGTCTAATTAACTGAAATGGTTCTCTGATAAATACAATCCCTCCATTTTCATTCTGGCTTCTTAGTAATACTATAATTGATGTATGCTATCCTGTTTAAGTAATTGCATGTTAAGTAATCACATGTTTATTACACTTCTTTCTGAGTAAAATTGCAGCCTTGTAGGCTATTCAGCAACAATAAATCAACAGCATCCAGAATAAAAGAGAATACATATTTTGTTATATTTACTGGAACTTGAATTCATCAATAAAATATTTTTTGCCAAAAGCAGTCTGGGTAGTGGTTATCCATATAATTGTTTTATTCAAAGGATAACTACAGTGCCAAGTGTAAAGAATTTATGAAATGAATATAATCTTTCTCTCAAGAAAGGGTTTTGTTAACGATTTGAATTGTAAAGGGGTTGGAAAATGAATCATCAGTTTCTGAATTAAATTTGTTTGTCCCATGAAATTTTGAAGAGAATGAATCTTTGCATTAGTATTGCTTCAGTAATGTAGTGCTGTAAATGCATCTTATTTCTTTGAACGTACAAACAAATTCTAACATACGAAAGATTTCATTCACTGAATTTGGCACTGGTAAATGCATACTTTGTGTCTTTCTCTGTATGTAGAACAGAATGTTCATGATATGAAGTAAAGCGTAAATGATTTTAAAGAGCAATGCATGAGTTAATTTTTTTAAAAAATGATGCTAACATTGGATGCAGTGTTGTTTGTTGATCCACATAGGGAAAAAGTAATAAATGTATGTTGCTATTTTACAATCATATATCATTGAACAAAAATGTACATATTAAAAGCCTTAGTTTTTATATATTCCATATCAATTGTACTTCCACAAAACCTCTTCCATGAAATCAACTTCTTAGTAACATCATAAAAACCATCAAGCCCCAGCATCTGCTTTACTAATTTTGTATTTTGACACTTGTTTTTTAATTTAACTAATATGACTTCTAATGCCACTGTCTACGAGATGCATTAAAGATTCTTTGTTAGTTTAATGGTGAAAAATCTGGGATGTTTTTGTTCTGGGCCTTTAATTAGTTCTTATTAGTGTGCAAAGGATGTAATATAATATTAATAACACAAAAATACTTTCACATTACTGTAAGGGTCAACCACAAAACCTGGAAAAAAATAAAAATTGACAGCATCTCTTCCATTAACGTATAGTATTGTATTGTAGCACGTACAATATATATAGTCAACTAATAACAAGTGTTCCTGATTACGTTTTAAATCAGATCTACACTCGTAATTATCCCCTTTTTGGAGGTTTTCTTCTTCAAGAGTATTATGAGAAAATACAAACTCATATGACAGAACAGACAAGTTAGCAATATAACTATGCCAAAATGTCAAATCTCCTTAATAGAGTATAATTCTTTGATTCTGTGCATCACGCACTTCTAAGCACAGAGTCTTTTTTGGAGTGACTAAGTGTCTGGTGGAACAAAAGCTTGACATATATCAGTTTGTAGTATTGAGCTATGTTTAAGAAGACTTTGGATATGGAAATATTTTAAAAAGTTACTGTGGGGAGTAGTACCGAACTTTTTCCACACAAGGAATGTGTGGGCCCCTTACTGAATGAGGGAGGCAACCTAGTGACAGAGGATGTGGAAAAAGCTAATGTACTCAATGCTTTTTTTGCCTCTGTTTTCACTAACAAGGTCAGCTCCCAGACTGCTGCGCTGGGCATCACAAAATGCGGAAGAGATGGCCAGCCCTCTGTGGAGATAGAGGCGGTTAGGGACTATTTAGAAAAGCTGGACGTGCACAAGTCCATGGGGCCGGACGAGTTGCATCCGAGAGTGCTGAAGGAATTGGCAGCTGTGACTGCAGAGCCACTGGCCATTATCTTTGAAAACTCGTGGCGAACCGGGGAAGTCCCGGATGACTGGAAAAAGGCTAATGTAGTGCCAATCTTTAAAAAAGGGAAGAAGGAAGATCCTGGGAACTACAGGCCAGTCAGCCTCACCTCAGTCCCTGGAAAAATCATGGAGCAGGTCCTCAAAGAATCAATCCTGAAGCACTTGCATGAGAGGAAAGTGATCAGGAACAGCCAGCATGGATTCACCAAGGGAAGGTCATGCCTGACTAATCTAATCGCCTTTTATGATGAGATTACTGGTTCTGTGGATGAAGGGAAAGCAGTGGATGTATTGTTTCTTGACTTTAGCAAAGCTTTTGACACGGTCTCCCATAGTATTCTTGTCAGCAAGTTAAGGAAGTATGGGCTGGATGAATGCACTATAAGGTGGGTAGAAAGCTGGCTAAATTGTCGGGCTCAACGGGTAGTGATCAATGGCTCCATGTCTAGTTGGCAGCCGGTATCAAGTGGAGTGCCCCAAGGGTCGGTCCTGGGGCCGGTTTTATTCAATATCTTCATAAATGATCTGGAGGATGGTGTGGATTGCACTCTCAGCAAATTTGCGGATGATACTAAACTGGGAGGAGTGGTAGATATGCTGGAGGGGAGGGATAGGATACAGAAGGACCTAGACCAATTGGAAGATTGGGCCAAAAGGAATCTGATGAGGTTCAATAAGGATAAGTGCAGGGTCCTGCACTTAGGACGGAAGAACCCAATGCACAGCTACAGACTAGGGACCGAATGGCTAGGCAGCAGTTCTGCAGAAAAGGACCTAGGGGTGACAGTGGACGAGAAGCTGGATATGAGTCAGCAGTGTGCCCTTGTTGCCAAGAAGGCCAATGGCATTTTGGGATGTATAAGTAGGGGCATAGCGAGCAGATCGAGGGACGTGATCGTTCCCCTCTATTCGACATTGGTGAGGCCTCATCTGGAGTACTGTGTCCAGTTTTGGGCCCCACACTTCAAGAAGGATGTGGATAAATTGGAGAGAGTCCAGCGAAGGGCAACAAAAATGATTAGGGGACTGGAACACATGAGTTATGAGGAGAGGCTGAGGGAGCTGGGATTGTTTAGCCTGCAGAAGAGAAGAATGAGGGGGGATTTGATAGCTGCTTTCAACTACCTGAAAGGGGGTTCCAAAGAGGATGGCTCTAGACTGTTCTCAATGGTAGCAGATGACAGAACGAGGAGTAATGGTCTCAAGTTGCAGTGGGGGAGGTTTAGATTGGATATTAGGAAAAACTTTTTCACTAAGAGGGTGGTGAAACACTGGAATGCGTTACCTAGGGAGGTGGTAGAATCTCCTTCCTTAGAGGTTTTTAAGGTCAGGCTTGACAAAGCCCTGGCTGGGATGATTTAACTGGGAATTGGTCCTGCTTTGAGCAGGGGGTTGGACTAGATGACCTTCTGGGGTCCCTTCCAACCCTGATATTCTATGATTCTATGATTCTAAGACTAATTACTTAATTATTTCTGGTTTTTTTAAGGGCTATGAATTTTAATTTTAAAACTTTGTTTTGATAAATGAGTGGAAGACTCTGTAAAAGCATGTACACTTCCATTTTTTATTCCAGTAACTTGAACGTTAGGTTTAAAAACAGTTGTCAAACTGATATTTCAGACTTAACACCTGCACCCATTATAACAGGCTTATAATGGTAACCTTCAAAATCCCTGTACTCTAGCAACCTTATGCATAGCTTTAATTAGTCAGGCTCTCACTTCTGTCTTTGGAGGAAGGGATTTCTGCACATCAGCCTTAACTTGGTATCTTTCATTACTGTGTCAAATGTAAATGGATACAAAGTATATAAAATAGCAACTGGAATATTCAAACATTCTTCTATTTCTCATTAATATTCTTTCAGCAAGCAGCTTTCTCCCAAACTAAAATCAACTGTCCAGAAGACCAGAATCAAGGCTATTAATCTTTGTATATGTATTGTGTGTCTTGGGTCGTCAGAGGGCTTTTTCTCCGGAGATATGCTTGACTCTTCCTCTTGCAGCCTGGCTGTTTGCTGTGTCAGCAGTTCATACCACTAGATGCTGACTACAGTTTTCACTCAACCCATAAACTCTGCACCCACAGAGCTGAAATCTATGCTCTTTATGCTTTTGTATTTATGTAGTGTACTTCGTTTTACCATAAGGCACTTAAGAAGCTTGGTTTAAAAGACCCACTAGCATGGGTCAGGAAGGGATTCCGCCCAGTGTATTCTGGGAGGGATTTTAATCCCCTTCCTTTGAAGCATCAGGGGTGCCCATGGTTGGAGAGGGGACATTGGGCATTGCATGCCAGGGCTCTGAGGTAGCACCAGGCATTCTCTCTCTCAGGTGCTTGGCTGGCTGGTTCTTGCTTACATGCTCATGATCTAATTGATTGCCATATGCAGGGTCATGAAGGAATTTCCCCCCGAAGGCTGGATTGGCCGTGGCCTTGGGGTTTTTGTCTTCCTCTGCAGTGCATGGATGCGGTTCCTTGTCAGGATTAGCTGAGTATGTCTCACTTAATCATTTCCCTGCCATTGGGAGGTACTCAGGCACTGGTGCACTTTCGTCCCTCCTATTATCTGCCTGTGGCGCATAATTGTCTAATCTCTTGGGGGCTGTAATACTTCGGTTTCATTTCAGTGGTTGGGTTTAGTGTGCGGGTACCAGGTGGTATTGGTGGCCTATAATATACAGGAGGTCAGGCTAGATACAGGCTAGAAACTCTATGGTCAGATCTACACATAAAATGCAGCATCGGTGTAGCTGTGCCGCTGTAACGGTTTAATGAAGATGCTCGACACCCGGGGTAGTCCAGTTATTTTTTGTCAAGGTCTAAATTTCTTGGTCAAGGTAAAGACAAAGTTCAGATGGCCATCCAGCTCCCCTCACTCCCCGATTACCCCTCAAGCTTCCCGAATGCCTGCCAGTTCCCTACCTGCCTGGCCCGGAGAATAGGGTGATGTTATTTCCCTAAACGGAAAATGGGACGCACAGGCTGACCTGGCATTGCTGCGTGCCCCCCTCCAATGTTCCTCCATGCCCCCAATTGAGCCAAGTAGCAGAGATGGGAGTAGGGGTAAGAGGAATGGGTATGGGCTGGGATCTGGGCAGCAAAGTAGGGTGTGTATGCGTGTGAGAGTACTTTTGAGCTTGAAACCAGGAGGTGAAGCTATTGACAATGATCCAGATGGTGGTGTGATGCCCCTTTGGGGGCTGGGATAGCAGAGGGGCAGGAAATAGGCTCCAGGTAGTGGGAGGGACCAAGGAGACTCCAGATAGCAGCCCTGGGGAGATGGGGAGGAGGCCAGGATGTGGCAGAAGCAGAGGCAGAGTGGGGAGGGAAAGAGGCCGGTTGGGGCAGGGGGGCTGGAGAGGGCTCCAGTGACTGGCCGTGAAGGATGGAGGGTGGAGAGGACACAAGGCTGGGATGGGTTCTGGGGACTGCTCAAGGATAGGGGCACCAGGCCGGGCCGGCGGAGGCTCCAGGAAGGCCATACTGTGCTCGGTACCCCAGCATAAGTGCTGTGGGACCCCGTCAGGCACTTACCAGCCAGGTTGCCAGGTAGGGCCCACAAGTCACAGCTCCATGGCCCAGACAGTTCGTCCGTCTCCAGGGAAAGCAGAGGAAAATTTGAATTAGGGCCTGGGCAGCGCTGCCCTCTGATTGGGCTGCAGAACAAGCATGTGACGCCCCATCGCTCCCTAGTGGCAGAGGCAGAGTGTAGTGGAGACACATTAAGCTGCCTGCAGGAGGGTGTGGAGACCCCCCCCAACCAAAGGTCGTGCTTACCCTGCCATCCCTACGCTGCTGCTGCTGGTGAGGCCCTGCTCTGGGGAGCAGGTTTGCCTCCAGCCCCGGCTCAGCTTCAGCTCACGTGGTCCACTGAAAAGCATCTGGCAGTCTGGATTTGGCCTGCAGTCCTCCTGTTGAGAGCACGCCCGTTGGTGTAGTTAATCCACCTTCCTGAGAGGTGGTAGCTATGTCAATGGGAGAAGCTCTCCCCCTGCATAGTGCTGTCTACAGCAGAGATTAGGTTGGTATAACTATGTTGCT
The DNA here is from genome assembly GCF_965140295.1 of Lepidochelys olivacea. Classification (NCBI taxonomy): domain Eukaryota; kingdom Metazoa; phylum Chordata; order Testudines; family Cheloniidae; genus Lepidochelys; species Lepidochelys olivacea. Next base: position 199,398,401 of record NC_140413.1, on the reverse strand, counting down.
CGGGGTGTGGATTTTTCACACCCTTGAGCGACATATTTATACTGATGTAAGTCTGTTGTGTAGACCGGACATATGACTGAGTGATGCAGCTGTGTGGCTGCATTACTTTCTTGTTTTTAATTCTTAAAGAGGGGTAAAGCTGTTCTCTTTACCTTTCAAGCTTCAGGTAAAACCTAAAGGGAATGGCAGATGACTAATTCGACAGAAAATGTGCATAGGAGCCATGTTAATAAAAATATACATGACTGGACCACGTAAGTATACTTGTCATGATCCTGAGACAGATTGCCATGGTAAGAATGATCAATGTGCAAAAGGTTGACACATGAGGTTTTTATGGCTAGCATTATTATTATTAGGTGCTTTTTGTCACTGGAGTCTTCTGACTTGAGAAAATGCTTGTAATAATACTTCTAAAATGATATCTCTGTTATATCTGTTCCTAGTATCTGAAAAAGATTAATCTTGAAAATTCAAGTGACACTGTCAGATTAAAAGCAATCTATTAAAACACATATTTATGTTAAAAATAATACTTCAGATTAGATTTTAAAACTCTTTTCACTTTTAATAATTTACCTTTCATATTTGTACTGCTTATATACCTTTTCACTTCTGTCATTTTGGACATTACACATATACTGGTCAGTTTCACATTCATTCCCAGGATCTCCTGTACTTGAACAGTGCTTCAGTCTGTTGCAAACACTGTTACAGAATATTTTACCAAGAGGGTTTTTATAATTGATTTTTTTATCTAAAGATTTTTTTTTAAAAAAGCGTGTTTTTGCAGAGTAACCTTTGTAGATTTACATACATAGTAACTTTTTCAGCTTCCACTGCACCAAGATTTCACTTATGTATTTTTTCCCCTTGCTGGGCATCTCAGCAAATGTGGTGTTTGGACAATCTGGACCCCTCTTGCTCTGTTATTAATAACCTCTTGATATAGTCAACATTTGTATGACTTAGAAGCTAATGAGCACAAGAATAACAAGCTGCAGTTGTTGTCAGAGCTGCTACCCAGCTCTGAGAGAGCATGAAGACAAAACCTTATAGAGACTACGAATAAAGTTTTCAAAAGTGCCTAAGTGCCATTTGCAAAAGTGATGCAAGCACTTAGCTTCCTAGTTTTGAAAATTATATTTAGGCAATTTTGAAGTTTTGCCAAAGGTAAATGTTTAAAAATACAGTGGATATTTTAGCAGTTATGAATATTCTGTTTGTTCTGTTCAATGTGAAAAATGATATGAATCCTTAAATAAAAATATTATACAGTACTGTATACACAGCCTTGTGTACTCTGCAGTTCTGCAGAATTTGCTGCCATCGTCAAGCTTCCATATTTTTTTTTAAATAAGCTTCTAGGCCTACACTGGATAAGAAAATATTTCAAATGAGATTGCAGTAGATGTGTCTGCCTGTGTCTACATATATCCTGAAACAATATCTCTGGTAGGGGATGAACTGTCCTATTCATCTCAATGGAATGTTACCTTTGAACTCCAATTATGGGAATTTGTGTCAACATTAATTATTTCACTGCTGATCATTTTAACATCCAACTAATGTGCTGTCTTACATATCCAAACTGTTTCCTAAACCTTCCCAGATGCCCAAAGCTCCACCTTCAGAAATGACCATCTTCCCCCGGACAACTTTTGTTACTACAGTTTTCAATACAACTTTCTTCAGTAGGTAGAGTATTTTAAAATTTACTGGCATATTCAATTTAATGTAAACTGTGAGAGAGAGTGTGTTGTATTTGTGTTATTCATGTTCATATTTAATTAAGTAAAAATCTTCATTTAAAATGTATCTGAAATTGCTACAGACTCTCCAGTTTACTACACTCGATTGTTGTAGAATCTAGAGATCAGCAGAATATAGGTCAAGCTTGCTGCATAGTACATTAGGTCTTGAAAACTCCATGTATGTACCTGGCTACACATGAGTTGGCTGCGTGATGCAGTTGGGTTCATTGGTGACTGTGACATTGTAGATAAGGCATATACTGGGCCATAATTTGAAGTTATAGTGGAGATGGATATTGTGGGATCTAAAAATGCTATTTTAAAAGTTTTAATATGTTACTCTTAGCTTGAATATTGAAATGTTCAGCTATCTAGAATTTTTTGTTTATGCAGATGACCTTTATATTTACATGATTTAGTTACAGGTAAACTGGACTTCGCTATATTAGTAATTAGTGCAATACTTTAATTCCAGCTGTAGAATTTTGTGTGTATTTTTGTGTGTGTATATTTGCACTAGTGTTAAAAGCTAGTGATGGTTAGTCACTTGAGAGATAATAGCATTTATGTTTTGCATCAATTTTCATAGCTTTGCTGGACTAGTTGGCCTTTTCTTATTCCTGTTAAAACTGTGATTTAATGCATGATAAAGCAAGTTTTCAAAGAGCTGTGATCTTATCAAAAGTTTAAGGAGAATAATTTCTGTTTTACCTCTTTCATCTGTAGAGATTTTGTGACTTCAAAGACTGCATATAGTCTATTTGTTGACTTCTCAGTTTACCCCTTCAGAACTCTCATGAAATAGATTGAACAGGGTGCATATAGGGGTAGGATGAGAGCTGGTGGATTTTGGGCAAGTGCATATACAAGCTTTGTTTCTCTTGTGGATGCTCCACCTATGTTTTGATAGAACAGGACTTGCAGCTGATATACCATCTGTTGTTCACTGGCTGAAGAGTTGTAGAGTTGAGGCTGATTGTCTCATTATGACCTTGTGCTTCCCACATCTCTTTGCTGGCTTGCTAACACTTGACTCTACTTTTATATTTAGATTATAGGATCTTTGGGGCAGGGATTGTCCTTGTAACAGGTCTGTATAGTGCCTAACACAATAGGTTTGGAGCCTCCATGTGCTTCCTCAATATAATACTCTTGGGGAAATTCTGCACCACTGCATATGCACATATTTCATGTGCCGCATATACTTTTATTTTTTTGTGTGCAGAAAATAGCTTCTGCTGAAAGGTTGCTGCAGTTCTGCCTTTTGCCCACCAGAGGGCATTCTGGTGCTAGAACACAGAAGCTGCTTCTGGCAAGACCTAGCCAGGATAGGGAAGAGAAAGAGCCTGCCTTCTTCACAGCGCCTCTCAGGCCAGGTCAGAAGACAGGGGATATGGGAAGACAGACAGCGTGGGGCTGCTGGGGGGCAGAGGGGGGGTCACAGACAGGGTCTTATAAGGGCTAGTGGGGGAGGACAGACTGGAGCAAGGGCTGAATGGGAGTGGAGATGCAGGGCCATAGGGAGGAAGGAGGTGCAGGGCTACATGGGCAGAAGGGGAGGGAGTGAAAAGCTATGAGGGGGAAGGGGAATGGCTGAGTGGGGGCACAGAGACACATGAGGACAGGGGGTGGAAGGACACATGGAGATGAGGGGAGGGGGCTGGCTGAGGGGGTATAGGGACACGTGCAGATGGGGAGGGGAGCGCAGAACTACGGGGGGGGGGAAGACAGATGGCTGAGTGGGGGCACAGAGACACATGGGGACAGGGGCAGATGTACCTGACTGAATGGGAGAGGCTAGGGGTCAGACAGGGTCTGCATGGGGATGCTCCCAAACCATCCCTTCCCCCACCCCAAAAAAACTTGTTCCATACTTTTCCCACGCATTCCCAACAACCTTTCAAGTTCATACCCAGGCTCTTTCCCAGCAATTACTTCCCTTTACCTCAGCTTCTCCATTATCCTTGACTCCCCCAAGCCTTTGCACTGCTTCTGAGTAGTGCAGAAAATACAGTTCTGTACTGTAGTTTAAATGAATTATTACTCAGAGTTCTGTATTAATATACTTAGTAAGAAATCTATTTGTAAAAAAAAAATTCCCTGAATCTTTTTTGTTGTTTGTATTGTTACAGACATACTTGCTGACAGGTATTTTGAAATAAAGTGCTAAAATAATTGAAACTGGTTTGATTATATTGTGTTACTTTGATAAATAAAATATGCAGATTTTTGTAGAATTTTAAAATGTGTGCAGAATTTTTAATTTTTGGTGCAGAATTTTTAATTTTGTGACACAGAATTCCCACAGGAGTAACATAAATAATCAACATAAACAATAATGGAGCTTGGGGGGCATTACTTGGAGGTCGAGGGAGGGAAAGCAGCTTTTTAGGAGTTGTTTCTGTGGTGGAGGTTGAGTGCAGCCACAACCAGCTGTACAGTGACAGTGGGGCAATGTGGGGCAGCATGGCTGAGAAACATTTCTTGGGGGAATGGTGAGGGAGCAGAGGAAAGTCTGGTGTATTGTCAGCTCTGGCAACTATGGGATGTATCCACACTGGTACACAATCAATTGAGACTAATACGATAGAGCCTCATTCAATGTCCACACACCCAAGGAAACTAGCATGGCTTTGTATGACTTTTAGAGCAACTGAAAAAATTGAGGGCAGGGGGAATAGTCACTATGAAAAACTATATGTTTAGTGTTGGTCAAGGCATGGTTTCTGTAGCGGAAAAAGTCTTTATTGAAATTTGTTGTGCAATCATTTTTCAGTATTTTAATATTCTGATTTGTATCTCTTTTTGTAATCTGAGTTCTTACTTGGCGTACTGAGGTCTACAGAAAAATAATATAGATCTACAGCATGTGCAATGCATATGCAGAACACTGAGCATATGTAACAAAGGAGGATTTGTTGTTTTACCGGAAAAGGTATGTTGGAAGGAAATACCAGTAAAAAGGTAAAATATGCTATTAGAATTTTGTATTTATCCCATGCCCGACTTGTGGCATACTAGCCATTATATTGATTTATAGTTACTGAAGATCCTGGTTATCCAGCAGCTACACAAAGAGATCTTTAACCATTGACAGATTTATCCAGACAAAGGAGGAATTTAGCAGAGTATAGCACACCAATACAGCCGTAACCTTCTCAGATGTAGATGCTTTACTTCATTTTTTTAGGCTTCCTTTTTTTTTTCTTGTTGACTTCTGAGCAATAAAACAATATTATGCTTTGAATTGTTCTTAATGAGAAAATGGCCAGGTCCCAATTTAGAACATTATTATGATGGATGAGAAAAAGCTGTACATTTTTTACTCAGCAGCCAGATCGCTCACAAAATGTGGTGACAGATGCATACAAACAAGTTAAAAGACCCATTACAATAAGAACACAACACAACTTTAAAAAGGGGAGTCGCTGCATTTACAAGAATCCAAAACCAAGCCATCTGTCTGTTCATGTTACAAGCATACTTTTTTTTGAGTATGTAATTATGTATCCATCTTTTCTATTCTGAGATTGCCTGTGAAATTGTTACTTATAAAATCAGAAGTAGTATAATGTGTAAATAATTTGCTTGAATTATTTTAAATCTTCTGGAGTTCTAAAATAGAGTAATACTTTTTTGTTGCTATACTTCATTATTAATTTTCATAGCTGGCTTTGTGCAAGAGTAGTGGTATATACATTTGGAATTTGTCAACATATTGTGTTTGTTAGTTGCTTTATCAATAAGCAAAATGTAATAGATTGGACCAATATTTTTTTTGAACTTCAGATCACCTCTTCAAAACTACATTTATTAATGAAGTGGGGCCATTGCATTTTGACCTGGTCAATAATTACCTAAGGCAGTGTTCTTCATTGCAAGGCCTGCAAGCCAGTGGCAGCTCCTATCGACCCTAAGTGTGGCTCCCTGTCAATCACAATCTCCGGTGGTGCAGCGGGCTGCCACTAAGTTAGGCTCCCTGCCTGCCCTGGCCCCACGCAACTCCCAAAAGCAGCCAGCATGCCCCCATGGCCCTGGGTGGGAGCAAAGGTCTCTGTGCACTGCTTCTGCCTGCAAACACCGTCCCTGCAGCTCCCATTGGCCGGGAACGTGGAACTGTGGCCAAAGGGAATTGCAGGGGCAATGCCTGCAGAGTGGGGAAGCCTGTAGAGAAGGGCAGCATGGAGAGCCACGTGCCCCCTGCCCAGGGGCCACAAGGGTACATTGGCCCCTTCCAGGAGCGGTGTGGGGCTGGGGCCACCCAAAGTAAGTGCTGCCCCCTTCAATGGGCAGATTCTGAATAGCTCTACAGCATTAAAACCAGGAGTAGCATGAGTACAACAGGCCCAGCTATGCTGGACCAGCATTTCTCTTCCACCACTCAACCTGCAGCCTCCTGGGGCCAGCCCTCCATACCCGCTCCTGCACCCTAAGCCCCTGCCTTTTTAATTCCATATATTTTCCTGGTTATTATTATATAAAAGGAGTATCATTTTATTTTACCAGTACGCTTTGTTTTAGTAACATGAGTGGCTCTGAAACATTACATCATTAAGAAGTAGTAAGCAGTGTGTTAATTTAGTAATTGATATGGCTCTCACATTGAAGGTTTTTTGCCAAAGTGGCCCCCTACTTCAAAAATAGTGAAGAGCACTGACCTAAAGGAACTAGAATAAAGGGGCAAGAGCAGGTGAATGATTCTTTTACCAGGACTAAACAGAGCTACTTTATGCACAATGGATGAGGTTCAGCATAGCCTAATATGTTAGAATGTAGTTCCTATCCACACTTGGAGAAAATATTAATCTTTCAGAGAATATACACTATGTATATGTCACTCATACAGTTAAGGTGAGCTGTTGGTATTTTCCATCCATGTTTTCAATTATTCATAATTGACCTGCAAAAAATTCACTTAATACTATCCGAATATGTGCAATGTGCCCAGCCATTTGATGGTGTTGTCATCAGCCAGATTGAGAGCTGTTAGCCTGCCATCAAAATAAGTCTGAGGGCACTTGTCAAGGTTATGCAACTTAGTCTGAAGTTGACTGCAGCTGCATTGTGGGTCATTAGAAAAATTCCATTTAAAGAGATTGGCTATACATTTGGCCTGTCCTGTTCAAAACCAGTTCAGAGATGACCACAGGGGTCTTGGCAGATCAAAACATGGTGGACAGATGGTTGGAACAGTGATGAGAGTGATTAATTACTGTCTATGCATTGCACGAAGCAGATTCCACCATCATGTCCTGTGGTGGCATAAATGACCATACAGGGCAGCTAGAAGACAGGCACGCTGGTTGGTGGTGAAGAGGTCTGCATACAAAGACAGGTTGCTGTTCTCACAGATCTTGGCCAGCAGCATGACAGAGGCCTTCTCATGGCAAATATGGGGTGGTGCTATGTTACTAAGTATTGGTAGCCAAGGCAGTGGAGTTGCCCGTAAAGTCCCGGTAATAATACACATAGTTTTGTTAAGCTCTACATCAACCATCCTTGTGTGAGACAAGTGACACCAGACAGGAGCACAGTACTCTGCTGTTGAATAGCAGAGGGCAAGAGCTGATGTTCTAGGTGTCTAGGTGTTCGCACCCCAGGTTGACCAGGCCAATTTTCTGAGCAGGTTATTCTGATTGCTGACTTTGGCTGTCGTCTTCCTCAAGTGATTGTGGTACGTTAATGACCTGTCCAATATCACACTGAGGTAAACTGGGTTTGGATCATGCTCCAGGCATTGGCCATTGAGGAAAACATTTAACTCGTGGCTTGTGCTTGTATTATGCAGATGAAATACATTAGAAACCATCTTGGAAAAGCTTGGCTGCAGGCCCCAGTGACTACAAGAGTCTGCCGTGAGCTTCATGTCATCATTCAAGTCCTTCTCAATTTCTGAGAAGGACTGAGCTTGGTAGCTGTAACACATGTCGTCGGCATAGATAAACTTGTGAGAGTGTGTAGCTGGCAGGTTGTTGATGTACATGTTGAACAATATCAGTGAAAAAACTGAGCCTGGAGAATGGCCGTTGATCTGACACTTCCAAGAGCTACAGCAGTTACCCATGTATACGCTAAACTGCTTGTTTTGAAGAAACTAACACTTAACATTAAACTTCCCACACAGTTTCACTAAGGATTATTTAACTAAGTGCAACCTACAACTAATTAAGTGGAAGCAGTGTTCCCTTTTAAAGTTAGTAAAAAGTTTTGGGATGTAAGAATTTGTCTCCTTCATATAACTTTTAGTCCATAATTTAGATACATTATTAAAAAAAACCTTTTCAAAGCGATGTGGTATAATTAAATACCAGACAAACCTTCTGTCAACAAAAATAAGCTAACCGTTTTCAAGCTTGGTTGAGGAGATCCCAGCAGTGGAATCCATACTGGATGTGTTTTGGTATAGGAACTTAATTCCAGTTAAGAGAAACATGAGAGGAAGAGAAGTATGATAAGCTTGATATTCCTGAAGTGCTGAATATCCGCCTCTAGTTGATAAATTTGAGGCACTGAAATCCCTTCTTGCTGGTAGTAAGGAAAATTCTATCTGCCCCCCAGGGCTTTCCTGGCTGCCAGAAGAGAGATCTCCTTCATTCTACAAAAAGAACAGGAGTACTTGTGGCACTTTAGAGATTAACAAATTTATTTGAGCATAAGCTTTCGTGGGCTACAGCCCACTTCATTGGATGCACTCCTTGCATCTGCAACCATGTTTTTGGTGGTGTAACCTGAGTAACTTTTGTCACCTGCTAGGTGTTTCTTATGTGTCAGTTGAAAGAATACCCTCCTCTTCGTCACTGCCCCCCACACACACCCCATTCCCCAACCCCAAAATGCCCACAATTATTTTTTTTCCCATTTTGGTAATCTTCATCTTATCTGAAGAGTTCTGTTTTTTAAATCCTCTTGTATATTTTAGAAGAATATAGTTATAGAAGATTTTTCTATGTGTTGCATGCATTGAAATCTTAATGATAATATTTTATTAATCTGTTAACAGACATGCCACACATTTTGGGCTATTTTCTTTTTTTATACCCACATTCTATGTTAACTTATGCTAATACTGATAAAACAGATGAGAAAATATTAATACTGATTAGCTTTCATCCTTCTTAGGAATGCATTAAATCAACACAATCTATCCAATGCCAGTGTGCACTTCGGATAGCATCCGTGCTCTTCATAGAGGAATATGATATGCCCATGTCTTTCTGCAACAGATGTTTACTCCAAAAACAAACATGAGATAATTTCAACACCGTATAGTACTTTGTGTGACAGCTTGAGTACAATGTTAATATTATTCTTGCCTTTCTGTGGTAGTAATTTTTTCCTGTGCACAAACTTCAGCAGAATAACTGGAAAGTTCTTTTCACTCAGACTTTGAATATTAATATGACACTGGCTGAGGGAACTGGTAACGATGTAGGCTTTAATAATACTGGCAGTCATAAGCATTGAAGTGTAGCTTGCAATATCTTTAGTAGAGATGAAAATTGTGTCACAGCACAGTGGTGCAGTAGAATTGAAGAGCCAGTTTTATTATCTACCTGACAAGTCCTTTTAGTTCATTCTGCTAGAATATATCTGTCTTTCAAGGCAAGAATATGCAAGTTTCTAACTTCCATGTTCAGTATTCTCTTATTCTTATTAATTCAGGCAATTAGTTTTTTAAAAAACAACACTAAACATCATTTTTAGAAGCCAACTGAACATAGTCTGGCACTACAGTACCTATTTTAACATATTTTAGTCTGATGTACAAATGTTAAAATGGACGCAAGACAGAGATTATGTAGCTTTTACTTACACATCGATAAAAATAGATTTATCCTTTTATATAAACATTTTAAATACTGGTTCAATATGTCTATATGTTGTCCATCTAGGTGAATGTTTGCAGGAAGGGGTTCCTTTGAGGTTATTATGTGTACTTTCAATATATTTCATGAAAGTTTTGTATTGCTCATCTCAATTAATACTTTATATTTGTGTTTTCGTAGCTTGTGTGTGCAGTTAGCTCTATGATTTAACATTAATTTGTGTCCTGCATTGAAAATTTTCCCACCAGAGGTTCACTTTAAAGGCTGGGAAGTAGTCAGGTGATTTCCTATCTACAGTAGCTTAATGTGAGAAATTCCTGATGTTTAAAAGTGATGTTTTACACTGATTTTCTCACCCTTTTTGACAATTTGTTGACATCTATCATAAAATTTGATATTGATTTCAAAGTAAAAAAATAATGCATGCTATTCTGTGTGGGATTTAAAATATTTTGGGTGAATGTTTGTATTTTTGAAATTTAAGGAATTAACAACATAGCTAGAAATTGAAACATTTTAATAGTATTTGATAGCTAGATTACAATGCAGTCTTCAAAGGTAATGGTTTTTAGTGTTAATTAAGAAAATCTGCGGACCAAATCCTGCCTGTCTTCTTGTAAGAAGTAGTCCTTTTGTAATGAATGGGATCATTTATCTGAAAAAAGGTGAGCAGGATTTGGTTCTACGCTTATGGAAGTGGTAAGGAACTAATCAAACTGAATCTTAGCTAAGAATATATGCTATGGTAGACTGTAGTGAAATGAGTTAAATGCTGACTGTAAAAGGTATTTGCATGATCAAATCAAAACTAACTTCCCATAGGACCTTTGAGGTAGACTAATAGTTTATCTACTAAAACATCTAGCAGTGTTAATGATATTCTACTCTGATTATTGGAACATAATTGTAGACGTGCCTTTGACAAATCTGAGAATCTCAATTTCAGCCAAATATGGTCACACCAAAAGTTAGTTATTTTCAGTATGCTTTCTGTTCTGTCTGCACAACGTATTCACTTTTCAGAGAAATATGTAAGTTCCATATTGGATATTATGTGGCGTCCAGTTCTGGGTGCCACATTTCAGGAAAGATGTGGACAAATTGGAGAAAGTCCAGAGAAGAGCAACAAAAATGATTAAAGGTCTAGAAAACATGACCTATGAAGGAAGATTGAAAAAATTGGTTTGTTCAATCTGGAGAAGAGAAGACTGAGAGGGGACATAACAGTTTTCCTGTATGTAAAAGGTTGTTACAAGGAAGAGGAAGAAAAATTGTTTTTCTTAACCTCTGAGGATAGACAAGAGCAATGGGCTTAAATTGCAGCAAGGGAGGTTTAGGTTGGACATTAGGAAAAACTTCCTAACTGTCAAGGTAGTTAAACACTGGAATAAATTGCCTAGGGAGGTTGTGGAATCTCCATCATTAGGGATTTTTAAGAGCAGGTTGGACAAACACCTGTCGGGCATGGTCTAGATAATACTCAGTCCTGCCTTGAGTGCAGGGGACTGGACTAGATGCCCTCTTGAGGTCCCTTCCAGTTCTATGATTCTATGATTATGTCAAATAAGTTCAATAGAGGACAAATGTCCAATAGTGTAGCATATCTGATTTGCCCCATAATGTATAAACTACTACCATGCTCCCTATAAAATGAGTATTATTCAGTTGAGTAGGTTGCTTGATTAGGAGACTTGGGTTATATTCTGAGCTTTGCCATTGACTTGGTCTGTGACCTTGCACAAGTCATTTAAACTCTGGGTGAAAAATGTGAATCCATTTAAATGAATGGCAAAACTCCAATTGATTTATGTGGAACTGGGATTTCACCCCTCTGTATCTATTTCCTTACTGGTTGAATGATGATGATACTTCTCTTCCTTTGTAAAGTGCTTTGAGATGTACATATGGAAAAATACTACAGTAGAACTTCGATTATAAGAACAGCCATCTTGCAAATTACTAGTTATATGAACCATTTTTCCCAAATGGGTCGGGGGGAATCACATAACAAAATTAATGTCAATGAACAAGTTGATATTCTTTCATGTTCTGGTGCCTTTGATGCACTGGAAATTGCCTTGGAGTGCTTTGAAAGACAAGAACAAGTGATCCAGTTTGCCATACTGCAACTAATGTGCCACACTTACTGTGATTTTGAGATGTTCCCTTTTACAAACTATTCTACTTTATGAGCTCCTCAAACCCAATTACCTTATAAAATAGGGGTTCTACTCTATATAAATATACATCAGCATCACTGTTGTTTTACCACCACAATGTTGAAAGCAAATAATTAAATAAGGCTATTGCTTTTGGTTGGTTCCGAGATTTCTTATTACAATTACTGACGTTTTAAACGTGTGTTTTAAAGAATGCAGTCCATAGCTTTTACAGATTTTTAAGACTTTTTTCTTCACTTTTCATGCTATTTGTACATTTTATTTTTTCCCCTTTATCAATAATTTTCCCTCTGTTCCCCATACAGAACAGCTTTTTACAAGGCTGTTCATAATGTACGAACTATTACACTGGCTATTCTTAAAAAAGTTTTTAAATAATCACGTAGAAAATTATATAAAAAAAAGAGTACTTGTGGCACCTTAGAGACTAACAAATTTATTTGAGCATAAGCTTTCGTGAGCTACAGCTCACTTCATCAGATGCATTCAGTGGAAAATACAGGGGAGAGATTTATATACATAGAGAGCATGAAACGATGGTTGTTACCATACACACTGTAACGAGAGTGATCACTTAAGGTGAGCTATTACCAGCAGGAGAGCGGGGTGAGGGGGACCTTTTGTAGTGATAATCAAGGTGGGCCATTGCCAGCAGTTGACAAGAAGTCTGAGGAGCACAAGAACAAATCCGCACAGACACACCCCTGGAACCCCAACCAGGGGTATTCTATCTGCTACCCAAGATCCATAAACCTGGAAATCCTGGACGCCCCATCATCTCAGGCATTGGCACCCTGACAGCAGGATTGTCTGGCTATGTAGACTTCCTCCTCAGGCCCTATGCTACCAGAACTCCCAGCTATCTTCGAGACACCACTGACTTCTTGAGGAAACTACAATCCATCGGTGATCTTCCTGAAAACACCATCCTGGCCACTATGGATGGAGAAGCCCTCTACACCAACATTCCACACAAAGATGGACTACAAGCCGTCAGGAACAGTATCCCCGATAATGTCACGGCTAACCTGGTGGCTGAACTTTGTGACTTTTTCCTCACCCATAACTATTTCACATTTGGGGACAATGTATACCTTCAAATCAGCGGCACTGCTATGGGTACCCGCATGGCCCCACAGTATGTCAACGTTTTTATGGCTGACTTAGAACAACGCTTCCTCAGCTCTCGTCCCCTAATGCCCCTACTCTACTTGCGCTACATTGAGGACATCTTCATCATCTGGACCCATGGAAAAGAAGCCCTTGAGGAATTCCACCACGATTTCAACAATTTCCATCCCACCATCAACCTCAGCCTGGACCAGTCCATACAAGAGATCCACTTCCTGGACACTACGGTGCTAATAAGCAATGGTCACATAAACACCACCCTATACCGGAAACCTACTGACCACTATTCCTACCTACATGCCTCCAGCTTTCACCCAGACCACACCACACGATCCATTGTCTACAGCCAAGCTCTGCAATACAAACGCATTTGCTCCAATCCCTCAGACAGAGACAAACACGTACAAGATCTCTATCAAGCATTCTTACAACTACAATACCCACCTGCTGAAGTGAAGAAACAGATTGACAGAGCCAGAAGAGTACCCAGAAGTCACCTACTACAGGACAGGCCCAACAAAGAAAATAACAGAACGCCACTAGCTATCACCTTCAGCCCCCAACCAAAACCTTTCCAACACATCATCAAGGATCTACAACCTATCCTGAAGGATGACCCATCACTCTCACAGATTTTGGGAGATAGGCCAGTCCTTGCTTACAGACAGCTCCCCAGCCTGAAGCAAATACTCACCAGCAACCACGCACCACACAACAGACCCACTAGCCCAGGAACCTATCCTTGCAACAAAACCCGTTGCCAACTGTGTCCACATATCTATTCAGGGGACACCATCATAGGGCCTAATCACATCAACCACACTATCAGAGACTCGTTCACCTGCACATCTACAAATGTGATATATGCCATCATGTGCCAGCAATGCCCCTCTGCCATGTACATTGGTCAGACTGGACAGTCTCTACGTAAAAGAATAAATGGACACAAATCAGACGTCAAGAATTATAACATTCATAAACCAGTCGGAGAACACTTCAGTCTCTTTGGTCACTCGATTACAGACCTAAAAGTGGCAATTCTTCAACAGAAAGACTTCAAAAACAGACTCCAACGAGAGACTGCTGAATTGAAATTAATTTGCAAACTGGATACAATTAACTTAGGCTTGAATAAAGTCTGGGAGTGGATGGGTCATTACACAAAGTAAAACTATTTCCCCATGTTTATTCCTTCCCCTACCCCCCCACTGTTCCTCAGACGTTCTTGTCAACTGCTGGAAATGGCCCACCTTGATTATCACTACGAAAGGTTTCCCCCTCCCGCTCTCCTGCTGGTAATAGCTCACCTTAAGGGATCACTCTTGTTACAGTGTGTATGGTAACACCCATCGTTTCATGTTCTCTATGTATATAAATCTCCCCACTGTATTTTCCACTGAATGTATCCAATGAAGTGAGCTGTAGCTCATGAAAGCTTATGCTCAAATAAATTTGTTAGTCTCTAAGGTGCCACAAGTACTCCTTTTTTTTTTGCGAATTCAGACTAACACGGCTGCTACTCAGAAACCTGTAGAAAATTATGTATGCTGTGCAGTTGCAGAATTTTAGTCCTACTATCACAAATATTTCACGATAAGCATCTTTCGTATATTTTGATATTTGAAAATATTGGCATATTGCATGATAAGCAGCATAGTTTGGTTCACTAAAAAGGGTTTCTAGATAAATAATTATTAGGAATGGTTAAATAATTTGGTTTTCTCTTTGTCTTGTCTCATGAGTACTTTTCTGACGGGAAAAGTGTGAGTCTGACTACATCTATATCTGTTTTGTCAGGTTTCTCTAAAATCTTTTTCAACCCCCCAGCTTTCTTCAGCAGTGACATTACCTAGCAAGCATAATTCTATAGCAATATATTGATTTTGGAGGGTTTTCTTTTTTTATATGAAAGTTGACTACCTGGTAGTCATCGTATACTTTTTATCACTCACTTTTGAATATCTGCTCCTGTCTTTCGCTGTAGACTCTCTCCTAGTTTGGCTAGGTGGTTGCCCAATCTCCATTTACAGGTAAGTCCTCCTTTGGAATAATACTGCTTTCTACGTCTGCTGTCTGACAGAGATGATGTTAGGTAAGGTGGGAGAAGAGAGATGTTTCAAGAGCAGATTACTCATTGCTAATCTTCTTTGTCATAGTCCTCTACTCCCATCCAGCATCCTCACCTTCTTTGCTCAGGGGTGCAGCTTGCAGTGTTTTTTTCCCTAAGTTTCTCTCCTATTTTTTTGTTTTGGAATTGTCTTGGACTAGAGCCATAATCTTTTATGTAATGGTTGTTCCTGAGCAGAGAGGGAGAAGAGGACTATACTAAACAGAGAGGGAGAAGAGAACTATATTGCTGAGCAGTCTTCCCTTATTTGGTGTGATCTTGAATGTTTCACGGGATCTCTCAAATCTCTCTTCTGCCCTCTGTCTGACTAGGCCTATAATTGATCATAGAACCTCCTGGTTAAAATCTTCTCACAGATTTTAATCTTTCTGCACAAGTTTAATTGCTTTTCCCTCTGCTGGCAGACATTTATTTGAGGAATCTCCCAACTAAACCTTTAAAGGTCAGTTTTAGAATAAAAATTTTCTTTCTGTGACTCTGGAAAAATAGAAATCCTCTATCCCATGTGCTTATTCTTCAGATCCCATTTCTAGTATTCTTTTTCATTTTGCAATCTACAGAAAATAGATTATTTCTGCTCATTTCAGAGCTGGCAAAACTGCAGATAGAGGCAGGACATTTACAGATATTCAGTGTTTGACTTGTTAGAATTTCAAGAAAGATGTTAATTGATGTGGGCACCTGTCACCTAGGACTGAAGCGATCAACTAATTTCCCACAGGGCTTCTAAACAGTCATTGACTGATTACTTTAGCTTATTACTGACCTGAGTCTGATGTGAACAAGCAATACAGAAGGGAGAAATTCTGTGTCTGATTACTAATTACTTGAATCATCCAGTTCTTCATTATTTTTCTTGTTAAAGTGTTGCTTTTAGATTGAATGAGAGTATTAATGTGATATAAAACAATATAAGTATCCACTTCATAGTTTCTGGAAATTCCTATTTTATATAGGGTCCTTTAATTCATATAAATATAATTTTTTCATTGTTGACAATTTATGAAAGAGGTAATGTCCACTAGCTCTGTTTTCCTTCACTTTGTTTATTGCACAAGTTTTCTGTTTTTATTTTTATTTCTCTTCCTTTTTACAGGGTATCAGTTCCCATAGCAGCCCTTAATGTGGTAGATAAATATCAGCATCATTGCTGAAACACCAGAGAAGAGTGCCAGCAACTATTCTACAATGTGGGTGTTGGCATAAGACACATGAACTCCAATACATTGCTAGTAACTGGTGAAAGCATCAGGCTACACTCCAACTATATTAAACTGCCACTAAGACTGCCCTCTGTACTGTTATATCAAGATTTGGGGATACAAGGTGTTCTCTTGGGACTATTTGTTTCAGTGTTTTTGTTTTCAATGTTGTTATATGCAGAAGTTACAAACAATCTTTATAAAGTGTTTTTGCCAACACACAGATCAACGAAAAGCAGATTTTAGTAATAAACAAAATATAGAGCAAGTGGTTGGAAATTGGTACATTTCTGTTTAACTACTGATATGTGCCTACTTAAGTTCAGGGTTGTGGGGGAAGGGTGTGTGTGTGTCTGTGTTTGAGAGACACTAGTACAATTACAGAGAAACTGCTTTGTGGATGGGACAAAACTTTTTCTTGATGCATTAGTAGGCAAAGATATCTATTGTTATGGTTTTGAATAAATATAGAATAAGTTCTATTATACCTGCATATTGATGATAGTTACTGATTTGTGTTGGTGTGATAGAATCAGTTTGGTCATTAGTATTTAGCAAGGAAATGTGACCTAATTCTGATAGCTTACTATTTTTACAGACAATAGGAACTACTGACTTGGCTCTTCAATTTTTTGATTTTCAGTGAAAGCTTGGTAGAAAAATATTCTGTGTTGCCTATGTGAATACATAATCAAAATGAGTATCATTATGCATATGATTTATAGACTTTGTTCTGCTAAAGAGCATACTGTTGATTAAATAGTATCAAAGAAGTTCTATAGTACAGTATGAACTTCATAACTTGCATTAGAATTTGGAAGCAAGACTTTCTTTAGACGCCTTTGGATAAATGAATGCTTTCAAATTGCCTTTAAGGTTAGTATCTTCCCTGAAGATCAGATAGTTGAAAACCTTTTGCATGGCAGTGATAACTCTCATGTTCCAAATAAGATCTCCTCTTCCCTAAGGAGGTACAATTGTTGGATCATATTAAAGAAGTTCTGTATTAAAATCACAAATGAGTTTGATTCCCCAGAGTTTAAATTCCAGGGTATTACTAATCGAGAGGTCTCTTGGTTTTTGGTACTGTTTCTCTCCCTCTATGTGTGAAACTTGCAAGCTGCTAATTGCGTTAGTACATTCTAAGACAGAGTCTGTTCTCAAAGCAATTTGCACAGAGAGACTCAAAGCAATACTCTGTAACAACAGAAACAGCACCCAGAGACTCCCCACCCTTTTGTTGTATTAACAATTGTGATTAAAATAGAGATAGAGGATGTATGTGGATGGATGCTTGGTGTGGATAATAACTGAATGATCAGGGAGGTGCCAGCCTAAGAATCCAGTGTCCATCGGCTGAAGAAGGCGTCAAGTGGAAATAACCAGAGGACCCCCGGAGGGCAGACTGGAATCCACCCAACAGCCTCAAGAATGGGAGAACCAAAGAACAAGATAACATCTAGCAGCACAGAGCTGTCAGGAATGTGCTATCTGCTGATTGATTCAGCAACAGCATGATGAAGCAATTCCCATAGACTGGCATAGGAAGAAATTCCTATAAAAATGGACTCTAGAAAGTGAGAACGTTGGGGTCTGATTCTGCAAACCAACTTCCAGGAGTATCAGATGAGCATCTGACAAGGCCCTGCTCCCTCCTCATGTCCAGGCCACCTGGCCAGTGGCTTGGCATGAGCAACTCTAAGGCTGGTAACTATGATAACAACCTTGCAGAACCTCTGTGTGTGTGTGTGTGTGTGTGTGAGTGTGTGTATGAATGAATGTGTGAATAAATATGAGATTGAATGGAATGTTATAACTATAACTAACTGCTTACTATGATTCTTTCTGTATTCACAATAAATGTGGTATTTTTCCTTTTCCCTTTTAATAAGATCCTGCTGGTTTTTAATTTATTAGTATAACACAATACTTAAACAGTTTTGCCTTTAGCTATATAAATTGTATGTGAAATATGAATGAATATACATTATTACTCTTCACAGCAAACTCTAGGACTTAGAATTAAATTCTTCTCACAAAGTGCATTCTTTATCTTAATTATGGGGGAAAATAAACACCTTCAAATAAAACTCCATATATATGATCTTTCTTTCTACGTCAACCTTAGCAGTGAGTCTCTTTGAAATGATAACTTAATGCTTGGTAGAAAATGGTTCAACTTTCTGAGACTTCTAGGCCTTTGGCGAAGAGGCACTTTTGAAATGAACAATGTTCAATAAAAAGTACAGTGTGATCAGTGCACTGAAATATGTCACCTACAAGGAAAATTGGAGTAAGTAAAAGTGTATTTTTATATATTTTTTGTTGGCATGCACCAGCTCTCATTTGACTGCATGCTTATGTTGTTAGACTTACAAACTGGAGTGGTGGGGGGAGATATAAAATTGGCTCTTTAACAAGGATTGCACATCACAGTAGCCCAACGGATATGAGGTTTTCTATAGTGGAAATAGAGGCTAAATTATTATTGTTTACCTCTTTGTAGGAGACCTGAGTCAACTCTTATTGGAGTCAATGGGCGACTTTAATGGGAAGTGGATCTGGTCCATAATTGAATAGAAGAAAACAAAATTATGTCACAATAGTGCTCACATTTGGATAACCATAACCAGTTGGGAAGCAACTGATCAAAATATCTGGGTATGACCACATCTAGCATATCCCTTGGTTCTATACTGTGGGAAACACCTACTAAGTCTGAGCATAATTAGAATGAAGCTAGGATGAAGCTCTAATTACTCTTCTTAGAAGTTCTAATTACAGTAGAACCTCAGATTTATGGATACCTCCGGAATGGAGGTTGTCTGTAACTCTGAACAAAGCGCTGTTTGGGCTCCAGTTCCAGCAGGTGAGCTGATTGGTTACTTCCAGTTTCACCTGGTGTCCGGTTGACCAGTCAGTCCGTAACTCTGGTGTTCGTATCTTTGAGGTTCTACTGTACTCTTCTTAAATTAGTAGAAATAATTGAGAAGCAAAAAAAAGGTTAGAAATCCAATCCACAAGTGGAAATATTAGTATATTAGTAGCCAGCACATTAATGACATGATTTTCTTGCTGTAACTTTTATCTTCTGTGCCTCCAATCTATCCATTTAGTTTTATTATGTTGTGTCTCATTTAGACTGTAATATCTTTAGGACAGGGACTTTGCTATATATATGGTAGGAAATGGAATAGTTTAGCATTTGTAGGGGCTAAACAAATAAGATACTAGTTCAGTGACTCTGACCTACAAACTTTTCCTTGACTCTAGATATTGTTTCTTGGAGTTCAAGTGGGTATTTATGCCAAACCTAAGTGCTTTTAAAAGTGCATCTAAAATGCTTTTAAGTACCTCTGGAAGAATATGTGAAGTTGAGGCCAACATATCAAAGTCCAGCTGGCTGGTTTTCAGAGCCAGAGAAATTGGTGACAGCTCTACCTTGCTTTCCTTTCTCCAGACTTTCAGCAGCATTAAGCTTCTGGGGTTGCTTGTACTCAGCTACATTCGCCTTGCCTGCCTTTCTTCAGTGGGTGCTATGGGTGTCTGAATGGAGCATTTCTGATATCTGCTCAGTTCCCCCTCCCCCCCCCCACCACCACCAGTTGTTTAACAAGTTGATGTGCTTTGCTAACGTCATCTCCCTAGTAGTTTCATGGATGCCATCTCCTAATTCCCTATTCCTGGCATCTTAAAAAGAACGTTTCTCTTTGATAACAGGGCTGTATGCTCCTTTCTGCTGCCAGAGGGAGTCCTGGCGCTTACTTTTAAAAATCATAGCAAAGGGTAGGGTTTACTTTTACCAAAGGGAAGTGGTCCCTAAAATTCCCTGGATAAAAATATACATATACACGTGGGGTGTTTTTCTTATTTGGGAGGAAATAGGAACTAAACTGTACTCTGTGCTATGACATCTGAGATTGAGCCCTGACCCCGAGGCCCTCTTGATGGCAGAAGGGGCAGTCAGCCCAGCAGCAGAAAGGGTTTTCTGAAGAATATGACCTTTCCTTTGTAGCTTTTTATTTTTAAGGTTAAAAACACACCCACACCCAAACCCATCGCATGTATGTGTCTATCTCATAGCAAGGTATTACTGAGATAGAAATTCTACTGATTTGCACTGTGAGATTGCGGGGCGGGGGAACGGACAGTGGTTATTCAGTGTTCCTTCAAGGCAGTTATTGATCAGCTGAGCCATCATTCATGTTCTGAGGTTCCAATAAAATAGGATTTGGACAGGCAGTGAGCAGGTAAGAAGCAGGAAATGAAAAGACCTGGGAGTATTAAAATGGGGATGTAAGAACTGGAGAGTATTTTAGAATATTTTTTTTGAAAAACAGTTCTGGAATGCAGGAGATATGTTTGGTTTTTTTGGTATAGGAGCAAGGAGAGATGGAACAAAGGGGAAGAATTAAAAGTGCAGTGGGGTCATAAAGAGCACCTGAAACAAAAATAACTTTTTAAATTTCAAAATGAATATCTGAGTTGTAACACTGTAGCACATCTTCCAAACATATGTAATAAAATTAGTCAAAAGTTGACAAATGCGTAAGCAATGCACTAATAAAAGGCTTGTTCAGACGTAAAATGGATTGTGCATGTTTGATTTATGATATGAGGTTAGATGTACACTCAGCTGAAAATTCATCGTGGGAAAATTGACGGTATCCTCTCATGTGATTTAATAAATGTGTATTTTTTCCTGTGTCTTTTGTGTATTTTGTTTTAATTTGAAGTACAGTACAGTTTATTAAGAGAAAACACATTGTGATCTATCGACTAGAAAATGGTTACCATATGTAGATAAGTCAGACTGGATGTCTGTAATTATATAAAAGAATGTAATTATGTAAAAGTATAATATTTTCTGTCATAGCATCATAATATTTTGTGGAACTTCTTGATTGTGTTCCACTTATTTGGTTTGACATAGATACCCAAAAGGCCCAACAGGAAAACCACATGGCTTGAGCAATTATACACTTAAATAGGAAGCATCAAAACAGGGAAATCCAGGGTGCAAGTTACAACTTCCCATTCATCTTTTGCTCCTGGGAGAAAACATATCATGTAAACATCTCCTCCTCTCTCAGCATTGTTGAAAAGTTACTTTTAAAGTAATGCTGTGCCTATTACTCAGTAATCCTAGTAGTAGTAATAAAAAATACTTAGATCTTACACATTTTGTACACCTATATTTCAAAGTATGGTACAAAGAAATGGCACTATTTTTTAACCCTATTTTACCACAGGTAACAGTCCCTGCATGGTACCACCTCCACAAAACCCTATTCATGGTTTGGATAAGCAAGCAGCAGTAGTCAAAGTATATCTTTGCAGGTTGGTCTCCAGTGCCAAGGAAGTTGTTTGTCTGGTCTTGCTGGAGGAGCCACTTCCTAACCCAAAGGAGTCATTCAGCTTTATTAAGGTGCTGGGTAGGCAGGGGCTCACTAGGGTCCACTCACTAGGGTCCACTACTGATGTCCTCTGCACTTGCTCTTGCACCAAAGTCCTCTGTGATGGCTCTTGGAGAGGAGTTTTCTGTACCATCTCTTACAGGAAAATCCATAATCTGTTGTGTCTTTTGCCATGGAGTCCCTTGTGTCATCTCTCACAGCGAAGTCCCCACTGGAGGGGACCTGAGAGTGCTTAGGGCCAAAGTCTTTTGGGGCCTTGAGAATCCCCCATTATGTGTGTGTGATCCCAGGGGAGCAGTTCTAAGAGCACCATTGTTACGCTTGCTGGCTTTGAACATTTGTTGCCCTGTCTCTAAGGACAAGCTCATGGCAGCTTGATTCTCCAGATAGTGGGCTAGCACTTCTTTGAAAGGCAGGTATCCCTCTAACCCCATCTCTTTTACCTTTTAATCTCTTCTCTAGATTGATAACCTAGATTGATAAACTTTTGAGCTCTGGACACAAGTATTTCTAGGTCCAGTAAATCCTCTCACTAAAGGGGGCGACATTTATTCCTGTTGGATCCAGTTACTAGATACCATGGATCTCTCAGCCACCATTTCCCAGAGTCCGGGAACCCAATTCTCAATTGTGTGAATTTGCTGCAAGGGCCTGTGTCTTAGACTCTGCCTCCCTTTACTTTCTGGACTGGGCGATTTAGTAAGAATTAGACCATTTCTGATATGCACAGTATGTCTCCCCTCAGATTTTTCAAGCGGTGGCCTGGAGATGGTTTGTGGCCTCACTGCCTTTTCACAGTGTTTGTGCCTATCTCTGCCCTGATAACCCTGTATTTAGAGCCCTGCAAATCTGGGCATATCTACTTGATATCCTTGGATGTGGATACAGCTGTATTGTTTACCCTCTTTGCAGATCATGGATCAGATGCGGATCCAAATTTTTTATCTGCACAGGGTTCTAGAGCAGTGGTTCTCAACTGGGGATCTGTGCCCCCCCCGGGTGCCATGGTTTCAGGGGAACTGCCGTGGGGCTGAAGTCCAGAGCCCCAGCATCACCTGTGGGGTTGAAGCCCGGAGCCCTGGTGCCATGGCGCTGAAGTCCATGAACCCCCTGAAACCAGCTCACAGCCCCCCCCAGAGGGCCATGGATGCAGGTCACTTGCAGCCCAATCAGCACAGATCTGCGGCCCATGTGACATCCTCAGAGTCATACAGGTAGTATTGGATGCAACCCACATAACAAGTTGTAGGCCACATATGCGGCCCACGATGGTAAATAGGTTGAGAACCACTGCAGAGGGTGGTGGTGTGGATGAGGATTTGGATACATATAAAAGGTGAAGTGCGGATCATGGGCGGGATACAATTTATGTGGATCAGATGCAATCCAAATTTTTATATCTGCTCAAGGCTCTACCTATATTCTCCTTCCTCCATCCATTAGAGTTCCTTTGTGTCTCATTGAAACCTACCCACCTGATAGCTTGGCAGACACCTGGTTGGATTCACACTTTGCTGTTTGTGATGTACCCTCCTGGGTAGCTCGAAGTGTGATACATCCCTGCCTTTCCCATGGTTCATCTTGCATTCAGTCCATCCATTTCTTCCAACTAGGTACCATTCTTGCCCTACTTCAGAGGCACTTTTCTTGTGACATCCTGTGAAAGGATAAATAACATCTCCCAAGTCATTTTAGTGTCTGAAAATGCATTTTTAACACATGCAAAGAGCACAAACAGAGACAAAACTACAACTCATTTTATAGTTTTTCTAAACTAATGTTATTGAACTGAATCCATAGCAATGAGTCAGTTAATAGGTGGTTATGTGGTAAAATTTAGTCTTCAGAAGACTAAGGCATTCTCAGCCACAGATGGAAAATAGGAAGGACAGAGGTGCCACCAATGACTGAGGTCCTCGTAATGACAGGAAATTGGTTAAGTGAGATGGCCCAAAATGATCGCAGCAGACAACCCTTGCTTGATGTTGCTGAGGAAGGTAAAAAAATCTGCAAGATCTTGGCCAATCTGACCCAATGGAAAATTCCTTCCTGACTCCAAATGTGATGGTCGGTTTAACCCTGAGCACAAGAGCAAGAGTTACACAGCTGAACATCTAGAACCGTACGATTTACTGAACTGCATCAGACCGTTAGTCCCATCCAATCTAGTCTAGTGTCCTGCCTCTAGCTGTGGCCAGTATCTGAGTTTGAGATGAAGATTATGTGTGTGTGTGTGTGTGTGTGTGTAGAAACCATTCATCCGGCCAATTTTGAATTAGAAAAGATTTCTTCCTGGCAATTGGCTGAAACCTGAGATTAGAGTATACTTAATACTGGTCTCTCTGTAGATAAGATAACAACATTTGATAGCAAAACGGAGGTTAATTTCTGTTCATGTCTTGGAAGCGAGGGATTGTGCCACCCTTATTCACCTTGAGTAGTACTTTAATCAGCGAGTAATGTCATTCATATACCACATGCTATTGACTCACTACTCAGCCACAGAAAGGGTGTCACATGCTGGGTTTAATGTGACATAGCAAATGTGCACAAGACATATCGGTCACAGTCTGGCCTTTTGTCCATTTGGGGGAAGAAGTTACTCACTATGGTGAGTTCTTTGTCACACATGCAGCGCTGCTGGTGTCTGTGGTTCTATTTGGGTGCTCAGCAGTGGGAGTAAGGGATTCACAACTTAGCTCTAAGTAAGAAAAGAACCTCAATCTTCGCTTCTCCGTAAGATGTCTGTGTGTGTGAGGTAGACTCTGAACTGTCTCATGGGCTTCCCTGATGATCTGTAATGTCTGGCTGTTATTCTTTCTTTCACATTCTTTTTCTTCTTTCTCTTTTTTTTTCTCCCTTTTCTTTTCTCTCCATCACACTTTTTTCTGTGCATGGATCATGGATGCTTTATGTACTGTGGGACCTCTGGAAAGAAATGTCATTATTAAAGCTAAAACATGTCAGTGTAGCTCGGTGCTGATCCTGCCAGAACCTCTTCTTCTCCCAGCCTGTGCCTCAGAGTCCAGGGGCATGAAATGCAATAATGGAAAGATGACATCATCCCCAATGTGACACCCTGCTGATATTGTGCAAATCTGAACCAGGCACAAAAGGATCATCCTGAGAATTTCAGAGAAGAAAAAACTGCAGAAGAAATGAGCAAGAAGGAAAGAGCGGGCTAAGAAAGAAATATTGTGATGAGGAGATACTGATCTCTATTAGACCCAACCCTGGAACCACAGGCACACAAACTGGGATGTTTCAAATTTGGATTTAAAATTTGCTGTTCCACCCCCATCTGTGGTGTGAGCTAATGACACAAGTTGGTGTGAGCTCAGGAAGACCTTGAAGCCTTCCCATTCCCACACCAAGAGGGGGAGAAGGCCCGGGACAAATAGAGAGTGGACTGTCATCTGTACTATCCCCTTTTTAGTGCATTCAAGAAACTCACTGGACTTACCTATGTGCGGGAGATTATGTAGTTCGGTGAGGGTTTCCTTTCATGTGCTGTAACTTTATCACTGTATTATCTATTAGAGGTGGATGTGAAACAAAACTGTGGATCCCCAGCAGCCCCTGTCTTTAGGGGAAAAGGGGAGTTCTGTGTCTGGATCCAAACTTTTTAGTTTGGGCCCATTTCTAATAGTGATAGAGGTTAACTGGTAAAGCCATGGCAGAGCTGGGGAAGCAGAGATGGTTCTCAAAGTATAGCATATCTCTGTTGTCATGGAAAGCAAGCCATGAGACTCTTGCCTGGTCTTGAAGGCAATGTTTGAAGCTCTGTATCTCCTTCCCCTCTGCCATTTGTGCCGGATTTCAGGGTCACAGGGGATAATCCATGCAGGGCCGGCTCTAGTTTTTTTGCCACCCCAAGCAAAATATTTGCTGCCCCAAGCTCTGAGAGCACAACTGCCCAAGCAGGGGGAGAAAAAAAAAAAGGGTGGCTGGAATGCCGCCCCTGGAATTGTGCCGCCCCAAGCACGTGCTGGCTTTGGCGGTGCCTAGAGCCGGTCCTGAATCCATGCCACCGCCTTCTGCTTGGGCTCTTTCTTTATATATTAGGGTTAAAATCCATCCTCAGGAGTTTGAAAGGAAAACCCTCTCCATGCCCCTGTGTATGCCCAGCTTTATCTGTTCCAAGAGATGCATCTCTGGTCTTGTTTAAATGGCATTTTTAGCTTCTGTTCTATCCCAGGTGCTCCCACGCAAAATAGTTTTAACAAGTTCAGAGAGAAGTATTAACAAAGCATGACATGGAAAGGAAGTCCAAGTCTATTCCTGGCACTGAATTGCTATATGACCTTGGGCAAGTCACTTAAGTAAAAATTCCAAACTGTAAAATTGTGGTGTTTACCTATATCACAAAAAATCACGTTTGCTGAATAAAAGGCACTGTAGAAATATACCATGGTGAAACCCAGAGGATAAAGAATGTAAACAGTTTATATATATAAACATCAAAATCATGGCCCGCATGAAGAGTAGCTTGAGTTACTAGTATGAAGCACTTTTTATGGTCTCTGTTTCTCAGGCTCAGTAATTACATGTTGGTTTCTCTTTATGTTCCATTTCTTTCAAATAAGGTTATAATTAAGCAATGATATTAATGAAATGTGAGTTAGCGCTCTACTGTCTGCCGCTGCCCGATTCAGACTGAGGGCGAAGCTCAAGGCATTTATTTAAAATTAACTATTAGTGCATTGCTTCAATATACATCTTGGATTGATTATCTGAGGTCAAAGTTAAGAGGTTCTGTTAACTTTCTTGCTCGTATACTGAACTGAAAATTGTAAAATTAAATGAATGCATTTTAAACATGGTACCTCAATTACCATCACAAATTAAAGAAAAGCAGCAATGTCCAGATAATATGGAGCCATCAAGCACTGTGAGTTTAATTAATATTTAATTTATTGAATTAAACAATATATTTTAAAGAATTAATTAAACTTGATGTAATTTCAATTAAGATGCTGTCTGTTATGTAATAGATGTTAAGTGCAATACAGTGACAGCTGATCATAGTATTTTTATGGAAAGTATGCGTTGTTAGCTATTTTGTGATTTAGTTAAACTTTGGTCATAAATTAACACATTTGGGATTATAAAAATGCTCCAGTTCTGGATACTGAATCCCTTAGTTCTTACTGGTTGACCTGTAGTCCTTCTCTCCTTTGTAAGGAACTCTAGGGAACAATGAAATAGCTGTCATCTGGAAAAGAGAAGCAGCAGTTAAATCTTTCCGAACAACACATTTTTCTGTGCACACCATGTTTAAATCCACCAGACTTTTCTTACTATGCCTTCAAGTTTTCCCCTTTTTCCTGAGCTTATTTATTCAACTTCAGAAATAGACAAAGTTACCTTTTCTTAAACTTTTCTACGCTGTGGCTTGAAGCCCATCTAGCTTCCATTAAAATCAATAGAGAGACTCCATTCAAGTTCAGTGGGAATTGGACCATGTCTTCGAATCAGAACAAAATTACTTTTTCCCTCTTCTCAATACATAATATGTCCACAATAGAAACAAGGCCTTCCATATCTTAGCGTTGCGGTACCTTCTGATTTTCACTGAACCGATAAAACCCAGGTAAATCAGGATTTAAATGAGATTAATCTCCCAAGGAATATGCTAAATTCCTTTTGGTATAATGTAATTCCCCCTCCCTGTCCATTCATGAGTCTTAAAATGTTCTGTTATGAACTATCTTCTATGCAATGTGCTATGGGAGTTTTATGCTGGAGCAAGTTCAGGTCCTGAGTGCATTATGTGTAGCATATAATGAATGTATTTCCTTTCTATTTTTTCTTCATTTTAATTGGCTGAGACAAACTTATGATAAACATGAAGCAATCACATACAATTTGTTTGCATCACAAAAGTCCTGTATCTTGCAAGTAGGGCATTAAAATATCTGGAAACCTGAGGCTGCTAAAAATTATTTCTCCTTCAACAGTGTGATTGTTCATAATCTTGTGACACAATGAGTTTGTTCTGCTGGACAAACTGCAAACTATGCATAGATGAGGGTGTGTGCAGAGACTTAACGTGCTTTCCATTAGAGACCTGGCTGTAGAGAAGTATGGGGTTCTAGTCTACTTAGGTGCACAGGAGGGATTGTCAGGGATTTGACTTAACTTTGCTTCCATTGGAGTAAATAGGAGTTTTACAACAGACTTCGTGGGGGAAAAGTTAGGCCAACACCGAAGGCTTTTGAAAAATCTCACCCATAATATTAATAATCAGAGTTATGCTTTGTACATGCACTTAATATATGATTCATTATGGGTGCTTTTATGGTACTTTATATGAAGAATTTAACCAGGAAAAAGATTAACTAATTTGAAAATAGTGTAGTGAACTAACCTAAGTATGCTAACTTAACCTGTGTTTGTTTTTATTTTTAATTCAGTTTAGTTATTTTTCTGTTGTATTTACAAATTTTGCTGTCTGCACTATGTACACAGAACGATGGAGCAACATATGAAGAAAAAATTAAGTGGAGTTTTATCCTATGTAATTTTAAAAAAAATAAATAGCACAGTGGCTGGTGAATAATTTCTCTATGGAGAGAAATAAATGGTACAATAGATGTATTGATGTTTCAAAAGTGATTTTGAGAATAGCTTGGAATCCAGGATTTAGCATTTTAATTACAATTTTCCTCACAGACTTCAGTAAGAGTCTGGATAGACTTACCTTGATTTTGAATGGCCCAATTTGTTGTTTTTGTGTTCATGGTGAGCAGCATGTAAAATATTTCAGGTTAGTAGCTAATAATTTTGCAGCTTTAAATAGAAAACTTGACTGGTGTGCATGGAGTTTAATATTTTATAGCAATGTTTTGGGTGGAAGTAGCCTACAGCTAGCTCTTAACATATTTCTTGCATATTGTATTGGCAGTCTGAATTGCTGCTATGGTTAAGCTCAAAAGTTGAAATGCACTTTTAAGCATAAACTCTCTTTAAAAGCTGATTTTGATCGATCATTCATGAAGGAGCAAAATGTCTTGTAAAATTTGTTTAAAAAGCCTCTCAATTTTCAAAAACACTTCTAGATGTTGAAAGGGAACATTTGGTATTGTAAACTTTCCATAGTGTCTTAGTTTTGATGTAAAATAACTGAGTTAATTAATTTTATATGCTAAGATAGTTGTAAAAAATGTAGCTTTTAGTTAGTACAACAGCTACATTTTCTTAAAGATTTTACAATGCTCCATTTTTTGTGACAGGATCTGTGAATGCCATGTATTGCATAATAATGCAACAAGTATTAAACAGTAATCCACTGTAGTGTTCTCCTAAGGTTGATTACTCAGGTTGCCATTTTATCATCCTCTGTGAGGGGTCTATCATGACACCTTTTCTTAAATTTTATGATGATTACCACAAATGTAAAACAAAATAAACCTTCAGAGTTGGGTAGTTTGACCTAGCTGAACAATGATTGTGTCTGAAAGTTATTGTTTGAGTAGAAGGTAGTGTCACGCTGTCTGGAGTGGCTCACAACTGTGAGTGCCTATCTCAGGGCAGGCGGTCAGAAAACAGGGCAGTCACCCCAAACTGGTGGTGTATTCTATAATTAGATTTCACCTAGCCAGTACCAAATGTGAACTCCTGGATCACTGTACCAGTCTTACCATGGAGTCACAGACAGTCCCCTTAGCCTCTCCAATCTATCTTGCCACCCAGATAAACTGAACTTTTTGATAAAAGGTCACTTAAACCAAAAATCACATCACATGAGATTTCTCCCAGTCCCAAGAGACCAATCACTTACCCCAGATCAATTGGTAGCCAGATCTTAAACCAGAGACAACGCTGGCAGCCAATTCTATAGTTAAGTAACTATAGGTTTATTAGCTAAGAAAAAAGAATGAGTTACTGAGAGTTAAAGCAGGTAAAACATATGTACAGGTAAATCACAGTATGTAATTACAAATAGTAGCAGAGATGTTGTAATCTGCCAGTTTCCCTAAAGTCTCTCAGGGCTACCCAGAATAGCTCTGGGGATCTCCATCTTCTCGTGCAGTTATTCTGCCCTGTTGGAATCCAAACAGTTCAGAGATGAAGGACCTTTCTTTGAATCCATATTTATAATACCTTCACACAGAAAGCAAGCTGACAGTGTCTCTAACCACGTGGGCTTTTCCCTTCATGATGATGAGTGAGGAATTGCAACCATCTTACATAATGGCCACTTGCTTTGAAATTGGTATTTTCTATTAAAGTCTGCTTAAGTCCTTAATTGGTATTTCAAAAAAATTCTTTGATGGTTTATTTAGTTACTTGGGTATACACAATGTAAATTTTGCTATTACATTATAATAGGAACAGATACGTGAGAACAATACAAGTAACATTCCACTAGTTTTAAACATTTAAATACACACTTAAACATTTGATATTTTGATCAACACTAAAACACAAGTGAATCGGTCTGGGGTTCTGACCAGAGCTGGCACCTGGCTTGCCAGCGTCACAGATGGTATTTGCTTTCATGATAAATTCAATGATAAAATAAGTTAACATAGAGTTAAGGTTGGTTGGTTGGTGGTGTGTTGTCCCCTTGCAGAACACTGAATTGAGCAACTCAAACATCTGAAAACCAGGAAATGTACAGTTAAGTTTGTCCATGCAGCCTAAACTCTGCTCTCTTTCAGCAATGCCCCAGTATTCCCCATTAACACACATACCTTTACTTTGCCAGCACTAGAGTTGCTGAAATGCTCAAGCTCTTCATCTCCTTTTACAACCCATTCGCTCTCACCCACAGGGTTCCATCTACTCTATTAAAGGACAAAAAGGAAAAACCGTTGTCTATGCTGCCTTCCCTCTGTTTCTCTGGGGCTGTGATAGCAGTAGGAACTATTTGGATACACTTCAGATGCATTCAGTGTATTAAGTATTCAATGCACCTGCCCCCAAGAGGGTTGCCAACTTTTGAATTCCAGAAAACCGAACACCCTTGCCCTGGCCACTGTCCCGCCCCACCCCTGCCTGAGGCCTTGTCCCCCGCTCACTCCATCTCCCCTCCTTCTATTGCTTGCTCTCCCCCACCCTCTCTCATGTGCCCAAACAGGCATATTTATTGTTTGACAGATGTATTATGCTAAGTTCAGGTTTTATTTGTTACAGGACGCTACAGCTGGCAGCAAAATAGTCAAAAAGGGTAATTTTTAAACAAATGACATTTCCAAAGGTTTTCATGATTCTTTCCCTCCCCTTCCCATTTTTCGTAACCAGCTCCATGTTTTTTGTTCACTAAAGTTATTGTAATTTTATTGTGGAATTAGGACCACACATTATCACAGCTGCAATGGGTCCATTAAAGGCCCAAATACAGATCCACAGAGCACAATCACAGAAATGCACACCTGTCCAGATACCTATAAAAATAAATGTGTAAAAACAGACTCCCACACCAACATGCAGATACACACGTGTATTCATGTGTACACATCTAGCATGCCCTAACACATATACTTCCTCATTATTTATTATTACAATTGTTGTTTAGTGCCTAGAGACCCCAACTAAGATCAGGGCTCCAGGGTGGTAGGTGCTGGACATGCACATAAAAAGAGAGAGTCTGCAACAAAGAGTTTATAACGTAGCTAGACAAAGGTGGGGAGAAATGTATGATACATTGGCTCTTCTGCAATTACTAATCAACAGCATTCACTTTTTAAGAAAAAAAACATTTCTTTTAGAGTTCCCTTCTCTTTTAAAAACCTGTTATGAAATGAATACACACACATTTTATGTCAATTTTTTTGTGCGCAAGCCAGCAAAAGGAATAAAAGTCAGAGTTAGGCTGCAAATTTTACTCACACAGGTATACACACATGTGGCAGTACACGCACCTCCCTACACAAAGACACGGAATCTCATACAATGCATGCATGCACACACTTGCCTACACAGAGACACTTTTTCATACACTTTTCCAGAGGCTGCCTAAATCACCCAACTGGGAAGGGAGGAGATGGGCTGGAGGGGAAAAGATGCTGGGGTGGGGGTGGGGGGTTGTGGGGGTGGAGGACTGGGAGGGAAAGAGGCCAAGGACGAGAGCATGGTTGGGGTGAGAGGGGGCAATGAAAGAGAGAGGAGGGTGTGGGAGATATGTGGGGTGGATGGGGATGCAGGGGGAGGAGAAGGCTACAGGTGCAGGAGGATGTGCGGGGCACAGGGGTGTATAGGGATATAATGGGAATGCAGCAGTGTATGGAGGAGAATGGGGCTCAGGGTATGGGGGGTGAGGGATGGGGGGAGTGGCTCTGGAAGGTGGAGAGAATGGGTGGGAGAGCACTGTAAGGGGTACAGGGCTGGGATGGGTAGGTGTGGGGGGCAGGATGAGATGGGACGGACGGGGGTGGGACAGGGAAGGATACGGTGAGGAGGGGCAGGGGGTGGGGTGGGGAGGGATTCAGTGATAGGGGGATGGGGGTGCAGCCCCATTCCCAGCACTTGGGGTTGGGGATACACATACCTCCAACTCCTGAGTAGGGATGCAGTGACGGGAATGAGGGGGCAACAGACCATGGTTCACAGCCGGGCACGCGCCGCAGCTCGAGCCCAGCCACAGGAGGAACGTGAGGAGAAGGGGGCCGGGCAGCAGCAGGAGAGGCGTGCGCCATGCGACCCCTCAACAGCCATCTGCTGAGTGATTGTGAGTGGCACTAGCTCCTCCCCTGTGCTGACCCAGCCAATGGGAGCTGCACCTGGGGGCGGGGTGGGGGGGAGCAGCATGAGGACCCGCCCTGGCAGCCCGTAAGGCGAGGAGCCGGACATAGAATCATAGAATATCAGGGTTGGAAGGGACCTCAGGAGGTCATCTTGTCCAACCCCCTGCTCAAAGCAGGACCAATCCTCAATTTTTGCCCCAGCTCCCTAAATGGCCCCCTCAAGGATTGAACTCACAACCCTGGGTTTAGCAGGCCAATGCTCAAACCACTGAGCTATCCCTCCCCCCTAAATGCCAGCTGCTTCTGGACCCGGGAGTTGTGATGCTAGCAGGGAGCCTGCAAGCTCCGCTGCAGCACCACGAACTGGATGTTCAACGGCCTGGTCAGTGGTGCTGACCGGAGCCATCAGGATTCCTTTTCGACTGGGTGTTCCAGTCCAAAAGCGGACACCTGGTCACCCTAACCCCCAATGGTAAAGACACTAATTGGACCTGTAACCCGACTTACATCCAATGCTTGGAGTGAATGGCAACTATGGTACAGTGGAATAGTGTTGGGGTGCAGGTTGGTTGGGATGCACCGGCAGAGCTCAGGGTGAAGGAGAGTTGAGGTCCACTGGGCCACTGGCAGAGCTGCGAGGTGCAGGGGGTTGGGGTTCACTAGCACAGCTGTGGCTGCAGGGTGCTTGCGATGCACTGAAGTTGCTGAGGGGTTGGAGTCGGGGTGAAAGTAATTTAGGGACTTACTGATACACAAGGTGGCTGGGGTCCTTGGCAAGGTGTGGGGAGAGGGAAGCGGGGCTCTGGGCCCCCCAGAAGGGGCAGAGCCTTGGGTGGGGGGGCGAGGTCTTGGACGGAAGGGCCAGGTGTGGGGGACAAACTCCCCCAGCCAGCCCTTCAGCGCTGCCTGGCCTGTGCCACCTGGGGCTCTGGCGGTGATTTAAAGGGCCCAGGGCTCCCGGCCACTGCTACTGCTCCAGTAGCCAGAGTTCTGGGCCCTTTAAATCTCTGCCAGAGCCCCCAGCCCTTTTAAATTGCCGGGCCCTAGTGCAGCTGCCCCCCGCCCATCAGGGGCTCCGCCGGTATGATTGGCTTGTCTTAGCGGTACGCTGGACCGGACCGGCTTATTTTCACCTCTGGTTGGAGTGTAGGGTGGCTGAGGTGCACTGACAGAGTTGGGAGTTGGGGGGGGGGGGGCACTGGCTGAGCTGGAGGGTGCATGGGGGGATGCAGAAAGGTATTTTTGTAATTGTCTGTTTCTTCCTTGCTTCTATGAAGAAAGTACTGCAAATAACATGAGTTGCCACCTGCATTTGTCCCCTTTCCACAATTCAGTGCTTAGGGTGGTGGCTCAAGGAAACAAGCAAGTGTAGTTATACATAAGCCAGGCAGAGTCAGGAGAAGTGGTAGCATAACGCAGACAGCAGTGTCTGGAGAGAATCCCTTCTCTTCCGGCGAAATTCCATCCCTCCTTACTTCCTGAATTCATGTTCAGTGCACTATGCGGAGGGTGGTTCATGCTGGAGTTTGTGGTGCTTTGGCTGATTCACAAGTGCTTGTTCTGCTTGACTTGGCTGTTTCTTCATCTTCAGAAATGCAGCGCTGGGAGGGGAGGAACTGGATATAGGCAGTGGGGAGAGAACAGGTGGCATCAGTGGCAGGATTCTTAAACTACTCTGAAAGGAGCAGCTCAGTTTGAAATTCAGTTGATCAGAGCAGCTATAAAAATGTCTCCACATTCTGAGACTTGTTAATTTCTTGCACATTGGGCAAGCTGCCCACACTTTAAAGGTATGGAAGCTGGTACTTTCAGCATCCTTTAACAGCTCCATCTTGCCCTCTGCATGGTTTGTGTTCCTGAGCATCTTAGAAAAATTGCTGCTGTTCGAGCCGATGTATGTGTGCTTACATGAGTTTTCAAGATATGTAAGTCTCACATAATGGAGGGCAGGATTGGATCCTACAAGCAAACTATTTCTGCTTTATTATGCATTCCTTTAATCTTTGTCATTCTTTAAGCAGCAGCTTTTTCTTCACTTTTGCCAGTACCATTGTAGGGATTTGTACCAGAAAATTTAAAGTCAGAACACATTTTTTTCACAGAGTAATTTGTTAAAATGACAATAAAGTATGTGAAGTTATATGCATTTGACTAGAGATCTAGCTTTAATGTTATGATACTGATGAAAATGAATAGAAACAAGCAATTGCTTCCTAAGAAATAACTATACTCTTGCTAATAGCCTTCTCTGAAAAGTATTTTGCCACTGGCATCAGTACATTGTCCACCTTCTGATGCAGTTCTACATAATCCCAAAACAGGAGTTTGACAGTGAAAAGATACCGATGAGGTACACAACCTGTTAAATGTACTTTAAATTAATTTGGGGGATTTACAGAGGGATGAAACCAGGCTATTTCATTACTTTGCAGAGAGGTAAAATCACGTTGGGCAATCTCATCATAAATTTAAAAAAGTCAGTTTTTGATGAGATGATAAAATTGTGCTATATACAGCCATAGGTGTTCTATGTATCTTGCTCAGGAGTAGCATAAATCCTGCATACTATTTAAGAAAAAATACATAGTCAGTGAATTTCCTGTCAGAATGTGCTGATTTTGGCAACTTGCCCAGAGCTAAACTCATTGTAATAAAAACTCCTGGACTGGAACATGGTGCCGTTTGTTATTCACCTCCGGAGTTGTTTTTGTAGTATATAAACCCAAAGCAAACAGCTGTCAGTTTGAAAACCTCTGAAGAGCCCTGTCGCTAGGCATTGCTGAGCTCTCTTGCTTCCGTTCTTTGAAGAACATGTCAGCTGGGCCCTGGCAACTAGCAGTGGAGGCTGGGTTTTAAGAAGCTGAAAGCATTGGATTAGAACAACTTACATCTTTTGACTTTGTACTGAATCATTGGATTGAAATCACTTTGATAGATGCTTTTTGAGGATTTTGTGGGGGTTTTGAGGTCCATGGAATTATATGTTGGATTTCTTGCCCTTTAGTTTTGGACTTATTCTAGCAGCTAGTTTTAAGTGGCAGTAAGGCCATAAAACCTAGACTTACCATATCAGTAGGGAGTTGCTGAAAAAATGAACAGGAGTCAGGATGTAGCTATTAAGTAAATCTCACCAAAAGAAATATCCCTTCACAAATCAAATTATGGGGTAACTTCAGGAGCTAGCTGTAGTTTCCTGCATGTGCAGCCTCATGTGTCATGTCTCAGTATCCAAGGAATAGCACAGCTGGGTTGATGAAGAAATTAATTTTTGGTTTCATTAAAATAAGTAGTCTACATGCAACATAATGTAGGATACTTGTTTTTCAGTTAGGATCTTGGTTAAAACTTAACTCCCCCATCTCTAATATTCTAAGAGCTAAAATGGCAAAGCAGTTCTATTATTCTCTTAATCTTAGTCTAAAATGTCTATGTTAATAAAGCTAGTGATTGATTACACAGAAAAAATTAAAGATGATGTTGAAAATTTTAATGACCGTATATACTCGATCATAAGCTGGTTCGTTTATACCAGGGGTCTCAAACTCAGTTTACCTTACGGCCAGTGCCAGTCCTCAAAACCTCCCAGCAGGCCAGTAATGTCACTGAAGATGGTGTTCAGAAAAGAAAACGTTTATATTGTATTTTTTATTTCGAATTTCTTAGGAATAATAAAACTGTTGTACAACTTTATACAATTCTTCACTTAGTGTTTGCCAGACACCTGGCAACGCTTCAGTTCTGTCAGTTTGTTGATGTTTGGCCTCAGTGACTGAGCAGTTGAAACCTTCAGGATTGCAGCAAGGCGTGTATCAGCTAGTTGTGTTCAGTATTTTGACTTGTTTATATTCATTGTGGAAAAAAGTGATGCTGCCTCCATGGCTGACTCTGCCCGGCAACTAATGATGCTGCTAGTGGTGTTCCCCAAGGGTCAGTCCTAGGACCAATCCTATTCAACTTATTCATAAATGATCTGGAGAAAGGGGTAAGCAGTGAGGTGGCAAAGTTTGCAGATGATACTAAACTGCTCAAGATAGTTAAGACCAAAGCAGACTGTGAAGAACTTCAAAAAGATCTCACAAAAGTAAGTGATTGGGCAACAAAATGGCAAATGAAATTTAATGTGGATAAATGTAAAGTAATGCACACTGGAAAAAATAATCCCAACTATACATACAATATGATGGGGGCTAATTTAGCTACAATAAATTAGGAAAAGATCTTGGAGGCATCGTGGATAGTTCTCCGAAGATGTCCACGCAGTGTGCAGCGGCAGTCAAAAAAGCAAATGGGATGTTAGGAATCATTAAGAAAGGGATAGAGAATAAGACACAGAATATCTTATTGACCTTATATAAATCCACGGTATGCCCACATCTTGAATACTGCATACAGATGTGGTCCCCTCATCTCAAAAAAGATATATTGACATTAGAAAAGGTTCAGAAAAGGGCAACTAAAATGATTAGGGGTTTGGAACGGGTCCCATATGAGAAGAGATTAAAGAGGCTATGACTTTTCAGCTTGGAAAACAGGAGACTAAGGGGGATCTGATAGAGGTCTATAAAATCATGAATGGTGTGGAGAAAGTGAATAAGGAAAAGGTATTTACTGGTTCCCATAATATAAGAACTAGGGGCTACCAACTGAAATTAATGGGTAGCAGGTTTAAAACAAATAAAAGGAAGTTCTTCTTCACTCAGTGCACAGTCAGCCTGTGGAACTCCTTGCCTGAGGAGGTTGTGGACTATAACAGGGTTTAAAAGAGAACCAGATAAATTCATGGAGGTTAAGTCCATTAATAGCTATTAGCCAGGATGGGTAGGAATGGTGTCCCTAGCCTCTGTTTGTCAGATGGTGGAGATGGATGGCAGCAGACAGATCACTTGATCATTACCTGTTAGGTTCACTCCCTCTGGGGCACCTGGTGTTGGCTGCTGTCTGCAGACAGGGTACTGGGCTGGATGGACCTTTGGTCTGACCCAGTATGGCCATTCTTATGTTATGTTCTCCATGTCTGATTCTGCCTGGCAACTAATGATGCTGCCTCCATGGCTGACTCTGCCCAGAGACTCGTGATGGTATCTCTGTCCCTCTCCCCTAGCCAATGGGAGCTACGGGGGCGGTGCCTGCAGCAGACAGAGCCAGCCGCGTGGCTGCATGCGTCTCTCCTCCGCGGGCCGCAGTGGGGAGGTTCCCAGGCTGCAGATGCCCTGCGAGCCGGGACTTTGAGACCCCTGGTTTATAAGCTGACTCCCCTCCCCAAGATGGATAAGTAAAAATGGCAAATTTTTATGACCCATTCATAAGCCAACCCTATAATTCAGGGGTTGGCAAACTTTGGCTTCCGGCCCATCAGAATAAGCCGCTGCTGTGCTGAGACGGTTTGTTTACCTCGAGCGTCCGCAGGCACGTAGGCAAACCTAAGTAAACAAAATGTCCTGGCCCGCCAGCAGCTTATCCTGACAGGCTGGGACAGGAACTGGTGGGGAAATTTTTTGGAGGGGAGAAGCTGGGGGTCGGGGAGTAACCCCTGTGACCACGCCCCACATGACCCCACTGCTAACCCAGGACCTCCCCACATGATCCCTCCCTGTATAATCCCTCTCCGCCCCACCCCTAGCCTGGGACTCCCCACGCTCTCCCCATCCCATCCCTTCCCGCCTTACCTGGGGAGGGCCAGGGGAGGATGTCTCTGGCTTGGACGGAGCTGCTCCAGCAGGCTGGGCGGTGCGGCCGCAGCCTGCCAGCTCTGGAGCTGCAGCTGCTGCAAAGGCTGGCGGGAGAGAGAGAAAAAGAAAGACTCTGGCCCCGCCTCTTCCCTTCTGGCTGTGCTGGCTGTGCTGCCTCTCCTTGTCCCCCGTTGGGGGAGTGGCTGTGTCCCACCTCTCCCCACTCTATACCCGTTCATAAGCCGACCCCCTTCTCTGATGCTTCCCTTTTTTACTAAAAAAATTCGGCTTATGAACGAGGTATGTTGTAAGTTCTATGAATTGCTGCAACATCACTGATATCTTTGGCTAAGATGCCTGGTGGCTGCTTGGAAACTACGGGAAGCTGCCTGGACTCCAGGTACGGAGTTCGCAACAAGGCTTCCGCCTGCAGCAGGGAACCAAGAGCTTAGGTGGCAGCTGGGCTCCTGGTGGCAGGGAGCTGAGAGCCCAGAGCGCAGCCAGGCTGTGAACAGGGAGCTGCCTGTGGAGCTGAGAGCCTGGGCTCTCAGCCACCCCTTCCCCCCACACTCTCCCTCTTCAGTCAGTGGAAGCACTTCTGGTGAGGATGTGCACCACCAGCAGAAGGAGGGTAGTATGAACATACAACCACCACAACAATTACTGTGGTGATTGTAAGTTGACCTAACATAAGCTGATTTATACCTATTTAGGGCATGTCTACACTAGAAATGTGACATATACTCTGATGAGCTGGAAAAAGGAATAAAATGTTGTGACCTACTTTAACATCATCTTACATACCTCTGTTGTTTCTCTTGCTACACAGGGCTCTTTGGAGTAGTGTGTGTGCATGTATGCTACTCCAGCTTCAGCCTGGTCCATATTAGAGAATCAAAGAACCCTAGGGCTAGAATGGACAGCCAGGGTCACTAGTCTAATCCCCCTGCTAACATGCGGGATTTATTGTATCTAAACCGTCCAAGACAGATGGCTGTCCAGCCTCTTTTTGAAAACCTTCAATGAAGGAGATTCCGAGACTTCCCTGGGCAGTTTGTTCCATTGTCCTGCTGTTCTTACAGTTTGGGAATTTTTCCTGAGATTTAATCTAAATCTACTGGGGCTGCCAAGCAATTACAAAAATAATCATGATTAATTGCAGTTTTAATCCCACTGTTAAACAATAATAGAATGCCATTTATTTAAATCTTTTGAATATTTTCTACATTTTCAGATATATTGGTTACAATTACAACGAAGAATACCAAGTGTACAGTGCTCACTTTATATTATTTTTGGTTACAAATATTTGCACTGTAAAAAAGATAAACAAAAGAAACTATTTCAATTCACCTCATACAAGTACTGTCGTGCAATCTCTTTATCATGAAAGTGTAATTTACAAATGTAGAATTTTTTTTACATAACTGCACTCAAATAAAACAATGTAAAAATTTAGAGCAGTGTTTCTCAAACTTCTTGTGCTGGTGATTCCATTTGGACTTAAAAAAAAATAGTGACACCCACCCCCCACCACTACAAAAAATTGTGATTCCCTGGCTTGAGCCCCCCTCGGGGCAGGAGTTCTGGCTTTCAGTCCCCCTCGGGACATGGGGCTCTGGCCTTCAGCTCCCCCCGCCCCCTGCGGAGCTCCGATCTTCAGCT
Source organism: Lepidochelys olivacea (assembly GCF_965140295.1). Taxonomy (NCBI): domain Eukaryota; kingdom Metazoa; phylum Chordata; order Testudines; family Cheloniidae; genus Lepidochelys; species Lepidochelys olivacea. The sequence goes on along the minus strand of NC_140413.1, from coordinate 199,358,738 downwards.
CCCCTGCTGCTTCTGGGGCTCAGGGCTTCATCCCCACTTGGGTCTCCATGCTTCAGTCCCCCTTGGGCCAGGGGGCTCCGGCCTTCAGCCCCCTGTGGAGCTCTGACCTTCAGCTCCCCTGCTGGCTCGGTGCTTCAGCCCACCCTTGGGTCTCCAACCCTTAGACCTGCTCGGGGCACGGGGCTCCAGCCCCCCATTGCTTATGGAGTGTGATTAACGTGTTAAAGAAATTAACATGTTAATCATGCTGTGAATTAATCCTTAATTGACAGACCTACTGCAAAGTGAAAGATCAGTTGGAAGTGACAGAGGAGTAAGACCTGCTTGGATTGGTTGATGACTATGAGCTGCCAATAGGATGCAGCTGTGAAAAAGGCTAATTCAATCCTAGGATGCATCAGGCAAGGTATTTCTAGTAGAGACAGGGAAATGTTATTACCATTGTACAAGGCACTAGTGAGACCTCATCTGAAATACTGGGTGCAGTTCTGGTCTCCTGTGTTTAACAAAGATGATTTCAATCACAGCGATCTTGGAGTCACTGCACACCTGATTGATTCTGCATGGACACCGCAGTCGTTTGCTTTAATAGTAACGCATACTGAAAAGAGACAATATGCTGAAACGTGTAGAGTGTTTCTTGGGTGTTGCATGGAATATTCAATAAAGATATGGAATATTCAAGAAAAGTTAACAATTAGTACTAACAGTTCGATCAAAACTGCTATTAATTGTGATTAATTTGTTTTGAACTAATCGCTGAGTTAACTGATTAATTGACAGCCCTAAAATCTGCTGTACTGTTGTTTGAACCCATTGCCTCTTTTCCTGCCCTCTGTGGCAAAAGAGAACAACTTTTCTCCATCTTTTTTATGGCAGCCTTGCAGGTATTTGAAGACTGCTATCATGTCCTCCCTTAATCTCCTCTTTTCCAAACTAAACATACCGAGTTCCTTCAGACTTCGCTCATATGGCTTGCCTTCCATTCCTTTGATCATCCTTGTTGTTCGCCTCCAGATCCTTTCCAGTTTCTCTACATCCATTCTATATGGCAGTGACCAAAACTGGATACAGTACTCGTGCTGAGGACTAACCAGCACCGAGAAGTGCGGTACTATCACCTCTCATGACTTGCATGACTCATGACTGTTAATGCAACCCAAATTTGCATTTGCTTTCTTTGCAACAGAATTATATTGTTGAGGTTGTGATCATCACAGCTCCCAGATCCTACTCAACAGTGCTGCTGTCAAGTAAGTTATCTCCCCATTCTATAATTTGTGCATTACATTTTTCTTCCTTAAGAGTAGCACCTTACATTTGTATTTGTTGAATTTCATTTTGCTGTCTGTAGCTCAGTTCTCCCATTTATCAAGATCCCTTTGAATTTTAGTTCTATCCTCCAAAGTTTTTACAAAACCCCTTCCCCTCCACCCCCAGCTTTTTTGTCATCTGCAAAATTGATCAGTATGCTCTCTATTCCTACATCTAGGTCATTAATAAGGATGTTAAACAACACCGAAGTTGCACCAATGAAAATAAATCAATCTAGTTAAACTGGTGCAAATTGATTGTAATACCAGTGTACCTTGTCTAATACAAACAGGCCCTTAGACTTAATTCCTGTGTGCCAAACTCAGCAGTAATGGGGTTCATGAGAAAAGGTGGTTGAACAGGTAAACTAATTTGTTGAGAAGTATGAGTATGTCAGTGATCTTAAGAGAGTCATTGTCGTTATAATCTACGTGTTGAGGGGATAGGCAGGATGTGTAAAATATGTGTGTTTAGACTTCTGGGCGCACTTGAGACTCTAGACTGGATTTAGAGGAGAGTCTTTGTTCTGAGTGAAACTTGAAAGCATTAAAAACAACATCAGATGTATCTCGTTGTTTTTAAAGCTACACATGTATCTAGAAATCTTTGGTTACACAGTAGATAATGATTGTATCTGACAGGCATATCTACTAGTTGGGATTAGATTTAAATAAATTGCATGTAACTTTCTGATTCTGTTAGAGTTCTTACATTCTCTTTAATTTAAATAACATTTAAAAATTACGCATAAAGTTAGGGTTCCCCTGAGATATCTGTATATGCTGCATCCCATATTTGATGATTAAACAACATCAAGCAGTCTCTCTCTTGATTTTAGCAGATCTAATTGTTTAAAGGTTCAGATGGAAGACTTCAGAAATTGAAAACATGAGTTGTCATTTAGCTCTGAGCTTTTTTTGTAGTCACTGTGCTCTTTTGTATAATAAAAAACACATAAAACTTTGTAACTATTTTTATCTTCAGTAATAGTTGTGTTTAATGGAACATATTTATTCCTTTGCAGAGAATCCCACTTAAACCATATTTTGTCCTGGCCCTCTGCACAGAGTTGAATCTTGCCCAATATGAATGCTTTGAACTAGCGAGGTCTTAATTGGTCCTAGCAAGACGCTTCTCTTTTTAGTTCTTGTTTGTTAGGATTCTTCTTACTGAGCCGTGGATTCATATTTCACAAAAGGCTCATACTGCTGTAATATAGCATGAGGAGGATCCTGTGCTTTTATTCCATTATATTATCAGTCTAAGAAAACATAAAGGGACTGTAAAAGAGTGGTTCAGTGGATTAACACATTAGTATTTTACCGCTGAGGATTTTAGCTGAAATTCATTTCAGGTGTAGTTTACAACGGATATTTGCTTATGACATGAAATCTTCATGCTTTGGGACAAGGCAATTCATGTACCAGGAAAGACTTGGTACTGCAATGTCAATGATATTACCAGATGGGATTATGGTGCATGAGGCTAGCTTCCCCGGCCTCTCCCTCACAGCCTCAGCTCACTGCGCTGCTGCGGCCTGACTCGGAGCTCTGAAATGCGTGGTACGTGGCTGGCTCCAGACGGGCGGCGCGGCTGTCGTGCCGCCAGCCACCGGTGCTCTAGGCAGTGCAGTAAGGGGGCATGGAGTGGGGGGGTTGGATAGAGGGCAGGGGAGTTCAGGGGGCAGGGTGTTCAGGGGGTGGGGGTGTGGGTAGGGGGCGGGGCGGGAAATGGGGGGGGTTGAGTAGGGGCAGGAGTCCCGGGGGCAGTCAGGAAGGAGGAGGGGTTGGATGGGGCAGCAGGGGGCAGTCAGGGATGGGGATTCCAGGGGTTGTCAGGGGACAGGGAGCCGGGGGGAGGTGAATGGGGCAGCAGTCTCAGGGGGGCCATCAGGGAACATCGGGAGTTGGATGGGGCAGGAGTCCTGGGGCGGGAAGCATCAGGGGGTGAGAAACAGGGCAGGGGATAGGGGGCAGGGGCTGGGCCACGCCTGGCTGTTTGGGGAGGCACAGCCTCCCCTAACAGGCCCTCCATACAATTTCCGAAACCCGATGCAGCCCTGTGGCCAAAAAGTTTGCCCACCCCTGATATAAAATGATATAAATGTTAAATAGCATAGGGCCAATTCCTGTGGGATCCCACTGCAAAACCACCTATGAGATGAAGATTCTCTGATGACAATTACATTTTCAAACCTATCAGCTAATTTTTAATCCATTTAATGTATACCATGTTAATTTTATATTGTATTTGTTTTTTAATCAAAATGTACCAGCTCAAATGCCTTACAGAAGTCTGTGAATATTCCATCAACACTGTCACCTTTATCAACCAAATTTGTCATCTATCAAAAAAAATATTGAGCTAGTTTGGCAGGGTTTGTTTTCCATAAACCCATGTTGATTGGCATTAATTACATTACCCTCCTTTAATTCTTTATTAATCGAGCCCTGCATCAGTCCCTCCATTATCTTTCTGGGAATCAACATCAGGTTGACAGGACTTAATTACTCAGGTCATCCCGTTTACCCATTTTTAAAAATGTTACATTAGCTTTCTTTTAGTCCTCTGGAGCTTCCCCAGTGCTCCAGAAATTATTGAAAATCAACATTAATGGTCCAGATAGCTCTTCAGCCAGATCTTTTAAAACTTGTGCAGGCAGGTTAGGTGGATCTGCTAGGATCTGTTGACTTAGAAATGTCTAACTTTGGTAGCTTCTGTTTCTCATGCTCCAGAGATACTAGTGGAATGGAAAAAGTGTTATATCACCATATGATGAGACTATATCATCAGTTTTTTTTCTCAATACAAAACAGAAATATTTATGTACTTCTGCCTTTTCTATATTATTATTCTGCAGGATGCCAGAGATAGCTGAGTATACAGGTGTACAGTCTGTAAAAACGTGTATTTTTGAGTTGTTTAAGCTTGTCTGGGAGATGGAATAGACATTTTAGAATAAAGCGTAGTAATTGAAGTTAGTGCATTTTAAAACCAATCTCAGTATTTGCCAAAGTGAACAACAGTTTAACATATTGCATATTCAAAAGAGTGAATTTTTCACCATAGCTTCCTAGCTGCACACACATAGATGTAAATCCAGCGACTCTACATTGTCTTCTGTGGAGAGCAGAATTTGCCCCATGAAATTTATATACCATGGGTCACCTCGTGTATTAATGAGCTACGTGCACATTGTCCTCTTCCCATATGGCAGCTTTCTGTCTTCCTCCTGGACTCATCAGTGGAATCATTAGCAGAGTCTGGGATCTGGGTGTGTGGGTAAGGTAGAGGGGAATAGTATAAAGTATCTGTGGACAAATTAAGATAGCCTGTAGTTATATTTAACTGTTCTGTGGCACCTACCTCATGCTGTGTACTTTTTACCACAACATCAGCAGCCTGCAGAGTCCCTGAAATCAGTTGGAGTTTTGCTATCAGAGAGCTGGGGTAATGGCAGAAGGACACACGATCTTTGTACCAATGGTTCTGAATTCCATTGGGTCTCAGAGAAGCAGGGATTCTGCATAATAAATATGCTTTTTCTGTGAAGGAACTACCCCTCACTATTCACAGAAAAATTGAGGGAACTCCTCAACAGGGAAACCTTCAGAATTTTCTGTGCTGACATGTTTGTGGAGGGGAAGGGAATGGGTGTTGTACAAAGGCATAGCGTGGCCCTATATATCTGCAGTCTCAGATTTCACTTTTCTAGATTAGTCTCTGATAATGAGCTTATTTGGCAAGAATAGTTTGTTTGTATAGCATAGTATGTAGAAATCAGCAAATAAAAGGTTAGTGTGATATGCCCTTTTGTGGTGTTAAGTCTGTGACCAAATCGAAACAGTAAGTTCTTCCAGAAGGGAAGGCGATGTGATTCTAGTGATCTTCATGGTGAAGCACAGTGGTTTTCCTTCTTCACTGCTAAAAAGGAAGTGGAGAACTCCCAGTGGTGTGAAGGCACTACGAGGTTGACAGATTGGGGAGATGTACACCAGTCCAAAACTGGGAATCAAGGTGAAAGGAAATACTGTAACACATTTTATTGTAAGCCTTAGGTGTGTCTGAAAAGTTAGAAGAGTGGAGTTGGCTAGGAGGGGGAATAGATTTGTCTGTTGAACCAATCAAACTTTACCTTCATTGTAATTTTTTCTGGCTTCTTCGAGCCATTGTTAAGGGAAAATCTGTACAAGTTTTAAGGCTTCTGGGAAAATGGTCAACCGGTGGGAGTGTAAGAGAGAGAAATATGTTACTTCTGAAAATTGATCAATTTGCAAGCATAACACATCTGTAGAGGTGGGCCTCTTACTCCAGACTGGGTTTCAGTAGCAAAAACAGAAGTCACATTTTTATCAATTGAGCATTGTCTTGCATTCCAAGTGCGCTGTTACAAAAACATTCTTAAAAGTGTTGAATTTTACTTTATATGCATCCTTTCTCCCTGCAGAAATGCCATCCAAAAGATATATTTAGGCATTTGTATGTCTTTTTTTGAAAGTCTCTAAACTCATACTGTGCTTTACCTTGTGGTGGTGTTCTACTCCATCTCTGTACCTCCAGTTCATTAATATAAAAATTCTTTTGACAACTGAGTACTCTCTTGTACTTTAGAGAGATAACATGCTATGTCTTGCCTACCGTCTGTTGTTAATATTATAGTTATCGAGTTAAGTGACAACCTGTTTTCAAAATTATTAAAAAAAAAAAAAATCCCAGCCAAACACTATGGTACTGTGCTTGACAAAGAAGCAGTTGAAGTTCGTGACCTGAAAAGTAATTGCCTCCTATTGGATTTCTTACTAGTCCACAGCTTACAATTTTAATTCTTTCACTGCTTTTTTTGCATGAGTTAGGAAAAGCAAAACACATTGTTCTGTACTTATTTTTACATTTTATTCAGCAATAAGACCAATATTTTTCATACTTAAGTCTGTATGAAAAATTTGTTACCAATTTATTTTTAAAAGCTGAATACACATAGCATTGGATCAAGGCACATACAAGACTGGCCAAAGGGCGTACAATGCACTTTGGTTTTCATTTGCAAAAATAAATGATTATGGCAACAAAAAAGAGTGGCTTGGGTTTAAGACATTAACTAGCTCACAATTCAATAGGAATTGTTATCTTACAAATTTATTATTAAGTTTTGTGGAAATTTGTGACAGTAATGGGCAGTATTCCTGACTGTAGTGGAAGTACATTTAGGTTTGGAAGGATTAGGATTGGAAGGATTTGAATTGTATTGGTAAATGTTGTTAAATGTTGATTTGGCGTATACAAACTGATGAAAAAATATTGCCGTATTAGAATTTGACTGAAGGATATGTACTCTGTATATTTAAATGTTTCAATCTGAATGTCTACATCATTAAATAATTGTCTGCCCCCTCTGCGCCCCCCCCCCTTGTTTGACACACACATTAACATTTCTTGGAACCATGAAAATTTAAATGAATAAAAATCATAAAAATGCTTAGAATCCATAATTTTGCACAACTGTGAAAATTTAAATAGATATACATTGAAAAAAATGCTTAAAAATAAACATTGATGTTATCTGTTGAAATTATTTAAAAAAATCGAATTCTGCCAAGTCTAAGTATATTTAATACACATGTAGTCTGTGGGGTTTTTTATATGCTTTAGAAGTAAGAACTTTATTTCCAGATTTATCAGTTGTACAACTAACCATTTAGCATCATGTCTCAAAACTGGTTGAGGCCTTATTTTAGCCTTGTTCATACTAATATGTTTTCTAATGTGTGGAATTATCAGCATATTTTCTGTTCAAGTGCAGGTACTAACATTTCCCCCAAATGCCTATCAGCTATCATCATGTTCTCCATAATATATAAGCTTACACATTCTTGAGAACTAGAAATGAAATGTGCCCTTTGGTTTGTGGTGGTTAGTATAGCAGTGTATTCTTGAAGCCTCGTGAGGAGTTTCATTAACTGCTGAGGTCTCAAACTTTTGCTTTCATGTCAACAGCTTCAGTTTCATGTAGATGACAAATTGGCTTATAAAAATTCATTTCACTGTTGTTAAAATGGATATATCCAGACAGCTGATATTGCCCATTACCACGCACATTTTTCTTTATTGAGTACTGTCGTGGTTTACAGAGTCAACATTATAGTTCTAAGAAGTTTTGCAACCACTTTTTCATCTCCTCTGTCTGCCAGGTTTAATATTTTATTAATACCAAAGTGAAAAATGGCCTGTGCTTATACTTACAAGGATCGTAAATGAATGCAAAGTCCTGATTGTTCAACACAGCAAGAAAATTCACTTTCACAGTCAACAAGTCATCTTACTCAGTAGAACACAAAAGTTAAATGGGCTGTAACTTCAATATTAGCAAGGAAAATACAGTACAAATTACTAAAAAGTACTAAAATAGAGAATTGTGGTCAGGTATCCCCACTGCATTAATTGCAGGAGTAACCTGAAATTGGAAACTTTTAATAAAAAGTTCTTAAATATAAATTATATGGCAAATGTACAGTACATTGCTTTTTCAGTCTTTTAATCCAGTGTTTTGCAGTAGAACAGCAACCTTTATAGTCACTCTTTCCTGTCCGTTATTTCCTTCAGTATCATGAATGTGAATGATCTGAATCTGGTATACCACTGTCTCTGTAGCTTCTGTTACTGCTGCTTTCACTGTGGTTGTTCTTATACAGATTCATTCCATTAGGTGGGAATATGGTATGTATTACAAACTCTTCCTTGGACACTTGGTCATTATTTATTGGTATCATCTGAAAAGAAGTCTCCCTGATTTCTAGGATGGAGTTGTCCTTCTTAGTTCCAGCTTCAGCATAATCATCTTTTCTCCTCCGTCCTTTGCTGTACGCACAGTTCCTTGAAAACAAGGATCCATTTCTGTGGACATACCAGCACACTAACGCAAGCAGCGCTATAGCTAGTAATGCCACCACACCACCTATGATGGCAGCCACAGGTAAATTAGAATTTTTGTAAGGTTCTTTCTCTTGCTCTCGGTTTAGGGTTGTTGTAGGATTGTACATCTTAAGAGGTGCTGTTTCAGTCTCTATACAAACGGGGGTTTCATCAGACAGATAGATGTTGCTGGTTTCCATGGGAACCATACATACACGGTATGGTGACTCTGGCTCAAGGGCTGTAAGTAGGTAGTCACTCCTGTCTCCTGTAACTATTGTTTCAGTTATAGATCCAAAGGCAGGGCTGTGACCCATTTTTAGCCAGCTCAGTCTTAAAGCAGTCATTGGTAGTGCAACTTTCCAGGAAATATGAATGCTCTCGGTGCTTACAGATTTTACAATGATTGTAATGATTTTCCGTACTGGACTTGCTGTGGTTCTGTAGTTTCTATTTAGATTGGGAGTCTTTATGTCTGACTGTTTGGTCACAGAAACTGGCCAATGCCCTTGGGCAGGGTATAACGTGTTTGGTATTGCAGTAGTAATTTGGATGGTGCTTACAGTACTATCATCCTTACAATCAAATAGCTCTGTGCTGAGGTCCTTGATAGCCATTCCACGCACTTTCTCTGGTGCTTGACACATCAGTCCACGTACGTTAACTTTTAAAGGCAATGACTGAAGCCAGTCACGAACCCATTTCATTTTGCATCCACAGTACCATGGATTGTTACGAAGAAACAATTGAGTTATGTTGTCCAGGTCATCAAAGATACCCTGAGGTAAATTGCTTAGATTGTTATTGGACATATCTAGTCGATACAATTGCCTTAGATCAGAGAAAGCATTAGGTGGTACACGATTTATATGATTTTCTTGAAGATAAAGCTTTCTTAGGTTTGTGCCTGGCAAATTTATGGGAGCAGCTGTAAGGGAATTGCGGATCAATGACAGTTCTGTTAGATTGACTAGATTTATGAAGACTTTGTCTCCTAATCCATGATTGTTTAAAAGGTTTCCATCTAAAACGAGACGTTTTAGATTTGTAAGATCTTGAAGGGACACTTCTGAAATTGTGGAAATACGATTATCATCCAAGCGTAGCTCTTCTATCGTTTTAGGCAAACCCCAGGGAATGGTGCTAAGGTGATTTCGAGAGAGGAAAAGTAGTCTGAGATAGATGTTGTCCCGGAAAGCTCCATCTTCAATACTAACAGCAGAAACTGAATTATCATCCAAATGCAATTCTTCCAGATAAGGAATTTGTGAAAGTGAATCATAAGTAATGGTCCTTATATTATTTTCCTGCAAATGCAGTTCTTTAACATACTTAGGGAGATTGGTAGGGAATTCATCTAAACTGTTGTGATATAAGTATATTCTCTCTACCCTAAGCAAGTTTTTCAGGTCTGAAGGAATCCCAGCATTATTTATTTGATTGTTCTGAAGGTAGAGGGTGGTAGCATCCTGTGGAATTCCTGTAGGAATTGATGTCAATTCACGATCATTACAATAAATGAAACCTGCATCACAGCGACACACCGATGGGCATGATTTGGCACTGACTGAATGAGGTGCCATTTTAAGCAACAGCCCTATCTTAGTCCAAATTAGGAAGATGTTCCAAGTTACACTGATCATGGTCAGGAACAATGAGATTTGTATACAGTCTAGTTTTCTGGTCTTCAACAACCTGGAAAAAAGAACAATATTATCCAGATTACTAGTCAAGGAACTACCATGAAAACACCACTTTGAAATTACAGAAGACAGCTAAAATGTGTGTATTATTGTGAACTTTGAGTTTTAGCTGAACTGAAGTACAGTTTACTTTCATTTCTTACATTAATTGTGCTTAGTTTGGTTTATAGGTTTTGTATTATATAGTAACTTGAATATAACCCAACTATGTTTGATTTGTACATTATTTCATTTAAACAAGAAGCATCCTTCTAACAAATACTACACATTCTATGTGTAAAGAAAAGAGGTAATTTCTTCTCAGATAACTTCATTCCCATCTATGTATGTATTCATCTTGGAAGCTCGCTTCAAGGCAAAATCTTGTCTAAATTTTACATTCAGTTCCTGAAAACCATCAAATAACTTTTATTAGATCAGTTGGAACATATATAGGTCCCTTAGGACAGGTCTACACTATGGGGGAAAGTCGACCTAAGCTACGCAATTTGAGTTACGTTAGTAGCATAACTCAAGTTGATGTAGCTTAGATCTACTTACAGCGGGGTCCACACGATGCTATGTCGACAGGAGACGCTCTCCCGTTGACTCCCCTTACTCTTCTCATTCCGGTGGAGTACCAGAGTCGACAGGAGAGTGATCTACGGTCGATTTAGCAGTTCTTCACTAGCCCGCTGAATCGATCCCCAGTGGATCGATCGCTGCAGTGTCAATCCACCGGTAAGTGGAGACAAGCCCTTAGAGAATAACGAAGCCCTTCCTAAATACCAGTTCCAGAAGTTCTGAAGAGTCCTAAATAACCTTTTAAATAGTCAGTGTGTGAGCAAAAGAGCAGTGACTAAATACAGCCTACTCAGTCTTTGATCTGCCCCATGTTGTTGTAATCAAGTACAATAAAAAGAATTATTTTTATTGTTGTTCCCTTGCTATGTTAAAAAATAATTGGAATGTTCAAAAGTGTGAGACCCAAGGAGCTGGTATGTAGCTTGGGAGTGGTTTACATAACCACTAGAACGACACTTTTCCAGATGATTAGATGGAATATTTCATTACATGCTTTTAATTTAGTGTTTCAATATTTGTCATTCTCAAAAGTCTGCTTACTCAGCAGTATGCTAATAAGCGACTATTTGACAGGTTTACCCACATTTTCACATCTTATTAATTCAAAGTGTGCAGTGTAGACTCTATTCATGAACTGTTGAGATTAGAACTGGATTCTGGTACTATTTGTACATTCTAAGACAACATAATTCAATTATCATTGTAATTAGGATACTGAAAATATCAGTTTCCACGATATGCATCTGAGGAAGTGAGCTGTAGCTCACGAAAGCTTATGCTCTAATAAATTGGTTAGTCTCTAAGGTGCCACAAGTCCTCCTTTTCTTTTTGCGAATACAGACTAACACGGCTGCTACTCTGAAACCTGAAAATTTATAAGATCACCTATATATTATATAATGTCATGATCCCTTCTCTGGCAGATTTATTTATTAATGGCATTTTATTCTCTCAAACAAAAGAAACCCCCACATTATTATTGATCTTACCTTATTTAAAAGTATGAGTAAACTTTCTGCTTGCAGAAATCCAATAAACATAAATTTTTTACTGTGGAGAATGACTTTTGGAGTCTTACGGTTTATTCCATGTAGCTGGTCTTCCTTATCTGTGTTTACTCAAGTGATTGTTGTTGGTAGTAAATGTGTTATGACTAGTTCCACTGTATTCAGTGAACATTCCAACACAGGTTTATCATGGTGTATAAGCACACCAGGTTGTGGAGAAGAAAAGCTTCAACTTCCTGTCACTATGAAGGAATGAGATTTCTATTTTGTTCTTCAAATAAAGTCTGTGCATGAAGAGTCTCTCTTGTTTTGTGTAAGGCCCTTAACAGAAATTGATTTCCTTGTATTTCTTACAAACTCTTCTGCATAGCATAGTAGTCAAAGATCGTAACTTCAGCTCCACATGATGGAAATCATTCATTATGCTGAAACTTGAATGATGATAGCCTCTTCAGAAGGTGAAAAAAAAAAAAAAAAAGAGGTTCTGTCCAAAATTATCCAAGTATAAACTTTGTACAGTAGCTACCTGCTGATAAATCCATACCTGCAGTGAAAGAACTGCTTCCAACTTTCACTTCTGAACACTTGCTCAAAATTTCCAATGCAGAAAATATTTCCTCATGCTCTATAACCATATGAGTTATTTTACAATAGATTGATATTCTTCTGAAGAAACAGGAACATGCTAATTCCTTCTAAAAAAACCCCCACTCCTCTTATAAAGTGTCCTTTAAGCTGTTAATTTCCTGTGAAAGTAAACAGATTTTAATGAATAACAGTGGACACTCGCATACAAAGAAATGCTGATCTGTATTCTTTCTACAATCTGAGCTACATTTATTATTTACATAACCAATACATCTTGTTGCCTTAGTATGTTGGTAATTCAGCAGAATGAGTGGAATTGTTAATAGACATTCTGCTGTCTCATTTCACATTTATTGGGATTTTTCTTTAGCTATTTTGTTATATTTGTCTCAGCACAATAGTAACTGAAATCGGCTTTAATCAACAGACTGTAGAGAAATCATGACATATATTCCATTTGATTACAAATAGAAGTCCAGTCTCATTGAAGGCTTTGCATACCACTGCTATCTCGGTTTTCATTCTTGCTAAACTGAGGGAACAGGTTAATCTCTTCTTGGTTTTAAATATAAAATGTCAGAAATACTGTTGACTAGTTACTGTATGACAGGTGGAAAAGCTGGGTCTAAGTACTGTGTTAACATTTTACCTCAATAACAGATACAGTATTTCCAAATTGTGTGAATGCTTAGACTTCTGCATTATTTCATCCTGCAAGAATGGAGAGATGTTCATGGTTGTGGTGTGAGTTATGTATAATATATATTAAAATATGCAATATTGTTAAAACATTCATAGAATCATAGAATATCAGGGTTGGAAGGGACCTCAGGAGGTCATCTAGTCCAACCCCCTGCTCAAAGCAGGACCAATCCCCAACTAAAGCATCCCAGCCAGGCCTTTGTCAAGCCTGACCTTAAAAACTTCTAAGGAAGGAGATTCCACTACTTCCCTAGGTAACGCATTCCAGTGTTTTACCACCCTCCTAGTGAAAAAGTTTTTCCTAATATCCAACCTAAACCTCCCCCACTGCAACTTGACACCATTACTCCTCATTCTGTCATCTGCTACCATTGAGAACAGTCTAGATCCATCCTCTTTGAAACCCCCTTTCAGGTAGTTGAAAGCAGCTATCAAATCCCCCCTCATTCTTCTCTTCCGCAGACTAAACAATCCCAATTCCCTCAGCCTCTCCTCATAAGTCATGTGTTCCAGTCCGCTAATAATTTTTGTTGCCCTCCGCTGGACGCTTTCCAATGTTTCCACATCCTTCTTGTAGTGTGGGGCCCAAAACTGGACACAGTACTCCAGATGAGGCCTCACCAATGTCGAATAGAGGGGAACGATCACGTCCCTCGATCTGCTGGCAATGCCCCTACTTATACATCCCAAAATGCCATTGGCCTTCTTGGCAACAATGGCAGAGTGTTGACTCATATCCAGCCTCTCGTCCACTGTAACCCCTAGGCCCCTTTGTGCAGAACTGCTGCCTAGCCATTCGGTCCCTAGTCTGTAGCAGTGCATGGGATTCTTCCATCCTAAGTGCAGGACTCTGCACTTGTCTTTGTTGAACCTCATCAGATTTCTTTTGGCCCAATCCTCTAATTTGTCTAGCTATTTTATTGCATTTGAAGTATCTCGCCATGAGGTAATTATTAGAATCAGTGCTATGCTATAATAATACACTTACGATGCTACTTTACTCCAGTTTCAAACATTCTGGGTGCTAGGGGGTAAGAAATGTTATATCTAAAGAAAAACATTTGATCTGGCTGTTCAGATTTCATGATTCCAAAAAGCTGAGCATCTGCTTCAGAATTAAAATGTATGTAGAATAATGGCTGCTCAGGTCCCCATTTTAATAAGCTGAGGAAAAGTAGAGCTGCTTCTAGTCTACCATAAAATATTAGATCCAGTCAGGGACTTGGTTAATTACTGTAGGTATTAACATTTTTTTTTAAAAGGGCAGGTATATTCATTTTGACTTTTGAATCTTGAAAGTGGAATGGTATGCGCCTGATTCTATTCTGTTAGACTCATGTAAATCAAGAGCATCTCCACTATAGGCCGTGGTGGTAAACCATTGTAAATATGTATTCATTTATTTTCTGAAATCTAACTATGGACACCCATCCTGAAGCATTCTCGTAGGAGTAATGCAAATGTCCACTGAGGAGTAGAGTTATGTTCATAATTGTGGTTTTAATTCTAGGTGTTTTCTCTCCCTCCTTGTTTCAGCAGTAATGAAAATATTGACTTAAACTGACAAATGTGGCTGTTGCTTCCAGTGTTGTTGTAACAGCGTTGGTCCCAGGATATTAGAGAGACAAGGTGGATGAGGTAATATCTTTTATTGGACCACCTTCTTCTGAAGAGCTCTGTGTCTTTCACCAACAGAAGATTAGATCACTTTGTGTCTCCAAATGTGACTCACCCACCTTGTCTCTGTAAATGTGGCTATTGTTAGAACAGAAATATTTTAATGCAGTACATTAAATAAAATATTAATACATGGGTACATTTTGGAAAAATAAATGTTGTTTTGTGAACTGGAAAAACAAAAAAAATTCCAGGGAATCTTTCAGCTCAAATAATGCCTGTACATGTTGTGTTTTATATAGCTTCTGTTGCTTGTATTCCTAAATTAATATATTTAATTGTCTAATCTATATAAAAATGAAATCCCCCTGGATCTCATATGATATGATAAAGGAAAAGCAGTTTTTAAAAAGGGTGGCATATGCTGGAAGGCAGGGGGAAGGGAATAAAAGCTTGTTTTAAAGTGCTTTTGAAGTCTGTACTAATTGAAACTCTTTCCCCAATTCATTAATAAAAGATGGCAGATAATTGCTTTTAATTAGAACTTTTAATGGTAAATATAGTGCTAAGGTAAAATTAAACTGTAATAATGTGTATCAATTAGTTTCTAAACATTTATTCCTGAGAAAGAAAAAATAAAAGTTCCAAATTCTGTGGAAAAAGAAGATAAATGTATTTGTTTTACCTTTTCAAATTCTAAACTGTTTCCTCTTTGCTCCATTTGACATGCAAACGCTCGTTTATTGCCTCTATTGTACTACTGGCAATGTAGGATTAAACTGAAAACCCTAAAGCTCATTAAGTTCTTGGAATTCTTTATCCCTTCTCTCGAAATTACATCAAAACAAAAGAGAGGGGAAAATACAGGTCTCTTTGGAGAAAAAGACACTGTTTCAAAAATGTGGATTAACTTTATACCCCCTCCTCCCTTTACTTAAACTGAGAACACTTTTCTTCAGGATTTGATTGTGTTTGATATCTTGCATTTCCCTTTTACGTCTGAAGTTATAGCTGAAAACAATGTTTTTGCATATCAAAGGCTGCAGTGATCTGTCTACATAGAAGAGTGGAATCCTGCTGCCATGCTCAGACTTCCTTCTTCTTGAGCTGTCTCTACATATTCCCTGACATCAAATCATTGTAGCTGAGCCTGCAGGATTAAAAGAAAAGTGACCCCCACTGGTACAGACACTGTGGCCAGGTTTCCACATCATCAAATTGGGAGGTTTCATGGGCCCATGGTTTTGAAAGAAGCTATTAATTTTGGGGTGTTGGGAGGGGAAACTCTTAAGAGAAAAGAGGGAAAGTTAAAATACAAGTTTTATAAATACATTTTTCTTCTTAATGCATAAATCAGTCTCTGGTAACAAAAGTAATATATCTGAACAATTATGAATAGAAGTTTTTAAGTACACTTAGTACAAAATGGAATATTTTCATGACCCTTGCTAAGATAGCACACTTTCTCTTTTATTGAGACACTATTATCTGTGCATATGTAATACAGCTACTGATAATGTTTGAGAAGCCTTCCATGTACTTATTCCAACAATGAAGCTTCACTGGGGCAAACAAATGGCTCACAGATTTTATTTTAAAACATTCAAAGTAACTTGCATTATATAAAGAAAATGTCTTGTGTCACGACACTTTTATCTATAAAGGGAAACATCAAACTTGAAGTCTGTATTATATCTAGGTGCACTCTTTTCTGTACACAGGCAAAAAGAATAAAGGTGTATTAAAATGATGCTGGAACATTGTCAAATGCTAACTTAAAAAAACACACACAACTTTCTTCCAACCTTTGCTAAAAGTTGCATAAAGTCTAAATTGTTTTATTTCCTCTTAAGCTTGACTTCAATTTAGGCTGCCAAATGCCCCCCCCCCCCTCAATTTTTTTTTTAATTTTAACCATGTATTCTATGGCAGGAATTTGGTTACCATGAAAGCCTATGATTTATTTCCCCTCTAATATCTAAAACAATGGTTTGATAATTTGGTAAGCAGTATTTTTAGGCTATAAATGTAACCAGGATGACAAGACATCTAGAATTAACTCAGCTTTTGAATACAAATTTGATGAGTTCAAAAAATTTCAATTTCACAGTATCATTTCATTTACTTTATATTTTACTATTCTAAATAAATATAATTTTAAATGGATGGGCAGCAAAAATAAAAATGTGTTTAATGTAACTTGTTTTTTATTTGTAAAAGTAATTGTGTTAATATGTGGCCAATTTAGAAACTTGGGTTAAATAACTAGTTTACAAAGGCCTTACTTGCTCTTAAAAAGCTTGAAAAAGTCTTTTAAAAGTGCACATAGTACTCAGCTGTATATAAAACAAAGTGTAGGCATTGTTTTCTTGAATGTTCTACTCAGACGTAGTTAATAGCGACAGCAAAATGCTTTCTAAGCACCTTGTCTAGTAATTGAAATTTCCAGGATCATCATATTTCAGGAAGGTGCCCCATTCTTTTGTTTAATGCTAGGCAAGCAGAAGGACCTCTAACTATTCTCATGAGGGCCAAAGAATTTAAGGTTTTGCTGAAGTGCAAGTGTGCTTTTAGTTTGGGTTCTATCTTTTCCTGTTGAATAAGGTTTTTCTTTGGCTTATAGAAAATCAATTTTAAATGTGCAAAACTGTTTATTCTTTCTCTCCTCTTCCCCTCCCCCCCCAGGCTTATAGTGAATGAACCTGAGACTGCTCCATGTACTTCTGTTTGTAATACTAAATCAGGTTTCTTTAAAACAAAAATGAAATTTCATGGAGAATATATTAGCCTTAACTTGACTGCAAATGGATAATGATTATGAGGGTTACTTTCTGCCTCCTTTGCATGGCATAAAGTATAAGCAAAATCAGTATTCACTGGAGTGGATGAAAAGTGGCATAAGAAATATTTGTTTTTTTCAGTTAATATTTTCTGAAGTTTGTTTGTGTCTAGTATTTTTGTTACTATTGAACGAAATCAGAAATGCAAATTTGCTGCTGTTAGCTTGAAAAGTTCAGAGTATAGAAGAAATGTACTTATTCAAAATAAAATTATCTGCCTTTGCAGCTTTGATTTGGTGAATTTTAAAACAGAAATAAAATAGCATTCAGGAGGGGTGGGAGTTGTACTCTCTAGGTTTAACCTAATATGGCTTCTAGGTTTTCTTTTCAAAGTTGCTGCTAAGGTAACTTGTCCACATCTGAAGTGAAAGAAGAGAGAACAAATGCTGTCATTGTCTCCAAGTAAAACCAATTTCCCCCCCTTGTTAAATTTAAGTGGAATAGTATCTGGAAGGGTTTTAACAAATGCCTGGCACTGAAGTTGAGGCATAACAAGAGGCTATGTATATACAAAATACTGTTTAGCTGATAGATAAGCTTCAATGTTTTGTTTCTTTCCTAGTTAGGAATAGTTGTTGATCTTTAGTTGATTGGTTTGGTAGCTACTGACTAATTAAAGTGCTCTCCAATATATAAAATTAACTTGGTGAAAATGTTCAAGTAATTATGTGATCAGATTTCAGAGTAGCAGCCCTGTTAGTCTGTATTTGCAAAAAGAAAAGGAATACTAGTGGCACCTTCGAGACTAACCAATTTATTTGAGTATAAGCTTTTGAGAGCTACAGCTCACTTCATCCGATGCATTCTGTAGAAAATACAGTGAGGAGATTTATATACACACAGAACATGAAAAAGTGGGTATCATCATACACATTGTAAGGAGAGTGATCACTTAAGATGAGCTATTATTATGTGATCAGAGTTATCAGTCCTTAATGAGGGGGCATGTTTTGTGGTACATAATGTCTTCTTTACTTCAGGATACCAGTCTACTGTGATAATTTCAGCTACTAACAAAAATAAGTACATGTACATGCTTGCTGTATTAATGTTGCCCAGGCAGTCTTGAAAATGATATCTGCACTCTTCTGTTATGGTGGAGTTATTGAGTAAAAACTTCAGAAATATTAGCTATTAACATAAATGTGTCCTGCTAGAAAGTGAAAAAGATGTCCATCTACCAGTTGAAGGCATTAAAAATTGTTGTAATGAAAATGTGCACAAACTGTAATACAACAATAATTTATTTGGGCAGACATCACTGCCTTAAATCAGTTTCAACTAAAACAGTTCATTGCTAAGATATTATTTTTTAAAAATATGAATCAGGGACACATCTTTATTTGTTCTTGCTGTAAAACGAACACATTGTCTTTCTGAAGATTAAGGCTTGCTGTGAGTTTACTACAGAGTTTTTGCCCACTGGGGGGTGGTACACACTACAAAAAGTCTGCTTTTAAGAGCCACAAGTCAGATGTTTTTCGCTGCTGTCCAGTTTTCTCTGCTTTAATTACAACAAAGCCTCCTGTTGAGAAAAACAGTGGAGGCCTCCAAGGGAAAAAAAATCAGTCTTTGAAAGATTTTACTGAACTTTACTTCCCATGTTGATTTAATTAACCATGGTGTTTTATCTGGTCATTCTCAGTGAGAATGTTGTTAGAACTAAATAGTATGAATTTAAGAAAATTTAAGAGTTCAATTTAATATTTTATAAATGCGGTCTGTGACAAGGGGTGATCACAGTTCCTGGGGAAGAAGTAGGCCACAGAATAGAGGGAAAATATGCTCTTTAGAAATAGAATAAAATTTTGAGGAAAAACTGAAATTCTCAATAATGGAATTAACACAAATGCGATTTAGACCAATTATTTATGTTTTCAGTTAATTGGCTTTTTATAAACCAGGACTGTGTGGTACCTAGTAACTGCTGAATCTGAAATAGTTTAAAACAAAGGTGAGGGCTTTTAAACTAAAGCATGGTGACAGGTTTTTGGAAGAAATTAAATTAACCTTAAATTTTTCAGGTTGAGGGGAAAAACAAATATTAAAAAAATTCACCTACAAAGTGAGTCAGTTAGGACATGTGACATATATTGACAAGAAAAATAGATATGGATCTTTGTTTTTTAGAGCAGACAATTTTTTTCTCTTTACTTAAATTGATGTTTGCATTTTTCATCTTGCCACAAAGAAAGGTTCATTAAGACTCCATATCCTGAGGCAGTAGATGGCGAGCATAACTGGAATTTCTATCTGTTTGGACAGTATAGTCTAGCAAAGAAAATGGGGCTAAAGATAATAGCTTATTAAAAGTCAGACAGCTGCAAAATTATAACCCTTTTTTAAAAAATATGGTCTCATTTAACCACTGAGAATTTATGGTTGAAAAGGAATATCCACATTTTTTTTTTATTTCCAAGAGATAATTAGGGAACAGACCTTGCATCTTGAAATCAGTGTGACAATTTCTTTGGAAGAGCAACTTGAATTGTGGAATGATTCTGCATTTCACTAGTACTGATGTATAGAAAGTGTTTAATGGTACATTGTGAACTGACCAGAATTAATGTCTTAAAAAAAGGAGAGAAGTGACTTTATGTTTGAACCAAATTAGTAATCTATGGCTAACAATGCCCTTCATTAATTAGTTAATTATATGCATTCATTGTCACTGTAATACATTTGTAACACTCTGGCAACTTTGCCTTGATGTGTCAGAGATGTGCTCAATCAAATTAGTTGCTGTCAGAGCGTAAAAGTTAGTCTAATTAAAATAAAATATCTAAAATACAAATAGCATCCTTGTTCCACAGCTTGCTTGTTTTTTTGCCAATGCTTTATTGACTTAAGTCTCAGAGTAATGCTAGCTGAATCAGAAAAATATATTTGGATGATAAAATCTCCTCTGGATGTTAAAACAACTTGCTTATATGTAATAGCATATATTATGCACGCTTGGAAAAAATGGCAAGTAAAATTAATAACTTACTGAATAACATGGAAAAACAAAGAGCAAAGTTTATTAAAACTAGACATATCAGGTCCATAGAAAGGAGTATCAGGCAACTTTCATATTTTTCCTTTCTTTTTGTTTTTAATGTTGTGGTTTCTAAGAAAATCGGGGCCTGTTGCATTCTTTCTTAACATGTGTGCAACCATTTTGTTCAACACATAACCCCACTGGGGATTCTGTGTGATGTATGCAACATTTTTTGGGGAGGGGGTAACTGAAAAAATACTTTTTCACATTGTGAATACATACAGTCACGGAGAAAAACTGTTTTCAAATGAATGGCTAATTTGCCTAGAGTGTAACACCAGAAGGATTTTTTAAAATTATTGAATATAGCAATCTGGTCCCATTGCACTGCCCTAAAGCTTATCTTTGTTAGTCTGGCTCACTAGATTTGTTGAATTACTATGGCTAATTTGCATACAGTGTAACACCAGAAGGATTTTTTTAAATTACTGAATATCACAATCTGGTCCCATTGCACTGCCCTAAAGCTTAGCTTTGTTAGTCTGTCTCACTAGATTTGTTGAATTACTATGCAGGTCACATACTACATTTGTCCAAGCAATGAATTTTGGCATTATATTGGAAAGGAATATATATTTTAAACCATATCCTCTCTATACGGAATTAAACAGTTAAAACTCAGATATCTCGTTTCAGAATTACAGACGTGGGATAGTAATGCAGGTTGTAGAATCTAGGTGTAGCTGTTTGTTTATCCTTCACAAAAGATTGTAAGTATACAGAAGCATATCTAGCTGTGGGCAAGATATTTGTTCCTTATGTACTGAATACTCATGTGCTGAAGGATCATTGATTTCCTTTCACAGCTGTAAAAACGACTATTAAGGGGATCATGCCACACATGCAGAACTGCCCAGGCTTGGAAAATATTATTTTTTTTATTCTAGTGAGGTATCTATAGTGTATTTTCTAGTATTTGGTTCGAGCGAAATAGTAGAGTCTCCAGCTTAGCAACGGTTGCAGAGATTGATGCTAGTATGCCGATTGAAACTTGTTTGCTAAATATGAACCATGTTTTAAATGAACTTCGTATATTTGTACAGCACTGTAGAAGTGCATCGTAACTTTGCATTTATCATCTTCAGACTGATCTCTGATCGGAAAATTATGCCTTGTTGCACTTGAAAAATTCTCAGTGGGGAAGTAAAATACAAAACTTTTGAGGAAATTAGGAGAAATCAATGAAAACACTTACCTGCAAGGTGAGAAAAAGAATTCCTATTTACAATGCAGCAACAGCCGTTATTCCACTTCGAATGGTTATGCGAAGTCATAAAAGCCCTTATTTCAGGTCCAGTCACAAAAAGCAAGAGCAGCTATGGTGTGAGCTTATACTGTGTCAGATCACTTCTCCTACGCTGCGAAGGAGTGAGAGAGCGAAAGCATTCCAGTTGCGTGCACACAGCCCACCTCAAAGTCTGAAGTTAAAGCTTCACCTAACAGTGGTTGAATAAAGAGCTGATGTCATAAATGGGCAGGTCTTATATGGCTCTTGTCTGGTGAGTAACTGGATAACCAGACGGACAAGGAATGTGCATTACGAACACTAGAGGGAGTAGAAGGCAACTACAGCACAGTCTGCCAAACCTGAAATCTTGGGCAGTACTATGAGGTTTGTAACAACCTGATAAATACTAACACTTTTAAGATTTATTAAAGTCAAGTGCCTTTTAAAATTATTATGGCTGCAGAATCTGATTTATAACAGTACATAAAGAGTGGGCGAATCCCTTATTTTGGTAGATATGCCTTTTCAGAAGAAAATGGGAAACAACTGTTCTTAGTCAGTGGAAACAAATGTTACATTTGTGAATGAGATGTAATTACGTAATGAAAGACAACCACATCTTTGAGTCGAAATGAGTAAAAATAAAATAAAATGTCAACATAATTTTTACACAGTCAAATAACATAAAACTGTTCAGTATTCAAGAGCTATACGTTTAAAGTAAAAAGTTTATGAATAATTTTTATTTCCCTTTTATAATGTTTTGTTTTGTGACTAAAAAAAATAGCTGAAATCTCATCTGAGACATGACCTTCTTTTTTGACTTTGTGGAGAATGTATTGTAGATTTGGATTTCTAGAGAATGAGGGAGAGCTTTGAAATAGTGAATTGCTCAAAAAAGGTTTTTGTATGTATTAACTAGTGTAAACATATGCTATACTTCATGAAATAAGGTGAGGATCTCAGGAGGAAAGTCATTCCTATGTAGAAACAAATTGGATTTTTGACTGTGCTGGTTTCATTCAAAAACTGTGGGCATGAAGTAATTCATCTGATGAACAATAAACAACTTCAGGGACCCTTGGGAGGTCATGTTGACATAGGAATCATAAGAGATTATTCATCTCTAGTTTTGAATAATGTTTCCTTAAAGGCATTAGTATTGTTAAGTCCATATTAAATTAGTAATGGCGTAATTGTTTTTCTTATTATCCTCTAAAGCACCTATTTGAGATGCTTATTTTAGTTCTTAGGAAATTCAGATGAGGACAAATCAGGCATTGTAAATACTCATATCCTTTTAATTCATTGATAAGTACCATCATTTGGAAAATAAATTTGCTTAATAAGTTCTTCCTACAACATAGTTTCCTTTTACTAGTAGCTTATTAACTTGCATAAGTGCTATTTGATTTAGCATAGTTGACATTTCCCATTGTCTTTTTAAATTTCCCTCAAAATATTTGTTTCCTTGAGGTCAGTCAATTGCTGTCTCCCACAAGTATTTGATTATATTCTCTTCATTAGCTTCATTTAGTTTATCTTGTCTGTATGCTTGTTTGATAGAGCAGTTTGACCCTGGTATTCACCAGCAAGACTAGGTGATATCAAAGTAGAAGGCAAGCTCATGATAAGGGCTATGTTGACCTCAATTGTTCAATTATTGCACTTTTTGTGGCATCAGAGGACAGCAAGGCCAAGCTCCATTAAGTTTGCAAGGGATCTGGATTTCTTTAAGTCTAAGGCTTATGGAAACCACTAGGAACACAAATCATCAACTTGGTACTTAAATCGCTTAAATAAGGTCTAAGTGTAGAACTGAACTTTCTAGTTATTTATTATTTTCCTGAAAAAATATGTCCATTTACTTTATGCTACATTTTTTTAAAATCTTTAAAATCCACCTTTTGTAAACATAAATTTCTCATTTAAATATACCTTTCATTACCAATATTTGCTGTATCTGATTTTGATGTGGTTGAAACATCAAAATGGTACACGTTGCATTTTTCTTTAAATATGGCGGGTGAGGGGAATGTTCTCAAGCTTTTTTAAGGGAAGGAAAATGTTCTTCTACATTTCCTGAATTCCAGTCCTCATCTAAATACAGTAAAATGTGCTTTATTAAATATACAATGGACTATAATTTTATGAATAAAAACTTGACAGAGAAAAGAGTTGACATAATAACATATTGAAAAATATTTTTAGACATTCATCTAGACTAGACAATTGACCATTTTTTCTCTAGGAAGATTTATTTGTTCACAGATCAGCAAATTCCCCAGAAAAATAACAGGTTAAAAACTGTGTAATGCTAATTTTAACAGTTAATAAAAACTCTTCCCAGTGTGCTAAATGCACTGGGCTTTGCCCTTGGCCGAGCTACTTGTGTCCTCCTATGCTCAGCAGTTATACTAAGGATCATTTAACTTATATATATATATATGCAGGCATTGTATTGCAGCATGCCTCTGTTCAGTTGTCATGCAAAACAAGACTATTGAATATGGTAATGCAGGGTAGATTTTGAGTTCTGAGTATTCGAAAAGTGTTTCTTAAAACTCAAATTCCATTAAGATTCGGAAAGCATCTTTAAAACATGTTAGGTTTCAGAGTAGCAGCCGTGTTAGTCTCTATTCGCAAAAAGAAAAGGAGTACTCTCTAAGGTGCCACAAGTACGCCTTTTCTTTTTTTAAAACATATTGTATTCCTAGCATCTCTGAAGTCTAGCCCAGTTTTATCAATAAACAGGTTGTGATGCATGTTACAGCACATCAATACTATATTTTAATATGTACCTGTGTGATGTTCATAGAAGATATGGAGTGCCCATTCAGCTATCTTTTAGCCTGTGAAATCTGGCCAAATACAGAATATAGTAGTAGAAATTGGAGTAAATCTTCCTGAACAATTCCAAAGGGTATTTGAGAAATAATTACATTTTAGCAGCTCACAGCTGCCTTAGAATACTAAAATTTTTTTTAAAAAATGCTATAATTAACTTATTTTTATTCCTATATTTCTATAGAGACTCTTTAAATCTGTGATTTAAGAACACTTCAAATACTTTACACAACAAACTGTTGTAGCTTAACAACTTGGCTATTTGTTCATTTTTAAAATGCAAAAAGTCAAGACCTTGATCTGGAACTCTATTAATGGTAGTGGAGCTGCTCATCTGAGGAAAAGGTGTATGAGTTGCAAATATATGAAAATTTAGAAGTGTAATGAGTTATAATTTAGTTTCTTTCTAAGCTAATAGTCTAAGACAGTAGGGAGAATAGTCTCTTTGCCTGTACTTAATGTATAGAAATCTTTGTGACAGGAAGATTAGAAATTAAACCTTTTTGGCAAATCTATAGGGAAATTACTTTTTGGAAGATGTGTGGCAATACTGTTAAGGCCTAAAAGTTGAGGAGGCTTTTGAGGCTAACAAGTCATAAATTCAGAATACTCTATTATACCCTGTTCATAACACATTATGTCATACAAGTGCATAGTTCATAACAGATATGCATGTATTACATACCTGGTTTTCCTATCTTTCATCTGTCTTGATCTTTCTGAATTACCACCACATAAGGTACACTTTCAAGTCAAAGTGATAACTCTGTGTATTTTTAGCATCCTGCTTGTACTGATGGTGATTGCAGTTCCAGAAACTGCCCTTGATAAAGGCTGATCTCAGCATCTTTTGATATGATTTCCCAAGCATTTTGCATTGGGAATGAAATAGTTATTCCAGAAGGACATGGTTGGTAAGGTAATACCTTTCATTGGACCAACTTCTGCTGGGGTGAGAGAGAAAGACAAGCTTTTGAAGTCAGTCCAATAAAAGATATTATCTCACCCCCCTGGTCTCTCAAATATGCTAGGACTGACATGACTACAAACTACACTGCATACAATTCCAGAAGAGTTTTCCAGCAGGAGGAAACAGATCCCCTGAAGACTGCAAGAGAAAACTGAATCACTTCATGTTTAGGAGATTCTCACAAGTGGCAATCACTTGCTCAGTGCTCAGTTCTGCTCTCAGTGGCAGATTAGCTATTGGGACAACAGGGCCTGTGCACAGGGGCCCTGGCCAATTAGGGGGGCCCTGGAAAAATGGGTGCCCCAGAGCCCTGCCCTGCTACACCTGCCAGGGAGTGGGGTCAGGGCACAGGGGCTTGCCCTGCCCCACCCCACTCTGCCCCTGCTCCTCGGTAGGAGTGCCAGGCGGGCAGGGAAAGTCCCTGCACCCCGACAGAACTCCTTGGCAGGAGCACCAGCAGGAGCACCGGGAGAGGGCGGAGGGGACAGCAGGCAGAAGGGATGGGGAGAGGCTCCCACTTGCTCTGGCCTAGGGCCCCACAAACCCTAATCCACCTTTTACTGCTCTTTCAGAAACTCAGTAAACTGATGTGAAATGGGGTGTTAGTGGAGTTGAGCTTATTGAGAGAGGTCCCTAATTAACAGATCAGCTTTAAAGGCATGTTGGAGCAATTTCCAGAGTAGCTTGCCCCAGTTTAAAACAGGGTATATGTTAATTTGTAGTGACATTGAAGGAAAGAAAAGCAACAGTTTAAGATGCAGCTTACCAGAAGAATGTCAGTGGTAATGAATAATATACATAGTGTGACAAAGCTCTGTCCTTGCCTCTGTGGGTCCCACGTTTCCTGGCAGATTTCGCTAGCCTCAGAGGCTCACTGTGACCCTGCACGTAACCCTTCTCTCTCTCTAGGGACAAGGGTCACAGTCTACTGAGCCATTTTCATCATAAGCCAGCGAGGGAGTTGAGAAGTTATCCTTCCTTGCACAGTCTCTGTTGTCTCCGTCTCAGTGATTAATCAGGGGGCAAAGGTGCGGGGGGCAGGGGAGCCCAGGCCTACCCTCTACTCCAGGCTCCAACCCAGGGACCCTAATAGTATCAGCTATGGTAGCTGACCTTTTAGAAACATGACATGTACAATTCCCTGGGCTACTTCCCTTACAGCAGCCCTCACTTCCTCAAGCTCCACTTCACCCTTACCTCAGGGCCTCTTTCCTTGTGCCTGATATGGTGTGTACTACTCAGCCTTTCCAACAGCACAACTTCCTCCCACAGCTCCTGACATGCACACCCACCTGACTAACTGGGAGGCTTTTAACTAGCTTCAGTCAGCCCCTGACTGGCTTCAGGTGTCCCAATCAACCTAGCCTTCTCCCTGCCTTCTGGAAAGTTCTTAATTGGCCCCAGGTGTCTCGATTGACCTGGAGCAGCTTCCATTTCACTTATCCTGGTACCAGGGATTTGCTTACCCTGGAGCTAATGGATCTATCTCCCACTACTTTTCTATAGCCATCTGGCCTTGCCCCGTCACAATAGGTATTGCTTCAAAAACAAAATTGTTTTGCAGTTTATAAGCCTATAATGAGTGAAGTGAATCTTACTTCAAATTATGTGAATTGTTTTAAAATATAGTTTGGAAAAAATGGGTCTCTCAAAAGTAAACAAATGGCTAAATTTTGCATTCAGTTTCAGCATTGTACATATGGAGTAACCCCACTGAAGTCAGTGCAGCAGCTCTAGGTTTCAGAATGCAGCCCATAGTGTAGAAGATAATCCATAGTGGAAATGATAAAATATGAGTGAAGAAGACTCTTCACCATATGTGCATTTTCCTGACACAGTAACTTATTGGATATAATTGTCTTGAGTTTAAATACTCCTTTATGTTTCATAGATTCATAGATATTAAGGTCAGAAGGGACCATTATGATCATCTAGTCTGACCTCCTGCACAATGCAGGCCACAGAATCTCACCCACCCACTCCTGCGAAAAACCTCTCACCTATGTCTGAGCTATTGAAGTCCTCAAATCGTGGTTTAAAGACTTCAAGGAGCAGAGAATCCTCCAGCAAGTGACTTGTGCCCCATGCTACAGAGGAAGGCGAAAAACCTCCAGGGCCTCTTCCAATCTGCCCTGGAGGAAAATTCCTTCCCGACCCCAAATATGGCGATCAGCTAAACCCTGAGCACATGGGCAAGATTCACCAGCCAGATACCCAGGAAAGAATTCTCTGTAGTAACTCAGATCCCACCCCATCTAGCATCCAATCACAGGCCATTGGGCCTATTTACCATGAATAGTTAAAGATCAATTAATTGCCAAAATCATGTTATCCCATCATACCATCTCCTCCATAAACTAATGGAGTCTAATCTTGAAGCCAGATAGGTCTTTTGCCCCCACTGCTTCCCTTGGAAGGCTATTCCAAAACTTCACTCCTCTGATGGTTAGAAACCTTTGTCTAATTTCAAGTCTAAACTTCCCAATGACCAGTTGTTTGTTTAAAAGCCCGAAGAATAACCACCACAGCTGTCTTTTTATTTCCTCCCTCCTCCCCCCACTGTCTTGTAGTTTCCTTAAGTTTCCTTAATAGCCCTAAGGAAAGGCCTCATCAATTCAGAGGTGCACCTGATGTAATCCTGTCCCTCTCTTCTTCTTCCCTAGGGCCAGTCAGAAAATAAACAGTGGCTGCTTATCAGATGATATCCTATTGACAAAGAAACAAGCTCATTGGCTGACTAAATAAAAGCAAAAAACGTACAACTAAAATATAAATGGTAGGATTTTTTTTTTTTACATCAAACATGCCAGGGTTGATAACGGCCTTTTTCACTGAGAATACAATGAATAAAACATGATAAACAGTTGAATGGTTTTCTTCAAATAGTCGTTACAAAATAAATTAATAGTCCCATAATTGTCCCAGTCCAGCTTTGTATTAGAGACTTAAGAAATCGCTCATAAATATATCTTAAGTTATTTATATATTAAATAAGCATATCAGTGTCTTGGACAGCTTGTCCAATGTACAACGTGAACAAATTAAAATAAACACAAAACAGTTAAGAGTCAGTTCCCTAAGTTAGGGCTTGTCCACACTTACTCCCATTTCAAAATGCAGTAGATCAAAGTTCACTAGAGAACTTTTAGCCCGTGGTAGAAGGGTCCAAATGGACAGTTATTGTGAGGCACACTACAGAAATATAGCTTTACATTCCTGCTTACCACCTACTGACTGTTCGTCTAGTCAGGCTCTCATATAACTTGGCTTCTCATTTCCTTGCTTCAGTGGTTTTGTGTTTGGAAGTGATATAAACTTGCATGCTTCAGGTTGTAAACCAATCTCTAATTAAAAGGGATTAGAAAGAAACTTCTACTGGAGGCAGATAACTTCATAATTATGACTAGAGGGTTTTTTGCACTTTCCTCTGAAGCCACTGTTACTGGTCAGAGGCAGAATATTGGACAAGATGGACTTCTGGTCTGATCTGGTGTGGCGTTTTTATATTCCTAGTCAGTTTCACTTTTATTCTGTTCTAGATCAGTGGTTCTCGACCTATTTACCATTGTGGGCCACATATAGGGTTGCCAACTTCCTACTCGCACAAAACCGAATACCCTTGCTCCGCCTCCATCCAACCCCACCTCCAAGGCCCCGCCCCTTCTCACTGCATCCCCCCCGCCTGTCACTCGCTCTCCCCACCCTCACTCATTTTTACCGTGTTGGCTCAGGGGGTTGGGATGAGTGGGGGTGTGTGTGAGGGCTCCGGCTGGGGGTGCGGGCTCTGGGGAGGGATGGGGATGAGGGGTTTGGGGTGCAGGAGTGTGCTCCAGGCTGGGATCGAGGAATTTGGAAAGTGGGAGGGAGATCAGGGCTGGGGCAGGGGGTTGGGGCCTTGTGGGGGGTCAGGGGTGCAGGCTCCGGGCAGCGCTTGTCTCAGGCAGCTCCCAGAACAATGGCATGTCCCCCCACTGGCTCCTATGCGGAGGTGCGGCCAGGTAGCTCTGTGTGCTGTTCCCAGCCAATGGGAGCGGCAGAGCTGGTGCTTGGGGCGGGGGCAGTGCGCAGAACCACCTGGCTGCCCCCAAGCCTAAGGAGCTGGAGTAGGGACATGCTGCTGCTTCTGGGAGCCACGGCAGGTAGGGAGCCTACCTTAGCCCTGCTGCGCAACTGACCAGACTTTTAACGGCCCGATCAGTGGTGCTGACCGGAGCCGCCAGGGTCCCTTTTTGACCTGGCGTTCCAGTCGAAAACCGGACACCTGGCAACCCTAGCCACTTATGTGGCCCACAGTGTGTTCTGTGGGCCACATCCAATTCTACCTCTATGGCCCTGAAGATGTTACATGGGCCGCAGCTCTGTACTGATTGGGCCGCAGGTTGAGAGCCACTGTTCTAGATAATCTGTCTTTCAGGTTCTTATGCACTAGCACCATGCTGCAATATTTGATTTTCACTTACTGCAGAAGAATGCTCATGTGAACAAAAATGATTTCCCTTGGCATGTAAAAATGTCTTCAAAACCTTTGTACTCTCTTGTAGTTTGTGAAAGGGTGTAGATACAGAATCAACATTTGGGGCCAAATTTGACCCAACAGTGACTCTCTTAAACTACCTTTTATGTATTTAAAAAAAAAAGGGCAAAAAAGCACCCAAAATTAGTATGTTACTAATAGATACTGTTCACTTGGCATATATTTTGGATACGCTTCCAGACAGCTCAAAAATGGTGCTCTTCACAGTGGCAATGAAGTTTAGTCTTGTTTTTGTTGTTTTTTTAACTCAAAAATTGTTTTAATTGAAACTTTTAATTTCCCATGAACTATAAACCCCATCTCATTGGTATATAAATCCTGAAACCAATACTGGTGGGTTCTAACTTACTAAAAACAGAATCCTAGCATGAAAGTGTTGGCACACACCCCAGCTGAAAACTGACAGAGAAAAGCTGAGAGGATTGTTACAGCTGGGTTTACAACTTGTCTTCATACTTAAGCATGATCATATCTGAAAAAAAAAAAGAAATCTCAATAGGTAAAGAAAACCTCTCTCTTCCTATTGTTGTGTTTGCTAGTTGTCAATGTTTGCTATTCAGATAGATATAAAAACCTACTTTATTATTTCCTGTACAATTTTAAAGATGGGTATAGAGAAAAAAAAAAACTATTGTAACTCTATATTCTTCTATGTGAACTAGTTACGTTCAGTGTGGACCATTCCAGCATGATCATTACAGGTTTAAAATGAGCCAACTCTCTAGAATCTGCACAGCACAAAATTGACATCCTGTGAACTGCTTTAATGGCTCTGCATGTGTGCCTTTTAGAATCATGGAAAAGTAAACTTTTAAGCCCCAGGAGTTTTTTCACTGTTCACAGGTTTTGTGTTAAATTGTTTCCCTGTGTGTGAAGACAAAACTTGAAGTGGGATATATCACCTGGAAACATAGAAGTTGCAAGCCTGAATGACAGGCAGTGGCAGCATGTGCAAGAGATCCTTGCTGGCTTGAAGACTATATTTATTTTACTTTGGCCATACCACGCTATTCCAAAAGCAACTGTAAAAGCATTGCTTCCTGCATAGCTAAGGTCTTCCACCATTACTATGGCAAACGTACTTATTCTCAAAAGAATTTTTTCTTGGCTCTATCTTGTGTGATGTATAAGTTCCACATAAGGAACTACCAAATTTGGCATGATTTCTTTAGGCTGTGATATTACTACAAAACTGTTGTCATTTTATATGCTTTCTGAACTTCTGTAACTCAAATCAATTTTCAGGTAATTTATAATAATTTCTATTCCCCCCCCCCCAAATGATAAAATTTACTTAATTTAGGAAATTGCTACTAAGCCTGTATAATTGCTTCGTTGTATTCCATATGGTCATAGGGATTGCAGTATGTCAAGTTAGTGCCTTCTAGAAGGTGTTATGTTGGTAAAGAGACAGACAACACATCTTTGACCTAACTTCAGACGGGCAGCCATCTTTTTCTTAATGGCTACCAATGTTTCTCTCTCCTGTCATGTGGTGTTTACACGGCTTGAGATTTAAAGCAGTGATAACACTATTTTAAAACTATTGACAAATTCCACAGTAATGATAATGCTATTTACCCTGCTGAAGCACTGGGTTTGCCATACAATATTCAAAAACAAAATAGAATACAGTTAAAAGACCCAAAATATAACTAAACCCCAAATCCCAACAATTTTGCAAGCACTGTCGCACATAAAGATGCTATTAATGGCTTTTTTTAAAGATCTGGAAGGAATTATTAAGATGGACCATTACTTGCCTTTAGGGCCATCACTGGAAAAACTTGCTTGTCTACCAATTTAACATCAGGAAGTGTCATGAGGAAGAGTGGAGCCTGGGAAGTACAGTAAACTGACAGCGTGTCCCTCAGGTGTAGGATCTCAGTACATAAAGGCGCTATATGTCAAAAAAGCAAACTTGTATGTCAGTCATTGTTCTGTGGGCAGCTAATGGAAAGCAGGTGTAAAATGATTATGAATGATCACTCCAGTGACAGAACATATTTCTGCATTTTGCATTTGCTGCATGCAAGAGGCCAGCCAGGATAAAGGAAGTTACCACAGCCAAAATTGAGATAACTTGTTCGGAGAAGAAAATGTCGAGCTCTGTATAGCAGGGAGAAGTGAATTGTTATTCCAATAAGACACTGTCCTCGCAGTGGAGTCATGCAAGTTTCATTGTCTTTTCCTGAAAACTTTGTGAATGCACTGAATGTCCTCACAATGCTGTAAAAGTATCTTTTTTCTCTAATACTGATTACCATTTTGGCATACACATGATGTCTTGAACAGAAATGTGGTGGAATAGTAGTTGTGACTTGAGTACAGGTATTGAAGGATATGTGTTGTTCAGGAAAGACAGAAATAAAGATAAAGACAGTGGAATACCATTGTATGTTAATGATGAGGTAGATTATGGTAACATCCATTGTTTCATGTTTTTTTGGGGGGAGGGATAGCTCAGTGGTTTGAGCATCGGCCTGCTAAACCCAGGGTTGTGAGTTCAATCCTTGAGGGGGCCGTTTAGGGATCCAGGGCAAAAATTGGGGATTGGTCCTGCTTTGAGCAGGGGATTGGACTAGATGATCTCCTTAGGTCCCTTCCAACCCTGATATTC
The DNA here is from genome assembly GCF_965140295.1 of Lepidochelys olivacea. NCBI lineage: Eukaryota > Metazoa > Chordata > Testudines > Cheloniidae > Lepidochelys > Lepidochelys olivacea. Next base: position 199,326,255 of record NC_140413.1, on the reverse strand, counting down.
TATGATTGGATGGAATGGATAGAATGGAAAAAACAACATCTGTTCAGATCAAAATAATTTTGGTGAAGAAAGCTACCAGAAGCTCTCCTGGGATAGTGTTTGGGGTGTGCTACAGACTCCCAGGATCCAATTTGGATATGGAGAGAGACCTCTTTAATGTTTTTAATTAAATAAAAACTACTGGGATTTGTGTGATTGTGCGATACTTTCACTTCCCAGATATAGATTGGCGGACAAGTGCTCCAGATTTTCCTGGATGTGATAACTGACAAATTTCTTCACCAAACAGTCGCTGAATCAACAAGAGGTGGTGCCATTTTAGATTTAGTATTGGTGAGTAGTAAGGACCTCATCAAAGAGCTGGTTGTAGGAGACGAGATTGGTTTGAGTGATCATGAGCGAATTCAGTTTAAACTAAATGAAAAGATGAACAAAAATAGGTCTGCAACTAGGGTCCTTGATTTCAAAAGGGCAAACTTTAAAAAAAATAAGGGAATTAAGGAATTGGACTGGACTGAAGAAGTCAAGGATATGAATGTGGAGGAGGCTTTACTTTAAGTCAAAGTTGCAGAAACTATCCGAAGCCTGCATCCCAACCCAGAGGAAAAATATCATAGGTAAGGGTTGCAGACTAAACTGGATGAACAAGCATCTCAAACAGGTTATTAAGAGAAAGCAGAAAGCCTACAAAGAACGGAAGATGGGATGGAAGAGCAAGGAAAGCTACCTTTTGGAGGTCAGAAAGCATAGGGGGAAAAAGTGAGAACTTCCAAAAGCCAAACAGAGTTGGACCTTGCAAGGGAAATTAAAATCAATGGTAAAAGGTTTTATAGCTATATAAATAAAAAGAAAACAAGGAAAGAAGTGAGACTGCTAAACACCAAGGCTGGGGTGGAGATTAAAGATAATCTAGGTATAGCCCAACAACTAAACAAACTCTTTGCCTGAATTTTTAATAAAGATAATGAGGAGCATAAGGGCAGTGGCAGGGTGGCTAATGGAAGCGGTGATATGGAAGTAGAAATTATCATGTGTGAGGTGGAAGTCCAACTCAAACAGTGTAATGGGACCAAATTGTGGAGGCCCAGATAATCTTCATCGAAGAATATTAAAGGAATTTGGACATGAAATTACAAGCACAATACTAAGGATTTTTTAATGAATTCATAAATTCTTGGGTTGTAGAGAAAGTAGTTAAGGACACAGAGATAAATGGCAATTGGGATGAAGGATCTTAGGGGTAGTGGCTAATGGAAATTAGAATATGGAAGTAGAAATTACCACATCCGAGATGGAAGTCAAACTGAAACAGCGTAATGGGACTAAATTGGGAGGGGCAGGGGCAGATAATCTTCATCCAAGAATATTAAAGGAACTGGCACATGAAATTGGAGGCCCAATAACAAGGATTTTTAATGAATCTGTGAATTTGGGGGTCATTCCCTCTGACAGAAGGATTGCTAATATAGTACCTAATTTTAAGAAAAGGAAAATAGTGTTCTGGGAAACTACAGGCTTGTTAGTTTAACCTCACTTGTATACAAGATTTTAGGACAAATTTTGAAAGAGGAAGTAGTTAAAGGCATAGAGGTAAACAATAATGGGGATAAAATACAACATGATTTTACAAATGGTCGACCATGCCAGACCAACCTTTCTTTCAGAAGATAACTGATGTTTTAGACAAAGGAAATACAATAGATCTAATGTATCTGGATTTTGGTAAAACATTTGATATAGTTCTACATGGAAATTATTAGTTAAATTGGAGAAGATGGGGATTAATATGGGAGTTGAAAGGTGGAGAAGGAACAGATTAAAGGGGAGACTACAACGGACCATACTGAAAGGTGAACTGTCAGGCTGAAAGGGAGGTTACTAGTGGAGTCCCTTAGGGGTTGTTCTTGAGTCTGACCTTATTTAACATTTTTATTAATGACCTTGGCACAAAAACTCGGAGTGTGCTAATAAAATTTGTAGATAACAAAGTTGGGAGGTATTGCCAATGCAGAGGAGGACCAGAATATCCTATAAGAAGATCTGGGTGACCTTGAAAACTGGAGTAATAGAAAAGGGATGAAATTTAATAGTGAAAATTGCAAGCTCATGCATTTAGGCAGCAAAAATTCTTGTTATTAATATCAGCTGGGGATTTATCAGTTGGAAACAACAGAGGAGGAGAAAGACCTGAGTGTAGTGGTTGATCACAGGATGACTATGAGCTGCCAATGTGATGCAGCTGTGAAAAAGGCTAATGCAATCCTTAAATGCATCAGGCGAGGTATTTCCAGTAGAGACAGGGAAGTGTTGATACTATTATACAAGGCACTTGTGAGAATTCACCTGGAATACTGTGAACAATTCTGGTCGTCCATGTTTAAGAAAGATGAATTCAAATTGGAACAGGTGCAGAGAAGGGCTACTAGAATGATAATTGGAATGGAAAACCTACTTTATGAGAGGAGACGCAAAGAGCTTGGCTTGTTTAGCCTAACCAAATGAAGGCTGAGGGGAGGTATGATTGCTCTTTATAAATACATCAAAAGTACAAGTGCCAGAGAAGAAAACAAGTTGTTTAAATTAAGTTCCAATGCTGGCGCAAGAACAAATGGATAAAAACTGGCCTCAGAACAAGTTTAGGCTTGAAATTAGGTGAAGGTTTCTAACCATGAGAGGAGTGAAGTTCTGGAACATGGAGGGGATGGTATGATGAGACTGCCTATGATGGTATATAAGAGATCTGCAACTGCTAGTAGGAAATATCCCCAGTGGCTGGTGATGGGATACTAGATGGGGAGGGCTCTGAGTTACTGTAGATTATTATTTCCTGGTATCTGGCTGTTGGGTCTTGCTGAAATGCTCTGGGTCTAACTGATCACCATATTTGGGGTTGGGAAGGCATTTTCCCCTGGGTCAGATTGGCAGAGACTTGGGTTTTGGTTTTTTTTGCCTTCTTCTGCAGTGTGGGACATGGGTCACTTGCAGGTTTAAACTAGTGCAAATGGTGGGTTCTCTGTAACTTTAAGTCTTTAAATCATGTCTTGAGGACTTCAGTAACTGAGCCAGAGGGCATGGAGCTGTTACAGGAGGGGTGGGGAAGATTCTATGGCCTGCAACATGCAGGAGGTTGGACTAGATGATCATGATGGTCCCTTCTGGCTTTAAAGTCTATGATCACACCTCTTTTTTAAAAAACTCTAGTCTCCTTCCAACCTCTTTTTGTTTTATGCAGTATGAGCTGAATTCTCCGAAGGTTCTTCCAAAAGACTATGTTGCAAGTTTTGCAAGCAGTAGTGTGTTGTTTATATTATAAAACCAGAATCATTTGGATGCTCATTCTTCTACCATCTGACATCTCTGCTTAAATTGTGTGACTGCTACAGACTGGAAAGACTGAATGGTGAGGGTTATGCATTGTCTTGTTAAGTGTCTGTCTCATTAGATAGAGGGGGCTGAACTAGATGAGCTCCTGAGGTCCCTTCCAACCCTGATATTCTATGATTTTATGACTCATTGCTCGTGTGAAAGGATAATGAAAAGATTTTTATGTTTGCAAGAATTATCTTTATAATAGCAAAATTACTTTCCTCCTAATCCAAACATGCTGGGCTCTTGTCATCATTTCCAAACAATTCACCTTCATGTTGAGACTAAGTAGAAACACTTCAACCCTGAAGGTATAGAAAAGTTAAGAAAGTTATAGAAAGTTAAGTGACTGAAAACAAAGTCTTATAATGGAAACTGTAGCATAATCTTAACTACAGCATTTGCTGCTGCTTCTAGTATAATATGACATGATTAAGCACTGAGTTTAAATTAACTTTAAAAAGAAGATGTTTAGTTTCATGCCAGCAGCACAGACAATTGGTGACTAAAAAGTTCTGTACCAGATTTTTCTATCCTTCTTTTCACAGAGGAAGAAAGATGTACATAGACTCTTTGTATTTCAGGGAGAGGAAATGTAGCACAATAGGCTGTTGAAGGGAAGCAATTCCCATAATCAGTTTTCTGTACTACTTATTACCAACTGGTCAGAACTAGATTTTAATTAAATTTTAAGGGATAAAGGACAATAGTGTGTGCTAAGGATGGAGAGTCATCTTAAACTTTGAATTTCCTGGCTTTCATTGGTTTCTGTCGCTACCTCAGTGTTATTTAAATGTAGGATTTTAGATGTGATTTCCTTTCATGGAAGGTTATAACTGTATTTTGTTTTTGGAGTCATTCAAATAGTTTCTTTTTGGTTTATTGAATAAATATTTGTTCTCTAATAGACCACAAGGACATTGGCTTTGGTAAATCCCCATTGAGTGCCATGATCAGTAGACCTTCAGAATGGTAATCAGGCATATGTTATTGCTGGTTTCTGAATGTTTTAAATTAAACCTTTGATATGTATTTAATTTTAAGAGTACATCACTGAGTACCTACAGATTTTATTTTAATAACTGAGTGGTTCATAGCTGTAGAGATTTGTATAAGATTCATCTTCATAGATCATACATCTGAAGGCCAAGACCATTATGATCTCTCTAATCTGACCTTGTATATAATGTAGTTCAAAGAACTGCCTCCCATAATTTCTTTGAGTCCACAATTTATTTGTCCTGTAGCATGTCTTTTAGAAAGATGAAGTGATAGAGATTTTTCCACATCCTTAGGAAAGGTGTTCCAATAGTTAATTATTCTCACTGTTACAAATGTGTCCTTTATTTCTAGTCTGACTTTGTCTAGCTTCTGTTTCTGACCATTTACTCGATATCAGATTTCTGCTAGATTAAAGAACTGTTTACTGTCAGAACTCTTAGAATGTAGCTACTGGTAGACTGTGATCAAATCACCTCTTAATAGTCTCTTGGATAAAATAAATTGTGGTTCTTAAGTCTCTCACTATAAGGCACTAGATCTCAAATCCTTGTTGGTCTCTTCTGAATTCATTCTAATCTACCAACATTCTTTTTGAAGTGTGGACACCAGAGCTGGACACTGTTCTAGTAATGTCTCACTTGTGTATTCAGAGGTAATACTAACATCCACTTCCTATTTGGAATTCCGTATATTGTACATCCAACGAACATATTCGTCTTAGTTACAGCATCTAATGGAGAGCTCATGTTCAGCTCATGTATCCTAACCCCAAAATCCTTTTCAGGGTAACTACTTTCCAGGGTACAATCCCCATTTTATACATGCAAACTATGTTCTTTGTTCTTAGATTTAATGATCTTGTATTTGGCTCTGTTAAAACTGTTGTTGTTGAAGTGAACCTACCTTAACAAGCGAGCCAGTTGTTTTGTATAAGTGATCTGACTACACCATTGCTTACCATTCCACCCATTTTTGTATAATGTGCAAATGTTACCCTCAAGGATATAATACTTTCTTCCTGATCATTGATGAAGGGACTGAACAGCAGTGGTCTGAGAACAGATACGTGCAGAACCCCACTAGAAACACTCCTATTGAATGTCACTTTTTGAGATCTATTAGTTAGCCAGTTTTTAATCAGTTTAATATGGGCTACATTTATTTTTGTATAGTGCTATTTTGTATCAGAATGTCATGTGGGACTAAGTCATATTCATTACAGAAGTCTATTATGTTAACAGTTAACTTTGGATTTTTTTTATAAAAAAAGAGAAAACTAAAGTTGTTTTAATTATTTATGATGTCCCTTTAGAAGCCCACTCTCATGCCTAACCCATTTACTTTTGTGCCAGCAGTGTCCTTGTTGCTTCCCCTGCAGTAGGAATGACACTTGTTAGTTAATGTATGCTGCCACGGGAACCAGAAATGTTATTTTTAGAATTACCCAAAAAGTAATCTCTTCCTTTAGAGAATGGTATACTAGATAAACAAAACTCCATTAAAACATCTTGACATCTTTAGAATTTAAAGAACTTTCCATACCCACTAATAATTTGGGGCCTAACTACCACTGGATGGTACCTTGAAAGTTAAAATTGAAACCTTTTTTATTTTTTAATTTGAAAAATATTTGTCTCTAGACCAAGACTTTGAGACTAAGACTTCGTATGATTAATTGTAATGCAGACCAAGTTATTATTGGCTAAATTATGAACCATTTGAAAATAGAGACTTCTGCTGGCACATCTTTAAAGTGCACATTACTTACACAATTATGCATAGTGAAGCAAGTAACACTAATTTTCCTAATTATTAAGGTTGTAAATAATTGGAATAAGAATTGATATAGCATTTTGTTAGGGCATGTTCCTGTGTCTTTTTTTCCCTTTATTCAAAAGTATATGCTGCTCTTCTACAGACTATTCCAAATAAATATATAAACCTTATTCATTACTGCACAACTTGATGAAGTCTCTAAAAGGGAAGGATAGGGAACAGTAGACAGTTTTATAAAATGCAGTCCCAGAAATATATTTACACATTCTTCCTAAATATACCTCCAAAAAACCTTTAACTGAGAGTAGAAATGATGATTTTGTGAAAATAAGACTTTAGGGTTAAATGTTGAGACATGAAATTGAATGTAACCAGATATTCGTTGCTTTTTAAAATGTGCATATACAGTAAATAGATGGTGGGAAGTTTGTTTGTTAAATAGTTCTTGAATATTTAACATATCATTCTACACATATTGCTTTACTCTTCAGAGATTTGTTTTGTACTTCTTAAACACCAAAAAGCTCAATAAAGTATGTTTAATTTTAACAAATGAAAAATTATTTCAGCTAGTCTTGCTTATCATATAACAATAAAGCATTAGTGCAATTGATCTGCTGACCTTAATTCCCTGGAAACTGTCACATTTCTTCTTTATTCCTTTGTCCAACCTAACAATGTGACCCAAAATACTACAGAGCTTTAAAGTTTCTCAGCATTGTAAGGTCAAGCTTTGGTCACCATAGTTACAGTTTAGATCTGTGGGTCAAGGGTCAAATAGATTAATGATGTCAGACACATCTTTAAATGGTTCTAACACTACTTCACCATGCGGTAAGCAGCTGAGCATATTTGATATGACAAAGGCCTTCTTAAGTCTTGCTAATAGGAGGATCTTTGGAGATATCTGCTAGAAAGGTCTTTTCTGTTGTGCAAGAATGTTCAATATTGAGCAATGGTGGGCATCAGCAGTGGGCCGTTTCAATTCAAACTGTCTGAAGTAGATTGCAAAGACTGGCTAAATGGCTTACACTACCACTGCTCCTTTCTTTCTGTTTATCTGATTCCTTTGTCCAGTATTCATTCCATTTGGCTAAAAGCCACTAAAAGGGCAGAAAACAGAAAGCTGGAGGAATATATTTAAGTACTTGATAAAATACTTGCCCTTCCATAGCCATAGTATGACATCAAAGCAAGGAATAACGAGGTTTAGATTGCTTTTTTGTAACTTTAAGAACCTTTTATCCATATATGTAGTGCTCAGAATATATTTACAAACATACTCAGGTTCTTTGTCTAGGTATTTTCATAAGAAAAATGGGAATACAATTCCCCTCATGGATAGCAATTTAAAAAAAAAACCTAATTAGATTAAATTACATATAGAAATGTACCTACACACACCTGTGTTGAAAATACTTCATTTTGTTTCAGTGGGTTAAAATGTCCACACAAATGAGGAGCTGAAAATTATATTAGAGCTTCATTTATGCTTTTTTTTAAAAAAATAGGTACCTTACCGTAACTACAAGATAAATATTGTGTGGCTGATCATAGTACACGTGGATTCTGCAGCAAGCTAAACATTTCATGGCTGTGAAGATTAAATGGAAAATCTGTTGAAACATGTTTTCAATTAGCAAAATATGTAAATAAATAACAGTTGGTATGAAATATTTGAGTAAACCTGTTTTTGACTCCATTCACCTGATCCTGTCACAGAAGCATATCAGCAATGCATTGTTTCAGCTGAGAGGGAGAGAACTGAGCACTTTGGAAGATGGAAGGTGTTCAATATAGAATTAATACTATTGAAGGGTGGGGGTGGAGGGTGTCAGGATTTTTTGCAAGTGCAGTTTGTGATGGTAGCGGTAAGGGAAGTATAGGTTGTCTGCAGAGGGAGGTTCTGTTGCCTGTGATCTTTTTTTTTCACATGACGTGTAAGTGGGTGACAGAATTCTGTGTCATGCCCCTTTCAAATCAATGAAAATTGTTGCAATGTAGAAATTTGGAAACAAGTTAGTTAGCAATAAAACTTAAATGTTGAACTGTTTGGCAGTGCTTAGAAACATTGGTTCAGCAAACAAATACAGTATTACTCTGAGTCATGTTTATGGGCTAGGAAATCGATATTTAACTATATTAAAGAAAAAATCCCAAACATTAACATGCTGCACCTGCCTTAACAGTATGTACAGAGAGTTCCCAAAACAAAATATATCTATTTTATCTCTCTCTAGTATTTATAAGGTACTATTATTTTGATTCTGATACATCATAAGGTTAAATCAAAATGTTGAGATTTCCTTAACATGATATCAAGGGAAAAAGTAGTTATGCAGTTGGATTTAGATACTGGTTGTCATTTTGGCTTTTTGAATGTTTCTATTATAGCTCTCAGAGGGAAGAAGGGAGCCTCTACTTTCTCATCCCTTCCTCTTCTGCACAGCAGGATGCATTACAGCTTGTTTCTTTACAGCTGTCTGAATAATTTGGCCTACAGTAAAGTTTCCTCCTACCCAAGGAATGTTAATATAGTACTTAACAACTGCCTCACCCGCCACCCCCAACCTTCTAGCCTTTTTACCCATATTGCTTCAGTCTTCTCTGTGAAAATCCTCTGTTATAGTGGGCATTTTTTCAGCTTTAGGAGTTAGTGAGTTTCAATCCTCCATTGTACGCATGCATTCTTGCGATTTTACCAGAGTTAGTGACTCTCATACATGAACTAGGTTCGTGTGAGAGAAATTGAATTTCATTTGAGCCAAGAGTTACAGCAAAGGCCCCCAGGTCTGTCCATCTCAACAAAATAACAAACATGGTTCTTTAAAACTGAGTAAAGTCTGACTACCAAGTAAAAAAAGTAAACTGGCATATAAAGCAGTGATACCTAGATGAATACGGTATCTGAGCATGTGGTATAAAAACAGAAAGAAAGAATCACAAAAAAGTTCAGGCACATTCAGTAGTTGCCAGCATAAAAAAGAAAAGCAGATGCATCCAACACGAAATGTTGCTTAGGCACTATATACTACTTCCTGTGCTATACTGCTGGCACAGCTGGCATTTGTACTTCTGCCATCCCAAAAGAGTGAGAGTTTTTTCTTTACAGTATCACTCCTTCAATGTAAATATCTTAGGTGGCAACAAACTGTTTCTCTTGTTTCCCTACAAATGTACACAAATTTCAGTATCCAGCTAACTACAGAACACCAAAATGAAATATTTCTTCTCACAGCAAGTACTCAGCCTGTAGGATCTGTTTCCACAGGAGGGCCTCGACATAAATGCCATAAGTGGAGTTTAAATAGGACATGATAATGTTATGATCAAAAATAACACTTAATACTCCTATAACACTTTGTGTTTATGAAGCACTCTTAATTGTAAACATTAACTAATTCTCATGATGTGCCTTTGAGGTGGGTAATACAAGTGCTCTCTGTTTTATGTTTGGGAAACTGAAACCCTGGAACTTTAAATTGCATGAAAGATTGTAGCAGAGCTGGAATTGAAATCCAAGAACTCTTGGCTTCTAGACTCATACTGAGTCCATTAGATTAGATGATCTTTAATAACATTTGTAGTTATGCCTAGTAAGACCCAGGGCTGGCTCCAGGCACCAGCATTCCAAGCAGGTGCTTGGGGTGGCAATCTGCAAGGGGCGGCAGTCCGTGTGCTGTTAGGCCGTTTCCGCGATGGCGGCAATTCTGCGGCAGCCTCGCTCTTCAGCTGCCTGCAGCAGCAAATCGGTGGCAACTTCTATCTTCAGCCGCTTGCGGTGGTGGCGATTCGGCATGCTGCTTGGGGCGGCAAAAACAGAAGAGCCGGCCCTGCTAAGACCAATCAGATTTCACGCTTAGGGCACTCTTTGATCACTGGAAGAGTCACGAAAGACTTTGTTCCTATATGTATAAATGGTTACAGGCAGTAAGGAGTTACATATTGCTCTGAATCACCAGATTAAGTATCCTCAGATACATCAGGTGAGGTATTTCCAGTAGAGACAGGGAAGTGTTAGTTCCATTATATAAGGCACCGGTGAGACCTCATCTGGAATACTGTGTGCAGTTCTTGTCTCCCATGTTTAAGAAAGATGAATTCAAACTGGAACAGGTGCAGAGAAGGGCTACTAGGATGATCCAAGTACTGGAGAGGAGACTCAAAGATCTTGTCTTGTATAGCCCAACCAAAAGAAGGCTGAGGGGAGATATGATTGCTCTCTATAAATACATCAGAGGGATAAATACCAGGGAGGGAGAGGAGTTATTTAATTTAAGCACCAATGTGGACACACAAATATAAACTGGCCATCAACCAGTTTAGTCTTGAAATTAAGCGAAGGTTTCTAACCATCAGAGGAGTGAAGTTCGAGAGCAGTCTTCCAAGGCGAGCAGTGGGGGGCAAAAAATCTAACTGGCTTCAAGACTGAGCTTGATAAATTTATGTAGGGGATCGTATGATGGGACTGCCTACAATGACATGTGGCCCATTGGCAACTACCAGTAGCAAAAATCTCCAACGGCTGGAGATGGGACACTAGATGGGGAGGGCCCTGGGTTACTACAGAGAATTCTTTTGCGGTATCTGCTCAGGTAAACCCACATGCTCAGGGTCTATCTGACTGCCATATTTGGGGTCAGGAAGGAATTTTCCCCCAGGTCGGATTGGCAGAGACTCTGGGTTTTTTCGCCATCCTCTGCAGCATCACTGGAAGGTTTAAACTAGTATAAATGGTGAATTCTCTGTAACTTGAGGTCTATAAACCATGATTTGAGGACTTCAGTAACTCAGTCACAGGTTGTGGGACTGTTACAGGAGTGGGTGGATGAGGTTTTGTGGCCTGCAATGTACAGAAGGTCGGACTAGATGATCACAAAAGTTGCTTCTGAGCTTAAAGTCTATGAATCTGTGAGAATCTGTTGGGAGCATGGATACCAAGGTTAGAAGAAGAAATTGTAGCTGATCAGATCTGGCAAATCTGAAAAGGAAAGAAAAATGCATTATGGTGAATGCTGGTTGCAAATCTCTATAGTAGAAGACACATAAAAGTTAAGCTTATAACCTCTTTTTGTTTCTCATAATTAATGCTGTATGTTTGTCAAGGTCATGGTTTCAGTGTCAAAAAATTGTGACTTTCAGAATATTCTCATACCAGATAGTGGTCTTTGTCACTCTAGCCAGACTCTCGGCCTTTATACCAATTTGACTCCACATGAATCCAGCATAGTGGGGGATGGCTGAGTAACCTATATGTTTGAGTTTTTAAACTCAATAGTTTGGGAAAAGATGAACACCTTTAATGAAAAGATGATATACTAGCAATTGTTTTTAAAATTGTTAAATATATTTTATATGTTTTTAGTGTTTGGCTATCTTTTGCTATATTTTAAAACTATTATTGACTTATTTAACACTTCCAATGGTAAATGATCATTATTAACTTAGTATTAAACGGTTTGTTTGCGATTTTAATTAGTGCTGAGATTGCTTAAGCAATATCATTCTACTGAAATCACTAAAAGTAAGGAAATCTTGTTAAGTTAGGTCAATGAGGTTGCTTAAGGCAACCTTAATTCATGTGCCTTGACATACACACAAGCGTCACTATAACCACACACACACACAGATGATTTCTTCAGTTCTACAAGAATTTACCCTCACATCCAGCACAACCACACTGCAAACACAAAATTCTTGACAGTCAAACTCAAATACACAATTTTAACTCAATCTGGTTGACTTTGGGAGGACCATGCCTGTGTTGGGCTAGGATTAGAGGAGCCTAACATCTGTGCAATCCCTGGATGCTGGTGTCTCAGAGTTGAGACAGCAGTGCCAGGAAGAGTTCCTCCACATCTGATAGCTTGATGCATAGTCTCATCATTCTCCTTGTCTCCTTCCTACCACCTTACACTAAGCCTTCTTCCCTTCTCCTTGGACATCTGTGCTGCCCCCCTGCGGTCCACCTCCCCAGAAGTCTCTGTTTCTCTTGCTGCCCTTCATCATCTCACCCCAGGAAATAATTGGTCTGTGTGTGTATGAAATTTGGTGTTTGTAGTTTTTTTTTTATAGGGAAAAACAAACAACGAAAAACCGCAGGACAGTGTTTGAGAAAGAGAGAACTAAGAATGTTTCCTCTTTCAAAGTTACTAAATGCGTTAGGAAAATAATATTCAATTCAAATATCCTAACAAGATTTATTTTATTTCATGGAATTTGAAGATGAAATGTGATCAGTCAAGTGTGAGATTAACGATGTCAGTGTAGCTTTAAACTGAAATCTCAGTGCATCTTTAAGTATGGCATTACTATCAATATTTCCATAATATTGTTTACCATTATTTTTCTCTTTTTAACAAAAATGACGACTTTCATTTGTTGCATGGCAAAAAGCTATGATTTCCCCTATATTTTACGTGACCGGCAACTAGTTTTGCTCATAACTATATAAACCTTTCACCTTTGGGAATGAACATTTGCACGCTAAGTCTGTGCCCAAAGGTGAATTTGGAAAGTTAGATGGGAAAATCATTCTGTTTGTCTGAGTACGCAGCACAATACAACTGGGTTGACATTGGGTTTTTATTTATACTTTTTCCTTTAGCAGTTACATACAACATTTTTTTAATTCAGTGACAGTTGCTTGAATCAAAAAAAAAATTGTCTCCACCTTCTAGAGGAAAGAAGCATGATTTACATGATGTGGGAACTTGTCATATTCAAATATATACTGACAAGCCTAAATTCTCCCTCAGCTGATTTTTAAACATGAAGTTTATAAAAAAAATGTCACGACTGATCTGATTGTCTGCCACAAGAAATAGTCTGGCAGAGTGGATGTAATTTGTGTACAAAAATGAGACAAGTGCTTCAGGGTAGAAAGCACTACAGTTTTTATAACAGTAAGCCACAAACCCAAATGCAGACTATTTGTTTACTTCAGCCCTGGGTGGTTTTTTATAAAGGCCAAAACCCTGAACTGCTGTATTAATTAGACTGTAGATTGTTGTGCGTCAACTTTTAGGTAACATATTTAACTTAATTCCAATTTCAGAGCTTCTGTTTTTTAAGTATCTGAAACTCCTTTTTCCCCAAGAGTCACATTTAAAATATCCTGGGATCCTATTAGTAGCCATATAACCTATTTGCAGAATATATATATGGAATATATATGGAATGTAGATAATAGGATGGAAGAAAAACAAAAGGGTGCTTTATCTAATCCGACCTTTCTGCTCATATGAAGAGTGTCAAAAAGAAATCAGAAATTGTAAAACTAGGACTGGAAGAGTTTTAGAAGTTGTGAATTTGGTGCAGCGTTATGACATAACATTTTCATTATAAATTTTTTAAACTGTAAGCTAACAGTATGAAATATCATTTTGTGCAATCAGTACAGAAAAAAATGTTTTGATGTAGAGGCAAAAGAGTCACTAAATTGACTTTTTTCCTAGATAGAAACTAAGATATATAATTGTTTTAAAGAAAGCTTGAAGTGTAAAATGGATAAGCACAACTTAATTTAGTAGTTCATGTATATCCTTGCAGATGATATACTGAATTGTTCTGATTGTACCCCATCACATATCAGGTTCGCTCTTTCATTGCTGTTTATATCAACTTCTATTAATTTATGATGTTTTGACTGAAAGTTTAAAATGGGTCATGAAAATTCCTTTTATCATTTCTTGATTCTAAAATAAGTGTCAACATTAGTCTATTCTGTTTCAGTAATGGATTAGTTTTAATCCACAGTAATGTAACACTTAAAATCTATATGTCAAAGATAGAATTTTAACTTTGAGAATGTGCTTATACATGAAAGTATATGTTAAAGTTTTTAATTTTATATTTCATTTGCTGATTTTAATAGACTTGTAACAGAGCATAGGGTAGATAGCCATTTATTCATTGAACTCAACAATTATATTACATGTGTTTTTGCTTTTGTTATGTTAGATAAATTTGTTCCACTTTAAAATAAATATATGCAAGTACCGTAATAAATCTGTAAATTTAATAAGGTGCGAAAACGTGCTTCTTCCATGTACACGTTAAGAATTAAGAATTTTAAACATTAAGAATTTGAAGACCGTATGCCATTCTTTAAAATTAACCGTGATTAAAATAATCTAATGGGCTGAGAATGTAATATGCCTATATATGTTAAGCCCTGCTGAGTAATGCATATGGAAACTTCTCATAAAGCTTGGCTGATAACGTTTTCATCCTTTGAAAGGTTATCACCAAAAGTATCTGACATGACTCTGATTTCCAATAACAGTGTGTAATTATGAAGGTCTGTTTAGTCACCAACATATGTAAATCACTGGTATGTTGATAGAAAAATAGAACTTTGTGTTTGGTAGTTCTGTGTGTAAATCCTGAGTCCATCACTGGATGCCAAACCCTACTAGGAATTTTCTTTTCATCTGGTTTTAAGCTATATTTATGACTTGCTGAGTTCAGAGCTACAGTATTCAAGCTAGTTAGAGGTGGCGGACTTCAAAGGATGTAGGGAAGGGAAGGGGAAGGCATTTATTTAATGTCAAAAGACAGACATACATTTCTAATTTTTATAATAAGGAAGACTAAGATATACAGCAACAAAAGGTGAATAAACTGTTGTAAATTTGCAGTGAGCTGTTAAAGAGTGATTACCTTCCATTCTAGAAGCAAAATGAGTTAATGAGAGTTAAGGGGAATAAAAAGGGATTTTTTGAAGCATGCAAGAAAGTAATAGAGAAAGTAAGCCCATAATTAAACAAACGTAGGGATGCCAAATCAACAATGATTAATACACAGCTGCACTACTTAATTGTTCTTTAGTACTTAGCACTTACATAGTACTTAAAAAAACCCCTCCGCCAATAAAACCCTGCCTCTCACAATACCTTAGTTATTTGGGTGGATTTTATCCTCATTTTACAGGTGGAGAAATTGAGATGCATGAGACTGGGATTTGCCCAGGGCTAAGGAAGTCAGTAGTAGAGCCAGGATTGTAATTTAATTTAATCAGTATTTATTGAAAATAGTAAAGGAGGGTATGGACCATGAGAACATAATGAAGACCATGTCAGTATAGCTACTGAAGATTTTCTAGCAGAGAAAAATGGAATCTATGGAAATCAACAGGTCTGGGTGATAAGCATCACAGAGTTCCTAAGGAATTGTCTGGCTATACCGAAAGAAGGACAGGAGACGTTTGGCATGGGTTTAATCAGGCTGCAACTTTATTATTAGATGTCTGGGACTACCCGGCAGATACAAGTGTACCGTACAGGTAACCCCATGTTTATTCTGTAATTACCTGGGGGCTTCCACCAGCTCCTCTTCCCTTTTCCATCCAGGTCCCTCCAGCAAAACCATGGATGTGACCTCATCATCCTCCCCTGCATAGGAGGGTTAAGGTGGGCCATAAGAATGGGGGTTTGGTTCCCTGCCATATCAATCATAGGAGTCCCCAACCACCCCACATTTGTTTCTTTAATGAACACCTCTTTTTAAATCCTTTTCCAAACCATTTATCGGGTCGCTGTATACCTTTCCTGAGGAGTACCTGCACTGGACATCCGCCACAAGGAGGCACCAACAATTAGCTTGGCTACCTCCCCCTCCAGACCTGGTCAGGTTCCCAGACATCCCTTACTGCCCCTTTTTTATGTCGGCCAAAACAAATGGGCTCCAAAGCTTTACAGAGGAACCCCATCCTTCATGAATAATTTGGTGCCTCAGGATGCCCAAATCGCTGAGCCTTTTATGACCCCAAGGGATTTGGCCACCCCCTTGTTAGCATCTGTCATGCCTTGTCCTCCCAGCCAGACTCTGTGTGAATGCATGTCTGACAACACAGATCTGCATCAAGTTCCTTCTTGTTCTGGACTGTAACTGAACCCCTTTACACATTCCCAATAGAGTTTTTCAAGATTTGCCACCTCATGCCGGTGACTGCTGATGGGCCCCTAGGACACACAGCAGTGGTATCAGCTGGTCCATTAACATGCTTCTCCTTGCATGCCAATGCAGACTCACCCTGTCACCAGACCCTGGTTGCCAGCCCTCAAGGCCACTAGAATGTCCACCTATGTGTGTAAGAAAAACAACCTGTGCCCACAGATCCACACCACTGATTCCATGGCCAGTGTTCCAACATCTGGAAAGAAATCACAACACATTAATGTTGACTTACCACCCCAGGTTGCGCACACACATATTGTGTGCTTCCAAATGCCAGCGCCCAATGGTCAGAATTGCCTCTGCCCCTGTGCCCAGCTTTACCACTGCTGTTGTGGCCCCTGATTGCAAATGAGTGAGAACCAAATTCCACGGTGGCAGAACCAAGCTCACAGCCTTTCTGGAAGATAGCAGATGCTCCCCAGGCTCCTTGATCAGTCGTCGACCATCGCAAGTTTAATATCGCTGATTGCCCCTTCCAGTGTACATCACACAGTTCCAAGCCCCTGCACGCACACACACACGTGCACGTGCACGTGCACACACACAGAACCCTGCCCCTACAGAACCCAGGCATTAGCTCGCTCATCTCGGAAGCACCAAATTGCTTTTAGGAATGCTGCTCTGAGCAAGGTCACTTAGATTCTTGAGAATGTTAACTGTGATGTGCCTGCACGACTGCTGCATAGGGCCATTGCAATACAACCACCCTGCCAGACACCTTTGAGTTAAAACTGCTGTGTGGATATGGATAACCATGTAGCCATTGAAAATTTCACAGCTAGGAGGCGATTCCAAGATTGCTGAGGGTGTCAGTTGACAGATTGCCCATGACGCCATGTACTGCAGCACCTGCTGCTCTGTAATGGGCCATTCAGTGACCAGCCTTCCCGCTCTTGTAATTGCATGAATTTGTTAAAACTTGTCTCCCAGCTCTGCCATGTGAATGGAGGCAGTGGATTTCCATGCTACATTGTTAACCGTCCTACCCCCGGTTCCATGTAACTAGCGGCATTCACTTAGGTTCTTGGCTGGCTCCTGGTGCCAGCTTCTGAAACCTATTATGTAAAAGTGAGGTAAGGCATCTGCTAAGCCAGTATAAATCCAGGAAAGGTAATAAAGTAATGGATATTATCCTGGAGCCTATTTATGGACCAAGCCCCAGGAGGAAAACCTGCATGTTATGTACAGGCCATTGTGTGAAGGGCCCTGCTACCCTGTTTCTTTTTTTAAAACCACATTGCCCAGCCATGCCCCGACTTATAATGTGTTTGTTTGACAGCAGCTCACATACCCCATTCACGCCCATGGTGTCTGGTGTTTTTGTTTGACAATGTATTGTTTATAGTCCCCATAAACAGAATCCTAAAGCCACGGTAATCTGCCCCCATCTGCTTTGTTAAGGTATTTCCAGATAAGCACCTTTAACATCTCCAGCTGAACTGGAAATGGTGAAGACCCCATTAAATAAACTTCTTGCCACAAAAACACGAAGACGAATGATCGATGTGCCCTTCCAGGCAGCTGGAGCCTCTAGTCTATATATCTCTGTCCATCAGGTCTAGGAGGCCAATGTGTGCAACCACTGCTGAACTAGACTTGTGAGTGGTGGCCCCATCCATTTGAAAACTCATGAAGGATACACAGGGAAAGAGGGGGCCTGATGCTGATGGACACGATGCAAGATAAGATGCATGGCAAATGCAGTCCTCGTTGGGACAGAAGCCCCTATTCCTAACCCCATTAGTTTTTAGTACACTTTAATTGATTTAGGTTGGAGTTAAAGGGGCACGAGAACTATAGGCTTAAATTAAGAACTAAAACTATGACTAATATCAATTATTTTTTAGTATTGTGATAGAGGAAAAACATTGGAGCAAAAGATAATTAAAAAATAGCAAATAGAAATCTTTCTTAACTGGAGCCTATAAAAATGACTTTGGAGAACAGTTACCCCTTCACCATTGTTTTGCTGTTACAAAGACATTAGAGATAAATCACTTTTAATCCTATATTTACTTTGAAGCCAGCTAACGCACAGAGCTATGTTTTTTCATTAGTGGTATTATTGGTTCTCTGTGCTAAAATACTGACCAAGATCCTTTAGTCAGAACAGATGTGTTTGCCAAGTGAAAGCTGAAAAAAATCAGCTCTCTAAACAAAACATGACAGTTAAAGTTCCTTTTTGCACCAAAGTAAACATTGGTGAAGCAGATTGTAGAGAAATTAAAATGTAAAGCAGAGTAGGTGTTCCTTAGATTAATTTCCCCCTTTACATTTCCTTGCATTTCACAACTTTTCATCCCTTAATTAGAAGTGCAGTCATTTGTATATACTGAAGGATAGAAATCTAATACATTGGACTTATTTTCTCTTACTAAAATGGACTTGATATTTTAAAAAATACTCATTTTTTAAATCAGTGTTCTGACACAACATTCCTTAACTAGCATGTGCTAACATTGGAAAAAATCCCATTTAAAAAAAGGAACAGCTTCTCCAGTCCAAGGCTGTGTTTAGAAGGGTCTTTTAGGAAGTCCAAGGAGTAGGACTACCAGGCATGTTTGACCTCATTCCCATCACTGTGCGCACAGCTAGCTACCTACTGCCTTCTCAGTTTCAGCTTTGCCATGGTAATTGAAGGGTTGCTTTTTATCAGTACTAGGAATACTATGCTAGATGGCGATTTGATTTTTTTTAACCAAGATAACTGTGCTCTTTAAAGAGAAATGTGTGTTCCTTTTTGGATTGGCTATGAGATAAACAGAACATCACCTTTATATTGCTAATTCAAAACAGCTACCATCTGATAGCTGTTTAGCGATTTATGTGAAATGAATTCATGGTCTGGTTGGTGCTTATGGGAGAGAGATTCCCATTATACTAAATCACAAACCATAGCTGGTGCTAATGAGCACCCATTTGGGTAACTTGGTATAGAAGCTGAGGATCAAATGCATAAGGAAACTGCACTGTTGTCTCATTGCTAGACAGGATCCCTCCTGGTCATATTTGAGGCACACTGGTGAGATGAATATAGCTGAACTGCGCAATAACAGGAATCATAATGTAATTAAATTTAACATCCTTGTAAGGGGAAAATACCAAAGAAACCCAACACTGTAGCATTTAACTTCAAATAGAAGAACTACATAAAAATGAGGACGCTAGCTAAATGGACGCTAGCTAATAGCTAAATTAAAAGGAACAGTCACAAGAGTGAAATGCCTGCAAGCAGCATGGAAACATTTTAAAAACACTGTGATAGAGGCTCAAACTCTATTCCCCAAATAAAAACCAAACAAACAGTAAGATGCCACCATGGCTAAACAACAGAGTAAAAGAGGCAGTTACAGACCAAGACATCTTTTAAAAATTGGATGTCAAATCCTACTCGGGAAAATAGAAAGGAACACAAACTCTGGCAAATAAAGTGTAAAAGTATAATTGGGTGGCCAAAAAAGAATCTGAAGAGCAACAAGCAAAAGACACTAACAGTAATTTTTTAAGTGCATCAGTAGCAGGAAGCCTGCCAAACAGCAGGGCTGCTGCACGATAGAGGTGCTAAAGGAGTTCTCGAGGAAGATAGGGCCATTGTGGAGAGGCTAAATGAATACTTTGCATTGGTCCTCACTATGGAGGATGTGAGGGAGATTCCCACACCTAAGCCATTTTTAGGAAACAAACATGAGGAACTGTCCCAGTTTGAGGAATCAGTAGAGACAGTTTTGGAACACATTGATAAATTAAGAATAAGTCACCAGGACCAGATGGTATTCACCCAAGAGTTCTGGAGTAACTGAGATATGAAATTGCAGAGCTACTAACTGTGATATGTAACCTATCACTTAAATCAGCCCTGTACCAGAGGAGGCAGACCATCACTTCTTACCCCCCACTTCTCCCCCTCCCCCAAGGCTCTCCATCCTGCCCCACCTCTTCCTGCCCCCACTGCGCCCCCCCCGAATGTGCCCTCCCTGAGTGCGAACAGCTGATGGGCAGGTGGCTGGTGGGTTCCCACTATTTTTTTTCCTTGAGTGCTCCAACCCTGGAGCACGCACGGAGGAAGCGCCTATGCAAAGAGTGGTAGTTTTGCTCAGTACATTAGTTTTCCTTCACCAGTGCTTTCAAAAACTAATTTAACTTGTATAATGCCCCAATGAAATGCCCCTTTTGGACCCAAGTGGCTAGTTAAAGTTTGGGGCCCTGGGATGTTCCAGTTGAACATAGAAGTTGATGGATTCTGGTATTTTCTTTGATGTGATCTTGTTTATTTGCAAGGAATGAATAAAGTCCTGCTTCTCGAACACCAGGAGGAACCAAGAACAAAAAGGGCAGTGTCTCTAGCTTACAGCAGCACCAAGTCTCTTCAGCCAACAGCCCTAAAAGTGCACTCTAGCTTTTGTTGGTGCTCACTGGCTACTGCTTGGCTTTCTTGCTTTTTGCCTTTGCCTCTCTCTTGCTTCTGCCAATCTGTTCTGTCTATTCTCCGTTTCTGTGTGTTATTGCCTCCCTCGGCCCACACACACATCAAAACCAAACAGAACTCAGCAAATAACCCACTAAACCCTCTGCCCACTCAGTCCAAACTCCTGGGTGGTTCACATCTCCTTTTGTCTTAGGTGCATGGGGGGAGGGAGCAGGATCTGATCAACTCATTCTGACAACTATTGAAGGGTGTGTTCACAGCCATCTCAGAGGTTTGTGATTCATGCAGTCATCAGTACCTCTCAGTATAATGGTATTTATGCATGTACTATCATCTCCATTTGCAGATGAGCATAGATAGGAAGAGGAGTTAATTTTATTTCCCCATATTCACAGAGAATTATTCTTGGAGCGAAGATGAAAATGTGTTTCTGCCATGTTGTTGATACGAATTTGAGCTTAAAAAGGCATATATCATTTCCATTATATGTTAATATTTAACTGATTCTGTAGATTTTCCATATATAATAAATGAAAGTTCTCTTCTGAAAGACTCTGCTCTCAATCATAGTATATAAATTGTATAGACTGTATATGTTCTTGAAATAAAGATTGTAAAATACTTTTAACAAAGCATGTTTCAGATAACCTATTTAATTGTGCAGTTTTTTCTTTAAGAGTGTAAAATTACATGATCCAACTACTTCTAAAAAGTATATACTATATGAGACAAACTGCCAAGTTATCTGTAATTAGGTTTAAGAATAAGAAATTCATCTAAGTAGAATACCTTTCTTTTTTTATTGGCCTACAGAGATAATTGTTAAGCCCTTCCAACAATGTACTCTTTGAATCGGTATAACAACATATTAAATCTGCCCAAATCAAATGTTTTTTTTCTTATAGTGAAATACACTGTTTGTTTGTTCTTGAGATTACACCATGGATTGAAATGATTTTATTGAAAAAAGAAAAATACATTTATAAAGTTTCCTGGTTTTAATTTTTTTTATTTTGGGTTTATCTTAAAAGTTAATACTATTGAAAATATTTTCAGAATTTATTTAATCTATTGTCTACTCATTTAAAGAAAGGTCTGAATCTAGTTCTGACTCAATTCATATCAAACTTATATTTTACCAGGCTAACATTTTTTAGAAAACAAGAGCAAGAGTTCCTTTAATATGTGTGATCCATAGGGATTACTTTTGATTGAAGTACCTGACCAGTACTAAAACACATTGTAACTTAATTTAATAATCCATTTTCATAAGAAATCGTGGATTGTGAATTTTGGGCATGAGTTGAATGGAAGCCATGATTGCATTGGGAAGACCATAAGGAGTCTGGGGCTCTCAGCATTGCCAGAGTACTTCTTAACACCAGTGATTCTTTTCTCTTCATATTAATAGTTTGGCTTCCATATGTTTGTTAGTGTTAATGTTACAATTTTTGTTGGTATAGTTTTATGTAATCACTAAAAGTGATAAAATCTTCTTGAAAACCACAATTACCCTCCCCCTTATATAGTTCAAAGAATTTCTTTTTTACTGTTGTACGTTCCATTTATGTGTAGAGTTCTCACATGTATATATTTTCTTCCTTTGTAGGTATGAATCATACTTTCAATCTTAAATTCATATGTTTCTTGAAACAAAATTATTAAACTGGAGTTAACTACAATATTTTGAAGCTGCTGTATGTGATTATCCTTACTCTGCTTAATGCTTGGCTTTGCCTCAGGCTACTAACCCTAGCTGGTTATTAATTCCTTAAAAATTCCCTGAACCAATGTTGTTGCTGTTATAATTTGTTTTGGACTGAAACGAAGTTGACATTTTCCTTAGATGTAGCATCTTCTTCCTGTAATGCCACAGGAACAATTGGTTACAGTAGTACTGCAGTTTTAGAATGTACATCTAAAGAATTATTTTTGATATAGTAGCCAATTAGACTTATTGTTTGTTCTGTCAGAGATTCATTTTAATGAATGGATTACAGATCTTCTCTGCGTGATCCATACATAGCACCTCAGATGATATGATATTTTCTTTTATAGTGTGTGTGTGTGTGTGTGTGTGTGTGTATTTACACTGATACACACATACACATCCTGGTAGTCTGTCACGTACTGAATTCTCTCACTCTCTCACACACACACAGAGTACAAAAACAGGAAAAAAAAAAAAAGAAACAAGTTTGCCAGACCAGAAATTTGTTCCAAGTTCATGATGCTGCAAGAAGAGAAAAATATACATAATAAATCCTAACCAACAGAAATATAATACAACGCCAAATGAAATAGTATACAATATTGTATATAACTTTATGGCTGATTTATAAACAACTTGTATAAAACTCTGACAAGGAGGGATTTTCTTTGTCAAAAATACTTGTCACAAAATGCCTCCCCTTCAACTTGGGGACCAGGCATCTGATCTGGAATCTGAGATTTTCTGCATGACTGGAATCTGCAAAGAAGTCTCTATTAACAAGCAGTACACTTACAAAGTTGTATTAATGATAAATAAAAACAAGCACATCAGGTTTTACAAAATGCCCCCTCCCATGTCAAATACAGCCCTCACGTCTTCAGCTATTGAGATCCCTCTGGCAGCCAAACCAGTCCAGACATCCTGTGCCATATGAAGCCCAGCTTGATGGAGGCAGAGAGATGGATGGAGCCAAAGGATGTGATGTTGCACTGGTCCTCCGTCCCACACTGGGGCTACCACAGATTCCACAGAGCAGTTGTGCAGCAGCCCCATGGGCCAGAGAGGACAGATGCTTTCCCCAAACCCTCTCACGTGCTCAATTATTCAGGGTAAGGGCAGGGCTGAGAATTTGGTCCTCAGTTACTCAAATCTGCATCTCCTTGAATCACTCTGAATTTCAGTGGTATTACTTACATAAAGTTAGGCATGTTCATAGGGCTTTGTAGGATTAAGGGTTTGTCTACAGAATCATATAGACAAATCTACATGTAAATCTATCGCTCACTAACTGTCCTTTTGGACCACATGGTCCCACGCTAAAAATTCCTGAGTGCACTTTGATCCACACTGCTTTGAAATGGGAGTAGATCAAAGTGCGCTACGGAACTTTGAGTGCACAGCAGCAAGTTCCACATGGACTTAATGTTCATGGCAACCTAGTGTGAGGTAGATTTACACCCTCACTCTCCATGAACTCAGTGCTTGTCTACACTTGAAACACGGCAGTGGAACAGCAGCACTTCAGTGAAGACACTACCTACGCTGAGGGGAGGGTTCTCCCATTCGGCGTAGGTAATCCACTTTCCTGAGAGGCAGTTACTAGGTCAGTGGAAGATTTCTTCCATTGACCTAGCACTGTCTACAGTGGGGTTAGGTTGGCTTAACTATGTCACTCTAGGGTGTGGATTTTTCACACCTCTGAGCAATGTAGCTGGGTTGAGCTAACTTTAGTGTAGATCAGCCCTAAGTGTTTAGAAAGATTTTTCAACACTTTTGTTGCAGCTAATAATACTTTGAAAACAGGAAGTCAAGCCAGGAATATGAAAATGACTGTATTTTGTAATGGAGATGTAAATTTACAAACTTCTATTAAGTGCAGTTCAGGAATCTGGTCTCTCCACATTCTCTTTAAAATACAAAATTCACAAGTTTCTAAGTCTAGACCTATTTTCAAGAAATTCTGAATGCTATTTAAGTGCCATTCCTTTTTTCTGTTGTTTGACTCTTCAGTGTCAAGTTTTCGTTTCTGGACCTTGGTACACGAAAATATTTTTGTAATTGTTTTATAGATTCCTCAACTTGGCTAACTCTTTGAATAAAACCATTTCAGCGTCCATCATAAAATCAAATTTTATAAAGTAAACAACAAGAGGTTTACCTTCCAAAATTCTAGTGCCACCATATTGAGGGGTATGTGTGTGTGGAGAAGTGCTGTAAATAGTAACTGTATCTGTAGATCCCGTAACTTTTTTTTGTCCAAATCCATCCTTGAATATTATTTGAGAGGTTTGTGATTACGTAGTTTGTCAGAGACATCCTTTTTCTTAGAGTAAGGCAGAATATTAACAATATTTAAGAAATAATCACCCAAAAGGAAGCTTTATTCTTCTTCCAAAAACACTGTTTGTTAAAAGTCCACTGATTATTTAAACCACAAACAGTAAAACACATCACCATTTTTACCCTTCCAGGGAAACCTTTGTGTGATTCACTAAAACCTCCCACACCAAGCCAATGACCTAGAAAAGTATCATTAGGCAAAATCCATCCTAGCACAAGGAAACTACCAGTAGTGGTAAAATATTAATCTTATTAGTCTACTCCTTGCTCAGTCATATAAATACACAACAAAGAAGACTCTATCGCCCTTACTTGTATACTCAGTATAGTCTTATACTTCTAGAATGAGGATGAGATGTCGGTCAAGGCAGACCCCAGGAGCGGCCGGACCTACAATACTATGGTACCGCAGCAACCGACGCAGAGTACATACATGGACATATAGATAACAGTTCTCAATAACAGTGGTTGTTTTGTAGCACCATCAGTTGGGACTGGCATAGGATATTATTGTATTGTATTGTATTTTTGTATTAAACCATAAAGAATTAAAATTTTAGAACGATATAACGAAAGCAATTAGTCCAAAGTAAATATAATATGTTACGTTGACGTATTGGATGTATTTTTCTCTGTTTATCATGTAATTGTGAAGTATGCACTATGCTCTTAGCTCCCGAACTCATTTTGCATTATGATATATATTATATAGGGAATCATTGTAGATAATTAAAATAAAGCTTATTTTGGGAACTATAACATTTTATGATACAATTAGGTATTAGGTAGGTGAGGAAAATAATTTTTTAAAGATCAGAATGAATATGATGTGAAATAATATATCAATATTACTAATGCAAACTAAGTATTTACAACAATGTTTTTAATGTTATTTAGATTGCTGTCCAATAGTTACATGAAGTTTTAAAGTACATACAAAACATAAAAGCAATACAGATTCTAATTAAGACAATCTTTGGTACTCAAACTTTTGAGTAAATGCTAGAACTGAAATTTATTAATTTTGAGACCAAGCAGAACTCACTTAGTTTGAGGGTTTGAGTCAACACTCCAACTGGTTTTGTTGAAAGTTTTGCTAAGGTCTTTGAACATTTTTGAGGAAAATTGGGCTTGTATCAAGTGAAAAAGCCAATTTGTGGGTTTGATTCAAAACCATGTGGACCTTTTTGTTTCAGCTGAGATTCAGATTTCAAACCCTAATTTCAAACCAAGATTCAACTCCCCGAACTCCAAATGAATCCTGGGGTAGAAGGACACTAACAAATGGCTACAGAAAATAAAAGTAATCTACGAAAAGAGCTGAATTTCTCACAGCTCTTGCATGACTGTGCAGGGGCCAGACGCAATTACGGAGCTTATGCTCCCTGAGCACAAGGACAGCCACTGACTATGAGACAGGCAACCCTTACCATGTTCAAGAGCTGAACTGAAGTGGAGTTTGGGGGAGGGGAACACACATTGTGTCTTTTCAAGGGTTTGTGGCACTGTCTGCTACTCTAGTGAATGGAGTCCATCCGAATTCCTCCAGGGCCCCTCTGTGCTCTCCTCCCCCAATTGAAGTCAGTAGCTTAAAGCCACTATCTCGCTTTTAAAATGCAGTTCTATTCTGAAAAGTGATTATGTAAAAATGACCCCTTCTTACTCAACAGATCTGCTGCCTGAAAGTAGCTAGAATCCATATCTGCTGACTTCAGTGACAATTTCTATTATCCGAGGTAATGCATGAGCAGGAAAGAGCACTGCTTAACTGTCAGTTTCAAGGCTGTTTATGCCATGCTGGTAGTTAAAAACAAACAAACAAAAGTATTTTACTTCTAAAGTGAGCATACCTGACGCTGAAGATCAATGAGAGACAATAGACAAAACTCCACAATTCCAGAGAGACAGTCCCATGTCATAGTAGAACCCAATCTTAAACAACTAATAAGCCCTCCAAAAACAGTCTCTATACCCACAAAAACTGTACCCTATTCCAACAGAGTGCTACATAAGCCTGCATCATCTTGGTCTCTTTGGCAGACGTGGCAATTGGACTTACTGAGATGAAATGTGGGGGCACAGTGTTTAATCACTGATGTCCTTGTGTGGTTTCTTTCCAGGATAATTAATGTCAGCTAACCAGGGAGACATTAAAAGGAGCTGTGTGGTTCAAAGCCCTTGTTTCTGGCATAGAGTTCTGCAACAAAACTCATCCAGGGAGATGAGAGGCCATGTGCGCTGAAGTGTGTGCCCTTGCCCTGCAAACAGCAAAGAAGAGAAGTTAGAGAATCACCTTTTCCCTCTACTCTGTGATTAGGGGAAAGTAGCATTTCAGCGGTATTATGATGCAAGTCAAAGGTTTCCCTTGATTCTGATTCAGGTAGCTCATTTACACATGCTCTCCTCCCTCCCTAAGTAGCTTCACAACCCCTAGGGGCAATCCAGAACAGCATGTGAATGTTCTTATGGCCCAGAGTTTGTAGTGCTATTTCTATGTTACCAAAATTAAATAAGACTTTAGTTTTATAATTTTTACCCCTTTAGATTTAAATATCCTCACCTTTAAACATCTACTAGCATCATTACAGGCAATCTTAAGTGGTCTTGTTCATTATATGGAGGTCTCTCTAATTCTCGTATTACAACATCGTTTTTGCTTGAATTGAAATCCTTTAATTAAGTACATTGTGTTTGAAGATCCCAATTTTTCACTGAGTTGCAGTCTTTTGCTAATGGCCTGGGGTTTCATTACAGTAAGTTCCTGATTTGGATGCAAAGACTTACGTCATACTCACCAGCTGCCGCTCTCTCTCAGTGGGCAGCTTGCCAGTACCAAGGATTTGCTGGGCTACTCTTTGTCCCACCAGTTGTTTTAAAACCTTTAACTGAAGAAACATCTTCACATGTTGTCCTTCTGGAACTCAATTGCTGTTAACTTCCATGCTTAGTTTCTATGTATATTGAAATTTCAACTGTAAATCAACATTTTCAAACACATTCTCGTTAGCTCTTATTTCAGGAATTCTAGTTGAAATCTCTTCTGCATTGCTTTGGAAACAAATTTGTGAAAAGAGGTTTATAAATTTATTTATATTTTAAATAAATATTTTTGTTGCAAGCTACCAACCTATTAGTGACTTAGCTTTCAAGGTAAATTGACTACAGGGAAGTGGTAGCTTCCCAGTGACTTTGCTCCAGGCAGTGGATATGTTTTTTCTGATCACGTTCTCTTAAGAGAATGATAGTCCAGAATGCTGGTGTAAAAGCCTAGAAGCTGTTTTCAGTGGTTATTGAAACCATGTTCTGACTGGCTTGTTGGACAAGTGTGATGATATACTGGTACCCCATATAACAATGGTTTATAGCTATAGAATTCCAAATGGTGCTTCAGACAGGAGCTGGTGTCACAAATCCATTCTTTCCAAGACCTGATCATCTGATGGTATGTCTACACTGCCATCAGAGGTGTGACAGCAGCGTGTGTAGACATACCCCAGCTAGATTTGATCTAGCCAGCTCAAATAGCAGCAAAATCATGGCAGCACAGGCTGACAATTTGAGTACATGTGCAGGGTCCCAGGTGAGCTGCCGCCCATGCTGGGTAGACCACAGAGGAAGCAAAAATGTTTCTTGGAAGCATTGCCTGGACTCCGTGCTAGAGGCTCGGCATCAGTGCTACTCTGCTGCAGCCCAGCCACTGTACGCATCCGATGAAGTGAGCTGTAGCTCACGAAAGCTCATGCTCAAATAAATTGGTTAGTCTCTAAGGTGCCACAAGTACTCCTTTTCTTTTTGCGAATACAGACTAACACGCCTGTTACTCTGAAACCTGTACTCCATCAGTGGTACAAAAGCTGGCTACTTTAACCAAACAAGGCTGAATAGAGTGCTGGTTTTGGAGTTCTCTGAGCAGATCTTAAGTGAGATTAACACTTTTGAGGCCTGTGGTTGCCAACAAGATTTGTTCTGCAAGTGTGGGGAAGAAAGGCTGCTGGCTTCAGGAAGAGATGAAAGATCAGTTCTAAACTGTCTTTTCCTTCTTCTCACAGATGCCCTCTAGGTGGAATTTTATGGGCCTCTGGCCACATTAACTCTTACTTAATTATTTTTAAGGGCTAGATTGTGTCAGATAAGCACACCCCTGATCAAAGGATGGTGTGTGGTGCTGCAATTGCCCCAGGATAGTGTCTCAAGAAGGCACAATCTTTCCCCAGCATCCAGCAGCACAGTATGGAGCGTGCACCGTACTTTAGTGTAGTCCAGCCTGATTCCTGCAGGTACTAATGACCAACTTCACTGCACCAGGGGTCATGGGAAATAGGAGGGAGAAGTATAGTCCGGGGAATCTTAGGAGTTAGTTAAAAAGTCAAAGTAAATGTTTCTTAACTACCTCCTTTATATAAATGTGCAGATTCTTCTTACAGAAACTGATTTTTGTGGTGGAAAGAAGCATTGCAACAGCCTCTTAAAATGATTTGTTTTTTTTTTTTCAAATGGTTCTTAAAAAAAATGTGAAATTAATAGTCAGTAGCCATAAATCACAATAGGGTGTGCATCAATAGGTTACTGTTGTATGTCCTAGGCAAATGGGAAAAAGAGGATAAAGGCTTTAATCTAGAAGTCCATTCAGATCTTGCTGATGTACACTTATTTAGGTTATTTCTTTACTGCAGCAATCTCCTAAACCTTTGAATGCTGAATCTGGATTAGCCTTCAAGACAGCAGATGCAGCCAAAATTAAAAAAAATCCTAATTTTAGTCTAAAAAGTGTCATTCTGCTCATATTTGTCAAAAAGGACATTATCCTACAGATAAAACCTTTTCGTTACTCAAAATATGGGGTGTAGCGGGGTGGACACCCGCTCAGGCCCAGAGGGGTTTAAAACAGCCCTGAGAGAGGGCTGTTGCAGGAGAAAGATAGCGGGGCTGATCGGGGAAGCAGCCTCAGCTAGGGGCCATGCCCCAATCAGGGCCCAGCTGGCTCTACGAAGGCTGTGAGCCAGAAGCCCACAGAGAGTGTCTCTCTGCCTTGAAAGAGAGAAGGGCCTGCCTGCAGGGGCTTCACTTCTTAAGTTAAGGGGGAGGGGAGCAGCAGCAGCAGCGCATGCTGGAGGGGAGCAGGGCTGGGGACAGGCCAAGGGAGCCAGGGAGCTCCGGCCTAGGAAAGTACCAGGCTGCAGGCCTGGTAAGACCTATTAGATACTGGGGTTGCAGAGGGCAGCCTATCGGTAGCAGGTCCAACAACCCCCTTGCCTGTGATGAGTGGCTGATACTGCAGTCCGTCCCAGTGAGCGGGGACTGAGTGGTGACTGGGAGTAACCTATGACTGAGGCGAGGTGGGGATAGTGGGTGCGGGGTTCCACTGGGAGGGGGAAACCCAGAGCTCTGGGGTACTGCCAGGGGGCAGCACCCAGTTAAAGGGGCACCGGGGTCCTGGGAAGGACACGAGAGCCAGCAGCAAGGTGAGACACCGGCCAACAGAGGACACTCCGGAGGCTGGAATGCTAATTCCCTGAGACAACCAGCAGGAGGTGCCACCGGTGAGTCTGCGCCCGGTTACATGGGGTATTTAAGTCAGGGAATTGAGTGTGGATGTATTTGAAAAGATACCTTTAAAATATTACCACAACTGGGAGAACTAAAGTTCTTCAGGTCCCCTGTGTATACTGTTATATTCTATAGTCCTCCATATGTATCTAGGTTTCCTGTTGTTTTTCCTTTGAATTAGACAGTAAGTCTGCCTATATGATGATGTACGAGCTGACAGATGTTTGAATGGTAGGAAAAAAAACGTTATTGTGTTTGGCACTTTGAGAGATGAGACATCATATTTAGCAACCTGCTTTTAAAATAAAGTATTCCTATCTACAAGGTGTTCTTTTCTCTTGTCAAGTGCTATGTTTCATTTTGTAAATGACATGATATTACTAACATGGCTTGTGTTTTTATTGGTATACCCTTGAGGTGGAAAACACAGAAAATTGTCTGGATTCATTTCGCTGTCCTACTCACTGATTCAAAAGGTTGCATAAATGATGCTCGTTTAGTTATTCGCAAAAAGAAAAGGAGTAATTGTGGCATTGGATGAAGTGAACTGTAGCTCACGAAAGCTTATGCTCAAATAAATTTTTTTCTCTAAGGTGCCACAAGTCCTCCTTTTCTTTTTGCAGATACAGACTAACACGGCTGCTACTCTGAAACCTGTCATTTAGTTACTGGCTTATCATGCTAGAAAACTGGTATTGCTATGCAACTGAAAGATGTTCTCTGATGAGAGAGAGAGAAAAAATATACTTTACTTGCCATTTAAAGAGAAGTTAATTTCAGCATTACCCTGACGTATGCCACTTTAAACAACGTCATGAAAATCAACATGCTAATTTTATCTTAAGAGCTGAGACCAGTTAGATCTAGAAGGTATCCTCCTTCCCACTCTTTTCACAGCAGAAGTAGAAAGTCTTGCATAAAATGGATGTACAAACTTGAGCTATTAAGTCAATTCTCATTAAACTACAGGTGCAAGCATATGATTATTTAGGATTAAGATTTAGGATCAGATGGTGAATGCAGACTGCTAGAAGCATCTATTTCTGATTTAAATTTCATTTGAAGGGCCTCAAAGCAAAATTTGGTTTTGTAAATGCTCATCGCTGTGCGTTACATTCTTTTTCATCTGGGCAATCAACGCTTAATCCTGATTCTAGAGAGAATTCTCCTTGCTGCATCTCACTTTGTATTTAGTCAACCCTGACCCTTTAGGTTTGAATTGGCAGTTGGACAGATGAAAATTGTTTGTGAGGGTGTGACAGAGTGCTGGGCTGTGCCAGCCCTCTGTTGTGCCAGCTCCAATTAGGGGAGGTAAATTGGAGCTGGTGAGAGAAACCTGTGCCTGATTGGCAAAGAGGAAACTGCTGCCAGCCTAATTAGCCTGGGGCAGCATAAAAGCCTCAGAGCAAGGAAGCCAGAGAGTGGAAGGAGAGGGGTAGCTCTTCCCTCCTGGCTGCAGAGATTGAGAAGCCTTTAATGATGAAACCCCTAAGCTGCATCTTGTAAATAAACTGCACAGGTCATTGCTGAATCTGAGAGTCTCTGGGTAGCTTTTGGAGCAGAGGCAGAAGCAAAGGGGACCCTGCTACAGATGGGCTGACCATTGTTTCATACAGTTTGATATCGGGGTCAGCTTAGCTCAGGTTGAGGTCACAGATTTACTGTTTAGGTGCATGCAAATCATTTTCAGTTTTCTGTAAAAACTCATGCCTGTTTCAGACATAGTACGCAGTTGGTGTAACATTCTTATGATGATGTGGCTCCTGAATGTCCTCCTCATAGGTTATGTTAGCATGCAGATGATCTGCATCAGATGAAAAATTACTGTCTGAGGGTGACCAAATGTAGCTTAGGCTAACTTTTAATTGAGTTGGTTTGGGTTCCAGAGCAGTGAGGCTGTAGAAGGGTGCAAGTAATTACCCAGGGCTGTACAGCCTGTCCTGAAGCATGCTCTGCTGCTGCTTCACTGCTCCAGGACCAGTGTAGGTATACTGAAGGTTTTCTTTTCCACAATAGTGTCTGTGTAATCTCATCCAGCTGATATGTTCTGACTGGAGAGTTTGAGGAACCTTGCTGTCATAGCCTGAAAGCAGTCTCTAATATTGCTCTGGAAAAAAAAAAACTTATTTGATCACAAATGAGATTGACTGAACCCATGGAGTCTTATCGTTGTCTGGGTGGTCCAAATGCTACGTCACCTCTGACTGACTTTTGACCAGTTCTAATCTCTAGGGTTCTAAATGTTCTGAGGGAGCTTCATGCTACCACTTGTGAGTTGGTTCCATGCCTCTCATGACTTGTAGAATCAAGTGAGGGAGAACTGGGTCTGCTGTTGGTATATATTGTTGAATGCTTACTCTCAGAAGAGTGATATGACAATGTCTCTCAAACATTGGTAGTTAGGCCTGCCCTGAAGAAACTCTTTCTTGACATTGCTGATTTCACTCCTGTCTTGTCTAAACATGCCCTTTTAGTTAATATTATTCAGGAAGAGGTAGTAAGGCAATTTGGGCAGTATATAGAATCCATAGACTTGTATAATCCCTATCAATCAAGCCTCGTGCGTGTAGGTGGCTTAGAGGCTGTGCTCCTCTTGTTGGTTGATGACCTTCTCTTATTCATAAATAAATGTCAGCTGCTAATTCTTTTAGACACCTCCGGCAGCCTTTGTTGACTCACCTGCAGATTCCAAGATTGTTCCATGCAAAAGTGTGTATTGGTGCACAAAAGGTATTCTCAATAATACAAAAAAAGACTGTGGCTTTAACAAAAATATAGAGCTATAAGTTATTTTACTTCTGTCATCAGACTGTGAGCAAAAGTCCTCCAATAATTTTGTAGGAGTTGATTTTTCCCACTTAAAATGTTTCTTGCATTCTGAAAGATTCTACCAATTTGAGGGATTTAGTATATAATGAGGAATGCAATGATCCTAGCGATAGCTCTCAAAACAGAAGAGATCATTGAAGTGTGACCACTGGACTCTGTAATTGTTGTGAGCATCACAGAGATAATAGGAACTGATATGAAGTGAACTGGAGCAGCAGATGCTCAGCACCTCTCAGCAGACCTGCCAGATTTAGAGATGGAAAAGACCTATTAGGTTGTCATCTAGTACACCACATTCCAATGTAGGATGATTCTGTGGTGCTTAAGTCTAATTTTAAATATCTTGAGTGAAAGAGATGCCTTCTTTGGGAAGGTTTTCCTATATTTTTTAATAATAATAAAACCTAGTGCTAAAGTTACCTCTTTAAAATTTCATCTCAGTAACTCTAAGCCTATATCTTTGGACTGCACAAAAATATTTCTGCGCCATTCTTACTGTTTAACCATTCAGATATTTGTTGACAACCACTACACCCCACCATCATCGTTGGTAGTTTGCATATTCATTAATTGTAATCATTCCTGCAAAATTTCGCTTGAGTCTTATGATGATTTTCATTGCTGTTCACTGTCATCCCGCAGTGTGTCTGTATCTTTCTGGCATTATGATACTCAGAACGGAATACATTATTCTAGGTGCAGCCAATCTTCTGCTTTGCAATAACCTCTTCTCTTCTTGATTTCCTCACTAGCAGAGGATTGTTTTCTGTTTCATTAGATTTGATTAAATATTTTCTAAGAAAGATACAACAAAGAATAATATTGACTGTTTCTCTTTGTGATTTTTTTTTGGAGTGGTCAGGGTGTCATATTTTAAATATATCAATAACAAATAAATCATCTGTATGCAGGCCCCTCTGCTACCTATTTGTCCAAAGACCTGGTTGCAATATAAAATATTTGATCTACCAGTTAAAAGTCTGCAATAAAAAGCAGCTTGGAAAGCTGTCTCCTCCTCCTCCAAAGTTGGTGGCATTGTATTCTCAGGGTTAATCTGGGACATGGATAATGGCTGCTAGTTGCAGTCTGTAGCTTCAAAATGTGCACATTGCCTTTGTAGACTTCAGAGGCCCTGGGAACATGAATGTGTCATTCAGACTTGGTTTCCTAATTTATACAAGGCATTGCTGCTCTGCCAGTGTGCTAGGTCATGGCTGTATATTTAGATATTATATGGTTCATTATAGATAATATACAGATTCATTAATACCAAAGAAGAAAAAGTATCTTCATTGTGTTGGTGTCACTTTATTTTTTATTTTTATTTTATTGGGGATATTAAGTTAAAATGCTAGTTTCAATGGCTATTCTTTTTAAAATATGCATAAGATAAATTATTTAATGTAGTTTTCTTTTATAAATATAATAATCTTATTAGTATTGTCTAAATGAGTTATTTGATTATACTTTGCTAGTAATAAAGATTTGTGGCTGAGTTAATGTGGAAGGAATAAATGAAAGCTTAGGTATAAGAATCAGTTACCTGTGGATGGTGTTAAAAACCCTGGATATACAGGTTTTATAAAGTAGTCTTGGTAAAGTGATATTTCCCTTTGAATAGGAATATTCCCTTTTGATTATGAATTTTAAAAAATGAAAAGACTTTGACTTTTCATGTTTGCAAAACTAAATGTTAGCAAGCACAATTGTGGAACAGAATTTCAAATTATGAAATTCAGAAGTCAGAAATTAAGGCTACTGTAATATGGTGTGACAGTGTTAAACATTAGTATGCAAATACAGTTAAAATATAAGACATTAAATATTTAAACTGCAATATATTGGCTTTGAATAGTCAGTTTCTTTTTAGCTTGTGCTTTCTTTAAGCTACCTTGCTGCATGGCTGTAGCACTGCAAGTTGTGTTCCTTTTAGCCTCACAAGTTCCTCAGGGTTGGGTCTTACCAGTACTTGGATGGAAAACTTTAGGAAATGTCAAGTTCTCAGCAAGGGGCGTTGGTGATTTAGTAGATGTCACTCATTTCTTAAGGGGTGTTAGTTTCCAGCTGAGATGTAAAACTGAGGTATTAACTTCTTGTGGTAATTGAATATACACTGTCAAGGGTAAAGTTGTAAGCAGTAGGAGTTGAAGCAACTTCTGCCAGAGTTACAGTGGGGTCCACGATATTAGAAGTACTAAGCTTGACATGTCATTCACATGTGAGTCTTGAAAGTGAAGGATGAAATGGTGTTATGAGAATATATGTAGTGTATAATGAGGGGCCTGCACAATAAGCTTTATACAGAGTCATAGCTTCTCAGAATGCTGGTGCTTTTGTGCTTTGATAAAATGGCATTACTATAGTGAGTTAATCTTCTAAAGTTCATTTCTGAAATATCACCTGTTACAGCTTGTCAAGGTTCCTTGCCCGCTCTTAACTCTAGGGTACAGCAGTGGGGACCTGCATGAAAGACCCCCTAAGCTTATTCTTACCAGCTTAGGTTAAAAACTTCCTCAAGGTACAAACTTTGACTTGTCCTTGAACCCTATGCTGCCAAGCGTGTTAAACAAAGAACAGGGAAAGAGCCCACTTGGAGACGTCTTCCCCCCCAAAAAAATATCCCCCCAAGCCCTTCACCCCCAATTTGCATAGGTGAACACAGACCCAAACCCTTGGATCTTAAGAACAATGAAAAAGCAATCAGATTCTTAAAAGAAGAATTTTAATTAAAGGAAAAAGTAAAAGAATCACCTCTGTAAAATCAGGATGGTAAATACCTTACAGGGTAATGACAGGCTTCAGAGTAACAGCCGTGTTAGTCTGTATTCGCAAAAAGAAAAGGAGTACTTGTGGCACCTTAGAGACTAACCAATTTATTTGAGCATGAGCTTTCGTGAGCTACAGCTCACTTCATCAGATGCATGCCGTGGAAACTGCAGCAGACTTTATATATACACAGAGAATATGAAACAATACCTCCTCCCACCCCATTGTCCAGCTGGTAATAGCTTATCTAAAGTGATCATCAGGTGGGCCATTTCCAGCACAAATCCAGGTTTTCTCACCCTCCACCCCCCCACACAAATTCACTCTCCTGCTGGTGATAGCCCATCCAAAGTGACAACTCTTTACACAATGTGCATGATAATAAAGTTGGGCCATTTCCTGCACAAATCCAGGTTCTCTCTGGATGGGCTGTCACCAGCAGGAGAGTGAATTTGTGTGGGGGGGTGGAGGGTGAGAAAACCTGGATTTGTGCTGGAAATGGCCCACCTGATGATCACTTTAGATAAGCTATTACCAGCTGGACAATGGGGTGGGAGGAGGTATTGTTTCATATTCTCTGTGTATATATAAAGTCTGCTGCAGTTTCCACGGCATGCATCTGATGAAGTGAGCTGTAGCTCACGAAAGCTCATGCTCAAATAAATTGGTTAGTCTCTAAGGTGCCACAAGTACTCCTTTTCTTTTTACAGGGTAATCAGGTTCAAAACATAGAGAATCCCTCTAGGCAAAACCTTAAGTTACAAAAAAACACAAACAGGAATATACATTCCATTCAGAACAGCTTATTTACCAGCCATTTAAACAAAAGGAAATCTAACGCATTTCTAGCTAGATTACTTACTAACAAGTTCTAATACTCCATTCCTGTTCTGTTCCCGGCAGAAAGCATCACACAGGTGCCAGTGAGGTTATCTTAGCTTCTTAACCCTTTACAGGTGAAAGGGTTTTGCCTCTGGCCAGGAGGGATTTTATAGTTCTGTATGCAGAAAGGTGGTTACCCTTCCCTTTATATTTATGACACAACTGTACAAAAAAACCCAGGTGAGGATGTTAAACAAAATTTTGTTTTCTCTTGTTATCATTCAAGGTGAAGATTGATGTCATAATTAATGCATTCTTCTTGAACAATCTGGGCATAGAGTCATTAGGCATGAAGCATGAGATGCTCAATTCAAGCTTTTATGCAGGGAATGATTGCTTTCCAGTATGCTGAATAGGGCTGTTTCTGAACTGTGACTGTATCTAATCAGCAGAGAGTGGGCTGTCTTCACAAGAGTTAATGAAAACACATTTTCATAAGGATTCTCTGATGATGAGCATCCAACCTGAACTTTCTTATACAATATTGTATGCATAGCTATTGAAAAAAATATTCTGAAATGGATATACGTTATTAACAGTACATATACAGGATTGTGATACTAAACATATTCACAATGAATTCTTGAAATGGTAAGTTATCTCTGTCTTACAGTATATCCATACAGAGCAAACAGCGGCCCGAGGCCAAATCCATTTTACTGCTATCCAAAAAAGTCTTGTGACCAATCAATCAAGTTTACATTTCTAAGATGTTGATAGTGCAAAGTAGCCAGGCACTGTGCATAATCAGTAGTAAGATAAATACAGTACATGATCTGAATGGCTAAGTCAGGTAAATGTCATGTGCATCTGAGGTTCTAGCAAATAAAGGAATCCAGTTCTATAAGAGGCGCTGATAGTATATGGTACAAATGCATGTGATTCATTAGAGAGTCACACCCTTAAAATGTGTGAAAAATGGATTAAACAGCTAAAGCACCTTTCTGGAAAAGGAACCAGAACATGCAAAATCTTTTGGCAACTAACCTTTATTTATAAAGCTGGCATCTTACACTTGAATAGTGCTTTTTATCTTGAATGATTGCGAAGGGCTTCAATTACTACTGAAATGCAGCCACTTCTGGGGATAGATGTGGCAGCTATTTAACAGTGCACAGCCCTGCTGCACAACAGTTTAGGAGATACCGTAACAGTGATAGGAGCATAAGCTTGCATATATTAGCTAAGCCTAGACTTTGGAGGCTTATTTTTAAAAGTTAAAGTAATGAGATAGCAAACAATCACTAATAGACCAATCTCTACAGGTAGTCTACTGTGCACTAGTCACAGTTGAGGTGACCCTTAAATAGTGCAACTTCTTTTGAGCAGAGGTGAAATGATGTAGACAGTGCAAAACCTATTTTGATCAATGTAAAAATCAAAATTTGTATACGGGGGAGTCTATTTCGCTTTTGTTAACACTTGCACTGCCAATTAATTACCTTTTGCAACTTAATTTCTAGCCTTTTAGGTTAGTTGACAAGGACAGCAAAGATGCAAAAGAGGAAAGAGAAGGTCGTATGTGGTGTTCCCTTCTAGAGAGAGAACATTGAATTGAATGTGCTATCGATTAAGGAAGCAAGGATGAATAAGTTCTGAATCCCTTGCACTAGTTCATGGTGAGTTCAGTTAGGGGGTTGCCATGGGTGGATACGCAGAAGTGGCCTGAAATCCAATACATGAAGTCCTTTCAGAATAGTTTTACATAGATTTGTATCGTTGTCTTCATTGTATTAAAAACAAGGTGCCTGCTATAGGGTCTAGAGTTCCTTCAGGACTCATCTGTCAGTGGCAGTTACGAGACTAAGGTCGAGTTGTATTAGTCTTAGTGCACACTCAGAACATAAGGAAACGGTGTGATATGCTATGTATACTAGTAACTATTCAGTCTGCAGTACAGATCCATTTTACAAAATGCAGTTAGCCATGGACTGTATTTTAATAATAATTTGAACTCAAAGCTACCTTAAAGTCATATGATGCCTATATTGTGAATATTTAATAGCAATAACATATTTATGTGTATTGTCTCCTTGACACTGGATGTGTAGTAAACATTTCTAATGAGACTTCACTGCTTGTGAGCATTAACAGCTGTTTTAAAATCAAGATTACAACTTTTTTATATTTTTATTTTAGAAGGAGGGAACCAAAATGAACCATGTGTGTATAATTCATAACGTGCAAAGTTGTATTTTAAAATATAGTGCAAGTTTATGCTACAGAAGAACAAGAATGTCCTTTTTTGAAAATAACTCATTTCTGTAAATTTAATACAGACAAACAAATTCCCAAAAAAGTATCCTTCCAGGTACAGAGCCTGTAAATATATTTTTGCAAACAGTGATTTTATTTTATTTTTTGGGGGGCTACAAAAATTTATAAGCTCTTGATTTGTAATGGAAACCAAGAAGCTCATTACTAGAGGAGACTGCTATAGTTTTAGAATCTATCACACACAGCATGTAGCTAGCATTTTTCTCAAGTAATGTTAAGTATTACTGAAAGTATATTTTCAACAACCTGAAATCTGTTATAAGCTGCAGCCTTGGTCTTGGCAGTGATGGACATATGTTCAGGATGGTTTCCAAACAAAAGTAACCCACCCACCCACACATCCCCATTCACTGAATTAAAGAAAACTCAAGAAGGCAAGGATAGAACTGATAGAAGTTGTATTGAAGGGGGAGGGAGCTCAGGGGCTTCAGGGGGTAGTTGTACTGTTGCATATGAAATAAAATACACTTTTCGAGAAAAATAAAATTCATGACGCTGCTAGATGCAAGGCAGATTAATCATTTCACAGGTTTTTAAAACAGCAAAAATCAAAAATGGGGCTTTTAAGTAGACCAAGCATACAAATAAATAATAATAGTAGATATGCATATGGATGGAGACGGGCAGAAAGATTTTGAAAAATATTTCAAGATCATTAGAGACTGAGTATATGGCTCTGAATGTTAGTAACATTAAAGTTCCCATTTGTTTTATGCTACTGGATTCTGTTAACCACAAATAAGAGAGACAGATCAGATAGTATATGGTACAAATGCATGTGATTCATTAGTGAGTCACACCTTTAAAACATGTGTGAAAAATGGATTAAATGGCTAAAGCACCTTTCTGGAAAAGGAACCAGACCATGCAAAATCTTTTGGCAACTAACATTTATTTATAAAGCTGGCATCTTACACTTGAATAGTGCTTTTTTATCTTGAATGATTGTGAAGGGCTTCAGTTACTACTGAAGATAGTAGTATTTGCCCTGCAGTAATAATCTGACAATACTATTAGAGTCTCAGTAAGAGAGAGAAAAGGCTGATCAAAGATAAAGTAGGATCAAAAAAGCAAATTCAGAAATTTTGAAGAGCAAAATGCCAGGTGGAAAAATAAGTGTGGAATTCTACAGAATCTCAGCTGGACCATGTATGTTCCATTCATATAATTCAGGCATCTTACCACAAACATACCATATCTGTCAGACACAGGGCCATCCACATAAGGGCCATTTTATCTTCTTCTAGGGAAAACCTATAGGGAGTGGTGGGAAAAGGGAGTATTCAAGAACCAGGAGTAATTCAGAGGGCATCATTCTTAATATATGCTGCTACCTTAATATATGCCTATGACTACATCCAGCTGTTTGGATAAGCTCTTTGGATATGTCTACACTGCAATTAAACACCCATAGCTGGCCTGTGCTAGCTGTCTTGGGCTCCCGAGGCTTGGGTTTGCAGGGCTTTTTAGTTATGGTGTAGACGTTTGAGCTCAGGCAGTAGTCTGGGCTCTGGAACCTGCAAGTGGAGAGGGTCTAGATTGGCTTTTATTACTTTTGTACAGGACCCAACACACTGTGACCTTGATCTTGAGTAGTTCCTCTGGGTGCTACTGTCATGCAAATACTAAGTAATAGTTAATGTTGGGGGTTGAGGGACCACAAAAGACTTGAGAATTAGGAACCAAAACCTCATGCATGTTCTGTTCTGTGCAATTTGGATACCTTTAATGCAAAAAGTGCTATCTAAATGGAAGTCTATTAATTGCCTGAAGTTATATATTGTAACACTATATAACAGGCAACAAGGATGTCTTGTCAGATGGCATAGCAGAAAGAAATACCGTATGCTAGCTTTCACTGAAAATGTTTAATAAAATCTGAACTCCTCCCAGCTTTTTAAAAAGCAGTCTGTCTCTTCAGTACCATTTTAAAAGTAATGAAATGCCAAGTGGCTTAAATAGCAAATTCTGGCAGACTACATAATGTCCT
This sequence comes from Lepidochelys olivacea, assembly GCF_965140295.1. Taxonomy (NCBI): domain Eukaryota; kingdom Metazoa; phylum Chordata; order Testudines; family Cheloniidae; genus Lepidochelys; species Lepidochelys olivacea. Next base: position 199,285,380 of record NC_140413.1, on the reverse strand, counting down.
TTTTGTTATAGAAATTATTCTTAATTGTAAGAGATTGGGTGCTGTTGACTACTTGTATTGTGATAGTTGATTTTAAGTGTCTTTAAATTGTGGGAATCTTGTTAATCTCTTTGAAACCCATTATAAAACACAGTAAAGTTTAATAATCCTGCCTTTGCTGCATCATAATTTTTACCATAGCAATGAACTGACTGTTCTGACAATTTAATGAAAATGTTTGTAAAGTAATAACTTAATGTTATGCAGGTTAGTCTATAATCTCAAATGTGATTTAGGATGAAGTGTTAAGAAGCCGTTTTGTAAATTGACAGAACTCATTACCTAATGCATTGAAGTACAGATGGAAAGAAATACCAAAGTGAGTGAATAGAAGTGTAATAGCTGATCCTTAGACCAAACTGCAATATCTTCAAAGTGTATACATGTTAGATATGTGGAGTTCTTATCTAGAGACTACCTGGCAGTATTGTCACTTACATGAAAATGATCTTATTGACAGATAATATTCTATTCATGACACTCTAACTTCTGATTGCCATGGACACAAATAGGTCATGATAGGTTTCCATTAGTAGGGGAAACTTGCTTCAGCACAGTAAAGTCAGTCTGCAGGTTTGAAGACAGAACTCAAATAGTCAGTAGCTGGCTTGGGTATAGGCTGTTCCTGCTGGGAAGCATGCCAGTTCTGTTTTGCTTCCCCATTTACAGGCAGGTTGGACAGACCTCCCCTCCTTCAGAGCTTTCAGAGCTTTGTACCTAAAACTTTTCTAAACTAAAACAAAACCTAAAAGTTGAATTTCTTGTTTAACATGGTCAGATCGGTAACAGACTTCTTGGCTAGATTTTGGGGCTGAGCCCCATGATTCCTGGTTTCCCGTTCTTCAGTACATGCCCTGTTGTGCTCCTGCTTGGTCCCAACATGACAAATAAGCTGAGGGGAACCCTAAATGGAAATCCTGCTCCTCCTGTGCCTTTTTTTCCCAGGCAGCGTGCATGGGTAAAATGAGCTCAGATGATATGGCCAGTAGAAAGACTCCACAAATGTGCATGCTTTCTGTTTCTATCTCACTAACAGGTTTCAGAGTAGCAGCCGTGTTAGTCTGTATTCGCAAAAAGAAAAGGAGTACCTGTGGCACCTTAGAGACTAACCAATTTATTTGAGCATGAGCTTTCGTGAGCTACAGCTCACTTCATCGGATGCATAAAGTGGAACGTACAGTGAGGAGATTTTATATACACACAGACCATGAAAAAATATACATTATAAGGAGAGAGATCACTTAAGATGAGCTATTACCAGCAGGACAGTGGGGTGGGGGGAGAGAACCTTTTGAAGTGATAATCAAGGTGGGCCATTTCCAGCACATTTCCAAGAGTTAACAAGAGCGTCTGAGGATACCCACTCCTCAAGGAATTGTGTAGGCTTTCTTTCCCTGAGCCACAGTAATCCAGTTGTAGGGGGGCCCATGAGGGTTGTGGCAAAAATACATCCTTTTCCAATGGGGGAGCAAGAGGAAGCAACTCAGCCTGATTCCTCCACGGGAAAATTGCTAGCAATAAACTGCTTCAGCCTATTTCCTTTAGCTGTCAAGAGACCATATCAAATATGCCCTGTTTTTAGGGGATTTGCCAGCAAATTCTCTATCCCCCAGTGAGGTTCCCCATCCAAATGATCTGTGGCATACAGGGGTGGATGTTGGATCCCAGTTCCAATCCTCCCCCATTGCCTTCAACCAGCTGACAGCAATTCCCATCAATTGTTGCCTGCAACATTCCATCCATTGTGGGCATAAAGCCCCTAAGGAAGCTGCATCAGGCAAGTAGCAGCAGCTCTTCCCCAAAGACATGCCTTTAACTATCTTGACTGCAGTTGGGCAGAAATTTTCTGACAACATTTTTCTGTAAGAAAATGCCAATTAGTTGAAAGCAAAATGTTTCTTGGAAATGTGTCAATTTCAACAAGATTTTGTTTAGAAGAAAAATCATAACATTCCGTTTTGACTATTTCTGAACAGAACACTTTGATTTTCTGTTTTGAAACAACTGTTCCAATTTTTGTTTCTTTATGAAAAAATCAAATAAAAAGCTCAATATCAGAACAGAACAAAACACGATGTTTCAATTGACTCAAAATTATATTGCCCAGAATTTTTGTTTTGCATGTGATTTTTTTAATAGTTTTGTTGTGTTTTGTTCCATTTCTGAACAGAATTTTTTTTGGAAATTGCAGGATTTCCATGAAACAGAAAACCTAGTTCCTGCCCATCTCTCGTCTTGGAAAGAGGATCAAAGAAATAGTAGCCCTTCAGGTCGGGGTGTAACATGCACCTGTGAAGTGTGGCAAGCAGCTGTTAATTGGGTAATATAGCTAGGATCTTTTGGCAATGGGTTGTGGTAGTTACTGAGGTATAGTTTGGGGAGTTATATTCTATCTTGTCCATTGTAGACAATTCCAACAACTTCTGTTTAGGCACTTAGGTAAGTGGCTGGATATTCAAAGGGACTCAGGTCTCATTTAAAGACCTAAATAAAGTGGTGAAACTTTCCAAAGTGCGAAGCGCTTGGCGTTTCGCAGGGAGAGCAGTTGAGAACTGCTGAGTTCTGAGCAATTTTGAAAATCTGTTTTGCGGGGTTCTGGTGGTGGTTTTGATGGTAACAATATTTAAGGCCATTTTATCAGTTTTGGTTCACAAAGTTGCAGCTTATGCCAGTGTTCCATAATAGTCGCTGCTGCTGCTGCTATTGTTGTTATTTATCAGTCTCTTTATCAGTTTCTGGCCGAACAAGCTGTGTATTGTGCTGAACCTATCGAAGGATGGAGTTTGTCATATCAATTTACTCTCTTTTATAGCACAGTGGGCTTTGTCCAGCTGTGATGCCAGCTCTGACTTTTGCAGAAAAAGATGCTGATGATTAGCTTTCTTAGTGTTTGTCCGTTTTGGAACACTTTTGTCCTTGATTGGGCCATTATAGGTATGTCTACACTGGAAAAACCAAAACCCACACACTGAGGCAGCAAGTCTCAGAGCCAGGATCAACTGACAGGCTCACGGGGCTTGTGCCACAGTGCTAAAAATGACAGGGTAGACATTCCTGCTTGGGCTGGAGCCCAGGCTCTGAGACCCATCCTCCTTGCCAGGTTTCAGAGCCTGGCTCCAGCTCAAGCAGGTTCCAGACTTTCTCCTGCCTGTTCTAGGTGTGTAACCATGTGATGGATTTACTATCTCTCAAATTTCATTTTATATATTTGCCAAAGTGGTGAAAAAGTGTGTCTTTAAACTGTGTTTTAATTCTAACAGAGTGGCCTGTCCCTTTAAGGGCCTCAGGCCAGCCAGCCCTGGTCAACTATTAGACCCAGCTGGGAAGGGAGTAAACGAATATAATTGTCAGCAAGTGGCTCAACTGATGGAGGGTTGCAGGGAGACAGTGCAGAAAGGGACAGTCTCCAGGAGAAGGAAGACTTTATGTCGTAAGCTGTGGGTGCTGTGGCTGGGTGGAAAGCCCCAGCTGGAAGTTGTTTTTCCTTTTTTGATTATGGTCATTTGGACAACAAATGGAGCCCAGAACTACCGATTAAATTGGTGTGGCTGATATTCCCCCAGGCTGCTGAGGAAGCAAGCCACTTTACGGACACACTTCACAACTACTTAGTCTGCCCAGATACATAGACGTTTAACATGCCTCATGGTAAAGAAAAATCTACTACATTGGGCAGGAACAGGAGGGTTTATCAAAAAAGCTAGAGAGGCTCATGAATGTCAAAAGCAGTTATGAGGTATGTAGATTTTATTCAATAATTTCTTCTGTCATTAAGAGAAGAGTACCATTATTTTTCTTTCTCCTTGGATTCATTGTTGTAGGAATAAGATCACAGCTGAGTAACATACCAATTTAGCAGCTAGCATTGCATGGAAGACAGTAAAGTGGAAAATAAATTGCTTGGGTTTACCTACATTTTCTATTATCAGGAAGATTTATTAGTATTCTGGATGAATATTGGGAGAATTTATGTGGTTGTATGTGATTTGACAGTGCAACATTTTTGCAATCTGTATAAGCAATTCACTGTGGATCACGAAGTACAATAAAAATTCATCGTGTGGTTCTCTTTTTCCCCCAGTGTAGCTTTATCTAGTGAAATGCCTGGCATTGTTAATGTGGTGTTAATACTGTGCAAAATGCACAATCCTTTTAAGTATTGCCATTTTCCTTTGGAGACTCATATATGTCCATAGGTTATGGGCTGTTCATGCATCTTTGCAAAATAACAACTCTTTATGAGTGGTTCATCCCTGGTCTATTGTTCATTTTGTTGTTATCGCAGACAACTTGTGATTACAAGTGGGTTTTGTAAAAGCAATAATTCATGACAAAATCTTATGTCAAACAATGCATTCTTGAGGTATGCCAGTGCCCCATGACTGCACGAATATGCTGCCATGTTAACTTATTTGATATCAACTGCCTATTACAAAATACCTGAAGGTTGCACAAAAATAATGGTAGAAAACTTCTTTTTTTTTTTTTAAATTGAAAAGAAAATCTCACCTACCTAAGTACTCAGCCCCGATGATATGAAACCAGCCTACCACAAGGTAAAATCCCAACTGCTATCATGAAAGCCACCCACCAAAAAAAGGGATCAATTCTTTACTGGTCTAAAGAATGGAGAAGGGGAATACTAGATGGTTCTTAACACTTGTGGTGATAGATATGAGAGAAACTCTGTAGGCTTACAGAAATGTGTCTGAATATGTCTACTTGAACTCTAGAGAACCCTGTCAGCTTCTGAGAATACCATCCACTGACACTCCTCCCAAAAGCTTAATTTCCCCTGGTTTACCACTGAGCAGGTTCTGCAAGGATGATTAGGTATAGGCAAGGAGTACTCACCATTTCATTGGTGAAGAGACTTGGATTATATTACTCTTCCAACTCAGTACAAGAATGTTCACTCAATATAGTAAGTGAACAAATTTCTCACCAATTTTCTCTTTATACTGGTCTTGTTGAATAGTCTCCTTGAATGGAACGTCACATAAGAGGCCATCTGTGCATATGGCTTTTATGAGTGCCCTGGTTGGCACCTATATGCTATGGTGATTTAACTATGATAAAAGTGACATCTTGATGACCTGAAAATCTAACTCCAGTACAAAAAGGCAGCCAGGTTTGTGACGGAAGGGAAGAGTCCTGTGGCTAGTTTTCACCCATGCTCCACAGTGGACTGTGAGTGAAATGACTTCATGTTGCAACATAGTCTGGCTGAGTTTTGGTTTTGCATTTTGTGGCTGGAACCCAAAATAACACCTAAAGATTTTTTGGTTTGGGCCTTGCTAGTGGGGAAAAAAACAGTGATATTGGCCAACATTAAACAAATGAACATAGCAATTATAGCTGCCCAGAAACCAAGAGTTTCATATTGTGATAAACACTGGAGGTTTTCATATTTATTTCTGTTCTGATGCAGAATGAAACAAACTTTTTGAAAGTTTTTCATATGTGTTGCAGTACAGGTGGGGGGGAACCCAAGAGTGAGTGAGAGAGAGCGCTACTCACCCCAGGACAACCAGTAGCCTGGCACTTAGGTCACTCAGCTGGGACATGGGACACCCAGAGTCAAGTCCTTGCTCCAAAGCAGGAAGAGCAGAGAGTTAAACACATCCCAGGTGAGTGACCTAACCACCAAGCTATTGGCTGTTCCAGGGTGTGTTGGTGTCTCTCTTTGTTTTACTGGAGAAACATTCCAAACAAAAGTTTTGTTGAAACTAATACACTTCTGCAAAAAGTTTTGGGTTTGATGAATTGGCATTTTTCAGTGAAAAAATACTTTGCTGAAAAGTTCATAACCAACTCTAATTAAAAATAAAATCCATCTTGCTTTTTTAATTTCAGGTGAATACAAAAGGTAAAATTTAAAATTGGTGGATCGTGGCAGTCAATGAAACACTAGAAGAGTGCCATTTTGAGATAAACAGTACACTGTCCTGAGACCACCATGCAATATCTGTCTAGCCTAGAAATGAACTTGGCGGCCACAACATAATGTAAGAATATTGAGGTATTCCCAGACAAAAAGCTATACTCTGAAGTTAGCATTCCCATTCAGTAATTCCACTGCTGAGATTCTTTTATCAGCTGTATTTCTTACATAATTCCTTGTAGAACAGAGTCAACCCAATCAGTGAAGTAGAAAACTTAAAATTAAATTACTTGCATATCCAAAAGTGTTGATGATGCAGGAGAAATGTGCCCCTTTCAACTTAACCTGAGCAATGTGACCTTCATTTTTAGATCTCAGGAAAGCACAAAAACAAGCACCACAAAATCAAATCTGGATAATGGCACTACATTGTTAACTTTTTGTTATGTAGTGGAACTGAAAAACTTATCTGAAACTAGTATAACTCTTGTTCCCATTTCCTTCTGGGAATTCAGAATTGCCCATTAGGCTGGTTAGACCATGAAAGTTAGCTTGACTAACAAGACCTCTTAAATAATGACCCATTATTTAATGTATTTTTAATTGCAAACCATTGATTTAGTGTGTTTTCCCTTTACAGGAGAATCCAGAAGGAACAAATTACCAATGGCAGATAGTTGATCTTTTAACCTTACTTATCACATGAAGCTGCCAGCAAGGTTTATACTCCATAAACCTGGAACACCCTTCAGGGTCTCTTTTGTATATATTTTTAAAAAAAACAACACCACAACACACACATACTGAAAATCAATATATGTGATTTTTTGGAAGATCTAATTAAACTATAGATTAATCACTATAAAATGCATGAAAGGATAATTCTTTAGGTTAAAAGTTAATTATAGAAATATATAATATGAAATTATTTTCTGTTTAGTCTGTATTCTGCATGTCCCATATTTAAAATGAACTTTTTTTTAGTACGATTCTTTGGTACTAGATTAAACAGCACTGAAGCCTTACATACGTGATTTTTGAATACACTTCCTCAGTGTGGGGAAACAATAACAAGAATGGCTCTAATTTAATTAATTAATATTTCATTTGGAATTAATTACAAACAAAATGAAAATTACACTAGCGGAGGCCAAATATGAATCAGCCTGACCGGCAGGGCAGATAAAAGTCCTGTTGTTCTGCAATGACTTGTCAAAAAAAAAAATTTAGAAAACAAATCCATCCATTATGAGCTCATCAAACTAGGATCTTATTGAAATAAGGGCTTTAGCTGGAATCCCCAATTCTACAAGATACCTTAGCATTTTTTTGTTTGACTACCTGAAATATCTCTGAACCTAAATAAAAAGCACTAAAATAAACTGCAGATCTAGTTTATGCTAATAAGATTCATGGATTCTTTCCTGGAAATGTGGCTCAATTCTTATCCTTCTCTCACTGAAGTTGTTCACTTTTGTAGATTCTTTAAGTGTTGTTTACTGTTACTGCACCTCAAATGTATGGTGCTTTAACAACAAATAGAATAAGAATGGCCTCTGCCCTGAAAAGCTTTCAGTATAGTAGAGATAAGTCAAAGCATAAGGCTTCAGTTCAAGCAAGAGATGGTGTTAAGAGATCTGATGAAGTGTTTGTCATATATTCCTTCAGAACAGGAGTGTCTTATTTACAGGAGGTCAGCGCTATTCAGTGGAATTCACCCTAGAAAGAAGAAAGTTCCTTTCTTTTCGTATCAAGTTTTAGGCCAGGAGTTTTGAAAGTGACAGCCGATTTTGAGTGCTTCATTTTTTGGGTTCTCAACTTGCACACTTCTGCAGCCTGATTTTCAGAAATTACTGTGTTTACAACCTTTGAAAATCAAGCCCTTTTAAGGTGTCTCATGTTGGGCATCCAAAATCACTAGTCATTTTTGAAAATCATGGCCTGAAGCTTAGGAAGGATTCATGAAAAACAGGGTTTAATGAGAGCTTTGCAAGAGGCGAGAAGACATTTTGTAGACAAGAAGAGTGAGACAGTAGCAAATGAAATGGGTAGTATCATGAAGACATTTAACTGATAGTGAGGGAATGAGACAAGATTGGAAAGGAACATATGGAATAAGAGGAAAAAACTAAGAAAATGAGACCTCAATCTGACCCTGTCTATCTAGACTCATCACTCCGTTCTCTCAAACACATATACACAGATGCAGACTAGGAGCCTGAACATAAATATTCAGGAAGCCAGGTAAGGAATTTTGGGAGGCAGTTATGTGGCTGAAGCAGTAAGAGTTGAGGTGACCTTAATAGACCTTAATCAGTTTTCTAAACATCAGAGGAGTGAAGTTCTGGAATAGCCTTCCAAGGGAAGCAGTGGGGGCAAAAGACCTATCTGGCTTCAAGATTAAACTCGATAAGTTTATGGAGGAGATGGTATGATGGTATAACATGATTTTTGGCAATTAATTGATCTTTAACTATTCATGATAAATAGGCCCAATGGCATGTTAAATGGGGTGGGATCTGATTTACTACAGAGAATTCTTCCCTGGGTATCTGGCTGGTGAATCTTGCCCACATGCTCAGGGTTCAGCTGATCGCCATGCTTGGGGTCGGGAAGGAATTTTCCTCCAGGGCAGATTGGAAGAGGCGCTGGGGGTTGTCACGGTTCCTCCCCCACTCTGAACTCTAGGGTACAGATGTGGGGACCTGCATGAAAAACCTCCTAAGCTTATCTTTACCAGCTTAGGTCAAAACTTCCCCAAGGTACAAAATATTACACCTTGGACTGGCCGCTACCACCACCAAACTAATACTGGTTACTGGGGAAGAGCTGTTTGGACGCGTCCTTCCCCCCAAAATACTTCCCAAAACCTTGCACCCCACTTCCTGGACAAGGTTTGGTAAAAAGCCTCACCAATTTGCCTAGGTGACTACAGACCCAAACCCTTGGATCTGAGAACAATGAAAAAGCATTCAGTGTTTTACAAGAAGACTTTTAATAAAAAATAGAAATAAAGAAATCCCCCCCTGTAAAATCAGGATGGTAGATATCTTACAGGGTAATTAGATTCAAAAACATAGAGAACCCCTCTAGGCAAAACCTTAAGTTACAAAAAAGATACACAGACAGAAATAGTTATTCTATTCAGCACAATTCTTTTCTCAGCCATTTAAAGAAATCATAATCTAACACATACCTAGCTAGATTACCTACTAAAAGTTCTAAGACTCCATTCCTGTTCTGTCCCCGGCCAAGACGACTACAGACAGACACAGACCCTTTGTTTCTCTCCCTCCTCCCAGCTTTTGAAAGTATCTTGTCTCCTCATTGGTCATTTTGGTCAGGTGCCAGCGAGGTTACCTTTAGCTTCTTAACCCTTTACAGGTGAGAGGAGCTTTCCCCTGGCCAGGAGGGATTTCAAAGGGGTTTACCCTTCCCTTTATATTTATGACAGGGGTATTTCGCCTTCCTCTGTAGCATGGGGCATGGGTCACTTGCTGGAGGATTCTCTGCACCTAGAAGTCTTTAAACCATGATTTGAGGACTTCAATAGCTCAGACATAGGTGAGAGGTTTATTGCAGGAGTGGGTGGGCAAGATTCTGTGGCCGGCATTGTGCAGGAGTCAGACTAGATGATCATAATGGTCCCTTCTGACCTTAATGTCTGAGTTTTGCCAGCCCTGAATATTCTAAAATCATTAATCAGGCCCCCATAATTCACAAAATTGGCTTAAAATGAGATTTTAAAAAGTAATTTGGGATTCTTCTAATTTGCCTTTTGGATTTTGAGCCTTTATGGTGCATTCAGGTCATATTTTCAAGCTTTTTTTCTGCTATCAGAGAGAATCTTAGCATTTTGATTAAATGTAAGTTTAAAATTTTATCCTAATCACATGGCTCTAGCAGCTGGGGCTTTAAGAAAAATCTCCACGTATTGCAAGACTGATGATAAAATTGTGAGCATTGGCATCACTGTTTTAGATAGACATGGAGAAAGGAGAGGTGAGAGGACGAAGAGGCCAAAGTTAAGGTAACCAGTGTAGGATAATCAAGAAGTGGACAAGGGTTTTAGCAGTGAGGACACCAAGGAAAGTCTGGGCATCAGTGATCCTATAGAAGAAATAGTAATGAAAAGCCTGAATATGGAGTTGGAGAGGGGTGTGTGTGTGTTTTTTGTTTTTTGTTTTGTTTTGTTTTTTTCCAAGAGGAGCCCACCATGATCCCAAAGTTGTGAACCTGGCAGATGGGCAGGTATTGATGGCACTGCAGAAGTAAGGTAGGGAGAGGAAAAGTTCAATTTTGGGCATATTGATTTTGAGATGGAAGCAGACCATAGGAGATCTTTCACGGGTTGTCTACCTTCTTAAAAAATATTGCAGTGTTTGAATGTGGCTGTGAAAAATTGAGTCTGTTTACATGCTGCTGGCCACAACTTTGCAAGCAGGGCAGACCAGGAATAATCTTGATTAGCAGACATGATACAGATATGATTGATAACCTCCAAGAGGAGATGACAAAAAGAGTGAGTTACAGGTGAGAAGATGAGTGTATGAGAAGTTGAAGGAAAGCAAGTGGTAACTGGGTAAAGAGAGAGAATTTGAAGATTGAAGGGAGAGCTCTGAGTACAAGTCAGGTCAAGAGTGTGAATCCATCAGTAAGTCGGGGAGTCACTCCAAGAGTAGAGAACAAACAAGGTTAACAAAAGGAAATGAGTGACAGCTAGGCCAGACTGATTGGCTCATGCCTCTACAAAAACTGTTGACCTTTTATCTTATAATATGTTCTGAAACTCAATAATTGAGCTTTGAATAATTTAAAGAGTTTTTGGTCTAAGTCTTTCTTTCATGAACTTCACGTAGTGTAAAAACGTTAGTGAGACTGGCATCATTAACTTCATGTCCCAAACCAAAAATAAGAGGGCCAGAGTGGGCTATAAACCTGTTTAAAACAATCTGCTTTGAATTTGCCTTTCATATTCTTTCTGCATCTGTGAAAAGCCAGTTCCTTGCTGACCATTATGGTCAGCAACCTCTGGACTGAGGAGGCAGCCATGGCCTGAAAACAAGTAACTGTTGTCATTTCCATCAGCAGTCACCTGAGACAGTCTGTAGCCTGGGGGTGGACCAAAGAGGACATCTCACTTACCCTAGAACAAAGCCTCTATCATCCAAGGGCAAGGGTCAGGAGATGAAAAAGTGAGTCATAGGAGAAAGATAGGAGCAGTGCTTCAGAGGAGATCAAGAGCCAGTTGCGTATAGCCAAACTTGCCCGCTGAGTTCCTACTTCCCTCTGCAGAGCGTCCCAGAGTTGTTGTTGGGAGGTAGGAGAAACTGCTCCAGTGAAACTTAGCACAGGACATCTAAGTCTTTCCTACTGTGGGGGGCAAAGTGTCAGGAATAACTGGTCAGTCCATGATATAGCTTCTAAGCATACCAAGTACCATTTTTTACACAATACAGTAGCCTTGTGAAGCTATTAGGGCTGGCCTTGTGGTTGGCAAGGCCATAAGTTCCAGGATTTGGAGTAGGTGATGACTTGAAGTTGATTTCACTTCCTGCCCTCCTGCTGGAGAAGACTGGGCTTTGGATTACCTTCTCCTTTTATTTCTACTGCCAGAGAGAGGAAATCAAGCAATTCAGTGAGTAAAAAAACTGTGAGGTACATGGAGACACAAACAGTTGGCATATCTCAGATTTATGAAGTCGTCCATTTCCACAATCAGCAATATGTTTAGGAGGAATCACAATGAACTCTCCATATGGATGCATAATTCATATGAATATTACTTTAAAATAATAATTTGTATTACAGTAGTGTCTAGAGATCCCAGGTGTGATCAGGACCTCATTGCATTAGGGTAACGTGCATACACAAGAGAGACAGTTCCTGCCCCAGTCTAAATAGACTAGATAGAGGGTGGGAGACCTAAAATAGTTTGTATACTTTTTAAATTACTTGAGCACATTCAGAAAGGAACATGTGTGGGGCAGAGAATACTTTCCAGGAGACCCAGTCAACAACCTGGGCAATTAAGGCATCAAACGGTATTCAGAGCTCACTCACTGTGGATGGTGTAGTTAACCTCCTTTTGTCAGTAGTTTACTGTTGTGGTGGTCACTGTGTTTTGGGTGGCAGAAGCTGGCATGATGGTTGCATTCAGAAGATCTGGATGGTTGTAACCATTAATATTTTCCCCCTTTTTACATTCCCTTTTTGAAAAATATGAAGCCATTAAGTTGTATAAAACCTGCAGTTTCTGACACAGGAAGAGCAGTGACTCATATATTCAATCTGACAGGCATTTTTTACTTTTTTGTGGGGATCAGAAAGTTGGGGGGTAGTTAAAAATAAAATTCAAAAGAAATCCCATTTACAGTGGAGACATTGCATAATGTTTGTAATGATAAAATAGAATATATTCTCTGAGGAGAAGAGTATTACAAATGATTCTCTGATGGTTGCTTGTAGAAGTGGGTGATAAAATGGATTACAATAATATTTTACATTTTAATTGCAGTATGTAGAGCTCAAGCTTACAGAAAAACGATCATGATGGAAACACAAATAATGAGGTCTTTCAAAAACAAGCTCCGCAAAGGCGACAGTATTAACAATTTTACCATTGTTTGATTATGCAAGTACAGTTTTCTATACAAAATAAAAGCTGCTGAAATGAAATTGCCAGAATCATGAATCAGTTCTATGAATAATAATCCTCAACGCATATAGAAGCCTTAGAAAATATCCAGTTATAAAATATGTTTATGTTCTGGCAGTCAGTGTTGACTGATTTTAATTAGACCTTGTGTAAGATTTGCGTAAGATGTGTTTTCCATACCCTATACTGAAATTTAGAACCATGGGGATTGCTTATGAACAGAGGTAAAGCTTTTTATTTCCACTGTATCAATGGTAAGTCCTTTGCATGATAATATCTCAGCTATGATATTATTGTTCTCACTGTTCTAAAATTCAAGGAACCAAACTCCTATTGAATAGGACAACTAGACAACTCAATAGAAGTTGTATGGTAGCTTGCTTAAAACCTCCAAAAATCTGGCCTCCTGGATTTAGGTGACAAGGTTCAGGCATCCAAGTTTAAAAAAGTTTAAATCTAATTGTATGTATAATAAAGAATGCATACCGAAGTAATCATTTATTATTCCAGTCACTGTGTTAAAATGTCACTCTAAGTTTTGGTATGTTTCCCCCCCGCCCCTGTTTTGTGGCATGGCAGGTGGTACAGACCCTTAAGGTCCCACAATGAGGCTGTTATGATTGAGGTACTTCCAAATCCCAGCTTTCCTAATGAAAGGAAGGAACATCTACTGGGGAGATGAGAAGCTATATCTGAGAGGAGTTCCCTCAGAAATTCAACAGAAGTAGGAAGGACAGCTACTGCTAATTTGAAAAAGCCTGTAAACAGTGGGCAGTATCCTAGGAAGGCTGCTGATGCTGCTAGGATATAACAGCTTTCCACTCCCTGAGGAATTTTTATAAATGGTACGCAGTTTTGTTTTGCTTGTTTTGTGGTATGAGCTTTGTTTGAATAAGCAGCCCAAAGAACCAAAAGCCTTTATAAAGAGACTTCACTTTGTTTTCACTATCTAAAATAAATAACCAGGCCTCATTCCCCAAAAGATTTTTTTTTTTCCTGCGCCAGAAAGGGTCTCATGTGTTTGTGAGAAGGACCTTGGAACTGGGTTCAGTCCAAGTGTACACCTAAAAGTATTTCCCACTTCGTCCGATCTGTTCATCGTCTGATTTTTGTGATGAAGAGGGATCCGCATCTACTAAGTTAAATAGGTGTTAACCTTTTGAGCCTTTAAAGGACTAGGATTCACAACCTTTAACTGATGGTTTTGAGGGCCAATGATCTCCATATAGGTCGTTCTCTTCAGATACAGCACAGACTAACAATGGGCCAGTCTTTCTTCCAAGTTACTTATCCTTGTTCCATATTAATCAATCTGTGTCATTGCCACTCGCAACTCCATTTCACTTGAGCAAGAGGGATCTTCATGTGCTTAATTGCAAATGAGCACTGATGAAAGGTTTTAGCTGGTCCAAAGCTTTCTTTTCCAACTTCCTGAAAGGTAAAAAGTATCTAATTGCTAATTTTGCCCTGGGTGTAGAAGCTTACTTGACAAACTTACTAGACAAATTGAAGTAAGCTTGTACTGGGTAGAATGCTTAACAAGGACGTTGGCAGTTTTGGGGGTAGAGAGCGGTGAAGCCTGTGTAAATTTCTGCTGAGCAGCTACCTGATTGTCATGCATTCATTCATTCTTGTTCACTACAGCTTCTCCTGCTTACTGTAGCTGACATATCTTTAAGTAGAAGAGAATTTCAGTTTAAGGTAAATCCATATCCTATATTTGCATGTCTTGTTATGTAAGTATAATGGTGCTTTTATTATAGGTGAGGAATAGAAGACTGCACCATGAAAGAAAATAACTGATCAGTAATTTGTCGTCTTGTTGTCTCCTCTTTACTGGTATACTTCTCTCCACTCTTCCCTTTATTCAGCCGCAAAATATTTGCTTTGATTACCTTTCCTACATTCTGCTTCCTGGTGGGCAGTGTCATACAGGATGTATGAAGTACAATGCATTGTTGTTGTTTGGGGAAGAGAAGAAGACTGACAAAACAAATTACTGTTAAGCAATATTATTGTGGAAAGACTAAAGTCTAGTAAATAACGTAAAATATTATTCCTGTTGAATTACCCTGGGCAGCAAAATACCCCACAGAACAAATATGCTAAATGCCATGTGAACTCTAACACTGTATTCTCCATCATGTCCTGGTTAATCACGAAGAATTTAGATTGCAGTGGGAAGCTGGAGTTACTGTACAGCATTCTGTGGCATGCCTGTCAGTGTCTTGAAAGGTATGCCAGGAGGAATGCCACATGTGATGAAATGTTCTGAGTCATTCCTATTTGTATAAGCAATTTCCATCCTACAGTGTTCTCTCACACGTGACATTTTGGAACCAGTATGTTGCATGAGAAGTACTTTAGCTTTTTTTTTGTTATTACATATCACTTAGATAAATTAGTAAATGAAGGATTATATACATATTATATATATTAGGATAAAGTTAGGTAATCTGTATGCTTTTATTAATAAAATATGTAGTCATAATTAATGTATTGGTTGATTTCGAAGAACTGAATGTAGTCACACAAATCTATATAAATGGCTTGGGGCTGGCCTGCCTCAGAAAGCCTCTCTCTCTCTTTCTCTCTCTCTCTCTAGGATACACTGCTTCAACAGTAATCAGTGGATGTTTTGATGCTAGATCGTCTTTCATATACTAGAGGGGAATGCTGAATTGCTATCCTCCAAAAGGGCCCTGGGGCTCTAGAATACACTGGATTTGCCAACTTCCAGGGCATGCTGCAGGGATCATTTGTTTCACCTGGCCTTTGATGTGAGTTTGTGGAGATTGAAGAAACTGGCCAGTGGTGGTATTTATACTTGGAGCTTAGGGTTCCCAACTTGGTAATATTTAAAAACCGGACACTCCAGCAGGAGTGCTGGAACCACCCCTGCCCTGCCCCTTCCCCCGAGGCAGGGTTGCCAACTTTCTAATTGCACAAAACTGGAGGCCTTGCCCCCAGCTCACTCCATTCCCCCTCCTTCATCGCTCACTCTCCACGACCCTCACTCACTTACACTGGGCTGGGGCAAAGGGTTGGGGTGTGGGAGGGGGTGAGGGCTCCGACTGGGGTTGTGGGCTCTGGTGCTGACCGGAACCGCCAGGGTCCCTTTTCAACCGGGCTTTCCAGTTGAAAAACCGGACACCTGGCAACCCTACTCTGAGGTCCTATCTCCATTCGCTTCTCTTTCTCCCTCCCTCAGTCTCTTGCTGCTTTTTGCTCTCTCCCTTCCCCATCGCACATGGCTTGGGAGGTATTTGCCTGCAGAGCTGGGGCTGGGAGCTGCATGATTTAGGTAGGAGGTATTTCTGTATGAGTAGAGGCTGGTGCAGTTGATGACTCGGCATCTCCCCCACCCGCAGTAACTGGACTTTGGGTGACCGGTCAGTAGATCTGACTGGACACCATCAGATCTCCTTTTTGACTGATCTTTCCAGTCAAAAAACAGACACCTGGCCATCCTGTGGACCACTGCTTGGTAGAAGGGGTGAGCTGATTGAAATTTGTATTTAAATAATTGACTGGGCACTTAGAGCCTATTTATTGCTCTAAATCAAAGGAAAATATGTAAAAATGAATTAGTGCTAGATTCTGCATTTGAATACCTGCTGCCACTAATAAATACTCCTTTACCATTTCAGCTTCTTGCTGCAGCCTTCTATACACTCAGCATTTATTCTGTTTCAGGATTGGAATTACTTACAGCATGGTTTCTAGGTCTACCTTTCCCAAATGTCAGTATACACACACTCTCTCTCCTACCTACCTAAACCACGACTGTCTAACCATGCCCAACTACCAAGTCCATTATCACAGATGTGGAGGTCATTAGAATGTGACAAATGATATATTTTGATGGATAGCAGAATATTAGCAGATAATGCTTTTAATTCAGAGCCTCCAAGTATATCACTAATTCAGAGTTTCAGTATGTAGTTCTCAGTGCAGAAGTTAGTTTTTGTGGTCTATGCTCTTAAATGAAAATGTCTGTTAAATACCAAACAAATGAGGATAAGTCAGGAGTTTAAGGCTTGAATGTATATAATTACTTTTCTTCTTAGCCCTAATTGAAAACGGGTCATTTGAGCTATGGTAGCTAAAATCTGAATAGAATACAGGATTTTGTTTTATTTGCTGTTAATTATATGCCATGGTTTGCACAAACAAGTATTCCAGAACAAGGGGGAAATGAATAAAGTTAATATGGAAAGAGACTAATTCTCTTACATGAAATTTTAGTATAACTGTATCAAGGATAGAAGTTAAATTATTGCACTATGATCTTTTCTTAAGTACTAAAGTACTATGAAAGCTACATTTTAATGCTTTTATTTCCTGCAGGTTGATTAAATTGCTCAACCTAGGAGAGCATTTTTTTTCTAATTGCAGAAACAATGGGTATTCACTGTCCAATTCAGATAGTTTGTGTTTCTAGTAATGTAAGCCTCTTGATAAATTTGGATGAACATAATCTGTGATTAATTCGACTCCTTGCATACATTTATTTCTGAATTTTGACTTGAAAAATGTTGTGAAATTTAATTTTCATATTGCAAAACAGGAGAAGAAAATATTACTTATTTTTGGTTATCTTTGTGGCAATTTATTCTCCAAGTTTACAATAATAGTGAAATCCCATGTCATATGTTGCTGTACAGGCTCATAATTAAATCTTCAGCATTTGGAACAAAATTGGGGACCAGCTTTAAATCTATGTGGTATTGAGTAAAACCTATTAACGATTTTGTTCTTGAGCAAGATGATGTATAATTCATATTCTTAAAAGCTGATAACCACTGTTCAGTCAAGATACCTTACCCAATCCCATCTAACCATGCTCTTAAGTCTGGGGCTATCAGATACAAGGTACACTCCTAGTTAGCAGCCACTTTCCCTCTCATGGAGATGTTTGTGCAAAGTTCAAATTCCAAATTAATTTGCTGTCTCCTAAATTGTATGTACTGAGAATCATTCCTAAGCAATGGATCTGAAATATTAAGACTAATTGACTTCTGATTACTTGTACTTGTATTTACTTTAGGCATTGGGGGGAAAAAGATTCCATTCTCAAATGTGGGTATGGCCAGGACCAGTTCTGGGGGTGGGCAAGCAAGTCTGTGATGCTGTGCCCCTTTTTTCCCCTTGCTCTGATTGGTCAGCCATTTTTGCTTCACTGACTTTTTTTTTCTTTTTGGCTTAGCTGTTTGGGATGGGGGGCACCAAAACATTTTTTGCCTTGGCTGGTGAAAAGGCTAGAGCTGCTTTTGGATATGGCATAGCTAACGTGTGTTTTACACTTTGTTAATTGATGTTTCTTTATATTTCTGCATTATCTTTAAACATGGCAATCTACACTAGTTACAAATTGTACATGCTAAAAGAGACGGTAAACTGTGACACTCCAGTGAAAGCCAGTGCTGTCAACTCTTGCATTTTTGTCACGAGTCTCATGAGACTGAGATTTAAAAAAAACCCCACAAACAAAAATCCTCTCATCAGATTCCTTTGTAGAAAATGCATGAAATTTCCTGTATTCAAAATGACCACCATTTCCCATTACTTTTATGGAGCTGAACCCAAACTACTCTCAGCCAATATAGGTCACCATTCCTTATAGGCTTTGCATGTGGAAATGAGACATGAGGTGGTATCAGTTTGGAACTTTTGTATAGCCAGGTTCATCAGTTTCAAAGTGGCCTACTTTCAAGGGGTTCAGATCACCCTAGCAGACTGCTTGAGCAGATTGCTTGCAGGCCACCACAAATGGTCCCTTCATCCAGATGTGTCCAACGCCAATTTCCAAAGATGGGATATTACTCAAGTGGACCTGTTTGCAACAAAAGAAAACACATGTGATCTTTTTTTGTTCCCTGGAAGGTCACAGCTCGGCGTCATTGTCAGATGCTTTCCTTCTGAATTGGTCAAAGGACTTGTTGTATGCCTTCCCTCCAGTTCTGCTTCTGCCCAGCATCTTGTCCAAGATCAGACAAGATGTGGCTCACATCATACTATAGCCCCAGCGTGGCCTGGCTAACATTGATTTTTTTTTGTTGCTATTAGCCCTATTGGTGAAAACCCCATTCCACTGCCGAGAGATGTAGATGTGATCTCCCAGGACAATGGCCACCTCTTCCATCAATCTACAGGCCCTCCACCTGACAGTGCAAGTGGCTAACTTCCTTGAAACAATTTTGCTCTAAAGGAGTACAAGAAATTCTCCTTAACAGCAGAAAGCCTTCATCCAGCTCTACTTACATTGCAAAAAGGAAGAGATTCTCCCTAGGGAGAAGCATTGACTCTTGACTCTAATCAAAGCTCAAGACAGAAAGCAAACTCTCCTACTGTTTACAAAATTCACTCTCTCCCCAAGCTGCTTTTACCCACACAAATTTGCATAAACTATCAACAACAGAGCATGCCTTTCCAAGGGTCAAAACTTGCTCACATGCTAAGAAAAAGAGCTTGGAAGGCTGTGTTTTTACAGTGCCACCTGGTGATATCTGACATAACAATATTTTTCTTTCATAAATCTCATGATTTTTAAGACAATTTCCTTACTTTTGGGTGCCTGACCCTTGAGCTTATAATTGCCACCCATCCAGGTTTTACCCAGATAATTCGTTTTTAGGCTTCTGTGTCTGGATGCCATTTAGAGTTGCCAAGTGCCCAGTGTTCAAGGATCTGGCAACCCTAAATGGCACCCGAACCAAAAGTCGAGTTATTGTGAGGCACCGGGTCATTAACCTGCAGCAACCCCTGCTCAGCGAGGGCCATCTCCTACCTGCAGGCAGGCTCAATGAGATGATCCAGTAAGTGACTGGGGGGAAGTGTGGAGTAAAGCAAGTGATGGGGTAAAGGACTTGAGGGGAAGAGATGGAGCAGGGATGAGGCTTTGGGGGGAGAAGCAAAGAAGGGGGTGGTAACGGGGGGCGGGAAGAGGTGGACAAGGGGAGGGGTCACGAGGGAAAAGGTGGGGCAGGGCCTTGGGAGCAATAGGTGGAGCAGTGGCAGGGCCTCGGGGGTCCGGTTACCCCCGAGGTAGCAACCCTGCTTGTCATGCTTGAGGTTACTGATACTAGACAACATGTACAGACATAGGAATAGTTATATTGGATTAGCCTACAATATCAATCTGTTCGAATATTCTGTCTCGGAGAGTGGCCAGCACCAAATCCGTTAGCGGAACATGTAAGAACTCCACAGGAGACAGATGTGGGGTAATTTGCCCCCCTCATGAGATCTCATCCTGATCTCTAGTAGTTGTCCTGAAGTAGGAGGTTTAAAAGTCCTTTCACAAATATTTTATCATTAGTTACGGCAGCTCTTGATGTCCATGTAAATATCTAATCTCTCTTTTGACTTCTGTTAAATTCTTGGCCTCAACAATTTCTTGTGACAGTTAGTTAGTTCCGCAGTTTGTTTCCCATTGTGCACAAATGTAGTCTCCCCCCCCCCTTTTTTTTTTGTTTTGGTTTTGAATTTCCCACCTTTTAATTTAATTGAATGGTCGCTTGTTCAGCTGTTGAGAAGCAGGAAGAACAGAAATTTCTGTTCTATAGTCTTTGTGCCATTCATTATTTCATATCAACAGTTAGTTAATTAATCAATTAAACATCAAAGAAAGTAAACCCTGCATAGCAGGCTTGTGTACATAACCACCTTCATATTAGTAGTGTAGTTATGTACTGCAAGCATTACAAAGGCCTACTGATCCTCAGCACCAAAACATAACATTGCTACTAATAAATAAGATTGCCAATAGAAAAGAAATGCAACCTAAGTAATACTAATAAATGGTAAAGCTTAGCATAATGTTGATTAGGAACAGTTCAAAGAGTGTGATTTCTTCATTCTTTGATCAGTTAAAATCATACATAATGTAAAAGTACAACTAACAGTGATCTTATACAAGCTGATTTAAACTTGTATTTATGGATGTGAAAAACCAATCTTTGAATCAGTCCCTGATGAGATTCCACTTAGCTATAACAGCATCCTGTGAGTGTTCCAGTTTTCCCTTTGCATCTGGTCCTTATTTATGCTAAGGGCTCATTTAAATTCCTAATGTGGATTTGTTGCTTAAATACGTTACTATAGGTGAAAAGTTGTTGGTTTTTTTTACCATATGTTGTGTATGTACTGATGTGAAAATGTGTGTATAAACTTTTCCTGCTTTCAGTTAGAGGCATGTTTAGTACTTTGAAAATCACCCTTTAAGTCTAGCACCGGGACGTATAAACAAATGCCACAACAGACTTGGTTGAAGTATGAGGCACCTTGCTTAGGGTATTTGGTAGCTATTTTTCAGCAATAGAAACAATATATTAACTGAAAATTGTACACAGATAGTTCTTCATTGAGTAGATGCAGGTATGTATTCCACTTAGCTGTGTGTGTACGCCCAGCATGGTGGAGCCAGCTAGCAGTACCTCTAGAGGGGTTGGTGCTCATCGCTGTAGCCCCTCCCCTGGCTACATGAGGGAGCACTGCCCTGACCCTCCCTCAGTTCCTTCTTACTGTCTGGAGTTAAATGTCTGTGTGTCTTAGGCATGTAACCTCTCAACTAGTTTTAGTTTTTTCCTTGTGTATTGTTAGTAGTATCCTTAGTGTGAGAGTAGCGTTAATTGTGGTAGTGTGTTTCCCTCAGTAATGTCTTTACTGGGGTTTAAACATTGTCCTTCATATGGGGGAGCGATCCCCTCACATGGTGCTTGCTGTGTCTTAGCAAGGCTCATGTCAAAGAGCGTTCGTTGCATGCTCTGCAGATCGTTTAAGAAATGGACTTAGGTGGCTCAGCACCTTCACCTGAAGCAGCACCTGCTTGAACAGGTCATAAAACCGGCTTGGGTACTGAGGCCCTCGTTGGATTGGAGATCATCCTTGGGTTCCGAGAAGTCTAATGCTTCATGTTCTAGAGCAGGCACCTCTCCAAAAAAATGGAGGAGCTATTCACTGTCTACTGTGCCAAGAAAAATATCGTATAAGACCAACTGAGCGCATGCTAGGTCTTGGAGTGACTTTCACCTCTCCTGGGAAAAGCATGGACCGGCAAGGAGTTGGTGCTGGTGCAATGGCCAGCAAACATACCTCTAACCCTTCCCCAGCACCGAGTAGAGAGGTTAGAAGCCCTGTCTCATTGACTCCAGTTGAGGCCTCCAGACATTCATTGAATCTGGTACCGACAAGGGAGATGCTGGTACCAACTCTTTCAATGTTGGCAGTGTACCAGGCAGCTACAGACCTCTCCTTTCTTTTGGTCCCAATCTCTCCTTTTGTCCAGGACATTGTCAGGGCTGTCATCTAAAGCTGTGTTTTGAACAAGCCACTGAACTCTTGGATCTGTTGGTACTGCACCCCGATGTTCCCTTTCCACAGGTTGTGGAAGCAGGGCTGGTACAGGGATTGGTATAGGGACCTTGGTATCAGGAATCTCCCTGGCACCGTTGCAGTCGGCACTGCAAATGCTTCTGTGGCAGCTTTCACCACCCTCGAGGTTGATACCATCAGACACTCCAGTACAACTTCTCACTTCGGGACTGACCGCTTCTGGCACCAGCATGCTCGGTACCTGTGGTACCATCGGCAACACCACTTTTTGCCTCGTTCTGGGCAACGGACAAGTCAGACGGGCTACTTGCTCTCTCTGCCCATATCTCCAGGATTCCAGGGCTCCTCTGTGTTTGAGTTAGGGTTATTATCATCCCCCCCCATGCTCCATTGCCTGACCAGCATTGGGGTTTGTTGATGGACCATTGTGGGTACTGGGGTACTGTGCCTACTGGCCATCAATGCCTTATCTGTGTCAGTGGCTTCCATGGAAGCCATAGGATGGCCCTGGGTCACAGAGGTCCTGCTCTTCATCTCACTCAAAGTTGAGATTGCTGGCCAGGTCAGCAGTGGTGACCGTGATCTGCTGCAGGCCCAGGCACCAACAGTCCTCCTCCCTGCAGAGCCTCCAGAGTTGTGTTGTCTGGGCCTGTCAGCCCCAGAACAGGATTTGGCTTTGGCTCAGTTAAGGGCCTTGTTTGCCTCTCTGGATGATTCTGTGCTGCCTGGCTCATCCTTCCCTTTGGTACCAGAGGATTTTAAGATGTACCAAGACCTTTTGCAGCATGTAGCTGGTTCCCTCAGTATCCAGATAGAGTTCTTGCAAGAGAACAGTTTGCTTGCTTGACTCATTTTAAATATAAGGAAGTCAATCTTGATTCCCACTCAGAAAATTGAGTTCACTGGTGCCCCGTTAGATTGCATGACGTTGCAAGTGTTTCTGCTGACCAACCATTTTCAGACAATACATCACCTTTGCCTCAGTCTGTAGCCTCAGACTTCCTCCACAGTTTGGACATGTCTGAGGCTTTTGGGCCACATGTCCTCTTGCAGGCAGGTGGTCCAGTTTGCAAGGCTGCACCTTCGCCCCCTTCGAAGAACCACAGTTCAGTAATAACCATTTATTTTTACCTTATAGCTCTTCACACTGTAACTGAATGCATACCCCAAGTGTTTCTTGCATTTGATAACATCAGGTTAATAAGGCTCCAAATCTTTCTGGTGTTAGACTGGCTTAAATCTAATTTAGCTTTTAAAAAAATCTCATTTGTGGACATAGAGTTTTTTGTTTTGTTCCTGATCTTTCAAAATATGTCCCAAGTGTGAACAGTATTATGCATTTTACTTTTATGATGGCCTTTGTTCCTTCTAGTAATCTTATTAAGTAATATTTTAAACCAAAGTACATTCATTCTTTTATGCATTGTTTTTTTAATTTGTAGACAACAATTGCAAATGTCACTACAATTAATACAAAAATGTTCAAAGCAGCTCATCAATAATTCAATATGCACAAGATGAAAGAAGGGTCTTAATAAAGATGCCTTTTTAACTGATTAAACATTTGTAAAACACTGTTTATACCTTAGAGGAATAATGCCACATTCATTTTCTGCTTGGTGGCTCTCTTTAAATCTGGTGTCCATTGAGGCCTCTTGATCCCTATCTCTTGGAAGGTTTGCTTTCTGAGCCTAATCTTGATGAATAGCTTAAATCTTAACAGCAATATGGAGTCATTCTTCCTGTATACTGGGATCTCCTACCCTGCACTGTCACCTAGTGCTTGACTTGGATGACTATTGTACGGAATTGCTGTCGTCACCATACTCATTCTCCTACTGGCTGAAATAAAACTTCATGAGGGGTGACTTCAGGGAACTTGTAGAAGTGGAGACAGGTTGCATTCCACTGGTCTTTTCTACCCAGTCTCTTCCCTCTCCTGTAGTGCTAGACCATAACTAGAAGCCTGTCCCGGATAGGGGTGGGAGAATCATTGCATTTCAATAGTCTCCCTTCTAACAAAGACCACCTGGGACCTGAAACTGTAAGAGAACTTTCCTCACTCCACCCTCATGGTGTTGTTTCATCTGTGGTCTGTTCTGCTGCAGTAGCATAGGTCATATGGCCTGACTGCAGTGGTGGCAAGCCTCAGGATATCTGAGGGGTCTCCAGACAGTCAGCTGCCGCTGAGTTGTCACTTGCGGAAGAAGGGGCTATGGAAATTTTGGCCACTATTGTGGTAATTGGGCCTATGAATTTACCCAAATTGTGAGCTCAATTGTGCAAAGTCACTAAAAGATCATAAAATGTCACAATAATCTATCTTAACAAATGTTGATGGGCAAAGGTGCAAAATTAGAATTAGTACAAACAAAAAGGCCTATTGATATAACTCAAGGACTCTGTTGAAATTATCCTTGGTAAACAAAAGATGTGTGGGACTGGAAATCAATGAACCAGAATTGATGTCTCAGAAATTAAGCCTAATTGGTGAATAAAATAATCACTCCATTTTTGGATCCTTAAAAAATGAGTCTTTGAGAGGACAGTTGTTGAAATAGGCAGAAGAAAAAGCTGACTGGCAACAACTGCTGGCAGTGAGATGGGTAAACAGAAAAGGAACAAGCTTCATCATCATGGCTGCCATTTCCACTGTCTCTTGGGACCTGGGGATCTACCGTGACGCTGAGATCTACTACTGGAGATCCGTCATAACACTCATTACTGTAACAAAGAAAATTACTTAGCTGTAAATCTTGTTTTTGGAAGGTGTATAATAGCTGTGATATCTCCACTCTTATGCCTCCACCTCCTTTGCAGGATTAAGGAATATCTGTTTTTGTATGTGTACTCTTTGATATCTTCAGCTTTTGCTATTAAAAACAACGGATCCTTGAGACACTAGAGACTGTCCATGTTCCACACAGTTCACCCTGCTCAGGCATTGGCTGACAACAAGACAGTCCTATGTGACTCCCTTAGGTCACACGCATGGAGCTCGAACCCAAGAGTGGGCATCTTTCACTACTACCAATGTTGAAGAACAAGAAATATAGGTTATTCTACTTAACAGTCCTTTCAGTCCATCAATGGTTCAATTTATTTTTAAATGTGGTAATATGTCACCTATTGACTTCAGCACAGATTGTGCCTGAGATTTCCTCTACATATACAGTGAAAATTGAAATTTCAGTTTTACACTGCAGAAGAAAATGTAGTGGACTGTGATTGATTTCTTATTACTGCTTTCAAGTGGAATAAGTTTCCATATGATCTTATAATGAATAGAATTTTTGTTCCTTTAAAGATCAATTGCATAACTGTAATACTGAGTGTTTCAGATGATTGTGTTAGTAACAGTTGACAATGGATTTTTGTATGTTTATCTACTTTCAGGAATGCAGGTTCTTGCTACAGCTGGAGGTGTATTTTGGAGTGCATCATTGGTAATTAGTTATCTGAAGAAACTGGTTTCTTTTTCTGGCACAGATGTGGCACACATTGCAATGTTTTTGGATTGCTGAGAAGATATCGCACTGGTGTGCAGGACTGAACTTGTGCTGGTGTCGTTTATAAAACTTTGCAGGAAGAGTTGCAGGTTCTCTATAACCAGTGATTTTATTTTTTTTTGAAGTGTGAGAAGTTCCTCACAGATGTAGATTGACAGGTCTTTGTCCTAAAGAGTTTACAATCTAAATTGAAAAGATAGGCAGTAACAGAGGACAGGGATATATCTCATACAATACTGAGGTGAAGTTTCGCAGGCATCTTGTCACAATTCTCTCCCTTCTCTTTATGTGCTTCCTCTTGCTCTCTATGGCCCACCTGATGATCACTTTAGATAAGCTATTACCAGCAGGACAGTGGGGTGGGAGGAGGTATTGTTTCATATTCTCTGTGTATATATAAAGTCTGCTGCAGTTTCCACGGTATGCATCCGATGAAGTGAGCTGTAGCTCACGAAAGCTTATGCTCAAATAAATTGGTTATTCTCTAAGGTGCCACAAGTACTCCTTTCCTCTTGCTCTCTATCCCCTATCCTGTTCTAGGTCCCTGTCTTCCTGCCCCAATTCCCAGTCATACACCTTGGACTGGAAAGATTCTTAGCATGAGGGAGATAAGCAAAAAAAAAAAAAAAAAGGTGAAGAGCCATTCAAGACAAGTTATTAATAGTCCCACATTCCTGGAATATCTAAAGAACATCTAAATCCTGGTCCCACTGGAGTTTTGTTATTCACTTCGGTTGGGCCAGAATTTCACCCAAAGAATCTGCAAGGAGTGGAGGAGAAGAGATATCCGATCCTCTTCTGATCCTGACTCTCAGTCCTGGTAGTTGCACTGCGGCTCCTTCTGTTAATCTGCTGCTGCTTCCATGTGCAAAAGGGGAGGAGTTTCCAGTGGTCTGCAAGTGTGGCAGGGGGAGGGTCACACCCCTCCTACCTCAAGATGTTATGATGATGCAGGTAGTGTTGGATGAGATGAAGGTAGGTAGTTTTATTTGAGGGGGAAAAACCCAGAATTTATTAACTGCTTTGTTGATTGAGGCATGCCCTTTGGGCTGTCTGATGGTTTTTAACATGACTGGTGTAATTTTAGGATTTAAAATTTGGTATGTTTGATCAGAAATTGTGGATAGTCCACTGCATTGGGATAAAATATGGGGGATTGCCACTTTGCGCATTTGTCTATGGAGGTAGGGGAAGAGATTCTAATATTGTGGATGAGACATTGCCTTCAGGGAAGAGTCATATCATCATCTAGAGGGGCGAAGCACCCATGCAAGAAGATGATCTACTTCTCTGCACTAAAAGGGCCCTTTTCAAGATTCTTGGCTTCACACATACTTTACTTATAATTGGGTGCAAGTTAGTACCATGAGCTGTTAGAACTTTATATTGGATAATCACACATTTGTTGTTAAGACTGTTAAATATTTCCCCAATAATATTGTGATCTGCCTTTTGATGAAATCCTGCATATCTTGTCATTACAGTCTATTCACAAGGTGGCATCTGCTGTAGTGTTTGGTTTTGTTTTTAATTGTAAATGTTACGCATTTTGTGAGCAGGATTTGTTAAAATTTTGTTTTGCATTTCACTAAATTTCATCCTTGAAATAAGGATCTCACTGATTTTTTTTTTGTCTTTGTGAATAAAAACTTTTTTTGTGATATAAATTAGATAATCTACAGCTGTCCTGATGAAGCAGCAGCAACAAAATAATTAATGTTTAAGGCCCTAATTATGTGTGTTCACATACTTTAGTAGTGACTGAATTTGTCTGCTGATGGCACCAGTGAATGTCTCGGGGCAATCGGTTTTCCCCTTTTTTTTTTCTTAATGAGCCAGAATTTCTTCCTGCAAGATCAAGTTTTTTCTCAGATCAAATTTGGGTAGTCTTAGTGGAATGTAAACCAGACGTTTAAACAGGATTACTGGGATTAGTTGACCTGATAAAGAGAAAATATAAAGAAGACTTGACTGAGGTGTCCAAAATTATGAAAGGTATAATAAATCAATTAGTGTCTGTCCCCCCCCTTTTTTTTTTACTTAGACACATAATAAAAGACAGATGATTTATTAGATTAAAATAATGTCTGGTGATTTTAGAACAAATAAAAGTAAATACTGTTTTGCACATTTTCTAATTGACATATGAAATTCATTGCAGCAAGAGGTGAGAGTAACATACTGGGGCAGAATTATAAAAAAGGGCTGGATAATTTTGACCGGTAATAACACTTTTTTTCTCTGTAAATTAAAATGAAGGAAATTTGTATAATCCCCACCCTGGAATTGATGTTACTGTTAATATGACAAGCATGTTTAGGTAACGCCTCACTTTGGTATCTGGGTGCACTTTACATGGTTTAAAATGTGGTATTTTTCTTTCACTCACATTAAGCAGCTAAATTTTTGGAGGGTGATGGTGGGGGTTCTACTTTCTATCTCTCATCCTCCATTTTAGGGATTCTTGCCCCTCTCCCCCACCCTGGACAGTTTATTTTGACTCCTCCTCCTGGTACATCTCCAGTTTGTGTTCCTGGGTGTCTTGTGTTACACACACACACTCCTCCTGTTGGTTCCACCTCCTGCAGCCCTCCTGTCTTGCTGCCTTATCCTAAATTGTTGTAGCACTTTCAGTTTTGGAGCTGTGGCAAGAGGAGCATGGCTTTCCACTCTGTTTCCCTGCGTCACATGCACACAGAGTCCTGCTACACCTGAGGCTTCTAGTATCTCCCTAGCAGTAGTGAGCTGGCATTCAAAGAGGCTGAGTGCAGGGTCTTGGGTTCAGCCAGTGAGAATAGCATTTGAAAGTAGGGAGTGACTTGGAAGCTATGCCATTTCTCAAGAATTCCATCTAGCAGGTGGTTGGCAGAGTGCTGAGTAGGAACAGTGCCAAAGTCACCTGCTCATCGGGGCAGGATCTACGCATCCAAAACCAGAGGGGAAGATGCAAGGCCATGTTTATAGCCCGGCAATCCCTATAACAGTGGAACCAATTCAAAGGCCTAGAAATAAGCCTGGGTTGTCTTTACTGGTTTGTAGATTATTTTTTCTGCTTTGGTCATTGTGAAAACCTTCAGTCGTCTGTCTTTGAGTGTAAGAATTTGACCATATTCTCAAATATTTCCTCCTCAAATGTTGTATCATAATTATACTTGAACTCAGTGTATTACTGCCCTTCAGTTCTTGCACTGCTGTACCTAGCCTATTTCTTGCTCTGTTCTTACAGTTGAACTGATTGGAGCTGAATTTAGACTAATAGGCAGCTTCACTTAATTGCACAAGGCAGCATAGAGGAAAGTATAGTGCCTATTATGCCATTATAAAATTCAGGGGTAAACTCATCTTGTTCAGTGCCTTCCCAGCCTTGAGAGACTTTCTAGCTAAATTAATTTCCTAGCAGGAGATGGGTCGATTGAAGGAAGCAACTTAATCATTAATTGAGGTTTAACAAATTTGTTTAAAATATCAAGGAGAGACTGACTGAAGCTGATGCCTTGGGAGGAGTAAAGATCCATATAAAACTCCTGGAAGATCTTATTAATTCCAAGCCAAAGTCATAGGTATCTTTCCCCTTCCATCTATAATCTTCAGTAAAACTCTGCAGGCTCTTAATGCATATGGGTAGAAGTTTTCTAGCCTTTTAAGAACATTACCATAAGCCCAATGTATTTATTCATTTATCTGTTAGAATTTCCCCTGCATGCAACACCAGAGCAAATGGGTCTCGTATTTACCGCAGAAGTAAGAGACAGAAAGATACATGCTAGATCTTCTAGTCTCTCTACCTGCCAATTCAGGAAATGGATTTATGGCACAACACTTACTTATAACTAGTCACTCCAGTTTAACAATCCCCTCAGCCATCTGCTCTGCAATTTGGTTACAGAATATGAGGTAACTCTAGCTGTTTTCCAACAGAGAATATATTTCTCTGTGTACTACATGATTTGTCTGTTTTTTTTCTTTCCACTTAGATAGGAAGCATGGCCTTGTAAGTCTGGTTTTGTCGGTGCCACCTGCCACTCTCCAAACAGGACTACATTAAGGAGAACTAGGAACTTTTTAGTTCACATCTGCAGCATCCACATGGGGGAGTTCCAGTGAACCTTTTTGGTGCACACTTCTATTTATACTGCCCTTTAGTCTGAACTGTGGGGCAGCGAGTGTAGACAAGCCCTGTGTTAGATGTGACATGATATTACATGGACAGCAATCATATCAGGCAGGAGGGAAAATTTTATTTTTTTAATGCTTTGAGGTTTCTTGTTTTTGCACATTACAAATAATAATTTTATTATTTTTAAAAATTAATATAGATATTTTAGTTTGTGAGAGCTCCTCAGATGAAACATACTGTAGAAGTGAGAAGTAAAAAGTGTTATCAGGGACAAAATAAACTATTTGATGGCAGAGAGCTGAGACATCAATGTCTGCAATGACTGTTGTTTCCCAAGTCAGAAATTTTGGCATATTGGATCATGGTCAAGTCTGGAAAAAGTGCTTAATTCCAGACACATTTTTTTATATTTTAAAAAAATCAGAATTGTTTTTAAATTGCCAGATGGAATGAGAGAGCTTGCTTGTTGAGATGGAGACTTTTTCACATATTTACCAAGAGCATTAATGTGAAGTCTGAAAGGGTATGAGTGGAGCAGTGTGTGAAATTTCAAGAAAACTAGAGTCAGCATATTGGCTGCTTAGTGAGGAGTTACAACTGAAAGAAGGATTTCAGAGTAGGAGCCGTGTTAGTCTGTGTCTGCAAAAAGAACAGGAGTACTTGTGGCACCTTAGAGACTAAAAAATATATGAGAGCATAAGCTTTTGTGAGCTACAGCCCACTTCATAGGATGCATAGAATGGAATACACACACACACACACACAAGTTGGAAGTTACCATACAAACTGTGAGAGGCTAATTAGTTAAGATGAGCTATTATCAGCAGGAAAAAAAAACTTTTGTAGTGATAATCAAGATGCCCATTTAGCCAGTTGACAAGAAAGTGTGAGGATACTTAACTTAAGGAAATAGATTCAATATGTGTAATGACCCAGCCACTTCCAGTCTCTATTCAAACCCAAGTTAATGGTATCTAGTTTGCATATTAATTCAAGCTCAGCAGTTTCTCATTCGAGTCTGTTTTTGATGCTTTTCTATTGCAAAATTGCCACCCTTAAATCTTTTACTGAGTGGCCAGAGAGGTTGAAGTGTTCTCCTACCGGTTTTTGAATGTTATGATTCCTGATGTCCGATTTGTGTCCATTTATTCTTTTGCGTAGAGACTGTCCGGTTTGGCCAATGGACATGGCAGAAGGGCATTGCTGGCACATAATGGCATATATCACATAGGTAGATGTGCAGGTGAACGAGCCCCTGATGGCGTGGCTAATGTAATTAGGTCTTATGATGGTGTCACTTGAATAAATATTTGGACACAGTTGGTATCGGGCTTTGTTGCAAGGATAGGTTCCTGGGTTAGTGGTTCTGTTGTGTGGTGTGTGGTTGCTGGTGAGTATTTGCTTCAGTTTGGGGGGCTGTCTGTAAGCGAGGACTGGTCTGTCTCCCAAGATCTGTGAGAGTCAGGGATCATTTTTCAGGATAGGTTGTAAATCTTTGATGATGCGCAGGAGAGGTTTTAGTTGGGGGCTGAAGGTGACGGCTAGTGGTGTTCTGTTATTTTCTTTGTTGGGCCTGTCCTGTAGTAGGTGATGTCTGGGTACTCTTCTGGCTCTGTCAATCTATTTTTTCACTTCAGTAGTGCTGGTAGCATAGGGCCTGAGGAGAGAGTCCACTCCTGCTGATAATAGCTCATCTTAACTAATTAGCCTCTCACAGTTTGTATGGTAACTTCCAACTTCTCTCTGTGTGTGTGTATGTGTGTATGTATTCCATTCTATGCATCTGATGAAGTGGGCTGTAGCTCACGAAAGCTTATGTCTAATATATTTTAGTCTCTAAGGTGCCCCAAGTACTCCTATTCTTTTAACTGAAAGAAGGAATTCTGTTGTAATGGCAATGTAAGTAACATGTAGCAGTTTATTGGTTTAAGGTATGTTGGATCATTAGAACTAGAAAACATGCTGGTTATCTGCTTATTAGTCTTCATCATGATGCCTAGTGACTAGTCGTGTTAGGGGAGCAGAGTGTTTGCTGTGCACAAGAACAAGTCACGGCATCATTGTGTTTAGCGGATCGTGTTAGATCCCGATAGTTCCTTACAGAGGCTGGGTGCAACCAGCTGCCGAGGGAGAGTTGAACATCTGACATACCTGGAAGGCTGTGAATTTACATAATACATAATGCAGAGAAGAATTCATAGTTCATTGTGACCCTAATTTCCATGTATAACTCCAAATAAAAAATGCTTTGGCTATCTGCAGTGTGTTGATTGCACTGCTTGGGAGAGAAATGAGTGGCCACAGATGTATCATGTTCTTTCCTAGTATACTTCCTTGCTATGTGCTCGAGTCCTGTTACAATCTTGAGCAAAGATGAATACAGGCACGCACGTGCAAAAAAAAGTAGATACTGTGGGGATGGACATTTTAAAAGTACATAAGAAATGGAAAAGTAGTGGCAAAGTTCACAGAGGTAATATCACTTCTAGAATTCCAGGAATACATAAATCTGTGTTTAAAGTTCTTCAGTCAAACTCCTTCTCTCTCCAGCTTGGCTTAAGAAACTGCTTTTCTCAATGTCTTAACCTCAGCAACAGATTTCAGTTCTTCAGGAAAAATTGTTCCCTCTAGCAACGTGGTCTTTGTCAGCCAAAAAGCTGGGGATTGGAGTCTCTTTGTCTCTGTAGACAAAGGGCAGCCATTTTAAAACTTATTGCATTCAAAAGGAGCTTCTGCTCAAGAGACCATAGGGAAGCCAGTGTGTTATCCGTGGGTGCACTTCCCCACTCAAGTGCCAAAATAAGTTAGTCAACCTAAGGATAATGTACACCGTCAATACATGCAACACATACAAACAGCATGAAAAACAGACAATATAATTGTTCCCCAAAATGTGGACAATAGAGGTTCAGCATTAGAGTTATTGGGAAAACCCCATGGACAAAATATCTGCAGGTAGGAAAGATGAAAAACAGCCTGATAGAGAGAGGCATTGTCCAACACCATTGGAAATGGTGTGATTTATGCTAGGCTATTGTGACTTTCCTCTCTTATGTATTTGAAAGTGTCTATACATTTCATAGCAGTTTGATTGCTTGTGATCTTCCTTTATATTTAACACTTCTGAAAATTTCTTTAAGTTTTCAGAGCATGTGAGAAAAGAGTCTAATAGAGAAAATAGTGGCTGGATATTCCTCTTTTTCTAGCATATTTGGGGAGGGGGAGTTCTTCAAGTGATGTTCCCTGTGTGTATTCTACTTGTGCACCATGCACCTGAGTCTGGAGCTTTTTAGTAACCAGTGTCAGTTGGTCTGCACACGCATGGTAGATCTAGTCATGCTCCAAACAGGGTATAATGAGCAGTGCAGGCCAACAACTTTCCAGTTCCTTCTTACAGCCTCATGACCTGAATCCTCCCTGTCTGCTTTATCTTCCTCTATTTTTAATACCTGTAAATACAATTTGTAAATAGTTTTTAGTACTTTTTGTATTTTAGACTTCATGTTTGTAGTGTTTTTCTATTAGTATAGTTAGATTAGTTCCTCCTGCCCCAGAGACCTTTTCCCTATGTAGAAGGATGATGCCAAGAGTCTCAGAGTTCAAGAACTGAATCTCCTGCCCCCATTCCTTCTCCCTTAGCAATGAACTCCAGCTCTGCCTTTATTGCTTTGGTGAGGCTCACATCTCCACCGAGTGCAGTGTCTGCTGCTGTTTCCCTCTCCAAACTCATGAGGGAAGAGAGCTCAGTCTATGGAAGCACTTCATGGAGCAGTCTGAGGCTCTTCTTGAATGCAAGCTGGGAAGACACGTCCCCCATTTCCCGCCCCCCCAAAAAAACAAAACAAAACAAAAAACCGCCAGCAGCACCCTCTGAGCACAAGCTCTGGAGAAGAGGCTAAAACTCTTAAGCCTAAGAAACCTACTCACTAGAGTAGGGGACATGACTATGGACATAAGGACAGATCCCCATCCAAATCTGCTCTAAGAAAAAAGGATCCTCCTCCATCTCGGTCAAAGTCGGGTGAATCCTTGCATGTGGATCCTAAGGAGTTAAGAATGCAGAAATCTACCATTCAAGAAGGAAAAGCATAAAGGAAGAAGGATCTGATAGTACCGATTCCAGTTCCATCGTACAAGCCAAAAGATCAGTACCCACCAATTGGTACCCACTAGCCCTGTCTGTGTGTTCTGTGCTGGGACCCCATTTAATGGTTCCCACGTACTCTGTGTGGTATTCTCTGAGTACTAGACCATCAGATACGCCAAATCCACCGGTACCCTCTTCAAGAACTCCTCAAATGCTGGGAAGGACTGAAATGTTTACCTCGCTGGAAGATATTTTCTATCTTTCTTATCCACAATCTCCTCTTTTATTTGGGTCTGGCTAAGCCTGGCTTTCCTTTCAGACATTCCTGTGCCCACAAGAAACCACCTTGTGAAGAAGACAATCCTCTCTTACTGCATCCACAACTCGGAACATCTTTCCTACAGTACTGCTAGTAGCACAGGTGCCTGTTATCTCATCGGGCGAATCTTATGCTCCAGATGAGCCTTTCCTCCCTCTCTCCCCGTCCTATCCCCACTGAGGGAGATAAGCCTGGACAGAAACCACAGGAGATTTGAGAATCATCTGTCTCCTTCAGAATATGGCTGCCCAGGGGACCATTGGTACACTCTGCCTTGGGGTGCTTAAGGCATACCTACCTGCCTCTTGTGCCCCATCCCAAAGAAGGCTGAAAAACAACATTTCATGCATAGTTTAGATTCACTTATCCAGTGTCCAAATCTTTAGCCGTGCAAGCGGCAACAGGCAGGTCAGCACACAGCACCCTAAGACTGTCCCAACTGACAAAGGCACTGCATGCCTCGACCTTTTGGGGAGGGAAAATATTTTCATTGGCTAGTCTCCAATTCAGAGTCGCTAACTACCGGGCGCTGGTAACAAAATGTGATTTGCCAGAAGCTGGGATTGGATGACAGGGCATGGATCGCTTGATGAAAAGCTGTCTGTTCATTCCCTTTGGGGCACCTGCCATTGGCCACTGTCAGAGGACAGGATACTGGGCTGGATGGACGTTTGGTCTGACCCAGTATGGCCATTCTTATGTTCTTATGAATTTTTAAACATTTCTAGACTTTAAAGACAACCTTCCTCAGGAAGACAGGGTCCCAATCCAAGCCTTCATTGATGAAGACAGGGTGGTGGCCAAAACATCACTCTAAGCAACAGTAGACACAGCTAACACTCCTGCTGGCGCCATTGCCACAGCGGTAGTCATGAGGTGCAAATCATGGTTTAAATCTTCGGAGTACTCTAGGGAGATCCAGAATGCCACTGAGGATCTTTCCTTTAAGTCTAAGTCTAACCTCGTTAATTAAAAGACTGAATCTCTACACTCTCTTAAATACTCTGGGATAATCTTCCATTCCCTGGGCATTTACACTCCAGCCCCTAAAGAGGAAACATCATAAGCAATCCTATAGGCCCAGACCTCCCTTTCAGGCATTTTATTATCAGTGCCCTTATGAAGTCCTACACAAAAAACAAAAGGTTCAAAGGCTCAAGTATGCTGCTTCTACCTGTATGATCACTACCCAACCCCAGGGGTTAATTTGATGGTATGCTGGAGTACTGCCTACAGATATTGATGCCAGGCCTTATTGTCTGCTGACGCAAAAAAAACTTTGGTGGCCACCTTACCCACTTTGCTCACAACTGGGGGGCAATAACAACATACAAATAGGTACGAGACCTCATTCACCATGGCTACATAATCAAGTTTATCTCATCTCCCCACCACAAATCTTCTTCTGGCCCCTTCTCAAGGTCACTCTCACAAGGATATTCTTCATCTAGAGGTAAATTCTCTCCTTCAGAAAGGGGCCATAAAACCAGTTCCCCCTCCACATCAAGGAAAGGGGTTTACTCCCACATTTCTTGGTTCCCAAAAAATCCAGTGGATGGAGATCTGTGTGAATCATCCTATGCCAATTAAATACATTCTCTGAAAATTTAAAATTTTGCTTGGTTATATTGGCATCAATAATTCCCTCTCTGGTAGAGGGCACAAGGTTCATGACTCTGAACATGAAAGACGCTTACTTTCATATAGACATTCACCCATTCCACAGAAGGTTCTTCAGGTTCCTCATAGGGCAAGACTGGGCTTTGTAACCAATTAACTCATCTAATTCTGTTCTCTAATGCTCTGGTTAACTCACGTGCTATTTCCTATGTAATCAATGTGTGCACCATAAGTATAAGCCAGATCCTGCAGTTCTTCCACAAACAAACTTACATGGTCTTTTATGAGAATTATGTCCAGTTTTAGGTTCTATAAAGAAAAGATAGGTGAAATGACTGTAGAAACTGTAATATACAGAAGATGCTAATTATTTGCGGTTTTGGTCAGTTTTCAAGCATTTTATTGTTAGGCTCATAAGGCCTTACACCTGGGGTCTATCTACTTAGAGGAGATTGTTATTCAGTATCAAAAATCTCCCTCTCCAGTGGCTCCTAAAACACTGCAACAACATATTGTTCCTACTTGCGAAGTTGTAGCAAAGCCACTTTAAAAGTTAGATATCTTCCCTTCAACTGTAGGCTTCAATTTCTTAAAGCACAAATTGTTTGCTAAACGGGACATCTGAATGTTGCCCATTATTGCTTGGCTGTTGAAAATACCTTTTTAGAGTGTTTTGTTCTTCCTTCACAAGATAGAACTGATTTTTTTATTAAATATTTGGAAGGCATTTGTTAATACAGATGTTCCTTTTCTTGAAATCAAAGATTACGCCTCTGTCTCTAGACTATTGAAAATGAAATAGTAACCAGGTCTTATACTCTAGTTTACAGACTTACATAACAGAAAAATAAAACACAGGAACGTGTTTGTAAGTGAAGTAGATTTTGTGAGATTCAGGAGTGAATAACTTGTAGTTTTTAAAAGCTAGGTCTTGATTATAAAAGTGGAAGATTCCTTCACATTCCAGTTGTCAGGGTCTTATATCTTTGCCTAATATAAAAATATCTTATATTTGTAAGAATAATTCAGACATTTCTTTTGATGATATTTTTGTAACTACAGGTAGAACTCTAACTCTTAACTCATTGCATGCCAGTTTAAAAACCGTTGTCAAAATCATCAACAATGGATGAGATTGCTATAGTTTTTTGATAGCTATATCAGTATCTTAACAAAACATACAAGTGATCCAAAGTACAGTGTCAAGAATTGTCTCTGGTACACATAACACATTGTCCTCTTTCTTCTATCTTGAAAATTCTTGGTTTGCTTTCTATTTCAGCACAGATGACTTTTAAAATTGCCTCGTGGTTGACCTAGAAGGCCTTGAATGATTGAACAAAACATGAATTGCCACACAAAATGGATGAAATCTAAATCTGGATCCTTGCGTATAACCCTTAAGTCTGTGTTGTAGCTTGTTTGTGTGTCCGTCAAAATGAGATTTTGCATTTCTTATATGTTTGCCATTAACATTGAAATGAGTATAAAAATCAAGTTGCACATAAACTGCATGCCATCATAATCTATGGAGTGACCTGTAAAGCAGGGAAATATTATACACATTGATACGTACCAGCCATTCTGATCACTCTTGCCTCGCCTCTCTCCCATTTCAAATCTTTCCCTATCGACTCCTGTGTGTTCTGTAGGATGATTGGGGCTGATGATTTCCAAGGCCCGTATCAACATCTTTCTTGAAAACAAGTTTACATGATTTTTAAGTTACACTTTTTGCTATGGTTGATTATTTTTCACACTGAGAAGTAACCGTGGTAACGTGAAGGCTCAAAGTACCACGTGGCAGCAGTCCCCACCATTTCTGGTTATTCAGTATATATGGAAATGTTCAGTACATACTTTAACCCAAACTATTGTTTATGGTTAGTTACTACATGTTAGACAGTTTAATCTACTGTTAAATTTCTTTTGCTCTACTTCAAATTGGATTACAATGTGAGGCAGAACCTTGGGCATTTTACTTATTCTATTTGGAAGGTGTTTATCTAGCATAGTGTAAACACTAGGCTGTGCCAAATTGATGGGTGTGTTCTTGTCTGTATATTGTTTCCACAGCTGTCACTTGTGATGACTGCTGTGTTGTCTACGTATAATACTCGCATAGTATTTTGTGTGTTTTGACTTTTATTCTTGACATCAGATTTCAGTTAGTCCTTCCTTACAATTACTGAGCTTCAAG
The DNA here is from genome assembly GCF_965140295.1 of Lepidochelys olivacea. Classification (NCBI taxonomy): domain Eukaryota; kingdom Metazoa; phylum Chordata; order Testudines; family Cheloniidae; genus Lepidochelys; species Lepidochelys olivacea. Next base: position 199,247,611 of record NC_140413.1, on the reverse strand, counting down.
ACTGTAATGTATGCCATTATTTGGGCGCTTCTCTTGCGTAAAAGCACATTGTGAATGAAGCTGGTAATGAAGTGAAAGTAGGAGACTTAGAAAATTTATGTCAATTATTGTTTGATGCACAGTATGATAAAGACAATCCTTTTGTCAGCCACAACTATGCCTGAAAAAACTCTTTACTATACTGCAGTGTTTTAAAAAAGATGTTTTTGTCTCATCAAACTACAGAACCTCCTAAAGAAGCTTGAAATCTGAGCTAACACCCATTTTATGCGAAAAGACAGGAAACATAGGTTAAAATCTGCTCTGTGCCACCCTAGAAAATTTAGGATGATTGGACTCACTTGATAAGTCACCATGTTTTGCATGTGGAACTAACATAGGCCCATCAAGCCATGCCCACTTAGTCCAGATAGAGAATACTCTTTTAAATGCATAATACTTACAAGACATCCCAGTAGATATTATTAAACTTAAACCAGAACAGATAAACTGATGTGTAGATTATGCCTTTAGAATCGGGGGGAGAAAAAAAGTGATGTGTATTAAAAATCAAGTTTATCTCCCATTCTACTCCCATAGTTAATGCAAATCTCAGGAAAACAGACTGCCAGATTTTTGGACTCATCAGGTCATGCTTGAAGAAATCTCTTTTCTAGGAGATAACTATAAATCTTAGGGCACTTTTTACAAACAGTAATAGGGTATAGCGAACATCTTTCCCAATATTGAGGGCTGAGGCCCTTCTCTTGTATTTCTGACAGAAAGAGAGGGAGACTTGGATTTCTAACACGTGTAGAAGGCTTAAACCCTTGGTCCTGCTAGGCCTGGAGGAGGAGTGTATATGTAATATGTTCTGCTCTCAATTATTTGTATTTTAAAAATAGGTTAAGCTATTCAAACAGCAGACTTCAGAAGGTAGTTTTCCCAAGTAGATGAACAAATCATCCAGAGCATTTATTTAACTCAGATGGGCATATTTAAATCTGTGGAAAGAAATTTTAAACAGTAAGTGACTCTCAACTTTAACTAAAGCTGAAGTGCTGCTCTGCTATAATACAAAAATGTATTTAACCACCCCCAAGTTAAAGTGCAGTGAATAAGAGGTGTTAACAGCTAGAGAGGTTGCAGCTATAGGTGTGAATAGCTTCATCAGTGGTGGCAGTGTCCCCAAAATCATTCTGTTTGGGGGAAAAAGTTGAGACCAATCCTTAAAGCAATGAGTGACCTCACGTATGTGGTGATGTGGTGTGGTTTAATGGTCTGACTGGAATTAGCTTGGGGCAGAGCCCCAAGCAAGTTATTTATTATTTGTATTAAAAGTAATGCTTAGCTGTTCCAAACTGAGACCAGTGCCTAGCACTGTACAAGCATGTATGCGCTGACATCATGAAAGCATCACAAAAATAACAGTAGTAATGACTAAGGCTAAAATTTTGTCTTGGATCTTTTTAGTAAAATCACAGACATGTCATGGGGAAAAAAGAAACATTCAGAGAAGCTGTGACCTGTCTGTGACTTTTACTAAAAAGATCTGGGACAAAATGGGGATCTGTGGATCCCCACACCACCTGAAGCGGGGCAGCTGTGCAAGGGCGAGGAGCTGCCGACAGCAGCTGGGGGCTGCGGATTACCCCTACTGCCTGCAGCTCTGGATGGCCCAAGGTGCCTGTGGGGGCCGGGCGCCTCCTGTGTCAGCCGGGAGCTGGCTGCAGGTCCAGTGGCCCCTGGTAGCTGGGATCTTGGGGGTTCTTCTGCTGCCCACATGGGCTGAGAGCTGTGGGTTACCCCTGCAGCTCCAGGGGCTTGTGGTAGCTGGGAGCTCAGGGATTCTCCCGGTGGCCGGGAGGTTGGGGGTTACTGTGGTGGGCCAGGAGCTCTGGGGGTTCCCCAATGCCCATGGTGGCTAGGAGCTCTGGGGGGCTGCCAGAGGTGGTAGGGGTACCCCGCAGCTCCCTGCCCCGTGGACGGCAGTGGACCCTGCAGCTCCCGACGACTGCAAGCTGAAGTCACGGAATCCGTGACTTCCGCAACCTCCATGACTAAATCGTAGCCTTAGTAATGACTGAGGAATCTCAAAACCTTTGGATAAGCAGTAAAAATTCAGATATCTATTTATTAATAATTGTGAGATGATTAGTAGTATCCCTCCTTTAACAGATGAGAAAACAAAAGCACAGTCAGAAGTGACTTAGTCAAGATCACACAGAAGAAATACGCTGCACTATAGAACGCTGGAGGCACCAGCCACAATGCAGAGCTGTGCACATTCAGTAACTTTTTGAGGGCCATATTCACATATGGGGTATAGGTTCCTAAAGAAAGAGATAGGTGCCTAGTGCGATTAACACAAGTGCTTAAGTGAGTTAGGCGCTGTAAGTCAATGGGAGGTGCCTAGCTGACTTAAGTGCTTTTGTAAATCCCACACTAGGCACCTAACTCCCATTGACTTACAGCGCCTAACTCACTTAAGCACTTGTGTTAATCGCACTAGGCACCTAACTCCCATTGACTTACAGCGCCTATCTATATTAGGCACTTAAATACCTTTGTGTAAATCTGATCCCGAGTCTACTACTGAAACTTTATTTTCCCCCCTCTTGGTTATAATGGATTGGTATGGAAAACATTTCCTGTAAAGTTGCACTATAATAGTGCTAATCCATAGTCAGCTGTATATTATTTATCAAAAATATTTCAGAATTACTTAGGTTTTTATTGTACCACCTGGCCAAAAACATTTGAGTGTGTGTAAGGCAAAGTTGCTTGCTCACAGTTCTACTTTGTTCTCTCCAGCTTTTTTTGAGAACAGATCAAACGAAATACAGTGGCAGGAAAGGATGTTTCACAAAATGTGTACGAGGAAATGTGGCTGCCTGTTTCATAAATTACTGTTACCCTGGTCACCAGCAGTCTTCTATGAAGTCTTATTAATGGAATAAAAATGGTGTCTCTGGAGATAGAACATCTTGCATCTCACACTATCATCAAGTATAAAGATATCTCCTTAAATAAATTTCACAATTAAAAAAGTATCCATCAACTCAAGTATTTAAGTTTTTATATGAAAACAAGATCAAACATCTGCTAAGTCCGATAATATCAAATCAACTTTTAAAAGTATGTTTTTTGTTATGCTGACAGATGTCAATTTGTTACCAGTGCTGTTAATCCTTTGCAAAGAGATGGTCCCAAAAGAAATTACATTTTTAAAATTTTGTCAGAGTATTCTACCTACCTCCACACACACACACACACACACACACAATGTTATTCTAGTAATTTATCATTACTAAACTCAACTGAATTGACAGCAGATGATAAAAGCTTCACTGTCAGTAAACATACATTTAAAAATCAGTTTTTTTCACTTTTTAATTGTTCTGTCTGCAATATTAAAAGAATTTTTGTGAATACTCAGATTTTTAAATTCATTTGCTTCATCCGAATTAACTTTTTTTAAAATTTACTTTCCACAAGCATTCAAGAGGTCCAAAATGTTCATAGAAAGTGAAAAATTTGAAGGGAATTTCAGGATTTGTTGCAGAAGTTCTGTGCGTATTCAGTCAGTGAGCACAAACAATGCCATGTGACTTCCCTAAGTAAGGCAGATCAAATTTAGAATGTTAAGTTCCATCCATATTTGTAAAATATATTAATGTATACATTTGAATAATGAATATATTTTGACAACGTAAGATCTCGTTGCTGATAATCCACAACCAGAAAGAGACTAAACTTGCTTAAATAGTTTCCTCCAAATTATTTGCACTTCTGTGTTTTGGGAGGAATGCTGGTGTTTAGCGTGAAGGCTGATTGCATTGGTCAGAACAGGTATACACTAATGGGACTTCTTCAGTTGTCCTGTAACTGCTGATCATTTATTTCTTGAGCACGGAATAAAGGCACAGTCCTGTGAAGTGCTGAGCATATTCAACTCCCATAAATTTCAAAGTCCATTACTTAAGCACCTCGCTGGGGCTTGGTCCGAAACCCAATGGGCAGACTCATGGTTTTTTATGTGAAGGATTATTCCTTAGGGATTAATCTGAGTCTAGGAAACTCTCTTTTTACTTCTGACGTGATGGTACCAAATCTAAAACTCAGGACCTGAAAGTTATATTACCTCTTCAGGACCAAAATCTGCAGCCTCTATCCAGGCAAACCCCAACTGACTTCAATGGCAGTTTGCCAATAAGGAATGCAGGATCATGTTTTACCAGCATGTGTAAATTGTTGACATTTTTACAAATAAGTGCCTACAGTACAAGCTGCCTGAATTGTGTGCTAGAGAGACAAGATGGGTGAGATAATATCTTTTATTGGACCAACTTTAGTTGGTGAGAGACAAGCTTTTGAGCCACGCAGAGCTCTTCTTCAGGCAATTTGTGTGCTGTCACTTGCTTTGATATAAATGGGCATACATTTAAAGGCATGTTTCTAGGGGTGCATTATAACCAGATTTTGAAAGTGAAAATTGGGGAACTTGCTGTGGGCTGGAGATTGCAGAGAGCAATTTTATCAAGGGTCAGGGAAGTGGTCTCTGAAGGGTAGCTTTGGGAGGGATTGGGGGATAGGAAGTCCCTAGCTCTCACTGTCTCTTCTCATAGTTTCTCATATACCTTCTCACCCTATCCTCTCTCTTGTCTCAGAAGCAGACTCTTTCTTGTTCTCCCCAGGTCTGGTTAGAACCCTGTGCTCAGCTGTAGACTAGGGCAGAGGGTGAGGACAAGAATCACGGCTGCTGGCCCAGGCTGGATCAATGTCTGTCTGCAGATGATGGTTGTGTGTACTAGTAGCTCCTAGGCTCAGTGACCTTCTGTGTGTGTGTGACAGGAATGTCTCCAAGTCTCATGCAGGGCATGGTGGTTTTGTGGGTTGGAAAAGGCAGGAAGAGTGGCAAAATGTGAGCGTTCTGTCTGGGGCAAGAGTCCTTAAGGTGCTGTCGGTCCTGAAGGGCAAAGACAGTAAAAATAAAACAACGTTAAGAAGTTACTACAGTAATTCTAATAGTTGTAGTTGATTGTGATACATTGTGGCCAAAATCTTTGTTTAAAATGTTTTTACTATTGAATTTTTATAATGCTAACTAGTGTGCTATGTTTTAATAAGTTCTACAAGTATTTGAAAGATGAAAATTGTCAAGGAAGGAGGGAATTTAATGTGATCTAAGCAGATGGAGGCTGTGGTTTTGCAGAAGAAAATGTTAGCTGAATATCCTAAGAAACTTTCTAACAGTGAGGTCTATAAGATCTTGGGCAAGTCTCCCAAGAGAAGTGTTTGAAGCCCCGGAACTTGAGTTCATTAAAACTAGAACGGACAAAGCGCTCTAATACACTTCAGAGAATAATCCTGTGTTGCAGGACGATAGTGTTAGGGGCTTTTCTCCTTTTTTCAGCTTGTCTGATTTTACAATTGTGCTAGTTTCAGCTTATACATGTGTTGTTTAATGTTGTTGCAGTGAGAGTTGATATTGACTATTCAAGTAGTTTGGAAACTGCTAAAGTAAAGGATACATCAGCTGTTTGCATTTCATGGAATTCTTTAAGTCGTGTACTCTTCTTCGGTATTGTATTGAAATTCAGTGAACATAGGAGGTGGTAAAAATATATGGATCAAAGCCTCCTGCTAATCTTTGCAATATATATCATTTTATCTTTGCAAAGAAACTTGTATAGGGCTACAGTTCTGTTACCTGCTAGTATTTTTCAAATGATACCCATGAGTCTAAAGGATGCTTGCTGTGGTACAATAACAGTAAATAACAATAACAGGACATTTTTCCTTTTTTTAAAAAAAAAGGAATTTGTGTTAGTTCCTAAATACACTATTTTATGGAAAACGTAGCTTGGCAATTGTGGCACAGCTTCTGTAGTGTCAGGAAGAGCTGATGGTATGACTGAAAGAGAACATAAGAGATGTACCCCCAAAAAGAAAAGAAGTAATGAAAAAGCAAACTAAATAGACAGTGTACAATATGATTTCTTTAGATGGTTAAAATAAACCATCAACAAAACCTACCATATGGATTTGTGCTGTGTCACAATTAATCATTTTGGTGATCCTAGATTATTCCTACTAGTCCCGTAGTCATGAGGACTATTCCTATAGGAATTGTTCCTTTCAAGTAGGAAAGCTCAGATACTAGAAAGAGATGCATGCAATACAACATATATTATATACTTCCCCATAGCCTTAGGGTTTATCTATATAGGGGCATTCAGGAAAATTAATCCAAATTAACTAAAGGTGTGAATATAAAATAGATTAGCTAAACTGCAATAAATCCCTGGGTGGAGACACTAATTCAGAATTAGGGCTTGTCTACGTGGTCCCACAATGTGGATTAGAGGGATATGAATTGTAGCACACACTAATGTGTTGCGCTGTAACTGTCCCATGTAGACCCCGCTAGTGTAAATTAAAAGATACCTAGTTCATGTTAAAATGGGACTATATTAACACAAACAAGGTATCTTTTAGTTTGCACTAGCAGGGTCTATATGGGGCAGTTACAGCGCACCACATCAGTGTGTGCTGCAGCAGCTCACACCCCTGTAATCTGCACTGCAGGGCCATGTAGATAAATCCCCAAAATGGCCTTAATTCAGTTTATCTTAATTCACTCCCAAAGAAACTGTGTGAAAAGCAGCTTCACTTTGGAAGTGAATTAAACTAAGCCAAATTAAGGCCACTTTAATTCTGAATCAGAGTTTCTCTGTATGGTTTTAATGCAGTTTAACTAATCCACTTTAAATTCACATAAAAATTAATTCAGATTAACTTTCCTGAATATCCCTGTGTAGATAAGCCCTTAGGTTCTGGAGGAAGGAATGTTTTACAGTCTCGCTCCTCCTTTGCTCATCAGTAAGGTGTGAAGGTTGGAGAGAAGTGCTTGTACCTCTTCCTGTTGCTTAACTAATTAAGTAGAGTTTGAACCTTTATTTCCAGCTTTTCATCCAAATGTTTGTGCTGAGGGAACTTGCATTTCCCATACAATTGTAGGATGAGTACTTCACTGAAGGGGGCAAGCTTATAGGCTTACCATTTCCCCATTCTTATGTCCAAGTTGTGGAGGGACAATGAGTGGCTGCAGCCACACCAGCTTAATTTGAACAGCTGTCTTGAATAGCCTTATTCTGCAAATTACTGCTGTGCAAAATTTACCCTTTATGACTTGGACAGACAGACGAATAGATACAGTAGAGCAGCATGTAAATATACTGAGTGAAATCCTTACCCCATTGAAATCGATGTGAAAACTCCCATGGATTGTAATGGGACTAGCATTTCATTCACTGTGGTTTTTACAGATGTCTGATTAGAGGATAATTTGCTCTTTACTGATTTTCATCCACAAAGGCCCCATGTCATAGAGACCCAGGAGAACTAATCACAGAGGGCACCAGAGCCCATTTGGCTGATCTCTAAACTGACAAGGGGTTTTGCGCCTTTATTTGGTTGTCACAAAGGAATATTGCATGGACAGTTATACAGTTTCAGAAGTTTATGCAGTTTAAAAGTATTACAATTTTCATACATTGTTTTTAATTAATTTAATCTACAGGCCCAGAAGTGTTGCATGGTATTTTACAAATAAAGGTTTTGAGAATAATTTAGGTAAATATTTTTTTTTAAATGTGAACCAATAATGTCTTTGGACAAACGGATAAAAATGGAATGGTTTGAATGAAAAACAGTAACTCGAATTGTTTTTGTTTTAATAGAATGTACATTCTATAATATGAATAATCAGTTTCAACAATTTTACACTATAAATATAAATTTGTACCTTATAAGTAAATACTTTCACCTTCTGTACCATTTCATATTTAAATTTAATTCTAATTATTCTCCTTTTGCTTTTCCTAGCTAATTCCAGTCTTCTTGGAGGTGGAGGGGGTAAGTCTTTGTTTAACATGCTCCTTTTTCTCAAAAACACTATGTATGCTCTGAACAAAAATAATATTCAGTAATGCCAATAACCACAATCAACACAGATCATCTTGTTTATGTACAATAAGTTCCAAATGTAAAACTACCTGAATGGAAAGAGAACCAGATGATCTTTTTATCCTTTACATACAGCCAGGAGGTTGTGACCATTCATTTCATATATGGACCTCGTAACTGTCACCATTGTTACCTGAAGCATAGGCTGCTGTGCTGTGCTCTGTTTGGGCTACACCTTAGAGCCATTCCAAAACTAAAGTTGGGGTATCTGAAGTTGAACTGCTACACTTGATGTATCTTTAAGTTATTTCAAGGAACATCTGTGGCCCATGGATAAATATCAGATAAAACATTCAAGAAACTGTAGCAATTGTAATTACTTAGTAAATAAAATTTATGTTCAGACATCTTTATCTCAGCTGTTCACCCCATATCTGTGAGAATAGTGCAGGAGAATAATACTTTATTTCTAATCTTTTCTTTTTGTTGTTGTACTTTGGTGTGAACTTTTAAAATTGTGAGTTAGTGAGGCAAAAGCTTGTGTAGTGAATGACAGAGTGGCTTCTAATGTCGTTCAGAAACACAATATTTTTTCCCTTTTAATACATGACATCATTTTGCTTTTCATGTATTACTGTAGCCCTAAGAGCTTACAAGAGTTAACAGTTGAAAAAATTATGCAGGGTTAAATTTCAGCATTTCTCTTGCTCACTCTGTTTTCTGCAGGAGGGGTAGGGGGAGAGGCTCCAAGCTAGAAATTTCACAATACAGTAGCTGTATGGATAGCTATTAATCTTTCCTGGCTAGAGTTTAAAGGACCTGATGATCACAGCCTACATATGCAATTGGAAAGGGAAGGATTCAGTAAAAAAGATTGCTGTTGCTTTTCAGACTCAGAGTGATTTGTTTTCGCCACCTGAACAGTGTAAGCAGCCGTCATTCCTGATCCATGAAGAGTGGATTCTCATGTGAGAAAGTGCTTCAAAACTACATTGAGAGGGAGTTAGAAACATGAGCAGATTTTTAGTTCAAATACAGATCAGAATGTAAACCTACAATGAAGTGTTGTCTAATAATTGTCCAGTCAAGTTAATCTGTTTCTATTTCTTTGAGGCAGTTTGTGATGCACCAAATTTGATTTTATTATTTGTATTGCTATAGCACCTCGTGCCCTGCCCAAGGTAATCCCTCAATAGTGATTGATGGACAAAAGGTGAGATTACTATATTATCGCCTAAGTATTTATTCCCATTTGATAAAAGTCAGTACAAATACTCAAATTTCAGTCAGGTTTCTAGAGAAATGGTTATTGTAGAAAAGTTTTAGTTATTGACTTTCATCAGTATTTATTCAGCTGGACTGCACTTCAGAAGTTGGCATCCTATTACTGTGGAACCACAGAATGTAGCTTGTCCTCTTGGCTCAGTCTGGCAGACAGGATGATGACCAGTCCCCAGCTGGGATTCTTCTCGCTTTTCAGAGTAACCATCGCTGCTTTTCCAATTCAGTTCCTGCTTGACTCAAAGCCACACTCAGAAATGTGACCTTTGCTACCACATCTTGATGCCATTTTTGTTTCTTAACCCAGAAGGTGAAAGACACTTGCTCCTAAAAGGCAGGCACTGCTGTGGAATCTAAAATAAACTTGAAAGGAAGTGAGGAAATTGGTTAGTAAAACTTCAAAATGGAACCCTTCAGAGCCATCATAAATCAAGGTTCTGGTATTGGTGGACCTAAGGACACCCAGTTACAAATCCTCATCACTTACTCTCTCTAAAAGTACCTAGGGCTTGTGCTGAACATATGGTCTTTCTTATAAGCTCTTCTCCATTCAGCCTGGAATCTGACCTGAGAATGTTGGTAAAGGTCATGTTGGTCATGCAGTGACACTCTCTCAAATGGGTTTCAGAGTAACAGCCGTGTTAGTCTGTATTCGCAAAAAGAAAAGGAGTACTTGTGGCACCTTAGAGACTAACCAATTTATTTGAGCATGAGCTTTCGTGAGCTACAGCTCACTTCATCGGATGCATACCGTGGAAACTGCAGCAGACTTTATATACACACAGAGAATATGAAACAATACCTCCTCCCACCCCACTGTCCTGCTGGTAATAGCTTATCTAAAGTGATCATCAAGTTGGGCCATTTCCAGCACAAATCCAGGTTTTCTCACCCTCCACCCCCCCACACAAATTCACTCTTCTGCTGGTGATAGCCCATCCAAAGTGACAACTCTTTACACAATGTGCATGATAATCAAGTTGGGCCATTTCCTGCACAAATCCAGGTTCTCTCACCCCCCTCCCAAAAACCACACACACAAACTCACTCTCCTGCTGGTAATAGCTCATCCAAACTGACCACTCTCCAAGTTAAAATCCAAGTTAAACCAGAACAGTGGGGTGGGAGGAGGTATTGTTTCATATTCTCTGTGTGTATATAAAGTCTGCTGCAGTTTCCACAGTATGCATCCGATGAAGTGAGCTGTAGCTCACGAAAGCTCATGCTCAAATAAATTGGTTAGTCTCTAAGGTGCCACAAGTACTCCTTTTCTTTTTTCAAATGGGTTTGTGAGATTCCTTCTCTAGCTGACTAGTTTATTTGGCCAGTCTCAGGACTGGGCCACCCAAATGGTACAGGAGTCACAAGCATCGTTCAGTTTACTAGGTCTCACAGCAAACAAACAAGCAGCATCCTGGCTCCAGACTTCTCTTTATCCAACCAGAATACATACTGCCTTGGACAAGAGTCTATCAGGGTGGGAAGTAAATGTGGATCCCTGCTGAACACAGGGAATATGGTCTCCAATGGAAAGACGGTTTCCTATAAACACCCTTGTGCTGCAGGCAACAAGGTTAGCTGTATTACTGCTCAGAAGGCTAAAATGGGAAAAAATTATCCTCAGAATTCCAAGGCATGACAGTGGTCATGTACCTGAACTATCGGGGTAGTAAAAAAAGTAAAGAACTCTCAGCTTGCTCCTGTTTTCCTGGGTACAGGTGATTCTCCTCTCAGTAAGGTTCTGTTTATTCCAGCTCAGCTTCACTGTACACTGTGGGCTTAGGCTCTCCAAGTTTCTTCGAGCAAAGCTGCAATAATGGAAAAGTCCTTTTTGTAGATCTGCTTGCAGTGAAATTCAGTTCCAAGTGCTTCGTCTTTTATGTGACATTTTTACACCACCATGAAATGCGTTGGGTCTCTGAAAATGTTACCTGTTCTAAAATCTAGATTTCTTTTCTAAAATCTTTCCAGCATTGAACTAATTGTAATTAGATTTTGTGAAGAACCCTGGTCTCATCTTCCTAAGTTTTCTAATGATCTATTAGAAAAAACTTTTTAAATAATTCTTTTGAAGAGTTAATGGACCAAGTTTTTGATAAACATGTTTGCAAGCTTGTCCTTTGGTTCAAGTGCCGGTGGCTTTGCATCACTGCCAGCTACTTTTGTGCCATAAGAGACAACCAAATTTTAAATCAGTCATCTGACCAGATTACCTAAGTATAATTGGGCTTTTTAGAGCCAAACTGATGATTGTCCTTAGATTCCAATTTTAAATCTCCTGTGTATGTTTTTATGACAGAATGAAGAGATATGAAAGATGCCAGACAACAATTATTCAGATAACTATTTTTTAAAAACAAAACATCACGAAATGTACAATATTATTTCAATGGTAGACTTCTATATTTAACTAAAGATTCTTTTTAAGACTTCTTTCTGCTTGTCAGATAACTCTTATGAAGTTCCCTGGAGTTCATTAAGAATCTTATGAGTAATTTTGTCTTTCTTTTAAAATTTAAATTCAGATTTTACTAAGAGACAGCCTGATGGACACATTTTATTTCACTTTTCACTTTATTTCAGATCCAACTTTTTCACCAGGTTTACCACCCAACTGCTTCCATTAACTTGTGCAGAACAATTATTTATGTATTATTTGTTTCTAGTGTCACCCACAGTATCACAGTGGATAAATGCAAAAGAAGGCACAAGCCCTACCCTGAACAACTTATGCTCCAAGGTCAATATTTTCAAAAGGGGCTAGTGATTTCTGATGCCTCCATTTTTTTTATGCCGAAATTGTAACTCCTTTAAAATTGCCTGAATTTCAGAGGTGGTGAGGGGACTCAATGTTCACTGAAAATCAGGCATCTTAAGATGTCTCCTTAGGTTGGACACTCAAAAATGGAGATGCCCAAAATTACTACTTTGGAAAAATTAGGCCTAAAGTTGTGTGATAAGCATGGGCCCATTACTACACACCTTGTTCACAAGAGTACAGCCTGCAGGATCCTGGAACGATTTTTTTTTCTCTGCTTAACAGTCCATCTTTTCTCCTTTGCCTTACCACTTCTCAGTTGTTTCTCTGAAGGTATATTCTTTCTTGATTTGCTGGACTTAATGAACCACACATTGCATGCTAATCTTTGGGTTGTCCTTCTTTCTGTTTATACATGATATTTTCAATTCAAGCTTATAAACTAATTAGTAACAATCTAGCTTTTTTCTGTAGGTGTTAAATTTGTTCAGCAAAGGTGACATTGGTTGTAAGTATACCCCAATGTCACTAATATTATTTATAAAGTATTTTCTATGTATATGTAGTGAGGGGGGAAGGGGAGTCCAGTTTAATATGACCTCTTAGGAATTTAAACATCACCTCACCCCCATGTAAAGACACAGCTTATTTCAGCAAAATAGTTATTTTACAAGTTTATCTTAAATCAGTTCCCCAAACGAAGCTATATTGGCAAAACAGTTTTTTTACTGGTATAACTGTGTCAATACTAGAGCTTTTGCCAACATAGTTATGTCAGTCGGGGTGGGGGGATCAAACTCTTGAATGACATCTATGCCAGCAAAATTTTTAAGTGTAGTCTAGGCCTGCCTCTCCAGTCTTTAGCCTACAATTTAAAGGAATATAGTCTGTAATCATAAACCATATATTTAACTTCTAAGTGCATTTCTTAACTATATAAACAGGGAGTGAAAAAGAAATCTCACATTAGCTATTGTTTTTACTAGTAGGGTGAAATGAAGTGCTGTGTTTTGCCAAGAGCTAGATCTGATGTACTCATGTATTGTAAATTTCAAATACTCTCTTTTAAGAGACAAACGGGGGATTTATGCCAATCACTGCCCACAAACATTGAACATTACTACTTCATATAGGACACTGAGGCCTGGTCTACACTAGAAAATTAGGAAAGCATAACTACATCACTCAGGGATGTGAAAAATCTACAGGTAGTGTCTACACTTAAATATTCCAGTGGTGCAGCTGTAGTGTTTTAAGTGTAGACAGGCCCTGAAGGACCTTTTTCATACTTTCAGTCCATAACATCATTCATTTTCCACACAGACTGCACCTTTGAACAAGTATTCACATTAAAGACCCAGCCCTTCTAAATTATTTGGTTTAGCCAATGGATCCCAATGGGTTGTCAGTGGAAAGTTTGAGAGTACCAGTGTAGCACAGTCAAGCCTTTCTGATTCAAGGAAATAAACAATGGGTTGGGTTTTTTTGGTAGAGTTCATTTACCTCTTCCTTCATCATGTCAAATAAATGTTAATGACATTGGGGTATACAGTAGAATCTCAGGTTTCAGAGTAACAGCCGTGTTAGTCTGTATTCGCAAAAAGAAAAGGAGTACTTGTGGCACCTTAAAGACTAACCAATTTATTTGAGCATGAGCTTTCGTGGGGGTGGGAGGAGGTATTGTTTCATGATCTCTGTGTGTATATAATGTCTGCTGCAGTTTCCACGGTATGCATCCGATGAAGTGAGCTGTAGCTCACGAAAGCTCATGCTCAAATAAATTGGTTAGTCTCTAAGGTGCCAAAAGTACTCCTTTTCTTAGTAGAATCTCAGAGTTACAAACGCCAGAGTTATGAACTGAGCAGTCAATCACACATCTCATGTAGAACCAGAGGTATGCAATCCAGCAGCAGCAGAGACCTCCCTCCCCCCCCCCAAAAAGCGCAAATACAGTACCGTACTGTGTTAAATATAAACTACTAAAAAAATAAAGGAAAAGCAGCATTTTTCTTTTGCATAGTGAAGACTAAACACAGCTTTGAAACAATGTTCTGTTGTGAACTTTTGAAAGAACAACCATAACATTTTGTTTAGCGTTACGAACAACTTCCATTCCCGAGGTGTTTGTAACTCTGAGATTCTACTGTACTTACAAACAGTGAGGTCTTTAAACAAATGTATCTGCCTCATTTTGGCATTCAGCTAGCCTCAAAAGCTGTTCGTTACTTTGTACGCTGTCGCATCATTTCTTCTTGTATGTGATGGTGGTGTAGCCATATTGGTCCCAGGATATTAGAGAGAGAGCTAATATCTGAAGAAGAGCTCTGTGTAAGCTCAAAAGCTTCTCTCTCTTAACAGAAGTTGGTCTAATAAAAGATATACCTGACCTGCTTTGACTAATGTCTTCCCTTAGGTATTTAGATAACTATGAAGACACACAACTTTCTTGGAGAACTGTGGTCATTGAGAAGAACTGATAACCTGAGGCAAAAGGACTATTAGCCTTAGTTGCCCATTAACCCCTTAATATGGTTTGTTAGAAGATAGCTGTTGCAATCATTTTCTAAGTAAAGAAAATTAAGTGTTGAATCTCATTCTCCCATTGTCATTTTAGTCCCCTGCCTCTCTTTGAGTAGGATGGATTTGATTAGTACTGCATCTAGAGGTTTCAATACTATGGAAATACATCAGCCAATCAAGTTTTCTATATTTTTACTTTCTATACAGAAGTAATACTAGTTCTCCTTTGAGTGATTGTGTGTGTGTGTACATACCCACACACAAACACTCCTCTTCAGGTGTACCTGAGCCTGGTGCACTAAGTCAGAGACTTTTAGCTAACAGTACCCATTGTACATGTGTCTTGCAGGTCCTCATGTCTCAGACCTAGAGTGTAACAGATGGAGCTGCTCTGATCCACTCTTAATTCCTTCTCATTGCCTATGGCTAGGAGTTGGAAGTCCCCGAGTCACCTTGAATTCAGAGACTTGCCTGCTAAACAGTGTATGTAAATAATTTATAGTATTAATTAGTTAGTGTAGTGTAAATAGACAGTGATATTTTTAGTGTTTTCTTTGTTTCATGAGTAGGGAGTTTCTTTTCTTTCTTGAGGGCACTTTAAAATGTAGGAATCCCCAGCATTGTCCTTCCTGTCAGGCTGCTATGCCTTCAGTGGTGGTGGGGGGGGGTGTTGCTTGATTCGTTGAAATGAAGGGGACCTAGCAGACAGATGTTCTGTCTGTCAGTCTTTTACTACCAGGATGCAGAAATCTTCTGAGATAGGCCTCAGGGAGTGTCTCATGGCGAAAGTCATACAGGTGGCTCAGATCTAGGCTAGTCCATAGCTGAGTGGGCTGAATATTCATTATCCAGAAATGCTCTGTCTGTTTCTTCTGCCTCTTTGGTCTCTCAAGGGTCAAAAACCTGTGAAAATAAACAGAGAGAAGAGGCATTGCTCTCATTCCCCTGGATCTTCGTCCAACTTGATTGCCTTCTGGGTTTCAGGAGGGAAAGACTGAGCTGAAAATGCCTCCTTCACCTCTCATAATAACTTTTACTGTAGCGTTTCAGCTGATAAAGGACTCTCATAAGACCTCTGGTACTGAGGTTAGAGAGAGACCTCAAGAACACCATTCTGTGGTACCACCTAAACAACTCTTGATGTTGGTAGTCAAGAGCAGTATATGTCACTGGTGCCAGTGGCCCCAGCACCGAAGATCTCTTTGCCAGTGCGCTCAATGTCAGTGTGTATTATCCATGCCGGACATACCTTAGCTTGGTGCCTTCGGGCTTCTTTGGTAGCTAAGGATCTGCTTTGTCTCCAAGTGCTGGACTTGCCTCTCCTGAAACAGCCTGTGGTTTCCAGATGTTCCACAGTGCGAACTTCGGGACTTCCTCAATGTTCACATTGGTATTGGACCCAGTGTCTTCAACTCTCAGAATACTGTATAGGAACTTTCTAGACTGCCCAATACCACACCATCTCTGTCTGAAGAATATGCCTGTTCTTCTGAGACTCAGAGCTTCAAAGAACCATCTTGGTTAGATTGCAGAGACTGAGATATTTACATCCTCTGACTGCAGGAAGGCACTTCTCCATGGGTTTGGATCATCAGTCTTATAGGTGTAGGACAAGGGTGTTTTCTGCCTGGGGCTCCCCAACTAGGGCCCCATTCCCCAACTTCCTGCCTTGGCCATATTGCAAGTGACAAGGTTGGTGAAAGCCTCTCATTCCGAGTTTGCTGACTCCACGACCTGAACATCTTTTCTACCTGGACCCATCAGATGAGAACATTCGAGACCAAGGGCAGCAGATGCATACTCGTATCTCATAGTCTTCACCTGATGAGGCAATTGTGCCCCAGTCTTACTCCCCCATCCCAGATAAGGCCTTTTTAGGACTTTTTGGTCATTCTGGCACTGGACTTTGAAGCAGAGAGGTGTTCAGGAGAACTACCACAATGATCTAGACATTCTAGACGGTGCCAGGAAGGATGCCGTTGCCTATACACAAAACTCTGCTTGATCCTGCTAAACTGCTGTGGCAGAAAACCACTTCCCTGGCACTGACCTTGAAAAGGGCTGACCATTGGTACCAGGTGCCCTCACAAGGTTTCTAACAGGAAACCTGGTTCTGGGTGGCTGAAAAAATTGTTTGTGGCTGTGGAAAATGAAACATCTTGGCAGGGGCAAGTCAAGGTCACCCTGAAGGATAAAGAGCCCAAAAGACATGACATATTTGGCAGGAAGGCTTATTTCACCTCCAGGTTTGAGATGTAAATTGTGAACTATCAGGCACTTTTCTCCAAATGTGGCGTGATTAATTGGGATTCCATGGCAAAATTTTTGGAGGCGCTTCTATAGGACTCGAGGGATGAGTTTAGTACAGCTATTTTCACTGCATTGTTGAGAGCAGAGTAACAGTTTATCAGGATCTTCCCAATTTACCTCCTCCTGTACCCACCTCTTTAGAAACCCCATGTCTGGAACTACGTAAGTACATATTGATGGGTTCTGGACACTGTGGAGCCACTTTGTTCTATGACTGCGACAGCATATCACACCAAGGAAGGTTCCAGTCCATTCTGAACTTGTGAACATGTCTAAAACCAACCCCAGGACTACAGTGAGCTCTTGTCTATGGCAGCTGGGGTATGCAGCATCCTGCATGTATGCGACTCAGCATGCCAGACTTCACCTGAGATGCATACAGAGCTGGTTGATGATGTCTGTCTATCAGCCAAAAAGACACCCTCTGGATATGCTGATTCACATACGTGCTTGGGTTCTATTGTTTTTAGACTGGTGAAATGAATCCAGACAGTATTTACAAGAAGTTCCTTACTCACCCCCTCTGCCAGCAGAGGACATGAGTAACTGATGTGTGCACTGGAGGATGAGGTGCTCACCTGAATGGGATCCAAACACCAACAGAACTTTTCTGACCTCCATCAGGGGAGTGACCAATAGACGTAATGACAGACAGTACAACCACCGAGTTTTGCCTCGAGAGGCAGGGTGAGATTCAGCCTTTCATATCGGGAGTTGGTGCAATTGTGGAACTTTTGGTTCAAAACAATGTAACCCACAGAGCCAATCGCCTATTAGGGTAGGATGCACTTGCAGCCACTTCAGCAGGGACTTCACACAAGATTACAAATGCTCCTTTAAAATATGACAAGATGAAGACAATCTCTTACAAATAGAGAGACCCCAGTGGTGACCTGTTCTTCAACAAGGGAAAACAGAAAACATCATTTCTGTTCCAGGGCAGGGATGAGCACAGGCTCAGTCACAGATGTGTTCCTGCTTCTTTGGGAAAGAGAGCTCCTCTATGCATTCCCTCTGATCCCATTGCTACCCATAGGCATCAAGAAGCTGAAGCAGGAATACACGAGGATTATAGCCCTGGCATGGCCAAGACAGTACTGGTTCTTGGACCTACAGGGGCTCTTGTTCTGGCCTCAATTGACATTACCCCTGGTTCAGGACCTTTTTTCATTGAATAGCAGCCAAGAGCTGCACCTGAACACTTCCAGGCTCCATCTTACAGTGTGACTGCTGAATGGCTGAACCCAGTGGAAAGAGGTTGAAAACTTCCTCATGAGCAACAGAAAGGTTTCCACCAGAAAAACTTACCTTGGAAAGAGGAAGAGCTTTTCCATCTGTGTCACAAGACATCATCTCTTTCTACTTGAAATGCCCATTCACCGTATCTTGGTATGCCTACTGTAATTAGTCAGGCCACCTCACTTGATATTCTTGATGAAGGTGGTATTGGATTTCCACCCGAATATAATAATTCATTTACCAATATTTTTTCCAAATTCTCAAACCATAAAGCCAAAGAGATTCCATTCACATGATTTATCATTTTAATTGATAGGACAGAACAAATGAGATCTTCCCTAAGACTCTTGATATCATATGCATCAATGATGAGAAAACAGGCAGTTTGTGTGCAGAGAATTTGGAACTGGATATCTTTCTGCATCAGGGTGTGCTATGATCTTACAAATGTAATAGCTCCAGAAAGTATTCTAGCTCATTGCGTCAGAGCTCAGGCTTCCTCTGCAGCGTTTTTTAAGTAAAATCTCCATCATGCACATCTTCAAAGCAGCTTACATGGTCGTCTTTGATTCATACTTCGACAAGACTTTATGCCATCACAGCAATTGCTGAAGCTGATGCTGACTTTAGGAAATCAGTCTTTGTCAAGTAGACCCTGAATTCCTACCACCTAAACAAGTACCACTTGGGAATCATCTGACATGGAATATATATGTGCACAATCATTGAAAGGAGAAAAAATGTACCTGTACAGTAACTGTTGTTCCAGCCTGCTGTGCACATATGTGTTCCATGATCCACCCTCCTTCCCAACTAGTTTAGTGGCTATTGATATCAGGTTTCCAGTGTGAAGGAACTGATGGAATCAGGTCAGCCCTGCCCCTTACGCCCACTGAATGGATACTGCTAGCTAAAAATCTCTGACTCAAGTGCACTCGCTGCACAAACAACTGAAGTGAAGTATATATGTGTGCAACACTTGTTGAAGAATACTTGTTACTACTCAGGTAAGTAATCATTGTTTTATTGATAATCTAATGGTCTAGAGCGGAATATGATCCTCTAAGACTGCTGAGTTTGGCTTGATGGTCCTTGTTCTCCATTCCAAGGTTTGGATCAGGCTAGAGGTGTATGAACTTCTCTGTACTTCAACTCCTTTTATATGACTCATTTCCAGAGTAGTTCTCCCAGAGTTCCATTGTAGACTAGCCTTTTATATATAGGTCAGCTATTGTAGGTCAGTTTGGGGTTTTATTCCGCTTGTTCTTCCTTCGTTGTTTTTTTTTCTTTGTCATGTCTTGCCAGAGAGGCTGTTTCCAATTATCTGGGCCACCAGGCTCAACTTTAATTTAAATGTCATTGTGTGTTTTTTCCTGTGTGTACTATATCTGGATATGTAGTGAGAGGAGGTGTATAAATAAATATAGTTTATTTTAGATGTACAAAGGAAAATATCGATTGCTCTGTGTACCTGGAACTGTACTTGCCCAGTAGATCTGATCTGGTAGGTAATTCCCTTCAATACGTTCTATTATTTTAATTTAATTTAATTTAACTGCTTGTTCAGTTTAATCCAAGTATGCTAATAGATCTGTTTTTGTCCTGGAGTTGTCAGGGTTGCCTAAAACAAGACTGTGCCCCTTCAGAGTCCAATTTTTGCTTAAATTAGATGTGCATATTACTCTTTCATAGGTTGTTGACTTATCCCTTTGCTGCTTCCCTTATTCAGCCATATATAGCCCAGTAATAGAGGTTTCTGGATTGATTTAACTATACCTTTTGAATTAGTCATTCCTCATTTCTTTGTCTGATTGGATACTGTTACAAAGGTCCTTCAGAAAATAATAATCCAGCGATTGCCAAAATGACTCATCACAAATAATTTTGTTTCTTGCAAGAATTGATATTAATGAATGACATCTGAAGTGCAGTGTTCAGGTAGGGTGTGTGTGTGTGTGTACTTGCCATTGTACACTGATTATTTTTTTCTAGACGGGACATATTTAAAAGGTGTGATCAGATCATGGTCCTTTAAGGCAGTATTCATAGTTTAGCCAATGTATAATGAGTCTGAAAATATTTTTTTGGTCACAAATAGGTTCTAAAATTTTATGGTGTCCACACTATGCCAACGTACTCTACTGCTTACAAAGCCTGTTACTATTGCTACTTCATTCAGCCAGTGGGAGTCACTAACAATTAGTGTTTATCCATAAGGGGCTGAGCATGCTAACTCCACAGTTTTCTTAACTCATGCCTGAAAATGGGACTTTAACAGTGTTCCCCTGCTTGACAGGAGTTTGTGCTACTAGTAGACCACGAAGTGGACAAATACAGTTTTTTTTATTTGAGGGAATTAAATTTATATCTACCTACTAATAGAAACAGAATACATAAGCTGCTACAAAAATAAATAAATTAAAAAGATATTGCTTAAATTCCATGTGTTTTAGAGCAGGAACATATTTTACTTACATTTCAGGAAGCTACCCTGCTGAGTAAATATACAGTACTGTGCCATTTCTTCAAAAGTGAGGCAGACCATTAGCTAATGATAATGCTGGGATGTACGACCACCACAAGAAAGATTTAAAGGTTATTGTGACAACTCCAAGCAGGAAACTGAGGCATAAGGACTTTCTCTTCTTTGCATTATCTGTTTGAGATAAAAACATCAAGAACAAAACTTACAATGCATACTTATAAATCAGTCCTTAAGATCATGATGTAATGCCGACCCCCAAAATACTGCATGATATACACACTAATATATATTTTACTTGAATTATGCAAATGAAGAAATAAAATTAACCACATTCTCTAAGCATATCGACCTACATTATATTTACGTTTTCCTGTTCTTTATAAACATATAGTAGGCACTTCCGGTTTTGTTCTATACATTTATTTTCTAAAACTCTTGATTGGGTACAATTTTGGAATCCCTGTGTGGTGAGATTTTTGCAGATTCTGTTTATCTCTGAGTTCCTTTGCCCCATCTCAGGAGTACCTCACTTTTAAAGCTATGGTAGTATGTGTTCTCCTCAATACAAGAAAGATAAAGGCCAGTCTGCAGACGGATGCAGGAAACAATTATTTTTTTCACTTAACAAGAGGCAGGGCAAAGGTCTTAAACTACATATGTTGGGAAATTAGTCTGTTGGTTGAAGAACATGGTTCCTACCATGAAAAGTGAATTAGAGTGTTAAAAAGTGGCACATTGTGCTGTGTGTTTATAATGAAAAATGCACTAAGCCAACTGTTGGAGTTTGTGTTTATATATTTACCAGGCTGCTAAGGTTAGCTTGAAATAAAATACTTGCCCGGTATCCTTAAGGTAAGATCTACAAATTGGGACAACTGTCACAGTTAGTCAGTTTCATGCCTAACAACCTTCACAATGTCCCTTTCAAAGGAATAAGATTGAGCAGAATGCTGCACTGAAGACTTGTTTCATTTGATTTCGAAAACCATCCCGGACCTGTTTTTCAGGTTAAAGTCTTGATTGTATTTTCATTGATATCAATAGCAAAATTCTCATAAACTTCAATGGGAGCAAAAGTAGGATTAGTCTCTAAATGAGGAAATATAAATCTTTTTGGCAAATGCAGACCTTTTTTTATTTTCCTGGCTTTGAGTTAAAATATTACTCTTCAAAGTAATAACTAATAAAGTTTGAATCATGTAATTTAAATATCACATAAAGTGTGGAAAATAATTTTGTCACTGTTTTGGAAACCACAATGCTAATGTAATGTTGTCATAGTCTAGATATAAATTAAATATTCACAAATCTTTTGTTCTAAATGTAATTTTCTGCCGTTAGACATAATTGTCTAGAGCCAAAACAGATTCAGACAGGCAGTACCAATGAAACGGCTTTATTAAATGTTTGACCTGCAGGCAGAAATAGAGATACTTCACTCTACCTGACAACCCTGCTAAGGTTGTCACTATGGTATAGAAGGAACTAGACTCAAATTATGCCCAGGACTTTTGCTAAACTGTATAATCCCCTTAAGTGCAAAATGAACAAGAGAAGTGTTTTTCCGAAGGCCAAAGCTGCATATATTATGGAGCAGATTATACTTACTCTATGGCTGTGACCCCTGAAACTTATGGCAGAGTTGCATTGAATTTTGTAGCAAACATTTTTAATCATCTGATAACCTTCAATTTTTTAAAAATACCCAATGAGGTGAAAAATATACTCAGCACTTAACTCTAGGAGCTCCGCAGGAGCGGTAGGACATAGCCATGTCCGGTATCGCGAACCCCAAACATTCAAAAACTATGAGTAAGGCCCCAAAAAATCATGAGATTTTTTTTTAAAAAATACATTTTGGGTTCTTTTTGCTTACCTTCAGGCTTTTGAGTCTTTAGGTTACACTTGGGCCACATTTTCAAACCTCTCTCTGCAATCATGAAGGCTATAAAAAAAAATTCAACTTTATACGGGACTGGGCTACAACTTAGTAAGCATGTTGTGTCAGCACAAATGACAATGAATCAATTAATCCTTGAATGAGTGATCTGTGTGTAATATACACACACAATACTAAGTGAAAAGACCATTATTAAGATCGCAAAGTGAAAAACACTACAAAAATTTAGGAAATGCCAGAATCAGTGTTCATTTTTATTTTGGTTCCCTTATTCATATGCATTATGATCATCTTTAATTACATGATCACACAGGACCCCTGCCTCATTTGCAAGATGGGCACTGCTTATTTAATGAGCAGCTATTCAGTATTTTGTTTTATCCTTACAGTTCAGTGTGTGGCCCAAGGGGAAACCCTGCTCTGAAAACAGAAATATTAATTTCCTCATGGGTGTAATCATGATAGTAACTGAGTGCTTTGCAAAGATTAATTAATTTGTCTTCACAAAATGCCTGTGAAGTGAGGGGGAAGGGTTTTATCCACAGATGAAGAACTGAAGCACACAGCTGAAGGTCAGAATTTTCCACTAATTTTGGGTGCTTAATTTGAGAATCTAGGATCTGACTTTTCAGAGTAATGAGCACTACATAGCACTTACTATTTTCACAGCACAGTTCCTGTGATCAGACCCCAGGGTCTCATGTCAGGCACCCAAAAAATGAGGAACACAAAATTAGTAACTGCCTGCGAAGTTTGGTTTAAGGAACTTGCCTGGTGTCACATAGGAACTTTTTGTCAGATGCAGGGATAGAATCCAGTTCTCAAGGGCAGCATTCAACTGCCTTAACCATGAGGTCACCCATTCTCTTCCTGTAGTCTCCTGTGTTGTTCATTAGACACCTTTCAACCTCTGCAACCAATGAGGCAGGGGTCCTACACACCACAGTCTTTCACCAAACGGCCCTGATTTATCCCCAGAGCAGCTCCATTCTGTGATTCATCCACCTTCCCTTTAGAGTAGTGCAGGGGGATTCCCCAAACCCTAGAGTTGTCGTAAAAATTGCAGGCTCCTCAACTTCAGTGGATAGGAGGGGGAAATAATGTAGATCAAGCATAAGAAGGTGCAGTAATATGGAGCTTTTCCCTTTCCCACCCCTCCCAACTACTGAGATTTTTCTGAGGTGGGGTGAGGGGTTGACACCTGTAGGATGGGAGTGGAGAAGGCCTTTCTGCTGGCTAGGGTGGCATAGCATACAGCCAGCAAACATGGTCTTTTGTGGCTTGAACAACCCTAGGGTCTTGTGTATATTTGTCCTATGGGGTTGGTCCTAAATATTTCATTGCTTTCCTATTATACGAATGGAAACACTGAATTCCAAGGCGTACAAATATCACCCCTGATGCATGAGGTGGCACTTGCAGATATACCTGATTGGACCCTTTTAAGTACATACTTAAAAAAAAAAAAGGGTACATACTTAGAAGTCATGAAGGATCCAAAGTGCTCTCTCCTCTTTATCTGTGGGAATGAATTAGGGGTGATGCTTGTAGGCTTTGGCGGTAAGTGTTTACATTTGTATAAAAGGAAAGCACTGACATACTAATTATGGCAATTTTCTGTTCGTAGCTATATCTTATTTAATTAAGTTTCTTAGGATACAATTGTTCCCCTCCCATGTTTAATAATTATGTGGGCACCAGGTGCAATTAATAGTATTTGCACTCGGAGGAAACTGTTTTTTCTTCACCATTGTGTAAATCTTTTCCTGTGTCTTTCACTTTGCAATAAAAAATGCACACAGTGTTTAGTAGTTTCAAGGAATTATTAACATTGATGTTCATTGCTTTACATATGTGTCACTAATGATGGCTGGTGGTTTCTGTTAGTTCAATTTAAATACGTCTGGAACGGCTTTCTGCTCTGTATTTTTAGTTTCATGTGTTGCAATAGCTTAGAACCCATTAGAATTCTGCTGTTGATTTGGGGTTTGGCAGACATCCCATGACAGATCTGCCCCAGTTGATGTGAAAAAGGGTTGGAACTAAGTAAGGACCTCTTGCGCCTGAATCTGAGCTGCATTGAATTCTGGTAAGACTACGCTTCTGCTTGCCAGCTTAGCCGTCTTTAACAATTCCTTAGACCAGTTGAAAGACAACCTTGACTAGAACTGTTTGCTCTAGAATAAATTCCTATATTATTTTAAAGGTTGAGAATTTCCACTTTGAGATGATGCAAAAGACAGTGGTCAGGGCAAATAACTCTCTCATAAAATTGTAACGTGATTTTTTAAAAAAAAAAAACAGAATTTCAGGAATGTTTTTATGCTGTACAATGGCAATTCAATTAACCCATTAAGTAATTACAAGTAAAAACTGTAATTTCATTCTGTTTTTTTCCAGCATAAGTTGTACTCAGGAGTGCTGGAACAACGTTATAGTGGGGGGTGCTGATGATGGAAACCATCAAAACCATGTATTTGGTGTTTGTTATTACCGCTTCAAGCCAGGAGGTATGGTAGCACCACTGGTCGTATGTCTATATTAGTATAAACATGGAGCTAAACAAAATAGAAAAATGAGAGAACAATTATAAATTAATTAGTTCTAAAAAACTATTCTGCATTCATGTTAACTCTCGTTACTAATGAATGATTGATTGTCTACTATGTATTAGCTTTTATCTAGGGACCCTAAAGTTCTCTGCAGCGTAACAAACTACACACTGTGCGTAAGGGTCACTTCATTCATCTCTAAGATTAACAGCAGTATTTAAACAGCACAGCAACACTACACAACAGTTCAGTTGAAACTGGTAGGCTATGTGCAATTATGTACATGAAATTCAGCTACTTACCAGGGGAAGTACTTGTACTATTGAGAAAACAGCCTGTTGTTATCAGTAGTATTACATTAGCTCTGAGAAATCCCATTGTGCAAGTAAGTGTACAAAGTAAAAGATGGTCCTTGTTCCACAGAGCTAAATAGTCAAAACTGTTTAGCATGGGAGGTAAACGGAGGCACAGAGGGGAAGTGTCTTGCCTAAGATCAGCAAGCAAGTCGGTGGCAGATCCAGGGAGAGGACCCTGAGTCCCATTTCTATTTCAGTGCTCTAAGCACTGGACCACACTACCTCTCACACAGCTTGGGACTCTTATTTGATCAGTATCTTATGCAGCTCCCTTTGCACTGGTTCCCTTGACAGCATACTTGTTCGTTAGTATCCTAGAAAGAGAAATACAGTATCACTTTTTCTCCAGCAGGTAAGTATTCTTTGGAGGTCTCTCATAGGAAAACCGGTCAGATTTGACCTTGCATAATTTATGAAACTGATGAAATTATCGCCTTCAGTAGTACATTTGCATGATCAGTTTTCTATTAATCAGTAATCCAATAAATTAGTACAATGGGAAATGGTAGATTTGTAAGAACGTACGAACAGCCGTATTGGGTCAGACCAAAGGTCCTTCTAGCCCAGTAACCTGTCTTCTGACAGTGGCCAATGCCAGGTGCCCCAGAGGGAATGAACAGAACAGGTAATCATCAAGTGATCCATCACCTGTCACCCATTCCCAGCTTCTCACAAAGAGAGGCTAGGAACACCATCTCTGCCCATCCTGGCTAATAGCCATTGACGGACCTATCCTCCATGAATTTATCTAGTTCTTTTTTGAACCCTGTTATAATCTTGGCCTTCACAGCATCCTCTGGCAAGGAGTTCCACAGGTTGATTGTGCATTGTGTGGAAAAAATACTTCCTTTTGTTTGTTTTAAACCTGCTGCCTATTAACTTCATTTGGTGGCTCCTACTCCTTGTGTTATGAGAAGGAGTAAATAACACTTCCTTATTTACTTCTCCACACCGGTCATGATTTGATAGATCTCTATCAGATCCCCCCTTAGTCGTCTCTTTTCCAAGCTGAAAAGTCCAAGTCTTATTAGTCTCTCCTCATATGGCAGCTGTTTCATACCCCTGATCATTTTTGTTGCCCTTTTCTGAACCTCCACGTCCAATATATCTTTCTTGAGATGGAGCGACCACATCTGCATGCAGTATTCAAGATGTGGGCCTAACATGAATTTATATAGAGGCAGTATGATCTTTTCTGTCTTATCTATTACTTTCTTAATCATTCCCAACATTCTGTTTGCTTTTTTGACTGCCACTACACATTGAGTGGATGTTTTCAGAGAATTATCCACAATGACTCCAAGATCTTTCTTGAGTGGTAACAGCTAATTTGGACCCCACCATTTTACACGTATAGTTGGTATTAGTTTTCCAATGTGCGTTACTTTGCATTTATCAACATTGAATTTCATCTGCTATTTTGCTACCCAGTCACCCAGTTTTGAGAGATCCTTTTCAGCTTTTTGCAGTCTGTCTGGTACTTCACTATCTTGAGAAGTTTCGTATCATCTGCAAATTTTGCCATCTCACTGTTTACCTCTTTTTCCAGATCATTTATGAATATGTTGAATAGGACTGGGCCCAGTACAAACCTCTGGGGGACACCACTATTTACCCCTCTCCATTTATTCTTACCCTTTGTTTCCTATCTTTTAACCAGTTACCAGTCCACGAGAGGATCTTCCCTCTTATCCCATGACTGCTTAATTTGCTTAAGAGCCTTTGGTGAGGGACCTTGTCAAAGGTTTTTGAAAATCTAAATACACTATATCCACTGGATTCCCCCTTGGCCACATGCTTGCTGACACCCCCAAAGAATTCTAATATATTGGTGAGGCATGATTTCCCTTTACAAAAACCATGTTGACTATTCCCCAACAAATTATGTTCATCTAAGTGTCTGACAATTTTGTTTTTTACTATAGTTTCAACCAGTTTGCCCTGTACTGAAGTCAGGCTTACCAGCCTGTAATTGCCAAGGTCGCCTCTGGAACCCTTTTTAAAAATTGGTGTCACATTAGCTATCCTCCAGTCATTTGGTACAGAAGCTGATTTAAATGATAGGTTACAGACTACAGTTAGTAGTCCTGCAATTTCATATTTGAGTTTCTTCAGAACTCTTGGGTGAATACCATCTAGTCCTGGTGACTTATTACTGTTTAGTTTATCAATTTGTTCCAAAACCTCCTTTAATGACCCCTCAATCTCGGACAGTTCCTCAGATTTGTCACCTAAAAAGAATGGCTCAGGTTTGGGAATCTCCCTCACATCCTCAACCGTGAAGACCGATGCAAAGAATTCATTTAATTACACCTCAATGGCCTTATCATCCTTGACTGCTCCTTTAACATTTCGATCATCCAATAGCCCCACTGGTTGTTTAGCAGGCTTTTTTTTTTTTTTTTTTGCTATTACTTTTGGAGTCTTTGGCTAGCTGTTCTTCAAATGATTTTTTGGCCTTCCTAATTCCATTTTTATACTTCATTTGCCAGAGTTTACGTTCCTTTCTATTTTCCTCACAAGTATTTAACTTCCACTTTTTAAAGGATGCCTTTTTGCCTCTCACTGCTTCTTTTACTTTTAGCCACGGTGGCTCTCTTTTGGTTCTCTTACTATGTTTTTTAATTTAGGGTATATATTTAAGTTGAGCCTCTATTATGATGTCTTTAAAAAGTTTCCATGCAGCTTTCAGGGATTTTACTTTTGGTGCTGTACCTTTTAATTTCTGGTTTCAGAGTAGCAGCCGTGTTAGTCTGTATTCGCAAAAAGAAAAGGAGTACTTGTGGCACCTTAAGGTACTCCTTTTCTTTTAATTTCTGTTTAACTAACCTCATTTTTGTGTAGTCCCCCTTTCTGAAATTAAATGCTACAGTGTTGGGCTGCTGTGATGTTTTGCCTGCCACAGGGATGTTAAATTTTAATTATATTGTGGCCACTATTACCAAGCAGTCCAGCTATATTCACCTCTTGGACCTGTGCTCCACTTAGGACTAAATCAAGAATTGCTTCTCCTCTTGTGGGTTCCAGGACTAGCTTCTCCAAGAAGCAGTCACTTAAGGTGTCAAACTTTCTCTCTGCATCCCATCCTGAGGTGTGTATATATACCCAATCAATATGGGGATAATAGAAATCCCCCATTATTATTGATTTTTTTTTTATTTGAATAACCTCTCTCCTTGAGCATTTCACAGTCACTATCACCATCCTGGTCAGGTGGTTGGTAATATATCCCTACTGCTAAGCTCTTATTATTAGAGCATGGAATTACTATTTGTAGAGATTCTATGGTACAGTTTGGTTCATTTGAGTCTACGCTTTCTTTTGCATATAGTGCCACTCCCCCACCAGCACGACCTGTTCTGTCCTTCCGATATATTTTGTACCCTCTTATTAGTGTCCCATTGATTATCCTCATTCCACCAAGTTTCTGTGATGCCTGTTTGTCATGATTTCCATTTGTACTTTTCATTAATAAAATTGAAATAAGAAGCTAGTAGTCACTTAAACTTGGAAGTTTATGGGGAAAATACTATTCATTTAATTTTTAGTGAAAACATCATCATACTGTACTGTAAGCTAAGAATATACCTGAACAATCATTTGGTCTGCTTAGTTTGGGACATGAACGCCTTCTCCCCTTTACTTTCATTTTAGGCTCTAAATAAGCCCCACTCTTCCACTGTTCCTTTCCTGCTTTCCCAGATACCTTTCTTCCTCCAAGGTTGTCCCCACCTTTGATTCTGTTCTGGGACCTAGCAGTTCATCAAAGCTTTTCTGCTAGGTCCCAAGTATCACATCTTTAAAGTGTTGTGTATCCAGAATGCACTGTATGTCCCCAGATTACATGGGATTTGAAGTTTTTTGTTGTGAATGGGCCTGCTAGAAAGGTGCTTGGATTTGTTTGGCCCACTGGATGGGATCCTATTACCTGTGTGAGGGAACCCCTCTGGGGATTATAAGAAGGAAAGAGCGTTCATAGAGGACTGAAGTAGACTAATTGGAGAGGGGTTGTGAGAAAGAAAAAAAATATTTTTTAGCTCACATTGTTGTCTCAGCATAGGCAGCATTTGAGGCCTGAAAAAAGAATGATGATTTGCTGTTAGTATTCACCTCTGTGTTGTAAATACATATTTTGCCAAGTACTGTAGACTTGATTCACACCCTGGATTGTTTCACCCCAAAGTGCAAAAGTAGAATGTGGCATAAAGATGCAAACTGCCTGCAACCTTCACCATGTATGAAGAGTTTCAGAGCTATCAGGTGCAACCCAGAAAGTGAACTCAGCATCTTCCCTGTCTAGCCTCCTACTAGGCCTGCAATTTAAAAGCTGCCCTTCCCAGCTGGAAACTCTGGGGGAGAGTGGTGTTGGTACTTCCACCAACCTTCTCCAGGAACGAATGCAGCAAGTGCAGGAGATGCAGGTGTCAGTGTAGCTTGGTATGCTCATTATGAAAATGCATATTTTCCCACTAGACTGCAGTAACTTGTTAAAATCATTATTAATTTTTTAAAAAGAAAGACATTTTGTTGAACAAAAATCTAAGAACTGCACAAGACCCCTTGTCCCCCATTGTTTCCCGCATCTCTATTTCGTGTAGTGGGGAACTGTCAGTAACCAGTGTGAATCTCTCTTCATCACTCTCTCTTTCTGATTTAACCATCTGACCAACAAATAACAACTGGAGAAGGATGAGGAAGTGAGCAGGCAAATTGACAATGCTGATGTAAGCCTAAGAAGAAGCTCCCCATATCCCAGTGGCTCCAATCCCATGCTACATACAGCAGAGCTGGAAGAGGAATAGAAAAGAGGAGGATGTGAAGTACAAGCTGCCAGAATGCCACTGAAATTTACCATGCTTCTCACTTCTTTTTCCCCTCCCTCTGCCCCAAGCTCACGCTATGACAGTCAGCTGTGTGTTGTTTGCCATGCCACCAAACTGTGACAAGGTAACTCAACTGTGAAGGAGAGTTGGTTTCATGACTGAATGCAGAACCATTTTTGAAGCAGATGCTTTACTAGTGATTTTTGCTTTTCACATTTTTACTGGCATTGGATTGACACAGTCGATTGCTTTTATGCTAGATTCAAACAACTATGGAAGCCAAGTCTACTGCTTATTTTGAATAAAGCTTTCAAGTCTTGTTAATGTTGTTAGTTTCCTCCTTGTGCTGAGGGACCACAACTGTTTCATGTTTGGGCTACATCTTAGTCTGAAGGCTTCAGGTTCAAACTCCACCCCTTTGATGGCATTTCACAAATGTGTTCAGTGGCATCCATTTTTCAAGCTACCCTTTTAACTAACCTATGATTATGCACTACAGTAAAGAAATGTGTTCTCCTTGAACAACTTTAAAACCACAGATAAAATATACATCAATGGGTTACAGTAACTTATGTTAACGCACCATTTCTTCAGAAAGAGCACTTCAGGGATAGAAATGTGATGTGAAACATAATAAACTTGAGTACTAGCAATGGTTCTTGTTAGAACAGTGATCAGGTTGGTGCACACTCTCCCAACGGTGTCTCGCCTGCCATCACGCCTGCTCTCAGACCCACGTCACTCTAAGGGTCACAGTGTCCTCTTCATGACACAGCCCTCCAGCTGTTTTACAATCTGTACTCCCCTCTTCCGGGGACCCTGCAGTCAACTCTCGATACACATCCCCAATGGTGACTGCAGTCAGTTGCCCTTCCACTTCCCAGTGGCGAGTGGGAGGGACCTGGGCTCACCCATTACTCCAGGTTCCAGCCCAGGGACCCTGTGCATGGCAGCCACGTGCTGCATCCCCTTCAACTGCTCAGTGCGTTTCTCTGGGCCACTTCCTACAGCCCCAATCCTCTTTGCCCTCACCTCAGGGCTTCAGTATGCCACTCCTAGCAGCCAGCCAGGAGCTTCCTCTGTCTACCCTGTTCTTGCCCAGCACTGTTTTGTCCAAGGTGCTAGCAACTCTCCATCTACAAGGCTCCCAGTCCTCCTTCCTTGAGCTTCAGAGAGTAACTGCCCCTGCTCTGCCCTGCAGCTCTTCTTTTATGGGCCTGCTGGGCCTGGATTGGCTGCTCCTCACAGCCTCTCTCCTATTGGCTGCTTCCCATGCAGCCTCCATAGGGCTCTATTAACCCCGTACATGTCAGTATGGGGCGGATGCGCCATCACAAGGACGTCTGTATTTTAACTACCAATTAATAAAGTATATTTTGTATATGTGAAGGATGGGGCAATTCTTTTTAGATACCAGGGACAGTAATCATAGTAAGGCATTTGTCCACACTTCATGTGCCATCAGGGCCCTGACTGCTTTTCCGTACCTGTAGTTCTTATCTCATTCTCCCTGTTTTTGGAGTGATTCACTCCATTATTTCTGGCCCCATGTTCTATTGCCTGTTCTTTTTAACTTACGGCAACAAAGAAGCACCAAAGCGTATTTGGATGATTACACGTATCAGCGTCTATATAATCTGGCCTATCTGCTGTACTGTAGGGGCACTTGGAAATATTTTTTTGACTGCATTGCTAAAATGTGCTGGCCTCATTAGAAGAGCAGTTTCACACATGGCCCCTGAGCAACATTTTGGCTTCCTCTTTTTTATGCATGAAAACATGTCTAAGTTGTATTATTTCAGGACAGTGAACAGCTTGCTTCAGATCCAATATCTGTATTTGTCCTTGGGTTTCGTTATACTCCCAAACTGAGCATGTCACTCTGCAGAATTCACATTTAGATCTCGAAAACAATTACGCCAAAGCAGTTTCAAAAGCTTTAAAACTAGATTCCTCTCGGGCAAATGCTTTAGATTTGGTTTCCCATAGCCACACAGAAAAAGTTTTTTTTATTTTTATTTTTTTTCAAGTAGACATAATTGTGTGTGTGTGTGTGTGTTTTGGTAAATTAGTCTGAATTCTATTGATGTTAAATTATAATAGTTGACTAGGAAACCAATAATGGTCTTAAATTCTGTGCAACTATTTCAGTTAATCAGAAGTGTTGGGTTTTTATTAATCTTTATGTATAGAACAAATTAATTGATTTATTAAACATTTGGGAAGCCTTTTTGTTAATCCTTATAACAGGCTTGTCATTTTAAAGTATGCAAACTCAATGTTTAAAGAAAGTACTGAAATACTGCAAGCATTAACTGGCTTTAATATCGTAGGTTTCAGAGTGGTAGCTGTGTTAGTCTGTATCAGCAAAAACAACTAAGAGTCCTTGAGGCACCTTAGAGACTAACAAATTTATTTGAGCATAAGCTTTTGTGGGCTAGAACCCACTTCATCAGATACATGGAGTGGAAAATACAGTAGCAGGTATATATACATAGTATCATAGTTATCCTCATACAACTTGCAAGGACTTAGAGTTAGTATAGAGTTGGTACTACTGTGTATCATTGTGCTATGATTAATCAGTGATGTGTGTGAAATACAGAATAGTTTAGCATGACTCAAACTCTAGTTACTCGTATTGAGCTTGATTTATAAATATTTGGATTATTAAACACAAAAATGGGTACCTAATCCTGGGGCGTAATGAAGTGTGGATGGACACACAATCGAAAGTTTGACATAACCACCTTTATAGCTCACCATGCTATTTCTTTCCCTCTCTTCCCCATATTCTGCGTTCTCAGCCCGCCAATCCTCTGTCTCACATGCTTGATTTCAAATACTTTTCTCCAGTCCCTGCAGAGGGATCTGGGCTTCCTATCTCCCCCTCTTTTAAGAGGGTTGAAAGTGTGTCTTTCTTCCCTAGAGCAGGCCACAAGGGCTCTCTCTCTTCTAGGGGATGAGAAGGGTGTCAAGATTAATACTGTCATCCTCCTCATTTCAGAGGTCACTGCTGCTTCTCTTCTCACTGTGGGGAGAAGGGCTGAGGGGAGAGGCTGAAGTAGCTGAATGAATGAGAGTTGTGTTCTGCTGCTTCTGCTTGTCCTGCTTTTATTGATGGCCAAACTTTTGCTGGCTGAGTACAAGGCTGAAGTGGCATAGCACAGATCAGAGCTCCTACAGCTTAGCAGTGGATCGACAGGTCCATCGTCCCCTAAGTGTGGCGGGGACACTAGGTAGAATTTGTATGCCTGCTGGTGAGCAATTCCCTATGTAAAAGTTGAAAACCACTTTTTACTCCTTTAATAGTTCAAGGTAAGTTTTATTCAGTTTAGTTTCAGTCACATTAATGTTTCAGCCCATTGACTTTTTTCTGAGTGTTTTTGCAGAGAACTAATTTAATCTTCTTTTTTTTTAAAAAAAAAAATGTTCCCTTTCATGTTTGCAGGGAAATTGGTTTCTTCATGTGTTGTGACCTGGCTCAACAGCTGACAACTAGTGTGTCACTGAAAGTTTCTCATTATATCTACCTTAGTCCCAGTTTACAGACCACCTGGAGTGCTTCATTATTGATGTGAACTTCAGGTTCAATTTTCAGATATAGGCAGGTGCATTCACACTAGCTGTTCAAAGCTTGTGACATATGCCTAGCTGAGGGACTTGAGTGAATGATGCTGAATGCTTCTAAATTAGTATGGCATGCCTATCATTTTAGTATCAATTGTACCTGGAAGGTGGAATAAACCCGGGTTGAGATTTTCAAAGCAGTCTAGTGGATTTGGAGACCCGTCTTCCATTAGTTTTAAACTCTGCTCCTCTTAGCAGCCATCCTATTGGTGTAGTTGCATTCAGTATTACAGCTCAGCTAGAAGGAGTGGAGAAGTCAAAGAAAGAACAAAAGGGAAGGCCACATAGTAGTTTAAAAACAGTAAGATGGAAAGTCCCTGCCTGGTGAAGACTCTGGGTGCTTACTCAGGGGTTGACCATGTCTTTAAATGTGGATGATAATGAAGTGGCAAGCCAACATGGAAGAGCCCACCAGTTTTCGATCCAGTTACAGTATAGGATGTAGGGCATTCCTGTTGCTGCAGTCAAGGTGCCATCCAGGTATAGATCTTTAGGTTAAAAATAATTATTTGAATTTGATTTTGCGTATGTACTTAGGCTTCTTTTTAAGGGATAAAATATATATATGCTCCAAACGATGTTTGTTTATTCCCAGACACACGTGGAGGGGCAGTGAAAGCAAACATAAAACAAAATAGTGAAGGCAAGTTTGTGGTCACTAATGCTTTAGAGCAGTTACTTAGGAATCATGAGATAATTATAAGCCTTTAGATGACCATGTCTCCTTGAAGCAAGCCTCCTTACTATTAATGGGAGCTACATTCACCTATCAAGGATACTTCAAAATATTCTGCTCTGCCATGCTCCTGAGGTCATAATCATGTGGTATGTTTATACACAAAAGAGGAAGTAAATTAGTAATTAACATTTAAAAGGGAAGGTACTTAAATTGGGATTCAATATTGTTTTAAAAAAGGTACTACTAGGTGAGTGTAACACATGAGAAATTACAATTCCAGTGGCTTTCAGACCATTACTCCCAGGAATTTCTTAAATCAGCACAACTGCAAAAAATCATCCACCTTTGCACCCTGAAATGAAAAAAAGTGACTTGATATGTTGAATCCCTGCTCCTAATTTATCTTGCTTACAATCTAAATAAACGGAACAGCTAAAATTGCCAAGAAGGAATGGGGCAAACAAGCATGATGATGGCTGGCAAACTTTATATTAGTTCCTTTATTTTTTTGACTGGAGTATGTAGTATTGCAGTGGGACAAGGAGGAAAGCCAACAAGGATGAGCTCACAGGAATAATGGAGGGGGTGAGGCAAAAAGCCAATGGGATGAAAAGAAAGGGGAGAGAAGAGATTTGCAGGATGGTGAGGAGCAGGGAGGACAGGAAATGTGAGTCTGGGAGCTGAGGGAATATGAAGGAATAAGCAGGAAGGGGTCCAGGTAAGGAGCTTCAGAGAAAGCTGATAGTGTCTTCCTGCAAAGAAAAACCACCATTAATTACCTGAAGAAAGCTCTCTGCTGAAGGCCAAATCTTGTTACGGACTGAAATTACACTCTCTTTAAACCAACAGAGTAAAGTATACTGTGGCAGAGTGAACAAAGTCTGGAGGCCTCATGGCCCTGCCTCATCCCCAGAAAAGGGCCAAAGAGAGGCCCTCCAAGCTGCCTAGAGCAGATGTGTGGGACACAGCAAATGTGGGGGTGGCAGGGAGTAGCCAATCAGGGCCCAGCAGGCTCATATAAAAAAAGCTGCAGGGTCAGCGTGAGTTCAGTCTGCTTTCAGGGACAGGGGAGCAAGAGGTGCTCCTGGCTGGCTGCAATGGGAAAGGCAGGTAGTTGCTGGCAGGGATCGGGGAAGTGAGGGAATAGCTTCCCGTCTGGTTGCCAGGACTAAATTAAGATGGCCTCTGGGGAAGTGGCCTAGGGAAACGCAGTTAGTTAAAGTGATGTGGTGCATGACTGCAGCTTAGAGGGTCCCTGGGCAGGGACCCAGAGGAGTGGGTGCAGGTGTCTCTCTTCCTCCCCCGCCCCCGGCCCAACAGCCATTGGGAAAGTGGCTGTGCCCTGAGAGAAGGGAATTTGGACAGGCCCAGAGAACGGGCTGTCTGTGGACCCCCCTGGAAGGGGGCTGAACTGAGACTGACTCAGCTGGAGAGCTGGGGTCTGAGGACTAAAGGGCAGGCAAAGAGTTTCCAGGGAGGAAGTCTTGGGGGTGCTGCTCTATCCCTGAGCAGGAACCTTCGCACATAAGCTGGCCCACTAGGTACTGAGAGAGGCTCTGTTGGTCTGGTAAAAGACTGAGCCCACAAAGGGCCGCAAGACCTCTTGGATTGTGTATCCCGGAAGGGGTTTTGTTTGTTTGCACACAGGCTGTGTGTTACTCTGTCAGAAGGCTGAGTCACCAAAGATCCATCTGACAAGTGCAGCAGCCGACAGGGGGCACCATGAGCCAAGCAATGGAAACCTGTAGGCACGCACACACTCGACCATGGGGCTGCTTGTGAGAGGTGGGTGTCACCCCATTACACATACCAGTCCATAATTTAAAATAAGTAATAAAATATTTGTAATGTGACTTTTTGGGAATCTTCATAAGTGAACTCCCAGTAGTGATATTTCTTTTCTCTCAAATGCCAGAGGACAGAGGTTCTGAAACCTCAGATAAATTTATATATACTTATGTAACTTTGTGTGGTTAATGTCTTCCTATTCATCTTAGTGGGCTTAAAATGCACATATGCTAGCAGTTTTCTCTGATGTGTTTTTATGGGGGTGTATCTGCGTTGCAGTGGGTGACAGGAGAGCCTGCTGTAGTTGAGTTTGAAATGACAGATGGGTTGAGGAGGTGGTATTTGGATCTATAATATTTTTAGGCTAGAATTCAGATTTGGGTCCAATGGCAAAGATACTTTATGAGCTGTTCTGATCAATAATTGCTATGAATTGAAGAAATCTTGGGATATCAACTACACTCATGACATTAGCACTATCTTGGGCCAAAACATTCTAGAGAGTGGCATTTTTTGAGATTATAGACATATCAAGTTTAGATGCATAAAATCCTTCCTATTTGAATGTAGCTTGGATCTAAAACTGTTGAATCTGACAAATTACATTGAAAGGGTTTGGAAATAATGATTCTAGTTTTGGTCATTTCCATCATACGTAACAAGGCTATGACTTTCTTGTTCCATATGAAATAAATTGAAATTTTTTTTATTAAGTTTTTTAAATGACACATTTAGGGGAGTAAAAAGAAAAGGAGTACTTGTGGCACCTTAGAGACTAACCAATTTATTTGAGCATGAGCTTTCGTGAGCTACAGCTCACTTCATCGGATGCATACTGTGGAAACTGCAGAAGATATTATATACACAGAGACCATGAAACAATACCTCCTCCCACCCCACTCTCCTGCTGGTAATAGCTTACCTAAAGTGATCATCAAGTTGGGCCATTTCCAGCACAAATCCAGGTTTTCTCACCCCCCCACCCCCCTCCAAAAACCACACACACAAACTCACTCTCCTGCTGGCAATAGCTCATCCAAACTGACCACTCTCCTTACAATGTGCATGATAATCAAGGTGGGCCATTTCCAGCATAAATCCAAGTTTAACCAGAACGTTGGGGGGGGTGGTAGAAAAAAACAAGGGGAAATAGGCTACCTTGCATAATAATACTATTAATACTATTAATTTAAGCTTAAATAGAGACTGGGAGTGGCTAAGTCATTATGCAAGGTAGCCTATTTCCCCTTGTTTTTTTCTACCCGCCCCCCGATGTTCTGGTTAAACTTAGATTTATGCTGGAAATGGCCCACCTTGATTATCATGCACATTGTAAGGAGAGTGGTCACTTTGGATGAGCTATTGCCAGCAGGAGAGTGAGTTTGTGTGTGTGGTTTTTGGAGGGGGGTGGGGGGGTGAGAGAACCTGTATTTGTGCTGGAAATGGCCCACCTTGATTATCATACACATTGTAAAGAGAGTGGTCACTTTGGATGGGCTATTACCAGCAGGAGAGTGAGTTTGTGTTGGGGGGGGGGGGGGCGGAGGGTGAGAGAACCTGGATTTGTGCTGGAAATGGCCCAACTTGATGATCACTTTAGATAAGCTATTACCAGCAGGAGAGTGGGGTGGGAGGAGGTATTGTTTCATGGTCTCTGTGTATATAATATCTTCTGCAGTTTCCACAGTAGGCATCGGATGAAGTGAGCTGTAGCTCACGAAAGCTCATGCTCAAATAAATTGGTTAGTCTCTAAGGTGCCACAAGTACTCCTTTTCTTTTTGCGAATACAGACTAACATGGCTGTTACTCTGAAACCTGTCATTTAGGGGAGTGAGATGCATTCTTTATATAATTATATAAGATAGGTCCAAAGGTCTTAATTTATTATAAAGGTAAGTCCTTAATGAAAAAATAATGATGCAGAGATGTTTGTTATTTTGGGGTGAGATATATTATGAAAAGTACCATATTTTTCAATTCAGTCATGTGTGATGTGACATTGTTGCCCCAAATATTTCTTACCATATGAGCAATCAGCACAAATGAAAACTAGAAAACACTAGTGGTAGGACAAGAAGCAATGAAAGCTTCAGTAAGGTGACTTCACAAAACTGTCACCTAGATATCTCACTTGAGACTTTCCAGTTTGACCTCTATCTCACAATTCCTGTCTTTTGTCAGATTGAACAGAAGAGAGGGAATTTGCAAACCCCTCAAGAAAACTGACAGTTCCTTGTTGAATGTAGCCTATTTCTAATTTCCATATATTTTCCTTCAGAGGAATGGCTCTCTGAGAGCACATTAGCCTTCAACCTTGGCAGGCGTGAAAGTAAATCTGCAGCATTATGACAGAAATGTTATCATGTCAGTTTCAGAATAAGCAGGTATAGGTGACAAATGACAGAAGCATTATTGAGTCAGGTGAAGTCTTAGTCATAATCCCTTTCCCGCTACTTTTCGCTTGTGTAGCAAGGAAAATCCTTTTTCAAGGATTATTAGCACCACCTGCTACAAAATTCCTTGGGGAGGACAACACGTGCTTTTTAGATTCACATTCTAACACTAGAATAGGCAGAAAAAGGGCACAAACTCTAAAGATATTGTGATGCGTACCTACTCTGGTTCATTATTTAGTCAGTCCCTTCAGTGTGAAAATATATTACTGAGGATATATGTTACTATTCTCCCATTTTAACTTAAAAAATCAGTTAAATGAAACTTTTCAGCCACACAGTTTTGAAGGACTCAGACACTGGACTGATGCTGTAAATTGTACAACAAGGCCTAGCAATATGTGAATGGTCTGCTTTGCCTTTGGTTTCTGGGTAACACAGGTAGCTCCATCTCCACAGTATAGGGGTTTTTTGGCCCCACTTTTTAGGCTTCAGTTTCTCTTTACTTTATACATGAGGCACATCTTCCACTGAAGACGACCTATGGAACAGTGATGTTCCCCCTCTTTGATGGGCTATTTTTGCCCTGCTTTTCACTTGGATGCCTTCCCCAGATGGCTCACAGGAGTCAGAGGCAGTCTCCCTGCTTAGTCAGTGGGTACATAGTGTGACCATCCTGTGAGGTAACAGGGCTGAAGCAGAGACTTGGAGAAGGGTTCCCAAAGATAAGGAAGCCAAGAGTTCCTACTTTCACCTCAGCTCAACTCCCATCCCAGATACGGCATTTGACATTTTTAGGAGGCCAAATAAAAGGGTTAGCCAGTCCTTTCAATTGACACCCTGAACTGATGCGTCTCATCTCATGTCATGACTGCCTAATTTGAAAAAAAAAGCAAGTGAGCTCTGGGATCTCTCCAAAAAATGGTAGTAGTAGGCACTTTGCACCTAAAGTTTCTGATTGAAGAAGCCATTGGATCCTGGGAGTGAATCTACCCCCACTGTGTTTTAGAGTGAAGTGAATGCTGATTGAGTTGTCAAGTGATTAGATATTGAGATTTGTGTGTTGATTATTCTTCAATGCAGTAATAGTGTCTAGAAGTAGCTTAATGTAGGGTGTGGAAATTGCAGTTGCAGTGGCACTGACCTTGTCATTTGTGTGTAGAAATGACCTTTCTGAATTTTTTTGTTAGAGCATTTCAGACTTATTTTGGCATTGTATCTTCATTTTTCTTTTCTGGGACTTCTCGACATTGCAAGGAAAAGTTCAGTACAGTTTAAAAAAAAAAAGTACCTCAAAGCACTCCTTTCTAAATAATTGAATAAATTATATGCAACAATTGCAAAGTCCTTCCTCTTTTGTGATAAATATCTGCTTTTCGATAAAAATTCTGTGTGTAGTAGACTTGGCTATTGTATTGTACACCTATACCATACTGGGGCTCCCGTTCAAAAAAGGGACATGGAATCTTAAACTCATTATTCTGTATATTCCTATGGTCGAAGGTGCTGTCTCTGTTAATGTGAAGCCTAGAAAATCTTCGTCATACATAAATAGTGTGTCTTAAAAGAAAATAAAACATATTTTGTTTCTGATCACCGCCTTTGCTGTTCTCCCATGTTGTCATTTATAGATTCAAATTTGAATTTCTAAGGAATCTGTAGTCTTTTAGTCTAGGTCCTTTCAACTCTGTACCTTTAGAATCTGAAATTGATAGAACTCTGTGTGGTAAATTTTTTCAAAGCAATATGTAGGTGATGTTGACTAGTCCCATTATTGACTAACAGATTTGTGTGTATCTTCCAAACACCACTTAAACCACTCTGAGTCATATCAATATTTTGAGAGACTTCCTTTTTTTTTTTTCTTTTTTCCTATTAAGATTAGAACACTACTGGTAGATCAAAAGATCTCCAGAATAATGATTATGCAGTGGCTTGAATATGTTTTAGAATGAAGTTTCTAAGTCAAACTTGGAGTCCATTTTAGATATTAGATTAAGTAAAGGTCTTTATTTTATTCTTATTAATTTGAACGGCCATTTCAATGAACTATTACATTTACAGGGAAATGTATTAAGCAGTAGTTCTTATTGTTGGTGAACGCAGTAGGTATAAATGCAAGTTTTGTATCCCAAGCAAACAGCAAGTATTCATAATGCATTTAGTAACACCAAGTATTGCATATTTGACTGAGGCTATCGGTTTGCTAGGCTGAAATAATGGTTT
Organism: Lepidochelys olivacea; assembly: GCF_965140295.1. NCBI lineage: Eukaryota > Metazoa > Chordata > Testudines > Cheloniidae > Lepidochelys > Lepidochelys olivacea. The sequence goes on along the minus strand of NC_140413.1, from coordinate 199,206,720 downwards.
ATATGTTATCATCAGGGTACTAGTCAAACATTACTGAAACTACATCTCTTGTCAAGATTACTAGGTGACAAAGGAACCCAGCTAGATATTGCTAGACTGAAATACTTAGGATCGGTAGATGGAGCCTAGGAATCCGTAGTACTAGATGGAGAAAAACATGATTGATAGAAATCTCCCAAAACCAAGGCATTAAATCTGATCATAGAATCATAGAATATCAGGGTTGGAAGGGACCCCAGAAGGTCATCTAGTCCAACCCCCTGCTCGAAGCAGGACCAATTCCCAGTTAAATCATCCCAGCCAGGGCTTTGTCAAACCTGACCTTAAAAACGTCTAAGGAAGGAGATTCTACCACCTCCCTAGGTAACGCATTCCAGTGTTTCACCACCCTCATAGTGAAAAAGTTTTTCCTAATATCCAATCTAAACCTCCCGCACTGCAACTTGAGACCATTACTCCTCGTTCTGTCATCTGCTACCATTGAGAACAGTCTAGAGCCATCCTCTTTGGAACCCCCTTTCAGGTAGTTGAAAACAGCTATCAAATCCCCCCTCATTCTTCTCTTCTGCAGATTTAACAATCCCAGCTCCCTCAGCCTCTCCTCATAAGTCATGTGTTCTAGACCCCTAATCATTTTTGTTGCCCTTCGCTGGACTCTCTCCAATTTATCCACATCCTTCTTGTAGTGTGGGGCCCCAAACTGGACACAGTACTCCAGATGAGGCCTCACCAATGTCGAATAGAGGGGAACGATCACGTCCCTCGATCTGCTCGCTATGCCCCTACTTGTACATCCCAAAATGCCATTGGCCTTCTTGGCAACAAGGGCACACTGCTGACTCATATCCAGCTTCTCATCCACTGTCACCCCTAGGTCCTTTTCCGCAGAACTGCTGCCTAGCCATTTAGTCCCTAGTCTGTAGCGGTGCATTGGATTCTTCCGTCCTAAGTGCAGGACCCTGCACTTATCCTTATTGAACCTCATCAGATTTCTTTTGGCCCGATCCTCCAATTTGTCTAGGTCCTTCTGTATCCTATCCCTCCCCTCCAGCGTATCTACCACTCCTCCCAGTTTAGTATCATCTGCAGATTTGCTGAGAGTGCAATCCACACCATCCTCCAGATCATTTATGAAGATACTGAACAAAACCGGCCCCAGGACTGACCCCTGGGGCACTCCACTTGACACCGGCTGCCAACTAGACATGGAGCCATTGATCACTACCCGTTGAGCCTGACAATCTAGCCAGCTTTCTACCCACCTTATAGTGCATTCATCCAGCCCATACTTCCTTAACTTGCTGACAAGAATACTGTGGGAGACCGTGTCAAAAGCTTTGCTAAAGTCAAGAAACAATACATCCACTGCTTTCCCTTCATCCACAGAACCAGTAATCTCATCATAAAAGGCGATTAGATTAGTCAGGCATGACCTTCCCTTGGTGAATCCATGCTGGCTGTTCCTGATCACTTTCCTCTCATGCAAGTGCTTCAGGATTGATTCTTTGAGGACCTGCTCCATGATTTTTCCAGGGACTGAAGTGAGGCTGACTGGCCTGTAGTTCCCAGGATCCTCCTTCTTCCCTTTTTTAAAGATTGGCACTACATTAGCCTTTTTCCAGTCATCCGGGACTTCCCCCGTTCGCCACGAGTTTTCAAAGATAATGGCCAATGGCTCTGCAATCACAGCCGCCAATTCCTTCAGCACTCTCGGATGCAACTCGTCCGGCCCCATGGACTTGTGCACGTCCAGCTTTTCTAAATAGTCCCTAACCACCTCTATCTCCACAGAGGGCTGGCCATCTCTTCCCCATTTTGTGATGCCCAGCGCAGCAGTCTGGGAGCCGACCTTGTTAGTGAAGACAGAGGCAAAGAAAGCATTGAGTACATTAGCTTTTTCCACATCCTCTGTCACTAGGTTGCCTCCCTCATTCAGTAAGGGGCCCACACTTTCCTTGGCTTTCTTCTTGTTGCCAACATACCTGAAGAAACCCTTCTTGTTACTCTTGACATCTCTGGCTAGCTGCAGCTCCAGGTGCGATTTGGCCCTCCTGATATCATTCCTACATGCCCGAGCAATATTTTTATACTCTTCCCTGGTCATATGTCCAACCTTCCACTTCTTGTAAGCTTCTTTTTTATGTTTAAGATCCGCTAGGATTTCACCATTAAGCCAAGCTGGTCGCCTGCCATATTTACTATTCTTTCGACTCATCGGGATGGTTTGTCCCTGTAACCTCAACAGGGATTCCTTGAAATACAGCCAGCTCTCCTGGACTCCTTTCCCCTTCATGTTAGTCCCCCAGGGGATCCTGGCCATCCGTTCCCTGAGGGAGTCGAAGTCTGCTTTCCTGAAGTCCAGGGTCCGTATCCTGCTGCTTACCTTTCTTCCCTGTGTCAGGATCCTGAACTCAACCAACTCATGGTCACTGAGCTTGAGAGTATTTGTTTCACTAACAGAATGACTGAAGAGGAGACAGTCTGAGCTGGTATGATAACCTACCAGAGTCTAAATTCTCCGGTCAAAATAACATTACCATTGAGCTTTTCTGTCTGTGAATCTGTCTAGAGCAGTGGTTCACATATTACTTGCTGGTAGTACACTGACAGCTGGCAAATTACATAGTGTTGGCTTTCTGCTGTTTTCTGGCTGTTTGTTTTATTTTTAGTTTCTTCTAATGTGATTCCATAATTTCATTTTTCTATGTAAGCAATTGTTGTTGTTGCCCCAGGAATGTGGTTTGCCCACTTGGTCATTATGAGTTGGAGAGGTGGTGGTCCACAGAAGTCTTTCTATAGGGTGCGTCATACGATACAGTCTTTGAGAACTCTTGTAGAAAGCAGATGTATTGATTCCACTGTAGGGCAGTTTCTAGTGCTTGTAGAAAGTGGGAAGAAATTCATCAGGAGGCAAGGAGAGAAGTTTGAGATGATGATGGGCCCTAGGATGATCATGGCACTTGGCTGGGTAGAGTTGGGGCCTGGTGCTTTGGTTGAGGGGAGCACCAGAGTGGCATGGAGTTTGGGATGAGATCCGTTGGTCTATTAGAGATAGGAAGATGTGGCCAGAGTGCTGGGTTTCTTTGAGAGGTCTGACGACAGGGATTGAGGCTCTGCTGTTTAGAGGTCAGGATGAAAGTGGTGTTGGGTAAGAGTAGGATCAGCCCCCACATGTTCGAGTACTGTCCTAATTAAGAATGGAATCATGGTCATAAAGTTGTTGCTTATATTTGCATTTCATAACAGTAGATAATAGTGTCTTTTGAGATCAGTTCAGTCAGAGACACAAACACCGTGGCATTAAAAAGCAGAGAAACAACACAGTACAATAGGCTTCCAGGGCTGTGCTGGAGCATGAGGATGTCAGCATACTTATGCACATCATCTAGGAGGTAAGCAGAATTCATAGCTGAAGCCTAGAAAACAGCAACAAATAAGTTGTTTTGTTTTCCTTAAATCAGAGAGGGGGAAAGATGGTGTGTGCATGTGAGAGAGTTTTTGGTGAGGAGAGGTTGTTTTGGGTTTTTTTAAATGGGATTATTGACAGAAGGAAGGATGAGATCTCTTGGAGTAAGATAATTATGTAGGGGAGGGATAAGGGAGCATGAGTGCTGGAGAGAAGAGGGGATGCTTGGTACAAGAACTCTAGCTGAGGAGCAATAATTTGGGTTGCTGCTGGGTAATGGAGCGGGAAGGCATAGTTCAATGAACTCTAGCTAAAAGCATGGAAGAACTAGTCATTAGAGACTGATTTGAAATGGAAAATAGGCTCAGCCATTGCAGGAGAGAGAAGTGACTGGAGGGCACTGGGAATTTGGGCTGCGAGAGAATGGCTTAATTTTTGCCAGTCCCTTCATTGTGCCGTCTAGAATAATGTCAGTTTTGAGTTAGTACTACTCACCACATGAAGGAGCATAATCTTGTGCTCTGAAATAATCTCTGCCTGTTAGCAGAAGAGCAACGTTTCAGAACACTTAAAACAGTATTTAAGCCTTATATATGTGGCTGTAAATTACCAGGGTGCTAGAATTGCATTACATATTTTGTTAACTTTGAGGGCATTCCACTTTGCTGAAAAAAACATATTGGTCTCTTGAAGGTAATCATGTAGCAATAGGTTTACAAATTGCAGGTTATAATCTTACATTTTTTAAAAAACGGTCAGAAATCTGGAAATTAGAATTATTTGGAAGCCTCTAATTGCATTCAGAGACAGTATAATAATAAGCAGTCAGTAATATACTATACTACACCAAAAGCAGAGAGCAATAATATCACCCTTCTCAGTGTAGAAATCCTCAATGCATGGAAGTGCACAAATATTTGACTCTGGACAACTTATTTGGAGAAGAAGCCAAGTGGCAAATAGTGAACAGCTTTCAAACATGTCCAACCTCTAATCAATATCTTCAGTTCTAGTCTGGAATGAAGAAATTTAAAACAGAGGCGGTGGCTTTTTAAAAAAACTACAGAAACCCTTTGATGCTGTGTGGGTCAGGAACATAATTATTTGAATTAACCCACAGGGGGAATCTTGAGATCCCAAGTCAAATATAAAATGTATACATATTTTCTTTGTGTTGCTAGTTGTCCATCTGTTCTCTTAAATTAGTGTATTTCACATTAAGATATACATCATCTGAAATATAGCAATATCACCCCAGTTCATAGCAAGCAAGGAGCACACAGATACTGCCCCATTTTCATATTGGGGTTGAAACTGGCATTTTTTTCTTCGTGAGTTTATTCATCTGTTCCATAAAATGCAAAAGACACCTGTAAATAACAAAGGGTAATTTATGTTTCTTTGACATTTGTTTGAAGTTTGTCTTATGGATCCAGTAATTTAAAGGTGGGTGGTGGAAGAAATGTCATTTGGGAATAGATATTGTGAGGACATTAAATGTATATTTTAATTGAATTACGACAATATTTTGCTTTATAAAATACTTGTCACTGCCTCCTATGCATATGATGTATGATATTGCAAGCCTGGCTTTGTCTCTCTTCACATTATTTCAGTCTTTAAAATTGTTTTGTATATTACTTACCATGTGAAACATAACATCGGTAATTATAGATGTGAGGCTACCTCTGATTATTTCTCTGTTGCTTCCCAGTGAAAATGTGACTTTGCATAAATAATTATCCTTTCACCCATTGTCTTGATGTTTGCAAAATTAGGGTTAGCACAAGACATATTTACTGGATTTATTGTATATTATACTTTTTTGATGCAGTGATTTACACTCGAATGACATGTGTTGACTGTATGTAAAATAACAGTTGATCTAAAAATGACCCAAACAAAGCACAAGTTGCTCTTGTGTACACATGTGTACACACACAATACTCATCACTTGAGGTCAATTCTAACCAATTCCACGTGATGGGCGGACTGCATGGCTGCTCCTTGGTAGAAACTTGTGTGTTTTGAGACATTGCAGTCCGTAGAGCTGCTGATGGACAGTTCAGGGCAGAGCATAGGTTAGTGGCCTTAGGAGCCTTCTATGCCAGCTGAGAATCAGCCATGCTCCCACATCTTGGTTTGCCTGCTGTGTCTCTCAAGTGATTCCCCCTCTCTGAGCAATCACCTTAGCTTCCCAGTTAGTGCAGTTATCACATCAATTCCTGTATTGGGGACTCAGACCCAAAGGCCTTTCTGGTGGGATTAACATTGCTAAAGGAATCCGTTGTTTTCTGGTGCAACATGGGTACTGCTGCTGCATCTTGTGCATGAAAATCATGCTTTTCCAGCAGGATACCTCAAGACATCTCTTTCCTTGAAGAGGGAATGTTACTAGTTGGACTGTCTCAAAATCTGCCTTCCAAAGTGGAAGTACCAGTGACGAGAGCTAATCTGACTATCGTGCTATCTGAAGGGTAGTCATAGAGTCGCAGAGTTTAAGGCCAGAAGGGACCACCAGATCATCCAGTTTGACTTCCTGTATGTCACAGGTCTCTAACACCACCCAGCACCCACACACTAAACTGAACAACCCAAATTAAACCAAAGTATTATAGCCCACAGGAGGTTAAATTGTTGGGTCACAGGCAGAGAACAGTTGCGGCCAAGATGCACCAATACCCAAGAACTCTGCAATGGCAAATAAATGATTACATCAGATATACCTAGATAATCCTGGCAGGTGACCTGTATCCTATGCTGCAGAGGAAGGCAGAGATATTGCAATTCCAATTTTATCTGCAGAGCTTGTACAACCCTAATACAGATATAGACGTGCTCAAAAATCCTGCCGATCTGATGGGAAATAAACCAGAGGCTTTTCTTGGGAGCAAGTGCATGAAATGTGGAGTGGATCAGAAAGTTCCTGGAAGTCTTTTGTGTTTGAGGTTTGCGAGGGTAGCTGAAAAAACATTTTTTTTCCCCATGGAGAGTTATGGCATTATGTCCTTATTGATAACGTATGTAGGAAAATTATGAAAATAATAAAATATCACTAAAATGATCATTGAAACAACCATTAAAAGGAATTTATAATGCCTGTTGATTATTTTTTTCTCTCAAATAATGTCACTGACAAAATTTTAAAATCCACAAGGCAAAGATAGTTGTCGCTATGGGAAGAACATATGACCATGCATTTATACATTTGATCATGTAAACAGCATTAGTTAAAATATTCAAAAAGAGATGCCTGTGATTAGGTAGTAACTCCATCTTTAAACACCTAAATAAATTATCTGAATTTCTTAAGAATTGAGAGTATAGCAGTTTGCACTGATGCTCTCGTGGGATTCACTGGAAGCTCACAATTTGTGAAGATCAGGATACTTACTGCCTAAATATGAATTTAGGAGCTTAACTTCAGGTGCCCATTCCTGAAAATCTTGGCACATGTTTATAGAAGATGCATATATTGGGGGGGAAAAAAGAGGCAATAAGGAGGGCTAAACACAAAATTGTGCAACAAAAAGTAAATAATAATACTTAATAAAAATTATAATGCGGGTATAATGTAGGCTTTCATTAGCATGATTGAAGGTGGGGGACTTGGATCACTCTAGGGCAGTGGTTCTCAAACTGTGGGTTGGGATCCCAAAGTTCGTTGTGACCCTGTTTTAATGGGGTCACCAGGGCTGGCTTATACTTGCTGGAGCCTGGGGCCAAAGCCAAAGCCTGAGGGCTTCAGCTATGGGCAGCAGGGCTCAGGTTACAGGCCCTTGGGCTTTGGCCCCCCCAGTCTGGGGCAGTGGGGCTTCAGCTTTTCCCCTCCCTCCCGGGGTGGCAGGGCTTGAGCGGGCTCAGGCTTCTGTCCCCCCTCCTGGGGTCCTGTAGTAATTTTTGTTGTCAGAAGGGGGTCACGGTGCAATGAAGTTTGAGAACCCCTGCTCTAGGGTAAAGAGGAAGAAGTGGCCCATGGTTGGATAAATGTGAAATAAATTCTAAAGTCTTATTGTAATTTGTGAATTTATCCTTTGTATGATGGGGTCACATGTTTCATGACAAAATTACTGGAAAAGGAGATAAAATTAATGCTTTGTCATGGTAATGAGTCATCATTTGTTTACATTTGATTTGCCTCTACAGGATGCTGAAGGACTATCCTGGTCAAAAAATTTCACATTCAGTGCTTCTGAAATCTGTATTTTCCTGTACCAGCTATTTAAAAGATGAAAAAATTTGGTGAGAGTAAAAACAATATAACTCTTCTATAAAATGTTTCAAACAATATTCAAATAAAATCATATCTATAACACACACAAAAGCAATGTTAAAAGGACGTTATTAATGTTGCAAAGTCAAGACTTCAAAAGGGAGGAAAATGCCAGAATTAATGTTGCCTGTGCAACCTGAATTCAGCTCCTTTATGCATATGCATCATGAAATACTTTGATCACATTCTGTTTTTTTTTTTTCCACAGGACCCCTGCCTTATTCAGTTTACATGATGGACAGTGTTCACTCAATATTTTGTTTTCTCATTGTTCAGTGTGTTGCCCCATGCTGTTACCCTAAAACAGATTTAGGGTACTTCTAGATTAGCTCATCTATTGCCCCCTCCTGGGTTTATTAAGGGTTCCCTCAAAACAGGCCACTTATTAAACCATCTGTTCTCCTAAGGCATGGGTCTCCAAGGTGCCTAAAGAAATACCTGTAGGACACAGATACAGCCTTCCGATAAATGATTGACCCCAAAAAAGGCACCTTTTCTTGGTGCAAACAAAAATCTCTGATACAATAATAATCTAAAACACAAATCCAGCAAGTTTTAGAGCACCTCAAACCGCAATAACAGTCAGTTGAGATTATTCTAAGTGGAACACTACACTATACTATGATTGTAACTGACAGGCTTACTCTGCTGACTTTGATGTCTTCTCAAGTCTCTGCCTCTTCTCTGTCCGTGTCCCAGTCTGTGTCTGTGTTCCAGTGGCAGGGCAGAGCTCCTTCTGCTGCTGCCACTGCTTCTTCACTGTCCACTTCTGCCAGCTTCTAACCCCTCAGCTGCCCACTGACACACTGACTTTTATACTGTCCTGTCAAAACTTTTTGGAGACTTCTGCTAATGTCTTCCTGTCAGATCTTTCTTGTGCATGCCAACTGCCAACTTTCCAGTAATTCCACATGGTCAGTTCTATTTTTAGCCTGCACCTGTTGTTTACCTCAGAGATATGACCTACTGACTTTTCCCCTACTTTGGTTATCCTGCCAATTTTAGTTTTAGTGTTATGTGACCTGCAGCTTCTAATGGTGGAGTGACTCTTGCTTATTCAAAATGGAAGCCAGAAATAAAAAATGGAGTCTGGGGAATTTCTCAGGTATCAATGCCTTGTTTACGGCACAATATTCAAATTCTGTTCTGAAGACAGAATTATTAATTTCCTCCTGGACTTTTCCTGTGACACACCTACTGTAGTATCAGAGCGCTTCACAAATATTAATTAATTCATTTTCACAAAAATCATGGGAGAGGAGAAGGATATTGTTACCTCGATTTTTACAGGTGGAAAACTGAGGCATGGAAAGATTTAAGGTTAAAAAGTTTCCACTAATTTCAGGGCCAAGGTTGACAGCTGGTCAGAGAAGTTGTGATGAAACATCTTTTCATCAGTATTTGTCAATTAGTTGAAATGGCAATGGCTACCATGCCTTTCGTGGGAAGTATACCATGTAGACCATCTCCAAGCACAGTCTATGCTCCAGTGCAGCCTTCCAGGTGGATTGCTCTGGAGCCAAGGCTCCATTTCCTTTTGCGGACAGTTACTTTGAAATTTGGTTTTATTCTGATTAGAACAAGACAAAAAAAAGGTATCAACTGATAGCAATAGTAGGTTGTCTTCCTCTGTGTGGACTGGCACTAGCAGAGAATAGGACACTTAGCCAGCAGATTTCACAGGTATTTGCTGACAGTAGGGGAATGGTGAATCTTGGGTTCCATTCCAGGTTTTGAAGGTGAGTGCATTCTTGTGGCCCTTCGGCCCACTTCCCCCAAGGTTTAACAGCCTCTGCCCTGTCCCCACCTGCCTGTCTTCATCTTGTCTCACCCCACTTCTAGTCCTTTGTCTCAATCTCATGCTCTTTATCTAACCATTTCCACTGTCCTCTGTTCAGTCTTGCATGGCAGTCTGTCTTCAGCTCCTTATCTGATCTCAGTCTCCCACCAGCTACATACCTGCTGTCTCTCAGTCCCCCTCCATTTTTCTCTCCTCAGCTCCCAGTTTCTCCCTGTCTCTTGCCCTCAGTCCCAGTTTCCATCCTTCCTCCTCCCAGGGTTCTTGCCCCAATCTCTCCTGCCTCCCCATTTACATCTGGTTCTTGTCCAGTCTACATTTGAATCAGGCAGCTTCCTTCTCCAGCCTACCTGCTTCCTCCTCCACCCTTACCCCAGCAGAGGGGGTCAACAAGAGCACAGGAGAGACTGTCTTAAGTTCAGGTTTCCAGACCTGGACCTGGCATAGCCCACGGCAGCCCAGAGCTGCAGTTAGAGCATGTTCAGTGCAGATGGACTCTTCGAGGAATGTAGCTGTTAAAATCTAAGTAGTCTCTCCTGGGCATAGAGGAACTTTCCATTTTTCAAAGGCTTGTAACTGTGCCAGATTTTGATATATTTTCATGGGGCCAGTAAAAGGCACGTCCCTGATACAAAGGCTACCCCTTGCCAAATTTCACATACCTCCTCCAATGCATGGGAGTGCTGGAACTTTTAGAAGAAAAGGTCACCAGAATTATTTTTTTAACATGGACAAAATAATATACTTTTTCCTAGCCCTGTTCTCAGAAATGCCTGAATCTTTTTGTCCAAAATTAAAAAAAAAAAAATCAGCCTGAGGAAGTCAACTGAAAATAGGGACTTATAATGGGAAGTGTCGGGCAACCTTAAAAATAGACAGCACGATCAGTCCCACCTGTAATATAGCACAGTATAATATATAACTAAATATAACATGGTAAGTAATTGCCAAACGGTGTACCTGTTTTTCCTTTGAAGCTGTAATTTCAGCTTTGTACATATTGTAGCAATGTCATACCATGTTCTCTGTTGTCCATATGCACTTTATTTTTTTTTTTTAGAAGTCTTTTTAAAGAATACAGAGGAATAAATCCTTTGTTTCTTCAAATTCAGTTTGGAAAAGACATTGAGATTAAACACTGTCATATTCTTTAATGTCAGTTCCCACAATCCTGTTTTGCCCACACTTTTGCCCTTACAAACCTGTCTTTTTGATGATGCCTTTTCAGTGCATTGTTTCCTGAAAACAGAAAACACAAGCAAATTCATGGTAATTCTCATCCTCTAACTACACCAATCAGCAGTTATTCGCTCTTGGTGTCTGCCGGTGTGTGGGTTTAATGGGAACTTTCTTAGCTGAAAATGTGAAACTGTTTTTACCAGCAGTGAGGGGTAGGGAATATTGTGTCAACTCTGAGCACCCTAGCTAGGTTATCCCCAGTGCTCCAAGACGCGGTTGTTGTTTTTTTCACCATGGCTAGTGCAGGCCTTCTCATGGTATTGCTGACCATTATAGGGCTGAATGTATACAAACTGTATACGTTATAGGTCTGATGTATACAAACAATATTCTTTATCAGCAATCCAGTTTTAGTTTAATTAGCTTTTTCATAACATTTTGTATTGTTCTACTGATGCCCTAAAAGGGGGTTAACATCTACATTTTTTGTTGACACTGCCCCAGACTTCATACGTCTTTCTGCCTCTTTTTGTGCAGTCTGACTCTTAAAACCACTGTCAAATATCTGGGGGCTTGAGCAATCTTCTCTCTGTGCTACTGTTTGGCCTGAAAGCTGGATTGGTGCTAGTATGCCCTCCATTTTCTAGGTATTTATTCTGTGTCTATCACATCTTCTTTCTCCCACATCCTTTGGGTATTTTTATGACACATGGTCTTGGTACTTAAGCAATGCCCCCAAAGTGCCAGTTCCTCACTCCAATTATAGCAGCCTGGCACACAGGGTTGTAGCATTGCTCAGGCTTGAGAACGAATTCCAGATACTCCCTTAGTGCCATCTTATTTTTGAACAATTTGATATAAAGTAGATCAATGGTTCTCAAACCTTTTTTCTGCAGACCACTTGAAAATTGCTGAGGGTCTCAGTGGACCACTTAATGATCTTTCCAAATGTTGTTTGTACCATTAGCTAAGTGTTGTAAAGTGCTTTGGATAAAAGCACTATATAAAAAAAAATAACGTTTTTTGTTCTACAAATAACAGCACACAACTCCTATTTTAATATCAGTAGTCTTACCTTTCTAATGTGATGGATGCACCCTCTCTCCCCTGGTGCGGCAGCCTCTGAGCTGGGGCTGGGAAGTAGGGTGGTCTCTTCTCGGCAGCCACAGACCTGGAGCTGGGGAAAGTTGCCTCTTTCTCTGGCTTCCACAGCCCTGCAATCCCAAATTCCCCACATATCCTTTTCTCACCACACTGTCCCCTACCCCTTATTTCCCCCCAAGGCCACCACCTCACCTTACATGTGCGTCTTCTCCAGGGTCCAGGCACCTAATTAGTGAAGCCACGTCTGCACGGCTCCATTAATTAGGTGGGTGACCCTTCATTCTCTCGTGTACAGCTGCCCACGGACCACCCAAATGGAGCTTGTGGACCACTGGTGGTCCACGGATCATGGTTTGAGAACCTCTGAAGTAGATCATAGTACTGTGCCATCTACTTCAGCTATGTCCAGTAAGTGAATCTACAGCATCTGCTGGTCACCTATGTCAAAGACTACAGAGAGAACGAGTAGGATGAACACTTAAATGTGGCCTCTGTCCATTGCCATGAGGAGTACATATTTTCATGCTCACAAAACTGTTACCTGTGGTATGCCCTGGCCAGAACCTGACTGCAAAGTATCCAGGATGTTGGTAGATTTGGCATGTTGTTGGAATTTGGTTATTGTTTTTTCAAGTATTTTATCTAGAATTGGGAGAGATGAAATAGAGCAAGACATGGAGAGGTTTTCTGCTTTTGGTGTGGTGTTGTGTTTCAGTTTTAGTGTGTGTGTTTTTGTTTGTTTGTTTGTTTTTTAGGAGGATTGGACAAACTAGTGCATTTTGAAGGAGTTTGGCTGATTTCCATTTGCAGAGATCATGATTATTTTTACTAGCCTTCACCAATCAGGAGGGGCAAAATCCTAAAATGTCCAGTAGGTGGATTGAATTAAATATACAAAGTTCTCCAAGTAACTAGCAATTCCAGGCTTTTCATGTTCTAATTGGTTTCTACCTTATACCAAAGTTTCCATGATGCACTGTATCTAAAAGGAGAGGAGGCATTTTGCCTACTTTTGAAGCACCTAACTCCAAAACTTAAAAGGTATGAGAGGGTATGGGGGAAGATAAGGTAAAGTTTGCATGGCAGTACTACCGAGATTTAATTGATAACTCTTTGGTTCTTTCTTACAATTTAAATAAATGTCTCCTTGCCTACAAGTGGTATATTGAGTCTGACTTTCTTATTAAGTTAGGAATCCCAGAAATTACTTTTGTGGAATCATCAATCTCTTATTTTCAATTATCTAAGATCTCAAGGATTTAAAGAGATGGGTTGTCAGATTCCAGTTAAGCATTATTGCTTTCTGAGAAGGAGCGGCAATTAAAATATTGTCTAGGGGAGATTAACACTTCCAGGTCCTGGGCTTCTGAGAATGCTTACTATATAGAATGTCCATAGAGCTGTACACAGGCCAAAAATAATGCCTTTTCATTGATATAAACAAACTGAACCAAAGAACCTAATGAAGATAGTATAATTTGGGTGAATAAATCTTTGTAGAAAAGCAGCAATTTTATGACATCTGATAGATCCGTCATAAACTTTCACCCCTAGGGAGTCTCGTGACAATGGTTTAACCTTAGAAGTATGTTTTAAAATGATAGATTTAATACATGTTGAAAGCCAACACAGGAATGTAAGACTGCGAACAAATTCAATCCCTGGAGTATTCAGAAATAGAGAAATATTTATAAACAGGGCCCTACCAAATTCACGGCCATGAAAAACGTGTCATGGACTGTGAAATCTGGTCTTTTGTGTGCTTTTACCCTATATTAAACCAATTTAATGGGGGAGACCAGCATTTCTCAAATTGGGGGTCCTGACCCAAAAGGGAATTGCAGGGGGTCACAAGGTTATTTTAGAGGGGATCATGGTATCTGCTGCTGGGCAGTTGGAGAATGGCTGCTGTTGGCCAGGCGCCCAGCTCTGAAGGCAGTGCCCCTCCAGCAGCAGTGCAGAAGTAAGGGGTGGCAATACCATGATCCCTTCTAAAATAACCTTTTGACCCCCTGCAATTCCCTTTTGGGTCAGGACCCCCAATTTGAGAAATGCTGGTCTCCCCCATTAAATCGGTATAGTACCAACTCTCAAGGCTTGAATTACCTATAGATTCATGAACCTGTGCTCCAGTTCTCTCTCAATCTTTTATTTATTTATTTATTTTAATGTCTAAATAACAGCTGTAGTTTCCATTCAGTCTATTTTAAAAAATCAGTTCTGGATGATCTGTGAACCTCAATTTACCAAAACACTGAGGTTTCCCTGGTTCCCTATTGAGTGGAGAAAGGTAAAAAAAAATATATATATAGATTTACAGACCATAGAAATTCAGAGACTCCAGAATGGAAACACTTGTTTCTGGATGGAGAGGGAGGGGAATATATATATATATATATATATATATATAAAAATAAAAATATTTGGCCAAATATCCTGGAATTTAGATTGTAAAAACAAAGGCCATACTTGGCAATAGTTGCATCTTTTTATGAAAGCAATGGTATAAGTACGGCCCAGTGAATGAGTGCCCTCAAAGTCTGTATTTTGGGTGGCATCAGTGCTGCATCATGACAGAAGCTGTAGTATCCCAATTTAATTAACTAGCAATGTGTTGGATTTTCAAGTTAAACAGAAGACCTGGATAACATTGTGAACAGCTTTAAAGGTAACGTGCAAAGAAAGAAAAAGCAGTAGTGCTTTTATTTGTGAGGCATAAAAAAAGGCCTGAAATATGTGGTGGTGGTTGGTTGTTTTTAACCTTAGAAACCTTGGGAATATCAAGTCTTACCTTGTTTTGTTCTTCCTGGAAATCTCTTTGGATACTTGTGTTGTGAACTGTCTCAGTCTTTAAATCAAAGAGCAAGAGCTAGTGAAGAAACAGACCCTTTCTTTCAACTTTTTATAGCACATTTGAATTAAATAGGCCTAAACAAAAGAAAAATGGTATTTTAAACTGTCAAACTGATTTTTCTTAGTTAATCAAGCTTTACTTGCCTCAGATCTGTGATATCCTCTTACTAACTTTCCACAGCGTCTTCCAGAAAGAACAGAGCAGACAGAACGCAGAATAATAAATATCAGGCTTTTCAGCATTTTGTCTGTCATGGATGTGGTGCAAAACCGCCTTTTCCCCCCTGTATGTCAGCTTGAAGTCTGGCAAATGTTTCCGAAGAACATGTCTAAAGAGAGTACCAGCTATATGATCTCTAAATATTGATTCATGGTGGACACATGTATGCCCGATTTCTACTCCGTTATTGGGAAGACCCAATATTGTATTGGTCTCTACAAAAAAGAAAAGTTACCTTTTTAGCCATCAAGAACTTCATAAATTGCTTGTGGAGGTTTGGGGTTTTTTCTATGTTCCAGAAATGGATTTTTAAATGGGAGTGGTTAGCATTCAATGCCTTTATAGTTTAACATTATCAGCTTCATTTAGCTTGTTTTATGCTAAGTGAAGAGAGGTCCTCTTCCATGTGTTGATTTACCCAGTACAAAGAGTACCAATTTTAAAGCCCTTGTAGAGTGCAGTCAATGACAGTGCAAACTCTGGTTTGTTGAGCAAGTACTTCAATCTTACCTTAGAGGGTCTCTTGACATTAGAAGACGGTTCAATTTCCACGGCCTCTGTCTCTTTTCTTTTTCGTGTTGTGGAGGTTTTTCTGTTATGGACATCTGTCCACTACAAACTGGACTGAGGCTGCCAATTCACTGTACGTAGGTCAGGCAACATCTGTCAGAAGGTTCTGACTTTAGGGAAGATATGAACCAGAGATGTTCAGTATTTTATTACTATAGGCCAGGGTCATCCAGACCCCAGCCCATGATTTTTTGGGTGTGAAAGACTATAACTGAGGCACATTTTTGGGGGTTTGTTTTTAAAGTAACTGTAGAAAATGTAGTGAATTGTAAATTTCAAAGAAAATCCAGAATGAAAGTTTACACTATTATTTCATCACAGTATCAAATATTAGTATTTGTGGTTTAGGAAAAACTGAAGGCTGGATTACAAAGTACTTTCAAGGCAGGTACATAAACTCCTTAAATTGTTGCAGTATGAGAGAGGAGAGAGGAATGTGCATACAGTTCCTATCATAAACGATGGATTATATGCAAGTGCAAAAGTAGTCCTTAAACCAAAGATCATTGTTTTATTATACTTTTTGAAATCTCAGCGCATATAAAAATAGTTCATACTTTAAATTATGTAAAAAGTTATTCCAACTTGTTAAAATATTTTTTCAAAGTATTTGCGCACTTCTGTGTCAAAAAAATCCCAACTGCTAAATCTAAGCTGTTTGATTTTTCAACCATGTAAAGGATACACTTCACTGAAAACTAAGAAATTCAGAAACCTAAAATACTTCAGAAAAGGGTAGAGAGAGAGAGAGACAGATTGGACTCAGTATCTGAAGAAAAATACTTTAATATTATGAGATCAAAATGAAAAGGGCAAATAGAGGCTTAGGTCAGCTTTTAAAATGAAATATTCTTCAGTTAAGAATACCCCCACTCCTTCATGCTTCGATTTAATCTGTCAGGCCAAAAGGGCAAAGGTTCACATTATTGCTGGGAAGGGTACAAAATGCATGGCAATTTGCTGATTTTTCTGTGGATGAACCTAGACAAAGCTTGCATCTCTCTCCTTTTAGTCTCTGACAGTAGCCTTTAACACAGTTCTTATTGTTCAGTTTTTGGGTCACTGAAAGGCATTCATAAGGTATTTGTGATGTAGAAAGCACATGAAACTGTTTTCTAATTTGTCTTAATTACTTGTCTCACCCAAATGGTTAATTCACTTTTGTGTGTGATAAGAAGTTTAGAAGAAGGTGTTTGTTCAAACATGAAATCTTTATAATTGCCAAAAATCATTATATGTGCTTGTCATTGAGTATAGCAACCCCCCTCAAAAAAGCCCCTAAAATATTTTTCTCCTCTAATTTAATTAGTCATTGCATAAGAGTCTGTGGGATTAACTAAATGTCCGCATATCTTTTTGGTAAGAAATGTTAGGCTTCTAGAATTTTCTTTTTCTTTTAGGGGAAATATTTTCTCTTTCCAGAATCTATTCCTGCACAGTCATCTCTCTTGGTGACTGAGGGAATAGATTAACTGCTTTTTCTTTCACTGTTAAAATGTTGTAGACGTCAGTTTTCAAATTACAAAACAATGAGAGAGGATACAAAACTATTTCTCTTTCAAGTCACTGTATTGAATGTATGGTAAGGAGAGAAAATTCTGTCAGCATTTATATAATTCTGAAATTCAGTTTTGTGTTTCATGCCTGAGAAATAACTGATTTGGCAAAGCAGAGTTATAAAACAGGCAATCTTTTGCAGCCTTGTGAAATATCATTATTGATATGCATAATTGCAACAGAGAATTGAATGCTATGATGGCTATAGAGTTATGGAGATTACTAATCAAAGCCCTAATCCTGCAGCTGGATCGGTGCAGACTTCAGTGACATTCCATGTATCTGTAAGATCTGATTCCTGCACACCTGATAGCAGGATTGGGGTCCAACTCTATGCAAGGTACCTTTTAAGGTGCCAAAGCTTGCATCTCTTGTAGTTTGCCATGTTATACCTGTTCTGGTTCCAGGGTCTGAGAGAGACAAGGTAGGTGAAATATCTTTAATTGGACTATCTTCTGTCAGTGGAAGGGACAAGCTTTCAAGCTTCACAAAGCTTTTCTTCAGGTCTGGGGAAGGTAACCAGAGTATCTGAGCTAAATACATTTTGAGATAGATTGTTAAGCATAACGGGTTCGCACATGCTTTTGGAGACCACTTAAAATGAAGTGGATAATTAAGGGTTAGCAGACAGTATAGTGTGTTATGAATTGTTGTAATACTAATGAACCGTAAAACCAGTGTCTGTTTAGTCGATAATTTTTAGTGTCTTGCAAGGTTATGAATTTAAATTCCCAAGTTCATCTTTTGAAAGTGTTGTGCAGGTTTCCTTTGAGGAAAAGGCCTGATAGGTCAGATATAAAGTGATCACCTTGTGAAAAGTGTTTGCCCATGGGAGAGAGGATGTTTGTCTTTTATCATTTTTCTGTATGAGTTCATTCAAAAGCATAGTGAGTGTTTGGTTTCACCCACATAGTAGTTATTGGGGCATTTGATGCACTGAATGAGGTACATCACATGTTGAGAAGGCATGTGTAGGATCTGTGGAACTTGAAAGATGGGTTGTGTGGGGTATTGATCATTAGAGCAACAGAGACATGTCTGCAGGTTTTGCATATGGTATTCTGGCAGGATCTGATGATGGTTTGAGTTGATGTGTTCATGTCTGTGGGGAGCTTGCTTCTCATGATGAGCTGAGCAAGGCTGGAGGATTGATGGGACCATATCCTGAAATAAATCTTTCCCCAACTTCCTCTCTGACCCTCAAACAACCCCCCAAACTCAACTCATCTCATCAGAAGAAAGTTCCCCAGAGACAGAGGACACCAACTCAAACCCTCAGTTTCCCACTTCATTTTAAGTGATCTCCTACAGCAGGGCTTCTCAAAATTGGGGTTGGAACCCTTCAGGGGGTCACGAGGTCATTACATGGGGGGATGTGAGCTGTCAACCTCGACCCCAAACCCTGCTTGCCTCCAGCATTTATAATGGTGTTAAATTAAATACACTGTTTAATATATTTATTAGGTGGGGTCGCACTCAGAGGTTTGTGATGAGAAAGGGGTCTCCAGTAAAAAAGTTTGAGACCCACTGTCCTACAGCATGTATGAACCTCTTATGCTTAACAATCTGTCCCAACTTCTATTTAGCTCTGGTTACCTTCCCCAGATGTGAAGAAGAGCTCTATGAAGCTCATAAGTTTGTCCCTTCCACCAACAGAAGTTGATCCAGTAAAAGATCTCACCTACTTTGTCTATCTCTTATAACTTTAAAGAGAGAGAGAGAAAGGGATAGGAAACATAATAGCTTTTTAATTTATTTAAATCTTAACTTTAGTCTTCCATTATTGCCAAAGTTTTTTTTTTTTGCAAGCAGAAGTTTAACATTAACAGAATTAATGTAAAGCTTTTACAAATCTGTTTGCCTAGCAGTAAAGTTCAATAAATCTTTAGTGACCCTGACAAATGTTTTCAATGAGTTTAATTTTTTGGAGAATAAAGGATGTAGAGACTGCTGGCAGCTGTGAAAGCAGACAGAATAACGACTTTCTAACACCACTGTACACCACTCCTCTGAACTAAAAGACTATAGTATGGAAGAGCAGAGTGTTTCAACCTACATGCAGATTCAGTCTCATTGTGTTGCTGAACAAAGAATAAGAATGGAACTGACTGATGAGGATACCTAATTGGTTTATTTTATAGTAATTTTATAGACTGAGTTTTGATCCATTTGATGAAGAGTTGGGTGCCAGATGCGTAAAAGGAAGCTGTTAAAGACACTGAGACACTCCCGAGTCTTATTAGCATTTAGCTTCAACTGATATACTACATATATGAGAGCAGTAAGAGAACACTTCAGACTTCATTTAAAAAAATAGTGGCACATTCCTTATGCGGAAAAGAAAATCATGGTCTCCATCCCTTATAACAATCTCACAAAAGTATCTCTGTTGCACTGCATTTTAGGCAGTGAAATGTTTATGTACAAATGTATTATGAGTTCCATTGTGCTTTTGAGCACAGACCTGTGTTCAGGGCTGTGTCAAAACAGAGAACTAGTTCAGCAGGGGACATTTCCACAGCCAAGTGACCTAACCTTGGAAATTGAGATTTTTTTAATGGATATGGAGTACTTATGGCACTTTAGAGACTAACAAATTTATTTGAGCATAAGCTCACAAAAGGTTATAAATTTGTTAGTCTCTAAGGTGCCACAAGTACTCCTTTTACTTTTACTTTTTGTGAATACGAACACGGCTGCTACTCTGAAACCTGTCTTTAATGGATATGTGAAATATATAATTGCAGTAATTGTAGTGGTGCTCTCTAAGACTTTTATTTGGGATTCGCATTCCTTTGGCATTAGCATTAACAGAAACAAATACAAGACTATTAAACAATTTGACTAAGATCCTTTCCCTTCTCAGTTGCCCAAATTTCAGTCTTTTGTGTCTCTCTGGATGTCATTTTGCTAGTTCTCCAGTTTCAATAATCTTCCAAGGAGACAGAAATCTGAATTTCTAATGTAAAGAAGCCAAGAAAAAACTCATTGAACATTTATTCTGGATGTAGCTCTTACTGTATGAGAATTATCTGTTGATTTCTTTGACATCAACTTGCCGTTCAAACTCAACCCTCTACTATGCATTGCAACTTCCACTGACCTCAATGAGTGGTGCATGCACATACTAAAGAGTACATTTTTGGTTCAAAGAGAAAATAGAACCATATTGTGTCAGGCCCTAGTGTGGATGGGCACATGGAACCTCTTTTCTACCCTTCTTTTTTTCTATCGCACAGGGACTCGGTAAGATCTCAGTCATGAAGATCTCCTAAGTTCAAGGGCTGTCCCAGGCTAGCACTGGTAGTCGGTATAAAAGGAGTGTGGACATAGGCCACCATGTCTTTCTGCTCAGGAGAGCACAAGGACAACAGTTGTGCCCAGCTCCTTTTAGTTACTGTCTTTTTCTTTCTTTCTTAATTAATGGAAGCTCCAATAAATATTGTATTTTGCCTTCTAATATTGTATCATGCATCCTACAACAGATGTATCTCCCAGCTTTTAACTACATTTATTATTTGCTATATTTTGCATTTATTATTGCTATACATTTTCATTCTGACTATTATGCTGTTGTTCATTTAGATTAAATTAAATGTTGGTATCAGCTGTAACTTTGTCCTCCTGTTATTAGAAACCCTTTCAGTGGCCCAGCTTAGATAAAAACATGTGTGAGCCATGCTTGGGACAAACTGTATCCAAATAAAATATAGAATATAATGTGTTTAAACCACTGAGTAGCTAATGTAGACTAAAATGTCTGTTTCTATTCCAAGCTGCACAAACCAATTATGCAATATTAATAGATTACATTCCTACCAGCAGCTCCATCAAAACATCATGTCAGATAGTACTGGTACTGGAGAGCTTTGTGCTTTATACTGCTGTTGTATTTTGATACTATGCAAAGGCTATTCTGTTGCTTCATTTTGGAGACTTCTAGTGATACAAAATTGTTGGTTTTCTTCGGGTAAAATAAATTTTGCTGTATTCACTCTGGATCCAGCTCTGCAAGGTATTGTGTTCTCTCAGCTGATATAACATCAGAGGAAAGTGAGGGCACACAGCACCTTTCAGAATTGATCCCTTCGTTATTTTCCATGTTTATTTTCATGTCTTATCCTTGAGAAAGGTTTCATTAAAAAAACAAAAATCCTTCTCCCCAATTCCAAAAAGCAAAGAAGGAAGCTTTAGCTTTTCTTCAGCAAGTGTTATTTGTAGTGAAGCAATGGTCACCACTGGATAAAATAACTAAATCTGTATTTTGAATATTGTATGTCACTAGTATCCAACCTGTAGTCCTTGAAGACATCTGTGTAGGGAAGAATGTGTGTATATGATTATTTCTTGAACATGTGTTCCTGAGGCATGCCCTACAACTATTGAAATGGATACGTTTGAATCAGCTCTTGTGCTATGGGGAGGAAGTAGAGGATGCTTCCTCACCACATGTTCCCACTACTTTCTCTGCAGCCCCAAGAACAGCTGTGATGTTAGCAGTGTTGCCAACTTTTGTGATATCTAGTGTGAATCTTGCAGTATTTGCTATTTTACAAACTCCAGCTCCTGGAATCATGTGATGACTTGAAAATCTCAGCTTTCATTAGAAAAAGTAAATAGCCCTTATATTTATAGACAAAAGCTTGTAAATGTGAATTATAAAGATTCAAAAATAAAAAGAACCCAAGTTTTATTTTTATTTGGCTTAAAATTAATCTCATGATTTCTGAATGCTTCGTGTAGTAAGCTTGGAGCCCTTTGAGAAACAATTGTCCATTTTCAACTGCAATCACTCATTATTCTTATGTCAGGGTAATTGACAAGAAGAAGCTTCTGTGTGGTTTCTGCTTCCTTTGCACCACTTGGGGAAGGTAAAGGGATCAGAACAGCACAGAGAATCTGCTCCAAAGTATTATTGGTTGTAGTTGCTTGACCTGCTTTTACAATAGCATTTGTCCCTCAGGCTGAAAAGATTGGACATTGTACATGTTGCCCACTTCCTACACACTACAATTACCTATTTTAGGTACTTTTGTCTCATCACCTTTCCCCAATTCCTCAATTATAACTCTGGAGTTTTGGATTTATAGCCTTTGGGCTGCAGTAAGTCTTGTGTACAGCTCCACTATGGGGAACATAGACGAGATACTTGAGTTAGGTATCTTGATACCTTGAGTTAGGTAGTTTTTCTCCTGTAAAACCAATGAAATACAGAAAGTGGAGGGACGATTTCTCTGCTGCTTCTATCCCCCATTTACAACTGTGGTGAAAAGACTTCAGCCCAATGAACTCTTCTTCCTTTCTCTGAGCTCCATATCAAATATGTCAGTCAGGGAGACATCTTGCTCTGGATGTTCTATTTGTTTCATTGGATGAAGCATCTAGCAGAGGCCTAGGAAACTGAGGGGGGTTTTGGTGCAGAGGGCACAGTACATTGTAATGAAAGACTTAATTCTTATGAGCTATTCTGTTACTCTGCCCCTGGGATGGAGGCAGGTTGAAGAAGCAGCATAAGGCAAAAGTTGGTTTATATCACTGCTTCCATGGGGAAAATGTTCAGTTGAATAAAGAGCAGACTTTATAGCTGCATAGCTTGAGAGGCTTATCTAATGTTAAATCAAGAGCAGCCATGGAGCTAATTTGGGGCTGCATAGAGTCCTATATATCTAAAAGTATTAGCACTCCAGTTTCTTATACAAGGCCATAAAAATTTACACAGGGTTAAAACTTGGCATCATACAGGATTCAAATCTTAAATAACACTTAAAACTCAAATTATTTTTAAAAAAATGTTTAACCCAACGCATAAGCTTGTTTTAAATTTAATTTTTGCACATATGTTGGATAATTGTGTAAGGCGGGGTGCAGGGTGCAAAGTTGACTGTATTTGGACTGAACAGTATACTTCGTATCCTGTTTTATTTTTTAAAGTTGAATTCATTAAGTAAAGAAGGATAATGCATAGTAATTCCTTAATCTTTTCAGTTAATAACATTTCCTCCATTAACGTAGGTTCTGAAAAATCTAATCATTCACTTACCTTTGGGACATTAATTGGAAAGGAGCCTTTCTGAATGTTTATGTAAATAAAGCTCAGGGAAGGGGTTGTCTTTTAATTACGTATTTACCCAAGGGAGTGGAACTCCATGTTCCTATCATATTTATAGTAGATGATTTTTCAGTCACAAAATGTGAATATACCATCAACTCTTCACTTTTGTATTTTTCGTTTTTAAGTATTTCATTTCAGTGCTATCTGAATGCATTTTATATGAGTTAATTTGACATATGAAAAATAAAGCTGGATTATATTAGCTGGGTCAGTGTAGTTACCTCACTAAAAATCTGAAACAGTATCCTCTCGTGTTTGTTTCAGATTTTAAAACCCATTGTTCATATCTTTGTGTATTTATAATAAAAATTGAGCCTGTCAAGGAGAAGAAAATTAATGTAGCAAACATGTTAGTAGTAGAATTGTTGATTTAAGCTCATCCACTAAGACGACATATCCTGCTAGAGAAATGGGATAGCAAGTTACTGGTGAATAAACCAAATCTACTGCTAAGTCTTGAAGGACCATAGTGCTATTTTAAGTAGAGTGTACTTGGAATAAAGCTTGAATTTTGTCATTAGTATTCCTGAGCAAGCGAACCGAAGGTTAGCAAGATAATTAAAGTAGTTTGCCAATGAGCAGAATTTTTAAGCAACTTGTTAATAGATACACTATTTTGATTTCAAATGACTGCCAAATCCTGTTAATCCTGTTTCAGAAGTCTAACTCCATGCTAGAAGATGAGGCCAGCTATGTGAATAAAAGCCAGCTGACAAAACAATATTGTAGAGAGAGAAAGAGGAAAAACATATTTGGAAATGTCAGAAATTTTATCTCCTGAGTCGTTTTCTACTGATTTGTAGATTTTATGTTTTAGAATACTTTGAATTAGTGTAGCATGGAAATAATACCAGTTTATTAAAGATTAATTCATGCCAAATTTTAAAAGCAGTATATTCTTAACCTTATCTTTTACTTAACCAATGCTCCTAACGTGTCTGAAGAAGAGCAAAACACTATGGTGTGAAAGTACAAATGCCAAGAGACTTTGAATCCCTTCCAAGAAGTTATATTGGATTCCAGAGTAGCTCGATGTAGTCTTTTGGAAACAATTCAGGCCCCTGGATCCATCGTTACAAGACCAGATACTCCTTCCAACGCCCCGTGTAAGAAGTGAAAACGGGTTTACAGCCTGTCATATAGCCTTCCAACATAGAGCTTGGAACAGTGGCTGTGGAACTGCCCTCTAGCATACCAAAGGTTTGGGGTGTGGATACCTTCCCCCTGCTTAGTTGCCCACACAAAGTTTATTAATTTGGCACCGTGCATGGAATGGTGTTGAATTTAACCCTGAGAGAACAGGAAGTCAGAATTTATTGATCACACTATAGATAATGAATTATGCTATACATAAATATTTTATGAAAAGAATTATCTAGTGAAACTTGGTGACTGTCCTGCATTCCAGACTGTGATTGTCACTTCAGTGCACATTTTGAGCATTGCTGGAGCAATTTAGAAAAGCTTTTTACCATGCAAATTAAATTTGCAGCACACATATTCATATCTGCACATATATGAAATGAAAGTAATGTTTGATAGGAAAAAAAAAATCTTCCCCCATATAGTCAGTGCCTGTCTAAGGTACAAATTGTGCTCAGTGAAAAAAGATACAAGGAAGTCACTTCTATATATCCTGTTTTATAAGTGGATTTGGAATGGAACATTTTCAAATGGTTGCTTTTTTTTTTTTTACTTGAACTCCATTCCCATCCATGAGTTTGTTTTGAACTTTGAAATGTACACTTCCTGTCACCACTAGAAGTTCACTAATTAGAAGTTGTTTATATGCAGCGTGAATTAAGTTTAAAGGAAAAAGGGAAGAGGAAGGAATATCTATAATAGCTTGTGTAGTTCTGGGGTGTAGCAGGTTTAATTAACAGATTTATGGTGTCAAAACAAACTAGCTGTAGGAGATGATGTGAAAGACTGGGATAAAGTTGGAATCCTGCTTTAGACAAAAAGCCATCTCTGATGTGCTGATTATGAATGTTGATTTGATTATTGGTGCCATATTAGGAACCTTTCTATCCTAGATCTGTTAATACCACATAGGCTGAATCCTTCAGTGTGATCCTTTAATTTTCCACTGTTCAAATCGTACAAAGTGGTCGGATTCTGCCCAGAAATGGCCAGCAGATGTTTCCCCTTTGCGGGGGGACATGCCCCTGATGGAGGTGGCAGCAATGCCTCTGGTACTCTTCCCCTGATGTAGGAAATGTGCTGAGTATGGCAAAGCAGAGCTCAGTTACAGTGATTCTTCAGTGGTAGTAAGTCCCTTTGGCCCTTTACACTGGGAGTAGAAGCTAGAGCAGCTTCTCCGCTGCTCTCACTAATGCCAGGGCTGGTCTGGAACTGAGCTGATATCAGTTCCTTCTCCCTGCCTGCAGGGAGCTGATATTAGTTCCTTCTCCTCGTTCTTTTGCTGAACAGAGAACTTAGATACACAAGAGAGTGGATTTGGTCCCCTTTCCCCTC
The DNA here is from genome assembly GCF_965140295.1 of Lepidochelys olivacea. Taxonomy (NCBI): domain Eukaryota; kingdom Metazoa; phylum Chordata; order Testudines; family Cheloniidae; genus Lepidochelys; species Lepidochelys olivacea. Next base: position 199,181,170 of record NC_140413.1, on the reverse strand, counting down.
CCCCTCCCCCGTATCTCCCACTTTGCAGATTTTTAAAAATTATTTTATTATGGTATTATAATTGTAATACCGTAGTCATGTAGGGTTGCAAGGGGCCTGGTTTTCAACTGGAAAGTCCAGTTGAAAAGGGGACCTGGCAGTATCTGGTCACTGTGGAGCAAGGGGAGGCGCCAGATCATTAACCCGCACCGGTGCCTGCTCAGCCAGGGCTGCCTCTTACCTGCAGGCAGGCTCCTTGTAAGGCTGCAGCAGGTCCTGTCCCAGCCCTGGAGCAGAGGGAGCTCAGCTGGGGGAGGAGGGAGATGGAGGTGATCCAGCGAGCAATGGAGGGAGAGGAGCAAGTGACGGAGGTGGGACCGTGGGGGGGAGAGGTGGAGAAGGGGGCAGGGCCTTGAGGGAAGTGGTAGGGCAGCGGGCTGTGCCTCAGGTGTCCGGTTAGCAGCTATTAGAAAGGTGGCAACCCTATAGTTACGGTTGTGTGAACAAATTAATTTTAATCCCCTGCAATAAGGTGCAGATAATTTTGAGATAAATACTCTTTGGGTTCAAATTTCTCATCCTCTCGATGGTGACCATATATAATATTGTGTGTGTATATGTATATATGTATAAAATTGATTACATTTGTTTTGTGTTTTTGCTTTTTTAAAGCGAATTTTAGTATTTGTGAAAGATGATAGAATGAAGGCCCTGGAGAATCAAGTCCTTTATTGATCCAAAGAAGAGGGGTAGTCTGGGCAGCAGCAAACTTTCCCACACCATCCAGTGGATGACATGGAGAGACTAACTCTGGCAACAGGAAGGGTGTGTGGGAGGCCCCAACAAATGTGATTAATTTAGATTGCTAAATAAAATTTGCAGTTAGCTAATCTCTGTAATTGCTGTATTCAAGATATTTCCTATAGTGAGGGCACAGAAGTAAAAGGGATGGCTACATATGCTGACGAACTGTCCACAGGAAACTCAACAGAGGCCACTAATATTTGGCTTCACTGGAATTATTCAAATGTGCAAAATGAGCATTTCACCAGTTGAGATGTTTCACCATTTTTTTCAACTATTTTTCTGCTCTAGTATTTTGAAAGCATGTGTAAGATGGGAGATAGATACTCTATGAACCATATGTAGGGTTGGCAACTGTCTAATCACGCAAACCCAAACACCTTTGTCCCACCCCTTCCCCTTGGCCATGCCCCTTCTCCGAGGCTCTGCCCCACTCACTCCATCTCCCCGCCCCCACATCACTTACTCTCCCCCACCCTCACTCACTTTCACCGAGGTGGGGCGGGGGCTGGGGTGCGGGAGGGGTGTGGGGTGCAGGCTCTGGGAGGGAGTTTGGGTGCGGGAAGCGGCTCAGGGCTGGGGCAAGGGGTTGGGTGTGGGAGAGGGTGAGGGGTGTGGGCTCTGGCTGGGTGGTGCTTACCTTGAGCGGCTCCCAGAAGTGACTGGCACGTCCCTCTGATTCCTAGGCTCAGGTGGCTCTGCACGCTGTCTCTGCCTTCAGGCGCTGCCCCCGCAGCTCCCATTGGCTGCAGTTCCTGGCCAATGGGAGCTGCAGAGTCTGCGCTCGGGGCAGAGACAGCTCGGTCGCTTCTGGGAGCTGTGCGGAGCCAGGACACGTAGGGAGCCTAACTTAGCCCTGCTGTGCCACCAACCGGACTTTTAGCGGCCTATTAAATTGGTTTCAGCAGCAACCAGGAAAGTGATTCTGGAAGACTCCTAGCCAGTCCGGGAGTGTTGGCAGCCTTAAGTCCATATGTATGCATTTCTTAATAAATGGCATTTAAAATGCCAACCATGCTGCCTCATTAATAATAATACTTAGCATTGATAGAGCATTGTTCATCTTCAGATCTCAAAGATGTCTACAAAGGTGGGTAGTGATGATTAATCCTAGTTTACAGGTGAGAAAAATGAGGTAGATAAGTTAAATAACTTTCCTGCATCTCCGACAGCAAAATAAATCCAGAGCTGATGCTAGAACTCCATTTGCCTGACTCCCAGTCTTTTCCCCCTGCCAGCTGGGCCACACATGCTGAATCATTTTTTATATTTGTCACAGCTGTGGTAGTATCCTTGTACTTTTTATTTTAGCCTTATTTTGAGAATGAATAACTCTGGCGTATATGTTCACTAATACTATATATTCAACCTGGGAGCGGGGGGCCCTCAACTGACCCAGCAAGGACTAATCCCTGCACAAGTGCCCCCAGGACCATAAACATACAGGGGAATCTCCACACTGCATTGTAAGGGGTACTTCTCCCTCAGCCACATGGACTTAGGGGAAGAAAGAAAAACTCCAAGATGAAAACTCCTTGGGAACAGAGACTGAGATGGGAGGAGAAGATACAGAACAAGTTGCAGCAGCGGCTTTCAGATGCTTCTGATGTCATAACCTCTCCCCCGCCCCTTTCCCAGTTTTTGTTCTAGCCATTCCTTCCCCTCTGATCACGGGCTGTTTACTCCAACCCCCCTTTTTGCCCCTTCCATCGCAGTCACTTTACTTCAGCCTCACTTCACTGGCCCTCCATTCCCCTCTCCTTTCTTCTCTACCTCGTCTCTTTTTCTTATCTCCCTTCCATGTTCCCTCTCATTTCTTTTTTATTCCTCCCCCCCCCATCCTTTTTGTCTGTTTTATTTGTGTAAGTAGTGTCAGGATGAGCTCCACCCTGACATCCGGTGGTGAGGTGTGGCAAGTTGTGGAAAAGAACTTCAGGGGCCGATCTCATTTGCATAGGCACACCCACCCCGCCAAGAATGAGGCCATAGCTGCCCAAATGGTCACTTTGGCTGCTGTGGGATCCCCAGTGATTCTGTTATTGGGGCAGGAAGAATAAATTGTTATTACCCTGATTATGGGAACTGTGCTTGGAACTGTACTTGGCCTTTTGTTATGATGGAGGGACTCACCATCAACTAAGTAGCGCTCGCTAGGCGAGGGTCATGGGTTTTAAAACTGTGAATTGAGAGAGGCTGGGGACAAGTATTAATACTTGGTGGCATGGGCCCTACATGCTAATTGCACTTCCTTCTCTCTCTACTGTGGAATATCAGGGCTAATTTTGATTCTATTAGGAGTCGAGTTACAGGCTGCTGAGCTCACTTTGGGCTAATGGTGCACCAGCACTGAGGCTCCCCTACTACAAGCTGAATTCACCTAAGAGCTGAAATCACTGAGCGTTGTGTTAAGTAGTGGGGGAGCCTGAAGAGATAGTGTGGAGCAGTTCGTGGGACGGCTGGAGCGCCTTGTGGACAGGCTGGTGCAGCAGTTCATAGGACGGTGGGAGCTGCTGGTGGGACGCGGAGCAGTTTGTGGGCCACGGAGCTGAGCGAAGGAATTCGTGGGGCGGCTGGCGGAGTGGAGTGGAGCGGAGGCCTATGGAGCTGTGGGGCGGTCAGCTTCAGATCGTGTAAGGTGCCTCTTACCCCCGTCCCGTCTCCACCCAGGTTGGGAGGTAAAGCTCCGCAGATAAACTTTTGAACTCTGGGGCTGCCCTGACCAGGGACAGAGACTTTTGGGTCATTGGACTTTTGGGACTTTGGGTGATTTGGGGTTGCTGGACTCAAGAACCAAAGGGAAAGGGGCATGCCCCAATTTGCTTGGGGTGGGTTTTTTTGCTCCTGGGTTGTGTTATGAATCCTGTTGGTGGTGTTTCTCCAACATAATGCCACATTGTTTCTCTCTGTTATTAAAAGGCTTTTTGCTACACTCAGGCTATGTGCTTGTGAGAGGGGAAGATTGCCTCTTGGAGGCACCCAGCGGGGGTGGTATATATTTGTCCCAGGTCACTGGGTGGGGGCTCGAGCCGGTTTGCATTGTGTTATTGGAATGGATCCCCTAGAGATTGAACCCGACCCTTGTTGCTGCCAACTCTGACGGGCAGAAGGGTTACATTTGCTTAAACTGTAAGCTCTTTGGAGCAAGGACCTTCTGCTGCTGTGTATGTAGGTTCAGTGCCTGGCACAATGGGGGACCTGAGCTTGTTTAGGGTATAATCATTTTGGTTAAACATTTGTCGAGTATTTACAGAGCTTTAACACAGAGTGCAGGGATCCAATACTGCAAGGTGCCAAGTACCTCCTGCAAGTCTCTGAGCATGAATTCCAGCTCCCAGGGAGTTGAGGGTAAGAGGCACGTTACACTTGCCAGGATTGAGCTCTGGTGCTGTAACAATACATTTCAATAGGAGCAGAGGTAAATGAGTGCTGAGTGCTTTTGAAAATTCAACCCCTATAGTTTAACCACATGTCTGAACTATGTTGTTGATTAGCTAGACAAACATGTCTCCAAAGCAGACATTTCATTTATTGTGTAAATACTATGCCTTTAAAAATATATGTATAGATATTTACTTTACTTAATAGACTGAGTCGTTCCAGTCTATTTGTAATCAGAATATTCTTTTTAAAAACACTTCAGAGATTTCTAGACTTCATCATCTTAATAAAGAACTAATTTAAAACATTGTAAACTCAGAGTATGTTATAAAATTAAATGTTCTTAAACTAGCTTTTTCAGCATACATTATTTTAATAAAATTAGATTAATAAATCTAAGGTGTTTTAATAAAACTGGTGTAATATTAAAGGTACAAACAATTATTTTATATATTATACTGAAGTTAAATGTAGAAAACATCTTGCCAGAAGCACATAAAACTTGATTTTATATTCTGTTACTTGCTTGGAATACATATTCATTTGTTATGGTAAAATGTCAGAAACAGACCAGGTCTGGAAGTGCTTATTTAGCTGAAGAAAAATATGGGAACAATATCATGAATACTAGCTGTGTCAAACTCTGGAGTCATTCTTTAAGATTTGCTTTGAAAATTAAGCTTTTAACACGGAGCAACTGGCTCAGTCAAATATCGTGTTACTGCAATTTTATTGCTTGCCGTATTTTTCTTGTATCAAATGGCTACTGTAACTAAATCTTGTTCCTCCTTTAGTGGCCTCAGGACAATGGTTTCACAGACTCTTTTAAAGAAAAAAGCTACAATTATTGTTTCAATTGTTTTTGCTTTGCTTCACGTGGAGGAAAAAATGCCTCCCTTTCTTTTTGTTCTTTCCTTTGGATATTTTAGCTTTATCTTTCATTTTGCAACTGGTATTTGTCTAAGTAGAGTCTCTTCAGTGTTTAAAAATAGCAGTGACAAAATACATTTTCAATTTGCTATTTGAACTGCATTTCATGGTACACTCAGCAGTATCTAATCATTATTGAGGATGAAGTAATATAATAGTTTGTTCCAAATTATACATGATCTAAAAATTGAATATTTCTGTAGCAAATGATCTCCTGATTGTACTTGTGTTCTTTGTAGTAATGATCTTGCAGCAGGGAGTAATAAACCAAAATGGCTCGTATAGGATTCCACAACATGTTTGAGTGCCTTCAACACAAGCCAACTTGCCCTGGGAATTGAGAGCATTCAACACCTTGCAGGATGAGGGCTTTTTGTGAGTGACAAACCTAAACAATTATATGCTTGTACATTTGGAGTTTGTAACCTACCATAATAGAAGATGGTGGAGGTTTCTGTTTACATTGAAAAGAGATCAATGTTAACACATAACAGATGGGTGGTATCAAGAGAAAGTTTGCTAACACAATATTCATCCGTAAAGACCTGCTAATACCTTGTGGAAAACTTTGAAAAATTAGTTTAAATATATTAAAGGGTTCTAAGTGACACACACTCTCTCCTTCATCCCAAAGCATCTTTGGAGATGCAGGGAGCAGTATAGTGTTGCCATTCATTTCTGTCCTTCGTTGTTGCTCCATTTTGCCAAGTCTGGTCATGTGCCTGTGACGATGTCCTGACAACTAGTTAGTGGATGGCCTCAAGGTCCCATTGACGTTGATTGTGTTTGCATTATTTTCTTCAGTGTCATATCATCTGTCTTCTACAGTGTCTCTACCATGGTAATCTTCTCAACTGTAGCCAATCTCATACCCTGATTTTATGTCCTACTCTCCTTCTAACTTCTTCTTTTGTCTTAAAAATTATTCCACTTTATACTTGCCATTTTTTGGAGAACTCTCATCTCTACAGTCTCCAGCCTTTTGATGTCTATTTCATTTAATGCAGCTTTTTCCAGACCATATAGTAATATAATTAGTATATTGATATGACAAATTTTCACTTTGGTACCAAACGCGATGTTTTTATCGGTCCATAATTGTATCACTTTCTCTGCTGCACTTGTGGATAATCTTGATAGATTCTTCAGCACTAATCAAGTTTCCTAGGTACACATAAGATTATGTTTGGTTTATGACTTCCCAACTGCTGCATCTCGAAACTTTATTGTTCCTTTTCCAAGTTGCAAACACTTAATCTTCTTTTTATTGTAAATCCAAGTCAACCACACCAATTTTCCAAGGTAACAAAGAGTAGCATCTTTAATCCACATGTCTGTCAATTGTACGTTATCTGCATGAACTAAGGAGCTTAGCTCTAGATAATCCAGTGTCACTCCCTCCAACTCATTTAACCTTCTGTCCAGTTTAAGAATATGATGAAAAGTGATGGTGATTCCATGCCCCCTTGTCTTACACCAGACTTTGAACCAGTTGCTTAGTTTTCCACCAACTCTGAGGGCACTACAGGCATCTTTGTACATAGCTTTTATAATTGCAATCACAGGTGCTGACTTTGAAATTTGCTGGGGGGTACTTGACCCCAGGCCCCACCCCCACTCCACCCCTTCCCCCAAGGCCCTAATCTCATCTGCCTCTTCCCACCCCTACCCCACTCCCACCCCGCCTCTTCCTTCCATGTTCCGCCCCTCCCCTGAGTGTGCCGCATCCTCGCTCCTCTCTACAGAGCCTCCTGCATGCCGTGAAACATCTGATTGCATCTGGCGGGAGGCATAGGGAGGGAGATAGAGGTGCTGATGAGCGGGGCCTGCTGGTGGGCAGGGGATGTTTTGATAAGGGGGCTGCCAGTGGGTGCTCAGCACTCAACTTTTTTTCCCTGTGGGTGCTCTAGTCCCAGAGCACCTATGGAGTCAGCATCTAAGATTGCAATTATCTTATCTGGGACTCCATTTAATTTTGCTACTTTTCATAGTGCTTCAGCAAACATCTTTAAACTAGGGCTGTCAAGCAATTAAAATAAATTAATCCCGATTAATCATGCAATTAGTTGTGCTGTTAAACAATAATAGAATACCATTTATTTAAATATTTTTGATTTTTACATTTTCAGATACATTGATTTCAATTACAACAGAATACAAAGTGTACAGTGCTCACTTCATATTTATTTTTATTACAAATATTTGCACTGTAAAAAAAACAAAAGAAATAGTATTTTTCAATTCCCCTATTAGAAGTACTGTAGTGTAATTTCTTTATCATGAAAGTTGAACTTACAAATGTAGAATTATGTACAAAAAACCCCTATATTCAAAAATAAAACAGTGTAAAACTTTAGAGCCTACAAGTTCACTCAGTCCTCCTACTTGTTCAGCCAACCGCTCAGACAGACAAGTTTGTTTACATTTGCAGGAGATAATGCTGCCTCTTCTTGTTTACAGTGTCATCTGAAAGTGAGAACAGGCGTTCGCATGGCACTGTCATACCTGGCATCACAAGATATTTACGTGCCAGGGGCGCTAAAGATTCATATGTCCCTGCATGCTTCAACCACCATTCCAGAGGACATGTGTCCATGCTGATGACTGGTTCTGCTCGATAATGATTCAAAAGAGGGCGGACCAATGCATGTTCATGTTAATTATCTGAATCAGATACCACCAGCAGATTGATTTTCTTTTTTGGTCATTCAGGTTCTGTAGTTTCCACATTGCAGTGTTGCTCTTTTAAGACATCTGAAAGCATGCTCCACACCTCATCCCTCTCAGATTTTGGAAGGCACTTCTGGTCATAGGCACCAACTTCTCCTGAAGCCAGTGGGTGGTCGTGCCCCCTGCCCCGCCCCCGTTCCAACCCCATCCCCACCCCAACTCCGCCCCCTCCCTGCCACTGTTGGACTCCTTCCCCAAATCCCTGCCTCTTCCTCGTCTCCTCCCCTGAGCGTGCCGCATTCCCACTCCTCCCCCCACCCTCCTACAGCTGGTTATGACGCGAAACAGCTGTTTCGCGGTGGCAAGCCTGGGAGGAGAAGCGGGGACATGGTGTGCTCAGGGAAGGAGGCAGAGGTGAGCTGGGGGGTGGGGGTGGGGTGGGAGCTGGGGTGCTGGTGGGTGCAGAGCACTCACCAATTTTTCCCTGTGGGTGCTCCAGCCCTAGAGCACCCACGGAGTCGGTGCCTATGCTTCAGATTCTTAAACCTTGGGTTGAGCGCAATATCTATCCTTAGAAATATCACATTAGTACCTTCTTTGCCTTTTGTCAAATCTGCAGTGAAGTGTTCTTAAAATGAACAACATGTGCTGAATCATCATCTGACACTGCTATAACATGAAATATATGGCAGAATACAGGTAAAACAGAGCAGGAGGCATACAGTTCTCCCCCAAGGAGTTCAGTCACAAATTTAACAAACACTTTTTTTTTTTTTATTATCAGGCATCATCAGCATGGAAGCATGTCCTCTGGAATGGTGGCCGAAGCATGAAAGGGCATACAAATGTTTAAGCATATCTGGCGTGTAAATATCTTGCAATGCCGGCTACAAAAGTCCCATGTGAATGCCTGTTCTCACTTTCAGGTGACACTGTAAATAAGCGGGCAGCATTATCTCCCGTAAATTTAAACAAACTTGTTTGTCTTAGTGGTAGAAGTAGGACTGAGTGGACTTGTAGGCTCTAAAGTTTTAAATTGTTTTGTTTTTGAATGCAGTTATGTAACAAAAAAAAATCTACATTTGTAAGCTACACTTTCACGATAAAGAGATTGCACTACACTACTTGTATGAGGTGAATTGAAAAATACTATCTTTTTATCATTTTTACAGTACAAATATTTGTAATCAAAAATAATATAAAGCAAACACTATACACTTTGTATTCTATGTTGTAATTGTAGAAAAACATCCAGAAATATTTAATAAACAATAGAATCCCAATTGAAATTTAACAGCACTATTAAAACTGAGATTAATCATGATTAATTTTTTTGAGTTAATCGCGCAAGTTAACTGCAATTAATCGACAGGCCTACTTTAACCCCGCCTTTTTTTTTCTGTTCACTGTAAGAATGTGAATATCTGATCTGTGTAGCTTTGTTCTGGTCTGTAGCCACAGAGTTCCTTGTCTACCACTTCCTCTAAAACTAGCCTTAATCTGTTGACAGTTACTTTTCATCATGATTTATACTTCTATAATTGTTCTGATCAGCAAGATCTCCTTTGTTAAAGATTGTAGAAATATTGCCTTTAGCCAGTCTTCTGGTACCTCTTCTTGCTCCTATATTTTGTTGTATGTTTTGTTTTTTCTAATGCTTTCATGGCACATGTCCTCACGTCTTTTTGTCTATTCCTGCAGCTTTCCCAAGTTTTAATTGGTTCTCTGCTCTTTCTATTTCATCTTCTGATGGTGGGTTCAGTGCTAATATCCATTTTGCCTTGCAAGCTGCTGCCTTATCATAGAATATCAGGGTTGGAAGGGACTTCAGGAGGTCATCTAGTCCAACCCCTTTGCTCAAAGCAGGACCAATCCCCAGTTTTTGCCCTGATCCCTAAATGGCCCCCTCAAGGATTGATCTCACAACCCTGGGTTTAGCAGGCCAATGCTCAAACCACTGAGCTATCCCTCCCCCCCTTCATCTAGCATGTCGTCATATTTGCATCTGGATGAACTGCAGAGTTCAGCACTTTGTCAAAATGCTTATTCTGTACTTCTAGTGCTACTTTGGCATTAGTTGTCAGTTCCTTGGTAGCTGTTAGTTACAGCTTGTATCATTGGTCAAACTGCTTGTTCCATCTTTGTGATTTCTTCATTGTTTTGGATAATTCTTTTACTACTTCAGTCGTGGCTAGTTTACACTTTTCCTGTAATGTTCTTGTTTTATTGCTTATGCAATTTTTCCTTGTTTGCTTATGACTTCCAATAACTTTATCTGCTGTGTTTTGTTTTACTTCTTTAAATATTTGCCATCTGGCGTGTAGTGAGATTTCTCCATCATCACAAATTAATGGTCTGAAACACCCTCCAACCGTCACCTTGTATGCCTCCCTCACAGAGCTAATTTACCAAGATCATATCATTCACATGATATCTCCATCCATTTGCACCCATCTTTTTCTCGGACTTCAACTTAATTTTAATCTTTCCCATTAATAATTCATAATAACTGTACTTTTATAGACTCTAACATCCAACAGTGACTGTCTATACCTTTTACTGTTTAATAATGTGGTCAATCTGATTTTTGGTTTGGCCATCTGGTGACTTTCACGTAAGCTGGTGCATGTCTCTGTGAGGAAACCAAGTACCACCAATTATCAGATTGTACGTCTCACCGCAAAGTCTTAACCTTTCCCTATCATCCTTTGCTGTCCAGATGTCTGTGGTCTAACACTATTCGTTTGTTTACCGTGTTTGCTTCCAACCTTTGCATTCATATCTGTAGGACAACTGGGCTACTGGTTGTGGCTGGAGTAGGGGCAGGAATAGGCACAGGCTGGAGCAGGAGCAGTCTGTTAGAAATACCAGGCAGTTGGGAGAATCCCTGACAATGTAATGATGTTGAGCAGACTGAGTGGTTGCTTACCATATATTTGCCTTGGGGGTTCCCTGGTTAGACCCTTGCTTGTGGATTGGCTGCACCCTTAGGTCTAACAAAGAATTACCTCTGATGACTCATCAGGCTCAGAATACTCCATCACAATATCTTTGCATCAGAAACATATCATATTCAAGAAATCTCATCTAAAATGCTATCCAGCTGTTGGGCAAAGTGAAGGAAAGCATAATTTCCAACTGTGAACTCTCCTGTATCCGGTCAGTGTGTCTCCTGGAGGGCAACAAGGGTAATTTAAAACTTCCTTAATTTCTCCACCACTAGCTTGGTCTGGTCTCGAGTGAATAGGGTTCTAACATGCCAGCTCACAGTATGTGCAGTATGTTTAGCTGTTATCCAAAATCCATGACCATGTCCATTTGTTAGGCCAGCCAATAGCCATATAAATCAGTTTGGTTTGCTGAATTGTTTCTGTAAAAAGTGAGTTTCAGATGATAAGGGCTTGTTAAGCCAGTGCACCCTCTCCAGCTCATGGGAATGACATATCGTAGCCTGCTAAGAAGAGGTATCAGCAGTTTCACCACAGTGTGCTTGTCTTCATCATCTAACGAGCTTGGAGTGTTGGATTTGAATTCAGAGCTTTCCTTCCCCTAGAAAGACTCGCCCAAAGAGGTTAAGAGAGCTCTGTTGGCTCTGGTTTGGAATAGTTTTCCTTCTCCTAGATACTGTTGGGTTCAGGACACCTTATTCTATAATATTCGCTGCAACCCTTTTGGATTTCCCCAAGTGGGCTACCCCCATCCACCACCCGGATATGTGCCTCTATGCCACTGTACCCCAACATAAGGCACACAGGTATTACAATTGTATGTGTAATTTTTATGTAAAAATTAAAAAAAAATCTTTACTGTCTAAAGTGTGCCTCAGTCTCTAAATCTGATGTTCTAAATGTTGATTTATTTGATCTCAGATTCTTTGTTCAAGGATTGTATCTGTTTTTAATTTAAACTTCGGTGTTTTTGCTGTTCAAATACAAATATGTTTTTGTTGCACATGGTGTTTTTATCAAACATTCACACAACTTTACTCTTGAGAAGACAGATAAAGTAACTGATTTCCATTTAATTAAATTAATTTCACAAGAATGCACATTGTGCTATGCTACAGTTCTTTTGCTATGAAGACTTTCTGGTGTTTTCAGGTATAGATAATTCCTTAAATAGGGAAATGGTATTGAAAAACAATCTGGAACTTAAGAGATGAAAAGAAAATCAAATATTTAAGTGTAGGGAGGTCGTAGTCTGGTGTGATGTTTTTACTGTGCTGTGATGCATGGAAGGTAGTGGATTTCTTTGGAGGTGGGGATGGGACTGGATCTCACTTATGGTCTCCGGTTCAAAGGAAAGCTGATGTTGCTGCAGTGTGAATGCCTTTTTAACCTCATCTGCTAGAATCATGTATTATAAATAAAGACACCAGACTGTATTTTGTTTAATGTTCGAACAGAACAGACATTAGTCTATCAGCTTAGCACAGAGGTAGGCAGACTACAGCTTGCGGGCCACATCCTGCCCGGCGAGGCGAGCCCCTGGCCCCTCCCCTGCTGTTTCCCCTCTCCCGTAGTGACGCTGCCGCATGGGTAGCGCAGCTGGCTCCGTCCGGGCAGCGGGCCCGCGAGCTCCGGCCACTCTGAGTGGCATGGTAAGGGGGCAGCGGCGGCGGGTAGGGTTTCCCTGGGGGCAGTCATGGGACAGGGAGCAGGGGGTAGTTGGATGGGGCAGAGGTTCGGGGGGAAGGGACCATCAAGGGTTGGATAGGGGGTGGGGTCCCAGGGGGCCTGTCGGGGACGGAGTTGTGGATAGGGATCGGGGGAGGCAGTCAGGGGACAGGGAGCAGGGCGGGAGGTTGGATAGATGTGGGAGACCCGGGGCGCCTGTCAGGGGGCTGGGGTGTGGATAGGGGTTGGGGCAGTCAGGGGACAGGGAGTGCGGGGTAGATGGGGGCAAGGTCCCGGGGGTGGTTTGGGGAGGGCCCGGTCAGGGGACAAGGAGCAGGGGGGGGGTGTTGGATGGGTTGGTGGTTCTGAGAGGGGCAGTCAGGGCATACGAAGTGGATGGGGGTGGGGGCCAGGCTGTTTGGGGAGCACAGCCTTCCCTACCTGGCCCTCCATACAGTTTCACACCCCGATGTGGCCCTCAGGCCACAAGTTTGCCCACCCCTGATTTAGGTACTTGTGATTTGAATCATACACCACACTCATTATGTTTTAAAAGCCAATAGTGAGAGGATCATTATCTACAGAAAGAATTGCAATCTCTCACTAGGTGTACATGGGATCTCTGGTTTTTATTTCTACCCAACGGCATTCGAAAGAAGATACTAAATCTGTTCAGTATTGTCTTGTTTATAGAGCTTTTAGGTATAAATTATTTAACCAGATGTTTAATCAAAGAGAAATGAGTTAAGCACAAATTAACACAGTCCTCATTTATCAAGTATTTAATTCTCAGCAGTAGGCCATTAAAGCAAGTTTTGTTGCTCTCCACAATATATTTAGATATTGGTATCAATTAAATGGAAAGTAGAATTGTGCTTTGGAATACATTAATATGCAAATCAGAGCAGTAACTAATGCAAAAAATAAAGTATTTCAGGTAACATACTGAAGTTGTGTTAACTTATTTCTTAGCATCTCAGCTTGAACATAATTTTCTCTTCCAGTTTCTAGTGGTGGTGTACATGTGAGTACAGTTAGGCATGTGTGTAGACCAGCTGAAGTCAATGGGATAAGTTGAGGAGGTGTATAAATCTTTGCAGGACTTGGGCCGATGTTTGCACCATATTGATGATTTCTGTTCAGCATTTGGTACAAGTCAAAAGAGCTTTGCAATTCAGGGAATTCAGTTGTATCTCCAACAGTCTCCTCAGTCCATGCTATAGTGGTAGCTCATTATTTTCAGCAAAGGGGAGGTACAGGATGTGTCTGTGGGGCATAAGTACCCTTTCTCTGTGTTTTTATTTTAAGTCCAAGCAGTGGCATCATACGAATAGGGTGTATGCCATCCCAGCTTTCCTGAATAATTGTTCCTTCCTGGCAGAAGGAGAGCGAGAAAGATGGCACCAAGACAGTCTTTTGTCAAGAAAGGTAGGTTGGAGAAGAATATGGGAAAGCAATGCCATAAATGAGGGTGTGAGAGGCAAAAATTAAGATGGAAGAAAAAAGGAAATGAAAAGGCAAGGGAAATGGATGTCCCATTCCTTGGTTACTATACTCCATTGATTTCACAATCAGCTTATTTCAAATTGTTTTTCTTTCATTGTTTGCAGGAAGGCAGGGAAACAAACTGTGCTGTCACAGTTTGCATTTCCTTCTGGGCTTGAAGGCTGAAATATCTTGCATGTCAAGAACTGACATCCTGGTGCTTTTGAATGTTCAAGATTGCGTCAACATGAATTCTTTATTCCATAGTAGTCTGGGGTGTTCCAGTGTAAAAGAGTGGAAGTGTAGTCAAAAGTTATGTTAATAGATGTACTACAAATTGTGACAGATGTGGCAATTTCCTGCAATATCCTCCTCCTGAATAACTTTATTGTATTAAGTTTATGTATTATTGTGGGCTGGAATTGTACCTAGGGAGAGGTTAATGCAAATTCTCTCACCATTGGCTATGCGACAACCTAGTCTTTTGAAGTTACACCCTAAAGAGTGGGTCGTTGTCTGCTGATTACATCTTCCCAGACAGAAGATCAGTGGACCAAGAGATGTGAAGAAACAGGCTGATCTCCCCAGTCTAGGTTCTGGTCCTGAATCTGAAACAGTTATAAGAAAAATCCAGTTGTGGGTTTTGAAGGACTAACTACTAGAATCTGAGGTTGGAGTTGAGGTGACCTCTGGTAAGCTTTTAGGCATGCATGTATGTTTTTTTAATTTTTTTTAATATATTTTTTGTAATGCTTTCACCTTAAGAATAAATGTGCTTGATTAGAAAAGCTGTGTGGTAGCTTATAAGTGCTGGCAATTACACAGTTTATAGCTGCTGAAGAGTAAGTAAAGCATAGACTCTCTTCTGTTTAAGCAGTGTGGCTTTCTGGGGATATCACAGTATAGGCAGGAAAGTGCGGAGCCTTAAAGATTGTCTGGTCAGGAGGGAGTGTGGTGCAGGTCTTTGCTCAAGAGAGGTGATGGTTTGGAGCCAGAAGCATACAAATGGGTGCCCTTGGTGGACCAAAGAGGGCGAATACAGGTGCGGTTACCCTGAAACTGTGACACAAATGCCTACAGAAAATTCGTGTCAGCTACATTTATACTTCTGTTGTCCTGAATGTGGGGAGTCATAGGTCATCAGTGTAGGCAAAGGAGCAGGGGAACAGGTATCCTGGACTTCCCCACCCCCGCACAATACAAATAATTTTATATCATTGTTCTAGAATCATGGAATCATAGACTTCAAGGTCAGAAGGGACCATTATGATCATCTAGTCTGACCTCCTGCACAACGCAGGCCAAAGAATCTCACCCACCCACTCCTGTAACAAACCCCTAACCTATGTCTGAGCTATTGAAGTCCTCAAATCATGTTTAAAGACTTCAAGGTGCAGAGAATCCTCTAGCAAGTGACCCGTGCCCCACGCTGCAGAGGAAGGCGAAAAACCCGCAGGGCCTCTGCCAATCTGCTCTGGAGGAAAATTCCTTCCCAATCCCAAATATGGCGATCAGCTAAACCCTGAGCATGTGGGCAAGATTCACCAACCAGACACCTAGGAAAGAATTCTCTGTAGTAACTCAGATCCCATCCCATCTAACATCGCATCACAGGCCATTGGGCATATCTACTGCTAATAGTTAAAGATCAATTAATTGCCAAAATTAGGCTATCCCATCATATCATCCCTTCCATAAACTTATCAAGCTTAGCCTTGAAGCCAGATATGTCTTTTTGCCCCCACTCCTTCCCTTGGAAGGCTGTTTCAGAACTTCACTCCTCTGATAGTTAGAAACCTTTGTCTAATTTCAAGTCTAAACTTCCTGATGGCCAGTTTATATCCATTTGTTCTTGTGTACACATTGGTATTGAGCTTAAATAATTCTTCTCCCTCCATGGTATTTATCCCTCTGATATATTTATAGAGAGCAATCATATCTCCTCTCAGCCTTCTTTTGGTTAGGCTAAACAAGCCAAGCTCTTTGAGTCTCCTTTCATAAGACAGGCTTTCCATTCCTCGGATCATCCTACTAGCCCTTCTCTGTACCTGTTCCAGTTTGAATTTGTCTTTCTTAAACATGGGAGACCAGAACTGCATGCAATATTCCAGATGAGGTCTCACCAGTGCCTTGTATAATGGTACTAACTCTTCCTTATCTCTACTGGAAATACCTCGCCTGATGCATCCCAAGACCACATTAGCTTTTTTTCATGGCCATATCACATTGGTGGCTCATAGTCATCCTGCAATCAACCAGTAGTCCGAGGTTCTTCTCCTCCTCTGTTACTTCCAAGTGATGCGTCCCCACTTTATAGCACAATTTTTTTATTAATCCCTAAATGCATGACCTTGCACTTTTCAATATTAAATTTCATCCTACAGTATTACTATTACTCCAGTTTACAAATCTCACCCACCACATCCAAATCTTCCTATATGATATCCCTGTCCTTCTCCGTATTAGCAATACCTCCCAGCTTCGTGTCATCCACAACCTTTATTAGCACATTCCCGCTTTTTGTGCCAAGGTCAGTAATAAAAAGATTAAATAAGACTAGTTCCCCAAACCGATCCCTGAGGAACCCCACTAGTAACCTCCTTCCAGCCTGAGAGTTCACCTTTCAGTGTGACCCATTGTAGTCTCCCCTTTAGCCAGTTCCTTATCCACCTTTCTGTTTTCATATTGATCCCCATCTTCTGCAATAGATCACGTATTTGAGCATATTGTTACTAGCACTCCTGGTACCCCACTGTGCCAGCCAGTCTACCTCCTCCCTCATCCGCTTTGCTGCCATTCCAGCATGTTCCACACCTTCACCTGTGCTGCAATTGCCATCCAACACATTCCCTCAAACACAGGCTTTACCACAACTTGCTACTCCATTACACCTGATGGGATCTCATTTGAAACTCACTTTTTATAAAATCATCCAGGAATGGAGTGGTTATAAATACTCTTAATGGTTCATTCAGTAATACCTTCATAATGAGACCAGTCACTTGCTTTCTTTAGCTTGTATGTGAGCAAGTACCAGATATTTTCAGTTACCATTTTTCATTCAACTATTTTTCCTAAGACCACTGAAAGTGAGGTAGGGCTCTCTGACAAATTTCAAGTTGCTACCATCTCCCACTGATGATTTACAGCTATCAGGAGAAAAAGACAATATAATGTCAAAAATTGTATATTCCCACTGTCTTCATGAAGAAAGATGAAGCATTTTAGCTCAATGTTTTTTTTTTTTAAATCTCCCATCTGAGAACAAATCTGTCAAATTTTAGCCACAAAAGCAAAAAATTGAACAACTAGAACATAAGAACATAATGGCCCTACTGGGTCAGACCAAGGCTCCATCCAGCCCAGTATCCCCTCTTCCGACAGTGGCCAATGCCAGGTGCCCCAGAGGGAATGAACAGAACAAGTAATCACCAAGTGATCCTTCCCTTGTCACTAAAAGTAACCCCTTCAAATAGAAACTTGTGCAACCTTAACTATAGGTGTTGCTGTGCTCCCTTTATACAATTTATGTCTGTATAAATGTACATGCAAAACCTAATTATAACACAGGCTAAATTTGTTAAATCTGACATGCCTTTGTGTCCTTCATCCTGTTAATGGTGGACTGTACTTTCTCCTGATTTCACAAATCCCTAATTTTTTGGAAATATTAGCAGTCCCCTCTTAGCAACCCTTTAAAAAAAAATTGGGATACACCTTTGTTCAGGGTGTACCACGGATTAGCTATGGTCCTTGGAATTACTTTACCAGGAGAGATTTGTGGTTTATTTTATTAGATAGCTTTCCAATCAATGATCTATACCTGATGTGTCAAAGGAAAGTGAAACATGTCATTACCTAAACATTCAACAGGTGTTTGGAGAGGCAGATGAACATTCCTTGGGCTAGTATTTAAAGAGCATAAAACATGTTGCATCCTGTTGCACTCAGAAGTGTTATTTCTTTTTTGATAGTTTGCTGCCTGCCTACTTGTGCAGTCTGTTTCTTTGATCTGAATAGTTTTTCTTGAAGTGTGAATATTATGTTGGAGAAGACAACTTTCAAAAGTGGCTGGAAACAGCACTGTGCCCTCTGGGTATGACTGAGAATCTGTACACCAGTAAATGATACATTGCATGTAAGTTGATTCTTCAGTAGTTGCATCTCTTGTCACATATCGTAATAGAGAACTGTGGATTTGGAGCTCTGAGAGTGCCTGTCATAGAATGGGATGGGCCTTTATGGGAGGTGGACTTAGCTCCATCTGTCACTGCCTGTCACTGTCAGCTGCCTTTCAGGTGATGGGTATGATGGACAGTAATCAGCCTGCAGGTCATCTGGTCTTTAAATAAAAGGCCAACAAGCAGGTCCATTGAGAGAGAGAGAGAGAGAGACAGGCAGGTAGGTTCCTGTGGGAGACCCTGGGTTTCAGAAAAGGACTTGGTTTATCTGTTTTATGAATTACGGTGAATATGTTCGAATTATGTTGGACTTTATGTTTCTGTCGCTTTAGGAGCCTTATTTTCTGCGTGAGCTGGTGAGTTGGCTCACTGGCTTACAAAGTCCAAAGACATTTTTTTTTCCAATCCGTATCTCCTCATTTAATTCAGTTAAAGAATGGTTGCCTCATTTCCCCCTTTTTCTCATCTTGTAGAAGTGCAAGGGTCAGCAACAGTAAAAGCCCAATATGGAAAGAGCTTGCTTTCAACAGGAGGATAGAATACTTCTCATTTCCTTGATCTACCAAGAACCCTTGGGACTCAGGGCCAGTGTCCTGTACTCTGTGTTCTACTGCTGCTATCTGATAGTCTTAATTATTATTATTATTATTATTATTATTACTTATTATTTCTTATTTGTATTCCAGTACTCCATAGGGACCTACTTAGTTATCAGATCCCTATTGTGCTAGGGATTGTGCCATCACATAACAGAAAGACAGTTCCTGCCTTGAAGAACTTACGTTTTTGGTAGAAGACCAGAGACACCTGGTGGGTGCAACAGACCTTAGATGCAACAGCGAGATGATTGTGAGCAGCATGATAAGTAGGGGTCACAGTATACCAGCTTCAGAGGGGTAGCCGTGTTAGTCTGGATCTGTAAAAGCGGCAGAGAGTCCTGTGGCACCTTATAGACTAACAGACGTATCGGAGCATAAGCTTTTGTGGGTGAATATCCACTTCGTCGGATGCATGTAGTGGAAATTTCCAGAGGCAGGTATAAATATGCAAGCAAGAATCCGGCTAGGGATAACGAGGTTAGTTCAATCAGGGAGGATGAGGCCCTCTTCTAGCAGTTGAGGTGTGAACACCAAGGGAGGAGAAACTGCTTTTGTAGTTGGCTAGCCAGTCACAGTCTTTGTTTAATGCTGAGCTGATGGTGTCAAATTTGCAAATGAACTGAAGCTCAGCAGTTTCTCTTTGAAGTCTGGTCCTGAAGTTTTTTTGCTGCAGGATGGCTACCTTTAAATCTGCTGTTGTGTGTCCAGTGAGGTTGAAGTGTTCTCCTACAGGTTTTTGTATATTGCCAAAATATACCAGTATACCAGCTGTCAATCCACTGTCAAGTAGCTCTACCTCATGCTAACAGCTGGAGACAGCTAAGTTGCTGACAGGCTAGTGGGGAGAAGGAACAGAGATGTCTTTGCCTAGACTGGGGGGTGTAAAGGAGCAGGATCAAAAACCTGATAGCAATATCAGTAGCATAGGTACTTATGCACCCTTGCCACTCTTCTGCAAACCCTGGAGATAAGGGTTGTGTGGTGGTATTCAGCCTCCGCCTCCATCCCCAGAGAGCAAAGGGGCTTGCAGTGTGTGGTGTTTAGATGTTGCCTGTAATTATTAGAATTGGGAGCACTGGCTGTTGGGAGTCTGAAAGGACAGGAAACGGGAAGGAGGGGGGAGGAGTTGAAGAGGCTGAGGGAGAGCTACTGAGGGTGTAGCAGCAGCTTGGAAAAGCGGTTTCCACTTTGAAAAATAAAGTCCTGTTGAAGTTTACTACCTTGCCTGGCTACTACAACACAGTGCACAGTCCCACAGAGGGTGAGGGCAAGATACTAGGGGGAGCAGCTCGTTTCACTCTTAGTGGAATCTGGTTGCCCGCCATATCATTCTTCCCTTAGGCAGGGCTACTGCAGGCCTCTTTGCTGCCTGGATGGTCTTTGCTTCCTGGGACCTAATGGAAGAGATAAATGAAGGGTCTGTATCTGGACAACCCTTTCCCCTCAGCCTTAGTCAGAGTAGAGAAGTTAGTCTCCTCCCGAGATTGGGAAAGGAAAAGGCTGGTCAGATTTGGGTCTTCATTTGAGCAGTGAGAGGGCAGCAAGAACAGAGCAGCCTTATTTGTATGAAAACACAGCCCATGACCCCAATCTCTCATTTTCCTTTGGCAGTGAAACTGTTTCTCTCTCTCTAAGAAAAGGAGTACTTGTGGCACCTTAGAGACTAATAAATTTATTTGAGCATAAGCTTTTGTGAGCTACAGCTCACTTCATCGGATGCATTCAGTGGAAAATACAGTGGGGAGATTTATATACACAGAGAACATGAAACAATGGGTGTTACCATACACACTGTAACCAGAGCGATCACTTAAGGTGAGCTGTTACCAGCAGGAGAGCGGGGGGGGAGGGGAGGGGAGGATGGACCTTTTTGTAGTGATAATCAAGGTGGGCCATTTCCAGCAGCTGACAAGAACATCTGAGGAACAGTGGGGGGTGAGAGGCGGGGAATAAACATGGGGAAATAGTTTTACTTTGTGTAATGACCCATCCACTCCCAGTCTTTATTCAAGCCTAAGTTAATTGTATCCAGTTTGCAAATTAATTCCAATTCAGCAGTCTCTCGTTGGAGTCTGTTTTTGAAGTTTTCCAACGAGAGACTGCTGAATTGGAATTAAATAAATAAATGAATTTTGTTAGTCTCTAAGGTGCCACAAGTACTCCTTTTCTTTTTGCGAATACAGACTAACACGGCTGCTACTCTGAAACCTGTCATATTTCTCTCTCTGTTCTCTGATATTATATAATAACTGTGGCTCGAGCTGTTATGTCAGTCTCCAGGTCCCTTCCCCCTAGTTTTCTTTTGGAAGAGGGCACCTATTCTTTGCCCCACCATCTACTAGTTAGCTTCAAAAGATAAGGTGCGGAGTGGAGGGACAACAGCTTTCTGTTCTGGCATCCCCTCCCCTTTTACTGCAGTGCATGAAGGCATCTTATTCT
This sequence comes from Lepidochelys olivacea, assembly GCF_965140295.1. Lineage (NCBI taxonomy): Eukaryota > Metazoa > Chordata > Testudines > Cheloniidae > Lepidochelys > Lepidochelys olivacea. The sequence goes on along the minus strand of NC_140413.1, from coordinate 199,160,089 downwards.
CTACCCTTCACACCTCCACAATAATGGAAAAGGCCTCCTTGCCTTTTGCCTGCCATTGGCTGCTCAGCAGCTTGTCATTTTCCTGTTGCTGGCATGAGAAAGAGGGTAAGGTACTTTTTGTCTGGAGACAGAAGAGATCTCTCTACAGACCTAAATTGCTTTCTTTGCTCTCTCCTCTTCATATGGATCACAGCTACTTGTTAAGTTATCAATCCCAGTTATTTTTTTAACTTGCCACAGGAAATTTATCAACTATTTCTGCATATCCGAACACACATACAGTATTATTGCCAGTTTTATACAGGGTTGTGAAACACAGTAGTCTAATAAAAACTTAGTTTAATTAAATTCCATGTTTTAAATCTAGCCCTTGATTGTATAATCAAAGAGCTTTCGCTGACGTAATATAATGAAGTTAATTAAAATGTGCCGTTTAATTTAAATTCTTGTGCCCTTTTCTTCTAGAGCCTTTAGGGATCCTGCCGTATGTTCAGTTTGCAGGAATAGATTTTCAGGGTGTTTGGGCTGGGCCACACCCTCCCCCTTCAGCAGTCATCTAGCCAAAGGTACTCAAGGGCACGATAGTTTATTTCATTTAGAACTCTTGATTGTGTGCTTTTCACAACAACAAAAAGATGTATTCATGTTGCAGATGCTAAGTATTAACATGTTAAAACATTTCAGCAAAATCAAATGGGTACTGATGAATTCAAGCTGCCTTGATGTCTTCTCTGAAAAACAGACATGATCCCCAAATAGAAACAGAGAAGAATAATTAATTATTTGATTTAAAAATAGAAAGGAAGGAGGCAAACTAGATAAAAATGTGTGTGCTACCTTCAGAGACTGATATTTAGCCAGACAGGAAGGAGCAGTGGCTTATGTTGCTCATAAAGTAAGGACAATTTGCAATTAGCATTTCTGCAAGGTTTAGTTCTGAAACGTGCGCTGTTTCATGAGGAAAGGTGTAAATGGAATGCAGAAATTGAGTGTAAATTAACTGTAAATTATGTGTACTAATGATTTTCTGTATTTCCCTGTTGTAATATTAAAAATCTACACGATTAGGTGAAGTTTTTTTACTTAGTGTTCCTGCCCCCCCCCCACCTCAGACACTAATCAACATTGACACTTCAGATACATTGTAGAGTGTAAATGTGTGGCCTCCAACTGGGTGTCCCCCTTATGGCAGCCCTATAAGTGGCTCCTCTCCTCTGTTTTCCTTTTGGGTAACCCAAAAGGACTCCACTTCAGGCTTTTACTTAAACAATAGCCCTCCTGAGGGCCAGTTTGTTGCAAAAACCTTGTGCAAAGAATCTGTAACAACAGTCCCAAAACAGTACATATCATCCCAGTGCAAATAGTCTTGTTCTAGACCTACCCTAGTGTCTTTCATCACAGCTAGGCTCCTTATCAGTCCTCTTCCTGCACAGCCACCTCAGCCCTTCGTTTTGGGGTGTAACCCTGTTCTTCCCAGTGGGAACTCCCATGGCCTCTCTGCTCGAAGCATTCTTCCCAGGGGAGCATCCCTCACTCCTCCTGGCCCACTGACTCTTCCTTGGGATCCTACTCTCCAGCAAGGCGATGTCAGTAGGTAAGGTCCTCCAGTACTCCACCTTCTTTCAGCCCTTTCTGGCCCTTGGTACAGGCTAAGTCATTTGGCATCTTCCTCTACTGCTGCTCCTGCCATTAGCCTACTCCAGTCCTCCAGGGACGCCAGCCAGCAAACCCCTCTTGCTGTTCTCCTGCTTTCAACCTTCTTTCAGGAACCATCTCCTGTCTCTGGCAGTTCTCAACTCCTGTCTGATTCCTGACCCTGGGAGCTGCCTGCTTTCTTAATTGGGCCAGCTGGGATGACTAAAACAGAAGAGCTGAGCCCAGTTTCATTTAATGGGCCAACTACTCTGTTACAGAGAGAAAACAACCTAGATGATTAATCTGTTTAGTTCCCTGACTGACATTTACACAGCTAATTGTGTAACATTGATGCTCCTTTAATAGACCTGAATATTAATGGAAGATTTGGTTAAACTTGAAAGCTGTTTGTTTAGGAAAATCACCGGAAAAATAAGAGTGCTTCATCAACTTCAGATTTTCATCACAGGTTTTATGACATATCAGAGAACATAAGTGCTTTTATGACTTGTAAAAATTGCTCCAATATTTGATATTCTGTGCTTCAAGGAATCCTGATTGGCAGTTGATTAGCCTTTTGCTCAAGTCATTATCTTTAGTGAAATTAGTTGGCTAGAAAATTGCATTGTAATTCATCAAGGGGAAACTAACATTTCCAAACCTCTTAAGTCTATGATCCTTTTTTACTTAGTACACAATATCAATTATTTTTCTAGCATGTTCTAATAGTTCTCTGATATATATAAAAATTGTGGCAGTCCTTCCCCCCCGCCTCCCCAATTCTTTCATGTAATACCTCTTTTTAATTCTTTCTCTGATGTAGGGGAAGTTGTGTACAAGTAATTGAGTACTCTGGATCTGAATCAGCAAAGCACTTAAACACATGATTGTTTGTATTGCAATAGCACCTAGGAGCCCTAGTCATGGACCAGAACGCCATTACAGTAGGCACTATACAACCAAAACGAAAAGACGGTTCCTGCCCCAAAAGCTTGCAATCTAAATGTAAGACAAGACCGCAGATGGACGTAGACAGGCAGAAAGGGAAGTGCAAGGAAACAATGAGACAGTATCGGTTGCCATCATAGGCAGGGCTGTCAGTACACCAGCAGCCCAAACATTGTCAAGTTTTTTTGGTAGGCATTATGGTAAAGAAAGGGTTAAGCGTAAGTGCTATCCTGAATAAGAGAAGCTTTTCGGAACTGCGGCCTCGACTGTTACATTACATAGATCATGAGTGGTGAGCTTTTGTGTGTTTGAAAAATACTTTTTGCAAAAATTAGGTGAATAATTTCCACACTAAAATGAACAAAGCATACTTATGGAAAGAACATCAGTCCTATAAAGCCCTTCTCTGTGTTATAACGAGTAATAGCAATAGCTGTAATAATGTTGCTGTTCATTACCTAGATTGGAAACATTGTAACTGAATTACACTAATTATGTGGTAAATACATATTTAATTTATTATTTGTGGTATAAACAATACAGAGATATTACAGAAAAGACACAGTTTACTAATTCTATTTAGGACTACCGCCTGTGGAGTAGGCTGTGAAGCATCGACATGAGGTAGTTGGGGGGAATATGGGAGAGTCCAGATGCCCCTCATCTGTTAAAAGCAGAGGGGGAGCTGCTCCTAACCTTCTATAGTCCTCTTCCACTTTGGCTGATGAAGCAGGAGCTCACTGGGCAGAGAAATCTGAAGTGAGACTAGATGTAGGAACTGGTGCCTGTCTTTAAAGCCAGTCTCACTTAGTGGTTCCCATCGTGCTGGTTAAAAGGAGCAGGAAGCTGTATGTTTAGTAGATAGGGCACTGGAGAAAGGAGACCCGGGTTCTGTTTTCTGCTCTGTCACTGACCTGCTGTATGACCTTAGGCAAGTCACTTTACCTCTCTGTGTCACTTTTACCTCCATCTGTGTTCTCCATTTGGACTGTAAACTCAGGAGGTGAGGGGACAAAAGAAATGGTCTCTTACTATGTGATTGCACAGTGCTTAGATCAGTGGGGCCCTGATTTTGGTTTGGGCCTCTACACATTACTGCAGTACAAATGAAAACTAGTAATATTGCTGTTAGTTTCTAGTATGAAACGGTGTTCTGGTGATGGCAAGGCATTACGTGATGGCATTCCACTGTTGGAATTCACTCCTATTATTTATTTGTATTCTGGCAGCACCCAGGAACCCAAGTGATAGACCTGGATCCCATAGTGCTGGGCACTATACAAACACAGGACAAAACACCACCCATCTAGGCCTACCTCAAAGAGCACCACAACTTTAGTGAGCTTCAAGCCACAATACAATTTCTTGATGTTTGCTCTTTAGATGTTATCGTTTTACAGAATGTATGTTCTTTAGCTTTTTTTTAAAGTAAGCCCCTCTAGAATCACCTATAGTAAGCTATAGCACTATGCACTCTGTAGATCAATTAAATACATATTTAATCAGGACGAAATTGAAAACAAGATAGATATACTAGCTGAGGTGCAGTTATTTCAACACAACTGACTCATTTCTAGATTGCTAATGTGTTTCTGTCATGTAGAAGACATAAGGCATTTTATTATAAAATGTAACATTTCTCCTGTATGATGAATACCTGAGTGTGTGTGTGTGTGTGTGGGGGGGGAACCATATGATCTCACTGAGACTTACAATGTATGATTTAGTATAAATTAACGCATTTGGGAAATCTTTAAGAAATCTGTGAAAACATTTTTGTATGCAGTCTTGTTCCAGAGTTAACAAACTACTGTGTCAGATCATTTTATGAATCGCCTAACATTATGAAATCAATGGGCAACCTGTCAGCTGACTCCTACAACTTCCTTCTCAGAAGAGTTGTATTGGAGAACATTCTTGTTTTTATTTAACACTCCTCCTTTTGCTTCAACATACTATTTCCTGCTGCTGTATATACAATGTGACTATAGAGGTTCTGTTATGATTGTCTGGCATCCATTAGGACGGATAGTAAAAAGACATCTTGACAGAAATGGATTAATGTAAACTACATTTACTATAATAGATTATTGAGAAAAATTCAGCAACAGTTGGCATCTGATTTTAGAGCAGTTGTTACTTTTTTATTTTATGTTTACTGTATGTTCTATATCTCTTCTATCTTTGTCATTGAAAGGCTCATGTTACCAAAGACGACATCAGGGCTGGTTTTTTTGTTTTTGTTTTTTGGCTAACGTGGAAAGCTGAAGTATCTGAATTATTACTTGTACACAAAATATTTGTGTGAAGGAGATGAGTAATTAAAATGAACAAATGCTTCTGTTTGTAGGCAAATTGTCCCTTTAAGGTGAAGAGCATTAGACTGGAAAAAAATCTTTTTTTTAAAAAAAGGGAGGCTTTCAACAAAGGCAACAAAATAAGGTTGTGTGAAAGGAAGGCAGCTTTGAAACGTGACCTTTATTATTACAGCTTAACTCTCAAACTTATTGATCACATATTGTCTTGCAAATAGAAGACTGCAGTTTCTTCAGGAAGCATTACCGAATACTGAGTAGCAGCACAAAGCTATCAGTCTTCGAGGACAAGCTCTAACCACATGCATGAGAAATGGTATTTCATCATAAAATGTATGTAAAATATCCATTGTGCCAGTCATCTTAGAAATTATAATATAATATTTGTAATAGCAATGATGTCATAACCTTAAACTGTTTGTAGAAATCATAATGGTAACTAAGAAATAATACTTTGCATATCTATAGTGCCTTCCATCTGAGGAATTGAAAATGCTCGACATACACTATTTGGTTAAGTAAATAAGTATTATTTGGCTTTTCATCATCCCTACTCAGGATTGTGCCTTAATGACACAATCTGTCCCTTAATATTTACTGTTTTCCTCATTTTTGTTTACATTTAAGATAGATATATAATTGCTTTATTTATTACATGGTCTTCATGTTGCTGATTTTTTTTGATGATTCTTCACTTCTTTGCTTTATATTGTTAGCTACCTTTGGAATCTGACGTATAACGCTTGTAAGACTTCAGTTTTGAGAATCAGACTCTCCAGGTGCTCTATGCTATATTGCAGTGTCTAATAGCTGGGAAGTATGGTGCTCTCCAGAGTGTGTGTAGAGTTACCAGTCTTTTCCATTGCAGTACAGAAGTAAAAGCGGAAGGAATGCAGTAGAAAAAATCACTTGGTGGTCGCAGCAAAAGACTACAGAAGGTAGTTTCAAGCAGTGGTTCTCAACCAGGGGTACATCAACTTATCTAGATATTTGCCTAGTTTCACAACAGGCAAAATAGAAAGCACTAATTAAGTCAATACAAACTAAAATTTCATACAATGACTTGTTCATACTGTTCTATACACTGAAATGTACGTGCAATATTTACCGGTATATTCCAATTGGTTTATTTTATAAAAGACAGAAAAAATGAGAAGGTAAGCAATTTTTCAGTAATAGTGTGCTGGGACACTTTTTTGGGTTTTTTATGTCTGATTTGACAAGCAAGTAGTTTTTAAATTAGGTGAAACTTGGGGGTATGCAAGACAAATCAGGCTCCTGAAATGGGTACAGTAGTCTGGAAAGGCTGGTTTAAAGCTTTTTGGCAGTCTTTGTGAAACTATTGTGTCCAGGAAAAGATATAAAAGATCCAGATATCTTGCATCTGATCTGACAGGTTGCAGTACAGTACAGTGCCCACAATGCAGTAGGTGCTACTTTCCTAAAGGCTACCAAAACATATTGGGTCTCACAATATAGTACTACTTCATTGAACTCTCTAAAACAACAAATACCATGGTATTTACATATTTGCTGTTCTTTTATCAGGAGAAAGAAAAGGAGTACTTGTGGCACCTTAGAGACTAAACCAATTTATTTGAGCATAAGCTTTCGTGAGCTACAGCTCACTTCATCGGATGCATACTGTGGAAACTACAGAAGACATTATATACACAGAGACCATGAAACAATACCTCCTCCCACCCCACTCTCCTGCTGGTAATAGCTTATCTAAAGTGATCACTCTCCTTACAATGTGTATGATAATCAAGTTGGGCCATTTCCAGCACAAATGCAGGTTTTCTCACCCCCCCCCCAAACACACACACACAAACTCACTCTCCTGCTGGTAATAGCTTATCCAAAGTGATCACTCTCCTTACAATGTGTATGATAATCAAGTTGGGCCATTTACAGCACAAATGCAGGTTTTCTCACCCCCCCCCCAAAACACACACACACAAACTCACTCTCCTGCTGGTAATAGCTTATCCAAAGTGACCACTCTCCCCACAATGTGCACGATAATCAAGGTGGGCCATTTCCAGCACAAATCCAGGTCTTCTCACCCCCCCCCCCCCACAAACTCTCTCCTGCTGGTAATAGCTCATCCAAACTGACCACTCTCCTTACAATGTGTATGATAATCAAGGTGGGCCATTTCCAGCATAAATCCAAGTTTAACCAGAACGCCTGGGGGGGGGTAGGAAAAAACAAGGGGAAATAGGCTACCTTGCATAATGACTTAGCCACTTGTCATAAATATAAAGGGAAGGGTAAACCCCTTTGAAATCCCTCCTGGCCAGGGGAAAGCTCCTCTCACCTGTAAAGGGTTAAGAAGCTAAAGGTAACCTCGCTGGCACCTGACCAAAATGACCAATGAGGAGACAAGATACTTTCAAAAGCTGGGAGGAGGGAGAGTAACAAAGGGTCTGTCTGTAGTCGTCTTGGCCGGGGACAGAACAGGAATGGAGTCTTAGAACTTTTAGTAAGTAATCTAGCTAGGTATGTGTTAGATTATGATTTCTTTAAATGGCTGAGAAAAGAATTGTGCTGAATAGAATAACTATTTCTGTCTGTGTATCTTTTTTGTAACTTAAGGTTTTGCCTAGAGGGGTTCTCTATGTTTTTGAATCTAATTACCCTGTAAGATATATACCATCCTGATTTTACAGGGGGGATTTCTTTATTTCTATTTACTTCTATTTTTTATTAAAAGTCTTCTTGTAAAACACTGAATGCTTTTTCATTGTTCTCAGATCCAAGGGTCTGGGTCTGTAGTCACCTAGGCAAATTGGTGAGGCTTTTTACCAAACCTTGTCCAGGAAGTGGGGTGCAAGGTTTTGGGAAGTATTTTGGGGGGAAGGACGCGTCCAAACAGCTCTTCCCCAGTAACCAGTATTAGTTTGGTGGTGGTAGCGGACATTCCAAGGATAACGGGGGTAATATTTTGTACCTTGGGGAAGTTTTGACCTAAGCTGGTAAAGATAAGCTTAGGAGGTTTTTCATGCAGGTCCCCACATCTGTACCCTAGAGTTCAGAGTGGGGGAGGAACCTTGACATGGTGGCACAGTGGTGGGATTAACCTGAAATCATTTTGAGATCCAGTTGAGATTTTTTGAACTAGAAATACAGATTTTAAAAAGGAATTTTTAGGAAGTCCAGAAGGCAGCTTTGAAACTGAAAGCAGCTTGGTTTCTCTCTGCTTTGTGGCCAAGCAGAGACAAAAGGGGATTATCTTGTGAATTGCAGGTTTTCTTGCCTGGAGGCAGGGTACTTAACTCCTGCAGGGAAATTCACAGTCTTCCAACCCAGAGGTTTTTTTTTTCTTTTCTTCCTAAAAGTAAATAGGGGGTGTGTGCTCTACCCATTTGCCTGGAGACAAAAGTGGCAGGGTTTTTTTAGGATTTTGATTTTTTTTTTTGTTTTACAAGGAGCACAGGTTTGAAAAGAAATTTTTTTCTTCTTTGGGCTGGGTAAGCAGGTTTCCAAGTAGTTGGAGGGTTTTTGCTTTAATTTGGGCCCAGAGCAGAGACAAGGGAATTGTCTTTTTCTGTAGGCTGACAATCACTATCAGAGAATAGGTATTCTATTCCAGCACAGCAAAATTTTACAGCCAAGTTTTGTTTGTTTATTTCTAAACCTCGGGTGTAAAGTTAGTTAAAAACAGAGAGGTTAGAATGGCCAAATCCTCAGCTCGACTACAGCTGGAATTAGCCAAATTTCAGGCTGAGGAAAAACAAAGGGAACATGAAAGACAGATAGAACTCATGCAGCTGAAGAAGGAACAAGAAAGGGAGGCAGAACAACACCAAGAGGCTGCCCACAAGAGGGAAATGGAGGCAAGGAAGCATGTGGAGGAGGAGAGGGAAAAAGAGAGGAAGCATGTGGAGGAGGAGAAGGAAAAAGAGAGGAAGCATGTGGAGGAGATGGAGAGGATAAAGGCCCAGCAGAATATACCAACAAACCCTAGCAATCCTTCTCCAGGTACCACTTCCCATCCCAGAAAGTTCCCCACCTACAAGGCAGGTGATGATACTGAGGCCTTCTTAGAAAACTTCGAAAGGGCCTGCCTTGGGTACAACATCTCTACTGACCAATACATGGTAGAGCTGAGGCCGCAGCTCAGTGGACCCTTAGCTGAGGTGGCAGCTGAAATGCCTAAAGAACACATGAACAAGTATGAACTGTTTAAATCCAAGGCGAGAGTCAGAATGGGGATAACACCCGAGCAGTCTCGTCGGAGGTTCAGAGCCCTAAGGTGGAAACCAGACATGTCATTTACCCGACATGCCTACCACATTGTAAAACATTGGGATGCCTGGATATCAGGAGCAAGTGTTGAATCTCCAGTAAATTTGCCCTTCCTAATGCAAATGGAACAATTCTTAGAGGGTGTTCCTGAGGAAATAGAAAGATACATCCTAGATGGGAAACCCAAAACTGTAATTGAGGCAGGAGAGATTGGAGCCAGATGGGTGGAGGTGGCAGAGAAGAAGAAAACTGGTCGCAGTTGGAGCGGAGACCAGAAGGGACCACCCCAGACCACACCCTATTACCGGGGGCCGCCCAAAGCCCCACCTACCTCCCAAAGAACCCTCCAGACCCCTTATCGTCCCACCACCCCGTTCTCCAGCAACCCTCCTCGCCCCAGTGACCCGTCAGCTGGACGATGTTTTAAGTGTAACGAGCTGGGGCATGTAAAGGCCAACTGCCCCAAGAACCCCAACAGATTACAGTTCATTGCACCGGAATCACACCAGAGGTCCACAGGCCCAGATACCTCCCAGATACCCTTGGAGCGGAGGGAAACTGTGAGTGTGGGTGGGAAGAAGGTCACCGCGTGGAGGGACACCGGAGCACAAGTGTCAGCTATCCATGCTTCCTTAGTGGACCCCAATTTAATCAACCCAGAGATCCAAGTGACGATTCAACCCTTCAAGTCCAACTCTTTCAATTTGCCTACAGCCAAGTTGCCTGTCCAGTACAAGGGCTGGTCAGGAATGTGGACTTTTGCAGTCTATGATGATTATCCCATCCCCATGCTGTTGGGGGAAGACTTGGCCAATCATGTGAAGCAGGCCAAGAGGGTGGGAATGGTCACCCACAACCAGGCTAAACAAGCCGTGAGGCCTAGCTCTGTTCCGGAAACTTCTATCAGGACCCAGTCAGAGGTGATGGACCTGGACCCCAGGCCAATGTCTGCAACAGCAGTAGTGGATCCAGTCCCAGAGACCCAGACGGAACCAGTCCCAGAACCGGAACCAGCCAAACAACCAACACCAGACCCCGTGTCAGCACTGAATCCAGTACTTGCAACCTCAACACCAGAGGGCCCCACCGAACCTGAACTGGCAGCAGCCGATAACCCTACACAAGAGGCTCAGCCGGAGCCTGAATCCCAACATAGTGCACCAGCGGAGAGCGGTTCACAGTCAACAGAAACAGCTCCATCCCCTATATCGCTTCCAGAGGGACCAAGCCTAGGTCCACAATCCCATGAGGAACTGATGTCTCCAGCATCAAGGGAACAGTTCCAGACCGAACAGGAAGCAGATGAAAGCCTCCAGAGAGCTTGGACGGCGGCACGGAGCAACCCACCGCCTCTCAGCTCTTCTAATCGATCCAGGTTTGTTGTAGAAAGAGGACTTTTATACAAGGAAACTCTTTCTGGGGGACACCAGGAAGACTGGCATCCTCAGAGACAGTTGGTAGTTCCAACTAAATACCGGGCCAAGCTCTTGAGCTTAGCCCATGATCACCCTAGTGGCCATGCTGGGGTGAACAGGACCAAAGACCGTTTGGGGGGGTCATTCCACTGGGAGGGAATGGGCAAGGATGTTTCTACCTATGTCCAGTCTTGTGAGGTGTGCCAAAGAGTGGGAAAACCCCAAGACCAGGTCAAAGCTCCTCTCCAGCCACTCCCCATCATTGAAGTTCCATTTCAGCGAGTAGCTGTGGATATTCTGGGTCCTTTTCCGAAAAAGACACCCAGAGGAAAGCAGTACATACTGACTTTCATGGATTTTGCCACCCGATGGCTGGAAGCAGTAGCTCTAAGCAACACCAGGGCTAAAAGTGTGTGCCAGGCACTAGCAGACATTTTTGCCAGGGTAGGTTGGCCCTCCGACATCCTCACAGATGCAGGGACTAATTTCCTGGCAGGAACTATGAAAAACCTTTGGGAAGCTCATGGGGTAAATCACTTGGTTGCCACTCCTTACCATCATCAAACAAATGGCATGGTGGAGAAGTTTAATGGAACTTTGGGGGCCATGATACGTAAATTCGTAAATGAGCACTCCAATGATTGGGACCTAGTATTGCAGCAGTTGCTCTTTGCCTACAGAGCTGTACCACATCCCAGTTTAGGGTTTTCCCCATTTGAACTTGTATATGGCCGTGAGGTTAAGGGGCCATTGCAGTTGGTGAAGCAGCAATGGGAGGGATTTACACCTTCTCCAGGAACTAACATTCTGGACTTTGTAACCAACCTACAAAACACCCTCCGAACCTCTTTAGCCCTTGCTAGAGAAAACTTACAGGATGCTCAAAAAGAGCAAAAAGCCTGGTATGATAAACATGCCAGAGAGCGTTCCTTCAAAGTAGGAGACCAGGTCATGGTCTTAAAGGCGCTCCAGGCCCATAAAATGGAAGCATCGTGGGAAGGGCCATTCGTGGTCCAGGAGCGCCTGGGAGCTGTTAATTATCTCATAGCATTCCCCACCTCCAACCGAAAGCCTAAGGTGTATCATATTAATTCTCTAAAGCCCTTTTATTCCAGAGAATTAAAGGTTTGTCAGTTTACAGCCCAGGGAGGAGACGATGCTGAGTGGCCTGAAGGTGTCTACTATGAAGGGAAATGTGCTGGTGGTGTGGAAGAGGTGAACCTCTCCATGACCCTTGGGCGTATGCAGCGACAGCAGATCCAGGAGCTGTGCACTAGCTACGCGCCAACGTTCTCAGCCACCCCAGGACTGACTGAACGGGCATACCACTCCATTGACACAGGTAATGCTCACCCAATTAGGGTCCAACCTTACCGGGTGTCTCCTCAAGCTAAAACTGCTATAGAACGGGAGATCCAGGATATGTTACAGATGGGTGTAATCCGCCCCTCTGAAAGTGCATGGGCATCTCCAGTGGTTCTAGTTCCCAAACCAGATGGGGAAATACGTTTTTGCGTGGACTACCGTAAGCTAAATGCTGTAACTCGCCCAGACAACTATCCCATGCCACGCACAGATGAACTATTAGAGAAACTGGGAAGGGCCCAGTTCATCTCTACCTTGGACTTAACCAAGGGGTACTGGCAGGTACCGCTAGATGAATCTGCCAAGGAAAGGTCAGCCTTCATCACACATCTCGGGCTGTATGAATTTAATGTACTCCCTTTCAGGCTGCGAAATGCACCCGCCACTTTCCAAAGACTTGTAGATGGTCTCCTAGCGGGATTAGGAGAATATGCAGTCGCCTACCTTGACGATGTGGCCATATTTTCGGATTCCTGGGCAGACCACCTGGAACATCTACAAAAAGTCCTTGAGCGCATAAGGGAGGCAGGACTAACTGTTAAGGCTAAGAAGTGTCAAATAGGCCTAAACAGAGTGACTTACCTTGGACACCAGGTGGGTCAAGGAACTATCAGCCCCCTACAGGCCAAAGTGGATGCTATCCAAAAGTGGCCTGTCCCAAAGTCAAAGAAACAGGTTCAATCCTTCTTAGGCTTGGCCGGTTATTACAGACGATTTGTACCGCACTACAGCCAAATCGCTGCCCCACTGACAGACCTAACCAAAAAGAAACAGCCAAATGCTGTTCAGTGGACCGGAAAGTGTCAGAAGGCCTTTAACAAGCTTAAAGCGACACTCATGTCTGACCCTGTACTAAGGGCCCCAGACTTTGACAAACCGTTCCTAGTAACCACAGATGCATCCGAGCGTGGTGTGGGAGCAGTTTTAATGCAGAAAGGACCTGATCAAGAATTCCACCCTGTAGTGTTTCTCAGCAAAAAACTGTCTGAGAGGGAAAGCAACTGGTCAGTCACTGAAAAAGAATGTTATGCCATTGTCTACGCTCTGGAAAAGCTACGCCCATATGTTTGGGGACGGCGTTTCCACCTGCAAACCGACCATGCTGCACTAAAGTGGCTTCACACCGTCAAAGAAACTAACAAAAAACTTCTTCGGTGGAGTTTAGCTCTCCAAGATTTTGATTTCGACATCCAACACATCTCAGGAGCTTCTAACAAAGTGGCTGATGCACTCTCCCGTGAAAGTTTCCCAGAATCAACTGGTTAAAATCGTCCTTGAGATGTGGAAAATATTGTTAGTCTTTATGTACTTGGTAGTATATTTAGAGATGCATGTGTCTTATTAACTCTGTTTTCCTAGAGCTCCAGGAAGAAATCCCAGCCAGTGTTTCACCCTAGCTGAGATTTGGGGGGCGTGTCATAAATATAAAGGGAAGGGTAAACCCCTTTGAAATCCCTCCTGGCCAGGGGAAAGCTCCTCTCACCTGTAAAGGGTTAAGAAGCTAAAGGTAACCTCGCTGGCACCTGACCAAAATGACCAATGAGGAGACAAGATACTTTCAAAAGCTGGGAGGAGGGAGAGTAACAAAGGGTCTGTCTGTAGTCGTCTTGGCCGGGGACAGAACAGGAATGGAGTCTTAGAACTTTTAGTAAGTAATCTAGCTAGGTATGTGTTAGATTATGATTTCTTTAAATGGCTGAGAAAAGAATTGTGCTGAATAGAATAACTATTTCTGTCTGTGTATCTTTTTTGTAACTTAAGGTTTTGCCTAGAGGGGTTCTCTATGTTTTTGAATCTAATTACCCTGTAAGATATATACCATCCTGATTTTACAGGGGGGATTTCTTTATTTCTATTTACTTCTATTTTTTATTAAAAGTCTTCTTGTAAAACACTGAATGCTTTTTCATTGTTCTCAGATCCAAGGGTCTGGGTCTGTAGTCACCTAGGCAAATTGGTGAGGCTTTTTACCAAACCTTGTCCAGGAAGTGGGGTGCAAGGTTTTGGGAAGTATTTTGGGGGGAAGGACGCGTCCAAACAGCTCTTCCCCAGTAACCAGTATTAGTTTGGTGGTGGTAGCGGACATTCCAAGGATAACGGGGGTAATATTTTGTACCTTGGGGAAGTTTTGACCTAAGCTGGTAAAGATAAGCTTAGGAGGTTTTTCATGCAGGTCCCCACATCTGTACCCTAGAGTTCAGAGTGGGGGAGGAACCTTGACACACTCCCAGTCTCTATTTAAGCCTAAATTAATAGTATCCAATTTGCAAATGAATTCCAATTCAGCAGTTTCTCGTTTTTGTTCCCTTTTTTATAGGAACCCATATTCTGGCTCTCTGTGTTTAGCTCGTATTCATCCACTCACATGAGATATTTGATTTAGCAAATTGTGAAGCAACTAGAAAACTGTCTTGTTCCTCTTCTTTCCGTTATCCACTAATATAGCTGGAGCATTGCAGAACGTTGTTGTTGACTACCTGGGTACTTGGTATGTAGGGAAATCAGAGGAGGGAGGTGAAATTTCTTATTGCGACAAGATATGTTTTCTTCCCTTCTTTCCAAGGGTAGGCTTGGAAGTATGATAGATCATTCTTGACTCCAGTACAGAAGACTGGCTGTTCAGAAGAAGTCCTTAGTCCCTTCCTCTGACAGAACCTGTAACATCTTGCATCTGAAAAGATAGAAGAATAGGAATATGACTTCTTCCAGAATGTCATCTCATTTTTCAGTCAGCATGATCTGTCTTCGCAGCACCTTAAAATCGTATTCTTATTCGAATGGTTGCAGACATGTATTTCACTCAGGTGTGGATGTGCCTAGCATGCTGAAGCCAGAGAACTTAGCTTACCAGTACCTGTTGGGGCTGTGCACACACCCTCTGGCCTGTAGCTATCGTGTTTTTTTTTAAGGGTAGTGCCATCCCAAACCCCTCAGTTCCTTCTCACTGTCTGTGTCTTGAGTCAGAGTTCAGGGTGGTATCTTATCTCATGCTTTTTTTCAGCGTTTTTTCTGTGAACATTACGGTTGCCAATTTTGGTTGGATGTATTCCTGGAGATTTAATCACATGACATAATTTTTAATTAAAGATTAATCTTTAATTCCAGGGGACTCCAGGCTAATCCTGGAGGGTTGGCTACTCTAACATGTCTATATAGTCAAATAGTTATATTGGTTGTAGTAGTACCCTTTAGTAGAATTTAACTTGATGCGCTGCCTTCACCGGTTTTTAAATAGTCTGTTGTGTGGGGTGGCATTGCCTCTTCAAAGTTGGTTGCAACTGGTCTGTCTCACAAGTTCTCAGTGGTTGGACAGTCTAGTTTGGGTGCCACTGGCAATCCAGGAGTCCCTCAGTGGTGGTCAAATCAAAACAATGTATGCAAGGTGTTGTATCCTTCGCTCCTTCTCCACCAACCAAAACTATAGATATTGATGTCTCCACAACAGATTGGGGAGCATGTAGAGACTTTGAAAGCCCAGGATCTGTGGAAAGAACAGGCAGTTTCCTTTCATATCAATGTCCTGGAGCTTCAAGTGATTCACAACACAAGCTGGGACTTGAAGGGCAGGCAGTCTCCACAGGCAATTTCCAGATGGATTACTTCCTGCATTATAACAACATATGAGGTAGCCCAGGCCATACCTCCACAAAGACTGGTGGCTCATTTGATGAGGGCCCAAGAAGCTTCAGTGGCATTTCTAGCAATGTTTCTAAATTGGACACTTGCAGGGTCGCTACCAGGTTTTCTGTGCATATTTCTATCAAGCACTACATTATTATGTCTGCATCTAGATCAGATGCGAACTTTGGAAAGACCATTCTGCAATACTTTAAGAGTACTCCAAGTCCTACCTCCTTCCATTACTGCTTGTGAGTCACCTGAGTGGAATACATGTCTCCAACTGCTCAAAGAAGAAAAAACGGTCACTTACTTACACTGCTGTTCTTTGAGATGTGGGTGCAGATGTGTATTTCATGATCCACCCTCTGTCCTGTCTGCATTGGAGTGTCCAGTTTTGAATTTTGGTGCAAAGGAACTGAGGGGAGTCGAGTCAGTGCTGCCCTTAAATAACGATGGGAGGAACTACGAGGGGCCAGAGGGCGTGTGAACACCACAAGAGGTGCTGCTGAGTAAAGTTCTCCAGCTTCTGTGTGCTGGATACACACATGCCTAAGTGGTATATACATCTGCACCCACAACACAAAGAACAACAGTTACAGTACAAATAAGTAACTGTGTGTTGTCCCATTTCTGCAGTGTTCCCTAATCCTCCTGGCCCTGGGGGCCAACCTGATTTGAACTGGGGGTAAGTGGAAGTAAATATTTTAAGTTCCTATTCTTTAATATATTCATACATTACTACTTCCTAATATTTTCAAAGTGTATAACAAATTTTCCTGCATTTTTATATAGCAACAATATTATATGAGAGGCACGTGATGAGTAAGTCAAGATTTAAAATTTGTACTAGAATTTCTTTTAAAATATTTAACTGTCTGAGCAGAATGCAACCAGAGGCAGAATGAACGCTGTAAGGTATAAGGAAAATAGATCAGATTTTATGTTTTCTTATCTTCACATTAAATTCCTTTTTCAGTCATTTTTAAGCTGCAGTATATTAGGTCAGCTCTATTCCTTTCCTCTTCTGGGGAAACTATGCATATGTTAACAACTGTAATAACATCCATGTATCTTTTTTCCCCCCATTGTTATAGAAGAATAACTTTGACACTCTTGGGATTTTTTTTAATGTTCTTGATTTACTAAAGCACTTTTGTAGGAACAGTTAACATTCATTATTTGTTTAATAATTGTCTTTTTATATTCTAACACTGAATGATTGAAATTAAGATACAGGAAAGGCATTTGTTTGTTTAATACATGCCTTTAACCAAGTTGTGTTACAGTCTTCAAAAAAAAGAAGGCAGTAAAATACATACAAAAACATATACTAGATACTGTTTGGTAATATAACAGTGTTTAAGAAGAACAAAGTAAGTATTGGTTTCAGAGTAGCAGCCGTGTTAGTCTGTATCCGCAAAAAGAAAAGGAGGACTTGTTGGACCTTAGAGGCTAACCAATTTATTTGAGCATAAGCTTTCGTGAGTTACAGCTCACTTCATCGGATGCATGCAGTATTGTAGGTTTTACTTAAATTGGACAGAAAGTAATTGCTGCTTTTCACTAATCAGTACTTCAGATATTTTCAGCAGTTGAATCCCTCTCCCCCTCAAAAAAGTGGTGTGGTTACCAGTTTTATGTTGATATTTTTGTACACTTGTTCATGTGGTGTTCCTGTTCAAAAGAGAATTCTTGCAAGGTCTTCGTTTTGATGAGAACAGCATGACTTTCAGACATCCTTGTCGATACTGCATCTGATTTGGGGAGCTCTGGGAAAATATGGCATTGTTTCATACTTTGTAAATCCACTCCTCCTTGGCTTTGGAGCAGTTTTGTTTTGGTGTGCAGTGAAGCAGTATCTAGACTAGTGTAACTAAATGGAGCGAAAGAATTGGGGAAACAGCAGTGTAAGGATCACACTTGCTGTAGCAGAAATGGGAGGAGAGCCATGAATATCTAATTGGCTGTAGTGATAACTTTCTGTCCCATGCAGGTATTGTTTTTAAGTGTATTTTAGTAAGAGCGAAACTTAACCCTTTCATTCTTAAAGCAGAGGAACTATATAAACTTTGAGTGCGCTCTTCAGTTTTATTTAAGCATGTTTAGTGTTTGTGAAGCATGTTAGATTGACATCACTGGAGACTGAAATCATTTCTATATTTAAGCTGCAATATGCAACTGAGTGAATCTTCTTACATTTTATTAATCTAATAGAAACATTTGGTTCTGTCCTTGAATATTAGGGTATTTACAGTGCCTACAGCGGTGATACTATTTGTCATGGGATCCTGTGGCTGCTTGTGGGATTTCTAGAGAAATAAATTGATATTGTGGAGCACCCTGGGCCCTGATTCTGTCCTCCTTTCTCTTCCCTGCACCCCCTTTTTACTGCTCCAGTAAAGAGAAAGGAATAGGCCCCTGGGAAATCTCTTGTGCAAAGGGGCTTCCCCAGCAGTTTAGGACTGGCAGAATGGCCCTCTGCTGCTCCTTTTGCAGCCTTCTAGGACTGGTAGCATGCTCAGAGAGGGAAGGGAGTTGTTTGAGAGAACAAAGAGGCATAGTTAGAGCCCTCTGTACTCAACTATTTTCAGCTATTGAATGGCTCTGTAGGGAGTCACTGCGAGCTGTGCAAGTTAGAGTAGCCCTATGGCTGAGCAGGCAAGTTGGACCCTGAATCCTAAAGGAAAAAGGGTTGCATAAAGCTTTAAGGCAGTGCTAAGTTTAGGACTTAAGCCTTGACTACACTACAAAGCTTTTTTAACAAAAGCTGCCCTTTGTCGACAAAACAGTGAAGGCGTACACACTGCGATGCGACTTTTGGCGACAAAATGCAATCACCCCGATGAGAGACAGAAGTTTTTTTCCTCTAAATTTTTGTCAACAAAGTGCCAGTGTAGACACCACGCTTGATTTCATCGCTTTAATTGGCCTCCAGGAGGTGTCCCACAATGCCCATCGTGACTGCTCTGGTCAGCAGTTGGAACTCCACTGTCCTGCAGTCTGTTAAACAACCATCCGCTCCTCCACCTCAGAAGCCCAGGGAATTTTTGAAATTCCATTTAATGCTGTCTTGATGTGGAGAGGTCTAATCACATCTTCCCAGGTGACCATGGCAAGTTATCGCAGCAAAAGCTCTCCCGCTTGGACCAATGTGGAGCTGTTGGATCTGCTCAGTATATGGGGAGAGGAGGCTGTCCAGTCACAGCTGCGCTTGAGCCATAGGAATTGGGATACCTATGGGCACATTTCTTGAGGCTTGTGTGAAAAGGGCTATGATCGGGACACACTGCAGTGCAGAGCAAAGATAAAGGAGCTGAGGCAGGCGTACCATAAGACAAGGGAGGCAAACCATTGTTCTGGTGCTGCACCAAAGACCTGCCGGTTCTCTAAGGAGCTGGACGCTATCCTCAGTGGTGACCTCACCTCTACCACCAAGAGCCCCGTAAATACTTCAGTGCGGCCTGGAGGTGGTGGAAAGAGTACCTAACTCGGAGGACGAAGACATTGATGAAGAGGTGTGGAGTTAGACGATAATGTGGGTCACCCAGCGGGGCAGGCAGCCAGGAACTGTTCTCTACTCCAGAGGTATCTAGCCGGTCTCAGCAGTTGCTCTCCGGTGAGCAACCATCAGGAGAGGAGATGCCTGGTAAGTTGCTGTGGTTTGTGTACTGGGAAGGTGGGTTCAGGGTATAGAAATGCAGAGGGCTGGCTGCGTTTCTGTGAGCTGGACATTTCCCTGTGTAGCTAATCAGTACGGAGGAACAGGGTGTTGATGCACACCGAGAGCTCACGGGAATTCTCCAGAGAGATCTCCAGGAAAGTTTTCCTGGAGGTACTCTGCAATCCTCTGCCGAAGGTTTCATGGCAGAGCAGCTTTGTTCCTTCCCTCATTGTACAAAACTTTCCCATGCCATTCAGCAGTTACTTGTGCAGGGACCAAAGCGGCACACAGGTGAGCAGCATAGGGAGCAGGGTGGAAGCCACAAGCATGGAGTAGATGTACCCTCAGTTCCCTGCTTACCCTCAGCAGTGAGATATCTTCTAGAATGACCCCCGCCTGTGGAAAAGTGTGAGAGAATTTTAGATTTTTTTCCTCCCCTAGACGGCTGCACCACAACCCTTGCAGAGTGCATGCTCTCTTCCCCTTGTGAAACGTCTTCTCGCCCCCCCCCCCCCACTCCTGCCAACACTCACCATGCTTTGAGTGTTTGCAGAGATGTGTGCTTGCCAAGGGTCAGTGAGAAAGTGATTGCTATGTTGCAAAAGGTGTATTTAACTGAAATGCTTCAATGTTGTGCGTGAATTTAACAATCCTGCTTCTGTGCGTTGCCTCTTATGCTTTGGAGTGCTGGGAAGCTGAAAGGCAGGAGAGAAAAGAGAATCAGGAGTCTAAGGATGCTACTGAGCAGATACTTAAAGTAATGGAAGAGCAAATGCAGATGCTGAAGTCCTTAATAATGCTGCAGACTGTGCATATCTGTGCCCGCCCGCCCCTGCAGCAAATTCAGAACTCTCTTCCATGCCCCGCCCAAACTCTGCTCAGACAGTCCTTTCCACTTTCCGGGACTTCTCAGTTTCCCCTTCACCCCACCCCCTTGGACAACTTTCACAATGATAGCTGGACCTAGATGCAGATCTGAAAGTCTGCCCTTCCCTTGTACCTCCTTTCCTACCAAGCACTTTTGTGTGTTTGTGTGTGCTGTTTCTTGTGCAATAAAAGCCAAGTTTTTTAATGGTAACTCATCTTTATTTGTTTTCTACACATTGAGATAGCAGGCACTACCAATACATACACAGGCAGTTTAATCCTGTGCTTGCTGGAATGTAAGGCCCCAAATGTCACCATCACTTCCGAGGAAAACTACATGTAATGTAACATGGCAGCACCAATTACAGAGAGATACGTTACTGGTTCTTGTTTTCAAAGTGTTGCCTCAAAGCCTCCCTGATTTGACTTGCCCCCGTCTGGGCTCCTCTGATAGCCCTGGTAAGGGGCTGCTCAAAATCAGCACCCAAACGGTCTTCCTCAACACTCCACCCTTAAGCAAACCTTTCACCTCAGCTTCACAGAGATTATGCCACGTACAACATGCAGCTATGACCATGGGAATATTATCCTCATTAAGGTCTAACCTGCCATGCCAGCATCACCAGCATGCCTTTAATCTGCCAAAGGCACATTCCACTGTCATCTAGCACCTATTTAGCCTGTTGTTGAACCGCTCCTTACTGCTGTCCAGGTTTCCAGTGTAAGGTTTCATAGACCACTGCTGTAAGCGATACACTGGGTCTCCCAGGATTACTATGGGCATTTAAACATCTCCCCACTGTAATCTTCTGGTTTGGAAAAAAAGTCCCCGCTTGTAGCTGTCTATACAGGCTGGTGTTCCTGAAGATGTGCGCATCATGTACCTTCCCCGATCACTCCACATCGATGTCAGTGAAACTCCTGCAGTGATCCACAAGTGCCTGTAACACCATGAAGTACCCATTCCTATTGATGTACTCCGTTGCAAGGTGGTCTGGTGCCAAAATTGGAATATATGTGCCATCTATCACCTCTCCACAGTTAGGGAAACCTATTTCTGCAAAGCTGTTCACTATTTCACACTATTTCCCAGAGTCCTGGTCCTTCATATCAGGATGCGATTTATTGCCCTGCACACTTGCATTAATGCAGCCCCAATGGTTGACTTCCCAACTCCAAATTGTTTTGCGACTGAGTAGTAGCAGTCTGGAGTCAGCAGCTTCCACACAGCGATTGCCACATGCTTCTCTACCGATAGGGCAGCCCTCATTCTGGTGTCCTTGCACCACAGTGCTGGGGTGAGCTCCGCACGCAGTTCCAGGAAGGTGGCTTTCTGCATCCAAAAATTCTATAGTCACTGCTTGTCCTCCCACAATTGCATGATGATATGATCCCACCATTCAAGGCTTATTTCTTGAGCCCAAAAGTGACGGTCTACCCTATGCAGCTGTTCTGTGAATGCCAAAAGCAATCTAAAGTTGCTCCTATCCATATCCTGCAGAATGTCGGACACCTGCAAGTCTTCTTCAGTTAGGAACTTCATGATTAACTGCACTGCCATCCGCGATGTCTTCATGACAGGTATCAGCGCATAGGAGAGTAGTGCGGGATCCATCCCTTCTCACAAAGATGTTGGGGTGCATGGCAAAGAAGGGCTGTTGAAAAATGCCACAAAAGAGGCCCATGAGTGCTGGGACAGAAAGCAGTGCATCACAGGACATCGAGCCCGGTCCCAAGATGCGCCACGATCCGCTCCGCCTTCCCACAACACCTAGGGACAGAAGATCTCTAGTTAGACAGTGCATTGTTCATACTGTCAGTTATAGTGCCCCAACTGTGGATGTGCTCTGCTGACAGAGGGAGCTAGTCTGAACATGACATTCTGATTTTCATTATGCCAATTTTTGTGTGTCTACGTGACTTTTGCCAACAAAACGTGGTAGTGTAGACAAGGCCTAAATCTTGCAAACATTTACTGAAGGAGGTCGTGTCTTCTACTGTGGGTACTGTCACTGAGGTTTGAGCCTGTATTTGCAGGATTGGAGGCTTAAATTGCACTCCCAAACAGATCAAGTGATAACCAGGCAATGGCTGTATGGTCCTTTTTATTTAGAGAATTTCTGATAATTGTATTGTTTCAATTCATGTTCATCCACAAAACAGGTAGAATATGGGTAGTAGGGAAGAAAGATTCTACATGGTTACCTACCTTTTTTTTTTTTTTTTTTTTAACTCTAACCTGTCCTGGAAGGCCTACCTGAAATGTCAAGCAGGTAATTCAGGTATCATGATAATCTAATCCTTAGCATCTTCACTGAAACCAGGTGCTATTTGTTGTGGTGATTTTTATGATCTAAATATTTACCCAATAGTAAGTGGGCTTGTACCACTAGTTTATTTCATATTGGCCACCAAAGAGCTGATCTATAGAAATAATCTGTTATCTGACCAGATTTAGATTTGAACCAATCATCTAGTTTAGGGGTAAAAAAATGTCTTTATGCCATTAACAATCACTGAGCCATACAGTCAAGAATGTATACCTTTGCCACTGCTGAGTGAAAACATAAATGCTGCGAGTACGTATATACCTATGGAAAAAATTATTAAGGTGAAGTCTTGGACCCATTGAAGGAAATATAAGTTTTGTCATTGATTTCAGTGGCGCCACGATTTCACCTTTAATATTTGGGAGGGAGGAAAGTCCATGTGATCTAGGCATCCCTTGCTTCCTTTCCCCTCCTCTTCATAGTTTAGAATATACATTCCATTTAATGATTTTTAGTTTCTTAGGTTTTTTGCATGTTAAAATGATTTTATGAGCCTAATATTTTTAAGGTGTTGGACCTTTCTTATTTTTCATGTTATTGCATCCATTTTCTTAACTTGCCCCTATGGAAGGCAGTGTGGCCTACTGGAAAGAACACTGGACTGGGATTCAGGAGACCTCAGTCCTCTGGCCCGCTAGGAGAGTTGGAGCAAGTCACTTTACCTCTCTGTGCCTCGGTTTTTCCATCTGTAAAATACTGACCTCCTTTGGAAAGTGCTTTGATATCTACTGATGAAAAGCACTATATAAGCGCTAGATGTAAGTGTCACTTGTATTGTCCATAAACTCTTCAATGAAATTATATTTTAGAAAGAATGCATACTTTGCGTAACCTGATGGAACATGGGGCAGGCACAGGCCATTTGTACTTTACAAACAAAACTCCTATTAAAAAATCAGCAGGAGGTCATATTTTTCTGGAGAGCTGTGAACTTGGCACTCTTAACTTTTCTAGCGACTGGCCAGTATGCAACTATTTGCAGCTGGACCTACACATCATATTATTTTTAAATATAGCCTTTGTTAGTTTGTTTATTTAAAATGTGTATACATGGCAAAATGGATTTGTTTATACGATGACAGATATAACACTCAAACACCAGACATGCCTGCCAGTGGGAACTAATTAAAATCATATAGTGCAATAGTTCAATAAATCAGGAAAACAGGAATTGTAATTAGAAGAAAAATGCATACGGAATTTACACTGGTTAAAGGGCAGTAGCAAGATTTAAAAATTATTTTCATTATGGTTGGTGGGAAAAGAAGTGTATGCTTTCTGCTGAAGTAGTCACAGCATATGACCAGACCACACCATACTTTTAAGCGGGAGGGTGGTTATCCAGCTTGCCGGGGGGAGAGGGTATAGCACTTTATGGATTGGGGGTGAGGGAGAGGCACAGGAGCTGCTGCAAATGTAGGGTCGGTCAGCGTGGCAATGCTGGCTCATCCCCCAGGGACCGGAAGGGCTAGGCAGTTGATAAAGGGCAAGACCAGCAGGAGAAGCAGGTGTAGGTGGAGCAACTCCCTCCCTCCCTCCTTTCTCTTTGGAAGTGGCAAAATACCAGGTTTGGTCAGGACCTGCTGTGGGCATCACTCTAGCCGCTCTGTTCTCAGAGGGCTGGGAAGGAGTGTTTCCTTCACCTCCAGATTGGCCACGATGGAGTGGGTTTCTTTTCACCTTTCCCACAATGGGTTCAGGGGGACTTAGTTATGGTGAGTAGGGAAGGAAGCAACTCATTACTTAAGTGTGAGACGGATGTCCCATGCAGGTATTCCCTCAGTGACCAAATAAATGGCTTAGTAAAGGAGTGGAACGGGGGCAGGCTGGGGTTCAGGGCTCATATGACTGGCATGGCAGGGAGCCAACCCCCTTCCTTTATAGCCCACCCTAACCCTAAAATTGGGGGTGTGAGGGTAAGGTGGGGTGGGGGTGTGAGGGTAAGGGCAGTGGGTTGGCTGGACCAAGATGGAAAAAGGGGATGCTGGCAGAAGCCCCCAGGTAGCTACTGAAATGATCATGGAGTTACCTGCACTGTACTCTTGTATCTGCCAGGTAGTCTCAGACATCTAATAATAAAGTTACGACCGGATTAAAACATATCCAGTGTCTCCTGTCCTCTTTTCAGGATAGCCGGACAACTGGTATTGTCTTTATTTTTGTTTGTTTTCCATCTGTGCCTTCAGGAAGGACATCTCCCCTATCCCTCTGCAGTACAATTTCTGTTCTACACTGTACACAATTTGTATTGCAGATCACACGGCCATGCAGGTCTGCTTGCATCAACAGGGCCTACTTGGCTCTCACTGTGGTGCGGGCTAGGCTTTTCATCCACTGAAATGTCTCCGCAACAGTTTTTGTAGTCCCAGCTTTCACCACACATAGGTACATGGGAATATTGAATAGCCTTCACTCTGTAAGTTCATTGTGCCAGTGTCTAACCCATTGTTTGGCCCTCATTTTTCTTGTTTCATTAATTAAAACCATTTTCTCTGAATAACATATAAGTGTGAGTGTGCTCTACCCCAGTGCCATGGACCTGGTCATTAAAAAAAGCAGAAAAACAGAAGGTGACCTGATAAAAGAGATGTTGGAATAGCTTCTAAGGCAGTTTTTGGATGGTTGAAGGTGAAAAGTCGTGCACATTTCAACTGGACAGCTAATCTAGAGAGCAGTTAACATACATTTAAAAATAAAATACATAAATCCTATAAAGTAAAGAAAATGGAGATAGGTGTTTATTATAGTAAAAATTGCCATCTTTCTATGGCACTGTGATGGCTTGTTTTTTTTTCCAATATGATGCTGATAATGTATGAGCTTATGAAATACTGATAAAGTATTATGATAAATTAACCATGACACTCTTTTGGAGGCCAAGTGTTTGAGAAAGCGCTTCACTAGCATACCTCTGGGATAAAAACAATTGTATGATATTCACACCTGTAGTTCATTAATTTGGATGAAGATTAAATTTTGTGAAACCCATTTATTGAGATGTATGGAGTTCCTTCATATACAATAGTTTTATACTTGTGTGAGAGTGTGGAATGCTTTCCCTGACTACAGTTGCCTCAGAAATAACCAGAATTGTGGCACTGAATGTACTTGGTTTTTTTTATCTGTGTCAGGGGGAATGACTGTGCAAGAGGTTCTAGCATTAAAAAAAAAAAAAAAAAAAAAAAAAAAAGACAGATTGGTACCTCAAAATAGCTTCTCCTTTCCTTCTATCTCATTTCTTTCAGACACTTCATTCTTAATATTACTACTGCAAGCAGAATGTATTAGTCATTGTAAAACAAGCTTGCTTATGCTTGTACCTTAGGGTGAATGTTTTGTTTTGTAGTTGCTCAGTTATTTATTAGGGCCTGTTTACATGTAAAACCATGAAGGATGATTATTTTATTATCCTGCCACTTTTTGGTTTATTTTTTTTTGTCAGCATGATGGGACTGTTACTCAGAAATCAATTTTTTAAAAAAATTTCGATCAACATTACTGTTCAGATTTACTAGTAAAACTCAGTCATTAATCATAAATTTGTTTTTACTTTAGTTAAGTAAGTTATTTTTTCTCAAGTATCAGAGGGGTAGCCGTGTTAGTCTGTACCCACAAAAACAACAAGGAGTCTAGTGGCACTTTAAAGACTAACAGATTTATTTGGGCATAAGCTTTTGTGTGTAAAAAAACCACCTTCAGATACATGGAGTGAAAATTACAGATACAGGCATAAATATATATTAGCACATGAAGAGAAGGGAGTTACCTTACAAATGGAGAACCAGTGCTGACAAGACCAATTCAGTCAGGGTGGATATGGTCCACTCCCAATAACTGATGAGGAGGTGTCAATTCCAAGAGAGGGAAAATTGCTTTTGTAGTGAGCCAGCCTCTCCCAGTCCCTATTCAAACCCAAATTGATGGTGTTAAGTTTGCAAATGAATTGTAGCTCTGCAGTTTTTCTTTGAAGTCTGTTTTTGAATTTTTTTCTTTTTTTTAAAGAATGGCTACTTTTAATTCTGTTACTGAGCGTCCAGGGAGATTGAAATGTTCTCCTGCTGGCATTTGTATGCTACCATTTCTGATCTCTGATTTGTGTCCATTTATCCTTTTACGTAGAGACTGTCCGGTTTGGTCAATATACGTAGGGTGACCAGACAGCCCAATATTATCAGGACAGTCCCGATTTTAACCCATTTGTCCCGCGTCCCGAATGCACATCGATCGGGGTGCCTTTTGTCCCGATATCTGGGACAGACCGCTCACCATCACCGCCAAAGTACTGGGGCTGGCGTGGCAGCACTTCCTTGGGCAGCTCCCGGCGGCGCACGCTCCCGCCCACCAGCAGGGGCCGGCAGTGCAGGCAGCCCCTGGGCACAGAGGTGGTGGGTGTCTCCGCGTGGTGCACCAGCTCCCTCCTGCCCAATCAGAGCTGCGTGGGTGGGGCTTGCAGGTGCCGGCAGTGAGCAGAGAGCCCTCCGCCCCCTTAGTCAGAGCCATGGAGCTTGCGCTTGTGGCGGGTGCAGCATGTGGAAGGTCTGGAGACCTCCCTCGCTGCTCTGACCGTAGGAGCCAGAGACCTTCCAGCAAGGCTGGTGAGTGCGGCCAGGGAAGGGGGCAGGGTGTGATGGAGTGAGTGTCTGGGAGGTGTATGGGGGGTGCTGGGCTGTGAGGGTGTGGAGGGCCCTGGGCAGTGAGGAAGGTTTGTGTGTTTTGGGGTGCTGGGCAGTGGGGGAGATGTTTGTGTGTCAGGGCACTGGGCAGTGGGGGTCTGTGTGGGACATTGTTTAGTTGTGGTGGTGGGGCTGTGGGGAAGGGCACTGAGAGGGAGGGAGGAGAAACCTATGCTCCTGGCCCCGTGGCTTCTGCTGGGGGCTGGAGCTGGGGCCATGAGTCCTTGAGTCCTTGACCCATGGCTTGTGGTGCGGGCTGCAGCGGGGACCATATACCCCCCTTGCAGCTTCCTAGGGCTGTGCGCCACCTCTCATGGCTCCGGTCGGGGCTGTGCACCTGTGGCTTCCCTTCTTTCCCCCTCCTCCCTGCTTGCCCAATGTGTCCTGATATTTCACTCTTGCGATCTGGTCACCCTAAATGTACATGGCAGGGGAGCATTGCTGGCACATGATTGGCATATATCAGATTAGTAGATGTGCAGCTGAATGAGCCCCTGACGGTGTGGTTGGGTCCTAGGATGGTGTCGCTAGAGTAGATATGGGGACAGAGAAAGCAACAGGGTTTGTTACAGGGATTGGTTCCTTGGTTAGTGTTTCTGTGGTGTGGTAGTTGCTGGTGTGTATTTGCTTCAGGTTGGGGGGCTGTCTGTAAGCGAGGATTGGCCTGCCTCCCAAGTCCTGTGAGAGTGGGGGATCGTTTTCCAGGATAGGTTGTAGATGGTTGATGATGTGCTGGAGAGGTTTAGCTGGGGGCTGTACATGATGGCCAGTGGTATTCTGTTGTTTTCCTTGTTGGGCCTGTCCTGTAGTAGACTTGTGGGTACCCGTTTCGCTCTGTTAATTTGTTCCCTCACTTCCCCAGGTGGATATTGTAGTTTTAAGAATGCTTGATAGAGATCTTGTAGGTGTTTGTCTCTGTCTGAGGGATTATGGCAAATGTGGCTGTATCTTAGGGCTTGGCTGTAGACAATGGATCTTGTGACTTTTTTTTTTGTCCTGGATGGAAGCTGGAGGCATGTAAGTAAATATAGCGGTCAGTAGATTTCCAGTATAGGGTGGTGTTTATGTGACCATCACTTATTTGCACTGTAGTGTCCAGGAAGTGGATCTCTTGTGTGGACTTGTCAAGGCTGAGGTTGATGGTGGGGTGGAAATTGTTGAAATCAGGTGGAATTCTTCAAGGGCCTCCTTGTCGTGGGTCCATATGATGAAGATGTCATCAATGTAGCCAAGTAGAGGAGGGACTTCAAAGAGAAACTGCAGAGCCACAATTCATTTGCAAACTTAACACCATCAATTTGGGTTTGAATAGGGACTGGGAGTGGCTGGCTCACTACAAAAGCAATTTTCCCTCTCTTGGGATTGACACCTCCTCATCAGTTATTGGGAGTGGACCATATCCACCCTGACTGAATTGATCTTGTCAGCACTGGTTCTCCATTTGTAAGGTAACTCCCTTCTCTTCATGTGCTAATATATATTTATGCCTGTATCTGTAATTTTCACTCCATGCATCTGAAGAGGGTGTTTTTTTTACCCACGAAAGCTTATGCCCAAATAAATTTATTAGTCTTTAAGGTGCCACTGGACTCTTCGTTGTTTTTATTTTTTCTCCATTTTTGAGGTTGTAAAAGGGTGAAGTACAAACATTAGTACAATTCTTGGCAATTTCAAATGAATTACAAGTAAAACTTAATATCCTAGGAGTACTCATTGAAAACCTATTAAAGTCATTCTACTTAGATATATTTTTTTATTAAAAAAAATGTTGAGGGGAAACTCAACATGAGAGAGACAGACGGACAATTTTCTGTATTGCTTGTAGCAAATGGCCAATGCTATTTTGGTGGGTCCTGTGCTTTTTCTTGGTGTGGTGGGTCAGTATGCCGTCCCTGCCCCTATTCTTAGGAAGGGACCCAGGTTCAACCCCTACTCTGGTCCCAGTCCCCTCGGCTTCACAGTTTTCTTACCCTCTTTCCCCTGGGCAGGGTTTCTCTCTGTCCTCTGTGCTGTGGGAGTCCCTCTGCCCTGCTTGGGCATGGTCTCCTTTCCCTTGGTACTCTAATCCTCTGGTCAACACCAGAACACCTCCAAACTACAGTCTGCACTCCTTCCCTCCTCCTGTCTGACTGAAGCGGGGGTTTTTATTAGGTCTTGGGCTGGGCCTTAATTGGCTCCACGTACTCTAATTAACCTGTAGTAACCTCTCCTTAGTCTATAGGAAATAAGGCTCTGACCATTCTGGGGCTTAAATATCTCCCATCTCCTCACTCTCCCTACAACAACACACCTGAAAACACCTGAGGAACAAAGGCTGAACTGTGAGAAGTGATGGTGCAGGCTAAGATCTTTAGCCTGTGTAAGAAAACCTGGGAAAGCCAAGGCAACTTGTGCCTTAAGAATCTGTCAGCCTGTTTATCACTCAGGGATGCTAGATCCCAGTAAGGACTCAGGCTTACTGAAGAGGAAATTTTTGCATTGAGAGAAATTGGAACAGCAAGGAGGAAGAGACCCTGGACAGGAGAACAGGAACTCAGATGGGGACCAGGATCTCAGGAAACTTCGGTGACAGGTCATGGCGCAGTTTATCAGTGGTAAACGGCAGAAACCAACAAACACTCTCATCAGGGACTAACATGGCCACCTACTAACTGAAAAAAATCACTCTCCTATTGCCCTCTGGCCCTGCTGTATTACATGCTGTTCCCGGTATCCGTCAGAGCCTACGTCAGTGGCATCCCCAATTTATTTTCATTTTGTAACCTCACATGGTCTCTTAGCTGCAAGCTTACCTCTGCCTACAAATATCATCAAAATAAGCAGTTCATTGCATTTAGTCTGTTTGTAAGAGTTTCTAAATACACATACAGACGTACACCCTTGGATTTGCTGTAGCATATCTGTATTTGTGGAAAATATCTTTACTGTTATTAGTCTAATGGGATAATCGTAGAACCATATTGTTTTACTTTCTGTTTTGATTTTCATTCCCCCATGCGCTTCCTGTATTATTTAGATTATATTGTTCTTATTGTAGAAAACTAAAACTGCTTTGGATAAATTCAACATTCAGAATTACTTCTAGAAAATTCAGTTAGTAGATCACGGACCCATGGAGTGTTGTAACATCTGCCTTGTTTATTCCTTAGTTACTGTAGGTTACATATTTCATTGTGCCAGTTCTGGCTTGTTTGTTATACATGGAGATCACTTCCTAAATGTCAATAAAATAAAATAAAAAAAACCCATTACAACTGGAATGAACAACTCAGTATTTTCCTCTTTTGTTTTGGCATGGAAGAAAACTTACAAAGCAGCATGCAATAAAATACCAGCCAAGAGTCGCAAACTGTGGGCTATAATTACATATTTTTTCTTGCTGATCAGTAGGAATTTTGTATGTACACTATTACACTTTACGGTTTGACTACAACATCAAAATTACTACAGTGCTCTCTGAAAGAAAATGGTACAATTTAATCTTGTTTACTACCAGAAAATATTAAACTAAATAATAGATAAAATTATTGCACAGAATAACAGTTCTCCAGTTTTTTCCCCTGTCCCTTAATAGTATTAAGGACAAACATGATGTTATTTGACAGAATTACCAGACCTACTGAACTGGTAAGTAAAGTCATCTGACTGGGATGACTTACGTCTCACTCTCAAACTATTAGACTGCAATTTTAAATTCTGATGAGTGTGTTTTTTCCGTCTTAGGAACCACATATGTAATAAAAGCAGGGTCATAGCTAGCACAGGTTTGTAATACCTTTATTAATTATAGTCTTGACTTTCTTTTAAGTTAACAAAATGTGCCAAAGACTTTTTATATAAACCGTATTTACATTTCCCTTGTAGGGCGCGTCTTCTGATGAAAGCTGGGATACTGAGCACCGTTTTGCCAAATTCCCCATATACATTTTCTGCTTTTGAATGTTCATTTTTTCATCTACATGTAGCAAGAATTGCGTTTGTCATTTAATATTCTTAACTCAATTTTCTTTTCTTTCCTTTTTTGGTCAAGATTGATCATGATACAGCAAAACAATACTTAGGCCTTATGATAAAAGATTTCCTTGATGTTGCTGCCACTTCCTTGCTGCTCCCCCTGCCGCACACACAGTGAAAAGCCTGCCACTTTTTCTTATTTGTCAAGGATAATATTGAGATCAACTTACATTTCCCTCTTTATGAATAGATATGCATTAGAAGTTCCCAGGTTAGTGTCATATTTTTTCTAGTTTCCCCTTAAAGGAAACATCACTGCCAGAGGCAATATATCAAGAACTTAGTGCAGGAAATGGGGCATGAGAATTCCTTCGTCCCATTTTATTCTTTACCTCTGATTTAGTTTCTTATATAATAGGGGTCTGGTGATATTTCTGTAATGTTCTGAGATTCTGTGATGAAAGTGAAATTATTATTAGTGATTTCTCTAAACAATAAATTTCCTTTTCCTCTCTCTGTGCAAATTGTATTTAGTTTTCGGAGAGTCATTTTTTGTGTGCTGTTTGAAAATACAATGGCTACAAGACTATTGGTGGACAATGATTCTATCTAAACCTTGGTCTTTTAAACTGTTCTTTGCATTTCATTTGTCTTGGTGTCATGGCCCACAGGTCTTGAACCTAGGCCTGCATGATTCATGAGAGCAGCCATGCTGTAACCTTCCACCTGGCTTACCGGGGACCCATAAATCTGAGCCCCACTGTGAGTCTCCACCCCTGAGGTCTAATTAGCAGAGTTCCAGATTGTCCCTCCTTAAGCCAGCAGTGTGAACAGAATTGTCTAAACAGGGCTCCACCCTGTTCTGGTCTGCATCTGATTTATGGTTCCTGACCTTCAGTTTGGCTCCTGCCTCTGACCCTCTAGTATCCTGACCTGGCTTCACTCTTGACTCCTGTCTCATGGCTGCAGACTCTGGCTCCAACTCCTAGCTCAGCTGCCCATAGCCCAGCCTTGACACTTGGCTGGGTTTCACAAATACTTATGTCGTACTAATTTGTGATGACTTCTCAGTGTAGGGACAAAATTACTGAGATTTTTACTCATAATTGAGTCACGTGTTTGTAAAAACATCTTGTATGTAAGAACCTTGTTTAGTCATAATTTCATAGTAAAATCTTATTAATCTTTCTTCTCCAAATGTTCATTACCTTATGTACATTGTAATATGTGCAATCAGGTTCATCTTCTTGCTAGTCAATCTTTATCTGATGAATAGCATCAGTGTGTCTAGCTCAACAGCACACTGAACTCAGGAGTTCTTTCTACAAGTACAAACTGAGAAGCAGTCTTAGCCAAGTTATTCTTTTTTCAGTGGTTCATAGGAAATACAAGTGAAAACAGTCCAAGAAATAAACAAACCAACCACCACTTTAAAATACCTCTCAATATCCCTGTAGTCTGTTTAACCTTAGTGAAAGCAAGAGCATCTCTTGATGGTGGAGCTTAATCTCTCTTTTTATAATCCTATGGCTCTCAGCATCAGGTGTTCTTACAGTCCCTTCAAATGCCTTATGTGCCATGGTGGCTAACTAAGCTAACCCGTTTCTCCAACATACAGCCTAAATAAGAAATCCAATGAGAGACAAAGCTGGCCAAGTGATGCATGCACTCAAGACTTTCCACACTTGATGATCATTACAACTCTCATCTAGGAAGGAAGCCGCTCACCCTGAAAAAGATCCAGTTGGTACAAAGCACAAAAGCATCTGCTTAGTAACATATGTCACCATGAACACATCATTCCACTGCTTTCTTTAGTGGCTCCCCACTGAATTCAGAGTCCAGTTCAAGTTGCTTTCCTTGGGATGGAGATGCATCCCTGTAATTAAAATCCCCATTCTTTAGTGACTTGCTATGTAGAGGCATTATACTTAATCATCTATACTGAAGATTTATGGCCTCAAACCTGCAAAGACTTGTGTGTGAGTAGTTGTAATTTACATCATGCAATCAACCATGTCTCTGTGAAGATAGTGAATCTCTTTCCCTTTGACTTCAGTGGGGAAAGAGTTGATTTTTGACACTGTATTTAGGTGTCAATATGCATTTCCAATTATCCTGGAATGAAATTGTCACAGCCTGTCAGACTGTAGGGAGAAAACACCAGTTGTTGAGGCTCCATTTTGCAGAATCGCTGTACAATTATTTCTCAATCTATTCTTTGTGAATCCTCGAACTGTGACTGACAACCATTAGCCAATCACAGTGAATAAATCTGTATAATCACTGTGATTACTGCTTAATAACTGTACTATGAACACGCAAATTTCTACTCTGGCTACTATAATCCATTTTCCATGATTGGCCCATGCACTCAAAATTTTCAAAATGTTTTGCTAGTAACAGAGATGGCCACTACAATCTCTCACCCCTTCACCTGAAGTAGTAAAACTTCAAAGGCTACAGGAAAGAGAGGGGAAAAATACCAAAATGTAAATGAAAATGGTGCTATCAAACAGTGAGTAGGGAAAGTATTTAAAACAAAATGAAACAAAACACCCACCCCACCTTTTGTTTCCTGCTGACATTCTCGTTACTCCTTGCAGGTGAGCAATTCTCCTGTCAAACTAACTGCAATATATTTGTGTTCACACTGGTGGTGTGGTCAGAAGACCTGGCTGACAGTGCGGGGACAGAGATGTGTATGCTTCTATACGTCTGAAAGATGTTCATATTCTGCATTTGTGCAGCATCAGAACCTAGGGGAAGACCTGTCTGCCTGCCCCCTCTCCTCAGTTCATTCTTTTAACACTGCCCGTCTGGGGGGTTTGCAATTTTTTCATCTTTTGTTTAGAATTTAAATATTTAATTTAACATGTCTGTAGATGAAGTTAATGGTGGTTCTTGTTAACATGGAAATATATGATAGGTTAATGAGCTGCAAAGACCATTTAATTCATTCATCCTACCATATGATTAATGCCTCAGTAAAGAGGAAGTGTCCTCTATTACTTATTTAAATATTAGGGATGTGACAGCAAATGAGGTTTTGTTTGAATGTTACATTTTTGCCAATAGATAGATAGGGTCTGGAATTTGTACATGAAGATAAATAGACGTGCTCCTTCTGAGAGTGCTCCTCTGAAACGCTTTCCAAAGGAAAGGCACTATTGAAATAGAATGTACTACTGAATCTAAATTGTACTATCTAAATTGAATGGGGATGGAGGGATACTCGTGGTAGAATGAAGAATGCAGCATTTCCACCGTAATGTGCAAATCCCAGACACCCTCTGCCTAAATAACAATTTACTTTAAAACAAAACTACATTTACTGCCACAGATTTTTAAATGCATGCTGAAAGTTATCTAATGGTTTTCCTCATTAAAATCGGTAGGACAGATATTCTATCCATCACAGTTCATTAAACTCCCTGCCTTTTTACAGGAACATTAGGTACTTACGTATGATTCATTCCAAAGTTAAATTTTGGCATGGTGGGGCAAGAGGGAATCCATTGTCTTTGATTCCAGGTTACATGTTGTGATATGTTTCCTTTAGTGCTGTTAGTTTTTCAAAACAGGAGTCT
The DNA here is from genome assembly GCF_965140295.1 of Lepidochelys olivacea. Classification (NCBI taxonomy): domain Eukaryota; kingdom Metazoa; phylum Chordata; order Testudines; family Cheloniidae; genus Lepidochelys; species Lepidochelys olivacea. Next base: position 199,125,461 of record NC_140413.1, on the reverse strand, counting down.
TTTTACAATGCTGAGAATTCTGACAGGAATCAGTCTCCAGAAAAACATAAACAGCATTGCAACAGTGAAACAAAGTTGAGACTTTTGGTCCTCATGTCTTGTTTTTCTTGTTGTGATGGATGCAATATTTTTAAGGTCTTGACTGCCCCATATTCTCATTTGTAAGAGAAAATGAAATGTCAGGTGTCTGGACAGTTAAAGGAAGAATGTGGTTCCTGCACACATGTCTTAATGTCAGGTTCTTGGATGGGGAAGAACATTGAAAGATTCAACTGGACTGTTTCCTAGTTGTTTTTTACTGCCAAAAGTGTGACATTCATATCAGTTTACAAGACCCATGTTTCACTGAGCCCTTATGGTGTTTGAATGGGCTGATGAAAGTGTGAATTCAGTTGACATTATAACTCTGTCTACATATTGGATGTGCAGCATTGGGACTGAAAAACAATGCACCCTAAGGGGCAGATGAAACAAATGCTTTTTGTGTGGAACGCTTTGCTTTTCAGTCAAAGAAGTTAGCATATTGATCTCTAGCACTGCAGGACAGTTCATCCATTTTTGCATGTATTCTAAATTTCCCCATATCCTTGATATGGCAGAACATTTTCCTAATATAACAAAAACTCATCAGTCAAAATGTGAAAGGAGAGGGATCTATTTTCCTTAGTGTGCACATAGTAATGTTAATTACCAACATGCACTAAGGGTAGAATAGCCCTCTGAGGCTAGGGCTACACTGCAGAGCTTACAGCAGTGCAGTTGTGCAGATGCGCTAAGCCAATGAGAGAGAGCTCTCCCATCAACTTAATTACTCCAGCCCCCGCAACTGGCGGTAGCTGTGTCAGTGGGAGAAGCTCTCCTGCCAACATAGTGCTGTCCACACCGGTGCTTAGGTCGGTGTAACTTCTTCACGCCTCTGAGTGACATAACTTATACTAATGTGAGCTGTAGTGTATATATAGCCTCTGTTAACAAATTCACCAGTAATGCTCTGAGTGTACTTTACCTGTGTTTTCTTCCTGATTTACATTACCACCATTTGGTAACGTTGGACCAGTTAGCAGCTTTTATGCATGGACATCGGCTATAGCTTTGTTGACCTAAAAGTTCCTACTATTGTATTTTGTACTCTTCTTAAGAAGTTCCAGTTGTTATCTGAGGAAAGGAGATGATCACTGAGGAAAGGAGATGATCACTTGATGATAGATAATGGCATCTCCAGAATAATGGATAGAAGGATAAATCATTCTGGGACACCAGTCTCCCACATTATTAAATGTGTATGTATAAAAGTGAACACACTTGCTATTGTTATCAGTAGGCTTGTTTGTTGTAATTCATATTATAGTAATTTATTGTGTCTGTTCTGAAGCATGAACCATCAGATAGAGAAGGGAATGGGTAGTCAGGAGACCCTGGGTTCTAATCCCAGCTCCAGTTAAGCTTTCTGTGTGACCTTGGGCAAGTCACATTTTCAAACACAGGCACTTAAAATCCACAATGGGGCACCTAAAAATTGGCCTGAGTTTCAGAGGTGCTAACTACTCACTGCTCTTGTTGGCTTGACTCCACTGAACCAGCACCTCTTAATAATAATTATTAATAATAATAATAATTATAATAAAAAGAGCATGGATTTAGGTACACCAACACTGGAAAATCCTTCTGTCTTCCATTCAGCGAAGTACCTTGCTGAATTGGGGTAACTGTACCTCAGTTTCTCAGTCTGTAAAATGAAGATATTACTTCACAGAATAGTTGAAAGGTTTAAGTAGTTCATGTCTGTACAGCTTTTTGAGATCCCTGGATGGTAAATACTATGTAAGTACAAAATGTTTAGTAGTAACTATGTTGGAGGCCCATCAAATGGATGCAGTGATTAAAAATCTTCAATTCATTAAAGTGCTTAATGGTGTTTTTATTATCCTCTAGTCACATCTTGGCTGGCATCTTTGCTCTGACACCACTTATCTTTTAGGGATTCCACCATCACTCCACATAGCAGCAAGTGGTAGGGCACTTGTTTCTCCTTGACATCTATCTCAGTCAAGCTCTCCCAGTTTTACCCCAAACTTATTTTTCCCTTCCCCTCATGCACTCCCCCTGTATCTGCTTTCCTGGCTGTTATGTTAGAGGATAATGTTATTGTCGTATTTTTATGAGTGAAAATATGTTTAATGTGTTGGGCCCTTCTGTTGAAATCAGTGGAAGTTTTGCCATTGACTGAACTGCAAACTGGGTTGGGCTCATTCTGAACTATTGTATAATGTCCCAAGCAGCTTAGACTAAAAAGAGAAATAAAATTAATAATATAATTAATATACTATCACAATATTTTCTTATTTCTAATACTATAGAGACTTTATATTAACTGTAATTTACAAAAATAAAACCCATATTAACCATACCATTTAACTTTAAATAATTCTTTGTCCAATTTAATAAACTTGCCCACTAGGTGAGTTATACCTTTAGCAAGATACAATTAATCTTAAGGTACAGTGGACTCCACTTAAGGTGGCCTAAGATATGGTATGTTTACGCAATCTAGTAGCTTGCCCAAGCAAAAGTCACCTTCTTGAACCAAGTCCACTTCCTGCACTTATTCTTCAGCTATATAGAAAGTTGTTGTTTCTGGGCTTTTCCCCCATGTGGGTTGTATCCTCTTTCTCTGCCTGTCATCTCCCTGTGCTGTCTGTGTTCCCTAAATTGCTGACTTGTCCTGCTTGGTGTGCTCTGATGAGTCTTGTTTTCTTCATTCATTAATTATTGCTCCTGCTTCTGACTTGACTCAGTGAAATCCCTTACAGCACTGGCAAACAGCTCTCTTTGGTGCCCAGTTGTCACTATCCAGGCACAGCAAAGTGACAGTGGCATTGTGTTAACATCTCATATGAAGGTTCTTTTAATATAAGATTATGGGCACAGTTCTCATCTCATTTACCACCCGTGTAACATCGTGGAGTTCAGTGGAGTTGTGTGAAGGAGGAAAATTGCATCCTATATGTTAAAATCTAACCTGTTTTGGACAGTCTCAGTTTTAATTGTGGTTTTGGTCCTTTCATTTTTATCTCTTTTTTTCATCTTCTGAATCATTCTGGGCTGGTCAATGGAAATTAAAATAACCAGTGTTAGGAAATAACAATGTCTGTGTAATAGTCAGCTTCTGTTGTTCACTCTGATGCTGATGAACTTCCCAGACATGCTTTGCAGTTTGTTTAACGGATCATTTCTTTTTCAGTTTCCATATGGCCCCTTTCCTGTAAGGAGTTCTGTAGTGAACACTAGTTCTGATTGCACTACAAGTATGTTATAAACTTGCCAATACAACTCCCTACTGCCCCTCCTTCTGACTACATCTGATATGATCATTAAAGCAACCATTTATATTAATTTATATTCAGTCCTGACATTCATGGGGGGAAAACAGTAGGGCATGACAGACACAACACCTGCAAGTAACTTTTCTAATTACATCTTGTGAACTTCCTGATGAAGACACAAGTAAATCTGGGAAAGAAACTGAAAAGCAGGAGTTGGGGGGGGGGGTGGAAAGCTTTTAAAAATATATTATATATCATATCACTGATTATGTTGTTTATACAGTGAGTTCCAGCTCATCCACACTCAATATACAAGGTCAGAAAAGAAGTTTGAGTCCTTCCCCTGAGTTCTGTATTGTTTTGCTGTTGTGTTTGATTACCTTACCATTTTTTATTACCATCTGCATTGCGAAGCTCGATCTGCTGAGGGTTTTTTTTTTTTAAACAGCATCCCATGGCACCTTTAATTCTGCATTTTCTGTGGTTTTGCTTCATTTGCAGCTTTGAGATTTTCTGTAAATACATTTATCCTACATTCTACATCAGTAACTTGTCTAGTGTTTGCTGTATAATTTAACCACTTACTTCCAAAGAGCAGATAAAGTTTTAGCATACAGTTACTGTAAAAAGAATTTATGAGTGAAGTGTTAACTTCGTAATGTTCTTTACTGTGTACTATAAAAGGACACTGATGACAGCATTTTATAGGTGTTCTTTAAACATAATTGTTTTTAATAGACTTTCAGAAGCCTGAAAACAAAGTTCCATTACAAAATGATTTTGCCTTTATGGCTTCTCTTAAGCAGTGATTTTCAATCAATAATAAAATAAACAATTTACTTCCTTGTTGTGCACTCCATACCATTGATCATGTTAGCACTGAGAAGAGGTTTTTCTTAGTTAACTACTTCTCCAGGAATGTTAAGAAAAAAAAATATGGTCTCTTGTGGATCCTAAATTATAGAGGTTGTGATGGGATTGCTAATATTTTTAAATGACAAATAGATACTTTTTCAAAAATACTTGTTTTTATTGTGCTTTTTATGTTCAAAGTTTTGTATAGACATTAACTATTTAAAGTATAGAGTCAAATCTGAGTTCATGACATGAAAATGAGTTCATGGGTAGAGAGGAAGGAGACATTTTAGGTCATATCAACAATCATGCTGATAACCAAAACTTCTCCTACAAACTACTTATTCCAACTCAGAGATGGGACAGTCCTGTGAAGTCTGCCTGGAAATACAGATTGGGTGGACTGAAACATTTTAGTAATTTTTTGACAACTTTGGCAAATTATTTCTTTTGAAACAAGCAAACAAAAAACAAAGTGTAAGTAGATGTCTTTGTACCAGAAAGCACGTCCAACATGCAGCTTACATTTCTGAGAGGTTCCACCCTTTTGACTCTTGTATGATTTCTTGTTGCACACAGCTGATGATTTGATCTGTAGGACTTTCTTCATCCATATGATAATTTGGAGATTATGGGTCGGGATTATAATACCTCGCTCTTATTTAGCACTTTTCATCCATAGATTGCCAAGTGCTTTACAAAGGCAGTCAGTATCATTATGTGCACTGTTTCCTTAAATCTGTTGCAGGAAGCCAACTGGAGGTGCCTAAGGAAAGTTCTATGCAGAAGCTCGCCAGTGAAGCACAGAAAGAGACAGAATACCTTTAGGAGTAACACTGTTCTCCTTATTCTAATGAAGCTTTTGTTCAGTGTTAGAAGCAAGTGACTCTTTGTGATTATTTATCTTTGTACATGATACAAATTAGATCAGATTTAATCCTAATTATCTGTATTTTTACAATTAGTTGTATACAAGGATTCTAGGAGAGAAACAGTGGTGAATGGTTAATATTTTCCAAACGAGTGAAACAAATCTGTTCCAGGAATGCAGATCAGCTATAGATCAAACTGATCATACAGCTGAAGTGTCTTAAACCAATATGTGGAAGAGTCTTCATCTTTTTATAAAAAAGTAATATGGCAGTATGCCAATAATATCATGTAAATTTCTTCCTCCATTACTATACAATAACAGTATATCTTTGGCCACCTTTTTTTCCCCTCCTGACTTGTCACCATTATTTATAAATTTTTGTTAAGTTATGCTAACAATACTTACTTCACTCTAGCTTACATTGCCAGTCAGCACACTCCTGGAGAAAATGAAATATCTCATATAAATCTTCGCTGCATGCCCTGTACATGATTTTTGAATTAAAATAGCTAAGACGTGTTTTAACAGCAGCTGAAGTATCACATTCAAATTTACCGAGCCACTCCTGTCTTTGCCAGATATTTTATATTATGCAGTGTGTTCTCATTTTGGCAGTACGCTTCATTGCATATATTTTTGCAATGAGAATTATCACACATTATTTTTAAGCTTACAGAATATTATCTTACTAAAGATATACCGACGTCTAATTGTAAATGATGATTTGCATTATTCACATTTTCTACTGAGCATGATGATTTTTAATGCAGCAGTAGTAACTGTTCAAATAATTCTTTATGGTGTTATATGTAAAAAGGAAGCTCACCTAGAAATTATATAAAATTTGCAGATTCCATTTATCCCAATGATGGTTATCCAGAGAGAGAGCAAGTGTAAGTGAGAATGATTTTGTAATCTAGTGGTGAGGGCACCCTGCTGGGAGGTTGGAGACCCTGGAGTCCAATCCCCCTGTTTCAACCACTTTTCTATTATTTATCCACAGTGAAACAGCTTCAGTAGGAGTGAATGAGGGATCCCATATCAGTATATGCCATAGGTCAATGGTTAGAACACTCTCCTGACAGGTATCTCACCCCTGTTCACATCTGTGCGTTCCCTCTGGCAGAGAGGGGGGAATTGAACCAAGGTGTCTCACACCCCAGACAAGAGCTCTAACCACTGGGCTAAAAGTGATAAGGTGGGCATACACTCCACTTCCTCCTCCAACTGGATTCTGAATGGGACTAAATCTGATAGGTGACCTCTGAGCATGCCTAACTGGATCAGGTCCTGCTCATGCCTTAGGCAGGCAAATGCTTATCTTCCCTGGTTCGTGACTCACTGTTGGTTTTAGGTGAGAGAGATGCAGCAGTGTGCACACCCAGAGGCTGAAACATAGGCACCTAGGGAACTTTTACTTTAGAAACGTAGGTGCCAAGTGAATTTAGGGGCCTTTGTGAATCAGGGCATAATACTGGAAAGGATTAATAATTCAGAATAGTATTTTATCTTGATAGTTGATGACGCTTTAATGTTGTAAAAAAATTTTTTTTTTTTTACAAAAAATGTTTGAGGTCACAAGGTGTATTGGTTCTACTTATCCTTGGATTGGGAAAGTCCCTCAATTAAATAGAGTTAATATGAATGCTGGAAACATCTGAAGAGTTTTCCCACTCCCCACAGGTTAGAAACTTAAATTTTTATATTAGCATCTCAGTCAACTGAATGGAGGTTTTAAATGCATTTCAAATGCCATTTTTAGGATATCTAGGGAGTAGGGAGCCTTGTATTATATGCGACTATAATTGGTAATGAACTCACTGCACATTAAGCAGTGGGGGGCTGTTGTCTGGCTTGTTGGAAAATGTGTGCACCCCTTTAAGGGCTAGAGAGCCAGGGAGTGACTTTCTGCTGCAGTTGGGGCTAGCGTCGCCAAGCTGACCTGGGCACATCTCCCCCAGGTGATCGGAAAAGAGGAGGGACTGTACAGGTCCATACTGGTTCAGGAAAAGCCAATCCCTCTTTTATCTGGACTATGTGAAGTAGCACCCACCCTCTCACCCACAGAATTGTTGAAATGCCAGGTTTTGTCCCCACAGCGGGTTTGGAAGGGGCTTAGCTGGGACGAATGTAAAACAGGAGTTAGGCTATGATGTTACAGCTCATTTTGTAAATGTGGGGTGGATATCCAGTGCAGGTACTCTGTAAGGGAGGTACCTACAATGGATTGGTAAAGGATTTAAAGGAAATACTCTTTAAAGGAGCATAAAAAGGCTCCTGTGACTAGTACGGCAGAGAGCCAATACCCCATCCTTTATAGCCCCCCCCCATTAATCTTCATTCGAGTAGGGGGGCTGGTGAGGTCCCAGCAGTGGTTTGGCTGGGGACCTGGATGGGTAAGGGGAAGGGATGATAGAAGCCCCCCTCAGATGATTACAGAATTACCTGTACACTGTACACTTTTATCTGCCGGTTACTCCCAGACATTTAAGAATAAAGTTTCAACCTAATTAAACTACATCCAGTGTCTCCTGTCCTTTTTCCAAGATAGCTGGACAATGGATCAGTAATTACCCAGTATTATGATAAGTAGCACACAACTTGCTTATGGCTGGAGGCATTTTTGACACACATTTTATAGATATTGTTTTGAATGAGACAAGTGTGGAACATTTCAATGGAAATGTTACAAAACAGAATTCTTGAATTCTCTCTCATTGATTAGGATAAAACTCTTCAGAATGACGTGTTGGAAATTTTATTGCGTATGTTCAGGATGGATTAAAAGGAATCATGTATACAGTTTTATCGGGGCTGTCTGAATAGTAACACAGGCATAAAGCACGTCAAAGAGAGCAATCAAAATTCTAAAATGCAGTAAGGGCTCAGTCTTGCAAGGATATTAACTGCCCTCAACTTGATCTAACTTCATTAGGGTTGTGGGCATTCAGCACCTTATGGAGATGTTCAACAGCGTGAGAAGCAAGTCCACACTCTTCACAAACAATCTGAATACAGAATGTATCCTAGCAGTGTGCTGGAGAAAGAAATCTTCCATTCAGGGTTTCAAGAGTTCCCCAAGCTCTTGTATCCTGGCTTCAAGGGGTTGAAGAATGGTCAGTGGCTCTGGATATGTCAGTGGCTCTGCACAGTGACATATCCAGCCAGTCTAGCCCTGCCATGCCACCATATGACACCATGCGGGAAGCTCCAAGAACTGCACAGAGACTAGAATGTATTCATCTCCTGTGCAAGCTCTTGAAATTCTGTCCCTCTCTTGCTCTTCATCATTGCATAGAACAGTGCCACCAAACCTGCTATCCCTGAGACCCTTAAACTTTTAACTGGTTAAATATGAATGAAACAACTGTATAGTACATATGTAATACATTTTTACTTTGTGTGTGTCTAAATATGTGTACACCTATATTTTGGCTTATTCTACTTTTATTTATTTATTTTTTGTGTTAACATCACATCTGAACCTATATGGGAAACATTTCACCAGCAATGGTGGCTCTGCAGTTTTCTTTTGATGGGAGTTTGACACTGCTGCTGAGTTAATGTCACATGGTAACTACTTCTTTGATTCAATTAACGTTTCCCTTATTTTGTACTGTCCTTTCCTGTACTCCATTCGCTAATTACAATGTGATTTCTTTGATTGCTTGTTGAGATGGCAAAAATGCTGTGCCTGTATTTTTACTATTCTGCTACTGCTGAGATTCTTATTGCTGACTCTTGGGGGCAGTGAGATCTATGAACCGTACTAGTTTTCTTGCATACTTAGCTGCAATTGCAATCTTCTGTAATTATGATTTAATTAACTTTTGAGTATTGCACAAATGTAAAAATGTGTCAAAACAAGATAACTATTGTAATTTTCAAATCGATGAACATTACTTCTTGGGATTTTATGTTATGCAGGTACTGAGTAGTCCAGTGAGATTGAATAGTCTATCTCAGGGATCAGCAACCTTTGGCACACGACCCATCAGGGAAATCTGCTGGCGGGCCGAGACAGTTTGTTTATCTGTAGCGTCCGCAGGTTCGGCCGATTGCGGCTCCCACTGGCCACGGTTCGCCGTTCCACGCCAAAGGGGGCTGCGGGAAGCAACGGCCAGCACATCCCACAGCCTGCACCGCTTCCCGCAGCCCCCTTGGCCTGGAACGGTGAACCGCAGCCAGTGGGAGCTGCGATCAGCCAAACCTGTAGACGTTGCAGGTAAACCAACTGTCCCGGCCTGCCAGCGGATTTCCCTGATGAGGTGCGTGCCAAAGGTTGCCGATCCCTGGACTATATAATATGAGAGAAATCAGATGTGTGCAGTAGAGGGGAGTATGATGGTCTGTTGGGTGATCAACTTTTTGTTTTGTAACTTGTGGCCTGGAGCTTTGGCTAGATGTTCCTGTTACTCTTTTTATAAATAGCAGTAATAACATTTTGAAATATGCTTTGCTTTTTCTACTGCATTTTCTTTCTCACTCAATGGCTGGCTGGCTGACTAAGTGTTATTCGCCAAGAATATTTTATTGTACAAAATATTATTGTACACCTGTATACATGTGTAATAAATATACATATGCATATACTCATGGGTATGCATGCATACACACACTATACACATTAAATCTGCAGTAAATATCTGTTTGTATTCACATACCCATATAAATATAACATATTAGTTAACATTTAATCCATTTGTTTTGTTTTTGTAGTGGATGGCTGTATACACAGAGCTGCTGGGCCCTGCCTAGTTGCTGAATGTCGCAATTTGTGTGGCTGTGAGACTGGACAAGCTAAAATTACTTGTGGATATGACCTGCCTGCCAAATGTAAGTCAACGTCTTCACACAGTATATTTTTTAAAATCAGACAAACTTTTCACATGCTTTCTCCCACCCCAGAAGTATAATTGAAAATTAGCAGTAGATTTCATTCAGCATGTTTGTGAGCATCTCTTCCTCTCCCATCCTTGCAACAATTTAGATGTTTAAAAATAATTATTTCAGCTGTACTACGTAGTGGAAATAAGTGTGTTCTTCAAACACAATGCATGCTTTATCTTACATTTTTTACAAGGGGTAGTGTACTGTTTTATATATATAATAGGTAATCTAAGGATCTGAAATAACATAGACTAGGAACAAAGTGTACATTATCATATTTAAGTTCCATGGAGACAGTTTTTGGAAATGATGCAGATTTCATATTCGTCACGCAGATTTCTTGATTGTGAATACATTGAGAGCTGAGGAGATCAAAGTGATGTATTGTGTTTTCAGCTGCTGTGTAGAGGCTGATTGGCAATTACTGTGAAGGCATCTGTCACACTTTAGCTTTCAGTGGAATGCAGTGTTCAATGCTGGAATGTTTTTGCAGTTTGAATGTGGGATTGTTAAAATGCCTGTTCTATTTAAATAGTAAGAAGGTTATTTGATTGACCTCGTTGCATAGAGGTTGAGCCAAACTTGGAAAAATAAACATCAGGGTATTAATGGTGTGTTATGATAAGAGTCAGTATTATTTAAGATCCTATAAAATGTAAAAATGCAGAAAATATTATCGATCTGTGATCTTACAGAGATGTGTATTATTAAGAGATGTGCTTATATGTGAATTTCAAGAAAGCACCATGAGGATCTTCTCATGACACCTCAGGTTCTCAGTACGCACACGGTCCAGTGCAAGGAACGTGCTTTATCGAAACATATTCAGATCTTCTCTTTGATTTTGCTATAGGCTGTTTTCCTGTAAAATCTAATTAACATTGCAGTTATTAAGACTTGACATAGGGTTTCCATGGTCCTGCTGGGGTACGTTAGACAAAAATGAAAATTTTGTTCCTTGTTGTTTTGTGATAGTCTCTGCTAAAATGGAATTACCTAATTAAAACAAAAAACAAAACAAAAACGCAAAACAACGCACATGCCAACTTAGTAATTATTTAAGTGACGGAGATAACAACTATAAAATAGAAACCTTTGTTAAGGTTTACAGACAGATTTTGCCACCTGTAATTCATGAATTATGTAAGGTGTGAATTCCACTGTGGGGAAAGTGCTGAGTAATACCCATAGGGGCATAATTGTGTGGGGTTGTATTTGGACAAAAATACTGGGAAGGTTTGTATAAAAAGAGAGTCAGTTACAGATGTTACCTGTCCAGAAGCCATCAGTTAACACTTCAAAATGGTCAACTTAAGTTAATTGTTCCAGAATTAAAAGCAGTGGCAAGACTATATGTTTTAGGTCAACTTTTCTTTATATAATGCCACTATAAAGCCCTTAACCTCTTTCCAACCCTTTCTCTGTCCCATCCCCATTGAAGTAAGATGATTTTTTATAACATTACTACCAGCGCTCATGCTGAGGTTTCGCTAAATGCTACCCACACCTCTCAACAGGTAGGGGAACTTGATGATAGGGCTGGCCGTGAAAGGGACAGCCCTAGCAACAAGGGAGGGAGACACTTGCTGAGGGACACCAGGTAGCTCCGCAACCCCTAGAAATCTCTGGAACCCACGGGCCAGCATTCCCCAGCTCGCAGGATTTAACTTAGGGCAGGGGCCATGTGGAGCCTCTTTCAACTCTGTTCCAGCAGCCCACCTTACTCACCTGAACCATGAGTCAGGAAGGAATTTTTTCTCCCATGGGCCAACTGGCAGAGGACGGGGAAGTTCTTTGCCTTCCTCACAGCACCTGCAAGCCACAGTGGCTTAAATAGGAATGTGCTTAGTACCTAGTTGAGGTACTTGGTTGAGCTGTTAATTCATCACAGCTTGGGGCTGGGAATGGGTAAAGTTTGGGAGGAGTTTTACATTTCCTTAATTGGTTTGCTCATGTTTAATTTTGATATTTATTATTTTCTCATTAAAATACATGGGAGGGATGAGACATAAAACTTACTCAGCACTGGATGCATAATTCCTTTCATATATTTTAATGAGAACAATTCAATATGAAAGTCCAAGAAACAAACACTACTGAAAAGGAAAGGGCTTTGTTTGTTTGAGGAGAAATGCATGACCGTTCCTTGTCAATTTTACAACAATTGATGGATTTTAATTCAAACCTGGTAGTTTTTGTGGAAGGAAGTCCTGCTTGAGACGTATAGTTTTTCATTTTAGGAGTGGTTAAAAATCACATACTTACTATAACACCTGTAGCAATGTAGACAGAAAAGTAAGTGTTCCACTTAATAACCTATTGTTGCAATAGCAAACTGTCTAGAAATTGAAATGTCACAAAATGAGAGTTCTGCAACTGTATTTTTTTCCTTGCTCAAATAGCAACATGTCATGTGGAAAATGTGCACCCAGTGACAAACGGACAGATCAGCAAGAAAACAAGGGTATACAACATATGTGCAGAAGGGTAAAATTAGATTTTCTTGGGCTCTCTTAGATTTTCATTAAAATGTGTTTTGACCAAGTGTCATTTACCCTTGTTCTTCGAGAAGCTATTTGTTAAAGGTTAATTTGTTACTTATCAATTGTAAAACATCCATTTGAGAATTGTTAACTGTTCAAGACTGTTTTTTCATGGAGACAGAAGCCAGAGAGCCACTGCATATTAAGTCAATTTATGTCAGCTTTTAAACAACAGTATGACAATTTGATGTTGGAAACTATTTCCTATCTATCTTTTGTGTCAGGAACTATACCAAACAGGAGTCCTAAAGTCAGTCATCCAGTTACACAGTGATGATATTATCTTTATGCATCAGCAATTTGTTTGGAAGATATTACTATATGGATTATAACTTGCCTTGGCAGTATTACCATGGCTTTTGGTGTTTTTTAAATACTAACTATATTAAGTTATTAATAATTCACATGTTTTTAATGATTTCTTTGTCGCTTTGCTCCCTTAAGTACTTGGCTGAGTGATAGTCCTAAATACATTTTTGCAATGTTCAGTACCATATTTTTAAACCTGGATGTTGCTATTATTCTTTGGTTCAACAGCACCCCAGACTGTTCTAGACATGTTACCTGCCCCAGGGATCTCACAGTCTAATACCCTGTTACAGGGTGCTCTTCGATGCCTACTTCTGGTTCAGCACCCCTTTTTTCCTCTTCCACTGTTGCTGCTCTCCTCCCGCTCACAGAGTCGCAGGATGGCTGCTTCGGGACTCGGCCCTCTAGTCAGGTCACACTTTGATTTCCCCTTCCGGGGGAGTCTCTCAAAATCCTTCTGCGCTGGCAGTGTCAGGCCGTTCTCACACCCACTTTCCTGCTTAAGTCACACCTGCAGTGATTCAGGCAAATCTTCCTGTTCACTGCCCTTAGCAGTACCACTCGGCAATGGATGGTAGAGGAACCAAGGCCTGCCCTCTATGCTGGATTCCAGGCCAGGGCCCAACGGTGAGCAGTTAAGGTCTATGGCTATATCCTCCTTACTGCTCTTGCCCCTTTACTAGTTCCTGTTGTGCTTTTCCAAGCTTTTCATTCTCCATCCCTCTCTCTAAGGCCTACTAGGTAACCCTTTCCTCCTAGGTTTCTAGCCCTTTCCTCCTAGGTTCCTATCTCCCCTTCCTTTTCCCTTATCTCAGGGAGAGAGACTACAAGTTTCCTCTAGGATGTCTGCAACTGTTGCCAACCTCCTGGCTCTACAAAAGTGTTGCCTGTTCCTTCACAGGTGAGCATCTTTCCTAAATAGTGTCCTTCATACAGCCTAAATCTCCCATTTGCAGCTTAATTGGCTGATTGAGCCCACCTGGCCTAATTCAGCTCTTTCAGAGCCAGCGTGAGGAGTACAGCCAATCACAGCCCTGATCCTGAAAAGACAGACATCTTTAACTGAGAGTAGTCCCGTTGAAGTCAACAGTGCTCTGTAGGGGCACAGCATTCTGCCTGTGTACCGCATGGTGTGGGATTGGGCCTAAAGTGAAAAGTCAATGTTTTAGAAGATTTAGCATTCAGAACATTATGATGAATATTGCTTTGCTAAAGAGGGAACTTTGAAAAAATCATGTCCTGGAGATAATTTGACATTTGAAAGAGAGCATGCATTGTTATCAGATTTGTAGCTGGTAAATAGAAGGGTGTGATAAACTATACAGAAAATAATGAAAACTTTTGAAATCTACTTCAGTATCTATTGTATTATTACTTCATGTTTTTCCAAGTTTGTTTATCTCCAATAAGACAGTGACTGCTAACTCTTTCTTCACATAATGAGAAGTGAAAAATAACATTTCCGGATGAGAGATACCAAGATTTGTAGTTCAGACTGGAGTCTTCTTTTTTGTATGGTCAGAATATTGCAACTACTAGAGTGTTTGAGAACATCAGGGTCAGAGAGCACCATATGAAATACATAACATGCAGGTAAAATATTGCATCCAAGTGATTTCACATGAAGTAATGGAAAGTTTCCTCCTCAAGTAGTAGTAATGTTGAACAAATTAAGGTGAACATACTTGTATTCTGGAGACGTTGGTTAAGAACACATTACAGAAAGCCACACAGCATAGCAGAACAGCCTAAATTAAGGTAGGGCTGAAATCATTTTCTACTTACCAGGCTAATTTAACAGTCACTATACTTAGGCCATGTCTGGATCGGCGGGTAGTGATTGATCTATCGGGGATCCATTTATCGCGTCTAGTGTACACACAATAAATCGATCCCCAATCACTCTGCCGTCGACTCTGGAACTCCACCACAGTGAGAGGAGGAAGCGGAGTCGATGGGGGAGCAGTGGTCGTCGATCCCGAGCCGCGAGGACGCAAAGTAAGTGATTCTAAGTTGATCTAAGATATTCTCGTAGCTGAAGTTGTGTATCTTAGATCATATTCCCCCCCCCCAGTGTAGACCAGGTCTTAGAGTAGAAGTTAGAAGCCAGATGGTGATTGTACTATGCTGCAGAAGCCCGCACAAGGCTACCCACACTCCATAAAATTCCAACCAAGTTAGCTACTGAATTCACATTTAGCTTTGTGTCATCTGTTGTTACTTAACAAACACTTATTTAGAGATTTTAAAAACACGCAGACTGTTTCATTAATGCCTATCTCAGGCTGATAGTTAACTTCTATACTTCATATGTTTATCCTTTTACAAAGAAAAGTTCCCTCTAAGTATTGCACAACTGGTCTTGAAACACTGATTAGTATATTGATGTATTTCATACTCTAAATAACAGATGAACAGTATCTGTTTAAAAGATATGCAAACTCTTGTTTTGTGTCTCATTTGATTAATAGTCCCTGCTGGCTCTTCTGGTAGAAAATAGACTGAGATGTGAGTTTGTGTTGTCAGTTTGTATCCAGAGCCGAGGGTGCATAACAGCCTCAAGGGCTGTTATCTGCTTGTAGAATTTATCATGGGGGGGAGGGGGGAGGCGGGACTATTACAACACATTTAAAATATTAGGGCCTGACTCTACAAGGCATTTAATGCCCTTGAATCCCACTGAAGTCACACTGACAAAATGCTATCGATATTATGGGCACTTAGCACTCTGTGGGAGTGGGAAGCCCTTAGGATGGTCCTATATTGTTGCTAATATTTTTTTAATGACCAAATCTTTTAAGTTCTAATAGTAAAAATAGAAACCCAGAAAAAAAGAATATTTTGTGGTTTCTAACATAAGACAAGCCATTCAGTGGCAAATGAAATCTTACAGGCTAGCTTTCATTGTAAATTCTGTATTTTAACTAAGTACTCAATTCTTTTCATGTGATTTATTTTTATATATATTTTATATTTTACTAGCAGGACCGTATTGTATTTGTAGATTTCATTTCAGTGACTCATTTTGATATAAACGCTTGAAAGCAAAAAGACATCCTAATTCAAATTAAATATACTGCTAGAAATGTAGAGCTGCTGCTAATATATTTTCATATTGTTAATAAAGCGGTAATATTGAGGATAAATTTCCCTGCTCAGTGTTTATATTTAGTACATTAGGCAGTGTCCTTTAGGAAATGCTATATATAGCATTATCTTTTTGATCAATCCAAAACAATAATGTAGATCAATCTGGAGTAATAATGTTAATGTGGTCTCTAAGGCAAATCCTGCTGTGAAATAAGTAGTTCGTAGTGACACTAGCATTAGCCGCAATGGGAGTAAATCAGCCTCTGGATTTCTTTAATCAAAGTTATCTGTGGAGATTTAAAAGTGTGCCACTACTATGTAGGCATAATAATTTTCTGTATTTAAAAGATGAACGTTTGTGGGGGACCAGTGTAAGGTAAGACCATAAAATAGTAGATTCAAATCTGTGCATATTTGCTTTGAGATCACCTATAGAATTAGAATAAAAAGGTTAATTACACAGATTTGCAGTGGTGGAGCTGCAGTACAGTACTTCCAAACTGGTCTACTGGTTTAATTTTTGCACACACGCATACTATGCAAGCTACTGCAATGGAGCAAAAAACCTCCCATTTGTCTAAAATGAATTTATATTCACTAGTCTTTAATCTTGGTTGATTCAAAAATACTTGTTTTAATCATTTCACATGATTTTTCAATTCATAGCGTGAGCATGCCATAAAGAAACTGTTGTCAACATGGCTGTGTTGGCATGCAGTAACCTCTCATGTGTGCCTCCTGGCGGCTGGGTGTGGTGCTGCAATTTTCTATTTCTCCTGGTGCCTCCTATAGGTTGTGGCTCAGTCCTCCGGCTAAGTCACCCAGTCAACAGTGGATGAACCCCTTCTGGGGTAACAAAGGTCCAAACAGGGCCAATCACTGTGCCCATTGTAGTCTTTAGCCCTATCTCTGGGCTCAGTTCTCAGACCCTTCTGGGGGTCTGTCCCTGCCCTGTTATAGAGCTTTCTTCCTTCAGTCCCTGCCCACAGAGCTTTCTCCCTTGAGACTCTGTTCTTCACTGGTTCTGACTGCTCCAGCTCTCCAGCCAGGTCATCTCTTCAGTTCAGTCCCCCTCCAGGGTAACAAAGTCCAACAAATGGGTGGCCCTCTCCTGGGTCTTCAGACCCATCTCTGGGTCTGTTTAAATTCCAGCCCCTTTCTTGGGCTTTTAGTATAGAATCTTATCCCCTTCTTGGGGTTTAGACCACTTACCTAGTGGCCGGTGCGGGGACCCGGGCCCACCCACTACTCTGAGTCCCAACAGCAGTCATGCACTGCTCCCTTCAACTCCATCAATTAGCTGCTACTGTTTTCCCTGGGTTGCTTCCCACTGGATCTCTTCCCTGTCACCTAGTACATTAGATCCATGCTCTCTGTGCAGAAAGCAAAATGCAGCCAGAGCTCAACTTCTGGTTATTGCTCAGGTTCCTGTAGCTGAAGCGGAGAGCCCTTCTGGTCCCAGCCAGGAACGGGCTTACTCAGGCCCTGTAGCTCCTTTTAACTGAGCCTGCTAGGCTCTGATTGGCTTCTTTCCTGCAGCTTTTCTAGGCAAGTCTGGAGGCCTCACCTTTGCTACTCTTTTCCTGGTGCAAGGTATGGTAGAACTGCAAGACCTCCAGCAGTGGGGGACCGCAAAAGGCCTGGTACCACCCTGTCACAATGATATTAACTGAACACATGTAGCACAGTCATTGCAAGATTATTCAGTTTGTTATATTTCAAAATTTTCTTAATGCAGACTGGTCACAAGACTGAATTGAAAGCATTCCCAGTATGTGAATGTGGCCAAGGGCTATATATCTAACAGTAGATGAAGAGTAACTTGGCAGCCGACACCCTTTTTGGTCCTGGACGCTCATTCTGTTGCCATGATTGTCTTTCAATATGTAAGTGAAATGCAGCTGTGCCACTGGTCAAGCAACTATGGTATTTGATTGGCTTGTGATTTAATATGCTTTAAAGGCGCTGCTAATAAGCCTAGGGATACATTGTTATGGTAATTAAGAGTTTATAAAAGTTATAACTGCCTTCCAGTGAAGGATCTTTGTATACTCTGTTTATCCAAGCAACCTCAACTTAGTAGCAGCAGCATCTTGTGGCCAGAGCTTTCACACTATTTAGAGCAAAATTGATTAGCCAAAGAAGGTCAAGAAGTGTGTTTACTGAAACAATGCTGAGCTTTAAGGTTTGAACTAAGAAGGACCTCCTAGCTCCAGTTCTTTGTTATAACCAACATATCATGACAAGATGTGCTACCAATATTTCTTTATATCTTTCAGACCCTATACCGCTACTTAAATATTTAATTTTAAAAAAAGAAACAAAAACTTAGAAACCCTGCTCCCAGCAGGACAGTTTTTATATTCAGATTTTTCGTATGAAAGGAATCATAATAGTTTACTGTTTACAAAACCAATGAAAATATATTAGTGTGTTTTCTCATTGCTTTCAAAACTGTTTTATAAACCCAATTTATGTCTTTTATAGTCCTGTTTGAAAATAAATGCAATACAATCTTTACTGTGTTTTAATAGGATCTAATTAGCTGCAATTATCTTAATGACTTATTGTACCCAATCACTAGCAAGTGACTACACCACATATATTGTTAATGTGTTGGAAAGGGAGATATTGATGATGATTTTCTTTCGTGTTAAACCTCTTCATATTTTACACAGGATTTTATGTGATATTGTAAAGCTTTATAGCTTGTTTTTCTACACAGAGAGACCCAGGGACCATGTTGAATCAGGGGAAATATATTTACTATATTGTGTCAAAACAAGCTCAAACATCTCTCTCTATTTTCCAAGTCCTCAGAGTCTGTTATCATTTTAGGTAGAGAAAGAGCAAGTTCAGAGGCCAGTCGTTGGAAAAATTCTGATGCGAATCAGTAGGAATCTTTCCTGCATCACAAGTAGATGCAGTGTTTTCCTTTGGGTCTGATCTTTGCCTGTGTACATTTTTTAATGGATAGATTATTTAAAAATTAATTTGCAAGTGGAGCTATGTGTATGTTAATACTGCGTATAGCGTAATGATAGATCTCTGTGGGGCTGACATATGGTACATGAAGTTAGAAATCCTCAGTTCAAATCAAATTGTTCAGTTATCAAATACATTCAGTGTTGATAAAGGAGTCACTGTACCCTTGATCCTCACAGTTAAATCTAAATCCTGCTCTTCTAGACAGTTTGTCAGAGTCCACTCACTGAACATGGAATTCAAGTTTGG
Organism: Lepidochelys olivacea; assembly: GCF_965140295.1. Taxonomy (NCBI): domain Eukaryota; kingdom Metazoa; phylum Chordata; order Testudines; family Cheloniidae; genus Lepidochelys; species Lepidochelys olivacea. Next base: position 199,106,343 of record NC_140413.1, on the reverse strand, counting down.
GGGGGTCGGGGGAGGGGAAGCCTCAGGGGAGTTCTAAACCATTTTCTCAGCAAGTGAGTTCATTGTGTGCATGTAATATGTATGTTAATAAGATGCAGTGGCAGACAGTGAAATATAGATGCCACTGGTGTGCCTCCCCCTGGCCAAATCTTCATAGCTCTGCAAAGGGTTGTTCAAAATTGCTACAGTTTCTACAAAGTTCTCATTTTTAGTTTCACTGAAAGCAAGTTGGTTTTTTTTAGCACCTGAGAGATATAATAAATAGCAAATTGAGATTGCAATGTTGCATGATAGCACAGAAAGCCAATGCTATTTTGTACTTCAGAGGGAATCTGTCAGAGACTGAGCAAATTCTGTGGTTTGTGGCAATGATGATCTCTCACTCACTCACAATATAAATGCAAGGAACTAATCTACAGATTGGCTACACAGTGACTCACTTGACTGATGAGGAAATATTAACTATCTCCCGTATTTGAGATCGGTGTATGTGATAGGTGGAAAGGACTTGGTTTTGGTTTGTCTGTGGAAAAATGGGTTGATGAGCTCAAGAGAATCTGACCCCAAATGTACTAAAAATTATATTAATTGCAGAATGCATGTGCAAGGTATAGTTTTTCAAAAGGCTTCTAATTCAGTCAAATAAATAATTTAACCCAGTGTCATGACTCCTCAGTGAGACACATTTCCATACTACATTTCTGCTTTTATACCTCCAGACGCTTTGGCACTAGATCTCTGTCTCAACTCTCTCCACCCCCTGCCACAAGCTAATTTATTTCACTCTTCCCATATTCCAAAATAGTTCCACTGTTTTTGCTGAAACTTTAATAATAATAAAAAAAATAAAAGTTCCCCCAGAGACCTGAGAAATAAAAGTTCTGATAGTTACAATTGTCTGAAAAGAGGAGATTAGAATCAGGGGGCTTATCCTCCCTCAACTGCAGTGGTTGCTGCTGCTCCCACTTGAATATATGCATTCAATACCCAAAGGCCTCCGCTCAGTACTTGAAAATTAATCTTTGAAGCATTTTTGTCTGTCTCGTTTAAGTAGTGATAGAAATTGCTTACTGTAGAAAAACATGACATTAACCTCATAATGTTGGCACTTTTTGATTTAAATTGGTTTGGTCTGAAAAATATGCAGCCCCTCTCCCAACCCTGGATTTAGCTTTTAAGTAAATTGGCACAGACTAGGTGCTTGAAAACAAAAACTTCTTAGAGTTAATACCATATGTGTGAGTTGGAACATGAAAAGCTGATCCGCCATCTCCCCAGTGAAGAGGAGAGGCTTAGGATTGTAGTGTCCTAGAGGTCATAATCTTAACTTCAAAACCTCTCTCTGGATTAAAAATAGTTATATTATATTGTAGTTCATAAATCTTTAACAATAACCTAGCCTATTTTTCTGTCTTCCAGGCTAAAATACAGACTACCTCTTTTTCCTCTGAGGCTACATATTCCAAAACCAAAAATATAAATTACCTGTAAACTGAAATAATAGGACCATACATGATAAATAGGGACATAGTTATTTTCACTTCAGCTTTTTAAAATAAAGCAAAGGGAATCGTAAAGAATATAGGTGTGGTGGACCCAATAAACATTTGCTTTAATTACTTGTACTTTTTACCACTTTAGGCTTCCAGTGCTTTATTGGCATATAACTATGCAAGCTTTATGTTCTGAATATATTAAGAGATCAGCTCAAACAGGGAAATTAGGAGCTAAATTCTGATTTAGGGTGAGATCCTCCTCTCTGAACCAGCCCCTTTGTGCTGGGGCTAGGAGGAGTCCTAAAAATCGCAGTTCCGTCCAGGGGGATGATTACCTAGTGAGACACCTAAGACTGTCTTCTGAGGGTCTGTTTACAAGTCCTGAAATAGGGAAGTATTCTGGAGATGGGAGGAGTGTCCAATTCACTGTAGAGATTCCAGGCAGCCCTGAGGTTTGTGGGGCAGCCCAGGGAAGCTGTTGTAACCTAGACAGGCTCCCAAGGCTGTTTAAGTCCCCAGAGCAGCCCATACCAGAAAGGCAAAAATATGGCTTAAAGCCACTTAGCCCCACCTTCCTCTGGGTGCAAGTTCAGTACTGTGCTTTTGAGCTGCAGCAGAGAAACTCATAGTCTGGATTTAGCTGAATGTGAGAAACGGAGTCATGCCCATTTCTCATTGGATGTGACTCTGATCCGGATAACACTTATGTATCCTCTTGAGACTTACAAAGTGCACGTTTAACTTGAAGCATGAGAATGCTTCAAGTTAACCGTGAGTGTGTCTGAGGGAATGGGGCCTATGTTTGTGTGTGCCTCAGTCTGAATTCAATTACACGAGCAACTCAGTTTATATCTATGTAGAGAAAGTCAGAATCTGCCCCAGAGTGTCATTAACTTAAAGCTTTATAACATTATGTATTGTTACACACTTATTAGAAAAGAATGTTGAAGTTGCAAAGTCATGTACCAAAAAGTCAGGAAATGCTGGGATTAAAGTTGTCTGCATAATCACAATTCAGCCCCCTGAGTTTTATGCATTAGGATGATGTGGTCTTGCCTAAAGCTATGTAGGAAGCCTATGCAGAGCCAAGAACTGAGCTCAGCTTATCTGAGTCCAGTAGTCCTTCCTCTTCTTGCAGCTCTCTGCTTCACCAGCTGTTGATCCTGTGCATTGAGTGAGGTGACTGTCTTGCAGAACAAGTAGTATTCAAAGATTGTCTGTGGACAGCCCCAGTAGTGCAGTTATGCTCCAGGTACCAGAGTGTAGTGCTGATGATCCTTGTGATGGGGTATATAAGCTCCATACTGACAGTAACTGGGAGAAGTGGAGCAACCCATTCTGTGACGCTTGGAGGGAAGACCGGTAATTAAGGATTAGACTCGGCTAAGGAGGACCAGACTGGGTGCTTCCTGCAGGATGGACTGAGAGACGAGCTGCAATAGGGAGTTTATGCCCTGAGCCTGGCCCTCAGGGAAGAGAGCAGCATGGATGAAAGGGGTTCCAGGCAGCTGCCGGAGAGGCCAATAGCGACCTGTGAGAGCTCCTCAGCAACAAATTGGGAAAAGCTGCACAAAGAGGTTATGTCTATGCTGCAGTTAGACACCCGCGGTTGGCTGCCCCAGCTGGCTCGGGCTCCTGGAACTCAGGCTACAGGGCTGTTTAATTGCAGTGTAGACTTCTGGGCTCCCGCTGGAGCCTACTCTCTAGGACCTTCCAAGGTGGGAGGGTCTCAGAGCTCGGGCTGCAGCCCAAGCCCAGAAGTCTACACTGCAATTAAATAGCCCCACCGTCTGAGCCCTGCAAGCCCAAGTCAACTGGCATGGGCCAGTCATGGGTGTCTAACTGCTGTGTAGACATACCCAGAGATGAAACTTCAGGGAGCGAGGACTGGAGAGTTCAGGTCTGCAACAGAAAAAGGTGGGAAGCAGCTCAGGGAACTAGTGAAGGATCAAAAGAAATAGACCGTAGCAGTTTATCACAAGGGCCCTGGGCTAGAACCCAGAGTTAGGCCTGGATTTCTCTACTAACCTTTACAGGAGTGGCAGTATAAGTCTCAAATTATGGTCATTGAGGGTAGGTCTACACTGCACTATAAACCCAGGGTTCAATCTGAGGCTTAAGCGTGGTACCCTTTTATCTACACACAAATTGTGCTAACTTAGGCCTTGGACCCAGGGTCTCAGGACTCTGAGGATGGAGGGTCTGAGCCAAGCTGGGACCCAGGGTTAAAGCCCTATTGCTTTGAAGTGCAGATGCAGCCCCACTGAACTTGTGCTCTGGGAGTCCACCAAAAGTATCCCACAATCCTATGGGCTGACTGTCTTCTGGACAGTGAAGTTTTGTGGACAGTCAAGTTTTCCCACACTGAACCATGAACAAAGGATTGGAACGGCCACATTTTGGGAGGGTGTTAGGAAGTCTGAGATATGCGTGGTTGGACTCTGGTCTGCATAATGCACTGTTGGCTCCAGAGCCCCAGGTTGGGACCCAGAATTCAACAGTTCCTAACAGGGTATAGATGAGTGTAGATGCTCAATCCCTAGGTTAACAAACCCAATATCTGGTAACTTGAGTTATTCTAACCCTTGGTTACATCACAGTGTAGACACGCCCTAAGACTTCAGATTTTTGTTTGGACTTCTTGTTACCACGGATGAAGTGAGGCTCTCTTGTCCCAACCAGAGGGCTGAGTCACAAGAGGGAACATACCACTGAATGGCCTGAATAGCTGCCAACAGGGGGTGACAGAGTGAAAAGGACTACTATGCCATGCCCAACCACTAGGGGGAACACCAGTCTGTAGTTGAAACTTCTGTTGTTCCCTTATTCACCTACCACTGAACATAAGTGGCTGGGTAAGCTTTAGTGACCCAAAAAAGTGGTCAGAAGACACTTGCTAGCAGATTTCCTGAAAGGCAGCTGAAGATGATGTGTCTGGATATGGGGCTGCCAGGCCACATTGGACAAAGGAGGCACTGGCTGAAGACCCACACTAAGACCTGAAAATTTTTTTAACCAGGTATTGATTAAGCGGTGTTGTACTATGTATTCTAAGTGTTATTTCATCAGTGGCAGAGAGAGAGAGAGAGAGCACATCACATGGGATATGATACTTCTGAATGCAGAGGCCCAAATCACATTGTCATTTTTTGCTGACATATGGCATTACGAATTTGTTAATGTTGCTACCTGCTATTGCTACCTTTCTCATAGCATTACTGCTTTTCAGATATCATCTTCCCACTGTGTTTTTGTTTTTAAAATATCTCACCTGAACAGTATTAGCTTTTATTTCTCCAGAATCTCATTGTATTTCTCTCTCATCTTTCTAATCTCTGTCCTTTTGTGTTGTTTGTCAGTTCTCTAGGATGTTAATAGAAAACTGTTAATCTCTCTGAATCTGTCACCTTTTTTTCAAAAAGCCCATTATGTAGTGGTGATGATAGATGTGTGTCTGTGCGCATGTATATTCAGTGCAGCTACGTACTTAAATCACTGTATAACCTGCAAATGTTTTTACTCTGATTTCTGCAGGTATCTTTAGCTAAAGCATTGTTTAGATTATCTTCATGGTAAGAAAAATTAAGTTCTTGACATCATACTTAGGCTGCTTTCAGAGGAGCTTAAGTTTTCATGTTACAGAACTGTATATTGGTTGCTTCATGACTGGGCTGCTTATTCTTAAACTGGTGAATTGGGAACGGAGTTTAATTATGACAAATACAACAAAACTTTAAAACAGCATCTACAGGGAATGAAAACTACTCTGGTCTGATCTTCTGGGTTTACTATATTGTCTTGGATTATTAGTGTAAAAAACCACATAAATGGTCCCTTGGAGGAATAAGTCTAAGGCCAAATGCAGAAGTATGTTTCAGGTGGTGCAAGTTTATATTTATTTCAACTCTGACTCTCTTATAACTACTTAGACTCACTGATGGATAGGAGAGGCCAAACTGATATAAATTACACAATGAGGAGCTGAAGGAGACATACATTAAATAATGGTAGCCTACTTTTAAGTTACACCTTCTTACTCTCTTCTCTTGGTTTTTTTTTCTTGTTATATTCCTTTCTTTTGGCCCTTAGGCATGTGAGTTACACCAACATAGTCCTCCAAGTCACATTCAGACTCAGTGGTTTAAATTATAAGGGGATATATATATATATATATATATATTAGTATATCAGTGAGAGTCTAAGAGGTACACAGGGAGTTGTAATGTATACATATGGAGTGGAGTAGGAAGACTGTAGGGGACACCAACATGCACTCTGCCAAGATGAAGATTCACCTTTAGTTTTAGAGCAAAATATGTAATAGTTTTCCAGACAAACTATTTTGTCTATAAACAAATACTTTATAACTCTGAAAAGCTTGGGGTCCTGTTTTATTTGCTATGTTTGCTGTCTCTCTAATAGGTTGTGAAACAAAGGATCTTAAAATCATGTTCTGATCAATTTTGCTCATCCCCTCACTCTAATTCCAATATGTTTTTAGTGGTCATTATCTTGAAAACAGCTGCAGCTAGTAGCAAATGTCATATGAAAGCTTTGATTCCTAGCTGGGAAATGGTTTAGAGCCCTAATCTTGAATGCTATCAGTTCATAAGTAATATATTAGATGACAATTCAGGTTAGGTTTGAAGTGTTTGGGAGGGTGGGGAAGTAAGATTGTAATCAGAATATGGTCTAGTATCTCTCAGCCTCCCACAGCTATTAACACTCCGTCATCACAATTTCAAGACCAATAAGCTTTTCCAAGTGCCTATCGGTAGAAAGAATGAATCAATCTCTCATGTAAGCTGCAGATTTTAACTCCCGTTTTTAATTCTGCCATAGGATCTGTGTGACTACACGGATATTAAATGAAGGAGGGGTGGGATACCAATAGATATATTGAGAGAGACTGCAGGTAGCAAGATAATATGTTCTGAAAGCCTGGTAATTCCCATTATTACATCCATTCTGGTGGAAGATTTTACTTTTGTCAGGAGAGAAGTCTGTTAGAGGAATGTTGTCAGGTGAAATTTGATCCATAATCTGGATTTTGTTAAAGCATCTGTTACAAAATAGGACCGATATGTTTCCATTGAAGAAAACTAAATAAATACATGCTGCAATGGAAACGTTAATTTAAAATGTATTCATTGAAACGTTGTGCTTATTCATGAGAACTATGAAGTGAAGTTAAAACCAAATTGACGAGAAACAAATTTTAGTCTTTAAATTTCTTCCAGTTTTGAGAGTGAAAATAAAGTAAATAAAGACATAAAAAAAATTCTTAAGTGTATTCATTTTAATAACCTGTGGTAATGGTGTAGCCACTTAAAGCTGACAAAGACAGACAACTCTTCAAAGCTAATTTTTGGCTTACATTAACTTATTTAACTGAAACCATTCCCTCTTTATCCATCTGCAAAACTTACCTAGTCTTCCCCTTTCCTTCACTCTGTAGCCTTATATAAACAGACTGGCCATTAGCACTGAAATACACTTTGGTCCCGCCTGAAATTCCTCCCTCTTGTCCCTTCTTCAAGTGAAGAGACAGATTTCACCATTAATTTGTACTCAGTGTTAAAGCTTGTTTCCTGCAGACGCAGTTTGGATGCTTCCAACCTATCCTGGCCTACCTCACTCTCGTGTAAGCTCTGTCCCTAGTAACATACTACTCCTGTGATGGTTCCCACTGAGCTTGCTGGTTTGTAACAAAGAAAAAGGTCTTTCGCAAGCCCAAAGCATGCCACACAAACTGCAACGCCACCTGAGCATATAGACAAACCATCAGGGAAGAACTTTCACTTCCTATTTCAGGGTGGGAATTTATGAGGTGGCAAGAGAGCAGGAAGCACCTGAAATGCCTAGTGAAGACAATGGGCGCTGCAGGTGTTCAGGACCTGTACAATTATTACAATAACTTTTAACTTGATATTCCCCCTTCTTAATGCTAGGATTGTCAGAATCCATTCTGGTCTAGTCCTTTCAAAATATATGGCTTTATTGTAGTTTTAACAGGTCATGTTATGCATTTCAAGGTCCCTACAGACTGCTTTTATTGAAAAAGGTGGTTAGATTGTTGGGTCAGATTGTTTGATCATATATACAGTTTATGGTAGAGAAGTTAATCTTTCAATAAACATCTTGGTAGATGAGTTTATGATGAGTAAGAAAAGAGAAAGATAAATGTTAATTAGTAGATCCAATGAGCAATGTTGAGATTATTCATTTTTTAAAAAAAGATTGTTTACACAAAGATATGCAGTGTAATGTACATGAAATATTGCAGATGAATAGGCCAGGGAATTAAACTCCTCCGCATATCTATAAAAGAAGCACAGCAATGAGAAATGGATACCTCCTTGTCAATATCTCCCAAACCTGAACTGGATAGACCGTCTCTAATGGAGGAGGGTTAGTTCGTTCTCCATGCTCTTTCAGTCCTTGGACTCCCTTCTGAGACTACAATAAATATATAAATCTGAATTAGTTTAACTTGTGGAAGTGACGTTTGTGGGTAGAAACTTATCCACTGAGATCTGGACTGAAAGCACCAATTTATTTCACATAGTCCACTAAACAGCCATCAGGTGGTAATAACTTCCGGTAACTGCTACCCTGAGCTGGATTTGAACCAGAAATTTATAAATGAAAAGCTCTATGACCCATTACCAATCCAGTCCCCCCAAAGGTCTTTATCTTAAATAAATGGGAATTTGTATTAGACACAGATGTCAAGTCACTCACTTAGATACCTTCCAATAGCTCACCACTGTAAGCAGTCTGCATTTTATATAGATCAATTCAAGAGAAATGTATTGCCTTCTAATCCTTCCTTTTTTATATTGTTCGGTAGACTTAAAACTCTCTAATGTTCATTTGTATTATTGCACACTTTTCTGCAGAGAAGGAAACAGACATACTCTTTGACATTTGGAAAAAAAATACTACCTGCCACTTTTAGATATAAATGCCAACCCCATTTATCTAAAGCAGTGGCATGCTGAACAGCAACAGCAGTGATTTGGCTCAGGTTCCATCAAGTGCCACAATATTTGGCACCCATAGCCTCAAAATTGGTAAAGTGGCAGCACAGTTTGAAGAGGAACACAATCATACAGTATATGAATAAAAAGTGCAGCAAAACACTCTTCCTATCAGGTTGTTAGAGGGCTTTCCCTTCACCCTCTCCCCTGGTTCTTGTCATGCAGACAGAAAGCAGAAGACCAGAAGTTCAAAGTGCAAGCAATGCTAGGTTTGTTGGGGTTACTTCCAAGCAAGCATATCCATAGCTCTACGCTCCAGCAGAGTCTGTTCCATTCCCAGCTCTGACGCCGCAGAGCCTTTACCCCGTTTCCCCCTTCCAAGCTCTGACACCGCAGAGCCTTGCCTGTGTCCCTCTACCCCATGTCCACCTCCTCAGCAGGCCCAAATATACCTTCAGTGCACGCCCCTAGTCATGCCCCTTACGATTTATAGTCATGTTCCATTTGGGAGGGTCGTGAGTTGGGGTCTTCATCCCACTTCTTTTGTACCCCATGGGAGGGGTAAAGAGTGAGGTTGTGTTCTGGGCAAGACCAGGTTTTCTCTGGCTTTTAGTGTGTCTTATGCCTTCTCCTCACTCCTCCTTTCCCCTCCTAATTGGTTGCTTGACCTTGGCTTGAGAGAGGAGCCAAGCAGCCTTCCAGTGTATGCTCATATATTACGCTCCCACCATACCCTGTAACGCTGTAGTTCCATTTCTTACCTCTTTTCACCCCTTCTGCTTGTGGACAGATGTAAAACAGTGTCTTTGTCCTTTGTTTACACCTATTACTCTTATATCATATATTATCAAAAACTCAAACCCAAAATTCTATCTCAGGTTGACAAATAGGCTTATATGCTAACACGGGTATTCAGTTTTCTAGATATTCTTCTCTCAGTCTGGTTTTTAATTAACCCACCCCTGTGGCTTAGTCTTCCTTTTATGTCTGTCTTTCTACATCAGTTTTTTTTAATTAGATCTCTCTCCCTCTCAGTATTTTCTGTTGAAAAATCTACCATTTTTTACTACAGGCTGAAAGAGCATCCTCTGTCAGTTTTGTTTTCTTCCCATTCCCTTAATTTTCTGTTTTGTCTACTAGTTTTGCCCTCTGGGTTCTCTATCCAGGCTCGTATATATACCCTCTCTCGGGTATTTCTCTTCTCCACCCACTTTCTTGCATTGGATGCCCCCATTGGATAGTTACTTACTGGCCCTGAACAATACATTTGGGTCCCAATCTGAGCTTTCCCCAAGTTCAAAGATGTTTGGATTGAGGCTCTTCTTTACAGTTAATAAGAACTTCAAACCTTGGACTGTAGGTGTATAAAAAACAATTCTGTCCCTTATTTAAATCATCTGCATAACTAGATGATCTGGAATAATTCTTCCCTAAAATAAAATATTAATTCAAACAGTCTATTCTTACAACAGCAGCTGAATACATATCACTGTGGGGAAAGTTTTCCTTATCATCATCTTAGTTATCAACTTGGTATAAATATAGGCAGAAAAGATAATTGTCAATCCTTTTGTCTCTACAGTGTGATCTCTGCTACACTTTCTTTTTCACATATGCAGAATATTGCTACATTTTAAATCAGTATGAAACTCTAAAGTCTGAGCTGAGACACTGCTTTCTCAATAATGATAAAACTCCACACATTTTAAAATGCATTTCACATGCTCCTTCCCCGTCAGGTGTTGAGAAATGGTTGATTGCAATTTCTCAGAGTTCCAAGAACCAGTCTTAGCTTGCCTGTGATCAAATAGACTTAAGACATAATGTTTTGTAACAGTCAATGCTGTATGATTAAACAGACCGAATTTTAACTTGTAAATACTTGACAGAAATAAATGCCGTGATCAACAGGGAGAGATGGTGTGTGATTGTTTGCTTGATGTGAAAATCTTCCTTTTATAATTTCTTATTTTTTATACAATCAATTTAATCTGTCATAAGTCTAAGAATATAAGGCACCCACTAAATTCTCAATTTCATTTTGTAAAGAAACATGAAAAACTTTCAAAAACTTCAGCTCTGTGTTTCAGTGGGGGGTCTGCATAAATATTTCCTGCATTATAACCCAACACACCACTAGCTTTCTCTGCTGAAAACTATTTAGAGCCTGTGTTATAATCACGCATATCTATAGGGTGGGTATTGAGTTCCTTACACAATAGATTTCACTTAAGTTACAGTTGTTTGTGAAAGCGAAGGGTGGCTCTTTGCTTCTTTCGTTGTATCCTGAAAGAAACAGCATGAATTTTTCAAATCTTCAAAGATTGTGAGATTCTTTTGTATGCTTATGTTTGAAGGTATTAATTGGAGAGTGTTTCTTTGGGGAGCAAGCCCAGTATGGTACAGTGGCCAGCTGCAGGTGCTATACTCTCCTCTATACCATTCTCTTGAAGATTTCATCTTCCTGTCTGGGGAGCTTAATCAGGGACTGCACTCTGTGTACATGAAAATTGACTGAAGTTAGAAATGTGGAAACAGGTTTGTTTTTCGCAAAGTATCTGGATTAAAGAGAGTGTGATATGTTTACAGCTCAGTTTCCTCTTGCAGTTTGCCATTGTGATCGTCTTTATATTTTGTTAAATGTATATTCAGAAAAGAAACTGAGCTGTAAACTTTAAACTGTTGTGTTTTAATTTTTTTTGGAGTGGGTCATGATACCTTCTGCATTTATATTCTTAATTGTCGACTATCATGCTTGATTTATTGTGATCTGTTGCTGAGGCATACTGACAAGATGTGGAGAATCTTTCTGAATTCAAACTAAATTAAACAGTTAAGAAAAGGAAGAATAAATCAGTTTTCCATGTCCTTTCTGTGGTTTCTCAAGAATAATTTTCGAAGAGGTTAGAAATGCACCTGTATTTACCATTTTACCCTTGCAAAAAACCTATATAATGTTGTGATTAATTCATTACTTCTGTTTAGGTGGCTTGCTTTTTTTGGAGCAGTAAAAAAACAAAAACAAAACAAAAACCCACTACTCCAAAAAAAACTAGGGCTGTATCATGCTGTCAGCTTTCTAACAGAAATACTCCTTGAAATCAGTGGAGGAGTTCTAAAGCTGACACACTCTGTGGCCTCTAGTGAATAGCTTATACTTCTATTGCTAAGGACTTGTGGAACTTAGTAAGCCCCATACAGAACAAATGGAATACACTGGACTCAAAGATTTTATCTGTTTCCTTTTTGTTTTATTGACATTGCATCAGCAAGCAAGCTGAGTGAACTAGGCTAGGGCTTTTATCTGTTACTATATCTTTTTGGCAATTCTGTTCAGTTCTCAAAAGTACTCCCAATTTATTTCTTCAAGCTTCTACTTGACTACAGTCGTTGCACTGTTTTGTTTTTTTGCCCAATTCCCTGGGAGCTGTTTTCACTTTCTGTTGAGCATTTACTCTTTATCTTTCTAAGAGAAGTTTTGGCATCCAGTATATTTTCCACCCTAATGGGATCAAGTTTAGAGCTACCTACACCACTATTTCTAGGTTGCTTATTACTTCTAGGCTGTGCATTCTTCTAAACCTTAAAATACATGGAACACTGACCTTTGCATGCCAGAAGATTAACTAAACTAGAGAAACAATAAAATGTAGTGAAGCATGAAATTTCAAATGAAGTGGAAATGATTTTTAAAGCATATGTCAGTTTTGTTAGAGCTTTAATATTATATTCCTATAATTTTTAGAATTACTCAACAATAGTTAACAAATAGTGGGACGAACCTGCTCTATATGTGGGAGAGAAATGAGAAAAAAGGATTTATGAAAATGTTATACTGCTCCATTTAATGAAGGGTATTTGAGGGGTATGGTGCTGATTGTTTGAGACATAAGACCAGGAAACTTCAGTTTGCATTCAGTTAAAACCATGATTCTACCAGGGGCTGCAGCAGCTTGTTTAATAAAATGTAGGTACAATGTTGTATTTGGAAACCTACAATCAGCTGCTTGGAGCTGTTTGCATATTTTCACATGACATCTTAAAGGTTGTGTAGGTCTTAGTAATGACAACGCTTATGATAAATTAATATTACAAGTGGTGATTAGCTAGCTTTCTCCTCCTTACGCCTTCCATATTGATACGGTTACTGAAGTGTTAAATATTCTCTCTTGGCAGATATTGTTTTGATATTGTGACTAGCTTTACAATTAAATATTGTCAAATATTTTGATTCTCACTGCTTATTAATAAAGAAAACCCTTACAGAGGGAAATTCAAGTCTTGGACTACATACATGACTACATATTTTTAGAAATGGTAGTGACTGCTTCAAATAAAACTTTTTCTCACGTTTAATTGTGAGGACTAATCTCTAAACATTTTCTCTCCTTGTCTCTGGGTTTTCCTGGACATGCCATTTTAAATGCTATGTTATACTGATATCTCCATTGTGCTGCCAATTTAAATACTCTTAAATTCTCAGCCTGCAGTATACAGTCACAATAAATCAAGATGATGCCATTTGAGTCACTTTTTCTGCAAACTTTGAAGAAGCTAGTCTGATTGGGGCATGCTCTGCTCTGTGGGGAAAGAAAAAGTTTTTCCCGAGAGGTATTTATCTGTCCCAAAATACCTTACTCCAAACTTTGCACATGTTCTCATCTTTTTATGGGGGTAGGCATAGGGAGCCAGCCCCGCTGCCCTGTATGTAGTATTAAATAAGTTTGGCAAGTCTTACAGTTTGCTTACTGCTTCCAATCTCTTTTTCTTTCCCCACCTCACAAAAGAGCCTCACTTTAACCCTGTGTATGCATTAAATACACTAGAGGTACTTCTATGTTTAAATCTCATATTTTCTCTAAGTGGATGCAGAGGAAAGTGACTTAGCAGTAACACTGAAGACTGACATTTTTAATCTTCAGTGGCTTAACATAGTTGCCTAATTCCATAACAAAATAGTAATTCTAAGCACCTACGTGCTGCTTTAGGCCCCTATGGCATGGTGTTTCAGAGGTGTTGCAATGGGAATTGTGGGTGCTCAGTAGCTCTGAAAATGAGTCCACTAAACTGTTGTTTAGATACTCAAAAATAATATTTAGGAGCCTAAATATGGACGTAGCACCTAACTTTAAAGTGCCCATGTTTGAAACTTGAATCCAAGGATGGCATGTTCAGCAGTCATGCCTCTTTTAAAAATGTTACTGCTCTTCAGTGCACCGTCTGCCTTGCTGACAAGGTTTTACATTCACACCAATGCTCAGATGGTTCTGTTAACACTCACAGGACTTGAAATTAAGATAAATCAAAGTTGTTATGCTATAGAACTCTGCCAGGACAGAATGGGGAAAAAAAAGTGTGTAGGGGAGGGGGAGTTTAGAAATGTATTGAAAAGAGGATGGCGCAGATTTAACCCGAAGGCCAAAATTTTACCTTTTAACTTGAGGACATTTTCTGTGTAAAAATTTCAAAGGAGGACATAAGAGGAAGAGGGGTAATGGAGGAATGAGTAGATATAGGACAAGATCAACTGTTTCGTTCTGGCTTTCTTGGGTCAATGAGTTTTCTTATTAAACAATCCAAAAAGATAAGTGATGACGTGGTAGAAAATGTGGGTATACTGAAACAGTACTATAGTTCATATTGAAAACCTTCCTTAGACAACATTTTAGTTACCAAACCGTTATGTTCTCTGCACATGAAGATTCACCAGTGAAACCAGGCCTTGTAAGATACTCTTGGGTGCTGCTGAAGAATCTCAATTTGCTTTGTGAGCATATGGCACCTTTGAAGATTGGGCAGGAGAATATAGCTAACTTGTTATAATAGCATATTTATGCACTTACGGAAAATCCTCTTCCCGTACCAAGTCTGGATAGAATCAGGGTGTGCCTTGTGAGGTTTGGGTTGGGTTTCCCTGAGGTTCCAGTAGTTGTTGCTGGTCCTGCACTCCCACTCTGTGAGTGCAGCAGCCGGTGTAGGAGTGGATCCATCGATCCTAGCCCTGGCCAGTTCCCCGGCCCAGTTGTGTGACTATGCATAGGGAGCTCCTAAGGATTTAGGCTCCAGGATGTGGACTGTCCCTTTACGGGGTTCCCAAATTTTGTTCAGCCCTGTGCAGTGGAACAGTGCCTGCTTTTGAAGTAGTGTGTATTGTTTGTTTTTTGGTGGAGACAGTAGGGGTGGAGGAATTTTTCATCATCAGGATTTAAATTATCTAGTATGTTAAAGTATATACTAGGAATCTAAACAACTTGTGCTTTCATTGTGGATTTCCTTGTTCACAATTCTTCACATGTGCAAGCTGAGGAAAACTACTTGAGGATATATTTCTCTCCTGTCCGGTCGTTATTTATTTGTATTGGCCAACATTGTTTTTTAAAAACACTATTAAAATATTGAAGAAGACTGAGTGTCTTTGCATTTGATTTGATTTTCAGTAGTTTTGTGGTGGTAAGATCAGAAGCACTGCTTCATTACACTTGCAAAGTGCATGGGGGAGTTAGTTCTGCTCCAAGGTTTCTAAAGAAGACCATTCAGTTTCATTGCCAATATGTCCTTATTTTGTGCTCCAGCAGGAAACGTAATTCTTTCCACTGGTGGTTTTTGACCTCAGCTTTTGTGAAGCCTGGGAGATGGTACTGTATCTGTGGATGGATTTTATTAATTAACTGCAAAACATACCACACTACAACTTTTACCTTTTGTTTTCCTTTTTCTTGACCAGGATAATGGTAATTTTTTAAAACTATTGCTGAAGAATCATTGTCTGACTTCCAGAAAATCAGGTAAGAAAAGGAAGACTTGTAGCACCTTAGAGACTAACAAATTACTCTAAGGTGCCACAAGTCCTCCTTTTCTTTTTGTGGATACAGACTAACATGGCTTCTACTCTGAAAGAAAATCAGATGTTTCTCTTGAAA
This sequence comes from Lepidochelys olivacea, assembly GCF_965140295.1. Taxonomy (NCBI): domain Eukaryota; kingdom Metazoa; phylum Chordata; order Testudines; family Cheloniidae; genus Lepidochelys; species Lepidochelys olivacea. The sequence continues at coordinate 199,090,944 of NC_140413.1, read as the reverse complement.
ATATATACTCGGTTAAATTTAATACTGGAGCTGTAGGTGAAAATAGTGAAGGTAGTTTAACACAGGAAGTGGGTAAAAATGTCTAACTGAAACAGTATGATGTTGATGAGGCCGTGTGCCAATCTGTCAGAAGACATTATAATACACTTGACACAGTTTGCACTCTTAGTTTCTACTGTTGTATGCTAATGTGTTTCCCTGTTTTGTCTTGCATAAAAAAAAATGCCTTTTCAGATACTGTAGTGAAGCCAATGGTATGACCATGTGGTAGTAAAGGACTTGATAATGTTTAGTTTACAAATGCTTTGGGGGTGGGGGGGGGAAGAGGACTGTAACTTCATCACGAAAATGAGACTTCAGTCTGGTAGCAAGGCTCTAATAATTGAAACTATGTATTCTTTAGGAGTGGGAAGAAATAAATCCCAACTTCACTATAAACCAGGGTATCAAATTATAACTGGGGAACTTTATCTAATCTGCATTTGACTGACACCTTCTCCAGCCTGTAGTGTCACTCATAAATTCACATAGTGTCCCTCATAAATCATTCTAGAGTAGGGTTTCCTCCTGTGCATCTTACAAATGCCACAGGAGCCTTCACACCTCTCAAAATCCATAAAGTGGTAATAGTTCAGCGTGAAATTCATCCCTGTGTAGCAGGCCAGCAAAAGGTCTATGTACCACTTACACCCTATTTGTGGGCTTAACTAGGTTTTAAGTAGTTCATCGGTCTTTTGTTGGTCCTCTGAATTTCACCCACTGTGCTCCATTAACCTAATTAAATTTTAAGAAGATTGGCATGCGCTTTGCTTACCTATGCTCAGATTCCCAACCAATCTGTATCTGAACGAGTGCAACTCTTACACCGGTGCACCTTACATCTGTGCATCCTAGCAACTCTACAGCTTCTGTGCACTTTAAGGTCCACTGGAGTCTTTCTTCAACACCTTTTCAGCTTGCAAAGTCCAAAAAGCCAAGTCAAGAACTCTTGCCCAACCCTGCTCAATGTCCCCTGTGGCTAACAAAGTCCACTAGAGCACATCCCTTCACCCGAAGTGTATCGATTGATTTATAGCAATAGATTTGAGTAGACTTTTCACTAAACAGCTGTGTTAACCAAGCACGCATGTGCAGCAATTCCTTCCTTAAGGGTACACTTTATTAAATTAGCCAAAGAAAAAAGTACTGCATAGTCTCAGTACATTTTTAAAGATGATTTACTCATTAAGTCAGACTCCTTTTTCTCTCCAGATCAAGGCCAACTCCTTTTTTCCCCCTGTACAGGCTATTTCCATGCTAAATTTCACACATCAGTCCCACACTCATTTCAACTGTAGGGCTGTTCAAAAGGAGATATACAAGGATCTTTTTTTTTTTTTTAAACGGGCAGAGAGTACTTCCTCCTCCCCCTCCAGTCTCCGCTTGCTTAGAATTCTCAGAAGAATTCTCTTTCATGCAGAGACCAAGCATGGAAAGCTTTAGACCAAAATGTAAAAGTTATCAGTGATTGAAAATGGGGTCTTCAAATGAAGACCCTTATGCAACGTCTCACAGTCAAGGCCTCTCCTTCTGTGATGAACCAGTATGCATACACATCACCATTGAAGACGCCTTTGTCTACTCTGCAGTACTAGTTAAAAGTTATTTCCTGTTCTATGTATAGGGGACATCTAATATACCTATCACAGGATGCACTCACCACTGGAGGGGCCTCCTCCTGGTTGCTCTGGAGATTAGCTCCTTCCAGATCCGGGCCCCCTTCTGCTGCTCACTGCACAACCTACTTCTGCCCTCTCTCTCTGTCGCTCTAGGTACTCCTCCACCATGACTTGGCCCTCCAGCTGGGTCATGCATGTTTTCCCCCTTCCCAAGGTATCGAAGTTTTTGCTTACCAGTGTCTCAGGCAGTCTTCGCATTCATTGTCCCTATCGTGCCACTTCCCCAGTGGCTGGGAGGAGAATATATGCCCATCCTCTATGCCGGGTTCCTGCTCAGGATCCCTCCAATCAGCAGCCAAGGTCTTCATCTCCTGAACCATGCAGCCTTTTGCCTAAGCCTTTCCCTACCATAAGGTGCTCTCTACTTTTCTACAATTCCCTCCTCCCAGGGAGTAACTGTAGGCTGTTTGCCTCTGTAGCCCCAAACACACCTCCCTTCTTCCAGGGAGCAACTGCAGGCTACTTCCCTGCTGCCTCCTCTGTTATGAAGTTCCTGTCTTTATAATCCCCACCCAGCTGGTCCTCCTCAGCTGGGTTCTCTCATTCAGTCAGGGGATTACTGAGCCACCTGATTCCCCTCAGCTGTGGCCTGTCTCCTTAGGCTACATGAACCCTTTCAGGACAAGTGTGGGGTGAACACCCAATCACAATACCAGTGTGTGACAACTGTTGGTGAAAATGCTGATTCTTCAATGGAGACAGCTGTATATAATGTAATATTTGTGTTCAGAGTAGAGTGCCCTTCAAGCCCCGCCCAAGCAGTGAAATGCTGCTGGGAATCCAATAATACTTGTATTTTGTATACCTGTATTATAAGACCATTGAACCCACAGCTTTCTGCACAAATCATACAAATTCCATACAATAAATCCTTTTCTCCTGTGGCAAAACTATGTGAGGCATGCATCAAAATGAAATAACATTTTTTAAAAAAATTATCTAAATCCAAATTAAAGTATAGGCACTGTATGCCAGTGCCTAGGGTCTCAGCTCCTGGGGTCACGTGATTACATCAAACTCTTAGCTTTATTTATTTATTAGAAAGCAAATGTGTAGTCTTTATGGTTGCAAACGAAATCTATTTGGTGACATCTGCCTCATTGTGCAAATAGACTGATACAATAATTCTCAGGAGCATGAGCTGCTCCTTGCAACTCAAGGAGGTGTTAATTCCATGGCCGCTGCTTTGGGGGACCCCTGACAACACCACCTCAGCAGAGGACTGTATATATGTCAGGAGTAGAAAGGTACATCAGACTGGCACACACTCCCAATCAGATATGCTTCGGTTCCTGTGGTAAATACTGGAGGGACCCCTTGCTGATCCCAAGGGAAAGGGGCTGAAGTGCCATTGTTGGAGGAAGGAATTAGACACCGTCCTGCTGCCTCAGGCTCTCTGAGAGGTGAGGGGCCCTGAACCATTGTGGCTTCAAGTTAGGGATGGGACCACTGCACCAGGAGAGAGTCACAGGAGACCCTATGTCATGCCATGAGCCACAAATTGCCTTAGTCCATCCCTGAGCTAGCGACAAGGGATGGAATCACACTTATTCCTCTTTAACAATTTGTATAGATCTCTGCCTATGCAGGTGTCAGGTGGGACCAGGGGGTGGGTGTCTTCACACCCCTGAGTGAGAAAGTTGTAGCGCTGTAAAGTGGCAGTGTAGACAAGGCCTTAAAGCACTACAACAGCTTTAAGTCCCAGAGAATCCTCTTGGGCACTCTTCTATCTTGCCACCCAAGCAAGCCTGCCTTTGTGGTAGATGGTCCCTTACGCCAGAAATCACAACAATATTCAGTTTTTTTATGCCCTTCCCCCAGAGTTCAGGTTATGATGGGTTGAGGGCTTGTGCATGTCCCCTCTTCATGCGTGCAGGGGAAGCAATCAACAATGTCTTTTGTCCACTGATGTTCTACATTGGCTTGTCTGGTGTCAATAGACTGGAGAAGATGACATCTCTTGTGGTAAACTTGGTAATGATTCTCCTCTGACTGTGGCAGATTCACAGGCTTAGCAAACATTTTCATAGTTACAAAGCAAACACTTAAATGTTTCCTTTATAACATGGGATGCAGTTATTATAAGTAAGATTAATACATGCAGCCTCCTACAAGCATTTTATAAAATCGAAACACATTCATATAACTCTAATACCTATTTTAACAATACTGAGAGGCAAGCCAGAATGGTATCCAGCTCTGCATTTGTCAATGTTCAATAAGGCCTAGGGGCCTTCGCATAAGCTGGCAACTGGTCTGCCAGTGTCTTAACTACCATCAGCAGTGATTAGACACACGTCAGCCCTAATGCTGCTTTAATACTTTATAATTTCTTTGGACTTTGAGGAGGAGAGTATTGTCCAGGTGAGCGATTCTGTTTTTTACTAAATTTTGCAAAACACATTTTTTGTGAATCTTTGTAAAAGCAAAATATATATATTTGTCTGTCTTTATCTATAATTCCTTTACAAGAAAAACCTGACCATTTGCAAATATCCACTCCTACAACCTCACTCTGTTGCTTACTTACAAAAAGAAAATTAAAATAATGCTCAAATTAATTTTTTTTAATGCTGGGTGTTTTTGTTTGTTTTTGTTCTTTAAGTCTATCTTTTTACAGTAGTTCTTTTCTATCTTAACCTGTTCAGATTACTCTGAAGTGTATTATGATTATATCCCTGAATCATTTGAGCTGGAAGGGTCCTGCAGGAGTCTGTCACTCCCTTTGTTATATATCTAGACTGATGTTAAAATAAAATATCCCTGTAATATAAAATCTGAAACTGTTTGCTGCTCCAAGATATATAAATAATATGCACTGTGTCTTTAAAGTTGAAAACATAATAATATTGTTATCTCTTAGATTTCAAGAATATTTGCCTCTCTCAGGTTTCTTGTTAATAAATGACTGCTCTTATCTAGGCAAGTTTAGATTGATTGATTGCAGTTCTGGTGGTCAAGGCTTTCTAAACTGTTGCCATTGGCTTATCTGAAATGGTTTAAGATCTAGTCAGCAAGCTCAACAGTCATCAAGAGTAATTTTCCATGCCAACTGATGCCCTGTTTCTTAACCTAGTTATTTCCTGCTTTAATTATCATTTCAGCTATGAGGCAATGAGATTTACCTATGTAAACCTGATTAATCTTCCCAGCTGTGCAATAAATTTGCTACTGTTTTTTTTACCGTACCTAGCAAGTTTAGAGTATGCTAAGATAATGAACTGATTTAAAACACAGTATTGGAGAGGAGGTTAAAATTCATCAGTAAACTGAAACTCTTAGGAAAGTATTGACCTGCTTAGTGATAAATCTCCACAGTGAGCTTTCTATACAAAAAGTCACCTCAGGTTCTGGCTGCATTATCCACTAATGAAAGATTGGTTATGCACTTTTAACAAAACGAAGCACTTAATAGTAATAATTTGCACAACTCCCATCTGAGGATATCAAAGTGCTTTACAAATATTAATGGATTTTAGCTTCACAATACCCCTACGAGGTATTCACACTAAAAGCAAATCTTTTCCTTTAGGGAAATAAAAAAAGGCAAATGGGTATAAATCTTCATTTTCTTACAAATAGTGACTATTTTTAGATAGTGTATGACACGTAATTTATATTTTAATTGCTGTCTGTTCTCATAACATATGTCAGCACACGTGATGCTTATTGAGACTATATGACAGCAGGCCTACATTGTCTAAGCCTGGCTGAAATGCAACTGAATGCTGTGGCAATGTCACTAGCTTTAAGTTCAGATCTCTTGTCCTCCTCTCAGTAGTATTGGTACAGCAGGAAGGAGGCGGGGGGTAGGGGGGGATCCACTCAGAAGACCCGAAGAAAATAAAATGGCCCTGTTGATAAATTGTACAGTCAGTTGCTTGACCACACTTTGGTTCTTTATGAAATATATCCAAGAGACCAAATTACCAGTGTCAGGTTTATTCCTCTAAGCCAATGATAATACCGTACAAGGAAAAGGTTCAATACAATATCAGTCTCCGGGAGGCCATTTCAAGCCGCCTTGTTATATTCATCTTACACAGAAGGTGTGCTCCCAAAGTTATACCTCGCAGTCTTAAACCATCTTTTCATACCCTAACTGTTTACAAGTGAAAGTCCTGTGTGCATCATCTGAAACTAGATTTAACCATTCAGCTTTCTACATTTTTTTTTTCTGGTACCATGGTGTATCCTCTTATCTCTTTGTTTGGACGTGTATGTTCTAGGTACCAGAGGGCATAAAGGCACCTCCTAGGTTTGTACTAAGGTAGAACAGCCATATGTCTTGTCCTCTTCCTTTGGAACATTTGAGTATAGGCCTGTGGGAATAACTCCCTACTTGTTGCTATGGTAAAATACTCATATGTTCTGATCCTGATACTTTTCCTATCTATTTAAGCCAAAGCTTACTTGAGCTAATGTAAGCTGCTATGAGATACCTGATACTGGTGAACAGAATTTTGGGGAGAATATAATACACTCAGTTAACATAACTTCCCAGCATTTATGTTAATATTATGCCTCACATATATGCCACCAATCCTGCAAACACTTAGGCGCATACTTACCTTTAGGCACATGAATAGCCCCAATGAAATGAAAGTCAGTTGGATTTAGGAGCCTAAGTACCACTTTTGAAAATGGACTAAGCCAAATATGTGCTTTTGAAAATTTTACTCAAGACCTGTAATCATTAAAACATTCCATTCATACATGGATGTAAGAGTCCTATACTGGAATTTCACAATCTGGGATTGGTATAAGTGAAATAAAAAGTAGCCCCAAGTCACTAACATAATTATGATTGTGATAGACTTAGGACAGCTTATTATCTTTATGTTTTTCTAAATGCTAATTTTTAGTAGACCATAGTTTTGGTTTTCTTTTTGTTATCGGGGTATTGATCAATTAAACAAAAAAGATTAAAGCAGTTTTTAGAAACTAGAAGTCCTTGATCTCTCTGCTAATATTTGTAGCTGTACAAGGACATTTTCCTATTTTTTAAAAATATTTTTCTCAAGTATTGGTATGGGAAAGATCCACACAAATAACAGGAACTGACTGACTAAGGTCTTGATCCCGAAAACTGGCTATAGAGGAAACAAGGGAATGACTGTCCAGTGCTGACAAATGCACAAAGTAAACATTAAAAATATTTATCCCTGTAATCCTTCTTTCATAGTCAGTTTCAGGGCAACTGAAACTGTATTCCTCACAGTAGTCTCTCAGTGACATCCATAGGAGGTTTCTGGCTCCCAGCCACCACCTCTCTGCCCATAAGGGTGAAAATGTCTAAGTCCTTTGTCCCTGACAAGAGTGGAGCCAGATATTGGACCATGTCCTTCTACCCCATTTTGTTCAATTCATACCCTATTTCTAAAGCATTTGGAAACACATCCATGCCATTCCCTTCCCTAAAGAGAGGAAATCATTTGGAACCTATGTCACCTGCTGGGGAGATACATGGGGTTTTGCTTACCCTACCTGATCAGGGTTTTGCTGGTGCAGTCTCTCCATCTCGAGCTGATATTGATGCTCCCTATCCTCTGTCTCCTTGTATTAGCACTGCCTCTCTGCATACTGGTAAAGGTTTTCATACTATTTCTGCCTCTTCCAGTCTGCTCTCCCATGCTCCTGGTCTGCAAGCAGCTGTTTCCAGAGACACACTGTCCCCCTCCAGCAGCATCTTCTCCTGCTCTATTGATCTGTCCTCAGTTCCTGTTGTAATGGTGCCTTTGGTCCTAATGGAACCTGGGTGCTGCCTCTGTCACCTTCTTTCCAAGACTTCCTCTATCTGTTGCACTTTCTGCCAGTAGGCTTAGATGTTCTCTATGAACTTGGACCATCATTTCTCTTCTGGTCATCAGAATACAGCAAGTTGAGTAGCTGTGTTTTTGTCCACTCCTTAGTGGCGAGTTGCCTTTTTCTGCATAGCTCAACTAGCTGACCTTTCTTCAGCCATTCATAACTCATTTTCCCTTGTCTGTCATTTTACTATTCCTTTCCCAAAAATATTGAGATTTTTCCCTTCTACGGTGCTTGCTTTCACTGCTGTTGGTACTTATGGCAGTTTACACTGACCTAGATCCCATGCACACTGCCACCATATGTGTCTCAGTTTCAGGGAAATTGCACCTATATTCACCCTCTATAGTCCATCAAAGGCATCCATGCTAGACTGCTAGCTCCCAGCAGTCCTGTATCTTGGGCAGAGACCTGCCATCTCGTTCTCTCCTGACGGTTCCTGGTCTACATTATGATATCCCCAGCAAGCCAGACTGTGAAAAGGTCAGCATCTGAACTTTGCTTTTCTCCCAAAGGCTATGACCAGTGTCTTGTTCACAGTTACAAGTTACCATCAGCTCTTTCAAAGCAAGCACATTTTTTCTTAAGGTGAAAGCATTAAAAACAATAAAAGAACCTACATGCCTCCTAAAAAGTTTACCAGAGGTCACCCCCAACTCTAACCTTTCACTATGGTAGGAGCCAATCCTTTAAAACCCACAACTGAGTTTGTCCATGCTTATAAGTTCATAGCCATCTCTGATTCAGAACCAGAACCCAGACTGTTCAGTTCAGTGGTTTCTTTTTAACTGTCAGGCCTTTGCTCCCCAGTCTCTGGGAACAGGTAATCAGCAGATAAAGACCCACTCCTCAGGTTGTAGCTTCAGAAGCTGGGTTTCTGCATTAACCTCTCTCTAAGTATTCCTCAGGAAAACCGCTTCACACTTATTGTCCCCAAAGTCCATTCTGGTCTGGCACATTTTCAATAGAGTCCTTTGAACTCCCATCTTCATATCTCTCCCTGGAGAGGCTACATGCACTCCCAGCCCACAGTAGTACATGGACTTTGCCTTTAATACAATGGACCCCAAAGATATTTAAACTTACTTCAATAAGGTCTCCCACAGGTATTGCAGGATTTTGTGTTATCTGTCACAGTGATCATAGAGATTATTTGTAACAATGATAGGTATAACATTTTGAGACAAAAATGTGATCATTAAGTTGACAGGATATCTTTGGAGAGTTTCTGACTTCCTGCCAGCCACTAGATTAAAATTAAGAGTGAATGCTTAATGGAAACAAGAATTCACACTTTAGAAACAACAACAACAACAATTCCTCCTCTTCTTAGTCTGATGTGAGCAATCTTACACTAATTGCCATATTAAAAACGTGATACATAAATTAAATGGAGATAGTTCTGCCTTCATGTATAAAAGCATCCTATAGTTAGTATATCATGTGATTTTAAAAACTCCAGCATCAGAGCTGCTAATGTGCTAATGCTGTAGTTGGATACCGCAGTCAATTCCTGTGAAACAAAAACAATACCATTATCATTTGACCATGGGTTTTTGCTGAGCTGGTTCTGGGAACATGCAGAACCCTTTGCTTACATAGAATGCCAGAGGGATCTCATGCTAAAAGCTTGCAACAACTTCAGTTAAGTAGCCCAGGCTCTGTAACTGGTGGGTAAAACAACTCACGTGCTCTGAAGATTGGCTTAGAGTGAGATCTGTAACAAACACTCATCAGTGGGTTTACATATGCTCAGAGTCAGCACCTTAATCCATACTCTGGGCAGAGAAGTAAGCTGCTGAGTTTTATGGAAAAGTTTAGAATGATTAATATGCTGATAATACTAATTCCAATGTGTTGTATTGTTTCATCTCTCACTCTCAGAAAGGGTTTTTCTAATCTATGAATCTTGAATTACTGTCTGTAGGAAAATCATCATTGTGTTTGTCATCTTTTGCTTTCATTCAGTTGTGGAATTTCTGTGGCTTGAACATAAATATTTGAAACTTACTAATTTTTCTTCATTCAGTTACTTAATTTAAAACAGGGTGTAGTACTAGGTCACTTAATAAAGATCTTCCCATGTGTCTTTAAAAAATTTTGCTTATAAATTAAAGAGCACATGTTGTAATGGGATTGTGTAGTGTGAAGCATGGGAAATTTGTATACACTATGCCTCAAAACCTAAAGTGGAAGCCAAAACTTCCTAGTAGGTTTGATGCAACACTAAAATACAACTGGAAAAAGTTTTAAAAAAATAAATCCAGTGTGATCTGTGGAAATGTGGAAAAGTAGAGAAATATCAAAGTACTACATGTACTAATTGTAGAATACTCTGAAAATACAAACTAGTTTACTGCAGGATAAAACTGCAGAGGAGGTTTTTGAACAAAATACTGGGATTTAAATAAGCTATTGCCACTCAAGAAAGAATTCTTAGTCATTGTGGACAGTCTCTGAAAACATCTGCTCAGTGTGCAGTGGCTGTCCAAAAAGCTAACAATGTTAGGAACCATAGGAAAGGGATAGGTATTGTAACAGAAAAATAATGTGTATATAGATCAATGGTACGCCCACACCTTGAATACAGTGTTCCGTTCTGGTTGTCCCATCTCAAAAAAGGTATATTAGAATTGTAAAAGATGCAGAGAATGGCAGCAAAAATGATTGGGGGTTTAAAACAGCTTCCATATGGGGAGAGGTTAAAAAGACTGGGACTATTCCTCTTAGAAAAACAATGAGGAGTCCAGTGGTACCTTAAAGATGAACAGATTTATTTGGGCATAAGCTTTCATGGGTAAAAACCCCACTTCTTCAGATGCATGGAGTGAAAATTACAGGTACAGGCATAAATATACTGGCACATGAAAAGAAGGAAGTTACCTTACAAGTGGAGAACCAGTGCTGACAAGGCCAATTCAGTCAGGGTGGATGTGGTCCACCCCCAATAATTGATGAGAAGGTGTCAATCCCAAGAGGGAAAATTACTTTTGTAGTGAGCCAGCCAGTCCCTATTCAAGCCCAAATTGATGGTGTTAAATTTGCAAATGAATTGTAGTTCTACCGTTTCTCTTTGAAGTCTGTTTTTGAAGGGTTTTTTTGGAAAAATGGCTACTTTTAAATCCGTTGTTGAATGTCCAGGGAGATTGACATTTTCTCCTACTGGCTTTTGTATGTTACCATTCCGGATCCCTGATTTGTGTCCGTTTTATCCTTTTATATAGAGACTGTCCTGTTTGGCTAATGTACATGGCAGAGGGGCATTGCTGGCACATGATGACATATATCACATTAGTAGATATGCAGGTGAATGAGCCCCTGATGGTGTGGCTGATGTGGTTGGGTCCTATGATGGTGTCGCTAGAGTAGATATGGAGACAGAGTAGGCAACAGGGTTTGTTACAGGGATTGGTTCTTGGGTTAGTGTTTCTGTGGTGTGGTGTGTAGTTGCTGGTGAGTGTTTGCTTCAGGTTGGGGGGCTGTCTGTAAGCGAGGATTGGCCTGCCTCCCAAGTCCTGTGAGAGTGGGGGATCGTTTTCCAGGATAGGTTGTAGATTGTTGATGTGCTGGAGAGGTTTTAGCTGGGGGCTGTACATGATGGCCAGTGGTGTTCTGTTACTTTCCTTGTTGGGCCTGTCCTGTAGTAGCTGACTTCTGGGTACCCGTCTCGCTCTGTCAATCTGCCTCCTCACTTCCCAAGGTGGATATGAAGTTTTAAGAATGCTTGACAAAGATCTTGTAGATCTTTGTCTCTGTCTTAGGGATTTGAGCAAATGTGGTTGTATCTTAGGGCTTGGCTGTAGACAATGGATCGTGTGGTGTGGTCTGGGTGAAAGCTGGAGGCATGTAGGTAAGTATAGTGGTCAGTAGGTTTCTGGTATAGGATGGTGTTTATATGACCATCACTTATTTGCACTGTAGTGTCCAGGAAGTGGATCTCTTGTGTGGACTTGTCCAGGCTGAGGTTGATGGTGGGGTGGAAATTGTTGAAATCAGGTGGACTTCTTCAAGGGCCTCCTTCTCGTGGGTCCATATGATGAAGATGTCATCAATGTAGCACAAGCAGAGGAGGGGAGCTAGGGGATGAGAGCTGAGGAAGTGTTTTTCTAAGTCCACCATAAAAATGTTGGCATACTGTGGGGCCATGCGGTTACCCATAGCAGTGCCCCTAACTTGAAGGTATAAGTTGTCCCCAAATCTGAAATGGATGTGGATGAGGACAAATTCACATGGAAATCTTTGTGCTGATTCCATTGTTCGCTATGGTAGCATATAGCAAAATTTATGTGTGTGTATGTATGTATGTGTAGGAGCTCCCTTCCTATGGATATTTAGAAGGTCCTCAATACAAGAATGAAAAGGTAAAGGTAAGAGGTAAATACCGTTGCAAAATTTGATGGTCCATATCTTGGAGTTTTGATAAATAACTGTACGGTTTTGCCCCTTGCTTTCTTTCTTAAACTGGTGGTCCACAAGAGAGCTGGCTGGGAACATGATCCTAACTCTCCTCCTTGTTCTAGCTTCTTAAATATGATTTTTAAAACCAGCTAAAATACATCAAATGCTTTCCTGATATCACTTTGCCATGTAAGCAAGTGATGATCTAGTCACATGGATACAATGTGATTGTCAGAGGGAGGATTTGGCCTATGAAACAATAACTGTATTAAGATACGGCCTGTCCTGTGAAAAAGTTTGAGAAACCTTGACTTAAATTTCTTTGGTGACATGATGTAATATTTAGTGTTGTCAATGTCAAACATTCAGAACTCACGAGTTGGGCCCCCACAAAATCACTCGATATCTGACCTATTAGTCTTAATCCTCAAAGGAAACCTGCAAAACACTTTTCAAAAGATGAGCCTGGGAGCTTGAATTCAGAATGTTGCTAGACATTAAAAATCACGTCTTCATAAAGATACCGGATTTATGGTTAATTACAGCAACCTGCAACCCACTAATCTCCCCTTGTACCCTGAGATTACAAGGGTGTTAATGGGCCACTTCACCTTGAATGGTCCCCTTGAATATGTGCTAACTACTTGTGCTAAACTATCTGTTAGAGCTAGTGTTTAGCTGTGACACTGTTAGTACCTTTTCAGACCAGAAGAACTTTGGGTAGCTCAAAAACTTGTCCCTTTCACTAACAGTAGTTGGTCCAATAAAAGACATCACCTCATCCATTTTATCTCTTTTAAATAATGTGGCAGCACAAGGGATTGTATAAAACTATGTGTCCCTGTAGCTAAAACCCATCACCCTGGTCCTTTTCAAGTGTTCATAGTACTAAATTCAGTAACAGATTTGCAGACCTTTGACATCTCTACTTAAAAATGACTTGACAACTTTCCAACTACTGCTGAAAAGTGCTTTTTTGAAATGTTCTTTAAAAAATAGACATGATTTCATATTTTAAAGTTTGTCTTTAAGTTTAAACTAATATTTACTGAAACTTCTGTTTCTATTTGACATCGACTCCACTTATACATAATATGTGTTTCTTACTTTACTAATCACTTCCTTATGTGGGAAGTGTGAAATCAACAGTCTTGGCATGATTTTCCTAGTTTTGTGGCTATGTTTTATAATCCGTTGAATTACTTTTTAAAATGTTAGCTACGTTAATTTCTTTGTATGCTGTGGCTTTCTGAACAGTTTAAAGAGCAGTACACATCATTGCAGCTGGAATTGTTTTCTTGATTTAAACACTGCAAATAAAAAAAGTTGGGGCATATTTTTGAAAGATAAGTTAATACATATAGCAAGTATTTAATCATGCAACTTTTTAAATAGGTTGTTTTCTCATAGATATTCCAGATTAATCCATACAGGGAAATATAACTAGAAAGTCCAGGGTTTTTTTGAGTCGTGTAGGCTTGGCCCGTGCCATCTGTCAAGAAATAATTATGCAAATAGGATTAAACAGAAAACACATAAAATGCACTCCCAAATACAAATTTCAAAATTGGGATTAAGAACAATATTTAAAATTTTCCCTACATGGTTGGCTGACATGTTCCTGTGGTATTTGCTGATAATGTTAGGCTACTGGCTTATCAGAAAGTCATTGACTGAAATTTTCAGTGTTTACCAGCAGCCATTTTCTAAACAAAAGGCGCTTTAGGCTGGTTCCTGTGAACTTCCAGCAAATGTACTGCTACCGTCTGACTTCTATCTCCGCCTCCTCCATTTTAGTTTCCCTAGAGCTGTCGTCTTTTCCTCTCACCATCCTGAATGTAAATTGCTTAGCAATGAATGAATGACTCAACATGGCAGAACATTAATTGAAGATACAACTGATGATGCATGTCAGCTCATTCAAGATAGCAATGTCTTTTAATTTTATTAGTTCCTTGGAGAACTTGTTGACTTTTACATAAAACTGAACCTTTGAAAATTACAAATATGTATTTAACTGAAATAATGCAATATTGCTACTGCATAATTTCACCTTACTTTTTAAAACCCCATCTTTCAAAAGAGCAAAATCTAAAAAATACTGGCCAAAATTTTCAAAGTTACTTAGGCATCACTGAAATCAGGGTTTCAGATACTCCGTATTTTTTAACATAAAGCAACTTTTGTTTTGATTTATAAATATGTATTTTGATATTGAACTGTAGGCCCTCAAATATGAAAAATGAAAAAGTTAGCTGTTAGGGGGCTTATTCTTTCACCCGCTTCCCTCCCTGGTCCTCCTCGCATGAACAGAGAGCAACAATACCCGAAGTCCAAAGGTGCAAACAATTCGATGTTTATTGGGGTGAACTTCCAGCAAGCATGATTCCAGTTTCCTTCCTTAGTGTCCTCCTTCCCAGCTCTGACACCACAGAGCCTTACACCTGTGTCCTTGTTCCCATTCCTGCCCTTAGCCAAACATGATTCCAATTTCCTTACCCCCATTCCCTGTTCCCATCTCCCCCTTTAGCAAAACATGATTCCAATTTCCTTACCTACATTCCCTGTTCCTATTTTCCCCACACCCACCCACCCACTTCCTGATTGATTGCAGGCTATATAGTAAAGCTTGAGTTCTGCTTTGCTATAGCTTAACCAATCATTTTCCTGAAATTTAATTAACCAGTCCTAACATATTGTAACATGATTATGTAACCAATTATATCCCACCACCTTAATTAGTTTACACCCAGCAAAATTAATTATACAGCAGACAGGAACAATCACAGAACCAGACAGAGATATTATACGGACAAACAATAGCAAAGTGGGAACTATAATGACAAGACAATACAGAAGTGAGGATTTCACATCCCAGCTATTGATAAGTGAGTTCTTGCCAGACAGGATGCTATCAAACTAAGTTTCCTTTTACATTTTCTAGGCACTTCCCTTTCTCTGGAGGTAATAGGAGTACAATCCTGTCCTGATAGTGCCTAACAGCCCATTAGCACCTTATTTCAATGTGACTAGTTTGGAATGTGAGGATGTGACTGTTGGCTTCCTAGCTTATGGCTGCCTCTGCTGCTTAGCCAAAGGCCTTAGCCTAAGAACAGGGCCTCAGACTGTCACAGTAAGAGAAGGCCCTTACACCAGCAGACAGTGACTTTGATTCTTTCTTTTATACCTCTAGAACTAGCCAAGTGATAAGAATACACCTAAATTCTTAAAGTACAGGCCTTTGCAGACAGGCTTGACTATCTATATCCTAACATTATAATATCCCTGTACAGTATATAACACTATATTCAGGTGTTCTGCAGCTCTGGTCTGTCACCAGAGTAAGATCATTTGGGAAGGTGAAAGGGTTGTAGATAGGAAATCTGATTTTTTTACGTGTTCATGCTCTGAACTATTTCCATGCTCATTCCTCATCCTTTGTCTTAGTGTATTCCTGTCTTCAAAGGCAAATTTGAAGCATCTTGTGCACACTTTTGGAGTGGCAGCCATGTTTACATGCTCAAGCCAATACTGGAAACTTATTATGCAAAATAGTTGTAATTACTTCCTCATCCCCCCACATTGCGCATCCTGGCTTGTCTCCACTAATATGCCAGTTTCCACATGCCTTTTCTCTGCTATTCCCTAGCAGAGAAAAGCATATCCACACCTTGTTCTGTGTCACCTCCTTTGAGTATCATCCCCCTTCGTGACTGACCTGCAGGAGCACCAGTATCTCCTCATTCAGGGCCTGATTTTCAGATGGCCTAAACTGGTGTAGGTTTGACTTCAATGGAGGTCTTCCATTTTACCCCAGCTAAGAATCTGGCTTTCCATTTCCATTCTGGAAAACCTCCTTTCTCTTGTTGTACTTTCATCAAACTATAACAATCTGGTTTTGTTGAGAGGAAATGGGGATAGTCATTACATTTTTCCTTGCCAGTGGCCAATCAACATCGGACCACTGTATTTATATGCTGTACTGTCTATCCTGACTGTTCTCATTCTCCATTTGACCTTTCTCTTTAGGGTTCAAACTCTTTGGGGGCAGCAATGGTTCTTCCTTTTGTATTTAGAAAATGCCTTGTGCATTGTGGGGACCACTGGCTCGTAAATAATACATAGTAAAACCACTAGAATTTGTGAGTGGAAAAGGGAAAACTGGCAGGTTTTTCTTTTAATGAGGCATAAGCTCCTATCAAGCTATGCCAGACTGCATCAGTCTGCGATGTACTCTTGGGAAGAGCACTATGTGATTTGGGTGGCAAGAGTGTTAAAGAAGGTTGAGGTCCTTGTATCTTCCTTGCAGAATATTACCCTTATTTATCATCTACACATATTTTTAAGGTGTGCATTAATTCTTGATCTATCAAATCCCAATGAAAGGGAACCACACTCTCTCTCCTGTTTCTTCAGCCAGAGCTGCATTAAACAGGGAACAAATCTCATCGTAGTGGCCATCACTGAGGATATTGCTGGGATGTTTCTTCACAACGAACTGGCCAACCTTTACATATATGCCTCTATACCATTTTAGGACAAGTGCTGTATTTTCTGATCATTGTGATTGTATCCTTAGGCCACTGCTTATGTTACTGTTTGCTTAATGTAATTCCTCATTTTTTCTTTGTTCTGTATATTAAATGTATAAAGTAGTTTGTGTCTTAAGCAGCTGAACAAGGAATATTTTTAACTATTATTTTTTTAATTTGAGGAGTTTATTTAAAAAAAGACACTCCAATAAGTTTAAATTACTTAATGCTGCACATCCTTGGAAACCTAATCACTTCCAGATGGAGCTATTCATACTTCTAAGAGAGCGCTAATTTGAAACTGAATTGGGGTTTTTGGTATATTCATCTTAGAGTACCCTTGTACATTATAGAACCAAAGTCCTTAAAAAATTAAGCAATCTAGTTTTGAAAATAAGTGGTCTAAAAATAAACTTTATTTAAATTGTTCCCATGTAAAACAGATTTTTTCCCCTGACACTGATCATGTGATATGCATATACATCCTTCTGAGACTACAGTAATCACTGAAGGCGGAGGATGTGTGTGGGGGGGGGAAGGGCGGAGGGGTAATACAGTGAAATGCCTTAACCTTTCCTCTGGGAAGGTAATCAGTATGTAGGCAAAAGTGAAATGTGTTTAGAGCTTCAGCCAAGTTACTGGGGGATGTTTACCAGCTTTCCGGAACATCATGTCTCCTGTAAAAACCATTTCTCTTCAAATGTTATATTTACCAAAAAAAAAGTGTATTTATAGCCTATATTAATCAAATTCTCCTTTTATAACTAATTATTTCCACTAATAATCTTCACTTACGTTTTATCTTAGGGATTTTTAGGGTTTTACACTGCCATCCATGATCACTGTAATAGCTGAGTGTCTTCCAGCTAAGTTCAATAGCAGTTGCAAAATTCATAGCGGACAAGGTTCCTTCCCCACTCTGAACTCTAGAGTATAGATGTGGGGACCTGCATGGAAGACCCCCTAAGCTTATTCTTACCAGCTTAAGTTAAAAACTTCCTCAAGGTACAAACTTTGCCTTGTCCTTGAACCCTATGTTGCCACCACCAAGCGTGTTAAACAAAGAACAGGGAAAGAGCCCACTTGGAGACGTCTTCCCACCAAAATATCCCCCCAAGCGCTACACCCCCTTTCCTGGGGAAGGCTTGATAAAAATCCTCATCAATTTGCATAGGTGAACACAGACCCAAACCCTTGGATCTTAAGAACAATGAAAAAGCAATCAGGTTCTTAAAAGAAGAATTTGAATTAAAGAAAAAGTAAAAGAATCACCTCTGTAAAATCAGGATGGTAAATACCTTACAGGGTAATCAGATTCAAAACATAGAGAATCCCTCTAGACAAAACCTTAAGTTACAAAAAGACACGAAAACAGGAATATACATTCCATTCAGCACAACCTATTTTACCAGCCATTTAACAAAAGAAAATCTAACATATTTCTAGCTAGATTGCTTACTAACTTTTTACAGGAGTTCTGAAGAGCATTCCTGATCTGTTCCCGGCAAAAGCATCACACAGACAGACAGACCCTTTGCCTCTCCCCCCGCCCCCAGCTTTGAAAGTATCTTGTCTCCTCATTGGTCATTTTGGTCAGGTGCTAGCAAGGTTATCTTAGCTTCTTAACCCTTTACAGGTGAAAGGGTTTTGCCTCTGGGCAGGAGGGATTTTATAGTTCTGTATACAGAAAGGTGGTTACCCTTCCCTTTATATTTATGACAGGACTTTATGGCCTTATGACTTCATTCTAGGACTTTCAGGGAACCTCGGTAAGAAAATAATAATTTCTGGTAGGAAGAGGCTTGGGACAGCTGCATCCTCCTTCCTAATATTGCTACATGATTAGCGTGCACTATTGTCCAATGCACAAGACTCCAACTGAGCCAGTACTCAGTGGTATTTCATACTAGAATGTCTCCCAAGTTGACTTGTTGTCCAGAGTCTCAACTATCATTTTTTAAAAAAAGTCTCAAGTTGTTATGGTTGCTAAGAAAACCTTGAAAACTTGAAGTTACTGTAACTGGTCTAGTCCTGCCTGCATGAATTTTCAAAGAGCTCTGATGTGTGAATTCGCCTATTCATTCCAGTGGGTGTTTACTCAGATGCCTGAGGAGACCCTTTAAATAGTCCTATTGTTAACTATTACACTGCTCATCTAAACTTAAGAAAGCAGAGGCAGTATCATATTGAGACAACTTGCGCAGTCTTCTCTGAGTAAGGGTTCATTTTGGTACCAGTTTTGTGTGGTCTTGGCAGTGTACCCTTTTTTTTTTCCCCAGTCAAGAAGGAACCAAACTCAATCTGAGCCCCACAGATACACTGAAATCTACTGTTAGCACCAGATCAATTTAGTCTCTGGAGCAGCTATGTCCTTGTAATAATAAGAGAGAAAAAATAAATGGGGTTTAAAAATATTGTGCTTTTTAAATGCCTTTTTTTAAATATGGGAAGTAGTTGCTTTTCTTGGAGAGGATTTATTGAATAATAAATCTTGTTTGGACAATAGGCTCAATCTACCATTTTACGTGCATGCCTGGGTCGGTATATTTATTTGGAGGTTACTTGTTCGAATCCTGAGACAAGCATATCTTGTTCATCTGGTTCTGTCAGGATTTTTTGTCTTCCTAATACCCTAGCATCAATAATTGATTTAAGGGTTTTATTCTTAAATATTGAGAGATTTTAATTATCTGTACATTTACTTAGTTTTAATGCTTTCCACCTTTTTCACACACAAAGTGTCAAATCAAGTGAATCGGATCATAGATATGAATTGATTGAAGCATATAATATATGCTTGGTTTTTTCCCTGTCCATTTTACAAATTACTGATTCTGTGTGTGAGTAGAAGGCGGTACATTTTGTATAATGGCATGTGTTCTTTAAGATTTTATTATATCAGATAGGTAAAGTCTTGAATGCTTGGAAACTGGAAGACTTCTGTTACTGTGCAACTGATACAAAATCCACGTATTGTTAATGGCATATATCCATTAGTCTTTCCAGCTATATTTTTTCTCCCTTTTATAGTCTGAAATGCCACTCAAGCAAGTCATGAGAGATTTATAATAATACTTTTGATACACTAATTAGCTTGTTAGCTTCTACTTAGTCAAGGAAGTTAAAAAGTGATAAATAGGATACCATACTAACTTAATACAACCATTAAGCAATAAATACCAGAATATTATGTAAGCAAGTAAATCCAAGGTATTACATTTGGCATACTCAGGTTATTAAAAATATCCCACATTTTTGGATTACTGCTGAAAGTTTACTGTATCTGAAGGTATTCAGTAATACATGAACATGTTCTATGGTTTCCCTTTACAGGTTCTGTTTCAAGGTAGTTCTATCTAAAATGGATCATAGTGTAGATATAACATTCATGTTCTGGTCTGTTGACTCAGGAACACTGAGTTATACATATTTTGTTTGCTACTGACCACTGCACCAAGGATTCATTAAATAAAAAGGGCAACGGGTTGAAATGCTAATCCTAGGTCCTGTCTTCCCATCTGTTTATCTGTCTAGTTGTAAATTTACTATCCCACAGATATTTTGAGTGAAAATTTGGGTAACACACAGCCACCGTGACTTCTGTATTTCATTCATTCCGTTAAAACAGCAGAAACCATTACATAGTCAGCATTTGCCAACTGTAACCACACAGTAAGCACAGGCTTCTTCTACTTTATACTCAAAACTAGTGCTCTCTCAAATACCACTGAGTGAAAGCCACTGGCAAGTGCTACATTTTTGATGATCACTGTATTTTTAAATGCTTTGAATATGAAAGGCCATACAATTTAGGCACCAAAATGGGTGCTCTGTGCTTAAATCCAATACGGGGGGAGTGGATTTAGACAGTTATTCTCTGCCAAGCAAACCCAGCAGTGACCAGTTGCTTTCTGAGCCATGTAGCATGCTAGTAGTAATCCTTATTTGCAGGCCTATAGCTAATGTGAAGGAGCAGAGAGGCCAAAACCCTTGTGCTGTTGATAAAATCATGGTAGCATGTTCACCAAAGGTTGGTGAGAGACATGTTCACTAGTAGTATCCTATCAAGTACTTATGAGTTAGCACAATGATTTTTACTGTTTCCGTGATAATAGGTGCAGTCAGCATATAATGCCATGGCATCGTCTATACTGGGTCTAAACTATGGAGCCTGATATAGTCCAGATCACATATTCAAAAATCTGCAAGTTAGTCTCATGCATAGGACTCACTCGGAAGTGATCACTGTTGGGGTGTAGTCTGTCATGACCCACAGGACTTGAACCCAGGCCCTCAGGGTTCATGGGAGCAGCCACACTCCAGCACTACACCTGGCAGCTTGCTGACCGTGGCTTACCTAGAACCATGAAGCCCAGCCCCAGTGAGAGGCTCAGCCCCTGGGGTCTGATCCGTGGAGTCCCAGAGTGGCCGATGGCTCCACTGGCCCTACTTAACCCAGCTGCAGGAACAGGAAGCTGTCCAAACAACTGGGCTCCAACTTGCCCTGGACTGGTGCCTCCTGCTCCTGTGCCCCTGGCTTGATTTCCTGGCATCCTGACCCAGCTTGACTCTTGGCATCTGACTTGTGGTTACTGACCTCGAGTTTGGCTCCTGCCTCTGAGCCTTTGGTATCCTGACCTGATCTAACTCTGGTTCTCTACTCATTGTTCTGATCTTCAGTTTGTGTCCTGCTTCAGATCCTCTGGAATCCTGACCCAGTCAACTCTTGACTCCTGTCTCGTGATTGCAGACTCTGGCTCCAACTACTAGGTCAAGCTGCCCACAACCTGGCCACGACATAGACTTTGTCCCATGTTACAAACATGGTAGAAAAATTAGGTGGTAGTGTATCTATGAAGGTTTGAATCAAAATTAAAGTGATGGTAGCATGATTAGTCATTATAACATAATTTGTTTCGTGGTCTGATAATCTGCCATTTTCTTTCCCATCCTTCGCTGCTTTACCGTATGTGCTGTTTTCTACTGAGAATACAAAAGATGGAATGAATTTTGAATGGTGGGCCTCTGTGCTTCTTCCCAATAGTTGTTGTTTTGAGTTTTCTAGAATAAAACTGTACAGGGACAAGAAACTTCAGTTGAAGTATTGTTAGGAGAATATAAGAAATATTTGTAATTGTTATTGCCTGGTCAGAATCATTACTTTAACTGTCCTGAGGGCCCTTTTCACTTTTCACCTTCGTGTAAACTTTGCTTAAAATTCTTTTAGGGGTTGTGAGCTCTATACAAAGATGGTTTGCCCTGCAGTCCTACCTCACATAATAAAAAAGAAATATCTTCTTCAGTCTGGACAAATTTTGAGTTTGAAGCCAAAATCTTGGGACCTTCTGTGGGCTTCTGTATACTTTGGGTGGTAAATTAAAATTATAGCTATAACCTTGAACTGTTGTTTTGGAATAGACACCAATAAATATAATGGGTCCATTGGGAAGGCACAGAGCATTTTCAGATTTATGAGGGGGGAAGAAATCAATAATTTCCCTGAGGCTGTGTAAGTCATGAGTAGTACTAGTAGTTTTATGCAAAGTTGACAATATCATGAAATATAAACCCTTGGATTGGATTTTTACCAGAAATACAAGTGGCATTAAAAAGAAAAGTAAATGATTTATCATGTGTCTTCAGGAGGTACTTCGTATTTCTTACCATTTTACTTTGTGAGCTCCCTTTAATTGAGCAATAAAAGACAGGTTGGAAGAAGACAAGTTTGGTTCTCAATTCACTTTTCTCTGATTGCTGGATTTTTTTCCTTTTTCCACTCTCTCTGATTAAACTTGTCTGGCCCTGAGGAATCTTTATTTTGCAAATGCCAAGTCACACACATTGTCTGCTAATAAACTGGGGTGGGGTTGAGGTGGGAGCCAGAGAAAGGATTAAATGCCACTGTTAAGAACAGTTTTAAGTGCTACATGATAATTTTATTATTAATATTAATAACATTAAATTGCAAATCATAGAATCTAGTGATGCAAAAGACCTACTGGGTCATCTAGTCAGTCTCCTTACCAATGGAGACTATTTGTACAATTGCTAGTCTATTGTTCACTCTAGTGTTAAACTAACTCTATTAGTAAAAGGGAAGAAAGAGACACTGAACCTAATTAAAAGTAGTTCCACTGTTTTTCCCATTTGTTTTGTTCTGGAAAAAAGCAAAAGATAAGGAACCCTTTTTATTTTTCTCCTGAAGAGAAGCAAGAGCCTTACCTTTTTTAAAGACATTCTTTAAAATACTTGATCTGGCATGATTTGTGTTTCTAAAATTTCCTGGAAAGGTAGAAACTGTTTTCTGTTTTTTTAATTTATCTCTTTAATATATTACATACACAAGGATAACAATTATTTGTGAGTAAAACAGAAAAGAATAAAATTCTGTCATCAAAGGTTTTGGCTAAATACTTTCCTCAGGAATAGACTCGTAGACTTTAACGCCAGAAGGGACCATTATGACCATCTAGTCTGACTTCCTTCTGCTGGCCCGGGACTCCTGCAGCTGGTGTGGGGGCTTGTGGCTCTGGCCGCGGGGGGTCTCGGGGCTCTGGCCGGGTGGAAGGCACAGACAGAAGGGGTGGAGCTGGAGGATAGCCTCCCCAAAGGGGGGCTCCACCCACTGCCCATGCCTGCAATAGACCCATAGCCTCTGGCTTAGTTACTGAAGTCCTCAAATCATGATTTAAAGACTTAAAGTTACAGATAATTCACCATTTACACTATTTAAACCTTCAAGTGACCTGTGCCCCATGCATCAAAGGAAAGCAAAAAAAAAAACAACAAACCCCTGGGTTTCTGCCAATCTGACCTGGGGGAAAATTCCTTCTCTACCCCAAATACGGTGATCAGCTAGACCCTGAGCATGTGGACAAGACCTGCCAGGAGGATACCTGGGCAAGAATTCTCTGTAGTAACTCCAAGCCCTCTCCAATAGTTTACGGCCGTTGGGGATTTTTGCTACTGGCAGTCTTCAGAGAACCACATACCATCATAAGCAGTCCCACCATACCCCCTCAAAAACTTCTCAAGCTCAGTCTTGAAGCCAGTTAGATATTTTGCCCCCACAGCTTACCTTGGCAGGCTGTTTCAGAACTTCACTCCTCTAATGGTTAGAAACCTTCACCTAATTTCAAACCTAAACTTGTTGATGGCCAGTTTATAGCCGTTTGTTCTTGTGTCCGCATTGGTGCTTAACTTAAATAACTCCTCTCCTTCCCTGGTATTTATCTCCCTGATGTATTTGTAAAGAACAGTCATATCTCCCCTGAGCCTTCTTTTGGTTAGTTTAAAGAAGCCAAGCGCTTTGAGTCTCCTCTCATAAGGTAGGTTTTCCATTTCTTAGATCAACCTAGTAGCCCTTCTCTGCACCTGTTCCAGTTTGAATTCATCTTTCATAAACACTGGAGATCAGAATTGCACACAGTATTCCAGATGAGGTTTCACCAGTGCCTTGTATAATGGTACTGACACTTCCTTGTCTTAGCCTTTTTCGTGGCCACATCACATTGACAGGGCTCATAATTATCCTGTGATCAACCAACACACCCAGGTCTTTATCCTCCGTTGTCGCTTCCAACTGATAAATCCGCAGCTGACAGCAAAAATTCTTGTTTTTAATCCCTAAATGCATGACCTTGCACTTTTCACTATTAAATTTCATCCCATTTCTATTACTCCACTTTACAAGGTCATCCAGATCTTCTTGTACGATATTCTGGTTCTCCTCCATATTGGCAATACCTCACAATGTTGTGTCATCCACACATTTTATTAGCGCACTCACTTTTTGTGCCAAAATCAATAATAAAACTGTTAAATAAGATTGGTCCCAAGACCGATCCCTGAGGAACTCGACTAGTAATCTCCCTCCAGCCTGACAGTCACTTTCAGTATGGCCCACTGTAGTCTTTCCTTTAACCAGTTCCTCATCCACCTTTCAATTTTCATATTAATCTCCCATATTCTCCAATTTAACTAATAATTTCCTATGTGTAACTGTATCACATGCCTCACTGAAATTCAGGTAGATTAGATCTACTGCATATCTTTTGTCTAAAATATCAGTTATCTTCTCAAATGTTTGCTGAACATCATTTGAGTTTTATCTGGGAGTACAAAGCAGTATGCCTGTCCTATTATCAATCTTTTAAAAATAAATAGTTTAGCATTGTTTTAAAATGTATTTGAAGCATGGTCATTTTGTTTGAACAGTTTCACTGTTCATTATACTGTGGTATTTCATCATTGGTTGGATTTATCATTAGGGTAGCTAATGAGATGGGCAAGAATTTGTTTTTGAAGGGGGATTCCTACGTTCCTAACTTCTTAATACATTGGTGTCCTTTGCTACTTGCAAATCACCATTGCGTGAGGGAGAGATTCCACTCTCTCTTAACCTGTGCCACCACCTCTTTGTCTACAGGGAGGTGGCACGGACGTATATCAGGATAATATTGCTTCTGCTGTTGGAATTTAGTTAGTAAGTCCGCTAAAGATGTACAGGTAGGAAACTAATCCTAAACAAATAATAAAACCTTGTTTTTTGTCATCTACGCTGGCTTGCAGTAGATTTGTGCTTGAAGTTTAAGATATTATTTTTGACCTCTAAATCTTCAAACTATTTGGGTTGAATTTATACCATGACTATAACTCTCTCCATGTGAAGGAGCAGTAGTTGTATTTATCCTTGAATAGGCCCTTAGCCAAGATGGGAAAGAGTTAGCAGCAGTGTTTCACTGAGAGGTCCTGGATTTTGGAATTCACTCTTCACCTTGGCGACCTTCGCTATCTGGGTTTGGTGACCTTCATGACAAATGGCAAGATAGATTCGCTTATTCTCCCAGACTTTTCCAATGGGAGGAGAGTATGTTGAAGGGGTTGCAATGCTGTCTGTAGTTATGGTTAAGAAAATTTTATTGTGTTGGACTGTATTTTAAATTTAGTACCTGTGTTTGTTTGTTCTTTTTCCAAACCTATTTTAGCTTTTGGAATGCACATAGAATTTGGATATGTGCAACTGGAAATAAATTGAAACAAATAATCTTAAAATAAACAGATAAGAGTCTGAATACAAAACAGGCAGCAGATCAGTTGAGCTTTACACAGACATTTTTCAGAGCAGAACTGCAGTTTAACATAAATTGTAAATTTCATCATATTAATTTGTTTTATGAGCTGCATTTCATCCATTTATTACTCTTGAATTACAAATAGTGGTGATGCATAAATACAGTGCCCTCTAGGCAGCATGTGATGCCTTTGATGTACTAAGAGCCATATCTCCTGCATGATATTTTAGCTTGGGTAACCAACTTTCTCTGTGGAGTGGACTCTGTCCCTCCTTCCGACTACATGACATAATGTGTTCTCTGTAGTTCTGTTGTAGAGCTGGTTGAATATTGTTCATTGCCTGTTTGGCAATGAATCATATAAAGATTCTTTCTGAACTCCAGGCCATTGATCTCCTTCAATCTCAGCCTTAAGGTAGAAGGATAGGCCATGTCAAAATCACTCCTCCTGGATGCTTTGCGGTAGGTCAGACTTTTAATCCCGTTTAGGTATAGGATCCTTCTTTCTGGATAACTATCCAGGATACCAGCTTCTAAATCTGCAAAATAATGAACTTCGAATTGGTCAGTATCCAATGAAACACGCTAAAGGTCATAACTATAAAAACAGTTTGTGACTGAGCTTGCAACCAATTGAAAATATTTGTATTGCACTTATGTACATATGCCATATCTCTGTGTATATATTATTTTAAAACAAAACAAAAAAATCCCAAACATTTTTTGATTGACGGAAAGCTCATTCACATGTGTAGGATTCTAGAAGGGGTTGATACCACACCCCACCACAAGGTTACAAATCTGGCTTCCCTCCAAACATCTAGGAGAGGGATTGGAATCCATTTGGAAGATGAGGGGATGTTAAATGCTTCAGAAAAGAACATCTCAGGTGGGAAACTTTTTTTTTTCCTTTCCAGGCTGGAGATAAATTTAACTGGGGTAGGCTGTTCATTTTAGGGGAGCTGTCAATTGTACATGTCCATTTAATTTCTGCAATTATATAAATGGAACTGAATATTCATTTTGTTATAGAAATGTGTGAGGAGACTTCCTAGGTGTGATGTAGGAGAAAAGAGTAGTACAACCAATTTACCAAATAATTTTGTATCCCACTGTATTAATTCCTCATGGATAGGAGGAAATGTACTGGGTAGTGGATGTTTCACGTGTTTGCTTAATAGTCCTCATGCATACTCCTAACAAGTGTTTGTTTTCAAAATTTCAGTGCACAAACATACATCATAGCATATTGTGAGGAACAATATAGCCAGCCAGGCTCACTTTCCCCATTTCAACACTGTTAGTATTTTCATCACCAAGTGAAAATTGATCAGTAAAGACAAATCCTTGGAATCATGAAATAAATTACTGTACTCTGGGGGCAGTCATTTCTTTTGTAAGTGTTGTACCATGGGTACCATATCTGCAATATATGCCAAACCATTTTATTTTACAAAGTTGGTGGATGAAAGAACTGTCTGTGGTAATAACAGACAGTCACTTAAAAATCCTTACCAGGGAATGAATTTGTGTGCTAGTCATGCTACTGCACTTGCTACCTTTATAGCAGTTTACCAAGTTTTTTACCATTTTGGTCTGGTAATAATTCTCTAAATTGGGTGATGGTAACTAAAGGTTTACTATGGTATTTAAAGGAGTGAATTGCACTGGAAACGGATACACTATGCAGTAATTCCCCCCCCCCCATTCAATTAGAAAGAGATTGTTATACTTCAAGAAATCATGATATCAAATATGAGGAAATTTTGGGAAAACGAAATCAAACCTCTTCTATTTAACTGTCATTCAGTTTCTTTTACATTGGGAAACCCACTCTTCGGCTTTGGCCAGCATAACTTCTTACAGTTTTGACTAGTGCTTCTGTGCTTAAGGATTTTGTCAGACTAATTTAAATTAAAATGTATGCCATTTCCTTTATGTTCTTTACAGTAGATAAAATATGTTAATTTGTGTAAATGCTCTTCTGAGTGCAGATGCTTACACTGAAAGCATGCTTATCTTAAAAGCTGCATGTCTTTCATTCTTGGCTTCTTTTATATTCACAGTTTTATTTTTTTTAAATGCATGTCTTAATATTTGAGAAGACTTTTTTAAGGACACATTTGAAGCTAAGTGAAAAAGCTCTCTGCTTTTTTCATAAATATTCATGAGTTCATAGAAAATCTTGTTACAGAATTGCTTTTTTCTTTCGCGGTTTTATACTCTCTCCCCCTGTCCCCACCTCCCATTGCTTCATTTCATTGCTAAAGATTAGCAAATTTAGGATATTGGGTTTGCTGAATGATTGTATACTCAACATCAGCTCTGTTATGTGAGATGTCAGTATGCTTACCTTTGTCTGTCACAAAAGTTTGTGCATCTTAATATGTTGCATTGCAAAATAAGAGGTGAATTGATCAAAAAATAATGTGATTCATCATTTTACTTTCAAGGTTTGCACCATAACAGGCAATATTTTGTTTTATTAATGTATTGTGATTATGTAGTTTATAAATAGAAGTATAATTAAATTACATTTGGGGTCTAATATTAGAAATACTTACCTTCATTAGTTGTGAAGTATGAATGAAAATGTGAATAATGAGAAACCTCTTCAGGAATTCTACTTCAGTTATGAATGTAACCTGATAGCATATATTTCTCTTATTCTAAGCAATGGCAAGGCTTTAATGGTTATGCACAGAGCTCAGCTGCATATAACTATGTTCCGAACTGATGTCAAACTTAATTTTGAACTAAGAGGCAAGGTATTCACCATAGTGCAAAATGGAAAAAAAAAAGTTTTTTTTATAAGTAGTTGATCTCATTTAATTGTATTCAATAATATTGAACATTGAAGAGACGTTATCCTGTTTTGTTTATTATTATTTGCATCAGGCAGAACTCGGTGGAGATATTTTATAAATCAGAAATAAATGTCCAGTAATTACTTATATACGTACTCTCACACACAAGCACACAAAAATCTAGTACATTTTTCCAAATAACAAAATTCAGGCATATACAATGCTATATGCATTAAATATTCATGCTTCATGTTTTCTGGGCTACACCTTTGATAAATCAGTGATGCATAGAAGATGGACTGTGCAGTGTGATAGGGAGAAATGAAATTCACATTTCCTACCATGAAATCCACAGAGCCTGGTACGAGCTGATCATAAATATATGCCCAGTCAACAGCTGTCTGTCCCTTTAACGAGAACATTGGGGTAAATAAATCAAAGATTATTTAAGACATTTTTCTCAGTAAGAGAGAAATATACAAGTGCTTTCAGGATGTTGTTCATTGCTGATTATTCATTGCGCGCTTTTTTTTTTTACTCTACATTCACTGAATTTCAATGTGTTAGACATTTAAACTTCAGTAAGGTGCTGGAGAGAGGGTAAAAATGGCAAAGGATTAGGTCAGTCAAATCTGACAGTATATAAAGGTGGTTGCATGCTATTAGAGCAAAAGACCTGTTTGTCTCTCCACACACACACACGCCCCCGGCAAATAGCTTAATCAGAAAGACAGCTTTGCACATATGACTAAATTTGTATTTGAATATGTTTTTGTTTCTCTTTTACATATCCAACTCCATATTCTTCACTTCAATTTTATAGCTTTTTTATTTGCAATTTAGATTCCTACGAAATATTCCTATTAAAGTAATGTACACACTTACTCATTCTGACAAGAAAAACAATCAGACCTACTCATGTTCCTTTTTTGATACTATTCGTCATAAAATGCACTGACTGAAAATTATTGTAGCTTAACTATGTTATGGTCCCTCCCTGTACTCATTTAGGCTTTTAAGCCTACTCCTGCAGCTGAATAAACCACTTACTGGTCCCACCAAAGAAAATTTCTAGATTTGGACAACTCTTAAGCTTCCACCCACAATCATAAATATGTGCATGTTAATGGACTAATAATGGAAAACCATAGTGATGTCAATGTGATAAATTTGGGAAAATGTTGACTTTAATGATAGCCCCGCCTATATAGTGAAGATGGCCATAAGTGCAATGATACGTGAAACCTTGAGAAGGCAAACTGCAATAAAAGGTGACAGTAAGCATGTAGGGCAATTGGAGGGATAAGAAATCCAACATGTTTCCTTTCATATTAGCAGGAATCATTCCACAAAGCAAAAAGTCTTAATAGGTTAATGCTTGTAAATGAGTATTAATATTTGTCTGTCTTTAAAAATAAGCACAAGCATTTTTATGCTTTGTATCATATAGCTTGCATCCAACTGATATAATGGGCCACTTCACCTTAAATGGTCCCCTGAAATATGTGTAAGCTATTTATGCTAAACAATCTGTTCCACCTTGTATTTAGTAGTGGCACTCTAAGCCAGTGGTTCTCAAACTTTTTTTCAAGCGGACCACTTGAAAATTGCTGAGGCTCTGGGCGGACCACTTAATGATCT
This sequence comes from Lepidochelys olivacea, assembly GCF_965140295.1. Lineage (NCBI taxonomy): Eukaryota > Metazoa > Chordata > Testudines > Cheloniidae > Lepidochelys > Lepidochelys olivacea. The sequence goes on along the minus strand of NC_140413.1, from coordinate 199,060,966 downwards.
TTCCAAATGGTGTTTGTACCATTAGCTAACTGTTGTAAAGTGCTTTTGGATTAAAGCGCTATATATATATTTTAAAAAAATAATTTTTTTTGTTCTACAAATAAAAGCACACAACTCATATTTTAATATCAGTAGTCTTACCTTTCTAATGCGATGGATGTGCCCTCTCTCTCCCGCCGTGGACGTCCCCGAGCTGGGAAGGAGGAGGGTCTGTCCCCGGCAGCCACCAGCCCTGGAGCTGGGGAAAGTTGTCTCTTTCTCTGGCCACCGCAGCTCTACATGTCCCAAATTCCCCCCACCCCCTCTTCTCATCCCACTGCTCTCTCCCACCTACCCCCTATTCCCGCCAAGGCCATCACTTCACCCTACAAATGCATCTTCTCCAGGGTCTAGGCACCTAATTAGTGGAGCCATGCCTGTGGGGCTCCACTACTTAGGTGGGTGGCCCTCCATTCTTTCGTGTGCGACCGCCAAGGCACGCAACTTAGAGGGAATTAACCACGGACCACCTGAATGGAGCTCGCGGATCCCTGGTGGTCCGTGAACCACAGTTTGAGAACCTCTGCTCTAAGTTATTTTCCCAAACCTGAAGAAGAGCTCTGTGTAGCTTGAAAGGTTGTTTCTCTCATCAACCAATGAAAGATATTATCTTACCGTCCTTGTCTCTCTAATAACATTTAACTATCCAATCAGGAATGTACCTGTGAGACATAGCTTTATCTCTCTGGTATGTACAAGCCACAGTTGGAGGGATAAAAATATGGCACTATAGACAGCTGCTAAGTCTCTAGTGTTACCTAATGGGAAACAATAAAATATATCTCCATCTGGGTACTTTAGCATTTATATTGCCTCAGCAATATTCTTGTCCCGAGCCTCAATTCTCTCTAGTGTTAGCCTAGGATTACTGCTTATCCCAATTTTTGTGGGTTAGATTGAACTAACTAACAGATGTTGGATAACAAAGGGAAGATCTTGATCTGCTTGATGTCACACCATTAACTGCTCCAGTTCCTGCTACTTTCTCCCTCTCTCTCTTAAAGAGCAAATAGTCCTTCTCAACAGCTGATTTTGAATGGATTATGCCGTCAATATATAAGGATTCTGGTTCTGATACACCTCCTTTCACTTCTTCTGCATGCTTGTAGGGAGAAAAAGATCTTGGTCAACAATACTTACATGCAAAATACGAAACCAAAAACAACAAAACAAATTTCTCTAGCGCTGAGACTGCTTCACTTTGAAATGAACCAGTGGCTTGTGTGGATTTCATTGCAGAAGCATCGAACGGCTATGGTTCAGCTGGTGCAGCAGCGTTGACCAGAAGTGAGTCTCTCAGGTTTTCTGTCTACTCAGAGCTCCCAGCTTCAGATGAGGAAGTACAAGAGAGCACACTAAGGGACTAACCTGTGGCAAAGCTTCCTGTTCTTTCTGAACAAGGGTTTCTGAGTGCAGGACAGCTGAAGAAAATAGCTGGCCTTGAAACCTTTTCAGATCTGTTTTGTCCTATGTTAAAATTGCTCCAGCTGTGTACCCAAGACTTCTACTCCAGCAAATGTATCTGCGTGGAATTCGCTTTGATAATTCTACAGATTGCTTTTACGGCTCTTTAAAGTGTAGGTTTTGGCTCACTGAATCAAGCAGGATAGCTGTGCCATGGCAGAATGGAAGATTTTATTCTATCTTGCTCTTTTGACTCTCGGCAGTAGGCACCATGAAACAAAGAGAATAAAGCTTCTGTAACCCAGCTGAGTGTGGAAGCCAGATCTATGACCTTTTACAGTGTGGAAAACTATGCATCTCTTGTGGTGTATAAAGCCTCTAGAGTAATTAATTCATAGGATCTACACTTCGTGTTTGTGTGATTATGAACTTTCAGGTATATGGTATAAATAACTTAAATCCCTATAAGCTACTAATGACAGGTTTCAGAGTAACAGCCGTGTTAGTCTGTATTCGCAAAAAAGAAAAGGAGTACTTGTGGCACCTTAGAGACTAACCAATTTATTTGAGCATGAGCCTTTGTGTGGGGGGGTGGAGGGTGAGAAAACCTGGATTTGTGCTGGAAATGGCCCACCTGATGATCACTTTAGATAAGCTATTACCAGCAGGACAGTGGGGTGGGAGGAGGTATTTTTTCATATTCTCTGTGTATAAATAAAGTCTGCTGCAGTTTCCACGGTATGCATCCGATGAAGTGAGCTGTAGCTCACAAAAGCTCATGCTCAAATAAATTGGTTAGTCTCTAAGGTGCCACAAGTACTCCTTTTCTTATAAGCTACTAGTATTACCTGTAATATGAAGTTAGCCCTCACCCGTTCTACTATTATATTTAATATTACTGCTTTCTTTTCATAGAATCATAGAATATCAGGGTTGGAAGGGACCTCAGGAGGTCATCTAGTCCAACCCCCTGCTCAAAGCAGGACCAATCCCCAATTTTTGCCCCAGATCCCTAAATGGCCCCCTCAAGGATTGAACTCACAACCCTGGGTCTAAACTCAAGTTCAGAGGTAAGAAAGCAGCATTCCCAGAGTTGGCATTTCTGTGAAATATAAGAAGGTGGCGTATAACTTTCCATCCAATATTTTTTCACACACTGGGCACACTATCTGCATTGTAGAATCCTTATTAGATGCCAGAGTAAGATTTTTGGAGTTTAATTCTCAATACGAGTCTTCTGTAGGCTGCCATAGTGCTATTCAGGAAGTATATATGGTCAATTTTGGTATTTCAGCAGTGATTACATGGGTTATTTTAACATGTTAGAAAGTCAGAATTATTAATTGATCTCTGTCTAAACAAAAACAGTAAAAACTAATCAATTTATGATACTTTTGTAAATGAGCAACGTTAAAAGTAGGAACTTCTAACTAAGATCTGATTCTGACCTGCAGAATAACTTAAGGGATTCACGTTCATTCTTTTAGTCACTAACTCCACTTATTCAACATCCGAATGCTGTATTTAATCTTGTATTAGAGAAACATCATAGCCTCTGTAGCATTGTGCCCAAGTCACTGCACATTCATTATTTCTGATTGAAAAAAAAAAAACTCTGGGTGTTTAGTCAGTCCTAATACTTAGCTATAGTGTTTGAGTGAGTAGGGTAGAAATTTTAACTAATATGTCAGAGAAACTTTAGGAAATAATCCTTTTTTGACTGTTATCTACGAATAGTACAAACTGAGACTGGTTTTAAGATTTTAATGGAAAACAACAAGATTTGAGAAGAGAATTGTGCATGGTTAAATGATATTTAGTAATAACAGGATTTCAAATACAGCGGTGTCAGTAATTAATTGTGTGATGTGGGAAGAAGTGAAGGTGGCAAGTGGGGGAATGAAAAGTGTTGAGGGGAGAGGCAGATGGCTGCTCAAGGACAGTAAATTTGATGCTGAACGTGAGGAGAAACCAGTGAAGAGTATTGAACAGGGGGCTGGATAACATCAGAGTGATAGGAAAAAGGTGGTTTTGGTGGCAGCATTTTGGTTGTATTAAAGGGGAATCAGGCAAGATGCATTGAGGCCAGAGAGCAAGAGGTTGCGGTAGTCTAGGCAAGAGAAAATCAGGACCTAAACCAGGTCTTTAGCAGTGGGAGTGAACAGAGACGGACGTTAAAGATGATATGAAGGAAAAAAAAGGGGAGACTTTTGACAGCACCATTGAGAAGGAAAAAGAGGAGTGAACAACATGGTGAGCTTGAGGCTGTCAGTGGGGCAGAAACTGGCGTTGCCAGTGCTCATGGGAGTGAAAGAGCTTCGAGGGCACATGAAAAGTTAATTTTTTGCTCTTGTTTCATTTGAGGTGGTGGCATCAAATCCAGTGAGAGATGCTGGAAATGTGTGAGATGAAGGAAAATAGTCAAGAGTATCTGAGTAACTAGGTACTAGTGAATTCTGCTGTAGTAGGGTATATAAAATTTTAATAAATTAAATGACAAGTTGTGATGTAAAATTTGAGATGAATGCAGGTACAAAGTTAACACTTACAAAGTAGTTGGTGTATTTGGGTTAGTATGTTTAAGAAACTTAATATCTATCCTGACACCATTTGGGATGAAACACTCACTGATGTATGCTGAAAAAAATAGATGAAACAACTTCAAATTCCTTATAATTTTCAAGGCAGTTTATTGAAAAGACCTGTGCGGTTTGACTGCCAGTGCTCTAGAAAGGATTTCTTGTTAAATGGATACAGAAGGACAAAAATTGAGATAACTCTTAATTGAAACTATACTGTACCAAAACATAGAGGGGAAAATCCTCCCCTCAGATCAACATGATGCTGTTCAGCTTCAATATTCTGATCCCCTTTTGACATCTATGGAATATTCTTGCATGTGGAGAGGTCAGAATATTGTACTTGAGTATTATTATGTTGATCTGAGTGAAGGATTTTGTCCATAGAAGTTTGAGCCCTTGACTAATATCAATACTGAGTTGTAGTTTTCTGGAGTAAGACAGAAATTGTCTAAGAGTGGAAATAAGCATTGTCATGCCACACAAGAATATACTCTGCACTTTTGTAATGAGTCACAGAATGGAACCTCAGAATGTGTTCCACTTTAGCAGTAGCCCTTCAAAGCTTTTAAGGGCTGTGTTATCTAAAACCTGTCATTCAGATCACACGTTTTAACTCCTTGATGCCAAGAGCTGTAGTTTAGTAGGACAGAATCCTTTGCTAACAATAGACCAGCTGTCATTTGCTGGCATGATTCTGAAATATAATCAGAAAAAAAAAAGGGGGGGGGAGGCTTAGTGATGCTGTTTGTGGCAAAACACTTAACCTCTATGCTTCATTATTGTTGACAAAAGTAGTAGTGTAAGATGTAAGTAATTTTGTATTTAATACCCCAATATTTTTAATTTGCTGTAGGTTAAATTTGTCAGGTTACTGAAGATGTGCCTTGGGTCTAGAATATAATAAATTGTGCAATTTTATCTTATCATAAAGGGAAATCAATAGGCTTGCATGGCATTGTACTGAGAGAATAAAGGTATGGGGTAAAAATTTTGGAAATCCTTAAGGAACTAAGACACTTAAGTTGCTTAGGCAGTATTGAAACTTTTAGCCAGCGCCCCGTGCCAGTGAGCTGAAATGCTAGGTTAGATGACAAGACACAGGAAAAAAAGACAAAAGGAGGATAAATTTACATAAAATAAGCTCATAAAGTTGGTGGATTGCTTTGCATTTAGGTAATAGGTTAGTGTGGGTCAGTGCTTGTGGGAAGGAATGGGTTTTGAGAAGAGATTTGAAGGAGAAAAGGGGGGGTTGAGCAGGTGTCTCAGAAGAAAAGAGCTACCATACATATATAACAAATGAACACAATGCTGTGGTTCAAAATGAAGGGAGCTTGGGTCCAATATCTTTTGATAGAGGTGTCACATTCAGGGTGCAATCCATACCAATGAGGGGTTGTGTGTGGGGGCCTGCTCTGTAACCCTGAGTGCCTCAAAATGTTCTGCTGCAGTAGTTTTCATGACTGATGCTGCTGCCAGCATTCAAGCATTCACTGAATGAGTGTGTGTGTGTGTGTGTGTTAAGCCACCCTGCTTCAGCACTCTGATTCCATCAGCTTGCTGCTTGTTATCACTGCCACACTCTGGCCTCCACCAGCGTTGGTTACATCTAGCAAGATGATTTCAGTACCTGCTAGTCCTGAATTTTCCCTGAACCATGTGCTCTGCAATGTCCAGCTTTCTCCTAGACAGTTCAGAGGGAGATATTAAGGTTTGTTTGTTCCTTAAAAGATAAAATACCCAAAAGCTTGCCACGTTAACCAGAGTTAGCATTCACTTTTGAATCAAACAGTGCCCTAGGTTGGTTTAGATTAAAAGTAAAACAATTTATTAACAAAAGGAGATGAGATTTTCAGTTCAAGTTTACAGGATAGAGTCAGAAATGGTTACAAGGAAATAAAAGTGAAAAATACTTTCTAGAGGCTTAAACTTAACAAAACAAGCTACAGCCTTTGTTCAAGGTAGTTTTCTTATTAACCTACTTTCCAGCAAAATGGCTGACCAATCCTTCTGGTCAGAATCTCCAACAAAGTCCGAAGTCCAGCTTGGTTCCTTTGTCGGCTTAGGTGAAAGGTAACTTGGGGTTCTTTGCCCCTTTCTTTATAGTTCAGTGAACCTTTGAAATGGATTCTTCTGAAGATTACATCCCACAAAGTAAAGGTCATTCAAGCTGTGAGGAAGGTTGACATGGAGTCTGGTGGTGAAGGAAGTTCCATGCTAGTTTCTCCCCCTCCCACCCACTGGTGTTTGCTGAAATGCAAATTGATCTGTTTCCTGCAATCTCCTCCCTCTCTCCCCCCTCCCCCACACTTGTTATGATGCTGAATGGTGGTCTCCTCCACTGGTTGGCTTGATGGTCCTGGTTACCTTCTGTGTAAATTGCATTCCCATTGTCTCTTAATGTACCTTGGAAATACCTTCCAGGTGGCCAAACCACGTTCTTTTGTCTAGGGTGGGGTAACTTTAGCCCTGCGTGGCAGGCACACTTCGATAATATAATTTCCAATATGTTTGTAATTTTGAATTTGGCCTCCATACATACACCACGCAATAATATTAATGATCAGTATGTTATTAGCTTTCCGATGATATCTTACATGGCACCTTCTAAATACAGGTTATGACATTAGTGAGTTAGGGTACATTCAGCTGGTCAGGCCAGCTGAAACTCAATACAGATACCAATGAGCCTCTTGCATTCCTTTCCCCATAGTCCCATGAATTTTAGAGGTCAATCAGTCCCCTGTGGAGTACACGGGACGGGGACCAGTAAAATCTGTGCCATCATTTCTCATTTGTTTATTTCATTGTGAGAACCTCCCCTTAGCAGAGAGAGCGTGACTCATGGATTGTTCCCCATACTTTGGGAATTGTGTGAACCCCTCCCATTGGGCATGGCATAACATTCCTGTGGCAACTCCCGTGGGTGCTTGCATGGAAAAGTAATGTTAATATGAGAAATGTTTGTATTCTCTGAAAAAAGTTTAACACATTGTCCAATTTTGCTCTGCTTTCTCTCTGAGCTGTCGTATGCCCTTTTCTCCTTATGCTCCCCTGCACTTACAACTCTACCTTGTTCCGTTTTCCAACTCCCCTCTGCACGTGCTTCAGTTTTAAAAATGGTTTTAAAAATGGATGAATAACCAGAAATTTTTCAAACTATTCAGCATTTTCAGTGACATTTTCTAACTTATGTTGTAGATTTTTTTTGCCATGACACTTCACATTTTTGTTATGCAAAGGGCTGAATAAAAATGCCTAATGTTATTGGTGTTCATCTGTAACAAATGAATAGTATGAAAAGTGCCATCTGCTACCTTGATTCATAGGCACTTTAAAATGAAATATATTTACAATAAAGTATATGTATGGTAGTTTTTTTTCTCTCTACAATTTGTGCTCATTTATTTTGATAAATAAGTGGGTTTATCCAATAAAATTTTCATTATGCTTCTGGTTTTGTCACAGAGAAAATGTCTCCTTCATAATTGCTGTGGCTGCACTGCAGCTGGACATTTATTTTTCTGCAGTTATTATCTTGTGATGTACTAGTAGCAGGAATGCTGAACCAGAGTAAATCGATTAATAGAATCTTATCATGAGAGGTCACTTTTTCCTCCATAGTTATTCAATTTTATGCTGCTTTGGACTTGTGAATAACTGGACACCAGTAAATAATTAAGGGAAAAGGCATAGCTGCAGAAAAGATTCTCTGATGAAAGTTTTAATTTAACTTGACCTAACTGAGCTCTGGTTTGTGATTTTCTAGCTGTCCATTCTGTTTAAGTGTACTGTGCAGTCAGATGACAAAGTTCACCTCTGTGTTGTACAAGAAATAGGGCAGAATATGGTATCAGACACGTTTTTTCTAATACAGACAAACATTGCATCATTTGTATTATTCTTGATTAAACAGAATACTTCCCAAGATATTATCTAAACTTAAGTTTTAAAGAGACACTGTCATGGCTGGTTTCTTAGTATCCTAAAATGGGAATGCAGTTTTTGGTCTTATTAGGCAGATTTTGAATTTTGTTGAGGCAAACCTCAAAACAGGAGCTACAATTTACATATATATTCATAATCCAATGAACCACATATAATTTTATGAAAAGAGGTGTCATAAACTGCCAGGTACCTTCAAGATTTGTCCATGTAGCACAGATTGCAGCAATCCAGCATGAAATTTCTAAGGGCATGAGTAACAGTAGCCAGGTCCAGATCTGGGACAAACTGTCACAGTCACTTAGTAAAATTTAGAAGACAAAGTTTCTTCTGGCTATTGGTGCAACCTGAGAATAAAGGAGGTACCAGGGATCCGGAATTACCCATAGATTGCCCCCTTATTGACCAAATGTGGGCACCCCTCTTGAATAATGAGGAAACATTCTTACTTACACTCTCCCCACTATGTTTTGTATCATGTTGTTTATACTGCCCTGCACAAGGAAGTATTCTTTGCAGGACCTTTCTCCATTTAGGGCATGTCTTTGGTTGGACAGTCATACTCCTAGGTAAACACCACTGGCCTGAGTTTGCAATATTTTAATAAGTAGAAGCCAGGTGTTGGATTTAACCAGTAATTATTCTTCTGACTGTGTGTTTTAAGAAAATTTCTTAAGGGAAGCATAAATTGTATATTCTACAGATAGGGAGTACTGTGATTTGCTGTTCACAAATCAGCTCAGTGTATGGACATAAACTTTATAAGATTTACTGTATTGTGATTTCTTCACAGATCATTACTTCAGTTGGGCTGTGCCACCCTAAGACATCAAGGCAATATGAATTATACAATAAATATTTCTCTTGCTTTACAAACAAATCTAACTTGCTCAGTGTTCTTATTTGCTTGTCATTACTCTGCTCCCAGCTATTTATGAGCAGTGCTGTTGTCTGAGCCCTGGAAACAAACAGAAAAGCCTGGGTGTTCATATGAATGACACAAGTTCTTTCCTGACTGCTTTGCAAGATCAGAACTGTGGAAATTTCCCCCACTTTTCGTTTAAATGTCTTGCTCTGTAGCCAGCCTTACCTCCCACTTAGGCTGTTGTAATATGATTATGACCCACAAGAGAATGGGGGAAAAGTGCCCATTGTTGCATGTTTTCTAGTTCAAAAGCTACTTCTTGTGCCAGCACCAGATATAACAACCCCTAAGAGTACTGAAATATTTGGTTTGCCTATCTGTATGTCATTACCCAGAAAGAATTCCTGGTTCACAGCTTATTTGATAACAGTGTTGTTGGCTGAGGTCTAGGTACAGAAATAAAGATTAAGGCTGTGTTTTGGATTAACTAATTTTATATGTATTAAAAACAACATTAACAGCTGCTGATTGGCATCAATAAGACTCTCACAGTGTGGGCTTTTTGAGACATATCCCTGGCCTTCTCTCTCTTCTCTCAGAAGTAAATGAAATCCCAAAATATTTTTTTTCCTCCCAAGGTAAAAACCGCTCCCCAAATCAACAGACATTACCTTGTTCTGAGCTTCTGAACTACAGCTGGCTTCATCTGTGATCAGTGCAACCTCCACACAACCCTGGCTTCCTCTTCTTGCCTATGTAAAGCATCTGTGTCTGGTTGACTGTGCTGTAGCTTCCTTGACCTTTCAGATTCTTGATCTTTTTCCTGTCTGCTCTCTGAATCCTGTTGGAAAGTACAGGAGAGGAGAGGGTTTTTTTTAAATCTTTTTTTTGGGAGGGGGGGTGTTCCCACCCAAGTGCTGAGAGCCCTTTCAAGACGCAAATGTTTCCTGGCACAAATGCATTTTGAAGACAGGTTTGGAGAATTAGGTATTCACAAAAGTTGTGCACATTCGTATGCATCTAAGATAATTACAAAAATAATGATTATGTTTGTGCACGCATGCACATACAAATCGGGCATTTATGCCTGTTCACAGCCAATTATCAATGACACACAACTAACTTTGAAAAGCTGGCCCCTTTCCTTCTTTGAAACAGTGTGCTAAATTCATAAATGGCAGACTGGTAGGTGATTTTAAAGGAAATTTTAATTACAGTTTACTGTGCCAAATTAATGTAGTCCATAATCATCAATAATCCGCTTCAAAAAAAATTTCCATTTGAGATTTCTCAATTTGTGGAGTTGGTTATCTACTAGAAATAGAGCGTTGACATGAATGTTCAATAATTAGCAGAGACTCAATGAGTGTTTGGTCTTTTGTGATTGAAGAGAAAAATAGTGTATCTTGACCTGTTTTTTGTTTGTTTGTTTTTGGTGGTGTAATATTTTGTTTTTGTTACTTAATTGTTATATAGAACCTTTCCTGCTTTCACAGAAAATAAAGTTTACACCTACAGTTCTTACTCACTTTTGGCAATGTGATTCTTATTTTCACACCTTTTTGAAAGTGTGAAATCATGTTTGCCAAAACATATAATGCATGAGTATTTCCCATTTAAAGCCAGGACAATGATGTATGAAGCTTTAAATATACAGTATATTAATGAGATATATACTAGTGACTCCTTTAAACCTTTTCCTGGCATGGCCATGATCTTTTAAAATGAGGTATGAATACAGAACCATATGAGATTTTCTTCATTTAATGACTGTTAATATACTACATTGCAGAAATACCATTTATGATTATAGCCTAGGTGAGTCCTTTTCCTTAATCAGGCAACATAATAGCCCTTGTCTTCAAAATGAACATGAACCCAATTCATTGGGGCCTGCAGTGGGTAGCGGGGAAATCTAGTCAAGCCATTCAAACTGAACCCAAGAGTGTGGACTTGAATCCATTGTTATAACCAGTAGATCTCATACTTTCTGCTTTTTCTATTGTTTTTTTTCCTCCTTATAATTTCTTTCACCTTTTTCTTTTCCTTATAAATTGCTTCTGATGGATGGTAGCTGCATATGGGGCCAGATTCTGTACTTGTGTATATCAGTCTAGTTCCTTCTAGCTCAATGTAAGTAGGCCAGTTTATACCTACTCAGGATCTACCCCTTAATGTATTACGTACTGAGGGATACCTCTGCTAAACATTGTAAACAGTTTTTGTGCAAGGCTCTCCATCAAATCAAAACACTGATTTCAGAAGTTTAAACAAACAAGCTTTTAGAATTGGTTAATTTTAAACATTTCTGTAAAATTGTCATGACAGTTTTATCAACACAGGCACAAAATCAGTTTGCCCACTCTTAATATGATGACAATATTGAAAAAATGGATTCTCTTTTACTCATGTGTCAAAACATTCATTTTCCCACAAACTCCCAAAGGTGAATAAGCAAGGACAATTTTTGTAGGCTTATTTAACCCCGACCAAAAATGGTAGAGAACTTTCTTGGAAGAGATGAAGCGTTAAAGAAAGTACTGCATATAGTTTAAGTGCAGTTTGGTAGGGGTTTGTGAATAAAATTGTTGAGCACTATTATCGTTTGCCCCACCTTTTTTCTGTGGGAAAAGTGTTCCATGCAGTGACGAATATAATCGCTTCAGCACTGAGAATGAATAGCTCTACGATCTTTTAGGTACACTATACATTCTACATATGCCAGAAAATATGCATTGTAGACTACATCTGTGTGTAACTGAAATCGTTATCCCATTTGTATCCTGTAGAGGATACTCATCTTTTAGTATTTTGTGGAAGAGGAATACAGTAGTCGATTAGTACTTCCTATAAAGTCAAGAAAATCTCCAAACTTTATGCTGCTCTTCAAAGGTTTTAGTTCATACTCATCGTGCCTTCACTTGTGATAACATTTTTAAATGGCTATTGAACACATCTGAAGTTAAGACTTGTGTTGCCTACAGTCAATGTGCAAATAGTTGGAAAAATATGGTGCTTATAAGATCTAGTTGTGTCTGATGTTAAAAAGCTGTTTGACATCTAAGAGGAGATAACAAATGTTTTCACACTTTAATGTTCAAACTCTGTAAACTGCCTTCACACCAATTACACCGCTGTAACCCACAAAGTGACCTTTTTCTTTAGTGCTTGAGCTGCTCTTTATTGTTAATTTCCACACTGGAATTATTTCAAGTAGAGACACTGACTAGATATATTATAAGACACTGGATTTGCCTGCATTATACATTTCTACCATGAATCACTGTACAGGCTTCACTTGGAATTAATATGCTCTTACTTTTTCATAAGAATTGAAATCCAAAATATATTACCAGTTAAGTAATAGTATCTGCAATTAAAGTTCAAGATGACCATGAAAGAATCAAAGTAACCTCTACGGTTACATAGCTAATCACTTAAGATGTACGTTTCATTGAACAAATGACAGTTGTGCTTCACATCTGAATTGGTGTTTTTTGTTAAGCCTGGATCTTCTTTCCAGGCCTATGGATCAATATGAAGTTGATCAGCACTGTCATCTAACATAGGGTCTGTTCTCAACACATTTTCATATGTCACTGGTTCTGATAATCAGAGAGGTTTTAAGAGTGTGTACAGTGCCTATTTATTGTAATGCTTTTGTTTTAGGGTTTTATTTCTAAACAGAAGATCACACTAAATTATGTTGATTATAAAAATACATATTCACTGAATACCCTTTAAAAAGCATAACTGACAATACCAGGCTTGAAAAATGTGTAGTACCACAAAAACATGCAGTAAGATTTTAAAAGAGTGCACTGACATTTTAGAAAGCTGCATTCTGAATATTAAACCCCTGAAGTTACCTGTCCTACTGCTTAGAATAAATATTTGATTTTGTCTTGCATACGGTGACTTTTTACAAATGTGTCTGCACTGTGGCGTGGTGGCTTAACAAATCCCATTGTCCTGTTGTGAGTAATGGTTTTCTGGGTGATGGCTCTTTAATTATTTTCCCTTCTGAATGGGCAGGGGAAATTGAAATGAGGAAATGGAAATAAATGAACATTACTGAGCTAAATTGGTCCACATGCATTGTCATATAAATCACTACTACTGGTGGGTTTCTGGCCTAGACTGTTTTCAAGGGGCTATTAGTAGTGAGCAGTAGGAGACAAGAGCCGGAGAGATACAGGACAAAATGAAAGACACAAGAGGAAGGCACACCACGAAAATGGCTATCCTATTCTGTCCGCACTTTTGAGGATTTTTTCAATTTTGTTTATCCTCCGGCTAAGTCATATTTATTTTAGTTGATTAGATACAATCTGACAGACTAATATTTAATCATCTTCTTCCTTTAAAATGGGTGAAGTTTTCTTTAAATGTTTATTGAAAGGACACTGTAAAGATTGGTATGGCCAGTCCTTGCTCCTCACAACTTCCAGTTTTTGTTCTAGGAGTCCTATGACTGTGGGCTTTTCTGTTTTGGGGGAATTAAAAATGTAATGAAGTTCAGCCTTCATTCAAAACAAAACCCACAACCAAACGTTCTACACTTTTCCCTGCAAAGGTAACTTTCAAAATATAAACCAAGCACTTAGGTTGGAAAGAACAAGTAGACTTTGAGTAACATGAATCAGTTAGGTTTGGAATGTATCGGAGAAAATCATCTTGCTGACCCTTCCCAAACTCTGTACATAGCAATATAATAACTGTACATAGTTAATCAGTGGAGTTTGACTAGGGGGAAAGAGTGGAGGTGGAGGAATGGCAAAACACTTGTTCTGCAGGTGTGCACCAAAATACTAAGGCTGGCCCTGGCAGCCCTTAGGCTTGTTAGCCTTGATACGGTGTCTCTTCAACAAACGCTAGATGGGACGGAAAATTCCACTGTTTTTAAAAAGAAATAAAAATGTAGGAGCATGAATCTGATGAACTGTACCACATTGACTAACCCAAATATGAATCACACAGAGACTAAACAAAATTAAATTAAATATCACACCGCTGAACACACGCCCAGCAGGTAGAGCTATGGACAGCATAACATACATACCTTACTGTGGTCTTAAAAATGCTGGAAACCGCAGTTGGCGTTGGTGCTGGGGAGATTGCATAGATAAAGAAATTGGATTTTAAGCCTATTTTCATTTTGGAGGGTTGAGTCAGTGGAATGTAGAGTGGTTTTATTTTGTTGGTGGTTAAAATCTTTTCAGAAGGGAAAGATAAGAGTTTTATTTGTCACCCTGGACCGACATGTCAGCATTGAGCCCAGCATTGCAATGCTAAAACACTGCAAGCAAATGAGACTTGACATATAATTCATGAAAGCCAAGAAAGTATTCTTCATGTAGCCTACCACTTAGCATTTGCTAGAGCAGGTTTAAAATGATGCGTTTCTGCTTTTGTTTTTCAGCTGGTACTTTGGGGCTAGCATGTGACAGCTGCATAAAAACCCAAAACCACTTCCTTGGAAATGAATGAAAAACATGAAAGTGACTTATTTCACTTAGACCACACAAGTATGCAGAGACATATTAGATAACAAGAATGCTAACTAAAGTGGCGCCAAGATTTTTTTTTTTTAAAGCAATACTTACTGGGTAACTGGTGGACTAAAGCGTGAAATTTAGTATTATACCATCTAAACATAAAAGGTTAAGTGGAAAAACTTGCATGAAATTTTAGAAGAGGTTGATGGCTGGTTTTCGGAATGTGCGGGTATTTTCACACCCTGATTTTCCCAGCACATTGACAGCTTTCAGTTATCAGGTAGCACTTTTTTGTTCGTTTGTTTTGTTTTTTGTTTGTTCTTTTGGATAAAAAACAATATAAGCATAGAATATTAAATATCAGCATTAACTGTTTTCACTTACGAGGAAGACACGTTACTGCTTGAAGTTAAGTGACAACTGGAAAATAGTGTGAATAAATGAAACCAAATCCATGTGTCCATATGTATTTGTGCAACAACGGGAAGGAATATAAGAAATGTAACAGAATCATTGAGGATTTTACCAAAAGAAGACTGATTGTAAGGCAGACAGTTAACATCATATGATGGTCATTCCACACCCAAATCTGTTTGACACATCTGTCTTGTAGAAGTTATTGAACCTTGGTTGTAAAGTACATTATTTTATGGCCAAAGAGAGGTGTTACAACTATCAAATTCTGTGGCTTCTCAAGACGCTATTAAATAAAGTGTGGATTCTACTTTTTTTTTGGTTAATTTGCTTTGTTTGCATAGTTCTACAAGTCCCTGTGTGTTTGTTTTTTGTTTCGTTTGTTTTGGGGGGAGGTATGCCAGTTTAGAATTACAAGTATTGTCAGGTTAAAATGTCAAATCTTGCTTCCCTTTCATGAGTCATCCCATGAATTGCAGTAAGCTACTCACAAGAGTAAAAGTAGGCAAGATTTGGCCTAAAATACTTCCTTATTGGGCTTGGAGTTGGGCCATTGACCTGAGTGGGAGCAAGACTGGGCTCCTAATAACAAGGAAACCTAGACTAAAGACCTTGGACCAAATTCTTTTGTGTTAGACCAGTGTAAATCTGGACTAACAGAGCACAGAATTTCCCTTTCGGTTTCCTCTAAAGGAAATGTAAGAAACTTACGGAGCATTTGAAAAATCATGGTATTTCCTTACCAGCATCTGATAGTTGGTTTGTAAATTTCTCTAATGGAAATTATTACAAGACAATACTAAGGAAGGAGGAGGTGATGAAAGATTGGCTGTACCTGTGTTTGTGCTTTTGCACAGAATATTTTGTCTGACTTGGATTTATCACAAAAGAGAAATATTTTAACTCTTCAATTTCTCTGTCTGTCTTGTCTGTTGAATGGTGTTATGCAGAAATTGAAGATGGAACAGAAAATGAGTGAGGTGTAGTTAGCCATGCTGGAAATATGAGACCTCGCATGAACAGTCTCTGCTGTTTGTGGCATTTTCTTGAAGCAATGCTCATTTTTGCTGTGTTGATAAATGATGAGGTAATGTAAAAGTATGTACACAAAAATGAATACAACTACACTTTTATTTTCTCAACAGAACACTGTCATGCGGTGATTGGCCCTGTTAAGGGGAGACTTGTACATGATCAGCTGCTTTCCAGAGGGGGCTGATGAACAGCACCTTGCACTTTTAAAGGCCAGCAGCATTCAGTTGAAGGGAAGAACTAAGAAGGAGCTGTCATGAGCAGGGAGGCTCCAACAGAAGCGCCTGGTTTAGGGGTTAAGAACCAGCCTGAGGAGAGCCAGATGGGGGAGGGACTCCAGTGAGAGAGCCTGATAGTCATCATTCTATGAAACAAAGGGAGAAACTGAGCAGAGCCCAGGAGGGGCTAGAGCTCAGTCCAAGAGGGGCAGATGATTTTTCTGTTTTTTTTTTTTTGTATGCTTGGACTTTAGTACCCCAGAAGATGTGTACTTTTATTTGGTTCCGCTGTAGGGCTAAATCACCTCAGCAACAGAATGTGTGGACTGTTGTGTGTATCATTGAGGACCGAGAAGAGAAACTGAGGCAAGATGTCCACAGTAACCCTGTTTGCCAGAAGCTGGGTGTGATGGGTTGGATCATAGAAACCCCTCTGGGAGCTGCCACCTGATGTGCCCAGACGACTTCTGCTCCTGCTTTCCTGCCCTGGCAGCTTAGGACTTCCATGCCCTGCCTGGTTTGAGCCAGATCCGCTAGCCTGCTGCAAACCCAGACCCAGGTCTGAACCAGATCCCCTAACAGCTGTAGGCTTAACTGAAAGCAGTTTACAAAAGTGTTCCTGTCTTTAACACACAGATGCCCAACTCCCAATGGGGTCTAAACCCTAAATAAATCGGTTTTACCTTGTATAAAGCTTATACAGGGTAAACTCATTAATTTTTCGTCCTCTATAACACTGATAGAGAGATATGCACAGCTGTTTGCCCCCCCCAAGTATTAATACGTATTCGGGTTAATTAATAAGTAAAAAGTGATTTTATTAAATACAGAAAGTAGGATTTAAGTGGTTCAAAATAGTAACAGATGGAACAAAGTGAATTACCAAGCAAAATAAAATAAAACACACAAGTCTATGTCTCATACAGTAATAAAAACTGAATACAGATAAAAACCTCACCAGTTCCAGTAAGCTTTCTTTTATAGACTAATCTCCTTCTAGTCTGGGTCCAGCAATCACTCACACCCCCTGTAGTTACTGTCCTTTGTTCTAGTTTCTTTCAGGTATCTTTGGGGGTGGAGAAGCTCTCTTTTTAGCCAGCAGAAGATAAAATGCAGCGGTCTCCCAGGGGTTTAAATAGACTTTCTCTTGTGGGTGAAGACTCTGTCCTATGCAAAGTCCAGCTACAAAATGGAGTTTTGGAATCACCTGGACAAGTCGCATGTCCATGCACGACTGAGTTCCTTACCAGCAGGGCCACATGCCTGGGAAAGCTCAGATGTGGATTGGCGTCTCCAAGTTCGTTGGCTTAAGGGCTTCTTGATTGGGCACTTACTGAGAATAGTCTTTTCTCAGGAAGCTGACGAACTGCTTCACTAAAACTTACTTAGAATCAGACACGTATACAGCCAATATTCATAACTTCAAATACAAAAATGATACATGTATACAAATAGGATTAACATTGGGAATGGGCGACAGGGGATGGATCACTTGATGATAACCTGTTCTGTTCATTCCCTCTGGGGCACTTGGCATTGGCCAATGTTGGAAGACAGGATACTGGGCTGGATGGACCTTTGATCTGACCCAGTATGGCCATTCTTATGTTCTCTCTGTCATAATGGCATGCTCAGAGGCTGCACTCTGCTGTAAGCACAAAAGAAAATAAGTGTAATGGGGAATTGCAGTTTTCCTCCGAACTGGTTATTTCTCTTAATGATAGAAAAATAGTAGGTTATTTGGCTATGAGTAACATCCTTCGGTTTTCATAGATTATAAAGCCAGAAGGGGCCATTGTGCTCACCTCATCTGACCTCCTGCATAATGCAGCTTGTAGAATTACCTGAATTAATTCCTACTTCCAGCACATTAGCTGTGGTTCAACTACAGCACGTCTTTCAGAAAAAAACATCCAATCTTGATTTAGAAATTGCTGGTGATGGAAAATCTACCAAGCTTTTCCAGGATTAGTTACACTCTATGTTAAAAATTTACACTGTAGTTTGGGTCTGAGTTTGTTTAGCTTCAGGTTTCAGCCATTTGATCTGTTATACCTTTCTCTACTATATGAAAGACCCCATTATCAAATATTTGTTCCCCACGTAGGTATTTATAAACTGCGATCATCACCCCTTAACCTTCTCTTTGGAAATCTAAATAAATTGAATTCCTTATGTCTACAGCTGTAATGGGTTTTCCAATCATTTAATTGTTCTCATCACTCTTTTCTGAACACTCTCCAATTTATCAACATCTTCCTTGAAACACGAACACCAGAAAAGACATAATATTCCAGTAACAATGATGGGTCTTGCCCACATGCTCAGGGTCTAACCGATTTGCCATATTTGAAGTCAAGAAAGAATTTTCCCCCGGGTCATATTGGCAGAGACTCTGGTTTTTTGTTTTTGTGTTTTACCTTTCTCTGCAGCATGGGTCACTTGCCGGTTTAAACTAGTGTAAATGGTGAATTCTCTGTAACTTGAAGTCTTTAAACCATGATTTGAGGACTTCGGTAACTCAGCCAGAGGTTAGGGTTCTATTACAAGAGTGGGTAGGTGAGGTTCTGTGGCCTGCAATATGCAGGAGGTCAGACTTGATGGTCCCTTCTGACCTTAAAGTCTATGAGCAATTACTCTGATGTGTTTTCACTGTAATTGCAGACAACTTGGTAAATTCTGTCTTCCACAAATAAAGTAAGCTGTATTAGAAGTGTGCCTCTTTATTTTTTTATTATAACTGTTATTTTGTGCAAATCAGAAGTAAACCAAAGTTTAAAATAAAAATAAGTAAAAATTAACTAAATTTGTTTAATATTTAATACTGATTCCTCTCAAAAGACAACATTTTCAAACAAATGTATCACTGTGTTACCTGTTCTTTGTATTGTTTCTCCTCTTGATTAAATTTTCAATAGAAATTCGGGCCCTGATCCTTCTATTGGACCACCACTATACCTATATAATGCAGACCTAATTTCAGGACTTTGCCTGGGTATCCCCGTCTTGAATTTTTTTTTTCCCTAGTTCATCTAAGGAAACATTCTGATCTGATATTCAGAAGTTGTCCGTCATCTTTACTCACATCAGAAAAATCTGAGAGGGTGTGGAGGTGAGGATAGTGTTTAACTTTACTGTTGTGATTTTCATGAGCATTTCCTTTGTGCAGACCTGTCAGTACTGGAGTTAAGATGTTGTTTTTGAGAATTGGTGTTGCTGGTGAAAATGTTAGGTATTTTTTCAGTTTCTGGGGGAGGACGGAGAGTGTGAGGTTGGCAAGAGAGGCAGAAATTGTTTTGCCCATCTTTTTGCAACAGTGTGATGGGCACTCACCTGTTGCTTCAAGTTACTTACTTCTGTCAAACCACCATGGTCTTAGGATCATTTTGAAGTAGCATAAAGTGGTTCACTTCCGCAAAGAGCAAATAGAGGTTTCTAGACAACTTCAAAAGTCAGCAAAGTGGGAGACCATCCATAGATATGGACTCAAGGTTCCGCACTGGGAAAAAATGGGCTATAACAAAGGTATCTAACTCTCCAAGTGTTATGTTCCTAGCCCACTGTGAATCAGACTCCTACCTCTCAAAGGATTCCCATTATCATCTCTCCACAAAGGACCAGTTCTGAACCAGTTTCTTTAATTTTCAGGTAGCTGACACCAATCATTTCTCAAAGGGGTAAAGCAAAGACAAGTTAGCATGGTTTAATTACTCCCCACCCCCCCAAAAAACTAATGAAATAATGGTAAATAATGGTACTAACATTCATTTTCTGCAGCTTCCAGTCTGAGTGTACAGAGAGGAAAAAATGCTTAAGGATCTAACCCTCAATATTTGTCATTTCTGGACTCCCTATAAGCTACAGAGTTAATAAAATGGTGAACTAAATGTTTACTAAAATGGTCATAACTACAGTTTGCCCTTCATTTCAACGAGATCCTAATTAAGGCTAACGATCATATTCATTCTATTTTGGTTCTCTTGTTTACAGTTGCTTAATTAGACATCAATTCAGGAGTTAGACTATTGTTGTAGACTATACAGAAAGATGCAATTTTCAAGAATCCTTACTTCTCCAAAAAATTAGTAGGCATCAGAGAATACACCTGTATTTATTGAACTCATAGATTTTTATTGTTCTACAAATAACTGTCTTCCTATTAGCTTAATCCCTTTGCATTTTCTATTTTGACTTTGTAGTTATGCAAAACTGAGTCAGCTTTCTGATGTGGACGAGTCCTCAGGGAGTGAATTGATACTGTCAAATTCATTTTACTGTAGTCTGTAGAATTAATTTGATTTCTTTTCGTGCAGGGAAAAAAAACTATGTCTTTATTCACTGCTGTGAATTAGCTAATCCAAAGCATTTGAACTTTGTAAGTACATTTGTTTGTAATGTCCTATATCAGGGTTGGAAGGGACCTCAGGAGGTCATCTAGTCCAACCCCCTGCTCAAAGCAGGACCAATCCCCAATTTTTGCCCCAGATCCCTAAATGGCCCCCTCAGGGATTGAACTCGCAACCCTGGGTTTAGTAGGCCAATGCTCAAACCACTGAGCTATCCCTCCCCCTAAATTCCATTCAGTAGGTTTTGTTCTTTCAAAGGTTTTCTGAAATCTACTTCCAAATTTTAATGGTGAACATACCACTACTAAATTAGCCAGCAATATACCAAAGAGGCAATAGTGTGTGTTTCTCACACAATGCTATGCAACCATTAATTTTCTTCATTTCCAGCAAATGAAGCCCCTGCCTTCAGGCTGAAGTTGAAAGGCATTAACATGTTGCAGCTCTTTCATTTTGATTAAGTATCACATATTGACCAAAGAATTCCATCTCACTTCCTGTTAGTAACTGCCATTTACTGTTTCTTATTTGCAAAAGTTTGAGTCACCGATCTAACAGCAATGCATCTCTCATGAAGCTCTGGTTCCTTTGTGCAGGCTTCAGCTATACCAGGTGTAAAGAGGAAGCAGCAGTGACTGAAACAACAATAAAACTTCAAAGATGTTTTAACATTTACCCCATCATTAATATATTTAATTTTGCATTAGAAACAAACATGTTTCCACTATTAGTTAGCTAGCCAGTGACAGGTCCGCAGTTGAACATGTACATGACAAATGAGCAGGCAGTTTTGTACCCAAAAGTGGCTGATGTCCCCAGAGAAAGATCAGAAGCTCACAGCAACACATAGCAATGGGAAGATTATACTGTGGATACCGACATTTTACATGTTATGAGGATAAATGCCAATGCTCCATCTTTACTGCTATGAAACTGACATCTGTCATGAGTATTACATTCAGTTGCTGAAAAAGAACTTCTCCCAACACAGTGCAGCTGAGATGCATTGTGAAGTGAGTCTTGTTCTGCATTAACCACATTTATTAATGAGGCCTCCCCCCACATTCATCACATCTGTTGTTGTGCAGTGCATTGTAACTCAATTCACTGTAGGAATATTGAAATCCACCATTTGCTGATAGATTCTCTCTGTTTCACTGAATGTGATAGATGTGGAAAGAGAGTTGCTGTACACTGAATAGATGGCAGGTAAAAGCAAGCATTCTGTTTTGCTCTGAATATGATGAATGTGGGATTTGAATGCCTGGATATTGAAAACACTGCTTGAATGGGCAGGTATGCCATAGCCGTACTTCTATTCTCTGCTTCACACCTCTCTAAAGTACTAGTCATTTTCTTTGATGGTGCCTGCTGCGGTGACAGCTTGCAGGTGTAGAAGGGGGAGCACTCAGTTTGTTTCTGATGGATCCCCTAATTCAGAGGTTGAAATATAGAATTGATTTTTCTTTCTAAGTTTCCCGGGCTCTTCTCCTTGGGATGCCGGACTTGAAAAAG
This sequence comes from Lepidochelys olivacea, assembly GCF_965140295.1. Classification (NCBI taxonomy): domain Eukaryota; kingdom Metazoa; phylum Chordata; order Testudines; family Cheloniidae; genus Lepidochelys; species Lepidochelys olivacea. Next base: position 199,039,111 of record NC_140413.1, on the reverse strand, counting down.
GACATGGATGAAAACTGTTCACTATGGTTTAAAGCTTGTCCTTGTTTTATTCCTGAAGATGACTGTTGTTGACAGTCCCTTCACAGTTGCTCATGGCTGGCCTTTGAGGTCCATAAAATGCCATTGCCATGACAAATTACAGTTGTAGGAGGCAGTGCTACCCAGGCTGCTGCCAATGTCACAAGAGCTGCTGCAAGTTTCTTATCAGTTAACAGTCTGCAGTTGAGCAATTTCTCTTGCAGAGTACCAGCATGATCTCTACTCACAAGGAAAGGTGGCTCAATTAACATGAGGCAGTGTGATTTGATAGTCTAAGCAAGGGACTAATTCCATCTCTGGCACTGGCTCCCTCTCCTAGCCTTTGCAAACTCACATAGGTGAGACTTCCCAAACTTTGGTGCCTAAATCCAGAGGTGCTTGGGCACCCACAGCTGCCATTGATGTCAGTGAAGCGTTCGGTATCTCTGAAAAACAGACCACTTTTACTTAGGAAACTAAATATGGATTTAGAGGCTATTTACAGTTTTAAGTCTAATCAGTAACACTGCTTTTTATGTGGGCTTTTTAATTATTTAAATGTAAAAACGGCAAATAAATTATTGGGGGAGAAGAAAGGCAGGTGTGATGAAAGTGGATACGCACTAAGTAGCGGACTTGTGAAGAGCCAGTTAAGCTGCCAAAATCACTCAGTTTGCCTAACCAGCATGTGTGCCTCTAGTCCTCCCTAGAATCCTCATATTGGCCTTTTGCATAGTGTTGTCTTCAGAGGTGCACAGGAGCCCTTTATACCGTGAAAATGTCCAAAAACTTACTCAGAATGTCCACTCCGAAGGCTGGATCGGGTGGTGTTCTCAAAGAAATACAAGTGTACAAAATAGTTATTCTGACTGATTGGGAAATGACAAAGGAGTGACCAAAGCCCTGCTGAAATTATACAAAATCTTATTTTTTTTTTGTTGTGTTTAATAGACTGCAGCAGACTTACCCACACACCTGTACTCATTTTCTGTACTATGCCTTTTACTTGGGTTTCTCCAATATTCTTTTGTCACAGAAACAACTTGAAGTCTACAGAGAGTCAAGAAACAAGATAGTCTCATGAATCCATATGCAGAAAATAAAATCAGAAAGTTCCCTCTGAAACTCTGAGCTGCCTTTGTTTCATTTGCCTGAAATATTGTCAGTAGTTAAAAGTTTTGAGACATTTAAAAAAACACATCTTTTTGATTTTGAGTGACTGATTTGCAAGTGATCTTCATCAAGCCCCTCATCAGCCATCTCACCAGTGCAAAGCTGCTTCTGAGTAATTAACTTTTTTAAAACATGGTCTTTCAGCATTTTTAATAACAAAGAAGCTGTCACTGTAAGCTCTTTCTGTCACCATAGACAAAGGTGTGACACGGGGGCCATTTTGGTTTTGCCATTTTATTTTATTTTTTATGTTGAAAGAACTATTTGTATTTTCAGAGAGTGCCTTTCATCTCTGCAGTTCAATGCAAATTTTAAACATCAGTTAATTTAAACTCTCTACACCCCTATGAAGTGGGCAGGCAATATTTCCATCCTACAGAAGATCAGAGGACCAAATAAGAATCAAATAATGCAGATGCACTGAAGGGAGAGGTCACAAGAAGTCTCTCTTCCTCCAATACACAGGAACCAACCATAACTTTGCTGCTTGCATTCCTTGTTCTAATGCAGCTGGAATGCATATTGGGGGTAGGGTCACATGACCACAGCTCTGTGCTCCTGTCCACCATCTTGCTCTGGAAGACTTGCACTAAAGTGGGTGCATGCATCTCCTTTTCAAAGGGTGCTTGTATCTCTGCATCTGGAAACAGAATATCTGCTCCTCTTTAGTCGCTACCACTTAGGTGGTCTACCTGCTCCTATTCCCCTCAGCACGGTTCAGACTGGGATCCTTAACTTGGCCATTAAATGACATAGAGTCACACAGGAAGACTGTGGAAGAGACAGAAACAAAACCCAGGTCTCTTGTCTTCCAGTTCTGTGCTGCCCTAACACAAGACCATCATTTGCCACTGTTCTTTAGTGTGGAATGTGATCATATACTATTTCTCAAACAGTACAGTACAATACAATGTATTAGATATACGTGGATATGTAAGGCAAATTGTAATCAGAGAATCATAGGGCTAGAAGGTACTACAAGGGTCATCTAGTCTAATTTGTCAAGATGCAGGATTTGTTGTGTTTAAACAATCAAAGATAGATGGCTATCTGGCCTCCTTTTGAAAACCTCTAAAGAAGGAGCTTCCACAACCTCCCTAGGCATGTGCATATCCTGCATGCAAAACTTTGTCTATTTTTATTCACTTATTTTGAAAAGCACAAATACTTCTAAATTAATCCCTACTGCCCTATTCTTTATAAAAGGAAAGCAAACAAAACCTTCACTACTCAGAGCTATCAGATTGAGCTGTAATGCATGGGAGGAATGGAGTTTAGGTTGTAGTTAGAGAGAGAGAGAAAACAATCCAATTCTGTAAGAAACATCAGCTGTGGAAGACTATAAGTGTGACATTCAGTGTCGTTAATGAACTGTACAGTTGTAGATTAGTGAACAAACACCGGTAAGTTAGAGTGACTTGTGGCCCTTTAGTATTGGAGGCCAAGTACATATTCCTCTATTTGTGTGTTTATTGGTGTAAGTGTGTTTGAGTGAGGTCAGTCCCAAGGCTTGCCATATTTAAATGACCATAACTTCAAAATGACTGAAATTTTTTTCAACTCTCTTCATCTGCAGGGCAGATAAATCATAGTAGGAAAGTAGGAATTTGCTTATAAATGTAGGATGAATTCATGCTTTGAGTAGTGAAGGTTTTGTTTAGTTTCCTTTTTAAAGAACAGGGCAATATGAATTAATTTAGAAGTATTTGTGCTTTTCAAAATAAGGGAATAAAAATAGATAACATTTTGCATGCAGGATATGTATGTCTTAATAGTTTAATCTTTGATTATGCATTTAAATCATATGCTGCTACTAGATAATGACTGCGGAGTAGTAAATAACTGATTTATTTTGTCAACTATATTTGGAAAATGGTGCTTCAGTCTATTGTTAATTTAAGACATTGTTTAGCTACTTTGTCCTCAGTTTCATGGATTTTTCTCAGCTATTTGAAAGTTCCGCAGTAGGATGTTCATTAGGTAAATCTTTCCCTAGTTATTTGAGTCACTTGCTTTTAATCTTTATATTATTAATTATTGCATGTGAAGTGCAAATTGTGGAAGCCTTTCAAACAGAAAAATATGATATTTTTAAAGCATGAGGTTAAGAATAGTGAATGTTTATGCAAAATGCTGACAAATCTATAGAGAGCCATAAAAGTGAGCAGCTGTCATTGTTAAGAATCATGTAACCTACCGGAAGACAAATGAAGTTGTTTTCCTTGATAAAGTGCAAAGTTGACAGTGAGTTCACTGCATGAGATGTGATATGAATGTAAGCAAAAGTGCACTGACAGGACAAGTGAAGGTTTACTGAATAAAGGAATGTTAGCCCTGCTATCTCTTGCTTAGAGAACATACCTGAAACATAATCCTTACTCTGTTTATCAGTTTGTCTAAGTATCCAAAAGATTACTTAAGCGGTAAGTAATCTTTTGCAATGTTTGTTACATAGTTGACTTTAAAACTTATTTTACTAGATTAAATAAATTCTGGTAACTTGTTGAATGAAGCCTAAAACCATAAAAAAAAATCTAGATAAAAATAAAAATTAAAATAACTTTAAACAAATACACATTTTTCTAAAGTGATAGAAACTCATATAGCTGCATGAAAAACTCAAAATTGAACTATTGATTTTCATTGTCCAAACTGGTAAAATATTTATTTCTTTGTAAAGTAGGGTTTTTAAGTTGCATTCTCCTTTAAGTAGATCTGTCAGAAAAGGAAGTTAAAAAGCAGAATCACTATAAATTCCATTACTTCCAATAAGGGCCATGGCAGTTAAAGGTAATGTACTTTTAAAGATATTGTAGTAATGTTCTTTTTATTTTGCCATTGGAACTTTCATGGCATTGGCTTATTTCCACAACATACATTACAATGTGTCCTACATACACAGTAGTATTTGATAAGAGAAAAAAAAAAGTGTAAAACTGGGGAAGATGATTTTTTTTCTTGTGACCTCTGACTCTAATTGCTGATTAGCGAAGTAATATTCCTTTGATGTGCAAAAGCAGTCTCAATACTGTTAGAGATTGTAGGACTCCACACATGAAAAGCAAATTATATTTCTTTGGTTGAAAAATATATTAATCTGTTATCTATATCTAAGGGCAAGCCTACAATACAGTGCTACATCGACGCACGTGTACCAATGAAGCTGCACCACTGTAGTGCATCTGGTGAAGATGCTCTGTGTCGACGGGAGAGCACTCTCCCAATGTCATAATTACCCCACCTTGGCAAGAAGCAGAAGCTACGTAGGCAGGAGAGTGTCTCCCTTCGACATAGCACTGACATAGCCCCAGTGACAAAACTAGTGTCACTCAGCCGGGAGCAAGGGGAGGGCTTTTTCACATCCCTGGGCAACTTAAGTTAGGTCGACTTAAGCAGTCATGTAGACCTACCCTAAGAATCAAAAATCAAAATATTTTAAATGTTTAATCTTCTCTTCGAGCATTTTCTATTCCAATTCTGCATCCCTTACATTATAATCTGTGTGTTTTAAATGGCATCCCATCTCCTATGGTGACTATAAGACCATTTTAATGTCCTTCTGTAGGACATTAGGCTGTATGTCCTGCTACATTTAAGGGATTAATTAAATAGCTGTGGATAGTGTGGTCCATACAGAAAGGTCACTCTCAGCTCTTTGGGGGCTTATGCTAAGCAGTTATGTGTCAGTTTACCCTCCTAGCATAAAGCATTATAAAAATGGATCTGGAATACTGAAATGTAGACCAGTTACTATCAATTAATGGGCTCTGCAGAGTTTTGTACAGGCAGTTCTCTTAATAATGAATTCACAAGTGCACTTCAGATTGTGGCTGCCTAAATTAATGACATAGAATACATCAGTGTTTTCAGAAGAGTATTTGTTGGTCTTTTGGAAGCCTGATTAAGCATCTTGATGCCAGATTGTCATGCATTGGTTATATAACTTGTACCCACACCAGACATGTTTCCTGATATTTGTGAGATCTTGATTTTGATGGTTTGTTAGAAAAAACACCATTCTGTCAAGATCCCTTTTGGGATAAAGGTCCTACTTTCATCTTGGTTGTTATATAATGGTGTGCTTGACAAAGAAAGAAAGCTTACTTATGAGAAAAGCTATTTCCATAGCTTAGTTAGTCAATGCATTAGAAGGGCCACAACAGCCTTTATATATCATTAATAGATTCTTTAGGTTTGTCATATTTTTCCGTGCTAAAATCCTGGTTTTAGGGGATTAGGATTTAAATCTAAAAATTAAATACAGGGTAATATATTATAATACCTCGTACCTATGAGGGGAATAAACCACTAGATCATGCTGCTTTTTAGAAGTGGAGGAGCTTTGATATCCCCATTTGACATTTGGGAGAAATGACCACCCACACATGTGCCTTACATCCTTAATTACTGCTTCTGGCAGTGGCTGCTTTTCTCCATGTTGTGTATCTGTATAGTGCTTGGCAAGGAGAAAACCAACAAACCACAAACCGTGTGGGCTGACCAATATGCCATGAGGGGAAATTTGTTTCCTGACCTTGAGAAACAATGAGCTTGTTTGGTCTGAGCATCCCTGCAAAGATAACCAGACACTTTTCTATGTCTGTGCTGGCTAACCCAGGTCTAATGTTCTCACTCCTGCAGGGCGAACTGGGCCTGATCAGATGCCCCAAACCAGTAATGACCAAGCCCAGGGATGGGTTAGTGGGTGGGAGGACGGCCTCAACTACAGGAAAGATGAGCTTCTCTTCCTCTCCTCTACCATCCCCTATTATTTCTGTATTTGTTTATCTGTTGTAGTTGATGCTCCTTAGTTTCTCTCTGACCTCCAAAAAAACACTCCAAACAGGTCTATCATTGCAACCCCCACCAGGGGCAAGGCAGGGAAGGCCTTTGTGAAATAGTCTCTGTGGCAGTGTCACTCTCCTCCGCACCGAGACCTTCAGTGACAGAGGCTTTGCCACCTAGAACCCTGGTGGAGGGAGGGAGGAAGGGTGGGTCTGCCTTACTAGGCCATCTGTGGACTTCTGTTCTCAAACAGGTTGGTCCCCACTATTCTAGGTGCTGTAAAAACTTACAGTACATGACAGTCATGCTGTAAAGCGTCTACAATTCAGATTATGTTGTGTGTAAAACATGAGATTGTGGCCTACTAATGCACAAACTGTTGAGGCTTAATAGGTAGCAAGGGAGAGTTGGGTGAGATATTAGGAAAACCTTTCTAATGATAAGGGTAGTTAAGCTCTGGAATAAGCTTCCTAGGGAGATTGTGGAATCCCATTATTAGAGGCTTTTAAGAAAAGGTTGTTCAAACTCCTATCAGTGATGGTCTGTACTAACGCAGTCCTGCCCCAGTGCAAAAGGAAAAGGAGTACTTGTGGCACCTTAGAGACTAACCAATTTATTTGAGCATAAGCTTTTGTGAGCTACAGCTCACTTGTAGCTCATGAAAGCTTATGCTCAAATAAATTGATTAGTCTCTAAGGTGCCACAAGTACTCCTTTTCTTTTTGCGAATACAGACTAACACGGCTGTTACTCTGAAATCTGCCCCAGTGCAGTGGACTGGACTTATAATCTCATGAGGTCCTGTTGAGCCCTACATATCTATGATTCTGTGATATGGCTAATATTTTAAATTTCTTATAATAATGATATTTCCTCATCTAACATAACCATCGTCAATATATCACACTCTTCAGTGTGTCGTAAGGAAATTTTGTAGTGCTGTATAGTAGTAAGACCTAATAGTAGTTTATTTGTGTGTATGTTCCTATAAAATGGTTTGGCTCTTTGTTCAGTGCATTCTTTTGGCTTTATTCAAAATGAAAAGAGCACAAATGTCCTGTAAATATTTGTCTGGGCTTTTAATATGTGCAGGTGAAATTATTTATCTTTACCTGTGTTCACTTGGCCTTTTCTCAGAATAGCAGGTTATCACTTCAGAACTATAGGGTAAGACTTTAATTGCTTTCACTATATTTGGCTGAGGCTCAGCTAGAATAGCCTACAAGGATTAAAGCTGTTTATCTGGGTATGAAGAATCATTTGGTTATCTGCCAAAGCACTCTTGTTATAAAGGGAGGCTTTCCTGTCAAACTAAAGAACCACACAGATAAACAGATTTTCTCTGCAGCTATCTTTGTTATGTGGAGTGATTAGTTTAGGCCACCTGCATCTAAAAACATTTGGGTTATGTGGTGTTCGTCAAGTACTTGGGCTGTCATATTGAGCATTTGTATTCTAATCCTTGAGGTCACGTTAACATCCTTGCTTATCATAATGTTATGAATACAATATCAAAGGTTGATTTAGACTTTATTTTGATGTTTGTCTATTGAGTTGATAAATGGGTTTAGCTGATGAGTACAGTTCATGAATTTCAATGCAACTGGTAGACCTTATTGAATGTAAAATAGAAGCTGCATGTGTAGAATTTTAGGAGGTACCCAAAAATACAATTTCTGTCAACAATAAATCCATAATGAATGCAGAAGAAGACAGGGAAGTTGTATTGTTCTTTTATATGTAAAACCAAACAAAAATGCAAAGCAACCTACCCAAAAGAAATGACCGCACTGCACCTTTAAGCAGGGGATGGGGGGGTATTTGGCTGGCTGGCTGGGCAAATGAAGGAAACCGTACTTTCTGCTGTGTGGGGGAGGGGCAGGGGAAGAGAGGAAAACTACTGCAAAAGGGGACACGGGGTCAGTCTGGCAACTCTGACATCCCCATACCACCTGATTGGCCTAGGTGGAGTTGGGTTTTTTTTTTCCTTCCTCACAGCAGGTTCTGGAAGGGCTCTGTTCATGCATGGCATGAAGTGCGGTAGTCTGTATGTTGCAACTCATTATGTATGTATGTGGCAGATGTCTGGTGCAGGCACTCCATAGGGATGGTATACAGTGCCCAGATAAATGGACTGGAAACGGACTTAAAAAGGTGGCGTTCATTAAAGGAACAGAATGGGATGGGGTGGGAGAGGGTGTTGGGGAATCCTGTGATTGGTACGGCAGAGAGCCAGTTCCCCTTTCTTATAGCCCACCTTAATCCTCCTGTGGGGCGGAGGTGGATGGTAAGGTCCCAGCTGTGGATTGGCTGGGGGGAACTGGATGGAAAAAGCAAAGGAGGCGGAGCGGTGGAAGCCCCCGGGGTAATAATGGAATAAAATTGGGTTACCTGCACTGTACGCTTTTATCTGCCAGGTAGTCCCAGACATCTAATAATAAAGTTGCAGCCTGATTAATGTCAAAAGTTTTCTGTTCTTCTTTTGGTATAGCCAGACAATAATAATTGTAATGTATCAACACAACAGCTAATATTTAGTCTTTATAACTCATTGAATATTCTTCTGGCTATATGTTTTAAAGATATAGATCTATGTTTCAGTCAAAATATTTGATAACGTAATTTTCCCCCATATAATATATCTAGACAAATTTGATCATTTAAAAACTATGAGTCTCTTCACAGGAAAAGAGCAAATCCTCATATATTAAATAATGACAAACATAGGTTTATAAATATAAATGAAGAATTAAAGCAAGCAATTTGATTACAGTTAATGGAACTACCCCTGTGAGTGTAGCAAGTAGGATTAGCCCCGGTATGTACATTTTTCCCCTAGGCCTTTTGAATTCTTTCAAAAAGATTCAACAAAGACACAGAAAGTTGATATCTTCCACATTGTCAGTACAAGCCTCATTGGAACAATATATTTAATTTATGAGGCTGCTACACCTTTGATGCACCATGTTAAATTAACCTTATTAAATGAGGATCTCTTTAAACACTTGTAATAAATCACTCAAAAAGATGGTAGAAAGAACACCATAACTAAAAAGATGACATAGTGCCTTAAGGTGATCTGCTTTCATATTGGTTGTAAGAGGAATCTGATAGCCCCTAAAGGTCTAATTCCTTATAAGTAGGATCTTTTAAAACAATGCCTAGCTGTAAAGCTTCTCAGATATTTTGTGAGTGCCAGTTAAAGAAAGAGAAAAAGAGAAAAAGAAAAGAGTGAAAATAACCAATATTTCTGATCAGTCAAAACAAATCATTTGCTATCTTGTCTCATTTTTAGTTTAAGTACAGTATTTGATCTGAATAGCTCTGGAAAACATTCTTCTCCTCTAATGATTGGAATCCATGACAGAAAATTGATCCACTCCTATAACATGAGAGGTGATGTCTCTCACAAGTGCTTTTCATTGTGTAAATGATAATCAAATAAAATTTCACTGCAACTGGAATGGTAAAGCTATCACATATCCAATAGAGATCACAGTAACAGCTGTCTCTCCAAACAAAGAGATTACTTTCAGAATTTTTTTTCATGTCATAATGCATTACAAGCTTCAGCTCCATTCAGCATATATACTAACACCATATTTCTGGATAATGAAATACAGTATACGTAATGATACTGTAGTAGTGGGGGAGGGGGGAAGATAACCTAGTCCATTAGTAAATCACTTTTTCACTGAACAGCACTTCAAATTTAAATCTGCTGTCACACTTCAGAAAGGCATAAAGTCCTATTTATCTTTACAAATAGCCACTTTAAATAAGTTTTGAATGTAATGTGGTCTTAGTATGAAAGTCCTTTATTTATTAAAAAAAAGAAAGACTTAAAAATACTTTGGTTCCAGAAACAGAACCAGTAGGTTCTCAGGTGCAGTGGTGATGACTAGGTCAATAAAAATAATACAATTTTAGTTACAATATTTTGAAATGCAAATAGGAATTGTACACAAACACTGTCATTGACTTAAACAGTTAACGTTCAATGGAACTTAGTGATTTTCTGTTATACTCTTGCATCACTTTCTGCCCTGGTTTCTACTCAGGCAGTCATATTGATTTCTACGCCAGCCTCCTTTAGGAAGAAAAAGAGCGCCTATAGAAGACTTTTCTATTGACTTTTGTAGCCTTTGGATCAGGCCTTTATATCCACCTGGTCTTACTGGGCTTTCCTGGGTATAATTGAGGGCAGAATTCTTCTCTTAATATGCCAAAAGCCAAATTTTAATGTGCAGTCCTGTATAGATTACCCAGTGCCTGACCCTGCATAACTTGTGCACCCACATTTCCCACTGAAGTCAGCCAGAGAGTGAAGGAATGCGGGCTCAGGCCCTACTGACACAGGATTATTGCTTGGAAAACTCTAACATAGATCTAGTGGATAGATGCAGTGGACAGCAAAAGTTACCAAGCATTTGATCATATTCAGGATAACAAATTTCATAAATTGTTCAAGGAATTATAGCAATTACTTATGTTCATCGATGTTTGGTAATCTGTGCACGTGAAATGCAAGTGCTCTTCTGTAATTTAACAGCTGGATAATGGTGTACAGGTTTGGAGAAGTAGAGTGTGCAATGGGGAATGATGATGAGGATAATGTCCCTGACTTGTCCTCACTGCATTCATCTAGCTGGAGAGCCCTGAACGTGCAGAGGTGATTCCTGCATGATTCAGAGAAAGGAGTGAGTGATGCCATGATTTGCATCTGCTCTGCACCCCACCCCCCCAGGCTGTGGCCCCTTTGAACGCTGTCTGTGGGTGCATCACAAGGTAATGATTTTACATAGATTTTGGTTTTAAAATAATTAAATACTATTATTTATTTCATAATCATTAAAGTAACTGTTACACTGCTTGCTAACATCCTGTAAATTTCCCCTTTTAAAAATTGGGAGTAGGTTAAAAAAAATCACACAAGTTCTGATTCTACACTCTAGAACCCTAAAACAGACTAACACATTTAAACCTGGCATGTCAAATAGGAATTAATATTCTCCCAGCTAAGATCTTCTTATGCCAAGAGTCAACTAAGACATGAGTTAAGAAATGCTGCCCCAACCTTAACAATGTATAGGGCCAAACTGCGAAAACTTTAGTCACACTGAGGAGAATTTGACTCAAGTAGCTCCATATATTTCATTGGGAAATCTTTGGTATCCTTACCCATCCTCATTTGGAAGGAGTATCAGTCCACTGTAAATCACTGGATATGGAAACAGTAACTTTAGTATTCATTTGTAACTGCCATCATCCTCTTTCGTGCACAAATTATGCTAACTGTTCTTGTTTTTGCTTTGTTTTTCCACAGAAAATCCTTTTAAAAATTATTTTTGAGATGTTAATCAGCTATTTAACCATGCTAAAATAGCTCTACATTCTTTTTGAACCACAAGAAAATCCCACCTGTATTATAATGCTATGTTAAAGGGAGGGTTTTTCATTTATAAATATAAAGATTGACCTGAAAGTTTGTACTTAGTTATGATTAAAAATAAATGCTTTCAATGCATAGATTTTCTTAGGAATGTTTCTCAGCATACGATGATAATTTACCAGGGCGAGCTTTGTGGTCAGACTGGCTATTACATTAAATGTATTAGATATCAGTGTATAGGACTATGAATCTTGTCCATGTAATTGCAGAGACCTTACTCCTTGGGTTACCTATAGTTTAGGTTCTCAGATGGAGCCCTGTTTGTTGATCTGTGTAGAACAAGAAGCCATTAACTGAAAGGGTCAAAGGGTTAATGGAAGAAATATTTTCTCCTTGCCATTATCTTACAACATTCTTCTGGGAACTGAAGAAAGATAACACTTTTCCCCCTATCCTTGTTAGTGCTTTCTGAAAAGGTGACCTCATTTCTCCTTGATTAAATGCAAATGTGGAGACCTATAGAAACCTCCCACTCAACTGCCAGTGGAAAAGCTCACTCCTTTATTTGATCACTTCTGTTGCATCAGGTCACAACATTTCACAAAGGAAAAAGTTCACAAGGAATGTCTCTCTGTTAATTTCCTAACTGAGATTTTATATGCCTTGATGTTTGGTACTCTCCTACAGTTCTGTAGTTAGTCTCTCTTTTCGATAGTTAGATCTGTGGACAGTAGAACTCTACTGAGAGATGGACAAAAGGAAAGTTTCGGAGAGTGTCACAGCAGAGAAGCAAGGGCTGTTTGTGTTGAAAGGGCAAAGTCCATAGCACTATATAACAAATACAAACTGTGTGAGTTAATGCATAATATTCCATTCACGAGAAAACAATGTGAGTGTTTAACAGATAGTAAAAGCAGTGAGAGAAACTCACTGAAAAGATTTAAAAACTGTGGATACAGTGTGGGAGTATCTTGTTACAACACATATGGCAGCATCTGTAGACGTGGGCCATGGCATATGGAAACGTGTAGCAAGATTTTTTGACCCCTTAACAGCCTGAGATCTACACCCACCATTTTCAGATGGTCCTTATAGGCTTAGACATCCACTCATACACTTATATGTGTGTCACTGAGGTGTAGGTTTCTACAGATAGTGAATTAGTGTTGCTCAGAGCCCAGTTAACTTTCTATTGATTTGCCTGTAGTATAGGTTAGATCCTGCAGCCCCTTATTCACAGGAGTAATAAAACTACTCACATGAATTAGGACTACTAATGTGCATAAGTAGTTGCAGGATTGGAGCCACACGTTGTGTTCCAGAGTAAAGTATATGTATGGCATTGTCTTTGTCTCAATCCCTACCATATTTTTAGCCTGCATCCCCTTTTTTTGGAGTTTGTTGGTATTTTGTGCATGGCCCATCTGGAATCTAGGTTGTGTTCCTTGTTTCATTGTTGCAGGAGTCCGAGACCAAGCAGTGTCTTATTGCTGTCACCTTTCAATGTGAGAAGTATTTCAAGCTCTTAAGGGCCCCAGTACAGATCAGGATGCATTGCTTGGAGCCCTCCAAATCCCCATCATTTTCCTTCCCCCTCAAGGATTGCTGTAGTCTTTGCAGATACGTCATTATGTATTGATACAAAATGAGATTTGAATGGTTCTACCAGCAAGAGATGTGAGGAACAGTCACAAGCCTCTGGAGGCCACCAACCAGGTTATCGTGAATGTTTGTTGCAAAGAAAATAAGATCTCCCCTCTCCCTATCGACACCCCTTGATCCCATTTTAACAGTGGGAACCTCTCTCTGACATTAAACAATGGAAACATATTCCTCTGTATTGTAGCTAGTTTCTTCCTCAGAGTCACCTGTAGTTTCTGTTAGATCAGTTCTAGTAGTCTCCCTTTGCTTTGTTTCCTCCAAGGATTCCCTGTGTCCTTGTTCCCAGTTCAGATTAATATAACCTGCAGCATCCACACTGGGGAATTACAGTTCAGCACTTTCGTGTGCACTGCTATTCACACCCCTGTAGTCCAAAGTGTAGGGCAGTGTAGACATGCCCTAAGTGTCAGCAGATGTCCAGCCCCTTTGGACACAGAGTGCTAAAGGCTAAGGCCATAGGCAAATTCCCTCTTGTTCTCCTATCCCAATAAGCCTGCACATGATCACTGGTAGACATAGCCCAGATTCCAGACTCATGAGCTCTGCAGGAATAGAGATTTTAATTTGGTTTTACCTTGCAAATTGACTTTCTGCAAAGTCTGGATGCCCCACATGGCTGTTGATGCATATATGTGTTGCTGTTCTATTGAATGCTATATTTCAGTATTTAAAGTTAGTGTTTCAGACTGAAGAAACATTGATTTGAGCTGAAATAGAAGGGGTTTCTGTTAAGGGTTCTGCTGGGCACCAAAAGCCCAGTGACCAATTAGAAGCTATAGTTACCTTCAAATACATTATGAGGAACAGCAACACAGATTCCAGATTGTTGGGCTCCTTGGCAGAAAGCCAGTTGCAGAATGAAAGCAAAATATCATTTTGTGGTATATAGTAGTATACCAAGTGGGAGATTTGGGCTTTTGCATAGAATTTTGGGGAAAGTTTTGTTGCAAGTAACTATGTTTTGTTGTGAAAGCCATGCAAATTTATGTCCCTAAGAAAGCAGTGGCTTTTTGACATTTGTAAGAAAACAGTACTTAGAATGGGGAAAAAATGAGTCATTTTTATTAAGAATTTATTTTATCTAGGTATGCAGTTATTTCTTTGGGAGGAGTGGATGTCAGTCAGAAAAGCATCCACAGAAGGAAAAAAAACAGGATTTCATAATCTTTAATAACTGGTAATAGTAATGGTTTTACTCAGCTCATAATTTTTTATTCTCGCATATTATGATGCATTATATTGCTTAGAGTTCCTATAATGTATCCAATGAGATTAAGTCGCACAAGGCAATTTAAGAACAGCTGGAAGACCTTTGTCTTTCTGGACATAAGTGATCTGCTGGGAAAACTTTTCAAACAATTAGAAAGTTTTCCAGGTTAATAAAAATAACTTGAAAAAAAATTACCTGGAAGCATTAAGAATAGCGTGAGCTTTGTTCTTTTCTTTATAAGAACAAGCCCTTCCAAAAATGCACACATGGCTCTTTAAATGAGAGGTGAGAATGAATAACTTCTATAACTCAAATAATTGTATCAACTGTTTAGAAATATCAAGAAATAGTTTGATACAAGTTGTATTTTCGTGTATTATTTACACATATATACTTGATAACTGGTTGCTTTTTCAGAAAAGTAAAAACAAATATAAGTTGTGAAGGAATGCACACTGTGTTGCATACAATGATTACTGAAGCAGCCATGAACAGGTAGGTGAGATGGTAGTCTCTCAGATAACTGGATCAAAGGTTATTCAGGACTTTAAAGATTAACTCTTTAATATCTGAATTGCTCTGAGAAGAGTAGCAAGCAAATGCAGAGACTTGGGCACAGGTATAATATGCCTGTAGTGATGCACCTTTTCAGGAGGCCAGCAGTTGCATTCTGATCAGGCTGATCTAGGAGGTGACAAAAATATGGGTAGCCATTGTGCTGAAAAGAATAAAAGAAGTCCCTGATCTGAGGTAGTAGAAGGGGCTGATATTCTGATCATGCTAATCTCTTCTTATGGACCCATCCCCAAAAATCAGGTTGGGAGTGTGACATCCATTGTGAACTAAGTTAGCAACCACATGGAATAGCTCTGATGTTGCAGATGAGGCAAAGAAAAGTAGAGTCGCATACGAGGGTGGAAATTGAAGTTGCTCATGCCAAAAGGCACTGAATGGAATTAATATTTTTTTTAAATGTTCATACTACACTAAACATAAAAGACACTGGACATTACAAGTTCAGCTCCATAGTACAGTTCTGATGTCTTTCTTCCTGTAGTTTTACTGCATACATAGAAGGAAAATTAGGACCATGTTATTTTACTTGCAACTTTAGGCTAGGATGAGAATAACAAAGTTATTCAACCTGGATAGAACCCATTAATAAAAGAAGACAAATTGCAAATTAATGTAGAGTTACCAAAAAGGAAATTAAAAGAACAATCAGCCCTTTTCTCTCTTCGAGATCATGCCCAAATGTACTTAACACTAGCACCGTCTGTTCATATACATTCTTCTTGATTACACAGCTGTGTGCTAGGCCTGACATCCATTTAGTATACAAGCATACCATGGATTTCGATTGCCTCAAAATAATTCTCTTCTTCATGTCCATGAAAGTTGGAACAGCCATATGTAAGCATTCACAGGGCATTCAGAGCTTGGTGAATAGGTGACCAATCAAATCACAGTACAGCATCCAGGATATTACATATTCTGACCCAATAGTGTACTCGTATTGCACATCTTCAAACAACATGATACTGCAGTTAGTTTGAGGTTGTTGACAGTGCCAGCTTTTGCTATCCATTGATTCACTAGCTCTGACAAGATAACTGTGATTCAGTAAAGCCAGTTAAGGATTTTAGTTTGAAAAACCTAAGGGAAACAGAATTGCCTGTGTTTTTAATACTATTCCAGACAGATACTCATTTAACTTATGTTATCTTGATTCCTACAGTAATTCAGTTTCCCATTTATTTGTAATCTCCATCATAATAAGATGAATTGGTAGCAAATCTGAAGGTGGAAGGCAATTTTGGTGAAAGTGATCATGAAATGATAGATTTCATGATTCTAAGTAAAGGAAGGAATGAGAACAGCAGAATAAGGACACTGGACTTCAAAGAAGCAGACTTTAACAAACTCAGAGAACTGTTATATAATGTCCCGTGGGAAGAAAATCTAAGGGAAAAAGGAGTTCAGGAGAACTGGCAATTTCTCAAAGAGACAATATTAAAGGCCCAATTGCAAATTATCCTGATGCGAAGGTAACATAGGAAGAATAGTAAGAGGCCAGTATGGCTTAGGCAGAATTTCTGTAGTGACCTGAAAATCAAAAAGGAATCCTACAAAATGTGGAAACATGGACAAATTGCCAAGGTGCAGTACAAAAAAAATAGAATAAGCATGTAGGAACAAAATCAGAAAGGCAAAGGACATAAAAGGAGATAAGTTCTTTAAATATGGAGGAAGAAAAAGATGAAGAAAACCAGTACTTAGTGGGGAAGGAGAATGAATAATTGATGACATCAAGAAAGCTCAAGTATTTAATGCCAATTTTGCTTCAGTCTTCGCTAAAAAGGTTAATGGTGACTTAGATACTCAACACAATATGAACAACAAAGGGGAAGGAATGAAAGCCAGAATAGGAACAGAATAGGTTAAGGAATATTTGAATAAGTTAGCTGTATTCAAGTTGGCAGGGCCTGATGAAATTCATCTTAGGGTACTTAAGGAACTATCTGAAACAATCTCAGAACCATTAGCAATTATCTTTGAGAACTCCTGGAGGATGGGTGGAGTCCCAGAAGACTGGAGAAAGTCAAACGTAATACCTAACTTTAAAATGGGGAACAAACAAGACCCAGAGAATTATAGTACAGTCAGTCTAATTTTGATACATGGAAAAATACTGGAACAAATTACTAAACAATCAATTTGTAAGCACCCGGAGCATAATAGGTTTATAAGGTAGCCAGCATGGATATGTCAAGAACAAATCATGCTAAACCATACTTATTTCCTTCTTGGAGAGGGTTACTTCCCTAGAGGATAGCAGGAAGCAGTAGATGTGATATGCTGATTTTTAGTAAGGCTTGACACATTGGAGAATTGGTCTGTATTCAATAAATTCAGTAAAGATAAGTGTAAAGTACTACACTTAAAAAGCAAAAATAAAATACACAACTACAAAATTGCAAAAAAATGAATGGATGGTAGTATTGCTGAAAAGGATCTGGGAATTGTAGTGGATCACAAATTGAACAGAAGTCAACAATGTGATACAGTTGTGAAAACGGCTGATATCATTCTGGCATATATTAATAGCAGTGTCCTATGTAAGGCGTAGGAGGTCATCGTTCCGTTCTCCTCAGCACTGGTGAGGTCTCAGCTGGAGCACTGTGTCCAATGTTGGGTGCCAACCATAGGAAAGATGTAGGCAAATTGGAGAGAGTCCAGAGTAGAGCAACAAAAATGATAAAAGGTTTAGAAAACCTAACCTACGAGGAGAAGTGTTTTTTTTTTTTTAAGGGTATGTTTAGTCTTAAGAAAGAAGACTGAAGGGGGACCTGATAAGTCTTCAAATATGTTAAGGGCTGTTATAAAGAGGACTGTGGTCAATTGTTCTCCAGGTCTGCTGATGGTAGGACAAGAAGTAATGAGTTTAATCTGCAGCAAGGGATAGATATTTGGATAAACTTTAGGTTAGATATTTGGGTAAACTTTCTAATTATAAAGATAGTTAAGCTCTGGAATAGGTTTCCATGGGAGGTTGTGGAATCCCCGTCGCTGGAGGTTTTTAAAAACAGATTGGACAAATGCCTATCGGAGATGGTCTAAACTTCTTTGTCCTGCTACAGTGCCAGGGGCTGGACTTTTCTTCTTGAGGTCTTTTCCAGCAATGCATTTCTATGATTCTATGAATTAGGGAACCTAGCCATATACATCCATTGTGAAATGGGCCTGCCTTTGTTTTGTTGTAGCCCTCTAACAGATCAAATTTGGTAAAATTCAGACTGCTGCCTTTGCAGCTTGTACATATTTTTTTACAGTTGATTCCTTTTGTTTTTAATATATTATTTCCAAACTATTATTATTAATAAAAACAGTTATGCATTAATGCTCAAAATATTACAATCCCCAATGATTTGGCTATTGGTCTTTCCCTCCAGAATGAATATTGTTATGAAAGAGACATAGGATCCATGTAAAATTTATCCTAAGCAGAGTAGACATTTTTTGGACTTTTCCCCAAATGTTGTTAAGGTGTAAAGCTAGAGTTTTTAAAATTTAAACTTCCTTTTCTCAACCACAGCTATGCAGAAGAATGTTACGAAATCTCTAAGCTACAAACCTGTTTTCTCTCATAAGAGGGAAAGAGGACAATTTCTAAATAAAAATAGCCCAAAGAATGAGAAATAGTCATGGGGACAAAGTAAAAGAAAAGAGGTTGGAGGTATCAGAGTTTAACGGTAACTGCATCTGTATTCCCCCTTCATGGTCCTTTGAGGGCACCCACTTAAGGTTTTTGCTTCCCTGTTACTTTTCTTTGGTAGAGACCTGCATCTCCTTCCCTCTTGACAAACTGTCTTATATTATGATATCCCCAGCAAGCCAGTCTGCGTAAAGACCAGAGACTGTGCTTTGCTTTCTCTCTGAGGGCTCTTTCTAAACAAGCACCTTTATTCTTAAGGTAAAAGCATTACAGAGAAAACATGTAAAAAACATAAAAGTCCCGATATGTATGTGAAAAGCATACCAAAGATCACCCATCAGGCTTATGAGGCCCTAGTAGGCCAAAGTCTTTACAACCATTCTTCAAGGGTTGGGGCACTTGGACAGAAGGTCCTGTGTCAATTCAAACTGATCCTTTTATAGCAAAAGCCTTTTCTTTGTCTCCCGGTCTCCCGAAAACCCATTTTGAACCAGTATATGCAAACCACTTCATGGTGTATTACCTTTCTAGAATAGTTTAGTCTCAGCAATTCACCTTAATTAGCTCTGACTGGTTTTAGTTCCTACAGGAGCTGTGGTAACTCTCCCCCAGGGAGTGGAACCCAATCATACATAAAACATTCATAGATTTAATATAATATGTTTCCCAAGATATTGCATGTGATTGCAGTATCTGTCACAGGAGGTATTTTCTCCCAACACTTGAGACTATAAGAACACCTCAAGTGAGCCAGCAGGCTCCTAAGTGGGTGGTGAGTAAAACCAAGTAGCTGGAGAAGGAGAGGCATATGTTGTGAACATTAACTGTACCCAGTTCACCATCTGATTAATGGTCCGAGACCCACACATTCTGTACAACAGGTGAGAACTCAACTTTTTCCCTATCTACTTTGAACATACAGGCCACAGGTCTACAATAACCTATGTACACTTGTATGATGAATCTGAGATCTCCCTGTATCTGTTACAAAGGGGAGTAGTGGTTGAAACAGAATAAAAGTCTGTGCTATTGTAATTCATGTCCACACGTGGGAACACTTCTTTTTTTCATGCGCCCATTAGCAAGATTCTTCCACGACCATATGAAAAGGATTAGAGAGGGTGATGATAGAGCTGAGCTTGGGGTAAGAACCTTAAATCAATGAGATGGACCCCTGATCCTCTGTGGCCCTATACAGGAGTGTGTGGAGGATGCGGGGGGAGAGCAAGCCCCCCACCCACGCTCTCTGTGGGGCTCTGGAAGACCTTCTCACATCACAAGGGCAGCATGCCGGTGCTCCCCACTGAGAGCAAGTAGGTGAGGAACATCCAGAGCCATGATATTATCCCTCACTTTGTACCTCTTTGGCAGAGGATTAGGTCGGGCCCAAAGGAAGAGAATGCAGCATCCTTGTGAAGGACAGGAGTAAAAACATCTCCCAGAGAAAAGCCATGTTGTGTCTCAGAGGAATGTTCCTGGGATGAGTTAGGTTATGTTATACCAATAAAATAAAAACCAGCAGGATCTTATTAAAGGGAAAAAGGCAAAATACCACATTTATTGTGAATACAGAAAGAATCATAGTAAGCAGTTAGTTATAGTTATAACATTCCATTCAATCTCATATTTATTCACACATTCATTCATACAAACACACACACACAGGTTCTGCAAGGTTGTTATCATAGTTACCAGCCTTAGAGTTGCTCATGCCAAGCCACTGGCCAGGTGGCCTGGACATGAGGAGGGAGCAGGGCCTTGTCAGATGCTCATCTGGTGCTCCTGGAAGTTGGTTTGCAGAATCAGACCCCAAAGTTCTCACTTTCTAAAGTCCATTTTTATAGGAATTTCTTCCTATACCAGTCTATGGGAATTGCTTCATCATGCTGTTGCTGAAACAATCATTTGTTTCAATCAGCAGATAGCACATTCCTGACGGCTCCGTGCTGCTAGATGTTATCTTGTTCTTTGGTTCTCCCATCCTTGAGGCTGTTGGGTGGATTCCAGTCTGCCCTTCGGGGGTCCTCTGGTTATTTCCACTTGACGCCTTCTTTAGCCGATGGACACTGGATTCTTAGGCTGGCACCTCCCTGATCATTCAGTTATTATCCACACCAAGCATCCATACACATACATCCTCTATCTCTATTTTAATCACAATTGTTAACAAAGCAAGATGAATACAACAAAAGGGCGGGGAGTCTCTGGGTGCTGTTTCTGTTACAGAGTATTGTTTTGAGTCTCTCTCTTTGTGAGTAGTTGTTATTACAAAGAATTGCTTTGAGAACAGACTCTTAGAATGTACTAACACAATTAGCAGCTTGCAAGTTTCACACATAGAGGGAGACAAACAGTACCAAAAACCAAGAGACCTCTTAATTAGTAATACCCTGAAATTTAAACTATGGGGAATCAAACTCATTTGTGATTTTAATACAGAACTTCTTTAATATGATCCAGCACTTACACCTAAAAGTGCAAGTCAGTTTTGCTAGAATTTAATGTTTAGGTTTTTTTGAAATAGGTTTTGATTTTGATTTTTTTTGAGAGACACACACAAAAGTAGGGTAAGGTTATATTTTTTATTGGACCAACTTCTGATGGTGGAAGGTACAAGATTTTGAGCTTCACAGAGCTCTTCTTCAGATCTTTTTTTTAATGTTAATTTGGAATTTCCTGAGTTTATAACTTTTTTTCTTAAATACATAATTAAAACGTTGTAATGTTTTTTTATAAATAGTAATATCTGGACAATCCAAAATGAGCCTTGATGATGTGTTTAGGTCTGGAAATTATATATATTCTTAGACTAATTTAATGTTGACAATTACTATTTACATGTTTCAATTCTCAAAGGCAATTTAGATCACAAATATTATGTAGATACTTTCATAATATCTACAATATACTGTATATGACAGGGTAGTTACGAAGAAGTAATACCTTTCTCTAATCTGTGTCTTCTGACATAGATCTTTTATCTTGTCTCTGTTTAAATGGATTTTTTTCATATATTGTATAATATACTTTTTTCTGTACATCTTTGACACCCAATAGTCCATACAAAATTTCATTTAAGGCAGCAGAAAATAAGTGGAGTCTTCTCCTTTGTAAGTTGTAATTGAGGTTATGGCATGGTATATTGCCTTTGGCAGAATTCTATTACTGGGAAACTGAAAGCATGATTTTGAAGTTGGCTGCAGTGTAAGGAAAATGAATTAATTATTAGAGTTGTAGGAACAATTAAAGAAGAAAAAGTTTTCTGAAGTGAAACACAGTATATTGACATCTGAAAAAAGAGAGGGGCACAGCAAACAACTTGGTAATGAATAATCCATTTCCAAATAATTAAAGATTTTTTGCAAGTCTATGAGCATTCTTTTGCTGATCATGTTAGTGATCTAACCCACATTACATTAAACTTTGCTGAGACGATATTATCTTTAATAGATAAATTCAAATTAACAGTTTAACAGTTGCTCTGAAGTGGGAACAGCAGGGTTAGCCAGTTTGTAAGTAGCGAAAATATTAATGATACTAAATTGTCTTTAATATTGTCCTTAATTAGTCAAAAGGGAATCTAGCCTTCCTGGAGGTGAAAGCAAAGAGAAAAAAGAGAAACAGTACATCTTTCTGATAAAGTAAATTGTGGGGAGGAGAACATAGAGCCCTTGATTAAGCAAGGTACCTAAGCTTGTGTTTAATTCTAAGTCCATGAATAGTCCCATTGACTCAATGTTTAAATGTGTGCACTTCCTTAAAGACCTTGCTGAATTAGGCCTTTATGCCATAAAGCTAGGTATTCAAGGTTTTTTCTTGCGGAGTTTTTCTGAATATAATAAACTACTGAAGCATGTTTGCTTATGATCAAGGTTGGTGTGATATCTTTATTAATTTAGGGCCAGATTCTGTCACCTACATTGATGCTGAGTATCTCATTATACCTTCAGTTGTTCTGCTGTTATCATTTGGGGCTACCTATGGAATTAGGGACTATTTAACATGAGTGAACATGGCAAAATCATTATTGTTAGTTGATGCTTGGTTATTTACTGAGGGCAAGTCTACATCACAGTGCCACTGTAGCGTGTCTAGTGAAGGCGCGCTGTACCGACCGGAGAGTGCTCTCCCATCGGCATAATTACTCTACCTTCACGAGAAGCATAAGCTATGTCAACAGGAGAGCATCTCCCACCGACATAGCGCTGGTGTCAACAGCAGGAAATCTGCATCACTTGCCGTTCCCAGCCAATGGGAGCTGCGGGAAGCTGTGGCCAGCACGTCCCTGGGAGCAGCGGATGGCGGAGCAAATGTAAACAAACTGTTTGGTGGCCCGCCAGCGGATTACCCTGACGGGCCACAGGTTGCCCACCCCTGCCATATATAATCAGTAGCTTTATACATGATATATGGTTTGATCTCATTTGAGTTTGTTAGAATCTCATCTGTTTTAGCATGGGGGTTCCAAAGTGTAACTGGGCCCAGAACTTTAAGCATTGGTAGC
This sequence comes from Lepidochelys olivacea, assembly GCF_965140295.1. Taxonomy (NCBI): domain Eukaryota; kingdom Metazoa; phylum Chordata; order Testudines; family Cheloniidae; genus Lepidochelys; species Lepidochelys olivacea. The sequence goes on along the minus strand of NC_140413.1, from coordinate 199,016,152 downwards.
AGTAGGGTGCTGTGTCCCTGCTGGAGAGGAACCTAGGGTTAGTTGGCTCTCACGTATATTGGGCTGGGAATTGCAGTTTAACTCCTGCTATTTCCTCAGTTATAGATGTCTTTAATAGATAGGAGTGATGCCTTGGCATCATGTCATATTACAGGAGTGCCAGCACCTTGGCAGAGTAAACAAGCACTGGAACAGAATAATTTGTTTGCTTCCAGTAAGAGGAAAAAATTCAAACATGATTTACATTTCTTACAAAAAATATTCTTCCCTTGGCAGCCACCACCTAGTTGTTCCTGTATCTATAGGAGAACACATGGACATAAAGAATGGATTATCAAAAGCGATGTATTTAAAGGCTCACTGCTTTGTTTTTCTGAAGATAGCTGGACTATTGATAAACTGACAAGAGGCAATTCTCAGGAAGAAAATAAATTAAGCAAGTAATTTTTTTATCAAAGTTTTTTTTATTGCTATCTGCATCTAGAAGTAAAAGGTTTTTCTGTCTTGAGTGTTAGATGAGTATGTTTTCAGGATAGTGAAGAAAGGTACAGGGTAATAGCATTTAGATGTAATTTCAGAAATTCAGTATTTCCTATAGCATTAATGCCATTTCTCATCATATGCTAATTTTTCGTATCTGTAGCAACTGAATATTACTACAGTGGTGATATACTTGGGGATTTTCATCATCTTGTAATGAAGATCTTTGCCCAGAGGATTAGAATGTAGATTTTTTTTTAAACTGAGAAATTATTGTCCTCCCAGTGTAATGAAAAGGACTATGTACTGTGACACCTATGGTGTATTTTCTACTTGTCTTAGTACAGAGTTGCTTTTGTGACTTAACGTTCTTACAACGTGTTTGATGCATCAAGTCAAGTGTACATTATTTTCTCCCTTTGGATGAAATCTCCATCATTCATCATTTGTACTTATTTATTCTTGTTTCATTTTGACAGGTGAAGATTTGTTGTGTAGTATACGTATGTCAATGTAACTGTTTTTATATGTTTCAGAGTAACAGCAGTGTTAGTCTGTATTTGCAAAAAGAAAAGGAGTATTTGTGGCACCTTAGAGACTAACCAATTTATTTGAGCATAAGCTTTCGTGAGCTACAGCTCATTTCATCGGATGCATACTGTGGAAAGTGTAGATCTTGTATTTTTTCATGCTTTGTGTGTATAAAAATACCTTCTACACTTTCCACATCTGATGAAGTGAGCTGTAGCTCACGAAAGCTTATGCTCAAATAAATTGGTTAGTCTCTAAGGTGCCACAAATACTCCTTTTCTTTTTGTTTTTATATGGATTATCATCATTTCTGTTACAGTGTATGCGTCAGTGTGGTCATCATGCCCAAATAAGTCTCCCAGACTTCTTTTAGATAAGGTTGCAGTTTGCAAATGATTTCCATTTGTTATCATTGTTATATTCTGGTAATGACTGCAATGTTCCAGGCATTGTTCACACAGAGGAAAACAGCCACTCTACTGAATAATTACAGCCCTTATTTTGCATGTTCCTGGCTTTAGTAAAACTGATTTTTTTTTCTTAACCTTTACCTAGCTATTGTTGGGATTTTTTTTTTTTGCAGATAGCTTTACATTATACTAACCTGCCAAATAATTTGAAGGCTTTTATTTCAGAAAACATGTTTCTATTTTCCGTGATTGAAAAGAGTTGGACATGTCCCTTTGAGAGCAATCTTAATATTGGTATTCCATTTCCTTTCCATTTCTTAATGCTGTGATTGTTGTAAAGGTGATAAGTGTTTGGATTTTCTTATAGGGGATGTATTTAGATAATTCTGGCACCTCCTTTGAATGTAATTTCGCGTTTTATCATGGGAGAGGGCTGTGATGATGGGAATACCCATTTTTTTCTGGACTGTATAAAGGTGTATAGCCCAAATGTGTCATGCACAATTTGGTCTGATGTTTCTAAAGACCATGCTAGGTTTTTCAGTTTTTATCAGAAGAATAAACGATAAATAATGTTTTTGAGATTTGCTGCCATGTACCTGGAATTGTGGGTATGGTTTTCACTTTCATGGGCCCACTTGCACTCGATCTAATTGGAGACAAATTATGCTGCATTTCTACAGGTGATGTACATTTCACACATAACATTATGGTGTCAGCTGATACCAAAGCAGTTGAAAGATATTTTGCAATAATTCACCAATTTTAGAAAATGCATCTTGTGCCAAGTCCTGCCATTGGTGACACTGGGACTTTCAAAACTCTTTGTCAGCACAGAATACATCATCATGTTAAAATCACATTTGTGCAGTCACAATGCTAGCAGAGGGCATCCACTGGATTTGTCTTTAGTTCTGATTATGTCTAGCAGTGTCATTTAATATTTTATTAATCATTCCCTAATTATTTTGAATAAGGTCAAAGATGATAGTCTCCCATGCGATAGTACCATAGTTCACTTCTAATATAAACATGAGTATGGCTCTGTTAGCTCTGATAAAAACAATTTTGATACTGTAGGGGATTCTAAAGATTCTTTGCTAATTTCCTTCAGCAGGCCCCTATCTTACCACTGACTCCCTATGTGCATAAGGGCCTACCCATGCGGAGACAGTTACAGGATTGGGGCCTTAGTGAATAAACTTGTAATCGCTTCTGAAAGTTCCTTGCAAAATTTCTGTGGTCAGTCATTAACAGTCGGACTAAGCTGGATTGTTCTTGTCTATATTGTATATTGTTGCATTTTTAGTCAATATCTGCTTAGTGTACCCATACTTACTTACTACTCATTATAAACATTAGGCACTCGGTTACATCCATATTATTGAATATTTTATTAAGCCCAATACTCTGAGGTACCATGTGAAAAGTGTTACAAAAACATCTAAGCAAGTTGATTCAATATTTTCTGTCTCTCCCTCCCCCGCAATAATTTTTCTTACAAAATTTTTTTTTGGGGGGGGAATAAAGTGTGCACTGGTAGTATCCACTTTCACACATCAGGATGTTTATTACTGGGAAAAGGTGTCAGACAATATGCCCTCAGCAAGTGATGGTGAACTTAGTATGTTGTGTGAAATTGCTTTGAGTAGGGCACTGTATTATCACTGTCACTGCTCACGCTTCCTCCCCATGACCCTGGACTTGATGCTCTTAAAATTTAAAAGGCAGTTTTGCAAACATAGTATCCATGAAATCGTTCAGTTTTGTACTTTGCCTATAAGAATTTTCTGAGGCTTAAGTGCTCACGGTTCTCCTTGTTTGTGCTCATTAATGCTGATCTTAGAAGTGGAGGAAGCATCCCTTCCTTTCCCACTTGAGCACAGCTGTAGCTTTGACCTTGCTAGAAAACCATGTAACCTCTTGCCACCACATTCATTTTAATGGCTCTACCTCCAAGAGGAAACATTACTCCGTGCTTCCCCCATCTGCTAATAGAGGTTAACATTTGTGCCTGCCTGTAAAATGGTAACTATAAAATTACTACCTAACTTGGGGAAGGGAGAAAGGAAGATAAAAGGGGATAGATATAAAGGTAGCACAGAAGTGGGAAAGGAGACATGTTCCATTTTGGAAAAACATACATATTAGTTTAGTTTGTAATTCTCTTGTCTTTGAACAGACAGAACTAATAATCTACTCTTATTTACACTGGTGTAAATTCAGAATAACTCCATTATTTTACAGTGGAATTAGTCCAGATTTACATTCTACTTGCAGTCACGCTAATATAATTTATTAACTCTAGCCACTCAAGGTGGGAATTTTCAAAAGTGAATGTGGGAGTTAGGCATACAAGTCCCACTGAAAGTTAATGGGACTTATGCATGTAAGTTAGGTGCTTTTAAAAATCTCACCCTGTGCATAGCAGAGCTTTCCGGGTGCTTTCCATATTTAACATACTTGTAGTGCTTTCAGTTAGAGTAATATGTGGAGGTGTTATTTAAGCTTCAATTTTTTGAATTAATAAAGGGGGGGTGGGAGATTTTTCAAGCTTTTTTTCACCAATTAATTTTTTTCATAAATGTGTTTATTTTTACAAGTAACGCTGTCTTACCTTTCCTTTTTCAGTGGTAACATTCAGAATTGAAAATTATGGTATAGTTCAGGGATGAGATGGATTGAAGTGCCTTTTATTACTGACTGTTCCCCGGCAAAATGTTTTGAGCAAATTGGATAATAGAGCTAAATTACATTATATGAGGTGCTGGCTGAAAGGCGATCTTTCTATTATGTCCTCTGATTAAACAAAATTGCATTTGAGTTGTGCAAAATGATAAAACAAAGGAATAATTCCAGCATGTAAAATGTTAGAAATAATGGTGGTATGACTGGCAAAATAAAAAGTACAATAAAAAGGTAACCCACAATTCTGAATAAATATTCATCCTGTCTTCATCCAGACTTATGTAAATCCAAACAAACTTTATCCTTAAAAGGACATTGCCTACAATTTTCAGAAGTACATAAAATCCCATTGTCAAAAGGGATTTAGACATTTAAGCATCTAAGTCCCATTGACTTTCAATGAGAGTTAGACTCTTATATGTCAAAGTCTCTTTTGAAAATGGAGCTTAGGTGCTTTTGCAAATTTTACCCACTCTCTAATTTGTGTCCATGATATTTAGAACATATTTTACTGTTCATACGGACAATTGAAATGATTTTTCCCTGTTATACTATGTTTTCTTTCCCTTCTATATGAATACTGGTTTGTGTATAGGGCTACTCATAAGTGCTGGATTTCTGAAATTTATTTTTGAGAGGGATGAAGGGGAGAATTATTGAAATATTCTTTATTGGGGAAAGGAGAGGGGAACAGTGTGTGTGTGCACAAACAATTATGTGGCCCCTGCAAAGAAATGTTTTGTGTGTTTTAAAAACTCCCAAGTTAGATCTTAGGTCTACTACCATAGGTGGTGGTCCTTCTCTAAAAATATATATTGAATTAATGTGTAATTTACTGTACCATACAGATAGATCCATATTAAAATGGTGAGATTGGATAATAGTGGGGATTGGGAATGGAATAGTGAGCCTTCCACTTTTAGGTTGTTGGTTCAGCAACACAGTTTTCTAGACCCAGTTTTCATAGAATCACAGAATTGTAGGACTAGAAAGGACCTCGAGAAGTCATCTAGTCCAGTCACCTGCATTCTTGGCAGGACTAAGTATTATCTAGACCATCCCTGACAGGTGTTTGTCTAACCTGCTCTTAAAAAATCTCCAATGATGGTGATTCCACAACTTCCCTAAGCTATTTATTTCAGTGCTTAACCACCCTGACGGTTAGGAATTTTTCCTAATGTCCAACCTAAACCACCCTTGCTGCAATTTAAACCCATTGCTTCTTGTCCTATCCTCAGAGGTTAAGGAGAACAATTTTTCCTCCTCCTTAACCTTTTAAGTACAACCTTTTATGTACTTGAAAACAGTTATCATATCCCCTCTCAGTCTTCTCTTTTCCAGACTAAACAAACCCAGTTTTTTTCAATCTTCCCTCATAGGTCATGTTGTTCCTCTTCTCTAGACTTTCTCCAATATGTCCATATCTTTCCTGAAATGTGGTGCCCAGAACTGGACACAATACTTTCCTAGCCCAAGAGTCCATGTTACAAATGATCACTCTAGTTAGCAGTCCTAGCATAAAAGTCAGGACTGAATGTGCCATGGAGGCTCAAATATCTCCCCCTTCCTCCCCCGCTCCCTCCACCCCGCATATATGATAACGGATATAATTGCAAAACACAATAGGGAAGTTTTCACTGACAATGCCTGTATTCTGTGGATAGAGGACATCAGTTTCTAGTCCTGTTCATCCAGCACTTTTCACAAGCACAAATTGAACAAAGGAAGAAAAAAGAGAGAAGAAGGAGGAACTTTGATGCAGGCTATGTCTACACTATGCACCTTTTAGTGACACAGCTGTGCTGCTACAGCCGTGCCGCTAAAAGGTGCCCAACGTAGCTGCTCTTTGTCGGCGGGAGAGCTCTCGGTGGTGATGAATTTATTTTGTCGGCGGGAGAGCTCTCTCCCGCTGACAAAATAAATTCACCACCAACGAGAGCTCTCCAACTGACAAAGAGTTGTCTACACCGGCTTTTTTGGCTGGCAAAACTTTTGTCGTTCGTGGGATAGGGGGGCATTTTTCACATCCCTGAAAAACAAAAGTTTTACCGATGAAAGTGCAGTGTAGACAAAGCCTCAGGATAAAAAAGTGTGTTCCTGAAGTCTTAATGATGGATGATAATGGTTTATCTAAGTGTGAGAAGAGAGCTGGGAAGAAAGGAAACACTAAATCAGAAAAGACAGAAATAGCCATCTGAGTATGAAATGGGCCCCATATTTGTCCTCCTCATTTTGTAATCTTTACTCTTTTATTTTCTCATATCAGTCTGGCTCTGTTAAGGATATGGTACATTCTTTTACTGATGAACTTGTTTTTGATTTCCAGTACAAATTGTAAAGACACTTTGTGTAAAGTGGGCACAATATTGCTGAAGTAATGAGGGCCCTGATTCACCAAAGCATTCAAAAATGTGATTAAGAGCTTTGCTGAACTGGTGGCTAAGTGAGCAAATGCTCAAGTGCCCCATATCATGACAATCACTGTGTGTACACATTCTGTACTACAGAAAAAGGGGTCACATTATTTATATGTAAAATATCCCTCATTGCATGGAAACTTTGCTTGTTTTGAATTGATAGCTGACAGAAGTTTGTTGATCTTTTGTAGTTTACAGGAATTCTAGTTTTCTTTCCCAGGTATTCTGTGAAATGACCTGAATGATTATTTAAAGCGTAGAGAAAATTCTTAGAAAAGAAAAAAATATGTACCTCTTCCTGTCAAAGGAGAGATCACATTTAGTCACATGAAGAATTAAAAATAAAAGTACTTGTTGCTAAAAAGTCTGATTCTTTATTTAAGACTCTCGGTGATTCCTTTTCTTAAATGCCCCTAACAATAAGACTTTTGTGGGCATCAAAATGCCGTCTCCGAAACCAAATTAGGTGGGTGAGAGGTTTTTACTTTATATCTTTCATGTGTTCCTCATTGTCCATTAGCCTCATAGTTTTCCGTTTCAATTTTTTCTTGACTTTTTCTTAGGCTATTTTTTTAAAGTATCCTTCCCGTGCTTCTTCCTTTTAAATTAGATCACAACTTTTATAAATTTGGAGGAGCTAAATGTTATCCCTTTACTCTTATTGGTGCTTAGTATTATTATTTGTATTATCATAGCACTTAGGAGCACTAGTCATGGACCAGGACCCCATTATGCTAGTTGCTGAATCAAACACAACAAAAAAGTGTTCCCTGTCACAGCGAGTTTACAATCTAAGTATAAGACAAGGTACAACAGATGGATACAGACAAACAGATGGAGGGAGTACCAGGATACAATGATGAAATGAAAATAATACTGGTAATCATGATAGGCAGTAGTATCAGTGCAATAGTGGTCTTAACCATTGTCAAGTTTTTTGTAGGTCTCATGGCAAAGGAGAGTTTTAAGGAGGAATTTGAAGGTGGACTGTAAGGTGGATTTGCTGTGGTTCTCAGGGAGCCCCTTGCAAGTGTGATGGGCAGCATGGGAGAGAACACAAAGGTGCTTGTTGGAAAATCTAACACGTGGGTAACAGAGCCTGGCATCATTGCCAATCAGAGGAGGGAGTCAATATTTATATGTCAGATTAGTGTCTTAAATCTTTTAGGAAGCTTTGTCTTCTATCCATTGTGTTACAGTTAAAAAGTGCACATGCCACACATTTAACCATATATATAACATTTGTCTTCCTGTTTCATTTAATGGAATTGCAGAATGAATTCAAAAAGGTTTATCAGAAATTTTGATGGATCTATGCTAATGTGTATTTTTATGTAAAAATGGGCAATGGATTTATATGCTGTAATATATCTTTGGTGCATGAATAAAAAATACAGAAAGTTGTGATGAAGGCTTAATAAATTCTAGCTTCTTTTGGAAACTAGCAATTCAGTCAGTGGATATTGCAGCCAGGAGAATAATTAATCTACTTCCACATGTTGGAACTCCATTACTTTTGAGTACTTGGCTTCCTTCTGATCGCTAGAGAGAACACCATGCTCCCTGGGAAATGAATCTGCTGCATGCAATGTTAATTAATAATTTATTATTATTATTTTCCAAAACAGAAAGCAAAGAGTCTTACCTCCTCTGCATTGCTTTTCTAAATGCCAGTGATTTCTTTGCCTGACAGTATCAATATGTATAAACCTCTTTCTTTTACTTGTTGTCTGTTTCACCAGTGAAATCACTAAAGTGGGATAGAATAAAAAGAATCAGGACTATACAACACTGCCAGTTTTACTCTTTCTTCCGAGTGGATGGCTAATGTATGTACTAATCATCGTATTCAAACAGTGCTATAAATAGGCTTTCAAGAGTTAGGCATTATATCAGAACATTGTTTAAGAAAATATGTGTCTATATTTTTGGAAAACCACAGATTTAATTACCCAGGACCTAATTATATGTTCTAACCAGTTTTATATTGGAATTACTACTTCTACACTAGACATGGAGTTAGTTATTCCTGATTTCCAAGAACCTTCTATTTTCTTTTGGGAAGGGAGCATCTGGAAGATAGGTCTGTCATTATTGAAAATGGAACCTTTTACATCACAAAAAAAAAAAAAAAGATTGATTCCCAATCATAAAGGATTCCATTTTCAACAAAGACAGACATCTCTGTTACAGATGTCTCAGAGTCTGAAAGAATATAGGAGAATTGTATTATTCTGGACCTCAAATGCCTAATGCATGAGATCCCAAATCAACAATTCAAAGTGCTAATAAAAATGTAATCATTCCTGTTTTATAAACCCAAGTTTAGGTGAGTGTAAATGAATATTCTATTATTATTTTGTATTACCAGCAGCGCTCAGTATTCTAAGTGCTTTCCACATGTATAGGAATCTGCTAATAGATTCAGGGTGAGATTTTGAAAAGCATGTATGTGATTTGTGCTCCTAAGTTCGGATGGGGTTTTCAAAAGCAATAAGGACTGGCCCAACTCTATTGCCATTGAAATCAATGGAACCTATTGACTTAAGTGGGAGCAGAGTTAGGCCAACACTAAGCACTTTTGAAAATCCCAGCCTTCAAACTTTTCCAATTTTGCTGAAGACAGCTGGAAAATGTTACCTCATTATTTGTCCCATACTTAGAATAGAAAATATGTAGAGAAAACTACAAAAACAAACAAACAAAAAACCCCTGCTAAGATAGCCAAAAAATACTTAAGGGTTTTCACTGTATGTATGTATGGGTATATCTAATCTGTCTGTCTACTGTATTTATAAGGCAATTATCTCCTTGGTTTCTTGATTTGTGCCTTAGAAATTTCTTGGCATCTTTTTCTTGACCAGTTTCTAGCTAAAAAAAACTATTTTTTGTGGAATCGCATTCTGTTGTCGTTATTACCAAATATTTAATTGTTAATGCAACACATCTTTGTTTTTTAGTTTGTTTTGTTTTTGGTACCACAGGATTTGCTAATTTGGGTAACTTTCCATCAATAAGCCATTTTTGGCCTCATCTGTTATATTTCTGTTTTCTAGGATTAATGTTTTCACTGCATCTTTTGCATCATCACAGTATTTTACAACATAAAGAGTAGCCTGCTTCGGAATAAGCTGTGTAGAGACCTAACTTTAAGAAAGGTGTGACACAAAAATATGGCCAGTTAATAGTGCCCACAAGGCAATCTAGGATGGAGTTTAAGTAGATGACTTGAACCCCTATGCCTCTTGTTAGGCATCTAGAAATAACTACTGTCTTTGAACCTTGAAGGCTTTCTGATCATATGGCAACTTGTTCTTAAAATGGTTCCTTCTGCACTAGCCTATTCAGCAGTTAAAGTGGATCCACCACCTGGAGCCTGTGTTTTCTGCTTGTGGTTTTCATTGTCTCTGATTTGCTGGGTGTGTTACTCCTGTCAGCACATGCCCACTATCAGGAGAACTGTATATATCCTATAGAGTAGGTCTTCACTGCAAATTTAAATCAGGTGATTCAACACCTGGGTTAGCCTAGCTTGGGTGTGAGCCGCCACACTGCAAAGCCATACACAAGTTACTGTGTCTTCACTTGTGCTGCACTTATGCGTGTGTCAGAAGGACTTCTGATGGCACATCCTGTGTTCCTCTGTGCAGCAGTCAGCTGTGAATTTTGGGAGAACTTATCTGTTGTTCTGGGAACATAGGAGTAACTATGGGAAAGCGTTTCAGGGCAAGTGATTTAACTTGCATTCTCATTGTAAAGGCACCAGCCCAAGTGAAAGCAGCACCTGAGCTCTAGCCCACAAGGGGCTAGAGTGATTCTCAAACAGGGGTACATGTACCCCTGCAGGGTACGCAGAGGTGTTCCAAGGGGTACATCAACTCATCTAGATATTTGCCTACTTTTACAACAGGGTACAAAAAAGCACTAGTGAAGTCAGTACAAACTAGGGTGACCAGATGTCCCGATTTTTGGGTCCTTTTCTTATATAGGCTCCTATTAGCCCCCAACACCCTGTCCCGATTTTTCACACTTGCTGTCTGGTCACCCTAGTACAAACTAAAATTTCATACTGACAGTGGCTTATTTATACTGCTCTGTATACTATACACTGAAATGTAAGTACAATCTTTATATTCCAATTGATTTATTTTATAATTATGTGGTAAAAATGAGAAAGTCAGCAATTTTTCAGTAGTGTGGCTGTGACACTTTTGTATATTTTTGATTTTGTAAGCAAGTAGTTTTTAAGTGAGGTGAAATTTGGGGGTACACAAGACAAATCAGACTCCTGAAAGGGGAACAGTAGTCTGGAAAGGTTGAGAGACACTGCGCTAGCCTATACCCTCAGCCTTGCCAGCTGGATATAAAGCACTGCCAAACTCAGGTGAGACTATTTTGTGTGTGGATGGGAAGGAGCTTTCAATCAACCCTTGTGGCAAAATACCTAAAAAGACTCAGGGTTGGGGCAAGGCGAATCCTTATAGGTGGCACTAGGTCCTGCTACTCCTCTCCTCAGACAGTCCCTTGTGCTTGTCTTCCTTCCCTTCTGGGGAGTGAGTGCAGCCTCCCTACTGGGAAGGTCTGGTGTCTTGCTGCAAATAGCCTACTGGCAACTTCCCTGCTCCTCTCACTCTCTCCCTCCTACCACCCAGGGGTGGGTTTAAAAAGGTCCCAAGTAGTTGGAGTCAGCTGAACCTAATTGTTTCCCTAGCAACCCGTTTTCCAGCTGAACCTTATTGCCTCCTGGTTCTCTCTCCTCAGTGGATAGGGAGGGGCCTTTTAAACCTCTGGGACTAATTACTACCCCCCTTTTGTAGTTGTTTGTCCTGGGTTTACCACACCCCTAAGTAAGAGACTGAGTTAATGCTGTAGTGAAGACCTGCCCACAGAAACAAAGAGCTAGGATCGTCCTTGGTTTTGTTTAAATATTTTCTGTTCTTCCTGGCAGACTGATACTCCAGGGTGACCATGATGTGTGACCTTGGTGGTGGTGATGTTACTGTTATTTTGGCACGTTGTCAGCTACTTTCTATTTGGAATTAAAAATTCTTTCCTATTTGGAATGGGGTGACTGTTAGCCATTCTTGTAGAATGTCTTCTCTAGGTTACTGGCTTATGGTTGTTTTGTAACTCTTCAGAGTTCGTTGTCTCTGGCTCAGATGGCTTGTTAGATGGGGCACAAATGTTGTTTTCCTTCTGCTCTCAGGTCTGTGAAACGGTAATTCTCAAAAATAACTGTGAGGTGTGTTGCAACCTAGTAACAATTAATATTGTCTAATGTGGCTCCCTTGAATTAATCAGGTTGCTTTGTTTGTTTTTCTCAGATTTTTCTTCCTTAGCTCTGGTAACAAATAGCCCCATGATAGTCATGGTTACAAAAGCTTACACTATATCACGTGGCAGGAGTCCGTGACTGTTGTTATAATAACCTGCAGGACCAAACAAAGGATTTATAAGAAGTGATTACACTTAAAAAAAAATTAGATCAATCAATCAATCAAAAAATGCTCCAATACAAGCAGGAGTATCCATTACAAGTATTATAGGAAACTGGTCCATTGACCAAAAGTAACATAAAGAAGTTAGTTGAAACTCACTGACATACAAAGCCTGACTTACTGGGTTTTCTGCATGGAATAAAAATCATTGATTTATTAAGCGTTTTGTAATGCTAATAATTATTATCAATGTGCATGTCTTTAACTTTTCAGGCCAAATGCAAATACGACTTGAAGTTGCAGTTGCTTACAGCAGGCCTTTAAGTTTACCATGTGTTTTGCATTTTCTAGAAAGAACATGAGGATGGGGAACATTTTTGCTCATAATACCTCAGATGACTGTCTTTATGCTTCAAGAATTAGCTAAACAGTGAATTTATTAAAGGTGAAATTAATCTCCTGCAAAGGGCAGTTCAAAATTTTAAATAGGTTCTTTTGATTATTTATTGATTGTAAAATCAACTGGTCATGCCTAAGTCCGATTTATTAATCGGACTGGACGTCTGAGATCAAACAACACAAATAGAAAAAGCTAACTTACCAATTCTGGGGTAATAACCCTGTTCCAAATTGCAACAGTTAAAAAGGACCTTTATAGCTGAGGTATTTATCCCATATTCTAGTTTGTGACCAGTGACATGACTGGTACCATTCAATTCTTGACAAATGTCAGTCTTGTTGTTAACAGCTTATCTTGGAAATTTAGAGCAAATGGAATATATAATTAAGTGAACCTTTTAACCTTGGAGCTTGGCATAGGTTTAAAAAAAGAGTTTTAACCAATTAATAATGTAACCTTGATAATCAATATTTCCTATGCACTTGCAAGACTAGTTATGTTCCCCATATATGCCTTTCCTGTGGTTTCAGTTAAGCATACTTTTTTTTGCAAGGCACAGCCAATTATAATTGTCAGAACAATGGCTGTGAGAAACGTCATGCTTTTAAACATAGTTGCACTTAATAAGCAGTTTAGCTTGTATTTGCTAATTATTCTATATCGTCTCTTTTGGCATTACTTTTCACAGGGCTTTATGGAATTCTTTAGCATAGCCATTATAAATGCTTAAGGTTTAGGCCTTTATAGGTTCAGGAAGGTCCTCTATACCATGAGTCCCATGTTGGTGCTATTTAGGGCATCTGGGCCCTGGCGGAGCAGCTGTGTAGTTGGCTTTCAAAGCTGCCTGCACCACATACGCTTTCACTGAAGGTAGTAATGGGGACAGACCAGTCACTCGATGTTTACTTGGATCAAGTGACAGCTCACGTAGCTGGACATGTGGGCTGGATCATGTAGGGGTTTCAGTTCCATCTACATTTTAGTCACAGGGTTGGGGGTGGATTTTACCACTTGACCGCCAACCTAAAACCAGACTATTCTAATATTATGTAAGTGAACTGAATTTCATTTGGAAAGAGTAGACTGATTAAAGGCAGCAGATTAGCTCTTCAACATTTTGAGAGAAATATTGAAACAAACACCTGGTAAAGAAATAACAGCTGTCTTTTGGTGGTTGTTTTGTTTAAAGAACAAACTCTTCCAAGGAACCCAGACATCATAAGGCAAAGGTCCCTATTTTAAAGGGCCTCCCAAACTCAAACACATGAGAAGTTTAAGCCTCTGGTTCTCCTTAAGAGGATGGCTTTTTTTTTCTCTTCTTTAAAGTGACCCTCTTCTTTTCGGAGCATATTTTCAATTTGTTCCATGGTGCTGTCTGCACTGGTTCCAGCTATACCATTTTTTCAACAGAATTTACTGTTCATTTCTCAGTTACTTCAAACACTAATAGTCTATTTTGCTTTTGGCAGGATTGTTATTTTTGTTGAATTGCATTGTATTTAGCTGATCTGCTGCCATGTGAGTCTCTCTGCAACCATTTTTTCTAGTAGAACATTAAAATATTTCTCCGGGGCCTTCAGGTTACATTAGTGATATGTACCCACAATAAGGCTTACAGTAAATGTATCCTAATTAATTTATTACCCCCTTGGGTTGAAACATTTATGCATGTGACTAATTCAAATGCTGACACCAGATGTAAAGCTTATGCTCCTGTTGCTACACAAAAAAAAAAAAAAAAAGTTACTTTACTGGGAGCATTAATCATTTAAAAAATCAGATTTCATATAGTCAAGTTGAGCATTTCAGCAGACAACCTAAATAGAGCATTACATTAATAGAGTATTGGAAGCTGCTAATGTTAATATGAGCAAATTAAGGAGTCTGCCCAGCTTATTTAGGCACATTAGGATAAAATAACATCAAAGCTGAGATTTAACAAAAAATCAATCCAGTGCATATAGTACATATTCCTCAATCCTTTGTTGTGATGTCAAGGGATGAGAGAGCTTTTTTTATAGGTTACAGCTAATATTGTATCTTTATTCATGTGTCCTTGTATCACTGTGACATATGTAGTTCTGGTACCATTTGGAGTTGGTATGTGTCTGCATACTCATGCAGGCTCCTGTGAAGCAATAGGGCTGATAAACTATTTCCTAACCTCTCTGGACTTTGTTGACAGTGTGTAGAAGTTTACAAAACTGAAGCACATAGGTGGTAATTTTCCCCAGCAAAATGATTGAAAATGAAATGCTGTGGAATTGTTCGTTTCTGTTTTGTTCTTATTTCTGTGGGTTTTTTTCCCTCACTGCCTGGTGCCAGGCAAGTTTTGAGTGTGTACATTTTCTGACATCTTATAAAAGTTATTGCAAGCCAGTTATATCTTCAAAAGTTCTTGTCAAATTTTGCTTTACTAATTATTTTATATGCTTGCAGATGGTACATACACGTTGTACTTGTTACTGGAACAGCTACAGATGAACATGGATGAAGTAGGCCTCAAGATAGCAAAGGATAGGAAGTTGCAAAGACAACACTTCAGTCTGTCTTATTCTGTCCATGTTTATGTACTGACATAGACATGCTGACGTTCAGTACCTTCACATACATGGCATTGTTTTCATTACTTATGTCCAGAGTGGACATACCTCAATAGGTTTGGATGTATCTTGGTTTCTAGCCCATCCAGTCCTTTTCCTTTTTGAAGAGAAGGATAAAAAGAACGTTGTTCACTGTCATTGGCCAGAGTGGTTTTTTGTAATGCAGAACACCTGTCCAATTGCAAGTGGCAAGCAGCCTAATTTCACATCCAACAAATGGCAATGCTTTTGCATTCTACCAACCTGGCTGAATTTGACTCTGACATGAAGGCAATTCCCACCCTGGGTCATATGCAGAATAAAGACCTAGAAATGAAAAATTCTGTATTTCAATGTCAATCTCTTAAATCATTCAGACCACACACAACCACCCTGATAAATAAAACCATTATGTTATCAAAGCCTGAATTTTCTTCAGTGAAAAAGGAATTAGGGTACATAGACCCACACATGGTCTTCGAGAGAAATATAATTTTTATGGTATAGCTGCATAAAATATTTCTTAGCTTTTTAACTGATAGGAAAAGCTATATGAAAGAGTGCTAGGAAACTAGAAACATTATTTTGTAAGATGAGGTGCTACAGTAAAATCTCTGTTTCTGGGGAAAAAAATAATAATGAAGCAGATCTCTGATTCAATTCTTAGCTTTTATACTTCCAGGGATAATTTTGTATGATCACATTTGTCCGTTAAAATTCATGGATGTGACTAATTTATGAAACAACATTCTTCTTAATTTAAACGTTCATTAACCCATGTGAAAGCAGCCACGGTCATTTCGTGCTGCTCTACTTTGGACATTTGTCCTTCGTGAAGAAATAGAAGCAACAGAATCTTTTTTTTTTAAATCTGAAGTTATTTGTCTTATGGTTGGAAGAAGAAGCTGTTGCACTGATGCGGTAAACATAACTGCTGCAGTTTTAGATTAAGCAAAAGAGAGGGGGAGGGCACATTTCTGTATTGCTGTGCCTCATATGTGTTCTTAGACATGAGACAGAAGGCTGAGAATTGGCATATGAGAAATTGGGCTGTCCTATCGATATCATAGATGCTTATGAGAGGTTGGGACTAAAGAACCAGGAGCGATTTGACTCATTCATTTTACCCCCCTAAGTTGTTGAAGACCAGGAAAGAATGGTTAGTATGAAATAGTTTTCAGAACCATCTGCTCACAGGGCCTGTTAGAGGTATTTCCCCCTTTAGATGCCAAATATCTAATTTTTCTTCATGTGCTCCAATGTGAACTAAGGAGAAAATCTGTTTTAGTTCTTTTAAAGGGTCAGGGATCTGCCTCGGGGATCTATTGTGACTGCTTCCCTCTGGGAGCTCCTCTCTTAACAAGGTGTTTTCTATATGTTCTCAAGCAATTGAGGTGTAAGTTCCATTAAATCAGTCTGTCTTGGAAACACTGTCTGGAGCTGAAATGAATGTTACCATCCTCCTTTCAAGCCTGTGGCCACTGTTCTTTTAGGATGGTAGTGTGTGGTGGTGTACTTTTTCCTTCTTCGTAACATTAAGTTTGGTAGGTTTTGTTACAATTACTGAAGTCAGAAAAGTAGGAGAAATTTCACCTTTCATATTACCTTCACCCTGTCAAAGTGGTTCTGAGAACTGTGCGTTCCAAAGAAAGATTCTAGCTTTGATGTTAATTAAGAGGTATCTCCACACACACACACACACACCGCCCTCCCCCGATTCCAAAGCATTTATGAAGCATGCCTTTTAGAAGGGGTTTGTCCCTTGTTTCTGGTCAGTACAAACCCATCAAAGCAGGTAGCTCAGGATAGCCCCGGGGCAACAAAGGGGGAGGAGCCTCTCCAAAACATATTTGTAAGGCAACCACTTGGCAGTATATCCTCTTTAAAATATATGTATAGTTAGATAGGGTGTGCATTACTGCCTCAGCTCACTCTGCTTTCATGTAACATGGACTAGTGGCTATAATTAAGTGATACAATCAAAAGCTGTATTTTTCTTTTCCTTATTTGACTGATTGGTGTGGATTATTGGAAATGCAAGAAAGGACATTTTCTCTACCAGTAAAAATAAGTTTCTACGAGCGTCCAGTAGCTCTTTGCCCATCCTGTTCTTGTTCTCTTATGTCACTAATAATTTATGTTAACTAGTTGTGTTAGTGTGTGAATGATAGGGAAGTCACTTTTCTGGTTCCAGTGCAATAGAAGTGTTACAGATTTAGAGGGATTTTGAGGCAATATCATGTATGACTAGGTTTGGCAGAATGCAATTTTAATTTTTTTCTAATTTTGACGATTAATAATTTTTATTTTTAAGGGTTTTTTATTTTTATAGTTGCTGGAAATTAAGGGGTGGGTGGACGATTGGAGTTAGGGTTATGGCAGTGCTGACAGCAGGCTGCCGGGGGCTCCCTGCATGTCCAAGGCACCAGGGCACAAGGTATGGGGGAGCCTGTGGTCTTGGCCTGGCAATTGCCCACAATGAAAACTTCTTACGTAGCTTTGCAAACATCCACTGAACATGTTTAGTAACTGTCACACCCTATTTCTGGATGTTTCTGGGCCTTTCTAGATGAGTTGTCCTTCCCTGCTGTCAGGATATGTAGAGAGACAGAGTATTCAAACAAAAATCCATGCCTTTCTCCTCCCCCTTTCCCTTTCTTTGGGCCAAAGTCAAATGTGCTGTGGGTTAAAGCAGCACTCCTCTTTTGGGCCAGAGGACTTTCCTTCTTTGATTTGTCCATCTATCAATTTGTCCATCTATCAACTGTCAGTCCAGTTATTTGTATGAATTATTGAGCCACTGTCACAGAAACCCATTTTACAGGTAGTGAAAAGTTATAAGGTGAAATTCTGCCCCATTGAAATCAATGCGGATTTTACCTATTATTCACCCATTATTTTTTAACACTTCTCTGAGGAGTTTCTATATTTTCTCTGCTCACCAGCCATTATTTGTGGAAGTGCATTGCAATTATTATAATTTTAAGGATTCAGTAAACCATAGTGGGCATAGCAATGAGGTTTTGCCAGAATATTGCCACAACTGCTGGCCAATCATAAAGCAGTAATTCCTAGCATCATTTTTTTCTTTCTTTGTTTTAGTTAATGATCTATTTCAGACAAAGCTGGTGTTGAACAATTTGAGAGAATCTATTTCTGGGTTATAAACAGGAAAAGCTACCTCTGGGAACCATCTGCCTAAGAAAGTTACTCTTTATTTGCAATGTTTGTTTCAAAGGTGACCTGTAGTCAGTGGTTGTATGCATTTTTATAAAAAGCTCTTTTTAGTATGCTGTTGCTTCTTAGTTTTCTGTGTCTCCAAGAAATTTCTGCTTGATTGGCCATGATTCAGTGAAACCTCTCATTAGGGTAGCATGGTTCATTAGAACTTAAAGAGGCATAATTGAAAATTGAATTGACCATGCTGTGATTCCCTAGTTGCTGTGATTGGTAATCTTCAGGCATTATGTTATGTGCTTTACCCCCACAAGTCTTTCTAGACTCCATATGATTTGTGAAATAGTTAATTTGTTTCATTAATACTTAAACTATGCTTTGCATAATCTGTAGAGACGATCTCTTATAAAGTGAGAACAATAAATAAAGTTATTAGCAATGCAAGCATTTTTAATTCAGGAGAAACATGAAATATTTTCAGAAAATTACTGCAATAAACAATCTGTACAAAGAAGTTACTCAGCTCACTTGGGTGCTTTTTGTCTTGTGGGGAGACGAGAATTTGATAATTCCTTAGACTGACTTAGACAAACTGAAATATTAGTCAAGCAAGGATAAGTGCTATAATGAAAATCAAGGATCTTGTAAACCCCCTTTACAGAGAAATGGAGTGATAAAACTTAATTCCTTTAACTTCTCTTTTAATGAAAGTTTGAATTTCATTTGCCTGGGCTTTGATTGGGTTCTGTATCTTTGATGTCTTTGGAGGTAAAATAGAGAATGTTTTGCTTTGAGTTGTCCAGAGAATTCATAAAAAAAAAAAAAAAACAGGATGCAGGGCCATCCCTAGCAGGGTGCAGGGCCCAGGACATAGGCGCCAAGTTTCTAATCTGCCAGGGGGTGCTCCCCCAGGCTCCGTCCCCACTCCACCCCTTCCCTCAAGGCCCCACTCTGCCCTGCTTCTTCCCGACCTGCTGCCAACCTGCATCTTCTTGCCTCCGCCCTGCCTCTTTCCCGCCCAGTTCTTCCCCCTCCCCCGAACACGCTGCACCCTCGCTCCTCTCCTCTCCCCCCCCCCCCCCCGTGCCTCCTGACACCATGAAACATCTGATCTGTGGCAGGCGGTAGGTGTTGAGAGGGAGGGGGAGGCCGGCAGGCAGGGGGTGCTGGGCGGGGGGAAAGGGAGGTTCTGGTAGGAGGGCTCCTCCTCGCCCCCCATCACCCGCTTGCTGCTCACCTCCCCGTTCGCCTCCTCACCCCGCTTGCCCTCCCGCCTCACCATCTCACCCAACTCCTCATGATTTTGTGGAAGCGCGGGGCCCGGGGCGGTCGCCCCAATTAGCCATACCCAAGGGACGGCTCTGATAGGATGTAACTTAAAAGTAAATACTTAAGTTTGGGGGAAATTCCTGTTCCCTCGTCTGCAATCATGGATGGTCTTGCTTGCTTCCCTGGTGTGGAACTAGTATGCCTAATAGGGATAGGTAGCTGACCCAGGTGTAGGGCCCATGAAGTGGGGGATACAGTACCATAAATGCTTAGACAGATATCTCCAAAATTATTCACAATAGTAAGGTCTACTTGTTTGAGAAAGGGCCCTTACAATAATCTTCACAGTAACTTAAATTCAGCTTTATCGACTCCTAGTATTCTAGTGAAAGGATGTGAAAGAATAATTGTTGATTTCAGATAAAAATCTGAACATAACTCGAATATGAGAGAACAAAAATATATGAAAATGTTTGATCAGAAAAGCTTTATTTTTAAACTCTACACATAAAATGAAATTTAAGCAAAATTACTGCTTTTCTCCCTGAAGAGCAAAAGTACACTGATACAATGACATAAAACTAATCATATACATAAGAAGAGGTTATGTAAGAAAAATGAGGCTAAATGACAAAAGAACTACTCCATAGACATCAAGGCACAAAATTTACTCTTGTTATTATGATTCTATGAAAAGAGTGTTTAAAGGTCAGGAAGACAGGACAACATTTGCATTTAAATGGCTATTTTTAAAGTAGATATGGTGATTGCTGACCTCTGCCCTTGACTGGTGTTTTTGAAGTCTGTGAGAATCAAACATCACATGAAAATATTATTAAATAAATCAGTGAAATGCTCAAACTAGCTTCCTGGCTCTATTTACACATGCTTTTCTTCACTATAGTATCATAATCAGTTAAGGTAAGATATTCTTCATTATTTTTTCTATCATTTTAAATAGTTGTTGACCTCTGCAGCATAAATCTAAGGTCATAATCACCTCTGAGTCAGTCGAAGGTGAGCATTTATCAAATATAGAAGGAACTGGCTAAAACAATATTACAGATGATTGGAAATTTGCAATTTCCTTTTCATTATACTGGTCAGGCCATTCAAATTCTTCATTTTGTGTGTAGAATCCCTGAAAAGGGTATACTTTTTGGGTTTCATATTCTTCAAGCACATGTACCTAAATAAGACTTAAAATGATCATTTTACCTTGTCCTTACATGGGGAGGGCAAAATGTTGCAACCTGAGGCCTAGTCTACACTAGTGCTACAAGTTGATGTAAATTACACTAATTAAGCCACGTAAGTACATAACTTAAGTCAGTGGGAGATGCTCTCCTGTCAACATAGCTTCTGCCTCTCGTTGAGGTGGATTAATTAAGTCGTCAGGAGCGTCTTCACTAGACCCTCAAAATTGCCACCGCTGCATCAATCACAGCGGCACCGATTTAGCCACATAGTGTAGACTAGGCCTGAGAGTCTACACTTTGATGTCTAAATCCATATTTTGAAATCTACATAAAGGTAGCCAGAGATGATGAACACACAGAGCTCCCATTGACTTCACTGGGCGTTTTGCATGCTCAGGACCTCTGAAAATCAGATCACCTTTATTTAGTTTCCTAACTTTAGGATCTCAAATTTGGAAATGTTGATCTGTATCAATCCGCTATAAACTCAGTGCTGTTGTTTCAAACATGAAAAAGAAAGCAAGATATTGATTTGGGGGAAAATGTGTTTAACAGTCAATTTAAATAACCTTTGCCTAGTTTGGCAGAATCACATAGGGTTAAATTGTGAGGTTACCACGAGTCCTAGGTAAAAGAGGCAGCATGAAGCTGCAGTGTCCAAGAAGTAGATCAGGGACCCAGTTGTGACTAAGTCACTATTTAGCCCCGGCTGGGGAAGTAAACCACACCAGCCCTTTACTTAGCACAGATTACTCCCTCCTCATGCTGGCTGGTGGACTGGGGAGTTCAGAGGCAAAGTTGCTCCCCATCCCTGCCCTTGCCTGCTCACTCCTCTCCCAGCTGTGCAGGAAGGGCAGTCATAGCCCCATGGTGGCTGCCTCTCCCCTCTGCTCTCTGATCCAGGATGCAGGTAGCCCAGGCCAGAGGAGCATGGGATTATTTTATAGCCTCCTACTCTCCTTTACAGACATGAGCCACTGCCTACAATTTGCCCCAGTGTATTAACACCTGGGGAAATGATCTCGAGGATCAGGCCCTGCTGTGTTTGTAATGGTGAGGCCCAAAGTGAAGATGACTTTCATCCGATCTGAAACGGAAAGATGAAAGTAGAGAGCAAACTCCTTTCAAATGTAGTCAGCTTCTAACTAGCCTCTAATGAATACATAGATAGGGTTACTTCAAGTAAGATGCCGAGAGCAAGCTTGCTATGTCTGTAAATATTCAAAACATATGAGCATTTATTCCACCCTAATGGTGGCAATCAATGAACTTCACAATCCTTGAGACAAAGTTTTACTTGGTTTTATGACAAGTTTTTATCTTTGGGAGGAGGCTTTTTTATTTTGAGGAGCATGATACTTACAACTGAACATAGTTGACTTGACTAGTACAAGTTATCTGATCAAATATATAAAAATACAATAAGCCCTCTGTTGAGGATTATCTCCAAGAGGGAACACACTCTTCCTTGTAAAAGCCCGTGATTTCCAGCACAGTTTTAACATTTTGATGAAGACTGTTTCTGATGCAGGCATCTATTGAGTTATAACTAAGATACTGTAGATGGGAGAGGAGGCACATAACATTCACACAATGCAATAGATAGTGCATGTAAAAAAATTGTGTGAGCCATTTTATATGTAAAGCGAAGCATGTTGCTCTTAAATGCTACATTAACATTTTTATAGATACGTGCTTATTTTACAGACAACATATTGCACAATAAGTAACATTTCTAAGTGGGCAACAGATAGAATTTAGTGAGATAATTAGCCGTCTAAGGTTTTCCTAAACCTGCTTCAAGAAACGCTATCAATTTGCGTTGTTCGACTATGCTGGAAGAAGGACAGGAGACAATGGATGTGGTTTAATTAGGCCACAAACTTTATTCTTAAATGTCTGGGAGTACCTGGCAGATAAGTGCTTAGTGCAGGTAATTCCATAATCATTTCAATATATACCTGGGGGGCTTCCGTCAGCCCTTCCCTTTACCCATGCTGGACCCTACTCAATCTGCTGCTGGCACGTCACCAGTCCCCTGCCCCCCAAATGAGGGTTGGGGGGGGCTATAAAGTGGAGGGGGATTGGCTTCCTGCAGTACCAGTCATAGGAGCCTCACTTCATCTTGGCCAATCTGGTGGTGAGAGAAATTCTTTCCCAGTCCCCCGCAAAAGAAGTGACTAGTGCAATGCCACAGTGGGTCCTGACAAAACCCAGCATTTCAGCACTTCAGTGGATGGCAGTGTGAGTGCTGCTCTGCCTGGTTCAGGTACAAGCACTGAGATGGACCTATATAGTTCCCCTTCTCTTTCAGTCACCTTGGGCGATGGGGTGGGGGAATGCATTAGCGTCCCTGTGCTGACCCGGGTATTCAGCTGCAGCAGACAGTCACTCCCTGGCTTTCTAGCCCTTAAAGGGGAGCACACCTTTTCCAACAAGCCAGACAGTGGTCACTAAACTGCTTAATGTGTGGTGAGGTCAATCTAATCATTTTTTAAAAAAAGTTAAAATAGTGTCATTTACATCCCCTCCCCATGCCTCAACCTGCCAGTATTTGTAGTTTAACAATGACACTTTCTTATTTTGTAATGTTTCTTTTTCCCATATTGGCCTGTGAAAGATGCACACAAGCAATGGGAAACTGACTACCCAAAGTACTGCCATGTTTACGAAGTCAGGAAACCAGGAAAGAATAGTGAGATTTTTCTGTAATATCTGTCAAAAATACAAATCTCTTGGGAGTTTCTTGTAACAATAACTACTTTAAAGGAATCAAACACATAATCTGCAAAAGAAACGTGGAATATTTTAATCATCTGTATACAATTCCTTCCCTTATCACTGCAGTGACACAAT
This sequence comes from Lepidochelys olivacea, assembly GCF_965140295.1. NCBI lineage: Eukaryota > Metazoa > Chordata > Testudines > Cheloniidae > Lepidochelys > Lepidochelys olivacea. The sequence goes on along the minus strand of NC_140413.1, from coordinate 198,992,705 downwards.
TCTGTTCTACCCGTTCTTTTTTATTATCAGAGTTCCCTACCCAGAGTCTCTGAGTGCCCGTTGAGACTATAAATTGCTTGCAGGATATTCTGTATACTTTATTCTCAAAAACATATGTCTTTCTCACAGTGCTCTCACAGAGAGAAAATCCTTCTTGTATGAACAAGTGTTTATGCATGTTGATTGTCACATATTTTTCTGAGTAATGAATTGAATTGACTCCATCTGGATGAAGTCCCCAGTTTTAATCATTTTGGACACTTAAGGTGTTTCTACACAAACTCTTAGTAAGTGGCAAGCTGGGGAGTAAATCTACCATGCACCAACTGTCCATGTGGACCCTGCAGCTCTTCACTTCCTCAACTTCACCAAGTTACCTAGTACGCATTAGTCTTCACCGCTTTGAAACACAGCTAGATTAAAGCGCACTAGAGAACTGTTAGTTCACGGCAGCAGGGTCCATACAAATACAGTGCATGGCAAGCAAGTGCAGGGTAGATTTACACTCCAGGTTGCTACGAACTAAGTATACATGTAGACGAACTCTTTACTGCTTATATTTAACCTTACACTAAACCTGCACTCTTTTTGCTTTCTCCTTTGATATTTTTTATTTAGACTTTGTGGTTCCTTGGATTTGAAACCTCTAGGGTCTACTATAGTACCCTCATGCTTTCTAATAGTGTGATGGAACGTTTATGTTGTTTTGGTTTAACAAGGCATGATTGTAGGTGTATAATTTCTGTCTGTTAAGTCTAAACTAATAAGTACTTATTTTGTTGCCAGGGAACAGCAAAATGGTTAAACTTCTGTCTCAGTTAAGTAATGTGAGACTATTGAAAAACCCAGATCCTTAGAATACGCACTTCTAAATCCAGGACTCAATCAAATTTACAATCAAAATAGCCACAATAACAAGTGTATCATCTGCAGCAGGATTATTTCCATCAGCTGCAGCAGTTAAAATGTGTCTTGTATAGCTAAGGGCAAAAATGCATCCCCATTGAGTACTAGTTTTTAATCTGGAGGCAATATGGGAAGTAGGAAACAGTCAGAAAAGCAGTATGCTTCTTGCTTTTCACATAATGAGGCGTGAACCTTCAACATATCCACCTCAGAGGCTTTCTCGAAGTTGTTCCAGTTTGCAGAGATATCAGCCTCTATTCCCTCCTGAACCAGTCACAACCAGTGAAAAGGTTCTTTGTGTTTGGTTTCAATGGATTATCGAAGGCTTGGGTTGGTTCTGTACTTTCCTGAAAATGATCACCAATCTCTTCTGTAAAAAGAAAAGGAGGACTTGTGGCACCTTAGAGACTAACCAATTTATTTGAGCATGAGCTTTCGTAAGCTACAGCTACACTTCACTTGCATCCGATGAAGTGAGCTGTAGCTCACGAAAGCTCATGCTCAAATAAATTGGTTAGTCTCTAAGGTGCCACAAGTACTCTTTTTCTTTTTGCGAATACAGACTAACACGGCTGTTACTCTGAAATCTCTTCTGTAATGTTCAAAGAAATCCAGTTTCTGATTATCGCAAACGGAGATGTTAGTATTTTGTGATTTTGTAAACAATATTTTAGAAAAATTGAACAGTGAATCAAATTCTGCAATCTGTTACACTGGAGTAAATCTGGAGTGATCAGCTGAAGACAGTGGCTTCACTCTGGATTTACACTGGTCTAACTGAGAGAATATCTAGGTTATGTGATTCTACAGTCTGTTATGTTAAAAACTCAGAAAATGTCATTTATGCAATGTAATAAGGCAGAAAATTATGATGTTCGCATGGAAAATCTGACTAAGTTGAACATATTTAAAATGCCTTTGGAACATCCTCGAATACTTGATGAATTTCTGTTCTTATTACCAACATTTAGATGTAACCATATTACTTGCAAATTGCAAAAGATAACCACTGAGAAATGAACTCCATAAGCAGTGCAATCGCAACATTATATTTGATTGTTGTAAAGGTCTCCTTTAATATCAGGCAATCTCCTAATTTTCCTTTTAGTAGTGTTTGAAAATTAGAAATGTAATGAAATGTAAAACTGTCACAATTCATAAAGCTGTTGACAGCCTAACAGGAGGTTAAACATGAAACAGTGAAATGTATTCACTGTCTTTTTTGACCATTAAAGGTTTATAAGATGAAAGAGGTAAAACAGCAGTGAGGAGGTGCATGTTACAAACTCAATCATATCATATATATTGAGAGAGTGGCATGTGCTGAATTCCCAAGGTACTTCAAGTCTCCATATGACACGGTGCGTGACTTCTGCAGTTGAGCAGAAGACACAGAATCACATTTGCACCGATATTTTTAGGCTTTTTTTGTGTGCGCGCTGCTGGTCTGCTGGTCAAAAGTAAAATAGTGCCGAAATTTAAGAATCCAATGATGCCCTGATGAAACTGTAGCTGTTTCATTGACTTCATCTTTGTAGTGTTCCACTGCCAGTTTTTTGAAAAGCGCTTTTTAAACTATTCTGGCAAAGCTTGTTGATAAGGATAGATTTAGAAGTATACAAAGAATATGTAATGGCAGTTTAAAGTGACAATTTCCCACCCCTTTGTGCCTTTATTGTATAATGTCACGGTCTGCTTATTAAGTTTACATATTATGAATGGATTGTGTTCCCATTAGTTTTAATTTTTTCTTCCTTTCCTTTTGCTTAACTACTTAGACAAGTCTAGATAATAATTCGAAAGTTCTGACTTAATCCCACAGATTAATGGCAATTCAAAGTTGTCTTTCTGTCCTTTGTTTGTCCTATTTTGCCACTTAAAATATTGCAGCATGTAGATTGGCAACCACCAAACAATACTGGGATACGCTTCCTTGTTATTTCTAGCCTGCCAGCATCACGTGGAACATAAAGTAGAATATTTTAAATGTGGATGTACTCAGACATAAGGGGATTTAAAGATGGTGTGAGAACTTTTTTCTTGATTGTCCCTGGTTTTATTTGACTTTTTATTTTAATGATTGGCAAATTACAAATGATAAGGTTTTGGTCAGCACATTCCAGATTTTATACTTTTGCACATATAAGACCAGCTTCTGATACCCTTCCACATGCTGCCTAGCATCTTGCTATACATTTCAGTATGATCGCCATGAGCAGCAGGAGGGGCTATCTGTGCTGAGTACGTACCTAGTGTTTCAGATGGGCAAGCACTTAGAGCAGGCCCACAGCTGGCACTGACATATCTTAAAGCTAAAATGAATATGTCTCCTACATAGCCTCAGATTTGGATGGGCCTAGGTACCAACTGAGTAGGCTGTGGCCACAGGTGCTATAAAGCTAAATGCTTGAAAGCACTTTCAGAGCCTCAGATTTGCCCATGACAGAAGCTAAGGATAACTTGTGCCACTAGATTTGCTGTGGCACCTGGGAGGCAGTTTTTCTTTTTCTGAGTCACAAAAATTTTACCCCAGAACCCTCACCATGAAACCAATAGCCCCTTTTTTTTTGTAGCTTCCTTCCCAGTGTTTCCTCTTTGGTCACTGGTCAGGCCATGTATTCAGCTTTTTCCTTCTCCTTGTTAACTTATTAAGAATGGCTAGTTTAAATAAGCTTATTTTTGTTACCTTTCTCCTCCATTTACTGTTCTTCCTAGTCTTTCATATTTATTCTCTTCCACATAGAACAGTGTTTCTGATGCCACTTTTCTTCTTCTTCCATCTTCCTTAGTTTCTCTGAGAGCTCAGCTGTTTTATTATATTTGAATCCATTCACTGTAGTCTCCAAAAACGAAAGCAGGTTGCCCTTAATATGTATATAGCCTTCCTTTTCTTCCTTGAGATAGAGAGAAATTTACTACTTCTTCCTCCCGGACTGCCTTGATCTTTCATTGTCCATTCTACATCCCAGTTGGTTTTCTTTTTAACTTAGGGAAATGCACATGGATTTACTGTCATATATTAGTATCCAGGAAGTCTTCTACTTCCCCTCTTGGCCATCCATCTGGAGCATAACTCTTTGCCACACTCTTTTTGATGGTGTTTCCACAGGGTGTGTTGAATCCCTCAAAGATTCCACACAGAGTTTTGAAACAAAGAAACACTGCCCTGTTTGTATTTTGTGTAGGTAAAACATGGCTGAATGAACAATTTTGTGGAAATTATTAAACCAGAAATTCCAGCACTACATTTCTTCTTAATGTATGTCTTTTTTTTTTTAAAAAATAACGAATAGGGCATTGTTTTTATTTTGGTTAGTTGAAAATTAGGCATAAATACCATTATTCTTTAAACATTTATGTAACCCTTCTGCCAGATGGAGTCAGCAGCAACAAGGGCCGGGATCAATATCTAGGGGTCCCGTTTAACAATACAACACATAACTAGCTCAAGCCCCACCCAACAATCTGATAAAATTACACACCACCCCTGGGCGCCTGTAAGAGGCAATATTTCCCTTCTCACAAGCACTGAATCAGGGTGTAGAAAAGAAAACTTTTAATAAAAAGGGGAAATAACCTAGCATTAATTTGTCAAAATGCCACAAGCATGATTCAGAGGCATATGACCATGAGCAAAACACCCACCGCAGAGTACATTGGGCAATGTCCTTTGCCTCAGGTTCTCACCTTGCAGTGTGAACAGCCAACAAACAAAAGTTCCTTTAACATGGTCTCCCTCTCCCTCCACTATACCCCACTCACAGCTGTTGTCCTTGATCAGCAAAGACCCAGAATTCAGAAGTGCCTTCTCACAAATTCACCTGCCACCCCAGGGTGGGGAGTGGAACGTAGAGTAATGCCTCAGTGACTGCTGCTGCACCATTCAGTGTTGCTGCCTTCTTGTCCACTCCGCTGCTGCCCGCCATGCTGTTATCCACTCTGCTACTGCTCCATTGCGTGCTGCATGGTTGTTCACTCCACAGCTCTGTCATCCACTCCGTCACGGGCTGCTGCATCATCAATCGCTCTGCCACTGCACCATCACCTGCTGCGTCGTTCTGCTGCAGCCTCTGCGATGTCTTGATGTCCCACCACTTAACACAGCGGTCAGTGATTTCAGCTCTCCGTGAATTCAACTGTCAGTGAGGGCACCTCACTATTAGTGCAGGCTAGCGAGTCTCTTTCACAGGAGACACTGCTCCACCGCAGTTCTAAGCTTTAGCACTTAGACCTGGTTATCAGTGATTTCCACTCTTGGAATCAGTAAGAAAAGATTCCCAATTGAGTCTAATCATCTCTATTATTAAACAGTGGAGAGGGGAAGGGTCAAATGGGGTCTTGGACTCTTTGGGCAGAGATCACACCATCAGGCACAAATATTTCTCCGCACCCTCTCATCTCCACTTGGCCACCCTTGCCCCCTGCTTAGCAAGCGCAGTTCAGTTGCGGGTAACTGCCCTCAATCATGGCATGCCAAGCATGGTTCTGCTCCCCTAGATTCACACAATAGGGATAACACAACCTTATTACCCCTGCACCCAATAACAAACTGACTTGCAATCCAACACCAGCCATAAGTGATCATTTGGGCAGAGCAGCTCCATCATGCTGCACATCTAGGCAGAGTGTGTGTGTCTATGCAAACGAGGTTGGTTCCTGAAGTCCTCTCCCTAGGCTCATCACTAGAAGTCAGGGGAGAGCTCATTCAGACCCTGCTGACATCTATTTTATATTTGTCTTGAAGAGTGTTTCACCCTACCCTTATCTTCATTCTTTATAGTGATCAGATTGAAATTTCACCTGCTTGCTGTCCCACATTCATTTCAGGGGCCAGTATCATATTGTTGACATGCAGTCTGAAATGAGAGAATTCGTTAATCTGTGCAGCATTTAAATGGTAATTTGAGGATGCACTCTCCGTTTAGCTCAGGATACGGTTAATATCTTCTAAATAAACCAAGAAACTGCAGGCCAAAGAATTTATTTAGCCCAGGACGCTATTAACACAGTATCCTCAAGCTGCTGTTACTGAAATCTTCTCTCTCTGCCTTCTGGTTGGCAACCATAGAACCCTTTGCTCTCACTGGCTACAGTCCTTTGTATTCCCATACCCACAAGAAACATGTCCACTTCAGCTCCACATCTTACTATTGTCCCAGGCTTAAGGAAAAGGTCCCCTTAAAAAAAAAATCCCATCTCTGCTCTTCGTCTTCTACAGGCTCCATCCATCTGCTCCTCTCTCCCTATCCTCCTTTTGGCTTCCAGGACCTCTCGTAACCCCTGTTCTCTGTGTTCTCCTGTGTCCTTCAGTCTCTGGGTCTCAGACGGGCACATCCTTCAGCTTCCTGGGGGGTAGTTTGAGTCTCATGAAGTAGTTTGAGAACCCATAGGATGCAGAACCACATGAGCCACTTTTATACTTGGTACCAGAGCTGTACATAACTCTTGTGCTCAATGATCCAGCTCTGGCTAGCATTCCTGCCCCTCTGTAACTCTCCTATGGTGGGCCAGGGTGTCTGTGCAGCAATTGGGAGATGAATCAATAGGACACATGCATGATAACAGGGAGAAGGATATCAGTAAGTTTTGGTGGGAACGCTTCGTTGCTGCTGTATCTGTAGTTCTGTTCTGCTTGTATTAGCGAGAAATATTTGTTTGAACTTACTGTGCATATGGCAAAAGTCTGCTACTACTGAAGTCCATAGATATTTTGCCACTGCCTTTAGAGGGAGCAATATTGAGCCCATAGATACTCCCTCTTTTCTAACACTACCATAGAGAGTAGATTAGAATAATGATGATGCAGTTCAGTAACACCTACTTCTTATTTTTGAACTGACATTTTAAAAGCTTGTGATTAAGTTTTTGTTTTATGAATGTAGATCAGGTGAATATACTAACTAATGACTTCAGAATTTGATGTGGTGTGAATGTTCTGTTAATGCCGAAGAAAAAAATGAGCTATCATCCCTGTCACACAAGAGACAAAAGAATGATAAACCTGCTAGATATTTTTCCTAGCTCCATGAAGCTCTGCAGTAGGTTTTGGATACCACCTTGAGAATGCCATTTGAAGAGTTATTTTCAGAAAGAAAAAAAGAATAAAGTGAGGCAGCCCTTGCCATGTGTAATATCATTGAATGACACTGTAATGAGACTTTCCTAGACACAGGAGATAGGAAAGTCTCGATATTTCAGCTTCAGCATCCTTCATTGTGGTGATTACTGCAGTACGGTGTTGTAAATGAAAGTTAAAATGACACAATTTTAAGTAAACTTGAGTTTTATCTTATTGCTTGTCATTTACAAGGCAGTAAAGCACCCACAAAATAAATTGCAACTCTCAAGTAATAAAGGGGTGTTCTATGGGACTGGGAACATTTTTTCTAAGGATTGGTTTAAGATCTTTCTTTCTTTCTTTCTTTCTTTCTTTCTTTCTTTCTTTCTTTCTTTCTTTCTTTCTTTCTTTCTTTCTTTCTTTCTTTCTTTCTTTCTTTCTTTCTTTCTTTCTTTCTTTCTTTCTTTCTTTCTTTCTTTCTTTCTTTCAGTTGTGGGTTTGTAGAATGAAAACTGCAGCCATTTGTTCCATAGACAGATTCTTCTAAAAAGCCTCTTTAACAACTTTTTTTTTGACAGTGCATTTTCTGTAATCTCTGTGGTGCTGTAATTATTAGCCCCAGGTATCCTGGTGAAAGTCTAAACTTTCAGAAATTCTATTTTAAATGGAGACTTGTCTTTATTACAACTGTACTGTACTGCTCTTTACTGCAGTAGTTGCTATAAGGCCATGACCACACTTCATGTATGCTCCTTCATTTTTCAGTGTTTTATAATTCAGACAGAAATAATTATTCTGTCTGAATTTTGGCATACAAAATCTCTGCCCCAGAGCAAATATTTCTATGCAGCTAAAATAGTATTGAAGCATTTAATAAAAATCCTGTAACTTTTTTCAGAGTAACAGCCATGTTAGTCTGTATTCACAAAAAGAAAAGGAGTACTTGTGGCACCTTAGAGACTAACCAATTTATTTGAGCATAAGCTTTCGTGAGCTACAGCTCACTTCATTGGATGCATACTGTGGAAAGTTTAGAAGATCTTATTATATACACACAAAGCATGAAAAAATACCTCCTCCCACCCCACTCTCCTGCTGATAATAGCTTATCTAAAGTGACCACTCTCCTTACAATGTGTATGATAATCAAGGTGGGCTATTTCCAACACAAATCCAGGTTTTCTCACCCCCCCCACACACACATAAACTCACTCTCCTGCTGGTAATAGCTTATCCAAAGTGACCACTCTCCTTACATTGTGTATGATAATCAAGGTGGGCCATTATTTGTTTTTCAGATAGTTAAAATATGATGTGAACTGGTTGGTTATACTCTTCTGGGACCTGAAGGAACTCCACTGGAGTTAGTGGGAGTCTTTCTATTGACCCACTTGGCTTTGAATAGAGCTGTTGGTTTAAAACAAAATAATTATTACAGCAGAATTTCAGTATGAATGGGAAGCCTACAGTGAATTAATATACTGAGGGTTATGAATTAACAAGTAAAGGAAGACATTAAAATAAGCAGAGAATGATTTCCAATATATACTTTGTTCCTTTACTTGATCAGACTAATTTCAATTTGTTCTAGGCTGCACAGATAGTAATGCCTATATTAAGGTTGCCCAGAACTTCCCATTGTGAGGCTGTTTGCAGTTGCTTATAGCTTTGCCAAAGTTGAACAAGTTGGGTTGAATATTTTCATGCTAAGTGTCTCCTTATGACTTTTTTTTTTAAAGTTTCAGCTAAAATGCTTCACCTGTTTCCCAGAACTCAATTTAGGGAAAATGTATTGTTTTTCCCATGTTAATTTCTTAAGCAGTTTTGTTGAGACGTTCTATCACCTTCATGCTCTGGAGCAAGGATGTGAAATTTGACAGTGGGGTTGTCCTCGTGTCAGGAAAGTGCCTTTTGGCATTCCTGTAAACATTTGCTGAAAGTAGGACAAGTTATAAACCTCTGAAGAAACTGAGATTTGCACATGTTCAGTAAAGTGGCTAGAATTTAGCAGCTAAATTCTCCAAAGATTTCATCTGAACTGGGCGTGGTCCAGTCATACACAGCTCCTACATGGTGGTCGGACTGTGCGTGTACAGACTGAGGGTGCTCCATCCTGGGACTTCCCCTATAATTTCTCCTTTTAGCTGCTGTAGGCCAAGGTGGAGCTGAGCTCAGGAACTGAGAGCAGGCAAGGGGGAAAGAGCAGGAGACTGAAGGAGAGAGAGGAGCAGAAGGTAGTATAGAGGCAGAAAAGGGTTTGTAACAACTAGAGCACGCTCCCTTCCAGAACCTGGAGCTGAAGCCATTATTTCTGATACTCAGTATTCTTTTATGGCCACGCAAATAGTGGTGAAAATAACTGGCAAAAGGTGCATTTCCATCCTCCTCTAGTGGCGGGTCCGCATAGACAATAACAACGTTCTACTTCTACCAGTTACTCCATCAGCGAGAGGACTGTGCTCTGGGTCTAAAGTTCCCAACACAGCTGATGATGCACATGTGGGGTAAGTATAGAGATGTCTATGTAGCCTTCAGGAGACAGCCTCCCAGCCTGGATCAACAGACTTGGGCTAGCAGGGCTTGCACTAGTGTTCTAAAAATAGGTACGTAGACAGCATTTTGACATTGTGGCTTGGGCTGGAGCTTGGGCTCTGAAGCTGACAGAGAAGGATGGGCTTCACAGCCTAAGCAGGGTCCCAAGCTGCAACTTCAAAGCACTGTCTACATACCTATTTTTAGAGCGCTAATGGTAGTGTGAGGCCTGCAAGCCCGAGTCTCTTGATTGGGCTGGAAGGCTCATTGCCGCAAATTGTATATATGGATCCTGTGGTTCTACATGATGAAAGGTTTGCTTTTTCATTGATTTAAGGGGCTTTGGATCAGGCTCTAAGCAATGATGTATTATAGTTATGTTTTTAAAAGTGGGCTAAAGTCAAGGCCACAGTCAGGAATGAAGGGAGCCATTGTGCCAACCCAATTGACCACAGTTGATGGTGTCACATCAGGCATTGTGTGGTGAAGTTCCCAGATCTGGCTCAATCCTGCAAATCCACATATCTCTGGGACAAGTCTGAGGGCAGCTCCAGGAAGAATCAGGGTGTTCACCCCTTTGTGTGTCAATGGAGAGTTTGAGAACACAGTGTGCTGGGGTGTTCCTGTCCATCCTGACGACATGGCTGAAGAACATGCAATGTCAAGTTTGAGTAATAAGGAGGCTATGTCAAAATGTAAAATTGGGGCTCTCCAGACAATTTCTTCTTTTCCATGAACTCACCCCCATAGTTCATTGTTTATCCCTTCTGTCTTCTCAATCCTTCACCTTTTTGTTTTTTAGAGGGGTCTTGTCTTACTAATATTTTTTTCATTGCTATGGAGTTCTGTAGCCACAGTAGTTTATGCTGAATTCATCTTCCAGCATTCATCGTTTTGCTTCCACTGCTCTCAGACGAGAAGATTAAGTCAGGCACTCACACCAGACAGGTGAGGCCAGCAGTAGAATCCAGGAATGTCTCTTCAGGATACGATAACCTTGATAGAAAAGAACACAAAGCACCAGTCTCTAAACACTTTCTTCTACCCGCCCCGAACCCCCAAAAGTGTCTCCTTCCACCACCCAGTCACACAAATGAACTTTAATAAACATAAAGAGAGAGAAAAACTGAAAAATTCAATTCAGTATGAGGCTGAGGGAGTGGGGGCTGGGCTCTTTTTGGAGTCAAAGTATTGAGCTCCATAGTGGGACTATGATCAATGGACAGCAGCAATCAAGGAAGACAGTGGGGAGCTCTTCTGTGGCTAGTGGAGAGGAAGTAGCTGAGGTTGAGAATGGAAACTGGTGAACAGAGAGTACATGAGCTATTCAGTTACTTACATGCTGATTTACTAGCTTTTAATGGTTTGTTTGGGGGCTATACAGCGTGGAAAAGTTCATTCCAAGTTAACATAGATCTTGTGGGTGATTTAGTGTTAACAAGAAAAAATTGAGGTGGAACTTTATTACGCTGGATACTGAGCTTTCATGTCACTGACATTGATTCAACAGACCAAGTCTGTGGTCCGCAAACTAAATTTTGAATGAGTAAATAATATTCCCAAGCCCTGAAGATGTTTGAAATCTCAACCATTCAGGTGACGATTTAAAAAAACATAGAAGCAAAATATCCAGGATACCAACGTCCATATGGAATAGTCTTAAGGAGCATGCATTGGAGCTATTGTGGAGCTGGATCATCCCAAGACAGTTGCCCAGGGAAAGGATGTGCCTTTCCTCCTTGGTAAGGCGACCACCCCTCCATTAGACAATGCAGCCTCTTTTCCCCTGCATGGCTGGTCCATTCTGTGGGGTAGTATAGAAAGGGATAGAGTCATAACCCATCTTCAAACCACACCCTATCATACTTCCTCTGCCTCCTGCAGGGTAATTTGTATTTCTGGGGGAGTGCTGTCAGGGAGCACAGAGGTTCTATCATGTGTACTCTCGGTGGAGTGCTGCATGTTGGATTTCTTGCCCCCACTGCGGCCAGACACAATCTGGTCTGATCCTCAGGCTGAGAAAAATTTCAGCTTATCTTCCATTTGGGCAGTGGCTGCAGAAAGCTATTCATTTTGACTCTGTTAGGTTAACCAATTCAGCAGATTAGCTTGCTGCAAAAGCTGTCTTTATAAAAGAGCTAACCTACTTACTCTCTGAAAATGCCAATTCCCCATGACATCAACAGCTGAAAACTAATAGACAGGTCTCAGTGACCTGGCATCTTTGTGGAAAGTGGCTTACCCAGGACAGCAAAGAACACAACTCCAGGTTCACACAGCACCATTTTATTGTCCTGTTAAATTCTTCCATTTAATTTTGCTGGCAATACCATATTTCTAAATAATAAGTAAAGACTGTAATAAAATTGGTGGCAATGTGCCACAGACAGGTGCAGAGTTAATGGGAGAAAGAAAACATATGTTCCTCTCCGTTATCACCATAGCTGCAAAATAAATGTTATATTCCTTGGGTTAACTCCCACACATGTGATTGGGAAGAAATTAGGCCACTAGTACTGTGAAGGGTCCATGTAATAGTCTTTTACAGGTATACATTTTGGATCATTAGGAAACCAGATAAAAATCCATTAGGCTGTGTTCTTGTTTTCATATGGAAACATCCACAGTTCTCTGAAAATGGTATTTGACCAGGCATCCTGCCAAACTGATGAAATTTAATAGTTATATTTGTTGACTGCATAACATTAAGGTACTTGCCAGTAAAAAGAATAACAAACCAACCCATAAATGAATACAGTAAAAGGGGCAGCAAAACCTGAAGCACAATGTGAATGGGTATGAGGGGTCTGATGATAATGTTATTAAACTGGTCTCTGTCTGATCCTATGTCAAAATCTCCTTTCCACCAGCACTGCTGCATCTCTGTTCTTCTCAGTGAATCTATTGGAAGGGGTGGCAGAATGTTTTGAAATGTATTCTTATAAATAATTTTTTACACAAATTGTGGGTACTAAGACAAGAAAAGAAGTGTGATGATAGGTTAAAAAAAAATTTGGGAACCCCTCTGCTAAACTACCCTGGCACTCCCCCATTCTCTCTGCCAGAGTTGATAAAACAGTGTAAAGCAAGTAGGAAAACATTTTGTTTTCGTTGTTTATGGTGTCCTCATCTCTTGCAGAGGTCATTGGAGAATCCTAAATTCAGGTCTTGATAGCTAAATAATGAAGAAACTGAGTCTACACAGCATTTGTTAGTTTTAAAAATATAATTTGTTCATTTTATATGTATATGTACAGTCTGTCAGTAATCTGGGGTCTTAAATAGTTTTTTTTTTCCAAAAAAGCTTTTCAGTTTATCTTTCAGGGTCTTCTGGTACTTTGGGAAATTAAAGTAGGTTGCAACAATAAATTATGGTAAATGTTTTGCAGTGATACTAGCTACGAAAATGAATAGTTATTGCTTAGATCAACTTAGACCTCATTCAGCAGGAAAATAAATGTTTTACTTGATTGTCAGAAGAGAGAGCAAGCTTAATGTGCAGTCAGAGACGTACTATACTGGTGGATTATTTTGAGAGGGTGCTGGGAAAAATTATATTGACTTTAATTTGATTTGAGAACAAAAAAGGGTTTGCGTATCCTTCACTAGTTTAGTAGTTGCTGTAATGGATACCAATGAGAATGTGGCAAATAAATTAAAAAAAAAAAGTTTAATTCCCAAATTCAAAGGGGAGTTTAATGAGTTTTTTTCACACAGTAAACAGTAATGAGTTTATGAACAATTCTACCATACGTGTGGTGAAGGCTATGTAAATGAAACTGATGCATATTTATTCTTGTATTTCTTGTGGGAATATATTTAGGGACCCATAAGCATATATCAGAATCTGTTACAGTGAAGAAAATTTATGAGGCAGATTACTATCCCAAGAGTGGAATTAAGGTGAAATTAACAAGTAATTGAAGTTATCTTTGATCATGATTTTTGATACTGTTTTTCCCCATGCTCTAAGAAAGTGAATATTTTTTGATGCTCAGCAGAGCAGTACAATGCAGCATAGGGAAACATAATGTTGAATTTTCATAAAAATGTTTGTAATGCAAATGAGGGACATTTCAAAAACTGGTTCATTAGCATTTCTTAGTAAAATACCAGTCTCCTCCTTTTTCTTCATTAATTCTATCATTCTATTATATAGCTCGATTTTAACATTTGTAAATGTGAAGTGTGTGGCGGCTGCTGCTGCTGCTGATATAATTATTTTGTGACTCTAAGTTATTTTAGAGTGCATTTGAAACAATTCTTCCAGCAGTGGAGTGTCATAGTGAATTAATGACAGTGTGCCATCTCTGGGACCTTTGCTTTGAAATCCAGTCTGGCTTACAGTGAACTCCAGCCTTCTGAGGCCAGAAGCTGGTAAAAGGTTAGAAAATGAATGAGATCCTGGGATATCACAGCAGTTCCACAGAAGCATATATTTACTTACTGCTGTGCTTCAATGATCAAACTGGGCAGAAATAGAGCTGGTGTTTTGCCCACCAACTTCCTCTCCAAAGCTTGCAGTCAGCCAGAGTATTCTCCATTCCCCTACCCTCAGTGACATGTTTTCCTCTCCCATTTTCTGCCAGGGAAGAACAACAAACATAGAAACTTGAATAAACTAATTACATTCCTTTTCTTTGTGTTACTTTATTGCTGCTTGTCTCTTTTCCTTTCATCTCCAAACCATTCTCTTTTTTGCTTACTACTTGTGTTTTCTACCTTCCTGTTTTTTCCCCATCCCCCAATCTCACTTCCCCTCTGCCCCCATTTTTTTCCACTCCTCCCTTCCTCCCCTCCATTCTCTTCCTTGGGGTGTTCCTAAGTGGGGTGTGACGGATTCCCCTCAGGGTGCCACTTGGAACTGGGGTACTACTGAGCCCGCCTGGGCTCCCATCAGCCTGGGCTCCCTTTACACTGTATTGCTGATGCAAGCCAGCCAAGCACTCCCTCAGGCTTCAGACTGCATTTTACCAGCACACATACAGCTAAGGACCACACCCAGCTGCAGCTATACACACAAATGCTGAGATCAGCTCTTCATGGGAAGGCTCAGCTAAGGAATTGCCCAGCACTCAAGTGAACACTCCCCTCTAGAGGGTAAACCCAAAATTATACTGTCTTGTGCTGCACAGAGAACTGTACAGCGTAAACTCATGAAATTTGCCCCCTCCCTCAATGTGGAGAGGGATATACACAGTTTTTTGCCCCAAGTATGACACAACACTGGTTTTAAACAAAACAAAGGCAAGTTTATTAACTACAAAAGATAGATTTTAAGTGATTAAAAGGGATAGCAAACAGATCAAAGCAGATTACCTAGCAAATGAAACAAACATGCAATCTAAGCTTAATATAGTAAAGAAACTGGTTATAAGTAGCAAACTCTCACCCTTAATGTTGTTTTAGGCAGATTGAAGAGATTCTTGAAGGCAAGCCACACTTGCTTACAGCTTAAAACTCCAGATATTCCTTTCACAAGCCAGACACCCTCTACCCTGGGCTCAGTCCTTCTCCCCTAGTCTTGTTCTCAGATGTTTTCCGCCTTCTTGGGTGGGGAATTAATGAAGAACAAACCACAGTGGTCCACAATGATGTCATTCCCCTGCCTTAAATAGTTTTTGCATATGGCAGGAATCCTTTGTCTCCCAGTGTGATTCCCACCCCCGGTCAGTGGAAAAACACTAGTATCATCATGGAGTCCAGTAACAGATGACTTGGTCACATGTCCCTGCAGCCATAACTCAAACGCTTTCCAGGAAAGTGGGAGATTAGCATCTTCAAAATCCTGTTGTTTTCCCTAATGGCTGACAGAGCTCTTCTTCAGGTCTGGGAAACTTACTCAGAGTGTCACAGCTAATGGGCTACTTCACCATGAATGGTTCCTTGAAATATGTGTTAACTACTTATGCTAAACAATGTGTTCTACCTTGCATTTAGTTGTGACATTTTGAGTAAGTTTCCCAGACCTGAAGAAGAGCTCTGTGTAAGCTTGAAAGCTTGTCTCTCTCAACAACAGAAGTTGGTTCAATAAAAATATTACCTCACCCACCTTGTCTTCTCCCCTAATTAGCAGAACTTCTGATGAGGTGGGGAGAAGTAGCCCTTACGTTTCACTTGATTTTAGCAGAGGAGGGGGAGCTGCACAACATAAGCTTTTAGCACAGAGCATCAAAAAGGGCAAGTGTGTAATGCCAGCAGAAAGCTTGATGTAGGAAGGAAACTGCCTTATACAGATTCAATTTGAGCATTATTGTTTTTACTGTAAAAAAAGCCCTATAAGAAAATGACATGCTGATTTTGCATAAGTGGTATTTAAATAAGAGATACAGTAATCACTGATGATGACTGTAGTATATCTTCAGATTGTAAGACTCCAGCCTTAGTTTTGTGTAGCCAGAGCAGAACTATAACTAATCAGTGTCTCAAGAGCAGGACTTAAATTGGAAGAATGCTTTATCTGGAATATTTTCATACCTTGTGTAACAAGTTCTTTAATGACACCCAGCACAGTAGACCTCTGCTCTGGATCAGTGCTTCCCTTTGCGATCCAAGTACAGTTCTAAAACTGTCATGATCCAGCCCTTGCCCTGAAAGTGAGGCAGTTTCTTCCTGTGGGCCATCTAGCAATTCCTTCTGGAATGGAGTTGGATGATTGCGTCCGGACTGTGTGATTACCTGACACAACTCAACAGCTTGACTCTAGCATACCTTATAATAAATGATAAAAAAGATGAGGTGGTGTTGTGTGCTCATCATAAACTATTTTCCAAGGTGGTGTTGCAGTTGCGGCTTAATCAGTAAACCATCTTGCAAACGTTATTTCTGTGCTTCCCTGTCTAGCCTGCATAGGCCATTCCCCCAAAGTTTTGTTTTGTTTTGTTAAAAGGCCACCAGTCTTTTTTTTTTTTTTTTGGCCACTGTTTGTTTTCCAAGATAAGCATATCAAAATAGCTGTCTGACTGGCTTGATTTTTGAGCTTTGTTCCATACAAGGGAATTCTGCTATAACTGTAAACTTCTTCTCTGCCTCCCTCTAGAAGATTTGCAAGGCAGTCACATGGAATTGTCAGCTTCCAATCACTGTGTTCGTTCCTGTTGCTTACATCCAGCCTCTGGCTTTAAATAAGTGTTTAGTGTGTTGTTGTTTGCCAATCTCTTCCTCTACTTTTGGGTCAGATTCTCAGAAGCTGTGAACTGATGGAGCTCGCTGAATCTTGTGAAGCTACACCAGTTGGGGATGTCGGCTAAGTTTAACTGGGATATGGTGGGGTGGATTGATAGACATTATTATATAATTCTTACTGTTTTTAATATGGAGATCTTTTCTATTTTAAAATAAATAATAAATAGATAAAAACAGATTAATTTATGAAGATATCTTACCCCTTCCACTTAAAATCCCAACCAAACAAAAACCCTAACAAAATTTGTTCAAGGTACTTTGACCTTGTCTTCACTTCCCATTGTTGATATGCCTGTATAGTTTTCTCTTTGGTTTGCATTTGGAACTTTAGAGTCATCTCTGGAGCTTTTTCACTTTTAAGAATCAGATTGTGTTGTGACTGCAGTCTTTAGAGAGGGAATTACTCATCTGTAATTTGTTTTCTGAAGATATATGGATCAGTGATGCCACTTCCCCATTCTCCTCCCCACAGAGTTTAGGATTCTATTATTCAAGAATAAAAATGGGTATGGTTCAATTTCTGTATATGTACAGGAATGATTTCGCTTCCTGTGTGGAAAGGAATGGAGCGTAAGAACACAAGATGTACCTGTGTTCCATGAAAGGGCCTGGCTAGCGTCAGATTGTTGGAACCAGTGACTGTAGAATATTGAAGACGGTGAGTTCTCATCTTAGTCACATTCAGGGACACCCACTCCACACTGGTGATCTGTTGTAATGTGTATCTTTTGAGAACAATTACTGCAAATCATCACTTTCTTGAGATTTAGTTAATTACTAGCACAGGCGCATGTAAAGAGCAAAAAGAGAATCAGACTGAGACTTGATGGTTGCCCTCAGTACATATGTTCAGAAAATACACATTCCCGTCCTGGTCTGTCCTTTCTGGGCTGAAAGGACTGGGGTAGCTGCAGAAACAGGGAGCTCAGCTTGTGAGGTTGGGGAGTGGAATACCTTACTCTGCATAACAGCTACACCACTGGCTGGATAAGAAACAGCAAAGATATAGCTGGAAATGGATTCTTGTCCATTTCTCTTCTCTCAAAGGGATAATGACTGCTGTGTGATTTTTAGGGTAGGGTCCGTAACATGACCAAAAAAAATAAATAAGGGTAAAAGAACAGAAAAGACACAATTGCAGTTATTATGTAGCATAGTGTATGTGGTTATCTGAGCTGCTTGCTGTCTCTTGCTTCCATAATAGTTTGATCTCAAGCAGTACCCTGTGGTACCTGACAATCAGTTAAATAGGAGGCTTAATAGTGAGAATAGGACCAATCTTTCTGTTCAACCTGTGGCCTGAGACATAAGTTCAGTTGCTAATGGGGTTTTATCTATATCACAAAACAGTTGCAATCTAACACAGTAAGCAAAGGGCAACTAGAATGATTAGCTAGAGTTCAATGAAGAGTCACCTTCACTCTTTCTTAATATATCGTCCTTAAGAATCAGTTATTTTTAGTTAAAAAGCATCCAATGAGGGTCAGCATAAAGAGGGGTTAATATTGTTGGGAATCAAGGTTCAATGGAGTTATACTGGAAAATGTTTATACAACTTTAGAAAATGTTGAATGTGGACTTTTACAAGATACAATGGGAGATGGCAAAAAATACAAGTGTTCACACTTAATAGCCAGCCTGGCTTTTGTATTTGGATATGCCTTTCCTGCACACAGGTAAAGATTTCTTTAAAAAAAAAATTAGAGAATATAAGACCAGACTTACTGGGTCAGATCAGTGGTCCATCTAGCCCTGTATCCTGTCTTCTGACAGTGGCCAGTGCAGGTGCTTCAGAGGGAATGAACAGAACAGGGCAATTTTGAGTTGTCCACTCCCTGCTTCTGGCAGTAGGAGTTTTAGGAATGTGGGGTAGCGTCTCTGACTATCTTGGCTAATAGCCACTAATGGACCTATGCTCCATGAACTTATCTAATTCTATTTTGAGCCCACTTATACTTTTGGCCTTCACAATATCCTATGGTAAGGAGTTCCAATGTTGACTGTGCAATGTGTGAAGAAGTACTTCCTTTTGTGTGTTTTAAACCTGCTGACTCCTAGTTCTTGTATCATATGAAGGAGTAAATAACACTTCCCTATCCGCTTTCTCCTTACCATTCATGATTTTATAGTCCTCTATCATACCCTACCCCTATACTTGTCTCTTTTCTAAGATGAACAATTCCAGACTTCTAAATCTCTCCTCAGATAGAAGCTGTTCCATACCTCTAATCATTTTTGTGGCCATTCTCTGTACCTCTTCCAATTCTAATGTTTACTGTGAGATGGAGTGACTAGAACTGTACATAGCATTCAAGGTATGGGCATACCATGGATTTGGATAGTGGCATTATGATGTTTTCTCTAATTATCCATCCCTTTCCTAATGGTTCCTACCATTCTGTTAGATGTTTTGACTGCTGCTGCACATTGAACAGATGTTGTCAAAGAACTATGCACAATGACTCCAAGGTCTCTTCCTTGAGTTGTAACAACTAATCTAGACCCCATCATTTTGTATGCATATTTGGGATTATTTTTTCTAGAGTGAATTACTTTGCACTAATCAACATTGAATTTCATCTGCCATTGTGTTGCCCAGTCACCTGGTTTAGTGAGATCCCTTTTTAACACTTCTCAGTCAGCTTTGGACTTAACTATTTTGAGTAGTTTTGCAACCTCACTGTTCACCCCCTTTTCCAGATCATTTATGAGTATGTTGAGCAGCAGAGTTTCCAGTACCATCTCAAGTTAAGATCCTAAATTCATGCTCTGGCAGCTAGGTGGGAACACTGATTTTTATATGTACTGAGTAGTCAGTAGTTCCTACTGAGGCCAATGAGATGTTCCAGTTGCTCAGATTTAAGAAAATATGGCTCTTATTTAGTTGTCTAAATCTAGATTTAGTCTTGCAAGGATGACACCATATCCTGGTTATTTCATATTCTATGTTCTACTCCTTTTTGTTGACATTTTGGTCATATGGATTATTTTGAAGTGTGTCTCATCTTTTTAATTAAACAAAGAAAAATTTTTCTGGAAAGACTAAAAACCCAGTTGCCTTTTGTTAGTAATGAAGCAAAAACAGTCCTCCTTCTTGCCATTACTTTAAGTTTCCAATTATTTTATTCTCTTTTTCGTTCATCCTTAAATCAAGACTATACACTGAATTATGCTTGCATGTTTTGGTATATGTAACATTTCAAAAGGTGAATGCTTAGAAACAGAACTAATTAGATTTATGTTCGCTGTCCCTCTGAGAACTTTTAAAAATTTCCATGAATAGGGTTTCAGTATTGTATAAGGAAGGTCAACCAATTCTTACATCTATTCAGAATTGAATACTTTATATAAATAATATTATTCTGCATTTTCTTAAACTCCGTTAGACTCATTGGGCCTGTGTAATGGTGTGTGAGTGGCCCCTTGGCCAAGTGCGTGTGCCTGCACTCTCTTTGTTTCTCTCTCTCTTTGTGGTGTTTCTTCAGTGACTCAGCCCTCTGGCCGAGTCACATATGGGCTGTCCGTGAGCTAAAAGCAAAGCAGGACCCCTTCTGGGGTACAGGTCCAGCAGGAGTCTCTCTCAGGGCCCTCTGTAACGTTTCCCTCAAGTTGTCCCTGCTCCGGGATAGAGCAGTGCCCCAAGACTCTCTCCTTAGCAACAATGTCTTCATCCTCTTAGGGCCTTTCTGGCTCCAGCTTTCCAGCTGGGTTGCTGCAGTTCAGCTCCCTCTCTGGGGTGCCTCAGGGTCCAGACCACTCCCCCTCCAGTGGCCAATGGGGGGAGGCAGGAATGAACCCAGGCCCACCCACTACTCCGGCTACAGCTGTAGATAGCAGCTGTCTGCTGTGTCCCTTTATCTAAGTTGCACCGCTGCACTAATTCCCTGTGCTACTTCCCCACAGCCCGGTGCAGTCTTCACCTTTACTCAAGGCTTTGTCCTGGTGGAGTCCCCCAGCCAGCTCAGGGCTCCTTCTTGTTCTCCCTGGTTTCTGGCAGCACTATCTCGTCTGAGGTCCTGCAGCTCCCTCAGCCAGCCACATACCAACCACGCTCCTCCATTTCTGGCCCTGCAGCTCTTCGTAGCACTGGTCTACACTAGGACTTTAGGTCGAATTTAGAAGCGTTAAATCGATGTAAACCTGCACCCGTCCACACGATGAAGCCCTTTATTTCGACTTAAAGGGCTCTTAAAATCGACTTCCTTACTCCACCCCTGACAAGTGGATTAGCGCTTAAATCAGCCTTGCCGGGTCGAATTTGCGGTACTGTGGACACAATTCGACGGTATTGGCCTCCGGGAGCTATCCCAGAGTGCTCCATTGTGACCGCTCTGGACAGCACTCTCAATCAGTTGCACTGGCCAGGTAGACAGGAAAAGAACCGCGAACTTTTAAATCTCATTTCCTGTTTGGCCAGCGTGGCAAGCTGCAGGTGACCATGCAGAGCTCATCAGCAGAGGTGACCATGATGGAGTCCCAGAATTGCAAAAGAGCTCCAGCATGGACTGAATGGGAGGTACGGGATCTGATGGCTGTATGGGGAGAGGAATCCGTGCTATCAGAACTCCGTTCTAGTTTTCGAAATGCCAAAACCTTTGTCAAAATCTCCCAGGGCATGAAGGACAGAGGCCATAACAGGGACCCAAAGAGTGCCACGTGAAACTTAAGGAGCTGAGGCAAGCCTACCAGAAAACCAGAGAGGCGAACGGCCACTCCGGGTCAGAGCCCCAAACATGCCGCTTCTATGGTGAGCTGCATGCCATTTTAGGGGGTTCAGCTACCACTACCCCAGCCATGTTGTTTGACTCCTTCAATGGGGATGGAGGCAACACGGAAGCAGGTTTTGGGGACGAAGAAGATGATGATGATGATGATGAGGTTGTAGATAGCTCACAGCAAGCAAGCGGAGAAACCGGTTTTCTCGACAGCCAGGAACTGTTTCTCACCCTGGACCTGGAGCCAGTACCCCCCGAGCCCACCCAAGGCTGCCTCCTGGACCTGGCAGGCGGAGAAGGGACCTCCGGTGAGTGTACCTTTTAAAATAGTATACATGGTTTAAAAGCAAGCATGTGAAAGGATTACTTTGCCCTGGCATTTGCGGCTCTCCTGGATGTACTCCCAAAGCCTTTGCAAAAGGTTTCTGGGGAGGGCAGCCTTATTGCGTCCTCCATGGTAGGACACTTTACCACTCCAGGCCAGTAACACGTACTCGGGAATCATTGTAAAACAAAGCATTGCAGTGTATGTTTGCTGGCGTTCAAACAACATCCGTTCTTTATCTCTCTGTGTTATTCTCAGGAGAGTGAGATATCATTCATGGTCACCTGGTTGAAATAGGGTGCTTTTCTTCAGGGGACACTCTGAGGTGCCCGTTCCTGCTGGGCTGTTTGCCTGTGGCTGAACAGAAATGTTCCCCGCTGTTAGCCACGGGGAGGGTTGAGGGGGTAGCCACGCAGTGGGGGGAGGCAAAATGCGACCTTGTAACGAAAGCACATGTGCTATGTATGTAATGTTAACAGCAAGGTTTACTGTTTACTGTTTATTGAAAGAGTGTAGCCACTGTTTTATAAAATGTGTCTTTTTAAATACCACTGTCCTCTTTTTTTTTTCTCGAGCAGTTGCATGTGTTTCAGTGATCACAGGATCTTCTCCTTCCCAGAGGCTAGTGAAGATTAGAAAGAAAAAAAAACGCACTCATGATGAAATGTTCTCCGAGCTCATGCTGTCCTCCCACACTGACAGAGCACAGACGAATGCGTGGAGGCAAATCATGTCAGAGTGCAGGAAAGCACAAAATGACCGGGAGGAGAGGTGGCGGGCTGAAGAGAGTAAGTGGCGAGCTGAAGACAGGGCTGAAGCTCAAATGTGGCGGCAGCTTGATGAGAGGAGGCAGGATTCAATGCTGAGGCTGCTGGAGGATCAAACCAGTATGCTCCAGTGTATGGTTGAGCTGCAGCAAAGGCAGCTGGAGCACAGACTGCCACTAGAGACCCTGTGTAACCAACCGCCCTTCTCCCCAAGTTCCATAGCTTCCACACCCAGACTCCCAAGAACGCGGTGCGGCGGCCTCCGGCCAACCAGCCACTCCACCACAGAGGATTGCCCCAAAAACAGAAGGCTGGTATTCAATAAATTTTAAAGTTGTAAACTTTTAAAGTGCTGTGTGGCATTTTCCTTCCCTCCTCCACCACCCCTTCTGGGCTACCTTGATAGTCATCCTCCTATTTGTGTGATGAATGAATAAAGAATACATGAATGTGAAGCAACAATGACTTTATTGCCTCTGCAAGCGGTGATTGAAGGGAGGAGGGGCGGGTGGTTAGCTTACAGGGAAGTAGAGTGAACCAAGGGACGGGGGGTTTCATCAAGGAGAAACAAAGAGAACTTTCACACCGTAGCCTGGCCAGTCATGAAACTGGTTTTCAAAGCTTCTCTGATGCGTACCGCGCCCTCCTGTGCTCTTCTAACCGCCCTGGTGTCTGGCTGTGCGTATCCAGCAGCCAGGCGATTTGCCTCCACCTCCCACCCCGCCATAAACGTCTCCCCCTTACTCTCACAGATATTGTGGAGCGCACAGCAAGCAGTAATAACAGTGGGAATATTGGTTTCGCTGAGGTCTAAGCGAGTCAGTAAACTGCGCCAGCGCGCCTTTAAACGTCCAAATGCACATTCTACCACCATTCTGCACTTGCTCAGCCTGTAGTTGAACAGCTCCTGACTACTGTCCAGGCTGCCTGTGTACGGCTTCATGAGCCATGGCATTAAGGGGTAGGCTGGGTCCCCAAGGATAACTATAGGCATTTCAACATCCCCAACAGTTATTTTCTGGTCTGGGAATAAAGTCCCTTCCTGCAGCTTTTGAAACAGACCAAAGTTCCTGAAGATGCAAGCATCATGTACCTTTCCCGGCCATCCCATGTTGATGTTTGTAAAACATCCCTTGTGATCCACCAGAGCTTGCAGCACTATTGAAAAGTACCCCTTGCAGTTTATGTACTCGTCGGCTTGGTGCTCCGGTGCCAAGATAGGGATATGGGTTCCGTCTATGGCCCCACCACAGTTAGGGAATCCCATTGCAGCAAAGCCATTCACTATGACCTGCACATTTCCCAGGGTCACTACCCTTGATATCAGCAGATCTTTGATTGCGTGGGCTACTTGCATCACAGCAGCCCCCACAGTAGATTTGCCCACTCCAAATTGATTCCCAACTGACCGGTAGCTGTCTGGCGTTGCAAGCTTCCACAGGGCTATCACCACTCGCTTCTCAACTGTGAGGGCTGCTCTCATCTTAGTATTCATGCCCTTCAGGGCAGGGGAAAGCAAGTCACAAAGTTCCATGAAAGTGCCCTTACGCATGCGAAAGTTTCGCAGCCACTGGGAATCGTCCCAGACCTGCAGCACTATGCGGTCCCACCAGTCTGTGCTTGTTTCCTGAGCCCAGAATTGGTGATCCACAGCATGAACCTGCCCCATTAGCACCATGATGCCTGCATTGGCAGGGCCCATGCTTTCAGAGAAATCTGTGTCCATGTCCTGATCACTCACGTGACCGCGCTGACGTCGCCTCCTCGCCCAGTATCGCTCTGCCAGGTTCTGGTGCTGCATATACTGCTGGATAATGCGTGTGGTGTTTACTGTGCTCCTAATTGCCAAAGTGAGCTGAACAGCCTCCATGCTTGCCTTGGTATGGCATCCGCCAGAAAAAAGGCGCAGAACGATTATCTGCCGTTGCTCTGACGGAGGGAGGGGCGACTGACGACATGGCTTACAGGATTGGCTTCAGGGAGCTAAAATCAACAAAGGGGGTGGCTTTACATCAATGAGTATTTCAGGCAGGACTTCGCGGAGGGTTCCAATAAGAAATGGTGCACCTAAGTAATTGTTCTTATTGGAACAAGTAGGTTGGTCTGGCCTCTGATTGATACGTGACTAGATTTACCTCGCTGCACCTTCTCTGTGAGTGACTGCAGTGTGACCTAGAGGAATGAGTCCCCTAGACGGGGGAGGGCGGAAAGCAAATGAGTACAAAACAGATCTGGTCTATTTCTTGTTTTGATCCACTCCATCTATCTTTTACATCTTTGGCTGGCAGCAGACGGTGCAGAAGGACTGCAAGCCATCCACATCTCATGGCTGCTCGGCAGAAGATGGTGCAGTAAGACTGCTAGCCATCCTCATCTCTTGCCTGCCTGGCAGAAGATGGTACAATAGGACTGCTAGCTGTCCATATTGCCTGCCTGCTCACCATAAGATGGTTCAATAGGACTGACTGCAGGACTAAAGAGAATGACCTGGTCAAGTCACTCCAAATGTAGTCCCTGCGCCCATGTCTGCCCAGGCGCTCCTGGCCGACATGGCCAGGAGCACCGCCGACATGGCCAGGAGCACCTCGGACATGACGATGACGGCTACCAGTCCTACTGTACCATCTGTTGCCACAAGGCAATGGGTTGATGCTGCGGTGTAGCAATGCAGTACCACGTCTGCCAGCACCCAGGAGACATACGGTGACGGTTACCTGAGCGGGCTCCATGCTTGCCGTGGTATGGCGTCTGCACAGGTAACTCAAGAAAAAAGGCGCGAAATGACTGTCTGCTGCTGCTTTCACGGAGGGAGGGAGGGAACGGGGGCCTGACGATATGTACCCAGAACCACCCGTGACAATGTTTTAGCCCCATCAGGCATTGGGATCTCAAGCCAGAATTCCAATGGGCAGTGGAGACTGCAGGAACAGTGGGATAGCTACCCACAGTGCAACACTCTGGAAGTCAATGCTTGCCTCGGTACTGTGGAAGCACTCTGCCGAGTTAATGCACTTAGAGCATTTTGTGTGGGGACACACACACACGAATATATAAAACCGATTTCTAAAAAAACAACTTCTATAAATTCGATCTAATTTCGTAGTGTAGACATACCCTTATACTGACCTGCTGGGCCCTGGTTGGCTGTGTTCCACACGGCCACTCTAGGCAGCACAGACCGTTGGTTTTTCAAACTGTTGGTAAGCCTAGATCTAAATAATAGAAATATTTAGCTAGATGCCATGGAGGAAACTGAGTTTGTTTGCATTGTATTTTGCAGTATAAGTCTCTCTCTATATAATACATCATAGTTAATTTTTTAAAAAATTTTGCTGCCATAATTACAGGATCAAATTTGTTAAGTCCTATCAAGACTGCAAGTGGATTGGGATGTAATAGCAATTTGTTTTTAAGAACTGGTAGAAGTTGAATTCTACAGTATTTTAAAATAATATTAAGAAAGGAATTGATTCTGCCTATGCTGCTTTAACTGAGTATAAAGATATGAGAAGAATATATGTACTCTGTGACTGACTTCATCCTTTCATTATAAACAGATTTTGGAAAGGAGCCGAATTTTTGTTTGGGCTTACTAATGTTTTACACATTTAAAAAAAAATGTTTGGAGCCCCATGCTAATTTGGAAGTGTATATGCTCTTGCTCCTATAGTCAGTAAAAGTCTTACCACTGATTTAAATTGGAGCAGAATTGGGCCATACGTAATGAATAATGTAATGTGGTAGATGGAATGTAAAAAGTTTTTAAAAATTTAATGGATATTAAGATTACATAATTGTGTAAACCAGATCAGTCACGATACAGTAGTTGAGAATCCTGTGTCATGTGGTGAATAGTTGGTATGGTGTAGTTTCAGTCCTTTTTTTTCACCATTTTGAAAGTCAAATTTTCAAATAGTAGTTTCTAGTTGTGTGTATGCCAACACCGAGTCTGTGTATATGTTTTAGGTCTCGTACAATGTTTTAAAAATGCCTGTACAACTTTGCATGCAAATATGTCGATGGAGGGGTTGAAGTTCTATCTGAAAATTTGTCACGGGTCTCCAATACTCTGCCTAGCCTTTGAGACCTGAAGAAGTCAAAGCCCATTACAATGTGACCACAGAAAGGGAAGAAGACAAACCCAAATCTTCTGTCGGAAAGTGATGTCCAATAGCATTTGGGACAATGTCACTGTGCAGTTTTGCTATTATTGCAAGGACTATATCCATATAATTGAAGTATGGAACTAGATTATTCAAAAATTGTTCTTCATTGCAAAATAAATTGATTCCATGCCCATTGGCAGAAGACTAAAGTTTCCATTGACTGATACATACAATATATTGAGAGAGACAGATTTAATATTTGTTATAAAAGCCAAGGTTCACAATTTAAAGTTTTACTGAATAAATTAAAGGACTGTCAAATTGCCCTTCTGAAAAATAATTTAATAATGACTCTATTTTACAAACATTCCATTGGTCACTTGCTTTTTAGCTTAAAAGTTACTAATTAATATCTGTTTTAGCTGCATACTTGCATGTAAACAAAGATAAGAGCATTCACGTATAATAGAACATTCTGAGTTAATTAATTTTAAAACTTGGAATCAAACACAGTGAAATAAATGCCTAATTAGTGTTCAGAATATTATTTATTTTCATTTGGAATAAAGGTGACAAAGTACTAAAGTACTTTGCTTATATAAAGAGTTTTTATGAAAGGTCCAAATTAATTATACATAAGTGTGTGTTTTGTCAGATTATTTAGTGAATAAAAATACATCTTATTTATTGTAGACAGGGTATTTTGTGAGTGTAAAACAGTAAGGATCTACTTTAGGACCATTTGTTTTACTTTATGCATCACTTTCTAGGAAAGAGGGCATGTGAAGCAAATTAATAAAATATTAGGAAATAGGGTGGCATGTCATGCAGAGGAAGAGTTGAGTTTACTCAGATAACTGACATGAATAAAGAACATGAGTAGAAAACTGACTTACCCAACTCTCTCTACAAAAATAGCTCCATTTTATAACCTGTAAACCAGTAAGCACTGCAAGTATGTAGAAGCATTAGCCAATAACAAGCTAGCATTTTTAGAAGAATGCATAAAAGAAACAAAAATAAAGGTAATTGTGTAATGCATAAGCAGAAGTCATGTGTAAATGGGAAGACATTATTCTAGTACAATGGAATGGTCCAGTAATGCCACATGTGGAATTTGTGTGCACACAGTTCCAGAGTTCTAGCCTGCCAATGACAAAAGAGAAACGTTAGAAATAGAGAAAAGTACAAGAGGATAACCAGATAATTCAATGATTACTCAAAAAGTTGCAACAAATCAGGTCAGTGTTCCTTTTAAAAACTCCATGTAAGATGTTTAAAGACAAAGGTGAAAGAAATAGGATAGACAGGACCTGCAGTATTTATCTTACAGTAGGTCCCCTCCAAACACATCCCCTTCTGTCATTTTTGCATTTTCCATCAGTGTGTGGTGACAATACACGGTGATGTAGACTCATCATACATTGATGCAGCATCATGAAGTCATGGCACTACACCAGCATGTCACAAGGCACTGCTGAAAATTAATTCTGGACTGTTTATACTGTTGTGCTAGCTATTGGAAACAGATAATCGAAAACTGGGACAAACCAATGAATCAAATTGCCACTGAGAGTATTGGCAGGTCTCTGGTTATTAGGGAGCTCACTGTTGCTGCAGATAGTTATAATAAATGTATATGCTAGTATAGGTTTCCCAAAGCCTATCCTAGCAAGAGATGTTGCACAGCTATTTGAACAACTGTTAAATACAAGGAGGACTTGTGGCACCTTAGAGTGATCACTTAAGGTGAGCTATTACCAGCAGGAGAGCGGGGGTGGGGGGGAAACCTTTTGTAGCGATAATCAAGGTGGGTCAGTTCCAGCAGTTGACAAGAACGTCTAAGGAACAGTGGACGGTGAGGGGGCGGGAATAAACATGGGGAAATAGTTTTACTTTGTGTAATGACACATCTACTCCCAGTCTTTATTCAAGCCTTAGTTAATTGTATCCAGTTTGCAAATTAATTCCAATTCAGCAGTCTCTCGTTGGGGTCTGTTTTTGAAGTTTTTTTGTTGAAGAATTGCCACTTTTAGGTCTGTAATCGAGTGACCAAAGAGATTGAAGTGTTCTCCGACTGGTTTTTGAATGTTATAATTCTTGATGTCCGATTTGTGTCCATTTATTCTTTTACGTAGAGACTGTCCAGTTTGACCAATGTACATGGCAGAGGGGCATTGCTGGCACATGACGGCATATATCACATTGGTAGATGTGCAGGTGAATGAGCCTCTGATAGTGTGGCTGATGTTATTAGGCCCTATGATGGTGTCCCCTGAATAGATATGTGGACAAAGTTGGCAACGGACTTTGTTACAAGGATAGGTTCCTGGGTTAGTGGTTCTGTTGTGTGGTGTGTGGTTGCTGGTGAGTATTTGCTTCAGGTTGGGGGGCTGTCTGTAAGCAAGGACTGGCCTGTCTCCCAAGATCTGTGAGAGTGATGGGTCGTCCTTTAGGATAGGTTGTAGATCCTTGACGATGCATTGGAGAGGTTTTAGTTTTCAACTGCTGGAAATGGCCCACCTTGATTATTACTACAAAAGGCTACCTCCCCTCCCCCTCTCTCCTGCTGGTAATAGCTCACCTTAAGTGTTCACTCTCGTTAAAGTGTGTATGGTAACACCCATTGTTTCATGTTCTCTATGTATTTATGTATATAAATCTCCCCACTGTATTTTCCCCTGAATGCAGCCGATGAAGTGAGCTGTAGCTCATGAAAGCTTATGCTCAAATAAATTGGTTAGTCTCTAAGGTGCCACAAGTCCTCCTTTTCTTTTTGCGAATACAGACTAACACAGCTGCTACTCTGAAACCTGTTAAATACAAGAAGAATGGAATTCTAGGCCCCACAGATATCAAGGGAGAATTCTTTGTGTGGAGAGTAATAAGCATAGGGAAGAAATTAAGTAACCAAGAACAACTTCTAAGAGTAATTGGTATAAACAGTGGTTAATGGGATTTGGTCAAATTGAGTATTTGAACATAAATAATTTGTGGTACACAAGTGTTCAAGAGTTGAACCTATGACGAAGGGGCTTCTCCATACTAAAAGTCCGTGTGTGACAGAATAATAAACAGTGTATTCAGAAGTTCTGGTATAGCATCAAGGTGAAATCAGCTGGATTGGTCTTTGTCTAAAATACGCTACAAGCTGCATGCAGCAGAACCAAACTGAGCAGAACTCTGTCATTGACAGTAAAGATTAACGACCCTCCTTCCTTTAATTGATGGTATCCAAAGCACACTTCCTTCAGTCTTTGTCTGTTAGCTGGCAGAGAATACATCAGGTAGATACACTCCATTGCTTTCTGAAATTAAAATCAGTCATTTCTTCCATTATCATCTGCATTACTTGGGATGTTTTAAAAACAAAATCTGTAGTATGGGGAGCAACAAATATTTTTGAGACTCTATTCTCCTGATGACCATTGATATTTTAATAATAGACACATTCAGTTTTATTAAACCATTCTGAAAATGCATCTGTCCAGGAGAGCAACCATTAAAGCACAAAGTTGTTCACCTTATATTTCATTAACAATAAAATTTCATCTGCTGCATTTATAACTAGGGCCCTATCAAATTCATGACCACAGAAAAATTTGTCATGGACCCTGAAATCTGGTATCCTCTCTGTGAAGTCTGGTCTTTTGTGTGCTTTTACCCTATACTATACAGATCTCACAGCAGAGGCCAGCATTTCTCAAATTGGGGGTTCTGACCCAAAAGGGAGTGGCGGGGGGCGGGTCACAAGGTTATTTTAGGGGGTTGCGATATTGCCATCCTCACTTCTGCACTGCTGGTGGCGGTGACTCTGCGTTCAGAGCTGAACACCCGGCCTGCCGCCGCAACTCTCTAACTTCCCAGTTCTGAAGGCAGCACTGCCGCCAGCAGCAGCGCAGGTAAGGGTAGCCGTATGGCAACCCCCCCCCCACAACAACCTTGTGACCCCCCACAACTCCTTTTCGGGTCAGGACCCCTACAGTTAACAACACTGACATTTCAGATTTAAATAGGTGAAATCATGAAATTAATGATTTTTTAAATCCTATGACCATGAATTTGGTAGGGCTCTATTTATAACACACGCTCTTTAAAAAGACCCTGCATTTAAAACACAGTGCAACTTGCGGGATCCTTTATATATACTGTATTTGTGCAATGTCTGCATGAACGAAACATGCAGTTTCCAAAACTAGGTGGGAAGTAGACGGTGAAATATTTGAATGCACAAATGCAATTTTCAGCAGAAAATACGTATCAGTTTTCAAGCACAAATATGCAGCACTGTTTTAGAACATCTTTTGTCACATAAACCCTGCAGGAGGTAGAGAGCCATATTTTGGGGATGAATACAGTTTTTAGAAAACAATCCAAGCCTTTCATCCTGAAAGCCATTTTTCCTTCCCCTTTTGCTTTACATGTTTGTGTCTGTGATTCCTGCATTATGTCCCTGCTGTCACTATACTGTATTCTCAAGCAATATGGCTTTCACACTGCATTTTGTTTACAGCGTTGTTGAATCTCTAGAACTCAATGCTCATGCTTCTGTCCCACGACGTAGTTCTTATTATTAACTTGTACATGAAAGAAAAAAATCCTGTTAAATTTATAGCCCCAAATAATCTTTGACGTAGATAGGTTACAAATGATGTCGAAGTGTTTGTTTATATCTTATACATGTAAGACAATATTCTCTCAAATTTAATTAACCAATTTTTGGACTGCATTATGTTTGTTTGACAGATTTATCAGAGCACACAATATGAGTTATTGAGCTGCAAGTTATGGATTGCACTTGCAAATCTGAAGCTTCTTGTTGTTTTTTCAGAAAACAAGCACTTAAAATGAGCACAGACATTCAGTTAAAGCAGTAGAGTTTTCTCATAAAATATTTTATACAAAGGTACCTCTTTCAAAAGGTGTTGGGATGAAAATGAAAATCTCTATTTATGCATGGGAGGCTTATGCTGTGGGCAGTGATAGTGCATTACAGTGCATACCTCAGCCATTCACCCGGGAAAGCGGACTACACAGTAATTTGTTTTTCATTAACATTCAGTCCCTGGTTTCAGAGTAGCAGCTGTGTTAGTCTGTATTCGCGAAAAGAAAAGGAGGACTTGTGGCACCTTAGAGACTAACCAATTTATTTGAGCATAAGCTTTCGTGAGCTACAGCTCACTTCATCGGATGCATTCAGTGGAAAATACAGTGGGGAGATTTAGATACATAGAGAACATGAAACAATGGGTGTTAACATACCATTCAGTCCCTGGTGCCTCTTCTGAGACTCTGATAGGGGTATCAACTGGGAGTCTGTGATATGGACCATTTTCTGATTAAGTGGATTGATGCCACCCATTGATTTCATGTAAGCAACCAAGTAGGCTTCTGGTAGTAGACAGTTAGTTCTTTTCTCTCTTTGCTGCTGACTTGGGCTGGATTTGAACTGGGACTGCAGACATCAAGATCTCTATCTTGCTGTCAAGTCCCTGAAATGTTGAGTTTCCAGATAACTATTTTCTCTGTGTGTATAAGAAGTAAACAAGTTACTTATTATGTTCATGAAGACACGTGCAAGTGATTGAACAAGTACATTGGTGATATCTATTTCTTGATCGTTGCAAAAGTTTTGTTACTTAACTTTTGATCCATCTCAACTTAATAAAAAGACAACCAATTCTTATGGAAAAGATGTCTACTCTGACCCATTTGTAACAGTTGCTAACAGAGAGAAGCAGTGAATAGTTGTGTCGGAGGTTAGGCTAGATGACCCTTGCTGTCCCTTCTAACCCTATGATTCTATGTTTCTGCTCCACCCCATAACTTGATGTATCATCTAAATTTACAAGACAGTCGTTGAAATGCCTTTTATTCTGATCCAAATTCTGATCTGTCGAATGGTGTAAATCTGGAGTAGCTTCATTGACTGAAATGGAGTTCAAGTGGTGCAAATTTGAAGTAACTGAGTGTAAAATATGTCCTCTTATAAGGCTTGTATTTTTAAGAGTAGTCAAAAAAAAAAAAAAAGTGCAGAAGTGGTTTCGGGAGCTAAGTTTGCCTCCCCTAGTCCCCTTGCCATATTTGTGGTTTTACAGCAGCATTTAAAAAAAAAAAATCTCCAAGTTTGCTGTGTGAAAGCCCTGCACAAACAGGGCAAACAGTGGAAATGATTATACACAAAGTGTTGTCAAATGCAAAAACAAACTGTGAACTTTCAGTTAAAAATAATATCTAAGATTAATGGAAGTTTAGTTGATAGATAAAAGTGTGACGCTTAAGTTGATTGTATCTCTTTAAGAGCAAAATAAACCTCTTTATTGCCTGCTAGAATATTGAATTGCTAAAATATTTGTCTAAAGATGTATTTAAAAAAATAAATAAACACTGAACAACAAAAGCAACTAAAACTTGAAAGTTTGGCAAACCAGTAAATATATTAGCTCAAGTAAGCTCTTCAAGAATAATACCATAAGAGGAATTAGGAAGGTGGATGGGTAATCCTTAAAGTAACCCTTGAAAAATCCTTAACATGTCTCTTGGTTAGGTAGGTAGGTCTTCTAAATGTGCCCCCCCTTTTTAAAAACTCTTAAGTAGCTGCTACATAATATCTCAAGAATTTTTTCAGGGTAGAATAATAATCATTTGCCAAATCTATATTAATAGTGGAAGGCTGATCATGGACCAGCGTCAGGACTTCTGGGTCATAGATTGCACAGTAAATAAAATTGGAGGAAAAGCCTTACGAATAGAGGCCAGGGATGGCTCCAAATGATATCATTTATAATATTTGTGTCTCTTATGATTCCCTGTTTGTGTGCAAATACTGCTGGTGTTTCATAGTCCACATTCCTCCCTGCCTCCAACATACACACACTCTCTTTCTCTCAAGTTGAATGAAGTGTTTTTTCATCAAAAAAATTTTTCATTCAGATCTTCACTTTCAAAACAGTCGCTTTCTTGGGATGATTTAATTTATTCCTTTTAGTTCAAAGAAAATGTCAAACAATGAGGCCCTGTACACTTTTACATGATGCTTTTGGAACTGAAGCACAATATTAGTGAATATTTACTAGTGCGAGAAGAATCTAGAGACTGTCATTTATAAATTAGTTTTTCCTATTACAAATGTATTCAGTTATTGAAATCAAAAACAGTAACTGAAATCTTCAGACTGAAGTGATGCGTTTTTGTGTTGAAACTGCCAGTGAAATATTTTATGTAAATGAGCTGGCTACACTTTAATTATTCATGAGTTAAACAATAGGACATAATATTAACTGATTTAAATTGTCATTTTAGTTGATAAAATTTTGACTTCAAGGAAGTGAAAATCATTTTCCTGATATAGGGAACTCTGTTTCTTTCAGAAGGTCTAGAAAAGGGCACTTACCTACGGTGAGAAAATCGTAACTTCAGCATACAAACTGTTTTAACTAGGGCTGTCGATTAATTGCAGTTAACTCACGTGATGAATCGCACTGTTAAACAGTAGAATACCAATTGAAATTTATTAAATATTTTGATGGTTTTTCTACATTTTCAAATATTTTATTTCTATTACAACACTGAATACAAAGTGCATAGTGTTCACTTTATATTATTATTTTTATTACAAATATTTACACTGTAAAAATGCTGAAAAATACTATTTATTTTGTTTAATTCACCTCATACAAGTACTGTAGTGCAATCTCTATAATGAAAGTGCAATTTACAAATGTCGATTTTTTGTTACATATCTGCACTCAAAAACAAAACAACTTAAAACTTTAGAGCCTACATGTCCTACAAGATTCTTGTTCAGCCAATTGCTAAGACAGACATTTACGTGAGATAATGCTGCCCTCTTCTTATTTACAGTGTCACCTGAAAATGAGAACAGGTGTTCGCATTGCATTGTAGTAGCCGGCATTGCTCGATATTTACGTGCCAGATATGCTAAAAATTTGTATACGCCTTCATGTTTTCGCCACCATTCCAGAGGACATGCTTCCATGCTGATGATGCATGTTTAAAAAAAATGCATTAATTAAATTGTGACTGAACTCCTTGGGGAGAATTGTATGTGTCCTGCTCTTTTTTACCTGCATTCTGCCATATATTTCATGTTATAGCAGTCTCGGATGACAACCCAGCACATGTTGTTCAATTTAAGAACACTTTCACTGTAGATTTGACAAAATGCAAAGAAGGTACCAACATGAGATTTCTAAAGAGAGCTACAGCACTTGACTCAAGGTTTAAGAATCTGAAGTGTCTTCCAAAATCTGAGAGGGACGAGGTGTGGAGAAGGTTTTGAGAAGTCTGAAAAGAGCAACACTGATGCAGAAACTACAGAACCTGAACCAACAATAAAGAAAATCCAACCTTTTGTTGGTGGCATCTGACCATCTGGGGGATTTATTGTCCTAAAGTTATATGAATAAATATGCCTTTTTATGAGTAGCCATTGACTTGTGAACTTTGGAATTTAAAATACAGTTTATCTTCAAACAGTCTTTCATGAAGTCATAGATTTTTAAAGCCAGAAAGGCCCCTTATGATTATCTAGTCTGACCTCCTGCGTAACACAAGTTTATAGACCTTTACCCAAGAATGCTCTGATTCAGTGACGATAATATGTGGTTGTACTAGAGCATATCTTTTAAAAATACATCCAATCTTAAGGACTCTAAATGATGGAGAAACTACCATATCACTTGGTACATTGGACCAATGGTTAATCGCTCTCACAGTTAAAAAGCTGTGTCTTATTTCTAGTTTTAATGTTTGTAGCTTTGACTTCCGGACATTGGCTGTTGTTTCTTTGTTTGTGAGATTAAAGAGGCCTGTGTAAGTATTTATAGACCGTGATCAGGTGGAATTCAGTGGACCATTTTCATAACTCCATTAGGATGTCTGTTTTTTGTTTTTGCTTTTAAAAATCAGGAGATCTTTTAAACTCACCTGACTATATAATATTGGTTGAGACAGATTAATTGGATCAAAAGCAGTTTTCTTCCTGCTGACTTTTAAATAGGCGATGGCACTAAAAATGGCATTCTCTTCTCTAATACAGACTGCATTTTTAGTTTGTAGAGAGAAACTATTTTACAATGGGTTGAAAAAGTGACCTCCACTGGAAAATAATATGAGGACATTATCATACCATAATCTCTTGTGACAAAGTTCCTCCTCTACCTTGGTGGATCTTGCGCTTATTGGCGGATTTGCTCGCCTCAGAGATTCACGGCAGCCCTCAGTTTGGCCGTTTTCATGAACCCACAGTCCAGGTCAACTCCTCCTGTGTCTGACCAGGAGTTGGGAGGTTTGGGGGGAACCCGGGCCTGTCCTCTACTCCGGGTTCCAGCCCAGGGCCCTGTGGAATGCAGCTGTCTAGAGTGCCTCCTGGAACAGCTGTGAGTCAGCTACAACTCCCTGGGCTACTTCCCCACGGCCTCCTCCCAACACCACCTTTATCCTCACCATAGGACCTTCCTCCTGGTGTCTGATAATGCTTGTACTCCTCAGTCCTCCAGCAGTCTGCGTTCTCACTCTCAGCTCCTAGTACCTCTTGCTCCCAGCTCCGCACAAGCACACCACAAACTGAAGTGAGCTCCTTTTTAAACCTAGGTGCCCTGGTTAGCCTGCCTTAATTGATTCTAGCAGCTTCTTGATTAGCTGCAGATGTTTTAATCAGCCTGTCTGCCTTAATTGTTTCCAGAAAGTTTCTGATTGTTCTGGAACCTTCCCTGTTACCTTACCCAGGGAAAAGGGACCTACTTAACCTAGGGCTAATATATCTGCCTTCTATCACTCTCCTGTAGCCATCTGGCCCGACCCTGTTACACTCTATATATTATAGTAGAATATATGCTGTGTTTGTTTATATATATATATATATATATATATATATATATATATACACACACACACACACAGGTGCACACTGTATGTGATTTGTGAAAAATGTAGGTCTGAATTTCTAAAATGTCATGTTTTCTACTGTATATATCACCTAAACAGAGTAAACAAGGTTTATGATAGTACTTGAAAGATGGCTTGCCTGTTAAAATTATATTTTTCTGTCTGCTGCTATGTGATAAAAAATAGGACTTACTCTGTAGCTTACAATTTAGGAATAAAGTGACACTTTATGTTCCAAATTATATATATCAAGTCTAAAAGAAGCTTTAATTTACTTTGCTGGCACTGTCCCACTTCAGTGAACTACAGGTTTTGAATATTTGTTCCACCTCTCCAACTTTGACATAGGTGCTACAGTATCTACTGTATATTGGAAAAGTGGGGAGGCATAACATATCAACAGATGTGGAAGTGGTGTGCTGAAACCACAGGGAAAAGAAACACTTGGGATATTTGCCCCTGAAGTCTTAAGTAGTTGGTGCCTGGGTTCTAGATACACTGTTGCAGAGACTTTAAAAAAAAAAATAAATCCAGCAACTACAGGAGGAAACAACTGGATAATTGTCTGACATGCCTAAAACTGATTCCAACACTTTTGGTGAATGTGAGCAAAGATTAGAGTGCCAGGATTACAGATCCTACAAATCCTCTGCTCCGTTTTACAGAAGGATCAGGCAATCTATGTATTCAGATAATCTATATCACTTCAGTTTAATATCTTTCAGCTGTACTCTACTTTATGGGCAGATCAGAAGCTGTTGTGAACTATCAATCTGACCTGTCTCATTTGTTTTGGAAACCTGTTTAGCCTATAGGATGTTTTATTCTCTCAAACTACACTTAAAAACAAACAGAATCCAAACAGAAAGCCTCCGGTGATAACACTGAATTGTTCACAAGGCTAGCTGCCTGTGCTGGAAGCTAAGGCAGCGGAGTCTGGGCAGCTGCAGACATATCTAACCTGACTCTGCTTGGGTGGTCCAGTAGCACTGGCAGCCTGCATGTCTCATTAGGACTCTTCAACCCTTTATACATACATACATACTGATGCTGATGCCAGCAGATCCCTTGGCTCACCCAGGATGGGGATGCTGGGCTGGACTATCCAGAAAAAGAAGGCATAGCAGATTGTTTCTCAATTCCTTTATCAAGAGTTAAGAGGATAATGTAGCCTCTGAAAATGTGCCTTTTCTAGTCCATAGTCTGTTGTTTGCTTTCAAAACATGCCTCTCAAGCTGAGCTGTGTAATTTAACAAAGAGCATTTCCCTTTTCTACAGTATATTATTTGCATGCATTATGGGCCCAGACCTGTGCCTGCAAGTCATCTTGTTGATTTTAGGGAGAACAGGATCAGGGCTTAACAACATATATGCACTATCTATATCTAGTACAGTAGTTGAGCCATGGTTTTATTGTCTATGTATTGTGTGAGATTTTGTAAAGTGTGGGTTCCCTGAGCATCCTCTTAGTATAAATCACTCAGGATTTCCAAAATTCAGTGAGAATTTTTGTGCTTCCTTGAGCACAGGCCTCTACCAGGAATGGGTGGGGGAACTTCACCAGTCACTGAAAAATATTAAGATTCAACTCCACAAACTGTTTTCAGCTCAGCCCTCCTTTAAAATGCTATGGTTTCTAGTGCTTTAAAATATATTAATATGCGTCCCTTACTGTAATGCATAATATCTTGATTTAAATGTAGGATTTTATATTCTTCAGACCTTAAAATAATTTTCCAAATCACAACTATTTGCACCTGTCATATTTGTAATAGCTAAAAATATTCCTTTTGTCACTGAATGAGAAATAGGCCTCTGGTAACATTTTCAAAAGCATCAAAGTGAATTAAGTATTTGGGAGCCTAAGTCCCATTGACTCTGACAATTTTGAAAATGGGACTTCAGCTCCTAAGTCACATAGGCACTTTTGAAAATTGTATATTTAAGCTGCAAAGTTCAGATTGAAAGCTCCACTACCATTATAACATGGGGGAGCAGGAGGGTGTTCAGCTGGGGCCAATCTCTGCTTTAAATCATGGGTTTTAAATTTGATATTCCAATGGGAATCAATCCTATACTACACAGATATTAAAAAATACAATGTTATGTTTTCTTCTATAGCCCTTCCTGATAACCTCCTGTAGCATCAAAGATCAGAAAAAATATTTTTTCCTTGACCCTCTCTCTAATTAGAATTTCACTTTTCAAAAATCACTTGCAGGGAAAGAATATATATAGTAGTCATTTAGAATGTCATCCAAATCACTCTACAGAATTATTTCCTTGAAAGTCATTGTTGTCCATTAACGTGCACCCACGCAGACCTAAATTGTTTCAGGTTTCAAAACAATTACAACATTAAGGCAAGAACTGTACAACTACTAAAGTAGGTGTTGGAAGGGCCAAGTCCTGCTGGCATTGTAAAAAAGGTAGATATTTTAGAGGTTAGTCAGTACTTTCACTAATCGTTTTAGTTAAAATTCCCAGAATGATCATACAACTTACATATTTTGTCAACATATGCCAAAAATGACAATCAGCTGATGATATGTCTAACTGATTATTTTGTACATGAGAGACAGTGAGCGAGCCTTTAATTTTTTTTTTCCTGCATAAGGATGATTCTGTCTGTTTTTTGTCTAGGAGTAAAATAATAATAACCAGTACTGTAGTTAACACTTTACTTTTGTTTTCTCAAACAGTATTCATGGCTAAATTAATATTTTTATATTGTATCTTTGTTTTCTATATGAGCTCATATATTTAATATTAACTCTTGTAATGTGTTGGCATGAAGTACAGTGCATACAGATGTAATGCGTTTTGTGCATGAGTTGTCTATTTATTTTAATGCTTCTGGATGGTGATTAATATATTTGTCACCCCTTAAAACGACATTGTTGAAGGGGCCAGTAAAACTTTTACTGAAGACAATAGAAATATTTCTATTTTCTATAACTAGAGTTGGATTAGGTCCTCGATTGACTGCCTGGATCAAAATTTAACTTTTTTCTTCTTTATTTGCAGTTCATGATAATTTATCTTTTTTTTTTTCAGGGAGAGCAACTAGAGGATTCCATTCAATCCTATAATCTGATTCTGTGAAAGTCCATACATGTTTTCCTAGCATCCGTGCTCTGTTTTGTAGCACAAATACAGACACAAAATGAAAAGCTAATAGTCCAATACTCATAACTAAACCAGCAATACACACAGCCAGGCATGTGAGAGAAGCCAACAAATTTAGATAAGTAAATTTATTTATTAAATGTCTGAGATGTATTCAGTGAATAATTGAAAGAAAATAAATGAAACTATTTGTAAATGCCCCTTATTGGGATAAGTTCCAGTATTTTTATGATGTTTTTTACAGCATCTTTTTGTTTGGTGGCCCAGAATATCATATTTTTGTATCTATTAAAAAGATGATACCACACATTTTGATAGCATGTTATCTATGTTAGTTAGGTGACTTTTTATTAAAGATATGTTAGTGCAAGGGTCATTAATGTTAACATTCCTTTTGGGACTGGAATACTTAAATTTTTTAATTGGTAGATATAAATTAGTTAAAAGTAAGTAGTCTGAAGAACACTACAAAGATCATTCTTCCCTGCCCCCACACATGGTATGTTATGACACTAGCAGGTGCTCTCCTTTGTACTTGGAGGGTGAAAGCTGATTTTATCCCTTTGTAACCTTTCTGCCAGGTGGAGTCGGCAGCAACCGAGGCCGGGTTCAATATCTTGGGGTTTCTTTTCAACAACACAACACAGAACTGGCTTGAGCCCCAACCCAGTAACCTGGGAAAATTACACACCACCCCTGGGTGCCTGTAAGAGGCAATAGTTTTCCACTGGCAAGCACAGAGTCTGAGTGTAGAAAAGAAACTTTTAATGAAAGGAGGGAAGTCACCCAACATTAATTAGGGAAAATGCCACAAGGAGGATTCATAATCATAAAACTGTGAGCAGGACGCCCACCCCAGAGTGCATGGGGCAGTTTCTTATGCCTCATGTTCTTGAGTTCTGCAACCAGAAGTTCCTTTACTGTGCCCCTCTCTGCTCTCTCACCACACCCCACAGTGGTCTTTGTCAATGAGGACCCAGGATTTAGAAGTGCCTCTGGGTGAGTTCACCTCCCACCCAGGGAAAAAGACACCTGACTTGCTCCGCTATCTGAGCCTTTGCTCTGGCTGGTCTCACCGCCAGGCGCTGTTCCGGAGCAGTATTTACAAATAGTTTCATTTATTTTCTTTTAATTGTTCAGTGAGTACATCTCAGACATTTAATAAATAAATTTGCTTATCTAAATGTGTTGGCGTCTCTCACATGCCTGGCTGGGTGTATTGCTGGTTTAGTTATGAGTATTGGACTATTAGCTTTTCATTTTGTGTCACCGTTCCGCTCCACTGGTGGCCTCACCAGCTGCTCATTAGTCGTTGTCTTCTGCCACTGCCTCTCTGCTGTGACCTCTACAGATCAGTCTGTTGAGGTTCTACCCAACTCTTAGTGAGTGTCAGCTCTTAATGGGGGAACCTCAAGCTGGGTGGATTTCAGCTCTAGTGAGCATTTAACAAAACAAAAGACTCCTAATGGAGCCTATTTAGCTCTCTCTTTGAACAATGGGGAGGGGCAGGTTAAACCAGTTAAGAGACCCTTAGGTAGAGTCCACACCTCCTGGCAGAGACATCTGTCACTATCCCCTCTTACTTTCACAGGGCTCTGCATTCAGTACTAAAGAGATTTGTAACCCAGCACCACTCAAAGTCAATGACTTTGGGCAACACAGTTCTATCTGCTGGATATCTAAGCAGAGTAGGTGCGTTCTTGTAAATACAGTTTGCTCCTGAAGTCTCTTCCCCCTCCCAGCTAGCTGTCAGGGGAGGGCTCATTCAGACCCTGCTTACACCTTCATAGCATGGACTTCAGATCCTGTACAGTCAAAAAACATGGTGGATGACGTGTGCCCATATTCTTCATAGTTGGTTTGCTACTTCCCCCAATAATAGCCTGATCCTCCATCCATTGAAGTCAATAGCAAAGCTCCTTTTTACTTCAGTGATGCAGGGGCAGGTCCCCAAATCCCTGTTCTTTTTTCCTATGTGCACTTTGTGGTTGCATCACAGCACCTGACTAATTACTGAGAGAGGTAAAACTGTACTGCTAATGGAAACCAGGATGATAATGTGCATATGTTTCCTTTCCTTCAGTCCACAGAATTAAGAACATCATTTAAATTACTCTAATGTGTTCTTAAACTCTGGTCTCTTGTTTGCCTAGGGATAGGGTTGCCAGGTGTCCGGTTTTCAACTGGAACGCCCGGTCTAAAAGGGACCCTGGCAGCTCTGGTCAGCACCAATGACTGGGCCGTTAACAGTCCGGTCGG
The DNA here is from genome assembly GCF_965140295.1 of Lepidochelys olivacea. NCBI lineage: Eukaryota > Metazoa > Chordata > Testudines > Cheloniidae > Lepidochelys > Lepidochelys olivacea. The sequence continues at coordinate 198,950,814 of NC_140413.1, read as the reverse complement.
TGGTGCAGCGGGGCTAAGGCAGGCTCTTAGCAGCTTCCGGGAGCAGCGGCATTTCCCCGCTCCGGCTCCTACGCGTAGGGGTAGCCAAAGAGCTCCACACGCTGCCCCCGCCCCAACCGCAGGAACCACAGCGACTGTGGATGGGGCAGTGCACACCGCACAGAGCCGCCTGGCTGTGCCTCCTCGTAGGAGCCGGAGAGGGGACATGCTGCTGGTTCTGGGAACTGCTTGAGGTAAGTGCCGCCTGAAGCCTGCACCCCTGATGCCCTCCTGCGCCCCAGCCCACTGCCTCAGCCCTGAACCCCTCAATCCCAGCCCGGAGCATCCTCCTATACCCCAAACCTCTCATATCCAGCCACACCCCAGAGCCCGCACCCCCAGCCAGAGCCCTCACTGCCCCCCCCCCGCACTTCAACCCCTTGTCCCTGCCCTGATCCCTTCCCACCCTTCTAACCCCTCAGTCCCAGCGTGAAGCATACTCCTACAACCCAAATCCCTCATCCCCGGCCCGATCCCAGAGCCTGTACCCCCAGCCGGAGCCCTCATCCCATCTTGCATCCCAACCCACTGCCTCAGCCCAGAGCCCCCTCCTGCACCCTGAACTCCTCATTTCTGGCTCCACCCCAGAGCCTGCACCCTCAGCTGGAGCCCTCACCCTCTCCTGTACCCCAATCCCCTGAGCCAGCCCAGTGAAAATGAATGAGTGAGTGGGGGGGGGAAGAGTGAGCAACGGGGGCGGGGGGATGGAGTGAGCAGGGGGCAGGGCCACGGAGGAGGGGTGGGGCAAAGATGTTCAGTTTTGTGCAAGTAGAAAGTTGGCAACCCTGCCTGGGGAAGCTTTCTCCACCAATCTCAGGCCTACCCAGTAAGGCTCACATCATATTTATTGTGTTGGAGGTTTTAAGCAGACAATTTTTGTTGTTAATGTATGGAAATAATGTGACTTGCCTATGGTAAATATTAAAGGTTTATGTGTCCTAATGTCTAGTAAACCTTGGAATATGAATTTTATATACATTATAAACACACACACGGTAATGTTTCTAACTTTATTATACTAATTTGGGACTGGATTCACTCCAATGTTTCAGCTAAGTGGGAACACGATCCTGAACTATTTATAGAGTTCTGCATTTTCACATATTAATTCAGGTCCAGATTAACTCACTCTGCTCAGCATTTAATGCAAACTTCAGCAATTAAGCTCTCCCCCGTGGCATTTTACCACTTGGTGTCATGCTGCATTGCAGTTTTCATAATCTCCTTACCTTGTTAGATGGCAACTGTTTCATTACATAAATGTTGTAAATGAAGAAAATTGTCATAACGTGGTGTAACTCAATAAAATCTTGATCTGTAGTTAAGTCAAGCTTATCAAAGTGAAGGCAGAGGGTCTAAACTTCACTAGGAAGTAATTTAATCAATATATTTTCTATCATGTGTTTACACTGTCACTGAAGGCTTGTCTCCACTCACCGTGGATTGACGCTGCAGCGATCAATCCACCAGGGGTCGAATTAGCGGGTCTAGTGAAGACCCACTAAATCAACTGTCCATCGCTCTCCCATCGACTGCAGTACTCCACTGGAACGAGAAGCATAAGGTAAGTCAATGGGAGAGTTTCTCCCGTCGACCAGGCACGGTGTAGAAACTGCAATAAGTCGACCTGAGATATGTTGACTCTACGTTATTCACGTAGCTGGAGTTGCGTAATTTAGGTCGACTTAACCCCGTAGTGTAGACCTGTCCTGAGTCTAACTGATTTGTGAGTATGACTCCATGATGAAGTTCACATGTTAATTTACAGTTGTGAAGTTCTGCAAAGGACTTCAATTTAACAAGCGTTAAGACAAATAATTTTAAGTATAAATGCTGAATATTTAGAGAGGTAGCACGATTCTACAATGTTAGTGTGTGCCAGTCCCACCATATTTTTATTGTGGTAAACTTAATTTAGAACTGCATTGTAAAAGTTGAAGCATATTTTGTCTTGAAATTTTAAAATGAATTTAAACATTTCGTTCTTAATCTGTGAATCAGATGTTTGTTTTTGATGTTACGTATTATAACGCCGTATAATGGTGGCAATAAGTGCACTAGGGTATGTGTATTAAACTCATTCGTTGGTAAGGACCAAATTGCTCCAGGGCAAGACTATTTTGTATCCCACCCATAATCCACAATAGATTGCTCGTTGTTTTCAACAGGAGTTTGACACAGATAAAGAGGGGAAAATCTGATCTTTAAATAGTAACCAAACTATTAACCTGAACTTGCAAACACTTAAGCATATGTTTAATGATTGCAAATGGATAATTTGCACACTCAGAGTAATTCAGTGGGAACATTTTATGAATCTGTTATGAAGACCACCAGAATTTTTGTTCCTCTCCTCTCCAATTTTCAGTGTTTCCCTTCCCAGTCTCTGTGTATGTCTCTAGTTGTCTTTCTCTACATTTCTCTTTGGGTCAAATTTCCAGTTAATTCCTAAGGACCAGATTTTTAAAGATATTCAGGTGTTACTGCACTCAATGTTGCAAAACCTAACTATTTTAGGATCCTGTATCTCATTTTCAAAGGTTTTCAGGCATTTTGGAGTCTAAATCCCATCAACAGACACCTACATGTCCAAATCCCATTGGAAAATGCGATTTAGGCTTCTAAATCAATTAGTCATTGCAATATTGAGTACAGCAATGTCTAAATACCTGTAAAAATCTGGCTAATTGTCTTAGTAAGAATGAGACAACTTTCTAAGTTCCATTTTGAGAATGGGCTTCTAAATCTCTTTAGGCACACTTGAAAATCCCACCCTTTGTCTCATTCAATATCTCTACAATCTCCTTTTTAATTGTATTTCTAACTTCTTTATTTTCTCATAATTTATTTTCCTTTTCTAAGAAAAAAGTACTCTTTCCTTTTCTTAGTGACATTCTTCTGTTCCCCCGCCCCTCTTCTATTTTTCCCTCCCTTGTTGTTTTTTGTTTTCCTATCGTTTTTGTAGCCTTCACTGCCGAGGCTTCATAATGAAGAATAGTGAATCCCCACTTCCCCATTTTCCTCTCATTCTGTTTTTTGCCCAAGCCTATGCCTTGTATTTTTGTACTCTGATCTGCTCCTTCTTGTATTTTTGGTCTCTGGTCTGCTGCAGAAGTGGTTTTACACACCAAAGGGGCTGCACAAAGGCATTGGTAAACACTCAAATGAGTTTCCTTCAGCAGCCTTTCCATGTGTAAAGCACACAGAGCCTGCTGCAAAGAGGAAATTACTTGGCTACTCTCAGCTTCTCTTTGCAGCAGACACCATGTCCAAAGTGCTGGTGTGTTGGCAGCGCTGAACTGCACTGCAATCTTAAAGTGACATGAGGGCCAGTGAATTCATCATGTGGGCCAGGAGTTTGGCATCCTTGTTTCGGGGATTCTAGGTAATACTTTTTTTTAAAAATAGCTTAACTTATACTGGATACTAATTTGTTAGCTTCATTCTAAAACAAAACCTATTCCTTTACTGCCTGTAACTGAAATGTTTGGCACTGATCCTTTGTATAGACAAAGTAACATCTTTAATGTGCTGAGAAGTGTTAGAAAATATGTATAGAAATTAACATTAATGCTAAATCTTTAAACTTCACCATAACAATCTAAACAGACATTCTTTAGTCAGATGATATGTCCACCATCCTATTACCATGCTGAAATATTGATATACCCAGGATAGATACTTGGTAGTTTTCAGATGGGGAAGGTCAGAGTCACTTTTTAACCCACCAGTACCTTTTCCCATCATTGTAAGCTTCCTTCCCTCTCACACACATCTGTGTATTAGAATCCCATCTACTCCCCAAAAATTCGAGTTATCAATACATGAACAAGCATATCAGCAGTAGTAAAATTTGCATGGTAATTTTTAAGCGCCTGAACTTGTACACAAAGCTGACCCTAAATTCACTAGCATTTCAAACAAAGACATAACATGGTTCTTCATGAAATGTTCTTTGTTCCTTTCTTTCCAGCTAATCGTCCAGCAGTATCCCCTATTTGTATTTTTCTGATGGCTTAGTCTTCTGCAGTGGTTCCCTTTTTAGACTCATAGACTTTAAGGCCAGAGGAGAGACTTTAAGGGACCATTATGATCATCTAGTCTGACCTCCTGCACGTTGCAAGCCACAGAACCTTATTCACCCACTCCTGTAGTAGACCCCTAACCTCTGGCTGAGTTACTGAAGTCTTCAAATCCTGATTTGAAGACTTCAAGTTACAGAGAATCCACGATTTATTCTTATTTAAATCTGCAAATGACCTGTGACCCATGCTGCAGATGTAACACCGACAGACCCCAGTAGGCAGACCCCATGAGGCCCTTAGCTTAGGCTGTAGAAGACTCATTAATCTCTAAGTGGTTTCGGTGCCACTAGAAAGGACAGAACAGCATACACAGAAGATGTGTGGGTTACACTGAGGAAGGCAGCCCCCCGAGGGTCTCTGCCAATCTGACCTGAGGGAAAATTCCTTCCCGACTCCAAACATGGTGATCAGTTAGACCCTGAGCATATGGGCAAGACCCACCAGGAAGATACCTGGGAAAGAATTCTCTGTAGTAACTCAGAGCCCTCCCCATCTAGAGTGCCATCCCCACTTGTTGAAACCTTTGTCTAATTTCAAGCCTAAACTGGTTAATGGCCAGTTTATATCCATTTGTTCTTGTACCAACAATGATGCTTAACTTAAATAACTCCCCCTCCTGCTTGGTATTTATCGTAGAGATCAATCACATCTGCCCTCAGCCTTCACTTGGATAGGCTAAACAAGCCAAGATCTTTGAGTCTCCTTTCGTAAGGTAGGTTTTCTGTTGCTCTGATCATCCTTATAGTCCTCCTATGCACCTGTTTCAGTTTGAATTCATCTTTCGTAAACATGGGAGATCAGAACTGCAGTGTTCCAGAAGAGGTCTCACCAGTGCAATGTATAATATTACTGACACTTCCCTGTCTCTAACGGAAATACTTTGCCAGATGCATCCTAGGGTTGCTTTAGCTTTTTTCACAGCCACATCACATTTACTTCCCCTGGGACTCTTTCGTATATTTCTGAAGAGATATTTTTTAAAAAAAACTTTGGAATAGACTTAATGCACCAAATGGCAGATATTTTTAAAAAAAGACTTCCTAGCTGAGGATAACTCCAAACCAACAAGATCTTCAAGTTTACACACTGCAAATTATACAAATAAACACCATTCAATAGACACTATATAATAAATACTATTCAATAGGTTTTTAGAACAGAGTATAACTATTTCAGTGAAGTGCAGCATAATATATTTTTTTGCCGCCTTACTGTTAATGGGAGGAAAAAACCAGATGGATTCCCCAGTCTTTCATCCCATAGGTTTTATTATAAGTTCAGGAGGAAGATTTTTGTGGGAGTCCCATGTTAAAATAGCGGCAGCACGTGCAAGAATTATGCTAATTTATTCATTGTTGTGCTACTTGAATTACTTCAGTTTTTGCATATTTGTTTTCACTCGAGGTGTATCTTATAATTTTCTGAACATATTCATTCATAAAGCTGGATAACTATTTGTTCCTCAGTTAGTTCCTGGTGCTCTGGGTGGGAAGGTGGGAGAAATACTTATTTCAGTTTCATATCATGGTATGGATGGCCTAACAGGATTTCAGAAATTTATGGCCTTTATCATCTGAAGTTCTGCTCTTTCTTAGCGTTAGAATAGGTTGACTGCCGAGCTCTGCATTATTGTGCTCTACTTGAGCTGTTTGGAATATTACTTTGAGAATTGGAAAGGCTCAGGGGTGCTAAAACTGATTATGAAATTTTTCTTTGCTTGACAAGATGAGCAGGTCCATGTGAAGTATAAGGCACTTCTGTGGATTGACTGCAGACAGGTTTCAATCACAGAATCATGTTGTGTTTCACTAATTTTTGAGGTGGGACTCAAGCAAAATTGGGTTTCAGGAGAACAATTGCAGCCCAATCAAATCCTCAGATTCAATTTTATGACTCTTTTTTTGTTAAAGAGATCTTTCAGTAGTTTAATGTCTCAGAGAGTGTTTTTCCATAAACTTGGTGTGGAATTGTTTTCTTGAGAATCAGTATAAAATGTGGCAAAGGGTGAAAATAACAAATGGCCAAAAATTTAGATAATGACTTTAAAAGGTGAAAAAGTCATTTATGTTAATCCCTGTGTTGTACCTTTGCAGTTTATTCCCTGTTCGAAAGTATTCGCCTCCTTCAGTATATGTTCAACAACGTTTTTTCATGTGTTAAGATGCAGTGGAAACTTAGTAGCACATACTTTGATAAATTTGAAACCTGGAAATTGCAATAAGAATGTTTTATTTTGCAAAGTATCTGGTAATAGTATGGACAGTAGTGCACTGATCTGGGGCAGAATGTGTGCATATGATGGGAGGATTTCCATTCCAGGAGCACAAACACACACCAGGCTCCATAGCATTTGTTTAGATGTTATGCCCACTTCCTCACGGGCTCTTTGGGAGCACTGTATCAGTGCTATGCAGAAGTTGGGATGAGAGTGTGCGGTCATATGCTCTGCCATGTCAGTTGGCAAATACCATCATGTTACACACATTTGGTTCTACCTCTTTCCTCCATCCCATGACAATGATTCTGAAACTCGCTTTCACAAAAGTGCACCACCCAGTATTTGCTAATTAGCCAGTTCAACTGTAATTAAAACAAAAACAAATGCTACTACTACTGGAGTTTGCTAATATTACTAAAGCAGATTTTCCATGTTCCTGTCTGAAATCACACTGCCTATTACATATGCTCTCTGATCTGAATCTCCCCTTCACCTCCCCAGAGCACATTGCACATATTGTTTGCTATTCACCAAATATTTCTTTTTGCATTGTCCTGTCTTTGATGATCAATAATAGATTGTTAATCTTTATATGTGTAAAAATATTAGCATCCTAAATTAGCTGTGAACATCAGGCTGAAAAATCCAAAAGAAAAAATTCATTAGAATCACATATTCATGAATCGGGTCCCCCTAACTCATGAGACTTTAATAGCTGATAATTGTTGCGTGGTTCTTATTTGCCTTCTGCTTTCTGAATCTTTAAGCTACACTCAGAACAGAAACTGGGAGGTTTTTTCTTCTAAAGAAAAGGAGACCAAATATTTCAAGATGTGCAATTAAAATCATGAGAACTGACAACACAGTGATAGGTAGGGTTACTTCTAGTTTACGCTAATCTTCCCTAATGTTTGTGTTATCTGCAAATTTTATCAGTGATGATACTGTTTTCTGCTAGGATCCTTCTAGTCTAGGGCTAAGGACCAATCCCTGCATGACCTCACTGACAAAAGGCCTGCTTGATGATGATTCCCCATTTACATTTTGAGACCTATCAATTAGCCAGTTTTTCATCCATTTTATATTTGTCGTGTTAATTTTATATCATTCTAGTTTTTTAATCAAAATGTCATGCTGTACCAAGTCAAACACCTTACAGAAGTTTAAACGTGTTACATCAACACTATTACTTTTATCAACAAAACTTGTAATCTCATTAAAAAAAAGTCAAATTAGTTTCTCTTTCCCATAAACCCATGTTGATTTGCATTAATTACATTACTCTTCCTTTAGTTCTTTAATCGAGCCCTTTATCAGTCTCTCCATTTACTTACCTGGGATTGATGTCAGGCTGACCGGCGTATAAGAACGGGTCATTCTGTTTACTCTTTTTTACAAACGGGTACTGCACTAGCTTTCTTCCAGTCTTCTGGAACTTCCCTTGTGCTGGAAGACTATTGTAAATCAATGTTAATGGTCTAGCGAGCTCCTGAGCCAGGTCTTCAAAAACTCTTGGATGCAAGTTATCTGAAACTGCTGATTTAAAATGAGTTCTGATGCTTCTTTCAGTGATTTAGGGAAGCCCTGCCCTCTCCTTACACATGCAGAGGCATGCTGGTGATTAACAAGGCAGGCATGGGTGTCTGTCCTCATAGGAAGAGCCTATGCAGCTTTTGAGGCCAGGATGTGTGGTTACTGCAACAGTAGGTTGTAAACTAGCCCTTCATTTTTAATAATCAAAGGTAGTAATAGTAACAGTGGGAAGGAAAGACCTGTAGCTTATGTGTATTAATCTGAAACCAGTTTACACAATAGTTTGATATTTTTTGTTAAAACTACATTAATTGTATGGTAAAATGTAGTTCTTTAATACAAAGCAGTTGTTTTTATTTTTAATACATTTGTTAAAGGAAAATTTATGACATTGGTACCGTTCTAAAATTGTTCAAGTGCTCTTCTGGAAGAAGGGATGCAATAAATAAAATTGTTTCATATGCATAGTCTATGCATTTTATAGTATATTGAAAAAAAATTGGACTTAAAAGCTGGGGATTCTATGTTGACTTTTTTCTTAATCTTCTAGTATTGCATGATTTAATGGAAAGCTTTCTCTTCTATCCGTTCTTCCTTTAGCCTTAATAGTATTACAAAATGCTAAGTATGATTACAGTAGAGAAGTCATATGTGTATTATATCATGTAATATTACAATTTTAAATCTCTGTAGCTTCAAGAATTCCTGTACATCTGAGTGCCTCTCAATAACAGAGTGCTTGCCTCACTTTTGAGGATTTAAATTTCAAAATCAGGAAATAGATTTTCTAATTCTGGATGACATCTTCTCTGTTTTATTGTGTTTGTTCATGACCAGTTTTTCATACAATGAGTTTAAAGGAATCCCCTGTGTAGCATTTGAAGTGTTGGCAGTTATGTAGGGTGACCAGACAGTGAGTGTGAAAAATCAGGACGGGGGTGGGGAGCAATAGGAGCCTATGTAAGAAAAAGACCCAAAAATTGGGACTTTCCCTATAATATCGGGACATCTGGTCACCCTACAGTTATGTGAAATAAAAACTCTACTCCCATAGTTTTCTGCAACAGAAATCTTTAAATAGACATAAAAGTCTAAAAGTGTAAATAGATACAGTTACATATACAACTACCCTAACCATGGATCATCAGCCGGGACTGAACATAAGACTGACAATACCAAAACACTTCAGCCAAAGAAGTAACTACATTAACTGGTATCAGTAGCAGGATTTTATTGTGTTCATGGGCCTATCAACTTATCCAGCATGTCACACATACGCTTGTGACCCTGACACCCACTTGCTTTTAGCTCAGTGATAGTTTACTGCAATCTGTGTCTGCAAACACAATTCTAAGTCCTCTTATTTTAAAAATGTAATTCTGTGCTGAAGAGTGAGTCTTATAATGTTATTGTGTGGCAGCTTTTGTATTTATTTGGCCTCCATGATTTCCAGCTTAAATGCATTCTGTGAGGAAATGAGAGAGGTTTGTTCGTTTGTTTTGGTTTGCTAATTGCCAGCTGTACGAACTCAACCTGGAATCTGAGAGTCAAGCTTTGCTCTTTCTGATTCAGCCATCATCACCAGTTATATAAATTCTTGAAGCTAAATAGTGTCCTGACTTGCATCAGTGAAACCTCATAGTGTTCAAATGTTGCCCTCATTGGTACCAGTGGTAAAGATAATTTGTAGAAGGAATGGAATCAGATTCCCTTTCCCATACCTGTGGGCTATTCAGTGCAAATTAATTTTTGTCATGCAAGTAAGTAGGTCTGACTTTGCAGACACATACGGAACAGAGCTTGTGAATAAGAAGGTGCCATTTTTACTTTTCAGAGTGAGATTTATTCACACTTTAATTAATACTTTGAAACACTAAGGGACGTAGTTATGCTGGTATTAAATTCATTGAGCTAATGGGACATGCTCCTTTATAACCGAGAGCAGAATTTGGCCTTAAGATTGGTGTGTTGCAGACCCCTACTTTCTTTCTCTCTCCCCTCAACATGGATATTTCTGCATTGCCATACAACATGTTATGCCAGAAATTACACCACATCAGAGAAATATTTTGAGTAGTGTCTCAGTCCAGCTCCCAGTGAGCATGAGTGTCCATGAAAAAAGCCATTATCACAATTGTTTACAGCATTGTCAGCAGTATCATCAGAATGGGTCAGGACTAAATAAGAATGGAGATAATCACTCTTTCATCCAAGGAGATATTAGTCCTACCCACCTGTCACGAGCGGAAGAATTACAAGTAAATTAATTAGTTCCATTGCTCGAGGTCCTAGAGCTGGGATGTCATACAATAAGTGATTCAGTGATGTCAGACTTGATGACATTGGGCAAAGTTACATTTTTACGGTTAATTTACAGTTGGTTGCTAAATGACCCTGTGCTCCACCCTCTTTGGGAAATTCAGTATGTGAGTACATGACTTCTGCGTTTTGGGAAGAGATTTGCCAGTATCTTTCAGGAGGTTGTTTGAGTCAGTGCAGTAATACTATTTTAGAATAAAGGACAATATTCATTTTAGAAAAAAAGCCTTCTTGTCCCCATTTCTTGTTATATAGAGGGGGATATAAGTTAAAATCCTTTACAGTAGCCATTCTGGTGAAAACTGCTGAATTCTGGAATCATAAGTGTAGTCAAAAATAGTACCTATTATAATATAGTAGATTGCTACTTTAAAACCCTCTCTTTCTCTCACTCTAAAGGAATTCCACCAAAGGTAATCATGTTATTCCCAGGTTTCAGAGTAGCAGCTGTGTTAGTCTGTATTCGCAAAAAGAAAAGGAGGACTTGCGGCACCTTAGACACTAACAAATTTATTTGAGCATAAGCTTTCCTGAGCTACAGCTCACTTCATCGGATGCATTCCCATGCTTTTAGCTCCTCATTGCTCTTTCTTTGTTCTGTAAACATGGAGAGTTGGTGTGGTGTTAATTCCTTTATGCTTTGGAAATGTTGAAGCCGTGTGCTGTTATACTTGATCTCTGTTTGGAGTGTTTCATTACTGATGCAATCTTGAGGTGAGCATTATAAAGTGAAGTATTATTCTCATTCTCACTGAAAAGCAGTAGGGAGTCAAACTGCAGACATCCAATGTCAAAGAGAACCTTCTAAATATAAAAAGAAAAGGAGTATCTGTGGCACCTTAGAGACTAACAAATTTATTTGCGCCACAAGTCCTCCTTTTCTTTTTGAGAATACAGACTAACACGGCTGCTACTCTGAAACCTTCTAAATATAATTTTTTGGTGTGAGGGTGAACTGTATTTAAGCTTAGTAAGGCTGTATTTGCAGATCTTGAAGCTTGTGATATAGCAAAAGTAAAATGACAGAAGAATATGCCCTTGTGATGAATGGAATGGATAAAATCTACATGAGCCTTGGGAATAATGGAAATGAGGCACAGTCCAAATGAATGAGACCTTTAAAGGTTGCCTTTGCCTTCACAAAGATTTTTGATACAGTATGAAGCTCGTAACAAATCCTTAAAAAAGCAATTATATAGTACTTGCTCTAGGGTTCAGCATTTCAGTCTGATTGGAGTTTGACAGCTATAGAAATTTTTATTTCCCATTACATCTATTTAGCTAGAATGAAAGAATGTTTTCTTGCTCTTAATACATAGAATATTTGAAATTTAATTTTGGTTTATGTTGTTTTGACATGTCAGATTCATGCATATTGTTGAAAATTAATTATTGTAGTACATATTATATTTTCTGAAGTATTGATTTATCTTTTCCCTTTAGAGAAAGCAGTAAAAATATGTTTTTTTTTCCTTAAATTGAATTTATTTCTTCAGATGAATTAGAGGTATTGGAAAATGCTGCATTACAAGACAATATTTTGAATTGTAATGTACATTGAGTGGATTTTTTTAAAACTAATGTTAAGACTTCTCAGCAGTCTTTTCACACTGAAGAAGTCTTTCATCAGTAGCTGGAAGCATTTTACAATTAGTCATAATGTATCCAATCTCAGCAGAAAGTTTGCACTGAGTCTTCAGGGTTTAGATAACAAGACGATAGGCATTATGCAAAAACCTGAGAGAAGTTAGCAAAGGTATACAAAAAGAAAAGGAGTACTTGTGGCACCTTAGAGACTAACCAATTTATTTGAGCATGAGCTTTCGTGAGCTACAGCGGGAATGATCCAATGCCCATTGAACTCAGTGGGAGTCTTTCAGTTGATTTCAATGGACTTTGGATCAGGCCCTTCAAGAGGTAGTTCTTCATTGCTAAGTGGTCATTTTTGTTGTGGGTTTGCTTTTCTTTGTCTAATAATTTAATTGTCATGGATGTGGGTGTGACTGCAGGATTCTGGTTTTCTGAGGGTTGCAGAGATGAGATTTAGAACAATTTCATTTGAGACATTAGGACAGGGGAATGACCATGCTACTTTAAAAGTACCATTTGTAGTTTAAATGCTGCCTTGCCATAGCGATGATACCTCTTTGAGGACGCATGTTATAACTAAGCTAATGACATCATCTGGGCCCACTGACAACCTCCCTCTCCCTGATATTCAGGGCTGCTTTCTCTATTTATTATAGAACCACAGGGTTAGAAGGGGACCGCAAGGGACATCTACTCTAACCCATCTGTCAAGATGCAGGATTTGTTGTGTCTAAACCATACGGGACAGATGGCTATGCAACCTCATTTTGAAAACCTTCAGTGAAGAAGCTTCCACAACCTCCCTAGGCAGTCTGTTCCATTGTCCTACTGTTCTTACAGTTAGGAAGTTTTTCCTGAGATAACACTATTCGTTATCTTGGAGTGCTTCACGGGATGGTTATTTCTTCCATCCCAGAAAGTTCTTGCTGGGGAAGAAAATGAGAATTGCTGCTGTTTCTTGATTAAAACTAATGCTGTCATGAATCAAATCCGTTGGAGCTATGACTAAAGCTAAATCTTCTCCTGTCATTTTTCTCTTTGTTTCTGTGCAGGCATTTTTCGGGTCATCTCTTATGACTTGCACCAGTCACTGATGACACATTGGTGACTCCTCTTTATCTAGTGTTATTCAGTTATTTTTATATAAATTATGCACATACATTCTGCCTCTCCCCATCCAAATATCATGCTCTTCATTTCTCCTTGTCTACCAGATTTCACTTGTGATTTCTCTTCCTGACACGTGAATGCTCAGAATTTCACAATCACTGGAACGGCAATTAGTAATTTGACAAGGTGCATCAGAATCAAACCAATTGTTTAAATGCATTTTAAATCTGTTTGTAGGCCTTCTGGTATCAGAAATTATTCTGTGTCAGCTCAGTGAATGAGAAAAGTCCCCTAATAATAAAAAGCTAGGCTGAGTAATGTAATAGAAGCCTATTTTGTGTTCACTTTTTTTAAAATGCAGAGCTGTATTTTCCCCTTTCATCTTTGTTTTTCTAAAGGAAAGAAAACAAGTTCCATTCAACAGCACTTAGAAGTTTCTGGTGGGCCACCCCCTCCCCCCCCCCGTTCAATCCTTTTTTGCCTAAGCTTGTACACCTGGGGTCCCTTGAGGCATTTCCAAGTATCTTCTCCATCCATCTCAAGCTGCCTTCATCACGGCAAAAATTCCTTCCTTTTAACCTACAGGACAGATGAATGAACTTCATTTAAAGCTAACTATACACCCCTGCTTCACACAGCAGCTAAGAGAGGTGCTGAGGTAATGAGATACTGACAACCTTTCTGAGGAATAAAATATGTTTTCTTTATGACATGCTCAACCTTTTCTGCCCCAGGGCTTAAAATTTCAAGTCCATTCTTTAATTTAGCTTTCCTGTTTAAGTACATCAAGATGCTGCTAATGGCTCAACAGAGTTGACAATAGACAAGCACAAATCAAGTGTCAGACATCTTTGAAATCCCAGAAAGAGCTGGGGAAAGACAGTTTGATTTATTATGTCAGTGATGATTTTTAAATATAATCTTCTGGCTAATAGAAGATGGGAGAAAAAACGTATCAGGTTGGCTTGCCTCCAATTATTTTCATAAACTCCTTAGTAAAACAAACTCATCTGAAGAAAAAATGTCCTCAGATAGCATTTAATTCTCTTGCCTTTTCTTTAAAGTCTAAACAGAACTATTCAAGTTTTTATCCATCCTCCCCCCACAAAAGACTTAGATAGAATTCATCATTGAGCCATGTTTTGTTTGGTGTAGCCATCTCTCTGTAAATATCCTGTCCCTAGAGGAAATGTTAGGATAGATGATTCATCCGCTAAAGTGTTCTTATGGACAATTGTGTGTGTTATATTTTTCCTCATTCTCTTCCTGTACTATGAGCTTCTTTTGGGCGAGCTATCCGAATGCTGTGAATCATTAAGAAAAATGAGGATACATATTCCAACAAAATTATCATTTTTCAGAAACCTGGGACTCTTTCAGGACTCTTAAACCTGGTTTAAATATTAAGCCATTTGCACTGGACCTATTTCACTGGTTGCTATTTAAGTTATTTGAAAATGTAAAATAATGCATCTATTTTCAGTCAAAATTTATAAATTTTTAATAAGGCAAAGAAGTTCACATTGTTATGGTCAGTGTGTGTTTTATGGCTATTAGGTAAAAGTGATTTTCCATGACATTTTGTTTCTGTATTATATATTCAACTCTTGTGAAAATTAAATATGTTGTACTTAAACTTGGCAGGCAGTGCAGGTTAGCCATTGCAGATGATACACTTTTAAGCTGTTCATATAAATTTAAAATAAGATGGATTTACACGAGTTTCTATCCAAAGCAAGTACAACTTAATCTAATTCCTATTGATCCAAATACATTTAAGATTGGTTTGGAAAATCCTCAAGAACACTGAGCTCTTTTTAAGCTATTTTATTACGCATTATTGTCATGGATAAAAAGCATATCTCCTTTATTTTTAACAGTTTTGACTTGGTCTTATATTTGGTCATGCTGCACATATGAGATGAATAAGCAAAACGAAAATTGGTGATTTAGCATAAAATGAATCTTAGTGAGGTAGCCGTAGGGTCCTGCTCTTGGGTGGAAAACTCCCAATGATGTTTATACCTGCCTGCATGTCTCTGTGCTGACAGTAAATGCCTCCAGCTGCTACTCTCACTTTAAGGACACTTCCATCTCCACTAGGAGCTCATATCTACCCCATTTCTCTCCCTCGCCCGCATCCAGTTAGGCTGACATGCTGATCACATCTAGAGAAACGTCCTCACAGGAGGGAAGGAAGGAAGATAATAAATGGCCAGCCAGCTGCGGGAGTGAGTGGGAGAGAAGATGGAATCAGTTACCAGCACCAGGAGTATTCTCTCCCATGGACTGATGGAGTCTGTTCCTGGAGGTTATTAAAAGGGAAGACTGTAGGATGAAGGCTGTGTTAGAATACAGGACATGGCAGGAGTCCCAAACAAATCTTTGAGTTGATTTGAAGGAAGCTTTAAAGGAAGGGAGCTCCTAATACATTTTTAAATAGCTACAAAATTGACACCCAGCCTAACATATCAAAATACGATGGGATGATAGGACACAATTTAGGTGGTAAATTTGTACCTAAAGTTGGGGATGACACTTTAGCAAGTTATGACCAATGTTGCAGAGGCACAAATATGACATAAATGCACCCAAATGTCTGATTAGATCATATCCTCAAAGCAAAGAGAAATATATATCAGCAATATTAGATTAACAGTATTAGTACAGTGAATTGAATCTCGAAAGACTAAACAAAATTTGTGATGGTCCCTAATTTTGCACATAGATTTATGGTTTTAAATGGATTAAAGTTGTGAGGATTTTTAATTTTATGAAAGAACCTGGCAGAAAGGAGAGTTATGTGAATAGATTTTAGGTAATTTTAATGAGAATTTGAGTCCTTTGCCAAGTTGCACTGCAAAATCCTAAATCACAGATAGTTTGAAGATAGTGAGAATATGCTCTCTAAGATTATTTATAGTATATTTTACAGTATACTTCACATCCAGGGTCTTGCTGTGTTAATGCCAGTTACATTAACAATACCACACAAAAGGCCATTAGTCTTCCATTTATCTTGCATAGCCCTTGGGGCAAGTGCTATCTGACTAGTAGAGCACTGAGAATATTAACACTTAAATAATTGTTAGGGGACATAGCTAACGGGAGCTACAAAGTTGTCACCCTGTTTATGTAATATACAAACTCAATGAAGCTGGGACCTTCTATGGCTGTAGATCTGTGCAGGCAGGTTTTATCTATTCTGCAGTAATAACCGTTACCATCATATTTAAATATTGGCCATTATGTCTTCCATTCCATGAGTTTTGCTTAGGAGTTGGGGAGGGCATATCGGTAGTAAAGATAGGATATAGGCCATAGTTCTTGTCTTGTGTGCGGATGGGTAATGGACTGAAATTATGAGGGTAGCTGGGGCTGGGGCAAGTTTGTCCGCTTGGAAAAGTTGTAAGGAAGACAGTGCAAGTCAAATAAAAGATCTAACTGATACTAGCTGCAGTAAAATTAATGGATGTGAAACAGGAACCAGGGGAAGGGAGGGAGGAGGTGGATCTGGGCTGAAGAGGTTGATTGAGCAGGGATAGGCAAATGATGGTGTGCTATTTAGGACACTTCTTGAGTAAAGAAGTGAAGATATTGCATTACTGCCAATCATTTTATATATTATTTATATTATTTAATTTTTTTATCATTGAATCATTTCTCTAATGGATTTGTTATATTTAAAAGAAGAGCTGGAAGTGCATGTGTGGGTGGAAAGAGATGCTGTGTTTGTCTCATCGTGCCTCATTTGATTTATTCCTATCCCTGGCATTCCCCATTTGTCTCATCCAGATACACTTTCTGCTCCTGTTCCCCTGCTCTGGGAACTACCCTTTAGGCTAGATAGGAGGGCTTTTCTCAGCTTCCTGTCTTTCCTGAGGGAGATGAAACATCTATATCGCTACTCTCCCTGTTAGACGTGTGGCTCTTCCTCTCCTCTTCCGTGCAAACACCAGCTTCTGCTATCCGCCACTCACCCGGACTAAGTGGGGACTGCTCCTATGAATGGTGCAAGCAAAGCTCTGATCAGCACTTATCATAGAATCTGTCAAGGTTCCTCCCCCACTCTGAACTCTAGGGTACAGATGTGGGGACCTGCATGAAAAACCTCCTAAGCTTATCTTTACCAGCTTAGGTCAAAACTTCCCCAAGGTACAAAATTTTACACCCGTTATCCTTGGACTGGCCGCTACCACCACCAAACTAATACTGGTTACTGGGGAAGAGCTGTTTGGACGCGTCCTTCCCCCCAAAATACTTCCCAAAACCTTGCACCCCACTTCCTGGACAAGGTTTGGTAAAAAGCCTCACCAATTTGCCTAGGTGACTACAGACCCAGACCCTTGGATCTTAAGAACAATGAACAATCCTCCCAACACTTGCACCCCCCCTTTCCTGGGAAATGTTGGATAAAAAGCCTCACCAATTTGCATAGGTGACCACAGACCCAAACCCTTGGATCTGAGAACAATGAAAAAGCATTCAGTGTTTTACAAGAAGACTTTTAATAAAAAATAGAAGTAAATAGAAATAAAGAAATCCCCCCTGTAAAATCAGGATGGTAGATATCTTACAGGGTAATTAGATTCAAAAACATAGAGAACCCCTCTAGGCAAAACCTTAAGTTACAAAAAAGATACACAGACAGAAATAGTTATTCTATTCAGCACAATTCTTTTCTCAGCCATTTAAAGAAATCATAATCTAACACATACCTAGCTAGATTACTTACTAAAAGTTCTAAGACTCCATTCCTGTTCTGTCCCTGGCCAAGACGACTACAGACAGACACAGACCCTTTGTTTCTCTCCCTCCTCCCAGCTTTTGAAAGTATCTTGTCTCCTCATTGGTCATTTTGGTCAGGTGCCAGCGAGGTTATCTTTAGCTTCTTAACCCTTTACAGGTGAGAGGAGCTTTCCCCTGGCCAGGAGGGATTTCAAAGGGGTTTACCCTTCCTTTTATATTTATGACAGAATCATAGAATATCAGGGTTGGAAGGGACCTCAGGAGGTCATCTAGTCCAACCCCCTGCTCAAAAGCAGGACCCATACCCCATTAAATCATCCCAGCCAGGGCTTTGTCAAGCCTGACCTTAAAAACGTCTAAGGAAGGAGATTCCACCACCTCCCTAGGCAACGCATTCCAGTGTTTCACCACCCTCCTAGTGAAAAAGTTTTTCCTGATATCCAACCTGAACCTCCCCCACTGCAACTGGAGACCATTACTCCTTGTCCTGTCCTTTTCCACCACTGAGAATAGTCTAGAACCATCCTCTCTGGAACTACCTCTCAGGTAGTTGAAAGCAGCTATCAAATCCCCCCTCATTCTTCTTTTCTGCAAACTAAACAATCCCAGTTCCCTCAGCCTCTCTTCATAACTCATGTGTTCCAGACCCCTAATCATTTTTGTTGCCCTTCGCTGGACTCTCTCCAATTTCTCCACATCCTTCTTGTAGTGTGGGGCCCAAAACAGGACACAGTACTCCAGATGAGGCCTCACCAATGTCGAATAGAGGGGGACGATCACGTCCCTCGATCTGCTCGCTATGCCCCTACTTATACATCCCAAAATGCCGTTGGCCTTCTTGGCAACAAAGGCACACTGCTGGCTCATATCCAGCTTCTCGTCCACTGTCACCCCTAGGTCCTTTTCCGCAGAACTGCTGCCTAGCCATTCGGTCCCTTGTCTGTAGCTGTGCATTGGGTTCTTCCGTCCTAAGTGCAGGACCCTGCACGTATCCTTATTGAACCTCATCAGATTTCTTTTGGCCCAATCCTCCAATTTGTCTAGGTCCCTCTGTATCCTATCCCTGCCCTCCAGTGTATCTACCACTCTTCCCAGTTTAGTATCATCCGCAAATTTGCTGAGAGTGCAATCCACACCATCCTCCAGATCATTTATGAAGATATTGAACAAAACCGGCCCCAGGACCAACCCCTGGGGCACTCCACTTGACACCGGCTGCCAACTAGACATGGAGCCATTGATCACTACCCGTTGATCCCAACAATCTAGCCAACTTTCTACCCACCTTATGGTGCATTCATCCAGCCCATACTTCCTTAACTTGCTGACAAGAATACTGTGGGAGACCGTGTCAAAAGCTTTGCTAAAGTCAAGATACAATACATCCACTGCTTTCCCTTCATGCACAGAACCAGTAATCTCCTCATAGAAGGTGATTAGATTAGTCAGGCATGACCTTCCCTTGGTGAATCCATGCTGACTGTTCCTGATCACTTTCCTCTCATGTAAGTGCTTCAGGATTGATTCGTTGAGGACCTGCTCCATGATTTTTCCGGGGACTGAAGTGAGGCTGACTGGCCTGTAGTTCCCAGGATCCTCCTCCTTCCCTTTTTTAAAGATTGGCACTACATTAGCCTTTTTCCAGTCATCCGGGACTTCCCCCGTTCGCCACGAGTTTTCAAAGATAATGGCCAATGGCTCTGCAATCACAGCCGCCAGTTCCTTTAGCACTCTCGGATGCAACTCATCTGGCCCCATGGACTTGTGCACGTCCAGTTTTTCTAAATAGTCCCTAACCACCTCTTTCTCCACAGAGGGCTGGCCATCTGTTCCCCATGTTGTGATGCCCAGCACAGCAGTCTGGGAGCTGACCTTGTTCGTGAAGACAGAGGCAAAAAAATCATTGAGTACATTAGCTTTTTCCACATCCTCCATCACTAGGTTGCCTCCCTCATTCATTAAGGGGCCCACACTTCCCTTGGCTTTCTTCTTGTTGCCAACATACCTGAAGAAACCCTTCTTGTTACTCTTAACATCTCTCGCTAGCTGCAGCTCCAGGTGCTATTTGGCCCTCCTAATTTCATTCCTACATGCCCAAGCAATATTTTTATACTCTTCCCTGGTCATATGTCCAACCTTCCACTTCTTGTAAGCTTCTTTTTTATGCTTAAGATCCACTAGGATTTCACCATTAAGCCAAGCTGGTCGCCTGCCATATTTACTATTCTTTCGACACATCGGGATGGTTTGTCCCTGTAACCTCAACAGGGATTCCTTGAAATACAGCCAGCTCTCCTGGACTCCTTTCCCCTTCATGTTAGTCCCCCAGGGGATCCTACCCATCCGTTCCCTGAGGGAGTCAAAGTCTGCTTTCCTGAAGTCCAGGGTCCATATCCTGCTGCTTACCTTTCTTCCCTGTGTCAGGATCCTGAACTCAACCAACTCATGGTCACTGCCTCCCAGATTCCCATCCACTTTTGCTTCCCCTACTAATTCTTCCCAGTTTGTGAGCAGCAGGTCAAGAAAAGCTCCCCCCCTAGTTGGCTCCTCTAGCACTTGCACCAGGAAATTGTCCCCTACGCTTTCCAAAAACTTCCTGGATTGTCTATGCACCGCTGTACTGCTCTCCGAGCAGATATCAGGAAAATTAAAGTCACCCATGAGAACCAGGGCATGCGACCTAGTAGCTTCTGCGAGCTGCCGGAAGAAAGCCTCATCCACCTCATCCCCCTGGTCCGGTGGTCTATAGCAGACTCCCACCACTACATCACTCCTGTTGCTCACACTTCTAAACTTATTCCAGAGAAACTCAGGTTTTTCTGCAGTATCGTACTGGAGCTCTGAGCAGTCATACTGCTCCCTTACATACAGTGCTACTCCCCCACCTTTTCTGCCCTGCCTGTCCTTCCTGAACAGTTTATAACCATCCATGACAGTACTCCAGTCATGTGAGTTATCCCACCAAGTCTCTGTTATTCCAATCACGTCATAATTCCTTGACATCACTAGGACCTCCAGTTCTCCCTGCTTGTTTCCAAGGCTTTGTGCATTCGTATATAAGCACTTGAGATAATCTGCTGATCGCCCCTCATTCTCAGTATGAGGCAGGAGCCCTCCCCTCACAGACATTCCTGCCTGTGCTTCCTCCCGGTATCCCGCTTTCCCACTTACCTCAGGGCTTTGGTCTCCTTCCCCCGGTGAACCTAGTTTAAAGCCCTCCTCACTAGGTTAGCTAGCCTGCTCGCAAAGATGCTCTTCCCTCTCTTCATAAGGTGGAGCCCGTCTCTGCCCAGCACTCCTCCTTCATGGAACACCATCCCATGGTCAAAGAATCCAAAGCCTTCTCTCCAACACCACCTGCGTAGCCATTCGTTGACTTCCACTATTCGGCGGTCCCTACCCAGGCCTTTTCCTTCCACGGGGAGGATGGACGAGAACACCACCTGCGCCTCAAACTCCTTTATCCTTCTTCCCAGAGCCACGTAGTCTGCAGTGATCCGCTCAAGGTCATTCTTGGCAGTATCATTGGTGCCCACGTGGAGAAGCAGGAAGGGGTAGCGATCAGAGGGCTTGATGAGTCTCGGCAGTCTCTCCGTCACATCGCGAATCTTAGCCCCCGGCAAGCAGCAGACTTCTCGGTTTTCCCGGTCAGGGCGGCAGATAGATGACTCAGTCCCCCGGAGGAGAGAGTCCCCGACCACCACCAGCCGCCTCCTTCTCTTGGGAGTGGTGGTCGTGGAACCCCCCATCTCAGGACAGCGCATCTCATGCCTTCCAACCAGCGGAGTCTCCCTCTGCTTTCTCCCCCCAGACGTATCATCTGGTCCACTCTCCGCAACGGTACCTGTGGAGAGAACATGAAAGCGGTTAGTTACCTGTGTCCGCGTTGCTGGAACCCAGACATTCCCCCTTCTTCTTCTGGAGGTCACATGTTGCCAGGCTTCTCCACTGGCCTCTTGGCTCCGCTGTGCAACCTGCTCTAAATCTTTAGAGCTTTGTGCCCGTAGAAGCATATCCTGACTTTTGTCCAGAAAATCCTCTGTTTCTCGTATGCAACGCAGGGTCGTTATCTGTTGCTCCAGACCTTCAATCTTCTCTTCCAGTATGGAGACCAGCTTGCACTTTGTACACACAAAGTCGCTTCTGTCCTGTGGAAGAAAGACAAACATGGCACATCCAGTGCAGGTCACAATAGCTGAACCCCTCCCTTCCATACCACCTTCTTACTATGAGCTTCCTCAGAGCAGTTGGCAAGATGTAAGCCTCACTGGGCTCACTCCAGGCGAACTCCCAGGCAAACTCCTGCTGTGTGCTGCTCTGCTGTCCCCCGCTGCTCAGCTGGTTCGCCGCCGCTCAGCTGGTTCGCGAAGCTCTGGCTATTTTTAAACAGCCAGGCTCCCCTGAAACAAACAAACAGACAGCCCCACTTGTAACGCTGGAGCAGCATGAACAGCTCTTTCCGCGCCACCGCACAGGAGTTCCTGTTTAGAACATGTATTTGAACACAATGCTGGAGGTGATGGTCTCAGTTTTGAAACACCTAGATTCCTTGTGACCTATAGGTTTAAATCAGGGCATTATGTACTTCTCCCTGCATCCTTTAGAGGTAGATAAATTGATTTCTATGTGGTTAAAGGTATATGTGTCTTTTGCAAGTGACTTTAAAAAATGGCCCCACAATTTTAGATACCTAGATAAGGTTGTTTTAACAAGCATTTAATAGGGAGCTGAATAAAAGTGTTTGGGCTTGATTTTTCAAGAGTGCTGAGCCACCTGCCACTCATATTGACTCCAATGGGAGCTCAGCACCTCTGGAAAATCAGACCCCTTTTTTATTTTAGGTGCCAAATATAGACCTAGAAGCCTAACTTTAGGTACCTATGTTTGCATTTTTTTGCCTGAATTCCTAGCTATTCTGCATTGACAGTAAAGCTCTGATGACGCTTTTTTTGGTGGTGCATGATTGCTGTGTCACTGGCAATTATATTCTTGTTCTATCACTGTCTTCAGTGTGCTGTGCACCAGTTGGCTATTGCTGCTCCATCCCGGTGGAAGTGTAACAGTTTGGGAAGTCTTTCGGTTTCTTGGGGTGATGGCGCTATATAAATGTGAGACACAAAGTGGGTGAGGTAGTATCTTTTATTGGACCAACTTCTCAGAATCATAGAAATGTAAAACTGGAAGGGACCCTGAGAGGTCATCTAGTCCAGCCCCCAGTGCCGAGGACCAAGTATGCCTAGACCATCCTTGACAGGTGTTCATCTATTTACTATATAAATGTGAACAGTTACGATTATAAAACTATTGTGTGGGGAGCCTGGAGGGTCCACACTGAGAATGCTTACTCAGGGCAAACTGTAAGGAATAGGGCAGACAACCTCCAAAACTGCTGGTTCATTCTGTAATTAGATATCACCACGCCAGTAGCCAAACAGCTTCTGTAATACTACAGTGGTTCCCAAGAAGCCAAAATAAAGTTCCCTTCAAGCAATCCAGCCTTTGGCTCCCATCCAGACAGCCAAGTCTCCACAGTGGCTTCCCACAGAATATTGCATCAGAGTCTGCTCTTGTCAAGGTGCTTGAGGGCCAGGGCTCAGGATGGCTAAATATTGCAGTCGACAGCTCGGCTTCAGGAGCACAATAGACTAAGGCTAAAGCCACAGTCATGCTTTCTTGGGAGCCTGCCAAACTCTGCAACAAACTTCAGCAGATGTGAGTAAAGTTCTTAGGTGAGTTTCATAGCAGAAATGGTGAGGCTGCTGATTTGTAAAAGTCTGTCTTGAATCAATTTCAAAGGTTATAGTCCAATACACAGTCCATGTGCAGAGTTTGTTCAAATTCCTCCATGAGAATTCCAGGGTAAATTCAGAGTAAACTTGGAGACCTCAGTCTTGTGGCTTTGACTTTCGCTGTCAAAGTTGAAGCAGATCTGAGCTATTCATTGACTTGGTGGGCAATATGTTTGATCTTTTGGGGATTGGTAGAACTTTAAATATGGTGAATAAGGTTTTCAGTAACCTCTCACTATATTAGACTTGGCTGTCTGGATGGGAGCCAAACACTGGATTGCTTAAAGGGGACTGTGTTTTGGCTTCTTGGTAACCAGTGTAGTATTACAGAAGATATTTGGTTAGTGGCTTGGGGAATCTAATTATAGGATAAACCACCATTTTGGGGATTGTCTGCCCTATTCCTTACAGTTTGCTTTGAGTAAGCTTTCTCATTGTGGCCCCTCCAGGCACCACGATCACAGCTCCACTAAGCCCAATACTCAATAGTACTACAAAAGCATTTTTCAAAAGCAGAGATCCTGCAGGGTCTTCATTTTTTGTTTTGTTCCACTTCATGCATCCTGTTTCTGTGGCTGTCTTAACTGCCAAATAAACACTGTAAGGTGGAATTGTTGGGGTGAGTTAGCCAGACTTTTTTTTTTCATAATCTTGATTGATTTAGAGTGACAATAAGGTGTATTTGTGCAAAAAGAGAAAATGCTTTAGTGAAAACATTAATGATTCAGTGAAAATGGCAGCAGTTACATAATTAAGTTACTTCTGTTTGTGGTGATCACAAACAGTTACAAAGTAATTATCTGCCAAAAGCTGCTAATCTGTGGTATCTGAGAGATCCTCATTTCTGCTATGTATAAGTAGGGGCATAGCGAGCAGATCGAGGGACGTGATCGTTCCCCTCTATTCGACATTGGTGAGGCCTCATCTGGAGTACTGTGTCCAGTTTTGGGCCCCACACTACAAGAAGGATGTGGAGAAATTGGAGAGAGTCCAGCGAAGGGCAACAAAAATGATTAGGGGTCTGGAACACATGACTTATGAGGAGAGGCTGAGGGAGCTGGGATTGTTTAGCCTGCAGAAGAGAAGAATGAGGGGGGATTTGATAGCTGCTTTCAACTACCTGAAAGGGGGTTCCAAAGAGGATGGCTCTAGACTGTTCTCAATGGTAGCAGATGACAGAACGAGGAGTAATGGTCTCAAGTTGCAGTGCGGGAGGTTTAGATTGGATATTAGGAAAAACTTTTTCACTAAGAGGGTGGTGAAACACTGGAATGCGTTACCTAGGGAGGTGGTAGAATCTCCTTCCTTAGAGGTTTTTAAGGTCAGGCTTGACAAAGCCCTGGCTGGGATGATTTAACTGGGAATTGGTCCTGCTTCAAGCAGGGGGTTGGACTAGATGACCTTCTGGGGTCCCTTCCAACCCTGATATTCTATGATTCTATGATCCTAATTATCTCCCATTCTTGAAAAGGAAAAATTATGGTATCTTGAATACCACTATGGATAAATGTTGACTTTGCAGTAGCAACCACTGTATTGGTGGTATACCTAAATCTGTGTTGTGTAGTATATTGGTATGCATAGTCTTTTTATTCCAATGCTTCTTATTTTCTGAACATTTAATGTTTCCTTTGAGCATATGGACACTGCTAAAATAATGTATTAAGTAAGAAATAGAATCGTCTTGCTGTCCCAGTAGTAGGTTTCAGCTTCTGGGGTACAGATTCTTGTACACAATTTATCTTCTGTGCATCTCATGATCCGATGGCTACTTAGTAATAATGGTCACCCACACGGTGTGCCTGCACATCATGCTGTTCGGTAATGAGAACTCCTGGTGTTCTGTGAAGGCACCAATTAATCATCATCATGCCAATTAAGAAGGCCATTAGAAATGCTGTCTGTATCCATCAATCCTGCATAGGTATTATTTTCTGAAGAGAAACATGGATATCTCTCACACACACACACACTCTGTTCACTATAACCTGACAGAATGGTTGAGCAAGTCACGGTGCCTTTGTACTTTCCTTATTGTCTTTAGGGAGGTGTACAGATTCACAGTTACATATGGATCAGTTTAATATCCAACAGTCTGAATCCGTCTTTTACTTTAAAAGGTAAATGGTTATCTAGCAGCAGCTTGCAGGGCAAAGTAATAACTAGATTTCTCCATACCAGTGATAGAGTTTGAGTAGAATTGGAGGTATGATTAAGTATTATTGGATTACGAACTTAAACACAATATATTTTAGCTTCTTTTCAGGGCAGGGACTTTTTCTTACCATGTGCTTGCATAGCGCATAGCAAAATGAGTTGCCAGACTTCCAAGCTCTCTATTAATATAAATACTTATATATTATATATTTATATGTAATTAAAATATAACTATAGGTGGGGCAGGTAGCATCATTGCCTAACACTTTCCATTATAAGTTCATGTTTTCAGTTGCCTTATAACGTCACCACATTCTAACTGCTTTGACTGAAATTTTCCATGCCAGGTGTGTGCCTAAGGCTAGATTACTTTGAAAAGTTTAAAAAGAACAGTTCAGTCATTTCTCAGAAGAAAACTAGGGAAATATTTTATTTTGTCCAGGTTAAAAAAAACCAAAACACTTCATGTTTCAGTGAGAAGCTGTAGCGCCTCCATGCTTTGGAGCAGGGATTTGAAATTTGGCAGGGAGAGGGGGCCTTTTGCCATCCTTGTGAAAATTCCCCCCATGTTTGGCAAAGTTACAAGGCCCTGAAAAAATGTCAGTAAAGGCACTTGCTCAGTAGATGCTTGTTACTGTTGCTAAAGATTCCATCTGTATTAAGCATGCTCCATCTCCGCAGAACTTCTGGGAACTGACCAAACCACACAGGTGCTAGGCCTGTAGCATTACAGAGCATGCTCCGTCAGAGGACTCCAAGACTAACCAGGGCTTTTCTTGCAGTCGTTTCTCCCAACAACCTGGAACTTAGGGTGACCAGGTGTCTGGTTTTGGACTGGAACACCTGGTCGAAAAGGGATCCTGGGATTCCTGGACCCCTGGAATCACTGCTGACCGGGCCGTTCAATGTCCGGTTCACGGTGCCGCGGCGTGGCTGGCAGGCTCCCTGCTAGCCATTGCGCCACAGCCCGTGCGGCTCCCAGGTTGGGAAGCAGCCGGCACATCCAGCTCCTAGCTTTACGGGCTGCCAAGGGAGGTCTGCATGCTGCCCCAACCCCCGCCCCCAGGTGCAGTTCCCATTGACCAGGTCAAGGCAGGGGAGGAACTAGTGCCACTCATGAACGCTCGGCAGGCAGCTGTTGAGGGGTCGCATGGCGCACGCTTCTCTGCTGAGGCCTGGCCCCCTTCTCCGCATGCTCCTCCTGTGGCTGGACTCGAGCTGCAGTGTGTGGCCTGCAGCGAACCATGGTCTGTCGCCCCATCGCCGGCACCCAGGAGTTGAGGGTATGTGAATCCCCATCTCCGAGTGCTGGGAATGAGGCTGCATCCCCAACCCCCTCACTGCATTCCTCCCTGTTGTACCCCCCCCAGCCCCTGCACCCCCAGCCCGCCGTCACTGTATCCCTCCTCGTCGCAACCCCCAGCCCCCCAGCCCCTGCACCCCCAGCGCCCTGTCATTGCATCCCTCCCTGTCCCAACCACTCCGAATCCCCGTCCCCCGTCATTGCATCCCTCCCCATTCCAACCCTCCCCACTCCAATCCCCTCATCATTGCATCCCTTCCCCATCCTATCCTGTTCCAGGAGAGTAGGGATTCTGTCTCTTCTGTGTTCTGAATGCCCCCTGCTGGTGCCCAGGCACTGTGGAGGAGAAAGAGGAGACTGCTTGACTACGATTTAGAAAAATTAGGAGCTTGGAGGCACAATAGAGGCTGGGATAGGAGCATTTGGGACTAGGACAGGCTAGAGGGGATTAGGGCAAAAGAGGTCAGGCTTGGGGAGAACAGGGACAGAGATCTATAACAACCAGAGAATTCTCTCCTCCAACACCTGGAACTGAACACAGGATTCCTGAGTTTCAATATTCCTCTGCTTTCAGCAAATAGCTGTAAAAACCACTATGTGGCCATACACTTAGAGGATGACCACCTACTACTGTCAGTCACTTCACTAGCGCATGCTGTGGATCCAAATATCTCAACCCTACTGTTGATGCATGGGGGTGGGGGTCAATATAGTTCCACATAATGGAATTTGTATTTTTTTAAGTTTGCTATTTTAAAAAAAAACTTAGGAAATTATGTATAAAATAGTACAATATAAGAATTTCAAGGTTTCAAAGTGATGTCTAAAAAGTTAGGAAATGGAGAATTAAAATTCACGTACTATTTTTTCCATAGGATCCCTGCTTCATTCATTGAATGGGCTGGACTTGCTCTGGAGATGAATCAGAGTTGTAGCCTGAAGTAGGTGGCTAGGTCTGTAGAACCCCTGCCTCATTTGTTGCAGAAACTGAAGGCCATGTAGCAAATGAGGCAGGGGATTACAGGGAGAGAGAGAAAGTCTCATGGTTAAGGCAATTGAATGCTACCCTAGAAAATTGGGTTCTATCCCTGCCTCTGTCACAGAGTTCCTGTGTAATTCTGGGAAACTCATGTCAGCCAAACTTGTAAAAGTATTCCTCATTTTCTGGCAGCCCAGCTTGAGACCATGGGATCTGATTTACAGAACTGCTGAGCACACACAGATGCAACTGAAGTCGGGGGGGAGGGGAAGGGCCTCTGCCTTGAACACCTGAAGTGCTATAAAATGCTAAATGTGCTGACAAATCAGTGCCTAGGATTCTCAAATTGGGCATCCAAAACTAGTGGACACTTTTGACCTTAATCTCTCTGTGCCTCAATTCCCCATCTGTAAAACGGGGATAATACCAGTTCCCCACGTCTCCATTTATCTATTTATATAGATAAATTCATTAATGTTTATGAAGCAGTTAGATACTTTTTTGATGAGTGCCATTAAAAAAAAACAGGAGGAAATGAATAATTCTGTATTCAGAACAAGATGTAAAAGGTGTACTAAGACATCAAACCACACATGATGAGGATAAACAAAATATTAAACAGCTACATATTCAGTGAGCACTGGCCTCTGTTTGACATTTGTACTGACATTCTAGAGGGGTTATGAAATTTGTGAACAAGTGATAGGAGAGTTTAAATGAGTGAAAGTTAAGAAGTTTTTAGTATTTTAATAATAGACCCAGATAAGTTTCATATCTTAAATAGACTGGTAACTATTAACTGATATTTTTTTTAAATGATGCTCCCCCCACAAGCTGCAAATCTTGTGATTATCGTAAATCCCAAAATGTGGCTTCATTTTTCATTTCCTTTTTAATGGACCATAATACAAGAGCTTGAGGTTTTAGGATATTAAAAAAATCTTCAATCCTTTTTATTATGACTTCTGGTAGTATTTTAATTAAATGCATTAGATGAGGCCCATCATGTGACACGTTTAAAATACTCGTACTCTATAGCAGGAATAGCTAGACAGTGGATTATACATATGGACTTGTTCACTTACAGTGAAATAGACTGAATTTTTTCCCCTTCACTTGATTGTCATCTGCAGTTCGGTCATGTATTGCTTCCTGGGTAAGAGAATGGCTCTATATATGTAGATAATTCACACTTAATAGTACCTTTAATTTTGGATATTGATAACAAATGGTCATATTTTGTTTGTATTGGTTCTTTATATTAAAATAAATTCCATTAAGAAATTATTTTAAAAATAAACTTAGAAAACCATTTCTGTTGTTCTGTAAGCTTTATTTAAGTGAACATATGCAGCATGTTTCAGATAATCTTTACAAATTCACTTCCTCAGCACAGGATCTTACTGGTCCATTGTTGCAGTCCCTGACAAGTCCAATGGAGCCAGGCAGTTCTATCTATTTAGGTTCTTGGCCCACGCCGTAGTACCTGACTGCCTAGATTCCACCCTTCTGAAATGTTATGCATCAGAGGAGTTAATCATCTGGGTTTCTTGTCAATAGATTTTGGCTTCTGTTTCTCCAAGAGGATTGTAATTTGCATTCCTATCTTGTAACACTGTACATTTCAGATTTACATTAATGATATAGCAGTGAAGATGAATGATAAAGAGCCTGTGTAATAAAACCTCATTGATTCCTTTTTAATGTTAATGGTTTCAGTTCAGAATACAAATTTTCTCCTCCACAATCCTTGAATTTGGAAAGGGGGAAAAAAAGAATTACAATTGTCTGTTATCCCTAACAATTTCAGTGCAACATTTCTTTTTTTAAATTTAGCTGAGTAAAGAAATTTAACATTGAAGGCTTATGATATTTTTTTAAATGCTGTTCTGAAAGAAAGAAAAAGAAAGAGAGGAAGCTCTGTCACCACTAGCACTGGTCTTGGCACAACTCACAGACAAGTTGTAAAACCTCTTATTGCAACTTAAACTGAACACTAACTCATTTACCCATTTAGTCCCTGTAGTCTTGTTCAGATCGAACCAAAGTCCTTGAAGGTTCACTGCCCCCAAAGCCTGGGCCCAATAAAAGGAGTTTTGACCTTTTTTTTTTTTTCCCAACTTTGGCATCAAACCACCTCCAAGGGGATTGGTTTACTTGGCAGGAAGTGTCTTATGCCAGTGGCCTATCAAGAGACCCATTCCCACACCAGTTGTGTCTTAGTCATGTCTACTCTCAAACTCATCCCCAGATATTGGGGAAAGTTATTCATGTAGCTGGAGTCGATGTAGCTTAGGTCGACTTACCCCAGTGTCTTCACTGTGCTGCATTGACGGGAGATGCTCTCCAGTTGACTTCCCTTACTCTTCTTGGACAGGTGGAGTACCAGGATCGACCGGAGAGCTCTCTGCCGGCAATTTAGCAGGTCTTTGCGAGACTCGCTAAATCGATCCCTGCTGCATCAATTGTAGCAGCGTCCAGCTCCCCATAGTGAAGACCAGCCCTAAGTGGCATGCAGACTGGAAAGAAATGCAAGTGCTACAATTGTAATTCCTGGCCAAATGAATGCACAGAGCCTGTACAGTATATTTGGATGAGCAAAACTTCCCACCGGTGTTTTAAAATAAATAGTAAAAATGGTAAGGATTGTGATTTTCAGATGATTCCTATCCAAAAAAGGCGGAGCTGTCTGTAATTTTGACACAAAAGTTACAGATCTTAACACTTCACATCTGACTCATTTGAAAACATTCTTCTTACCGAAGCTTTCAGTGCCTTATGGGCTTGCTTCTGGTACATTGGGTAGGGTGGACAAGTGTAAAATAGGAATAAAAAGAGAGACAAAAGCAAGGCTAAGCCTTAGAGTATGAATTTTCCTGATTCTTGACTGTAAAGTTTGGAAAATGTTTTGTTTTGTTTTTTTTAAAAAAGCTGAATGCGAAGTAAACATTGCCTGTGTCTGCATCACCATGTGGGAGCAATAATCACATGACCAATAATTCAACCTGACGTGAGGGATGTGCAAGAATATAAATAGCATGAATGTTGTACTCTGTTTATGAACCTGAACTAAAACACTTAGGTTATCCTTATTCCCCAAGATCTGGATTGCATCTCTCATCCTTTCTTTTTATATGCTCCTTCCACATTCCTACTTTTGTTGTTTTCTTTAGACTAGAGAGGCAATGTCTCTTCAGCGCTGCACTGGCTCCATGTACTATTCTGTTGAGCATCATTGTGCACATGAGATTTGTTTCGAGCAGTGTAGGGACCCACAACAGAGCTATAGTCACGCTTGCTAATGCTGTTTAAGGTTATTCTGCACCCTAGGAATCTGACACCGAGCCTATCTCATGCAGCAGAACTGCACTCCAGAATCTAAGCTTCCATTTTAAAAAAAGCTGTCTATTCCTTATGGCTGTAAAGAATACAGTCCAAATACAAAGTCACTGTAACCAGGGCAATGTTGGTTTCCTGAGTCACCAGTCAGCTTGAAGCAATACCTCTGAGAGGAGTGAACTGCTCCCCTCATTTAAAAGAGTGTTATCTGTGAAGTGTCAACAAGTTTACCTGTCAGCATTAACTATTTACTTTCTGAACATATTTGCCAAAAACATTCATTTACTGTGTTTGCTCAGTTGGACAAAATAGCAAATGTAGAGGGACGGGGGGCAGATGATATACATCCCTCCCACTTCGCACAATGGGAAGAAAAGAGGCTTTGAACCCCTTCCCCAGTGACAAAAGCCTCAATCGTCTCCTGATTCATAAAAAGTAAATCAAAAATATCCTACTGCTTCCTGCATCTTCCTCAGTACAGACGATATTGTTCATTTCCCTATTCATTCAGTTAATAACGGCTTTTGTGAATTTACCTGTAACTGCTGCTGATTTTTCATTTTGCCACTAGATCCACAGAATTTACACCCATCTTGTTTCAAAATACACATGATCTTATCTGTAGTGCTCACATTCATACCAAAGAACATTTTGGTCAGGGGAATTTTTTTCCATATATTTATGTCTTCTCTCATGAAACATTGGAAAAAACAACACAAGTATAATTGCTAATAATTAGCAATTATGGGGCGACCTTCAAAAGATTCAGAGGTTCAGTTTAGTTCAGGGTCCCCTTATCCCAGATGCTTTATCCAAAGTGTATCCCAATTATCTGAACTGCAAAGAATCTGTAGGGTTAATATCTTGTCAGTGAGAATCCAGAAGACCCATGTGGGCAAGGGCAAAGGGGGCTGTGAAATAATAACAGCACCACATTTAATATGAGTCAGTGAAAACTCCGGAATGATTGAAGTATGTGTGCTGAAGATCAAGGCGCGAGCTTGGAATTAGATGGGCAAAAACAGACACACTTTTGTTAGGAGGGGATAATGGCAGGTTAGGAGAGGATGGTGGGGGAATATAGGAGGGAATACCAGGAAGGAAGGTCACATCTGGGTGAAGTGATGATTTGGAAATGACAGCACCTGAAAGGTAGCCCAGTGTAAAAACAGAAATATCTGTTTTGGCTGAACGAACTGCATGGGTTATGGAGGAAGAGCATAGAGGTGGCTTTGCACTGTGATGTGCTGATGGAAGGATATTAAAATAGACTAAAATAAATGAATTAATATTTAACAGAATGAAGACACCAACTATTTTGTGGTCTCATTGCCCTTCAGGTGAGATGTTATACCCTGCTGTGTGAGGCGGTGGGTGGATAGTGGTTTGTTGACCACTAAGAAAGTCTGCCTTTTGAACACTCATACTACACCTTGCAGTTGGATTTCCTGCACAGTTATGTAGGCAGCCATATTCTCCTCCAGCTGCTGCTTCCTTTCTCTGACTTTCTACAACAAAATGTGGTTCCTTCCACTTTTCTATCCTTCCCTGACAATTGCCAGCCAGCCTTATTTTTGCCATTGGCCTACTTTCTGCTTCCTCTAATCTGGCTGTATTTCAGTTCTCTCCTGGTTCCACCATGGGCTTCTGGTAACTGGCCTCAGAGATTTGTTCAGGTAGGGTGTCAGGTTCAGTCAATGATGTCAGAACTGCTATGGCAGGAGCATAGGTATGAGGTTTTTCTAGCACTGGAGAGGCAGAGGGGAGAGTCACTCAGGTAAAAGTGCCACTTCATCTCCCTGTTGAGGGAAAGTATTTGGTCATCTTCTGTACTTGTGCCTCTATGCAGCCTGTAAAATACTAGAAACTGGCAGCTCTCCAGTGGGGTCAACTGCAAAAAGAGCAGTTTCTTAAGAGTTAGAGGCTGCCACTTGAGAGGCATTTTCATTTTGATCTGGGCCAGAGTTGTTTTTTTATAAAGATTGTATAGAACTTTGACTAAAAGGAACTATAAATATGTTAGTAACTACTGTCGTACCAGTGACTCGTAATCCCAAAGGCAGATCCATAGATAAAATGTCAGCAGCAGATTGAACCATCCAACCATGCCCCCTCTCTAGCTCTCAGCATCAGGAATGTCCATGTCTGTAGATGCTGCTAGGCAATTCCCAATGCCCTGCACTGTGAAACCTACTTCTGTGCACATTGTGCTGATGGGATTCACTGTGTTGAATTGTGCATATGTCTTTCAGTCACAGGTAAAACATGCATAGCTCCCTTATCATTACCAAATAGAATTGTGCAGAGATGACATTAATGAGTTGTACAGCTAGTGTTTATGAAGTTTGAATATGAAATAATAGATGTTCAGATTCTGCTGTATTACATCAGTATGTCAACAGTTTTTTAGTCCCACAGGCTTTGTGTGTAAGATTAGAAATATGTATAAATAAAGTAATAACTAAAGCTAGTTAATGAGGAAGTACCACATTTTTAATATGTTCCCTCTCTGTACATCTTTCATTGAAATGTGAAAGAAGATCAGCTGTAAAGGCACAAGTTAAAATAAATCAAGTAATTTATCCATACTTCGGGTCAGAGTTTAACTGGCTACCCAAGTCTGGACTCACCTTCCAGTTAGTATCTGCTGTATTCAGATCTGTATAGTACCCCAGTACCAATTCAGAAATTATAGCCCAAATGACCCATATCTGCAGATCAGTTTTTTGTTTCATGTTTTTTTCACTGGATTTGGATGATTGCTGTCTGATTAGTGTGTTTAAATGCTGCTTCCAGACAATGATGATGTGCCTTTTAATTAGCAACAATATTTCTATTCTTTTGGGGGAATAATAATGTGCTTCTTTTTTTACCCCTTGGCTGCTGACAGATGGCCACTTATTACACATCATTAAAATTCTGACATCAATCATTTTTATGCTTTTTAAAATATGTTCAGAATTTAAATCAAATAACTTATATGAGGGAAAAGCTTTTTACACCAGGTTGTTTAGACTTTGAAGTACTGATTAAACAGCTCTTGCTGGTAGCCTTGATTTTTGAAGATGTTTTGAATATGATCTCACGTGCCCCAGTTGAGGGCCTTACTGACTTCTAATTTACACACACACACATGCGCACACACACACAAATCCTGTGTGGAATTAGCCTGTGTGAATACATTAGAGACAAAAGCTACTGTTTAAACATTTGGAAACTCCACTTTGGAGAAGCCTATGGCCATCTGGGCAGGGTGCTGTGTTCATTTACACGTGCACTCAAATGTGTTTTTATGAACTGTGGAAAATGGGAATTTGAATTCTTGCTCATTACTTGTGGTAATGCCCCATTCAGCTTGGTGCATCATTGCTGGAACCTTGTAATTTGTTCATTTGTGAAACTTTGTTTAGCAGATGCAACTAAAACATGCGTTATGCTCATTTTTAATAGGTGTATTAATTTGCAAGAAAGGACCAAGATTATCTTACAGTGTTATCATGTAGTGTGTAGGCTTTCTAAATGCTAATTAATTCCAAATTCAAATTCTGTACCTGCTGTTTAAAATGGCTGGCAGCTTGTATTCATCACCTGAGTGACAGCTGTTTCCAACCTAATTTACCTTTTTAAAAAAGAAGAAAGAAAATAAACTCTTTCCATGGTAATAACGTCCATGATGAAGTGATTGTTAAAATGAGCTTCTGGTATAAGTACTTTGAGGGTAGGATTACAGAAGTTTATCTGTGTCAATTCATTGTTGATTTTGTTGATGTGTTTGTGTTGGGAATGAGAGTATTTGTTACAGGAAAACATATTACTATTGTGATGAGAGAGAAGTTATTTTCCTGATCTGTTGTTCATACAAGTCCCATTAATGGAATCTTTAGGCAGAATATGGCCCCATATATAAAATGAGCATTGAAATGAGCAACAATTGCTTGTCAAAATATGATGGCATTTACGGCTAGGGAGGTGTCTTAATTTAAGTATATGCATAATCTTCCAATCAAAGGGAATTTCTTTAATCCTTGCTGCCAATAAAGAGCATATTTATTAGTTATAATTCTAATGCATATTCTGCTAAATCATTTAAATATCACTCAAGATAATTTAATAAAGAACAGTTTTATATTTTAAATGTTATATTCAAAGATCATTGAGCTGTCATTCGTCATGCTAGACTCCTCCAAGCCACAATGAAACTAGCCTTTTGTAATTAAAAAGGATTTTAAGGGCATGTAGGTAATTTCCAGTGTTACAAAATTTAATCTGAACAGTGAATATCATCTAGTATAATGAAGATATTCACATGCAGTTTTGGAGACGATTATTTAACCTGACTGAAGGATTGAAGCAATGGGATATTTTCATTCTGCTGCACCTACGAACAGATAGTTAAACTACATTCTAATTTCCCCCAATCCTCCCAAATATTTAATTCCATTTTTTGTTTTCATATCAAATGGACGCTGACTTAACATTAACGGGAATTACTTAAACAAGGATGCCAAAATAGATCGTATGATTATTACAGCCATTATTTGGAAAAATTCAATTTTTTCATCTTGCTAAACGGGTTCCCAAAACCAGGTCACCTGTAGGAGGTATTTTCCATTACAGTTGCTGTCATACAGTTGATGTGTGTTAGTTATGGTGGAATCTATAGAACCTTTCCATCCTGTTTTGTCATTTTGTCTCCAATCTCCAGGGGATGGGCTCCAAGTAACTACAGTGGGACTGGCATATGCCTGTGCGGAGGTCTTGTAGGCTCAGGGTCTTAAGTCCTATTAAGCAAACCTTCCCTGTTCAACAAATCACTTGAGCATGTGTTTGACTTTGACCACATGCTTAAGTCATATTTACTTTAATAAGACTTACGCGGGTGCTTAAACATTTTGTTTTACTAGCACTTTAGTGAATTGTGATGAACTTAAAGCAAAACTGTGCTATTAAAATATTTAAAAGTTATTGAAACCAACCAGATTCATTGGAAGACTGACCATCTTTCTGTTAAAAAGGTAATACAATTATCACATAGTCAGCCTTTCCTTTTTTATTGCCCACTTTAAAGCATCAGAATCAGCACATTATTTATGTATCTCTGTTATGACATACCAGCCTTTTACTTCTGACCTAATGTTCCATTTCTTGTAAATAATTATTATAATTAGTGATTGAGAATGCGTAGTGGAGAGCATAAAGCCTACCATATTGGTTTACAAAATGTTCTGGAAAATGGAAATTATTTTAAGGGATTGCTGTCAGATTGTTACTAAAATGCCTTTCATTCTTACTCATTAACTTCAAAAATGCATTTTTTAATCCAGCATGCACAAGGTTTTTTTTATAGTATCATTTGAAGACTATAAAAATGATTTCAGCATTGTGGTTAAAATAACCTCTTTGTGCACTGCTGAACATGTGTATTAATTTATTCTGGAGTTTGATGTAGATTGATGTTGGTAGGCAAAGTGAAGTGTGTTGGATTTAGCAGGTAGGGTTTTATTTTGAATCTGGCTGGTGATTAGAAAATGAACACTATCAAGTATTTTAGTCCTATTTAGGTTTAGTTTTTTAAAAAGCTAAATAGAATCTCATATTTGTTGTTGCTGTTGTTTATTTGTTTCCATAGTGCTTGGCACAGTGTATACACATACTAAACTTCTAGCCCTCGTGAGTGCAGAAAAAAAGCTTGAAAATATACTCCGAGGGCACCATAAAGTTAAAAAAAAAAAAAAAAAAAGCAGATGTGTGTGAAAACATAAGAAAGAAAATGTATCTTAAAGAAATATTTAGCATTGGGAAATATTGGACCTCAACCAGAACTGGGACATTTTTTTCAAGTAAATTTATGTGGAACCCTTCATCATTAATTTACCCAGCTTCCCCCTATGAAGATTGGAACTTCTTTTAAGGTGAGCTCTGAGAGCAGCAGATGTCAGAGAATTTGTAGTAGCATAACTCCTCTAGGAAAGACACAAGGCTTTTCTATATGGTGAGTTAGTTCACACCAGTGGGGTATAAATTCTAATATACACCAGCATGTACATTAATTGGCTCATATGGCACAGTAAAAGTTTCATAGTTGCACATTAATGTAGGCACATGAGACTACATTAACATGTACTAGGGAAACTTTTAGTGTTCATTAGAATTCAGGACCCCGATGTGGACTCAAGCATTATGTAGACAAGCCCACAGTCAGGGAACTGGAGTCCACTGAGCAATCTCAGGAACCAACTGCCTGTGCCTCAGTGGATTTCTGAAGCTCCCAGAGAATTTGGAAAATCTCTGGTTTTTGAGGAATAGAACTTTCTCGTCTGTAATGCCTCTTGATGGGAGAATTTTAGACATGTCTGTGGGACTAACCCACTTAGGGGACAAAGCTGTTGCATAATGTTTAATTGCACAATGTTTTGAATAGGAAACAGGTGATTTTTAGTAACAAAGTATTAATGGACCTGAGTCTTTTTGGGGGGAGGGTCTGTCTTCAGATACTTGAACTAAATATTTAATTATAAATCTACATAATTGTTGCAGTGCTGGTGCTAAAAACATATAATGGCTGTAATTTGCTTTATATTATAAATCCTTGACAAAGAGAGCACCACTAACCCTATTTTTATCTTATATTCACTGTCTATTTTGTTCACCATATTGTCACCTTCAAAGATGATCAGTTAGCCATACTGTAGACCAGGCAGATGGTTGTTTTCTGTAGAACAAGTTGATTATATCAACACTGCTGTAAATCTTCACTGGCCTGACAATTGAGTGATCAGTTTTGTGCCTCAGCCCAAGTCATAGATTTACACAATATATAGTTTTTACTATGGGTTAGTACAGTGAGTCAGTTTACAGAGGGAACTTGTGCTGACATTTATCCTCATTAATTTGTTATTAAATATAAGCTTGTAAACAATTTCAGTTTTGTCTAGAATACTTCTATGGGTATTCTTACTTTTTGTCTCATTTAAGAAAAACAGTTGGTAATAAATCTTAGATCTTCAAGGAGAGGGAATATACTATGTCATGTTAAAATGTAACATAAAGGATTAGATATAATTTGTTTAAAGACCATTGGAAAGAAGTAGATGTGTTAAATATCTTTAAGGGAATGGCTGTCACCTTTGTTTAAATATATTTGTGACCTGTGTGAGAGAATGTGCTGAGCTCATATTTAATCAACAATTTATTGCTCTGCTCATGCTACTATTTAAGCTGTGAATCCAGGACAGTTCCTACACGTAAAAATCGGTGGGTGGTTAATGAAAGCTTTGCTTACTTGGCCTGTAACAGACAGTCACCTTTGAAGTCTATCTAATGTGGCAAGTGGTGACAAGCTACTGGTTATGAGCGCTCTCAAAATATAATCCAGCCAACAAATGACTAATGAATATGATGGTGCAAATTGGAAGTATTCTTAAAAACAAAATGAATACAGTTCAGAAGGTAGAAGGTAATCAAAATGGCTTCTCTCTACATGAC
Source organism: Lepidochelys olivacea (assembly GCF_965140295.1). Classification (NCBI taxonomy): domain Eukaryota; kingdom Metazoa; phylum Chordata; order Testudines; family Cheloniidae; genus Lepidochelys; species Lepidochelys olivacea. The sequence goes on along the minus strand of NC_140413.1, from coordinate 198,912,119 downwards.
AAAAATTAGATCCCTGAGCAGCTGTTACCAAGCTTGTGAGGTAATATAGAAAGGGAGTACCTGTGTCACGGTAAATTAGTGTCCTTGGATGAAGTCCCTATTATCATGACCCCTTGAGTTTTTCAATTATTTGAACTGCCATTGTTTATGGAAAAACTAACTGGGAAAGTTAATTAGGTATGACATTAGTTGTGGTGGGTTGGGTGTGTTACCAAATTAATTGTAATTTTTCAGTAAAATTAAACCTGAACATGTCTGCTCCACATATATTGTATCAGTTAATGAGTTCTTAGTTACTCATTACCCTAATATTTTGGATACAACAGGTTAAGCAAAAGATCTGTTGTGGCAAAAGTTTCATGCTAACTTCTTTGCATACTGGCAGTGAATTGGTACATTTTAATAGACATTATTAAACGGTGAAAAAAAGCATTTTGATTTCTATATCTGCTTTGAAATGACAAATAAAGAATAGTGAGAGCAAACAAGATAAAAATCCAGGGCAAAGTACTGTCTGTAAATTGGTATCGAATCCTTATAAACGATTGCTTAACCACAACATGTAGAGGCAAGACGCTTTTGTTTGCCATGGGAACAAAATGATTTCTCTCCTTTTTCTTAACTGCTGAATTACCAGAGTAAAGAGCATTTTGAACCTATAATAAATATAGATTTTCTCTTTTGCTGGAGAATTATGAGAGAAATTCACCCTGGTGAAGTAGGTCAGTTCAAGACGAAGTACCACTTAAATCCAGTGACTTATACTGGCATAGAGGTGGGAGCGCTATGATGCTGCATTAAAATGTGATCCCATGTTTCCTTGTCTTTTCTCCCTTGCCTCGATTTAATTTCTTTCTGCTTATAAACTTCATTTTGAAATGTTTGGTTTTTCCTCCTCTTCATTTTGTTTAAGATGAATCTCTTCAGTGCTATAAGACATGAGTTCTAGCTGAGCCAGCGGGGCATGGCATTGTACATCCTGGTTTCCTGGAGAATGGTACTGGGAAAGACCTTCAGATTCATGACAATAGATGAGGAAAACCCTCCCCCCCCCCTATCTTCCACATAGGTTTGGGGAAAGAGGGACTAGATACTATGGGTGTCTTTCTACAGTGAAATTTGATCATGCCATAAGAATGTTGTAAAATGGAGGGAATTCAGAGACAGTCAGTGAAAATGGTGGTTTGGGGATACAGGGCTAGACTTTAAGAAGAAGATTGCATAGATAAATAAGCACTGCTGTGATTAATCTGCAACTAATATGGGCTATGCAAGTGAAAGAGTGAAACCACACACACACACACACACACACACACACACAAGAAGTGATTGGGATGGTTTAGGGACTAGGATGCAGCTCTGGGAAGAAGTGGAGAGCTCAGTGCTAAGGACCTCTTACTACTACTGTCCCTATCTTCCTCCTCCTCCTCTTCCCTGATCACTTAGGGCTACTGCTATTGGAAACAACTACAACCTCTTCTCTTCAGACTGCCTGCAGTACCCAGGTGTTGCTGTTTCAGCTATTGGCCCCATCCTTTGTGGTCATATGCAACTGTATGTGATCAGGAGGCAGGACTTCTGGCTGTGAGAACAACACAGACCAGGCTGGCATCAAGCAAAGACTTTCATAGAAACCGCGTTTGACCACCACATCAGTGAGCAAACCTATATTGTTGTACTAGCCAAACAAAGTTCCTTTGGAAGGCTCTGCTCAAGTCTGGACCATCTTATTTATATGATCCTGTTTTAATGTAGAAATAACTATAAATGGGCACCAGTTGCTGCTTTTAAAAAAAAATCAATATTTGATTGGTCCGTAGGATGAGAGTGCACATGTAGATGTTAGGAAGAAGCTGGTATCAATTTAGGAGAATGATGTCCTACACTGCCCTTGACTTGACCGCTCTGAGAGCAGACATTATCAGCCTATGAAATGTTATTAATGGAGTTTACCGCAACATTTCTGGCACAGACTTATCTGAAAAAACTGCTGCGTACTATGTCAGTGAGATCCATGTAATACAAAATCTCTCTCCTCGTGCGCTAACTAAATCCACTTTGAAAGAAAATAGCTTGTGCGTATATGTATTTTAACACATGTATATGTGTGTATAAATCATATTTTTATTTAGTGAGGCCTTTCCTGTATTTGTCAAAATTTAGTGTTTCCCTGAAACATTCAGCTTTTTTGTTAACTCCCTTCCATCTTCATATTCACTTCTAAGTAAATTCCAAGGTTTTGTAATTGGTCTCCTCCTACATTAGAACAAGAGTTGATGGATCTTCCAACAAAATTTGTTGAAGCAACATCAGAAATCTACAGCAAACTTGGTTCTCTATAATATCCTACATGTTCTCCCACGCAGCAGAAATTAGTGAGGTACAGCAGAAATAGGCTCAAATCCAAAACACAGGATTAACCACTTCTTCCCAGATTTGTTCTAGAATTTATGGCTTACACCCTCGTCTAGAATGAAGGTGCCTTCTTGAAAAAATATCTGTTAATAGCAAAATGTATAATTCTAAGAAATGGAAATCAAATATCACTTCTACTTTATTCAGAAGGGTTACGGGAATTGTCAAACAGCTTTGTAGAAAATAAATATAACAGCAACAAAATACACTAAAATTTGGAATCACAAGGATACAGCTGTGATATTACAATATGTAAATGCCTAAAGCATAAACTCATATGTTAGCATTATTGAATACTCATTGCATTTTTGGTTTTATTTGATTCTGAATTTTTCTTAGAAAAATTAATAAAGGGAGGAAAAAGCACTCCTGATCCCATTTCAATCCATGGGAGTTTTGCCATTTGACTTAAGAAGAACTAGGACCTGAGAGAAGACTTAGGGAGCTTGTGCTGTCCTTCCAACAGGCGTGTATTTTGACCCTGGAAAAACTGTGATAGAACTATTTCAGAAAACTTAGATTTAGAAAATTCAGTTTGGAGACTAGATTTTTTTTCTAATATCCAGTACAGCAAAACTCAAAATCCACTACTGCACTTGTGTGTGTGTATATATATATATATATGTGTGTGTATATGTATGTGTGTGCATATATATATATATATATATATATATATATATATATATATATATATATATATATATATATATATAATGGTTACTTAAAAGCAATAGTACTCAGTGATGTGACATGAGTTTTTGACAAAACATAACAAAAAACCAAAACCTTGAACAATTGTTTTCTTAGTTATTTTAATGTGTTTAATAAAAATAAATTAGAAGGGTTTTATCCAAATGTATTTGGTATGTAATAGGGTTCCAATATTTTTTAGCATTAAGCTTCTTTTTATTAAAAAATCCAATTCTCCACAGTTACATAATTGATGCAAATTGGTGAGGTTAAGAGTTGTCCCATTTGAGTGATGTGGTCTTCCAGGATGAAATTACATTTATTCACTTCCAAGCACAGTGCTCATTTGGGAGTAAATTAATTAGGGCTGAGATGATAACTATCTGCTGCTGTTCTGCAGTCATGACATGCTAGGGCACTGGGGATCTGCATGCACTTCAGTGCATCAAAAAATACATAAAATGTCTCTGCTTATTGGTTCTAGAATGGTTACTAATTTCATGTCCAAAACAACCAAGAATTTAACATTCTTGAAATGATTCCAAACACTGGACTATTTTTCCACTGGGAGTGCATTAGTTAAAGAGCTACTCCAGCTCATTTGAGAGTCATTTCCCATGAGCCGAAGAGATGCTCTCTGTGTGTTTTGCCCCACCTGCTGTACTGTGCTTTATGCTTAGTGTGATTCTGATTAGGAAAGGTGAATCTAGTGTAAATCAAGCATGATGAAATGACTCTGGATGGGGACTCCCTCTGTGAATATTATTCATGGAAAGGGCATATTTGGAAGGATCCCAGTGGGAACCTGATATGGATCATCTCTTTGGCTTCGTGCACACACTGTAAGTTGGCTGTTTCTCTGTGTCTCTATGAAGGGAGATCAAAAATTCATGTAGCAAAGAAAATGACATTAAGAATCTCAGTCAATGCTAACTGTTGAACCTTCAGTTAAGGCAACAGAGAACACCATGTGAGTCTTCTGAGGGTTTTAAAAGAATCCTTGATTCAGTGTCTAACGCTTGCTTGAACACAACTGCTTTCTATGCATGTGGGAATTATACTCTGTCACTTTGTGCACTGTGGTATTTTTTGTCCACTGTGTTTTATAATTAACCTATAAATGCCAACTGTGGCTTAAAAAATTAAACAAATAAAGGCATGTGTTCCATATAAATGTTGTTTTGTATAAGTTCTGTGCAGTATTGATTTAATGCTTTAAAGTTGCGAACGCATTTGAAAGCATACGCTTTCTAGAAGCAGATATTAAGAGAAATATAACTATAGCTTAATCACGAGCTTTTCACTGTCCTGTCATTTACTTATTTCTGCACAAACAGATGTATGAGTGGGACTGATGCTAATGAGTGGGACTGATGCCTTATAGTCTAAATACAACATTATGGCCCACATATGTTAACCGTATACCTGACAGTTAGGTTTTCCATTTTTTGCAGGTAAAAGGTAATGTTTTCGAAGGAGAGATCTAATATATCTCACATGTTCCACTCAGTAGGTTTCAACCTTGGGGAATCAACTTACTGGCAGGTCACAGGTGATTGCTTATGGAGGTCGCAAGCAGATCTGTTATCCAGTGGATGTCTGCTGGCACTCCCCATTGGAAGCTGAATATTTAGTAACTCTGTTCTTTCTCTCTGAAGTGCTTTACCTGTGACTCTTGCTGTGAGTGAAATTGAGTAGTATTGTGTTAATCCAAGACAGTTTTATTCACAGCAGGTTCTGCAGGTAAAGGGTTTCGCTACAATGATTCTACATTTCTAACTAGCCACTTGTTGGATTGAACTTGAAATAAGGCAAGAAGAGGAGAAAGAGGAGGGAAGAGAATTGAATGTCAAAAGAACAGAAAAGAGAAAGACGCAAAATATAGAAAATAAAAAGGGAAACACAGGGTCCTGGAGAGAACAAAATAGGAAAGATAACAATGGAGGGTCAAAAAATGTATCATTCTGTTCTTAGTATCCCTTTATCATTTTTCTTCTGAATATTGGGAGGGGGGTTTCCAAAGTTTATGAATTTGCACCACATGATTTGTCAATGGAGACATGAACTGTGTTTTGGTTCCCCAGTGGATCTAAGAAGAGAGAGAATTTGAGAACCATTAATTTAAAAAGAGGAACATTGGGTATGTCTGGGGAGATGTATTAGGAATGGTGTACAATTTTCTGCCTAAATCATGTGGCAAAGTTGGGGCTGAACTGCATATTTCTGGGGCTTTAAAAATGTCTTGCTGTATACAGGTTTCTTTTTTAAGCTGCAGATACCTAGTCCATAAGGTCATGTACAGACTTTTCAATGTAACCTTTTCATCATACTTGACACAATGGAGATAAGGAAAACATGCTGTCAGACAGTTCTCAGAGAGTGGTGTATGGAGGAAAATGTCTCTGGCCCTGATCCTCCTCCTCCAGCTGCAGTGTTGCCTGCTGGGTATAACCAGAGTTTGGGAGGCTTTCATTGCTATAAGCCAGAAAGAAGCCAGCAGGCCATTTGGGAAATGAGAGAGACCTCAGAACTGGGCTAGTGATGACCTGTTCAAAAAGAAAAAAAAAGTGTGAAGAGAGATAATAGACATGAATGTACCTATAGAATACTGTAGCTCGGACGTTATAACATTAAAGCAAGTACCACCACGGTATCTGTTGCCACAAGCTGACATATGATTGTCAGCCACACTAATTAAGAAAGATCTTAGTCTTCCATTTCATATACAAAGGTGAAAATACATACAAAAATCATCTTGCAACTGGTTGGCATTTCATGGGCTTCACTGACAGTAGCAAAGGAATAAAACATAATGTTTCTGGGCTCAAATAGCTAAAGCCTTCTCTTATCATATTAAATAGCTAAGATGCTATAATATACAAGCAAATATATACAGTGTAACTGTCAATTATTGTTCTAGTAATCAACCTCTTCATTTTATGCTGTAGGAACAAATGTACTTTTCAGTTACTTTAATATACTACATTCTTTAAATTAGATGCTGTGTAAACACCATATAAACAACACTCTTACATTATTTTGGAAAATGAATAGAATGTGTGTTCTATTTGCTCATTGATTGGTGGAAGTACAGAGTGTCTGGGATTGTTACTCACTTTCATATAGAGCAGATCTAAGTAAAAGTCCATTCCCTAGCATTGCATTTGCTGCATCTCGACTCGTGTGAGGCTGTTCATCTATTTGACATGCTTTCAGTGGAGAATTGCTTATCCATGCCTGATCCATCCTGGTTTCACCTTCCAAAGGAAACTAGCATAGGTCAAATGTTGGCAAGATGGATTGAAAAGCATTTCCAGCTGATGGAAATGCTTTTGGTAACTGAGTGGGGGAGTCTGAAATCCCATGTATTCTCAGTGGAAAAGCAGCAAACAGCCAGCCCATGTTACAACATAAATGAACTATTCCAGCATCTAAAAAGCTGACACATACCAGGTTTTTAAACACCAGAGACCAGGCATCAGCAACTATATTTGTGTGTGTGACACAAGTACAAAACTTTTTAAAATTTTTATTTATCTATGGTGACACTGGAGTGCCAAAGGAACTCCTGGCTTGCAACATCTTTAATGATGTCACCAAAATATGAATATCTCCAGTTTTTGCTGCTTTGTTCCTGTTTTCTGTTGAGTTTTTGGTCTATTTTCCCATCTCTGTTCTTTTTTCTTTTTTAGTGTGAATACATCCCTATTTTCTAATCTGACTTTTTGTTTATCCTTTCCCCCCCTCCTTCCCTTTCTATTATCTTTTCTCATCCTTGTCTGTTTTCTGTTTCCTGATTTATTTATTGTGCCTGCCCCTCGCAATCCCTTCCTATGGCTTCCAGCATTTTGTGGTACTTTTTTTTTTAATAAAGGGGCTGGGATGTGCATTTAGTTGAGCTTTAGTTATATTAGCTGTTTCCATGTGCACATAGTCTTTTTCATAGCAGATGAACAAAAAGTATTACATTGTCCATTGAAACCCTCTAACCTGCCCTCCCACTTACTTGAAAATTTCCCTTTGACTGCCTCTGTTCTTTTCTTTATCCCCACTTCCTCCCAGCCTGGGAAGGATCTTGTTGTCCAGAAACGAAGGACCAGTAGAAGTGTTTTTCGTTGACCAGACAATAAAGATAGGGAGGCTGGTAGTGGGTTGAGTGTGGCTAAGCTGCTGTCCCTTTTTCTTCTTCCATCAATGTTCCATCAATGTTCCCTGCCCTTTCTCCTCCCCAGTCACCCTCTGATGAGCTGTGGACTGAACACATGGTAGGATTCTCCTGGCCAGAACCTGGCCTCCTTTTCATCAGCATGGAATTAAGAACCTAGACCTCACTAGCTATAGGAGTGATGCCTCTTAGCTTCAGCAGGAGTCTCTGCCTTCATTCTCTGATGAGCACATCTGAAAGCTCCGGTATGAGCCTAGAGATGCAACTCAAAGAGTTGTCCAAGTGAGGAGAAAAACAAGAACACCCAGTTCCTGAATTACTGGGGGAGGTTCTGTGCTGTAAGCCACATACTACGGCTCAATTCCCCGGTATATAGCCAAGACTGAAATTACCGAGGACCAGAGCTGGCTGAAACTCAGAATTTACATTTCATGGGAAATTTAGACATTTTGAAATTTGTTTTCATTCTGAATTGGAACGAAAACAATTACTTTAAAATTTCCCATGAACTGGAGATTCTGAAAAAATTCAGTTTTGAAATTTTTTTATTTTGGAAAATCAAAATTCCATTTCAGACTGTCAGTAGCGCACAACGTGTCACTATTTCATTACAACACAAACGGGACACTTTTGATCTAGAAAAGATATGTCAATCAGTACTTGGTATCAGCTGTCCTTAAAGATTTTTGAAATAAAAATAGTGGATTATATCAACTTTTATGTTATGTAATATTATGACATATCATTAGTAGGAGTACATAATATGTAAACTAATAATATGAAATAAATCCGTGCAATAAAATTTAAAACAAAATTTCAAAATTTTCCAAAATGAAATTTCAGAATTTTAGAAAACAATTTTTGTTTCAAATTTTTAAATCCATGTGATTTTTTTTTGTTGAAATGTATACATTATTCAGAAAGCTTTGATTTTAACCAATATGGCGTTTTTCACCAAAAAAAGCTGACTTTTTTGACCAATTCTGTCTTAGACTATGCCTAAACCTGAAACTGTTATCAGCTACATTCTCCATATGCATATTTAATCATGTTGTTGTCTCCTCCTCCTCCTCTGCTCCATTTGCAATCATAGAAGCAAAGTGAAGTGAATAAGATATTTTGTCATTTTCCTTATTCTCCTCTATTTGCGCATTATGGGATTTCTCTGTCACCCTTTAGTGTTTGTGCAAACGTGCAGCATAGAACCAATCCAAATTCACGCAATGGTGTGCGTGTTTGTCGGAATACTTACAGCCCACTTTGTGAACTTTATTTAAAAATAGTTTGGAAATATCTTTTCACCAGCCATTAGTAAATCAGCACATACATTTATAGTCTAGTTTGAAACCGTTGTTAGCTTGTCTGGTTTGCTTGGACATACCATCCCAGCACCTACCGATTAGTACAACTAACTGGAATTTCTAACTAACCCTGTTATCATCAGGGTTTTAACATCAACCGTAGTTTGCACTTATTCTGAGGAAGAGACAATAAAGACCTCAACTTTATCTTAATGTAATGATTTTATAGTGCATGGAGTATCTTTCTATTCTGCACTTGCCTATAGTAAAGAAAATGAATGACCACTTAGTTCAACGTTTGATGAGAGTTACAATACACATTCCCCCAAAGTTAAGTATCAGTATGTCTTTATGTGAGAACTGACCTTCAAAGACAGTAAACATATTGTTTGGCAACCATTTAATTACAGACTTTATCTTCCAAAAACATTCATGTCACCTGCTGGATAATTAAGATGTCCTTGCAAGTAAAAAAGTTCTTGAGTTATGTTATCATAATGTTACAAAGTAGATGCTAGGCACCAAGGCCGCATAATAGTTACTAGAGCTGCCTACTAATGTTGATAGTTTGGCTAAATTATTTTCCTCTTCAGACTATTAAAATGAAAGATGGCATTAACTGAGATTGGTAGCAGTATGTCCCATATGTTTTCAAGAAAATAAGAAGGCCTTAGGTTTCTTCTCTTAGGGCCCATTCTTACCTTAGATACTTAGGGGCATAAAATCAGTGTCTGATTTTATATGTCTCAATTCATGGTGATAAATTGCTAAGTATTTACAAGTGGAATTAGGGTCGTGGCTTTAAATACAACAGAAACTTTAGTATTGGTGATTTCAGCCAGCACTTTGCAGAAGAGATGCAAGAACAGCATTACCTCTTAGAAACCTTGTTTCTAGAAGTTGAATAGCGTCACGACTGAAGTATCTCACTGAAATTCTAATGAGTTGTACTGTAATTGAATATCCTCCAGCCTTATGTAGTTGGTTTATTCCACAAGTTTATTTTCTTAAGAATTCAGGGAGGGAGAGGATAAATTATTCAGCTAGTAAACGGGTGATTTCCCTCTCTGGAATCTTAGTCAGACTTGTACCTGCTTACAGTAATGTATGGTAAGGAGAATATGTTTTGGGTTGAAACATTGACCCAATGTGCTTTAGGATTGTTCCACACAATACAATACACCTAAATCCAAAGCAGGATATCCATTTTCAGAAGGGAGTCCCAAGAGGGACATGATTTGGCAGAAAGAGACATTTCCAGCAAAATGCCCAGTTCATACAATTTCTACTTTTGGGGAACTACTTAAACGACTGTTATTTCAGGTGCACAACTGATAACACGATGAGGTGGAATAATTTACTCTCAGTATCTTTTTCTTCATGTCAGCTAATGTGTGTATGAACTAATATAATTTAAAGATCCGAACTGAGAAGTGTCCGCAGACCTGCATGGGACAATGCGCATACACACAGACTTCATGAAAATATGAATCAAGAGAGTCACACACATATTCAAAACTGGATTAAGACTTTTATTTTCATATTAACTGTTGGAAAATGGGTCTTTCAGAAGAAACAAATGAGCATCACATAATAATATTATAATGGCTATAGTAATTTTGAATAATGAAATTACTAGTGAGAACATTTTATTTTCTTAAAATGAGAGACACTTAAAATTTACAAAACACCCCTTAGCCAAAGTTACATGAATAACAATGAGCGGTACCTGAAAAATGTGCAGAGGGAGAGTGGATAACCTAGCACTCCCAAACCTAAGTCCATGCATCAGGAACACACATTTGGGGTATGAAATAATTTGGTAAAATTTAAGCAGCCACAAAAGTATTTTGGCATCCACAGATTTTCCCTGATACAAGGATGTCACCCAGGTTTGATATAGCACGGCTGATATACTGACACACGATTTGATGGATACCACAAAGATTTTTTTAAAGATTAAGTTCTTTTTTTAAAGATTTGAACGCATTATAACAGTCCACGTAAACTGGGTTGAAGCAAAATAGTGACCCCAGCTGTTCCAATCCAGAACTTCCCAAACTACACACCCACTTCAAAGTGAACATACACTATTTGACTTTTTCACTCTGTATTTACACAGCACTGCTATTCCAGCTAGGCATTAAATGTAGGAGAGGCAAATAAGAACGTGTCCAGAAACGGTGTGTGTGTGTTTATGAGAATTAAGGTAACAGGATAAAGTTAAAATACTTAAGTGATTTAGGAAGTCATTTAGAGTATGTCTACACTGCAGTGTAAGCCCAGGGTTAGTAGAACTTGAGTTAGCAGACTGGATTTGTTAACCTAGGGCTTGAGTATCTACACTCATTTGTAACTCCAGGTTTGGAATTGTTGAACCCTGGGTCCTGCATCTACACTGCATTATGCGGGCCCAAGTCCAACCACCCTATCACAGACTTCCTAGCTCCCTCCTAAAATGTGGCCGCTCTAGCCCTTTGTTTGTGGTGCACTGTGGGAAAATTTGACTGTCCACCAAACTTGATTCTGCAGAGGACAAAGAAAGTCAGCCCATGGAATTGTGGGATATTTTTGGTGGACTGTCAGAGAACAAGTCCAGTGGGGCTATGTCTATACTGCAAAACAATAGGGCTGTTCCTCAGATGTTCTTGTCAACTGCTGGAAATGGCCAACCTTGATTCTCAGTACAAAAGGTTTTTTTCCCACCGCTCTCCTGCTGGTAATAGCTCACCATAAGTGATCACTCTCTTGTTACAGTGTGTATGGTAACACCCATTGTTTCATGTTCTTTATGTATATAAATCTCCCCACTGTATTTTTCACTGAATGCATCCGATGAAGTGAGCTGTAGCTCACGAAAGCTCATGCTCAAATAAATTGTTTAGTCTCTAAGGTGCCACAAGTCCTCCTTTTCTTTTTGTTCATCCTTAGCTATTCCTCAGTAGATAGTCTGGACTTTTAACCTCTGTAAACAAGTTCCTAAACAGATTTGAAAATTTTGCTTGTAATGAGTACGAGTTTCCTTGTTCAACAGAAGGAAGAAGAGAAAGGGAAACTGTCAACCCTGATTCCATGTAGCACTCATTATAATCGCAGACAACCCTGTTACTTTGTGGTGCTAAAGCCTGAGAGGTTCTGTAGGGCTTCAGAACTTAGGGATTCCATAGCTGCAGGTTTAGCACCGTGGTCTGAACCTGCCTCTAGCAATATGGAAGTTGCTAAGTTGATAAAAAGTTGATTTGTACATTTAATTTTCTCAGGAAGACTGTACTATAATTTTGTTTTAAATAAAATCTCTGAATGTAATGTGTGACACCTTGACAATTTTAACACAGGTATTATCATGTTAGCAATTATTTAGTACAGTAATTGCAAGAGACAAAAGTAGAAATTAATTTGTATACATGGTTTTTGTATAAAGCTATTATTAGCTGCTCCTAAGGAGGGACTAGTGAGCAGTGATTCTTCTTACTTTTCATATGGCTGTCAGTTACGTGGAAGAAAACTGATTTATTAAATACTCTCTCTGCCCTACTCTCCATTTTTAAAGATGTTTTAATGTGATTTTAACCCATTTCTTGTTCTGGAGCTTTCTAAAAGTATTTTAAGTTGACTATTTGTCCTTCTGCTGAATTCTTTATGTGGGTTCACTTAAGTGGTTTTCTCTCTTTCCTCTGATGTGACTGTATTGCATTACATGGAAGGTGATTTTTTTTTCTTGTGCACATTATGTGCAAATGAGTGTTGTAGTCACCTCTCTCTTTAAACTAGTTTCTTTAATACCTGCTCTGTCATTGTCATTTGTTGTGGAGATGAGAGCCCAAACCTATTTTTAAGACAACTTAAATAAAGGGTTTTTTTCACATTGTGAGCCAGCTAATAAAGCATTGGAAACATTATGCACTAGATACTTGCAATTTGGATTTTCTGGGAAAGAGCAAATACTGTTTTCTTTTTAATTGATATATTTTACTGTGGAACTTAATGCACTTGTTTCTCCTGTTAATCCCTAGAACTTTCTAACCTTGTTATTGCTATTCTGCATCTGACTTTGATCAGCTGTGTAGGCTGCAACCAGTTTGCTGATTAAAATTATTCAGATACTAGGAAAAAGATTGATTTAGATATGGTTAGAATTATTTCTCTTGCTATTCAGTTTCTCCCAGAATTGTATTAAGCTATACTGGTTTTTTGTCTTAGTGTTGGAAAAAAGAAGTACTTTGTTAATGCTATTCTGAATTCAGTTGCTTTTAAGGTGCTTTTTTCAGGTGTTTCAGATTACTGCCAAAACTTTATTATCAGTAATAATATACTCATGCAGTACATTGACATTGGGGTTGACTGTGGGTTACTGTTGCAGTATATAATTAGACTGGTGTAATGTGATACATTTTCACTGATCCTGCACAATCTTAAAATGTAATTTGTTTTAAACTAAATTCTCCTGATACATCATTATCATTCTTCAAGCATCTGTTGTGGAGGGGTGATATGAGTGGATTAAAAAATCTCTTTGTGATTCAGCTACAAGGTTCTCATACTCGTATCATTGAGAATAATTATCCCATTATAGAATTAACAGAAAGTATATCTCTGTCTAACCCAAATATGTCAAATAAAATGTATTGGATAGCCTAGCTTTTGTAAAGTGCTAAGGCATCCAAGAGCTGTGTCGCTGACCAATTTCAGCCTTGTGCAAATAAAAATTCTATTTGCAGTGATCTTTGTTTACAACCTATGAAACAGAAATTTTAATGGCATGCTGCCAAAAACTGTCAGTTTCTTCCCCCACATCAGATAATTGAAGGTGGGTGGTTTTTTTTAAGAAGATGGTTTCAATTATCCAAAGCTAGTGGAATGTTTGACTGTCCCTCTGCTATCAATGAACTTGTTTACACTAGGATTTTAAATACATTCAGATTGCTGACATCCAGATGTTATCTGCTTTGGTGCCTTTTTTCATTTGTGTTGGCAAAGGATTTTATAGGAGATTGCTACCATCTCTTTGTTGGCTTTCATAGTATTTATTAGTATTTATTTTAAACTTTCTTACAGAAACTGTTAACTTATAAACATGAACTATTTATCCTAGGGTAGAATCCTGCTTCCCTTGCTCTTATGACTGGGTTTACACAAGTAACATGAATGGATAGGGAATCTAAAGTGTGTCATATACATTGTGTGTGTGTGTATTTCATACATTGCAAGTGTTCAGTCATTTTTTTAAATCCACTTAATCAAATTTCATAGAAGTTGGGGATTTAATGTATATAGGGGTGGATTATACTCTTACAATCTGCCTTGAGTAAGGGGCGTGTAAGTAGTTACACCAGGGCAGCAACTGAAATGTAACTTTGAGAGTCACACAATTTATTCACTGTTTCTCCCTTCCTCCATGGTAGGAATAAACTGCACCACCTCTTTTTCTGATGCTGCTTACTTCCCCTTCCATGCCAGTTTAGCTGTGCTAGGTAGCAGAACTAAGGCTCCATCCTTGCATGTGGGAGAGAGAGAGTAGCTCCCCTGTTCTCTCCACCTCACACTGTGACCTGGAATGCAGATAGCCAGTGCAAAGGAGCCAGGGCTCACACCCTCTTCCTCCCCAGTGTAGAGATGTAATTTTGCTCCAAATCGAGCCCTTAGTGTCTAGCAGTGCCCACACCAAGAATACAGACATTCATTTTTATGATAAAGGGGAATTTTATGAAACATTAACAAGAACAGACTAGAGGTACAAATACAGCATTCAAAACCAGAAATGTTTCAGCATTGTGCTCTAACTGTAATTTAATTCATAATTATAATGTAATTTTCAACACTATGAAAAGAATACCAGTTGGACATACTAGGCCAAATTCAGATGTAGTTTAAATGGAGAGGGGTAAGGTACGCATCTATAAATTGTTGAGCGTGTAAGGTAGTGTAGTTTGCAAGCTGAGGGAAGGAAGGGCAGAATTATAATAGGAAAAGCAACCAGCAGGTGATGTAAGAAAGTGTAAGATAATCCTTATCTGCACCCTTGTCAGGGTTCCCTCCCCACTCTGAACTCTAGAGTACAGATTGGGGACCCGCATGAAAGACCCCTTAAGCTTATTTCTACTAGCTTAGGTTAAAAACTTCTCCAAGGCACAAATTCCTTTTTTATTTGGATGGTATGCTGCCACCACCAAGTGATTTAAATAGACTTTCAGGGAGGGGCACTTGGAGCCCTATCTCCCGCAAAATATCCTCCCAAAATAACACCCCCTTTCCTGGGCAGGCTTGAGAATAATATCCTAACCAATTGGTTACAAAGTGAGCACAGACCCAACCCCTTCGGTCTATAGGACACTGAAAAATCAATCAGGTTCTTAAAAGAAGAATTGTATTTAAAGAAAAGGTGAAAGAATCACCTCTGTAAAATCAGCATGAAAGATAACTTTACAGGATAACAAAAGATTCACAAACACAGAGGAGCTCCCTCTAGGCTTAGTTTCAAAGTTACAAAAAAGAGGAATAAACCTCCCTCTAGCAAAGGGAAAATTCACTTATTCTTTTTGCAATATTGAGACTCATTTTAGAATGATTTTAGGAGAAGGAGTTTTCTGACCTGATGCTTCTCCGCTTCCCCAGAGAACACACAAACAAAGAGCACAACAAAGCCTCCTTCCCCCCCCCCCATTTGAAAATATCTTTTTTCCCCATTGGTCCTTTTGGTTAGATGCTAACCAGGTTATTTGAGCTTCTTAACCCCTTTCAGGTAAGGAGGAATTCTAGGTTACCCTTAGCTGTATGGTTATGACAACCGTTCTGTTGGGTTACTTCTCCTTCTACCATCCTGCCCTCTGTCGTATCAGGTTGCAAATTAAAGTAGTTTACACCCCTGACACTCATGTGACTCATAGATGGGTATGTCCTGTATCACCTCTGAAGGTGACCCACTGTATGTGTGTTATATAGCTATGCCTAGATATAAATCTGTTTGCAATTAGCTACAAAACTGACTTCTTATTTTAAGCCTGGTTTAAATCTGCTTATTGCATTTAACGTGATAAATGTGATTTTCAGTCATATTGAAAGGAATACTGATAAGCAGAGGTTTATACCAATCATGAATATTTTCGAGTAATATCTGTGGTGAAACTACAGTGGAGTTCGTCATGATTTTTAAAAACTATCAATCATTTATTATAGTAGTAGTATCTAAGAATCAACCAAGAATGGAGCCTCATTGTGCTATACGTAAGGGGACTGTTGCCCCCTTACTAACATTCAGTGGGGGTGTTTTGGTTGGCTAGCTCCCAGTACTAAAAGGGGAAGGGTCTATGGGAAATCAGGACCCCGAGACTGATAGTCCCCAGGAACAATGGGGAGAGGCCAATGCTCCAGGTCAGCCTGAATGACAGGGCGGGCAGGCTAATCAAGGAGTCAGGAGGCCAGGAAGGTCCCATCCTCTGTGTGAGCTGGAATTGCCTGGGTCAGACAGAGAGGGGCCGAGCTAAGGAGAAAGCAGGGGCCCAAGCTGAGCTGGGGAGCAGAGCTGTGCCAGATCCAGAGAGAGTAGCCTCTGTCCTGGGAGCAGAGTTGCAGCCCCAAAGCCAGAGGCACAGCCCAGAGAGAGCAGACTTGTCCTGGGAGCAGAGCTGCAGCAACCCGAGCCAGAGGGGCCAGAAAAGCAGCCCACGAAGCAGGTCAGGGCTGGGAGCAGAGTCACAGAAGCAGCCTGCAGAGCAGACCTGTCCTGGGAGCAGAGCTGCAGCAACCAGAGCCAGAGGGGCCAAAGAAGCAGCCCAGGGAGCTGGAGGCAGAGCAGCAGCAGCAGCAGTGCTGAGACAGAGTGGTGAAGCTGGGGCTGGAGCAGTCCGGAGCTGGGTTCGGTGAGCAGCTGGAGAGAGCGAGGGGGACCCTGGGCAGTGGGCCCAGCACAGGGAGATGCCTCAGCCAAGAGGCTCTGCGGGCCAGGCTTGGATTGTAACCCCGACAGGGCGGCGACAACGCTGGGAAGAAGGGTCCTACCATTTAGAGCCTGAGAGCGTGTGGCCACCGCCAGAGCAAGTGTCCAACCCACAGCATCTCTGCAGCACAGCCAGGGCCTGAGAAGAAGGCCTAGGACCCACAAGGAACAGACTGAACTACCTTGACATTTCAGAGACAAAGTTTGTGATGTTCCCTGTCACAGAGCGGGGTGATGTGTTTCCTTTAACCTTTCCCATTTTTCCTTATTCTTTTTAAAATTAATTGTTGATTAAATAACTTCCATTTGCTTTAACTTGTATGTAATGGTAAGTGGGTCAGAGAAGTGCCCAGTGCAAAGAGAGTATCCCGGAGTGGAGACACCCTCGCCCCTGTCCTAGGTGAACACAGCAGGGTTGGGGGTTGAGCCCCCCAGGAATCCTGGGCCCAGCCTTGTTGGGGTTAGGAGGAATTTGCCAGACAGGAGAGTGGAAGGGAAGTCCTCAAGGGCAGGGAGGCATCTGGGTAAAGGAAGTGGGAGCGAGGACTCAGATCCTTTTGCTAACCTACTTCACTGGGGTAGTGCAGAAGCCAGGAAAGTTCCCCACAATAGCGGGACTCTTCCGCCGCTTACATACGCAATGTACAAACTAACCTAGTCCCTGCTCCACAAGCATATGGTCTAAATAGAGAAGTCAGATATAGATTGGGGGAAGAGGTAGGACATAACACATAAGTAGAGTGAAATATGTGATGGCGCAAACGTATTTTTAGTTCCACATTTTTTTTGAGGAGGGGTGGGGTGGAAGGTTAGTTCAGAAGGGGATGAGCTAAATGGAAAGAAAAGTGATGGGAGAGGGACACTGAAAGGAAGGGGGTGAGGAGGATAGGGTAGGATTAAAAAGCGTAGAAGGGCCAGATTGTGTAGTGAAGATGAGGTGTAGAGACTGTGAGGGAGGGGGAAGAGAGAGAGGGTTGGAACAAGCAGCCTATCGTCACAGGGCACAGGAAGTCCAGCCAAAACTGTAGGGTGTTCTCTGAAAGTCCACAGGTCTCTGCTTTGGCAGCTTCTCCTCTCTCACTGGTTCCGCTGCACTTTTCCCTAAATCCACGAAGTACGGGAAGGGAGAGGCACCAACTTGCATTCTAGCTTCCTTGGGAAAGGGTGAACATCATCTCACCTGTGCAGGTCTGGGGTGTGTGTGCTGGGGGCAGAGGTAGCCCTGGCTCTGCACCCTACTTTATCCCCTCAGCCCTAATACAGCAGTCCCAGCTTTGGGCTGCTTCTGTAGCTGTTCCTACCAGCTGGAGTCTCTGGCTGTTTCCTCGTTGCAGATTTTCACCAAGACCACATGGCAGAGAGGTATTGTGGTGGTTTATTAATTGCAGTCATCTGTTTTTATTATTATTATTAATAATAATTATTTTTAGTTATGTGCCAACAATATGCACGGGGTTACACAAGACTCAAATGTAGAGGCAGTCTGACAACCCCCAGAGAAGATAGGACACATTTTAGAGGGGTTGTTTTGGTTTTGTTTCAATATCTCTTTCCTCCATTTTTAATAGATGGAGAAGGGGCTTGCTGTGGTTTCATAAAGGAAGGGGAATCTTCAGGAGGGAGTTGAATATGGAGAGTTTTATAAAATCACTGCAGAATTGCTGAATAGCTCTCTAGCATTTGCAAGATGTCAGAGAAAGATCAATAAAAAAATTGGACCTGAAAAACAAAATGAAAATGCTCATCTGGTGTGTACTTTACAGTATCTGCTGGACATCCAGAGGTATCAGCTCAGTGGCTGTGGGGAGGCATTGCTCAGCACTGGCTGCAGTACACATTTAAACACTGTATATTTAAGGTCCTGGAACAATTGCAAAGGAGTATGAAAAATTGAAGAACCAAGTTACCGTATGGTGTTTACAGTCTTCCATTGACCCCTCTGAGGACAAGTCTATTACTTAGCAGACAAGACTCTTGTAGTGAACAGTGTTAAATCTGGTTGAAATAGGCTTTGAATGATGGATTTTAAACACAAAGGGTCAGACTGTATGCTGACCCAGCGCAAATGTGGGGAAAAGGAAAAGCTTCCCTTCCCCCATACGAGCATTAAGGTCAGACACAGCCAGGCTGGGGAGCACAGACAATGCAGTAGCGTTGCATCTTGGCAACCCTAGGGGAGGTAGCAGGGCTCTATTTGGCAGTGCTGTTTCTCCCCTGGGATGGAATGCTTGGTGTGTCAGCCAGAATTTCTCCAGGGCTCCCACTGGAACACCCTCTGCCCCTAAAATAATTTGGGCTAAATTGCATCTTTAAGCTACTGGCTGAACTGTGCGTGATATATTGCAACATGTGGCTAGTGGCTTAAAGATGCAATCTGGCCTATATTAAGCAGTGTTCAAAAGACACATTCCTTTTATTTGCAAACAAGTTACTTCTTTGGGAAGGAACTGTTAGCATGATACAACCACTCAGTCCAAAACTCTTTTTGTCATAGGTGGGGGCTTAGGATTCACTTATCCTTAGTTATGTTAATTGATGGATGAGTTCACAATCATCAAACTCAGAGGTCTGTGAGTCATTCAGTCATTACCTCAGAGTTTAACAGTACAGGTCAGCAGAAAGAGGGGCTGTAATTTGGCAACCGCTCAGTCAAATGGCTGCACGTTGGATCAGAAATGCTAGAACCCCCACAAGGCACACCAGATTTCAAAGCAATCTGAGTAACTGCTCAGATTTTAGAGCACTTACAAGATTGAGCTCTAATTGTGGGAATGGTAACCCTCTAACTGTTTTCCTCTATTGGCGCATATGCACTGTAAAAAATATACATATTCCTAAATACCATTCTAAATTTTGGTTTCCCCCCAAATTTTGTGGGTGCCATGGACTAGATTGGGTAAAACTTGACATACAGATGATTTTGACCCATATCACATCAATAGCTTGAGCTCTAGCTCTGCGCAGAAAAAACCCCTCAGAAAACAAACAGACAAAAAACCCAACACATCTGGAAACTTTTTTTAAAATGGCTATTTTTGTCAGGTTTATATCTCCACAAGCCCTAGCTCAAATGACCCCAAATTTGGGTCAGTAACCCTACCCTGCGCGCACACACACACACACACACCCTGGGAGCACCCCAAATTTCAAAGGAATCTGACTAAAATCTGTTGATTTTAGTGGACTTAGAAAGGTCAATCTTTAAACCAAAGTCATGATGCCACCTTAACTGTAGTGGCACTGCTGAGCCACCATACTTTGCAAAAGTTATCTTGATACACATTCTCTGAGAGCTTAACCTTCACAAAGTCACTGGAGTGACTAGAGACTGTTCACATCATCCCTAAAATATTTTCAGGGTTGCAATTAGTAAACAGAAAGTCCCTGTTAGTCAACTTCAGTTGTTTGATGCGATACATAATATACAATACAAAATGCATTAATGCTGAATTGTCAGCTCTTGAGCTCCTTGCTGTCAAAGGGATAGGAATTAAAGAAAGCAAGCTGTATCTGTACACCTTTGGCATCTCTTATTTTAACACCACTATTGGATGTTAGAGAACTTCTGACTTTAGAGACAACCTTAAGTCTTGTCATTGCTATAATTCCTGTGATGTTATGCTTGCCACATGCTGCTTTTTATTCTGTAGTACAAAATGTCACCTGCTGCTTTAATTGGTGAGGTATTTATGCTATTCTGGGAGACATAACAATTTACTCGGCTAGTGTCATTTACACTATAATCCATTCTTTCACTACTCACTCACAAATCAGTCATTTGCAGTGTTATTGTAGCTGTGTTGGTCCCCAGATATTAGAGAGAGACCGTGAGTGAGGCAATATCTCTTCTTGAACCAACTTCTGTTGAAGAAAGAGACAAGCTTTCAAATGTACACAGAGCTCTTCTTCAGTTCTGGGAACGCGACTCAGTGTCAGAGCTGAATACAAGGTACAACAGATGGTTAAGCATAAGTAGTTAAGGTGTTGCAAAAGACCATTCAAGGTGAAGTGGGTAGTTAACACCTCTGCAGTCATAGGAGAAAGAAGAGTTAGTCTGTTACAGTTATGCTCAAATAAATTAGTTAGTCTCTAAGGTGCCACAAGTCCTCCTTTTCTTTTTGCAGATACAGACTAACACGGCTGCTACTCTGAAATCTGTTACAGATGGTTGTAATGAGCCATAAATCCAGTGTCTTTACTGAGTCCATTATTTTTAGTGTCTAGCAAAGTTCGGAATTTAAGCTCCCAGGCTTGTCTTTTGAAGGTGGGGTGCAGGTTTCCTTTGAGAAAGAGGACTGAGAGGTCAGATATGGAGAGATCATTTTGTGAAAAGGGGTTGGCCATGGGTGATAGGGTGTCTTTGTCTTTTATCATTTTTGTGTGTGAGTTCTTTCAAGGGCACACTGATTATCTCATTTCACCCACACAGTGAAAATGGCATTTAGTGCACTAGATGAGTGCACGTGTTGTGATAGGCATGTGTAGGACCCATGGATCTTGAAAGATGCGTTGTGCAGGGTATTGATCATCATAGCGCTAGAGATATGTGTGTAGGTTTTGCATCTGTTGCTATGGCAGAGTCTGTTTGCTCCTGGCTGCTTATGTATTGCAGAGTAATGTGAACTGGTAACTAAAGGTAACCATGAAACAGCTCTGTACAGGTATAAAAGTTCTGCTGAGAGTCTGCTCCAACATTAATAAAAAGCACAATTTGTTTTGTGACTAATTGAGATTAGAATCCCAGTGTCTCCTCTCTAAAATAAAATAAAGCAAACGTTTATTTTAAAAGATGTGCATTTTTCTGTAACATCACCAAGGAATTTGGTTTGATTTATGTGTTGGTGCTTACAACTCTAGATTGGCAAACTTTTACATCAAATCTCAAACTAGGATGGAGACTCGTACCCAGCTACACTGCGTCCCTTTTAACAGCATGGCTGTAGGGACACAGCTGTGCCGCTAAAAGCTGCATAGTGTAGACATAGCCTAAGTAAATGTGCTGGTATTTGTTTTCTCTCTTTCATGTTGGGTTTTTCTGTAGCATGCACCACTGTGCTAATAATGGCACCTACAGTAATATGTTCAGTAGAAATAGATTATACAGTCACTACCCTATCAGGGCTGCTGTCTCAGATACTCAGGGGACCTTGTGTGAATCTTATTGAGGGCTTCATTCTCCAAACAGGTCTATCTGCACAAATCTTTACATCTATGTGGAATCCCATTGATTTTACAAGGAATAGTATTGGGGGGAGCAGTTCAATTTTTTCCTCCCACCTTTTCCCTCTCAGCCAGACTACAGTCTGAGCAGTTCTTACTCATCTTCACGCCCCTCCCTGGCTGAGAGAGGGATAGAAATAATCTAGTTCATACTGAATGATATGCTACCGGTACAAATTGTAGAAGGAATAATCATTTATACTAAACTGTGAAACTTGTTAAATAATCCAAGTGTTCAGCACTTTTAATTGCAATATCAAACATATACAGCCTTATCAAAAATATTTTATAGATCTCTAATAGCTTTGGCTTCAAAATAGCCAATGCATTCTAGAATTTTAGACTAGCAGAATGGTGGATATAAAGCTGTGCATAATATGTATAGGATTCACGATGTTCTGCATCAGAACTACTAAAAGTTTACCCACACAAACCCCTGTATATCTGTAGGAGAAGACTTCCCACAGTGATAGTAGTTTCAAAGTCTGTAAATAGTGTCATTTTCCTTTGGTTGTTAGGACTTGGACTTGTATGTTAACTCCAACAGCTAATGGGTGTAAATGGCCCTTTAAAATGAAATCTTTATTAGTAAATAATAGGCCAACAGAAGAGCACTGTTTTATGTTTGAGAAAATTAAATAAAGCTTGTTACCTTGTTGGGTAGTGAAGAAGCAGAATGAGGCAGAGAATGTACAGGAAGATATCCTGGAGACTGAGGAACCTGGTCCTTCATCAAACATGTGAAAATGTTGATTCCTCTAAGTAAATGATACAGTTTGAGCACTGATGAGTGAATTAACATTATTGTATTTTTCTGGGAAATAAGTCAAACAGATTTCAGAGCGAAATTTAAGAAATAAAAGTCCATAGAGTACTCAAATCATATATTTCATGTTCTGTATGAAAGAACTTGTGTCGTTTATTATTTAATAATTGTACTATCATGGAATTGCGCTTGCCATAGTCACATAATTTTTACATGCTATATGATTAAGTAAGGCATATTAAGGCTTTGTCTACACTGGCAAGTGAAGGACAAAGCTTTTGTCATTCAGAGGTGTTAAAAAAAAAACCACACCTGAAAGACACAAGTTTTGTTGACGACAAGTGCTGGTGTGAAAAGCTAACCCCGCTTGTTGGGGGCGGAAGTTTTTTGCCAGCAGGAGACTGTCTCCAGCCGACAAACTGCAGCTACATTGCGTGCCTTTTAATGGCATGGCTGTAGGGACACAGCCGTGTCGCTAAAAGCTGCATAGTGTAGACATAGCCTAGTAAATGTGCTGGTACTTGTTTTCTCTCTTTTATGTTGGGTTTTTCTGTAGCATGCACCACTGTGGCATTTAAGCATATCTCAGATAAATTAAAAGTTCCTGTTGAGATCTCTAAGAAAATGCATAGAGTTCTCTGCTC
Organism: Lepidochelys olivacea; assembly: GCF_965140295.1. NCBI lineage: Eukaryota > Metazoa > Chordata > Testudines > Cheloniidae > Lepidochelys > Lepidochelys olivacea. The sequence continues at coordinate 198,888,985 of NC_140413.1, read as the reverse complement.
CTTAGGTAACAGAGGCTGAGCTTGGCAAAATTATGTACATTATATAAAAATCATCATCATTTGCATGCTGCTGGTTATGCTGAAAATACTTTGTCAATGAGGAAGGCTTTACAGTGTACTCTGAAGGCAGTTAGACTCTGGAAGTTCATTTCACAACAGAATCCTCTCAAACAAAGATGCTTTTTTTTCTGGTTCTCATAAGCTCCATCTTGAGTTTTGCATAATCCAGAGGAGTGCAGCTGTGTAAGCATATCATAAATGGAGACATGAGACACAGTTACTGATGTAGATGGGCCTTGATCTTTTGGCTCTGAAGATTAGAACCAACGTCGGTGGTAGATTTGGAGTATAGGGATTTGGTTTAGGTGGTTTATAAATTGTCCCGTTCAGGAAGTGGGTGACTGAATTCTGCATGAGTTAGAGCCTCTGCACTGCTTTCACATTCAGTTCCTGGTGCACAGTGTGTTACTGTAGAATCTGGATGCGATGAACAAGGATCACTGTGACCAGATCCTTGTCCGAGAGAAAGTGACTAAGTTTCCGATCAAGTGAATAAGCCTTGTTTTAGAATATGATGTTGGTAGATCAACTTAGTTTAATAATGAATCAAGCAGGGCTTCAAAGCTTCCCATCAGTTTGACAAACGGCATTGTGGAGGTGGGATGCTTTCCATAGAAAAAGAAGACATACCCCAAGTAGTTCTTAGAAGAGGCTTCCCCTGCTGAGCAGCATCAGATCAGCCTTGGCTGGGTTTAGTATTAGTCAGGTGTTTTTCTGTACAAGAATGTGATACTGTTTACCAGTGAACAGGTCTATTGTCCACTGTATATTATACATAATCTTAGAAGGTAGAGATATTATTGAAATATACACTTTTTTCTGAAAATTTGAAGGGCTGACCAAGATTAACTCCTTATCAGATAATGTATTTCTCTGCTTATACAAGGTTCAGCAGATAGGGTGTAACTTTGCATTAGTGAACATCAGCTATGTAAACTGAATTATATGCTTAAAGAAACTTTGGCTTGTTGACAGGTAAGCATGCTATTATAGGTTTTTAGAAATAGTCATTTTAATACAAACTATACTAAATGAATGAAGACCTAAGACTGCTTTGAAAATCCACTGAATCCATAAAGAGCTAGATTCATCTGTAACACCATTGTTTTAAACAGACAAGGGATGAATTTATCAAAGCGTTTTTCCCAGAACATATAGTACAATATACTCAGTTTTCTTAAATGTATTTCAGTCTGTGAAACATTGTGATTATTCACTGTATTGAATAATCAAAGATGTCTTTTTTTCCATAGTTAATTTCCACTTTGGATATTTGGTATTATGAAGAAACATGTTTCCCAAAAGAAGGCAGCTGTTGTTCCTCTGATGGCAAAACAAGACATCACAAACTTTTCTTGTATATCTATTTACCTTAAGTTAGTTGTAGAATTGAGTACATGTGTAATTTGCCCGTACACCTACGCAAAAAAGTTAGAAGTGGTTTACAAATTAAAAATAAATATAATTTCATATTGCAAATCCCTTGTAAGAAGTGCTAAGAGGAAAACCAAAGTTAGTTGCTTAGCATACAGAAAAAAAGGGACAGACAAGAAAAAAGAAGGAAAAATTCGCCACTCTTACTAACCATATGGCCAACACATGATACCAGTCTTCTCATTACTTCATTAAACATGAGCGTTAAAAGTTTACTTTCAGATTTGTACAGAAGACTTGACGAGTGAATATTTCACACCTTATTAACTGACTTGTGTTGTTTACTTACATTTGGCCTTTGAAAGAGATACATGTTAGTTAGAGATGTCTCCAAAACTAGGATGTCTAATACAACTCTCCCCCTAACAGTTTTGGTTTCAGGTTGTATCTAGTATTGGAAGGAAGCTGGTCCTGATTCAGATGTAGCTAAAATCTCTTAAGAATGACTTGTGTTCTTCATGCAAACTGGGTATCCACCTTTGAGGATTTTGACTGTCTTCTAAATAGTTTTCTCTACTTTTGGGGCCCCACAAAATCTAATAGCCCTAGGTCCACAGGAGAGTTAATCTGATCCTGTATGTATATACTATAATAGAGCATTAGTACGTTGCCTCGCCTAAAATTTTTGTTGAATCTTGTTTTTCTTATTCATATTTTTATTTTCTTTATCTCTTTTCTTGTGTTCTCTGTTTTTCATTTTTAATCTATTCTTTTCATTTTTTCTCATTTATCTTTTGTTAACTTTCTCCATTCTCTTCTCTTATTTATTTGAAAAGTACCCACTTCTACCCTTTTCATATTTAGCCCATTTTCTGTTGCGTAGTCCATTGTTTCTTCCTCTACATTTATGTTTGCTCTGATGCCTTTGTTTCCTGCAACCTCCTCTATAACCTCTGTTTATGCAGGTAGTCAGACCAGATTATCAGAATGGTCCCTTCTGTCTTTATAGTCTATGAATCAATGACAAAGAGTAATGGTCTCAAGTTGCAGTGGGGGAGGTTTAGGTTGGATATTAGGAAAAACTTTTTCACTAGGAGGGTGGTGAAACACTGGAATGCGTTACCTAGGGAGGTGGTAGAATCTCCTTCCTTAGAAGTTTTTAAGGTCAGGCTTGACAAAGCCCTGGCTGGGATGATTTAATTGGGGATTGGTCCTGCTTTGAGCAGGGGGTTGGACTAGATGACCTCCTGAGGTCCCTTCCAACCCTGATATTCTATGATTCTATGAACGTGGTGGCCGCCTTCTCTCCTGCATTCTACTGTCTCTTGGGGTATGTCTATACTGCAGCTGGGAGGTGTGATTCCCAGCGTGGGTAAACAGATGTATGCCAGCTCAGGTGCAGTTAGCATGGTAATATATCCGTGTAGATGTTGCAGCACTGGTGGTGGCTCAGCCTAGCTACCCAAATCTAACTTCACCTAATCCCTTGGGTCCAAGCTCGGGTAGCGGGTCCAAGCTGCCACCCAAGCTGCACTATCCACAGTGCTATTTGTAGTCCATTACTCAAGCTGAGTTGGAGTAAGTTTGTCTACCTATGTTTGGAATCTCACCTCCCAGCTGCTGTGTAGGCGTATCACGTCAGGCTCTCCCCTATCTGTCTGACAATAATATTCATTATGTTAGCACTTAGTGCTTTAATACAGTAATAGTCAAAATGCCACTTTAAGGTAATTATACAAGTAGCAGTATCCTTTCTTTAAAGATGGAGAAACTGAATTTAGAGAGGTAAAGGGGGAGATTTTAAATGACACAAGTTGGAGTTAGGATCCCAAATTCTAGTGATTTTTTCCCAATGGGCTTTAGATGCCCAAGTCTCTTTGTACCTTCAAAATTTCACTCAGAGTGACTTGCCTAAGACCTCAGAGGGAGCAGGTGTTAGTGATGCAATTAGAAAGCTCCCAGACTCAAGCTTAGTTCATTAGACTGAGAAACCTTGTGCCCCATCATTATTGAGCAGCACATCTGGTGACATCAGCAGCTCAGGAGAAGAGCTACTGAGCTGCAGGCACCTGGCTGGCATCCAGCGGGAGGCCCTAGCACCCACAGCCCAGGTGGTTTCTCCTTACCAGAATTATGAATACTTTTGGGATCATTCCCAAAATCAAGGTAACCGTAGCTGGTTTTCAAAGTTTACAGAGGGTGGCCCTGGGCCTATACAAAAAGGAACGATGAATTATACAACAGTTTCAAGAATAGTTGAACACACTCTTTGAATTTTTAAGACTGTTTTTTTTTTAAATTGAGATTAGTGAAATTAGGGTGCAAGTATCATAGTACAATCCACCATGGCCCAAAGGCCTGCCATGTTACTGATCACTAATTTGGAATCCATAGAAGATGGACAATATTCATGAATTTTATTTTTGTTTTCAAGGCCCCAGTTGCATATGCACTTACACAACTATTTGATCAGTTCAGAAATGTCCTTCATATGGGGGTGCGGGGAGGACACAAGTTACCGTTCTAATCCTCAGCAGTTTCTGTTAATAGTTGGAAAGCTCTCTTACAGCACAAATTGCAATAAAGGAATTTAAAACAACCCTTTTGTAGAGGTCTCCATTATTGGGTGGTGGCAGGGACCTCTCTGTTATGTTTGACCCTACTTGATTTTAAAAGCCTCTGATAAACATTTTAATATATTTAAGTGAGTGTGACTCTTTCTTTCTCAATTAAGAAGTTCAGGCCTTAGACTTAAATATCTCTTCACAACTGTTGCCTAATAATGCTGCTGGCTGAAAAATTGGGGAGGAGGATTTTGGGGGGGAAATATTTTTTTATTTACTCCTGTTTCTTTTTTTTCCTTTTTTTTAAACAACCCTGTTTTGTAGGGTAGTTTTTAATATCATGGTAGACACTGTATAGATGTTATATATACAATGTTTGATACATCAGTATTACAAATAAGATGTAATTTTCTCTCCCTTTGAAACTGAGGCTATCTTGTAGAAGCAGAGAGCTAGGAGCTGTGTTGTTGTTTTATTATCAATTTGTATAGTACTTTCTAGAGGTCCCAGATGACTTATTGTGCTAGATACTGTATAGACACAGAGTAAGAGATGGCCCTGGCCCTAAAAAGCTTACAGTCTAAATTAGGGCTGTCAAGCAATTAAAAAAAGTAATTGTGATTAATCGCGCAATTAAAAAGATAAATCGCGCTGTTAAACAGGAATAGAATACCATTTATTTAAATATTTTTGGGTGTTTTCTACATTTTCAAATATATTGATTTCAAAAATTAAAACACAGAATACAAAGTGTACAGTGCTCACTTTATATTATTTTTATTAGAAATATTTGTGCTGTAAAAAAGAAAAGAAATAGTATTTTTCAATTCACTTAAACAAGTACTGTAGTGCAATCTCTTTATCATGAAAGTTGAACTTACAAATGTAGAATTATATTAAAAAAAACTGCATTCAAAAATAAAACAATGTAAAACTTTAGAGTCTAAAAATCCACTCAGTCCTACTTCTTGTTCAGCCAGTCACTCAGACAAAAAAGTTTGTTTACATTTGCAGGAGATAATGCTGCCCACTTCTTGTTTACAATGTCACCTGAAAGTGAGAACAGGCATTCACATCAGTAGCGTAGTTGGGGGGGGGAGCGGGGCAGTGGCCGCTCCCCCACCGAGCACAAGTGACGCCTTTAAAATTTTTTGGTGCCTTTTGAATTTTTACTCACCCGGTGGCGCTCCGGGTCTTCGGTAGCATTTCAGTGGCAGGGGGTGGGTGGGGGGTGTCCTTCCGTGCCGCCGAAGACCAGAGCAAGTGAAGAACCCGACGCCGAAGTGCCTCTGAAGACCCAGAGCACTGCTGGGTGAGTACAAGTTGGTGGTGCCTTTTTTATCTCCGCTCCCCCTGTTTTCTCCACCTGGCTACACCACTGATTCACATGGCATTGTTTTAGCCGGAGTTGGAAGATATTTACATGCCAGATGCACTAAAGATTCATATGTTCCTTCATGCTTCACCCACCGTTCCAGAGGATGTGTGCCCATGCTGATGCCCATCCTTTAATAGCAAAAAACGGAAGGTTTACTAATAAAAGAAAAGAAGGAAAGAGTTATAAATTGTTAATAGATCATATACATGCAAGTGATTTTTCAGTGTTCATAGGTCAGGATCACAGCAGTGATGGAATAAACTGCTAGCCTGCAAAAGTCTCTCTGAAATCACCCAAACAGGTTGGAGGTCATTAGTAGTTGTTAGAGCTTCCATGTTAGAAATACAGTACAGAGAAATGAAGCAGTAATTGAAGAAAAAATGGAGATATCTCAGGGGTCCTTTTATATCCTCTGCCATGTGCAAGGAATTTTACTGTCCCAAACAAAGCCCACAGCCTCTGTTTGTGGAAAGTTACTGGCCCAAATGGAGTCCAGGGTCACAGGAGCATATCACATGTCCTCATGTAGTTTACTGAACCACGGGGGTGGCCATTGGCCCCTCGGAGTCTGAGGCATCCACAGGAAGAGCAATCTCAGTGGGATGAGTTTCTTCTGTGGTCCACTGTGAGCGGAGTGTCCTTAAGGGGCCATCAACACATAGCTGTATGGCCCTAATGTAAATTCTATCTGGGGGGTGTTAATCAGGAATAAACACATGTGTAAGATACCAGTACATAGCCAATATTATAACTTCAGACAGAGACAACAGGTGCCTGCTGATAGTGGGGGACACACACAATTTCAAGGTTTGCCCCCCCACCCCAACAGCTTGAATCACACAAACCCAGTACCTCTCCTTTTACCCTCAGCAGCCCCTCCCTGCAGCTCCCAGCTGTTTGCTATTGCCTCTCCCCATGGCCACAGCTCCCAGCTTGCTCACCCCAGCAGCTGCTGTGCAGGGAGGGGTCCCAGCCACAGCACATGATTGAACAGCAAATTCTGGCAAAAATCTGGAGGGGCACATGACTCCACATGCCCCCCACATGTCAACTTGGAGTTCAAATACAAAGATGACACATGCATATGAACAGGATAATCATACTTTGCAAATCATAACTTTTCCATTGACACCTTATATAACATATTTTGTACAAGATTTGTTGCAATTGTGTAACTGGTCATTTCAATGATATAAATGGTCATATTCAATCATACAGTATTACGCCCTCTCATGCAAACATTTCTGTTATTTTTCCATCATAACCTGGTCTAATGGAAGTGAGCTGCAATGTTGCAAGCACCGACTTTTTTATTTTATAAAGATAATTTTTTAGAATGCAGTGGGTTGTGGCAGAAGATTATCTTAAATATAGCAGTATGTACAGATATGGTATCTTCAGTATTTAGTGGGAATAGAAAAAGCATTCATAATTAAATTAGAGATGCGTGGAATTTATTTCAGAGGAGACATTTCATATACTCTATTCATTTGTAAAAATTGTACTTTATGTAATATCACATCTCATTGTAAGCTTAAAGATTATCTGCAAGGTAGATGGAAAATGTAAACAGCCAATACTGTAGCTGCTTATAGTGAACAGATCCTTAGTGCAAATCTGCTTCCTGCAAGGAAAATGGAGCAAAAGCAATAGTTGTGCACTGTATAAGGAGGTGATACAGAGCAAGTTTCAATGTTCTTTAAAACAAATGAACTATTATGAAGTTTGCATATCAATCATGTGTTCATGCTGTGGGCCAAATTCTGCTTTGTTGTTCTCTTGGATCTTCTCAGTCTTTAAGTGAAGACAGAAATTGGATGTATTTTCCTTTTAACTTATTCTGAAATTGGGGCACAGTCTTTGAAGAAAGTTTACTTTTGCGAACTACTGCATTAACATTTTTCATTAAAACATAAGTGTGCTCACTTACAGTATGTTTCAAGTTTCTTGTCCATTCCGCAATAGCTACTGGGAGGCATAATGAAAAATGTAGAAAGCTTGTCAGGAAGGAGAGATTTACGCAACTTTTGGGCAACATTCAATACTGAAAATAAAGATTTTCCTTCCATGTTATTCCTAAACCTATCCGCTTTTCCATTCTCTTTTACAGAACTGGTAATACCAACAAATACAATGTGTCAGTCAAAAACAAAGTCTCTCTCCATTATAACTAAAGGAATATTGTATTGGATTTAATTAGGGAGAATTAGTTTCACAATAAATGATAGCCCATGCTAAATATATGCATTACTGTATAAGTAGAGTGCATTCCTGGCATTTGAAGCTTTAAATTAAAGCTTACAAGAAAAAGTTGTCTCACTTGCTATCGTGACTATGTTACTTTATTTTTGCCATTTGTGAGAGACTGAGTATCATTCCTTTTTGGGCAAAGGATGATGGTAGTGGCGGGGATCAAACTCCTGCACTTCATGGTGTGGCTTGTTTGGGAAGCTAGACAGAGGGTCAACACTCTACCTTGTTCCTCTTTTTGACCTTTTTTTGCCTTTCTTTCTTGTCATTTCCCATTTCTTACGGTTTGGGGAGTACTGTATAGTGGGAGGGCTTATAGGCAAATGTAATTCAGGACATTGGGACTGTGTGGGCATATCCAGAAATGTTTAGGTGTTTTCAAGCTATACAGGAGGAGCTTAAGGATGAGGAGAAGCCAAGCAAATTGGCTAGACCATCAGAAAAGGGGTCTATTACAGGAGGGGGTGGGTAAGGTTCTGTGGCCTGCAGTGTGCAGTAGGTCAACTAGATGATCATGATGGTCTCTTCTGGCATCAGTCTGTGAGTCTATGAGATCAAGTTCTGGAGAACCACTTGGACGTTTTCTGGCCCTTAGTTGAGCCCAGAGGGAGATCAGGAGAGAGGGAATATGATCCTATGACATCAAGTGCATTTTATTTTGATATTACTTAGAAAAATCACTGAAGCCCAAATTCATGAAAGAAAGGGACACCAAACCTTTAATTACTACTACTGTGAAAAATCCCCAGTGACAAAAAAGTAAGATTAGTACTTAAGGCTGCTGAAGTTACTGGACAAAACACTTCACTATTCTGTAATTTCAATTGTGTTGAGATGGCTGAACTGCATTATTGCCTGAGGGGATTATACTTTCAAACCCAGCTCTGCAACATATTAGCCTCCCATGGGTAGAGAAATAACCCACTTACAATGCTATTAAATTTAATTCCCTAGCAAACTCACATTGAAGGCAGGGGCTCTGTTTACCAGCATTAAACAATCAAGTTTACTAGTGGTCATTGTCATGGACCACATCTCTCACTACCCTGTTGGTGCCTCTTCCTTGTCACTCTGGGGATTAGCTTGAGGCTGACGCCCTCAGTCCATGTCTCTCACACCATCACTGTGTCTCTGCATCTGCCTGCAGGCCCTCTGGCGGTCTCAGGAGCCACAGTGCCCTCTTCATGACTCAGCCGTCCAGCTGTGTCACCATCTGTGTTTCCCACTTCCAAGGGTTAGTATCTCAGTCCAATGCCAATTCCCCAGTGGGGAGGGGACCTGGGCCTATCCACTAGTCCAAGTCCCAAGCCTATGACTCTATAGATACCAGCATCTTGCTGTGACAATTTAACTTCTCCCAATGCTGGTATGTCTCCCTGGGTGACTTTCCCATGGCCCGAGCACCTTCTTTGCCCTAGCCTCAGGGCGTCCAACTACCCAGTCCCAGCAGCCAGCCAGGAGCTCCCGCTTGGTCTCCCTGGTCCCTGCCAGCAGTTGTTCTGTCTAAGGTGCTGCAGGTCTCTGTCTGCTCCCTGCTGAGTTTAACCCTTCCTAGTCCACTGTGGGGCAAATACCCCATCACAGTTATACCAATTGATATATGTTATGTTCAGCTGTTTTTTCAAAACATCCAGTCAGCTGCAAGGTTTCCCCCTTAATATAAGAGGTAACAATATCTTGTGTTTCATAAGGTTAAGCCTGCCTTCCTTATCAATCTCATTGGAGCTTTGGCTTATCTGTAAAGATCATCTGATTTGCAAAAAGCATGCATTATTAAAGAGCTTTCAATATTGCTTGTTTTATGAGCAACAATAGCAACAGGTGCGAGAAAGTATGGTTATATTTGCACTTCGTAATGTAAAGCTAGGAAACAGATATAGCCTATATATCTGTAATGGTAGTTGGAATCCAGGTTGTATTTCCCTATTATGAAGATATTATATCTTTTGGACAAAAGCTTATTAATTTTACTCCACATTTATTCCACATTTTTAAGCTATCTATCCAAATTCAATATGCACCTTTTTCATTATGCATCTATCTTCTTCTGTGAACAGTTTCTCATAATCCTGTAGTAGGGTAGTCAGTGTTATTACTTGATGACATTTACCTGTAGACACATTAAAACTTAATAAGTAATAATTTACTATATTTCTCCCTAGTAAATTTACAATATAAACCTGAATTTACTAACATTTTAACTTCTTACTCTGCCAATGCTAGGCACTGCCATAAGATGGTCTTCCTGTTTCGCAGCTGTATGTTAAATAATTTTAAAAGGTATTTCAGATATGCAGTGGGAATCCTCAAGGGACATATAGAGAATGTTATTGTGAGGCTCAACATGAGTTAGCCTCCAGACTGCTTGAACACCATTGGCTCTAACAAAATAAGGACAAAATGTTGGCCCTCATGAGATAGTTGAAATATTAATCAATCAAAGACGTGTGCATCATTGGGTTTGCTAATATATATAAATACAATCATTGTCATTTTAAAAATAAGTCAGTATTTGGCAATCTAAAGTGTAGGGAAAACCGGCACTCTCTCTCATAGTGCTGAATGGTTACTTGGTTAACGCTGCCTTTTTTTAGTGGTGATCACATTACTATCAACTTTTCAGTTCATTTTAATTAATTGTATTTATTACAATAGTACCAAGAACCAGCCAAGATCAGAGCCGCATTGATTTAGGTACATTCATTCACAGAGTAGCAGACAGTCCATGCCCTGAAGAGCTTACCATCTAAGTAAACAAGATAGACAAAGGGTAGGGGAAAGGGATATAACGAACAAGCCGAGCGATTAATGGGATGATGGCAATTGTCATGCTATGTGAGCTTTTGTTGTTTGTTTGTTTATTGGGGATTAGAAAAAAGAAGGAAGAGGGGTGAGCGGGACAGAACAGATGAGAAGGGGAAGGGGGCAGATGCGGCGGGAGGCTGGGGGGAAAAGACTGTGACTGGAGAGATTGAAGCAGACAGCCAATCCAGCACAAGGCTAAGCCCATTCAAAATTGCTGAACATGTTATCAGTATCCCTCAGTCTGGTTTAAACGGCTGTTTCAGCTTGCTTCAGTCTGGCTGGCTGCTCCCTGCAGTTTCTTTTCCAAAGGCCACATGATGTGGGGGGATGGGACACACTCCATGTGCTGGTGTCCCCTCTAGGTGTGGGGTGGCTTCCTCTACACAGTCTAGGCCTGCAGGATACTTTGGTGGAGGGGTGCGCGCATCTGGGGTCCCATTTTACACTCCCTCTGTACAAGCAGTGCTTGCTTAAGCTGCTTCTGAAGCTGCTCTGCCAGTTTCCCATATCTCTTTGTTTTATCTCAGTGTCTTTGTAGTATCTCTGGTCTGTGTTAAAGTGAAATATTCTTTGGATCATTGTCATTTATATTTTGAATATGCAGAAGGAAATCATGCTTAGGTCCCCTGTAAGATGGTCCATACTGGCAGATCACTGTGCCTCCACAGAGCCCCACTCAGGAGTCCATCTGGCTTCGAGGAGCTTTCAGGATTGGGACCTTAGTTTATAGCTGTCAGTTCATAAAAGACTGGAATTGTGTTCGCTGTGTAGGTTTCAGTTGTCATTTGGATTATTTTGTTTTAAAAAATTATATTCTGGATGCAACACAATATTGCTGTTGTATTTTGTTCATCTGTATCTGTTTTTTTAGGTTATAAACCCTCTGAGCAGGGATTATCTTCTGTTCTGTGTATAATGATAGCACAGTGAGACCTCAACCCTGGTTTTTAGGTGCTAGTAGAATATAAATAGTTAATAATAATTATATTCAGATTAGCCAGATGGATTTTTTTCTCCTCAACAACCACAAACTAGATTATATGTGCGATGAAAAACTTGAAATAGATAGAAATATAAATGAAAAAGAAGAACTTAATGACAATTCTGGTAGTTTAACAAACATAGATTTTGAAACAAATTGTTAAGCAGCTAATGTTCAGATTTTTAAGATTCTAGTATTCTTTTTTTACTAGACAAAGTAGACACAAACCAAAAAGCCCAACAAACTCTCCCTGAAACCTAAATCCACAGTACTGGGGTAATCAATGAAATGCAAACCTACTAAGTTTTCACAGCAGCCACCTTAGGATTACATGGAAGTACAGTCAGAAGGTTGTATTCTGACTAGCCAGCTACGTTACATGAAGATAAACAACAAAAATAAGTGCAAAACAGAGTAGGAAAGCTCAGAAACAGCACAAATTTGAGTATGTTGTAGTAAATTAATTTCCCCAGAGACAGGAAAAGGTATTCAGAATTACAAACAGAATAACTGATTCAACAATTTGTTAACTGTTGCACTGAAAACATACTTGTCATAAATATAAAGGGAAGGGTAAACCCCTTTGAAATCCCTCCTGGCCAGGGGAAAGCTCCTCTCACCTGTAAAGGGTTAAGAAGCTAAAGGTAACCTCGCTGGCACCTGACCAAAATGACCAATGAGGAGACAAGATACTTTCAAAAGCTGGGAGGAGGGAGAGAAACAAAGGGTTTGTGTGTCTGTCTGTAGTCGTCTTGGCCAGGGACAGAACAGGAATGGAGTCTTAGAACTTTTAGTAAGTAATCTAGCTAGGTATGTGTTAGATTATGATTTCTTTAAATGGCTGAGAAAAGAATTGTGCTGAATAGAATAACTATTTCTGTCTGTGTATCTTTTTTGTAACTTAAGGTTTTGCCTAGAGGGGTTCTCTATGTTTTTGAATCTAATTACCCTGTAAGATATATACCATCCTGATTTTACAGGGGGGATTTCTTTATTTCTATTTACTTCTATTTTTTATTAAAAGTCTTCTTGTAAAACACTGAATGCTTTTTCATTGTTCTCAGATCCAAGGGTTTGGGTCTGTGGTCACCTATGCAAATTGGTGAGGCTTTTTACCAAACCTTGTCCAGGAAGTGGGGTGCAAGGTTTTGGGAAGTATTTTGGGGGGAAGGACGCGTCCAAACAGCTCTTCCCCAGTAACCAGTATTAGTTTGGTGGTGGTAGCGGCCATTCCAAGGATAACGGGGGTAATATTTTGTACCTTGGGGAAGTTTTAACCTAAGCTGGTAAGGATAAGCTTAGGAGGTTTTTCATGCAGGTCCCCACATCTGTACCCTAGAGTTCAGAGTGGGGGAGGAACCTTGACATGGTGGCACAGTGGTGGGATTAACCTGAAATCATTTTGAGATCCAGTTGAGATTTTTTGAACTAGAAATACAGATTTTAAAAAGGAATTTTTAGGAAGTCCAGAAGGCAGCTTTGAAACTGAAAGCAGCTTGGTTTCTCTCTGCTTTGTGGCCAAGCAGAGACAAAAGGGGATTATCTTGTGAATTGCAGATTTTCTTTGCCTGGAGGCAGGGTACTTAACTCCTGCAGGGAAATTCACAGTCTTCCAACCCAGAGGTTTTTTTTTTTTTTTTTTTTTTTTCTTTTCTTCCTAAAAGTAAATAGGGGGTGTGTGCTCTACCCATTTGCCTGGAGACAAAAGTGGCAGGGTTTTTTTTTTAGGATTTTGATTTTTTTTTTTTTGTTTTACAAGGAGCACAGGTTTGAAAAGAAATTTTTTTCTTCTTTGGGCTGGGTAAGCAGGTTTCCAAGTAGTTGGAGGTTTTTTGCTTTAATTTGGGCCCAGAGCAGAGACAAGGGAATTGTCTTTTTCTGTAGGCTGACAATCACTATCAGAGAATAGGTATTCTATTCCAGCACAGCAAAATTTTACAGCCAAGTTTTGTTTGTTTATTTCTAAACCTCGGGTGTAAAGTTAGTTAAAAACAGAGAGGTTAGAATGGCCAAATCCTCAGCTCGACTACAGCTGGAATTAGCCAAATTTCAGGCTGAGGAAAAACAAAGGGAACATGAAAGACAGATAGAACTCATGCAGCTGAAGAAGGAACAAGAAAGGGAGGCAGAACAACACCAAGAGGCTGCCCACAAGAGGGAAATGGAGGCAAGGAAGCATGTGGAGGAGGAGAGGGAAAAAGAGAGGAAGCATGTGGAGGAGGAGAAGGAAAAAGAGAGGAAGCATGTGGAGGAGGAGAAGGAAAAAGAGAGGAAGCATGTGGAGGAGATGGAGAGGATAAAGGCCCAGCAGAATATACCAACAAACCCTAGCAATCCTTCTCCAGGTACCACTTCCCATCCCAGAAAGTTCCCCACCTACAAGGCAGGTGATGATACTGAGGCCTTCTTAGAAAACTTCGAAAGGGCCTGCCTTGGGTACAACATCTCTACTGACCAATACATGGTAGAGCTGAGGCCGCAGCTCAGTGGACCCTTAGCTGAGGTGGCAGCTGAAATGCCTAAAGAACACATGAACAAGTATGAACTGTTTAAATCCAAGGCGAGAGTCAGAATGGGGATAACACCCGAGCAGTCTCGTCGGAGGTTCAGAGCCCTGAGGTGGAAACCAGACATGTCATTTACCCGACATGCCTACCACATTGTAAAACATTGGGATGCCTGGATATCAGGAGCAAGTGTTGAATCTCCAGTAAATTTGCCCTTCCTAATGCAAATGGAACAATTCTTAGAGGGTGTTCCTGAGGAAATAGAAAGATACATCCTAGATGGGAAACCCAAAACTGTAATTGAGGCAGGAGAGATTGGAGCCAGATGGGTGGAGGTGGCAGAGAAGAAGAAAACTGGTCGCAGTTGGAGCGGAGACCAGAAGGGACCACCCCAGACCACACCCTATTACCGGGGGCCGCCCAAAGCCCCACCTACCTCCCAAAGAACCCTCCAGACCCCTTATCGTCCCACCACCCCGTTCTCCAGCAACCCTCCTCGCCCCAGTGACCCGTCAGCTGGACGATGTTTTAAGTGTAACGAGCTGGGGCATGTAAAGGCCAACTGCCCCAAGAACCCCAACAGATTACAGTTCATTGCACCGGAATCACACCAGAGGTCCACAGGCCCAGATACCTCCCAGATACCCTTGGAGCGGAGGGAAACTGTGAGTGTGGGTGGGAAGAAGGTCACCGCGTGGAGGGACACCGGAGCACAAGTGTCAGCTATCCATGCTTCCTTAGTGGACCCCAATTTAATCAACCCAGAGATCCAAGTGACGATTCAACCCTTCAAGTCCAACTCTTTCAATTTGCCTACAGCCAAGTTGCCTGTCCAGTACAAGGGCTGGTCAGGAATGTGGACTTTTGCAGTCTATGATGATTATCCCATCCCCATGCTGTTGGGGGAAGACTTGGCCAATCATGTGAAGCAGGCCAAGAGGGTGGGAATGGTCACCCGCAACCAGGCTAAACAAGCCGTGAGGCCTAGCTCTGTTCCGGAAACTTCTATCAGGACCCGGTCAGAGGTGATGGACCTGGACCCCAGGCCAATGTCTGCAACAGCAGTAGTGGATCCAGTCCCAGAGACCCAGACGGAACCAGTCCCAGAACCGGAACCAGCCAAACAACCAACACCAGACCCCGTGTCAGCACTGAATCCAGTACTTGCAACCTCAACACCAGAGGGCCCCACCGAACCTGAACTGGCAGCAGCCGATAACCCTACACAAGAGGCTCAGCCGGAGCCTGAATCCCAACATAGTGCACCAGCGGAGAGCGGTTCACAGTCAACAGAAACAGCTCCATCCCCTATATCGCTTCCAGAGGGACCAAGCCTAGGTCCACAATCCCATGAGGAACTGATGTCTCCAGCATCAAGGGAACAGTTCCAGACCGAACAGGAAGCAGATGAAAGCCTCCAGAGAGCTTGGACGGCGGCACGGAGCAACCCACCGCCTCTCAGCTCTTCTAATAGATCCAGGTTTGTTGTAGAAAGAGGACTTTTATACAAGGAAACTCTTTCTGGGGGACACCAGGAAGACTGGCATCCTCAGAGACAGTTGGTAGTTCCAACTAAATACCGGGCCAAGCTCTTGAGCTTAGCCCATGATCACCCTAGTGGCCATGCTGGGGTGAACAGGACCAAAGACTGTTTGGGGGGGTCATTCCACTGGGAGGGAATGGGCAAGGATGTTTCTACCTATGTCCAGTCTTGTGAGGTGTGCCAAAGAGTGGGAAAACCCCAAGACCAGGTCAAAGCTCCTCTCCAGCCACTCCCCATCATTGAAGTTCCATTTCAGCGAGTAGCTGTGGATATTCTGGGTCCTTTTCCGAAAAAGACACCCAGAGGAAAGCAGTACATACTGACTTTCATGGATTTTGCCACCCGATGGCCGGAAGCAGTAGCTCTAAGCAACACCAGGGCTAAAAGTGTGTGCCAGGCACTAGCAGACATTTTTGCCAGGGTAGGTTGGCCCTCCGACATCCTCACAGATGTAGGGACTAATTTCCTGGCAGGAACTATGAAAAACCTTTGGGAAGCTCATGGGGTAAATCACTTGGTTGCCACTCCTTACCATCATCAAACAAATGGCATGGTGGAGAAGTTTAATGGAACTTTGGGGGCCATGATACGTAAATTCGTAAATGAGCACTCCAATGATTGGGACCTAGTATTGCAGCAGTTGCTCTTTGCCTACAGAGCTGTACCACATCCCAGTTTAGGGTTTTCTCCATTTGAACTTGTATATGGCCGTGAGGTTAAGGGGCCATTGCAGTTGGTGAAGCAGCAATGGGAGAGATTTACACCTTCTCCAGGAACTAACATTCTGGACTTTGTAACCAACCTACAAAACACCCTCCGAACCTCTTTAGCCCTTGCTAGAGAAAACTTACAGGATGCTCAAAAAGAGCAAAAAGCCTGGTATGATAAACATGCCAGAGAGCGTTCCTTCAAAGTAGGAGACCAGGTCATGGTCTTAAAGGCGCTCCAGGCCCATAAAATGGAAGCATCGTGGGAAGGGCCATTCGTGGTCCAGGAGCGCCTGGGAGCTGTTAATTATCTCATAGCATTCCCCACCTCCAACCGAAAGCCTAAGGTGTACCATATTAATTCTCTAAAGCCCTTTTATTCCAGAGAATTAAAGGTTTGTCAGTTTACAGCCCAGGGAGGAGACGACGCTGAGTGGCCTGAAGGTGTTTACTACGAAGGGAAATGTGCTGGTGGTGTGGAAGAGGTGAACCTCTCCATGACCCTTGGGCGTATGCAGCGACAGCAGATCCAGGAGCTGTGCACTAGCTACGCGCCAACGTTCTCAGCCACCCCAGGACTGACTGAACGGGCATACCACTCCATTGACACAGGTAATGCTCACCCAATTAGGGTCCAACCTTACCGGGTGTCTCCTCAAGCTAAAACTGCTATAGAACGGGAGATCCAGGATATGTTACAGATGGGTGTAATCCGCCCCTCTGAAAGTGCATGGGCATCTCCAGTGGTTCTAGTTCCCAAACCAGATGGGGAAATACGTTTTTGCGTGGACTACCGTAAGCTAAATGCTGTAACTCGCCCAGACAACTATCCCATGCCACGCACAGATGAACTATTAGAGAAACTGGGAAGGGCCCAGTTCATCTCTACCTTGGACTTAACCAAGGGGTACTGGCAGGTACCGCTAGATGAATCTGCCAAGGAAAGGTCAGCCTTCATCACACATCTCGGGCTGTATGAATTTAATGTACTCCCTTTCGGGCTGCGAAATGCACCCGCCACTTTCCAAAGACTTGTAGATGGTCTCCTAGCGGGATTAGGAGAATATGCAGTCGCCTACCTTGACGATGTGGCCATATTTTCGGATTCCTGGGCAGACCACCTGGAACATCTACAAAAAGTCCTTGAGCGCATAAGGGAGGCAGGACTAACTGTTAAGGCTAAGAAGTGTCAAATAGGCCTAAACAGAGTGACTTACCTTGGACACCAGGTGGGTCAAGGAACTATCAGCCCCCTACAGGCCAAAGTGGATGCTATCCAAAAGTGGCCTGTCCCAAAGTCAAAGAAACAGGTTCAATCCTTCTTAGGCTTGGCCGGTTATTACAGACGATTTGTACCGCACTACAGCCAAATCGCTGCCCCACTGACAGACCTAACCAAAAAGAAACAGCCAAATGCTGTTCAGTGGACCGGAAAGTGTCAGAAGGCCTTTAACAAGCTTAAAGCGACACTCATGTCTGACCCTGTACTAAGGGCCCCAGACTTTGACAAACCGTTCCTAGTAACCACAGATGCATCCGAGCGTGGTGTGGGAGCAGTTTTAATGCAGAAAGGACCTGATCAAGAATTCCACCCTGTAGTGTTTCTCAGCAAAAAACTGTCTGAGAGGGAAAGCAACTGGTCAGTCACTGAAAAAGAATGTTATGCCATTGTCTACGCTCTGGAAAAGCTACGCCCATATGTTTGGGGACGGCGTTTCCACCTGCAAACCGACCATGCTGCACTAAAGTGGCTTCACACCGTCAAAGAAACTAACAGAAAACTTCTTCGGTGGAGTTTAGCTCTCCAAGATTTTGATTTCGACATTCAACACATCTCAGGAGCTTCTAACAAAGTGGCTGATGCACTCTCCCATGAAAGTTTCCCAGAATCAACTGGTTAAAATCGTCCTTGAGATGTGGAAAATATTGTTAGTCTTTATGTACTTGGTAGTATATTTAGAGATGCATGTGTCTTATTAACTCTGTTTTCCTAGAGCTCCAGGAAGAAATCCCAGCCAGTGTTTCACCCTAGCTGAGATTTGGGGGGCGTGTCATAAATATAAAGGGAAGGGTAAACCCCTTTGAAATCCCTCCTGGCCAGGGGAAAGCTCCTCTCACCTGTAAAGGGTTAAGAAGCTAAAGGTAACCTCGCTGGCACCTGACCAAAATGACCAATGAGGAGACAAGATACTTTCAAAAGCTGGGAGGAGGGAGAGAAACAAAGGGTTTGTGTGTCTGTCTGTAGTCGTCTTGGCCGGGGACAGAACAGGAATGGAGTCTTAGAACTTTTAGTAAGTAATCTAGCTAGGTATGTGTTAGATTATGATTTCTTTAAATGGCTGAGAAAAGAATTGTGCTGAATAGAATAACTATTTCTGTCTGTGTATCTTTTTTGTAACTTAAGGTTTTGCCTAGAGGGGTTCTCTATGTTTTTGAATCTAATTACCCTGTAAGATATATACCATCCTGATTTTACAGGGGGGATTTCTTTATTTCTATTTACTTCTATTTTTTATTAAAAGTCTTCTTGTAAAACACTGAATGCTTTTTCATTGTTCTCAGATCCAAGGGTTTGGGTCTGTGGTCACCTATGCAAATTGGTGAGGCTTTTTACCAAACCTTGTCCAGGAAGTGGGGTGCAAGGTTTTGGGAAGTATTTTGGGGGGAAGGACGTGTCCAAACAGCTCTTCCCCAGTAACCAGTATTAGTTTGGTGGTGGTAGCGGCCATTCCAAGGATAACGGGGGTAATATTTTGTACCTTGGGGAAGTTTTAACCTAAGCTGGTAAGGATAAGCTTAGGAGGTTTTTCATGCAGGTCCCCACATCTGTACCCTAGAGTTCAGAGTGGGGGAGGAACCTTGACAATACTTAATGTTGCATTCTTCAGACACACATGGCTTGAGGGGTTTTTATAAGGTGTAATATATTAGGTTTTTTTCAGCCAAGAGTTCAAGTTTATGCAATATTATACAGAAATGGAATTGTTTTTGCCAGTCTGACTGTGGGAAAGTAGTACAGTTACTGACATGTAACTGTTGTTGTTTTCCATTTCCTTGCAGGTGAGAGGCCTGATGTGCATAATAATAGTAAAATTATTTTTCAGCTGCACAAATGTAAAAACCCTCGTACTCTAATTCACCAATAATGACCCTCTGTCATGTAGGGTACAAGGGTCTGCATAATATTTTTTCTCACCTCTATATCCTTATACGTGTATCTTTGCTCCGAATGGCTGCCATCTTCATACTTCCTCATCAATATGCCCACAAAAAACACGGCTGCCTCAATTTCTGATCCTATTCTGTAATCTGATAGTTTAATCCCATGTAGGGCTGTCGATTAATCGCAGTTAACTCACATGACTAACTCAAAATTAATTGCATTTAAAACAATTAATCGTGATTAATCACAGTTTTAATCACACTGTTAAAAAATAAAGTACCAGTAGAAATGTATTAAATTTTTTTGGATGTTTTTCTACATTTTCAAATATATTGTAGGGCTGTCAAGCGATTAAAAAATTAAATTGCGATTAATTGCGCTGTTAAACAATAGAATACAATATAATTTAAATATTTTTGGATGTTTTTCTACATTTTTAAATATATTGATTTCAATTGCAACACAGAGTACAAAGTGTTCAGTCCTCACTTTATATTTATTTTGATTACAAATATTTTCACTGTAAAAAACACAAGAAATAGTATTTTTCAATTAATCTAATACGAGTACTGTTGTGCAATCTCTTTATAATGTAAGATGAGTTCCTATTTTTAAGAAAGGTAAAAAATGTGATCCGGGTAACTACAGGCCTGTTAGTTTGACATCTGTAGTATGCAAGGTCTTGGAAAAAAAATTGAAGGAGAAAGTAGCTAAGGACATTGAAGTCAATGGTAAATGGGACAAAATACAATGTGGTTTTAAAAAAGGTAGATCGTGCCAAACCAACCTGATCTCCTTCTTTGAGAAAGTAACAGATTTTTTAGACAAAGGAAATGCAGTGGATCTAATTTACGTAGATTTCAGTAAGGCGTTCGATACTGTGCCACATGGGGAATTATTAGTTAAATTGGAAAAGATGGGGATCAATATGAACATTGAAAGGTGGATAAGGAATTGGTTAAAGGGGAGACTACAACGGGTCCTACTGAAAGGTGAACTGTCAGGCTGGAGGGAGGTTACCAGTGGAGTTCCTCAAGGATCAGTTTTGGGACCAATCTTATTTAGTCTTTTTATTACTGACCTCGACACAAAAAGTGGGAGTGTGCTAATAAAGTTTGCAGATGATACAAAGCTGGGAGGTATTGCCAATTTAGAAAAGGACCGGGATATCATACAGGAGGATCTGGATGACCTTGTAAACTTGAGTAATAGTAATAGGATGAAATTTAATAGTGAGAAGTGTAAGGTTATGCATTTAGGGATTAATAACAATAATTTTAGTTATAAGCTGGGGACGCATCAATTAGAAGTAACGGAGGAGGAGAAAGACCTTGGAGTATTGGTTGATCATAGGATGACTATGAGCCGCCAATGTGATATGGCTGTGAAAAAAGCTAATGCGGTCTTGGAATGCATCAGGAGAGGTATTTCCAGTAGGGATAAGGAGGTTTTAGTACCGTTATACAAGGCACTGGTGAGACCTCACCTGGAATACTGTGTGCAGTTCTGGTCTCCCATGTTTAAGAAGGATGAATTCAAACTGGAACAGGTACAGAGAAGGGCTAGTAGGATGATCCGAGGAATGGAAAACCTGTCTTATGAAAGGAGACTCAAGGAGCTTGGCTTGTTTAGCCTAACTAAAAGAAGGTTGAGGGGAGATATGATTGCTCTCTATAAATATATCAGAGGAATAAATACCAGGGAGGGAGAGGAATTATTTAAGCTCAGTACCAATGTGGACACAAGAACAAATGGATATAAACTGGCCATCAGGAAGTTTAGACTTGAAATTAGATGAAGGTTTCTAACCATCAGAGGAGTAAAGTTTTGGAATAGCCTTCCAAGGGAAGCAGTGGGGACAAAAGACCTATCTGGCTTTAAGATTAAACTTGATAAGTTTATGGAGAAGATGGTATGATGGAATAACATGATTTTGGTAATTAATTGATCTTTAAATATTCATGGTAAATAGGCCTAATGGCCTGTGATGGGATGTTAGATGGGGTGGGATCTGAGTTACCCAGTAAATAATTTTCTGTAGTATCTGGCTGGTGAGTCTTGCCCATATGCTCAGGGTTTAGCTGATTGCCATATTTGGGGTCAGGAAGGAATCTTCCTCCAGGGCAGATTGGAAGAGGCCCTGGAGGTTTTTCGCCTTCCTCTGTAGCATGGGGCACAGGTCACTTGCTGGAGGATTCTCTGCTCCTTGAAGCCTTTAAACCATGATTTGAGGACTTCAATAGCTCAGACATAGGTGAGGTTTTTCAGGAGTGGGTGGGTGAGATTCTGTGGCCTGCGTTGTGCAGGAGGTCAGACTAGATAAACATAATGATCCCTTCTGACCTTAGTATCTATGAATCTATGAACTTACAAATGCAGAATTATGTACACAAAAACCTGCATTCAAAAATAAAACAATGTAAAGCTTTAGAGCCTACAAGTCCACTCAGTCCTACTTCAGCCAATCACTCAGACAAACAAGTTTGTTTACATATGCAGGAGATACTGCTGTCTGCTTCTTGTTTACAGTGTCACCTGAAAGTGAGAACAGGCGTTCACATGGCACTGTTGTTGCTAGCTTTGCAAGATATTTATATGCTAGAGGCGCTAAAAATTCATGCCCCTTCATGCTTCAGCCACCATTCCAGAGGACATGATTCAAAGCTGTTATACTAAACTGTTACACTAAACCATTTCTGTTCTTAGACTACAGCCAAGTCTAGAAGATTTGTGCTTTTCTTGTGATAGTGTGTGTAGTCTTTGTATATCGAGCTCTAAAAATTTGGCTTTCATACATTTATTAATATAGAGAAGAAAACAAAAAATGGTTTAAATTTAAATATTTGAAATCCCAAAACAATGAAAAACCAAATGTATTTGTAACTGCTGGTAGGAGGCTGTATTTCTCTATGTCAACAAGACAACATATGTGAGCATGGTGCTTTGACTAATAAATTGTTCACTGTTGTTCTTTGTAACCCAAACGTGAGGTGTCATTTTAGCTGATCAGGTCTGTTTCATCTGACTTGTTTGTGGAAAAGGATCTATGAAGTATGCTGAATGGTGTCTTTAGAAAACCTTGTGTAGAAATAGGATTACTAGTAATGTTGGCCCCTATTCAGGAAAGCCCTGAAGCACTTGCCTATATTGTAAGAACTTGCTTGAAGCTAAGTAGGTGCTTAGATGTTCTGCTTGACTATGAATGCTTTCATGAATCAAGACCTTAGGATACAATTTTTTCTGATTAATTTTTGCATATATTGTTTCCTTTTTCTGTCGGCTCAAAGTGTGTGCACTCTACTTTATGTATGGTTCATAAACTGTCAAGCTAATTGCATTCTACATTTTTTTCCTCAGAATTTAAAAAAAAAAGATGAAAATATTTAACAAGTATAAATGAGGATTTTCTTTCCGTGCATCTGCTGTGCTTTGCCCAAAGCTCCCTAAATTGGCAAAGCGTCAGTGTGTGAAAAATTAAATGGGAGGATTGCTATTAGAGTGTGACTATGGAATTTCTAATTTTTCTGTGGTTGGCATATGTATGATAAGAAAATGCCGAATGCTACAGCAAAAATATATTGGATTTATTGTACATGGTTTGAGAAAATCAGTTTCTGTCAGCTGTAGCTGATTGTTCATTCTAACTATAACTATTATATGGTAATTGAGGCACATTTTGGAAGATGAAGGCATATGGATTTTTTGTTCTGAAAGATAAGGCAGCAGGATAGCTTCTGAGATCAGTTCTGAAGTGTGTGTCTGTGCATATGTGTGTGTGTGTACACGTCTTGTGACATACAGATTTACAGTTCATGAATACCGTCCCCCAAAGTGAGATGAGATGATGGTCCTTTGCCTAGTTAGGTATGCATCATTGCTTGTACTTCTTATTTTTATGGCTGTTCAAGAGTTGTTGCCTTGATTTTTTTAAGTTGTGAGGGCTATGAATAAAAGCTGAATGATCCTCCAAACATAAAGGTGACATTTTAACAGCCAGAAGTGAAGCCGTGATATATGAAATAGGGTAACAGCATATGAATGCCCAACATACATTAATTTAGTATGTAGTTTCAGAGTAGCTGTTCAATGAATAATAGATTGCTTCACATTAGTCAGCAGTTACATGAACAAGAAAGGGCCCTGAAAATAGTAAAAGTTAATTCTTCTGTTTCAGGCCAACTTGACCAGTTCTTAAAAATGTCTGTGTGACGTAGCCACTTTTTTAGTTTCCATAATATGACTACAATACAATATCTACATTCATATTTCTGGCAGCAGGCCAAAAGAGAGGATTCCATTATTTTCCTAATAAAAATATATATAATTTTATAACTTTTATCAGCAGTTTGTTGTCTTATTTTAGAGCCTTTTATTATGAAAGACATAAAAAGATAGATTCGGAGCAGCAATTTTTGTATTCCACATTTCATTAGTCATCTTGTTTAGTTTTCATTATCAAGATTTTCTTTTGAAACCCAGAGGTGGCTATGTACAAATGTTCAAAGGGCCAGCCTTCCTGGTTGCGCGTGATGCACCGTGTTAGAAGAATAAATAATGGTTTTGTCATTTGATAGCTACGTCCCCAGTTCATCAAGGCACATCAAAACCTGCCTCATTTTAGTACCTGAGTAGACCCATTGAAGCCAACTCATGCGGTTAAAGTTAATAGATACATAGACCAGAAGGGATCATCCTGCATTATACAGAACTGCCCTGAGTTAATTCCTGTTTGAGCTCGAACAGGTCTTTTAGAAAAAACACCCAATCTTGATTTAAAAATGGCCAGTGATGAAAAATCCACCACAAACCTTGGTAAATTGTCCCAGTGGTTAATTATCCTCCCTGTTAGAAACATGCAGCTTATAATCAGTCTGAATTTGCCTATCTTCAGCTTCCAGCCATTGGATCTTGTTATACTTTTGTCTGCTGGACTAAACTGCCCATTATCTAAGTTTTGTTCTCCATATAGGTAATCAAGTCACCCTTTAACCCTCTCTGTGTTAAGCTAAATAGATTGAGCTCTTTGAGTCTATCAGGATAAGGCATGCTTGCCAGCCCTTTAATCATTATCAGTCTCCTCTCTGAATCCTCTCCAACTTATCAACAGCCTTCTTGAACGGTGGTCCCCAGAACTGGACATGGTATTCAAGCAGCGGTTACACCAGGTGCCAAATATAGATATAAAATAACCTATCTACTCCTACTTGAGATTTCTCTGTTTGTTAGAGCCAGGCAATGCGTGGCCAGAGCCAGACTGCACAGTCACATGACAGGAGTCAGCTGGGTCAGGATACCAGGAGGAGGAGACAAACTGGAGATCAGAACCACGACTCAGGAACCAGAGTCAGGCCGGGTCAGGATACCAGAATGTCAGAGTCAGGAGACAAACTGTAGGTCAGAACCACGAATAATCGGATGCCAGGAGCCATGGCAGATCAATGTGCCATGGAAGCAGGAAGCACGTGATACACAGTCCAGAACAGGGTGGGATCCAGTTGTTTGGACAGCTGCCTGTTCCTGCTGCTGGCTTAAGTAGGGACAGCAGACCAATCAGCTGCTCGGGCTGTGAGAAGGAGGGTTGCCAAATGGGTGCTCCTATAAACTCTGCAGAGTCACATATGAGACCGGGGGTAATAACACTGTTTATGCATCCAATGATTGCTTTATTTTTGGCCACTACGTTGCACTGAGAGCTCACATTCAGCTGATTATCCACCACAATCTCCAAATCTTCTTCAGAGTCACTGCTTCCCAGGATAAAGTCCCCCATCCTGTAAATATGGCCTACACTCTTTATTCCTAGAGGTGTATATATATATACATTTAGCCACATTGAAATGTGTATTGTTTGCTTGCACCCAGTTAACAAAGGATCCACAGCACTGTATCAGTGACCTGTCCTCTTCGTTATTTACTGCTCGCCCAATTTTTGTCATCTGCATTTTTTATCAGTGATGATTTTATGTTGTCTTCCACATCATAAATAAATGTTAAACTGAACAGGCCAAGAACCAATCCCTGAAACATCCCACTAAAAACACACCCATTTGATGATGATTCCCACTTTACAATTACATTTTTAGACCTGTTAGCCAACTTTCAATCTATTTAATGAATCCCCCTTCATTTTATGGAATCCGGCCGAAAATAGTTTCTAAACACATAGAAGTTAAGTGCTGTATTCCGTCAGTAATGGGCTACATAAAGCTGACATGTCTTTAGCTGACAGGAAGTGGAAAAGGAAACCAAACATTTAGTCTATCTGTATGTCTTTAAAGTGAGTTGGGATTCAAGAAGACATCTGATTTTACTAAAGCAACCAATCAGTCTCAAGAAAATAGTAATGAAGTATTGGACTTAAAGGTGATTTTTTAAAATTTTCTTCAAATTTAAAGTGAAACAGCACATTTGAGAAAGCTTCTGTTTTCTGTAGGAAAAGAGACACTTTGCTTTAAATAGTATACTTTTAACTACACTATTTCCTGGGCTTAAAATATTTTGTTTAGTTTTGTTTAAAATTAGAGTTGTATGATGTGTAATGAATTCCCCCTCACACTCCTCCACATGCACTTTTAAGATTTGAATGGATCCCAGGGTATCCAGACTGAATTTTCTTTTAGTATGATTGGCCTTATTACACCTATGAAATGGTGCTCAAATGTATTCTATAAAGATTAAAGTCATATTGCCTTCTTGGAGAATAACAATGAAATGATGCTATAAATAAAAATTGACTACCTGTACCTAACGAAGACAGATTTCACTGCTGATATTCTGGCAGCTCTTTCTTAAAGTCAGTGTTTCAGTGCCCTAACTTATGTATTTTTCAAGCACCATAAAAGTAGTTTTGTGTTTGGATTATGTCATTTTCAGACAGACTTGAATGAAAAAATTGGCCCATCTCCATCTAGATCCTATGTACTGCAAAGAGCTGAGTCGATTCTTGTTGACTTCACTTCACTGATTGACTTCAGTTGCTCAGGAGCCTGTAGGGTTATCTCCATATTACCTCACAGGTAATGAAGACTCTCAAACCCTTTTCTCATAAAACACATCTTTGGACAGGAAATTTATAATTAGTGTTCCCACCCTGTCCCACAGCATCCGGACAGACTCAGGGCAGCGGACCTGACAAAGAAAGCAAAACATTCCTCCCAGGCTTCAGGGTAAGCATAGAGAGCTAGTCTTCTTATCATCAGGGTTCTGTACCAGAAAGTTATTAGCTGTTGTTAGTTATCATTGACTCTCACTGGCTAAACAGCCCAGCTTAAAGAATTTCACTGAAATCTACAGAGTATGTATTTGAGGTTCTCTGGTGCAAAGCTTCGCATGCTTTCTTTTGGGTCTTGCGAACTAGGCTGACCTTTCTTTGGCATAGGCCAGCTAGTTGCAGCCTTCATAGGCTGCCTTCTGGATACAAAAAGCCCCATATGTATTTATTTAGGTAGAGCTTGTTCCGAAGTTCATCCATAGCATTTTAAAGCAGTTTTATGTTCTGAAATTCACAGGATGATTTAGTTAGTTGGGCCTGAGAGCATAGAGTTGCTGCATTCTGTTTTGTTTGTTTTTCTTTTCTCAAAATGCTTCTTGGCAAAATGTAATGCTGAATTAAAAAAAGAAAAAAATCAAACTGCAGGTATATCCATATGTGTTAAGCTGAAGTTCCTCATGCATTTCCTGAACCTCATTCTGGAACATTACTAAATTCAGCACACCGTTACCTGTGCAATAGTTCAAGGGGATAATAATTAGTGTTTATGTAATCATTAAATGCATGGTTCGTTGTTATTGCCTTGGCTGTCACTGCAGACGGATGAGGTAAGTGATCTGGAGAGGTCATCTCTAGAAACTGCTGAGTATGAAAAAAATCCCCAGTATTTCTAAATCGGTAGCAGCTTTATCCACAGCATCCCTATGTTGGGATATATTAGAGTCAGCCCTGGTTTGGAAATCATATCGTATTTGTGACACTCTCCTCAGATCCCCAGAATCAAAAGCCACTGTGTTACCTCTGTCCTTCAGTAAGAGTAAACTTTGCTGGGGCTTATATTGTGTGTCAGCTCCCTACCACGCCAGTCTGTCCACCTCACCAGCGGACTCCTCGAGACTCTGCCAGTCTTAACCTTGTCTTGCAGGTAGCAATCTGTGAACAGTGAGTTCCCCAGAGATGTTTATCTGCAGACTCTAGTCCCTCTCAGTGAACTCACAGAAATTAAGTTTGCTGCCTCCAAAGAGACATTACACATACCAGCCTGTTAGTTTAACTGAGGACTCACCCTTGGCTTCAGTGTCACAGTACTGAGATGAGTTATAGTAAAAGTAAAAATAAGTTTATTATAAAGAAAATAGATTTAAGTGATACTAAGCAAGAGAAAGAGAGAGAGGTATGGTTACAAACAAAACAAATATAAAGCATTGTTTCTAGTGTCCAAGACTTAATTTCAGCAAGCTACAAACTTTGTCTAAACAACTTTCTCACTTATATCAAGTTACCAACATCCCCAGCCCTTCTGGCAGGGGAATCCAACATTCACAGAATCAGAGGGTGGTATCTATTTGGTCCCCTAAGTGATGGATAACTAGAATGTCTTTTTGCTCCCTTTATATTTCCCCAAGTTCATTGTCTTTGCCTCAAGAGCCAGGAAGACATTCTGGGGGTTCAAACTTCAGTGTGTCCTCTGGTGTGGTCAACTGTTTCCTTCATCACTTGTTAGCTTGATTGCTTTGTTTACCTGATATGTAAATGTGCTTTCATTGTCCTCTGCCTGTAATCAAGCCAGGCAGACCAATAAATCCATGTTACTTTGTCTAGAGCAGGCTTGGTTTGTTCGGTGCCTCCAAAATGTATTTTAAGAACATAATTCCAGCACACACATACACAATCCTATATGTACAGGATGATATAGGATTGATATCCATGAACAGCAGTTTTTATATGTTACCTTATGGGGCACTGTTTTGGCTAAATATTCTAACAGGTGAGTTAAGTGTAGCAGTTAAGAGTTACAGTATGGTGGGCCCTCTGATAGTTGGCATTATGTTCTGAAATTCACTCTTAAAGTAACAATATCATTTGGTTAATTCAGAGAATAATTAATGGGCTACCCTTGTGTGAAAATAGGTCAGCATGCCAAGCGATGGCTCACTTTGAAAAAGGAACTTTCAAATTGGGATAGACTAGAAAAAAGAACATTTATACAAGAAAGGTTTATTGCAAGTATCTAGCATATTTTCTCACCTGTTGTTGAATATCTTATATTTGACTAAGTATTGTTCCTCACAAACAGTGTGATCTTGCAGCTAAAAACATAATGCTGCATTTGACAACCTGGTCTCTTGCTGTGAAAATAATGGAGATGATACGAATTTATCTTTGACTTTACTACTGGATTAGAGAAAAGGGACACTTTTGGGACCAAATCCTTTAAATCACTGGCAAAATGCTCATTGATATCAACTAGATTAGGATTTGTATCCCATGGGGAACAAGCTGTTATTTAAATAAAGCTATATTTGATCACTAGCAAAAGGAGCAAGGAAAAGTAAAAAGACAAATAAGAATGACTTTAAGATTTTACAAAAGAAAAGGAGTACTTGTGGCACCTTAGAGACTAACCAATTTATTTGAGCACTCACGAAAGCTCATGCTCAAATAAATTGGTTAGTCTCTAAGGTGCCACAAGTACTCCTTTTCTTTTTGCGAATACAGACTAACACGGCTGTTACTCTGAAACCTTTAAGATTTTAAAATAATGTATTTGATAACTGGTTTATTTTATTTTTAAATTGTGTGTTTGCATAAGGAACTTGTGAGGAAAATTAAAAACAGGTGATACCAAACTCATATCTCTTTCAAAATGTACTTTTAAAAGGATGTTGCCAAATCTGGTAGGCTTGACAGTAGGCTTGCCAGTTTTTGGTTAACGAGCCTGTTTGTACATTTTGAGTCACCCCAACATGTTTTATTCTTGTGAGCAGGCAGGATATTGAAATGAATAGAACTATTCATATTGCTGACTGGGGGTATAATGTACATGTGACAAAGGAACCCAGTGTCCTTGTTTATTGGATGTGGGTTCTAGCTGATTGACCTGTTCTGAGAAACTAGGATTTTGGAAGACAAACATTGAGAGCAGATGGGGTTTTAAGGGTTTTTGTTTGTTTCTTTTATGAAAGTTTTGACTTTAGACCTAAAAAAAAAAAAAAAAGTAACCAACCAAGCAACCAAAAAAAAAACCAATCCCCAAACCTGGTCAACTTTGAAAAATGTATAAAATATTTGGTATATATGGAACAGCTGTCTTGGAGCCCTTTGGTTATTTGGCCCTCTCTGTCTCCAGCATGCCTTCCCCCTGCTATTCCATCACCATAGTATCTAAGCACCTTCTACATAAAATCAGCAAAATAGTGAAGACTCTGGTAGACTTCATGGGATCTCTGCCATTTCCTGCTTTTCAAAAGCAAAAAAACCCTATTTGGAGTAGGGTTCCCCTCCTCTCCTTCTGTTTTTTGTTTACTAGTTTTATTAGATTTTTATTCATTTCCATTCGTGTTGGTTGGCAGGGATTTGGGGACTAAGGGGTGGGGGTCAGTGTTTGAATTTCATTTTTCTGGTGGAATGCCTTTTTCAAAGAAGAAAGATTTTTGCAATGTATCCTAAAGACAGTCAGACTCTGGATTCATGTGATCTCCTCTGGAAGTTTGTTCCCTAGCTGGATCCCTTTGACTGAGAATGCTTTGCACTGGTGAATTCTGTGCGTTGCTTCAGTGGCTGACTTTTGTATCCTCCTTTTCAATGCTCTGATACCCTGACAGAGTTACCAGAACCTTCCTGTGTCTCTCAGATTTCCCTCCTAGTGTCAAGCCAGTTGTTTCCCCAGATAAATCAGATTATCATTTCTGGTTGGTTTAAACAAAGTAAAGTGTGGGTGGGTGGGTGTTGGCAGTTCTGTAGAAATAGAGAAAACTTCACTTTAAAATAAAAGGATAGCTGAACACACACATATCGGTGAATGATCTGGAAATTGTTATTGTTGTTACACTTAATGTTATAGATTAAGAACTGTAATGGATACTAGTAACTCAAATTCCATTCCAGCCAACTCTGCCTGACAGCGTCTGAAAAATGCTTCCTCATGAGACTATATACTGCCTCCACCCTGCAGTTTTAGGTTCTTTCATGCGGAGATGGTTGCTTCTTTGCTCTGATATCTAATTGTTGAAAGAGAATCAGAGAATGTGCTAGTTTTTGGTATTGTTATGTGCTAAACAAGGTCTCATTCTGTCAATATGCCATTGGACCAAAATACACAAAATACACAATGTAGTACAAAGTATTCATTTTGTCTAGACATACAGAACACAGTTTATTACCAATGATACTTATATAGAAGGAAATATTCATATTGGATGGGCTGGTCATCTATATTCTCAGTATTTCTTTTTCACCCTATTTAGTAGCAACAATATTTGGATAAATGCAGGATCTTTGTTTTCCTATTATTTCATCTGCATGAAATATTCACCTACAGTCCTCTGTTAGATGTTTATTTTATTTACATTTATTTTAAAATGTGCACATTTGAATCTCTGAGCACATGGAAAAAATATATAGCAAGTTATAGTTAGATGTAAATAACAAGTACAGATATCGCAATACAGAACACATGGCTTATTTGGAAATTGTCTTCTAAAACTCACCCCCCTCTCCCTCGCAATGGTAATGATGTATTAGATGCTTTTTAATATGTGGGGAAGAAAATTTTTTAGGCACAATAAAACAAAATTGTACCAATATTTTGTAAAATAAATGCTTTGCCTAATGTGGATTACATGTAAATAAAATGTTTTATGAAATGCTATATCAACCCATAAGGTGTATCATGACAAGCTAAATAAGATGCGTTATCACTGTAATTTAATGTAACTTGGTATGAAATTTGCCATGGTATTATCAAATCTGTAACATTTGTAGATTACTTCATAAAAATATGTTATAGCTGTTGACATTTTAATGATGTTTACAGTGTTTTGAAAGAGACAAAGGACTTCTATTTTGATGACACAATGCCATACTGTAGAGCAATTGTGCATACAATTATGCTATTAACTTATTAAAGCCAGTATGAAATTTAAACAAAACAAAATTGTCCTGAAATCTGCTTCATTGAGAAGGTTGTAAAATTAGAAACCCTGGTCCATTGAGTAGCCTTTCTTAAAAATTTGTACACTTCATTCTCATTTATCCCTGTTCAGTCACAATATTTGCTTGATAAATGCACAAGAGAGAAAAGA
The DNA here is from genome assembly GCF_965140295.1 of Lepidochelys olivacea. Classification (NCBI taxonomy): domain Eukaryota; kingdom Metazoa; phylum Chordata; order Testudines; family Cheloniidae; genus Lepidochelys; species Lepidochelys olivacea. The sequence goes on along the minus strand of NC_140413.1, from coordinate 198,857,358 downwards.
ATGGTGGTGAAAATTATACGCTGTTTAATAGTTTATGGAAAGATAGGCAAAGATATCTAGCACTGCTAACAGAAGCAAAACTTAGATGAACTTAAGTGAACAGCTCAGGTGAATATGCATACACACACACATACCCCCCCATACCTTTTACCTTGCTCTGCATGTGTATATGCAGGAGTGCAGAATATGTGGATTACAACCCATAAATGCCCATTTTTGCCAATTAAGGGCTTGATCCCCTGCCCACTGAAGTCCGTGGGAGACTTTCCATTAACTTCAGTGGGCACAAGTTAGCTCCCTAAGTGGTTTTTCAAAAGGGTAGGGGAGTATATAAAGCATTAAGATTTTGCTTGTACAATTTGTCTAAAATGTAACATTTGTTCTCTTTCTGATACTTATTTTATGGGTTTTTTTTGCATAGAACTAGGACAGAAAGTCTCCTGGGTTATGTCTCCGGGAGTGGAGGGGACGGCAGTGCAAGTAGCCGCAACCCATTATTAAAAAAAAACAAAAAACCCACTCCTCAAATCTCCTGATTATTTGGGGCCTGGTTCATGATTTTTTGAATGATTATGTTGTTCAATAACAAGGGCAAGGCTGGAGGAAAAAGGACATGGCTAGCATTCCCTGTGATGTTGGGCTCCCTGGCTGTAATTTCAACATTTGTGAATGTTAACAGCCTGCCTAAGTGATTTGTGCCAGGGAACCAGCCCAGCACGCTGTCCCTAGAATGTGGGTTATGTGCAAATCAGCCAGTTTTCAGGATGTGGCCCATTAAATGTAAATAGATTTCTCTGTGGAGTCTAGTTTACCGGTTTTAGAAATATTTACTAACCTGAAGAGAGCTATGTACAAGTACACTACACAGATTCTTTCAAGCGGGACCGGCACTAGACCAAATGACACCCCAGGTCAGGAGCGTCTTCAGTCCCTACCCCCCCAAATTTGTTAAACTTTTGAATACCTTGTTTTTTATTTCATTTGTAGCCCATTTCACGACTTTGATACATGATTTTCATGAAGGATTTAATGGTCATATAAGATGATAAATTTGCACACTAGGATCTGTAAATCTGCAAGCCTGGCATCCCCTCTCTCCCCACGCCACAAACCCAGCACCCCAGATGGTTGCCTGGGTTGCTTGCTCCTAAATCTGGCCCTGCTTTTAGGGTTGGTATTCACGATGGGGTGGGGTAATTGATCAACATTACCTTTAAAACTTAACAGGATTTCATTTTAGGTCAATTTTATTATAAAATGTATTTTTATATGTGGAGAGAAAAGCACTAAGTTCAACACACAGTAGTTTGATCCACTTTAGTTAACATATGTAATTTTTTTAGGCAGCTCTTTGAGCTTTATCTTACTAGTTCATGTTTTATTATCTGTTAAACAGCAACGGGGAATGCTTTGATATGAGACATCTTTCTTCTCGCTGATTTTTCATGTTGTTGTTTTCAAATTTGCGTTAAGTACAGACAATAAAAGGTCACTATCCACTTTGAATTGAGCTTCCTGGAATGGACTCAATAACTCATTTTGACAGAAGTACCCATTTGATACAGCAACTTTGACAAACTAGTCATAAATGAATCTTTCCTATATTTGATACAGAATAAATCATTCTAAAATATTAATCTTTTTATTGTTGCTTAACAATTTGACAGCTGTTCTGGAGTCATCTTATGCCATTTATAAACTGAACACTGTGATCAGTAAGGCTGTTATTTCTTGTGTGTTATATGATAGACAGTCATAAACAGTGTGACTTTATTTTTTAGATGCTAAGGAATAAATATTTCTAAGCAAATGTTGCACATTGTTGAACTGCACTTTCAGCATAGTGAATGAAATGTACTAGTGCATTGTGTCCCTCTGTGAAAATGTGCATTGACATAAATTCTTCCTTCATGTCATTAATCATGATTGCAGCTTACACCTGTTGTAAGTATAGATCTTATTATGTGTATTGTGAATGATGTGCAGGTTGGTCTGCTGGAAATCTTAGTGTTTTGAATTCTTAGTGCTTGCACCTTTTTTTTTTTTTTTTTTTTAAAGATATGAGATGATACATCTCCCTCTACTGTGAAGCCCCAATAAGACCATAGCAACCTTATTGGTGTTCAAAGATTACAAAAGAAGAGAAAACCAGGGCATATTTTAAATAGTTAGCTGCGTAGATTTGTTGTCTAAAATACGCTTCAGTTAAGAGTGATCTTCAGTATATACACTTGCTTGAAGTACCGCATGATAAATGTCTCAAGAATATATGAAAATACTAAAAAAGCAGCCCTAGGAGAGCTATTTTTGATGGTCTGCTTTTAGTGGTTCATTCAAGATTATTACACAGCGCACCAGCATGTTAATGTTTTGAGAGAGGCTATAAACTGTTAAAGCTAATACTTAAACCCAGGCTTCCATTTTAAAAAACCCTGTGCATTCTTTCACAAAGAATCATTAGGATTGGTAGGATTACTGGAATTTTTAATTTTAATTTATAACACTAATTAGTAATGAAATATTAAATATGATTTCTTATTAAAGTTAGTTTCTTAAAGGAAATACCTTCATTATTTCACAGCTTTGCCTGCACTTATGTTGTGTCCTTTGGCAGATCAAGCTCTCTTAACCTCTTTGTACTGTCACACAGAAAACAAATAAGCTAGTCCAATGTGAGCCGTATAGCAAACTAAACAACTAATCAGGCAGTCAAATTCAATGAAAATAGAAATGGGCCTTCCAGTGTCCCCCGAAGTGTCTACTCTGCAGCGCTGTTTGATCCCAAGGGATTTTAAATCATTGTTCTTTACCTTGTTTTATTTCTTGAAGGTGAACATATGTCTTTTTAAACTATGCAGTGATGTGGTTGGGTCCCGTCAGTAGAACAATCAGAGTTCGGCATGATTTGTCAGAAAGCGAGCAGGGGAGTGAGGAGTGATCAGATATATGGCGATATGTACCAACCTGGAGTGATAGATTATTTATTATGCTTATCAGGCGAATGCCTAGGAACCACCCAAAATCAGGACCCCATTATGATAGGTACTGTACCAACAGAGTAGTAGACCCAGACAGTCCCTGCCCCAGAAAACTTACAAGCTAAATAGACAAAACAGACATAGGTAAAGGGATATAACACAATGAATGCTTAAGTTATTTTGTGAGTTATTTTGTTTGTGTTTGTTTGGGTGAGGTTTTGTTGAGTGGGACAGAAAGACAAAGAAGGGAGAAGGGGACAGGAGAGAAGAGGCGGGGTATAGTGAAACTGAGGTGAAGTGACTGCTCTTTCCTTCTCTGTCATAAACAGACAATCAGAACAAGGAAGAGAATCTCTAGAGTGAAAACTGCAGCAAGCAATCAGAGGGCTTTCAGCAGTGTCCATTGGCTCCTGGTGCAGAACCTGCTGAGTCTGCTTCTGTGCCTGCTCTGCCAGCTTGGGAGTTGCTTTGACCCAGGTGGCTGGCTCCTCCTTAGAATATTTTTGTTCCCCAAACCATGTGGTTTGAGGGAGTGGGAGCACCTCACGGTCCTGGTGCCTCTGGACAGTTCTGGATCCTGCGGCAGGTAGGAGAAGTGGCCTGTCTTTGCTCTTCCCCCTGTCGTGCAGCCATACCTTCTAAAGTTGCTTTTATGTCTGCTCTGCAAGCATGAGAGTTGTCTCAAAGAGACAAGGAGAGTTGTCTTTGTCCTTATGAGAGTCAGAGTTAATCAAATATTTTCATACTTCGGTGTAAGTTTTCTGTCATGGATCTAGAGAAAATTTAGGTCAGCATTTTCAAAGAGCTTACTGGAGTTAGGTACCCAACTCCCATGGAAAGTTCTACCTCAAAGGTCTAAGGGTATGTCTACATGGCAAAAAAAAGACCTGTGGCAGCAAGTCTCAGAGCCTGGGTCAGCTGACTTGGGCTCATGGGACTGAAAATAGCAGTGTAGATGTTGAGACTTGGGCTGAGCTCTGGGCTCTGAGACCCTCTCCCTTTGCAAGATTCGAGTCTAGGCTCCAGTCTGAGCCAAACATATACGCTGCTATTTTTAGCTTCATAGTGTGAGCCCCCTGAGTCTGAGTCATTTGACCTGAGTTCTGAGACTCAGTGACACAGGATTTTTTATTGCAATGTAGACATACCCTAATTCACTTAATCATTTTGAAAATTCAGACCTTAATATAAACTGTCCTTATGCCATGTACTGTTTGTGTTACATGTGAATATTTGTCTTGGCAAATATCTTAATATTTGATAGCTTAATAGTAATTATTTGAAAGATACTGGCTTTAGTCTTTTGATTCAGTTTAGGCCAGTATCTTGTTCATCAAGGAGAGACATGGAATTTCTATAGACGTCTATAATTTAACATCCAACATCCATTTAAAGGGCCAGTTTGTTCACAGCTTGTGAATTTGGAAAGGCTGCATGTTGAATGTTACGAAAATTAATTTCAAGAAAATGAAATAGAAGAGCTTATGAATTCTGTTGGACACTGGGGGGTCTTTGTGTATCTGTGTTATGCTGTGGGCTCCATTTGGAATGTGGTGGTGATTTGCCTTCTCTCTTGTCCATTTGCCTCCATGCTCGACTCGAATTTCAAATGGTAATGGCACAACAGAGTTTCTTTATATCATAATGGTCCTCCATTCAAGTAGACACACCTTTGGACAAAGTCGACTACTGCCCAGAAGAACCAGTCCCACCCAGCTGGGCTGGTTATTAAGCAACAGATCGCCTAGTAGGGGATTTGATTACCTGATGAGGCTGATCAGGGAATCACCTCACAGAATGCTGTAGGTATATAAGAAAGGGTCTCAAGCAGGCATTTCTAAAGACGGGGAGGATAATGAGAGACTCTATGTTCTGGATGAGTAGCCATGTACAGACGGGCAGTGGGGGGAGAAAGGATCCTGGACTCCTTAGAAGATTTTAGCTTGTTCCCAAAGAATGCTCCAGAGTGGTAAGGATACAAAGGCATGGAAGTGCACATAGATGTGTTTATTATTTTGTTTAGATCTATGTATCTCTTGAGCTGCTAAGTAAAGAGTAATGGTGGTTTGGAATCCTGTGCCATGTCTGTCGATGTATCTGTCTGCTTTCACTATTTTGTGCCCCAAAGAATTAGTGTAAACTCAGAATACCCATATGGCTGGAGTTCTAGGCAAGGTTATACGTAAGCTGTGGGAGAGCCAGAGCAGTAAGCACTAGTCATAGGATTTGAGAGTTAGACTATGGGGTCTCAACTCTCAGAAGGTGGTGCTAGACAGAGAATCTGCACCATGAGAATGTCCCTAGCGGTCACTAGTCAGGGCGGTACCTGCATTTTGTTCAGACTCAGGAGGCTTAAAGAGCACACTGGGTGTAGTGAGGTGAGCACCAAACACAACAGCCTGGGGAGTGTCAGGGGGAACTCTGTCAGAGCTCTGTGTGTGAGAAGTAGACCCATAAAAGCATTAAAACGCTAATGGCTTAGAATACCATTTTGGATGATTCACAGAAAACCAATCTAAAAAACCTGAGTGGGAGAAAGGATTTTTGAAGCACTGTTGCTTTTAAAGTCAAACTGTGCTTTTCAAAGTATGAAAAAAGGCACTTAGCTAACTAGTTTCCTATAAATATTGCATTGCTTTTATACCATTTATATGGCTAAATTAGGTATGTTTATTCAAAGGGCTTATTGTATTATGTGCTGTAATAATGAAAAAGCTACTGAAACCCAATATGCATTTTTTTAAAAAAAAAATTAGTAATACCATAAGTAATATGGCTGAAGAATGCACACTGAAATTAGCTTTGACACTCTATTTGCTTTATGTCCAACTTTATCTTACTATGAATTATTCACTGGTAATATACAGACTACTTTATTAAGACTTAATCAAATGCATTTTATCATGTATCAATTCAATACTTTGCCATTGCCTTTCTATTTTAAAATACTGAGCTCTTTGTAGAAGCATGATAAATGTACAGCAGAGTGGGTCAGGAACAGTCCGTCTCACGTTGCCAGTGTTTGGAATGAAGTCAGGGTGTGGGTAAAGTGCAGTTTTACATTCTCTCTTCAAAACATACATGGACTGAACTGGCTGCTTTTTATTACTTTCATTTTTTTTTTATCAAGTCAAACTTCAGTGTTAATCTGTATGAAAAAATGCATTGTCGGGGCAGCAAGGAACAGTGCATTGAACAGCTAAACCCAGAGTACCTCGGTGATGTGTGTACAGGGAGAAATAGTTTTGGAAATGATCTGAATGTGAATTAAGCCTTTTTGTTTAATCATTGCAGATTGCATTTGCATTTCAAATAGTAGGAGTTACATTTTAAAACATAGGGTGATAAGTGTTGCACAGACAGATTATGGTGCTCTAAAATGGATTCTGGGGCTGATGCAGAAGCATAATTGTGCATGCAGAGTGATAATTGTACATGCGGAGGCCTGTTATTTTTACACGATTAACCCTTTTCTAGAAACACAAGTGTGTTTTATTATATATGCAGTTACTGTACATATTTTTGTGTACAGCTCCGGTACCTGTGTTTGAAACTTCAGCATGAAGTGTCTCATCAAAGCTGCTGGCCTTCTCCCACCTCTTTATTAGTCATAGAACAGATAGAACCTTTTGGTTATAAAAGTGGAAAACATGAAGCTTGCCCAGTATTGAAGCGCTGACCCCAAAACTCTAAAAGGTTTGCTAAATTTTATAATCTAGTCAAGGGAACCTGAACCAATTTCTAGGTTCCTGTGGAAACCATATGAAAGTCCTTTCTAAGAGTGTAAGGTTTTATCTCCAAACAGTGAATCTGCCAGTTCTTGATTGAATTTTGCTTTTGGCTTCCAAACCCCCACAGGTTGAACCCAAAGGAAAGTTTCATATGACTTGAAACTACTGCCTAGTGCACAGTAGGAGTAGTTTGACTCCATTTTCAGTGGGCGTAATTGGACTTTGGATTGCTTTGTTAGGTTGACCTATGCTTTATTTTCTAAGGACAATGACAGTAGTTCATCAGTGATCAATGAGTTCCTACACAGCAGAGTACATTTATTTAAGGACAAAAGCAGGGGTGGCACCAGCCTCTTCTTGATGGGAAGCTGAGGTGCGCTAGACAGAAAATTGGGCGGGGGGAGGGGCTGAGCTATCTGGCTAGCAGCTGCTGCTCTCCAACCACCCAGCTCTGAAGGCAGCCGCCAGCAGTAGCTCAGAAGTAAGGGTGGCAATGCAAGCAGCTACTGGCCTAGCACCCAGCTCTGAAGGCAGCGGCTGTAGCCCCCATCCCCATGAGAACCCCAATTCCATTCATACCCGCCCACCCCTCAGCACTCTTCAGAAGAACTCCAGTGCCCTTTGCACCCCACGTGCCTCCGCCAACCCATTCACTCCCTGTCTTGTCCCTGTCTCCTCCCCTCTACCTCCTAAAAAGACCCTTGCACATCCTAGACACACAGAAACCTAACACTCATTGGTACAAAGGGCTATGAATATATTGCAGGCTCATATTGTCTGGGGCTTCTTAGTATAATGGTCTCTGAAGCTCCTATGCTTTCAAAGGCTGTCTCAAACATTCAGATAACCTCCATAATGTTAAATACATTAGTTTCAAGATAGGACTGTGTTAATCCCAACTGCCTGTTTTGTTTATGAAAGTCAGAGTCCGCTACATCCTAAGAGGTCTATATGACAGCAATATTTTTCCCCTTACTAACTAATCAGTTATGAGACAATGCACATTTGGCACAAATTGAGCCATTCATGGTGGTTCTGAGGCCTTGTGAAACTAGTACCCGCTGTCAGTGACTCTGACTTATTTACCTCATTCTATGGCCCCATCAACATAGCATCGGAGTATGTCAGAAGCATTAGCAAATTTATCCTTGCAACACTCCCATGGGGTAGAGAAGTATTATTTCCTCCATTTTATAGCAAAGGAACTGAGGCACAGAGAAACTAAGTGACTCGCCCAAGCTCACACAGTAAGTATTTGGCAGAGCTAGGAATTGAAACCAGATCTTCTGAGAGCCTGTCCAGTTCCTTAATCAGAGAGACTGTCCTTTGCTTCTCATTCAATGTATTTTTATAAGCAACCAAGAAAGAAAAAACAGTATATGAACTTCTGGCACTACTGTTCCAAAAGGACTCAATCCTGACCAGCCCCAGGCAAAAGTTTCCTTGGCAGAAGTGATTCCCACTTGCTGAAGCAATGTTTCACTGGTAACAAAGAGGAATCTAAAAGTGGTTTGTTATTTCTTGTATAAATGTTATTGAATGCTGTTTCTTCTCAGAGATGTTTAAATGGAATTAGGCCATGTAAAAGAAATACCACAACCTTTCCTGGGGCTAAAATTGTATGTGCAATAATATTATTTAGTAGTATTACTTACTTGATTATTTCAACTTTGTACACAACATTCACTCTTATGTAATTATTTGAGGAAATGGTGATTATCTATGAACTAGCAGGTTTATTCATACAGTCTGGGTCCTAAAGACAGCTTAATAAACCACAAAGACTGTGGATAGTTAGCCAGATAGTTGTTAAGGAAATAATTCCCAAACGGAGACCATTTACAATATGCTAGGCTTTAACTCTCTGAATTTTTAACGTTAAGTTATAAATATGGGGAAAAAGGAAGTAGAGGTGGAAAGCCATGTGAATTGTTTGTTTGCATTACTGCACCTTTTTTTAATTTGTTTCTTAACATAAAGCTTCAGAATAGATGGAAATGCTGATTATGGCCCTGATTTAGAACATTGCTGAAGGATTTGCTTAAGTCTAATCCTTATTTAGGAGAACACTTAAGCATGTGCTTAAAATTATATATGTGCTTATGTGCTGTCCTGACTAGGGATGCTTTCCTGAATTGTTACCAGAACTCCTAGTTATTATGTAGCAAATTTTTCATATTTTTCTTGGGAAGTACTACATTCTGAATCATGTCTCTTTAGAGAATTTTAATACCTTGAGCTTGGTCAAAAAGCTGCAGTTCCCTTAAATGTGGTGCCAGTGGAGTTTATAAACTCTTTGAGATCCATGGCTATACTAATGGAATGCATAACTTTGGTGAACCATGAAATGTGGGACTTTGGCCACAAACAGGTTATGCAAATGAACCTCCTAACTTCTGTGATGCCTCATCTGATGTTCTGATCACACTGGATAACTCCCCTTTCCTTTCCCCCCCACACCCACAATTGAGGTTTTCAAACAAGTTCTAAGTTCAACCATCATAGCCTGCAGAACTTCTAATTTATAGCACTGTAAGGTAGTCTGAGGCAGAGTCTCAGTCTCTCCTGTTGAAGCTGTTCCACTTTGTATAAAATAGTTGAACATAATTGGGCGAGAGGGGGTTGGGAGAATGGTTGTTAGGGCACTCTTCTGCAATGTGACAGACCCAAGTTCAAACCACGGTTCCACATCAGGCAGAGGGGTAATTCAACCTGGGTCTCATCAGCTTATAAAATTTGCATATGGCACCAGGCTGGGAGGGGTTGCACAAACTTTGGAGGACAGAATTAGAATTGGAAATTGTCTTGAAAAATTCGAGAATTGGTCTAAAATTAAGAAGATGAATTTCAATAAAGAGAAGTGCAAAATACTCCATGCCACCATTACCTACTGGACTCTGTATCAATTCATATTCTGGACTACCCTCTCCAACGCAAATTGGGGGGCCTCTCCCACAACTCCATGTGGGTCTACCTGGCAGTGCCCAGAGCCTTCCTCCCTCCAGTGGACAGTTCCTATGCCTTCACTCACCCAACCTTTGTTTGTTTCCTCAAAGGTCTGCTCAAAGTCTTTTCACTGATGCTCAAACCTACCTCTTCCTGGGACCTTAATATCACTCTCTCTGCCACCCTTGAACCCCTCACAATGTGCTTTCTCTTCCACCTCTGAATGAAGGTGATTTCTTGGTGACTGTCACATCAGCATGATGCATTAGCAAATTGACGCACATGATGGCCAACCCACCCTACACCATCTTCCAGAAGAACAAGGTCTCCTTATGCATGCACCCCAAATTCAACCCCTAAGGTTGTGTCTTTGTTCCACCTCATCCAGTACATCCACCTCCTGGTCCTCTATCCCAAACCCAGTGCTTCCCACATCGACAGAACATTGCAATCTCTTGACATCGGCCATGCACTGGCCTTCTACCTCCAATGCACCCGTGCCTTCTGTACTTCATCCAGTCTCTTTGTTGCCATTACTGAACTTTGTAAGAGACAGGCCCTCTCCTTTCAGCATATCTGCAAATGGATCTCCTGTTGCATTCACGAATGCTAGACTCTCTCCAAGATACCACCATCTCCTGGAGTCATGGCTCACTCAAAATGGGCACGCGCCATCATGTCAGCCTGCCTCGTGGACATGCCATGGCATGACACTTGTCAAGCAGCCCTATGGAGCTCCGTCCCCACCTTTAACTCTCACTATGCCATCGTCCGAGCAGTGGCGACGGATGTGGCCATCAGCCATGCCGTCTTGCAGACTATAACTTCAAGCAAGTCCTCACGCCCACCTCCACGCGAATAGGTGCTCGGTACTCACCCATGTTTGGAATCAATATAGTGATCATTACTCACAGAAGAAGAGGAGGTTACTTACTTGTAACTGGAGGTTCTTTGAGATGTGTGACCTCTATTTGGATTCCAGTACCCATCCTCCATCCCCTCTTTTATGGACTGTGCTGTTTTGTGGTAAGAGGGATACTGGAGCGGTGTCGACCCACATAGTCTTATTGTCTCAGCTGCGGAGATGAGCATGATGCTCAATGCACGTGTGAGTCAACAGACTCGGCTACAGATTTGTTCTGGCTCCTGCACACAGAGCGCATACGCACTCATGTTTGGAATCCAGATAGGGAGCACACAGCTCGAAGAACCTCCAGTTACAGGAAAGTAACCTCCTCTTCAGTTGATTGAGATTTTTGTTGGTTCATAAGCAGACCCTAGCAAAGTGAGAGGCTCTGTTCTCACTTTTCTGAGAGAATTCAAAGGGCAGTTATAGTCAAGTACCCCACATACTCTCTTTAGTGGAGTACTGCAGGGTGTATATCATCTTCTGTCTTGTTGAATTGTTTGTGACCATCTTCAAACTTCCTTGTTTCAAAAATACAAGTTAGATGTCATAATTTTCCCTCACTTCAAATACGGTTGTTTGTAAGATTTCCAAACCAGCCTGGCCCGCCAGGGGCTTTCCCTGCACAAGCGGTGGAACAAGTTTGGGAACCACTGTCCTAGGGGAACTGGGAGGATTGATTAGCTTGTTTATACCTTTTGAAGGTGTAAAGCTTTTCTGTGTTAAATGTTAATGGCTAGATCCTGGCCATTTTTGCGTTCATGTGCAATGGGGAGAGGGAGTTCTTCACCACTAACTCTGTGGCTCTGTAGAGGGCAGCCAAAATCTTGATATTTCTACATTGGAAGGAATGGCAAGAAGAAGTATTAGTGATCCTGTTACATTCTGGGGTGCAGCCCTGACCGGTGAAGAGTTGTCAGCTTGGATCCATAAGTGCCTTAAAGCTTTGCTACTGTATCTGTCGTCCTGGGGTGCCCACAGTCAGCAACAAGCATTCACTTTATGTCTGTGTATTGGGAAGCCCTGGTCCAACACATTGGATCCAGGAGCCTACCTGCAGTACCACTGGCCTCCGCCAACCTTGGTTAATAACCAAATAGAGTGATACCACACTCTTCCCAGCCCTGAATTTTCCCAAAACCATTTCTTCTTAACTGTCCAGCCCTGTCCTGCAACAATCAGAGGAATGTTAAGTTTTGTTGTTCCTTTAAAGAGTCGATATACAACAGTTTGTTATTTTAACTGGAGTTACCAAACAGTTCAGTACAAACACAGCACTGCATTGGTTTAGATTTAAAAATAAAACAAGTTTATTTCATTCCAAAGAGAGATTTTAAGTGAATACAAATATAAGGATTAAAGTCAGAAACGGTTACAAGAGAAAGAAAGACAAAATGCTTTCTAGTAACTAAAATTTAACAAACTAGACTTGGTTCAATGTTAAATCCTCTCCACATTTTCATCAAGATGGCTGACAGAGCTCCTGGGTCATGATCTATTCCCAGAGTCAGAGGGCTGGTTCCTTAGTCGTCTTAGGTGAAAGACAGATACCTTGGGTTTTTGTCCCTCTCTTTTATAGTCCAATAAATCCTTGAAATGGATTTTTCTGAGGGTTACTCCTCAATAAAGTTCATTTAAGCTGTGGGGAAAGAGACAGGGAGTCTCCTGGTGAAGGAATTTTCCTGCTGGGTTTGTTGGCTAAAACGAAAATTATTTAGTACCTGCCTCCTCCAGTATAATTGCATGAATATTAAACATCAGGTTGTCAATCTGCTCCCTCACCATGATAGTGTGAGGTTTGCCTCCACCCCTTGTTAGCTTGATGGGGGTCTGTTTATGCAATATGTAAATACATTCTCATTGTCTTTCAAACTACTTTGACAGTAACTCGTAAGTGGAAAAAATTGCATTTCTTTGTTTAGGGTAACTCCTGCTTGGCGGGCAAACACATTTTAAGAATTATAATTTCAGTTTATGTCCATAACTTTGCATCTGTTACTTGAACCTACATTATGCAATGGTACTAATAACCAGTGAGACATGAGCTTTTCATTCACACCCTGCATGACATTTATCAGATAAATTTCATGACATTAAAGAATCAGGATACACTTGAACTGTTTAAGCCGGTTGCAGTTCATTACCAGCTATCTGGGTGCCCCTTGACCTCTGCTCTTGGGCAGTTCTTAATATCATAGTTCTCTAGAACAGTTCCCCTGTTGTTCCATCCCTTTCTGTACCATTTGCCAGACTAAGGTCAGTACTGGGGGAACCACATACTGCAACCTTTGAATGCTATTCCCATGTGTAGTCTCATCACACATGGAAGCCTTTCCCCTGCTTGTGTTCTTCACTTGTAGTAGGTCATATACAGACAATTTTGGTTTTAAAAGCTACATTTAAGCCTCCAGTATTACTAGAGTTATCAGAGAAAATATAAACAGCAACACACTGAAGTTTTTGAAAATCCACAGAAAATAACCCTATCAATACTAATATAGGATGCTTTTCCCTTCTTAGCTGAGGATCTTTGAAGCATTATCCTCTGCTGGGAATCCAACCGTCAGTCTTATGAAAGGGGGCTCTTCAATCCTGGATAGATTATATGTTATAGAGCATGACAATATTGCCCTTTAAACATGTGTTCTAAAAGATGTGTAAAATATTTTAGCATTAATTTGCAAGTGAAGAACATTTTCCCTTTGGGATGTCATAATTATTTTGGAGACTTAATTTGTCATGTATTCCCTGCTGACTTCTTGAAATATTAATTTGCTTTCTTGAGGTGTCTCTGACATACAAGGACAAATTTTCGTATTTGACCCTCTGGCTGTAGCTGATATTGATAAGACAAATAACTAAAATTTGTTCCTAATAGTGCTGAAAATATAATATTCAGATCCCTGATGGCAAACAAACAGATGTATACATATGCAGTGTATTGCAGAGAAAGATAAAGGAGTCTCTTCATAAAAAGCAGAATGTTTATACTAATATTTTTCATTTATTATACGTGAATGCTGCTGAAATGTAACATTTATCTTGGCACTCAGTTCCATTCTGTACTCTTGAAGGTCTCTTTGTTTTATTACTGTTAACATACCATAACAAATGTCTTTCAGATGTGAAAAATCAATCATCTCAAAAACGTCTCCAGTAGTTACTTGGGTGGATTAATGCAAGGTGTTAGGAGAGCAGTGTTCAAATGAAATGTCATAATCGAGCAATGCGAGTCAGAGGAATAATCATAAATTGGTCATAGTTCTAGCTTCCGAAGCTTAGAAAAAATAAACACATGTAAGAAAGATAAACTAAAATACTGGTATGCTGCAGTAAATCCTGGGGAATGAGCAGGCATTTTGTGACTTAAGTTTATTGAATACACTATATAGTTCTCTAGTTTGTAGTTTCTCAGTGCTGGGCCCTAAATCAGCTCGGAAAAGTGGAAAAATTTAGGCATTTGAGGAGGGACTTGGCAGCAGTTCATTTAACTTATGATTGTTAGTACTCTGTCATCTCTAAAAAGTATGTATCATCTCATCCATATTCATCTGTTTGCAAAGGTTTAGATTCACAAATTCCAAGGCCAGAAGGGACCATTGTGCTAATCTAGTCTGGCCTTCTGCATGAGACAGGCCATAGAACTTTCCCCAAATAATTCCTAGAGCAGATCTTTTAGAAAACATCCAATCCTGATATAAAAATTGTCAGTGATGGAGAAGCCACCACAAGCCTTGGTCAATTGTTCCAATGGTTAGTTAATATGGGAGAGGGGGATAGTTTAGCCAATATTGGAATTTTAGCAAAATAGCCCAAGTGGTTTCTAACAATGACTTGGATTAGGTATGAATGGAGCCAGTATATAGTGAGTGCAAGTTATAGTTGGCCTGATAATGTGAAATAAGTTATACCTGGCAGTGTGCAGATGAGGAGCTATCTCGATTCAGTTGCTTGACGAATTTTTACCATTTTGCATCTCTAACATGGTAAGTTTGTGAATGTGTAGTGACTTGAATGTGTGATGCTATTCTCCATGTTTTTCTTTGACATAAATGGAAAACATATTGCCAATTCATGTTCCAGCATCCTACATCCTTCAATTGTTCAAAACATTAATCTCTCATATGCTAGCATGTTCTGGGTTTATCTACGCTTAAAAGGCTACAGCAGTGCCACTGTAGGACTTCCGTTGGCGTAGGCAGTATCATCGCTGACAGGAGGGCTTCTCTCTTCAGCATAGGTAATCCACCTACCCAGGAGGCGGTAGCTATGTCAATGGGAGAAGCCCTCCTGTCAGCATAGCACTGTCTACACTGGGATTTATGTCCATATAACTATCACTCAGGGCTGTGTGGATTTTCCATACCCCTGAGCCCTGCAGTTATACCAACATAAGTTGCTAATGTAGACCAAGCCTTTGTAAGCATAAAAACGATTTATGATAGAAGAAGAGAACATTCCAAATGTCTTGAGCCAATGTAAAGATGATCTTCCTTGCACAGTGTGGGAATAAACATGAAGGAATAGTGGAACGCTGTTTCCTGTTAATACATTTAGCGGTGTGATGCCACTGAAAGCACACCTAAGAGTGCTGCCTAACAGTCAAAATAATGAAGCACATTTTTTTAAAGCTGAGACTGGTTCCTACATAAATATTTTTAATTGTCTTAATTGCAATATTTATAGGGTAGAAAATTCTAGGTCAAAATTAAGCAGAATATAAACAGTGTAATGACGACAAAACCAGGAGCCAGCTAGTCTTCATGCTTAGTTTCATGGGATGCGGCGTCCTGACAGCTACTTCAGACTCCCGGCATCATATTTTGTAACAATTAGCCTGTGCAGTGGTTTGCCTTACTTGCATGGTAATGAGCCATTCTTTTCAAAGAGGTGCTGGAAGCCATCAGTGAGGCTATGCTGACTGCCTAAAGGTCACATTCACTAAAATCCAAAGGCTTTTGTGGAAGTTGAGAGAGCCTATTTGTTAAAATGCCAGTCATTATTGCTGTAAACTCTACCAGGAGAAAAGAGACCAGAAATTTAATGTAAAACACAAGGCAAGGGACCACATGTTTCAAAGTTAGCCCTGGGTTGAAACAAGAAAAAAATATATTGTTCTACTGTATTTTGACTTGACTTCAAATTAGTTTATTAAATTGAGTAAAGCCTTATTTACTACATCAAAGCATAGGGAGAGAGAGAGATTCAGAACTTTTATATTCAAGATGATAGGAAAAATAGACATCCTGATTTTCAGGGATCTGTTTACGTACCTTTCTTCAGAATGACCCACTCAAGTTTCTGGAGAGATGTGCTGGGAATCTGAACTGACTGTCAGTGTAATGCATCCATGTAACTAGGTATAAAGGTTAGCTCGCTACTACTTTTTGTAGTGATTTTAAGAGCTATGTTCTGCTTAATTTTTACCTGAGATTTTTCTTTATTTTCTGCCGTATGCCCTATAAATATTACATTTAGTGAATACAATTAAGTGAAATTGGATGGTGGTAACTGTCATGTTGTTTTTACTTTACTGTACCTCCTCCAAAGAGGCCTTGCTACAGCACTTCTCTCCTGAAACCTTTAGTTTCTTCATAGCCCTTTAAAAGCAGAGTTTCCAGAGTCAGCTCTTCAGCAAGGAGGAACACAAACCACAGATACTTCAAAGTCCACCAGCTTGCTCCCTCATTCCACCTGTTGGGGATGAAATCCTGGCCCAATTGAAATTAGTGGCAAAATTCTCATTTACTTCAATAGGGTCAAGGTTTCACTCATAATTTTTCAGAGGTTTCTGACAGAATTCTAAAGCTTTTAAAACCAAAACACTGTCTAATTTTTACTGTATGAAATTTGCACTTACTTGGATGTAGCCTGTCCCTTTAAATAAGTCCCTGCTCCTATGCCAGGCTCCACATGGATGCAGGAGTCTGTCCACCTGGAGTTCACTGAAGGATCTGAGCCTAATTTTGTTTGTATGTTTTGATTTAATATCATCCCTATCAAGATCTCTAAAAACGAACTGTTTTAAAAACACATATCACCACATATCACAGTGAAAAAGAAACTTCTTCCTAGGTAAATTGTATTGTGTTTTTCTGTAGATCCAGTTAATAAAAATATATATTTATAACTTTAGCAAAGGTGAAACAATGTGAGATTCCTTTTTTAATTAATGCTTTAAATTTTTCAAAAAACACTAGCACAAATTAAATTATACACTGTTCAGATGGTATCTAATTTAGCATGGATCATTAGGATTATTATAACTATGTGTTCATTTTAAAGCTGTATGAATTCCAAACAAATGGGGTTTTGGAGGAAGAGGTAACAATTACTTGTGTATTCTTCAATAAAGCTTTTAATGAAATAAGTGTAGCACTTTAATCATAGAGAACATTGTAATGGATGTCCAGTAGGTATTTTAATGGAGACATACTGTCACACCTTCCCTCTTCCAGATAAGACTCTATGTTTAATTATGTGAATGTGTTTTGTCTGAGAGGGTAAACTTATTGAAAGGTGGTTGTTGGGTTTTTTGTTTTGGGGTTTTTTTGTTTTAACATTCAGTTGAAAGATAAAACTTCTGACAATATTAATCTTCCAAGTAATAAACATGGGCTTTTAAAAGTTTACGAAGAGAGTCCAATAAAAGAATACTCTGAGAGTTCTGAAGGAAACCATGAAATGTGAGGTTTCAGAGTAACAGCCGTGTTAGTCTGTATTCGCAAAAAGAAAAGGAGTACTTGTGGCACCTTAGAGACTAACCAATTTATTTGAGCATAAGCTTTCGTGAGCTACAGCTCACTTCATCGGATGCATACTGTGGAAAGTTTAGAAGATCTTATTATATACACACAAAGCATGAAAAAATACCTCGTCCCTCCCCAGCAGGAGAGTGGGGTGGGATGAGGTATTTTTTCATGCTTTGTGTGTATATAAGATCTTCTAAACTTTCCACAGTATGCATCCGATGAAGTGAGCTGTAGCTCACGAAAGCTTATGCTCAAATAAATTGGTTAGTCTCTAAGGTGCCACAAGTACTCCTTTTCTTTTCATGAAATGTGAGACAGCAAGCAGCTATTTAAGCAGTCCAATAGTGATTGAAGATGTAGGGATGTTAAAATGTGTTGCTTTGCTCCACACCAAATTAAGAACAGAATCAAAGAAAGAGACATTTTTATGCTTTAATAATTCAGAGTTTGAGCAATATTATTGGTTTAATTGAGCAAATAGAAGGAAACATTCTTAGATGTGCATCATCAATGTGGTCTCTATCTTTCTGCTCTTTAGCCATTCTAAACAAATAGTGTATGGATGAATGTTTTTTTTGCGAGGTTAAATGACTGGCTAAAAACAAAGATGTTGGAAACATGTGCAGCAATTTTTTTCCTATGTAAAATAATAATATTCATAGATATTTAAGTTTTGCTGTCCTGCTGGTCCTGCTGTGGTTTAATTCACAGGCTGTAGCAGCAGCCACTGTTGCAGGGAATTTGTGATGTGAGCTATTGCCAGGAAAGCCTCCATCTGACTTTACCAAACTCACTTCACTTCAGGCCACAGATCATAAACCAGGGCTTTAAAGATAAATGAACAGCTCTTAACTCATTAACTGACACAATTTAAATTTTAAACAAACTTCCACTGAGTCTCAACTGGCAAGGCTTAAATAGGTATCCTAGAAAGGATAAGGATCATGTCTCTGCAATTTTTTATGAAAGGAGGAATAGGCTAGCACAAAGACTATTCTTTTTTTCATTGTACTCTATTAATTTTACATGTAACTTTAAAAGAAAATATTTTAATCTGCTATGTTAATTCTTACATTCTTTATAGTACATCTGTTAAACTGCACATAGTTAGCCTCCTCCAGCATTGTGGTAAATAGGCATCTGGTGGGAACTAATTTCCCAAAAAGATATGAACCATTTCTTCTAACTTAGCTTTTTGAAACACAAAATAAACTTAATCTACTCATAGTGCATTACAAGGAATTCTAGTTTCACTTGCAGTGTTCATAATGACAGCTGTCAGTCCAAGGTAAAGACATTTAGAGTGATCTAACATCATTTAGGGCTGGCATTTGCTAATTATAAATGTCTTCAAGGGGGCTAAGGGCAATGGATGTTGGATTCCAAGTGATTTCTTTGAGCCAACACTGACTTGGGGCAAGCACCAGTCACACACAGCATCTCCTCCTAGCTATTTCATGGGCCTATACTACTAATGCAGGCCAGACAGGAAATGTGAGTTTCTCCCCGGCTGAAGGAAATTGGTTCTTTGGCAGTTACCTGAACAGGGAGTTGGGTTGTCAGAACTAGTAGGGTTCAAAGACTGGCAGTGAATTGTCCTTATTGATTTTTGGTGAAACTTTATGAAATATGAAACTATATTAAGGATCTTCTCCTAGACTCCATCTGTGTGCCTGTAACATATGTACAGAAACACTGGCCAGCACCGTTGTGTGCATGTGCAGGTGATTGAGTTTAAATGCACAAACCCCATTTAGCTTGCACATGTAAGTCCTGTCATCTGCACTCACAAGTAATTAATAAAATAATTCACATTGGCTTGAGTAGCCAATTTGTGTGTCCCTTCTTAGTGGCTCAGTGTTGCGATACCTAAGTGATTTAGGAGACTGTTCATTTTCAAAGGGGATTGAGGCACTTAGTAGCCAAAAATCTCTTTTGAAAATGAGACTTGCTGACTATGCAATGCTGTTGTAGCTATGTTGGTCTCAGGATATTAGAGAGAGAAGGTGGTTGCGATAATATCTTTTATTGGACCAACTTCTGTTGGTGAGAGAGACAAGCTTTTAAGCTTACGCAGAGCTCTTCTTCAGGACTGGGAAACAGAGTATCACCACTAAATACAAGGTGTAAAAGATTGTTTAGCATAAGTAGTTAACACATATTCACCTTGAATGGTCCTTCGAAATGTGTTAACTACTTATGCTAAACAATCTTTTCCACCTTGTATTTTTAGGTGTGACACTCTATGTACATTTCCCGGACACGAAGAAGAGCTCTGAGTAAGCACAAAAGCTTGTCTCTCTTACTCACAGAAGTTGGTCCAATAAAATATATTACCTTACTTACCTTGTCTTGCTTAGTGACTGTAACAGCCTGGAACTTTCTTAAGCACTTCTTATTTAGCTCAGTGGCAGATGCATGTGCTTGAGGTGGATTCGATTCTTGACTGTATTTGTGTAATCACACTGAGCTACAAAAGTGTTGTCTGTGCAAAGTGATGCACACACAAATGGAGGCAATGTTATGAACATTTAACCCTTAAAATAAATCTTTATTAACACCAAGGAAATGTAGCCACCTACAACACTTTTGTGGTGGCTGAGAGAGAACAAATTTGTTTTGATTACATATGGATGGATTGTTGATACCTCTTCCCATAAGCAATCACGTTATTCCACAGATTTCTCAAAACAGGTTCTGCATCATTATTTCGTTGAGTAGTACAAGATAAAGCTCATGTCAAGTACAGAGAGTAAGGAAGTCAGACATTTTGCTTCTTCACTGTGTAGCTTGATTAATCAATTGTTGATCTACAGTAGCAGGAATTATTCAGTTGGAAGAAATAAGTTAATTATGTTTAAGCTTATGGAGAAATCAAACAGATTTTTAAAATGGCATAGAAAATAAAACCAGGAAAGATCTTTGTACAATTCTCACTTGCAAAATCTATCCAAAATAATTCTGTCTGTGGAAGATAGTTTATTGTTGTAAAGAAAATGTTTTTACCTTTAGGCCCCTGGGTCCTTGGAACTTCATGGAAATTCCAAGGCGAAGAAGAAGGTTTCTAGTCAGCCTATGTGTGTCTTGGGACGCAGGGCCATCCCTAGGCGGGTGCGCGGCCCAGGGCAAAAGTGATGAATCCGTCACTTCCGGGACCAACCACACTAGCCGATCGCACTGGCCTGCGGGGCCCCCCAAAGCGCAGGGCCCGGAGCAGTTGCCCTGATTTGCCATACCCTAGGGACAGCTCTGTTGGGAGGGGTTGATCGTTCTTTAGAGATCACTAAGGCCTTGTTTACACACAAGTTGTACTGCTTAAACTATGGTTATAGATAAAGTGGTAACGCTTCCCTAATGTGGATGCGGTCATACCGATATAAAAGTGTTTTATGTTGATATAATATTCCCATAGAGGAAGGGGAATAAATTATACTGTCCTAAGGCATCTTTGTATAACTGCATCCACTGAAGGAATTTTATTGTGCTAAAAAATCATACCCCTCACTGAAATAGTTATACTGGAACAAAAACCATGTGTATATGGAAATAAGGTAAAAAATGTTAACAGTGCCAGTAATTAACCATTCAAACAATTTGCCCAGGTCATGGTGGCTATTTTTAAACCAAGATTGGATTTTTTATTTTAATACGTTCTAGTTTAAAAGGAATTATTTTGGGAAAGTTCTTGTGGCCTGTTACATAAAGGAGGTCAGACTAGATTATCACAATCATCCCTTCTAGTCTTGGAGTCTATAAGAGGGGAGCCCCAGAAGTATGGAGACTAAGAAGCTCTTTATCCCCTTCCCGTATGCCCCAGGCGATATTCAATTCAATTTTGGGGTCTCTCCAGATTTGGGAACCCAGTTTGATGTGTGTAGGAGAACATGAAATAAAAAGAGTGTGAGTGGAGCTTAATTATTCTTTATTTTCTCTCCTACTCTATAAATCTTTGTAAAATTTTTGTTTTCTATGGCTTTCCTATAGGAGAGAGGAATCCCTTTTTCTCCTTTTCTCTGTTTAACCTGCAGCCCTGCTGAAATTGGGATAGGAGACTGGCATTTCAAGCTGAAATGGAAAAGCCTTAGTTTATTTATCTCCTATTAACGGTCCCTGGATGTAAATGCTACCTTACTTGACAAGGAATCAGCAGTGGCATTTCTCCCCGGTTTGATCCATAGGAAATCAGGATCGGTTAATCAACTAGCCCCTCCTTGACAAAGATTGCCATTAGGCACCGGGCAGCTCAGCAGTGGCCAATTTAAAGAGGCACAGGTGTATCAACAAAGCAGTCAGCAGGAACTGAAGCAGTAATTTTGCTATGTGAAAGATCTCAGGGAATATCTTGGGAGTAATTTAAGAGAGGAGCTCAGGGAGGCAGTCTCACAATAGCTCTCTTGCAGCCTTAGGAAGCGAAGTCCTAGATTTTGTTAAAAGAAAAGGAGTACTTGTGGCACCTTAGAGACTAACCAATTTATTTGAGCATAAGCTTTCGTGAGCTACAGCTCACTTCATCGGATGCATACTGTGGAAACTGCAGAAGACATTATATACACACAGACCATGAAACAATCCCTCCTCCCACCCCACTCTCCTGCTGGTAATAGCTTATCTAAAGTGATCACTCTCCTTACAATGTGTATGATAATCAAGTTTGGCCATTTCCAGCACAAATCCAGGTTTTCTCACCCTCTGGCCCCCCCTCCCCCACAGACTCACTCTCCTGCTGGTAATAGCCCATCCAAAGTGACCACTCTCTTAACAATGTGTATGATAATCAAGGTGGGCTATTTTGTTGGCACTAAATATTTTTGGAAGCTTAAGCCAACTTTATAGTTTCTTTTGTTAATAAATGATTAATTTTTTGCACTTTAAGTTTTATCTGAGTCATCTCTTCTCAAGCCTAGCCTAGACACTCAGCCAGTGACAATATCCCAACCTTTTAGTGTGTTCTCAACTCAGACTATCAGCACAGAGGTAGCTCTGGGCAGGAAAAGCTTTCTGATTACTTATTTGCCATGTAGTTGTCGTTTTTGTTGTTTTGCAGTCATTCTTTCCTGTCAGTCAGGGTTTTTCCAACCATCTTCTAGTGGCATCCTGTTTTATGCACTGGCAGTTGGGAACCTTCCCCACAGTCTGTTTCTCCACACTCTCCTCTTAGCAATTCGTTTTCTCTGTCTCATCTGTCCATTTACATCTTTGCCTCCCCCCACCTCTTTTCTATAGTTTTATTATTTTTTGGCTTTCTCTTTGTTTTTGTTTCCTACTCACAGGACGGGTGCATGTCTCTCATTGTTTGTGCGTGGCGGACATCCAGCAGTGCCTCAGGGGCTTGGCAGCATGTGTTCTTGCAACTGCCATGGGAATACAGAAGAGAAGCTTGGGCAAACAGGCTGCTGTTTCAACCTGAAGCTCTGTACTCATGAGTTACTGACTGTATTATAGGCCACCCTGGAGCAGTGAGGAGGGTAGGGGTATGGGCAGGGGGCTTTCAACCAACCAGTGCCTTACCCAGAGCCAGCAGCGTATTAACGCCTAGGCTGAGAAGGCCTAAGCCTAGGGCGGCAAATTTGCAGGGGCAGCAGATTTATAATAGCAGGCAGAGGCTGCTTCCCCCGGTGCTGGTTTGTGCCCTCCATCCCCGGCCCCGCCCCAACGCCACTCCTTTCCCACCCCTGTTGGTCCCCTTCTCCAAATCCCCGCCCCAGCCCCGCCTCCTCTCCTGGGCGTGCTGCATTCCCCCTTTTCCTCCCTCCTTCATGAAGCTGTTTTGCACACGAGCACTGGCAAGGAGTGGGGAGAAGCAGGACCCGGCAGCGTGCTCAGGGGAGGAGACGGAGTCGGAGCGGAGGTGAGCTTTGCGGGGCGGGGGCGGCAAAATCATTAATCCGCCACTGCCCAGAGCCATGGGATTGTGGCAACCATGGTGGATAGGTCACACAGTTTTCTCTCTCCCCAGCATTCCTCTCCTCTATGTCCTTAACTAGTCTATGGTAATTGCTGCATTCCAAGGGAATTAGCATAGTGGGCCCCATTTATAGTGAAGTAAAACTTTGATATGGGTAAAATTATGCCCACCTGCTATGCAGCGGCAAGGGGGTTCAAAGATCCTCCCATATTCACCTTTTTATCCCTTGTACAGTGGGGCTGGTCACAAGGGCAGACCTTGCATTCAGGTGAGCACAGGGGCTAAATGGGGATAGATGCACCAGCTGCTCTGGAATGAGCAGGGAAGCAGTTGGGTCATGATTCCATCTCTGCACTACACAGCAGCCTTTGGAGCTGGCTGGTTATGGAGGAAAGCATAGAATGTGCCTGCTAAAGGAGTGTGGAAGCTTCTGTATTCCCCCCAGCATGTCAGAGAGCTCTAGCAGGCATTATGCCTTGTTCAGGTACAGTGGCTCCTTGGAGCGTCCCATAGGAGTGGAGGCTATAACGTACAATGGAGACCTATAAGTAGAGTGATAACCCAATGAAATGCACTCTCTTAATTTGGGACTTCAGCATCACTTGGCTATAAATGGGATTCCATTATATTCAAGTTTGCTCTAAGGAGTTTCTGGGTGTACATGTTAAGGATCTTGTGTTTCAGAATCCCCATTTGCAATACTCACCCCATACATAGCATTTAAACTGGAGACTGGAAATTGCAACGCAAGGGCTAACCATCAAGTTACTGCACACACTGACTACACAATAAGAAGCATAGGTAGTTGTGGAGCACTAAATGGAGCAGTGAATGTGCAGAGTCATAGTAACATACTTGGTTGAAGTCTGTTGGATGGCTGCCTGATTATAGTGTAGGACTGGAAAGGACCTTATAGGTCATCTAGTCCAGGCCCCTGCACTCAACACAGGACTAAGTAACAACTAGTCCATTACAGGCAGGTGTTAGTCTAACCCATTCATAAAAACCTCCAGTGATGGAGATTACAACCTCCCTAGGCAATTTATTCCAGTGCTTAACTACCCTGACAGGATGTCCAACCTAAACTTCCCTTGCTGCAGTTTAAGTCCATTGCTTCTTGTCCTATTCTCAGAGGATAACAAGAACAATTTTTCACCCTCCTCATTGTAACAACCTTTTATATACTTGAAAACTATTATATCCTCTCCCCCCACCCCCCAATCTTCTCTTCTCCAGACTAAACAAGCCCAATTTATTCAATCTTTCCTCATAGGTCACATTTTCTATATCTTTAATCATTTTTGTTGCTCTCCTCTAGACTTGCTCCAATTTGTCCACATCTTTCCTGAAATGTGGCACTCAGAACTGGACACAATATTTCAGCTGAGTGCTTTGCATTTCTCCTTATTGAATTTCATCCTATTTACTTCAGACCATTTCTCCAATTTGTCAAGATCATTTTGAATTTTAATCCTATCCTCCAAAGCACTTGCAGTCCCTCCCTGGTATCATCCACAAACTTTATAAATGTACTCTCTATGCCATTATCTAAATCATTGATGAAGATATTGAACAGAACCGGACCCAGGACTGATCCCTGCTTGTCCTCACTCGATATGCCCTTCCAGCTTGACTGTGAACCACTGATAACTGCTTTCTTGGAATGGTATTCTAACTAGGTATGCACCCACCTTATGGTAGCTACCTCTAGGCTATATTTCCGTGATTTGTTTATGAGATGGTCATGCAAGTCAGTATCAAAAGCCATACTAAAATCAAGATATACCCCATCTACCACTTTCCCCCATCCACAAGGCTTGTTTACCCATCAAAGAAAGCTATTAGGTTGTTTTGACATGATTTGTTCCTAACCAATCCATGTTGACTGTTACTTATCAACTTATTATCTTCTAGGTGTTTTCAAATTGATTACTTGATTATTTGCTTCATTATCTTTCCGGGTACAGAAGTTTAAATGACTGGTCTGTAATTCCCCAGGTTGTCCTTATTCCTCTTGTTATAGATTGGCACTATATTTTCCCTCTTCCGGTCCTCTGGAATCTCTCCCTTCTTTCATGAATTTTCCTTGAGTATTCTAGGGTGTATTTCATCAGGCCCTGGTGACTTGTAGCCATCTACCTTGTCTAAGTAATTTTTAACTTGTTCTTTCTCTATTTTAGTCTCAGATCCTACCCCATTTTCATTGGCATTCACTATGTTAGACATCTGATTGCTAATAATCAGACATCTGATTGCTAATAATCTTTTTGGTGAAAACTGAAACAAAAAAGTCATTGAGCACTTCTGCCATTTTTGCATTTTCTGTTATTGTCTTTTCTCCCCCATTGAGTGATGGGCCTACCCTGTTCTTGGTCTTCCCCTTGCTTGTAATGTATCTGTAGAATATTTTTATCTACCCTTTATATCTCTAGGTAGTTTATTCTCATTTTGGCCTTTATAATTTGATCCCTCCATGCTTGTGTTTTTTTTTTTAAATATTTTTCCTTTGTAATTTGACCTAGTTTCCACTTTTTGTAGGACTCCTTTTTTGAGTTTCCGACCATTGAAGATCTCCTGGTTAAAGTCAGGGTGATCTCTTGCCATACTTCCTATCTTTCCAGTACGATAGTTTGCTCTTGTTCCCTTAATAATGTTTCTTTGACAAACTGCCAACTCTCTCTCTCTCTCGCATATGACTGCCATCAATTACTTTGGAGAGAAAGGAGGATGTCTAGTGTCTGTTTTGGAAGATTGCTGGGAGAAAGAGTATATTGGGGGACCCAAACATTAGTTCAGAAAGTTTTTCAGGCCCAGGTTCCATTTAGTCTCAATCCACCCATACCTACCATGCACTGATCTCCTATGGATGTCCCACTGCAGGTAGTCCCAAGCACAAAGATCAGAGTTTCAGAACTGATATCCACCTTCACAAATTGAAAAGGTAGTTTCCCTCTCTATCATATATATATTCATAACAACATTCCTAGCAGGTGCTGTTTTTCAGCAAATGATAAACCCTTATAAAAATATTTACTGAAAGAAATATAGCTACTCAAAGTTTAAACCTGTATGTAGCCAGATATGCTTCTGCTGTTGGGTGGTGGGGGCTTATTATTTATTATGCTGTTTAGCTAGAAGCACTTTCACTTGAAACGGTATCCTGACATAAGTCTCTGGAGTTGTAAATCTTTAACTTTTACTTTCAAAAATACCATTAAAATCTGAATTCTGTATGATGTGTGATGGCTTAAATGTGCAACATGCTTCATTCATTTATGGTTTCGAGCATTTTTTTAAACTAGGATGTGTTTATGCTAATAACTATGAAGTAATAGTGCATCCTATGGGGTTGCAATACATTAGACTTAATAGCTTTTGATTCCTCTCCTTTAAAACAACAATGTATTTAGGCCAATTCTGCTACATTGATGAGGATGTTTGTCATTTGCCACCTTTTTTTCCCAATGGCTTTTTTTATTAGTAAGGTCTTCGATATTTTTTTTTCCTGAATGGAATTAATTTTAAAACTGAGTCATTTGTTTACAGTTCAGGGAATGTTCCTCTGCAGCTTTGGTTTAACTAATCACATTTTGCAATGGTGAAGAATCCAGGAGGTGCCCTGTTACTGTGCAATGTTGACTGATTGGCTGTTTTTAATCTAGTAGTAATACTTGTGATTATACTTTATATTATTATACTTGTGATGTATTATTTAAATGCAGTTGCTGTTGATGGTTGTGACAATTGATTTGACTAGGATTTTAGAAGGTTAACCCTTTGGAAAACCATAGACGTTGTCAGTGTCCTGTTCTCTGAATATGGTAAAACTAGCAACGTTGCAGTTCTGATATTCTAAAGAGTTAAAGTTGCTCACCATATAATCTTCACAATTGTTGTTATTGTGAGGTGGAGGCCCATGTTACTCTGATGACCCTGTGTGCTGACTCAGACAGAGGATGTTGACAGTTGATCAATTAATTCCACTGGGTAGAAATTACAATGGCTTTGTGTTTTAGGCCAGTGAACATTGGCTTTAATGGAGATTAAAGTGTAAGGGGAACAAAAAAAAAGCATTTGCTTTTTTTATTGAACCATTATGCTAAATTACTGACGAGCTTAAAAAAAGATGGTACATGTCTGCCCAGGGCTAGAATTTAGGGCTTACTGTCCTGCATATCACTTCTCTTGAGATCAGCGAGTTTAATTCTTGTTCATTCTTCAGGAAAGAACATAGCAGCCATCTTGAATGCTGCTGCATTACTAGCACAAAAAAGATTGGGTGAAGTAAAGACTAAAATTAAAGAGGGAAAATCAATTTGGAACAATTAATGATCTGTTACAATAACTAAATGTGCATTTCTTGGTCGTGGTTGTTGATGCATTTTTAACTTGTATTTGCGTGTGTTCTTGTTATTTGAGTGAGGGAATATTTCAGAGTGTATATTTGAAGTATGTTAATGATTTCTTTTGATGAGGGAAGCTAAGGGAATTCATTACTGTAAATGATTTTTACTTTAGCACTAAATGTTCATAATTTTCTAATCAAGGATTGTATTTTCCCCTTTTCCTCTCTCTGTCTCTTGTTGTTCGCACTATCATTTACTAAGCTTGTTGATATATTTCTGCAAAGGGAAATGTTGCAACAAATGTTGAAGTTCATATTTTATATCCAAAGTGTAAGATTAACTCCTTTCTGATGTCATTGTTATGAATCAATTTTCATTGTTTTCTACCAGAGTTCTTTATGCTGTATTTTTTCACTAAATTAATATTTAACTGTTGATGAGATCTTTGCTATTAAGGGCTAGCCTCATATTTTTCAAGGATTTTCTACTATAATCTGATTAGTCTCTTGGAATATTCTGCCCAACCATTTTAGTTATGTGTAGGAAGTGTCCTTAGTGGGAGTATGATGAATGAAAACGTCAAGTTTTATTTTCCAGGGAGTGGAACTGACGTTTGATTGATAGTTCTGGTTGAATAAACGTAATCACTGCTATGTTGATGTAATGCATAGTGTAACGTGCAGTTGGTACTTTTGGTCACTGTGGGGAACTGGTTCTGGCTTCTCCACCTTTACTAGCATATTCAGTATATGTCACTAGAAGTAACAGAACAACTTGTGTGCAGATTTTGTCCATGTGAAGTCAGTTGAGTTGCACCACCTCTGCAATGGTGATAATGAAAAAAGTTCCATGTGGCAGTAAACAAAGTGTATTGATTCTGAAATTGGAAAATTCTCGGTGAAGAATCTGATGTAGAAAAGTGTAACTGAACACAAAAAGGCAAGCTGTACAACTGGTTCAAATGAGCTGTCTGGCTGTGAAAATTCATGTGAAAGAAATGCTAATTCACACCAGGCAGGGGAGGGAACAGTGGAAAAAATCATTACTGCAGGGATCATGTGTCTTTCCATGTGTAAAGAAGTCTAGTCTTTTTTTAGTGGAAAAAGAAGTCAGTGTTAAGTCAAATAAACTGGAGAATTTTATGATGTGTGTGTAAATGTGGAGCTGGATAGTGAAAAATTTGCTCCAAAAACCAAATTGATATATAGTGTGATTAGAAGAATGGTGTGCTAGCTAGAACTTTTAAAGCTTTGTTAGGCAAAATATATGGACCTGACACACCTACATGTACTAAATATGTTGAGAGAAGAATATCAATGAAATCACAATATAAAATGTGAATGTATAAGGTGGAAAAAAATTACTAAGACAAAGTTTTGAATACTGCTGAAGTATTTAGAATGACACAGGAAGCAATCCAGAGTTATTTGTCATTCATTGGGCACCCACAATAAAGTCAAGAGTGTGGATATGGAAACATACTTGTGTTTACTGCAGTCGAAATAAGGGGGAAACTAATAGGACATTTAATGATTTCAGAAGAGCCACTTGTGTTGATGGATGAATCAAGGATCCTTTCTTACAAATGCATTTATGAGTTTATAGTCACATTGTGTATGGTAGGGAATGCTATAACATATTTATGGACTTGATAAAGCTGTCAGGAACAATCAGAAGAGAAACTTTTGAAACAATGCTTGAAGATGCTGAAAAGCCATGGCCATCATGAAAGAGATGCTGCACTGGAAACTTTTAGACTTTTTAGAGAGAGAGGCAGAGAACAATCAATGCCAACAGTTTCATTGCCAATAGACAAATTAGAAATTGATGTATTTGTTTTCTTTTGAAAGAGCCTTACAATGGAGCTGTCCCTTTGTAAGGTTGTTTAACTTATAGACTTCAGTAGTCCACTTCAAGAAAGTGGTAGATGTGGTTTCGAAAACATACTCAGTAGCACCAAAGAATCAGCAAGA
Source organism: Lepidochelys olivacea (assembly GCF_965140295.1). Lineage (NCBI taxonomy): Eukaryota > Metazoa > Chordata > Testudines > Cheloniidae > Lepidochelys > Lepidochelys olivacea. The sequence continues at coordinate 198,827,820 of NC_140413.1, read as the reverse complement.
AATCAAAGCTATATCTGAAGTTAGCAAGTGAATTTTATATGATAAAACCACTGGGGGGGCGGGGGGCGGATGCATAGACTACATAAGCCAGTATGATATACACCGGTTGCTGCTATATGTACCACACGATAGAAACAATCTGGAAAACCTGCTCATTTTCCATTTACTTCATTTGACATGATGGAATGAAGAGTATTGCAAAGTTTAAAATGCTGTTACAAAAATGTTAATGTAATCAGTTGGTTACTGTAGTGGGTTAGCGGTGGCCCCTCCCACTCTGGGTCAGTGGGAGGCCACTCCACCTCACTACAGTTACTAAATAAGGACTCTTTGTAGTGATTTGAAGTCACTATATAGCCTTTGCTCACTTTTGAAAGAGAGATCTGACCTATTGTTATTGGAGTTAGAACAGTGTGTAGGTTTTGGGTTATTTCAAAACCGAAGCTGGAGTTTCTAGAGAAAAAAATACAACTTAAAATGGAAGATAAATAATTGTTCCAGGATATTTCAGTTCAACAACATTCTGATCATTGCCAAAAACCAACCTAAAAACATTTAATGTGCTCGTCCATAATTTTTTCCTAAATATTATCAAATCTTGTCATTTTTATAATTTCACAATGGGCAGTATTTACTCCAAATATAAAATACATAGTACAGGTACTACAGAAAATATGGATGAGGATGCAGAAGTCATTTCTTTTTCAAAATGAATGCAGTTTTCAGATGAAGAGATCATTCAAAATCTGAATTATGGTCACCAACAGTGAAAGCTCAGGGCCTGTATAAACTCCACTACCAACAAATGTGATATCTGGTTCATCTGCCCAATGTGAATGTGAGTTTTCAAGCATGTATTTTTCCACACTACAAAACGTGCTTGAAAACAAAACATTAATATTAATATGAATGATCTGGTTGTTACCAAATTCAAAGTGGAAGTCTTGCCACCACTTCATGAAGAAGGGCCAATTTGAAGCCATAGACAAGACTACTGGGAAAGGTTTGGAAAACATCACATCTAGAATTATTACATATTTTAGGTGAGATATAGCACAAAATGAACAAAATTATGAGTAGAAACGAGTATGATAATGTCGTAGCTTCAGCCTTTAGACATAGTATATATACCTTTCACGACATTGTATAACATTCTCTTCCAATAGGAATTTAAGAAATAAATAATTATATTTTGTATAAAAGGCAGTATATGCATATGTAGGGGAGCAGGCCATGTTACATGGAGATCATGCATAAGATATGTTGGGGAACCATTTTGAATAAATTGTTAGCGGATTATAGCATGAAAGTATGATGACAGAAAGTACAGTGTTTTAGTGTAGGAAATTGAATGGTAGTGTAGATGTTAACCGAGTAGAGATATAATTTCAAAAACTGTGGGAGGTGAATTCAATGGTGGCTCCTTCTCTTAAAGTGCTCTACTTTTCTCCTTGCAGCGTGCTGCATCAGCACAGATTTACAAATATATCTGTTTTCCAAAAGATATGCCAAATAAAGAGACTCAGTAAGCTGTCCAAGGCAATTGAAATAAGATAAAGTATATCAGTGGTTTTGAGCTGTTGAAAACAAATGATATAATGTCAACATAAGAAAGCAGTAGAACAGAACAAACTAGTCCCAAGGTATTCTGTTAAGCTTTTGTGCCAGTTGGACTGAACTACAGCTTACTCTAGATATGATCTGCAGTTCCGTGATAATTACTAAAGTCATTGGCAAAAATATCTCAGGTGGGACTCAAACACTTAAGTGGTTCCATATATACAAGGGTGAAAGTTTAACATTGCACAGAGCATATTTGACACACAACCCCTATTACTGTTAATGGGAATCGTGTGTCTAATTTGTTGCATATGTAACTGAAAATGTACCACAGACTACATCCAATGCAAGATCACTGACATGGTTCAGATCGGTATCTGCTGAACGTCCAGGCACAGCAAAATATTGATGGAAACAGATCATAGTAAAATTAAGTTTCAAATGGTCATGCCATTCAGATCCTCAGCTGTGTTCGTAAGAGTAGCAGAAACAAATGCTAAACCACCAGCCTATCAAGAGTTTATCTCCTCTTTCATCCCCCCATCTTGCGTTCAGTAACAGTGATTGAAAGAAACCTGAGTGTTAGGATTATGTATTATTTACATAGATCAACACAAAGGAAAATAAAGCCTTTCATGTTACTATTGCAGCATTTGTGGTACAGTGCCAACTACATTGATATGTTCTCTTGCTTAATGTGTAAGTTCGGAACTGAAAGAATTTGACTCTTGTCCCAAGAAGACTCATACTTTAACATGTTTCTTGTCCAGACAATTTTGAGACTACAGGGAACTGTAAATGGTTTTTAAACTTTAGGGATGGAAGCAGCTTACCACTTCAGTTTACATAGATGCAAACTGCCAAATTATGTCAAAGAGGAAAACAGGTGGGAAAGAAATGATTGGAGGGGTAGAGGAAAGAGACTTCACTACTGAATAGCTTTTGTGTTTGTAGGAAGCTGTGGTGGTTTTGGCTCCACCACGAATTAGTTAAGGGGAGTAAGGTATTTAGGTTTGATTATTAAAAGCAGAATATTGAAATAATCATTCTTAATTTAAAATATTCTCACTGTTTTAAAGTAACACCTTATAGGCTTAAATTGAAATCGGTTTCTTTACAGAGATTTTCCAACCTTCATCATGTGTGCACTTTTTTTGGACACATGTTTATGTATTTTGTAAAGAAAATAAATATTTTAAAAGAAAAAATCAGCATAGAAACATTTGCTTTAAGAAAAAAGAATCTATAAGGAAAATGAAGTAGATTTCCAAACAACTATTCAGAAAGAGAAATGTGATAGGTTGAATTTTGGGCTTTGTAGCAGTGATGGATGCAATGTTTAGATAGCACTCAGATGTCAAGTTTCTCAGACATGAAGGCAGAGCACTTTCACAGAGGAAGTCTGTCCCAGGTGTTAGGGCTTAGGACTTGAGATAGAACCATAAAATCATAAAAATGTAGGGCTGGAAGGGATCTTGAGAAGTCCAGCCCCCAGTGCTGAAGGAAGATGAAGACCATCTCTGACAGGTGTCCAACCTGTTCTTAAAAACCTCCAACAATCGGGACTCCACAACATCTCTTGGAAGTCTATTCCAGAGCTTAACTACCTTCATAGTTAGAAAGTTATTGTAATATCAAACTTAAATCTCTCTGACTGCAGATTAAGCCTGTTACTTCTTGTCCTACCTGCAGCGGGGAGACAGAACAATTGATGACTATCCACTTTATAACAGCTCTTAGTATTTGAAGATTATTATCAGATGTTGTCCCCCCCACACCCTGGTCTTCTTTTCTTAAGATTAAACATGCCCAGTATTTTTTAAGCTTTTCCCAGTGGTCAGGTTTTCTAAACCTTATCATTTTTGTTGCTCTCCCTGTGGACTCTCTCCATTTTATCCACATCTTCCCAAAAGTGTGGTACAGAGAACAGGACACAATACGTCAGCCTCTCAGTGCTGAGTAGAGCAGGACAATTATTTCCTGTGTCTTCATACAACAACCCAGATTAATACTGGTTTTTGGAGGGTGAGGGGGGGATTTTTATTTATTATTTTTATTTTTTTGCAACTGCTTCACATTAGTGACTACTGTTCAATTTGTGATCCATTATAATCCCCAGATCCTTTTTAGAAGTACTACTGCCTAGCCAATTATTCATTATTTTGTAGTTGTGTATTTGATCTTTTCCTTCCTAAGTGTAGTACTTTGCACTTGTCTTTATTGAATTTCATCTTGTTGATTTCAGAACAATTCTCCAGTTTGTCAAGGTTGTTGTGCATTCTACTCCTGTCCTCCAAAGTGCTAGCAACCCCTCCCAGCTTGGTGTCATCTGCATATTTTATATGCATACTCTTCACTCCATTTTCCAAGTCATTAATGAAAATATTGAATACTTCTGGATCCTGGACTGTTTCTATCTGACCCCACTAGATACATCCTCCCAGTTTTACCGTGAACCATTGATAACTACTCTTGAATATGGTCTTTCACCCATTGTCCACCCGTCTTATAGTAATTTCATCTTGAACACATTTCCCTAGTTTGCTTATGAGAATGCCATGTGGGATTGTCAAAAGCCTTACTTAAATAAAAATATATCATGTTTGCAGATTTCCACATATTCAGCAAGCTAGTGACCCTGTCAAGAAGGAAACTAGATCAATTTTGCATGATCTGTTCTTGACAAATTCATGATGGCTATTCCTTATAACCCTATGATCCTCTAAGTATTTATAAATTGGTTGTTTAATAATTTGTTCCAGTATCTTTCCAAGTATCAAAGTTAGTCTGACTGCTCTATAATTCCCCAGGTCTTCTTCGTTCATCTTTTTAAAGATAGTTACTATGTTTGCTCTTCTCAGTCTTCTGGTACCTCACCCGTCTTCCAGGATTTCTCAGAGATAATTGCTAACAGTTCAAATATTCGCAAAAAGAAAAGGAGTACTTGTGGCACCTTAGAGACTAACCAATTTATTTGAGCATAAGCTTTCGTGAGCTACAGCTCACTTCATCGGATGCATACTGTGGAAACTGCAGAAGACATTATATACACACAGACCATGAAACAATCCCTCCTCCCACCCCACTCTCCTGCTGGTAATAGCTTATCTAAAGTGATCACTCTCCTTACAATGTGTATGATAATCAAGTTTGGCCATTTCCAGCACAAATCCAGGTTTTCTCACCCTCCGCCTCCCCCGCCACAAACTCACTCTCCTGCTGGATGTCACTTTGGATGGGCTATTACCAGCAGGAGAGTGAGATTGTGTGTGGGGGGGCGGAGGGTGAGGGAAAACCTGGATTTGTGCTGGAAATGGCCCAACTTGATTATCATACACATTGTAAGGAGAGTGATCACTTTAGATAAGCTATTACCAGCAGGAGAGTGGGGTGGGAGGAGGGATTGTTTCATGGTCTGTGTGTATATAATGTCTTCTGCAGTTTCCACAGTATGCATCCGATGAAGTGAGCTGTAGCTCACGAAAGCTTATGCTCAAATAAATTGGTTAGTCTCTAAGGTGCCACAAGTACTCCTTTTCTTTTTGCGAATACAGACTAACACGGCTGTTACTCTGAAACCAGTTCAAATATTGCTTCAGATAGTTCCTGAAGTACCCTAAGATGAATTTCATCAGGTCTTCTGACGTGAATACATCTAAATATTCCTTAGCCTGTTCTTTCTCTATTTTGGCTTGTTCCTTCCCCCTTATTGTTAATATTAATTGTGTTGAGTATCTGGTCACCATTAATCTTCTTTAATGAAGACTGAAGCAAAACTGTCATCAAACACTTGAGCTGCCTTGTTACAATTATTAGCTCTTCCTCCCCTCAAAGTAATGGACCCACAGTATCCTTTTTCTTTCTCTTGCTTCTAATGCATTTAAAGAATCTCTTCCTATTTCCTTTTATGTCCTTTGCTAGGAGTAACTCATTTTGTGCCTAAGACTTTCTGATTTTGTCCCCACATGCTTATGCTAGTTTTTTGTACTCTTCCTTTGTAATTTGTCCATCTTTCCACTTTCTGTATGATTTTTATTTTCAAGTCATAAAAGAGCTTCTGATGGAGCCATATTGGTTTCTGACTATTATTCCTATCTTTCCTTCACATCTAGATAGTTTGCAATTGTGCCTTTAATGTTGTCTCCTTGAGAAACTTCCAGCTCTCCTGAACTCCTTTTCTTCCCATGGGACCTACCAGTTCTGAGTTTGTCTACTTTTTTTGAGGTCCATTGTCCTTATTATGCTGCTCTCACTCCTTCCTTTACTTAGAATCATGAAATCTATCACCCATATTGCCTTCCACTCTCAGATTAGCAAACAGTTCCTCCCTGTTGGTCACAATCAAGTCTACAGTGGCTGTCCCCCTTGTTACTTTCTCCACTTTATGGGAGGAAAAGTTGTGTCCCATACATTCAAAGAATGTATTGGACTCTTTTTGTGTTTTGTTGTATTACTTTTCCAGCAGTTGAATTCTCTCAGTAGTTAAGGATACCTGGGTTCAAGTTCCTACTCCACTACAGATTTCCTGTATGACCTTGGACAAGTTACCCTACCTCACAGGGGTATAGTGAGGAGAAAACTGTTAAAGATTATGAGGCGCTCAAATACTGTCGTAATGGGGAACCATATAAGTATCTCGGCGAGAGAGGGAGATATACCAACTGCAAGAGCAGTTAGCTGAGTCTGAATTTCTTCAGACTGCTGAAAAAAATCTAGTTCACTCTGGGCATGCTCAGTAGCTTAATCCAGGCATGAACAATATTCTTCCTAATGTTTCCAACATTTTATACTCTAACATTTCATCATCTGCTTTGCATAGCCGCCCCACGATAGTAACATCTTACCTATTCTTTGAGCAGTGTCTCATTAATGTCACTAGCTACTTAACCAAGTGGGAAACAGCTCGTTCTTAAGGTACTGATGACTGGAATTAAAATAGGCTGTAACATAAATGAAGAGTACCTTCGCTGCTTCTTTATTAGACCAATGCATCACTTCAGTTAGTCTGTTTACCACAAGAGTTGCTTCTCCACATGTGTTTTGAATGGTAACCCTTGTCCTCCTTTGTAGTTGTTATTCATTTAGCCCCCCTCAAGAAATCTGCAATATTCAGAAATGTGGAGAGGTGATAGCTTGTTCCTAGATCTGTGCAAAAATGTGAGCATCCAAAACAAAGCTGGCATATTCTTTACTACTTGGTGGCCCTTATTATACGTGTAAGTTTGTACCATTTCACGCACAATATTTGCATAATTTGGTATGACCAAAAAGCAGAGAAATTGTCTGGTAAGTCTGACATTTCCTTTTTAGGTACTTGCAGAACCCTATGAAACTATCACAGCCCCAAATCTGTGACTGATGAGTATAATGTAATAGAGATGAATTGACACAGTGGGATAGGGAGAGACACAAGAATTTCCAGGGAAGGTTGTTTTAAAAACAGTTCTCATAACTAAGCCTCAGTTCTTTTCTCCACTGGATATAAAATTTTGCTAAGTAGGGGAAAAATAGGAATTTTGTTTAGGTTAAGTGGCAATTTGACTGAAATATTGGAGCTCTGGTGTGGTTTTCATAGGGCAACTTGTCTTGCAAAGTGATAACAGAAGAACACAATCAATTGAAAGAAATTTGTCAGACTGTTTCATCAAAGGAATTGATTTCTATATGTACTTATATGAGAGAACTTTCACATATTCATTCAGGTCATGGAAAAGATGTAAAGTGTGTGTATGTGTGTATGCTTTTTTTTAACCTCTCAATATGTAAAGGCTTTCTCGTTCCGTGCACATCTATGTATGCCCATGTACTAATAAGACCCTTACCACCATTGCCCCACATCCAGCAGTGGAAACTGCCTCATCCCAGGGGAAAGGAGTTGATAATAGATTTCTGTCCATCCTGAGAGGTGCTGAGAAAACCTGAAACCCTCATACATGTGAGAAGGAGGAGAACCCTCCTCCTCCTCCCCCCAGAAACAATTATTGAGCGGACAGAGATATCAGTGGAGCCCCTTTCCTTTCCAGCAGCCATGAAAGCAAGAGAGTAAAAAGGTGGTAAGAACATGTGAGAGGGCACCTGGCCTTCCCTCAAATCGGCCAGATGGGGAATAGCCTAATGACATGTAGCACCCAGCTCCTACACACCCAATAGGTTGTCCTGCATGCTATGGTTACAAGGACACGCAAGCCTATCGGCCTTCCAGAAATATCCCCGGTGACAAAAGGCCTGACTCCCCTCATATTATTACACTCTGAAACAAGATTTGTAATTACTCAAAGAACAAGTTAAAAATAAATGGGGGAAGAGTTAACCTTGTACTCTTGTAGGAGACGTTAAGACTAGATCAGCAAAGTACATCTGTATGTAAGGTGTTTACTTGTGATATAAATTATATTTAAATTTATGTAAATACACATGTAAAATGGTTTTGACCCTCTGGATCCTGGAATATGCCAGTATGACCTTGGGTGCTACAAAATTTTCGCACTCCATACTCTGGCAATTTACTGGGATTATATTACCATTTTATTTTTAATGTGAGTTTTTTCTACTTAACAGTCTGATCGGTTTCCCTTTTACCATCAGCTTTGCTAGCACATATAAGTAAACAAATGTATTTATCACCCCTGGGATCAGTAAGTGCTAATAAAGTTGCTGTTGCTTGCATTTTAGATTTGTTTTGACAACACACACATCCTAAATTAACTAGGAATATTTCACTTGTTCCATAGCTCAACAGGAAAGCTAAAGAGCTGAGTATTATTGTATCATTGCAATAACAACACTATAGTTAAACTGATAGGTATTGTACTGTCTGTTCTCTCTGTTACGGGTTTGCTCCTGATAGGTGGAGCTCATAGGCTAAATGGAAAACTTCTAGATCAATATGTAGTATCTCCAGAGAAAGAAATTTAGTCTTAATTTCAATAACTACTGTTTACAATGTCAAAATAAGAGTGTGCAATAAAAGCAAAACTGCTGTTAAAAATGGGTACAGTCTGCTAAAGCTGATTGTATTCTTGGAAGGTACTGTTTAGTTACATGCAGAAGAGCAGTGGTTGTATTTTTGTGCATGCAAATTAGACATGTACAGCCGAAAGCATATGTCTGAGAGTAGATCACATAATCCCTGGCCATTGTCTTTAAAGGATGTCTCTAACATACTCAGTTGCCACAAAGCCAGTTTGCAATACATTCTTGAAAATTCAGATTTCCTGTTTGCTGCTCTCCACAAAGCCACTTCTGAACGTTTTCTTTTAGTGAGGAATGAAGTTTCCTGAGATCGTTCTAACGGATACTGTATATTTTAAGCAGAGAGCTCTGATTTTCAATTTTTGAGACAAATGTTGCAGAAGAAATGTAGATCTTTAAAAAGACCCCAAAAGTAACTCATTTCTGAAAGCAGTGTTAGGTGGATGGTGATCAAGTTAGTGCTGATTGTACTGCAAAATAAAATTTATGGTCCTGTAAAGCTCAGACTCAACTCTTATGAAACTAAACATTATTGCCTAAATTGCCTCTGAAGTTTTATTTTACTTACATACTTCTTCTCAAGTTAACAAAATATGTAAAAGAAAGAGCTTATTTGCCTCGTAAACTAGCAGAGCCACTTATGGGATTTTTTTCATAAACTTTTAAATTGTTAGAAATATGCTGGTTTATGCACTTTAGTAAAAGGCTCTGTACTATGATTTGTATCTTCTGAATGTGGTGGTGTTTGTTCAAAGGCACATTTCACTGTCACTGATGAACGTGCTGTGGAAGTGCAATTAATTGAGTCAGTTTTGGGAATATCGCTATATTGTGTACTCGGTGGCATTACATTATATTGTTGTTCAAGAATACGTGCACTCTGGTGGGTTTGCTAAGCAGAAAGTTCAGTGCCTTGACACTTGGACACTAAATCTGTATACTGAGTCAACAGATTCACCCCAATGAACTTCTTTAGAAAGGCTTTGATTAAATGGTTATGAGAACAAAAGACAAACATCTCCACATTTAAAAATGTGTTCAGTTATATGTCACTTCTTACATGAACCACTGTTGTTTCACTTTGAAGGTACTTCAACACAGAACTGGCACTAGGCATAAGCAGACAAAGCAATTGCTTTGGGCCCGGAGCAGCTCAAGGAAGCCCCAAATTCACTTTTTATTATGTGTTGGAGGTGGATGGGGGACTATTCCTGCCTTGGGCCCCCAGTGGGATAGCACCGTCTCTGCTTCAATGTTGCCTTCTTTTCACCTCAAAACTCTGCCTAGGACCTCACAGCTTTGCATCAGGATGACCTTTCCTTTGACCTTTATACAAAGTTGCTTTGAGCATCAGACATGTATCAAATGATTGTGATACAAAATATTCCCTCTCACAGCAAGGGATTGAGTTTGGGAATGACATGGTAATGCAGTGTGGTATTTTTAGAATTCTGTGCCAACCTGCATGTGATGGTTTTTATTAAATCCTGGCAACATGAATGAATATATGCCTGCCTTTATTCATAGTCCAGTATTCATCCTACCATGTCTGTCTTAGTAAAATTTGCTCTGACATACTTTGTTGCTGCTTGTGCATCTGGATCGTGGTTTAGGTGTTTTTTGTTTTTGTTTTTTGCCTTAAAGGTCACTTTCCTTTTTGTATTTTAAAAATAAATAACAGCATCCTTGCTTACTGAATGGAAAAAACATGTCAGTGGCAAGAGAATATGAAAAATGAGAAACAGTCATGAAAATTGAGAAGGAAGGAGCTTTAGAGCTAAAATTTTCTAGGCTGCACTGCACTAAAAGGCAGATGACAGTATATGTTATGAAAGGAACTGACTTGAGCCTGCTACTGGGCTCATTACATTTTCCTAAATGTTTTCCAAGTAATAACCTAAGATGAAATTGAAAACATTATTTCCATTTGATTTTAAGAGCTGTGGTAGCAAGAATGACATCAAAGCAGTGCATATTTTAGAGATCAGCAACATACAGACTTTGAATACAAAGCCCATTTTCACAAGTTTAAAGAGTGTTTTATCTTGTCTTTCACCCCAGGTTATGTACTCTATGTCCATCCTGTATTCCTTTGTAGAGAAGCATCTATCTGAGCATTTTTACATTATTATTAAAATTCTTATTGTGTTTGCTTTTTTTAGAAACTTTTAGACATTTAGTCTTAAACTGGGAAGGAAACATAGATTCTTTTTCATCCTTTTTGTAGAGGGAAAATGAATACATAGACAAGTACTGAATAAATAGGAGTGACACCCTCATCTTGAAACCCTCATCTGTAGGGCTTTAGGGGTTTTCACTAAAATGTTGGTGAGTTGGATCAACGATTATGATGGATATTTAAAAGAGAGAGAGAGAGAGAGAGAAATATTTAAGGTAAAGAGAAAACTCCATTCAGCTGTTAAGCTAATCACACATTTGTCAATGTCTCTGATTTGCAAAGCTCAGGCTCAACTCAGAAAGACACCTCAGTTAATCTCTAACCATGACTGGTAATATCGCTCCTTTGTAACAGTATGAATTGCTTTGGACACTTGACATCTGTAAGCTGCTGAGCCAGCTCACTGACCATTATGTTGAATAAAATTCTCAACAGCAGCAGATTTACTGTCCCTTTCTTTGGGATTTTGTTTATTTGACAACTCAGCAGAACTCAAGTTTCTCATAGAATCTGTTGTTCCCCCTGAAACCCATATCCTATTGCTTGGCCTTTCCTAAGGCTTCTCCCCATTAAAGCTTCGGTCCCCGCCCAGGCACTCTGCCTGGCAGGTGCAGAGAGAGACCCTCCCTCTCTGACTGAACAGGCTGCTTCTTATAGGAAGTGCTGCTTTGGAGCTGTCATCTGCCTGTGGTCGCCTGACTCAGTCCCTCAACCACAGCCTTGAAATAGGACACTGGGCTGTGTTCATGTGCCCCATGTCCAGTGCCAGGGTTGAGCATCTCTTGCTGATACATCAATAAAAATATCAATTACAAATTAAGGAAATATAACAGAACACGCTCCTTTGTTTAAAGGAAGACCCATTCTATATGGGTACAGAGGTCAATTAGAAGCCTGACCAAGTAAGCCTTGGATCACTCTCTGAATCTTGTCAAAGTGGTCTCTGGCACCTAAACACAGGAAACAGTTTCCAGAGGGGTCATTTTTCAAATGAGAAACACTATAGTTCCTGGTTTCAGAGTAGCAGCCGTGTTAGTCTGTATTCGCAAAAAGAAAAGGAGGACTTGTGGCACCTTAGAGACTAACCAATTTATTTTGTTATAAATAAATTTTTGTTATTTTGCTATAGTTCCTGCGAGAAATTTAAAAACTATTACCAACAATGAGAGTTACCCAGCTGAGTTAAACTCCCATGACAGGACATTGCAGCAACATGGTCACTCAGGTAAATGGATTTGAGAGTATTTAGGGATTTGCAGATCACTTCCATTTTCCTTAGTCTAAAATAGAAATAATTTTTGGGCTGAAAATTTGATGTGCTCTTTTTACAGAGAAACATAATAATTCTTCAGATCAGAATGGGATCTAAAATCCAAGAAAGAACAAAAGTAAAGCCTCCAGGAGAGAACACAGTGAGTGTGTCTCCTCTGTAATTCTTAGAATGGGAAGTTTGCTGTCTGCAAACATTTCATTCACAGAATTAATTGCGGAAGACCACAAAGGCATGAAAGTATCACCTCCATCTTGTCCAAATTGCCCAATACAGTCAGGCATTTGGAGAACACAAAGACCAGAGCATTCTGGTTTAATGAAAAGAAGAATATAGACATAAGTATGATCCTTCTGTTGGTATAGGCCAAAGCATCTCATCTCCCATAGCATTAGTATGTATACGTTTAACAAAAGAAGACTATGGAATCCTACATAACTCTTCATGTGGGCCCTTAGAAAAGACTTAGGTACTCAATACCGGCCTTTCTGAGCTCTTTAAGATGAAACATTGGGCACAGTGTAGGACCTCATTTTCAGCTCCCACAAGTCTTTGAAGATGACACAGCAATACCTTGTGGTCACTTGTATCAAAGGCTGCTGATAGATTTACCAAAACCATAATGGACATCTTAGTTGTGCCCTTCTCCAAGGACTAGACCTAACAATATCGTCCGTATACTAAACCTATGCCTAAAATTGGTAGGGGCTGATAATGCATGGTAGACTAAGATGCTAACAGGGCATTACCATCTTTTCAGTGAATGAAAGGTTGGAGACTGGGCAGTAATTAAGGTTGTTTTCATGAAGGGGTTGTGTCTTCAGTAGAGGTTTATATATAAGAGCTGCTGGAACAAATGGAGTATTAAAAATCCTCCATCAGTAATGGCCCCAGAAGCTCTCCACTAGTCTTTACAACCCATAATTAGAAGGCTTTTTTCTTAAAAGAGAATGAGTGTGCTTTGTCTGTCCTCTGGTTATCAGTTCAAAATCAATTTAATCATCACCTAACAAGATTCTGCTTTACTCAGTAGCAGAGGAAATTTATTCCTTACTCATTCAGACAAGCCCTGTTGTGTATATACCTCAGTGTCATCACTCTCATAAGGTTACACTCTGTTCAGACTCAGAAAACTCAGGGGGCTGCTTTTTGTTTTAAAAAAAACCCTCTGAATCCCTAATTAGCTATCTTCTTAATAATGTTTTATTTTAGTACTAATAATATTATGTATTATTTTCTTAAATCACTTCCCTTGTCACCAGGGTACTCAGGTTCTGTTTGACAATTAAAAACATATTGAAAACATTCTAACAACGATGTACCTATACCAATATAAGTTGGTAGTATAGATCAAGCCTCAATAGGTCGAAGCAACTGGAAGCAGTGGTGGAAGTCTGGCAGTGCTCCATCTTGCTCCTATCCCACAGCTGATCGTGTGTGCTTGTCACTCATTATTCAGTTTTACAGTTCAGTAATATAAGATCCTCAACATCTGCTGATTGTTTAGGTAGCCACTGTTGCAAAGAGAAAGTGGCCAAACCACAATAGGAACGTGCCAGCCCATAGATTTTATAGATGCCAGCATACACTGACCCATTTTTATCACAAAGGGGCAAACCTCTGGGTTAAATATGAGGTTGGCTGCAATCTGCTTTATCGTAAGTGAGGCCATAAGTGTGCTGGCAAGTCGCTAATATCCCTATTTGCATAAAATTGGATGACCTGCTAGTAAAAGCACAAACCTTCTGGATTTGTTTGGTTTCAGTGACAGTACAGAAATGTATGCATCTTAATTGTTTACTTCAGGATCACAGAAACAGAAATGAGATCTCATCAGTATGCACTCAAAGCTGAAGAGCTCCATGCTGATACATCTGTGTAATTTAGGAAGTTTAAAACAGGGTCTACAGATGTTGTAAGAAATAGAGTAGGTTGTTTATTTTTAATTCAGTTTTAATTATATATCATTCTCTATATATGAATATGTCAGTCATGTTGGAGTATATTTTATATATGACTTTCTGTGCTTTGATTAATTTTATTTATAAATATTTAACTTTTGATTGTTAAAGTTGGAATAGGCAATATTCCACAAGGATCTGTTTCGTAAGTGTGGAACATAAATGAATTTGTTCATAGCTACTATGCCTTACTTACTGGTAATTTTATGCATGTAAAATGTCTCTCAGTAGACCTATTACATATTTAATACATTTTTCATCAACTTTTTATAAAAAGTCAAAAGTTATGTATTGTATATGAAACATTTTGTCTTAGTTTCTACTGCTATGCTTAATTTAGTTGTTAATATGGTACTACTTGCAAAAAGAGAAATCATAACATCAGTCTTAGGTGTGGTTTTAATTTTCTCCAAAGACGATATTTTAACAACCGAAAGGCCATCCAGATATATAATTGCTATGTAGTCTGTGTATTTAATTCATTGCATTTTGTTCGGGAAGTATCCCAATATTTGAACAACCTGTTTATTACATTAAAACTGATTAGCATATTAACAATACATACACTAGATATATGAGTATTTCATGATGAGTCATTTATTTCATTAATACAACGGGGTATGCATTCTTCTTCTTGTTATCAGTTTCCATTACAAGAGATTTCCACTTGCCTATTTAATGTACATACACATATGCTTCTTATAGGCGGGGCTGGTAGCACTCTCAGTAGCTTCTTACTTTACCAAGTTGTAACTGTTCAAGCTGAAATTTTCCATGCCAGTGTCTCTGCCTCAGTTTGATTTTTTTGGAAAATGTCACCCACAGTTACACTCCGTAATCTTTATGGAAATATGTGCATGATATGGATATGGCATAATTTACATATATTTTCTACAAGATGGGTTTTGTAAGGTATCATTGGAACGGTTATGATGTACTGAATGCGATTATCCAATTTGTACACATGTATCATTTCTGTATCTGGAATTAGGAATATTAACTTTGTAATAATTACAACTGTGTGTTTATTTGGGAGACACCCATCAGACAACACACCATCAGCCTTGATGGGCCATTAGAAAGAAACAATAAGCCTTTGAAGATCCTAATCTCTCTCCTTCCTGAGAGGCATCCTGGGACATAGCTGTGACACTACCAGGCCAGGTGGTGCTGTCATCTGATATTAAACACCATCTTGGACTTCTAGTAATTTTCCACTAAAAGGAGGGGGAAGTCAAGACTGGGAAACAAGATTCCCACCTTATGTAAATCTTATTTAAGGCTGGGGAGTAAGGCAAACAGTACTCTTCTCCATTGCCTTCCTGCCCAAGAAGAAAGACTGCTGAAAGTACCTGAAGAGACAAAGGAACTGAGCAGTGGGAAAGGCAAGGGCTGAGTCCAGACTAAGATAGGAGTCTAGTCTGTAAAGAGAAATAAGTGGACCTCTAAGCTACAGAAACTCTGCAACTTGCCTCAAACAATATTTATCTTGAAACCAGTCTCTTTAAGATCTTAAGCTTAGTATGCATGTTTTGTTTTATTTGCTTGGTAATCTGCTTTGTTCTGTTTGCTATCCCTTATAATCACTTAAAATCTGCCTTTTATAGTTAATAAGCTTGTTGTTGTTTACTATTAAACCCAGTTTGTGCAATTTCTAACTGCGGGGCGGGGGGCGGCGCAAGAAGTTGTGCATATCTTCCTTCACATTGAGGGAGGGGGCGAATTTATGAGCTTACATTGTATAGATTTCTCTAAAAACAGGGAGAGAGAGAGCCCAAGCTAGTGGAGCAGGCAGGCTCAGTGAAATCCCAGTACATCAGGTGGCATCCCAGAATGGGGGGTCCAACCAGTCACAGTGGTTCAACTATTTCTGAGAACGAGGCTACGGAGTAACAGCTTGTTTTTCAATGTTAAAAAAACATGCCGGTGACCTTTTATTTGAAAAGCTGTAGTGCCCCCATGCTTTGGAGCAGGGAGCTGACATTTGGTAGGGTGTGGTCTTTGTGTCAGGAATGTGCCTTTTGCCATCCCCTTGAAAATTCACCCACAGTTGGCTAAGTTATACGCCTTTGAAAAATTGCAGTTCACACATCCTCTGTAGAGAGGTGCTAGATTTTAACAACTGAAATCTATGAAGAGTCTGTCCTTACTAGGCATGCTAAAGCCTGCCTCAGCTTGTGACCAGACTGTACAGGGGCCATCCCCACAGAGTGGCTGAACATGCTTTAGCCCACCACTGTGTTGGTGAAGCCAGACATTCTCTGTAATGGCTGCTCTTGGCTGGGGTTGTGCCATGCACTGGAATGGAGAGCAGAGGGCTGTCTCTCCTGTGTTCTTTGTGACCCTCCTGCTGGCATCCAGGCAGCATGGAAAAGGAAGCTGCCTGATTCAAGTGCAGACGGGACAGGAGCTGGACCTAAGTCATCACAGGGAAGGGATGAGCGAATAGATTGGTACAAGGAGGCTGGTACTAGAGGCTGACAGGAGGTGTAGACTGGAAGCTGGGGTGGAATTGGCTGGGCCAGGAGACTAGATCTGGGAGCTAGGGATACAAAACTAACAAAATAAAAAGTTAAGTCACCTAACTGTAATATACCCTCTACTTCTCCACCTGCAGATATACACCTTGTTATTACTACCACATTCCAAAGACCATGCACTGCAACCGTAACTCTGTTTCCCTCAGTTTGACGTTCTCTAATACACTCTTGCCGAACTACCATCTTGCAACATTATAAGTTATGTACTCCCTCTTTCCTCTGTCTCTGTTCCTGTCTTCCATTTTCTCCATATTCTCCTGTTCCCCCACCAGTTTCCTCCCTGTATTTTCTCATTTCTTTGCCACTCAGCTTCTCTGGGCTTTGTCCCTTTCCTAATTCCCCTTAGATAAATCATCTTTCTCAACAGCTATCTTCTTGCATTCTTTCAAATCCTCTCCTATTCTCATGCTTCACAGTTCTCGCCCCATTTTCTCCAAGCTCATGGGTTCCCCACTTTTGTTTCCCTTTTCACCATATTTTGTTCCCATTCCTACTCCCAAATCATCTCTCTCTTCCACCTAACTTTTCTTATCTGCTCTCCTCTCTACACAATAACAGCAGTGAGCTGTAGGTGAGGGAAAGAACTTAACTATTTTCCTATGAACACCTCTGGCAAAGGAAGCATATGAGTTCAGTGTAGTGCTTCCTCTGCAGACATGCAGTGCCAATGAGAGAGTACTTTCAGATGGATCCAACCAGCTAGGACACTCTGGGCTCTAACAACAATATGGTCCTTGCATCTTCTTCTCCCTTTCATATGCAAGTGACCAAAGGGTCTCCACAGGTGAAGGAGGGAAGAGGTAGGTCTGCGGGTGAGCTGATGGATATTAGGATGTATCTTTAGTCTAATTTGGGAGGAATGAGGTATTATTAAAGTGGCATTTGCTGTAGATACTGTCACTATATTCAAGTTTGCATTACTGATTCCATTAGCAGCTACAGTTTGGGGAGGAGGTGTTTATATCTTAGCCATTTGGAATCGTATCAGGCTGCAACTTAGCATTCATTCAGGCTCTTGGATGCCCATGTGTTCATAACCACAAATCTTGTTATGTTAGTTCCAGCGCTTGCCTTTATATGTGCAGTATATGATTTTACAAGATAAGATACTATGTGCTTGCATATCAGAATGTATAAGCAGCCTTTAGTATCTAAGTCATTATCCTATATGCCAGATTTCATTTGAGAATTGTTTATGTTGGTGAAGTAATTCTTAAATTATATAAGTTAAGTTTAAAAGTAAACTTACAAACATATTATTTTGACTGAACTCCATGTATAGTACTGTTTTAACAAATTTTGAACTTAAAAGATTGTTTTTAAAAGAGGTGCTGCTGGCAGTTAATCTTTAAAATAAACATGGAATGTAAGTAACTGTTTTATTACCTTCAGTGTATGTCTCTCCATAATTACCTTGGTTTGTGCCCTCAGATGAGTTAGAATGAAGCAACCACAGCTCACAATATCTCTGTCTTTATTCGTTTGTCTCTGTCACAGAGTGATTGGGCCTTTCAGAGGGGTCCAGGGCCAGCTCATATCTGAGCTTGGTTGCCTCCCAGATTATTTGGCAGTAGGCTTCAACAAGGCCTGCTGGGAAAAGAGAAGCAGGATACAAAAAACAAGTCCTATATTCTAGTGTGGAGCAAGCCTCAGAGAGATTAGGGAATAGTTGGAAGTCTTTTCATGTTGAGGCCTGAAGGGGAACAGTAGTTGTTATATGGTCTCTCTGGGCAAGGGTCAGACCCCTTGACCCCTGTAATCTATGGGGAAGACTTTATGAAACTAAAATCCAAGAAGAATAGGTTGCTCCAATTCTAATAAAAGATCTGTGAAGGCCTAAGGAACAGTTTGTGTTGAGTTTGTAACAGGTGGGTGAACCAAGCCTGAGAAGAAGGAATGGGCAGAATGGATTTCCTTTTTAAATGTTGGGCTATACATTGTGTTAATAAGCCTTTATTAAACCAAACCCCAGCAGGGGATACTTTGTTCTGTAGCTCTAGTCATTTGTATGTGATAAGACCAGGCCCAGGACCGAAACAGATAGGGAAGGGCCTCAGTGTCTGATAATTAATGATATTATATGTTTTAATATTTGAGAGAATTTTCTGATTATTAGTGCTCATGAGAATGAAAGAAATGTCTAGAGACATTATCCGTGAAACCAATGATGTTCAGGCTGCACTACACATTTGTCTCCATGTACCCCAACATCTATTACAGGATTTTATGAGAGCCTTCTGGTTCACCTCCATGAAAGGGTTAGACATCAGTAGAGTTTAGAGATGTGATGAAGGTAAAATAGCCAATGGACACGATGACAGTACTCAGAGATTAGGAGGAAGAAATGGAAGAGGAAATGATCAATTGGGGTAGTTACAGTAGGGAGACTGTTGCATTTAGCAGAACCTTAAATAGAAAGAAAGAAGTGAATTTCTTGAACCTTTCTGGAAAGGGGCAGTGGAGTTGGGTGGACGGATTGAATGGCATGAAAGAGGGAAAGAGAATAACGGACCCTTTTGGAAATGAGGGAGGACTAGAAATTGTAGCCTGGTACTTAAAGGCTGTCCCTACATGTAACACGTAGCAGAATCGTATCCTACACATTTTAAGCATTGCTGCCTACTGGCTTCCAAATGGAGTTCAGATTGCTGGTCTTAACCTATACTTCTCTCAAATGTTTTGGGACTGTGCTGAGTTTCCGCACAGCACTGCTGCAGCGCAGCTCAGCTCAACAGAGGAGTTTCAGTGGGTGTGCTCTTGGCTTCAAATGCGGAGGGGCTTTGGCAGGGCAGTCTTCCTCAAGCTTCTGGACTCTGTAACTTGCTTCCTCCCATCCTGGGCTTACTGTTACTGTTCCTGACATGCTACAAAGCCCACGCACCTGAAAGAAAAGTGGGGAGGGGGCTGCCTGAAAGGCTCCTTGTATGAATGAGGGATGGCAGTTTTACTAATTCTGTTGGATTTTAAACATTATAGAAGCACATAAAGCTGTTAAGAAGGAGACTTCTTTTCCTGTGGTTATACCTCAAAATAACAAAATAAAATAAAACCGCTCCGAGACCCACAAACACTGTTTGCAAGTGGTGCTGCAAAGGTCGCCACAATAATGGGGGCTGGGTGAGAGCAGGGGGCCATGGTGCTACTCTTTCATCAAATTGACTTTCACAGCTGACCGAATGTGGGCTGAACATGCGATGCTCCAGATCAAAGATGGTGGAGATGCCACTGCAGTGCATGCTTTTTGAGAGTTCCCAGATGTGCTAAATAAGCCAGAATTCCTCTGGAGGCTCATGCTGAAGTACTCTTCTTACCTTAAAAGCCAGGATGAAGTCCCTAGTGTTTATAATTACAATGAAGTAAGCTGTAGCTCACGAAAGCTTATGCTCAAATAAAGTGGTTAGTCTCTAAGGTGCCACTAGTACTCCTTTTCTTTTTGCAAAGTGCAATGGTGACATCCACAGTGAAAAGTATGGCACAATAGTATTGTGACAACTGCTTTCACAGCCTGGCCCTGGTATGACTCTGTCTCCAGCAGTATTCAACAATTTAACAATACCAGATAATTTCTTTATCTTAATTTCCAATTACTTTTTTTCCATAGATGGTGACATAATACATTTATAGTGACATTACTTATTCTCTACCCTTAACAAAAGTTTAAACAAGGGATAATAATTTCTGCCTTTCATTTTGAAGCACACTGTTGAAGATCAAACATTTCTAACGGGTCCAGAAAATAAATATATATATATATAAAATTATTAATTGTGACACTGGAAAAACAAACCACAAGCTCAATTATACTTTTAAAATACAATGAATGCATGTTGGCATGAGTGGTTCTGTGATTTGTGGCAGGATTGCTTTAATCACCCATGAGAAGTTTCAAAAGTTGTTAGCATTTTCCCTCAATTTGTCTAGTAATTTCATTCTCTGTTTTTGAGAACAGAATAACCCTCTGTTGGCCTTATGCAAATAAATCCTCTCTTAATGCACTTGAAATGGAACGATTCCCAATGGAAGACGAGTGGCAAATCAAACTAGTTGCAAATGAAAGTAACCTCTCAGACCAGAGTTATAAATGTTTTATTCAGATGAACAAAGTTTCTTTATTTTAGCACTTTAATCCATTTTCCTTTTGCTTTTTTCACTTTTTCCCTAAACAGTGCTGTCATCCTGAAATGACAAGGATTGATAGCTAAATTACTATTGCATAATTTACCTCATCACTCCTCCATAGACAGTGTTTGAATGTTCAGATCTTTTGAAGCACATTGCTAGTAACAGAATTTTTTAGTTTTTGGACAAAAATGCAAATACTTAGTTTGCCATTTGAATGATTAGCGTTTAAATTAATAACTTAATACAGAAAAAGAATCAAGAGTTATTTCTAATTAGGTAAGTTCTAATGTTCTTATTACATCCCAACACGATAAACTTTCAGGAAGTGCGTCTGCCATTTCTCCTTTAAATCTTTCAGTGTTTTCTGGATACCTGTTTTCTTTAACCCAAATAGCTTCCACAATAAATAATGTCTGTGTTATTTTTGTATTATCATCTGATGAAAATCAGGTGGTTAGTATTGAAACATTGCTATTTTTGCATTACCAAAATATCCATGTAAATTTAAAAATGTGATTGAAACATGCACTATCTGGCAAAAATCTTGGTGGGTAAGACTTATACATTTCTGTGAAATTTCCCTCCAGCAGCTCCCATGTAATACACAAGTATCAGTTCTATTTAGTTTTCATAGGAGTAATAGTTTTTCACACAGATAGAAAGTGTGGGAAGTTTTCTTTGACAGTTTCCAATACCAGATGAAAGATAGATTGGCTGCTTTCAACTGTAAGCACGATATATTTTTTTTTCTCCCAACCCTGTTTGATGGGATAGATTGGGCCACTCTGGCTCAGCCAACAATGCATTTGTTCCATCTTCCAATAAGACTTTTGATGATGTCCAACTCCAGGCTGCCGAAAGCATATGCGATGCTCCCAAGGTCATTTGTATTGTGTGTGGGAGGGTTTCCTGGTTATATTCTGTGCTCACAGTCATCCCAAGAAATGGGACTCACTTTGATTTCCGCTTGAGCCCCAGCTTCAAACAAAACTGCCTGTTCACTTCAAGCCAGGGAAAGAAAAAGCTCACAACTTTAGTGAGAAAAGAAAGAACCAGAAACTAGCTAGTTTATTGGCCTCTTTGCTTTAATTAAAAACTGTATGTAAAATTTACCAAATGTGAAGATAAGGCTGCAGAATTGATACTAAAGATTGATAAAAGCATAGCCATTTAAGAGCTAACTTGCAGCTAAGTTATTTTTAAACTACGTAAACTTGATGCTGGCAATATAAAAGATTCATTTGTGCCTCTGGATCGCATTCAGTGCCATTCTTAAGCTTTTGGTTTTTATTCATTTTATAATATTTACTTCCAGTGCCAAGCAAGGCAAACAATAAAAGTAAGGAGGATTTTTTAAAAAAGTGTTCAAAAATCAACAGAATTGTCTGGAAATTAAACTAAGTTCTTCATAGGAGAGAAGGTTAACTTTAACACAAGAGGAGTTTTATTTCTTCTAAGTGTAAATAAGCAGATAGCACAGGACACTATTACAGACAGCTGTAAGAGATGAGCCATAAAGTCCTTGGTCAGACCATGTTCCCTCAGCACCATGTGACATATTATCCTTTGCTCTTTCTGTAAAAATCCTGTGTTAAGGCCTGTTTTTTTAATTCATCATGTCACTTTTAAGTGTCACATATGACAGAACCTGAAAATAAAATGGAGATGGTTCAAATAAAATTGAAAGACTGGAAAAGTATCAATAAGAGTCAGAATTAGAGTGCAGGCATTTGTGTGTTGGAACCCTGCATGAGGAGAATGGAGAACGAGGAGAATGTCTTTAATAGCAACGATGTAAGAATCCTCTGCTTACAAGCTGTTGCTGACAGCAAGGCTCCTCAGAAAGCATTGATACGTGACCTAATGAGAACATATAAGATCTGAATGTTGGGACTCTTTCCCACATCCCCATAGAGCAGCATAATGTCCACTCCTGTGTGAAGTGGATTCCCATGGAATCAAACATAACTTGTGTGTGTGCTATAGTATTTAGCCATTACTCAGCTATTTTGAGCAAATGGGTTTTTTAGGCTGCAACAGCCAAGAGGAAAACAAATCTTGCAAAAAGTAATATATTATTCCTGACTGACTTCATGCTGCTGAAAATCAATGACAAAATGTGATCTTTAAAGAAAGGAATGTAACTGTTGAATGGAACTGGTTAACTGTTTTAGCCTTTATTACTTATCCACTTAAACTGAGGCTATGTCTACACTACCACTGGATCGATACTCCAGTGATAGATGCACCGGGATCGATTTAGTGGGTCTAGTGAAGACCCACTAAATTGACAGCAGAGCGCTCTCCAGTCAACCCCAGGACACCACCCCGAATGAGAAGAGTAAGGGAAGTCAACAGGAGAGCGTCTCCTGTTGACCCAGCACAGTTTTGACACTGCAGTAAGTCGACCTAAGCTATGTCGACTCCAGCTACATGAATAACGTAGCTAGAGTTGGGTCACTTAGGTTGACTTACCACAGTAATGTAGACATAGCCTGTGTGTGATTCACAAAGAGTCTAAGCATGCAATCCTGGTTCCCACTGAAATCAGTGGCAAAATTCATTTTGACTACAGTGGGATCAGGACTTCATCCTAAATCTCTACTTCAAGATTATCATGATGCTAGAGTCTTAGGCCACATCTCATCAACACAAATCAGATTTGGCCAGTTGAGGTATCGACTCCAGATATTTAAATGATCTATTTTTCCCAACCCATTTTTAATGATCTGTGCTGCATATTGACTTCTTTTCTGTCCTTACTTATAGTTATTTGCAAAAACGATTTAATATATCATGTTTCTGTTGCTTACCAACAGTGTATGTTGTATCATTGTACCTTCTGCCCAGTGGTACATCCATCTGAACCAAATCCTTCAATGAAAAGCCAAAGATCAAATAAGTGTTCAGAGGAAGACACCTTTGCTACAGTTCTTCTGCAGTCACAATTCCCTCAAAATCAAAGGACCCCAAACCATGGGCCTCAAAAGCCAGCCCTGGTTGCCTGCAGTGGGGACTTCAAATAAACAATGTTTAGGATAACACAAACTCCATGACAAACTTTCAGCTCTAGTCATTGGTTTACATTTGAAGTCATCTTGTGGTATAAAGGGCTAGAAACTTAATTTTAAACAAACAAAGAAAGCTGAGACTGACACTTAAGGGAAACCAAAATGGGAAGCACAACCACAGGCTTTGGGATGGATAACCACCGTATTGTACTGGACGGATTGTGGATTTTTCTCATATCCAAGGCACTGCAATTTAACCTCAGTTGTCCTGGGGCATAGAGGTGGGGGGGAGAGGCGGGAGTTGTAATATTGTCAGACTGCTACTGTGGTATTGATTATTTGTGCCTGGTGTTATTAAAGGGATTGTTTACATCTGTTACTGTCCTTGCCACTTTAAAATGGAGGGTTAGTGTCGTTATTTGCCCATTTCAAAGATAGGACAACCGAGCACAGAGGGATTAAGAGACTTGTCCAAGGGTATGCAGCCAATCAGTGGTGAAGCCAGTGATAACAGCAGTCCCTTACCCTACCAAATGACACTGCCTTTGAATGCAGTTAATTGGCATGGTAGTTTGATAGTGGATATGCGGTGATACTTCTAACCTGATGCTTGCTTTGGAATTTCACATCTATTTCTGTGCATTGATATGAAAAAATACATGTGAAGTTTAGGAGAGGAAATACAGTATGGGCTTCTGGGCTTGTTAATCTTTAATGAGTTCCATCTTTTTAGAAGGATTATGTTTTTAAATTTTCATTGCACTAGTGAAAACAGCTATTAGAGTAATATTGCTTTTCACGTTGTTCCTGTGTTTGTATTGTTAAAGGAAGGGGAAAGTATCTTTTGATAAGTACCAGTCGTTGTTTGGAAGTTCAGTTAACAGTTTCAGTATTCAGACATGATCCCATGAATTTTCCAGTTCCGCTTTAAGGACATGAAGTTATTGGCAACTCTGCACACTCATGAAGGAATAAGTAGATGAATAGTTTTTACGAAGTGTTGAAAGAGGTGATTGTCATTTAAGAGTTAGGAAAATGTTAATGTCAGAATTGACAAGGAGGTAATTATACTTCAGTAGTTTCATGTTCAATTGACATTTACTGGCAGGAAATCTGGAGAATGTTTCACAGGCCTGTACCCTTCCTTTTATTTGCATTCTCTTTCTTTCTCTTCACTGTGTTTCTTGCTTTCAGTCTGTCTCTTTCATATACATACAGTCAAATGTATATTCTATTCAGAAAAAAAATTAAAAAGCTACTGTCTTTTCTCCTTTCATTGAACATAAAGAGATTAATTGTTTCACTCAAAGTATAATTAAAGCATATAATTTGATTCCTTTGAAGGGACTAATCATCATAGAAACAATAAGAGTCCTATTCTGATATTTCATATGCCTTCTGTATCTTGCATTTTCTACAATTTAAATGAAAAAAGTGTTCAGCGTGTCTCAATTTAAATCACACTATCACACAGTGTCAGTATTCTCCCTCCTGGACTCTCAGCGCACGAATCAGGAAGACAGGGAGCTTTGGGTTTTTCCACAAGGAGGCAAAGATAGGAGAGGAAGGGATTAATGTTTTGGGGAACCACCAAGCAGCTCAGCTGGACAAATACTCTTTTCAAATATTTATTCACTTTCTTGGCGGCTAGCACAGAGCATGGTTGCGATGATTTATATTCCATTTCACATGTCAAGATGCAGACTCTGAGTTTGTCACATCTCCCAGAGATGGAATAGCAGCATTGCTGGCATGATTTCAATATAGCCGTGAATTCAAGCTGTTTCTGTACATTATCCAGTAGGTGAGGCCATCTTTGTACCATCATATTATAGGAAGAGTTGTGACAATTGCTTCAGAATCAACCATACATCACTTTTTATGGGCTTCTACAGATCTCTGTTGTGAAGGCATTAAAGTGCCAAGATGTATATGGGCCATCAAGGGTGAAGGAAGCCAGTGAGTGGTACCAGTGAGTTGGGAAGAGTGCATCTGAATCCCCTGGATCCAGGCCAGGTTCTGCACATCCCTCTCTGACCTTTTACTGGTGTAGTACAGTAGCTGAGACTCACTATTAAATCAGACAGGCAGAGCGGGTATCCTCAGATTACACCATTCAACCCATTAAAAAAGAACAACAAACTTTTAAAAAAATGTTTTCATAGTACAGCAGTGGCTGGGAAACTAACAGGCAATGTGCCAACCTGTGTGATGGGTGACTCTCCTAGATAGGTGACATTTCCCTCATCTTCTCCCCTAAGGGGGAGACAGCTTGGATGGAAGGGGAGAATAGACAACTGTGGTAGTGGGGTGATGGTTCTAAAGCCTGCATCACCACTTCCGAAAGACTGCAGGGAAAGACTGGCTCCTTTAGCTGCTCCTCTCCTTCTGCCAGACATTTGTCCAGGCACTAGGGATGGATCATGTTGCTGCCACCACTGGGAGAAGAAATTCGCTCCTGACAGTGGAGTTCTGACTCAGTCAGACTTTCATGCAGCCTATCAGCAGCCTTCTTCCTGCCATTCTTCCTTCGTTATGCTCTGCCCTGCCTCTCAGCACACAGTAGATCCAAATTCCCACCTCTTGCAATGATCGGTCTCTTCTCTTGTATCCTTTTGCCTTTTCTCAACTGCCTGCCAAATTAGCTCTGTCGGGACAGGAGCTTGGGGGACGGGATGGTATTGTTTCTTTAAGTGGCCATGCTGTGTTCAGCACAATAGGGAACATGGAAGTGAAGCCATTCCTGTCCAAAGGAATTCTTTCATTTGTAAGGTTTCAGAGTAACAGCCGTGTTAGTCTGTATTCGCAAAAAGAAAAGGAGTACTTGTGGCACCTTAGAGACTAACCAATTTATTTGAGCATAAGTATCTGATGAAGTGAGCTGTAGCTTATGAAAGCTTATGAAAGCTTATGCTCAAATAAATTGGTTAGTCTCTAAGGTGCCACAAGTCCTCCTTTTCTTTTTTCATTTGTAAGCTCTTCAGGCCAGGGGTTGTCTCTTACTGTGTATGTACAGGGCCCAGCACAATGGGGCTCTGATCTCCTTTGGATCCTCCAAGTGCTCCTGTAGTATGAAAAATAAATAAGTTGGACTGTGATAAGTGCTGAG
Organism: Lepidochelys olivacea; assembly: GCF_965140295.1. Taxonomy (NCBI): domain Eukaryota; kingdom Metazoa; phylum Chordata; order Testudines; family Cheloniidae; genus Lepidochelys; species Lepidochelys olivacea. The sequence continues at coordinate 198,801,096 of NC_140413.1, read as the reverse complement.
CACTTGTAATTCTTGCTTAAGTCGATGGGAGAGGCAGGTGTCAGCACCTCTCAATATCTGGCTTTAAGAAGAAAAAACAAGTTGCTGTTCAAACACACAAAGGACCTGTGGCACTAATTTTCAGTGGTCCTAAACACCAGCTGCTCCCATGGATTATTAGATTATCAAAGAGAAGTTTAAGTGGCTATTTAATCATGGTCTATAATTATCTACCAAGGGTTAAGATGTCTGATACTAGAAGGCTCTTTAAATTAGCAGACAGAAACATAACAAGATCCAATGGCTGGAAGTTGAAGTCAGCGAAGTTCAGACTGGAAATAAGACACCATTTTAAGTGATTGTAATCAGTTATTGGAACAACTTGCCAAGGGATGTGGTAAATTCTTCATCACTTAAATGAAGATTGGATGCCTTTCTAATGCACAAGCTGTTGGGCTAGAGGGAGGCCTCATTTGGAGAAATCTTCTGGCCTGTAACATGCAGGAGGTAAGACTCAATGTTCAGATGGCCCTCCTGGCTGTAAATTTATGAGGTGGAGTGCTGAGTGTTCGGAACTGGGGAGGAAATGGAATAATGATGTCATAATGCTGGAAGAGTTTTATACTGTTTCAGTAAACAGCTAGTACAGTTCTGCAAGTACTGTATGACAGTCTTCCCAGAAGAAGTGTGTTTTTATAAGGGATTTGAAAAAGGTTGACTATCTACTGCAATATCAAGCTGTGGAAGTTAGACGAAACAATCTGGATGAAGAGAGACAGTGGTCATGGGAGAAGCAAATGAAGGTGGAAGGTAACAGTTATACCACTTGCCTAAGTTAGCTCCCCAGCTCAGGCCACTGGCTATTGGTCCTGGGCATTGCTTAGCTGTCTGTGTCCTTAGATTGTCTTCTTCAGCACCTGTTTTCATTGAGGAAGTGGAGCCAGAGGATGTAAACAGAGAGAGACAGAGACTGATATCCTACCTTTACTTCTCCCAGGGTAAGACAGAGAGAGTAAGGTGGTTCCACACTGATGGGCACCATATAAGTACCTAGACAGACAGACTTTTGCGTAGAATTACAGCATGGTTCCTCAATGAGGACAGTTATCAAGGCTTTCTGGTTTTGCATTTAAAGTTGTTTGGACCTCAGCTAAGGCCACCAAATACGAGCAAAGCTATGCTGGCTGACACTGTTGTCAGCAATTTCTGCCTCCCAAGCTTAGAACATCAAGAGGTGGCTTTCATTTACATTCATGAACTTTTGTAGAGTATGTCAGTTTCACAGTGCTAATCCTAGTCCTCCTGCAAATCCTGTGCAATAGATTTCTGTCAGTTATCTATATGGCCAAATATTGGAATTCCCTTCTCCTGTATTTGAAATCCATATGCACCTGTGCTTGAAATGTAATCCAGAAGTCAGAGTGAAGTGTTGTGTTCTCCATATTTTGGATGTGCGTTATCCAGCCAGACCACTACTACAACAGTGATCTGCAAAGGGGCTGGTGGGTTGGGAAGAGAAGTTAAATATTCAAAGCAAGATAAATTATTCTGAAGGTGGTGGGGGAGCCAGGTTTCAAACTCTGTGTTTAAGGACTGTCAGTGACTTTAAATCGCTATCCGTGACAGGGTTTAGTTCCAAAGACAAAGCATTTTGCTTATCAATATAGCAACAGCGCACAGTGGCTTTCCTTAAGCTTTAAAAAAAATCAAAGGTTTTTAGAAATGTAAGCTTTTGCTGGATTCCACTGTCACTTTTAGGTTGCAGTGTTAATACTAATGAGCTAATACTGTATGCCTGAAAACAAACATGTTTTTATTAGTATTTGAAGAGGCTGGAAGCCATTCTATTTGTGTCCTTGGCTGATGGAATTACAGTGTATCAATGGTCAAAAGGAAGTTACATGGTAATTTACAGGACACTTGGGGCAAACCACAAGGCACAAATGGTTGACATGTTATGTACTCAGTAAAATGCAGCAGTTGCAGTGTCTTGCTTCATTAATCTTTGAATTGGTACAATGGTGGCTGTATTATAGTTTAAACTTCCACAGATATTAACTACTATCAATATTTTGGGGTGAAGGGAGCATATTCAAAGCCATTTAAAACTGCCATTTGGAAAATATATGCACTGTTACAGACATAACTCTAGAAGGCGGTTGGTTTTTACATTAAATACTCCTCATTAACCTGATTAGGCCTATGATACACAAAAAAACATTTTTTTTTACCTAATCACAGAAAAATTCTGACATAGCCTTAACACCCTGTGTGTCAAATGGTCCAAATCCTACCACTGTTCTTTAATGAGGGGTCCCATTGACTTCTATGACATGGAAGTTGAACACAGTTGGACCTTATGTAGTGAGATGTGAAAAGTTTAACATAAAATGTTTACAGAGATGAAAAATGATGTTTTCAGAATACGTCTCTATTTTAGGTGTGTCTCATCTAAGAACTCCTCTCCTACTGAGTGAAATATTAGAATGAACTGGTAAAATATCATTTGTCGTTGGGGGGAAAATAACTTACATTTTAGATAAATTGCATGAGTAAATCTTAATTGCAGTCAAACAACCTGGAATAGTTTCTATTAGCATCTGGTGTTTTGATATGGATATATTCTGCCTCTAATTCTTCTCATCAAATGATGAGAAAAAAGAAAAGAAAGATGATGAATAAAGTGGACTAGACTGGCCTCTGTTTTTAGACTTTGTGGGTGACATCTGCCTTATATCACAAAAACCAAAAACAGATGGAGAATATGAAAAACTTGAGAATAGCAAGATGCAGGGTTAACAGGAAGAGCCATGGTTTTTGTTAAAGATGCCCAAGTATTTCCTTGAGTAAAATTCCAGATGATAAAAAAGCTTTCATGTTATTTGTATTCATTATCAATAATGCATTTTGTAATTGACTGAGAGCTACTGTTCTGCATTTCTGAGAAAAGATTTACTTTTAGCTGATATAGTTAAAAAAGAACATCCTAGATTAGTAATAGTAAGATAAACAGATCTATTTTTGTCATATGAAAAATACTGTAACAGTGCCACTTGGATAGTTTAGGAAGGTAGGTGTTTTTATTACCTGACTGGATGAGAGTTGTTTCTGCCAACAGACGCTAGGGCAGGTTCAGCCAACCCCCATTGCAAGGCTGATAGCTTTGTATTTCTGTCCTGTGTGTTTACCAAAGGCGAGGTCTAAACTAGGCCTTTCATGCTCCAAAGTGAGTCATTCTGGTGAGTCAATAGAAACTTTTCCGAGCTTGGCTCAGCTCTTATTTGGGGGGAGATGAGAGAGAATTGTCTTAATCTTTTATACACAGCACAGTCACACAACCTTCCCTTTACCTGGGATTTTGTTTTAATTGTATCCCCCTAGAGGGAAAATCATGCATTGCAGGGAAAAAGGTTCACTAGCTCTTCTTTTCTGATGTCATCTCTCCCTATATCATACCATGCATAGTAATGGGGCCACTCACAGTGGTAATCACTGCACGTAGCAGTAACAGTTTGGAGATTCAGGCCCTGAGGGTATGACTACAGTGCAGTTAAAGATCCATGGCTGGTCTGTGTCAGCTGACTTGGGCTTACAGGGCTCAGGCGGTGGGGGAATAAAACTGCAGTGTAGACTTCTGAGATCAGGCTGCAGTTTTACAGCCCGCGCCAGAGTCAGCTGACACAGGCCAGCCACAGGAGTTTAACTGCAGCACAGACTACCCTGGGATTGTAAGCTTCTCAGGGCAGGGTCCCTGTCACTTTTGTCAATGAAGCACCATGCCTACCTGGGATATTATATAAATAATTTAAAATAGTTTGACAGGCTAATAGACCTCAAGCTGCACAAGTTGTTTTCATCTCTCCAAGGTATAGCTAGGTCACATAATCTATCTTTTGCAGCAAAGGCATATGCCTACATATGCCTAGGAATCTGTATGAGACCTTGCAGAGGTAGAAGCTCGAAACAGCTACTTCTCTGGACTTGATGGGGTTCCCTACCTGGTATTTGGGCAAAAAGGAACTACATGCTTGCCGATTCTTGCTACCGCAGTTCAGAAAAATAGGACCAGAGTACATTTTGTAAATAAATACATTACATTCAGAAAACACCTGACTCAGTATCACCAATTTCTGCTCCGAAGACAAAAATGACCTACAACAGCTTGAATTTTGGCCACCACTCAAAGCCTGGGGAAAAATACAGAGGGGATACCCTCTCAATTCTAATAACTTGTAATGAGAAATTGTCAAGATTTCACTGCCAACAACTGTATCGGATTTGAAAATATGTTGCTTGATATTATTTAAAAAACCTGAATTGATTGATTGATCCATTCCCACTGTGTTTCATGTAGGAATTAAGTATGGATGTGACATAACCACAAACGAGCAAACAGCTAATCTACATTTTGTCCCTGCCCTTATAACTATCAGTATATTATTAGTGATAAACTCCTGGAGACATAATCACATTTAATGATTAATTTTAAAAATGCATGCAAGTTGCTGCTCATTGAAAGTGGGCAGTTTTCAAATGTTAAGAGTACAGCCATTATTTATTTTTAGTAATTTACTTATAGATAGATAGAATGATGCATAATAGATGAGCAAGACAAAAAATGTAAATAGTACCATAAGACTGGAAAATATGTAAATTCTATTTTTAGGTTTAATTTAACAATCTCTGAATGTACAATGTATCTCTGACAATATGTTAAACATATTTTTTAATTGGGCAGAGGCTTTTTTACTGCCTAGTTCTAATGTAATGTAAATTTTAGCAGCCAAATGATAAACCCAGGACAATTAACTTTATAATTGTCTCAAAAACACAATCTTAGTTCAAGTATAGCTGGTTAGTATGAGTTGCATATATTTTTTGCTTTCATTTTTAAATTATCTCTATATAGATAAAGTCTTGGATTGGATTATTGTTGTATAAAATCTAGATCTTTATTTCTGCTGTACCTAAGTTTCAAACCTTTCAAGCCACAAAAGGGCTCTAATAATATTGTTTATTTATTCCCAAATGTATCTACACAGCCAAAGCTGAAATGCTACCAAGTCAGAAAAGTCCGTGGTTTAATGGGATGGGGGTGGAGAAACCATTTGATTTCTGATCAAAGTAAGAATTTTTATGTCTGCTACTAATTAGATGCTGTCTACTTCGTTACCAGGCTTGGAAACTTGGGAAATGTTCTGCCATAGAGAAAAGGGACACAATCACTGAATACCAGTGAAAAGAACTTCATCAAACTAATCTAATCCCACATAACAGACAGAGTTCATTCCATTAAAGAGATTCTGGAAACTTGCAGAATTTCAAGCTATGTTTTAATGCAACTTTTTGGCTGCCTGCCTTGTAAGAAAATCAAGGGTCTCAGCTCAATAATTGGGTATAAATACAGTCAGTGCAGTAGGCCTCAACTTCAGTCATGCAGAACCAATCTTTAGCTTGATGGTGTCACTGTTGCACATTTTAATTGAACTACTTGTGAGAAATACTGACATAATCTCATTATTATTCTGTTTTCCCTGTAAGCTTAGGGTACTGTTTGACGCTGTTTGATATTATTCTGATCACCAGCAGTCTAATGTGCAGACATAGGGGTGTGTGGGGGGGTATGTGTTTGAAAATTGGGATAAGAATTATCTTCTAATGATTGAAATGGAGTACCAGTGTATTCATTAGGCCATTAATCAAACGCTTCTACCAGTGCCAGTTACAGAGATTTAATAGGTTTAACATTGAGATTTGACACAACCTAGGTAGTATTCATTGTTCTTACTGAATCAAAATATATACTGGCAAATACACATATTTTTTGTTCTCATTTAGTGGTCATTATCTAAACAGCAAAAAGTGAAAATCTAGAGCTACATCTTCATTCCCCCTCTGCTTCTGAAACATGTTTTATTTTAAAATTGCAGGATTTTTCCATGAAAGCCTTCTTAGTGGTATCTTATTAATTTTAACAAACTTCTCATTAGTAAGTCATCCTCAGAAGATTAGTATATTATATCTTTAAAAAGAGGGGTTCTTTTAATCAGTAACTTTTTGTAGTGTTAATGGCGACTGGGTAGAAAATTTAGATTTGAAAGGACATTGTCAATACAGTTACTAGATGGGTAATAAAAAAGTGGACTATCTTGTTCGTAAGCATTGCCATACTTCATTAGACCATATGTCTATCTGGTGCAGGATTCTGCCTCTGGCAACAGCTGGTATCCGATGCATGAAAGGAAGGTGAAAACCCTTAATAATTCACTTAGACAATTCGTGCAGTCTTATATGTAGGGGAAGATTTCTCTTATCAGCAAGTATTAGCTGATGCCCAGATTCACAAGGTTTTAAAATTCTTACAACAGTGTCCCTAGGTTTCAAACTCAAATGGTCATGAAAAGGGCCCTACCAAATTCATGGTCCGTTTTGGTCAATTTCATGATCATAGGATTTAAAAAATCATAAATTTCATTTGATTTCAGCTATTTAAATCTGAAATTTCATGGTGTTGTGTTTGAAGGCATCATAACCCAAAAAGGAGTTGTCACAAAGTTATTGTAGGGGGGGTTGCGGTACTGCTACCCTTACTTCTGCATGGCTGCTGATGGCGGCGCTGCCTTCAGAGCTGGGCAAGTGGAGAGCGGCGGCTGTTGGCCGGGAGCCCAGCTCTGAAGGCAGAGCCGCCGTCAGCAGCAGCACAGAAGTAAGGATGGCCTGGTAGGGTGTTGCCACCCTTACTTCTGCACTGCTGCCTGCGGAGCTGGGCCCTCCATCAGCAGCTGCCACTCTCCAACTGCCCAGCTCTGAAGGCAGCAGGGCAGAAGTAAGGGTGGGGTGGTATGGCGTTGCCACCCTTACCTCTGCGCTGCTGCTGGCGGGGTGCTGCCTTCAGAGCTGGGCACCTGGCCAACAGCCGCCGTTCTCTGGTCACCCACCTCTGAAGGCAACGTAGAAGTAAGGGTGGCAATACCGCAACCCCCCTGCAGCTCCATTTTGGGTCAGGGCACCCAATTTGAGAAATGTTGGTCTCTCCCGTGAAATCTGTATAGCATAGGGTAAAAGCACACAGAAGACCAGATTTCACAGGAGGAGACCAGATTTCACAGTCTGATGTATTTTTCATGGTCACGAATTTGGTAGGGCCCTAGTCATAAATATATCCACATCTTGAACTTGAGCCACATTATTTGTCTTGATGATTTCTTCATAGATCCATATACATCCAAAGCACTCTGTCTGTGAAATCTCAAAACACTTAACAAATTTAGCTTTACAATTGATAGATAAATGTTATTACCACTCCCATTTTACAGGTGGGGAGACTGAAGCACTTGTAATGATTTGTTGTGTGACTTTGGTTCAGTCTCTGATAGAGCAGGAAATAAATCCTAGCTCTCCCTTCTCTTAGGCTTTGTCTACATACAAAAGTTGTATTGCTTTAACTATAAAAAAGGATTTTAAAACAGCAGTCTATACTCATGTCTATCTTATCTAAAGCACTGCCATCCTGTGATGGTGACCTCTAGGCAGCCTAACAGGGTCCTGTCTCTCTCTCTGGTTCCCCTGAATAACTTCTGCCTCTCTCTTGAGAATGTGTCCCTCTTTTAATCCTGCCGGAGTTCTTTTGTTCTGTGTTAGTGGGCCTTTTTCTATGCTGGTCAAGCCCAATTTTGCAAGTGTGATTTTATAGGTTTACTGGAGACACACGCAAAATAATCAAGTTCATAATTCGGACATTGTCCCTTAACAATTCTTAATTGGTTGCTGAAAGGTGGCTATCCTGAGCCATTCTTTTCCTTCCTGCCTGTTTTTCCAAAGAGCCCCATATTGGGCTAAACCAATATATTCATACAATAAACATCTGAATAACCAGGCCAACATACCGTGTTCATAAATTATCACAAAACAGCTCCAAATCCGGCACATGATACAACCCCCTGAAGGAGCTGTCCATAAATTAATAATGCATTTTTGGTAGTTTTTTTTTTTTAAGGCCCCACACTCCTTGTAAAACTTTGTAACACTGAGACAAATATGCAAAATTAAGGACCCATCCATCCCCTAATGTGTTATGTAATGTATGGACAACCCAACGTGTGCCTGCAGTTAATTAGGTATAAATGTGCTTATACCAGTATAGTTGATTCCCATGTGGAAATGGAATGAGGGGGTTGTAACCTGCTGTGCCTACTTGGATAAAAAACAGTTTTAAAAACCTCATAACTGTAACCAGTACGAAAACAATGTGTGGACCAGTTCAGTGCTTTAGTTGCAAGTCTCAGAGTGTCTTATTTGTTTTCATAGTTTGATTCATATGCACATCAATGAATTACCTTTTAATCATTCCTTTCCAAACTGACCCTTAAACCATTTTTGTAGCTTTTCACTGGTCGTCTTTTACCACAGCTATTTAATTTGTGATGTTAAGTGACCAAAATGAACTGCAGTATTTAGTTCAGGTTCATTATTTTAATATTAAGATATTAAAATTTAATATTTTTCTTTTTTTCTGAAAGGATCCCAGCACCTATTTGCTTTTGTATAATTGGATTTTATTACAGTGTCTTCAAGGCCACAAGTACTCCTTTTCTTTTTAAGAAGATCTGTGTCTTAAGAAGATCCTCAAAGATTAAATTTAATCAATTTGTCTGAAAAGTTAAGATTATTTTTACCCATATTCATTCCTTTGAGTGCTACATTTTATCTGCCATTTTGCCATCAATTTACCCAGGGCACGTGTACATCACATAATCCTCTTTAGTTTTTAGTAGTCTCTGGTAAATAATTTTATGTCACCAGCTATCACCATCTCACGGTTACCTCTTTTTAATTAATCACAATTGCATTTTAACAATATATTTACCCTGATCGGGTTAACTATCCCATTCACCTTATAAAATTGTTACTCTTTGCTTGCATTCTCAATTTTTCTTTTCCTGTATTTAGAGTAAGTATATCCTTAAGTAGCTGAATGTTCAGTATTAATGACTTAAATTTTTTCAAAGCCAGGAAAACTTTGAAGATCCTTTTGTTTATTTATAAGTAGTAGGTTCAGGTATGGTGGTTATCTATTGTGTCAGTAACAACATGAAAGGAATCTTTGGGGAGACTTGTGAAATGTAAATTCAGTGAACACCCTACAAAGAGGGAACAAAGGCGGGGATTATAGAAAAGACTTTGCAAGCAAAAATGGATTAGAGGGACTTTGTTTTTCTCATTAGTTTCTGTTCCTCCAGGAGATCAGCAATAAAGCACCCTAAAAACTCAAGATTCCACTTTCAGGTTCTATTTACTGAAAACTGTTGTTTTTTTAGAACTAACAAAGAAAGAAAGAAAGAAAGAAAGAAAGAAAGAACAGTGTGTCTGTGTTTGTATACATGCTCTCTATTCATGTATAGGTCGGTGTGTATATATATTATATACACACACACAAAAAAAGATTAATGTAAAAGAATCAAAGTCTGAGTTAAACACGGAACTCTGTCGTTGGTTAACTTCTTGTGTTTAGATTTATTTTTCATGCTCCTCTGTTAGAAAGCCTCAATCCAAAATCTGTATCGCCAGAGATGAGCCCAGGCCCAAACTCCAGAAACCAACACCTCTGAACTTTGGAGATGGGCTGGAACATGCACATTTATTACCCCTATTCCTATAATGAGCGAACCAAAACCTCAAATTGTGGAGTGGGAGAAATCTGGAAGCCAGTCCAAATCTTGTTTTTAAATTCATCTCTGGTTCTTACATACTGTCAGCACTATCATAAATGCATCCTTTTGGGAATCCATTAGGGAGATGCCTAAGTCAGCTAACTTTGTCTCCAGCTTGCAAAATGAAGCTCTGATTTGTTAGGAGTTGCATGATTAACTGCACCATGGGCTTACGGGGAATAGTCTGAAATAACTTGGTGGTCAGCCCCACATGCCAGACAGTATCATATGCAAGTGACAGATCCATCAGAACAGAGACAACTTTGTTTCCCTTCTCGAAGGAATCTTTGAGGTCTTGTGTTAGACAAATGACTTGATTTTGGGCTCACCTCTTGAGAGCTCCTCCTCTTTTAAACATATATACTTACAACCCACATGCACTAAGGCCGAGAAGTACATATATACACAACATCTGTCTTATTGATGTGGATAACAATGATATTGAAGGGTCAGTCAGCCAGGACATGAATGCTCTGGCCACTTACCTTCGTCAATGGAGACTTACATTAAGTGAGTCTAAGGTGGTGGCCACAATGTTCCATCTGAACAATCACCTGGCCATTAACCCTTTGCAGACTGGGCTGAAGATCGTCCCAGTCCGTTTCCAGTCAGTTGTCACTTGTTTAGGAGTCAGACTGGGCTACTGTCGGATTCTATCTAGACCACTTAAAGAAAAAGATCACCTCCCACATTTCCTTGATCCAGAGGCTAGCAGTAATCTCCTGGGGAACAGAGGCAAATGTCTTATGAACCTCAACCCTGGTACTGGTATTTGCTCTAGTATAATATTGTGCAGCAGTTTGGGGTAGAAGTCAGCATACACATCTTGTTGATTGGGAGCTGAAGACTGCCACACATATCATTTAGTGTCTACCTGAGCTGCATATTAACATCTCATTGGTATGTGTTGGCTCATATAGCTCCCACAAAACTTTGACAAGATACCATTACCCTTAAAAGTTCATGGGGGGCTATGACAGATGAAAACCACTTGCTGCACAGAAAGCTGGCAATGATTCCAATAGGTGCAAATTAGAAACACAGTCTTCCGATAAGATCAGCTCACCTCCAGCCACCTACACCTGCATTTCCTACCGACCTTCATGTCAACCTTTTGCACTGGCCATTCACGCAAGGCCTTGCAATCCAGTGCTGCCAGACCAGTGCCAATCTCTAATGATCAACGGTTTATCAGGGCTGATAGCGATGTCCTCCCAGAGCGGCAGCATCTCTGGAATAGAGACAGGCATGCAGAATCCCTAACTTCCGTCTACCTGTTTGCAACCTAGAAGGCAGATCTGGGATGAGGCTTAATAGGCTGCTGACAAGAACAGGCAGAATGGCTACCACAATGCAGAAATGTGGCTTAGCCCAGTCTTCACAATATGACTGCAGGGCAGCTATGCAGACAGTCAGATGTGGTGGAGCAGTGCACAATTCAAAGATGGTAGAGTGGACTGCAACACTTTGCTACCCTAGGTGCAGCAGTTAGATGGCTAAACAGTCTAGACATTGATTTACAGTACATGTGAAAGAAGCAGAAGCACTACCATAAGGTTTATATCACTTCACTCCATATGGGGGCCTGGGATATGAAATGAGACCTACCATTGCACTACAGCTGTCAGCAATGAAAGCTTCTACTATCACTTGTGTCTCTTAACAAGGGACCAGGAAATTCATATGGGCTTCTCCAAGTTGGGCCAAAATAGCAGGTTTACTATCCAGAAAACGCCATTATGTTAAGCATCCTAAACAACTGTGAACAAAGGGAATCTTGCTGGCAGCTTTAGAGAAAAGTAGAAATTGCACCTGTTCTCCTTCCTCAGGTATGGGAAACCTACTGTTCTTAAACTCCTTCTCATTCTCAACATGGTGATCAGTTAAGGCCCTGAGGTCGACTCAGTTATTGTGCAAATTTCCTAATTCAGTCAAAATTCAACTACCCTTTAGTTAGGCCAATGCGGTAATTGCAGCCTGAGGCTCGCATTAGACAACATGAGCAAGAGGTAAAACAAGTTAAAGAAATAGCACAGTGGCATAGGGATAGGTTTCCGGCACCCTGCTTGATGCTCTTTTATTCTCTTTGGGAAGGTGTGAGCACCATTCTGGCCTGCAGGCTGTCTCTGAATCCTTACAACACACACACTGCCTCCTCTTGTACTTATCTGCCTCTATGACAGTGTGGCAGGAAACTGTTAGGACCAATCAAAGCCTAGATTATGCTGAGGCAGGGATCTGTTATTTACTGTGTCAGTGATTTCAGTGATTGCTCTCATATGCTGATATTTGTCTATATATACGCTTCTCCAGCCCTGCATTTCCACTTCTCCATCTGCTTGATCCTGTAGTGGAGTCCTAAGCAGTTACTGCTGAAAAAACAGATTAATCATCTGAGTTTACTAAAAAATCAATCAAAATGGGAAGAATTCATTGTGTTGACTTCCACTGAAACAGTGTGTATTATGTAGCATACTCTGTTCTGATTTCTCTCTCTCTCTCTCTCTCTCTCTCTTTTTTTTTAAATCTCTTGGAATAAAATACACATTGAGGCTTAAGGTTTAAAGCTCAGTACAACTTGTTCACCTGCAAAAACCCACAAATACACATTCCACTCAGGTGATTACATAATCAGTATCTGTGTGCATGTGCGGTGACCTGATTTTGTCACTAAAAATAGGGGGCTCTGTGAGCCAACCTTTACAAATTCGGCTTTGAATATTTTCTAATAAACAAGGAGTGTCCTTCACTACTTCTTATGTTTATGTTTTCAGTTTACCATGATTTGGAGTAGCCTAATTTCAAAAGAAGTTTCTATTATAGGAACTGTTCCAGTTGGCTCATTAGTTTTTTTTGGGGGGGTTTTCTGATACTTTACTGCTTGTCCAAAGCCTGTCTTCCACTTTCTCTTAATTTTTCTCATTTTCTCCTGTCTTCCATTCTATCTGCTTTGCATTTGGCCTCGTGAGATAAGAAATAATGAGAGAGAGAAAGTGACAAGTCAAAGGGTTCAGCATTTAGTCTGCCGAAGAGAAGAATGAGGGGGGATTTGATAGCTGCTTTTAACTACCTGAAAGGGAGTTCCAAAGAGGATGGATCTAGACTGTTCTCGGTGGTAGCAGATGACAGACGAGGAGTAATGGTCTCAAATTGCAGTAAGGGAGGTTTAAGCTGGCTATTAGGAAAAAACTTTTTCACTAGGAGGGTGGTGAAGCACTGGAATGCGTTACCTATGGAGGTGGTGGAATTTCCTTCCTTCGAGGTTTTTAAGATCAGGCTTGACAAAGCCCTGGCTGGGATGATTTAGTTGGAGATTGGTCCTGCTCTGAGCAGGGGGTTGGACTAGATGACCTCCTGAGGTCCCTTCCAACCCTGACATTCTATGATTATAAGAAATAATACGAAAGTCCCACTTCAGTAACTTGTTGGATATTTGTTACTGGAAAGCCAAGTATATCAATCTCTGCTAGCACCAAGAGAGCAGAACAGCATTATTTATAACTTAAGGGATTTCAGGTGAGCTTTCAGCAGGCATCAGACTCTCTGCACCTCCTCTTTTTCACAATATATTGCCTGGAGATTTCCCTCCAACATTGTTTACCCTGAGCAAATTGAACACGGTGAATGCGTTGTTCTTGCTCTTGGAGAAAGTACAGATTTTACACTGAGGCTAAAGATTCAGCAGATATGTAGGTCAGTATCACACATGACATATTATAAGACTTATTAACGCTGTAACAGTGTATGTCTCATTTGATTTTTTTCAGATAATAATCATGTACTTTTGTCTAAACGGTTTTCCTGTGTGCACAAACATTCTTTTTTTGGGCCCTCTGCTTACAAGACATTATTTCTGTATTCCAAACCAGAAAAACTTGGCTTTCAAAATATACTTGTGCTACATAGGTGGCAGGAGGGGAGAGAATAAACTTGGCATCATGTATTATTAAACATTAACTATAATTCTATTTAAAGCAAAGTAATCGGCAACTACATTCTTCTGTAATGAAAAAGATTAGATTAATCTACTACAGTGTATTGTCTCTGTTGTGCCTATGAATTCTATCTTTTACTGATAAATATGCATAAATAAAGGATTATGCTTCTAAATGAAGACTTTACAAGTGAAAATCATGTGTACTGCTTAGGGCTGTCAATTAATTACAGTTAACACATGCGATTAACCCAAAACAAGTCAATGTGGTTTTTTTTTAAAATAAGCATTAATCACACACCTCTGGAGATGGGACGTGGCAGCGGCCAGGCAGGGAGGGAGGCACCCTGCTGCCTGCACTATCTCCTCCCTGCTGGACAGGGCTGCCAAAGGGGTGGGCGAGGTGGGCCACTGGCCAGGGTGCCATGCTCACGGGGGCACTGCTGTGTGTCTCTGGGGCAGGGGTGCCCCTCTTCCCACTGCCTTGCTCCATTGCTTCTCCCATCTCCACTCCCTCCCACCCCCATGGAGTCGCCCCAGCCAAGCTACTCTGAACCGGAAGCCTGCCTCCTGTCTGCTGCAGAGAGCTGGTGGGGGAAGGCTGATTTCTGGGTGTGCTCCCGCCTGTATACCTGGTCACCCTTGAGCTGGGGTTGGAGACCAGGAGGAGCCTGTCTGCTGCCAGCTCAGGAGTGAGTGCTGCCAACAGCAGCTGCTGCTGGCTGAAAAAGCATTCGGGCTCCTGAGCGCTCTGCTTAAAGAGACAGCGCTCCCCTAATACACACACACTCTTTCCCCCCAACACATGAATACACACACACTCAAACCAAAATCTGAAATGGCACCCAGGTGAGCCAGGAGTACCCAGAGGGCTGCTGGATGGCCGCAGGCTCTGGCAAGATGCAGCCCCTGTGTGACCCCACAGAACCCGCCTTGAGCCACAGGTTGAGTGCCAGGCATCACGAGCTGCAGCAGCGCAGAAGTAAGGGCATGTTGTAATTGAAATCAATATATTTGAAGATATAGAAAAATCCAAAAATATTTAAATAAACGGTATTTTATTATTTTTTATCAGTGCGATTAAAACGGCCATTAATCACAACTGTTTTTTTAATCTCGTGATTAATCGCAATTAATGGTTTTTAATTGTTTGACAGCCTTAGCACTGCCATAATGTTTTGTGCACAACAATAATAGATTAAAAAAATTGCACAATCTTATAGCATATCAATTTATATTACTCGTAAGTATGATGTAGCCATATTTGTCCTATTGATGTTAGCTCCTGATTTCGGACCTTGAATAATAAATATAGTATAATGTTACTGGGCTGTAGCCATACTGTCCTGTCATGTGATCCTGTTAGCTCTGACAAGCTGTGTAGAGTTGGGCTGAGTGAGTAGTTGGGTTGGAGATCTATGTGTTGTGGGAATTTTTGTTGTAGATCAGTAGTTATGGTTTTTCCACTGAGTCTGTGTAGACAGCAAAATGGCATAGTGGAGTGCTTTGTTCCATCTTTTGGGTGAAGTCCAGAGTAGAGTCCTTGGCTCCTTGTGATCATTAAGTATTCCACAACATTCGTCATATGAATATGGATGATAACCATCACCTTCCTCTGGCCAGATTCAGAAGTGGGTAATTATATTCTGCCTATCTAAATTCCCCTTGCAGTTTCAGTTAGCTTCCCACCTTAAACCACTGCATAACATTGCTGTGCACGTTCCACACCATCATTTCAGAATGGTTGAAGTGCTCCTGCCGGGTGCAGTGTGTATATCGTTGTGAGTCTGTAAAGCACTTTGGGATCCATCAGGATAAATTCATGGAGGCTAGGTCCACCAATGGCTATTGGCCAGGATGGGCAGGGATGGTGTCCTTCATCTCTGTTTGCCAGATGCTGGGACTGAGTGAAAGGGGATGGATCACTCGATGATTACCTGTTCTGTTCATTCCCTCTGGGGCACCTGGCATTGGCCACTGTTGGAAGACAGGATACTGGGCTAGATGGACCTTTGGTCTGACCCACTCTGGCCATTCTTATACTGTATACATCTAAGGTTGCTAGTATTATTGTAGCTCCCAATGGCAGAGAGATTTGGGGACCAGACTTCCATGGTCAGGATCTTTCCATCAGTTGTATTGAATCATTTCAGGGCTCTGTCACTGCTTGGCAAAAATATATTGCTTGCAACTCCTGAACAGTACTTTGTATCCACACACAACAGCTGTCACAGGCATATTACCAAAATTGTTTGTTCCAGTTTTTTGCAACATAAATTGTCTTAGCTTGAGTCCATCTGAGTTGGTACTGTCTACAACATTCTACACATACATGCAATCATATGCTTAACCACTTTGCTGAATAGAAATGGACTTAGCTATGTGCTTACAGTTAAGCATGTGCTTAAGAGCTTTGCTTAATGGGGTCTTTAATTAGACCTCTCTTTCACTGTTTAGTTTGTTTCCTGCATTGTAGGATAAGGAGGAAGTGGGGGAAAGTGTTTCTCTGCTGGTTGTTATGGTGTACATACTCTTTTTTAAATTCAATCTTTTTGTCTTTTTCCTTTAGTCCTGCCCTTTTACAGGGGAACAGTATTTTGAATGGTGTGAAAAAGAGATCTGCAGGCTTCTTGTATAGCTTTATAAATGAAATCTCTGAATACAGTTCAAACACCATAAGGGCAGCTCCTTCTATTGGGCTTATAGGACAATTATTTCTTCCCATAAATTCTAAGAGTATTAAAATTGCCTTTGAAAATTCTCTCTAGAGTTGATTAAGAATTTATCATCCAGATCATCAACTGGTGAAAATTAGTGTTCCTCCAAGAACATAATGAATGGTGCCCCTGATTCTCCTCTGCACTGGTGTCACACCTTTGGTTTGTGAGAGACAGATGTCTTCAGTGGAGCAACATTGGTAGAAATCTGTTGAAATGTAGTGCAGAATCAGCCCCAGTCCCCAAACACTTTAAGGACAGTCATTGCGTTTATAATGACCAGAGTCATTGTTCAGTTCCCATTGCCACTGGTTCTGCCATTCAGTGAGGTGATTTGATCTTGGCATGCCAGCCAGGGAATTATTCTGTGGAGGTATTAACTCAGTGAAGAGAAACTGACCTCATGCTGTTTAGCTGGAATATCAAGTCACTGGATAATACTGTGCTTCCACTGACAAGTAGGTTGATTTTAAGTCTTAGCAGTTGATGTCCCCATGAGGGATAGCTCCAAGGAGCCTTTGTTGAGACAATCGCTCTCATGAAATAGAAATATGTGATATGGGGGAATAACAGCCATATAAAAATATTCATAAAGGAGCGTTTTTAAATAATACACTGCAGCTTCATCCAGTGGTTGCATATTGTGGGTGTTATCAGCTGTTGGCTATGTGTGTTCTCTCTGCATGCTGCACCGGCTCTGACCAGGTAGTCAGTACAGCAGATGTCGATCGAAATGTCCAAAGAGACCACAGACTCGGTTCAGTGGCAAAAGTGCTCAGCCATGTTTACTGCCAACAAAGCACAGTCCTAGCTCCCGGCTCAATGTCTACATTTACCCTAGCTCCTGTATGCCTGTGACAATGGACCAGCTCAGTGAGCGGTGGACCTTTCGCTCCCCGCCCTTAGCCAGACAAAGACACTCCCTCTGTGACTCCCTCTTTTATAAACTGATACAAACAAGTTATGTATTGCCCCATGACATGGTTAGTTATCACCCTTTACCTGGTACATATTGGTTCAATCAAAATGTCTCTATCCATCATCCTTATCTTTAGGAGGAGTCAGTGTGTCCCTGTATCATCTTTGGGGAGTGTGTTTACACCATAACCTTGTATCGGGGTGTTCTGGTACTACTCTTCTGGAATGTGTTTACATGAATACTTACTTAGTGCCTAGGAGTGCACTAAAGTAAACACATTAGGTTAACTGCTATAGAAAGGGCTTATGTTCCAATGACTAGGAAGCCCCTGTATTCTTTGTGTAACTCATTGCTTATGGGTGTTTCATGGATGCAGTCTTGATACTTTACTTTCCACCCCAGTAGTCAGCCTGCAGGGGCAGAGATTCATCTTTGTAGTTTTGGTTTTTTTTAAAAAGTGCTGTTCTCTCTCCCCTCCTCCCCCGATTCCCCAGAGGTCACAAATTGATGACCGCAGAACATTTTGAAACACCATTACCTTTATAGCTACACTGACATGAAAATGCAAGGCTGTTACCTGTGTAATTCTTTTAGATGAGAGATGCAGTGTGGCAAGAACTTTATTGATCAGCCTGTTCCTTTTTAGAAGAACATAAGAATAGACATACTGGATCAGACCAATGGTCCATCTAACCCATCTGTTCCATCTTTTCTGAGAGGAGGCTCATGTATTTGATGTTTTCCTGTAAATATAAGGCTATTTTTTCGGATTTTCTGGCATATAGACTTGACTTAGTAGGTGTTAAAGAAAGTGCTGACATGGGGCACTACAGGGCAAGCTACGATTGCGTGGAACTCCCATTGAAATCTGCATTGAAGGACCAAGTCCTCAGACCTGGAAGCAAGGGAATGCTTTCTTTCTTTTGATGATTCCTGCCTGCCAGGTATAAGTGAAGGATCAATATAACTCCACAGTGCATTTTCAGTCTAGTAGCTAAGTTTTAAATACATGTTTTGCTTAGAATATGGAGTAGTTGGTTTATTTCAAAACCAGACAATTAAACAGTCTAAGAAATACAAACCAAGAATTATCATGTTTATATTGATTTTCCCCATACTCCTTTTTATTTAGCTTTAGGATTGGTTTTCTTGGTTTTCCACCTTCTCAGTCTTTATCTCTCTCTTATTCTCTCTGTGTGTGTATATAATTAAAGAAAACGTTTGCTCACAGTTACAAAAACAGTGGCATATAGGTTACCACCGATTTCATCCTCTATTCAAAACAGGAAATAGCAGTTGTAGGCAAGTATTTGCTTGTTAATAGCACACACATACAGGCAGACGTGCATATATATGTACATATAATGAACTCTAAGTCTAGGAAGGTAACTAATTCTATTTTAAATACCCTCTCTCCCTCACTGTGTCTTCATTAAAGAACTGATATGAAACCCCGTTCCTCAGCTCAGCTGTTCTCACATGCACACTGTATTTGATTTCATAACCTCTTCATAACTTTTACAAGAAGAAGCAGAAGAGAACATCAGATCTTTCAAATCAAAGTGATGTTTCTTTCCAGTTGGCAGCACAGTGCAGCCAGACAGCATGAGTATCATAAAGCTTTTAATAGGCTAATGGAAGGGAAAAGGGAGCTGAAAGAAAATGCACAGAAAATCTACCAAGTGCTGCAGAAGTACACCTTGGTTCAGTGCTAAACGAGGTAAAATATTGTGCTGTTCAGTTGATAATCTGGAACTCCATTATCACTCATCCATAAACTGAATTATTGGTGACATACAGCCTGGATTATTCTATATCTGTCTCGTACCATACATCCAAAATTATGTTTCCCACAATAGCTCAAACTTTACAACAGCAACAAAAGATTAAAACAATTTTATATTGGGGACATTCAGAGGATAAACAGCACTATATTATATAAGGGAACTGCAGTCAATAGTATTGCCATCTGGGAGAGAAGCATTCAAGTGCTGTCAATACTTAAAAAACCTGAAGATGCTTTAAAAAAAAAAAGCTGGTAACATTCTTAACAAACTGATTATAATTCCACAGTGAAATTTGGTGTTCAAGGACATTGTAAATGGTATTTCAGGAGCAATTAATATGGGCAGAGCTGTAATCTCATACACTTTCAAGATACCTTCTTCAAACAGCAAGAAAAGCAAATCAGATTAGGCTTGTTCACATGACAATGAATCTACAGTATTGCATAAACCTCCTCTACTTGACCCTGAAGAAGTCTGTACTTACTGTAGCTCTGTTCTATCTTATCTGAATTTATTACAGCTGATCTTTTGATTAATATAATACTCAAATCGCATGATTGCTGGCTGGTTTTACTATTTTATTTACTAATAATACATTAATTGTTTTATTTCTAATTATGTTATAAAAATCATACTTGTAAAAGAAACCCCATATTTTGAGTAAATTCCTTGTTAGAAAATCATTATACTATACATGAATGTGTCAGCAGGGCAGAGACAGAATGATTGGAGAGAAAAAATGCCATTGTAGGCTCAAAGTTGAACACATGAACCCTTTCTCCCAGTAGGAATTTATTACAGGAATTTTGGTTTAACCCAAACTGATGCCAGGTTGGTAAAAGTCTCTAACTGCAGCCCATCCATGGAGTTTTCTAGGCAGTAAACACAGCAATACAAAACCAAACAGTACAAATTCTGCAGGGTATCTCCTGTGTTTCCCCAGAGCTCCTTGCCATGGCTTCCAGTCAGCACATCCCCATCCTTGCCTCTTTTCCCTCTTGATGGCAACGTACTCTTAAAAAGGCAGTGATCGCTGTACTTAATTTTTTCCCATCTGGCAGTGTCTCCCTGTGCTGCCTCTGAGCCATGACTCGGAATGAATCCCCCAAGAGTAGGCCATTTGTCTGCCTGGATACCTCCTCCTAGGAACACTACGGGGACAGAATGCAGCAGGGCCTTGAAGTCCCCAGGAGCTGTACACTCTGTCTCAGTCAGAAAATTAAAACTACATGACTGAATTTTTCTATATGTTGTTGTATTACCAGTGCTGTTTAAAGAACACATTGATAGTTACTGTACTTGCCAATACTGACATTCTCTTTAGTGGGCAAAAGGTAAATTGAATGCTAACAGGTGATGAAGTTTTTTTTTTTTTTGCCTGTTTTAGTTCTGACTGAACAGGAATTGGATTACTTATACTCCCAAAATTAAGCAAATACGGAATCTGTATCATTACGCCAACAGCACATAGTCAGAAGTGAAATTCCTTATTTATTCTGCCTCTAACAGTCTAACGAAGTAGCTCTTTATTGATCATGCTGATAGCCAGATACAGTTTTGAAGCCAAATAGCAAAAACAACAACCCCTCCCCTTCCAAAATAAATATATAAATAAAAAGTATATATGAGGAATTAGAGTCAAGAGAACTTTCTGAAAATAACTCAGATTAAAGAGCATCAGTAAAATTTTCAAAGATGTTTAAGTGATGTGGGTACCCTTAAATACCATTTTCAAAAGTGGCTTAGGAACCTAAGTCCCATTAACTTTCAGTGCGATTTAGGCACCTAGGTGCCTCAGTCACTTCTGAAAATGGGACTTAATGTAACAGGAAAGAACACTGGTAGTTTTATTATTTATTTGTTTATATTGTGCTAGCATTTAAAATGTGCTGGGCACTTTCCAGTCATACAGCTCAGAGGATACTTCCTTTTGACATGGCCATAAGGATGCTGAATTGGCTTTCTTTTCCTTTTTAGACAAGTCACTGGAGTTTCCCCATTAGCTTGGATGAAGCTTATAAAACTCTCTTAACCCTTATTTGGTGTTCTGTAAAGTGCATCAGATTTCATTCTCTGAAGGGGAGAAAAAAATCCCCAAACAATTTAATATTAAAGTGTGTTGTAGCTGATTTTTCCCTCTATGTGTAGAAAGGACAGAACCCAATGTCTCCCTGAGGAACTCTGTGCAGGGATTACTATGTGAAAAGTTTTCAGCATAAAATATATTGAGCATTTCTTCAGTCACCAATATTATTGTGCATAGTGGGTCTGTGTATGCATATAATGCTCTCCCCACCCTGTGCTCTTTTCTATTACCACACTTTATTCAGGGAAAGGATGGAAGGCGATGAATATGTGTAAGAACATTTTTGAGGGGTTGGAAAGAAAGGCTAGTTGCAAGGAACCTGAAGTCTCTTCCTTGCAACCTAGTTGCAGCTGCTTAATGAGAGTGGTGAAATAGTGGATTTCAAAAGATCAAATGGAAGGTAGGTGCCAAAATCCTGTTGACTTTCAATGGGAGTCAGGTGCCTACCTGCTCTTTGATTTTGAAAAACCTCCATGTTTACTCCCTGTGTGGCGTTCTCTGAGCAAAGGTTATATATTATGCCTATCATAGATTTCTGTTTAGATGTATACTTTTCTCATATGTGTTATCTGTTAAATTCTTAATGCTCATTTTCAACAATATGTATTCTTATGCATGAATTAATGCATCCACAGTAAAATAACAGCTGCTTCAAGGCAGTCTTTAATTAATCAAATCCTTAATTTTTTTAAGGTACCTAACCATCAGCTTGTAACCTCTGTACGACAGAGAATCATTTAGACTCATAGAATCATAAGGTTAGAAGGGACCACCGGGGTCATCTGATCTAACCCCCTGCCAAGATGCAGATTTGTTGTGTCTAAACCATCCATTTAGTTCAAGTTCACTTGTAATCTAATCTCAGTAGCACTCTGCTTTCTTATGTCATTGTTTAACAGATTTTTGTAGAAATCTAGAAAGCATCTTTGGAGTAAACATGTTCTTTGTAAACTTACTGTATGTTAATTGTATTGTGCTTTCAAAATGAAAAATAATGATAGCATATGTTTTCTGAGCTAAGACATTCAGTCGATTTGACCTATTCCCTCAGTGTTTATCTTGGGATTCCAAAAAGATTTACGAGCCTCAAGTCCTTTCCAAAAAGCATTTTAACTATAACATCTAGACCAGTCAAATCTCATAATGTTCACAAAAAGTGCTCAAGTTTAACTCCAGCAAAGTAGATCAATTATTTTTCCCTCTTGTAAACTGCAAGAACCTCCGATGTGAAAAAGCTAAAGTTCTCAGCGGACTGTTAAATGTCCTACAAGAGACAGCCCCAGATTCTCAGGGCTGAACAAGCTACCCTTGCAAAGGACCAGAAGATGGAGAGGGAGGCAGAGGTAGCTTTACATGAACTTTCTGTTTCCCTGGTTTTGTCTGTTCCTGGTATACTTTACAGCCTGATGTAAAATTACTCTAGCTTTGCCCAGCTGCCCACATGTCCAAAGGAGCATTCCAACAGCTGGTGATTTCAGGGGCATAATGACACCTTGGCCCCTTTCCTCCCAGATATACAAGCGATAGTTGGCTGGCTGATGTGGTGACTCTACATTTTCTGAAGTTTTCCCTCTTGGAAGAAGAATTCTGAGGGGATTGGATCTGGTGGGTTCCAGCCTCTCATGGTGCCATTTTTACACAAAGCAGCTGGAGTAGACCAAAGAACAAGGCCCAATGTGATTTTATTTTAGTGCAAATGTAGAAGCTTCTATATTAGGACCACTTTAAGTAGTTACTATAGCAAAGATGCTATTTCAGCAGATTCTGTTAGAAAGTCAAAATTTCCCTACAGCTACCACATTTTTAAGAGAGATACTAGGGTATTTCCCTATACTTGAATGGCATATCTTTAATACAAAAGAGACAAGGTAGATGAGGTAATATCTTTTATTGGACCGACTTCTGTTAGTGAGAGAGAGAAGATTTTGAGCCACACAGAGCTCTTCTTCAGGTCTGGGAAAATGCAAGGTAGAACAGATTGTTTAGCATAAGTAGTGAGCACATATTGTAAGGTAAGGTAGAGTGGCCCATTAACACCTCTGCCGTCATAGAACAAAAAGAGGAGGTTAGTGGATTACAGATTGTTGTAATAAATCATAACTCTAGTGTTCCTGTTCAGTCCATGATTTTGAGTGTTGAGCAGAGTAATGAATTTAATCTCCCACTTTTGAAAGTGTTGTATAGGGTTCCTTTGAGGATGAGAACTGATAGATCAGATATAGAGTGATTGCTTTGTGAAAAGTGTTCACCTACAGGTGATAGGATGTCTTTGTCTTTTATCATTTTCCTCTGTGAATTCATTCGAGAGCATAGTGATTGTCTGGTTTTGCCCACATAATAAAATTGTTACTGGGCATTAAATGCTCTTACTGAGGCATGCCACATGTTGTGATAGGCATGTTTAGGATCCATGGATCTTGAAAGGAATATTGAGGGGGATATTGATCATTGTAGCAGTGGAGATATGAGCAGTTGGTCCAATAAATGATATGACCTCACCCATTTTGTCTCTCTAATATCCTGGGACTGACATGGCTACAACTACACTGTATATCTTGAACACCACAATGTGATAAGTGTGAGTAAATGTTGACTGTTTAGTAGCATCAACTGACATTTCTGTATCACAGGTTCAATAAGTTTTAAGCCAAAATTAGCATATTTCTTCTCCAGAACAGAACAGATGATAAACTCAGTGAAGACAAGGGTATCAAGAACATTTTCAAATGTATATGGTGATCTAAATGCTGCCTCAACTATGGTCAATATTATTTTAAGTATTTTGGACTTATAGGAACAGATGGCATATAGTAGTATGGTATGTTTCTTTTTTATATAAAATTTGTTGCTTTAAATATAGATTCTTCAGTGATTTTGTTTGGGATAGATGATTTTATTCATATTTGTATAGCTGCACTGTTCATGTTATGAGTGTGCATATTTTTTTCTTACTTAAAATGTGGAATTCATTTATATAGTATTTGAGTTCAGCATAATCAATTGATTTCGCCAACACAGCAGGCTAACCCTGATTTTTCCCCCAAGCGCTCAATTTTCAGAATTAATAAATTCAGAATATTAATCAACAGTTTTGTTCTAAGATAAACACAGTGAAAAGTAATAGCTATGAAAGCAGCTTCTTGAAATTAAACCAACCTCTTCTTTAAGTGTTTGCTTCTTAAAAGGAAGACTTAATCCAACATTTATTTTACTATTCTGAGTATATTTTATGATATGGAGATCTCTCCAATAGGTTAATCTATTATCATCCTACTCATATAGCAGATAAGAATGTAAAAATAGATTTGGTAATTGTGGCACATACCTTGAGTCATTGTAGTTTGAACAGATGTGTTTGTCATCCAGAAATGGAAAATGTCAACAGAATGTTTTTCTTTTTTAATCATCCTCAAACAATAACATTTCTGTCAGAACGTACATATAATTGACTGTGCAGTTCCTTCAGTAGGAGTTATTTCACTGAGAATTAGGAATATCATCATCAGGAATATCACAGCATTCATCTTGCACTGGCAACCTCTCTTGAACACTTAGGACTATTTGACTAGTTTTCACAATCTGTTGTCCTGTAAAGTAATAAATGGGCCAAATTTTCAACATGCTAATTAAAATTCCATTTTTCATGAATTCCTTAATCGAGTGCAAGTCATTATGTGCTTTGTTGATTCTTAAGTGCAAAGATAATTGCAATGGGCAGCATGAAAGTGGTTTGATTATTGCCTGTCGACTCTTGTGAATTCTAATAGGTCTAATTGCATAGCATCCATTCATCATCTCGGCATCACTTCTTTTTATTATTAGCTCTCCAAATTGTTATGTGCTCAGAAAAAAGCATTGTAGTATATCAGTGCTGACATGCTACCTGGCCTATTGTAATTTTCAACCCTTACTGCATGTTAGCATTGAAATTAAAAGTTTATTTTGCAGTGCCCTTTTCCAGAAACTAATTAAAAAATTTGCCTCCATGAAGAAATGAATACTGTCTAGCTTTGATTTTGCATTTGTGATACTTCCACTAAACAACAGTCAAGACCTTTTTACTTGTTCAGATGATACCCATAAAACCAGAGCATAATGCGCTGGTTGGGAAACATATGTCAAGGCTTTATGAATCTTTGTTGTTGTTGAACATTATGAACATGGTAAAATCCTCTCCAGCAAAAACTTGATTGAGAAAAAGGCAGGAGAAAAGGTAACCTATAGATGTGGTGAACTTGCAGGTCAGTGCAGGCTATAGCCTCACAGGTTGAGCAGCTACTGTAATTAATTGGTTTCAGAGTAGCAGCCGTGTTAGTCTGTATTCGCAAAAAGAACAGGAGGACTTGTGGCACCTTAGAGACTAACCAATTTATTTGAGCATGAGCTTTCGTGAGCTACAGCTCACTTCATCGGATGCATTGTATGGTAACACCCATTGTTTCATGTTCTCTGTGTATATAAATCTCCCCACTGTATTTTCCACTGAATACATCGGATGAAGTGAGTTGTAGCTCACGAAAGCTTATGGTCAAATAAATTTGTTAGTCTCTAAGGTGCCACAAGTACTCCTTTTCTTTTTGTAATTAATTGGTAACTGATTGCCTTGTCTTTTGTAGTCGTTGAAAAGAAAAGGTCAGTTTAGTCATGGTCAGGGGTGAGTCCAGGGCATCTTTGTGTGTGTTCAGGCCACTTAGTATTTTTACTATTGGCAAGGACACTCTTTTCAAGGGCAAGTCTTCTAATGGGTTGACGACTGAGATCAGCCAGATTCACCCACATGAGAACATACTTTAGGCGAATGGCGGCATGGGCTGTGCCCCTGTTATTTTGGGCAAAGGATCTATCCCAAGACCTGCATCCAAGTTGTAATGACTATTTAACGTTGTTAAGGTTGTCGTCTGTTTATTGGCAAAAGAAAGTGATGTTTGTGTTAAACTTGCCCATCTTATCAGCGGTGTTCAGAAGAGTAACAGCTGTATCATTAATAAAGTATACAGGAAGTAAGGCTGAGACACTGATTTTTCCCCTTTTCATTCCTGATTTCTTTTCTCCATATCTGCAAGAGTAACATAGACAGACTTGTGAGATACTTGTGAGATAACTTTTTTCTTTTCATCACATGTGCTGTCTGTCAGTATTTTACTATTAAACTCTGAAGTGTTCATGTTTCCATATGATTTCCTGGTTTGCTTTTTAAGCAGCATGCAGGACAATGAATTCCTGGTGCTAGCATTTGTTTCATTGCCTGCTGATGAAACGATATTTTGACACTACTGTGCATCCCAGAATGAGAGACTTAGAATAGACGCTCAAATAAATATATCACAGATACTCTGCATGCATTGCATTTCCACAAGTTAGGATCTGGGTCATGTTGATATCAGGAAGGCACTTTAGCCAGGTTTCAGCCATCTGAATTAAAATAAAAATTCTGATACAAAATGAAATTCCTTTTCTAGGTATGAGGCTCACTTTACAGTTGAAAGAGCTGTCCTGATATTTCTGTTATCATACTTGTATAAGGCAATTACACTAACACTGTCAACTTGAAATCTAGTCAATTAAAAATTTTAAATTAGCTTCATGAGCTACTCCTGCCCTAGATTCTATTGTCAAGATTGGGATGTATGTGGTGAAGAGTTAAATCAATTTTTTTTAATTTTAATTTTCTCTCTCTTTGTTGCTGGGTATTGTGGGGGAAACAACATAATAGGATTATGGACTAAAAGCTGTAAAATACACAAAGTAAACAAAATGAAAATGCAGAAAATAAAATATTTTCTTTAATCTTTTTCAATGGGAATAATTTCTAACAATAGTAGGTAAAAAAGTCTGATTGTTAAATTGAAAGTATCCCTTAATAAAAATGATAAATAATAAAATAATAATTTTGATTTATTTGTATTACTGTATTGCTTAAGGGCTCCAGTCAGGGACCATGATCCCATTGTGATAGGTCCTGTACAAACATAGAATAAAAAAGAGTCACCTCACTTGATCTTCTGTGTTCCAGTCCGCTGACTGGTAATGATAAAGTTATATGAAGGGAGAACTTTACTGTACAGCAGGGGCTGCACTGGAGCTGAGCTGTCCTGTTTAAATTATAGTATTGCCAACCCCAAGTGTTCAAAAATCATAAATCAGACTGCAAAAAATCAAGACTGGCTTAAAAATCATGAAATGTTCTCTACCTCAGTCAGAACAGCATACAGTGGGAAGTGCAATTAGAAAGTCAACATTGGCCACTCTCCCGTGATGGTGATTCCAAGGTATCTCCTATTTTAAATATGGGATGATTCCACCAGTACTCCAATTACTCTGGATGTTAGATGCTGATGTTTTCAAGGCACATACATGGTAGTTTCATCTAATTTATGTTGAGTTCAGTTCATGTTCTTTAATTTTATGCTGGGTTTTCAAAGGCATGAATGCAGTAATTTCACGTCGTTTTACAGGTACACAGTAATTTCCAAAGAGGTTGCAATGCTGGTCATATATAAGTGTATGTCTTTATATTTATGACACCTATCACAGTTGTACTGAATACCTGCGGAACCCTGCTCATTTTTGGGTGGACTGTACAACCCCTAACTTGCTTCTCCTGCCTGAACAGACCTTATTTTTGTTTCATCTGCTAATGGCCAGGTTCTGATCTCAGTTATATGCTACAAATTCCTTAGGTTTGAATGGAATAGCACTGTTGTATCTGAGCTCATATTCTGGGCCTTATATTTTATGACCAGCACGAGTGCCAGAAATACCATGTTTTTTACTTGCATCACTGCATTTTCAGGCTGCCTGTGCACCCTTTGGAGTTAGTGGCAATTACTGAGAACAAGCTTTATGTTTTTTTCCAGCTTCCCATGGATTCTGAGAGATCCTTCTCATCTGGAAACCATTTATGGAGTACAGGTTTCCTTGATTTCCCTGTGGGATCTCCCAGACTCTCTAAATTTCCCTACCTTCCCAATAGGGACTATTGCTTTGTAGTTCTCTCTCCTTTATCATACTTAAAACATACACACACTACATAAAGGGGAAAACTGATTAATCATTTATGAGAAGCATATTCTTTACTTTTTTATGTGCCAAATATGACATTTGTCTGAAAATGGCTCCAATATCTTTTTATGAATAGACCTTTAAAATATCATGTCTTTTGAATGTAATGAAGCATGAAACATATTGTCTGAAATGTCCAAAACAGTGATATTAGTAATAAAGTATGCTGTAAAAGGGTTGAACCTTAAACTGAGCAGTGCTCATTAATTCAAGACTAGAAACCTTCATGCTGTCTCTCTTTATCTGCCAAAAAATGCAAATGTTTGTTTTGCGTCTGCATATAAAGTAGGTACACAGAGTACATATTATTTAATGATGTTCAGATCCAGGAAGGTGAAAAGATATGATGTACATAAGCAAATGAATACTTTAAAACTATTGTGAACTGGATTTTTTTAATCCTGTGCACTCCAGATTAGCACAGTGCAATCTAAAAAAAGATGGCTCGCCGCATTAAAAAAAGTGAAGTAATCAATTTTACTTCTCAAGAAATGTATCATTAAATAACTGAAATTAGACAGGTTTCAGAGTAGCAGCTGTATAAGTCTGAATCCGCAAAAAGAACAGGAGTACTTGTGGAGAATGTTCTGATTCCTGATGTCAGATTTGTGTCCATTTACTCTTTTCCATAGAGATTGTCCGGTTTGGCCAGTGTACATGGCAGAGGGCATTGCTGGCACATGATATATCAAATCTGACATCAGGAATCATAACGTTCAAAAAGAAAAGGAGGACTTGTGGCACCTTAGAGACGAACCAATTTATTTGAGCATGAGCTTTCGTGAGCTACAGCTATATGTTCCATTCTATGCATCCGATGAAGTGAGCTGTAGCTCACGAAAGCTCATGCTCAAATAAATTGGTTAGTCTCTAAGGTGCCACAAGTATTCCTTTTCTTTTTGCGAATACAGACTAACACGGCTGCTACTCTGAAACGTTCAAAAACTGGTAGGAGAACACTTCAGCCTCTCTGGCCACGCAGTAGAAGATTTAAGGGTGGCAATTTTGCAACAGAAAAGCTTCAAAAACAGACTCAAATGAGAAACTGCTAAGCTTGAATTAATATGCAAACTAGATACCATTAACTTGGGTTTGAACAGAGACTGGGAGTGGCTGGGTCATTACACATATTGAATCTATTTCCCTATGTTAAGTATCCTCACACCTTCTTGTCAACTGTCTAAATGGGCCATCTTGATTATCACTACAAAAGTTTTTTTTTCTCCTGCTGATAATAGCTCATCTTAATTAATTAGCCTCTTACAGTCTGTATGGCAACTTCCACCTTCTATCTATCTATCTATCTATCTATCTATCTATCTATCTATCTATCTATCTATCTATCTATCTATCTATCTATCTATCTTCTTACTATATGTTCCATTCTATGCATCCGATGAAGTGGGCTGTAGCCCATGAGAGCTTATGCTCTAATAAATTGGTTAGTCTCTAAGGTGCCACAAGTACTCCTGTTCTTTTTGAAATTAGACAGTGGTCTTGGGGGATAATAAACAGTTTACCTTAATTTAACATGTCTGCAGATTAAAAATGCACATTTTATATTCAATTGTGTGTAGCTTGAAATAGAGTATGAACAAGCTGAGCAAATTTGGATATCAAAGCATTAGTCTACGTACATATAGTAGGCACGGTAACATTCATTATGTAAGATATTTGGGGGCAATTATATTTCCCATCAATTAAACTTTAGATATCCCCTTTCAGGACTAATATGGCAGTGCTTATTGTGTAGATCAACTGATAACATTTACAAATTAGAGACCTTAATGCTTTGTCTTGGTATCACATTTTTTTAAATATTCAGCTAAACACAATACATTGGTTTTCCCTTGAAAATACTTACAGTTTGCTCTATGATTGACAGGGCACAGCTTCATTATGTAGTTGGCTAGATGGACTGATTATGGATATGAATACGCGAATGGGATAAATTAAAGAAATGTGTAATTGATTCTAGACTTGGTCTGCCAGTTCATTAACAGTCTGAATGTGGTGCACTCACTTCTGAAAAAGAGAGAATGAGAGAAACTTATTTGTACTTTTCCATTTGCTTGAGAATTCATTAAGCTAATATTTTTGCAGGCTAACTTTACACTTTGCAAAGACCAAGAAAGGAATATTTGTAAATTACATCTGTGCCTTCCATATTCATCTTGGATTACAATCACATACTTTTCAATTTGCAACTGAATGTTGTTTTTCATCCTTCTCTGCTCTTCCCCCATTTGCATTTTGTACGTATGGCACAGCAGAATATTATATGTGGTTTTGGTTTTTTACGGATCTTCAGGGTGATGCTTTTGAAGTGTGGAATAAATTTGCAAATTATATTTATGTTCATTGTTGTCTAAATAGTAACAGGAACGGTGAAATGTTTAACGGCCTGCTATGCCTCAGAATAGGTTATGGTTTATGCAAGGCTCAGATGTCCACTCCTGGTTATGCTGATCTGGAGCAAAACCAAGCCAAAGTAAACCGAGGTAATATAGAAGCATACATTGAGATAGATGCTTATTTGTCATGGTCTGTCCTCTTTGACCACTGTGGCCCCTAGCCGGGTGTCTGACAATCAGTTCAGTACAGCTCATATAAGATACAATGTTGCAAAAAGGAAACAACACCTTCAGTTTCTTCCTGCGGTGTCTCACAACACGCACTGCTGGATTGCCACAGCTGTCTGCTACAAGAAATGTCTTAGAAATCCTGGTGTAAATTAAATTGTTCCCTCGGTCCCATAGGTGACTCTCCTTACGTTTAGCAGCTCTAAGCACTGTAGTCCTTGTACCAACCCTATCTCTTCCCCTGTCTGTCTTCCCCAGCATGCACTGGAATGAGAGAAAATCCCTCTTCCTTTTAAAAGTACAAACATTTTCATCTCTGGGATATTATCACTGAAAGCAGTTGGATCCATTTCTGTGAGCTGAGTAAAAATACGCATTCAACATAGGCACTGCCCCTCGATGAACTGTTAAAAATTGATGTACAATGATATGGTAAATGATATACAATCACATACACACAGCTTTCTCTCTAAACTAAATTTCTTGTCAGAGACACTTGGCTTTGCTGCAGACTGAGCAGAGTAAGGTTGAAGTTTTAAAGGAACACTGGCAACTTAATTTTGGTATTAAAATTAAAGTTTATAACCAATTGCAATTTGTTAGCCCTCACTAAGATCTGATTATTTCTTACACCTTTTTTGTTTAACTCTACATACTATGGAAGGGGTCTCCATGCTGGCCCTGCATAGGCTAGCATGGAAGGCCACTTTAGGTTAGACTGGGGCAGGCCAGAGAAAAGCACACAGATCCACGTTTACACTAATACAGTCGCGCTAGTACCCCTATGCAACTTGCAGTGGTGGGCTGTGGCCATGGGGGAAAGGTGAGTAGTGCAGTACCCAGCCCTGATGTCCAGAGTTAAATGTTACCTCCCCAACTTCTCCACATTCCAGCCACATGGAGTCCAAATTACTCAGGCTCTAGGCAGATAGAGCATTAAAACATTACTGCTCTCCATGTTTCTTTCTCCCATTAAATATCTGTGTTTCAGATTATTTTCCCCCAAACATACTAGCCTGCATTTTGATGTTTTCTGCCCATGTTTCTAATCTCTCTAGGTCCCTTCATACTAGTCCTCTCTGTTTTCACTGGTGTTGCAATTTTACCCAATTTAATATCCTCTCCTATTTTCGCAAATATGTTTCATTTACTCTTCCAGAGCATTACTGAGCACACTAAATGAGAACAGACCTAGTGCGGACCCCTGAAGTACTGTGCTAAACACCTCTCAGCTCAATACTTTGCCATTTATCATTACTCTTTGTTTATGTTCCAGAAGCCGGTATTCGGTCCCTTTGGCTGTGTTCCTATCCATGCTAACTTCAATTAATCTGGAAAGCAAAATCTCATGTAACAAATACTGTATGAAATACATTAAAAAAACAAACTCTGAGTATTTCTACCATTTTTGCCTTTATCCACTAATTTTGTAATGCTTTTATAAGAGTATAAGAACAGCCATACTGGGTCAGACCAAAGGTCCATCTAGCCCAGTATCCTGTCTTCCAACAATGGCCAATGCCAGGTGACCCAGAGGGAATGAACTGAACAGGTAATCATCAAGTGATCCATCCCCTGGTGCTCATTCCCAGCTTCTGGCAAACAGAGGCTAGGGACACCATCCCTGTCCATCCTGGCTAATAGCCATTGATGGACCTATCCTTCATGAATTTATCTAGTTTTTTTTTTAACCCTGTTGTAGTCTTGGCCTTCACAACATCCTCTGGCAAGGAGTTCCAGAGGTTGACTCTGCATTGTGTGAAAAAATACTTCCTTTTGTTTGTTTTAAACCTGCTGCCTATTAATTTAATTTGGTGACCCCTAGTTCTTGTGTTATGAGGAGTAAATAACACTTCCTTATTTACTTTTCTTTCAAAACAAAAAAAACATGTTTGTTTGGCAAGACTTGTTCTGTGTAAAGCTAGCTACTTATTGCTCCCCATATGCCGTTATTTTGCAGAACTTTAGTGATTTTTTCCTTTAGTTGTATTTCAGTATATTGTTGGGGATGGAATTCTGACTAACCAAACTAATGGAGCCATGGTCAAGATACCCACTGCAGAATTATTTTTGGGAGGGATCCAGGATTCTGTTGTCACAAGGCAACCAGAGGAATATGAAAACAGAGTGAAACATCCTGACCCTAGGCAACACTTGAGGGTTGAAATAAGAAACTCTTCCTAGATGTATATAAATAAAATAGTCCAGTCTAGGCCTATCGGTCCTTAACATCATGAATTATTTTTTTGTTTGCCTGCACCAGCATGTTCATGGAGGATTTAGCCTTTGTGCCAGACCCTAATATATAATGAGATAGTGTATACATAGACAATGTATGCATGTATATATTAATTTTATTGGCAAAGTGTAGCAATAAAATTGTCACTCCCTGTTCATCTGCTGACCATACAACGTATTGAGACATTATTATTACACTGCTAATAAAGTCCTGCTGTATCATGTGCTTGTGATAATGATGTGCTTGGAATAGCAATTCACCAGAGTGATAAGCAATTAAACAACAAAAGTCATTTTCTTACCCCTTAACGCAAATTTAGAACCGCGTTGACAGACATGACAGGTCATTGCATTAGTCAATAGGACCACCTGTTCCTGATTTCTATAAATTAACATACAAGAACTAGTTAATCACATTTAAGGGAACCTATTTACATTAAGTGCCTAGGGATATGTTAATGTGATGTTAACGATGCACAGTGAAAAATCACAAAAAGTCAAGAAGTGCAAATTCAAAGGTTCCAAGAAAAACATTAACTTGGTTTACCCCCATGTTTTGGATGTGCTTAGGATTTGCATTTTACAACACAGAGATTAAAAGGATAAAGTATATATTTAACCAGAAAAACAAAAGCAGAAATTCTTCCAATTGGAAAGAAGGAACACAGTAACTAACTCAGGATTTGGGCTTTAGTCCAAAACCCCATCCTGCAGTTTATTAATAAATTATAATTGTAATTCATTTTCCCATTTCAGTTTCAGCTTTTGGATAGCTGTACCTTCAAATACATATTGGATCAGTATTAAAAAACTTGGAGGGAATCATTTTATGATCAGTCCTCTTCTCTTACACAGCTTTTCTATTTTCCGTTATGTTTGTTTCATGTTCATTTTGTTTGTCTGTTGCTTGATGTATTGTTGTGAGTTAAATATGTATGATGGTACCCTCTAATTCTAGTTTCCGTAAATGTGTAATGGCCTTGGAGGAGAGCAGTTTTACTGATCTATAACCTCCATCCATTCTGTTCTTGAGGCTTGCCTCTTTCAAGAAACAAATATTGAGAAAATGACCAGAAGTGCCTTTTCTTTTTTCTTTAACATTGTTAAAATCGAACACAAAAACATAGAAACTTTGTTTGCAACGTTTCTACTTGGGGCATTGCTATAGTCATATTTTATAAACACCTGGTATGAAAGGTTTCCTAATGGAAATACTGACACAAGCCTGTCACTTCCAGCATAGGCAAGTTATAAACCAGCTACGTTATTTGTTTTAGTTAGGTAGTAACATTTCTGTTTATTATATTGCCCAAAGTACACACTAAAAATAGTGTTTCTGTGAACTCTAGGATAAAACCATCTTACCTGTTTGGATCACCAGTTGTCATCCTACTTGTCATCTGACAAAGACTAAATGTCTGCTTTGCATTTCAGTTTTTTTAAGCAATTTAGAAGGGCACTGCTGTAGTTACTATATAGCACCTGTGACAATCAACAGAAATTATCCAGTCTGTCCAATCTTGTTCCTATAACTAGAAGACATTACTGTGATTAAAAGGAGAAGAATGGTAGTTGCCCTTTTATGTGCTTCTCAGTGTGTATTTATAGTAGTTAGGAAGGCAAGTTGTATAAATCCTTCCAAGTTTGATTCATACTGGATTCATGAAGTTTCCTATCAGCTATCATTCTGCTGTATTTATATTCATTTGGGTTCTCTACAGTGTGCATTCATCAACCAAAAAAATGCTAGAAGCAAAATTCAGTTCAAATTAGGCAAGTTTTGTGAAGTTCTAAGAGTCTGTGATTATGCGTGTCCATGCCAGAATCAGAGTGGGATGGTGGCCACCTCAGAAAATTCAAGAGAAATCTGGAAAGATTCAGAGAGAGATTGGGTGTTTATATGGATAACAAGAATATACCGTTATAACAGTTAATGCAAACAAAGTTTTGGAAGGGGATAAAAAGTCTCATGCTTCAGCATTTAAGCCACTCTTTATTATGGGTTAGGATGAGACCTTCCCAGGAGTAAATTATCCCACATATGTCTCCTGTGACAGTCTTGCATCTTCCTCTGAGTCATCTGTTGCTAGCCAGTTTTGATGACAGGATGCTAGATTAGATGTTCTTCAGGTCTGATAAAGTCTGGCTATCCCTATGTTCCTTTGTGGAAGGCAACTGATGTTGGTGGAACTTGAGAAGCTCAAGTGCATTTATAGATATTAGATCAATTCACCTTTGATTTGACATGTCCTCCAATGTACTATGCACATGTATTGCCGCAAGAAGGGGGAAATCGTGGTTTTGGCAAACATATAGATGCTACGATTTCCACAGCAGCCACAACTTGGTCCAGAAATTCTAAGGATGCCAACACTTGGAAATGCATGCAAGCCATTCATGTGTGGTGTAGAGGTATTAGTAGACTGGTGTGACTAGCTTCTGTGTGAGATGAGAACTGTCTGATTACTGTAAACAGCATGATATGGCAAGGAGGTCAAGGTATAGTACAGGACAATGCACCAGAGAGTGCGTCATCCCTGATTACTGCTGCCACGGTGGATTGTGGGGGACTATCCACAACACACAAAAAAGGATGTAGCTACCTGTTATCTTTACTCATCCTGGTGGTGTTACTGCATGTAGAAATGGGATTTGAAAAGTAAAATGTGCACACTATATGCAACTTTTAAACAAAATTTAGAAATATTTTTAACAATAAATTTTAGTTTATAGTTTAAGTAATTTTACTTCATTTTTTCAGAGAGCACCCTGGTTTAAGAACTTTATATCTGGTATTGTAGGACCTGGTTACTATGTCAATGAATTCAGAAGAATTCTACTGCAATCCCTGGCTCTACTCTCTCTGTATGTGTTGTTTCTTTAGACAGAATTAGTTGTTTTTTTTAAATTGCATAGTGTTTTGATTGAATCTTTTCTTATGTGAAAGGTCTGCTAATCCCTTGGTAATTAACACTTTCATAGGTCAACAAAGTTTAGAGGAATGTGCTTATTTTTTTAAATGGTCTTTAAGAAAAGCTCCCAGAGATTTTAATGAAAAAAAATGACGCACATCACATTCTACCTGTCAATGGTCTTGATGGTAAAACTTGAATTTTAAATTTTCTCCCCATTGTTGGCATTCTAAGGAATGGCAATGACTGTTAGAAATTGTTCTACAGCATTTACAGAAACTCTTAACTACAGATTAAAGTATTTATGGAGCCATTTTATTTACGGTGTAAGTAATAGGCAGCTTGTAACAGAAATAATATACAGTTCAGTACCTTTTTCTCATTTTTGCTTTAACTCAAATGTACTACTACTTTAAAATGTAACTTTACAGTTGTTTTCATTTCAGTTAATCTCCTACAAAGGTATTATCTCATGGATACCAATTATGTGCATTTCTTACATTATTGTTTAGATCTTTGTGTCCAGGTACAATAACTGCAGATGATAGCTTGTAATGTTGCAATACTGGTACAGAATCATGAGGCCATTAATAATCATAGAATCATAGGGTTAGAAGGGTCATCTAGTCTAACTCCTTGCCAAGATTCAGTAAAGAAACTTCCACAACCTCCTGAGGCAGTCTGTTCCATTGTCCTACTGTTCTTACAGTTAGGAAGTTTTTCGTGAGTTTCGATCTAAGTCTGCTATGCTGTTGTTTGAACCCATTGCCTCTTGCCCTGCCCTTCGTGGCAAGAAAGAACAACTTTTCTCCATCTTTTGTATGGCATCCTTTCAAGTATCTGAAGACTGCTATCATATCCCCCCTTAATCTCCTCTTTTTGAAACTAAACATGCCCCGTTCCTTCAGCCTTTGCTCTCATGGCTGCCTTCCATCCCTTTGATCACCTTTGTCACTCACCTCTGGATCCTTGCCCATTTCTCTACATCCTTTCTATACATGGGTGACCAAAGTTGGACACAGCACACCAGCTGAGGCCTACAAGCACCTGTAACTTACATGTTATACCTCTGTTAATGCAACCTAAAATTGTGTTTGCTTTTTTTGCAACAGCATCGCATCGCTGATTCATGTTGAGGTCCCAGATCCTTCTCAGCCGTGCTGCTGCAAAGCCAGTTTTCCTCTATCTTGTATTAGTGCATTTGGCTTTTCTTCCCTAAGTGTAGCACCTTCAATTTGTCTTTGTTGAATTTCATTTTGTTTTCTCCAGCCCTGTTTTCCAATCTATCAAGATCCCTAAATTTTAGCTCTGTCCTCCAGAGTATTTGCAACCCCAACCCCCCTGTGTCATCTGCAGACTTGATCAGTATGCTCGCTATACCTACATCCAGGTCATTAATAAAGATGTTAACACCAGCCCCAGAACAGATCCCTATGGAACCCCACTTGAGATCTCCCTCCAATCCATTAATAGTTACTCTTTGTTTGTGATTGTTTA
Organism: Lepidochelys olivacea; assembly: GCF_965140295.1. Taxonomy (NCBI): domain Eukaryota; kingdom Metazoa; phylum Chordata; order Testudines; family Cheloniidae; genus Lepidochelys; species Lepidochelys olivacea. Next base: position 198,763,673 of record NC_140413.1, on the reverse strand, counting down.
ACCAGTTATGTATCCACCTAATGGTTGTTTTGTTTACTTAATAGTTCAGCTTACTTAATAGAATGTTATCTGGGAATGTGTCAGAAGCCTTGCTGAAGTCCAGGTATATTATGTCCACCTCATTCCCCCTATCCACCAAATCTGTTACTCTGTCAAAAAAGGAAATCAGACTGGTTTGGCATGACTGGAACTTCTTGGTCAATCCATGTTGGCTGATAGGATTACCCCTTCGTCATCCAGGTACTCACCAATTGAATGTTTTATACATTGCTCTAGTAGCTTCTCAGATATTGAAGACAGGCTGACTGGTCTATAGTTCCCCAGCTCCACATTTTCCCCCTTTTTGAAGATGGGCACTAGTTAGCCCTTCTCCAGTCTTCTGGGATCTCTCCTGTCATTCATGAGTTTGTAAATATTATTGCCAGTGGCTAATTCCTTCAGTACCCTCGGGTGAATAGCATCTGGCCCTGCTGAATTGAATTCATTCAGATTGATCAGAAGATCTCTGATGTGTTCTTTACTTCTCCTGATCTGCAATCATTCCCCTTTATTGTCTATGGTAACTTTGCTAGTCATCTGGTCACATGTTATTTTTTGTGAGAAGACTGAAGCAAAGTAGGGATTGAGTAGCTCCGCTCTCCTATCATCTTCCGTTACCAGCTCACCACCTCCATTGAGCAGCGGACTCACACCATCCTTGATCTTTCTTTTTTGTCTGACATATTTGAAGAACCCCTTCCTGTTATCTCTATCATTTTTTGCCGGCTGTAACTCTTTCTTTGCCTTGGCTTTCCTGATTTTGTTCCCTACACACTTGTGCTATTCCAATGTATACTTCCGTGGTGACATGCCCCTCCTTCCATTTCCTGTATGTATCCCTTTTTGGTTTTTAGATAGCTAAAAAGCTCTTTGTGCAGCCACATTGGCCTCCTGTGACTCTTCTTATCTTTACTCTGCATCACAATAGCTTGATGTTGAGTCTCTAGTATTATATCTTTTAGAACTGCCAGTCTCCTTCAACTCCTTTTCTTTCTGACTCAGAGGTGGGCAAACTATGGCCCGCAGGCCACATCCTGCCCGCGGGACCGTCCTGCCCGGCCCCTGAGCTCCTGGCAGGGGAAGCTAGCCTCCGGCCCCTCCCCCGCTCTCCCTCTTCTCCCACAGTCATGCTGCTGTGCGGCTGGCTCCACCCGGGCAGCGGGGCTGCAAACTCCGGCCGCTCTGAGCGGCATGGTAAGGGGGTGGCGACAGTGCGCACACGGCAGGTAGGAGGTCCCAGGGGGCAGTCAGGGGACACAGCAGGGGGCGGTTGGATAGGGCCGAGGTTCTGGAGGAGGTGGGTGCGGTTGGAGAACAGGGGAGTTTGGATAGGGTGTCGGAGTCCAGGGGGCCTATCAGGAGGCGGGGGTGTGGATAGGGGGCGGGGCAGTCCGGGGACAGGGAGGAGGGGGGGGGTTGGATAGGGGATGGGGTCCTGGGGTTGACCCACTAGTTGTTTCCTCAACTTTCTGAATCACAAAGCTGTCCCCTACGCATGCTAAGAATTTGCAGGATGTATTACGTTTTGCTGCAACAGTGTTCTAACAGATATCAGGGAAGTTAAAATCCACTATTAATACTAGCTCATGTGTGTTAACTAATCTTGTTACCTGCTTGTAAATAGAATGACTCGTTCACTTCCTCTTCCTGATTTGGTGGTCTATAATAGACCCCCACCATAACATTGCTACTATTCTTTTCCCTTATTATTCTCATCCAGAGGCTCAGCACGTCTGTCACTCGGTTCCCGTTGGACTTTGGAGCAAGTGTATACATTCTTGATGTACAGCACAACACCTCTGTTTTTCCCATAGGTATCATTTTGGAACATGTAATAACATGCCATAACATGCCAATCATGGCAGTTGTCCCACCAAGTCGTTGTGATGCCAATTAAGTCGTAATTTTCTTCATATACCATGACTTCCAGTTCATCCTGCTTGTCCCCCATACTCCCTGCATTTGTATACAGGTATTGAAGATATTTGCCAGACTGCCCTGTTGCTTTTTTTTTTTTCTTTTTAATGCAGTTGCAATTTCTAGACCCTTCTCCAGAAATTAGCCCCTTTCCCAATCATTACCCACATTAGGAGTAAAGTGATTTTTTCCCCATTTTTTGCAGATGTCATTCATACAGTGGGACCAATAGCAAGAGGCCATATCAGTGATACTCATAAAGAAGACCTGGCAAGTTGCTATAAATCATCCCTGAAACTGGCAAAAGAAAACAATATCAGATCAATTGTAAGTACTTCATAAAGATGTATTATTTCTGAATGTTGTGTCTTTTTCCTCAGGATTTAGCATAATTGTAGGAATAATACAAATCTTTAAGAGCATGCATGTCATATGTGGTATGGAAGAACAAGAAATTGAAAGTTGTTAATGCAGCACGACTGGAAGAGAAAGGAATAAGGACAGCCTGGGGATGGCACAAAAGCTGGGTTGGTAAAGCAATTGTATCTAACACACAACTGTTCCACTAAGAACTCACAGGAAGAGAACTGCTCCAATAGTTAATTTTACATGTTATGATCCTATGGACTATAAGGTGGATAGAAAGTTGGCTAGATTGTCGGGCTTAACGGGTAGTGATCAATGGCTCCATGTCTAGTTGGCAGCCGGTATCAAGTGGAGTGCCCCAAGGGTCAGTCCTCGGGCCAGTTTTGTTCAATATCTTCATAAATGATCTGGAGGATGGTGTGGATTGCACCCTCAGAAAGTTTGCAGATGACACTAAACTGGGAGGAGAGGTAGATATGCTGGAGGGTAGGGATAGGATACAGAGGGACCTAGACAAATTAGAGGATTGGGCCAAAAGAAATCTGATGAGGTTCAACAAGGACAAGTGCAGAGTCCTGCACTTAGGACGGAAGAATCCCATGCACCGCTACAGGCTAGGGACCAAATGGCTTGGCAGCAGTTCTGCAGAAAAGGACCTGGGGGTTACAATGGACAAGAAGCTGGATATGAGTCAACAGTGTGCCCTTGTTGCCAAGAAGGCCAATGGCATTTTGGGATATATAAGTAGGGGCATTGCCAGCAGATCGAGGGATGTGATCGTTCCCCTCTATTCGACATTGGTGAGGCTTCATCTGGAGTACTGTGTCCAGTTTTGGGCCCCACACTACAAAAAGGATGTGGACAAATTGGAGAGAGTCCAGCAGAGGGCAACAAAAATGATTAGGGGACTGTACACATGACTTATGAGGAGAGGCTGAGGGAACTGGAATTGTTTAGTCTGCAGAAGAGAAGAATGAGGGGGGATTTGATAGCTGCTTTCAACTACCTGAAAGGGGGTTCCAAAGAGGATGGATCTAGACTGTTCTCAGTGGTAGCAGGTAGAATGAGGAGTAATGGTCTCAAGTTGCAGTGGGGGAGGATTAGGTTGGATATTAGGAAAAACTTTTTCACTAGGAGGGTGGTGAAACACTGGAATGCGTTACCTAGGGAGGTAGTGGAATCTCCTTCCTTAGAAGTTTTTAAGGTCAGGCTTGACAAATCCCTGGCTGGGATGATTTAGTTGGGGATTGGTCCTGCTTTGAGCAGGGGGTTGGACTAGATGACCTCCTGAGGTCTCTTCCAACCCTGATATTCTATGATTCTATGATTCCTACAAAACTTAGCAGGAGGCCATTGGTGAAATAGTTGACTCTGAAGAATATAACCTCACTAATTATTGAGGGGGAGATGACTGTGGTCTAGTGACTTATTCTGTAAATTGAATTTTTCCTTAAAAATAGAGATGAAAAGAGATGGTCGAATAACATAATTTATAACGTCAACCCACCAGAATCCATCACCATAAATTTATAATTTATGATCTGTGAAATAATTATTTTATTGATGTTTCATTTAATAAGCATGGTTCCTTGATCTTATGAAATACATCTCATGCTTTGTATTTCAAAGGGCCAGATTTTCAAAGTTAGAAGGGTGCATTTACATGCATATATTTGGATGTGCCTATCGTATTTGCATATATTTGATGAGTTTGCATACTCAGGCATTTTTGTGTGCTGAGGCATTTTTTTGCATACTCAGGCATTTTTGTGCTAGTTACAGTCTTAAATAGCTAAAAGTGCATAGACTACATTTACGTGCATCCGTCAGGTAACATGCATAAGTGAGGCGTGCAAATGTATATGCACAAGTGTGCAAGCTTTACTTGGAAAATGTATCCACCAATTATATCAGTCAGGTAAATATCTCTAAACGGAGGTTAGTATTTCTAATGTGTGAATTTAGGAAATTCTCGGTCGTATATTGGCCAGATTCTCAGCTGATGGAAATCAGAATTCTACTGATGTCATTAGCTGTGACTGGCCTTTGTCTTTATTTTTGTCCTACTCCAGCTGCAGAAGCTCATTCAACATCTTAACTAAACTGTTTAGTACTTTTATAGAGGCTCTATAAATACATTTTGGATTAAATAAACAACAAGAAGGTCAGATTATTAAAACAGGAGTTGGGGAGACAAGGGGTAGATATCAGAGTCTGGAGAAAATCAGATCAAAGTTAATCAAAATGACATAAAGAAGGAAGAAAATATTGTTCCATTAACTGTTTCAGATAAAACGGTATATTGACTTCGTAAAACTATTTGTAACAAGTAAGCAGCTGAAATCTAGTGAGGTTTGAAAATATCCTTGGTGATCAATGGCAGCTGTTCCTAAGTTTTTGTTAATGTCTTCTGATTTTAAAATAAAATCAACATTTATTATAGAAATTTTGATGAGGACTGTTCCTCATGGGGTAGAATTTTAGAAAGATTTAAAAATATTCTCATGTTCAATTTGAATTTACTGTAGATATTTCATTTTTGAATTGTAAGTGTAGTATTCAGTTTCTTTTGCAATGATCAAACTTCATCCAAAAAGAGAATTGGAATGACACACTGTTTAGTGTGACATGAGCAATGTGGCTATAATAATTGCAAGGCAACATCCTGACATTGTGCTGTTTATATCCCATTACACACACTGTATACTTTATAGCCCAGTCTACTTGGGCAAAGAAGGTGTTTTTCAATCAAGTTAGATCAATTAAATTAGCTCAGTTCAGTTGAACCTTCAAGCCCTCATAAAACCTGTGTAGACATAGTATGACAGCTTTAGATCGTTTGAGCTGATTACGTTGCAGCCTATGCTTCAACATAAGCTACAATACCACCAACTCAATCTAAAATACATGAATCTGTGTTTAGACAAGTGTCCATGAGGGAGATGGGGGTTAAGTTGAATTAAGCTAATACAATTGAGTTAACTCATTTGGCATTTGCACCTTTTTTGCCCAGGTACTCATGCTCTCTGGAGCCACAGCAGGCAAAATACTACCCCTCTGATGCTTTTCTGGAGACAGAGCTGTGCTGCTGTGCGTGTTGGCCTGCTTTAATTCCTAATGGAGTCCTTTTCATACGTTACAACATCCCATCAGATGAATCCAACTTTGGCTTTATATAGCCGGTCACTAAAGAGATAAATGATAACCAGTTAGGCTGGGTTCCTTTATTTAAACTTCATGCATATACTATAGAATTTAAAATATTTACTCTATATTCATTTTTGCTCTTTTTAAAAATCCATGAGAATGAATATGTAAAGAAAACATCCTCTTTGTTTCTTCTGTGAGGCTGGTCAGTGGCAGTGAGGGCTTCTTTTTGTTGCAGCAGCAGCAATGTTCCTCCTGGCTCCAGCCCCTTGTTCTAGTGCAGTCAGACCAGTGAGAACAGACTTGAGAATCAGATGAAACTAGTGAGATACTTTGGGTAAGAAAGGACAAAATGAAAATAGCAAAGGAGGAACTACAGGGGGCACCAACAGTAAGCCCCCAAGCCAGAGACAGAGTGAAAATGACTCTGAGTAGCTGTTAGGGGAATTGCATAAAAATTCTTGACTCCAGATGTTAATTAGGCCCTAAATATAGAATAATAAAGATACTATTGAGTTATACAGAGGATAGCCTTGTCCTTGTATTTAGAAAGTAAAGAAAATGACTGGAGGAGAAGCCATCCTGGATTTACATTTAACCAGTCACAAGGAACTGATTGTGCATGTGGGCACACTAAGGAATTGCAGTGCTATTAACCAGCGTAACCCACATCTCCTGGGGTGTGCTATTCTGTCCCATCTAGTGGCACCGAGACCACTTAGAGAGAGTTAAAGGAGTCTGCTCTACAGCCCTAGCTAAGAAGCATATGGCTTTTAGCTGATGCATTAGAGGCTCATGCACTAAGCTCCAGAGGTCCTAGGTTTGATCCCGCCCGTCGATGACTGGGGTCTGTTGGTGTTACACTAGCACTAGATAAATAGTAAATATCTCTGTTGGCTGGCAATTTCCAGAAATTCTTTTCAGGTTGATCTAAAACGAAATTTTTCAACGTTTTTTGCTCATCGAAAAGTTGGAAAAAATTTCAAATTGGATCAACACAAACTGAAATTTTCTCTTTTTATGGCCGCAATGACTATTCCACAGTTTTCCCTGTTCTAGTAATAATTATAAACTACTTGAGTTAAATGGACTAAATACTGGACTTCCAGAACACAGCAGTGCAAATGGATGTGGGGACATCTGAGATGCCCATCATGCTTACAGGCATGAATAAGCTTAGTAAGTACGGTCGAAGTATTAAAATCCCTGGGGAAGATCCTGAGACAGTGTAAAAGATCACAGGTCCATTGACTTCAGGAAACCTATGACAGTTACATCAGCTGAATGGAAGAAGTCTGGAGCAACCAAATATATAATTCAGCAATTAAACAGCAGCAAACCACAGCTTTTTTGAAGAGAAAAACAGGAGTAAGAGATAGCCAAAGGGACTTCACAAGACACAGCTTGGAAATCTGAAGGTAAAAACACTCAAATAGATGTAGCGGAAAGGGGGGAAGCAAACAAAAAGAAGTTCAGACTGTTAAAGCTTGCAGCTGAAAAAGTAAGGGCAACAATAGGACACAATATGAATAGAATGCTAATGGTAATTAAAGGGATGAGGGGAATTAGGACTGTCCCAGATATATGTGGAGTTGGGAGAAGAGAAAGGAGAAAAAGGTGATGCATTCACAAATGAATCAGGAGAGGAAATCCGCTTGTTTGAAATGACTGAGCTACTTTTTAAAATTGTTCTTTAATAAAAATGATAAAGTCAATTAGGAAGTAACAAAAATGTTCAAACGGCTATTGATTAAAAGCTAATAAAGGAATACTTGGAAATATGGTTACATACAAATAAGCAGTCAAAACGATAGGGAGTCTGGGCATATTAAAGGAATTAGCTAATGAATGCATTGAACCACCAGTGGTTAGTTTTGAAAAGTCAAAGACAAGCCGGAAGGCACCAGAAGATTGGGAAAATAAAATGAATGTATTACTTAACATTTAAAGGGAAAAGCTGGCAATCCTAGAAATTAGCCCCGAAAACCTTACTTGAAGAAATATTGCTCTTGGTGGCGTGGTTGTGAACAGTGTCGTATGGGCTTGAAATTGGCGGAAGCACCATCAACGAAGAATAATGATACATGGCAATTTATCAAGTGGGCATGCGAAATGCAGTGGGGTGACTCAGGGTGCAGTAATAAGCAATTTAACATCTTTATTAATGATTTTTGAAGAATGGGTAAACAGCTCAATTAAATTTTCCTATGATAATAAATTAGAAGGTGTTGGAAACATTAGTCAGGGACAGAGATATGATGCAAATAGATCTAGAGAAGCTACAGGTAATGCCTGATCCAACTCCCACGTGGTCAATGGCTGTTTTGGTCTTCGCTTTAATGGAAGACGGATCAGAACCAGAGCCTGGAACTAAAATGTCATTCAACATAGAAAAAGTCAAAGCTATCACATCTGGAGAAAATAATCCAGTTCACAGATACTTAGTCAAATAGAAAGGTAATAGCAAAAAGGACTTAGGTAATGACCCTTAAATTGGATATGGATTTTAAAGATATAATACCTTACTCCCACTCTGCATAAAAAAGCCAATTCATTCTTATGCTGCTGACAGAGTGGCATCACATAACAGAGTGGTGATAGGCTCTGTTTATAAGTAGGCTTGGCAAAATCCAACTTTTATTTTTTAGAATATTGATGGAAATATCAATGTTTATTTTAAGCATGTTTTTCAATTTTTATCAGTTGAAGTTTTCAGAGTTGTGGGAAATTATGGGAGTGCAGACAGATTTTTAATGACGGATGTTAACATTCAAAAAGTTACAGCTTTTTACTGTTAAAACACAAACTGTCAACATCACAAGTCAAAATATACAAAGTAAATGTCCTTAAATCAAACTGTACATTCTCAAGTAGCATTTTTCTTACTTTTGCCTATCTGTAAATTTCTGTTGTTACCAAAGGCAATATTTCTGAGTGTGTGGTGAAATTGACATCTACAAACAAAAATCTAAACCCTTCAAGCCTATTTATAATGCACTGATGAGAATGATGCATAGATTCTGGACAGCTCAGTATCAAAAAACATCCTATAGAAAAGCAACAGGCAGTGGTTAAGAATTTGGAGATATTGATTTATGAGAAAAGATTAAAAATCCAAATATGAATATGGCAAAATTATAGTTTGGTGGTGGTGTTATTTATTTGTATTGCACTAATGCCTAGGGCTTCCGTTATAGATCAGGGCCCCATTGTGCCTAGACACTGTGCAAACACATGACAAAGAATTGAAATTTATCTCAAAGATCTTACAATCTAAAGACAAGATACAACAGATGGATGCAAAAAACTTGCCAAAGGGAGCACAAGGAAACACAATGATATGGTGCTGATTAACACGGTAAGCAATAGTCACAACACACCAGCTGTCTAACCAATGTCAAGAATTTTGCAGGCATTATGGTAGAGGAGAGTTATAAGAAGGATTTGTAACTATCAATAAGTAAACAGGGTGCAAATAGCAAGGTGAAAGAGGAATTATTTAGGGTGATCCAAAGAGGTTTTTTTGTTTTTTTTTAAGAGTAAATATAAAAGTGAGCAAAGACAATTTGTTAAACATAAAAAAACAAATTCTGAATGATGTTATAAATTATCCTATGAAATCAATCTCCTAAGTATTGTGGTGGAAATCCCAACTGAGTCAACTGAAACTAAGCTTGACTAAGCACTGCAGAATATACAATAGGTAACAATTCTGCATTCAAATGGGAAATGGACAAAATATCCTAATAGGTCTCTTCCATTTCAAACATCTATATTTTCCTAATAGACAGCATTATAGGACAAATTAATTGCTGGCATGTTGGGCAAATTAGTGGGAGTTGCCGCTGCTTACTCTCGGGATTAATTTGGTCCATTGCGTTCAACATACTTTTGAAATTATTTAGTTAGAAGTGTATTAACATTGCTAGAGGGCACTAGTTCTGTTTTAATTTGAGAATCGGTGTAGGGTGTTTTGAAACCATGTTGACAGACTGAAACTTCTTAGTACCTCAAGGATTTCCTCACCATATACCTCATTCAGCCCTACTTGTGGTTGACATGCTCTCAAACTTAAGTGTCAGTTAAAGCCTGGGAGGTAGTTAAACAGACACTTTCAAAACTTCACAGAAAATAAAAAAGGGCTGCTGAATTAGTGTGGCTTGGAAATGAAACAAAGGGATTATCTTAAATTCACAATGAAAACAAAAAGTAAAGTTAGTATTGATTTTTCAACCACAAGGCAGAGGCTTCTTCCATGCCTGTTATGAAAATGTTGTATGCAGGAAAATAACTCAGTTCAAACAAACAACCATTTCTCAGGTTTTTATTCAGCAATGAAATTCTCAGCATGGCATCTTAAAGAGAGAGGTAACTTGTAAAGCAACAGCAAAGAAAATTGCTTGAGACCACACACTCTGATCCCTAACTCAAGGGAGTATTACGGCTGGTCTGTGGGATCTAATGGGAATCCATAAAGAATGTAGGTTTGATAGATGCCTAAATGACTGTCTCCACAGCCACCAAAATCTGCAATAAAAGAACTCAAAGGATATGGTTTAAAATCACAAAATATAGGACATCTGCAACTAAATATCAAATCTCTGGGAGCTTGAGAAGTGTTTGTGTTGGTTCCTGAACATGAATGGACTGGATTTCTGTTCTGTATTGATGATAAGTATTAGTGTCCTTTTGGTGTATTTAATTCTAGTCAATTTCCCTCATATTGAGGAACTAAAGCAGAATTTCTGAAGAAAAAAGCAAAATAGCATATATTAAAACATACTATATACAGAGGAGATGTTAACGAAGCATATTGTTTGTTACGTACACAGTTCATATTGCTAGTTTATGTACACATGGTTTATTTTTTTAAATAAATTTAATTTAAACATTTTAAATAAATTTAATTATTTAAATGTTCTTTACCCCTAAGTACCAAAATCAACTGATCTAAAGGGACTAGCTGCCCACACCATTTTGTAAATGTTTGTCATTGATAAATATGATTTGTACGTATTCTATTCATGATCATCTAACTTGATTTGTAATGAAACATAATCTGATACTGGTTCTGAACAGAACAAAAAAAGTCTTAAGAAATGTATACACTACTTTGTATACAAAACTCAGAAATGTGCATACCCCACCCCTGGTCATCTGTTGCCTGGTTTTATAAGTAAATAGAAAATATCCTTTGTTTATGTGTTTGCATACCTTGAAGAGTATGTTCTGTAACCACTATACCTGATAGAGTCCAGTGTGAATGAGTGAGATATCATAGAATATCAGAGTTGGAAGAGACCTCAGGAGATCATCTAGCCCACCCCCCTGCTCAAAGCAGGACCAATCCCCGTTTTTTTTCCCCAGATCCCTAAATGGCCCCCTCAAGGATTGAGCTCACAAGCCTGGGTTTAGAAGGCCAATGCTCAACCCACTGAGCTATCCCTCCTCCTGTAGGTAGGTAGGCTCAGTTCTTTCCTTGAGTAAAGAGAAATGATGAGCCGCTCCTGTGACTGAATCTTCCTTTGCAGTGCTAGGCTGAAACTTTTAATATCAATTTTGAGTCCACAGTAATCTCACTTCCCCCTCTTCTTAATTATAAACCACATGAAAATGGGGCTTTTAATGCCTTAAAATAGTGGCATCACCAGGAATTGCTGTAGCAAATGATTTTGCAAAATTACATTTAACTATCTTGTTTCCTCCTGGTGTGGATTTACATTTTAAGGAATAGTCAAGTGAATCTTATTTTCTTACACATATTTCCTGCTGAGCGTTGCCATAGCAATGAGTCACAAGTCTTCAGAGTCCTAAAGGCTAGCTTTATTCTATGTCCTGGAGTTTGGACACAAGTTCATGTCAATCAATCATACAACTGGTTTGAAAGAAACTTTCTAGGAGCATAGCCTCCAATTCCTTAATTTGTTTCTCCAAGACATTTATCTAACGTGACGGATATTCTGACTGATCTTACATTGCCAGGCTATTTACTTCTGTAGATGTGTAGGGCTTTTTATAACCTCAGGAACATTTTTCCTCCTCTCAAAGCTCTTATCCAGGTTTGAGCTTTAGCAACCTACAATAACTTTTCACTGCCTCTGGTAAATAGGTTAAGATATTTCCTTTTTGCATGCAGACTTAGCCACTCTTATCCATGCTTCTGTTATCTCAAGATCAGGCTACTGCACTGTACTCTACATTGGGCTACACCTTAAAACCATTTGGGGTATGTCTACACTACATTGTAAGCCCAGGGTTAGTAGAACTCAAGTTAGCAGACCCTGAGTTTGTTAACCTAGGGCTTGGGCATCTACACTCATTTGTAACCCCAGGTTAGGAACTGTTGAACCCTGGGTCCCAACCTGGAGTCCCAATCCTGGGTCCCATCTACACTGCATTATGGGATCCAAATCCAACCACCTATATCCCAGACTTCCTAGCACCCTCCTAAAATGTGGCCGCTATACTCCTTTGTTTGTGGTGCAGTGTGGGAATACTTGACTGTCCTGACGACAAAAGTGGTCCGTGATAATTTGAAATAGTTTTGGTGGACTCCGAGAGCACAAGTCCAGTGTGACTGTGTCTACCCAGCAAAGCAATAGGCTTGAATTCTGGTTCCCAGCTTAACTCAGACTCGGACCCTCCACCCCATGGGGTCTGGGAACACTGGATATGAGCCCTGGGTTAGTGCAGTTTGTGCATAGACAGAAGTGGGGTTAGGCTTGAGCCTGAATTCAAGCCCGCAGCTTATACTGCAGTGTAGACATATCCTTGGAGACTGAAGGTGGCTCATTTATTAAGTGAAGTATCTCATTGTGAGTGCATGAAACCACTGCTCTGGGATCTGCATTGGCTGGCTACGTGTTGGTCTCCAGGTGGAGTTTAAGGTACAGGTTGTGACCTCTAAGGCTCTAAATAGCCTGGAACTGACCCGTGTGAGAGATCACCCCTATCTCGGTGCCATACTGCCGCAGCTACAGTCTGCAGGGCACTTGAACTGGATCCCCCTCATTATATATGAGAGGGGGCGACTGGCCAGGCATTCAAACTGTGATGATCGCACTGTCAGCCTGTGAGAATCCTCTGCTTGAAAGGTTGGATTTTATCTAGGAACACTGATTCTACTGGCTTGATAATTGGGGAACTGTCTTGTTAAGAAAGACAAAGCAATAATTAATCAATTAGTGAACCAAGCAGCTATTTATACATGACAGCTCATAAAGCAGGTGAAGTGGACAGAGAAGAAAGTTTACAAGCTAGGGTGTAGAGTATGATGATATTTGGGTATTGTTGGAATTTGACAGTAGAGTCTCTATTTTCTTTGATATAATCTTGTTTGTTTACAAGGAATGTACAAGGTCCTGCTTCTCTGAATATAGGAGGAACCGGAAACAAAAGAATAGTTTCTTAGCTTACAGCCCCAAGCCTCTTTAGGCAACACCTGCCCCAGAAAATTCTCTCCCTCGCTTTTTCCAGGGTCATATATTGTGCTCACAGGTTGCTGCTTGGCTTCATTCCTTTTTTTTTTTTTTTTTTTGCCTCTGTGTCCCTTTTTCTGTTCTCTGTTCTTCCTTCCTTCCCACACGCTTTACCCAAAACAATACTCATCAAAAGCTACCGAGATCAAAACTCCTGGGTGGATTCACATACTCATTTTGTCTGACGTGGGAGGGTCTGTGAAGAACTTATCCTGTTAGTTATTGCTTTCACATCCCCCAACCTTCCTGACAATTTTTAATTCAACCCATAACAAGGTTTCACTGTGTTCATAGCAGAATACATTAAAATATCCATGAAAATGTTTGTTTTGATTAAATGTTTTATAAACAGAGACCAATCCAATTCTTATTTGCATGCAAATATTAACTGCCCAGACAGGCCAAAAAAGGCAGCCAGCAAAATAAAATAAAATGGAAAATTTCCATTGGAGGCTTCATCATTCCCACATTGCATATTCCCCTCTTCAAACCCCTGATGTTGTTTGGTGGCTGTGTATGTCTGAAGCACTGCCTGCCCTCTGCTCCACTATGTTGCCTACCCAAGAAGAGAATAATGAAAGGCTTTCTTGGGAAACTCACTCATCTTCTCTTCCTGCGGTATCACAGGTGGCCAGCATATCTCTATAGGAGCTGCTGTACTGCATTTCCCACTTGAGCAATGACCCTACTGCCTCCAGTGTGGTATTGGGAAATACAGTAAATCTCTTCCAATGTGATATATGCCATCATGTGCCAGCAATGCCCCTCTTCCATGTACATTGGCCAAACCGGACAGTCTCTGTGCAAAAGAATAAATGGAAACAAATCTGACATCAGGAATCATAACATTCAAAAACCAGTCGGAGAACACTTCAATCTCTCTGGTCACTCAATAACAGACCTAAAAGTGGCAATTCTTCAACAAAAAAACTTCAAAAACAGACTCCAATGTGAAACTGCAGAACTGGAATTGATTTGCAAACTGGACACCATCAGATTAGGCCTGGATAAAGACTGGGAATGGTTGGGTCATTACAAAACCTAAACCTAATTTCAACAATACTAATTTCCCCCTATTGTTACTCACACCTTCTTCTTTAGGTAGGGCTCAGTTTTTAAAAGTAAAGGGTTTTTGCTGCTGAATTTATGATCTTATTATGATGATTCTCTTGTAAACCCATAAACTATTCAGCATTTTCCTTTTTAAAAATATCTATTTACTTTAGGTACTTTTATGTCTGATATTACTGTAAAGATCACAAGTACTTAGATATTACTGTATTTATCCTCACAACAACCCTGTGAGGTAGGGAAGAGCTGTTACTCACATTTTGCAGGTGAGGAAGAGACTGGTTAGGGGACCTGCCTAAGGTCACACAGTAAATCTGTGGCAGAGCAGGGACTTGAACCTAGCTCTCCAAAGTGTTAAGCTAATGCTCTAACCATTGGACCATCCTTCCTCTCCAAGGTAATGTAGATGAATACATATGGTGAAAACTAAAAACAAATACATCACCAATATGACTGTGTAAAAGTTTGCCCCAATATGAAAATCACCACAAAACAAATAAGAAGGGTAATGTGATGATAAAAGCAAAGTAAAAAAGAAAGCAGGATATATTAATAATCAATCTACACTTGTGGCAAGGTTAAACTAACATTATCAGCATCCATAACGCACTCCCTGTCAGTACCCAGTCCAAGCCGGGAAAGCTAGTGATCGAAGCAGCGGACCAAATTTGGTGATGAGTCCTGGTCACGTGCCACCTGAAGCATGTTGCGCATACGCTAAGAAGACGACGACTAACATTCATAGACCCTGGTAATGGATCAGCTTTGGAGAAGAGGAGGGGAAAAAAAGCCAAGATTAAATAACATCCTCTGACCTACAAGTAAATAGTCTTATTTGTTGTCTCATGCTTTCCTATTAATCATCTAACTTTAAATCACTTTAAAGTTTCTGCAGAAAGAATGTCAATTTCAGAGAGCAGGGATTTAATCACTGAGATTTTCTCCAGAGTCTCTGGGCTGTTCAGCCAAATAAGAGTCTCAAAGAAGATAAACTGTTTGGCTTGATTGTTTTATGGCTGAAGAATTCATGCATTTAATTTGATCAAACATGTGGTAGATGTTTTTATACGTTGTAAATGTTGCTCATTTACAAATGCCATTTCCTCCTATTACTGAAAAACATGATGAGAGATGGGTAGTATCTTGCCCTTGTTCTGCACACAGAATTCCAATTTATGTGGGAGAAATTCTACACTGAGATCTAGGAATGGACATGGCCTACAATTTGTAACATAAGCTTTGCTCTGGAAATGGTTACAGGGTTGTAGACAAGGCAAGGAAAAGAAACTGCCACAGGACACTTAAGTTAATTAAAAAAAAGAGGAAGACACTGGATTAAGGGGCAGGTGTTTGTTTTAGGTGGGTTTTTTTAAGTGTAAATATCTCCAGTAATTCACACCCAAGAAACTGTCAATGTAGGGTTAAGCTTGCTGGCGTGTCGTGCTTCCAAATCCTCTTTTTAGCTTTCCACAATGTGACAAGTCACATCTAACAATCTGACTCTTAGAAAATCAGGATTTGAGCATTTAAGTTTTCCTTATCAGAAGGGTACCATGATACAGGGAAAAAACAAACATAAATAATATTTTACATTTTTTAGTGTCTCTTTCATTCTGAAGGAGCCAGCTTGATTTCAGTTATATTGTGGGAGATGGTATCCTTGTCACTCTTAAGGTTGCACCTGTTTTTATTCTAAACCCCCTGTTAGCCACCATGTAACTTTGACTTGGAAATATGTTTTGGCCTGAACTCTGCCTGATTTTCCATGAAGATAAAGGGATACGTTTCTTCGGAGTTTGGAGAAAATTCATAAAACAATTAGTTGAGTCACTGGTCATTGGAAAATTACCATATGAAATTTCGGCTTTTGCCCAACATGGAAGAGCAAAGGATTTTGGAAGCTAGATCTCAGAATTTCTGATTTTTTCAGCCATTTTGTGGTCACAGATCAAAAGTTCGTGTGTGTGCGTGTGCAAGTGGGGTATCTGAAGAACCTAGGTCTTTGTAGGATTCCAACAGGGAGACAGTAAGTCATTAGGTAAGATACATATGCATATAGACCTTTTGTTGTTTTAAAATCCTTTTTCTCTTATATTATGCTTTGTTCCTACTGTTCAGATTAAATAAACTTGGGTATGAGAAGGTTGTTTGGTCACTGTATTCACCATTGGTGGAAGAACCATAAGTATTGAACCCAGTTAGGCCAACTTGGGTAAGCATGGTCAATACACAGGGTACTGTAGCCCAGGGCCCAGTCTAAGAGTGGAAGAAGCATGTGATTCCATCCTATGCTTTATCAGAAGTGGTAAAGTCATAAGGACTGACATCTGAGGGAGATGCTCTGAAATCAGAAAAGGGACCAAACGGCAGCTAGTCCTGTAAGAATAACAGTAGGTTTCTTTAAAAAACTAAAAACTGCACAAGGCGAGGAGTGTCATTATCGGTTTTATAATGGCACACTTGTTGCAACCTTAACAAAGGAGATGCTCTTATGCAAATTTAAAAGATGTGCAACATTGGAGCTCCTCTCCTCTATACCATTGGCTCTGACTTCTTGTATGACACACTGGCTAAATGTGTGCTATTCTACCTCTGTCTAATGGCTAACCCACATGAAGGATGAGAGCATGCTTCTGCTTGCTCACTACTAGAGGCAATGATCCTGTAGATAGGGATTTCTCACCTGCTTGTAGTGACCTCAAAAGAGATCATGGATGGGGCAGATACCCTTGTGCTTCCCCCTCACCCCAGGGAGGGTATGAAATAAAATCAAAGGAGGGAACCCCTGGCCATTTTCACATTTGGGAGAGCTGTATTTTGCCTCCCTCATTTTGGGGCTACAGCCAGGTGCTAAAAAGAGATAGGAGCCTTACTCAGAAACACAGAGCCAGAGGCAGCATTTAGGTCAGCTAGCATGAGAGTGGGAATCTGGGACGGGAGATGCTTGGGGGTGTGTGTGTGTGTGTGTGTGTGTGTGTGTAGAGAAAGCAGGTATAATGGGGAGACAGAATTGGGAGGCACCTCCACCCAGCGTGCACACATACTTTTGATTTGTGACTACAAAATGGTTGAAAAAACTAGAAATTCTGAGACCCAGCTCCCCAAATCCTTTGCTCTTCTGCTGCCCTTTACCAGCTGGTGTGCTGTGACCACTGCTCATTGCACTCATTCTTGCCTTGTACAATCATCTCCATTGTTCCCCCGTAACAGCTCCCCAATACACACACTCCCTCCAGAGAAAGACAGATCACCTTTATCCACCCAGAAGTTCTTTGTCTTCTCCCCTTCTCTGTCTTGGTCCCTGCTGCCCAGAACCAGGTTGGTGAGCTATGCAGGAGGTCAAACCAGCCTGCTTGCGGCCAGTTGCACTCCGATTGTCTTGTAACAGTCCCCAAATGTTTGCTGAGGATGAATGATCTTGAGTCATTGTTTAGCCTTCCTGTTTGTTTATCAGCAGCTCTGTTGATTTAACCCAATATAGTTATACAATACATTTCCCAATATTCAAGCAAACATAGTCATATAGTGAATATCTCTATAACTAGGTCATGTACAGTATTCATCAGTTATTACAGAGCATTCCCCATTGCACGCTTTCATATTTGTAGGTTTAAATATCATTACCAATTAATATTTGTGCTAAAGCCTTAGAATAAATTTAATGACTATTTCTGAGATTGAGCAGCTCCCTCAAAGATTAAAAATAGCACATCTTTAAACACTTTGTGGAGTGTTTTTGTTCCGCACTCTTGACCTACTGAAATTACCTTACATCACAACATTCAACACATAAGTCGGTTTTTGCTGACTACCTCCACAGCGCGCAATTGTTGTTTCTACATCCATGCATAAAATATACATGCCTTGCTGATAAGCATTTTATAAATGGCAGATAAAATTAGCATAGATTATGACATTGTTTTATGGAACAGGGGGTTTTCAAGGGCAGAAACAGTCAAACGTTTAAGAGATTGCTGTTATTTGAACATAAGGCGTGATTCTCCGTCACTGAAGTTAACAGAAGAAAGGAAAAGCTGACTGGGTTTGAAAATTCTTAACAATAGCCAGCCAGCTGGTATGCTGTGACCACTACTCATTGCACTCATTCTTGCCTTGTACAATCATCTAATTCTTGCCTTGTGCTCCGCTCATCTATTTATTGTATCTATTGGTGGTCTCTTGTCTTGTACACACCTTGTGAGCTCTTTGAGACAGGGGCTGTCTTCACACAATCATAGAAGATTAGGGTTGGAAGAGACCTCAGGAGGTTATCTAGGCCAACCCCCTGCTCAAAGCAGGACCAATCCCCAACTAAATCATCCAAGCCAGGGCTTTGTCAAGCCAGGCCTTAAAAACCTCTAAGGATAGAGATTCGACCACCTCCTTACATAACCCATTCAAGTGCTTCACTATATGTGTGCATAGTGCCTTGTACTAATATAAATAATATTAATAATGGGAACCTGTCATGAATCTGCCCAAGGCGGCGCAGCCCCTTTCAGCTACCTGGGGAGTGCATGCATATGAGTCCAATGATTCCACTCTAACCACTGTCTTTCTAGTGGGACTGACATCACCTTCCGGCTGAGGGCCTCTTGATTGTCTCGTCCCCTCCCTGATTCCACCAAACAGTCTGTAGTCAGCAAAAGGGGTTAAATAAAAGAAAGGTAAAGAAAAACCCAGTAAGCAGCTCCCTCAAAGATGTGGGCCTCTCTTACTTCAGAAGGACCCTGGGAGTATCAATGTTCATGTAAGACGTTACTGGGCTCCAAATGCAAGACTCTGTTCTTTTCCGTTTCAAATCAAGGGTTCTTGCACCCTCCTTCTGTAAGGGCAGGGGCTGTGCCAGCTGTCAGTCTTCTCTCCAGGTCAGGAGATGCTCAGTAGTCTGTTTCCTTCCCAGGGCTGCCCCCATCTGAGTGGACTTCCCTCTTCTTAACTCCTCCTCCAGTCCTGGCATGATTTGCTTGTGAGGAAGGGCAGGGCCACTCCAGCCCAAAGCAGCTCCCATCCCTTCCACACTAATGCGGGATGTATGTACTCTGTCACAAGACCATATTCTATAACACTACCTATCTTCGCTGAATCCTTTCAGCAACCAAAGCAATGTTGCTGGGAATGTGTGTTACTTATACATAAATGTTCTTGCTGATTAGTAGTTTCCATCACTCTTACAAACGTACTGTGGATGGATTACTTGTAGAGAGTGAGTTGTCATTGACAGCTTCATTCCAAAACAATTGCAAACTAACTGTTGGAATATGGATGCTGTTTTTTTTCAGCTTCTGTCAGTGAGGCCAGTTCCACTTAGGGCTTGTCTACACTGGCAATTTACAGCGCTGCAACTTTCTCACTTGGGTATGAAAAAACACTCCCCTGAGCACAGCAAGTTTCAGCATTGTAAAGCACCAATGTAGACAATGCACCAGTGCTGGGAGCTCAGCACTGGTATCTACACCTGTTGAGGAGGTGGTTTTATTAGAGCTCTGCCACGACTACACAAGCCACGTTACCGCATTGCTGCAACACCGCTTTAACTTTGCCAGTGTAGACTAGCCCTTACTCTTTTTATTTAATAATCTGGAACCCCTCCATCCAGTCATTCATGTTTTAAATTGTCTTCATCTACCGACACAAGCATACATGTAAAAGAAAGATGATGTAAAAAAGCAAATCTACTGCTCCAGAACCAAAAAACTTCCTGAACAACTAGTTGAAAGGTTCCACCACAATTTTGTCAGCCCCAGGCAGCTACTCTCAGCCCCAGGTGGCCGACAGTGGGAGCCCCCTGGTCTTAGTCCTGAGTGGCTGACGGCGGAAAATTGCAGAGAAGTAATATTGGACTTTATTACCACAAATAATAAGGTCCATTATTACTTTTCCACAACTCAGTGGCAATTTTTTTTGACAACCATCCCATGATTCAAGTAGGGCCCTAGATATAACAAATTTTAGAGTGGCCAAATTCATATTTGTTTAGAAATTGATAATATTCATTCATTGGAATGCATCCTATGAAGTGAGCTGTAGCTCACGAAAGCTTATGCTCAAATAAATTGGTTAGTCTCTAAGGTGCCACAAGTATTCCTTTTCTTTTTGCGGATACAGACTAACACGGCTGCTACTCTGAAACCCATAAATAATAATATTATCAAGAAATAGCAACTATGAATACTTAAGAAAAAATTCCACTGTGAGTTGGTAAATATATTATTTGATGTTGGCCCACTAACCGTATTTCTTAAAAGATGTGTAGAAACCAAAATTGCGGTAATAAAAATAATTGTATTAAAATAACAATCAATGGGCCAGTGTTAAGGTTGTGTTGTGATTAAATATACATTTCTTAATTTTTGAGAACAAAATTTCCTCAGTATTTCAAGTATTTGATATCTAGTTAAGTGGACTGATTTTCACAGTTGCTGATCAGATCCTAAGGAAGTAAATGAGAAGTGTGAAAATTTGGCCATATACTTAAGGTGCCTAAATATGATTGTGAGTTGTGTAGTTTTAGGTACCCACATGTGGAGATTTTGTCCAAGGGATGTGAATATTGCAAATTAGATAAATATAGGATCAACTTTAGAATATATATATATATTCTTTTTTAGAGATTACTCTATTTTAATGTTGTTTTAGGCATGTGTTTTGTTGTTGCACCAGGATTTATCTGACAGGAATAGGTAGCAATTTTAGATTGGCTTAGTTGCAGGTAAATTAACTGTTAGTTTTTCTTTTTTCTTTTATCGTCTTCCCTCCTGGAACACAATTACACATACAAAAACTAATCCGTAGTGCTTTATAAATCTAGGACACATAATTCTTTAAACGAGAGCTCACTCTAGCATTTCCTTTTCTAATTGTCTTGTTAAAATAGAGATTTTTTTTTCAGATTTCCATATAATGTTTTACATATTCCAAACCTTTTTTCTTTTCCGTGAACTCTATAAATTGCTCAGTTCTTTGATTCTTTGAATAAAAGGAGATGAAAGGAAAAAATGGCGGTAAGTTTAGAGACGCTAATACTAAATTAAAAACTTTATTCACAAATTGGCATCTTAGCTGTAAATAGTTGCCACATGGTCAGAAGAGCAGCCTACCTGGCGTATACTTCACAGAACTGTAGTCCCAAATGGGAGCTGACATACTAGATAATATTTCACACTAGACCATTACATTTAGAACACAGAACTTTTGAGTGTCATTAATTTGAAGATAGAATGAATGGCCCTGATTCTCCACTTCCTTGCACCTTGTGTAGAGTTGACCCACATAATTAAGGGTCACTGGACATGCCTTTCCTAAAGCCAAGAAACTGACCAGTAAGCTCCCCCCGCCTTTGATTATTTCTGTGTATACATCCTTGTGTGGCATATAGGCTGAAAGCTTAACAAAGCATTCATTTTGTAGATTTAAGGACAGTGGGACTGAGCACCCATAATGCCTATTGACTTTATTTGGTATTGTTGATTATCAGCATTTCTGAAAAGAAATCCGTGGTGTTCTGTGGCAGAGTTTATTATACGCAGTATGAGTGCTGTGTCATTGTAAGTGTGGGATAGTCACGCTATTGTGGGGAACTTTCCTGGCTTCTGCACTACACCGGTGAAGTGGGCTAGTGAAAGGATCTCAGTCCTCGCTCCCACTTCCTTTACCCAGTGGCCTCCCTGCCTCTGAGGACTCCCCTTCCACTCTCCTATCTGGCAGAGTCCTCATAACCTCAACAAGGCTGGGCCCAGGATTCCTGGGGGGCTCGACCCCCAACCCTACTGTGGTCACCTAGGACAGAGGTTAGTGTGTCCCCACTCCGGGGTACTCTCTCTGCACTGGGCACTTCTCTGACCATTACAAACAAGTTAAAGCAAATGCAAGTAATTTAATCAACAATTAATTTTAAAAAGAATAAGGAAAAATGGGAAAGGTTAAAGGAAACACATCAACCTACTCTGTGGCAGGGAACATCACAAACAGTGTCTCTGGAATGTCAGGGCAGTTCACAGTTTGTTCCTTGTAAGTCCCAGGCCTTCTTCTCAGGCCCTGGCTGTGCTGCAGGGATGCTGTGGGTTGGACACTTGCTCTGGTGGTGCCCACACGCTCTCAGGCTCTAAGCGGTAGGACCCTTCTTCCCAGTGTCGCCCCCGCCCTATCGGGGTTACGATCCAAGTCTGGCCCGCAGAGCCTCTTGGCTGAGGCGTCTCCCTGTGCTGCTCAGGGTCCCCCTCGGTCTCCTCAGCTGCTCACCGCACCCAGCTCCGGACTGCTCCAGCCCCAGCTCCACCACTCTGTCTCAGCATGGCTGCTGCTGCTCTGCCTCCAGGTCCCTGGGCTGCTTCTTTGGCCCCTCTGGCTCTGGTTGCTACAGCTCTGCTCCCAGGACAGGTCTGCTCTGCAGGCTGCTTCTGTGACTCTGCTCCCAGCCCTGACCTGCTTCGTGGGCTGCTTTTCTGGCCCCTCTGGCTCTGATTGCTGCACCTTTCTTCCCAGGGCAAGTCTGCTCTCTCTGGGCTATGCCTCTGGCTTTGGGGCTGCAGCTCTGCTCCCAGGACAGGGTCTGCTCTCTCTGGGCTGCTTTTCTGGTCCCTCTGGATCTGGCACAGCTCTGCTCCCCAGCTCAGCTTGGGCCCCTGCTTTCTCCTTAGCTTGGCCCCACGCTGTCTGACCCAAGCAATTCCAGCTCACACAGAGGACGGGACCTCCCTGGCCTCCTGACTCCCTGATTAGCCTGCTCGCTCTGTCATTCAGGCTGACCTGGAGCATTGGCCTCTCCCCATTGTTCCTGGGGACTATCAGTCTCAGGGTCCTGATTTCCCATAGACCCTTCCCCTTTTAGTACTGGGAGCTAGCCAACCAAAACACCCCCACTGAATGTTAGTAAGGGGACAACAGTCCCCTTACACTATATTTATACCATACTGTGTCAAAAATATATTGAATCTTTAGAAGTAGGACTGTTGGGCAGTGCTAGAACAACTCTATCTCAAGTGGAATTATCTTTAACCAGGGCCTGATCCAGCACCATTGATGTCAATGAATATTAGCTCAGGCCCTCAGAGCAGCTGTGAAACCAAAACAGAAAATATTTAGTTACTTTACATGTTTTAAAAATTACCTTTATAATATTCTAATTCGGGTACCCATGAGAACTCAACCAATAAAAAGTGATGAGAGCATTTCCTCATTCTAGTTGGAAAACAATGTAGTACCATATACTCCCCACTCTCTTTTATTAGACTTGTGTAAAAATTTTTTTAAAAAAATCCTCACACGAGAACCCCAGCTTTTTGTGTATTGTTTAAATAATGTTGTGTTCCATTTGTCAAAATGTCCAGAATTTGAGTAAATCAAACAATTTTTCTTTATCACCTCCCTCGAAGAAAACCCAGCCCTTGTATTTTTCCCAAAAGTAGAACGTCTTTGAATTAATATGCAATGTGCAATGCTAAATGATGTTCCGCTGAATCCCTGTGCTGAGCCCTGTAAGTAGAGGGAGAGTCAAAAAGTTTTATAAAAAACAAATATGGACATCTTGCAAATCTTAATGAGGTACTTTGGAGAGTATAATGGAAGTTGGCCAAGTATCAGGGGAATTTTAGTCAAAAATATGACAGGTTCTAAAAAGGGCTTAGGGTATAAAATGCTGAATAATTTTGTCCTGGTGCACAAATAATATTGTACCCACTTGAATTGTTTTTATTTATATAAAAGTTTCCCCAGCCAAATGAAATATAAGACAATTTAGTCTAAAACTTGCAAGATTTTGTTGGTTTAAGATAGCAATTCCCTTGTCTTTTTAAGAATTTAGAGCAGCACAGACCTCAGCAAAGAAAAGTACCAGTTAACTCCAGGCAGAAACATACTGAGTAGACAGAACACTTACAACTGACATGCAACCTAGAGATAGTCAAGGAGACAAGATCTTGTAAAATCAAAATCAGAGCCACAATTCTACAAACACTTGTGCGTTTGACTGTAAGCACGAAAGTAGTCTCATTGACGTCAAAGGGACAGCTTATATGTGGAAGCGTTTGCAGGGCTGGGGCACGAAAGATCTGTAAATTATATAAAAATGCTATTATAATACAACCAGTCTATGTGCTGTTTGCTAAATGCATATATGTGGTCATGATGTTTAATCAAACCATATGTGTAGACAATTAGCAGGGTGCACCTCCTCATTTGTGCATCAGTCTTTTCATCTTGATATGTGATGATGGTATGGATCAGGGAACAGAAATGGAACTAAGGTCATTAATGAAGTCTTCACTCCACAGTGGTCCAGCTTCTTTGTGTGGCTTATCTCAGTGACTTGAGTTACGGGAAAGGGTTGAATTTCATCAGAGTGAAATGGCAGTTGATCAAGATTAAGTGTTCCTCTTAGTTCAAATAATTAGTAAACAATAGTGTCACTATTAACAGACAATCTTATGGGCTTTTCATCATAAAGGAGAATGGTGGTGTGCTGACAAAAATCATTAATTACCTTAAGTGGGTGTTCAGACATTTGTCTTTAATGGTCTCTTCCCTGAGAGCCCACTTCTTTTGCTTCCTTGAGTGCATGAAACAAATTTCACTCTGCCATATATATTCACAAGCCATATATATTTTATAGGCAATAGAACAATCAGACTTTTTCTGAATTTGGCTTCTGATGTGTTATTTTGATTTTGGGGCCAATAGACTGTGTCCATGATTATTAAAACAATTATTAATCTAGATGAAACTTCATTTTTAATGGAAAAATCTGCAGGTCATGAAAACTATACAGAGAGGGCACATTTGTGCTGGCCACACTTGAAGGCGCTCTCTACCCACCTTCTTGTTTTTTCTCTAGACTTTCCTAGTGCTTTTATATATATTTATAGGTATTGGTATAGATATTCAACACTTTGGGAGTATTTTTTTATCTGATATAGGTTTTATACTGAAGAATAAATAAAACAAACTAATCTAACTCAACAGACTTTCCTTTTGTGTGGGAGCAGTGGGCCTGTATCCATACCAACTTTTGTGTGGGAGCAGTGGGCCTGTATCCATACCAACATCATCATCTGGTCCATCAGTTGGGGGAAAAAGGTATTCGAGGATACTCAGGCACAGTGGCATTGAGCAATTGCAGGATGCACTTCAGAAAATCATTGTTTTAGAGGAGTAAAAATCTTAAAAGTGTTTGAACCACTTCCAAGATAAGGTCGTCACCTGTTTTTCCCTAAGTGCATTGTGGGTGGGTGAAATCCTGGCCCGAGTGACTTCACGGGGACCAGGATTTTATTCTGTGTCTGAACTGAATTGTCTAATCTGGAATATAAATTGCTTAGATCAGAGAAAGTGTCTTCATGTGTTCTGTGCAATGCTGCTCACTCTGCTCATACTCAGTAAATTACATTCAGATCACAAGTTAGGGAGAGGAAAGGACAGTAAATGTAACTTCTACTATGCTGATCACCAGCAAGTTAATTCAGGAGAATAAAACTATTAAAATAAAAAAAGATGGGGAGAGAGAGGATTCTCCAGCAGAGAAGTATCAGAATTCTGGAGTCCCCAGTGAGATATACACAAGCCTCCTTTGAATTTGCTTTTACAATGTAACGTGCAATCATATATATTTTTCATACTTCAGATTGCATTGCAGAAGTTTTACACACCTCTGAGATTAAGTCCTTTTTCATTTCAATGTGGTGTTCCTTGCTACTGATGATTCCTAGCTCCTATTCAATTCAAAATTTCCAAAGTGATTAATACTAAAAAATCCTAAACCCTAGTATATTGTGAGAGTTAATAACAAAACTTGCTGCTAACATGGAATAGAAGAAACCACATAATTATTTACTAGGCATTGATGATGTGTTTGGCACTATACTAGACACAACCAAAACTATTTTTGCTCCAGAGAGACTGCAATCTAAGACCCCAGTCCTGCAAATAAGTACTCAGATACTTAGTCTATATGAGTTCAATAGTATTCACATGCATAAAGTTAAGCACATGTGTATGTGTTTGTAGGGCTGTGGTCTGAAAGACAGGCACAGAAAAAACAACATGCACTGGGAAAACAGAGGTGCTGTTAACTACATTTTTTCCCCCTCTCTTTCTGTCTCTCTTCCCTGGGTCAATCAAATGTGTTTGATTCACACAGGTAAATATTTGTGGGTTTAAAGGGAAAAATTGTCTTTGCAGTAGCATTTCATTGGAGAGTGAAGGCCTGGCACACACTGGATTTGGAGGTTGTCCAGTGAAGTGTGTAGTATGGACAAAGAAACAAATGTGGGAATATGAAAATAAATCTAAAGAGATCATAAAATTGGGATTATTGGCAGAACAAAGAGAGTGATTAAAAAGCAAGAAAGATTATGCTCATTGGATGATTAGCTAATCAACAGATGCAGGAGATAATTTGGGCAACTCTGTTTTAGATAGGATGAAAGCACTGAACTTTTTGTACATTTTGGTTAGATTTGATTACTACCCAAGTGTCCAGGGAAAAGTCAAAGATGGCCCTTGCGTTGCAGACGCAAATAAAGGAAGGATGGTGGGAGTGTATTCAGCAACGAAGAAGGAGGAAAAAGGAGGTGGTTAGTGGGGTGGGAGAAAGGGCCCTCATTTTTATTATGTTGAATATGACCTGCCGATAAGACTTCTAGGACATTTT
The DNA here is from genome assembly GCF_965140295.1 of Lepidochelys olivacea. Lineage (NCBI taxonomy): Eukaryota > Metazoa > Chordata > Testudines > Cheloniidae > Lepidochelys > Lepidochelys olivacea. Next base: position 198,737,009 of record NC_140413.1, on the reverse strand, counting down.
TTTTAAAAGATAGACAGCTATGTGGGGTGGACAGAGGGAGACTGTTTACATCTGGAGATAGGATGAAATATAAAGGAACTCAATAGCCTTAGTTTGAGGAGTATGCCCTTTATAAACATTTGTATTGTTTGTTTATATTGGAAGTGACATGAGTTTACTCTCTTCATACAAGTGATGGCTTTTGTGAAATAGGTATTGATGGATATTGATTACTCGGTGTACAACACATTACTTAGTTGGTGTGGGCTGGAAGAATGAGGAATTAAAATGTAAAAATACCGAGCAACTGACCATGAACATTCATAAATGCAGTTTTCAAAGTAGCAAGATGAAAAGTGAAGCTTGTCCATGATACATTCACAGTCAGTAATTAGACAGTGACATTGGCAGCATTGTGCTTGTATTCAGCTAAGGATGAGCTGTTCTTGAACAACCACTACATCAGTTTTCTCTGGAAAACTGGAGGTTTAATCCATTCGGAGTTTTGGAATAAAATGGATTGGAAAAAATCCTGCCCTTTACCTGAGGGAAATGCGCAAGGGTGGGATGGAATAGCAGGGCAGCATGTTTGAGTGTGAGATACTGCATACACGGTTGGGTGTTGTTTGCAGCTCCTTTTATGAGGAGAAGTTGTCTGTAGCAGCGTAAGTACTACCTGACATGTGGCCGTAGAGTCCCCTAAACTCCCAGACCCTGCTAGTTTAGGGATTTGATATGTGAGGCAGCACATTGGCCTAGGCCATTTCATGGCACATTTTAGAACTCTATGAAAGATTCTTCCCTACTGTTTCCATGGGATGGGAAATGCTTCCTACTGCCTCTCCCCGCATCATCCTCTTGTGCACTGGTATAGAGGGGTGAAGGATGAATTCCAAATATTTTTAAGTCAAGACATTAATATTTTGTACTTTTCTTTTGCCATTAAAATAATCTCCCGAAGTTTTTTCATTGCATTTGAAAATATATACCTCGTGTTCATTAGGAACATAGTTTTGAAAAGATCACTCTAGTGTTTTACTACTTGCATTTATTTGATGTGAAACATCAGTAACTTAGACCTCATTATTTTTAATTGGGGGGTGGGGGTTACAATATGTTGCCCAGCTAATATTAAACAAATGGTAAAGGCTAATTGACTTACTTAGTTCAACTTATCTGAATGCTGTCGATAAAATCTGATAGCATTTTATTAAATCTGACAGCAAGGTAGGATCTGTAGAGTGTTTCATTGTTTCTTTTACATTTTTGGTAACTGTCTGGGGTACTTATAGATAAACTGCCAAACTAAGTCTGAATAAGAAAGACCTAAATATCCAGTGTATTATGTCTATTTGCATTGAGCAATAAACTGTAATTAGCATTCAAGTTTTAATGATACTGTATTTGTGAAGCTGATAAGACCTCTAAGACTGTGGTTGCAAGAAACTTCAATTGTTTACTATATGCAAATCCATCCACTTAGCTTTAATTAGAGGTTGAAACCTGGAGCAATTATCAGTAATTGCTTTAGTATTAATGAGCTTGTCAGAACTGTCCATCATAGTGTTTTAAGTGATTGAGAAGTATAATATTCAGTCCCAGTTGGTTAATTGTTCAAAGAACTTCCTTGAGACCATCTGTGTTATATAGTACGTCATACATTGAATGCCACCAATTGAAAAGATTGAAGGCCATATAAATTTTGAAAGCGATTGTATGTTGGTTTGAGAATTTATGCAATTTATTTTAAAAAAAGAGGTGCATTCAAAGTAAATGTTTAAAACTTATGTTTAGAGGAACAGCTATAACATTGCAGTTTGTATTGTGGTTTCTTGACATCTAAATAATGCAATTTTCAATAACCGTCAGCTGTCTTACAAATCCCCTGATGTAATTGGTTGAAGTTTCTGGTGATATAAAGGTATCGGGATATTCTAATTCATACTCAGGCTTTAAATCAGAAAGCTAGAGATGAAAGAAAAAATGGCATTCAAACTGTAACCTCTCAAGAACTGAATATTCACACTGGTTTTAAAGTAAACATTAGCATATAGTTATTTTTCTTTTTAGTGTCTTTTTGGGAGGTGAGGGGAGTGACACTTTTGTGTAGAAATAAAAAGTTTCCACAGCAGATCTAAAGAGGGGGAAAATATACGAAAATGCCAGTTTAAGTTAATACTTCCAGTAAATGGTATTAAGGTGGTTGTCTTCTTTCATACCTTTCTTACTGCTTCCTTATGACGGAACATCTTCCTTCAAAACATTTTATGGTGTTAGAGTGCAGATTTTATATCTGAATTTGGTTATTGTGTTTTGATGTAGAGTAAGTTTTATTTTGGAGCTTCCTTGTTCTGTAGCATATAATGCAGAAATGTTTATTAAGCTCTGTACAGTAGTTTGCTGTCTGGAATTCTTATCATCTCTGAACATTCCTTAAGATGTATGTATCATAGGAGGTTTTCTTAGCAAATTCAATGGAAATAAAATGCAATTTAAACTACCAGCCATAGTGGGTGACGTACGATTCAAAGAACTGCATATGCACATGTTTATGTTAAGGTACTAGCAGTTCCAAATATTAATTTTTCCCCAAAGGATGCTAGACTTGAAACATTTACATAAAGTGTCAACCTTTTAAAAGAAATACTGATGTACAGAATCACATTTGAATGTGTGTGGGTATATCGAATCTACATGGCAGGATCTGTAGCATGTCAGCGCTAGAAACCTTGCCCCTGCACTGATCGCATGTCTGACTGTTATTATTACTAATTGTGTATAATGCTTTAGTGCGTAATGGAAAACAAAAATAGGACCCATTGTGCTAGACACTTTGCAATACAGAGTAGTAGACAGTCCCTGCTCTGAAGACAGTCTGCTTCAGGATAAAGAAAAGCAGGACTTGTGGCACCTTAGAGACGAACAAATTTATTTGAGCATAAGCTTTCGTGAGCTACAGCTCACTTCATCGGATGCATCCGATGAAGTAAGCTGTAGCTCACAAAAGCTTATGCTCAAATAAATTTGTTCGTCTCTAAGGTGCCACAAGTCCTGCTTTTCTTTTTGCCGATACAGACTAACACGGCTGCTACTCTGAAACCTGCTTCAGGATGTCCCTCACTACTTTCCATTTAAACCATTACAGTGAGGTCAGAATTTCATCCTGAAATGTCTTGTTCCTTATCAGGAGAACAGTTAAATAATGTTAAAAGGTGTAAGTAACACTACATGTTTCTAGATCACTTTCCTTGACAGAGAAATATTAGAGTATTAAATCAGGGGGGGAAATCTAAGGTTTTGTTTGGGACTCAACCTATACATGGTTTAGGTGAAGCAGAACTGTGAACTAGATGTCCACAATATGTTTTAAATGTATTTACCTAGGAAAGCACAGTTTATATGTAGAACCTGGTTTTTGTTACGATTCCAGGTGTGCTGACTGAAGCATTAGATGGTCACCCAGTGAATCAGTAGTCTGCCTCACATAAGGTTGCCAACTTTCTGATTGCAGAAAACTGAACACTCTTGCCCTGCCCCTGCCCTTCCCCTTCTCCGAGGCCATGCCCCCTGCTCACTCCATCCCCCCTCCCACCTTTGCTCGCTCTCCCACCCTCGCTCACTCACTCATTTTCATGGGTTCTGGGATGGGGCCGGGGATGAAGGGTTTTGGGTGCCAGAGGAAGCTACGGGCTGGGGGGTGGGGCCTAGAGGTTCAGAGTGTGAGAGGGGGTTCTGGGTTATGGTGTGGGGGAGGGGGTGAGGGCTCCAGCTGGGGGTGTGAGTTCTGGGGTGGGGCCGGGTAAAAGGGGTTTGGGGTGCAGTAGGGGGCTCTGGGCTAGGGTGTGGGGTTGAGCAGTTCGGAAAGTGGGCGGGGGGGGGGCTCCGGGCTCGGGTAGCGGATTGCGGTGTGTGAGGGAGTACAGGCTCAGGACTGGGGGTACAGGCTCTGGGGTGGGGCAGGGGATGAGGGGTTTGAGGTGCAGGAGGGGGCTCCAGGCTGGGGCCAAAGGGTTTGGAGTGTGGGAGGGGGTTCTGGCCTGGGGCAGGGGGTTGGGGTGTGGGAGGGGATGAAGGGTTTGGGGTGCAGGAGGGGGCTCTGGGCTGGGGAGTGTGGCTGAGCAGTTCAGAATGTGGGAGGGGGTTCTGGACTTAGGCAAGGGATTGAGGTGTGTGAGGGAGTACAGGCTCTGGGCTGGGGGAGCAGGCTCTGGGGTGGGGCCAGGGATGAGGAATTTGGGGTACAGGAGGGGGCTCCAGACTGGGGCCAAATGGCTTGGAGTGTGGGAGGGGGCTCAGGGCTGGGGCAGGGGGTTTGGTTGTGGGAGGGGTGTGGGCTCTGGGAGGGAGTTTGAATGCAGGGGGGGCTCTGAGCTGTGGCAGGGGGTTGGGCCATGGGAGGGGGTTCAGGGTCTGGGCTTGAGGAGGGAATTGGGGCGGGGGTCCAGTGCTGGGACAGAGGGGTGTGGAGCAGGAGGGGATTCAGGGTGCAGGCTCTGGGCTGTGCTTACCTCAGGCTCCCGGAAGTGGCTGACATGTCCCTCTGGCTCCTAGGCGCAGGGGCGGCTAAGACCAGGGGGCTCTGTGCACTGCCCCCATCCGCAGGTGCTGCCCCCGCAGCTCCCATTGGCCGCAGTTTCCAGCCAATAGGAGCTGCGGAGCTGGCGCTTGGGGCAATGCCTGCGCCATGGGCAGGGGTAGAGTGCGGAGCCCCCTTGGCTGCACCTGCGCGTAGCAGCTGGAGGGATATGCCACCTGCTTCCGGGAGCCACACAGAGCTGGCCTCTGCGGCCAACCAGACTTTGTGGAGACAGCAGGGTCCCTTTTCGACCAGGCGTTCCAGTTGAAAAATGGACACCTGGCAACCCAAACCTTACACTAGAACTAAGGTCAGACAAGGTTACACAGTGAATCAATTGTCTCTTACATTAGACCTAAGAAGTATCTAGCACACTGTAAATGTTATAAAATAATATTTAATAATAACAACAACCCAGAATTAACTTGGAATCTGGTGATTTGATTTAACCAGTAAAGTGCACAGATTCCAATAAAAGGTCAGTAAAAGAAGTACTGCATTTAACTTAGTCATCTTAATGAGATTCATTTGAGCTGTACATTGCCTGTTTATTATTAAATAGTGAAAATGAGATACATTCTTCTCTCTTTGCCCTCTGGCGCAAGAGGAAATTCAAAGATTGCTCCATATGCTAGTTTCTTATTGATATTACATCCATAATTCACTTTAGAATAATATACATTTTTTTCTGTACCTAAATTACTTATGGCATTCATTCTCCATATATATTACTCTTCCATATTTTTCAGCAAAGAAACCATTTTTATCTCATATGTATTCCACAGTACTAACACACTCTATAGTCTGCAGTTACTAAAGGACAAAAACTCAAAACAAAACAACAAATAACACCTACAACAAGGACATTTCCCTTTAAAAGTGCTAGTAATCTTTTGGAATATTTTTGGCATGCAGTACGTTGAACATTTATTAACGTATACATTTTTTATACAGTGGAACTTTTGGTATTACATATTTAACATTTGTTACCTTTATTTATAACTCTGATTATGCTCATAAAAACAAAAGATCCATAATTTGCCAGTGAATCAAGAACATGTTAAATTATATTTACTCATTCAGTCAAGTGTGTGTTTTTCCTCTTACCCTGGAGGTATTATTTCCTGTTTATGTTCCATTACTTTTTTATATTTGTAGCCATTCAACAACAACAGCTTTGTTTAAAATTTCACAAACATGGCAGATTTTAAATTTTTAAAAGCTTTCCTGTAGTAGCATCTTGAGTTAGTGTGCTGATTGAAGCAATGCACTTTGAGGCTATCTGAAACACTCCACCTTTGCTTGTGTTTTTGAAGTTTGTGTTTCTGTGAACTGGGGGAAAGAATATAGTAAACTGAAAACAAAGCTGTCTTTCTAGAAAGAAAAGATTTTGCTCACTCTCAGATCAAAAGTAAACTATGTGAAATGGTAACGAAGTTGAACATACTAAAGAAGGTATAGATTAACTCTTGGGATTACCTATGTCGTGGTCTGCTTTGTGCTAGTCAGGTGATACATTTCTAAATTCCACTTTAAACAATACAAGATCATTGTAATTAATTCCCTGACATCCCATCTCCACCATGGAGCAATCACTTTGAGCCACAAATTTGTTATTTATTGAAGCGAGAGAGGTGGGACTTTGTGGCTACTTTAGTGATGCTTTGACCTTTTCTTAGCAAAAATGCACGTTGGTCCTTACGGTTCCTTTTTAAAAGTTTCAAATAGGTAGGATAATAAGTGAAAAGGGAATGTATTAGTGCTATTGAATGTATTGACAACTTTGCAGTCACTATATCTGCCATATAAACATAAGGGGGTGGTGTCTGCCATATAAACTATTAAGGAGCAAATGGTATGCAACAGTCAAGTTAATTTGTTACCCCAAATTTGTCAGTCTGAATGCTTCTCCGTGTGTGGCCAGAGGGTTAATGGTGTCCCAGCTATGATTCTCACACATACAGAAAGTGAAAATTATGCTTTAAGATTTTTTTTTTTTTGCTCCAGTTAACTCTCACTCAATTATTCCTTCACCATGGGTTGGGGAATAAAGGGCAGATGCAGCTGGGCCAATTAGTGGAGTTGTTCTTTCAGGGGGGAGAAGGATTAAGGAAAGCCACTATGAGGCAACCTATGCAAGGTCAAAGATTTTGTTCCCCATGGGCACTGAGTCACCACAGTGCATGGAAGCTGTATCTCTTTCCTCATTTGCAGAGCCTCTGTCTGGGACCACTGCTCATAGGATTTTCCCTGCCCAACAGACAAAAGATTAATAGACTGTATTACATTAGTCTTCTATCACATTTAGTGTTTTCAAAAACAAAACAGTTCGGTAAGGTTTTTTTGTTTTTGTTTTTCACTATTTTTCAAAGGCCACCAGCATTTTTAAATTACTCTAATCCTTAGGACAATCTCTTGTATTAAAGTATTTTAACCTGTTAGTCAAATTCCAGGTTTAAGGAGGGCTGTAATGAATTTTTGAGGTCAAACATGTTTTGTCTAATAATCAGACATAACTGATCACTTCTTTTTACTACCTGAGTATTGTTGATTACCAAGAAAATCTGCCTTTTGCATGTTTCAAAATGACTCAGACAAACTAAGGAGCTTATTGGTCACTCTTCCAATGTTTAGCGTCTACTAAGCTAGCAAGCGAGCTTGATTTCTTTGGAGATTACAGGAAAAGTATTTTATAGTTTATTTATTAAAGGTATCAAATCTAAAACTTCTTCTCTGCTTTGAAGAATATGATAGATTTTCCGTAAACTCTTTTTCTGGTGCTGGATTGATATGCACTTTTTCCGTTCCCTTGAGTCTTGAAATCTGTAATTATCTGAACAGGGCAGAAAAATGTATATCCTGTGGTCTTGTAAACTGTCTATTGGATAGCTGTAGTTTTTCATATGGCTACTTTGGATGTGATAGAGGAGAAGATGGCCTGTCCAAATGTCCATATGATCTCATAGATTCCTTGTTCTTCAGAAAACAGAAAGCTGAAGCTCATACTCGTAGTTTCAGATTTGTATACTATGAAATTGAAATCAAGAAGACAGAATCCTGGAAAAAATCTCACTGGCTGATAGGTTTCTGACAAAAACTGGGTTCTAATAAGCTATTTCCTCAACTCTTTACACTGCTGATGTTTAGAAATCTAACAAAAACAAATTCCTTACAGAAAATTGTTCTTAACGTTAGTTGATCTACTATTTCCTTGGAAGTCTGGACTGTAGTTGAATTTCTATTTATGAACGGACATAACTAAGAAATTTCCAGTCCATAGTGTTTGGATATTTAGTTCAAATAATTGCACTAAAATTCTGCCAACAGTTTTCACAATAAAATATGTAAATATACTGTGTAGTAGACAATTCCTATTGAGAAAACCAAGTGCATATTAGGTAACATTCCTGGTGAGGAGATGTAAAGCCTTTGTAGGACTTTCTATGGAATTAATCTCCCGGAAAGAAGCTAGATCAAAACTTTTATCATTTGAATCATAGTAGGCGTTTTCTCTATTTTCTAGAACTAAGGAATTTTAATGTGACCCTGCCCCTGCCTCACTGTTTCTGTTTCCTTTTCCCAGTCATGGATCGTCAATATCCTTGATTTAGTAAACATCCCAATCATATATTGATATATTTTTAGCCATTCAAAGGATCTAAGGTTTAAAATTCATAGAGGTCATGGAAAGGTTTCCATGGAGAAAGTCCACACAAAAAAATTATAGTTTTATAACTACAGCAATAAAAGCTCAAAAATATTTGTTGTTTAATTAGTTTTTGTTTTAAGTTTACAATGAGAATATTTTATGGGACAAAGGCAGTCTTACTGGGGTTCACTCTTGGTCATTTGAAACAATTAATGTCTGAATAGAAGCCATTAAATTGGTAGTGACATCTGGATCATGCAAAGTAAAGCAGATCAACTTCATATTTTAATAGATTTTAGTACAAATTATAATAGTATTATATAAACTGAGATTGTGGGTGCATAGTTTTAGGGAAGGCTCTGTTCTAAAACTGGCTTCAGAGTAACAGCCGTGTTAGTCTGTATTCGCAAAAAGAAAAGGAGTACTTGTGGCACCTTAGAGACTAACCAATTTATTTGAGCATAAGCTTTCGTGAGTTACAGCTCACTTCATCGGATGCATTCAGTGGAAAATACAGTGGGGAGATTTATATACATAGAGAACATGAAACATACACACTGTAACCAGAGTGATCACTTAAGGTGAGCTATTACCAGCAGGAGAGCAGGGGAAACCTTTTGTAGTGATAATCAAGGTGGGCTATTTCCAGCAGTTGACAAGAACGTCTGAGGAACGGTCGTGGGGGGGGGGGGGGAATAAACATGGGGAAATAGTTGTACTTTGTGTAATGACCCATCCACTCCCAGTCTCTATTCAAGCCTAAATTAATTGTATCCAGTTTGCAAATTAATTCCAATTCAGCAGTCTCTCATTGGAGTCTGTTTTTGAAGTTTTTTTGTTGAAGAATTGCCACTTTTAGGTCTGTAATCGAGTGACCAGAGAGATTGAAGTGTTCTCCAACTGGTGTTTTTGAATGTTATAATTCTTGACATCTGATTTGTGTCCATTTATTTTTTTACGTAGAGACTGTCCAGTTTGACCAATGTACATGGCAGAGGGGCATTGCTGGCACATCATGGCATATATCACATTGGTAGATGTGCAGGTGAACGAGCCTCTGATAGTGTGGCTGATGTTATTAGGCCCTATGATGGTGTCCCCTGAATAGATATGTGGGCACAGTTGGCAAGGGGCTTTGTTGCAAGGATAGGTTCCTGGGTTAGTGGTTCTGTTGTGTGGTGTGTGGTTGCTGGTGAGTATTTGCTTCAGGTTGGGGGCCTGTCTGTAAGCAAGGACTGGCCTGTCTCCCAAGATCTATGAGAGTGATGGGTCATCGTTCAGGACAGGTTGTAGATCCTTGATGAGGCGTTGGAGAGATTTTGGTTGGGGGCTGAAGGTGTTGGCTAGTGGCGTTCTGTTATTTTCTTTGTTGGGCCTGTCCTGTAGTAGGTGACTTCTGGGTACTCTTCTGGCTCTGTCAATCTGTTTCTTTACTTCAGCAGGTGGGTATTGTAGTTGTAAGAATGCTTGATAGAGATCATGTAGGTGTTTGTCTCTGTCTGAGGGGTTGGAGGAAATGCGGTTGTATTGTAGAGCTTGGCTGTAGACAATGGATCGTGTGGTGAGGTCTGGATGAAAGCCGGAGGCATGTAGGTAGGAATAGTGATCAGTAGGTTTCCGGTATAGGGTGGTGTTTATGTGACCGTCGCTTATTAGCACCGTGGTGTCCAGGAAGTGGATCTCTTGTGTGGACTGGTCCAGGCTGAGGTTGATGGTGGGATGGAAATTGTTGAAATCGTGGTGGAATTCCTCAAAGGCTTCTTTTCCATGTGTCCAGATGATGAAGATGTCATCAATGTAGCGCAAGTAGAGTAGGGGCATTAGGGGACGAGAGCTAAGGAAGCGTTGTTCTAAATCAGCTATAAAAATGTTGGCATACTGTGGGGCCATGCGGGTACCCATAGCAGTGCCGCTGATTTGAAGGTATACATTGTCCCCAAATGTGAAATAGTTATGGGTGAGGACAAAGTTCAGCCACCAGGTTTGCCGTGACGTTATCGGGGATACTGTTCCTGACGGCTTGTAGTCCATCTTTGTGTGGAATGTTGGTGTAGAGGGCTTCTCCATCCATAGTGGCCAGGATGGTGTTTTCAGGAAGATCACCGATGGATTGTAGTTTCCTCAAGAAGTCAGTGGTGTCTCGAAGATAGCTGGGAGTGCTGGTAGCGTAGGGCCTGAGGAGGGAGTCTACATAGCTGTCAGGGTGCCAATGCCTGAGATGATGGGGCACCCAGGATTTCCAGGTTTATGGATCTTGGGTAGCAGATAGAATACCCCTGGTCAGGGTTCCAGGGGTGTGTCTGTGCAGATTTGTTCTTGTGCTTTATCAGGTAGTTTCTTGCGCAAATGCTGTAGTTTCTTTTGGTAACCCTCAGTGGGATCAGAGGGTAATGGCTTGTAGAAAGTGATGTTGGAGAGCTGCATAGCAGCCTCTTGTTCGTATTCCGACCTATTCATGATGACGACAGCACCTCCTTTGTCAGCCTTTTTCATTATGATGTCAGAGTTATTTCTGAGGCTGTGGATGGCATTGTGTTCTGCATGGCTGAGGTTGTGGGGCAAGTGATGCTGCTTTTCCACAATTTCAGCCTGTGCACTTCGGCGGAAGCACTCTATGTAGAAGTCCAGTCTGTTGTTTCGACCTTCAGGAGGAGTCCACCCAGAATCCTTCTTTTTGTAGTCTTGGTAGAAAGGTCTCTGTGGATTATTATGTTGTTCAGAGGTGTGTTGGAAATATTCCTTGAGTCGGAGATGTCAAAAATAGGATTCTAGGTCACCACAGAACTGTATCGTGTTCGTGGGGGCGGAGGGCAGAAGGAGAGGCCTTGAGATAGGTCAGATTCTTCTGCTGGGCTAAGGGTATAGTTGGATAGATTAACAATATTGATGGGTGGGTTAAGGGAACCACTGTTGTGGCCCCTTGTAGCATGTAGTAGTTTAGATAGTTTAGTGTCCTTTTTCTTTTATAGAGAAGCAAAGTGTGTGTTGTAAATGGCTTGTCTAGTTTTTGTAAAGTCCAGCCATGAGGAAGTTTGTGTGGAAGGTTGGTCTTTTATGAGAACTTGGTGTGGTTGGAAGAAAAGTGAATGAATTGTATACTCTTATTCTTCAGAAAGATAAATTTACTAGGGCTGTTGATTAATCGCAGTTAACTTGCACGATTAACTAAAAACATTAATTGTGATTAATTGCACTACGTTAAACAATAGACCTCCAATTGAAATTTATTAAATATTTTGGATGTTTTTCTACATTTCCAAATATATTGATTTCTATTACAACACAGACTACAAAGTGTACAGTGCTCACTTTATATTATTATTTCTAATTACAAATATTTGCACTGTAAAAATGATAAAGAAACAGTATTTTTTAATTCACCTCATACAAGTACTGTAGTGCAATCGCTTTATCGTGTAAGTATATCATGAAAGTGTAACTTACAGATGTCACTCACGCTGCAAGACAAGCCATGAAAACTTCAGCCTGTTTGGGTGCACCATCAGGAGTAGTGTCCACAATCTTCAGATTTTGAACAGGGTCGTGGCTATGAGCAGAATTGGTAGGAATGCATTTGTAGCTGCTTTCAGGTCATACTGACTGGTTTCATTTTTTGATCTTCTTACTGTGTCTTGAGGTCAATATATCCACTTCTCTTTGAATGCTCAAATTATCTTGTCATTTATACTCCCCTCGCAGGCTTGAATTTATCACTGGCTTGTACGGTCTGCTTTAATGTGTATGCCTTTCAGGAGCAGTAAGTGGAACTTATGGTTGTGAATACAGTTGATGCAGGTTGAAGCTGCTGGTTCCACCATGCTATGATCATCGTGCTGTCTGACACAACAGTCAAGTATTTCCTTCAGAAGCCCCATTACTGGCTGCCCTGCTCCTAGATCAGTGCTGTTTGTTATTTCTATTCGTGTTGATGAGAGCACTGTTTTGTAAATGATATTTTTGTCTTCCTTTGCCTGCTCATTGGACTACAGAGTATGTTTTTCTTTGTCATTGGGTTCTGCCTGAAAGACTTCCTTGGTAAATGTCTTAGCAGACAATAGCATTTAGTCTGGCTGTCAGCTTTCCGTATTCTTAATAACTGCTGCTTCTGAGAGAGATGTGTAGGTTTGACTCCTGGCTGGGACTATGCTGGTATCCAAGAAGGCATCCTCAATGAATGCAGATATTAAGAAAAAAGTGAGTTCAGTTTAACTGATTTAATTTCTTCTTTTTTTTTTTTGTCTTTTGCCGACTTCTGAAGGCCATTAAGTGGTGACTACCTGCCCTAGTGAAAGAAATAGCAGTAGTGGAAGGCAGCAGCAAATATCTCAAGACTGCACCTCAGACCCCTCTATTCTTCTCTCTCTCATTCTTATAGAAGAATTTGCCGTTTTTGGTGTTACCATGTCCTCTGAAAGAAATGCAAGTGCAGCAGCTACCCTAGAAAGCTGCATTCATGCTTCTTGGCTTTTGTATAGAAACATTTTATATACAGTCTGTTAGCGTGCCTAGACATCCCATAGCAGCCTCCCACTCACCTGTTACATATTAATTAATGTACAGTGGAACCTCAAAGTGATGGACACCTCATGAATGGAAGTTGTCCGTAACTCTAAAATGTTCATAGCGCTGAATAAAGCACAGTTCGGGCCCCAGACCCAGCAGCTGACCCTCCAGACCAGGTTTCAGTAGCAGCTGAGCTCTCTATTCAGTGCTGGCCTGAGTTTGCAAGCTTCTCCTCCTCCCAGCAAGGGTATCTGGGTGGGTGGGTGAGAGATAAAACAGCTTGTCCCCCTCCTGGCAGAGGGGGGAGGGTTAAAGTGGCGCAGCCCCCAGTGCTGCTCCTGCTGTGCTGCTGCCTTGGGCTGGTGGCTCCAGCATTTTTTTGGTTGCCCAGCACATGGGGACAGGCAGCCCAGATGTGCCTACCTTTAAGATGCAATATAGGCGTAGTACAGTATTTGCTTTTTTGTTTGTTTGTCTGTCTCTGCTGCTGGCTGATTGGTTACTTCCAGTTTCACCTGGTGTTCCGTTGACCGGTCAGTCCGTAACTCTGTTCATATCTTTGGGGTTCTACTGTATGTCTGGTGATTGCAAGTTCTTTTCTCTTTGTATTTATAAAACTCGTATTGTCTGCCTTGTCCTTTGTCAACTGTCTGAAAGCCATGGCAAACCTGAGCATAGTTTCTTAAAACTGTGGTAGAAAAATCTGTTCTCTTATGGTTCCTCCATTTTCTCTGCAGTATACTTTCCCTTTCTCCTTTGATGAAGAGGAGTTTGAAGTAAAAGAGAAGGAATAGAATTGTTGTCTATGTAACTGCTTCTCATTCGGATTTTGACTTCTAAGCCTGGTATGTTTTCCCACTTTTATGCAGAACAGATGCAGAGAAGGATGCGGGGAGAAAGAAAAACCATACGAGTTGGTGTCATGCTTCATACCAATGATTTGGGGGGAGGGATAGCTCAGTGGTTTGAGCATTGGCCTGCTAAACCCACGGTTGTGAGTTCAATCCTTGAGGGTGCCATTTAAGGATCTGGGGCAAAAATTGGGGATTGGTCCTGCTTTGAGCAGGGGGTTGGACTAGATGACCTCCTGAGGTCCCTTCCAACCCTGATATTCTCTGATTGTAGGATTCTCTTCTGAATATTATCCTGAGGACAGGGTTATCTTATTTGGCTTGGTGAGATGACCATGAGAACTTAGATCTGGAGTGGCCTTTTGAGAGAGCAGATTACTCTAGAGTCTGTTACTGGACAGAATCCCTGACTCTGACATGTGGCCATAAACATCAATTTCATAATTAGTGGAGAATTGCTATTATGTTGCTGCATATGGCATGTGTTTCTTCAAGAAGAGCCCATGGGCAATGAGGCACTGGGACTTTTCACTGAGGCATGTCTTCAGCTATGTCTCTTGTTCAATGTATGCAGCTTTTAATACATAACAATAGCTTACTTCATCTGGAGCAGAGGCTCCTTACAAACTGCCTGTCTATTTCTCTGCAGAGCCACTGGGGGCACGGGCAGCTATTGTATCCCTATCATGACAGGGGCCTATGACCGGTGGGGGTCAGATCTGCAGACAGGACATGCAGGTGTTACCAGGGAGATGATCAGATTAGTTGATTTGACAAGTGACACACTTGTAAAGCTTGCAGTAGGCCTTTTTATCCTCTGCTTTGGTTGAAAGCCTGCTCCACAGTGCGGGAAGATTGAGGATACTCTCGGCAAAAACAAAGGGTAGCAGCTTCAGTATAAGGAGAAACCCTCACCCCACAGAGGCAGCTAAAAAGAGTATTTTTTAGATGATAAAACATGCAAATTAAACAAATATAATTGCATTTTGTCACCTTGTTAGTGGGAGCCTTTGATGCCTCCGATAAGTGACAGCTTTGTACCTGCACCGAAGAAAGATAAACCCATTGATACAGACTGGTGTACAAGTGTGACAGTGTGCTGGAGGCTAAGGAATGAGCCAGTCCTCTGATCACTTAAGCACAAATTAGTTCCCCAGGAGAAGGCTGATTGGGGAAATAATTAGCTGATCAGTCTGGCAGCTGATGAACCAATTAGACATCAGCTGAGGGGTATAAAAGAAGACACAGGATGGAAGGGAAGGGGACTTGCTTAGCCAAGCCCAGTATGCCCCAAGATGCCAGGGGTTGGAGATCTCTGTTCCTCTCTGGCCCTGTGGGAAAAGGCAAGGAACAACTATAAATACTTTGATGCAGAAGATTGTGTTGGGGTAGTGCTGGAAATATGAAAAAATAATGTGGAGGTGCCACTTACTGAAGAGTCTCAGAGCTTTCTGGGCATCAGCGGGCAGGGCCAGAGTGTGCCCATTATAACAGGGCATTTGGTGATGGATAAATCCATTCCCTCTCCACTGATATCTGTTTAAAGTGGGCAACATTAATAGATAAGAGAGAGGAAGAACACTAAGGGGGAGATGATCCCCACGGCATACTCTTTCAGCAGGGAGTCATCCCACTGAAAATGAATGGGCAATTGCATGCCAGTAAAGTCCTGCACAGGGATATATCTGAGCAGTGGAAAGCTCCACGTGATCAGTTTGATGTCAGCAATAGAGAGACATGTTACAATGCGGAAGTTGAACGGGAAATTCCTTTAAGAGAGAGAAGAAGAATCCATGTTACAGCCATGTTATTCAAAAGAGACTTTTACAAATACACTGAATCTTTCAAAGTGTGGCCCTTGAAAGGAAGGGAATGTGAGCATTGTATAAAGAGACTTTCCCATGGAACAGAATTGTAAAAGTGATGTCAAGTGAACATTAGTAATTACAGAACATTAAATAAGAAGTACTCGTAGTGAATATGCCTGAGAATCAGGAGCACAGCTAGGAGATGATGTTGTATATGTGGCAAACTGACTCTGAAAGGGCTACCAAAAAATCTAAAGCCAAGTCAAGAGATACAAGCAACCTTATTAATACCAGTGATTTATAGAGCCCCGGGAATCATTGCGATCGTGTAGTCTGACCTCCTGTATAGCCTAGACCATAGAACCTCCCCAAAATAATTCCTACAGCAGATCTTTTAGAAAAACAGCCAATCTTGATTTAAAAATTGTCAATGATTGAGAGTCCACCACAGCCCTTGGGAAGTTGTTCCAGTGGTTAATTACTCTCACTGCTAAAAATGTATGCTTTATTTCCAGACTGACTTTGCTTAGATTCAACTTCCAGCCATTGTTGTAAAAAATCATAATGAACCTGGGGGCTTAATTTCAAAACTTTTGGTAGATACTAAAAATCATTATCTTAATTAAGAGACTTGATTTATGGCTCATTACAACAACCTGTAACCCACTAACTTTTTTGCTCTGTGACTGCAGAGGTGTTAACTGGCCACTTCACTTGGTCTCTTATAATATGTGTTAACTATGTATGCTGAACAATCTGTTCCACCTTGCATTTTGCTGTGATACTGAGTACCTTTCCCAGATCTCAAGAAGAGCTCTGTGTAGCTTGAAAGCTTGTCTTTTTCATTAACAAAAGTTAGTCCATTGAAAGATACATTACCTCACCCACCTTGTCTCTCTAATATCCTGGGACCAATATGGCTACAACAGTGCAAACAACAAACATGGTTTGTCGTTTAACTTTTCGACAGAGAGCAAAATGTAAATGTCATGTTTAAACAATAGCTTTAATGATTTTCCTACTTTTAGACATGGCCTAAGTAACACTTAACTTGTTCTTTCCCTGAGCGACATAAGTTTTGCCAACATAAATGGTAGTGCGCACCGTGCTATGTTGGCAGGAGAGCTTCTCTCACCAGCATACTACTGTCGCTTGTTGGGGGTGATTTAATTATGTAAACGGGAGTGATCTCTCCTGTCACCATAGAGCGACTACATGAGAGATCTTACAGCGGCACAGCTACATTGGGTAGAGCTGTGCTGCTGTAAGATCTCTTGTGTAGACATAGCCTTAGACAAATTAGAGGTCTTCAAGTTGGCAGAGCCTAACAAAATAATCCTAAAATACTTAAGGAACTGGCTGAAGAGATCTCTGAGTCATTAGCTGTTATCTATGAGAATTCATGGAGGATGGGAGAGATACCAGAGGACTAAAAGGGGGAAATATCTTTAAAAGGGGAATAAGGGCAACCTAGGAAATTACAGACTAGTCAGTTTAACTTTGGTAGTCAGAAAGATAATGGAGCAAATAATCAAGCAATCAATTTGTAATCACCTAGAAGATAATAAGGTGATAAGTAACAGTCAACATGGATTTGTCAGGAATAAATCATGTCAAACAAATCTAACATCCTTCTTTGACAGGGTAACAGGCCTTGTGGATGAAGAGAAACATTAGATGTGATATATCTCTAAGGTGCCACAAGGACTCCATTTTGACTTTAGTACGACTTTTGATACAGTGAACACCCTCAGCAGGACATTTTCACAGGAACGTGAACGGGAAATGGACTCTGCTGTTCTCCACAGCATATTTTGGCATGGGGGAGTCCCAAAAATAGACTTGTTTGCCATGGCCAAAACCAAGAAATGCTCCCAGTACAGCTCCAGAGCTGGACGGGAGCATCATTCACTAAGAGACGCCTTCCTCTTTCTCTGGAACACAGGTCTCCTTCATGTTTTTCCTGCCCTATCGAAAGTACTGCTACAGATAAGAGAAGAAAGAGCAAGGGTTATTCTCATAGTTCCCATGTATCCAAGACAAATATGGTTCCCATAGCTTACTCAGTTAGTGATGTACCTGCCAATCACTCTTCAGCCCCTTTCTCACTTCTTCTCTCAGCACGGTGGACAGAGCCACCATCCCAACTTACAGGTTCTCCAACTCAAGACATGGCTCCTCGATGGTTCGAAAGCATAGAGATGTCCTGTTCAGAGGATATGAAAGAGGTGCTTTTATGTAGCAGAAAAATAACGACCCATCACACGTATATTCAGAAATGGAAAAAATTCCAAATCTGGTGAGACTCAAAACATGTTACCCCAAAGTCCTGTCCCCTCCCACTAGTACTAGACTAGTAGAGAGTGTGACGGGTTGGGTCACAGAAACTCCCTTTGGGACCACCACTTGATGTGCTGAGACTACCTCTAAGACCGTTTTCCCTGCCAGCTTGGGACTTCAGTGCCCTGCCTTGTTGAGCCAGACATGCTAGCCTGCTACAAACACACACCCAGGGTCTGAACCACGTCCCCCACAAGCTGCAGACTTAACTGAAAACAGCTTAAGACATACTCCTGTCTCTAACACCCAGACACCGAGCTCCCAATGGGATCCAAACCCCAAATAAATCTGTTTTACTCTGTATAAAGCTTATACAGGGTAAACTCATAAATTGTCCGCCCCCTATAATACTGATAGAGAGATATGCACAGCTGTTTGCTCCCCCAAGAATGAATTACTTACTCTGGGTTAATTTATAAGCAAAAATGATTTTATTAAATATAAAAAGTAGAATTTAAGTGGTTCCAAGTAATAACAGACAGAACAAAGTAAGTTACCAAGCAAAATAAAACACGCAAGTCCAAGCCTAATACAGTAGGAAACTGAATACAGATGAAGTCTCATCCTCAGAGATATTCCAATAAGCTTCTTTCACAGCCTAGACTACTTTCTAGTCTGGGCCCAATCCTTTCCCCTGGTACAGTCCTTGTTCCAGCTCAGGTGGTAGCTAGGGGATTTCTCGTGACTGCAGCCTCCTTTGTTCTGTTCCACCCCCTTGTATAGCTTTGGCACAGGGCGGGAATCTTTTGTCTCTCTGGGTCCTCACCCTTCCTTCTAAATGGAAAAGCACCAGGTTTAAGATGGATTCCAGTACCAGGTGACATGGTCACATGTCCTGTGAGACCCCAAGCTTTCATTCTTCCCAGCCTGACTCACAGGAAGGTTTGCAAGAAAACAGCCATCTACAGTCAATTGTCATGGTTAATGGGAGCCATCAAGATTCCAAACCACCATTAATGGCCCACACATTGCATAATTACAATAAGACCTCAGAGTTATATTTCATATTTCTAGTTTCAGATACAAGAATGATACATTTATACAAATAGGATGACCACACCCAGTAGATTATAAATTTTGTAATGAAACCTTACAAGAAATCTTTTTCATGAAGCATATTCCAGTTACATTATATTTACACTCATTAGCATATTTTCATAAAATCATATGAAGTGCAACATCACAGAGAGCAACAAAAATGATTAAAGGTCTAGAAAACATGAACTATGAGTAAAGTTTGAAGAAGTTACGTTTGTTTAATCTGGAGAACACTGAGGGGGGATGTGATAGTCTTAAAATTTGTACAAGATTGTTATAAAGAAGAAGGTGAAAATTATTCTCTTTAACCACTGAGGACAGGACAATATGTAGTGGGCTTAAAGTGCAGCGAGGAAGATTTATTTTTAGACATTAGGAGAAACTTCCTAACTTTTGAGGGTAGTTAAAAACTGGAACAAATTACTTAGGGAGGTTGTACCCTACCAGGTCATCCTAAATTCTGTGCTGCTGCTGGCAGCGGCGCTGCCTTCAGAGCTGGGCTCCCAGCCAGCAGCCGCCGCTCTCCAGCTGCCCAGCTCTGAAGGCAGCGCCGCCGCCAGCAGCAGCACAGAAGTAAGGGTAGCCGTACCACAACCCCCCTACAGTAACTTTGCAGATCCCCCTCCCACAACTCCTTTTTGAGTCGGGACCCCTACAATTACAACACCATGAAATTTCAGATTTAAATAGCTGAAATTATGAAATCTACTATTTTAAAAATCCTATGACCGTGAAATTGACCAAAATGGACCATGAATTTGGTAGGGCCCTATTTTTCAGGTTAGTCTGCTGAAGTTATGGAGCAACTTGCCATGTATATGGAGATAAAATGTTAATAACACTGTATCTCTAGGGTGGGATTTTCCAGCGTACACAATGGGTAAAGCTCTTCTTGACTTAAATGGGAGCAGAATTAGACCAATACTGAGTGCTTTCAAAAATCTCACCCCTAAGGTTTCATAAGGTGTTTTCAAATGTTATTGAACTTGCTTATCTTTTTAATAGCAATAGAGAGCTAAAAAACCTTAAAATTAAAAAAATAACTTATTAAACAAGTTACAGTTGCATGCTCGCTGAAAAGGTTTGAAATAAAATTAAGAATTCAACTTGAACTTTCTTCCGTTGCATGTATGCATTATAATATATTCTTTTATTATGTGTTCACAAACGATTTCTCAAGTAATACAGTAATTTTCTGGAGTGGTAGTGACACCATAGTAAATGTTTTAAGGGTAGTGATGAAGTTTTATCAAATCTCTGTTTTGAGTTAAAGGATAACTTTCAAATGCTACTTTAGTTGTGATCTGCTTGAATTTGCTAGGACATTTTGAAGGGAGAAAATATGAGGTTCATTATAACTATTTCAAAAACCATCCTGTGACCAAAACTTTGGGGCTACCTTTTCTTTGGTCCCCCTTAGAAAATATAATAAACCAATATTAGGTATGAAATTAAGGTACAATTTGGAGGAATGTTAGTTAAAATTTGAAATGTATTTTGTATAACTACTTTTTAAAGTTTAAATAGTTAGTTTTGAATGTCAGCTGTCGATGAATTGAAAGTACTTGAGACATGAGAGATACTTTGACACAATGTTTTTCATGATACAAGTTAGGACAAAGAGACAGTTAGAGTTCTTTCCGCATATTAGTTAGGCTGACACAAAGACAGGGTTCAGGATAGCACAGTGTCTCAGATCAACTGTTTACTTCAACACTATGTGGCTTCTGAAGAGGCAAATGTAAGTCACACTAACATAAAGGTGATTCTTTTTCTCCTAAAGTGGCTAGACCATGGTTAGAGGTTTTAACTAACAATGGTAGAGTAGAAAACAAGTTCAACATGCTAAATATATGGCAATACCTTCATCATCCATTAGCAAATGCTGTCATTCCCAGCTGTCCTGGCTGTCAGAGGGTTGAGTCTCATGGGAGAACCTATCCATTCCCCTTCACCTTCTCACCCAAAACCCCCAAACACTGATTGTAGCCCCTTTCATCCTGCCCCTTGCCTCCTCCAGCAGTTTGACAAACCTCAATAGGCTCGCAAGATGTGCTGGTGATTCATCAGGAATTTTGTGTTATGTATGTGTGTCATTTAGGACTTTCAAAAAGATGAATGTTTTAGTTAATCTATGTGAAAAACTGCAGAGACTGAAAGAAAATCTTTTATGAATTGTGTGCATTTGGCAAACATTTTCAGTGCTGGTGTGAGACACTGGCAGGCGTGATGAGGAAAAGGTATGTTTCATAGTGGAAGAGATGGGGAGCCCAGGGAGCACATTAGGCAGACCTGCTGATGAAGTACAGACATGTACATTGCTGCTGCAGCCACTGATTCCAATTTCCAGAAGTGCACATGAGGCTGTGGCATGTTTTGGGGAGTGAGCAATGATGAAGCTTCCTTCCTGGAGGTTCCCTCCAGCTGACAGGTTACGCCATCACTGCTAAATAGGGAAGTTTGCTCTGGGCATTCCTATTTCCAGTTACTTTTTCAACAGTGATATATTTGCACAGGGACGAAGGCCCTCCTAAGGCACATCACAGCCTCTCTCACTCTTTAGGAGGGTTGAGGCAGCCATGAGAAATTGTGGCACTGCAGTTTCCTACTCTGATTTCTGGCCAAATAAATGCCACTCACCTCCCCACTTAGGCCCTGGGGAGCTCCTCACTAAGCTACACCACCCTGGTAAAAAAATTAAGAAATTAACATAAGCAAAAACTGTTTAGTGACAGTTAAAGTTGCTTCAGGACACAACTCATTCGCCCCAAACCTTGAAAGCATGACAATAAGAAGTTAAGGGAAAAGTCTCCAACATTCCTTGCCTCCTTTATATCATCTACAATTATAGCTGGTTTGGAATCACAATTTCATTTCTATAGGAAATTATGACATTTCAGGGTGGGAATCATAGAATATCAGGGTTGGAAAGGACCTCAGGAGATCATCTAGTCCAACCCCCTGCTCAAAGCAGGACCAATCCCCAATTTTTGCCCCAGATCCCTAAATGGCCCCCTCAAGGATTGAACTCACAACTGTGGGTTTAGCAAGCCAATACTCAAACCACTGAGCTATCCCTCTCCCCTAAGACAATGTTCTTATTCATAATAAAAAGCCAAATATCAGAATTTCCCACAAAACGTAAATTCCAAATTGTTTTGACATGGAATCATCAACATTTCTATTCATTGTGTTTTGATGTTTTATTAAAATATTAACTATAATATATTCTATAGAGATATGGTATTAAATACTATATTTAAATATAATACAGGAAAATAATGTTTCCCTATAAGTCTGAAACAAATTAATCAAAATGAATTTTTTCAATTTTGACTTATCTGCATTTTTTTTAATGGAAACCTGTTCATTTGGGGCTTTTTCTACCAACTCTACTACAATACTGTGGCTAACACAACCCAACACTCCCTACGACATTCACTTTCCTATTCAACAGATATTGGAAAGCAATGTGTACCCCCAACATCATTAAACTCACACTCTTGTGGAAAATCTTAAGTGACCTCAGCAATAGTAAGGCAGAACAACTTTCAGATGAACAGACCGTTTAACAGTCTTATGTGCCAATCTGTTGAGACAAGCTCATGCGGCTGTCATTTAAAGTTATGCATCAGAATACAAGTTGGATGACGCAAGGGTATGTGATGTTTTCCAAGGTGCTGGTTGACACAATTATGTGTCATAGTGAGTATGTTGGACAATTGACAATTTTCTGTGAATGGCTCAGTGCACACTTAAAACACACAGAGAATGAGGCTAGGCATTAGTAAACCTCAGCTTCATTCACTATAAACCTCCAGTGCATTTTTGAGTATGGACCGTAGCTAACAGATCATGTATGCATGCCATTACAGCTGGCCTTCCTTCAGAACATCATCTGATCTTTGTTAAAAATACCCAGTGGTGGTGTTAAAATTATATTGTGCATGCATCCCATGTGGTTTTCAAAAGGTTATAACTCAGCCAAATAAAAAATAATGTTCGCTGGAAAGCTCAAAATAACTTCTCTTCACTGAAGGTTATTTTCCAGGTAAATTTCAGCTTCCAGCTGTCTCAGTTCTAGAACTGTTCTAACACGGCGGCTACTCTGAAAACAGTTCTAGAACTGTTCAACAATAGGAGGCAAGATTTTTTAAATGCGAAAATATATGCTTTTTTTTTTTTTTTTACTGTCTGATCCTGCAAAAATGTCTGAACCATTTTTCTTCAAACTATCCAGAAAAATTCACCTTTGGGCAGAGTCTAATTGGTGGAAATTTCAAAATGTTTTGAGAGCCTGAAATAGGGGCTCAGAAATGGAAATGCATAGACAGTCTTAAAACTGTAGCTGTGACTGCTGCTTTAGCTATAATAATAAATATGAGAGTGTTGGTATAATCCCCCTGTCAGCTCCTATTTCAGCCAGGAACAATATTTCTTTAGAAGGCCCATTTCAGTGAGGAACTTTAAGAATGTGAGGAGTTCTATTAAACTTGGCAATGGGATAAGTACCCCTGCTGAATAAGGGCCTAAAATATTAAGTAAAATGTATACATGCTTATAAATTAATTATGAGGAGTAGGACAAACATTTTTAATAGTGGGCTGTGGTTCTTTCATAATCTGTTCATTTTTTATCCTTCTGATTGTACGAATACTCCATGAGAGCTGAAGAGCCTTCTGACTGATTTGTTAGTGCAGCTGTAAAATTGCCAGCAGTTGTTTTATCCGACAATTCTGCTAGCCCCTATGCTGGCACTTTCCCAATCTCTCCATCATTTATATATACATTATTGGAACTGATTGTTGCTTTTTGTCATTTAAGCCCCCTCCAAACACTATTGTGTAGCTATCAGAGTTCACAATGTAGATGGTAATCTTCACCACAAATGCTGAATGTTCAATGCTGTATGTAGGCCTCAGGCCCTGAGTCCATTTCAAAATCCACTACTTAGTTTAGTATCTTTGGAGAGGATAGAGGTATGTAGCCATAAAATCCAATAGTTATCAAAATTATCTTACAAATTACTTAATTAAACAAATCATAAAAAGCAACAGAGAAATTCAAAAATTTAAAAAGCATTAAAAATATTACAGTACAGCAATGAATCAAATAAACTCAAAGTTAAATTGCATCTCTATCCTTAACTTGCTTTATATTTGGGAAGCACTCCCAATGTACCAAGAAATACATTGATAATGAGGTGTGCACTTACGTCATGCCTTTATCCAAAGATCTCAAAGCATTTTACAAGGTGATGTGAGGATTCCTTCCAGGATCTTTTCCTCTTGGCTTATGAGGAACGCATTACCAAATTCTGGGAAAATACTTTATTCAGTACTCTGGAATCCAAAAACTCTGTTCAAATCCAGACTCATTACTGAGGTTTCTTTATAGGCATTTCATAAAACTACACTTGACGTGATCAGGCTTCGGTGTCGGCAGTGGGTTAGGATACACCATAGTTCCAAAGTACATAATTATAAATCAGATTATGCACATATTCTGTGTTACATTCTACATTATATCACATGCTTTGTGATTAGTTTACTAATTTTGTGAACCAATCCCTGTATAAATCATAAACTATCAAAAAACTACAAAGCATACTAGTAAGCAAAGCTGCAGCGGCAAGCTTATCACACGTTATTCTTCTTCCTACTTTTTCTATAGCTACCTGTAAATTCATGCTTTGTCCATTGTTAACCTCTGTTTCCTTACTTCTGTTTTGTTTCATTGTTCATGCCAGGCCTACAGGTGGGCAAGCACCATGAGCAGCATGTGACTTCTCCATTTTGGGAGGCTGGGTGCACCCAGACTGTGGCCCTGCCCCAAGGCCTGCCCAGCTCAGCCTCTCTCCCCAAACACCCCCCTTCCCGCCCCAGTGCTCCACCTGTGGCCCTGCTTGGACCCCTCCACAAGGCCGCCTGCTGCTCACCCCTCTTCGTGTCCTCCCCCTGCCTACCCACCCACTGGCCAGCCAGCTGCTCACTGCTTGCGTGTGCCTCTTCACCCCCCTCCCATGAGGCTCTCATGCAGGTGGAGCAGGGACAGGAAGAGAGAAGCCTTGGGGGAATTGGACAAGCGGGAGCAGGGCCTTGGGGCAGAGCGCTGGTAGGGCCATGGTTGAGGCACCCACCCTTTTGGCAGCAGCGTGCTGCAAAGGTGGAGGGCCAGCTGTTTAGGGAGGCTTAGCTTCCCCTAGCCTCTTGTACTCGCCGCCTATGGTAAGGACTTTTAAACATGGAAAGCAAGATATAAATCCAAGCAATTTGCTTAAGGTTATTCAGCAAGTGTGTGCTATTAATTGGATAAGAATCCAGCTATCTAGTGCCCAGATCTGCCAATGCCACTGCTGTTACATGGCAGGGTTTTGTTAGATTTAATTAGTACAGCAGAAGTGGCTGACAGTGCTCCGTCACGCTCCCTCTCTCTGGGTACACTGTTTAGGCACATCGGAATTGCCGGACTGGATCACGAGGTCCAGTTTTCTATCTCTGACAAAGGTAGCACCAGATATTTCAGAGGAGAAGCTTTGGTGTTGCTATCACAGAGTGGATTCTTGGATTTCCACATATACACAGACAAGTGATTTGAGACCCCCTTAAAGGAAATAGATTTTTCTGGAGGTAAGGACTCTGCACTTTCTGACGTCAGGCTCCATTTAAGGCACCTCAAGTTTGGCACCCAAACTGGGGATCCCAAATCACTTTTGAAAATCTAGGCCAGAGACTATTTCACATCTGGGATCAGTAAAGGGACAAAGTAAATGGAGTTTGCCTGCCAAATTTATAAACGGTGTAAACAATGTATGTACTGTACGTATGCATTGTTCTAGATAATCCCACCTTTATGCAATTTTATTAAATGTAGTTAATACACATGTTCAGCTATTTTTCAAATAAAAATATCTCTGCTAAATCTCCCTCCTCCCCCAAAAGTGGTCATTCTATTGTAAAGATTGGCTATTTAATGTTGCAGTTTATTTTTGCGCACACACAAAAGGCTCTTTTTGCTTAGAGACTGGCAAAAGGGGAGCTGAAAAACAGAGAAGTATGTTTTATTCATTTTATGCTAATCTTTTCTTGGAAATGACTGAGCCAGTAGAATTATCTAATAATTTGTGTGGTGAATTTCAGCATAATGTGAATGTAAATGATTGAGTTGTAAACTGTAGCTCAGATCCTGGGCTGTGCTGCACCATACCTATAATACTAAGCAGCCTTTAAGCTAGCATAGCCAGCTGCAAGAGGATCACCCCATACCGCCATGTAGAGCCAGTATAAAAGACTCCAATGCTACCTCCCCGCCCTGCAGATTTTCAAAGGTGCTGAACATCTCTGTCTCCTGTTGTCTTTAGTAGGATTTGGACAGAAACTGAAAAAGAGACCACTTATATTAAGGGCCCTAAGCATGGATTTAGTTGCGTAATGTTAAGCACTCAGATCTGAACATTTTTTGTCTGGAGCTCTCTGCTTGCACTTCCCCAGCTGTAAGATCGGGATGATGATGATACTTATTCACCTACTATATATGGATGTTGAGGATTAATTAGAGCACTTTGGAGATGAATAGTTGTTGGTAGTGTGAAATCATTACTGTTCTCAGTTATGCTGTTCCCTTCTCACTCAGTCTGGATAATTAAAACCAACTGGTCAGTTTAACTTCTGTTTCTCATCACTTTCATTTTCTAATTCACATACAGGTGTGCTCCACACTGAGGGAATGTTTTCAAGGAAATTCCAAAAAGAAAAGAGCCCTGGTTCACATTTGGTTTTGTAAAAATCTTTCTTTACAAAATGTAATTTGGAGGCCTACAACTGATGTTCAGTGCAGAACTGAAGAATGTTATTTTTTTGGGCCTGCTTTTTCTTTCTTTCTTTCTTTCTTTCTTTCTTTCTTTCTTTCTTTCTTTCTTTCTTTCTTTCTTTCTTTCTTTCTTTCGACTGACAAACTAGAGAAGAAGTGTGGCATCAGTTGCAAAAGAGGTGTCAAATAGGCCACCCCTGAAATTCTTTTATCTCAGTAAACCTTCTTACTGATCTGCGGCTGTGTCTTATCATCACTACAGTAGCTTTGTCTAAAACAAATATTGTAAAACTTTTTTTTTTGCAGACTGAGGTGAAATATGATCATTTCTGTCAGCTACTTCCTCCCCCCCCACACACACTTTCTCTATATATCGAATTAAACCTATATGCCTTTTATGGAAGACTATTCATAACACTTTTTTCTCTCATTGATGGTCTTTTTAAGGATATAAAATAGAATATCCTCTATCTCTGCTACTTACTTATAGCGTTCTCCTTTGGGTGAAAAACACCCCAAAAGTTGTGAGTAGAAATACTACGTGTCCTGTGGCGAATCAAATCAGTCTCTAAGGAATTTTTAAAAATTGGTACTTGGTTGTATAGGAGTTGATGTTTTCCCTTCTCAACTGCAATAAGCAATTTCAGTGACATTTAAGAGATTAGCAGAACCTTTTTCTACAGGGAAAGGATGAATTAACTTTATTTTGTTCTTTCATTAGTTTACCTCTGATTCTAGGCATTCATTTTCAGATTATGCTCTGTGAATTAACGAAGGAATCTGTTTTGATTATCTTAGAATACTCACTCCCAAAGATAATATCAAGCATAGGTCAAGATCAGACAGGCTTTCTTAAAGGGCAACTTGATTATCATATACATTGTAAGGAGAGTGGTCACTTTAGATAAGCTATTACCAGCAGGAGAGTGGGGTGGGAGGAGGTATTTTTTCATGCTTTGTGTGTATATAATAAGATCTTCTAAACTTTCCACAGTATGCATCCAATGAAGTGAGCTGTAGCTCACGAAAGCTTATGCTCAAATAAATTGGTTAGTCTCTAAGGTGCCACAAGTACTCCTTTTCTTTTTGCGAATACAGACTAACACGGCTGTTACTCTGAAACCTGATAACACTTGACATCCTTTCAGAAGTCTACACTAAAATGCTCTATAGGAGCTGGGGCCAGGTGCGGGGTGGGGAGCTGCCGGCGGGGGATCCTGTCACATGGTGTAGAGGAAGCATGGGGCGGGTACACTTTCAATATGAAGTACTGTAGCTTTGTTTTGGGACATAGAATCATAGGTTTAGAAGGGACCATAAGGGTCATTTAAGACTTAATTTTCAGTGCTGGATCTAGGCACCATAGTTAGAACATAGAATAGTAGCATTGGAGTTGAGGAACTATTTTCCTTGCAGGCAGGCAATGACTTCTATCCTGTCCACTTTTGATTCTGTTACCTATGATGATCAACAGGACCTAGGATATACGTAGCTTTGAGGCTGCAACGACACCTTGCAAGATTTCTCTTTATACTGAGGATGCACATCTTTTATCACATAGCTGAGTATTTTCTCCATCACAGTTAATAATAACTTGAGCCCTCCAGTCCCAGTTCCCCAAAATGTTTTTTTTCCCCATTCACTTATCATTCGTGGAGTAGGAATAAGCCATGCACACTGAAAAATGGTAATGCACTGCTGTATCTTTTTCTATGCATGTGCCTGTATATTAAGTTAGTGCAGCGGTTCTCAAACTGTGTGTCGGGACCCCAGAGTCAAAGTGGGAAGCCCCGGATGGCAGAGCTCAGGTTACAGCCCCCTGCCTGGAGCTGAAGCCCTTGGGTTTCAACTTTGGCCCCTGAGCCTGGAGCGATGGGGCTTTTCTCCCTGCCATGGCAGTGGGGTTTGGGCAGACTCAGGCTTCTGTCCCCCATCCTGGGATCGCATAATAATTTTTGTTGTCAGAAAGGGGTTGCGGTGCAATGAAGTTTGAGAACCCCTGAGTTAGTGAATCCAGTGGGATTGTGACTAAGAAAGACTTA
Organism: Lepidochelys olivacea; assembly: GCF_965140295.1. Classification (NCBI taxonomy): domain Eukaryota; kingdom Metazoa; phylum Chordata; order Testudines; family Cheloniidae; genus Lepidochelys; species Lepidochelys olivacea. The sequence continues at coordinate 198,708,414 of NC_140413.1, read as the reverse complement.
AGAAACTGATGTCTCCCCTCCCACATTTTTGTGTGGTTTCCATCTCTTCTGGTACTGTCCTACAAATGTGCAACCTTGCTAAATTTCCTTTCCACATGACTAAGGCTCATCAGCCATCTACTTTTCTTTGTTTTCTTTTATTTCTCTACATCTTTGCTTTCTCTTTAACCGTATGAATCAGAAACATAATTGTCTCATTAGTTAAATGACAGATCACTGTTGACTGGAAATTTTGTTGCTATGACAGCCCATTTATTATTAGTCATTACTTAACAAAACAAATCTTGACCAAATAATCTGAAAAAGATGTGATCTAAAATCTTTGTCAGGCATACCCATTAATTTAACTGTACCAGCATTGTATGTGTATTTGGAGGGAAGGGGATTAAACAGAACATCACAGATGTAAATTTGGTTCCAGTTCTTCCTAGGCTGCTCTGAGGCTTATTCTTACCAGGTTTGTGGCAATATTTATATGGTTCCTTTTAGCCTGCCAACCTTAGTGTCAACCTGAAATTAATCGATGACAGCTTCCCCCTTTTCCTTTACTCGTTTTGGGTTAAAAAGATGTCAGGGTGTTTTACATCTGTATATATTATATGTATAGGAGAGAGGCTGCAAGTGATAACTTTATTTCAGAATTTCTACAGTTTGATAAACAGCCATGCTGACAAATGACAGATCTATATCTAAGTGTTAAAAAGGTATTATTGAAATAAATAGAATAGAAACAAAGAAATAAATGATCTAAGACAGTGGTTCTCGAAGTTTAGCAACCTGAGGACTCCCATTTTGATTTAAAAATTTTTGAAGACCTCCAAGTCCCCTGCTCAGCCTCAGGCCCCACCCCCCTCCACCCCTTCCCCTAAGGCTCCACCTCCGCCCTTCCACTTCCACTTCCCTGCTTCTTTCCGCTCCCTCCCCCGAGCTTGCCCCGTCCCCAGCTGTGCAGCGTGCAGGAGGCACTGGGAGGAAGGGGGAAGAGTCGAGGGAGGGAGAGGGAGGAGTTGATCAGTGTGGGCAGCGGTCCCCTGGGCTGCCCTCGCGGACCCCAGTTTGAGAAACGCTGATCTAACATAAGATAATGCAAGCCACAATTGATAGGACTAAAATTAGAGGTTGTATTGTTGAGGGTTTTTTTTTTAAATAAACATGAAGCTCTTCTGATTTAGTGATTCAAGAAATTAGTAGAGTAGAACTTGGTTTATATAATCTCATTCATATGCAAATAATAGGGAAATTCACTAAGTAATGACTTAATATTGGTAATACAGTAACTGCATTGGGCTTAGCCATTATGTGCTCAGTAGTAGCTAGCACAGCCTTGTACTGGAAATGTTGTAGGATCTTGAAGTTCCAAACGAGACCCGAGTTTAATGTCTAGTTTGACATTTGGTATCTGTAACACTGAAGCAGAAGTAACAATCTCCCTAGTTCTCTACAGGTGTGTCTGCCTTGAGAAGAAGGCCAATATTTCCATAGGACATGTCCAAAGACCACTCTCTGGATGAACATACACTTTTGTTCTTCAGTATATAGCACCAGATTTTTTATTTCCTTGCACCTGGTGTAATCATTTACACCAGTGCAGAGTGCAAAAAACTGCCATCGTCCACGTTCCCTTAGTTCCATCTCCCATGGGCCTCTGCCTTATCCCTTGTTCCCTCTCCTCTGCTCCAAACTGTAACCTCATTCACATTCCAATTTGCTTCAGCAGGCTCCTGGTCCTCCAACACCTTCTCCTTCTCCTCTCTGCAAACTTTCCTATCTTTGGGTGGTTTTAGTAAGGATATAATTTTTCCCCATGAGATAAGTACCATTTTTTCATAGCGCAATATTACTTTTTATAAGCCAGTAGTGACAAAGCAATGCCTTACAGAATACTGGAAATATTTGTATATAGCTGAATAATTAAAGATTTTCCTACTCTCTTTTTAGCTTTTTGGAAATTTACTTGGAAAACAACCCAAGAGTCAAAGGATAGTGGGTATTGAACTTGTTTAGAAACATAAACCGTTTCAACAAAAGCCACTTAGAAAAGCAGCTGATACTTGTACTTCTGGAAAGTTTTGTTCAGTTGAGTTCATCCTAATGCTGCATACTTTATAGATGCAAATTTTCTGGCTTTATGCTTCTGCATTTATCATTTAGCAGTGGGTAGCATAATGTGAAAAGGATCTTTCAGCACTTACACTGTGGGCTGGCCCACAAAGACAACTAATTGCAGTATTTGTCAAATATGGAAAGCATTGCAGTAGCCAGTCAAATCAAAATGATATGTCCTTTACATTCAGTTCTGCTGAGATGACTTCTTCAGTTGTGCTTTCGCTGGATAATCAAAAGGCTGGATGCTGGGATAGATTAGAATGGCATTGAAGGGTAAAAAACTCACACTGTTTCAAAACATTTTGCAGATGGCTGATAAAAATATGCATTCTGCTCCAGTAGACATGTAGCTTCTGGCCACAACCTTCCGTGGTTGTTTTTAATTTTTGGTAGCTTATACATAAAAGTTTTCCCCATACATTTTTGAAAGTGGCCAATTCCTATATTTCATCATACTCGTGATGAGCTATTGTCTGGACAGTTCCATCCATACTTCCTAAGCACTTACCCTATTAAAGGCACATGTTGTGCTACTTCCTTAACACCTGGTTTGAATTTTGTAACAAGGAAAAATGACATTTTTTTATACACCTCGCTCTCTTCTTTGAAACAAAAGCAGTAGCCATGCAAGAATTCTGCATGATAGAAACTGAAGCAAGGAGCCAACTGTTCCATTTTGTGATGCGGGTGATGGAGAATTTTGCCTTGAACCTGTCAGAACTATCACATCTTTCTTTCCATGTAGACTTAGCTGTGTTTTTTCTAACAGCTACAATAAAGCTATTTGCACTGCTAAGCTCTTCATATAAATGTCTCCCAACAAGTTTAGCAGGTGAAAATATTATGCATTTATTATTTATTTCGAGTCGTGTCCAAAATATGCTCAGTGTTGTTGTAGCCATGTTGGTCCCGGGTATTAGAGAGACAACGTGGGTAAGGTGTAGTATCTTTTATTGGACCAACTTCTGTTGTTGAGAGAGACGAGCTTACATAGAATTCTTCTTCAGGTCTAGAAAACTAACTCAGAGTGTCCCTGCTAAATACAAGGTGGGACAGATCGATTAGCATAAGTAGTTAACACCTGTTTCAAGGGACCATTCAAAGTGAAGGGGTTGGTTAACACACTCCCCTCCTCCCCCCAGTCATAGGGAGGAAAGGAAGCTGTGGGGGGAGGGCAGTTGTTAGATAGATGTAGTAAGCTGTAAATAAAGCTGTAAGAACTGTGCAGACAGATAGGAAAACAGAGTCATGGCACGCAGAACTTAAAATCTAAAATACAAAGGATCCGATCTAGAAAAGGAAGGTACATGAAGTGCATTGTGTCATGTGTTTTCTCCTAGTGCTTGCTTATGTGTACGGCATTGCCTATCATAAATCCACAGTGAAAAAACTGATAGTCTGAATTTCATTAGATATTTTTGGCTAGGATTTTGAAAAGTGTTCAGCTTTCCCCTGACTCTACTCCCATTGAAATCATTAGGAGTTATATCCCTGACTTCAGTAGGAGTAGTTAGGCCAATTCTGAGAGCTTTCAAAAATCCCACCCCATGGGAAATTGTCAGTTCCATCTTTTCCATGAATTCCATGACAACTGTAAGTGCAGCTCTTAGATATAGACATTGAACTCTCAGGTTTGGTACACTGTGGTCAGTCTCTGACCAACTGCTCTATTAAAATGTTGTGTACTCTAGGGATATTCAGAGGGTTCCTGAATTTCTTCCAATCCTAGCCCTACTCCAAGGAATAAGCAAGATATGAAGACAGCAGACCGCACAGCTGAGATTACTGGATATGAGCAAAGCTAAGAGTCTTGTTCTGATGGAGATCAGGAGAAAAGACTATTTTTGTTTGAGATTTCAGTTGAGGTTTGAGATGGTTCTCTATTGTCCGAACTGGAGCTTCTTTCTCCCCCTCCTAGTGTGGGCTAAGCTAGATAGACACCTTGAAATTGCTATCCATGAACTGTTTCATAGAGCTAGATAATATATGAACTGCATGATAGTGGCCATATACGTAGGGAAGCTGAGTAGACAAATAGCAAATTAATGGTTTTTGAATCTTTGAGGGGCATCCATGCCAAATGAGCTTGGAGATCATAGCTGTCCCTAGTTGAAGGCTCACTCTATCACAAAACCACCTCAGATAATTTAGCAGAACTGGTCGGTTTCTCTGCTCAGCAGAGGGTTGTGATGAAAATGGTTATAAAGGCTGAATTACTTCTCCACCTTAGGGGAAATTTATTACAGATTAGTATTGAGGTCAAAAGCAAGACATCTTGAAAAAGGATGCACTGGAAACTATTTGTACTATGTATTTCCATGTAAAAAAATAATTCAGAGTTACTTAAAAAGATTATAACTTCCCCTAATGAAACTAGATGACCACGGAGGAATCCACAGTGAGCAAAGAGAAAGAGATAATTATTGTTGATCCAGGGAGGAGAAATAATTAAGACTTAGCAAATGACTTGTTTTCTGCTTCTGACCTAATGTTTTATATTCATGAGATTCAGTATTGCTGTCCAGGTAGCCCTGGCATTTTTGCTAAATGGATTAATATCCCACTATCCATTTATGTACTTGGAAGTGATCCAGAGTTGAGTGAGCATTCAGAATAATATTACATTTCTCTGTGAGACATTGGGTCAGAAGTTGAAGTGAGTTGTCAGATAAGCATGTCTGCATGCTGCTCCAGGTTATATTATACCTGTGGATTATATAGAAACTTCAATCTCTACAATTGTCACTTGTCTTTCTTTCCTAACATGAGAACATTTTTAGTTTACTGCTCAAAGTAACAAACAAGCAACTTTTTTTTAATGTATGAAGGTTACCTACAGCACCATGACAATAGGTTCAGTTACAGAGACTCAGACTACTGTCATTTTGATAGCTATCCCTTCTTACGTAAAGAAATACAGATGGGATTTGTCATTTAATAATTTACCTTTATCAAGTGATGAGCTGCCAAAATCTTAACAACTGGTTCCTTCCTCACCCCACGAGGGGGTCGTGGCCCACCCCCTGGGGACTCCTGCCCCATCCAACCACCCGCGTTCCTTGATGCTCCTCCGACCCCTGCCCCATCTACCCCCTTCCCCTGTCCCCTGACTTCCCCCAGAACTGGGCAGGAGGGTCTCGTGGGCCACCATAGTGGGTGCCCACCCTGCTGTAAGAGCCAGAGGGACCTGCCGGGGGGCGAGGTGGGGGGTCCCGGCATGGCTTACCTGGGGCAACTCCCAGGAAGCATCTGGCAGTCCCTCTGGCTTCTAGGGACGGGGTAGTGTAGCTAGGGTGGGAGCAGGGGGAGCGACCACTCCCCACACTGATCACATCAAAAGTGGTGCCTTAGGTGCCGACTCCATGGGTGCTCCGGGGCTGGAGCACCCACAGGGAAAATTTGGTGGGTGCAGAGCACCCACCAGCAGGTCTGCACCTGGCCCCAGCTCACTTCACCTCTGCTCCACCTCCATCTCTTCCCCTGAACACGCCGCCCCGCTCTGCTTCTCCACCCCCCCCCCCAATTTCCCGCGAATCAGCTGTTTGCGTGGGAAGCCGGGGAGGGCTGAGAAGCAGGCGGTGGCTTCGCGCTCAGGTCCAGGGAGGCGGAGGCGAGCTGGGGCGGGGAGCGGTTCCCCTGTGCATACCGCCCCCCCTCCCCAGGTTACCTGCTGCGGCGTGGGTGGCCCTCCTCGCCCTCCCCCACCACCCCAGCTCACCTCCGCTCCACCTCCACCTCCCTGGGCCTGAGAGTGAAGCCACTGCCTGCTTCTCAGCTCCCTCGCCCCCCGCCCCCCCGTACTGGTTTCCCGCGCGAACAGCTGATTCGCGGGAAGCCGGCGGGGGCGGAGAAGCAGAGCGGGGTGGCATGTTCAGGGGAGTAGGAGGAGGCGGAGGCAGAGCGGAGGTGAGCTGGGGCCGGGTGCGGGGCAGGGCGGGATGGGGAGCTGCCGGTGGGTGCTCTGCGCCCATCAAATGTTCCCCGTGGGTGCTCCAGCCCCGGAGCACCCACAGAGTCGGCGCCTGAGGCGCCACTTTTGGCCAATTGTTAAATTTAGAAGCCCTTTTAGAACCAGTTTTCCCTCGTGGGACAACTGGTTCTAAAAGGCCTTCTAAATTTAAAAACCGGTTCTAGCAAACTGGCTCCAGCTCACCACTGCCTTTATCCCTTCCAATGACATCTGAAAGATGTTTGACTAAGCCTTGTGCAGTGTTGAATTTTTTCTGGATACATGTAAAGCAAATTGAAATATGTTAGCTGTGTAGAATAGCCTCCTGATATAAAGAATCTTTTAATATGAAAACATTGTGTTTGCCTGACATAGGGTTTTGTCTGTATGAAAAATGTCTGCATCTTAAATATAATGGATCACAGTTAATTTAATTATTAATGAGTCACATGCAGACTAAAGTTAATGTGATTCTTCTATAAATTACAGCACAGTACTATTCTATTGTATAATTCATGAGTAACTTCCTGTAGAAATACTGTATGAATAGAAGATAGTCATTTAATTTATATGTAACGGGCTAATGTTAGGAGTTCTTTCAGAGGACCTGTTAGTTTAGAGTAAGAACAAAAGTTTGATCACAGATTAAAGAGTGTAACCCATTCTATAAAATATAAAAAGCTGGGATTTTGTTGAAAATAACTGTCCAGAAATCTGTTTTTTTATTACAGATTCAGCTCTAAATCCCATTCACTTCTGTGGGACTTAGATCACACTCACAGAGTTTAATTTTGCACCCACTGAAGTCATTCAGTAGTGTGGTGGACTTTGCTGAATGCAGGATCAGGTCCACAAACCAGCAAAAATATACCATATCATTTCATTTAGTTTAAGAGCTTTCTTTCTTCACCTCTATGAGGCTGATTCATATTTCTTGTTATAATATCCCATGAGTTCATTTCATTTCACAGGAGAAACCTTCAGACTTTGTGGCTGCTAATATCAGTTATGGATGAACAACATTTCTGTTTTATTGTTCAGGTTTATCCTGCTACATTACAAACTCCACACTTAGGCTATGTCTACACTATAGCTTATGTTGATATAACTTATGTCGCTTAGGGATGTGACTAAACCACCCCCTTGAGTGACATAAATTACACCGACATAAGCGTCAGTGTGGACAGCACTATTTTGGTGGGAGAGCTTTTCCTGCCAACAAAGCTATGGCTTCTTACGGAGGTGGTTTTATTATGCCAATGGGAGAGCTCTCTCCCGTTGGCATAGAGCATCTTCACCAGACGCGCTGCAGTGATGAATGTGTGGGAAAGCCCTGGGACATGATGACCAACCATACATTATTTTCTAGTAGAATTAATTAAACACCAATTTCTGAGCATTGCTTATAAGAACCACACTCTATTGAGAATAATCATTTCTGTTTATTAGAATGAATTCTTAATTCTGGTATACCAAAGCAAAGATCTTAATTAGGATAAGTTGAAGACATTAAGGAAATTGATTGTGATGGCATAGCAAATTGGAAAAGATCTGAAGAGTTTGCCATTACCAGCACTGTCAGCAATGAAAGCCTATTTTTGTCTGTCTGAGGATAACAGTTTTAATATCCTTTTGTATGCTAAACAGGCAACGTTTTCATGCATTGGTAAAGTAATACATTATTTAAGAAAACTGAATAAATCTATTGAAATCAGCCAGAGAAGCGTACATAATTAAATAACTCTTGCATTTCCCCAATGTAATCAATCCTAGGCTTGCACTGACTGTAGTTCTGTAAATCAACATGCACAGGGTTGAAGTTTCGTACAGTGTGTAGAATGTAGATGTCATTTGTTATGTACAGAAGCATCCTACAGTTGGGTTTCAGCTACATCTTAAACATCTTTAAAATCCTTATGTACCAATTTTTGCCAGTTTGCTCCTATTTTGTTTAGATGAGTTTTGATTCCCAAAGTGAGGAGATTAAGCCATAAAGGTGATATACAACACTGGCAAGTTTTCCAGAAACTTCAGTGTAATGTATTGGTCTTTCATACAGGAGAACTACATCTTCTTTTGATCAGACATGAAAATTAATTTGATGGTGTTACCCAGGCTCAAGTAGGCATTTGTTGACATCACAAAACTATCAGCTAATTTGATGCTATTTCCTTTCGTTGTACTGGACCAATTTAGGACTGAAATAATTGGGGGCAGGAGACTTTAGATCAAGATGTATATGCACAAGCAAAGCTGCGCAGAGAGCTTGTCCACTATTGCCTGCACTACACCTGGATCTGTATGGGAATTACTATACTGGTTTAGATCCAGGGACCATCTAGTCCCGTATCTTGTCTCTGACAGCTGTGCCACAGGAAAAAGTAAGAAAGCCTGTAATAGGAAGTTATTGGACAACCTGCCTCCAGAGGAAATTCACTCTTAATCCCCAACTGTTAGAGACTAGTTTATGCCCTTATGCATGAAGGCTTTACATCCCTTAGACAATTATTGGATTTTTCTTTTTAATATTGACTGTTACAATGCTGAAATTTTCATTGTTCCTATAAATGTTCATGTGCAATGTTTATAATCCTGTTAATCTCTTGGTCTCCCTGGTATCTTGTGGCAATTAGTTCCGTGGGCTAATTTCCATTTGAGTTTTGAATTTGGCACCTTTCAATTTCATTGAATGTCACCTTGATTTTGTATTATGAGGGAATGGGTAGAAAATACCACCTGGCTGCCTCAGTGGGTGGAGAAAATTGATTGGGCTGGCAGTGAAGGGAGGCAGCCCCAGCAGCAAGGGAGGGAGACTGTGACATACCCAAGGTACAATCTGGACTGATGAACAGCTGTTTCCCCTCAGTTCTCCTCCCTGGGGTGCCTCTTACACTACTTCGCTGGTCTGCTCAAACACAGCCTCCAGTGTGTAAGTTACTCCCAGTTACACTGAATGAGTGCTATCGACATCCATTCTTGAATTACCCTGCAGAGCACCACCAGCAAACTTCCAGTCCCAGACTTTCCCCAGAAGTGTGCATCTTCTACTTCCCTGCTTTCTCCTGGACAATACAAGCTCATATAAAGTCCATCATTTTATTAATAGAAAATGATATGCACAAATCCTTTTATCCAAAATAGAGGTTTCCCAACCACTTCAGTCCAAACACACTGGTTGAGATAAAACAATAACACAAGTTTATTAACTACAAAAGGATAGATTTTAAGTGAATGTGAGTAATTAGGCATAACAGTCAGAAATGGTTACAAGAAAAATAAAAGTAAAACGCAACTAATGCCTAACTTAACAAACTAGAGTGAATTCAAAGCAAAGGTCTCTCTCACCACATTTCAGCAGTCTTTCTGTCTCAACGTCTTTCAGTCAGGATCCCTCCCCCAGTCCACTGCTGCTTCCTTTGTTCTTCAGGTGTCATGGACTCCATAGGCAGAGAGAAAGGGAGGAATGAGTTGGGGCATCCATTCTCCCTTCATGTAGTTCTTTCTCTTCTTTGAGAAGCATTTCCAGGTGAGGTTCAGGAGACAAAGTCTGTGTGGATGGTAACCCCAAGCTTTCTCTTTGTAGATTTTTCTTCCACGCCCTCTTTCGTGCCAAAGAGTGGCCACTTAAGAAAATGATGGTCCATGTGATTTTGTTGACACCTGGCTGAGGTTTCAACTTGCATTTTGTCTCTGGGGAACTGGTTTGTGGCCATTCCCCAAGCTTGGAATCTGTCTTAGTAATACCATACAAAAGAGGAATCTTATAACTTTTCATACAATGTTGCCACACACATTTTACCAGGACAACAATGATCATGAAATTATGAGTTTTCAAATGATACCTGATGAGGAATACTTCATTCAGAATTTATCATAAGCCTGTGAAAGGGGTGAACACAGGGATGCAGACTGTCACAGAGACACTCAATGTAAGATAGCTGTTTCCTCTATCCCCCCCGCCCTGCCCTTTGGAGTCTCTGGCACCCATTGGCCAATTGGGGGCAGGGGTTCTGATTTGCTTGTCTTTCCCCCTCCCCCCCCACCAGCTCCAAGGATTTAGTCTGAAGCACAGGTATTGTGGAATAGAATCATAGAATCATAGAATATCAGGGTTGGAAGGGACCCCAGAAGGTCATCTAGTCCAACCCCCTGCTCAAAGCAGGACCAATTCCCAGTTAAATCATCCCAGCCAGGGCTTTGTCAAGCCTGACCTTAAAAACCTCTAAGGAAGGAGATTCCACCACCTCCCTAGGTAACGCATTCCAGTGTTTCACCACCCTCTTAGTGAAAAAGTTTTTCCTAATATCCAATCTAAACCTCCCCCACTGCAACTTGAGACCATTACTCCTCGTTCTGTCATCTGCTACCATTGAGAACAGTCTAGAGCCATCCTCTTTGGAACCCCCTTTCAGGTAGTTGAAAGCAGCTATCAAATCCCCCCTCATTCTTCTCTTCTGCAGGCTAAACAATCCCAGCTCCCTCAGCCTCTCCTCATAACTCATGTGTTCCAGTCCCCTAATCATTTTTGTTGCCCTTCGCTGGACTCTCTCCAATTTATCCACATCCTTCTTGAAGTGTGGGGCCCAAAACTGGACACAGTACTCCAGATGAGGCCTCACCAATGTTGAATAGAGGGGAACGATCACGTCCCTCAATCTGCTCGCTATGCCCCTACTTATACATCCCAAAATGCCATTGGCCTTCTTGGCAACAAGGGCACACTGCTGACTCATATCCAGCTTCTCGTCCACTGTCACCCCTAGGTCCTTTTCCGCAGAACTGCTGCCTAGCCATTCGGTCCCTAGTCTGTAGCTGTGCATTGGGTTCTTCCGTCCTAAGTGCAGGACCCTGCACTTATCCTTATTGAACCTCATCAGATTCCTTTTGGCCCAATCTTCCAATTGGTCTAGGTCCTTCTGTATCCTATCCCTCCCCTCCAGCGTATCTACCACTCCTCCCAGTTTAGTATCATCCGCAAATTTGCTGAGAGTGCAATCCACACCATCCTCCAGATCATTTATGAAGATATTGAATAAAACCGGCCCCAGGACCGACCCTTGGGGCACTCCACTTGATACCGGCTGCCAACTAGACATGGAGCCATTGATCACTACCCGTTGAGCCCGACAATCTAGCCAGCTTTCTACCCACCTTATAGTGCATTCATCCAGCCCATACTTCCTTAACTTGCTGACAAGAATACTATGGGAGACCGTGTCAAAAGCTTTGCTAAAGTCAAGAAACAATACATCCACTGCTTTCCCTTCATCCACAGAACCAGTAATCTCATCATAAAAGGCGATTAGATTAGTCAGGCATGACCTTCCCTTGGTGAATCCATGCTGGCTGTTCCTGATCACTTTCCTCTCATGCAAGTGCTTCAGGATTGATTCTTTGAGGACCTGCTCCATGATTTTTCCAGGGACTGAGGTGAGGCTGACTGGCCTGTAGTTCCCAGGATCTTCCTTCTTCCCTTTTTTAAAGATTGGCACTACATTAGCCTTTTTCCAGTCATCCGGGACTTCCCCGGTTCGCCACGAGTTTTCAAAGATAATGGCCAGTGGCTCTGCAATCACAGCCGCCAATTCCTTCAGCACTCTCGGATGCAACTCGTCCGGCCCCATGGACTTGTGCACGTCCAGCTTTTCTAAATAGTCCCTAACCACCTCTATCTCCACAGAGGGCTGGCCATCTCTTCCGCATTTTGTGATGCCCAGCGCAGCAGTCTGGGAGCTGACCTTGTTAGTGAAAACAGAGGCAAAAAAAGCATTGAGTACATTAGCTTTTTCCACATCCTCTGTCACTAGGTTGCCTCCCTCATTCAGTAAGGGGCCCACACATTCCTTGGCTTTCTTCTTGTTGCCAACATACCTGAAGAAACCCTTCTTGTTACTCTTAACATCTCTGGCTAGCTGCAGCTCCAGGTGCGATTTGGCCCTCCTGATAACATTCCTACATGCCCGAGCAATATTTTTATACTCTTCCCTGGTCATATGTCCAACCTTCCACTTCTTGTAAGCTTCTTTTTTATGTTTAAGATCCGCTAGGATTTCACCATTAAGCCAAGCTGGTCGCCTGCCATATTTACTATTCTTTCGACTCATCGGGATGGTTTGTCCCTGTAACCTCAACAGGGATTCCTTGAAATACAGCCAGCTCTCCTGGACTCCTTTCCCCTTCAAGTTAGTCCCCCAGGGGATCCTGGCCATCCGTTCCCTGAGGGAGTCGAAGTCTGCTTTCCTGAAGTCCAGGGTCCGTATCCTGCTGCTTACCTTTCTTCCCTGCGTCAGGATCCTGAACTCAACCAACTCATGGTCACTGCCTCCCAGATTCCCATCCACTTTTGCTTCCCCCACTAATTCTACCCGGTTTGTGAGCAGCAGGTCAAGAAAAGCGCCCCCCCTAGTTGGCTCCTCTAGCACTTGCGCCAGGAAATTGTCCCCTACGCTTTCCAAAAGCTTCCTGGATTGTCTATGCACCGCTGTATTGCTCTCCCAGCAGATATCAGGAAAATTAAAGTCACCCATGAGAATCATGGAGCCTCTTGTGGCACCATTCCAGGAACCCAACCCTAGCCATCATGAGCTAGGAATGGGAATCTGCTCTGGCAGATGCTGCAGGTCTTGCTGATATCCCATTCTGGGTCAAGAAGCAATTTTTTTTCTCCAATTAGCCAATTAGCTGAGGCCCAGGGAGTTTTTTGCCTTCCTCACAGCATCCTCAAGCCACAGTAGACTAATTAGGAATGTGCTTAATATCTAGCTGAGGTACTTGCTTGAGTTTCAACTTGCGGTTGGTTTCCAATAAAAAGGCTAAAATAAGCTGTTTCCAGAAGTAAAAGACTTGGGATTTTGCTGGTCTGGTGGGATAGGGTGAGACCTCATGGACCAAGGTTCCCACCCTTGTGTCCCCCTCATGGGTGGGGGATTGATAGGGCTCAGAGCGAGCTGAGGAGAGCCTATCCTGAGTTATAGGTTATATGAGAGGAGCCCTGTAATTGCCACACTGGAACCACTTAAATGCCTGGTATAAGAGAGTACAGCTGATGGGCAAGTAGTGCCCCTCCCCTGGGTTTAGGTTAATAAAATGTGCAACCTCCAGCTTTATACCTTTTCCACACAATTCATTGTTTTGTATACGTTCATCATGCCTCCTTCTATTTATGAGACACTTACAGTACACTTATAATTCAAATTATAATAATAATTATTAAATATAATTATTAAATACTTTGTTGGGTATCAGATTCACCAGAAATTCAGTGTACTGTGAGCGTTGTGTTGGCTTTGTTTTTAAAATGATTTCTTGATATGTGTCTTCTCTGTCTTGTCCAGAAGTACTCATAACAAAATAAAACAGATTTGAGAACGGAAACCAATCTCTGTTCTATCATGCAACACACAGAACATGTGTGAATCTTGCACAACTATCGAACTAACTTATAGGCAGATCTCTTAGGGAGGAAAATTATCAGACTATTTAATATGCTGTTCAATTAAAAAGAAATCATACTTTAACATTTCCTATACCATGTGCTATGGACTATATTCTGCTTTTGAGGTGCAGAAGGTAATACGTTTACAACAAACTGAATAATACTTTTGACCATGTTAATAAAAAATTTTACAATGAGCAGACATGCTGCAACAATGCTCCATGATGGTTTTTCAATTGCTGAATGCATTTGTGTCTGACGTAATTTTTTTTGTTTTAACCAGGATCTTATCCCATAAAGAATATATAGTAAATAGTTACAGTTGGCAGGCGTAAATGAGGAAGAGGTTCAAGAGAATGTTGGAAAGTGTGAAGTAGTGGTATTTATTTTTTCCACTGCATTTTTGTTATTGTGATGAAAATACAGTGGTTACTATAACTGTTATTCTATAAACCGCAATGTATTTTCTAGTTTTGAACCTCCAATTGTTATTTTCCCCAACCTAGGTTCGATTTATGAGTGCATGCACACATTCACTGAACCCTAATGGAATGCTGCTACACATTAATTTAAATGTAGATCTTTATTTTTGTTGAAATAGGCATTACCTACTCACTCTGAATGCCACACTTAAGGCTGTGGAATATTCCTTACAGTATTTTTCATGAGCTAAACCTTTGGTAGCCAGACACCTTAAGTTCTTTGATAAAGATGCTAAACCAGTAAAGGTATGTCTATACAGCAGTGTAAGCTCAGGGTGAGTAGAACTTGAGTTAGCAGACCCTGGGTTTATTAACCTAGGGCTTGAACGCCTACGCTCATTTGTAACCCCAGGTTAGGAATTGTTGAACCCTGGGTCCCGACCTGATGCTTCAGCATCTACACCACATTATGTTGACTGAAGCCCAACCACCCATATCCCAGACTTCCTAGTGCCCTCCCAGAATGTGGCCGGTTTAGCCCTTTGGTCATGGTGCAGTGCAGGAGAACATGGCTGTCCATCAAAATTGACTGTCCAGAGGACAAAGAAAGTTGGCCCATGGGACTGTGGGATACTTTTTGGCAGACTCCCAGAGCACAAGTCCAATGGGCCTGTGTCTCCACTGCAAAGCAAAAGGGCATGAACCCTAAAGTCTCTGCTTGACTCAGGCGCAGATCCTTCAATCCTATGGGGACCCTGGGTCTGAGCCGTGGATTAGCAAGATTTGTGTGTTGACAGAAGGAGGGTTGGGCTTCAGTCTGAGTTGGAATCCTGGGCTTACACTGCAGTGCAGACAAACACTATGGGGCTCGGGGTGTGGGGCTGTTTAACTGTCGTGTAGCCGTTTGGGCTTGGGTTGAAGCCCAAGCTCTGGAACCTTCCACCCTTACTGGATCCCAGAGCCTGGGCTCCAGCCCAAACCCAAACGTCTATACTACAATTAAACAGTCCCATAGCCTGAGCCTGAGCCAGCTGATACAGGCCAGCCACAGGTGTTTGATTGCAGTGTAGACATACCTTTAAGAGTCTGTTCTGAATCATTGTTCAGCTTAATGCTTCTCAGCACCATAATTACATAATGCTCTGAGTATGCTGCCACAAGCCTTCTCAGGCTAGAAGAGGGAAAATGACAGCATACTTAATATTTTTTACTATAGTTTATCTCCGTTATTTCACTGTTATTTCCTGCCCATATTGGGCCCTAGTAACTATGCAAATAATAATCAAATTAAATGTTCACCCTGTTCTTGTAGCTGCACTGATCCCAGGGTATGAGAGTGACAAGGTGGGTGAAGTAATACTTCTATTGGACCAACCTCTGTTGGTGAAAGAGACAAGAAGAAGAGCTGTGTGTAAGTTCAAAAGCTTCTCTTTCACCAACAGAAGTCCGTCCATTAAACGATATTATATCACCTACCCAGTGGTGAGCTGGAGCCGGTTCGCACCGGTTCGCTAGAACCGGTTGTTAAATTTAAAAGCCCTTTTAGAACCGGTTGTTCCGCGAGGGACAACCAGTTCTAAAAGGGCTTCTAAATTAAACCAGCCAAAAGTGACGCCTTAGGTGCCGACTCCATGGGTGCTCCAGTCCTGGAGCACCCAAAGGGAAAATTTGGTGGGTGCAGAGCACCCACCGGCAGCTTCCCGCCCCACCCCTGGCCCCAGCTCACCTCCGCTCCGCCTCCTCCCCTGAACGCACCGCCCCGCTCTGCTTCTCTGCCCCCCCCAGGCTTCCCGCGAATCAGCTGTTCGCGCGGGAAGCCGGGGCAGGCTGAGAAGCAGACGGCTTCCCGCTGAGGCCCAGGGAGGCAGAACGGAGGTGAGCTCGGGCGGGAGGGGCGCGAGGAGGGCCGCCCTCACCGCAGCAGGTAACCCGGGGGGTGGGGGGGGTGGGGCGCAGGGGAACCGCTCCCTGCCCCAGCTCACCTCCGCCACCCTTGGCCTAAGCAGGAAGCCCCAACCTGCTTCTCTGCCCTCTCCAGCTTCCCGCCGAACAGCTGATTCGTGGGAAGCCGGTGGAGGGTGGGCGGAGAAGCAGAGCGGGGCTGTGCATTCAGGGGAGGAGGCGGAGGCGGAGCGGAGGTGAGCTGGGGCCGGGCGCGGGGCGGGGAGCTGCCAGTGGGTGCTCTGCACCTACCAATTTTTCCCCGTGGGTGCTCCAGCCCTGGAGCACCCAGGGAGTCAGTGCCTAAGGCGCCACTTTTGATGTGATCAGTGGAGGGACCCCTGCTCCCCCCCCAGCTACGCTCCCCCGCCCCAAGGAGTCAGAGGGACCTGCCGGATGCTTCCTGGGAGCTGCCCCAGGTAAGCACCGCTGGGACTCCCGACCTCGCCCCCCGGCAGGTGCCTCTGGCTCTTAGGGGTGGGGTGGGCACCCACTATGGTGGCCCCACGAGACCCTCCTGCCCGGTTCTGGGGGCAGTCAGGGGACGGGGAGGGGGGTGGATGGGGCAGCGGTCCTGGGGGGGGGGTCAAGGAACGCGGGGGGGTTGGATGGGGCAGGAGACCCGGGGGGCTGGGATGGGCAACGACCCACTCGTGGGGTGAGGAGGGAACCCATTGTTAAGATTTTGGCAGCTCATCACTGCACCTACCTTGTCTCAACCATAATAAATGTCTAACCTGGAAGGAAGGCAAGTGCTTACTTGGCTAATGCCACTGGTTTTTTTCTGGTAATATTCGGAGATGAGCACAGTCTTTTATAGCCAGAAGAGAGGAGAGAAAAATGTTTAACTTATGCACTTTAGGTTGCCCAATCCACAGAACAGCATGCAGTACACATGCTGTGGCTAGGCTGCCTTGATATTTTTTTCATTATTTATGACTTACAAATTATTTTAAAATTGCTTTGTAATAACAGTCTGGTTTCATTTCTGTCTTTTGTATCACTGCTTTTTCTCTACTGCTTCATTTCTATTTCCAGCATTGCAATCATGTAGCACTAAGAGAATAGCTGTTAGTCGGTATTTTATGGTGGAATACATTTCGTATTCAGTAGCCCAACTACACTGTGTGTGGATATTAGATGGGGTATTTTAGTGGGCTCAGACACTGGGTTTGGATATTTTGTTTTTAAGAATGAAGGGGAAGTAGAAGTAGAATAGAGCTTAGCAGCCTGACCAGCTCTGTCATTGGCTTTACCAAATGACATAGCAGAGGCAATACCAAGGCAATTAGTGCAATTGTCTGCTGAGCCTGCAAGAGCCAAAATAATTTCATAGTCTGTCATCTGTTTACGGCAGTGTCATGAATGAAACACTGGTTTTGGAAGTGAACAACAGAGAGCAGGAGAACTGGTTCAATCAATACTTTAACACAAAATTGCAATTTTAAAACAGAACAAAATATATTCCTAGAAATTTCTATTTAAAATACTTTTTAACTGGGACTTTGAAAAATATTTAACTGGAGATTAGCTCCTTCCTCTCTTGATGTCCCCCTGCCCAAGCATATGTACGCACCCTGACCACATCTCACTCTTTTCTTAGAAATTCCTTTGCTTCTGTCCATTTTTCCTTCCCTCTCCCCCCAGGCTCGCAACTCCCTACAATCTCTTGGTCTTCACTACAAAAACTCCATTGACCAACCCTGACATTCTCTCAATCACCCTATTTCTCACCACCTTCCCTCTCACAAAAGTGACTGAGGAAGTGATGTTCTCTTCTATTTAAAATCACCTCTCGCAAAGATTGATTTCAGTCTGGGGTTATCTTTGGCTCTAGTACAGAAACAATTTTCTTCCCCTATGGTCACCACCACCTCCTTTCAGCTGATGACAGTCCCATCTCCGTTTTCATTCTACTTGGCCTTTGACAACAAGGACCACTTCTCCCTCCTACACCACCTCCCTAGCTATTTTTGATAGGTGTCTCTAGTTGCCTTCTGTCATGGCTCCAGTCCTATCTAACAAATCCAATCTATTTTTCTCCACTACTGGCTCTCCCTCTGCATCAGAATATATGGTAGGGTGAAACTGAATCTCGGACAGGCCTAAACAATTGGTGGGAAAGGTTTGCAGTGAATGAATGAGTAAGGGGTATGGCAAGTATGTGGGATGATTTAAGCAGAGGTAAAAACAAAACAAAAATACCTGATAATGAAATCTAAAGTGTTGGGTATATTTAAGCTAAGAAGAATAGATTACACAACAATAATAAACAATTAGTCTCGGGCAGGGGTGAAAGTAAGTTTAGGGACTTATAGGTACGGGGCTGGGCTGGGGTCGGCTCTGGGTCCTGGAAGGGGCGGGGCTGGGGGAGGTCAGAGCCAGCCCCGGCCCACCCTGTACCGGCAACTGCCTCCTTCCCCATCCCCGGGGTAACAGCGGCAGCTGGGGGCTCTGGCAACGGTTTAAAGGGCCTGGGGCGATAGTGGCGGCCAGAGCCCTGGGCCCTTTAAATTGTCCCCAGAGCCCCGTCGCCGCTTCCCCAGGGCTCCAGCAGCAGGGCTCTGGGGACAGGGCTCCAGCCGCCACTACCACCCTGGGCCCTTTAAATTGTCCCCGGAGCCTGCCAGAGCCCTGGGGAAGCGGCACTGGGACTCCAGAGACAATTTAGAGGGCCCAGGACTCCACCGCCGCTACCACCCCAGCCCCACCACCGCTACTCCAGGGCTCCAGCATCGGGGCTTCGGCAGCAATTTAAAGGGCCGGGGGCTCCAGCCGCTGCTGGGAGCCACAGGCCCTTTAAATTGCGCCTGGGGAAGCCGATCCACCCCGGTACGGTGCACCGGTTCTTGCCGGTACACCGTACCGGGGCGTACCGGCTTACATTCACCTCTGGTCTAGGGTTACTATGTAAGAATTTTAAAAGAAAAAGGGAAATCACAGTGAAAGTAATAGTAAAACACAAGGCGTGTCTCCTCCCCCCCATGCTTTGTCTGTATTTTGTCTATTTAGTTTGTAATCTTTGTTTCAGGCAGTCACCTATCTTCCTTTATGTCTATAAAGTGCCTTTCGCTACTTTGGACTCTACGTAATAATAATAATACAAATATGGTAAGGTTGCACAGTGAGTATCCCTTCATACTGTACACACCCTTCATACTGTACAGCACTGCTTCAAATCAGCTTTACGTTAACATTGGAAGAGGGCACGGTTGTCTGGCAGTGGGTCCACAAGTGCTTGAGCCCTCTGCATCTGACTCGACATCTGGGATGAAATCCTTCACCTGTAGAGTCAATGAGAGTTTTGCCTTTGAGTTCAATGGAGGCAGGATTTCACACATGGTTTTCAGTTGCAACTGAAGATTAACTGTGTTAATCCTGACCAACTAAATTTCTGGTGTCTTGCCATATATGCTCATATAAAAGATTTTGTTTAAACTTCCAAATGGTAAGAAAACCAGACCCAAGGCTAAAAGCATATTATTAATTAACCATGTTGTGCCTACAAATCACAGTCTTATACACTGTGCAGTGCCTAGCACAACAGAACACTGGTTTTGTTTAGGTCTAGACACTACTATAATAAACATGACTAAAAATAATTAATAATAGTACTTCTCAAAACAGAGGATTATATTTTGAACCAAACATGCTACAATTCCTGAATACATTTGTGGGAATAAGGAAAAGAGATTTATATTTATATATGAATTTATTGCTCCTTATTCGTTTAACATAGAACCAGCTTGATTTTAAGATATATATTGTTCATTATAAAAATACACAAACACTACGTAATGTGTGTATATACTGCAGATACAGTGTATGCATATGTAAGACTTTAACAGTACAGATAAAGAGTTATGTATTTTTGGAAGTTATGCACTTTTCGCTCCAAAATAGCATCTGCAGCAATGTTTTGATCTTTGACAGCTCCAGTTGGGTTACAGTGAATAACTAAATCTTTGAACTGGGAAACTAAGAATTTCAATTAACTCTGCTCAGTGTTCTACAAAGAGTAACACATGTCTGAGTAAAAAGCCTGAAAAGTACCAGTTGGCTCCTTTAAATCTAATCTAAGGACATGTTGCCTCTGCTATGCAAATAAACTGATAAGTGCACAATAAGTTACCAAGGAAATATTTCTCCAGAGGTGTTCAGGATCCCAAATCACTGTGAGCTGAGAGGTGAGCTGTAGCTCACGAAAGCTCATGCTCTAATAAATTGGTTAGTCTCTAAGGTGCCACAAGTACTCCTTTTCTTTTTGTGAGCTGAGAGTGTGAGAAACAATTAAGCATCCAGTTCTTCCATCTCTACTACAGCAGGCCTGTATCCAGCATACAAGATGATCAACAACCCCAAGGGACTACGTCTTACCAGCCAATGAGTAATCTATTTTGCTGTTTTGTGTTTTATAGATTGACTTTTAAACTGGAAATTGCCAAAGTTGCAGCCCACCTGCCAGTAGTTTCATCTTTGCCAAGTATTTTGTGCTGGCATACAAATAATCTGAAAAGTCCAATTCAAAAAAGGCATTGAAGACATTTTGAAACTATTTCACTAACAGTAAGGAATTTTTGAAGGAATATAATAATACTTTATGTTAAACTCTAGAGACCTATAATTGTTTCATGTGCGCTAGATGGCCTTTAACAGGGCTACAATACCTTGAGCAGTGATTTCGTCAGGAGAACTAAGCACAGCCAGACCTCGATGGAATTCTTCCAAAAAAAATCAATCTACTGCAGGTGCTGGAAGTTGGTTTGGTTGATTCAGTAGGTGGTACTCTTCCCTCTGAGTCAGTAATTAACTAATGTGGACAGCAGCATTCTGTGATCTACAGAGCTAGGATTTGACTGTGGTCAGGTAGTTTAAAGCTGTAATGTGAGAGCATATGAACTCTTAGAGGAATGGAGTCAAGGCACATAACGAGTGCTGTTGTACAGGTGATGAAAGGTAGATCAGGCAATGAGAGATGAGTGAAAAAGAGTTTAGGGGCCAGAGGTCATGCATGTTAGACAGAGAGAGATAAATGGGAGATGAGTTAGGGGAACAGTTATCAGAGTAACAGCCGTGTTAGTCTGTATTCGCAAAAAGAAAAGGAGTACTTGTGGCACCTTAGAGACTAACCAATTTATTTGAGCATGAGTTTTCGTGAGCTACAGCTCACTTCATCGGATGCATACCGTGGAAACTGCAGCAGACTTTATATACACACAGAGAATATGAAACAATACCTCCTCCCACCCCACTGTCCTGCTGGTAATAGCTTATCTAAAGTGATCATCAGGTTGGGCCATTTCCAGCACAAATCCAGGTTTTCTCACCCTCCACCCCCCCACACAAATTCACTCTCCTGCTGGTGATAGCCCATCCAAAGTGACAACTCTTTACACAATGTGCATGATAATCAAGTTGGGCCATTTCCTGCACAAATCCAGGTTCTCTCACCCCCTCACCCCCCTCCCAAAAACCACACACACAAACTCACTATCCTGCTGGTAATAGCTCATCCAAAGTGACCATTCTCCCTACAATGTGCATGATAATCAAGGTGGGCCATTTCCAGCACAAATCCAGGTTTTCTCACATCCCCCCACCCCCATACACACACAAACTCACTCTCCTGCAGGTAATAGCTCATCCAAACTGACTACTCTCCAAGTTTAAATCCAAGTTAAACCAGAATATCTGGGGGGGAGGAGGGGGGGGAGGAAAAAACAAGAGGAAACAGGCTACCTTGCATAATGACTTAGCCACTCCCAGTCTCTATTTAAGCCTAAATTAATAGTATCCAATTTGCAAATGAATTCCAATTCAGCAGTTTCTCGCTGGAGTCTGGATTTGAAGTTTTTTTGATTTAAGATAGCGACCTTCATGTCTGTGATTGCATGACCAGAGAGATTGAAGTGTTCTCCGACTGGTTTATGAATGTTATAATTCTTGACATCTGATTTGTGTCCATTTATTCTTTTACGTAGAGACTGTCCAGTTTGACCAATGTACATGGCAGAGGGGCATTGCTGGCACATGATGGCATATATCACATTGGTGGATGTGCAGGTGAACGAGCCTCTGATAGTGTGGCTGATGTTATTAGGCCCTGTGATGGTGTCCCCTGAATAGATATGTGGGCACAATTGGCAAGGGGCTTTGTTGCAAGGATAAGTTCCTGGGTTAGTGGTTCTGTTGTGTGGTATGTGGTTGTTGGTGAGTATTTGCTTCAGGTTGCGGGGCTGTCTGTAGGCAAGGACTGGCCTGTCTCCCAAGATTTGTGAGAGTGTTGGGTCATCCTTTAGGATAGGTTGTAGATCCTTAATAATGCGTTGGAGGGGTTTTAGTTGGGGGCTGAAGGTGACGGCTAGTGGCGTTCTATTATTTTCTTTGTTAGGCCTGTCCTGTAGTAGGTAACTTCTAGGAACTCTTCTGGCTCTATCAATCTGTTTCTTTTCTTCTGCAGGTGGGTATTGTAGTTGTAAGAAAGCTTGACAGAGATCTTGTAGGTGTTTGTCTCTGTCTGAGGGGTTGGAGCAAATGCGGTTGTATCGCAGAACTTGGCTGTAGACGATGGATCGTGTGGTGTGGTCAGGGTGAAAGCTGGAGGCATGCAGGTAGGAATAGCGGTCAGTAGGTTTCCGGTATAGGGTGGTGTTTATGTGACCATTGTTTATTAGCACTGTAGTGTCCAGGAAGTGGATCTCTTGTGTGGACTGGACCAGGCTGAGGTTGGTGGTGGGATGGAAATTGTTGAAATCATGGTGGAATTCCTCAAGGGCTTCTTTTCCATGGGTCCAGATGATGAAGATGTCATCAATATAGCGCAAGTAGAGTAGGGGCTTTAGGGGACGAGAGCTGAGGAAGCGTTGTTCTAAATCAGCCATAAAAATGTTGGCATACTGTGGGGCCATGCGGGTACCCATAGCAGTGCCGCTGATCTGAAGGTATACATTGTCCCCAAATGTAAAATAGTTATGGGTAAGGACAAAGTCACAAAGTTCAGCCACCAGGTTAGCCGTGACATTATCGGGGATAGTGTTCCTGACGGCTTGTAGTCCATCTTTGTGTGGAATGTTGGTGTAGAGGGCTTCTGCTGAATTGGAATTCATTTGCAAATTGGATACTATTAATTTAGGCTTAAATAGAGACTGGGAGTGGCTAAGTCATTATGCAAGGTAGCCTGTTTCCTCTTGTTTTTTCCTCCCCCCCCTCCTCCCCCCCAGATATTCTGGTTTAACTTGGATTTAAACTTGGAGAGTGGTCAGTTTGGATGAGCTATTACCAGCAGGAGAGTGAGTTTGTGTGTGTATGAGGGTGGGGGGGATGTGAGAAAACCTGGATTTGTGCTGGAAATGGCCCACCTTGATTATCATGCACATTGTAGGGAGAATGGTCACTTTGGATGAGCTATTACCAGCAGGATAGTGAGTTTGTGTGTGTGGTTTTTGGGAGGGGGGTGAGGGGGTGAGAGAACCTGGATTTGTGCAGGAAATGGCCCAACTTGATTATCATGCACATTGTGTAAAGAGTTGTCACTTTGGATGGGCTATCACCAGCAGGAGAGTGAATTTGTGTGGGGGGGTGGAGGGTGAGAAAACCTGGATTTGTGCTGGAAATGGCCCAACCTGATGATCACTTTAGATAAGCTATTACCAGCAGGACAGTGGGGAGGGAGGAGGTATTGTTTCATATTCTCTGTGTGTATATAAAGTCTGCTGCAGTTTCCACGGTATGCATCCGATGAAGTGAGCTGTAGCTCACGAAAGCTCATGCTCAAATAAATTGGTTAGTCTCTAAGGTGCCACAAGTACTCCTTTTCTTTTTGGGAACAGTTATGTTATCTTCAGTCAGTGGAAGCTGCAGATACTCAGCTCCTGTGAAAATCAGGCCACCCTAGGCTCCTGTGTTGGAAAACTTTGGCCTTAGTATTATGTGCATGACTTTATAGAATTTCAGGTCTAAGCTGTCCAAGTCCTAAGACAATTCACCTCTACAATTCTTACCAACTGTAGACGTTTTATTCCAATGGGGCTCGTGTCCTCCATAGCTTAGAAATGTGCAAGAGGAGAGATTTTCTGTACTAACTCCTAGACACCTAGTGCCGTGTCATAATAGTACCTAGCTCTTATGTAGCACTTCTCCTCTGTAAATCTCAAAGTACTTTACAAAAGAGGTCAGTAAATATCATCACCCCCATTTTACGGATGGGGAAACTGAGGCACAAAGAGGGGAAATGAGTTGCTAAATGTCACTCAGGTAACCAGTAGCATAGTCAGGAGTTGAATTCAGGTCTCCAGAATTCTAGTCCAGTTCCAGTTCTAGCCAGTAGACCGAATGTTTTCTAAAAGTAAGACTTTATGCACCTGGGATCTGATCCTCGATGAGACTGGGCACCTCCTGAGAGCAGGGGTGCTGGAACAATTTGTATTGTGGGGATGCTGAGAGACATTGAACCAAACTGTAAACCCTGTATATAATGGAAACCACTTCAAGCCGGGGGTGTGGCAGTACCCTCAGCAGCCCTACTCCAGCACCTATGCCTGAGTGGTGCTGAGTGTATTCAATTTCCATTTACTTCAATCAGTTATGACAGTCAGTACCTCCAAGGATGCATTCAGTGCCTTGCAGGATTGAGTCCTGATATGTAAAGTTGTCTAAACAAACAAACAAACTGAAGAACCTTAGTGCTTTGCTGAATCAGGGACTTAGGGCAGAAGGAGTTGTATGTCCACCCATTTTCACATTCAGAACTCATTCTGTTTCTTAAATATAGGAAAGAGATACTCACTAAAATGCGTAAAATTACAATAAATATTTGCCACAATAAATACAGCCCTTATATAAAACACACAAAAGAATATGACAGTTAAAAAACAAACAAAACAAACCCTTGAACTTTAATAAATATGGAAATAAAAAGGTAAGGGAATTTCCTCCAAAAGGAAATTTACCCATTGTAAGGACTATAGGATTGGGTTTATGGTGATTTCCTCCATTACTTACCAGTTAATACAGTTACAAAATTATTTGTATAATTCTTTATTAATTAACTCAGTGTATAGGAGATGCCTTTGTGCATTAAATACCATGTAGGTGGCATAAAGTTGTTTTTCATGTTGCCATTTAATTTGTGTGCACAAATGCACAGAATGTGTTTTACTTCTGTATTGGATCTTTTTGGATCAATGTGTAGGCTGGTGTTGCCTGCAAATAGTTTGTTTCATACATTAATATCCATTATAGGTTTGTTTTTAAGTTTCAGTGTTCATATAATATATCTTTTCCCTTCAGTATGGTATAATTATAGCATATATTATTACCTACCTAAACTGGCTAAGCATTTCTTTTCTGGGATGTTAAATCTTGCCCGATTTTTCATCCACTAAATATAGAGTTAATAGTTTTGGTAAATTGTTTCTTGGAAACTGCCTGCTTAACAATGTTTCACATTAATAGGGTAATTGAAACTGTAGCTAATGTATTGGTCAGAGTTGGTAAGCTTTCTAGAGACTTCTTACAGTGGTTTTTCAGAGTGATCCCATGACCATTATGTAAAAGTACAGCCAGTACACATTGTGTAGTGTTCAAACTAGAAATTCAGTGGATGGTTTTACATTGTTCATTAAGTGTCTAATTTTGCCACCTCTACTCTTCCTGATATCAGTAGGACTACTTTTGGAGCAAGATATATTACTCAACCTGAGTAAGAGTGGCAGAATTGGACTCTGAGCCATGAAATGTTCAGAGTCCTTTTACAAATGACTTATCTACACACACATAATGTTTCCTACATTCTTGATTTTTCCATTGTTGTTTACAAAGAACTTTTTCAAGTTTTGAAAATACAGATTTGGATGCTAAATTCTGTGAAGATTCTGTTTGAACTGAGCGTGCAAGATGCAGGGCTGAACAGATTTTTCATGTAATTGCTCCTTATTTGCTGCAGACTGCTATATCGCCTGGCACATGAACTGAGAGCAGGGAGATGGTCTCTCTGGTGACCTAAGAGCTCCGGCAGGAGCTGGAAAGCGTATAGGTGAAGAGGAGGAAGGGAATAGAAGCTGAGGGGGATGGGAATTGAATAATTGCAGGGAGAGTTGGGGGCAGGAGTCAGGGGATGTGCGATGGAAAGAAGCAGAGAGGATAAGGTCTGGTGAAGAAGAGCAGAAGGGAGGTGGGTCAAGAACTCTAGGAATCATTCATGATTATGTAATAAATGAGGTGGTTGTCTGTACAATCTGTGACTCATTTGTTGCAGAGGTGGGAAGGTATGCAGTGAATGAGGTAGGGAATTGCAGGAAGACAAAGGAAGACCTCATGGTTATGGCAGTTGAATACTACCCTGAACAATTAGATTCTATCCTTGCCTCTGCCACAGAGTTCTTATGTTATATTGGGCATGGTACTTATACCAGTTCACCATTAATTGTGAGTGCACCGCAGTTTTCAGGCTGCTCAACATAAGACACCTATGTCTAGATTGGCAGAAGTGCTGAGCACTCGAGACTGCAATGGAAGCCTGTTGGAACTCTGCTTTGAACATCTAAAGTGCTCTGAAAATGTGAAGTACTTTGAAAAATCAGGCCCTAGGTATCTCAAGTTGGGCAACCAAAAATAGATCACACTTTGACAATTCTGGTCCTAGTAACTCTGTGCCTTGGTTCCCCACTGTAAAATGGGAATAATAACCCCACCCCCCATTTCACAGAGGTTTTCTGAAGTTCATTAATGTTCGAGAAACATGCAGATACTATGTTGAGCGCACCAGTGAAATACCCATGAGGAAATTTTAAAAAATGTATTCAGTGCAGGGTTTGGGTGGTATGCATTAAATAAGGCTTTAGGCAACATACTGAATGAGGCAGGGGTTCTGAGGAAAAATTAGTATGTGTTCATGAAGTCAGAGGCGGTGTCATAATGCATACACACAAGGGGGCTCAATTAAAGTTTCATGGGCAACCTGAATTCTGCCTTTCCTAACGTTTGAATGTTTGACTTTGCAACCATAACATTCTTTTAACATAGGTTTTTGGATGTCATCTTAATATGAGTTCAGGATGTGGTACTGTAGCTGCTGTGCTAAGCTAGAGGTTGGATGGGACATCAGAGGAGGGCATGGATGGAAGGAGGATAAAATATTGGGAGGAAGTGTATGGAGGTAGGCCTGTGCTAGGGGTCATAAAAGGAGAATAGAGGAGGGAATTAGGTGGGAAAGAATTTCAGAGTAGGGACCTTTGGGACACATGGATAAATGGTGTGGAGTGGTGCTTATCAGCCTCACACTAGAGGAAATTTCAGAGGAAAGCAGGAGGGAGGTGGGTTTATGGGCAGGAGCTGGTGGGGCATTGAGAAAGGATGAAGGGGAATAGAGAGGATTGGGAGGTGAAAGGACATAGAAGTTGAAGTGATAGTGAAAAAGGAACTAGCTGGATCCCTTTAACTGATCGTTTCCAGATTTGTTAACATTACTTTTCCAAGTTACAGAATCACTGTAAGTATTTTGGGGACTGTTAGGTGAACTCTGTAGAAACCAAGGGAGTGTGTTAAATGCTCCATTGTTCAAAGTCTTTAAATCAAAAGTGAATGTCTTTCAAAAAAGTGCTGTCGTGGAACCACAATTGTTGAACACAATACAGGAATTTCTGGATGAAGTTACATGGCTTCTAATTCTGGTGGTCAGATTAGGTTAACATAATGGTCCTGTCTGGCTTTGAATTCTATAAAACACACTTTGAACCTTAACTTTAGCAATATATTTTTGTTTGAGACAATGGAAAAGGTACAAAATTCAAATGCATAGTTCCCTTAGCAAGTGTAACGCTCCTTCCTCTACCCCCTGCTTACACCTCTGTAGGTTATTATATATGAATGTGTGCAATATTCAGTGACTTACTCAGTTACCAATTGCATCACAGTCCAGATTGTCCTGTTATTCCCCTAGCAGCCCTCACATACTCATTGAACAGAACCTGGAGAACATTTCACAAGAGAACTGGAAAAGGTTCAGAAAATGGCAATAAAAAATATTAGGGGTAAGGAATGGCTGCCATAAGAGGAGAGATTAATAAGAGTGGGACTTTTCAGCTTGGAAAGGAGACAATTAAGGGGGGATATGATAGAGGTCTATAAAAACATGACTGGTGTGGAGAAAGTAAATAAGGAAGTGTTATTTACTCCTCATAACACAAGAACTAGGGATCACAAAATGAAATTAATAGGCAGCAGGTTTAAAACAAACGAAAGGAAGCATTTCTTCACACAACGCACAGTCAACCCGTGGAACTCCTTGCCAGAGGATGTTGTGAAGGCCAATATCATAACAGGGTTCAAAAAAGAACTAGATATGTTCATGGAGGATAGGTCCAACAATGGCTATTAGCCAGGATGGACAGGGATGGTGTCCCTAGCCTCTGTTTGCCAGAGTCTGGGAATGGGTGACAAGGGATGGATCACTTGATGATTATCTGGTCTGTTCATTCCCTCTGAGACAACTGACATTGGCCTCTGTCGGAAGACAGGATACTGGGCTAGATGGACCTTTGGTCTGACCCAGTATGGCCATTTTTATGTTCTTAACAGTCATGATACCAGAGCTCTGATCCTTAGGTGTGTCAACAGAATTTTGTTTTTAACATTAATAAAGGCTAGTGATGGGTTTGAAAGTATCAATACAGATATCTGACCTCAGTTAATTGAGAGAAGGAGATAATCAGCCTAGAGTAATGCATTATCAGTGTCATTAAGACTGAAAAATGACAGATTCAAGATGACAGCCACATTGGCTAAACCCTTCTCAATAATCTGATTCAAAAAGGAAAGATTTGAAATGTAGCTATACTTGACAGCATTACCAGTTTGCATCGTGAGACTACTTGTCTGAAAACCCTACTTTCCAATAGGGAGGCATTAGTAATCTCAGCCAGCCAATGCTTTTCACTAGCTATGAAGGTCATGGGGTCAGCTAAACGCAGAACAAAGCTCTCCCAGCCGATCTGGAATTGTAGTGAATAAAATCTTCAGACACAAATTTTTCATCAGGGACATGACAAATCCAGTCCTAATCCAGTTAATCTTCTCCACAGTATAGGTTGATACCTCAGAGAAAAACGGGAGGACAGCTCAGATTTACTAGATTTTCCCCGAATAAAAGATTCTGATCAGGACATTGCATAGACTATAGCAGAGGAAAAGAAAACTCTCTCAACCTTCACTACAATATTCAGTGGGATTGCTGAATACTTTTTTTTCAAGAGCTGTATTCCTGAAATCGGAACAGCAAGTAGCTGTTAACTGATTTTCCTGACGGTAGATGTGCATGTCAGCTAAAATACTGGGGACACTATCATTTTTTGTTAGCTGCTAGAAAATACAAATTTGTCTTTATATTTAGCAACTTTGATATGTATTTTCTGAATTGCACTGAGACAAAACTACAAACCTAGATTTAGAACTGGAAAACTAAAATTATAAATTGCTTTTATGGTTCCACTGTGGCACAATCCTTAACTATATTGCACTAGCTTGTCCTGTCAAGGTCAAGACAGCTTTATGGTTGCTGGCTGTTAGCATATCAATTTGCAACAGAGCTGAAAAGTAATCTTACAGCTCCACAGGGATTTTACAAGATATTCCCAGTATTTTAAAGCAGTTATCTAGAAGAGATGTGTATGTTTATAAGGCAAAGGTGTTAAGGGACAACAACTTGAGAAACATAAACGATCAGGTTTCAGAGTAACAGCCGTGTTAGTCTGTATTCGCAAAAAGAAAAGGAGTACTTGTGGCACTTTAGAGACTAACCAATTTATTTGAGCATAAGCTTTCGTGAGCTACAGCTCACTTCATCAGATGCATACTGTGGAAAGTGTAGAAGATCTTTTTATACACACAAAGCATGAAAAAATACCTCCTCCCACCCCACTCTCCTGCCGGTAATAGCTTATCTAAAGTGATCACTCTCCTTACAATGTGTATGATAATCAAGTTGGGCCATTTCCAGCACAAATCCAGGTTTTCTCACCCCCCCCCCACACACAAACCCACTCTCCTGCTGGTAATAGCTTATCTAAAGTGACCACTCTCCTTACAATGTGTATGATAATCAAGGTGGGCCATTTCCAGCACAAATCCAGGGTTTAACAAGAATGTCTGGGGGCGCGGGGGGGTGGGGTGGGGGGTGGTAGGAAAAAACAAGGGGAAATAGGTTACCTTGAATAATGACTTAGCCACTCCCAGTCTCTATTCAAGCCTAAGTTAATTGTATCCAATTTGCAAATGAATTCCAATTCAACAGTTTCTCGCTGGAGTCTGGATTTGACGTTTTTTTGTTGTAATATAGCAACTTTCATGTCTGTAATCGCGTGACCAGAGAGATTGAAGTGTTCTCCGACTGGTTTATGAATGTAAAATTGCAAATTGGATACAATTAACTTAGGCTTGAATAGAGACTGGGAGTGGCTAAGTCATTATGCAAGGTAACCTATATCCCCTTGTTTTTTCCTACCCCCCCCAGACGTTCTTGTTAAACCCTGGATTTGTGCTGGAAATGGCCCACCTTGATTATCATACACATTGTAAGGAGAGGTTTCAGAGTAACAGCCGTGTTAGTCTGTATTCGCAAAAAGAAAAGGAGGACTTGTGGCACCTTAGAGACTAACCAATTTATTAGAGGATAAGCTTTCGTGAGCTACAGCTCACTTCATCAGATGCATCTGATGAAGTGAGCTGTAGCTCACGAAAGCTTATGCTCTAATAAATTGGTTAGTCTCTAAGGTGCCACAAGTACTCCTTTTCTTATTGTAAGGAGAGTGGTCACTTTAGATAAGCTATTACCAGCAGGAGAGTGGGTTTGTGTGTGTGGGGGGGGGTGAGAAAACCTGGATTTGTGCTGGAAATGGCCCAACTTGATTATCATACACATTGTAAGGAGAGTGATCACTTTAGATAAACTATTACCGGCAGGAGAGTGGGGTGGGAGGAGGTATTTTTTCATGCTTTGTGTGTATAAAAATATCTTCTACACTTTCCACAGTATACATCCGATGCTGTAGCTCACGAAAGCTTATGCTCAAATAAATTGGTCAGTCTCTAAGGTGCCACAAGTCCTCCTTTTCTATAAACCATCAGAAACCTCTGTATTTCTGGGCTGGCGGCTGTTTAACTTTATTTAACTGATTGACTTCATAAAACGCAGCACAATGTAATTTCTCAGGGCCTGCTAATGGCACACACTTTTGTTTAGTTATCCTGAGCCTGGAGACAGCCATGTCCAATGTTGTTCTTAGCTTTGGTGACCTGACCAAGAGCCTTTCTGTTCTCTCACTCAAGTTCTTCACAGTCCCAAGCACCTTCCTCCCCTTTTCACCCTTTGTTCCACACTGCCAATCTCAACCTAGCATTGGGCTGATCTTCTCCCTGCTCCAAAGACGTAGAAGTACTGTCTCGGTCTCCAGAGCCTGCCAGTGTTACTCCTGAGTCAGGCAGAGTGTTTGCTACAGAGCTGTAATGTGAGAACAGA
Source organism: Lepidochelys olivacea (assembly GCF_965140295.1). NCBI lineage: Eukaryota > Metazoa > Chordata > Testudines > Cheloniidae > Lepidochelys > Lepidochelys olivacea. The sequence goes on along the minus strand of NC_140413.1, from coordinate 198,677,050 downwards.
AGCAGACAAAAGAAACCTTCATGAGCCACATGCTCCTCACTCTGTTTGTAAAGAATGGGCTCAGTTGAATTAACTACCACATGTAATGTGGATGCTACAACTTCTACATCAATTCCTACTTTTTGCTACCAGCACATACACCACCCTGCCCAAGCTTGATTCATATGCAGGTAACTTTAATCCTTGGGTTGCTGGGGATATTAATGAACATGTTGTATGTCATACATAGTAATTTAGCATGACAATTTAAAAAATGCCAGCCTACCGATGATTAAAGGTGGGGGGGAAGTCCGTCAATTACTCATATCTCTGGTCTGCACCACAGTTCTGCATCTCCCCTAAACTTTACAGATTTGGACTAGAGAATGGAACACTGTGTGACACTGACAGGCCGGCTCAGATCAAAACCATAGACCAATTCACTTGTGCGTGAATATTAAAGAAATGATAATGTTATTGTCTTCACTTACACATAACCTGTTGTTTACTATCACATTACATTATGTATACCCTGTAATTAGATAACCAGAGATTAAAGTGTGTGTTAGCATTAAGATGTGGATGTACTGGGATGTGTAAACTTCAAGAAAACTAATGAAGGATTGTTTCTGGCTATCACATTGTATTTACATTCATTTACCCATCCCATGAGATTGGAGCCTTGGAAATGTAAAAGGTTGCTAACTTCAAAGCATGGGTCATTGTGTTCAACAGTGTAAATTCACAAGATCAGTTTGCATTTCGTCAACAAAGAAAGACGGGGTGAGAACACTTGCCAGATTGCTTTCCATAGAAAACAACTATAATAATGCATCTAGGGAATGATCCTGTATAGCTGAGCTGTTTGGACACTTTCAGGGAGCATTCCAAATGCAAGACAGAGATCTCCAAAGTTAAATTGGGTAACCTTGAAAGACTTACAGAAAACTCTCAGATTACTGCATCTCTGCTATCACTTTGGACTTACAAACTTGGACTCACTTGTAACGTATTTTACCTGCTTTAGCCTCTCAATAACTCTCATTTCTTTTTCTTAGCTAATAAACCTTTAGATAGTTTACCAGAGAAATTGGCTAGCAGCGCTGTTTTTGGTGTGAGATTGGGAGTATCCATTGACCTGGGGTAAGTGACTGACCCTTCGGGGTTGGGAGTAATCTAATGTAATGTGATATGTGGTATAAGGGACCATTACCACAAAGTCCAGTTTGTCTGGATGATAAAATACGCTGGAGGACCTAAGGGTGCTGTGTGTGACTCCAGGGTAAGACTAATATAGTGGTCCAGGAGTGCACATTTGTTACTGGCTTGGTAAAAGCTAATTATAGAGTATACCACCGGTTTAGGGTATCTGCCCTGTTTTCTGACAGTCTGACCTGAATTTGGCACTCACCGTTGTGAGCTACTCCAGACAGCATGACACACTGTTTATATAGTTATTTACATTACATTAAACTTATAGGTAGCATTTTAGTCTAAAACAGATCGTGTTTTTCCTTGTACAATACAGTCTGGGTTTTATCATGCAAACATCCTAAGTTGCTGAATTCATGCAAAAGACTAAAGATGAGCTCAGCTAAAAATAATAATAATAATAATATAGGAACATTTAAGGATGAAAAACAAAAATTAGGCAGAGGCTTTAAAAACAACAAAATAAAATAAATTTAAAATCAGCATAGGCAAAGGATTAAAAAAATCATGCCGAATGAATTTGAAATCAACACGGTATGTACTAGTGAGGCATGCAACCATCAATAACCTTTGTAACTTCATGATCTCTTCATTCTTATCTTCACCCTTCTCCCCCATTTCCCGCCTATTGTTTGTCTAACACATTTGTTTCTTATATTAAGGATAGATTGTTAACCCTCTCTTACATTGTGTTTTCATTACAATGAAGCTTTGATGTTGACCAGGACTACTAGGCCCTACTAACATGAAATAAATAATAATAATATGGCCTATCTATAGTTTTGTAAACTCCGATACTGTTCTGTTTTTAAATTAATCTTTAAAGCACCCCTTATAAGTCTGCATTGGCATTTTCTGATGTTGAAGTATTTTAAATCAAAAGGTAATATCAAGTAGGTCTTTCTATTGATCCATATTTGTTTTTATTTGTATTTATTTTGTATTTGTATTTATTTCACTTCATCTTACTTTTAAAAGACTTAAGATTTTTTTGAAGATTTCTCATTTGAAGATTAACAATTTACAGACAGATATGGATGTATATTGTCCAAATACTTGGTTTTCAGTGGACAAAGGTGACATTCAGGGGGAAAAGAGCAGCCGAGGGATGGAGGACTTGGGACTCTGATCTGTTAGCCATGTAGGGAAGAAAGAGTGTAGGGAATAATTTGGCACAATTGTTTTACAATGAAGTACTGACCTTTGAAAAATCTGGGCGTTGGCATGTTAGTGGTTGATGTAATAAGACTACAACACGGTTGCTAGGATAAGATGACTTGGTCATAAGAGGTGTTCAGTGGATGTGTTTTGGGTCCACTAAAGTGGACAAAGAATTTTTGAAGGGAAAATGACATGCAGAGCATCCCAGAGAAGTTGGGAAGGGAAAATGGCATACAGAGTTTTGCTATACATAAATCTACTCATAATGAATGTTGTGTCATTGGACGGGTAAAGGAGATGCCCTGCCCTGGCAATTTTTCTAAGCTGATGGCAGTGATTTGCTCTTTTAACTGCAAACCTAAGAAACTAATTTAATGTATTTTGGGCTAAAGTCTGTTAGCCACAATTCAATGCTAGTGAGATTTTGGCATGGTCAATTTCTTGACAGACAGTCATGAAGCAGCTAGTAGAAAAAGAAATCTGAGTATCATCTTCATAGCGGAGAATGCTCAGGTCAAAATATCTCCTAATAGCTCCTAGAAGTAACATACAGACATTATGTAGTGTGTAAATGTTGGAAGGACAGACAGGGACTAATGTGATCACTGAGTGACTCAGAGCTAAATTCCCAAAGCAGCAGAATTCTGTTCTTCCAACGTTACAAATTGAGAATTTAGAGAAGGATAGATCTGTGGAACAGCTGATATAAATCTTTCAGGTTCTAAAATTATTTTTCCGAGCAAGATAGGTTCTTTGCGGGGTAGAGAATGTGTCTTTATGTTTGTACAATGCCTTACACAATAGAGGCATGATCCTGAGAAGGCATCTGGACTCTACTGTAATAGAAAAGAAAAATAATAGTAATTGATATGTCATTATGACTGTACATTATGTACATTGTGACTAACTCAAAAAATGAGAGAACTATTTTGTGAAAAAAAATCAAAATGTTGACATTATTTCCATTTTGTGGGGTTCAAAATGGACCAATTTGCCTTGTTGCTTATGAAATTTTCTGCAGTATTTTATCTATATTTTAAATGAAACGTTAGCAATGTTTTTCTCTAGATAATTTTTTATAAAAATCTCAAAAACAATCAAAAATATATTTTCTGACTGAAAACTGAGTTTTCAGTTAGCTCCAATTTTTGATAATGATTTTGATAGTAGATTCTGATAAAAGCATGCATTAAAAATTCAGGAACTTTCATGAAAAATTGAACTTTTCTATAAGATAAACATAATTTCACAAAAAGTTTTAACTTTGAAAGGGTGAACAGTTTCAATCACCTGAAAGTAATATCAAAAGGTTCATTCTTCACAGAGTTCTTCTCTTGACAAAGAAGAAAATATTGTTTTTACAAAAAAAAATTGCTTTCAGCTCTGATTAGGAAATGCCGAGTCTTGGCAACTGGATGATGGACCCACATACTGTATCAGCTTTTTTAATTTAAAAAAATCAATTACACTGTTGTTAAACAGCTCCTTGACTCACTGCCACAAATAATTCCAGTTCTTGAGACCTTGAGCTGTCTCTCTTTATCTCTATTTTTTTTTCTTCATAGAACAAGCTTTTATTTCAGAAGTAAAATTCCAATCTCATGTTACCTTGCTTAAGGACAGAACTAGTAGAGGATGCAACTTTCTCTAATTCTGCCCAAAGTTGCAATTTTAACCTAACCCTTAAAATGTGAAACTTAAAAAAGTGGAATGTGTGTGTGTGTGTGCCTGCAATTTCTGCTTTATATTCTGTTCACACATAAAATTTATAATGAGTTGTGGTGAATGAATAGAATTCCCTCTCACTCCAGAAGGGTAATGTTTTGCTCTCCATTCCATCAAAGAGGCTTCACTCCTATCCGTGGGAGCTGTGCACATATAAACACGGCAGAATGTCAGTGTTGAGATGTGCCTTATGGCTCAGAAAGCCAAATTTTGCCCTAAATGAGCAAGTAGAATATATTTAAAGTGTAAAGTAAATAAATATAGCAATAAATATGCAATGGATCCATACACTGCAGCCATTCGGTTAAACCAGTAATTTTTATATCTGCTTTACATTTGAATTTCTGCTAAATTAACAGAAATGACAAGATCAGAGAAGGAAGGGTGATATGTTTAGGATCAGATAATCCAGTCCAATTGAGCTGTGCTCAGGAGAAGACATAGATAAGGAGACGCAAAGGACACTTTTGTAGCCCCCAGATCTTGGGTCTGTTCTAACTTACACCAGCTGCCCATAGCCCCTCCAAACTGTTCTGGGAGCCAGTGATTCTTAGCTGTGAGGTTTGCTGGGTGGGGCACCTGGTTGCTCCTTACACTTTCCTTTTTCCCCAGGCATACTCTGTACTCTGGGGCAGGAAGGGTAGGGGCATAGAGCCATTATGGGAGCTTCGCATCACCCAAGAATTCCCTTAGGCGTGGAGAATCCTTAAAGAGATGGTTAAACCAGATTTAGCACTCTGGGCCCATAAAATCAAACCACAGTTTCTAGCTCAATGGTATATTACCCAGTGCCCTTTTCTCCTCCCAGAGCCTCAAAGGTGGTGGTCTTGGCTGTGGATCTTTGTCTGGCCCAACAGGGGAAAGAACCATTGGCACCTTTCTGGAAGTTAGTCTTTAGGAGGGAGGGCACTGTGACTAATTAGTTGGTCAGACTGGTGCAGTATCCTGTCCAACTAATGACATAGTTGTCAACTATGATATCATAGTTTATATCATAACTATCATATGTCCAACTATGATCACAGAGACTTGGTGGGATAATACACATGGCTGGAATATTGATATAGGAAGGTATGGCTTGCTCAGGAAGGACAAGCAGGGAAAATAGGGAGGAGGTATTGCCTTGTATATCAAAGATGTATATACTTAGGCTGAGGTTGAGATGGAAATAGGAGACACACTTCTCTGGGTAAGGATAAAAGGGGTAAAAAAACAGGGTGATGTCATGGCAGGGGTCTGGTATAGACCACCTAACCACAAAGAGTACAGGGCACTGGACTAGATCACCTATTGAGGTCCCTTGCAGTTCTACACTTCCATGATTTTATGATTCTTTAAGCTGTGACAGAGTTCCACGCCTGTATTGGTGGGTCCCGTGCTTTCTGGTGGATTTGCTCACCTCAGAGGTTTACACCAGTCCTCAGTTTGGCTCCTTTTGTTAGTGGCACAAACCTGCCATTCACTCGGCTAAGGTCATCACTGGCCAGCATGGGGAAAAGGAGGAGAACAATCCCCGCAGTCTCTGCTGGCCCACCTAATGAGTCAGGGGACAGGCCAGAGACCTTCCCCTCTGGTGGGACCCACAGTTCAGATCAACTCCTCTTATATCAAAAAGGGAGTTGGGGGGGTGGAGGGAACCCAGGCCCGCCCTCTACTCCGGGTTCCAGCCCAGGGCCCTATGGATTGCAGCTGTCTATAGTGTCTCCTGTAACAGATGCATAACAGCTACAACTCCCTGGGCTACTTCCCCATGACTCCTCTCAACACCTTCTTTGTCCTCACCACCGGACCTTCCTCCTGATGTCTAATAACACTTGTACTTCTTAGTTCTCCAGCAGTACGCCTACTCACTCTCAGCTTCTTGCACCTCTTGCTCCCAGCTCCTCACACGCACCTCACTAACTGAAGTGAGGTGCTTTTTAAAACCAGGTGCCCTGATTAGCCTGCTTGTCCTAATTGATTCTGGTAGCTTCTTAATTGGCTTCAGGTGTCCTAGTTAGTGTGCCTTAATTGGTTCCAGCAACTTCCTGATTGTTCTGGAACAGCCCATTATCTTGCTCAGGGAAAAGGGATCTGTTTAATCTGCGGCTAATATATCTACCTTCTATCACTCGCCCGCCGGGGATATCAGTTGGCCGCTCCTTCACGGAGCCATGAGCACGGGCATGTACTTGGCACGGTTCACGCCAGTTCCGGACACCTGCCCCTTCTGTGGCGTGAGGGAGACACTGGCACATGTTTATCTGGAGTGTGCCAGGTTGCAGCCCCTATTCCGGCTCCTCTTAGACATCCTGTTATGTTTTTGGTTGCACTTTTCCCCTCACCTTATCTCTGCACTCCCTATCCATGGCCCCACAAAGTCACAGGACCTCCTGGTCAACTTCTTCTTAGCCCTGGCTAAAATGGTCATCTATAAAACCAGGGAGAGGAGGCTGGCCGATAGGGTCTCCTGTGACGGTAGGGCCTATTTCTGATCCTCCGTCCGTTCACGCATCCGGGCAGAGTTCCTTTGGGCGGTGTCCACTGGCTCCCTTGACGCCTTCAAGGAGCAGTGGGTGCTGTCAGGGGTTCTCTGCTTGCTGTCCCCGTCAAGTTCCCTTTGTTTTAACCATTTGACCTTACTCCTGTCCCTGTTATGTCATTAGTTGTCCTCTGGAATCATTTGGCTTCCAGGTCCTGTGGAACCTCCCCTTAGGCTGGGGGGAGGTCCTTTAGCAGTGGGCGGGCTTCTGCCTGCCCACTTCCTGGATCCCAATAGGATCACTCTCCTCTAGCCATCTGGCCTGACCCTGTCACAAAGCCTGTTAATTCCCATGCACCCAAGTGGAGGCCATTCTGCAGTGAAAATGAAAGTTCCCTTACCTCTCTTTGGGATTAGAATAGGACTTGCTGTGGGCATCATTCTAGTTGCCTTTTGGGGGCTAGGAAGGAAATTTTCCCTCATTTCCAGATTGGCCTGGGTGGTGCGGGGTTTTTTGTCTCCCTTTCAGCAGTACAGGAAACTGGTGGTAAGATTACTTGTGACAAAATGAATTTTACAACTTGGTGCCTAGTGCAGGCAATTGTTCAGTAGGGGGCTGATTCCCTGGTAAACCTGAATTGGAAGTGAATCCTAAAGAAGGTGGGGGAATGGGGTTGGGATTCCGCGTATACAATGCAGTGAGGAGACAACCCTCTCTTCTTCACCCCATTAATCCTCAGATGATGGTGCTGAGATTAGGCTGACGGCAGCCCTCTACTAGGTGATATGGATTACAAAGGAAGGATGACCTGCACTGGATGAGTTATTGTCTGATAGTTATCAGATGTGTTACTGAATAAAGTTACAGCCTAGTGTCTTGTCTTGTCTTTCTATGGTGTCCAGGACAAATTGAGGAAGCAATGATACTACAAAATGGATGAGACCAAAGAATAAAAGTCTTCAGGTTTAATGAATTCAATCATGAGTATCCTATACTAGGATCAAATTCAGTGCTGATGTGAGTGGGTATAACTCTATTGAAGCAATGGTATAGTGTTCATTGTGACCGAACTGGGCAAAATGTCAAAAGTTACTAGACAGAAAAAAAACTTAGTGGTTTGTGTGTTGGTTTTGAAGATGCGCTGTAATAATTTTATGAATATTGTATGGTTTCTCTCTGTGTGTCTGATTGTTGGAAGGATGCTTTAAAATATGAGTATATTGAATTATTCAATAGCAGGATTGCCAGGAAGGTGGGTGAATCCTGATATACGCTTCCCTGCAAAGATTTGAGGGACAATGCAAAAGCCATTCACCTTGATACTCTGGCTCTCCTGCGGAGCTCACTGAACTGGTTTTGGATTAGCAGGGCTAAAGAATCCCAGGAAGAGTGAACTAAGACTGTGACTAAATTTGGAAAGGACACACTCCCTTAAGGAGACAAAGTATTGAGTTAAGGTGAGCCCAGACCCCAAAGGTTAGGTGTATATAGTAAGATAGTCTTACATAGAACTGCAGGTAAATTAGATATATGTGTAGGCCTTCTGTTGTTTTAAAACTTTTTTTTTATATGATGCTTTTTTCCCTGCTGTTAAGATTAAACAGTTGTTTGTTTAAAGTAGCTGTCTTATGTCACTGTTCACCAGCTGATCACAGGTGACAAAGGCAAGAACCACAGGTGAGCTCCCTCTGCCTCAATACCAATGCGAGAGAGAGAAGAAGGTGTACCAGCTTCATCAGCAGAGAATCAGGAACAGCATGCAAAAATCCTTATTATTTTCTGTTAAGCCCCTCTGTCCCTTCACTTAATATACCTGCTACCATTAAGTCAACCATGCCTTTGGCCAAGGACAGTAGTAATACTAGTCCAGCCTGGTGGAAAAGCCAGTAGTGGTGAATTTCTACATAAGTAGCATAACTAGCATCCTTATTTTTCCTCCCCTGCCCACACTTTACCCTCAGCTATTAAAGAAGAATGAGCTCATAACATTCTCTGTGCATGTAGGCCTGGGACTTGCCATTCTACGCTTATTCTGTAACTCAAATGTATTATGCTACTGCATCTCCTCTTTTAACACTTCGTATATTGCTGCGGTTCACATAATATTTGCTTCTGATTGTAGACTATATATATTTTAACCTAAAAAGCTGACAGTTGTCAGTTTGATGACCTGGCTAACGCCACATGATGATACTATTCCTCAGGTATGAATTCTGAACAGTCTGCAGTATTTTGGCTCCTAGAGCCAACCAGCTGGGGGAGCACCTTCTCTGGGATGCTCTTGATCTCTGAAAGTTGTGAATGCAAAAAGGGCATTAACATAGCATAGGATATGGCAGCGATGAGAAAGATGATAGTGGAAAATCCAAAGTGTACTCTGTATTCAGGTGATATCTTAAGATGATAAAGCTTAGTATGTGAAGACACTCTTGTCATAGACATTTAAATTGTAAATGGGTGTGGGAGGCAGAACCCTGGAACTTGAGTCTAATCTATAGTAATAATTTGCATTATTTGCTAGCTTTGACCCACTGCTGATTTTTACTCTTCATTTGACACCCACTACCTTGCAGTGATGAATGAGCACCTTGAGGGACATTTTATATCTTATAATTACCTAGTTACTCTTAATACAGATGCTCATACAGAGCCTTTGGGCTTAATTCTAATTTCATACAAGTATAACTCCACTGACTTTGATGGAATTACTTCTGATTTACCCCACAATCAGTAAAGAGAGGGGAGTTATTGCCATTATACAAAGCACTGGAGAGACCTCGTCTGGAATACTCTGTGCAATTCTGATTCCCCATGCTTAAGAAAGATGAATTCAAACTGGAACAGGTGCAGAAAATGGCTATTAGGATGATCAGAGCACTAGAAAACCTACCTTACAAAAGGAGACTCAAAGAGCTTGGCTTGTTTAGCCTAACCAAATAAAGGGAGATATGATTGCTGTCGATAAATACAGGGAGGGAGAAGAGTTATTTAAGTTAAGTGCCAATGATGAGACAAGAACAAATGGATATAAACTGATCATCAACAAATGTAGGCTTGAAATTAGATGACTGTTTCTAACCATCAGAGGAGTGAAGTTCTGGAACAGCCTTCCAAGGGGAGCAGTGGGGGCAAAAAACCTAACTGGCTTTAAGACTGAGTTTGGTCAGATACAGGGGATGGCATGATGAGATTGCCTACAATGGCCTGTGGTTCATTTGTGAGTGCTAGTAGCAAATATCTTCAACAGCCAGAGATGGGGCACTAAATGGGGAGGGCTTTGAGTTACTACAGAGAATTCTTCCCCAGGTGTCTAGCTGGTGGGTCTTGCTGACAGGCTCAGGTTCCAACTGATCAACATATATGGAGTCAGGAATAAATTTTTCACATATCAGACTGGCAGAGACCAGGGTTTTTTTTTTCCACCTTCCTTGCTGGCATTAACTAGAATAAATGGTGGATTCTCTGTAACTTGAAATCTTTAGATCATGATTTGAGGATTTCAGTAACACAGCTATAGGGTATGGGTCTATTACTGGAAGGGGTGGGTGAGGTTCTGTGGCCTGCAATGTCAGGAGTTCAGACTAGATGATCACAATGCTCCCTTCTGGCCTTCAGGTGTATGAGTCTATGTCTATTGAAGGCATGTACGTAAAGTTTCATCAGTTACATTTCCTGTATCTTGTCTGGGGCATAATTATGCCAACATTACTCATAGTGAGTAGTACCTTACTACATGAAGTCCCATTGTGGTCAGAGAGACAATATGTCTAGCAAGGTACTATTTAATGTAAGGGTGGCACAACTGAGCACTCAGATCCAGATTTTTAAAGGTAATTGAGGGATTGCAGTGTTCAGTATTGTAATGTCTATCTGATTTAGGAGCCTGCAGGTGAGCGCCATAACACCTAAATACCTTTTAAAATCTGGGCCGTAGGGATTTTATTTCATAGGTAAGGAGCTAAACAAAATCTTGTTTTTCTACATGAAGTTAAGTTATAATATAACGTTATCCTGAAAGGTGTTTAAGGCTGTCATCGGATGAGTCTTAGATCCAGAGACAATTACAGGTCTCATTAAAGACAAAAGGTGTGCCAAGCAGACTCAACAGGAGGAGCAAAAGGTGTGCCAAGCAGATTCAACAGAAGGTGTGCCAAGCAGACTCAACAGGAGGAGCAATCAATCCTTTTTATGTAGTAAAAACAAGAATAGACAATGGTGGGGAAAGTTTTCCAAGACAATAGGCTACATGGCATGCCATGGTGACTCAGTGGTTTCCCTGCTTGTAAACACAGGCTAGAATATTGGCAGCAGGCTGTGTGCATATTGGTGAGAGAAAGCCAGGAGGAAGAGTTGTGCATGTGACCAAGGGACAGACCTTGGTCCCAGAGCCCACTGGAGTGGCAAACTCGGGGATGTTTGCTGATTGTTTCTAATGTATTCAGGGAAACAGGAGTTTGTGGACACTTGTAGTAAATAAATCAGATTACCAGAAGAATATATCATACTTGTATCTCAGATCTCTCATCATAATGGCTATGACCCTACAAGGCCCAGGATTTTGGCTAACCAGTTTGGCTATAGGACAAATAGTAAATCACATGGAGAGGGAGTGCTGCTTCACTTATGCTCCTTGAATGTGTTGCTTATTTGGCTCATTTTAAAGCACATGAATTGTTTTTGCAGTGTGAACTCTCTAGGTATGGTCTGTTAAACAGATATCATAATGTGGAAAGCTTTCTGAAACAATATCAGGGGCCTTCTCCAGAAAAAAAACAGTGAAGGAGAGAGTCTACCAGTGTTTTTTTTTTTAAACTGTGGTAATTAGATCCCAGTAGGATAAGTTCAGAAATTTTTCCCAACCACAAATGAGTGTACAGGAGGATGTCATTTCTGCAAGTATGCAAATAGAAATTGAATTGTTAATGAGGATCAGGGCAGCAAAAACAAAGCGTTTTAATTTTTGCACCTGGGAGCATCTCATAATGAAATGCAAATTAATTCTGAAGTTTCTGACCTCTGTTCTGTTGCTTGTTGTTAAAAATATCCTTCCTTTCTTTTTTGTAAACACTTCAAATGGTTTCTTTATAGGTGCTCTATAACCAGACCGTATAACATTTAAAATGTCTGATCTGAGATGATATCTCATGGTGAAAGTTGTGTTTAATATACTATTTCATACAGTAATGAGAGAGAATGGACTTTGAACTATAATTTCACATTGCACTCATGAGGAAAGGTAGGAGAATCTAGGGTGTAGAGCAGGGATCGTCAACCTTTGGCATGCAGCCCGCCAGGGTAAGCCCCCTGGTGGGCCGGGCTGGTTTGTTTACCTGCTGCGTCCGCAGGTTCAGCTGATTACGGCTCCCACTGGCCACGGTTCACCGCTCCAGGCCAATGGGGGCTGCGGAAAGCAGCACGGGCCGAGGGATGTGCTGGCCACTGCTTCCTGCAGCCCCCATTGGCTTGGAACGGGCCGCGATCGGCCGAACCTGCGGACACGGCAGGTAAACAAACCATCCCGGCCAAGGGTCTGTATAAGGAATGAGTTTATAATGATAAAAGACACATAACTTGCAAGTTCCAGTGTGGGTTTAAATCAAAACTATCCCCAAATTCCTCCCCTTCACCTCCCCCGCAATTCCTTGGTGTTTCAAGAGTGCTCTATAAAACAAAGATGAATGTATATTTGTAAAGAGTTATAAAACAGAGAAGGTGCCAGTAGATGTCACTCAAGAATATACAGGATCGTTCCTGGGTTTTGTAGGCCCAACAAAACTTTTTGTTGTCATGCACTGCAAATGGTTTCTAGTGTGCAGCTCTTTACATGTAGCACTTACCACCTGGCAGCCATAGGGTCAGTCCTCCAGGTTGGGGGACTGCCTGGGTCAACTCCTGCTACTCCAGCCCACTTGTTTTACTTTTACTATGAACAAAGTCAATGTTTTCATTAAAATAGAGGGTTTGTTAACTTCAGTTAAGTTAATAAGCTGTGTGGTTCTGTCTCTTTAAGGGAGCAGCCAACATAACTTCCGTAAGTATTCAATGAGAGGGCTGGACACTACAGGGCAGATGGTTTTGGGGAAATTCAGGACTGGGAGGGTATGGGGTCACCACTCAAGGAGTAATGAAGGCTGGTGAAGTCAGGTGAATCTACTGTGTTGTGACCATGCTGCTGGTGACAGCGGTCTAAACCAAGGCTGCATAGCACTGCACCCCATCCTCCCCCAGGACACGTGGTGACACAACAAACATCTTACTGGTCTGGGTTGAACCCCAAAGCCTCACACCCTGATATAGGTTTTAAAGCAAAATGTCAGCTGGCTGCCCTTATTTGGTCCATATCCGGTATGAGAGTACATCATTATTTCTCCTGTGTAAAGATGAAGTCCAGCATTTTCAAACTTGAGTTCCTAAAGTTACTCAACTTCTTATGAGGAGTGGCCTGAATATCAGAAGTAGTTAGCTGTGAGTGCCCAGCACTTCTGAAAACCAGGACATTCCAATGTCACTCCTTCAAACTGTTCTATGCAGTTACAGGTGTCTGCCATGCTGAGTATCTTGCCTGTTTTAGGATTTTGTACTGTATCTGAGCACATTCTGTGTAAAATAGATTGGAAGTAGCTAAGTCCCTCATAGACTTCATGGAGCCTCTGGCCCTTCTCCCTTTTTGGTTTGTAAAAAGCTTTGCTTAAGATAAGAGATTTGAGTTGTGTTTCAAGGGAGAAGAGAAGACTAGTTGATGTTGTGAATGTCATTCTCGTTACAGAGGGAAAGCTTTATCAACTGGGAATGTTTTGCAGCCTTCCTGAGGTCATACTCTGGATTCAGCATTGAGGTCCTCAAATATAGATTTCACTGCCTAACTTTAGGATTCAAAAAATTCAGCCAAAATGTATTTTCTGACATTATGTAGGAGTGAAACTTGTGACTTGTTGGTTCTGTTCACATTAAACCAATTAGAAACAAAGCCGGTGACAGATTATTTTGTTGATGTGGAATGTAAACAAGTTGACTTACCTCTCCTATTCTTGGAGGTCCGCTATGGCTTGTATTAATGATCTGTAAAAATGGTGCTTTGTTTCATTTGTCAAAGTGGGCTTACCAGAAATCAGGGATGATACTGTAGAAACAATTGGCAATTTTCAGATGGATAGCTAACGCTACAGGCCAGATCGTCGTCTGGGGTCTTCTACTGAGAATATGCTGATTTTCCATCACCTGTACGTTTTGGGGGGCAGTTAACTACTGAGGATAAAGAAATTTATTAACAAGTTGGTTTGGGTCATTCTCTGTGCATTTCATTTAAAATATTGAGAATGAAACTCTGATCTTCAGTAGAGGCTGTTAATTATCTCATTGAAAGCTTCAACCATTTTTCTGGGAAATAGGAAATATAGTAAAAGTTTTACTCTCCTGTGACATCAAAAGCACTTTTTAAAACTACTGGAACATTTTCAGCACATAAATTCAGCAGGTTTTGTCACATTCAGAAAACTATAGAGCATTTTGAAAAAGACTTTGGGGGCTGAGTGCCATGATTAATGAAATGTTGGCTTACCACCGCTTGGGACCGCCTCATCTCAGTCCTTAACAGAGAGTAATCTACACTGTAAAACCATCATAAAACATAGCTTGTCACTTGTAACCTCTTCCAAAGAGATAGAAAGCTCTGAAAAACTCCTCTTGCTTGTGGAGAATTTGGCCACCTTTGATCAGAGTCGACAGACCTTAATTGCTGTCTGTATTGTCATTATCTTTTACTTTGCAGCTAACTGTGTTACTTTTGGTCAAATTCAATGGCAAAACTCCCACTGGCTGCAATGGGGCCAGGATTTCACCCTAAGGGACAGATCCAAAACCATTGAAGTCATTGGGAATCTTTTCATTGACGTTAATAGGCTTTTGATCAGTCCCTTATTGATCGACATGTGAGAAAAAACACATAATACTACAGAAAGATTAAAAGGATGTGGGATAATCATTAGCACAACAATGTCTGTAACTTCAGTTGCAAAATTCAGTATTTCAGCTGCCTGTATTTTATAATAATAAAAGATACAGCATCAGTTAGGGAGGGTTGCTGATATGTTCGCAGTGCTATTGGGCAGTTTTTCCTTCACAAATACAAATGCTAAATGTAAAGGCTTCAAATGCAGTATTCAGATGTGGCACAGAAACTTACAGTATTAATGGTGCTTGCAATATATGAATATTTAGGATGCTTGAAAGAGTGACACGACATCATTCATTGTGAGATTTGATTGTACACTGAGACATTATTCTTTTTCCTTCCATGTTCTTAATATATGTCTAAAATGTTTTCTGGGAATTGTCTTAAAGTGTGGAGTTTTGTTTGTTTGACTTTAGAGCAACTATATAAAGTGATATATATTATTTCTTAGGAAAGGCATGCTGATATGAGCTTCATTATTCTTGGACCATTTCCAGTAAAGTAAAATCTACTCCCATCTTATGATGGAGATGATTGTAGCCAAATGGTCTTTGAATCCTTTTAATCCTAAAATTGTTGCTAAGGGAAAACTTCACATAACCTTATGAACCCTTTTTTTCCTGAAAATTTCTCTTAATTGGATATAAAATCACAATTCTCAGGCAAGGTTTGTTCTACGAATGACAATCTGTTGTATAGGGTTACTAGTTTGGAAGGAGATGGGACCATATTGGTGTTCTGTAACCGATCATTTAGTATCCGGAATGACTGCTCTGTTTCAGCCACACGTCACCATCCATTAAACTGTTAATGCTCACCAAATGACTTATTTTTTTATGGAAGGGAATGGCAGCTGCTGGAATAATGATAGAAGAGGTGATTAAATCTGGCAGATCATACAGTTTTTCTTGGGTTGTCTCACTAGAGCAGGTGATTTCTCATACTCTACAGTATACCAGACCACTGTGGTATATTGTGACACTATGGCACATGTTAGTGTTGGAGTGAATTATGGAAAAAGTGGCAGCTTTCAGTGACATATGCTAAATGGTACTACTTTTGTGGGTTTAAAACAGATCTTTAACATTTTAGCGTATAGTCTATGTAGTTGAATTTTCTGCTTTACTTTAAGTTAGTAAAACATTTATGGCATACTTTCAGTGACTTCATTGAAATGCTAATATGAGTGAATGAGACCAAAATTGCCATGTTTAAGGCCTGGATTTCCTTGAAAGTCACTTCAATTCCTCCAGTTATACCCCTGTATAACCTGACCTTTAGTAACAGAATAGTTCATTCAGTGGAACTGCTATTGTGGCCCTATCATAATACCATGTCATTGTTGTAAACATCCCTTAATAGTTATGAACACTGGTTACTATACAGAAGTGGCTCCTTTTTTAAATGTTGAATGAAGTCTTGGTCATTCTTTTTGTCGTAATACCAACAGCCCGTGCTTCATATGCCGTATGAATCACAATCTACATGATTTTTTTTTTAATGTTAATCTTTTTACAGCTACAACTGGTCCAAAGTTGTTTGAAATGCCTTACAATTTTGCCCACCATTCCTCCATTCATTTCTTCTTCTCCTTAATATGTATGACGCTGCTGATCTCTATTTCCCCATTCTCATCATACCATGGCCCCCTTCATTTAGCTAATAATACCAGTCTTGACTGTCTACTTGTCTGCGCTTCATATTTTCTACCTTGTCAGCCTTTATTCTAGTGATGTCCACTGTATACTGATAGCTGTAAGGCTACTACCCTGTCTCTCATATTCCTTCCCATGACCCGCTTTTGCAATAACTCCAACAAGAATTCAGCCAGCATATGGTGACTAGTCTGAGGTGCATCTGAGGAAAGTTCATACTTATTTATATGTTAATGTAAAACAAAACAGTAAAAAAAGAACAAAATAGTAAGTGTTTGTATGTATATACAGTCGTATGTATTTGATAGTCTCTTTTTTTCCTTCAACTTTCACGTGTTGCTTGTCATATTATATTATAAACTCTTTGAGGCAGGGACTAGATTTCCCTATATTACATCATCTAGCCCATTGAGACCCTGAATGTGATCAGGGCCCCTTGTCTATTAAATAAATAATAGAATGACCAGCATTTTACTTTAGTGCTGGTAATGAAGAAAAAGTTTAGAAAATCATTAAAAGAGTTACTTGGAAAGCTATGTAGATTAATATAATGTGATCAGGGCAGCAAGGCCAGGTTTTGTGTGTGGAAATCATGTATCTCACTTTAATGGAATTCTGTAAAAGAGTTGAGAAAATAGTGGGTATAAGTTATTTACAGCAAACTTGCAAAAGGCTTTTCATAAAATCTCTCACAAGAAGCTGCTGAGGGAATTTAGTAACCACTGTATGTAGTGGATTAAAAAATCAATTAATAGATAGGAAACAAAGACTAAGAACAAACAATCAATTCTTAATGTAGTAGGAGGTTAGCAGTGGAGTGTTTTAGAGATCAGCACTAGGGCCAGTTTTGCTCAATACATTTAACAATGATCTGGGATAAACAACAAAATGGTCTAATGTGTTGATGACTCAGTGATTAACATTATATAAGACTTCAAAGGGCTCTACATGAGAATTGCAAAATCCACAATGGAATCATGTAAATGACTGACATTGGATGAGTTCTTAATTAGTTGTAACTCCTTTGGGGAAAATTATCTGGGACTACTCAGTAAAAATGGTAATGGATGAGAAAGCAAAATGCAAAGCTGTGTTAAGAAGGGGATAAAAGTTATCATGGAAAAATATAATAACAGCATTTTATAAATGGAAGTAGGTCTTGGATACAGCCTTCCGTTTGGGTCATTTTGTCTCAAAAAGGATCGTGTATAGCAAAAGTAGAAAAGATCCAGCGAAGGGCAGCAAAAAAGTATAAGACTCAAGAGATTGGGGATTATATTAAAGGAGAATTTAAAATTTGGCTCTATTGCTCGTTCTTGTTTTGTAATAAAGTGAGGGTAGTAATAGCTCAGTACAGCTGACTTTTTAATCTTGTTTTGAGAGTTGTGAGGGGCCCCACAGGCGTCTCTTTCAGAAATAACACACTCCATAGGGCTTCCTTGTGGCAGGAGCAGGAAGGACATAGCAGCAGGCAGCATTGCAGCTGCAGAGAACAGCTCTTCAGCAGTGAGGGGCAGAGAGGAATAGAATCAGAGGCCCCCTTGTAGCCAGCAGCACTCATGGCAGAAGGCAGAATCAAGCATACACCTTCCAAAATGTTGTGTGTATAGTGCAATGGGGAGGGCAGAATGGGTACCTATGGCTTTCCCTCTCATGGCCCATACCTTATTCAAGATAGACAAGAGGATATGGGAAGGCTCTTTCCCCAGTGAAATGTCAGTTTTGCTAGGGAGTGTGTGAGATGGGGGTCAAGCAATCCTCCCCCACTCACCCCCCACGATGGTACAGCAATAGTGGGGTCATTGAAAGGACAGCTATGCCTGATGGCACTGCCCTCTTATTTTAAAACCCATTTTGAGCTATTTATGGCTCTAATGTCCATTTTTCCTATGTGTTGGTAAGGGAACTATGAAGTCAACCACATTGTGGGAAAAGTCTAGGATCATTTAATGTGACTAGTAAGGCTAGATATAATAGAAGGTGGTGAAATAACGTAAGTGAAGGTAAATCGGATGCTCTTACTTACCCTATTGTCATCAAAAACAATAGGACACAGGATGGAAATGAGTAACAACAAATTTCCAAAGAAAACAGTTGATTTTAAGCAGCATAAAATAAACCTATGGACCCTACTGCTGCAGGATAGTATTGAGGCAATTAGTTTAGTGACATTCAGAAAAGGATTAGAAATGTATCTGAATAAGAATAGCAATTTCTGTTATACTTAGTAAAGTACTATAAATTAAAACTTAAAAGGATAGCCCGTCTCATGTGTCAGGATGTGAAGTGAACACTAGCTGGGCTGATGCAGGTGTGTCGTCCCATCATTTTAGTATTGCACTATTGATCGTGTATAGAATGGACGCTTTCATCATCCACTTAAGCATCCAATACGAGCCTTGTTACTGACAACATAGTCAATTGGATGGCAATGCTTGGCAATGCTCTTGGTCTGCTCTGGTTTGAAAGTCCTTATATTCTTAGAACCATACTTTATTATTTTTGCAAATTTCAGCCTGATATGATATGAAATGGGCAAGATAATAAACTATAATTATTTTTCAACAGAAATAAGCAAAGATCCTTAAATGTAGTGTCATTGTATGACACACTTTTATTGTGTAGCTATAATTTGATTGATTCCACTGATGGAAAAACAATGAGAATGCACACACTTAGGGCTGAGTTTTTGTGTGTGTGTGGGGGGGGTATTTTGTTTTCTCTTTCCCTTTGATTTCTCCAAGAAGGAATTAAAGCCTTGATAATCAGCTAAGATTAATGTAGTGTTATTTAATGCTATCTTGCAATTGATTTAGCATTTTAATTCAAATTTAAGTCGACAGTGATTACTATCCAAAAATGCATCTATCTTAAATTCTGGGTAGGTCTTGAAAATACTATATTTTTTGAAAAAAATTGTTTAGAATATTACTTCTTTCTTTTTTACCATTATAATTACAACTCCCAAGGAAATGGTCGCTTTAGGATGTGTCTATAACTACTGGAAATCAGTGTCACGAAAACACTTACTGTTTCCCCTTACGTAATCTGCCCTTTGCTTGCTAGCATGGAAATTTTGAGGTGTGGGTGGCGGGTCTGTCAAAGCCAATATCAGTTGTTGTGGTGGGTGGATGGGTGTCAGAGAAAAAGAGCTTTCATGTTTTTCAGTAATGAGCTCCAAGCTTTGCCCCCTACAGAGTTGGTGCACATTTATGACATCAGCAAAAAGACTAACCTGCCCATCAGAATGTAGCTCTTAAGAATCAGTGGCCATGGTCCGACTCTAATAAACATTGTCATCTAATCTAAAATGAACACAATATTTTCTCTTGGTGTTTCTTATGTATGTGAAAAAGGTCAGGTAAAATGTGGCTATGCCTGTATGAGGGAAAAAAATAATCCCTTAATCAGTTAAAGGAAAATGTAAAGAAATGGCTAAACAGATGGCACATAAATTAAAACTGTACAGGAGCAACCTACCTTCTGCAGCTGTTTCAGCAAGACAGATATTTCTCTGTCATTCATTCATAACATGCAATTACTGTGGCAAGTCTTCTGTCATATTGCACACATTTTCACACTTGTCAGAGAAAAAGACATAGATTAAACAATATTTTTAACATTGTGTTTAGTTATGAATTTCATAATTACATTTTAATAAGAGCCCTCAGAGCTCTTCCATCGAGACAGATCTAAAAAGAGCAAGATAAAAGGGGAATATTTTCAAGATGACATGAGCATTGTTGGCTATACAGTTCCCATTAGCACAAATGGAAGTTGCTCAGCTTTAAAGCCTTTCCATCGGTTTGAAAATACAAGCAATTAGAGCCCCTCTTGCAGTCACTGCATGTGCAGAACTCCCACTGAAATCAATGAGAATTTGTAGAGAAGACAGAAAGAAAAATTGGGGCCTTAAACATTAACACTTTTTCTTCTTCCTTTTATTGAGTTCCTACTATCATGCATGGAACAACCTCTCAATTATTTCTTATTCCACTGAAAAGTATGTGGAAGTAGAAAAATGTAAAAAAACCTGGTTTTAAACTTTTTCCAAAGCATTCTATTCTACAGCTAAACCTTCTTCTTTGCATTCATTTTCTTCATTTTTGTTGTTGTTGTTGTTGCTCTTTAGAGTTGTCACCTGTTTGACATACAAATTACAAAGTTGTTTAAATGTGTATGTGCTGCTTTTGTACCTCGCATTAAGTGGTTCACATGAATGATCAAATGTTAGTAATGTAAGTGACTTTTTCAGAACATTTATTGAATACGTAATGTAGTTTCTGATTTAGACCTTTTTCTTTCACTTTCTTAAAATGGAAAAAAAAAAAGAACATTCAAAGATAATCAGAGGGTACCAATATGCTTTTTGAAATGGAAGGAGGCACCTGTACCAGAAAAGCAGGGAAATAAAGGCTATATCTATATTTTCCAATTCCAGTTCCATTTGATTAGTTTCTCCATTTTCCCAGCTTCTACATTCGGGAGTATATTTTTCAGAAAAATCTTTGCGTTGCTAGTTTTCCATTCTGTTTTTCTTCATTTAATATTTTTAAAGAAATATTTTATTAAGTATTAACATGAAATATGTGGAAACCAGTAAGACTTTAACAAATACCACAACCATTATTTACATGCAGTGAAATAACCTTTGTGATACACCGTATTATATGAAAAAACACCCCTTTGTAAGACATATACAACATGCTTGGAGAACTGGGAAATTGAAGAGTCATACTTCAATTTGAAAAATTTTACCTACTATTGTTATAGGAGCATCCAAGATGACTGGTTGAATGAGAATAGAGAAATTAAGATATTTCTCTTTTTGCAGTTTATTTATTGTGTGTTTGACAGCACTTATTGCATGGATGTGTCAGCTGTATAGTGCCAGATTCTGGTATATTTACTTATGCCGAATAATACCTTGGTTCATGAATAGTCCCACAAACGGTGGGACCATTTGTGAAGTTCGGTACTACTCAGTCTGAGTGTGCCAGAATCTAGATCATTTGGTCAACATTTTCAAAAGTACCTCTGGTCCCTTATTTTTTGAGTGCCCAATTTAGGACATATCAGCACTGATTTCTCAGATGTGCTGAGCACCAACTGCACCAAGTGAGAGAGCGTTCCAGTTGCTCACCACCTATTAAAGTCAGCAGTGAGGCACCCAAAATCCAAGGCCATTCTGGAAAATATTGGCCTTGGTCAGTTTCCATAATTGTTTGTGTGGATCATTCACACAGCAGCTTGGTAAAGAAAACCTGTTTAAATAGGAGCTTGAGCCAAACTTACTGAAGTCAGTAGGAGACTTTCTTTTGATTTCATTGTGCTTTGGATCAGTCCATAAGTGAGTAAGAGGAATCACGCAGTTACTGTTCCTCTCAAATAGGCACCCCAGCAATCATGTGGTCACTGCAACTGTATGTGGTGGGTTGTTAGTCTGGCTGGCCAGAAGATAAGGGGTTGTTACCCCTATAAGGGCTCCCCTTTGCTCTTGCTGGCAGAGGAAGGGGAAGGTTTATGTGGATGCCGCAGGGAGGAACAAGAAGTGGCTGGACCAGGTGAAGAGGCACTGACTTCCAGGTGACTAGAGGAGGGGGTCAAGATGGATGAGGTGATATCTTTTATGGGACCAACTTCTGTTGGTGAGAGGGACGAGCTTTTGAGCTACACAGAGAAGAGGGTGGTATTTATACCCCAGGCAGTTCTGAAGAAGCTCACAGTTCTCTCACTGTGATGGGGCTGCAAACCCATCCTCCCATCCATAGTGTCACAGGAGGACTGGATTTCTTCATGATCCATTAGGGACATTATGCTAGTTGTCCTTTTCCCAGGGGGAATGGGAAAGAATTTCCCCCGGACTGCCAGATGGATTCTTGCCTTCCCCACAGTGTGCTAGGGACCTGGTTGGCTAGGCAGGGAGGTTTGATGGGAATGTTATGGCAAAGCTGCAGCACAGCGACTCTTTACAAAAGGAATATGGTGATTGGATAAAATGGATTGGAAGGGGATTTAGAGGAAAGCATCCCTTAGGGAAGCTGGGGAAGCGAGATTCGGGGCTTCTAACATTGGTAGACCAGAAAGGCAAACAACCCCTTCTTTTCCCAACCCCCTTATCCTGCATATGAGGTGAAGGCAGTGAAGTCCCAGTAACAGGCTGACTGGGACCAGGTTCCAAAGTGGGAGGGCTGGTGGCAGCCCCCGAAACAGGTGGACGCGATTAAAGAAATAATAATAACCTTCACTGTACAATTTATTACTGGCTATTCCTAGATATTTTAAGTAAATAAAGTTGTGATCTAATTAAACTACATCCATTGCCTTCCGTCTTTCTTCGAGCCAGGCCATAGGTCAGATCTTTAAAGAGGCATCGAAAACAGGCTTGCTACAGTAGTAAGGAAAGCTCTTGTGGGGGTGGCGAAAACAGACTGGGGAGGCTGTAGCTGGAGTCCTTTGCGGGAGAAGGAAGGAAAAATCAAGAGTGGGGTGACAGTGGAATACAGCTGGAGAAGCAAGGCAAAGACGGAACGTGAGGTAGCTATACATTTATGACTAGTATCCAGGAACAATAGGGGGGAAAAAATCTGGCCTTTTAAAAAAATTCAGGCCTTTGTTTTCCTGGCCTATATTACAAAATCTGTTTACTGAAACTATACCCCCGTAATTCACAACTTCTGTTGTTTATCCTGTAAAAGGAAGGGAATTTTATCTGTTATCTGTCTTGCCACTTCGAAGCTTTATTCCTGTCTCATAGCTTTCATCATCATGTACTCCTTCAAGGCAATCAGTGCCTCTTTTACCTTCCTCTAAAAGAAACACACATCTCAGCCACTCACCTTTGACCACAGGGACACAGACATTACAGGTCAATGGAGATCAATTGTATATCCTTGCTCTTCTTCACCTGGGACGATCTTAGATGTGTGGACAGGGTTGGAATCCAAACAAGATAGTCATCCACTGTATCAGGATGGTGAGGGCGGCTAGAAGAAGTGAAATAGAATTATGTTTCTACTCTTTTTCACTTTATAAATGGTGTCAACCACATTCAGAAATAAGACTTGCATTAATGTTATATATTACTTATATAAATGAGAGCTATAAATATGGCAAATAACATAACTAATACACCAGCAATGTTCAAGATAGAGCATGTCTGAAACTTTCCAAAGCAAAGACATTTAGGCTATGTCTACAGTTATGGAGGCATGTAAAGTACAGGCAAAACATTTGCAGCTACATGCTGCAGTGAAGGGCAAGCTGTGTCCATACATGTCACTGCGGTGTATAGCTACATGCGGCAGTGAAAGGCTCTGGCAGGGGAAGGCAGTGTGGAAAGTCTCTGGCAGTGGGGAGGCAGCATATCTTGCTAAAAATAGCAGCGTAGATATGGGAGACACTGCTTTTGGGAGTGCAGAGAGTCATGTGAGGTATCCTGGGGGTTTAGGGGTGTATGTGTTAGGTATGGATTTACATGCATAACTGCTATTAATATAAACAAACATGTAGCTAAATCTCCTATTTCAGATATTAATATATTATTGTGGGTTAGTGCTGTTGTGTTTTTATCGTATCATTGTAAAAGTAGCAGAGAAAAATAAAGCCAATATTGACTCGTAGATAGTGCAAGAAATTGCTTTGGGTTGGGACTTGGTGTGCCAAATTTCAAATTGTCGAGGGTATTAACAGTCTAGTGTAAACCATGTAAAGTGGGTGGAAATGCAAACAGTGCTGTGGGACAGATTGTGGCTGGCTCCTATGCAGTCGCACATGGGAAAGGGTGAGTGCAAGGTACCATCCCTGTCTTGTGTATCCTGCACAGGTACTGGCCACAACAGCAGTGCTTGTGTTCTTCTAAACACATGCAATAATCTAGCATCCCCTGAGCTGAAGGCCTTCCCAGTGCAAGTGAGGCAATGGCTCCACTTCCCCCGTACCGATCAGCAGTTCTGGTGTCACAGCAGCTCGCTCCTTTAAGGGCTCCCTGCACCTGAGAACAATGGGAGGAGGTATTGTGCCTTCCTAAAATTCAGTGTCTTCTGTTGCTCTGCTAGGGGCATGTAGGTCTGCACCATCTCCAGGGTAACACTGTGACTTACAAAACATTACAGAAGCCTGCATGTGTACAAGTGTTAGTATGTGCCTTTGTGTAAAAAACAGAGCATTTAGAGGCCTGAATTTAGCTGATGTCTTCTGTGCTTTGCAAGCTACAGAACACCGTAAAATCTGCCTCTGCAAATGACAGGCTTACTCAAAAGAAAGTTCTGCTCACTGCAGGAAGAGAAAGGAAAAGCAAACCCTCTCAAATCTAGGGATCTCTTTGTTCCACTGAGTTGTGGTTTTATAGGAGAAGGGCTATGTATCCCCTTGCTTGGGTTTGTGGACCAGAGAAAGATGCTACTAGCTGCACTTCAGAGCTCAGACAGGGAAAACAAACAACAGGATAGACAGCCCAGTGTTAAAATGCTTCCTCATTCAGTTTTGACGTAGCCTTTGCCATCATTCCCATGAGTCTGGTGGCCATGTGTAGTGATCTAATTAAGCTGGAGAGTTCTAGGCTTGGGGGAGACTTTTCACTGGATAGGTAGGAAGGATGTTCTTGTGGTTAAACGTATTGGACTGGGACTCAGGAGAAGTGAATTCAGTTCCTTGATTTAGCCATAGTTTCCTCTGCTGATCTTCGGCAAGCTTCTTTGTGCTTCATTTTCCCATCTGTAAAATAATAGCACTTCCCTATCTCACAGAGTGTTGGGAGGATAAATAAATCGATGTTTACAGTCGACATAATTTAAAATCAATACATTCAAAAATATTGTGAGATTCTTCAAATAAATTATTTGATTAATATTATTTGACAAGTTCCATTCCTTAACACATAGCTTTACCAACTACCCATAGTGTGCTAAACACTCTTGGAATATTTTACCATATTGTATAGTTGATTGCAACAGGCCATCTTTATTGTTTGCAATATTCTATTCACAATCACTGTAGTGCTAAAATAGACTTCTGTTACAAATAACTATTTATTTTGGTATCAGTTTCTCTGATATTTTTTCCCTTCACATTCTTACCATTGATCTTGAATGGTCTTGGTGTAGAGTATAATAATTCCAACAGAAATAAAACAAAATAAACTCTCTGGATCCCTTTGCTGCTTTTAGTGGCAACTACTCACTGAAGAAAAAAAAATCCCCAGTTAAGCCTGGTTGAATAGCAAAACATTTAAGATGTCCTTCTGTTCCTTTTAACCTCTAGGGGTGACTTCTTTCAGCAGCTGAGCTTTATGGAAGGCAAAGAACTCTGTGATACCGAGACCTGTAAATATTTGTCTGAGAGTCATATTTCTATTTATCCTTGACTATGTCCAGCAAAGAAAACCTGTGAAGATTATCTTAAAAGGTGAAGCAAATTTGTGTCAGAGTTGTATAATTTTAGCTATGTAGCTTTAGGGTAGCTAGGTGGGCTTAACACAAACCTATTGTAGTCAATAGGCACGTTTCTATGGAGTTCAATAGGCTGTGGCTCAGGCCCCTATCTACTGTCAGTAATCAACTGCCACCAGATCATCAGGCTGGTTATTTATGTCTTTATTAATCACCACTGTTTATTTTTTTACCTTTTGGGTCAATCATCCTTGTGCTGTTCAGTGTTAGCTTTCTTTTTGTCTTGTCTGGTAACTGAAGATACAATGGAGAATCTTGATGCAAAATATAGTAAGATGACAGGTGATGAAGTGTTTACCTGAAATGCTCACCCATGGTCCCATGGAAGTCACTGGAATTTGTTCCTGGACATGAGGATAAAATCTGGCTCTCGACCACTGTGTGACTCAGGGAGACAACATGGACCGATTTGTGGTGGATCCAGCCTACTTAAATACACAATCTTATTTCCGGTGAAATTATTCTTCCTATATTCTTTAATGACAGATTAATAAACCTGGGCTATACTGATTATTAGGGCATAATCAAGTTTGAATTTTAAACAGTCTCATATTAATTCTTCCCTTTAATTTTTCCCTTCACTTTTGGTGTATCAAATTGCATCACAGGATTTTGTTAATACATTTTCTCTGAATAATGTGTGAATGTAAGCTTTGTTATTCATTAAATTACAATTTATAATTATAACAAATATAGAAATCATGACAGGCGACAAAAGTTTGGAAATAACTTGGGTTTATATTTAACATATTTAGTTCCAAACAGGTTTGGAAGAATTTTCTCAGAAAGAATCAGGATGACATTTAATTGGAGATAGGATGAGATTGGGGAGCGGATTGAATTTGCAATTGTAATGATTCTAGAACAAACATTGCAAAGTGAGCTCTTGAGGTGCATGATGGTACTGAAAAGATGTAATGTAACATACTTACTGTATACTGGTTTTGCAGAGCTTTTTTTTTTAACACAGAGTTGGCACAAAAATCCTATAATTTATAGCTTTGTGTTATGTGGCCTTGGTGAGTCATATGGTATATAGAGTAACATTTTTAAAAGCACCTAAATGACTTAGGACCCTGAACCCAGTACCTAACTCCAATTGACTTTCAATGAAACGTAGGGACCTAAGAGCCTAAGGCAGTAAGGCTATGTCTACACTGGCCCAGTTTTTGGACTACGGGGGCTGAATAGCAGTGTGCAGCAAAGTGCTGTGCTGTAACTCCCCCTTCTGGATGCCATGGGCGCAAACTAAAAGGTTCCTACTCCGCATGGATGTAGACCAGTTTGAGGACAGCCCTAAGTTATTTGAAAATGGGACTTAGATTTCGCAAGTCACTTAGGAATGTTTACCATTAGGCTTCCAAATCACTTAGATTATTTTCAAAAGTGTACTCACGATATATACTGTTTCTCTCCCACCTGAGCTATGGACAAGTACATTTTATAGTGTTTTTAGGAATTAGCAGTTTATCTTGCTCCAGGTTTCTTGTCAGTATCCATGAACTTTATGACACCAGTTTATGAATATATTATTTTCTTTATGTGATGAGGATTGAATGTCTGACTGCTGGTGAGCTCTGGGACAAAGGATTTCAAATTTTTCATTTCATGGACCACAATTAAATATCAAAATTGCGTAGTGGATCACCACCCTTCCTGAGTACAGTCATGGGAATCCTGCCCCCCAGTTCCAATCTCATAACATCCCAATGACAAGTACAGCACTTGCTTACATGGAAAAGTAACACTCGGAATGTATGAAATTTAAGAATGAAACAACACGCGACCCTTTACTGTGAGCTAGATTGCAAACTGACAGTCTGGCCTATCCTGCTAACTAACTCCATGGTAAGCAGCTGGGTGGGTGGGTGTACAAGGGGGAGTATTTTGCTCTGCAGAAGGGATGAAAAAATTTACACCCTCTGCAGAACAAATGGGGGAAGTGCAGGAGGAAAATTATGGATCTCTGAGTCATAATTTGTTTTCTGGTGTGCTCTGGAGGTGGCAGAGCTATGCACTGTCCCTTACTCAAGGTACATTGTAAAATTACAATCAAGCCCATTAGAAAAAATGCACATTCTTTGATACATATCAACAAAAATGTGACAATGCCTCTGTCATAAATATAAAGGGAAGGGTAAACCCCTTTGAAATCCCTCCTGGCCAGGGGAAAGCTCCTCTTGCCTGTAAAGGGTTAAGAAGCTAAAGGTAACCTCGCTGGCACCTGACCAAAATGACCAATGAGGAGACAAGATACTTTCAAAAGCTGGGAGGAGGGAGAGAAACAAAGGGTCTGTGTGTCTGTCTATATGCTGGTTTCTGCCGGGGATAGACCAGGAATGGAGTCTTAGAACTTTTAGTAAGTAATCTAGCTAGGTACGTGTTAGATTATGATTTCTTTAAATGGCTGAGAAAAGAATTGTGCTGAATAGAATAACTATTTCTGT
Organism: Lepidochelys olivacea; assembly: GCF_965140295.1. Lineage (NCBI taxonomy): Eukaryota > Metazoa > Chordata > Testudines > Cheloniidae > Lepidochelys > Lepidochelys olivacea. The sequence goes on along the minus strand of NC_140413.1, from coordinate 198,649,009 downwards.
CTGTGTATCTTTTTTGTAACTTAAGGTTTTGCCTAGAGGGGTTCTCTATGTTTTTGAATCTAATTACCTTGTAAGATATCTACCATCCTGATTTTACAGGGGGGATTTCTTTATTTCTGTTTACTTCTATTTTTTATTAAAAGTCTTCTTGTAAAACACTGAATGCTTTTTCATTGTTCTCAGATCCAAGGGTTTGGGTTTGTGGTCACCTATGCAAATTGGTGAGGCTTTTTATCCAACATTTCCCATGAAAGGGGGGGTGCAAGTGTTGGAAGGATTGTTCATTGTTCTTAAGATCCAAGGGTCTGGGTCTGTAGTCACTTAGGCAAATTGGTGAGGCTTTTTACCAAACCTTGTCCAGGAAGTGGGGTGCAAGGTTTTGGGAAGTATTTTGGGGGGAAAGACGCGTCCAAACAGCTCTTCCCCAGTAACCAGTATTAGTTTGGTGGTGGTAGCGGCCAATCCAAGGACAACGCGTGGAATATTTTGTACCTTGGGGAAGTTTTGACCTAAGCTGGTAAAGATAAGCTTAGGAGGTTTTTCATGCAGGTCCCCACATCTGTACCCTAGAATTCAGAGTGGGGGAGGAACCCTGACAGCCTCTTATACAGAATATGTAACACAGGATTCTGCAAACAGGAACCCTTCTCCTGCTGGTCACAGACTCGCCTTCCTCCCCATCAAAGTGCCACATAGCAGCTTACCCGAGCCCAAGAAAATGACTAGCCCAGATGACTTTAAATAGCGTAGGACAGACTAGAATCCTAAGTGTTAAGAAAGTGATTGCATTTTATATGCTCTTTGTCAGAGTGGGATGAACCTGAGGATTTGCAATGGCATGTGGAGTCTCACTGGTTTGAGTTTGACCAAGGAATGTAGTGACGCATAGTCATTGCTAAGTGACTGTTGTATAGTGGCCTATGAAAATAAATTGTTGATTTTAGTACAATAAGCTCCTAGTGGACATATATCGTGTATTTGTGTTTTCATAAAGGCAACAAGTTATATCCTTCCAGGGATCAAATACTCCAAAGTCTCCTCAAGCTGAAGGTGAAATGTTTAGTCCCACAGAAAAGCCTGGTCTATACTTAAAAGCTATATTGATATAGCTGTGTCAGTTCCATTAGAGGTGTGATTTTTTGGGTTGTTTTTTTTAGCTATCCCGGTACCTGCCCTCATGTAGAGACAGTTGTACTGGTGTAACTGACTTACTCTGGTGTAGTTTATTCCAACTAGCATGAGTTATACTGGTATAAATTGCAACCATGCTAGGAGGATTGGGCTGGTTTAGCTATACTGGTATACCTATACTAATAAAACCCTCCAAGTGTAGTTAAGGGCTAAGTTTGATTGAGCAATTTTACTGCTACTCCACCATGTTTCCCCATTGTTGCTTGCTTAAAATATGTTTTGTTTGCACATGCAAGTCCATATTGCTTATTTTTATTCTTGGACATTTCCTCCTGTTAGTGGCCCTGATTCAGGAAAGCATTTCTATTCAGGAAGGGCACTTAAACATGTGTTTCAGTGCTTTCCTTAATCTAAGACCATGTACATACCTCTGCTGGTCACCAATGAAAATTCATTTTGCACAGAGTGTTACTAGAGGTACCAAAGTTATTCCCATGTGCATAGAAAAAGAAATGACTGTAGTATCATGGGGCTTGTCCATGCAACGCTGCAATGCACATTGGGGATATATGAATTCTAATGTACACCAATGTGCTGCTCACTAACTGGCCCACGTAGACCCTGCTGGCATGCACTATAAGTTCCTTAGTGCACAGTAGGGAACTGTTAAGGCACACCCTACTGTGCATTGCCGTTCCATATAGACAAGCCTTGAATAGCTCAGTGCAATAATTGTGAGCAGATGCTAACTGTAAATCCCATAACAAAACACCATGACATTTGGTCCTAATTAATCACTAGCTGCAGTCTTAGCAGAGAAACTATAGACAAAATGATGGTCAAGACTGGTCTTTCATGCTCATCTACTAAAGATATTCAACTAATTTCATCCCTATTGTAAGATGTTGAATTCATTCCACTGATTCCAGTGGGCCTGTTCTCTCTAGCTGAGAGTGCAAGCATACTGGCAAACCATTAAGAGGAAGTTTGCATTGCCTTTGTTTATGCTGTACCTCTTCTGGGAACAGAGTTATCCAATTTTCAGTGTTTTCAATCTAGCATCTTTCACCAGCTCCAAAATAAATAAAGCAGACGATCTGTCTTAGAAACAGAGCTGTTAAATGTTAGTTGATGACTTGCATTTATAGCATTTTAAATTAAGATGAGAAACATTTAATTATGATGATAGGAATTAAATTTTCCTTCTTTGAAATTGCATTTTTACTGAAATCAAAGATATCATTATGCCCAGAAAAGGGTTAGAACTGTGGGAGTTCTGGAAATAAAGACTTTTGTCCATAATCCAAATATTGTACTGCATAGACACCCACAGTGTGAGTTCCCCATTACTGCACTGCCAATAATTTCAACCTGGCATCAAGGCTAAATTGCCTCCATAGGAGCAAGGGGAAATTTAGTTGAAATGTTATCTCAGACATGGGTCTCTCCTAAGTAGTGAATAAAAGCTGTGTAATAGTTTACAAAATTATATCTGCTGGTTTTATGCTATGATCATTTCTTTATGAGGGAGTGAGCTGAGACCACAAAGTTCATCTATGTAATGGCCAGAGAGAACACTAAGACTGGTATTCAGAAATAACTAGCTAAAATTTTGTACAGTCTGTAGCTCCATTCACAGATGTTTGCAGATGCATGATAGAAACAGAAAGCAAGATAATGGTTGTGTTGTGGCTACAAAGTCATTAACAAAAAAAAAAAAAAAAAACTATCCAGAGGCTGCTAAACAATGTAAGAGCGGAAGTGTATTTTGTGAATGGAAATGAAAGACTGTGATGATGGCTGTAACAACACCTTAAAGAAATGAAATTCTCTAATCTGTCTCTCACGGTATAGCTGTAAAGAAAATCCAGTCACCTAGCCTTTGCAAGATTCCCCCCATGCACAGTCAGCTCTAGTGCCTTTAATGAACACAGATGCAATATTAGATTTTGGACATGGGGAGTGAGGCAATCCCTGAGATCTCTGGATATCCTCCACACTGCATGTAAACACCCAGCTGACTTGGGTTCGCAGGTTTGGACTAAGGGGCTGTTTAGTTGTGGTGTAGACATTCCGGCTCAGGATACAGCCTGAGCCAGTGGTGGGCAACCTGCGGGCCGCATGCGGTCCATGAGGGTAATCCGCTGGTGGGCCGCGAGACTGTTTGTTTACGCTGACCATCCACGGGCACGGCCACCCACAGCTCCCAGTGGCCGCAGAGAAGTGGTGTGGGACGCAGGGAGCTGTGGGTGGCCGTATCTGAGGACGGTCAATGTAACAAGCTGTCTTGTGGCCCGCCAGCGGATTACCCTGAAGGGCTGCATGCGGGCCGCAGATTGCCCAGGACTGACATGAGCTCTGGGACCTTCCCCACTCGCAGGGTCCTCAAGCCTGTGCTTCAGCCCCAGTCCAAACGTCTACACCACAGTTAAACAGCCCCGTACACCAAGCCCTGCAAGCCTGAGTCAGCTGGCATGGGCCAGCTGTGGGTTTTTAATTGCAGTGTAGACATACACTTTGTGGCCCAGTCCAATTAGTACCTAAACAATCAGTAACAAGACCTTAAATTAGATCCATCTTGCTTGGCCTTAGTTTCAGCCACCTATTCTTCATGCAGGTGCTAAATCTGCTTAGGCATGGGGGAAGCTGAAGGATGGTGTTGTCTGTGTTTGCTGTAAAGAAGTTGCAGAGCTGACTGTGTTGTGCTAGTAAGGACTCCATGTCTGTTGCACCCCACATTCCTACCTTCTGATATATATTTTAGTTTCACATTATCACTGATGATTTTCCTTACATATGTCTTGTGCAGTGTTGGACTAGGAGGCCTGGAGCAAAGAGGACCTGGTAGCAGCTTGTGGAAGCCTCCACTAGGTATTTAAGGGGGTGGATTAGACCCAGAGACCCCCTGCTGGTGGAGGCCTCAGGGTCCTGCCACACTCCTCCCAGGAAAGGAGCAGTGGAGAGGTCTTCCAGAGGAAGCAGCCAATCAGAGAGGATGCAGAGAGCAGCCAATCAGGGCCCAGGAGGGCGCTATAAAAAGGAGCTGCAGAGCCTGAAATAGGAATTTCCTTACTGGAGCTAGAGGAGTGTAGATGGTGCTGTTGGCTGGCCGAAGGGAACTGCAGCACAATGACAGCTCAGTGGTAGTAGAGACTGGGGGAGCAAGGAATAGCTCCTGGCTGGCTGGGCCTGAACTTAGAAGGGCCCTGAGTTAAGAATAAGCTATTGGTGAAGGCTGGGGCTGCGGGGAAGTGGTCCAGGGAACTGAAGATAGTTTTGGTAAATGGACACAGTGGTGAGTGACTGCTTTTCATAGGGTTCCTGGACTGGGACCTGGAGTAGTGGGTCGGCCTGTGTCCCCCCGCATAGCCCACTGGCGAAGGGCATACAACTGGACAGCAGTAAACCCCCAAGAAGGGGACTGAACAGACTAAGAGGGTGAAACCACTGCCTCCAGGGAGGAAGCCCTGGGATTATGGCCCGATGCCAGGGACAGGACTGGTCTAAAGATGGCAGACACAACCAACCAGAAGAGGGTGCTTGTGAGAGGTGGGTGTTACAGGATGTTTCAGTCTTTTTTCTTAGTTTACTCAGGAATATAGGACAAGGCAGGAGAGGAGACCTGTAACTTCTGCTGCTGACTCCCATTGTCCCGCAGTCTCCAAGCACTGCTCCATAGGGGAGATTTGAAAGAGGAAACAATCATCTGGAACTATTACATCTTTAATTTTGAAACTGAAAAAAAATAACTGGATTTTAGCGTCCCCTGTTAGAATATGTTACAGCCGTTCCCTCCTTTTTTCATAACTACAAGGTATGCGGCCACTTTAGCCTGAGCTCTATAATTAGAAGCATTATTTCTGTTCTATTTCTCATTTCCTTAATAGACTGATTCATTGTAATTGATGGGGTACAAACTACAAAGCTAAGTATTTTTCAAGCTGTAAATTGCAACGGTTGTTAGTAGGAATTATTGACTATAATTCTATTCCATTTTATTTAAGTGTGTGTGTGTGTATATATATATATATATATATATATGAAAGAGAAACATAATCTTTCCATTAGACATCTCCTTTCTTAATCATTATGTCCTAATTAATTCCCTGGTTAAATATAAAGCAAGCATTAGTTCTGAAATAATGTCTTCCTGTATGACTAAATAAAGAACGGTTCATTTCCCTTCTCTGTTGACTCATGTTGGCTAGGGATCCGGAGCAACCATGAGAGCAGGTATCCGAGACTTTGGGACAGATTCTGTGTTTCTCCTGTACTATGATCAGTGTAAGACCAGAGGTGGGAAGCAAAGATGGCATCACATAATAAGTGTAACAAGAGAAGGCAAGAGCATGAGACCATTTCTGTAGTAAGGCTTTGGTTTCTTCTGCTGGAGGCAAAATCCAGGCTGACTCACAGAGGTGCAGGTCTCCAGACATACAGTTGGGAGAAAAGTAAAATGTAGTCATGCATTCGTAACCCACACTTGGCATGGTGTCTCCCTCTAGTGTGTCTCCCTCTAGTTGCTGAATAAGAGCCTATTACTACTGGCTCATGAAGTTATTTCTTTAGCTCAAGTGGGACTGGTCTGTGCTGCTGTAATGGAGGTCCTGGGTTCAAACTCTGATGATGATCCAAGATTGTTACACAATCATAACAGGGAGGCAAGAAAAATATACTCAGTTTCAATATAAGAGAAGCTTAGATCCATTAGCTGTCTTAGTGCAGATCACAGAATAGCTTGGCAGTAGTATATAGGAGAAATTTAAGCTTTGTCTCGTATATTAATTTACTATTTCTGAAAGAGAATGCAATTCAGTTCCTAGACCTTAGTTGATTGGATTTGATATTCTTACAGATTACTGCCAAATTACTGCATTATCAAGTCAATTGATTGATAAGTATGGGTTACAGGCCAGTGGCTCTCCATAAATGTGGATCCTGTGATCCCAAACCTAACCTGCCCCAGACCCAATCATTATGGTTTTATCTGGTTTCGATTTAACACAGAAACCACTCTCTGCAGCATGCAAAGACCACCTACTGGAGGAGATAATGCAGCACTTGCATAGCTTTTAGGTCCATGCCCCTTTTCCTCCCAGCCACACTGGGATGTAGGTCATTGCATCAGGCCTTTCACACCTGAGTGAATTTTACTTTCAAATTATATTAACATGTTGTGGGGAAATTTTCTTTATTTTTCTCTTCTGGCCTAAGTATATATAATTATTTGAATGCTTTGAAATAGAATTTACATTTGGGCCATATGTAATGAATGTATGGTTACCTGCTCCTGCGTTCACCAGAGCATAATTTCTGACAAACGACTTTTATTTGTATTAGTGTATTAGGAAACATTACAATTTTTTGTTAATTTTGGTAGCATAGCACATCTGCATATGTTTGCTGCAGGAGTGATGATGGGGTTTTTTTTCTAGAAAACAAAAACATTGAATAGTACAGCTCCTCTTAATGGCCATCTATAACTTTTTTAAAGATATGGTTCTGCAGAGTTGTTAACATTAAAACACTTGGCAACATAGAGTCTTTATGACAGATATTTGTAAGAATATTGTTAAAAAGTAATCATTATCTGTCCAAAGATGCTTATCGAATTAGTAATCCTATTCCTGTTTTTTTTTAATTTCCTGTAGTTAGAGTTTTTCTATAGTTTATATGTATGTATGTGTATGTATATATCTATTATACATATTAAACATACATGCTTAGGAGCAGATTCTCAGATGGTGTAAATTGGCATGCCTCCATTGAAGTCAATGGAGCTTATGCCCATAGTAGCAGCTTAGGTTGAAACTTAGCATGGTTAACTTGGGAATTTCAGGTTTTCTCCTTTTTAAAAGTCAGAAATATTTTTTTTACAGTAGCAGTTTTCTCCTTAGCTATGATGATATCCTTGAGAATTGTGTTTTTGAAAGTATGAAGTATTACGGATCAAAATCTATAGTGTCTGATGCACGTTAGCAGTTCACTATAACTCAGTGCTTGATGTTATCAGAGACTTGATACTATGGAAGGATCAGGACAAATATCATATTTGAACATTGCATTTTCCATCTATTCTGTTCATTTACAGTTCGTTATGTTTTAATAACTTGAACCTGATCCATGTTTAATACTAGTATCAGTTTGGAATGTTTAAGTGAAAACATTGGGGCCGATGTTAAGAATGCACAATAACCATGGGAACTCTGTGCAGTAGACGTTAATTCAGTCTGAATTTGCACTTCTGCCGGGACTAAATACAGACTAAAGGCCTGAGTTTTCTCTCACTTGCACTTGTTTTTCTCCACTGTAACTCCATTCCACTGCTGATCCATGCATTTACCACCTTGACACTTCCCTGTATAAGATCCAGTTTTTAGTTTCTTATAACTTTGACAGACATTGACCATTTGGGCTGAAATTTTCTATATCGAGTGCTGCCTCAAGCTAAATATTTTTGGAAAATTGCAACCAAAATGGATTAGCCAATACTGCGTATGAGGCTAAGGAAAAAATATTAGATTGTCCATGTTAAAAATTCTATTGACCTTTTCTTTGGAGAAGGGACTTGAAATTTGGACGAGAGGTGGCCTTTGGGTCAGGGATGTGCCTTTTGCTTTCTTTGTGAAAATCCACCTACATTTGGCCAAGTTGTAAGCCTTTAAAAAAATCACAGTTTGCACAAGCTCAGAAACATCTTTGATTTTTAGCAGCTGAAATCTCGGAAGATTCTGTCCACACTGAGCAAGCTTCATGCTGACCAGACTGCAGCCTCTCACAGCCTCTCGTGTATGCACCATTTCCACACAGGCAACTGAGCATGCTCCATCCCCTCAGAACTCCTCCTATGTAAGTGCATGGTCTCCACAGAGCAACTGTGCATGTACCAGCCCAGGGCTAAGGGTGAAGCTGGACTTTCCCTGGTATGGCTGCCACCTGCTGCTCTATGCCAGGCACCAGAACAGAGAGCAGGGAGGCTGTCTCTTCTGTGCTCTCAATGACGCCTCTTCTCGCAGGCAATGTGGAGCAACAAGCTATATGGTGGGCGGGGGTGTGAGGGAAAGGAGTAGAGTGGGACAAGGAGTCTGGTGAAACTGGGACATGGGTGGAGGAGAAATTGGAAGTGGCTGAACAAGGAGCCTGGAACTTAGAAGGGAAATGTATGGTGGAGAATGAGGGCAGGTCGGGCGTGGGATTCGCTGGGTTTGAATAATATGCAGTAAATAAAGCATGGGGGCCATACACTGAACAATAAGAATAAAACAAAATATTGAATAGCTGCTCATTAAGTGAGCCTTGTCCATCCTGTGCACATAAGGAGCCAGGGGTCCTGTGCAGAAAAAGTATGTGATCATGTAATAAAAAACTGTATCATAATGCATGTGCACAAGGGACCTAAATTAAGGTACCCTTAACTCTGGAATTTCCTAACCTTTGAATGCTACACTTTGCAACTTTAATAATGTTCTTTTAACATAGTTTTTGTGGGTGTGTGAAATGATATAGTACACACATCCAGTATGTATATATAAGCATAAACCTGTGTAAAGGTGTATGCAGTTTTTATTTACCATACTGGAAAAATAACTGGTTTAACTATAATGGTATATTCACACTTACTGTTAGGAGTTTTATTTTAATTTAATATTTTGCATCCCCATTGTGTCTTCAAAGTTGGACTTTATGGCTTATCTCCCCACACCCCGATGTTACAGTGGAAGCACTGACTATTTTCATTTTCTGTAGTGCAGGCTTAGGCTCCAGCTTTCATTTGCAAGACGTAATTATTCAACGGACTGACCTGTTCAATCAGAAAAACTTACTGTGCATCCACAAACTGCCTGACAAGTTGCTACACTGAAACTAAACTCTTGATACTGTTTTCTTGTATTTAATTATCACTTTGCTGTACAAAATCAGAGTGAAGAAGGTGTAAATAGCCTCAGTTATAGCTAGACTAAGAAGAAAATGTGTTCCTTGAATAGCTGAGCATTTAGTACTTTGAATATTTGTTCCCTTTTTGTATATATCTTACTTGATAGGCTAATTCTGTAGTTAACAACATTAAGACAGCAAGATACATTTTAAGGCACTGATATGGGCTAGGTACCTTGCTTCCATCACCAAGTTTGAAAATGTTTGTCTATATATTGCCCTGCTTCGATGTTGAATAATGACCAAGTCACTGGATGTTAAAGGGCTGTCCCAGGGTTTGAATATCCCTCCTGAGCAGCTAGGGCTCTGGCAGGCGAGTTGGGACTGCTTCACCTCTCACCCAGCGTGAATATAAATTTTGCTGGGGTGATTGGGCTGACAGGTATCTCACTCTGCAGGTAGTCCTGTTGATTTATGTGTATTTTTTGCTCTATCGTTGTTATGTCCCTTCATCTCCTCTTACTCAGCTGCTGTTGTGGGTAGGTTTTTTTCTCTTCATATGTAATGAAACATCACATACATATCACAGTGCAATTGATGAGGCAGGGAGCAGAGTAGAATTTTTTCATTGATAGGGCTGTCAAGCAATTAAAAAAATTAATTGCGATTAATCGCACTGTTAAAAAATAATAGAATACCATTTATTTAAATGTTTTTGGATGTTTTCTACATTTTCAAATATATTGATTTCAGTTACAACACAGAATACAAAGTGTACAGTGCTCACTTGATATTTATTTTTTATTACAAATATTTGCACTGTAAAAAACAAAAGAAATAATTTTTCAATTCACCTACTACAAGTACTGTAGTGCAATCTCTTTATTATGAAAGTTGAACTTACAAAAGTAGAATTATGTACAAAAGAACCCTGCATTCAGAAATAAAACAGTGTATAACTTTAGAGCCTGCAAGTCCACTCAGTCCTACTTCAGCCAATCTCTCAGACAAACAAGTTTGGTTACAATTTTCCGGAGACAATGCTGCCTGCTTCTTGTTTACAATGTCTCCTGAAAGTGAGAACAGACATTCGCATGGCACTGTTGCAGATGGCGTTGCAAGACATTTACGTGCCAGAATCACTAAAGATTCATATGTCCCTTCATGCTTCAGCCACCACCCCAGAAGACATGCCTCTATGCTGATGACAGGTTCTGCTCAGTAATGATCCACGATCTGAGTGCTGCTCTTTTAAGACATCTGAAAGTATGCTCCACACCTCGTCCCTCTCAGATTTTGGAAGGCAGTTCAGATTCTTAAACCTTGGGTCCAGTGCTGCAGCTATTTTTAGAAATCTCATATTGTCAAATCTGCTGTGACAGTGTTCTTAAAACAAACATGTGCTGGGTCATCATTCGAGACTACTGTAACATGAAATATAGGGCAGAATGCGGGTAAAACAGAACAGGAGACATACAATTCTCCCCCAGCGAGTTCAGTCACAAATTTAATTAATGTATTATTTTTTTAATGAGCATCATCAGCATGGAAGCATGTCCTCTGGAATAGTGGCCGAAGCATTAAGGGGCACATGAATATTTAGCATATCTGGCATGTAATACCTTGCAACACTGGCTACAAAAGTGCCATGCGAACGCCTGTTCTCACTTTCAGGTGACTTTGTAAATAAGAAGCAGGCAGCATTATCTCCCATAAATGTAAACAAATTTATTTGTCTGAGTGATTTGTTGAACAAGAAGTAGGACGGAGTGGACTTTTAGGCTCTAAAGTTTTACATTGTTTTGTTTTTGAATGCAGTTATGTAATAAAAGTAATCCACATTTGTAAGTTACACTTTCATGATAAAGAGATTGCACTACAATACTTGTATGAGGTGACTTGAAAAATACTATTTCTTTTGTTTATCATTTTTGTATTGCAAATATTTGTAGTCAAAAATAATAACATAAAGTGAGCACTGTACACTTTGTATTTTGTGCTGTAATAGAAATCAATATACTTGAAAATGTAGAAAAACATCCAAAAATATTTAATAAATTACAATTGGTATTCTATTGTATAACAGTGCGATTAATCGCAATTCATTTTTTAAATCACGATTAATTTTTTTGAGTTAATCGCATGAGTTAAGTGAGATTAATCGACAGCCCTATTTATTTATTTATTTATTTTGTGGCCTGAAAGCAAATGCTTGAAAAATTGTATCTTTGTTAGATCCTTGATGTTTATAATATAAAACCCCTAAATTCCCTGGCCTGCACACAGAATTCTCTAGCATCTGGGGGCCTAGTGTTCTCAGGCCTCTGCTTTATTTGGAAAGTTGTCCCTAGGAAAAAACTCTTAAACGTTAGCAACAATGGATGTGTATTGAGTATGGCACACAAGCCCAGCATGATTTCAAAATGCTGGAAAAGTTCCCGGCTATTCTGAAGATAACATACTGTAATAAAAGAAAATGGGGTGTCTGAGGTCTATCAGTGACAGCTGCCCGCTTCCTGTAATAATGAAACAGTCATGATTTATTAAATATTTTAACTCTTGAGTTTTCAGAGAATGGTGATATTTAGCTCGAAACAGTGCCAGGTTTTTTTCCTGTAGTTCTTGTGTTATTGCCACCCCCACAACTTACCAGGGAGCCCTCTAGTGGTTAACTACAGGCGGTGGTTTTAGAAGTGAACAACAATCCTAAGAATTTAATTTTCAATGACTGGTAGAATATTGCTAACACTCCTTTTTACCTTGAATTTCTCTGCTGACTGTGTAACTTTTATAATGACTGTTTGCAGCCTAAAAATGTATGATTTTTCTGTTATGACTTGTATCAGGAACCTACAAGCAGAGGATTAAAATTACTAACCAGGACCAGCTGCAGGGAAAGAGGGTGTGTTTTGTCTTTACTCTCAGTTTACTGTCCTTTGACACTACTTAAGAGCTCCATCTTTTGTATTGTCTTCTAGCTAGTAGGTCTGTGCTAGTTTTCATTTCCTCCAGCTTCTGGCTTCTCTCCTCACCCTTCACTCTGCAAAAAATCCTCAGAGTTCCTTACCGTTTGGTTGCAATCTATTGCTCTACCCTTCCCTTGGTCTCCTGCAGCTACAAGGTGTGCTCATGGGGTATGAATATCTCTGCTAACCTAGCTATTCCTCTCTTTTTTGGATCCTTTTTCTCCTGTGAATAGCTCTACTTCTCCACTGCTGCTTGTAGTTTTCCCAATCAGTGGAAGCAGAATTAAATTAACATTTATTGGCAATTGGTGCTCATTTCTCAATTGCAAGCTTGCGACTAACTGGAGTCTTGGAGTATGTCCAGTGGTGAGCTGGAGCTAGTTCGCGCGAACTGGTTGTTAAATTTTGAAGCCTGTTTAGAACCAGTTGTTAAAGGGGTGGGCAAACGCCAGCCCGCGGGCCACATCCGGCGCACGGTACTGTCCTGTCCTGCCTGCCTGAGCTCTCGGCTGGGGAGGCTCCCCTGAGAATCCCTTTTTAATTTTTAGTCACCCGGCGGTGCTCTGGGTCTTCTGCAGCACTTCGGCGGCAGGTCCTTCGGTGCCACCGAAGACCTGGAGTGACTAAATGAACCGATTCTTCAGCTTTTGGCAGCTCATCACTGAGTATGTCAACACACATGCCAGCCAGCTCGGGCTCGTGGGGCTCAGACTGTGAGGCTGTTTCATTGCTGGGTACACCTCCAGGCTCAGGCTGGAGCCCCCGGGACCATCCCTCACCTTCAGGGTCTTAGAGCCCAGGCTCCAGCCTGAGCCAAGATGTCTACACAGCAATGAAATAGCCCCGCAGCCTGAACCCTGCAGGCCTGAGTCGGCTGGCACAGGCCTGCCATGGGTTTTTCTTCACTGTGTAGACATGCCTTTGTGCGACTATGGGCAGCAGGAGAACTGTAGATAGCGCAGCATTAGTTCACATTTGGCACATTCACAACCTAAAGGGCTGGAAACACTGCAGTGTTTTCATTCCTTAGGCCTTCATTGGCCAGGGAAAGTTTTCTAACCCAGGGGTTGAATTTTTCAATCCCTACTGTGTGTATTAGAAGAAAACAAATGTCTTGTACCCTACTCCTGTCCTAGGTATCTATGCGTCTATCAGTGGTGAGAAATAGGCATTTTAAAAACAGTACTGGTTTTAATAAGTTCAAAACCAAAAATCCCACTTATTTTCTTGTTTGTTTTTACAGGCATTCCCCTGTATTTCAACAGGAATTTATGGTAAGTAAGACCTCTAATTAGGTACCATTTAAGCGGGTTTTCTTCATAGCAAATGGTTGGTGTTGTTTAAACAGATGTTTTTGTGCCTTTGTAGATCATTTTGGCTAGTGCATGAATTATTATTTTATTATTATTATACAAACAGCATCCAATCTGACAATGATTGTGATCTTGTTGTACAAGTAAAATAGTCTGTGCCCCAAAGAGCTTATAGTTTAAGGCCCTGATCTTGCAAAAACTTATGCACGTTATTATCTTTACACCCATATGGCTCCAGTGGTGCAAAGTTAAGCATGAGCAAATGCTTTCAGGATAGGGTTCTGTGGAGACAAAAAACTAAGATATGAGGAACTTTGTACATTGTGCAGGGAAAGTGGCCACAGTGATGGGGACGTGTCTTGTTAGTTCCATCATTTTTTGTTGTTTTTATTTTTTTAATTTGTTTGCTCCCCATCTGGTGATTTATGAAGGGACGAGGGAGAGGGATACTATCAAAAGATGGCAAATATTTATATATATGAATATACATTTTTATTATTTTAAGTCAACCTGTCCATTGTTAGTCATCCACTTTCTTGTAGTAATCACAGGACAGATGACCATTGAAGAGTTATTTGAGGTGGAAAGAGGTGGGTTCAAGGAGGGTGTGCCATACATAAAAAGCAGCATGGAGAAATGAATGGAGACTATTAGGGGTGGAGCGGATTCTTTACTGGTAGATACAAATATATTTCTAGCGTTAAAATCTAGTAAATTGCTTTTTTTGCATTTAATGTTTTAAAATGCATATAGAATTATAATAGGTAGTGTTGTTATTTTTAATCTCTCTTAAGGTTAATAGAGAGACTAGCAGTGCAGCAAATGTAAAAAATCATGGAAGAACTAAGTGCCACCATAATAATCATTACTTAGTTATTGTACAAACGTCAGATATATTAACTTGCAGCCATTGTGCTGAGTTAATATTAGGATTGGCTAATCAGATATTATGCAGGAGAAAAAAGATTCACAAAAACATGACAGCTTTATTATTTTTTTAATGTAAGAAAAATGTAAAATCTTTTTATCATGTACCAGTATCAGTATAGCATTGGATAGGCTGATTCCAGGCTTATTATTTTGATAGTTGTTAATTTGAATCAGATTTCAGAAAGTGGAAAAGGAATTACTTTCTTGTACAGTTCTTTTTTTTTCTTCTTCCAGCTGTATTAATGTTACTGATGAGAAGATTACAGCTGCAGTTTAGAAACTTTAGAAATCACCAGATATGGACTTATTGCAGATAAATCTTTGCCTCCGTCTCCAAATCCCTTATCTTCTAGGGAAAATTCTGGGTTTCATTCCTGGACATTTTGGATAATGTACACACTTTTTTCCTTAAGTCTTAACATGGACATATTTTTATTAGTTTGCAAAAAGACGCCAGACGTGATGCATGTGTATGGAATTTACTAGCAAATGAAAAGCACAAACAATTACAGCTCATTTTATGAGAGCTGGATTAATCAATAGAAAGTAAGCCCCTGCATACAAGAAACATGGTTCCCTGAGGTAACTAAAAGGAAGTTAGATAGAACCTTGAGTTCCTTTTCCCAGGTAATGGTACTTTTTGAGATGGTCATTGAATTTTTTTTAAGCTGAAAAGCTAAGGCACAGCTGAAACACTATATAGTATGGCAGATGGAGTTTCCATATGTATTTGTTGTTTTCATTGGCGTACAAGGAACAGAGCATACTTCTGCCAAGACACTCTGGTTTTCCATAGTTTTTTATAAAAGGCTGTCAGCACGCAAACTCCTAACTGAGCTCCTGCTCTGCATTTCAATATTTGCCATCTAATTTTCAAGGAGATGTGAGAATGACACTTTTTTAAAAAACCAAGCTATTGATCCCTGCTTTTTTTTTTCAGAACTCTCAGACATGACTCTTGAAAGGGCATTTTCATCTGGTAGCTGCTAAGGGCAAGTCTCTGTGTGAGATCTGAAATGCTGACAGATTTAAGAAAGGGTGACAGCAGTTCCTGTGCAGTGATGAACTTGCCAGTGATGTTGTGTTATGTAATACATTTGGGAACCAGGGCACATACACAACACACAAAGATCTGCTTAGTGGTGCTGGTGGTGGTTGTGTTTTCCCCCTCACACACACGCTTTAGGGATTCCCATTGCCTAGGACAGCAAGTGACTTTTTTCTAGTCCATATAGATGTTCATCACAATAATATCTGAGTGCACTCCAGTTATGCATTAAGCAACGTGGCTGCACACCTGGCATATGGTGTTTATTATCTCAGCCTCTCTCTATGGGGAGAGGTGTATGTAATGAGTGTCTTGTTTTGGTAAGGTCTTAGGGTTTTGTTTTTTAAATATACTTCACTTCAGGTGATCTTATGGGATAATATGTCACATAAGCTTGTTTCTAAGCTACTCTTATAATGAATATTGTTTCACACATGCTAATAAGAAAATATTTATTTTCTTTGTTAAATAATATATGGCCCTGATTCTGCAGTCAGATCCCTGCAGACAAACCATGCGCACATGCAGAGCCCCATACACTGAAAGTTGAGCTTCAACTCAAACTCAGCGGGGCTCTGGTCAATTTGTAGGGTTCCACCTCTGTGGATCCAATTGTGGGATTGAGGCCTGTGTTTTCCTCAGTGGTCTTGTAAATGCTTGGTTTGCTTTTCTTCTCCCTGGTCTCCTTAGGCACTCTGTTCCAGAGAAAAGCCTTTCCTGTTTGTATCACTTCAGAACACTCCTTCCTCAGAAAAAAAAGGTGTGAAGACGAAAGTAAGCCTCCTATTAAGTTTTGGCTAACAGCAGGTTCCTTTTCATGAGAGGACGTTTGATGGAGGAAAAGTCTGCATTCCTCCCAAAATGCACTCTCCACACTCCAGCTTCTTAGAATGCTTCGAAACACTTAGAAAATGTTCCAACTTGAACAAGTTAAAGCCGTGAGAAGGCCAGAGGCAGGTTTCCATTAAGGCACCATGCCAGAAGTCTAAAAGAAGACTCTGGGGTGTCTTCATTTTTCAAGACTGATGAATTCAAAGGAAGGATTAAATGTTTTAAAAAAATTAGTTAGAAAAGGCCTGGTGCTTATTTCTTGTAAGTCTGTGTAAAACAGATTAGAATCAGGCCCAAAGACTCTCTGAATTAAAAACTGTATTGTTTTTTACTTGCAGTTCTTAGTAATCTCTGATATAGTGATAAAATGATGATCAGCCAAAAAATAAAAAATAGAGAAGGCACAAGGAATGGAGACTTCTTGTGTCCCTGTAATCTCCTTGGTAGCGCTCTGTGCCTCAGTTTCCCCACCTGTAAAACCAGCATAATGCTACTTACCTCCTTTTGCAAATGGTTTGAATGTTACTGATTGAAAAGCATGGTATAAGAGCTGAGTATAAGTATTTATTATTAGTCAACTGAGAGATGACTTTAACAAGTACTTTCTCTTATGGCAGGAACATATTGAATTAATAATCGGAAAGAATTCCCAAGGATTGTTCACAGTCAATCCAGTATTGTTTGGAATTGCCAGCTATTAGAGTAATTACCAAGCAACAGAGCCACAATATTTACCTAATATATTTTAAGATGAGAAAGATATTTGAGGTTAACTTTGTCAGGAGGGTTGTCTTCTAGAAAACTTAACTTATGCTGCACTTTGGAGTAAGGCCAAACTAAGTAAACAATTCTGATGTAAATTCTCCTTTTCAGGGTCTTCCAGTGCTTTTTCCTCTTTTCCTTGTTCAAAGAAAGGTCAATATCTGTTTGAAAAGTTTTTGTTTTTGTTTTTAAATCAAACACCTACATTCCCAGACTGTTTACACTGGTCACCATTAATAAATCTGATTTACTCACAATTACCAGAAGAAAATGTGCTTTGGAAATCTTTCCAGAAAAGACATCTCTGGAAAGAGACTAAGCACAGAATTTCACACCTAACGTGGTTGGTTCCCGCTTCTTCCCCGCCCCCATTACAGCTTGTAAAAACAAAGAGTTATTTAAAGGCTGCATTTTTGCTGCAGCTGCTATAGGAGTCATGGATTCCATGATTTTCATGTATTTTAACCAGTGTTCAAGACTCCGACATTTGGGAACTTTTGCAAAAGGGAAAGTGGATGTGGGATCGTAAACGTGCGACTAATTTCACTGCGCATCTTGAGAGTTGCCAAGTTAAAACCTAGGCAGCATACATAGTTGGGAAAGGATAAGAATTCTCTTAAATTAGGGTTCATGTTTTGCCATGTGTTCGTGGCAGATCATAGATTCTGAGGATGGAGAAACATATGAGCATTGGATAGGGATTTTAGGATGTTATCATCCATGTACTCCTGTGTTTTACTTACTGCCATATTACTTGTGATATAAGTTTGAGGTACTATTGCCACTTATTTTTTGTTGTTGTACTCTACCAATGCAAGAAATCAGTTTTAATACTTATTAAACTCACTTAGAAAGTAAAGACGTTAAAAAAGAATTAAAACGGAAAACGAAACAAAACAAAAATGCGGAGAAAACCCTACGAAAGTTTACATTTTAATAGGCTTCAGAGTGGTAGCCGTGTTAGTCTGTATCAGCAAAAACAACGAGGAGTCCTTGTGGCACCTTAGAGACTAACAAATTTATTTGGGCATAAGCTTTCGTGGGCTAAAACCCACTTCATCAGATGCATGCACCTGATGTTGTTTCTACATTTTAATAAACTCCCTTATTCTTTCTATCTCCTTCACAGGCCAGCTGTGGGTTTTTAATTGCCGTGTAGATGTAGCTGAAGAGGAAAAGCTAGGAGAATGCAGAATGTCTTTGATGCTTGTAGTTTAGTTGCTGGAAATTCACAGGGAACCCACATATTATGCACCCTTGTTAGCCGGACTTGAGACCAGACACGTTTTCTAGTATCAGGCTGTTCAGTCTTGTTTTTAGCTTGCCTCTCTGGTCAAAGCAAAGTGTTGCAAGGTTAAGTTTGTCCTGCATGCTAAACCAGACTGTGTGAGGCACAAGGTAAAGAGAGTGGAGGAGTAAGTGGAATAGGTATACTAGGGTGAGAGTAACAGCAGGAGCCCTAGGTTTATATCTAAAGAGTTACTTAGGACAGAGCTACGGAGTTGAAGCCATGTGAATCCTTCTCCTCGTTTGGTGTGGTCACAGCATATTCTAGATCAGGAAAAAGAAAGCCCAGTGTGGTTGAGTTCTGTTATCAGCATGTGTGACCCTGGTGTGCTGTTAGTCAGTGCTGGGAGGAAGATGTTGCCCAACGTTTCTTAAGTAAGTTCCTGAGGGTTTCCCTCAAAGAAGAAACGACAAATAACAGATCTTATCAAAAGTACCCAGTCAAAACAAAATTCCAAAAGTCCACATATGGACACTTCCTCTCATATTAAGATTCTCTTCTATTGCTAAAACTAATCGCTAATATTTTTGACCTCACCAGAACCTCCAAAAACCCCATCTGCACTTCCTTAGTCCAAATAAACTAGCTTCATGTCACTTCTTTGGCTGTGTTCTGTGGTTTCTTTCAACAGCAATTTCACATAATACATCTAGAGAATAAATTAGCATTTGAGCACCTACTTTGGACAATGTCAGATTTCAGCTAAGAGTAAAGTTTACCGGAACATGTGTTTGTTGCTGCAATGGGGCTGATCTGAGAGTCACTAGGATAGCAATCTATGTTTTTTCAGTGGTTAACTTGTAATTGCAATTATTATTAACATTAAACATAGTTAAATATTATTATGTATGATAAATCTATAATGTATAAATATAGCAGCTACTAAATGGCAATTATAATATTTAAATAATTCTAGAAATCTCAATAGTACTTGTATAAGAGATTGTCACATGTATTATTTAACAGAGATCTTATTTCAGAAAGCATCGTGTCCACATTACTAATTGTTCTCTTCCTACCCTCAGTCCTTTTCTCTCTGGAATATATTTTAAATACTTAGAAATTATTAGCAGAGAATGTAAATTGATTAACTCTCAACAGTCTGAAAGCAGTATTCACATGATCTATTTAACAAGGAGAAACTTTGACTTGATTCCGGAATGGTGGCAGAAACATGAAGGGGCATATGAATGTTTAGCATATCTGGCATGTAAATACCTTGTAATGTTGGCTACAAAAGTGCCATGCAAATGCCTGTTCTCACTTTCTGGTGACATTGTACATAATAAGAAAGCAGCATTATCTCCCGTAAATGTAAACACACTTGTTTGTCTTAGCGATTGGCTGAACAAGAAGTCGGACTAAGTGGACTTTGTAGGCTCTGAAGTTTTACATTGTTTTAGTTTTGAGTGCAGTTATGTAATAAAAGAAATCTACATTTGTAAGTTGCACTTCATGACAGAGATTGCACTATACTAGTATGAGGTGACTTGAAAAATACTATTGCTTTTGTTTATCATTTTTACAGTGCGATTAATCGCGATTCATTTTTTTATTCACGATTTACAGTGCAAATATTTGTAATAAAATATACCCTTAGATTTCAATTACAACACAGAATACAATATATATGAAAATGTAGAAAAACATCCAAAATATTTAATAAATTTTAATTGGTATTCTATTGTTTAACAGTGCGATTAAAACTGTGATTAATTGCGATTAATTTTTTGAATGAATCGTGTGAGTTAACGGCGATTAATCGACAGCCCTAGTATTTAGGTTGTAAATTTTCCAGTGCGGAGACTCCCTCTTACTTACTGCCTCCCTCCTAAGTGACAGAAATATGCTAAGGTCTCTGAGACAGCAAGCAAGAGGAAGGGAAAAGAGCCTTGCTGTGCAAAAATACAATGGGGGCTCTGTTCTCTCCTGTGTCTGAGTCCCACTCAACCCGGGAGAAAAAGGGGGTTGACAGGGATCAGGTTACAGCTCCCTGATTCTGTGCTAGCTGGCTCCAGCATGAGCGAGAGCAGCGTAGGGTCCATTCCAACTTACTCCTCTAGTGTATAGTCTCTAGACCTTGCACCAGTGGAGGATAGGCATGGTGGACGGGTGTGGTAGGCGCACAGATTGGCTCTGCTGGTTTTACAACAGCAGGGAATTCCCTCTTCCAAGGAAATTTTCTGCTGGTGAGTGACTGTCACACGCTGGCCTCTGCACTGCCAGGGTGGTGCAAAGGGGCTGCATACGATGTTGAAGTTGGCCCTCTATGTGCAATCTTTGCCATGTTGGAGCTGAGAGAGAAAGGGGGGGCAAATAAAGGGGAAGTCGTAAGTGACCTTCAAAATCTCTCTGATGGGTGGAGGGAGATGTACACTTGAATACTAGGGATTTTATGTAACACATCTAACGTATTAATATTATGACAAGTACTAGCTCATTGTGCAGCAACACAATAAAAAAACGACACAGCGGATTTCTTTTCTGTGCCTAATCGAAATACCTGAGAGCCAAGAATAGGTGCTTCTGCTTTCCATGCTCCTTGCCTTTTCTATCCCTATGCTAGATAGGAACGCCGCCATACATCATTGGAAAGAGCAACTGCAGTTGAGGCAGAGAAAGAATTAAAAAAAAAAAGTCAGACAGTGCACTATAATGAATAACTGTTAGTGTTTCCAAACAGGGGTCTTGTTTTAGAAGGTATATTCTAGTACAGGGGTGGCCAAACTCTGGCTTGTGAGCCACATGTGGCTCTTTTACATTTAAAGTATGACTCACCAAGCCCCCCCCCCCAAGCTCCTATTCTCCACATACCACCAGACTTGGGGGCTGGGGGAGCTCGGGACCTCTGCCTGGTAGTGGGGTAGGAGTTTCTGCCCAGCGGGGGGGGGGGGTCTTGGGGCTTCAGCTCCGTGGGGTGCACCTGCCAGTGCTTGAAGCTTCAGTGGGGCTGAAGCTTGAAGCCCTGGCAGGTGCCTCTCCCATGGGGCAGAAGCCCTGAGCTCCTGGCAGGTGTGCCCCAGCTCGCGAACTTCTAAAGATTGTCATATGAGGCTTGGAGGGTCAGTAAGTTTGGCCACTCTGATCTAGTAGTTCCTCCGCCTCCAATTGGTGGTAGTTGGTTGTGTAAATGATAGCTCAATTTAGGCCTGGAAATGGATTCTGACTTTATCTCTTCAGCACCTGCTTAATCCACTGTGTTTTACGGAATACTGAGAACCTATTCACCTTTCTTCTGTCTGGAGATGTGACACTCAAGAAAATTCAGTATCAGCAACAAAAATTCAGTGACAACAAGAAAATTCAGCGTCTACTACAGCATGATGAATTTTCAGAAAATAAAAAAACAGGGCTGCTTTATTTTTAAAATAGTCTATAAAATGCAAAGCATCACTGAATACATCAGCTTGAGGTGTTGAATTGAAAATATTATGTCCCGTTAATTTTAAAATCCGTTTTAATCTCTATTGTTTCTATTTCTCCTATCCTCCTGTCTATTAGCTTCTCTTTCCTCATACCTAAAGCAGTTTCAATAGCCTACGGTTGAATTTTAGGCTATTCATTTCTTTTACTGCAAGTAGGCTGTAGCCCACGAAAGCTTATGCTCAAATAAATTTGTTAGTCTCTAAGGTGCCACAAGTCCTCCTGTTCTTTTTGCGGATACAGACTAACACAGCTGCTACTCTGAAAATTGGTCATCGTGTTCCTTTTCTTGGCTCAGCTTTTTTAAGATAACAGTCTGGAGGAGTTTTTTTCTAAATGCCCTACCTGAGACCTTGCAAAGTAGCAGTGGACAACCTTTTTTTGACAATAATGCAAGAACAAATTAATGGCATAACATAGGTATTCCAGAGATGTAATGAGATTTCCTTGAGCTATAAAGATCAACAGCAGTATTTTCACCAGAACATTAAATGTTAGGTCCCGATACTGCATGTATGCACATGCTTTAACTTCATGCAATCTACATAGTCCTACTGAAGACTATTCATAGTACATAAAGTTAAATCACACTCATAAGTCTTTGCAGGATTGGGGCTCCAATCCTGATACTTAAAAGCATACCTGATTACTGTATGTGACATATATTAAATAAAGAATTAATAAATATAGAGGCTCTGGCAGCTCTGGAATTATTTCCTATTTCATTAATACATCCCACTGGGATCCTAGTCTTCAGCTTAAAAATAACCTTCTCTGCAGCAGTAAATACATTAATGAAAGGTAAAAATAGATTATGAAAACACAGATGGTTTATCACAGATGAATAACATTAAATGCCAGAATTCACTTTTCTAGGTGTGTGATTCAGCGTGAATTCTGCATGTATTTAACAGCTTCTGTACAAAATAGAAACATTGTTAGTTTGGGGTTTTTTGGCAGTAGTGGTATATATGTTAAATTCTCCTTCAGGGTTTTTCGGAGTGAGGTGTTCAGAAACAAATCTTCTGTGCACCTTGTTGTGTACTGTTAAGTTTTAAATCAAAAGTTCAGTGCGTTTTTAACAAGCTAACTACAAAAATAAACATGGATAGCCTTTTTGTGTACCTGACAGCAAGTCTGGCATATAAGTCAAGCATCCACTGAACTGCTTTTATAGAAAAAAAATTCACCTTGTACACCCCTTCTACTCCTTTAAAATACACTTAGGATCAGGTTTCCGCTCACTAGAGCTGAATTCAGTTTATTTCTAAGCTGTCACTACTGTAGAATGGCACTGGATTGAGGGGCATTCAGTGAGAAGGCTAAATCTAACTGGCAATCCATTTCTTCATTTCCATTGTATAGCCAACCTTGACAAATTAATCACAACCAACTGTTGGCTGCAGTGCGGGGCAACCTATGCAGCACAGAAGACAAATGAGGCCTCATGCTTGCCTGACAGCCTAATCTTTCAACTTGCCCCATTGGACGGAACAAGGAGACACTTTGGTGTGTCTGTCACCAGTACCACCCATAAACAAAGTGTTTGCTTGCAGTCCTATGGTTAGGCTGATGTGATAAATTATTGAGTGCCAGTCCAGTACCTTGTCAGTCAGTGCTGCAGACCGAGGCTCGAATAGATTAGTCCTGATAAAGAAGAGTCACCATGCACTAGTTTCCAAGATCAGTGAAGATAACCTCACCTACATTAAATAGTGAAGAGTGATTTGGTGTGTGATCTCATGGGAGCTAGTTGGCTTCTTGGTTTAGGTGGAAATGTTGGGGCCACCGCAGAAAATCTTTGTCACGTTAATGATAATTGGTAACAGGCTCCTGCCAAGACAATTTGTTAATCCAATGAACAGGATAACAGAAGAAAAGAGAAAAGTGGCAACGTAAATGAATTAAATGTCTTCAGTCAAATCGACTCATTTTTGTAAAATAATTAAAATTATTTTCTTTAGCCATGCTTTTGAAAATGATGTAGCATGTGTATAACTTCTAAAAGTTGCATTCTGAATGTGATGCTTTATTTTAGTCGTGCCCCTCTTCATGATGTTGTTCTTTACTATCCACTGTTGTGATCTTAGTTTAGTGTTATTTTGCAGAATTACATATTGGGCCAGATCCACAGCTGGACTAAGCCAGATGTAACAGGGCATAGCAGGGCCCCCCTTGGTCCTGCCTCTGCTCTGCGCCAAAAATCACGAGGAGACCTTCTAGCTCAGCAGTCACCGGTGCAGTTTATTTACACAGTGCAAACCCACCACCTCTCACCATATATTGCTGGGGGTTCCAGCCGTTAAGGGCTTCTCTTTCTTAGAGCCAGGAGGGGAGAGCTACCCCTTTCCTTCCATTCTCTGGCTTCTCCCCTTTTTGCTTCCTTCCTCTGAGCCTGTATATAGCCCCAGGCTAATCAGGCTGGCAGCTGCACCGTCTCTGCCCATCAGGCTCAGGTTCCACTTTCCAATTTAATTTTGAATAACACAGTATTTATTTTATCTCAGTGGGGTTTGTAAAGTTTTTTATGTTACGTTAAATGCTTAGGTGAAGGGCTTACCTATAATAGGGAATTGAGGAATAAAATTTTCTAGTATATTTTCTTTGCCCATTAGCATAAGAAAAATAAGACAAAACCTAAAAGTGTAACAGCTTTGCAGCATCCACATAGAAAATATCATCTAATGCTCACATTTTGTGATTGTTCTCCTGCTCAATAAGAGCAAGTGAAATTTCCTTATTAAAACTGAGTAGCCCCTTACCAAATGAGTAGTCCCATTGACTTAATTTAGACCACTTGTTGAATAAGGTACTTTTCAGTGTGTGAAAGGGTACTTGAATATAGTTCTGAATGATCTGAACCTCCATAGGATTGATTCATGTTGGAACTTAATTCCTACTGAGTTACTACTCCATATATGATTATCAATGGTAAAACCCATCCAGTGGAGACTACATGCACTGTATGGTCAATAAGAGCAATACCGTCACCTTCCTCTCTACTTCTGGAGCACTAACCACTCCTTGAGACTCTCAAATGGGTTACTGTCACTTGTGCTTATTAACGCTGGGCGGGGAGATTATCAGTGTATTATATAGGGCTTGATTCTCATTTTCATACACTAACACCCCTTCACACTTTTCTGGCTGTGTGAACAGGACTTAAAATCAATATAAATGTAATTGACCAGAGTCATGTAAAGGCGCCTTAGTGTAAATGAGAATTAGGCTGTACAGTCTTTAAGTGTACTACAGAGCTGTCCATTGGTTGTTAGGAGGTGCTGATAACAGATTATTTTAGATGCTACCAGACACACCCTCTGAGCATCTGCATTGCTGCTGCTGAAATTTGGCCTGCTACACAGTATATTGACAGAACCTGTAATTATCCGATTCCGCAAAATACTGGAGCATACGGGTGCATAACATCGGTGCAGCTACTCATGTGCTTAAAGTTTAGTCATGCTTAAGCACCCTGCTGAATTGGGGCCCTAAATATGCACCAGTGAATCTTGGTTGTGACTGTAGTAATTGCATCATTCCTCTTGTTAAATGTGAATACATCAGTCCAGCTGAAAGACAGTTAAAAGGTTTTCAGAATTCACTTTCATATTCCTTTGTTTTTATGATGTTAGAAGAGCATTTCTGAAAAGGAACGGGTGATACCATGAACTGTTTGGAATTCAAACGGCAGAAAAGCCACGATTAGAAGGCCTAGAACCTGTTAAACAAAAGTAGTTCCAAATATTAGGATTGCAGTTAATTAAATATTCCAAGATTGATCAGTACCTTGTGTATAGTTTAAGCTTTATGGACCAGATCATTACCAAAGTTTGAAAAATGAATATCAGTTGTAAGCAGAATATATATCCGTGTAAATTGCATTCATCAGGACAATTGCCCAGTGTAGGCTGTGAGCTTTCGACAGTGCAATCATAATAGCTTTTCAGTTGATACACTTTATGGCCGAAGAACATTAATCATTTTCTTATGTCTTTAATTACCATAAGGTATTATGCTTCTGTCCATAATAGGTACTAAATATTATACCATTGATAGGTTTTTAACCATGCTTTTCATTGTAGGTTGTAAACATAATATAGCAGCCCATGATGAGTTCCGAACATTTTTTTTAACCTGCTGCCGTTAACAGGACCAGCAAAGTAAAATCAAGTTTTTTTCAAGCTATAGTTACTAGTGGATTATATTCTTTTATTTTTCTCTTATCAGGGGTGAGCAAAAAGAACAACATAATTGCTAAATAACCCTCTCAATTAAGAGAAGATTTTTTTTGTCCATTTTAGAGAAATAAAACCCAGTTCCAAAACCAGAAAGATACTAGAAGTCACTGCATTTTGCATAGTAATAAATGTGACCTTGGCCCTGGGCGGAAATGATAACGCTACTTAGATGCTCGCTAATAACTGTGGACTGCTCTATGAGTCTTTTTATTTTTCTGTGTACTCTGTGGATTATAACATGGTAGCTTTTAGTATAGACTAATGTACTGGAAGCCAGTAGGTTCATTTAATAGAAATACATTAGACCCAGTGCTCTCCTCTAATCAAATTGTCAGCTATGATATAGATAATGTGTGTGCATGTTGGCATTGTTTATCTGTCATCCCTAATGAAAATTCCATTTTGTGGCATCTCAGACCAGACCAGTTGTCCTATGGCCTGATTAATGAGTTGTCACTATTTTACTGAATATAGGTAATCGGAAGCAGCAGTAGAATCCATCACATTTGGCATCGAAGTAATGTGGAACATTCAACATGTGACAAATCAGATTATTAGGAACCTTAAGATACTTGATTTTTTAATACGTAAGGCTTTACAAAATTGCATTCAATCCACATCAAAAAATTTAACTATTATTTCTTTAATAATTGCAGAGTTTATTCAAAACCATTTCATTAAGGGCAGTCACTGAAGTGGGATTTCAGGCATCTGTTGGAAAAGAATTGATTTTCTAAGCTTTTCTTAGATTATTTTTGGTCTTTTCAGGGTTTTTTTGTTATTATTATTATAGTTGACCTCCTTGTAGGTTTGCCACAATGATTACCATACATTTTATGTGGATCTTGACCCCGGAATGTAGTTGAATGCTTTTTGAGTAGGAATTGATAGAAATATTTCTGTATGAGCAACATTGCCAGTAAATGTGAAAACCAACCAACCAAACTACCTCATCACTTAATGAACTCTTCCTGTTTTAAACAAGATTATTTTTCTTGATAATGAAGTTCTGTTTAATAAATGAACATCTTTAGCCAATTTTGTCAATGTCAGTGTTCTAAGCAGACAAGAAGAGGTCACTTTACCTTTTTTCTTTTTGAGTATATTTCAACCTTTGCTCCCCATTTTGTCATGCCTGGTGTCCTAAATTCTTTTCTCTCCATATACATGTTGTTTTCTCATTATCTACTCATTTTTTTAATTTGCAATTATCACCGTTACTATCAACACATTTCATGGGTTTCCTACTTTTTGTATGGAATAGTTCTGCTCGAATTCCATGTTTTCTCTTATTTTTGTAACTTGCATTATATGATCCCTGGTTTTAAATTACTCCCCAATATTTATTTTTCATATAGATTATTAAAAACTATTAACATCTGTGAATTCATCTATTAGGTCGTCTCATAGTCTTCCCTTGTCCAGTAACGATGAAACCCATTACAGCTTCCTCACAACAGATTGGTGATCATCCTAGTAGACCTGAAGTCAGCAAAACACTGAAGCACATATTTAAAATTAAACCTATTATTCAAGCCTCTGCTGTGCATTGGATAGGGATGGACTTAAACATGTGTTTAAATGTTTTGTTGAATCAGGGCCATAATTCCCATATAAATAAACAGAACACTTACATTAAATCATAGACATTAGTTTAATCCTTTGAATCTGGTATGTTGCCCTGTTTTACTCCAGGAAATCATTAGACTGAAGGCTGCAATAATTTATCCATAAATCCTGAAGGCCACATTGTGCTACCCTTAAAATCAGTGGGATTACTTGAGTTAAATACTTCTCAATGTGAGCAGTTATCAGAACCTTACCCAATTTCTTTCCTAGTCACTGTGTTCCTACTCTAATTTAACCTATGCTTTCTTAATATATTCAATGCTTCCTTGCTAGTTTAAGTGCAATTTGTGACCATTAGGCTATGTTTTCTACATGGTCACTCCATTACCTAAAATGTCTACATCTCTTTTAAGTGACAGCAAACCCTGTTATTTGCTATATCTACTTAATAGTTTTATTCAAATCTTTTACATGATTTAGATACAAGAAAGATCCCAAAAGTGTCCCTGGATACTGATGGGAACCAAGTCAGACATTTACAATTTTGGAGCAAGAGACAGTCAAGAAACTAGTGTATCTGCCACCCCTGCTCCCTTGAGCCTACCACTGGTACTTCTCAGTCACTCTTCTTTCCAATAGTTGTCCAATTCATTTTTAAACTCTTTATATAAGTTGCACTGATTGCTGCTCTGGGCAGTTCTTTCCTTGTTTCTATTACTATCTGTGTAAAGAATTGCTTCCCAAATTCCTTTTTGATGGAGCTTTCTTCACTTAAGTTCACACTTCCTCGTTTTTATGTTTGCAGTAGCTCAAATAGCCTTCTGGCAATTATGCTTTCTGTTCACCTGAGAATTTTGTATATCTTAGTGAGACCCACTCATAATCTCTTTTCTAAGGAACACAAACCTGGTTTCTGTAACCTTTTTGACGTTGAGATGCTTGATTCTCCCTTTCATTCAGTTGCCCTCCCTCCAATGTGTTCTCCATTTGTCAAATACTTTTAAATAAGGCAACAAGTGGTGAACACAGTAAATTAAACATGTCTTATCTAATCTCTATCAGTAGTAGTATAATTGACTCTGATTTGTATTTAACTGCTCTATTTATACTTCCTACAATTTTGTTATCATTTTGATCCTATTTTAAGCACTAACACATGATGTGTTAATGCCATGTGTGCCCTCTGTTACTCTTGATTACTTTTGTAATCCCTTGTATACCTACACTGTCTCTTCTGTGTTTTATTTTAAATCTTGTTTAATGACAGTAGGATAAGATACATGTTCCTGGGGCATTTACTATATTAATTTACTGTGGAACACTTATCTATTTTTGTTTCCCATTTAAGTGAATCCTGCCATATCTCTTCTCAATTCCGGCTCCATATCCTTCTCTGTCCTGTTTCGTGTCTCATTCTACTCCTATGCTGACTCCATTAAGCCTAGAGATGTTGGCCTAGCCCTTATAAATAAGGCTCAGATTTTGTCACGGTATTTTTAGTAAAAATCATGGGCAATAAACAAAAATTCATGGAAGCCTGTGACCTTTACAGTGATTTTTACTAAAAATATCCCTGACAAAATGGGGAGGGAGGAGGTTCCAGCACCCACACCAGCTGGGGGCTCTGGGGTCCCTCATCCCCGCTACAGTGGCTGGGAACTCTAGGGTCCCCACTGCGGCTGAGCTGCAGTGGGGTCCCCTCACTGCCTGTCACAGCTGGGCTGCTGTGAGGGAGTCCCCCCACTGCCTGCCGTGGCTGAAACACTGTGGGGTCTGGTCGCCACGTCTGGGCACATGCGGGGGACACCTGCCATGGCTGGGCTGCTGCAGAAGGATCCCTCTCTGCGGGGGGGGCTTCTGGCGGGCATGCAGGGGGCTCCTGCTCCAGGGGCTCCGCAGGGGGGCTGCTGGCCATGCCTGAAGAGTGCTGATTGACTGTTCTGCCCTGCAGCCCGGAATTGCTGTCAGCCTGCCTGGTTGCATTGATACAAGCCATTTTGTATTATACACTGAAAATAATAGCATCGAGTGAGAGGCCCTTTTACTATGATAAGTTAATGGAACTTGAATTATCTAACACCATTATTGCCTTTCCTTATAGTGTCTCTTGATTATAGTTCTTGCATTCCATATCAATAATGTAAAAGCAGACTCCTTTTTATGTTTTCCTCTCTTTTTTTAAGATTGTAAACACTTTTACACTTTCTAGTCCTACTTTTACTGCTTAATACTTGTTTGTCTGTCTCTCTATCTAGTAAGCTTACAAGCTTTCCCCTACTTTCTGCTGGCTTCCATACTCTCTTGCCATATGCCTGCCACTTCCCATGTCCTCTACTCAATCCAGGAATTTTACTTTCTAAGACAATTTGTCATATATCTAAAATATTGATGTCTAGCTGGAAAATGTGCTTTTCCTGAGTTGCAGTGAAGGGCATAATTAGCTGAGTGGAACCACAGGAGACGTGTGACAAAGTAGTAGGGCAATCCCTTCATTTCTTCTGCCACTCAGCTGCATTTACAAGGAAATTGAGGTAACAGGTCAGTTTTCACTGAAAGGCTCATTGAAAATGCCTGATTTTTTAAGTGCAAGTCATCAACTTGTCTGGCGGGTAGTAAGTAATTTAAATTTCAGTTGTCCACACCAGCTTTTTATTTGTACTGGGCTCTCGAACAATAGAAATGTCTTAATCTGCCCCTGTCTTCACAGCTTGATCAAGCCAGCCTCAGGTGGCTTCTTTTCAGATCCTTTCTTTTCAGATATAACCCATCTTTCTAACTGGGGTCTATGCTTATTTACATTGACACGTTTGCAGAATAACTTGTAAAAGAATGTATGGTAAATGGCCAATTTATTTTTCCTGAAGGGTTATCCTCTGACAAATTAAATGATTCCACTTAAGGGTCAGGCTTTGCTGAGGTTGGGAAGAACAGAGATTTTGACATTTTGTTCTGATAAATCTTCATAAGTGAGAGGAGTTTCGGTTATCCACTAAAGCAAAACACAGTTTGCTAGTATAATGATGCTAAAAAATTTCAGCACCATACTTTGACAACTATTTTGGGTACACGCTGGATATGCTATTTAAAACCAGTGTTAATAAGATTTAAAGTTCATATCAAGAGTAAATTGGATTTGAACTTGTAGGATTGGAAGTGCTATTAACTACTTATTTAATTTCCTTTTTGATTGAAGTATGGAAGATTCAGAAACTGCATAATTGGGAGTGAAATGCAAATTATAGATGTTAGCAGAAAATAATATTTTTTAAAATTGTTGTTTGACAATTAATTTTATGATCTTTTTAAAGCACGAGGAACACGATAAAACCTAGGCCATTATTAGTTTATTTGACTAACACAATAATCTAACCAATATTGGAGATGAAGAACTGAATTCTCATTTACACTGAGTTCCCTTTATGATGCTGTGGCTGTGTAAAAGGGCCTAAAGTGGGTGTAAATAATACAATTTGTGTAAATGAGAAACCACCCTAAAAATAAGAGCAGGAGATGGGAGAATAAATGTAACCTTTTGGAGATTTTCTGAGAAATGATTATATTTTGGTCTATTATACAATCTTGTAAACATTTGCCCATGTGAGTAGTCCTATAGAGAGCAGTACATTTATTCACATGCTTGTTTGCAGGATCAGGGTCTTACATTGTGAGTATGTTGTTGTCCTTTTCTTCATTGTTTAAAGTAGGTTTTCCTAGGATGCTATCCTGTAGCACTGTTTCTATTTAAATCTATTTAATCTTTGATGTGGAATGTGACTGATATCCTGTACAGTACAATCAATAAATGTTAAATGTAGCATTGGAGTAAATGAAGACTCACTGCAGGATGGGTCCACATACTTTGCTTTGAGCTCCCAAAATCTGTACAATATGGCCGAGAAAGAAGTTAAGTAGCCGGAGCAAAGTGACCAACTGCTGATATATACAGTACCCCAGAAAAGTGAATATAGTTGTAAACCGACGGGATAAAAATCTATATCTATATCTATATATATTTCCAGATGGATCTCATCTCTTGCCAAGTAAATGATTTCTACAAAAATTATGCTGAACGAATTACTGCATCTAGGTGAGGAGAAAAATTCTCCCTCCTTTAAAATTTGATGCAGAAAATGTTGAGATAATGCAGGGATATGTCATGCCAGACGTACGACACATGCATTTTTAGCATTTTATGTAGTGGAGGTTGATATCATACAGAATGATCTAATATGAAGTGAAAAACAGTGGCCATTGTAAGTACTGAATACAGGAAGTTTTTTCTTTCTTTCTTCCAAAATGTAGTGGCGTTTTTGAGCTCATATCTGTCTGGAAGCATTTCAGCTTTCAACTGTTGTAGATTTTCTGAATAAGTAACTGCTGGTCTGTGTGACCCTTTACTATGTTTTTATCACTACTGTAGGCAAGGTGAAAAATCAGTCTGAATAATATAGAGAAACCTAAAATCAATACTGCATTTGTTAAAAGAGCAAACTAACTAGATTAAATGTGCCTCAGATAGTATCTTGCTTTTCACCCAGCCTTCCCGGGGTCAGGGTACTGTAACGTCTTTCCAGTTTTCCAAATAAGACTTTAGGAGAAAATGATAAAAGGAAATTTTTGTTTCTGATTTTTCAGAAGGCACTAAGCATGTGTGTATTTTTTACCTAGCTCCCAATGCTCTCTTGGGAAATCTTTGATTTTCTTTGCAGTCTTGTTAGAAAGGAGATAAGAACTGTGCTTCAGTAGAAATAATGCCACACTTCTTTGTTTCTTCTCGTATGCGCAGAGCCTTTACTGAGTACTCTGTTGCTTTCTGATAATCCTACTAGGTTTCAGGGCTGCACTAGAAAGCAGAATAGCCAAAATGACCGTGGAAGTGGTTTTAAAGGGCAGTGCTGATATGACAAGGCTAAGGTGTCACTTTTTTTTTCCCCCAAGTCTTTAGTGGAATTGAGCAGCTTGTTTTCTTTCTATATTTTTAGCCATTGTCCATGTATAATTTCATTATTCTACAGGATAGCAAAGAGAGAGACCTGCAAGGGTGGGATAGTTTAATGGATCTGCCGATGGACAGGAGATGTGGGCTTTTTTTTTTTGCCTCTGGACAGAAAGAGTAAAATTCTGGCCCCATTGTAGCCAGTGGAAGTTTTGTCATTGAGTTCATTGGCGCCGAGATTTCACCTAAGGAATCCACTGAGAAATAAAACTAGTGTTCCACTAACTGTCTGTAGGCCAACTGGCTTGCTCGTGCAATGAAGTTGTATTCTATCTCTGTTTATTTTTTTAGAATATTTCCCCCCCTTACTATAAAGCAGATACATAGCTACTCTGGATACGTACGACAAGCATAATTATACAACTCTAGGCTAGGGAGGCATAGGTGTCTCGGAGCTATGAGCGCTCTATCCTTCCTATATTGCTATGTGGCAGGCTTGTCCTGGCTAGATCACAACTAGAAGGGAGGAGGGTCCTCGGGTTGTGCCAGTAGGGAGATGGCTGAGAACCACTTCTCTAGACTATAGTCATTTAGAGTTTGTGTGAATGGATTGGATTTACAGTACTATAGACTATATATATTTATCTCTAAATATATGTCTTTGCAGTGTAGGCAGGTACACTTTGGGAAAGTGGGATCATTTTTTGTACACTTTTGTTCAATAAAGAACAGCAAGGCATATGCATTTAAATCAGTGGATAGAAATGGCTGTTTAATCTTTTGGAATCTTAACTATACATGAAGCCAGTGTCCTATTGCTGTTCAATTCAGTGTATGATGGAGATTTCACAGTTGATTAGTGGTTTGCACCTTTATTCAGATTACTTTTTGTTATATTATGTCATAAGCTTGGAAGACAATTTGGCTTGTTCAGAAGTTAGAAATATATAGATGAATCATCATAATAATAATGAATAATTGTGTATATGTCTGAATATTTATGTATGGACACACAAACATTGCATCTGCCCTCACATGCATGTATCTATATACGCACACATGATATTGATTGATATTAATATCTACACCTACAAATATATATGTACGTATTTAAGACTCTCTCTCATATGGAGTAGTTAACTAAATATTTGCATTATGTGTGTGTGTGTTCTAACTGCACATATACAGCCCTGCATTGTCAGGGCAATGAGAGCTGCAAAAATCCCCTTTCAGTGTTTTGGTGACATTCCCTTTGTTATTTCACTATTGTGCTCTGCCTGATGTTCTAACACTTCCCATGTGCATTTCAGAAATACTCTGAGCAAGAAAAAATCCATTACATAACACATTAAGCATCACAACTATGAAGCAATTTGATTATCAGTGTAGCTCCAAAGAGAAGCCTGTCTGTTATATTTTTTAAAGGAATTTTAGAGCACTGAAGAACCTCTGACGTGGCCACTACACAAAGCTCTCTACAAACATTAAAGAGAAATTAAGCCAAAATCCCATACTGCTCATACTGTAGAAAAATGATATTCTTGCAGAGAAAGATGTGATTCTCCAGAAAACCTGAACTGTAATACGTCTCCTGCGTGAACGTATGTCCTACGACTCATAGAAAAACTGCATCTCTCAGCAGTTGCCAGTGTAAATATGTCCTTTCAGTAAAATTCCACAATTTGTAACAGCAACAGTATGAGTACATCAAACAGCATAAGCACAGACTTCATTTTGCATCTTTTCCACAATGGAAATTTATGGCATGTTTGTGGTAGTCTCTCTATTAGAGCTGAGGGAATAAATGATTTTTTGGGTTCGTTGGCGGAACTGAAAAAAACCAGTTTCAGGTTAAATGAATTTTTTCCCCCAGATTTTTTGTTTAGTTTAGGTTTTAGGCGTGGTTATTCCCTTGTTTGTTTTTCTTTAAATGAATCGAGCTCAATTCCTACGCAAACCATTATTCTGAAACAAAGGTGAAATGTTTTCTTTTGAAAGTGTCTAAACAAAACAACATTTTCAATTTCTTTTTTCTGAAACTCCTTGCCAAATTCAACTTGAATTCACAAATAGTCTGGTCTCTCTAAAACTACATTTTCCAGCTAATGAATGACTCATCTGAAAAAAATTGCCTCGCTCTACTCTCTATCGCTACTTGCTCATATGTCTCCCATAACGATAGTATCTGGTACCTATGTTCACCTTGTGCTGTTAATGTGATTAGAATGTCATTTAATTTCCTTAGAATATCAATATACCACGTAGAATGAATTTGGACAAAATGTAATGTGTGTTTAATAGGTACAATTGCTGACATGTTCTTTTATCTTGTACCTTTTTTAGGTGTAGACTGGCCTGAGACACTGATCTCTAGTTGACCCCTTAGCTTGAAATCGTAGACACTGCTCTGCCTAGCAACACTTACAGACAAAATAGCGGAAATTCAGGATGATGAATGTAGATTGCCATGCTGATTTGACAAGAGATTACTCTCAGTCTAACAATCAGTCCACATTGGTTTATTTCTCTGACAGGCTTTGCTTGAGCCACCCTGTTGTAAGGAAAGTCAGTGTGTCTCGGCCCACAAATTATCTTGCTTTTGCTAGCCAGATAAGGAGAGTGACACCTGCTTGTCTGTTTGATGCTGATGCCTTCTGATACCTGTTCTTTGGTGCGGCTGAACCTGTGGTGATCCATTTGTCCAGAGCGTGGCTCGTTAGGAGGGGAGGGTACTTAATTTTTTTCAATCCACTGCACACTCTGGGAGCATTTTGGGTTAGTCTTGGTTCAATCTGCTTCCTCACTGGATTTCCTAGGTTCATATTTATTGTAATTATTAGCCTCTACCAACTGCCCGCTTACCATCTGTGAGTTGTGTTGAATGTATTTGCAATCACTCTTTCAAAAGTTTATTTAGTTTTCAGCTGCTGCTGGTGAGGTCATGAATTTTCTGAGGAGGAGAGATTTAAAAGGCACATTCCCCTGCTTAACAGGAATAGTGAGCCATGATCATTTCTTGAGAAATTTTCACATATGCATTATGTGAGATTTCTTATATTTCTTTTGGCTGTGGTGGCATTTGACACAATTGCTAATTAATTGTCACCTTGGTACATGCCACAACCTACACTAATATGTCTGCAACCTTGTGACCTAGATGTCAGGGAAGTAACTGTTTTACAAATGTTGCATTCAGTGATATTAGTGAGAGAAACTTGTTTTTGAGTGGGGATCAGTTGTGAGGTACGTTGTGGCTGTGTGAGGTAAAGAAAATAGTTCATTTGGCAGAAAGCCCATGTGTCCTATCCCTCTCCTCTACTCTGATTGATCCAAACTTTCTTTTCAAGGTGAGAATATAAATCAATACCAAGAAAAATGGCCGAGCAAGCAGCATGCATGTCAACGAGTCATCTCATGCCTCTGGCAAAAAGGCCCAAGCTAGTTGGTAAAACACTAGCATCTTTGCTTTCAAAAAGGTCAGATTTACCGTTGTAATGAGTTACCCCAGCATTAGGTGATTATGATCTTGCAATTTTCACAGCTGAAGGACAACTGCAGGTATTGCAAGCTATGCCTGAGGTAGGGTTATCATATATGGCTCTCTTGTCTCTTTACACAATCATATCTGATGGATAGACTTGTACTATTATGATTCCAATGCCCTCAATAGCTAAGCTTAATCCACATGACCATAGTGAAGCTCAGTTGTTCACTGTTCTGTTGTGTATTCAGAACACATTTTCATCCCACATGCATCAGTGTGTGGTTTCAGAACATTTTTGGGGTGAATGTTGAACACCTCTTTAAGATGAACCTGGAAAATTGTCTTTATTGCTACAACAACACCACCAGCAGCTGCTGCTTTTTCTCATTGCTACATACTAAACACTTCACGACTGGCAAAATTAACCAGCCAAAAACAATGCCTGCAGAAATAGTTTGTGTGTAATTGCAAAGTACATCAGAATGATTTATTGAGTTACTGGTATTAGATTTTACTTTCAACATTATTGAATAGAGTTGAAAAGTTTGTAAAACAAATATAAGATATTCTATTTATCTTTTCATATTGATAAAACAGCAGGAATCAGGTGTGATTTGCGAATATAGTAGAAATCTACTAACTAGCACATCTTGCTGCACACAGAAACATGCCATCCTAGTTACTTTTTTGATTATCAGAGACTCATAAGAATACTTTGTCCAGACTTGTATTCACTTCTCTTTCATAACTGTTTGAAAGCAAAGCATTAAAATATGTAAATTACTGTATTAAGGACAAAGAGATCCCTTTTTTAGAAGCCACAAGAGAGTAAGAAGCTGTCTGAAATGAATCAGTAGCTATACAGCGGATGGATTATGTTTGCAAGCTCCATTTCAGACTTATTTCCTACTATGGGTAGGTTTATAGACAACACTAGGAGTTCTCCATTAAACTGACTAAGTTTGCCACTTATCCATTGTTTAAAGTCATTGATGTGAATCTCTTCCCAGACGTTTGTTTCAGTTAAAATTGTATGCTAGTTGAAATTGCCTGTTTCTATCATCTTGAAGTGCATCATATTAAATGTGGACTATTTAGTATTTGTGTGTGCTGTTAATAGGCTGGTTTGGTTGCATATTAACTGACAGTAACATTTTTCACCCTTAGTACTTAACTTTACTCTGGGTCAATCCTAAGTAATAAAACCCTTAGTGTCTCTGTACAATCTCAAAGTCACTAAAATAGAACTCCATTAATATTCTCCCACAAAATCCTCATTATACTGTTACTCACTGGACATTTCCCACATACTGCACAGGCAAATTAGGCATGCAATACCATTTAACAATAGCATGGATGTTCCTTTGGTAAATTCCCACAGCACAAGAAGCTGAATATTTACCCCAGAGTGTCTGACCACAGGGAATTTCATCAGGTTCTCCATAAATTAATGAAGGAGGGGAGTTTTGTGCTCTCTCTTTGTCCTCAGAGTAAATCATGCTAATCATTTTCCAGGAAATAACAGAAGATAGAGTGGAGACCCCAACATATATCCTCAACGACCATCCCTTTCACCTCACCACTACTCAACATCCTCCTTCCCTAAAAAGATCTGCTTCTCTTTTATATAATCTCTTTCAAATGATTCAGAGTAATTCTTTTATCATCTCTCCTCAGGAGAATTAGGACAATGGTAGTTGGAACAGCTTGCATAGCACAGAATTTGTTTCAGAAACCATTTAGCTGGTCACTGTTGTAATTCCCAGAAAGAAAGAAGATAAAATGTCCTGAAACAGATACCAGAGCATGTATGTTTGAAGATCTTTGAAGCTTTCACAGGCTGTCACCAAGGGTAATAGATATATGCAAAGATGTATAAAGGATGCAGTTCATTCATAAGGAGAGCTGGTTGGGAATTTTTTGATAACACTTTTTTCCATTCGAAGAAGACGATTTATCAAAACTGAAACTTTTCACTGAAATGTTTTAATTTCAATGAAACTTCAGTTGGGAAGGCTTCTCAGATGCAGGATGGAATTGAGAACGAGTGCCCAGAAAAGCCAATAGCCCATCTGGGCTGTTGGAAGACCTAGGTTCAGGTCCCTGTTCCCAAGCGAAAGGCAGGGAAGATCCTTGAAGCTGGGTCCCCCACATCCCAGGCCAATCTACTGATCTATGGGTGTAGTCTGCTGTGACATCGGAGTAGTTTGACCTCTATATTTGGGGAGACAGCTCCAGTCAGGCCAACAGGGCTGTGCGTGGGGGAGGGGACACACCTACCCAAGGCTTGCAAACTATGCCTGTGGCTGTGGGTTTTCTCCTCCTCCTCCTTTTTAATGAAAATTATTGAAAAGTCTCATTTTTGTTCCACATAGGAATGAAAACAAATGGTGGAACCTCAAATTTTTTTTACACAGCTGAATTCTTCTTTTCCACCCAGCCCTAGTCATAACTGGTTTTTTTAAAAGTAGGGAGCCTGTAAGGGCAAAATTGATGAAAGATCCTTTTGATTCTCTTCTTATTTAAATTAGCAATTGAAAGTGTATTTTTATGACATGCACCTTTTTTGATAACACACTTTTGGAAATCAAGAGAATGAACATATCAGCGTATATACCAATATTCGCTAAAGACAGACAGCTAGCCAGTCTCAAATAGTATGAAAAGAAACCAGAGGCTGTGAAGACTGAGCAAGTATGTATAGCAGCTTCTGAGTCTTTTATTAATGTTAATATTCTGGGATAATAGAAGAAGAAACTTACAGGGAAGTGTGAATAGGCTTAGGCCTGCTCTACATTTAAAAGTTTGACATAGCTACAGCTCCACACCCCTGAGTGCTGCTACGTGGACATAATCTAATCCCCAGTGTAGATGCAAGTGGGTTGATAGAAGAATGCTTCCATCAAAACTGGCTGCCATCACTTGCGGAGGTGGAGTTCCTACAGTGATGGAAAACCCCCTTCTCTCGCTGTAGTCAGCATCCGCACCACAGGAGCTATGTCACTGTAGCATCCATGGCATAGTTATGGCTGAAGTCCTTTCCCGGTCTGGCACAAAACAAATGCACAGGGTGAGTGCCCACGCTCACCCCACTTTCTGGAATTCTTTTATAAGCAGTGTGAAATAACAACAGGAGAACAAAGCTCAGCCTAGCCTAGAGTTTTTTCTGTCTCAGACCCTAGTTCCTTCTACCATCTTAAATCCAATGTAGGATTAATGAGCCACACCTATCTCAGTGAGTCAGCAGAAATTCATCAGCGTATTTATACAGCGTGCCAGCACTTTTAACCTAGTGGGTGCAACGTAAGCCCCTGCCAACTGTGATAGGAATATTGCTATATGGAAAGGAAAAGATTTTAAAATGGCTACTGCTAACAGAATGTGAGTGGTAATTCGTAGTCCCAGCAGAATGGTGAAGGTCGGATCAAAATTTCCATTTCACCTAAGATGGCTCTCAATGTTTTTACATTGCTGCACAGTATTATTTCCAAGATGCCGCCATTTTAGCCACTGGAGAATCTGGGGAAAACAGTTCCATATTAGCGGCTGTGTGTGGAAATAAACTTTTTTTCTTGTAAATTAAATTTAAACTTCACAAGAGAAATACTACCCCTCCCCCAAATAATTCAAATAATGTGCTGTGTGGATACGGAGTTTGCTTGTACCTTATGGCTAATGCTCCCTTGGCTTTTTGTGCCTTTGTCCTTTTCAGTATTCTGGAGGAACACTCACCGCAGTAATATGGGCCAATGTCGATCTTATTACTTTATCTGTTTTATCTTTTGTGAAATTGAGCTGTTAGTCAGAATTGTTTAAGCTGCTGCTCCAGCAATTGGTTAACCATGACGCTCCTCAAACTCATTTCTTTCAAGTAATTTGATTCCCACGTGCTCACTGAGATTGCTTTTTTGCAGAAAGGAAACGGTATGTCTGTGGGAGGGAGGGTGGGAGTGAGCAGACAAGGACTGTTGTGGCTGAGAAATGCAGATTTAAGATAAAAACAAAACAAAAGCATGTTTTAAAAGATCACATTGCATTTCATCTCCCTTCACCTAAGTCTATAAAGCAAAATGTTTTCATGTTCACTGAATTCAAGCACATGTAGGGCCTTTTGTGCTGAGAGAGTACAAAATAGCAAGTGAAATTCCATCCTTCTCTCGTTGTTCATCAGTTATGCCTAAAGCCAACGTGATTATCTTTTTCAGTAATATCGCCAGGAAAAAATGTGTAAAATAATTAGGTTTATTTTATTTTTTTGGTAACAGTGGTCCTAAAAGTCTCCTATAGATTTTAAGATAGTTCTTGAAATCATGAATAGAGGTTAGGGTTTTTATTTTGTTCCCCAAGCTGTTTCTTTCACATTCTGGCTATTTAGTAGTGGTAACTGAGCACCAATTTTGTAGATCAACTTCTATTTAAGATTAGTTAGTATGGAAGCATTTTTCTGCATTTTTCTAAATAATGTACAATTTACTCAGAGATTTATAATTCCATAAAATTGAGAATATTTTATCGCAGCTTTGGGCAAGAACCCTGCAGTGGGGAGGAAAATCAAGTCTTAAAGGTAAATCTTGCTAGAAGGAAACTTGTTCTGTAAATAAATATTCCATGTATAAGCAATGGTAAAATTTACATGTCTGAAATATGCTTGGCATTACTACCCAACCATTGTGTGCCCAAGCAGACATGTCAAATACAAGGCAGGGAAATGCTAGCCTGGTTTGTTAGGAAGGGTTTTATTAATTTGCATGTAATAGATGTCTGTTACCCAACTGAAATGAAATTCATACAAAGAGTCGGATTCTTCCCTGGGGTGCATTTGCACACATTTGTTTGACGTCAATGTTACCAGTGTTCAAATAGAGTAGAATTTGACCCTCTGATACTGTTAAGAAGAGCCTGCTTTGAGTTCTGTTAATTGAAAATAGAACTGATCATTGGTTTGTGGTATGAGGAAATTGTATTGATAACTTAGAGTCATAGACTCATAGAAATGTAGGGCTCAAAGGGACCTCGAGAAGTCAAGTCCAGCCGACTGCACTGAGGGAGGCCCAAGTAAACTTAATAACGTCCTTGTTAAATGTTTCAAGGACATGCAACCCTAGGGGATCATACCGGCAAATTGCAGAGGACCCCATTGATCGACTCCCATTGATTTCAATAAGGGTAGAAGGTCTTTGGCACCTCTCTGGTTTTGGGCCCTAAAAGGAAAGGTTTATGCTTTAATAGGAAACATACAATGTTTGCATATATTGAATGTTAATATTAATCAAGTGCTATTAATGTCTGTTTGTGTTTTAACCTATTAAACTAATAGACAGTAGACGTGTGATTTGTCAGTTCAAAACTGTGCACTTGATGAGAGTAAAATCCTTCTTTTGGGGAAATGATGTTATGGAGACACGACTCAAAGTGAATGGACACTTGGTTTGAAGCATGTAAATAATTTTTCCTGTTTGGCTAACATTAAGGCACAGAAACTAAAATAATTCCGAAGGAGTGAGTTTCCTTAAATGTCATGGTCACTGCTCTGGCAATTTAATGAGATCCTAACGTGAGTCTAAATGTACCCTTAGTACCGATGAGAATTAGGCCCATTAAGCTGCAAGGCAATGGACAATCAAGGCCATTGAGGGTTTTCTTTTTTCACTTTCAGGAAGTGGGGAATTGGTTCCACCTATGGGGTGTGTGAATAAAGTGTAAAATACTATACATGTACACTGATGTATACCAAACTGTGATAAAGGTGTTTCTGTCTAGCACTTCTGACATCTCAGTCACATTCAACCCACAATTTCATTTGTTTTCCTCCTTATGAGGCTCTCAGAGTTGGACTCATGGTTTTACAGGCAACTAGATTTTTTAAAAAGTAGATTTTTAAAAACTCTTAAGATATTTCTAAAATAGTTTTTCTATATGTTATGAAGCATAAACATAATACATGTTTGTGTGATATAAAGGTTTTATTTCCAGTTCTGTGGTATGACCTGTACTCTACCGCTCTTGAATAACAGAGTTTTGCCACATAGAGTTGATCAAAATATGGGTAAAAAAACTTGCCATGTTTTTTTTTTAATTTAACACTTCAAAATTCCAAAAAAATTGACTATGTATATGCCTGGAATAAAAAAGGGATGGTATTTTCATTAAAAAACTGCAAATCATCCTTCTTTAAACTCAAAATGTTGATAAAGAACTTTATCGAAAAATTTAAATTTGGAAAACTTTTACCAACTATAATCCCCAGCTCCTGCTGATAAAAGTCATTGTCGCACCTGACATTATCAGATCTTTTATATTTTTCGTATGTTTTTATACACACACAACTTACCTCTTTCTTCTTTTTATTTCCACTCTTTGTTCAGGTTTTCCAAATGAGCCTGCTGCTGTTATTGCCCTTACCACTATTAAGGAATGGTTGAACAAGAATCACAATGAGGTATGTAATGAAAGAAAACTTTCCTGATCAGATTTCAGGATTACTTAGTTTGACCCAAAATTGTGAAAGAGCATATCAATAAGTATGCAATTGATCCTTTGAAATTAGGACTATGTAAAATACAACAAAGCAGGTGCGTAACATCAGTGGTAGTTTGGACTGTATATACCAGGAGTATTATCATATTTAATAAGCTATATGGAGGCTAAAGGGAAATATATTCTATTTGAAACAATACCGTGCATTTCCTGTGCATTGTACTGTGCATTGTGATGCTCCTACGCAAAGTAAAGCATCCTCTGCGTAAAGTTGTCCCTGAGAGACAAAGTTTTCATATAATAATGAAGAGAATCCTGTAAAGGGAATGTATATAATGGGCTTCAATGGAACTGCTACCAGGGACAGTAGTTTTTTAGGAGCTGGTTTATACCAAAGAGCTTTATGATGAAAATAATCTCTGAGTTTATTAATTTTTAGGTTCCTTTCACTTTATTATACTATTACTTTTCATTGGAAACTGTCTACTTACTTAAAATTTCACACTTATGTCAAACATTAACAGACCTGAACTACTTCCACAACTACACTGTCATGATGGTTATTTTTTTTTATGAAACAAAATGCTTTCCATACCTCCTGTTCTGTTTCTCTTTTCTTCCTTTTTTGTCTTCTTAACTCTGATGGAATATGTTAAGTGGCACTGCACTGGAGAAATGAGCAGAAAAAAAGTGACTGAATGAATAAAATAATCATGATGTCTTAAATTTAAGACGTGCCTGTTTCCATATTTTGACAGCCAGCAGATTTCCAAGTGTCTAGTGTTGTTTAATACTTTTCTCACAAAATGTTTAATTTTGCATAGCTCAGGTTAGAATGGTTTCCTAAATAATCATCTATATGATATTTCAGCTGGAAATGTATATTTGGGGTTCTGTTTACCAAGATCGTTCAGGGATATTAAGTGATAAATTGAGCAAGTTATTTTCAGCAACTTTAGAGTTGAATGCAAAAATTGTATGCTGAGGTTTTTTTTAAAATGGATGACCAAAGTTATGCTCTGAAGTCCATATTAAAGTCCCTAAAAAACTGGCCTGACTCTCCAAAGTTCCACGGGTCTTCAAGACTCCAGCAGTGAAGTCAATAGGAGTTCTCGATGCTCAGCCCTTTTGAAAATCTGGCCATTTTTTTAGGTGTCTAAACTTTGCCTTAGGAGTCTAACTTTGTACTTGTATTTTTGAAAGTCTGGGCTACTTGTATCTGGTTTATTAAATCCTAAAACAGATGTAATGGTAGAAACTGAAAATATTCCAGTCAGCCCTATGCATTTTCAGTGTTTTGCCTGATCCTATTTCAGTTTTGTTCTTTTTTACCGCAAATCTAAAAAACCAAACAAACAACCTTTCATTTCCAGAACTAAATCTGTGTGTCTCACAACTCGTGTGTACTATCTGCTTCAATTCCCTTCCTAATCATTTTTATTTTAATGGTGCTTCAGGGAGCCTGACTTCTTTTGGCAAAGTAGACTGCAAATTAGAGTAAAACAGATGGGCAAGGGTTCTTTAGACAAAAGCCATTTTCTCATCTTGCTCTATGGCTTGGGCTATTGTTTTTAAGACACAAAGAATATCTATTTCCCTGGATGTTATCTGTACCCTCCCTTATGTCTGTCCCTGGCCTGACCTATATTTGAACCTTTCCTGTGTCCTGTTGGCTTCTTCTCTGTCTCCTACTTCCTACTCCTCTCTGGCTCAGTGTGCTGCCCCAGCCCTTTTCTAGCTCCCTCAATTAACTTGATATAATGTCCTCCCCAGGCTCTTAGAAACCCCTGCCTTTGCCTTGAATGGAGGCCTTGTTATGAGTTCAGAAGTCATGGATCACATTGGGAGTGCTTATCTTTCTATGTGTTTTACTTGAGTTGTAAACACTTAAGGGAAAGGAATGTGACTCAATCTGTTTGTCAAGTGGCATGTAGTTTGCAGACTGCATATATTGGTGTAAATAATCATTAACATTGGGAATAGGCACTTGCTATCTCCTTTTCTTGCCTTCTCTAAACCAGTTCCTTCTAATTCTGAGCCTTCCAGCCTGCAGATCCCCCACCCCTTTACTTGCAGGACTGTAGCTTCCCATATTTTTGTGTACCACCTAGTGAAATGGAACCCACATCCTGACTGGGGCCATTGGGTGCCGCCAGAGTACAAATGTTTTAAAAAAAAATCATGTGTTTACATCATCACTGCTTCTAAGGATGGACTGGAGGTCCAGTTGTGTCACTGTGTCTGTCTTGGGTCCCCTGTACAGCACCTCCCTATTACATTGTTGTGTTCCTTGGTGCTTAGGAGCACATCAAATCTAAGTCTTCAGTGTGACACATTTTAAAGCATGATGAATGCTAGATTATTGTGTAACAGTGAATGCAACGCTTCAGAAGTAATCACTTGGGCCGTTTGTT
The DNA here is from genome assembly GCF_965140295.1 of Lepidochelys olivacea. Lineage (NCBI taxonomy): Eukaryota > Metazoa > Chordata > Testudines > Cheloniidae > Lepidochelys > Lepidochelys olivacea. The sequence goes on along the minus strand of NC_140413.1, from coordinate 198,604,321 downwards.
AATTTCTGGAGGAAAGGAGAGGTGCTTCATTCGGCTGAAGATCTGATTTGTGTGTGAAACCATACCAGTAGCAGAAACCCCACTGCGGGCCATCAGTGAGTAATCACTGAACAGGTCTAACTAGTGTTTTAGAAAATAATTTTTTTTTCATATAAGTTGTATGGTTTTCCATAATCATTCTTTGCATAAAAGTGAGAAGAAAACCTTTGACATTTGGGAACCAGTTTGTAGAGTCATAAATTCCAAGGCCAGAAGGGACCACTGTGATCATCTAGTCTGTCTTTTTGGATAGCATAGGCCATAGAATTTCCCCCAAATAATTCCCTGCATAATAGCTGTTAGAAGAACATCCAATATTGATTTAAAAATTGCCATTGATGGAGAATCCGCCATGCCCCTTGGTAAGATGTTTCAATGGTTAATTACTCTTAATGTTAAAAAATTATGCCTTGTTTCCTGTCTCAATTTGTCTCGCTTCAGTATCCACCCAGGGAAATATTATGCCTTTCTGTGCTAGATTGAAGAGCCCATTTTTAAATATTTGTTCCCCATGTCAGTTCTTTCAGACTATAATTGTTTACTTTCACTTTGTTGAGCTAAATAGATTGAGCTCTTTGAGCCTATCACTATAAGGTATGCTTCCTAACCCTTTAATCAATCCCATGGTTTTTCTTTGAACCCTCTCCAATTTTTCAAAATTTTCAACCAGAAACAGTATTCCAATAGTGGTCAAACCAGTGCCAAATGCAGAGGTAAAATAATCTCATTACTACTACTTGAAATTGCCCTGTTTCTACTTCCAAGGCTCTCATTTGCCCTTTTGGACACTGGAGCTCATGTTAAGCTAACTATCCACCAGCAACCCCAAATATTTTTCAGAGTCACTGCTTTCCAGGATACAGCCCCCATCCTGTAATTATGGCCTATATTCTTTTTTCATAGACGTTACATTTGCATTTAGCTATATCAAAATATATACTGTTTGTTTGTGCAAAGTTTGGCAAGTGATCCAGGTTCCTCTGTGTCAGTGTCCTGTCCTTTACATTATTTACCACTCCCTCAATTTTTGTGTCATCTGCAAACTTTATTAATGATAATTTTATATTTTCTTCTAGGTCATTGATAAAAATGTTAAATAGCATAGGGCCAAGAACTGAGCCCTCTGGGAGCGCACTGGAAATACAAACACTCGATCATGACTTCCCGTTTAAGATTAAATTTTGACACCTATCAGTTCATCTGCTTTTAATCCATTTAACGTGTGCCATATTAATTTTACATCATTCTAATTTTTTAATCAAAATGTTGTGCGTACCAAGTAAAATGCTTTATAGTCGTCGAACTACATTACATCAACAATATTACTTTTGTCAACCAAACTTGTTGTTTCAACAAAAAAGGCATCAAGTTAGTTTGATAGGATCTATTTTCTATAAACCCAAGTCGCTTGGCATTAATTATATTACCCTCCTTTAATTCTGTATTGATCAAGTCCTCTTCCTCAAGTCAGCTGCTCCATTATCTTGCCAGGATCAATGTCAGACTGTCAGGCCTATAATTACATGGGTCATCCCATTTACCCTTTTAAATATTGGCACTTTGTTCCAGTCTTCTGGAACTTCACCAGTGTTCCAAGATTTATTGAAAATCAATATCTATGGTCCAGCGAGCTCCTCTGATAGCTATTTTAAAACTCTTGGATGCTAATTATGTGGACTGGCTGATTTTAAAAAGGTGTGTCTTTAGTACCTGCTGTTCAATATCCTCCAGAGAAACTAGTGGAATGGAAAGACTGTCTCATCATCATCATATGAAGAGAGTACATTATCTGGTTTCCTTTCCCACACACCAAGAGTTCTCTTGTACTCCAGACATAGTCAGCCAGTGGAAATTGGCAAAGCTCAGTTGACTTCAGTTTACACCAGCTGAGGATGTGGCCTACTGTATTTAGTCAACCCTTACCCTCTTCTTTGGGTATGGTTTTGTTGGTAATTTAAACAATAACAAACTTCAGCCTAAGCTTTCTCCCTAAGCTTGGCTGTTCTTAGGGCTTCCTTGCAGAGAGTTCTCCACTGTAGAGACCAGATCTCTTTAACTAGTGCCACTCCTAACTCCACACCAGAAGCACACCTGCCACAATGAGTCTGCATAAATTAGTCAGTATCTCCTTCCAGCAGGGTGGATAAAGAGAGAAGAACCTTGACACCCTGTTACAGCTGGCCTGACACCTTTCAGATTGTTTGGCTGTTTCTTTGCTCTCACTAATCAATGCCAGCTCTCTTGTTTCACTATCGTTGGGGAGCAGGAGGAGGGGACCACAGTCTATTTTGCACTTAATCAAGTGTACATGTGTCTATTCCTGACTTGTCATCTTCTGAAAGTCAAATTCCTTTTCTCTTCTCTCCAAGATGTCCAGCAGTGGTTACCCCAACTGAACAATATTCAGTTCCAGTTACCTTAAATAAAATCTCGGGTACTTTGGGGCCTGGAGTACAAAATGCAGAGTACATCGCAAAATAAAAGTTATAGGAGGATATAAAAACAGAGTGATAGTCTACTCACTATGACAGAAGCAAGGCGCTAAACTTAGTAATACAGCACAGTACAGAAAACTGTTGTATCCCTGAAAAACTGTCATGTTCCTGAAAGGGGAGGCAACCATCCCCACTGACCTCTCTCTACCATCATGTAGTCTTTTCCCCCTTTTGATGCAATAATGAAGATTTTAACTGTGTCAGTTTGATTCAGAATTTAGTAAATGTATTCCTGTTCAACCTGGAGTCATTGAAAATATTTCCTTGCTGGCGCATCTCCTTGTATTTCACAGTAGATCCTTATCAGTTTTTCTGTGGCAGTGTTTACTGGAAAACTGATTTGCATTTAATAAAAGGTTTTCTCACCCAAGTCCATTTTTGTGCCCAACCCTCAGGTGTTTGCATAAAAACTTATTAGCATGTTTAACTTCAGTGTCTCTTGGATGAATGTCTCATCATCATGCAAATTGAGCTAGCCACTTTCTGAGGTTAATTGTTACAAAAAAAAACCTTACAGAGACAGCCTGATTGACTGAACACTAAATATAAAATTCAGAATAGCAGAAGTAATTTACACCTGGCAGGCAGGGCACCCACCATCACTGTATTGCAGTCTAAAACTTAACTACATTTTGCTCACCAGGGAAAACAATACAATAAGCAACAATTTATATTTAGTTGTACTTTACACACAGCTCTACTCTAGTCTTGAAATGTAGCTCTAAGTCAAATTAATTTCTAGCCATGTTTTACACCTATATCTGCTGACTTGCAGCCAGAGGGCAAATCTAGTTTAGCAGTTAGTAAATAGTACTATATTGTAAGCATAGAAATCCCTTATAGCAAACTCAGAAGAATAGTAGTAATCAGCAGTACTGGGCTAATTTTCTGCAGACCACGTAGGCTCTCGCTTTAGCAAACTACGTTTTCATATTTCATAAACCTCTAAAGGTTTAACAGAATTCTTCAGAGCACAGAATAGAATTGGGTTCCATCCTGTAGGAAATTATTCTCTAGAAATTCATTTAAGAAATGCACATTAAGCCCCTTAAACAGTTCAGAATGCGTCTTTCTGTGCTAATTTGACAAGGTCAGAGACATTGCCCCTTATATATCACAAAGGAACTGTGGGACTTTTAGCTCCTGATGCCAGTAGTTTGTTTCTTTTTTGTCTTGGCAGAGATCTTTGAACATATGCAATGTTAAAAAATGTTTGTCACTTTTATTTCAGAATCCCATTATGTATCACAAAAGGAGAAAAAAAACAAAACTCCCAATGTGGGTGATGCCTTATGTCACTGACATGAAAAGCCTCAGGACCTTTTCACTGCTCAAAAAAGGACTTACATTCAATAGTAGAGGTTTTTTCTTTTACTTGCCCAAAACGTTACAACTTCTAGTATGCACCCAATTAGGAAAATAAAAATCTGCAATGTGTATCTGCCACCCATTCCATCAGAAGAACAACTGATGTGGATGAATAATGCATTCATAGAAAATAAGTCAATATGTTCCTGATTCTTTGCTGGATTACTGCTTCAATAGATTTTTGTAGCCTTCAGTGGGTAAGATTTGGCTCCATATGTTTTAGCTAGCAGGTGAACAATTTTTTAGTGGGGGTGGAACATGGGGTTTGGGATTTGCAGCATAACAGGATGAATGAAATCCTGGACTCGTTCAACTCAATGAAAGTTTTGTCTTTGACTATGGTGGGGCCAGGATTTCATCCAGGCCAAAGTTATCAAGATAAAGCATGATAAATTTTTTTTTTTTTACTGTTAGCAGCTAGACTTTGTATTCCATGTTGTTGGAAAAATGTGACTCCTCCTATGAAATTGTGGTATAGTAAAATATGGACTGTCCATGTAATGGAAAAGCTTTCACACCACGTGCCTACAGAAGAGAAGTGCCAAAAAGAGGAGAGGTATTTAGAAATTAGGTCACTTTTTTTAGTGTGCTTAGAAGAGGAGGTCTTCCCAGCCAGCAAGCCAGAATCTTTAGCCAGATTCTTTGTATATCAACTTTATCCTGACTCAGTAACGTTTGATGTAGAATGCTAACGTTCAAATCAGTGGCCAACTTTGAAAAGCCTGTTTGTGCATACACCTACACACATGTCGTGCTCTATCAGTCACAGTGACGTCCTTCACCACTAACACAGCTGAAATAAAGCTGCCTTTCCTGCATGACAGCCATATTCTTGGTCCTTGGCTGGACCCTGCCTTACCCGCAGGGAGAACTGATGGCACTTAAGTTTGCCTGCTTGTTGCAGTGGTGGTGGCTGCAGATATACATGAGTTATGAGTTTCAGCAGGCATCAGGTGGCAGCCAGCATGCAACAGCTGTCTTGGCGCTGACAGCTCTAGGTTCAAGACCTCGGACATCACAATGTCCTGCTTTGATCCCCAAAACTTCCTGTCCTGGTTGAACTCCCAGATCCATTTCAATATACTGCTCCAGTGCATTCTCCCCTCCACATTTTTTTATTCCCACTCCTCTTCTCCCACTTGCCCTGTGGCCTTTTTGGATTTTTCTGTTGTCCTCCAGCTCTGTTTGTGCCCTCAAAGTCCATAATTTCCCTGCTGCCCTGGGTTCTCAGCTCTGTTTTTTCCTCCTTCTGTCTCCATATGCAGGAACTGGCCCATTGTTGCAGCAGCAATCAGACTCTGCAGGTCAGACCAGCTCCTAGCAGAGCTTGCCCTAAAAATTCAGTGTTTATCCAACTGCCTGTGGAAGAGGCAAGTGGCTTCCTAGGAGGTATGAGGCAGAGGAGGGAAGAACAGCTCTCCTCTCTTCATGCCGCTCACTATTTAAAGGGGCAGCTCTCTGGTCAACAAATCAGTTGGAGGTGCCCCTGCCTCCAGAGACAATGAAGGCAGCTAAGCAACCCAGTTCAAACTATTCTTGTGCTATGGTTGGCTGATCCTTCTGTTCTCTTTAGTGATTTCAGCAATATAGCCTTGGCTCCTCACTCTCCAAAGACAGCTGGTTGAAGCGGTAGCTTGGGACGACGGATCTCATATTTATCTTTACAGAGTGCAGATGGACATGAGAATTTTGCTTGGGACTTACACATACAGTGAGGCGTTTTCCCTTTCAGCTTATCAGATTTATTTTCCTAGCCATAGTAGTCACATTTATATAGTCCACTCCCTTTAAATACCCAAAGGACTGGAATAGCTACCTAGTAGCATTTCATTTATGAAAGAAAAGCTTTTAAGCATTAAACTAATTCAAGCAACTCCCCCCTAATATGGTAATATTTTTGTTTGCTTGGTTGGTGCGTATTTCTGTAGTTTTAAAGCTGTCAGCTGAACTCTTTTGTTTGTAGATATGTAAATATATATATATTTCTGCCTAAGCTGAGATCTTTTGTGCCCAGTTTTGAGCCTGAAGTTATATACAATTACTATGAAATAAACCTCTGAATATATGGATTTATAATGAAAACACTGACAACTCCAAAAGTATAGCAAATGAATTCAGATGGCTATTTTGGTAGTTTTTGTATGTCAAGATCATCAATTAACAATTTTTTTTTAAAAGAGACACGCTATTCTCCTGGGTAGGTTAAAAAATGATCTATTTCTGCATTCTAATTATGTGTTAATCATATGCTCATCTGATTGAAATGAAAATCAGCCATCATACCACTGTCATCTAGCTAACGTTGAGGGGGGAAAAAAAGGGGTTTTCAACTTGTATAAAATTAAAACAATTTACTCACTCTGTGTAGTTCCTCTCAGCCTGGTCTCAAAGATTCAGTGCAGTCCCCAAACCAAAAATACTATCATCCTGACAGACAAGTCATATTCTGAAATAAGTAAAGCCATCCTGGGAATAAAACTTCCGTATGTTATCTTCAGGCTGTTGTTCAGGTGAGAGGCTGATAAAGCAGAGCTGACAAAGCCTGCATTCATTAAGAATGCTAGTTTATTAAACTAAGAAAGCTTTTGTTACTTCTTCTATATATACTTTGATAGAGCCATTAAAAGAAAAAGGATGGAAGACATCCTCTTAGGAGGATAGATTAGAGCTCAGACTTGCTGAGCTTGTCCCACATTACCTAATCTCATTCCTGGCATAGAATGTACTTAAGTGAAAATCAGTGCTTAATTTGTACCAGGGCGAAGCCTCAGCACCTCTAGGTTTGGCTGTTCATAGCCCCGGCACCTATGGGCTTGCCATGTCAGTTATGAAAGTAAAAAAATAGCTTGCGCCCCAGCCCCTCTTTCATTACAAGTAAAGTACTGGTGAAAATGCTGTATATTAATCATTCTGACCCAAGTAAAACATTGTAGGAGGAGAAAAATGGTTTTCTGTATTTTTAAAGAAAATTCCGAGGTAAAATTTGTTGGTGCCATGGGAAAACCTATTCTCTTAGGTCTTGCGTATGTAGAAAACCAGTCAATTCCTCTTTGTAAAGTGCTGTGTACAGTCAACGTACTTGTCACATTCTGGGGTGCAGCCTAGACCAGTGAGGGGTTGTGTAACAGCCTGCCCTGTAACTCTTAGTGCTTCAAAAGACTCTGTGGCTGTGGTTCTCTTGTCTGGATGCTCCCCGCCAGCATACAAGCTTGAACTGCGTGTCTGGGTGTTAAGCACCTCTGATTCAACTATTCTGAATCCAGCAATTTGCTTCTTACCTCCCAGCCACACTCTGCTTACACCTGGCAAGATGACTGCAACACATTCCCAGGCCCGAATTTCCCAAAAAAACAAGTGTTCCAAAATCTCTAGCCCTCTCTTGGACCGTTGAGAGATATTAAGATTTGTTTACTCCTTTAAAGAGAGAAAAGCACATCACAGCTTATTATCCTAACTGGATAAACACACCCTTTCTGCAAACAAAGGCCTGAGTTGGTTTATAGTAAAAATAAAACAAATAGGACAGAGGTTGACTGATGCCAAATAAAAGTAGAGATACAAGCAAATAAAAGTAAAAGCAAACATCTAAAAGTCTAAAACTTAATCCAGCAAAGTACATGCTTTGTTCAAGATGGTTTCCCTCATCAGTCATTCTTCTTTCCAGCCATAGTCGATTCTCATTCAGTCAGTCTCTTTCACAGAAACACAAGGGACTGACTTCCCTTGTCTTCCTAGGTGAAAATATGGTTTCCTAAACAGATATCTCACTTATATTCAGTTACTGGAGACTTCAAACTCTCCTTGGCTGAAGGCCCCATCTTTTTCAGCTTGCAAGAGCTCTGGCCCCTTGTGTCCTGTCTGGTGATGAATGCCAAAGATGGCTTCTGTCCTCGCTTCTCTTCCAAAGTGCAATGATCTTGTTTCAAGAAGTAGGATGGCCTCCTGCTGTTCTTCCCTTCCTGTGGTCTTCCTATCCCCTGTTGATTTCTATATAAAGGGCGCTTCCATTATGTTTGCTCGCATCATGCTTAATTTCTTTGAAGACCAGTAGTTTAGTGAGTTCCCTCCTGTCTGGGTAAAACCTGTTTCTCTCTTTGTTTGGTCAGACTGTTACATATACATACTGATATTATACTTAAGTCCTAGTGTTAATACATACAATTCACAATGATATTAATCACCAGTGTATCAGAAGCTTTCATATAAAAACCTCACTTGATACTTTTATAATATAGTAATATTGTATACAATGAGTTGATTCCTTTGCTTATCATAGAAGTTCAGATCCTCTGTTTTTATAGCCCAGATAAAGTTTCTCTTTACTGCTAGAGTGTAGACCCCAAGCTGTCTTCTCCCCTGCTTGTTAGCTTGATAGCTTTTTTTTAACCTAATAATTAAATAGACCTTCACTGCTTCTTCTGCCTGATGACTGGGCTAGTCAGAGAACACCTATACATTCCTTTGTCTGGGGAAGACCTGTTTTCCAACTCCCTGATAATGCCTTGTATAACACGTTTTAGTCATAATTCCAGCATATATCAATGAATCTTAATATACACCACATATGTACATCATGAAAAAATATTAACAATCAGTGAGTTATTAGTTTTCCAATGATACATTATATTCCCCTTTTGGATACAGGTTATGACAATAGTGATTGCGGGGGGATGCTAGTCAGGCCAGCTGAAACGCGTTACCTGAAATCAGTGAGCCTCTTGCACTAGGATGCTGTTAGGGCATTACATAACATTCATTACATAAATAATTACTTCTGTAACTCTGCTATTGCTAATCAGTGCCACAAACATAAGGCAGTTGTCTTGCTTGGGCTCTTATGTTTACGCTAACTATCTACCTAATAATAGAAATTTACCAAGGTATATTTTATTCTTACAATTGAAAGGCATTATAACAGGAAATTGTAGTCTTAAATAATTACATCATATAACCAACCTTATAAAATTATTGTTTGAGGGCTTTTGGAGGTTTTTTTATGGTTTGTTCTATTGAGTTTTATAGTCTGAGGTGCCCAGATATTGTGATAGTGTGTGCCAAAACATTTTCAAGTAAAAAGACTTTAAGCTGTTGTACTTTGTGATTATGTAAGCAGCAGTGTATAACAGGTTGTCTGACAATTTGGACTGGAACGGTTGCAATAACATAGTTACTTACAAGATTGATTTCTGGTATTTCTTCTAGTTGGGCCAAAAATGTGAAGAGAAAGTCCTTTTTTATTCCAGTATTTATGTTTCTAGTCTTTGTCCAAAGCTGGAATTTTAAAGGTTCATGAAATACAAGCTGACTTCTCAGAAAGGTTCATCTGAGTTCTATCAAGGTTCAGATTGTAGGTTTTCTGTTATCTGAGCTGCTTTGCCCTGTTTCTACTTACAATAAAATGCGCAACAAAATAGAATTAACTGAAAAATAATTTGGACACAGGGAGATATGATTGTTTTAGTGAGATGCATGCCTAAAATACTGCATTCTCTCCTGCGCACCTCATTATGAGAAAGTTAACAAATTGATAGCAGTTCAGAGAACAAAATGGTTAGAGGCTGAAGGATTAAACTTTAAGGCTCTACCATATTGCTATTGAAGTGGCAAAACTCTCATTGACTTCAGTGATTCAGAATTAACGTTTAAATGAATTAAATATTTTTGGGGTAGATGACAGCTAAGTAGGAGGACAAGATGAATGTCTAAAAGTGTATGATTGCTCACACTATGTATTTACATCAATTAATCTACAAAGGTGGCAGAAATGGGATAAAATTAAGAAAGGAAAAAAGAGTGTGATATCTGGAAAATCTTCCAGAGTAGGAACTGGTGGAAGGCTCATTACTTTGAACTTTTAAGGATAAAGCACTAGAAAATGTTCTATGGTGGCAGGGAGCTGGACTAGACGATGCAGCGGGTATTTTCCTTATTTAATTTCTCTGATTCTCTAGATAGTAGAGGAATTGTGATCTGATGGATAAAGAAGCTGTTTCGAAGCAGCAAAACTGTTTTCTCCTATGTGGATGTCCGATTCAACTCCCTACAGTTTGCAAAAGACAGCATGTCCTTTGTGTCAGGGTAGGGTACAATAATACAACAAACAACTGCATTGCTATACAACCTTTAACCCATACTACAAAAAGAACAAGCTACTGAGTCTCTGCAGTACAAGCTAACTAGGATGGAAAGATTTTTGTTAGAGTTTTACACTGCCTATTTATCTTATGGTTTTATACCACTACCTATCACTATAGTATCTGAGTACATTAGTCACCAAGAGCAGGGCACAATCAAATTTCATGGAATGAACTGCTGTGGATTCTGAGAGCCAAAGTGCCTTCCTTATAAGGAAAAAAAATGGATTCCTGGCTGCCAGGCTATGGCATCTTGATATATAGTTTAAGATGGAGGATTCTGACATTTAATAGCTGAGATGTTACTGGACACATTTCGTAGGTTCAGTAACATACAATGTCCTGAGAGGTGAAAAATGTGTCTGTCCATCAGATATGAAATGACAGTGTCAGTGAGATGAATTTTGTAAATGTGGGGAGCATTGACAGTGAGAATCCATGGGAGTGTGAGAATGATTGTTTCCCAGGATACAATGGATAATATTTGAGTAATAATTAAATACAAAACAATACATTAAAATAATACAGCAGGCACAGCTTAATGGTCTATCACCTGGCTGTTGAGACTTTAAGTCAAATTGTTTGTCAGATGGTTTAGTTGCTTCTTTGTTTTCCTGGTATTAATAATAAACAAACAAACAAACAAACAGATAATTCCTCTTAAGATCATATATGGAATTCTTCTTTTCTAGAAAGTAGTAATTGGCACAAAGCAGGACCATCCATCTCAATATCCCTAAAATGTTGGTCAAATTTGGATCTATATCTGCACATTGACCAAAGAAAAAATGTCTGAAAATCTATTTTTTCCATTTGAGTTTTAAGTAAAAAGTAACATCAAATTAAAGAGTCTCACAACTCTCCCCATATCCACACTGACCACAACCAGTATCTATTGAAGAAGGGCCACCGTTGTCTTTCAGCTGGTGCTCAGCTTGTTACCTTGCTTCTGACTCAACCTTCTCTGAAGTCAGAGTTCAGGTTGCTTTCTGGATCTAGACTGTTCTCAGTGGTAGCAGATGACAGAATGAGGAGTAATGGTCTCAAGTTGCAGTGGGGGAGGTTTAGGTTGGATATTAGGGAAAACTTTTTCACTAGGAGGGTGGTGAAGCACTGGAATGAGTTACCGAGGGAGGTGGTGGAATCTCCTTCTTTTGAGGTTTTTAAGTTCAGGCTTGACAAAGCCCTGGCTGGGATGATTTAGTTGGGGATTGGTCCTGCTTTGAGCAGGGGGTTGGACTAGGTGACCTCCTGAGGTCCCTTCCAACCCTGATATTCTATGATTCTGCTGGAGTTCCTGACAGCACTTGTACTCATTATCAATCACTAAATCCAATTCTGGTTGTCTTCATTAACACGTTTATAAAAGAGAAAAAAAATAAAACAAAACAAATGCCTCCATCCTTGAAATAACAAAATTAGCACACACAAAAATTGAAAAATTAAGCAGTGGTTTAATCACAACGGATTAAAAACAAAATTCAGCAAAAGTTTAAAAGAAAGCAATATAATTTTTCAGTTGAATGAGGAATCATCCTGGTGTACATTAGCCACTGCATAATGATAACGTAATCATCAGATTTGCCCATGGCTTTACACTTCTCCCTTTTCATTGGCCCTCATTCAGGAAAGCACTTAAGCCTGTGCTTATGTTCGATTGACTTCATTGGAATTTAAGCTTATGCTTGAATTGTCCTAAATTGGGATGCTGTCCTGAATTGGAACCATTGTTTGTAAATCCACTTTTTCTGTCTTGTCTTATGCTTAGATTGTCAACTCATTAAGGCAGGAGAATTGTTATTCTGTTTGGATAGCACCCAGAACAATGGGATCCCAAACCCCACTTGTTTTTTTAAGGCATTTTAAATGGAAATAATAATGATAATTAATAACCTGAAATAGGAGCAAAGTCTGTTAGACAAAATAGAGTAATTAACAAAATACAATTACTGTTGGAAGAATGTTTCTAAACTGAAACGCTGATAAGGATAAGTCTGAAACAATGGTAGGTACTAACCTTCAGTGGTAGAAATTTCCTTGTACTTCTTTATAACAGCGTTCTATGCAACTTTCAGCATCTTTCTCTGGAAGTTTCACATTTTGTTTAAAGTCCTCTTGGGCTTTGTAAACTGAGAGGTTAAAATGCCTTCCCTATCCCATCGCATATTTGTCATCTTATCCTTTGGGTGAGATGTCAATACATAATTACTACTGCACGTAAAATTCCTTTTGCCCATTTTAAAAAAAAGTCTTTGAACTTGTGATCACGTTTAGTCTTTTCAGTTGAACACACAAAATCTTGTGCTTAAAAAACAAGAAAGACGCTCATCATAGAACGCTTGGCTGCTCTGGAGTTTATCCTATGACAACTTGGCACAGTTCAAAGGATCACCTCTTCCTTACGGTGTGTAAACAAGCATCCTCCTTTGGGACTTCTTACTGGCATGTTAATGACTTCTTCACGTCTTTGTCACCTCAATGATTTGTAAGATAACATCATTGTGGGGAACATTTCACACATGGGAGTTGGGTGCCCAACTCCCATTAACTAACAGTGAGAATCTGTTGCCTAACTGGATTTTGTGCCTTCTAAAATCTCCCACCACAGGCACAATATTAAGCTCTCTAACATTTACGTAGCAAATACAATTCCTAGCAAGCAGTCAAGGCACAGACTATCCCACATTTTTGATGGATTATTTATACTTTGACACTGCTTTTACTTACAGAAATGCAAGATCTGATTAATACATGTTGAAAAGTATTTGTATAAAACCCTAGCTATTTTAAAAATAGTTTTATTGTGCATTACAGAATCTCATTATAGTTAGTTTCTTTAAGACTGTAAGCTCTTCAGAACAGGGAAAAGTATATTTTGGGTGCTACAACAGTTTCTGGGCAAGATGGAGCCACAGTATATGAATTTTAGTAATGACGATGCTGATGGAAGAGTCTCATAATACAAAAACATTGAGGTTAAAAGCAAAAGTGTAATCTTCCGTAGAACTGCCCCCCAATCCTCAGAACTGTGCTGAATTTCAGCTGGGAATACAGTTTTGTGGCAGGATTGCTAACAATGAATGGCAGCATTGACAGTTTTAATGGTAGCAATGTTAGTAAGTGCAGTTACTGTAGCTAGATGAAAAGGTTGAATTCTCACATATTTAAAATGAAAATAGACTTTCTGTAATATGGTATATTTTGCCAGAGTCTGTATTATTGGTGTGCTTCCTAAGACACTAGGGGACACATTTTGAAAGTGATCTTTGAGAGGGAGATGTATTTGAGTTACAATCCAGCATGTAAGTTTTACTGTAGAAGTTCTACAGAAATATATTGTGGACATTTATCCAAACTGGCAGGAGTTGTAGGCAGGTGTGAGCAACAGTAAGTTTTTAGGAAATTATGGAATAAGTACTCTGCATAGTCAGATAAGTAGCTAACTAGTCGATACATCATTTAAATACTTGAGAGCTCAGTGAATTAGAGTTTCCAAGAGAAGGGTGGATGGTCTTAATTTCCATTCCAGGTAACCCTATGAAAGAAATTTTAGTCCCAAGCCTGGAGGCAGTTTACCTGGGAACGCTGTTTAAATCTCTAGGTCAGAGGTCAACAACCTCTGGCACGCGGCCCATCAGGGTAATCCACTGGTGGGCTGCGAGACATATATATATATATATATATATATATTTTTTTTTTACATTGACAGTCCGCAGACACAGCCCCCTGCAGCTCCCAGTGGCTGGGAATGGTGAACTGCTGCCACTGAGAAGTGCGGGGGGCGGGAGGGGGAGGCGTGTCTGCGGACGGTCAACATAAACAAAATGTCTCGCAGCCCACCAGCAGATTACCCTGATGGGCCATGTGCTGAAAGTTGCTGACCCCTGCCCTAGATTTAGATGAGAAAGATTCAGTGTGAATTATGAGGAGGAAAGCGATACACTTGGTGTTTCCCTTCCAGGAGCCCGGATACTCTTTCCTCCATCTGAGCCTAGTCAATGACTGACATGGTGATTAAAGAGTTGTATTGTACAAGATGCATCCCCATGCATAGAGTTCCTTAGTGTATCACCCTGGCTGTTGTCCCCTTTTTCTTCCTTTTAACTTCACTGTCAGCTGCTGCCTTTTTCTCCTCTCCCTACATTTAAAAGCTGTGTAAGGGGCAGGAAAGGGAAATCCCTACTAGTTTGTGGGTACTGGTGAAGAGGAAGTCTACCGAGAAGGAAGATGCCTTGCACGGTGCCTTCCAACAGTGTATGTGCTCTCTGCCTTTGTTCAGCAGCTGCAGAGCAGACAGGAGCAGCTGAGACTGCAGGGCTGAGTTGGTTGGCTGACTCAATGTCTGCTATCTGTAGCACTGTAATCGTTTTAAGCAGGGAGAGAGAGAGGTAGGTGTTGAAGAAGGTATCTTAACGTGTTTTTCGCTCCCTGACAGTCTATCTGCAGAGTGGATCTGCGGTAGATTTGGTGAGAGAAGTCCAGGCTTACATTTCGTAAGGCCCTAGGCAAAGTAACAAAGTCCACAGATGTCCCTAATGTTGATCTTCTCCTCTCCCCTCTAGGTATACAGATATACCCAGGCCACTCCCTTCCAGTCTTTCATCACCACTAAGGTTGTGGTGGTATACACGCTACTTTCCAGAGGTATCATGACCTCTGACTAAAGTTGCAATGCACCCTTCCGAATGTAATTATGGAATTTGTGCCTTCTGCCCCTCTGCTATTCCTCTCCCTTCTTTTAGGGTGTGTCTACACTCCAGGTAACATTGGAAGAACTTGTGTCACTCAGGAATGTGAATAAATCACCCCCAAATGGCAAATTATGCCAATCTAAGCACCAGTGTGGACAGCGCTATGTCAGTGGGAGAGCTGCTCCCGCCAACGCAGCTACCGCCTTTCACAGATGTGGTTTTATTATGCTGACAGGAGAGCTCTCGCCCATCGACATAGAGCGTCTTCACCAGACGTTCTACAGCAGCATCGGTGCAGCTGCACCACTGTAGCACTTCTAGTGTAGACTAGCCCTTTGTCATCACTGCTCTGCCTCACGTGTAAGCAGTGAGGTGTGAATCTGATTCATTTGGTAAGTTTCATTCTGCTGCTTGCACATGAAGTTGGGTAGTTGGGAGCAGGGGAGAAGAAACAGAAAGGGCTGTGACTATGCTCTGATCCATTGTGGTTTCCTGCAGCTGCCATTTAGAGCTCAGCTGCTTCCTTTTGACCTCACGTGGAGAGGTAGGCTGGATTGGAATGTGTATGCATTCTCTGTTGGTATGGTACTTCTGTACCATATGATGGCCCAAATATATGCGGCTGGCTAGTGCAGGCCAGTGTTTGAGTGGTTTGCTAAAGGTGGTGAGACCAGAGCCCTAAGGAAGGAGCTTGGTACCCACAAGGCAAAGCAAATTGGAACTGTGAACAGGAATAAGCTTAAAGAAAGGTTGAAATGATATAAGCTAATTAGTATGCAGTGAAGGGTGTATCCCTCCATGTCTTGTTTCAGTTGGTTTCAGACTTTGACCTTGTTGAAGGAATCAACCAAATGTCTTTGAAAGGACTGAGAGAACTTGATATTTGTGTGCCTGATTTGATTTGACTTGCTGTAGTGATACCTATAAACCTAAATGACTTTTATTTAAACAAAATTGGACACTAAATGCTATCAGGTAATTTGCTGTCCCCAATCTATGATGTGGATTGTCTTGCCACTTAGCGATGTATAATTGTTTCCTACACACTTCTTTGACAACTGAAACTTAAGTCATTCATGCAAGTGTGAACTTTTAGTATATATTTAAAAAAAAAGACTCTGTGAAAGGGAGCTTTTGCAAGGAGCTGCACTGGCAGCTCTAGGTACTGACGTTCTCTGTGTTACCACAGAAGTACTACTGTAAAGCATGGGCTGAGAGGTGCCAGCATCTCTCAACTCTGATCAGGAAGGTCAGCCTCTGTGCAGAGAGAACTGTGCAATTTCTAAACCCATTCAATCCTTGCCAGCGCCGCTGAGACTGCCAACAAAGGTCTCAGTTTATACCAGTTCCGGGGGTGTTTTTTCTGATTCTGACACTTGTCCCCTTGGAACTCTGGATTGAGACAATCAACTCATTTCACATAGACCACCAAACATCCAACAGCTGCTAACAGCTTTTTGACACTACAGTAGAACCCCAGAGTTACAAAAACCTCGGGAATGGAGGTTGTTCATAATTCTAAATGTTTGTAACTCTGAACAAAACATTATGGTACTTTCAAAAGTTTACAACTGAACATTGACTTAATGCAGCCTTGAAACTTGACTATGCAGAAGAAAAACGGCTGCTTTTAACCCTCATAATTTAAATAAAGCGTGAACTGAAACACTTTCCTTTTTTTAAACTTTCCCTTAATTTTTTAGTAGTTTACATTTAACACAGTACTGTACAGTTTTCTTTTTTTGTTTCTGCTACCTGATTGCATACTTCCAGTTCCAAATGATGTGTGTGGTTGGCCAGTCAGTTTGTAACTCTGGTGTTCATAACTGAGGTTCTACTGTACTGACCTGGGCTAATGACCTAGAAGCAAAAACCCCTATATCCCATACCTAATCTCCAAAACCCCCATTTGAGATTATTTAATTGCCAGCCATGCAAATAATCCTAAGTAGTATAGTAATTTGAAGGTGTTCCTTCTTTTCAGAATATTTTGTACTCAATGCTTTAGAAAGGTTTAGCTGAAGAGGTGCACTGTAGTTAATGAACGCACATAAAACAAAGTGATAAGGATCATAATTTATGAAGTTCCATCAAAATGCAAGTACTGTGTCAAGCATGTGGTTTTGAGGACTAGATGACCCCAATGCATTAACAATAGACCGTTGTTGAGAGGCCATATTTGATCTGTGAATTTAAACTGCAGGCAAAGTCATAAATTTGATAGGGAAATATTAGGAAATATAAAGTAGTGGTAAAACTGGGTCAGTTTTCTTTTTTGGCATGTTACTGCAGGACAGTGCTTTCCAATATTAATGAAGAAATAGTATTAGCAGCTGATTGACTGTAGTTAATTGGCATAATATTATATTGCCATAAATTTTGTCAGGGACCTCTCAGAATGGCCTTAAAGTGTCTTGGAATAAATAAAGTACAGTACTGAGCAGGCTCATATTTTAAACTAAAGTATTTTAAACTAAAGATTTTCAGATTCTAGATACCCGGAGTGTGGGTGGGAATTAACAAAAATATTTAGAGAGGTTTGGTCTCAGAAATGATAGCATAAAGTTCCTAATAAATTATCTCTGTGGGGATAAAGTGTAAGCTTCTGTAGGAATAAGGCAATGTGCTGAGCCTTCTGATGTTTTAAAATTTGAATGACTAAATGACACAAATCCATGTACTTATGGATTTCATCCCTTCTCTTCATCACAAATCAGAATAACGAATTTGACAATTAGTTTAAGAAATCAACCAACCAAATGTGCAACTGAGGTATGCTAATTATTGTTTTCCGCAAAAACTTATTAAAGCTTAAAATGAATGTGTCTTCACTTTTATAATGAGAACTAGAGAAGGATTGAATGAAGGAGAGTGTCAATCTTTGTAAGAGGATGGGGGGGCCTAAAACTGGGATTGGTCATGGGGTCTTGAGCCTCTCTCTTCCAGGTCACTGATTAAAATCCAGACCATTTTGTTAGTAACTGGAAGTTGTGTCATATAATAGCTGTTTGTCCCAGGTAAAATGAAATAGTAGACAGGGACAGGATCTATATTACAGCTGATATCAAGGTGGTGAGTGGTAGCTTTTACTGCTGTCCCTGTTGTACTTGTTTGTAGTTAAACAGCCGATTCTGCTTCCCTGAAGTCAAGAGTTTTTGCTTTTCACGCCAATGGGAAGAGGATCAGGCACAAAAAGAAGACTTAGGCTCCAGTGCCACTAGTTCTGTGCACGTTTCATAAATATTTAAAGAGATTACTTTAAGAAAACTGTGTTGCAGTAGATGGAAGCGAAAGATTAGGAAGGAGCTAAAAGTGGTTTACGGTGGAGCATTTTCTTGTATAGTTAATTATAGAAAATTTAAAATGAGCTGAGGTGCAATACAGTCTTCTTAATTTGTGTGTGTGTGTAATTAAAAATATTGAGCTATTTCCTTAGCTGGTGTAAATCATTCTAGCTCCACTAAAGTCAATTTACACCAGCTGAGGTTCTGCACCATAGTATTTATGAAACCTATCAAAACTTATATAACTTTAGCTTTATGCCATGGGAACATTCAGCCAAGCTATGTACCTTGAGGAAATTCAGTGTAAGAAATATTCCTTTTAAAGTAATGTTGTGTTTTATTTAAAGATAACTATGGGCAAACCTCAACATTTGGCACTTTGGTTTGATGCTTATTTAAATTTATTTTGACCTCTTCCTTCTCTGACTCGGTCCAGAAATGTAACAAGATGTTGTACTATCTCATGAAATTTGTGGGAGTTTCTATTTTCAGAAATAAAACAAAGGGAGCTTTTCTTGTGTTTGTGAATATTCTCACTTCTGGTTGTGGGCATAGGGCAGTAATGCAGAGACATGAGAAACTTAAGCAGGGGTAAGCGGTAGGAACTGAACAACTGAATGGTTCTCAACTTTAAATAAGGGTTGGCCACAGTCATTAAGTAATTAAGACTTGTTTGACCACATATGGCATATAATAGAGAAATATAAACCCTCAGAAGTCCTTGTTGTTTCAGGGGAAGTGGAGATTTTTTTATTTTTATGTCTTTAAATTGATTTGTTCCTTAGGAAGCGAATACCAAATGAAATAACTGTAGCTGATAATAAACAGGCACGATGTATCATGTAACATTTTCAGACTGAATGCTCATATTCTTCTGTTCTTTCATGTGTGTTCAGGAAACCACTTCTTATTACATATGAATCATCTAGAAATCACCTACACATGAGCTTTCAAATCCTTGTTTTAAAATCGACCAAGAACACAACCAGCTTCTGCTTAAGACCATAAGAATACTGATAAGGCTGAGTGAGTGAAAACTCTGATTCTGCTATAGTTGGAAATATGTGGAATCCAGATAATTCTTCTCAGATATAGCTGATCTTTTCCATGAAGTATCAGTCTATATGTCTAGGGGCTTGTTTAGATGAACAGTTAGTTCGTGGCAACCTAGGGTGTAAATCTACCTTGCACTAACCCGCCACACACTGTCCGTGTGGTCCCTTCTCTCTGCACTATAAGTTCTGTAGGGCACTTTTCATTCCAATAATACACCACGGTGTGAACAGCAATGGTTTTCCACTGGGCAGGGTATGAGACAAGGGTGTATTTTGTTTCCAAGCCTCTTTATCATATATGCAGAGTTCATTGTGAGGCAGCCTTGGAAGGTTTTAACAAAGTGGAAGGAGCTGGAATTTCCATTGGCAGACACCTCTCAACAACCTCAGGTATACTGATGACACACACACTTTACTACAAACAATGATGCAATGCAACAAATGTTGGAGCCTGTAAAAACAGTTAGTGAGGAACGTGGACTCTTCCGGAATTTGACGAAAACAAAATGTATGTATGTTGTCAGGACTAACAAAAACAGGAGTCAAGCAGATACCATGGTTAATGGACAAGTTGTAGATGATTATAGTTATGTGAGATCATATATGTCCAACCCCAGGAGGCTGTTCCAAAGAAATCAGAAGAGGATTAGGGATAGCTTGCTCAGCCATGGCCTCGCATAACAAAATATGGAAAAACCATAGCACCTCAAAATGTGCAAAGGTGCAACTGAAAAAAAGCCTCATGTTTTCCTTAGCGATATATGGTTGCTAAAGTTAATGCTGGCGACAAGAAAAAAAAATCCTGAAGTTTTTGAAATGTGGTGGTGGCAATGATTCTTACACATCTGTTGGATGGGAAAAAAATACCTATGTTAGAAATATTATTGGAAAGAAGCAGATCCTGCTGTCAAAAATCAACAGACTCAGATGTATGTATTTTGGTCACATTAGGTGTAGAGATGGAAATAACAATGAGAAAGTTATTATGGAAGGAATGGTGAGGGTCGTTGTAGTAGGGGACAACCAGCAAGAGATCGATGGAGGGTGGGGTGTGGCAGATCACTTGAAGGTCAGCTGCTTAGTGCTCAAAGTTAGTGATGGATCATGAAGACTTCCAAAAAATGTGCTATGTCACCAATATTCAGACATGAATAAATGGATTTACTTAATGCATTTGATATGGAAGTAGATCAAAGCACACCAGGGAACTTTTAGTGCACAGTAGTAGGGTGTACATGGTCAGTTAGTGCATGGCAGGCTGGTGCAAGGTAGATTTGCACTCCAGCTTGCCACAAATTGTTTGTCTAGACAAGCCCATAGGCACTCTCAAATTACCACAGCATCTCCCCATCTTTAACGTATTTATCCTGACAACATGTCTATGAGGTAGGAAAGTGCTGTTACCTCCATTTTACAGATGGGGAACTGAGGCACAGAGAGACTAAGTAACTTGCCCAAAGTCACACAGGAAGTCTGTGGCAGAGTAAGGAATTGAACTTGGGCCTCCTGGTTGCTAAGCTAGCTCCGTAACTGGTGGATCATCCTCCCTTTGGTGCCATGGTCAGTGGTTGGGTTCAATGTTTGGGTTATAGAAGCTGGATTGAATAGTTGAGTCACAGTACTTATTATACTCATTATGTGCCATTTAGGACAAGAAAATATGTCATCCTTCACAGCAGAGAAAACCAATTATTTTGTTAGTTATTAACTAGCTTCTGTAATAATCCAATTATAATAATCCATCTGATGGAACTCTATTTCCATGAACTAGACATATTCGGTTTGTATTTTCTTTGAAGTAATTTAATCTCACTTTTAGCCTTGTGGAGATGGAAAATATAATAACCTGCCTTCTCTTATGGTGTCAGAATATATTAGTTGAAAAATATACAGTACACATGGTGCTGAATGAAATAAAAATTTTACCTTAAAAGTAATTCTGTTTAGAAAAGACAGTTTGCCGCACGCTAATTATCTGTGTATTGTCCTTGTTTGGATCACAGGCATCTAACTGCTCTTCATCTTAACTTCTTAAACTTTTCTTGCTCATGCATAAATCTGGACAGCTGGATATCGCTAATGTGGCAGCTAGTGCTACCCAGTGGTCTATTATCAACATTCTGTTGCCATATATTAGCATTACACTGCATGCCTACAAGGACTGGAAATTTGATTTGTGAAGCAACAGCTGATTAGTGATGATTAACAAAAAGGCGGGGGGGGGGTAATGGATTTTGTGTTACACTCTTTCCAAAGCAAGCAAAGATGGCCTATATTATGTGTCAGTGTGAACCAAAACACATTATCCATTATTTTAAACGTTTTTATCTTAAGGATTTCTCAAGGGTGGTTTAAAACCAAAGGGTTTTAACTGAATTTAAATGAAAATGGAAGTGGAAGATATCATAAAATCATGTTTCAGAGGGGTAGCCGTGTTAGTCTGTATCAGCAAAAACAACGAGAAGACCTTGTGGCACCTTAGAGACTAACAAATTTATTTGGGCATAAGCTTTCATGGGCTAGAACCCACTTCATAGCAGATCTATTTGTTTATTTTAAACAAAATGTATCAATTCATTTTTTTACCGTGTCAAGGCAATACAAATGCTACGGTTGTGGCGCAGACATGAGGATCTCAAATAAATAAGCGTGATTTAAATACCTCGATATAGATATAGAGACCATCACTAATAGTGATCAGCTTTCCAGGATATAACAACTAGACACAATGTTTTACTGTGACAACCTGAAGTTCCAACAGATAACTTGTCCTAAGTGACCGCTTAAAAGTGTACTCCAGATTCCCAGCGTAACAAAACTGCAAGCTGCTGCTTGTGGGCTGATCACTGCCTTTGATTGAAGCTCTAGTGACTTCACTGGGGCTCTGGATTGGCAAGTGGAGTGGCTTTCAAGATCAGGTCCTTGAACCACTTATTTGAAGCAACTAATCTCTGATGCTCACAAGATTAGGTCTGGGCAAAATTTATGACTGATGAACATTCATGAACATTTTTGGCCATCTTAGTTTTGTTTTATTTCACACTGAAATTATGGGAGTTAAATTACTTTTTTAAACTCAACAAAGCCCCTTTTTTGTGAGGATTTAAAAAATGAAGGTGTGAGGAATTTCCCCAAAATGATATTTGTGTGATTAAACATAGGTAGGGTTCTAGTAGCTGAATTTTATGTCGCCTCTGTCACTGGATGGCCAACCACCATTATAATAATTAAACCTGGATCCATATCTCACCATTGTAGCCGATGCCTATCCTCATAGGCCATGTAATACTCTGGATCAGAACATATTCAAACACTGCATCCAAATTTGGAGCATAGGCTGAGCTCAAAAATTCAATAAATCGAGTATTTAGTTTTACTGCTAATTTATCTGATTATATTTAAAATATGTACAAATATGATAGGACAAAATGGTGCAATATTCACTGTTTTTCTTTGTGAGATACGTGGAATGTAGTATCTTAGACTATGGATATTGATACTGTAGCACAGATTTTGCTATCATTTACACCACTGGAAGTCTGAAAGTCCATAGAGTTAGTACAGATTACAGGGATGCAGATGACAGCAGAATCCTGCCCTTATTGACCATACCCAGGCTCTGACTGGCAGGTTGGTCCTTTTTTATTACATCATGGTTGTGTACTAATTTCCAATTTTTCACAACTGGGATCAATAAATGAAAAAGAAACACGCCTGTACATGTTATGTTAAATAGTTTTAAAATAAAGATGGTTTTAGTATCTTTCCCGACACCCTTTAATCTAATTTCCATAATGGACTCACTGATTTTCTGATTTAAAACATTTTAGGTTTTATCTGCAAAGGCAACCAAAATTTGCAATCTCCTTTCCTACCTCTCTGTCCTCCTCTCTCCTTCTGCAGCTTGAGCCCTAAAAATCAAGATATGGACCTACGTAGCTTAAGGCATCTCTTGCTACATCTTCTGCTTTTCTGACGCTGCAGCTGGGAGGAGAGGAAATGGTTGTTTCCCCTTGAAGTGACACTGTTACTGCTCTTGCTGCAGCAGGACTTCAAAAGGAAACCATTGTTTTCCTTGCCGCTTGTCCTCAGCAGCCCTAGGAAAATGGTTGGTCTGCCTTAAGTGCTTTTCACTGTGAACGCCTCATCACTATGTTTCCTTATTCAGGCTTTTGGCCTCAGAGACCAAGTTTAGATGGACTCAATAGATTGGAGAGGGAGAAAAGAACTATATAGAAGGGGGGAGTGACATTTTTAGCTGCCTTTCCTCTCCCCCATGCCATAAACCTATCTGCCCTACATTCTTACAGATTTCCTTTCCTTTTCTTTGTGGTAATAGGAGCCAAGATATAGTTATTGAGCCTTTGTGACAAAGTGCAGTAGCAACGGGAGCTGGGCGCTGGCTGGAGAAAGATGAGTCAGGGACTTCTGAGAAGGGTCCCTATTAGTTCACAAGAAAAAAATCTTTGTAATAAATATGATCAAAATATTAGAGGAAAGATTGTGTACCATTTCCCCTCCATTGCTGCCATCCCTCCACTGTGCACTACTTTTCCTGGTGGAGGTATCCTTACATAAATTCCCACAACATTTGTTTTATAAGATTTGTTTTTAAATGACATGTAGGTTGGCATACTCTGAGAGCAATACACCACAATCTAATGTGTGCTATTGAGCTATTGGTGACTCCTGAGTGGCTGAATTTACACAGCCTTAATCCAGTCAAAGTGTACATAAATAGCCTGCTAATGCACAGTCTGTTATGGTTTGTCACTGTAGTGGACACTATTAAGATAATTATTTTATCCTTCGTGACTTGCTGTTCTATTGTCCTGCTAAATCAGTCAATCCAAACTAACTAATATACCTTGAGGGGAGATTTTCATCTGTTTTCACAACAGAAGGATCATTGCAGAACCCGTCCTTATTAAGCATTTGTCACTTCAGAGAGATGTGATACATTCAACACTTGACTGTTAGTTGACTAGCAGGTCACGTTCCAGTTAAAAACAAAGACACACAGGAAGTGGCATGTAAGAAATTGGTTGTCTAGCTTGGTGTCTTGGCTGGCTCTAATTCCTGTCATTTTCCTTCAAGCCAAATAAACTTGGGTTTAAGACAATGTCTTTAGGATATTTTATTTAACCTTCAAAAGTGGATGCAACATCAATGCAACATATGTGAAACAGTTACCAAAATGTGACTGTTTTCATTCATACTCAAATTTAGTCTCATTTACTTTGGCCATTATTTTATTTATTAAAAATCTGGCTTAAAATATTAAAATCATAATCTAAAAGTACAGCCATAGTCGTAACTTAAATCATAAAATGATTTTCTTTTAAATCCCTGATCCTCACTTTGGATGCTCCCTCCTCATACCTCTTCCAATTTTGGCTTTTAAATGTATAAAGATTTTCAGATCCCAGCCCATTTGGGCTACAGGAGAAACTATTATCGTATATGTGGACAAAGATACATTTTCCAATAGGTTTATGTGGAAGATACGGCACTGCCATATCCTTGGAAGAATGTATTGAATTAAGTTTAAGAATCTTTGGGGTCCATTGTGTTAAGTTAATATTACTATGTATCGTTAGCTGTGATTGTATGTAACCTCAAGAGGGGATATGACAGATGTGAAACGGTGGGGTTACCAATGTGCCTGACCAGAGTGGACTTTTGGAACAAAAAAGAGTTAAGTGAACTTCCTGGGGAATATCTAAGGGAAGGTGAATGCAAATTTCACACCTCTAGTTATGCAAAAACCCAGCCTCCACATGCTACGCCCTGAGGAATGGGTCATTGTCTACTGATCTGCTGTTACATGATCAAAAGCCCAAGCTGTATAAAGGAAAGTCTGAACTATTCATGGTCATTCCTGTTCTCAGTCTGAGATAGTTATGAACTTGTAACCACAGGGAGAAC
Organism: Lepidochelys olivacea; assembly: GCF_965140295.1. Taxonomy (NCBI): domain Eukaryota; kingdom Metazoa; phylum Chordata; order Testudines; family Cheloniidae; genus Lepidochelys; species Lepidochelys olivacea. The sequence continues at coordinate 198,579,327 of NC_140413.1, read as the reverse complement.
CTCTTGTGGGTTTTGAAGAACTGACACCTACCAGAACCTGAGGTTCGAGTTCAGCTGACCTCTGGTAAGCTTTGACTGAAGTTTTTTTTGTAGTTTGTAGGTTATATTAAAAAAAAAAAGTAATTCTTTTACCTTAAGAATGAATATATTTGCTTACAAAGAGCTATGTGGTAACTTGTGACAATTACACTATTCAGAGCCTTAGGAAAGAAAGCAAAGTGCAGATACTGGCCTTTTTAGTCTGTGTTACTGGCGATATCACAGTGTAGGCAGGGAATAGTGCATCCTGGAAAACCCCCAGTCAGAAGGGAGAGAGACACACCAAGAGAGGTGACGACTGAGGAGCCAGGAGCCTAGAGGGGGTGCTCTGGATGGACCACGGAGTGGGAATACAGGTGCAGTTGCCCTGAACTGACATTTTTGTATGTTTTCTAGATGCATCTATATTTGGCAGATTGATTCTGAGAGGCAGTATGGGTGAGACTACGATCTACCTGAGTTCTATTCCTACTTCTGCTAGAATTGACTGTGTGCAACATCTCAATTAACTTCTTTGTAAAATGGCTGATGGTTGACAGCCTTCTCAGGCTGCATCATGAGGCATTGCCCAATAACAAGGGCTGTAAAGTGAAAGTGCATAGGGTTTTATTCATGGTCTCCTGGCTCCCAACTCCGTACATTTTCCCTGCACTAAAGGGCATTTGTATGGGATGTCTTCTTCTCCTACTCCCCAAACTTAGGACCTTGGTTCATCTGAAATAGTCACACTTGACAAAAGTCTGCTCCTAGTAAATATGGCTCTTTTGTTTCCTGTTAGGAATAAAACTACAGTTGACCCTCAGGGAAGATGGCCACCCTAGATGATCTGTGGTATGGAATCTGCATGACAGTAGTCTAGGGTACAAATCTAGGCTCAGTAGGAGACATGTAGCCGGGTTTCTGATGGAGAGAAGCTTTTAGCTCCACTGGTGGGGCCTATCGAGCTTCTGTGGAAGCCCTTCAGTTTGACAGAGGTTCTGAAGAGCTGGATCTTCTTGCCTGGCAGAGCAGATGCAGAACTTGACATGCTCCACCTTCACCAGATAGGGGGACACTGTTGTGTAGAAGTTAGGGAGGGTAAAGACAGATTCACCGGATCCTCCATACTAAGAATTCACCCCTCTCAATTTGTGACACCCTTCTGTTATGCCTTCCCTCCCTTACTCCTTCCATATGCACACACATCATAAGAGAAGTTGGGGGTCTGTAGCAAGGCAATGACTCACCAGCACAGCACTTCCTACTGGTTGTCTCAGGAATTAGCTCTTCCAGCCCACAGCACCCTCTGCAGGCCGGTGTCTCATCTGTTGCTGGCCCCCATGTCCCTCCCAGACTCTGGTGCCCCTCTACATCAGGGTTCTGCCCCCCAGTAGTAACCCACAATCTGGGTCTCCCCACCCAGGGGAACCCCCAACCCTCTATCCCCACCTTGCCTCAGTGGCTATTGCCAGGCACCATCTAGCCCCTGCTCATTGGGGCAGACTGCAGTCTGTAAACTACTCATGATTGGCAAGGGGGATGGACCAGCTGCCTCTGCCTATTCCCAGGCTACATCTCTGTAGCCCCAATACCTTTCCTGGCCTTTAGCGAGGCCTGCAGCCTGGAGTTTTCCCAGGCTAGAGCTCCCTAGTTCCTCTGCCCTTTCCCCAGCCCTGCTCCACTCCAGGTACCCATTTCTCCCAGGCAACCAGGTCCTTCTCTCTCAAAAGCTAGCAAGAGAGCATCTCTGAGCTTCTGGCTCACAGCCCTTTTATAGGGCCTGCTGTGGCCTGATTGGGGCGTGGCCTCAGCTGAGGCTGCTTTCCCAATCAGCCTAGCCTTTTCTCGCAGCCCCTGCCCTCCCCCAGGGCGGGCTTTAACCCTTTCAGGGACGGAGTGGGGTGACCGCCCCACTACAGGGTCATTTCATGTCCTAAACCCCATTATATTTGCTGTATTGAAAACCCAGAAATTTCCTTAAGCACATTTTTGTGTATAAAGGCTTGAGGTTGGCTAAGGGTGGCATCCTTCCCAGCACAAACTCTAAAAAGCAAGTGTTTTAGAATCTCAGCAACACGAGCAAGTATTCCTGGTTAACATATGTTAAGTGTACAGTATGTGTGATGTGTCAGAGGTAATAATTAAGGTTTTGTGTTGCACTGAGAAGGAAATTGATGTGCTGTGTGTAGAGTGTTTCATTGTCACTTGGAGGAAGAAGGAAATTCCTTGTGATGAGACAGATTTTTTTAGCTATTACTGAAAATTGCTATGTGGGTGTTAAGGTATGGCCCCGAGGTGTTCCACAGCTTGATATTTCCTTGCTTTTAGGTGGGGGGGATGTCACGCTTTAATCCCTATTAATCTAAATTTTTGTTCCTGGAATATATGAAAATGATTTTTTAAAAAAAGAACTACAAATCTAAGAAAATCTATTAATATATGCAGTTGTTCTCCAACACAGAGCACAATATTAAGATGTTTTTGGTTTCTTGTTAGAACACCTAAACACTTTCCAGAATGATTTTGAGTTCAGTATATTATAGCTTAAACCGCAGACACACTGTTAAATATATTTTCTCTCTTTTCCGGCACACATGAGCCTCATTCAGCTGTTGGCTCAGCCTGGCAAAACGAGTGTCACGTGCGGAAAGGTATAAGAGTAGGTCATGCTAATTTCAGACAGGACAAAATTTGGGGGAAGTAAAATTCCTTTGAAAATCATTTTGGTAAACTTTTATGAATGATCGTGTGATTGCGGCTGTTTGAGTGACTCAGATATACCAAAGTAAACATTACACCGAGGCCTTTTTCGCTCAACTTTACAAAGATAGAAACGGTTGCCATGTGCACCTGTTTGTTTAAATTAGCTTTTTAGTGAATTATGGATTCACTAAAAATAATAAGATTTACCTCTACGATGACTTCAATTATAGTGTTTTGGACTCAACTTGAGCCAGTTTATAGGAATAATATAATACCCTTCCCTGTCAGTAGGATATAGCACATTATACTAGTCATGCAGGAGACTGATGACTCTAGAGTATTTGTCAGTAAATCTCACAGATTATATTCTGTCTCCAGGGCAGTAAAATTCAGTCATCTAGGGCTAGCTGATTAGCTGAATAGTTTAGAAGCATGTGGAAGGGCTTTAGTATACATAGGCTTGTGTGGCTATGGCAAAATGAAAATGAAAAATATAGAAGATTGATTTCTTTAAAAAAAAGAAAAGAAAAAGAAAATGGTATCTCTCAGGCACTCTCTTGTCTGCTGACTGCATCATTTGCATCTTTGATGGACATTGTCTGTTGAGCATTTCATAAAAACGTTTCTTTTATTGTAATTTTACAAGTTTTGTGAATGAAAAAATGGATCTCAACAGAGAGACTACAGGTGAAATGACACTGAAGAATGTCTGATAAAATGTAGTAGGGCATCTGGGGAGGACTGAAAGCATGAGAGCTCCAGGATAGTGTGGGATGAGCATACACGGCTGTGAGATGTGCTGACCACTGACTGGCATGTTCGTTTATTTTATTGGATTAAACTGCTGGGTGATATTTTTGTGATTGTAAATATATTATCATCAGGGTACCTAGAGCTTGTATATTTAAATCTAAAGAAATAGAATTCATAGGTTTATGGTAATTTCTTCAATAGTATCCTTGGAAAGGCATATGACAAACACTTTGTTAACAGAAAAGGGATCCGGAAAACAAGATCAAAACTATTCTTTAGAATTCAGGTTGCAGAAGTAATATGAATCATAACAATGAACACAGATGGTCATGAAACATTATTTATTATTGCAATTATAAGAACAATAAAACCACAATAGGCAACAAGTTTAATGCAGATTTGCCAAAGTGCTCTGTGACAGCTCTTTCTACCTGTCAGCAGTTATAGTTTCCAGGAGGATTATGCTTTGATGAACAAATTCAGTAAATGCACACTAATGTATTTGCATAAGGCAAAACAGTTAGTGACTGGCAGCTGTTGATGAAGATGTATCACTCTATGGTTTTATTCTTCATCCGCGTGGTGGTGAACTGGGGATGTATAGGCCTTTTATCTCTTGTGCATGGATTGTCTTCTCTGTACAGTGAAAACACTGCAAGACTGGGCACTCATTTCTCATTTTGTAAAACAATGAAAAGAGTCAATTATTTCCAATGCTTGAGAAGTTGGGCTTCAGTGAGAGTGTTTAAGAAAGAAGAAGGGGCTTATGTATTAAAGGGCTCAACAGATTCTCTTCACTAGTTTTTTTTTTTAACTGAAAAAGGAAACAAAGCGGCAGTTCTCAGCCATTTATCATGGATATTAATTATGCTGCTATCTTTGGTTTGCAGGACTAGGAGATTATGGAGAATGTAATGACCATTTTGGCTTGCTGAAAATTGCTCATTATTAATAGTGATTAGGTAACAAACGTCAGGTCACTAAGTAAAGGGGCATCCTCATCAAAAGAATTCATTTGAATTTGGAATAAAAATTTTAATTTATTTCCTAAACAGGTCTTTAACTATTTATAATCCATGCTAACAAAAAGATCCTCTGCTTTTTGAAGCAATGACTTAAAATTCAGCATTTTTCTCCCTGAAAATTCCAATGAATCTCTGAAAGTTTGAGAGTCTGGGTTTATAATTAAGTTTAGGATTTTGTTAGTTTAGTTTCATAAAAGGCTGTTCACTTGCAGAAAACAATTTACAGCATTTCTACTAAATTCAAATGAATAAAGAAGCCAGTCCAACACATAGGAAAAAAATATTTACAGGGCATGGAGTCATTTCTTTATTATGCAGCCTCCGTTGTTAAAATTGGAACCAAATTCCTTTTATATAAGCCTGACTTTTAATTCCCCTTCTTTCTTCACCAAACTGATCCACTTCAAATATCCCATGCCGTATCTTACCCCAAGGTAGACTCTTACTGGAAAATGTCAAGAAAAAATAAAATGTGGAATATTGGAGAAATGGGAATTTTAAAATGTCTGTCATTAACTTTTCAAAGATTGTTCCGACCTTGTTTGGCTCTTGCTATCTCTGAAACAGAGTAAGCTACAAAATTCAAATTCAATTTTACTTGTCCTGTAGTTTATACCAAAGTGCCTTTTACTCATTTGGGGATGCATTAATTAGGCATTAAAATAAAGCTAGTAAAAATTTTTTTGACAAGACATTGTTAGTGTCAATTAAATTTTCTCAGGTCCAGGAGAGAGCCCCACGGTTAGGGCAATGGCTTGGTATGTGGGAGACTCTGGTCCAAGTCTCTGTTCTGCTTGATTCAGAGCAGTGGTTTTCATTCCAGATCAGTCCAAATCAGGCACAGCAGGAACTTGAATCGGCGTATCCCATCCCAGGCCAGTGTGAGTTTCTGTCCTCCATTTCCATGGGGTAAGATCCAAGTTACCCGGGAAAGAATTTTCTGTAGTATCTGGCTGATGAATCTTGCCCATATGCTCAGGGTTTAGCTGATCGCCGTATTTGGGGTCGGGAAGGAATTTTCCTCCAGGGCAGATTGGAAGGCCCTGGAGGTTTTTCGCCTTCCTCTGTAGCATGGGGCACGGGTCACTTGCTGGAGGATTCTCTGCTCCTTGAGGTCTTCAAACTACAATTTGAGGACTTCAATAGCACAGATATAGGTGTGAGGTCTTTTTTAGGAGTGGTGGGTGAAATTCTGTGGCCTGCATTGTGCAGGAGGTCAGACTAGAAGATCGTAATGGTCCCTTCTGACCTAAATATCTATGAATCTATGAATCTATGAATTTCATGAAAGATTGTAAAAGGTCCCATGGTGGAAAGGAAACAAATTTTGAAACCTCTAAATGTTTCAGAATTGTTATTTTCCCACCACCCCTAACTGAAAGGTGTTTCATGTAACTATAACACATTGACAATGATATACTTTAATGTACACATCTATTATGAACACGTTTTTGATGCACGCATAACATTCACACTTGATTAACATGTATCTATTTTACATTCTTTAAAAATGCTTTGCAGACTTTCTGTGGCTCAACAAGTAACCTAGAGACAGATAATTTTGATGGTATTGAATCACATATGGGGGTTGGGGGGGCTGGGCTGAAAGAAGTGGAAGAGGGAAAGCCATATGAGGACAGGGAGTTTGATATGGCGATGGGAGGAAGGAAGCCACAAGCATTTGGAAAGGAATGGGGCCTGTCCATGTGTGCATATGAGTTCCTCCAAAGTCCTTGTGAAGCTAATAAGCCCAGCTGGAGTCTGAACTCAACTTTGTAGGCTTGCAGAGGCTCCTGATTGTCCCTGAGCAATTTTTAAACATTGATTAAATCCCACTGAAACTCCCAAGCAAAATAATTAATTAAAATGCAATGAAGGTTGAATGAGTTACTCATTTCAGGCAAAACATAGAAAATATAACTTCCTTAAAACCCACAAATGGTAGCTGGAAAATTCCAAGCTAAGGTTTCAAAATTCCAAATATCAGAAGGTTTACAAGTTTGCACTTGAGGCGACTCAAGCAAACTTAGTTGTACCTTTGTAGTGTCACACCCAAATCAACCAAAAACTCTGAGATAACCTAATGCAATATCACACAGGTTCATTATGAATAATGGATTAACATTTTTCTGGTGACTAATTAAATGAAGCTGTGTGACAGGCTTGTCCCAGTTTTACCAAGGGTCCTCAGAAAGATACTATGGGGCTGTGTCAAGGTTGTTTAAGTCAACTTGACTGTGAACTTGCATCGTTTTGATTATTAGGGACTTTTTGTAAAGTGGAACTGTAACTTGGATTTCCATGCTTTTGAAGGGGAGAGAGTGGGAGGAGATTGTCTGTTTTTGCTTCTTTTCAGAAAATTATAATTTTCCTAAGAATGTTTTTGGCTAAGTAGATGAGATTATTTCAATCTGTACTTCAATATATGTTTGAGAGGAAAAGAAAATTTGAAGTCTTTAGTGTTACCATTTGTAACTTCTTTTTCTCATTTGACTAGATACCTTCAGCATTTTACAGAAGCAAAAGGAGTGTTTGGGGAATGAAAACTTTGCCAAATGAAGTAGATGCAATGGAATTGAATGCAATCTCCCATATAAGGACATTCTAAATGAAGTTCTTTTGAATTATCATACTTTCTGACTATTAGTTATTGTTATGGAGAAAATGCAAACACTTTACCCAACAAAGATAATTGCTTGTACCACCTTTTTTATATTTTAATCCATATAGTGATTCTTTTAAAGGTGGCATTTAAAAATATGTCTAGCAATTTAAAACCATACTTACCAGCCAAGCCTCATCGTAAACAACAGAATGCCTACATCTTCTGCAGTAATATCAAAGCTCTCTAGAGGTACGTTAGCCATATAAATCTTAAAATGCCCTACCTGCTGGTTGTAAGAAACAAAGATTTAAAGTAAGGAAGAAGTAGTGCGGGCTTACAGATCAGCTGTGGAAGGACCAAATATACATATAAGCAAGCTGCAGCAATTACATTATATGTAGATAACATACAAATGAAAAAAGGGGTCCAATGCTCTCAGACCTAATTGAATTTTGCTACAAAAAGGGCAGATCCTTAGCTTTTGTGAAGTGTCAAAGCACCATTGAAGTCGTTAGCTATGACAGTTTACCCTAGTTGAGGATCTGACCCTGATGTGACATTTAACCACTTACGTAGTCATAGGATGTCATCCTGCATTGGAATCTGATAGCTATTGTGACCAGTTCCAGTGCAGTAGTTCACGCTCATGCAACCCACTACAGGACTGGGCCCACAGTTATTTAATATTTGGTCATGCCATTGTAATAAAGGTGCCCTTACTGAACGGGTGGTTATGTGCTTGAGTATTTTTTTCTTGATTTTTCTGGATCTGCTTACCTAATTTTAGGCACAGATGACTTAATATTTTGTCCTAGATGTTGTAGGAGTGCTTGACTATAGTGAGCATTTTAAATATTTTTAGACGTTTCCTAAAATGTTACATTTTATTTATAAGGGACTTATTAGGATAGAGGCACCTGAGGTTTATAACTTTATCGTGATTAATATTTTGCCCCCCTCTAGTGAGTTTTCCTAATCAAAAGGTTAAATTTCAAAAGATAGCATAGTTTACATTTTAAACTAGTAAGCGGCTGAATAGATTTACGAACTGTGCAGATTTATGGAGTTTAGCCCATCCTTTTTGCTGGGAACATTATTTTTCAGGGGCAGAAGAATGAACAATTTTGAGAGACTAGCACTTGAAACTGCATTTAGTACTAGCAGTTTTGCCAACTTTACTTGTACTGTGACTATTATTTCTGTATCATAGGAAGCTTTTATTGCCTCCAGGCAAGGCACACAAGACCCTTTATGCTACTAGACTAATATTAAGGACATTGCCTGAAAGTATTTTCTCCCTGTTCGTGCTTATATCTTTGCAGCATAACAGAAGGTCATAAAACAGAGAATAGAGGGGAGCTATTGGTGAATTATTCTTTTCGCCTACAAGTGCACTACACTATTTTTATCCTTTCCTTACGATTATTAAAACAACCACTGACTCCCACAGGAAGCTACTTTAGTTTTCAGGTGCTCAGGATGACAGGGCTTATTGCCCTGTCTTAGCGACAGAGACAGAATTTACAGCTGAATTATAAGGGGTAGAGGATAACGTGATTTAGTTTTCTCTTTTAAAAATGTTTATTTTTCTATGCTGGAAGTCCTACAGATACAAGATCATAATTCATTATGGTTGTTAACCATAAACTTGGTCTGTTCTTTGTTTTTAACATGAATCAAGTGTAGATGTGACATTCTGAAAGCATAGGGCCAGATTCTTAGTTGATGCAAATTGACATAGTTTAATTGAAGTCAGCATAGCTACAGTGATTTTCATCAGCTGAGGATCCTGAGCTAAAGTATTCTTACTGCTATACTCATCTGTATTATACATATGCATACATATTTCCTTTTCTTACTACCCTAACCTTTTTTGCACTGTTCAAACAAAGCAGCAGCAGAGATGGCTACCAGTGACTGAGCAGGATGTAGCTGTCGACATATTTTATTTCAGTTCACATTTCAAATAAACTGATGTAAAGGGTTTAATTTCTACCTGTTTTACTGTGCATTCCCTGCTCTGCAGGGAAAATTTTATTGAATGACACTGAGTTATTGCGCGAAAGATATTTTGCAGGACTAGTCAACTGTAAAGACCTAAAGACTATAGGTATCAACAAACACCCTTTCAATTGTACAGTTTAAGATAAGTATGCAGGTCGTTCTAGAGCAATTTATACAAATTATGTCCATTTGGATCCTCCCTGCAGTCCATCCTTTTTGCTGGGAACATATTATTTATAAGCAGTGGCGCCTGAACCAGGGAGTCCCAGGGGACAGGGCCCTCCCGCTTTTTGAAAGTGGATGGGCCTGACCTGTCCACTTTAACAGAGGACTGCCCATATCCCCTTTCCCTCCTCTTCCCCTGACCCCCCCATCATCCCCCCCACACGTCAGCGTGGAGCCTAATAGGGGACCCCGGTCAATTGTTGGAGCTGTGCGGACCCTCCACCTGCCCACAGGTGGGGGGAGGGGCTGAGAGCAGCCCCAAGCCCATGTCTCCGCCCCATGTTCTACCCCATGGGCTTTCCACCCAGGGCAGGTATAGGTGGAGCTATGGTCTGCGACTCCGCGCTGGCTCCACACAGCTGCCTGAGCAGCTCTCCCCAGCCCAGCTCCAGCCGGTGTGTGTGTGAGAGAGAGTGTGTGTGTATGTCTCAGAGCCACGGCCCGGCCATGGTAAGAGCCATGTGGGCAGGTGTGGGGAGCCGCAGACCTTCCACCTGCCCTGGGCAGAGGGCCTGGGGAGCGGGCACAAGGGCAGGGCACTGCTTTTGCCCCCACCTGCTCCGGTTTCTGGCTTGGCTGGGGCAGGGCCTTGGGGGGAAGAGGAGAGTCAGGGCAGGGCCTTGTCAGGGGGCAGGAGCTCTGGCCTGCCCCAGTTTACAAGTAAGGAGCTGGTTGATTTTAGTTGATAGGAAAAAGTGCTTTTACACAGCATACTTTTTCTTCCTTCTCTAGATTCCTACCTTGTTTACATGTTTACACATCCTCACTGTGAATGTCTCATGTCCTGAACATCTTCCACATAAAGAAGAGCTAAATGAGGCTCCTTCTGGAGTCAATGTTGTTCCCAAACTGGGCGGTGAAGGCTCTAAGAGCATTTACATCAAGTGCACCCGGTAGAGAGTGTGATGCTTCCACAACACCTTTAACATCAGTCATCATCCTGGATGCAAGGGAACAAAGTAAAATTTTCAAAAGCATCTAAGTGACTTAAGAACCATTGGTTCAGGTGCTTTTAAAAGTTAAAGATGTTGTGGACACATTACACTCTCTATCCCTGGTGTGAGGGAACACCTTAGGTAATGCTGTTGGAGTCAATGGAAATTAGGCTCCTAAATTAGGCTCCCAGGTATTTTCAAAAAATTTACCCTGCGATCAAGGATAAAGTTTTTAATAGTGCCGAAGGGCCAGAATTTTTAAAAGATATTTCAGCACCTCGTAGGATTTAGGCACTAATATCCAATGATGCTTTTGAAAATCCCACTAGGTGACTAAATACCTTTCAAAGTCTCAGTAATTGACTCAGAAGCCTAAATCCCATTTTCAGAAGTAATTTGGGTGCTTAGGAGCCTAATTCTTATTAACCTGTGATGACAATTAGGTTCCTAAATGGCTAAATCACTTTTGAAAGATAGGACTAAAGCCCCTACCTCACTTAGGCACTTCTGAAAATTTCACCTTAACCTCAGACTCACATCGCTAATAGAAATGCAAATGTAGTATCATTAGACTGCCAGACCTGCTCCTCAGGTGAATTGTTCTAATGTACCTACTGCCACTTTTAGCCCAGAAGTTCCTGCCACCAACATCCTCATATCATGGTGTTACTGCAGAGACTAGGGCAGCTGTGCAGAACCAGTGCCTAGGAGGAGAAAATCCGTGTTCCTTAAAGCAAAATGACAGAGCTATTATTACAGAAGGTCATTGGACATCTTTCTGGCAGGGAAGCTCTTCAAAATGACATTTCTGGCAATGAAAATGAAACTGGTTTAAGGCCTGGTAAGTGTCCATACAATCCTGAGCGAGTGTTAAAAAATCCACTGCTAAATTGAGGGATAAATGACATTTAAGAGCTGATATTTCAGAAACTATCAGGGCCAGAAATGCTTGCCAATGTTTACTGCTTTGCATTGGTATAAAGAAAGCTTTACTAATTTTTTGCAGGTCATCAGCTATTGGACCCTAACAATGACATCATTATGATTTTTGTCCCACATTGATGTAACTGTGGTCTTAGCAGGTGCTTTTCCAAAGATTGCTAGAGCTAATAGACAATGCTCAATCCTATCCCAATTTTGCTAAATTAAAAATTACAGGATTAAATCCTGGTCCTGGTATGGCCCATTTGTGTTGATCTGGCAGCTGAAAGTGGCTGTAAAGATGACTTTACATGGCAGATGTGTATTCTCCTGGTTTGGTGGAATCCCTGGGTGACATGGGGACGGGTCTATATTACCTTCCTTTGACTGCCTCCTGTAGTGTAGTCAAAATGTTGGGGACATGCTTGGGAGAAAAGACATGGCAGGAATACTGCTGCATTCCAAAGATCCTTGTTTGTTGTAACTAGATTGAACTGACTTCAGTTAATTGTGCCAGTTCGGCCCCCTTCCCCTTACGCCTTATGCTTTCAGTTTCACCACAACCCGGAACTGTACCTGAGTGATTGATTCTGCTTCTTAAGTAATCCATGTAAATTTAATCTATTTTTTTTTAATTTAAAGACCCGAAAAGAAGCATGCTGTGTGTTTTCTCGCATGAAAATCAAATGTGAATGGCATCCTGATATAAATTATTTAAATGATTTAGCAAACAGGACAGGCCACAAAGCTATATCCAACAATCCTTTTCTATGAAACAGCCTAGACTTATCTAGTCTGACCTCCTGCACATCACAGGTCACAGAACTTCACCCACTCAGTCATTCTAATAGACCCATAACCTCTGGCTGAGTTACTGATCTTAATAATCTATTCATGTGCAAAGTATTTGAGAGCTAATATGCCTTTTAATTTGCTGAATTTTACTAACTTTACATTCTGGATATTCCAAGATTCCTTTTTTGATTTCCTGCCCCACTATCCTCTTAAATTGCAAAGGAATCAGCATGTGTGTATTATTCTTATATATATCCCCACTGAAGTTGATGGAGTTCTGCATAGAAATAAGAGTTCCCGTGTATAGATCCTTACACAGTGGGGTAATGATTTAATTTGTCCTTTTTTCTCAAGCAGGGAGAATTATTAGGGAGTCTGGAGCTTAAGAGAAAATATACATTGTTTGGCTGTACTATCATCCAGAATGCTGGAAAATTAGGACTTTTGGCTAAGATATAAGAAGAATATTGAAAGATGAAAGAATGGCATGCAGTGTTCACAATCCATTTAATATTTGTGTGTCTTTATATATTAAGCTGTAAATCAGTGGCATGAAACCCCTCTTTTTCAAACGATGTAACCTTGGTAAACTATTTAATTCCTAGGTGCAGGTGCCTTCTCCAGCCTGTTGTCCAAACTCTCCCCCTTCCTTGTGCTTTAATAAAAGATAACATAAAAATCAGCTCCTAGGATTTCTCCCTCATGAATGCTCAGCCCATACCCAAGATGCTCCCTCCTTACCCTTATATCCAAGTTGGTTAATAAGTCACTTGCCTCAAGAAGTCACAACTATTCCAATGTTGGATCAACCCCTTGTAAGAGGGTAGGATGTTTCGGGCAAACCGTACTAGACTTTCACCCCTGTTCACTCTTAATTTCCTAATTTCTCTTTGCACATTAAACTAATCACTTGATGATGTTCCTCTAACCTCAGAACAAGCCATCTGGAGAGAAAAAAATACTGTCTATGTTTATTAATATTTTATTTCCCTAAAATACTGAAAAATGTGAAATAGTCCACTTTGGTAGTTACCAGTGGGTGCAACTGTGAAACCTCATAATTTAGCAATCTATTTTATGTTGGCTACAAAGGGCTAACAGAATACTGATGTGTGACAGTATTTGTGACCTTGTGACACAGCGGAAATGGAGGGAGGTACCAAAGCTGTCTGTCAAATATTTGGAATATCTTGCCTTCATATATTTTCTGCACTTTCATGCTGATAGTTACTGTGTATTTGGCACTAAAATGAGGGTGTGATTGATTTTGTTGTCACATTCATAAAGATTCAGACTCAGTAGCTGAGTCTCCATTGTTTTCACATTAGCTCAGAAATATACATGCACAAAGTAGAGAGAGAGAAGTTATATTTGCAACTATTGTTGCGCTGAAGAAATTACCACAGCCTAAACATTCTCAATAGAACTAGACAGATGGAGACCATCCACGGAGATAAATAAATGCTACAGAAGCTCTCAGAGCACTATAAATGTAACAGTACTAGCTGTTCTTATCGCATAACACGCCCATCTCCATTAATTTTTTTTCTAACAATCTGTCCATGATGGCAAGCTTTGTTCCCTTTTCTTGATGAGGGATCATGTCTAAGCCATATGTTGTCACTGGACCAATGCACTAATTGTCCTTTACACTTTGAATGAAGATATTACTATTCCTGATGTCTTCTATCATTTTGTAATTGAATATACCCTAATCCAGTAACATCCACAGCAATTAAATAAATGATAATCTATAAAGTATGATGATATAGTTTCTTGCATTAGACTACATCATCTCATCTTCATCCTCCTCTCCAGTCCTAGATCTTTTTCAGGGGGTGATCTGTCTCCCTTCATTAGATGACTTGCTGCTCTTGACTTTGTTTGTATTGGACAGCTGTTCAAGACAGATGGATTCCTATGTTTATCGAAAGATATTTCTGTTAAAACTAATCTGTTTTTCTTCTATCGATTGAGCACTTCTTATAAATGCTACATTTTGGTATCACTTTCCTCCTTTTTTGGCCCTCTCTTAGCCTTCTGAGATCATTGGCCAAATTCAGACCTGGTGCCAGAAAGATCAGCTGCATTGATTTCACCGGGAATGAATTTTAACTCTGGGATTGTTGTCTAGGAACCTCTGCTTCCATGACTTTCCACCAGCACTGAGTCTCTTCCCCTTCTACAGCCTCTGCTCTGACAGACGTTTTAAAGATATGATATAAAGAGTTGTAATTAAATAGCATCCATTTCCTCCCTACATCCTCCCAGGCCCATCTCCATTAAGGCAGCTCCTGCTGCTCAAGAGACTCATCTCCAAGATATTTTCGTGTCATAGAGGTAAAGAATCTACAACTCTTCCTATCCCCATTATTCCCCAGACTACAGAATGAGTCAAACAGGTTACTGGACACAAAAGACCACCAGCTTGGGCGTAAAGACTTTTAAAAATGTCCTTATTTGATTTCAAAATAAACCAAACATATATTCCGCCCATTTCACACCCTAGATTATGATATGCTGAAGAAAATCTCCATCAACCCTATCCTTTCCGACAGCTCAGTTCCACCCTAGTGTCCAGGAAAGTCAAACAGCTATGCTGCATCTTAGGAATCTGGCAAACCAGTGCCTCTTCCCTTCAATTGAACAGCGCCATCACCAGTTCCACCCTCCCACCTTCCCATTATAAACAAGAAAATATGAACAGTGGAAACAGCATCCTGTACCCAGTAAGAAAATAACCATATAGAGGTAATTATGACTAGATACCTCAGAGAAACATGAGTTCTGCTGGTAATACCCCAAACCTCATGCTTCATTCAGTGGTCAAGATCAGTGGTCAAAAAACTTTTCATCAACTTCCTCCAAGAAGATGAGCTTCCCTCCCACCCCCGCCATCTTGTCCTGCTTCACAGAACCAGAGTAGTTATGTTTCAGTAATGCATGACAAGCCATGGAATACTGCTGCAATATCTCTGCAGACACCAGACTTTCTGGACTGCAACAGGGCTGCATTCCCTATGTAAAGTTGGTAGCTGCTGGATCTACATAATGTGGGACCCACTGGCCATGACTGGCCCCTGCTTCCTTCCTGACAATGTCTTTTGTGGAGATGGAGTGGGTGTGGAATCTATAACTGCTCATACTGTGCACTTGAATTGTGCCAGTTCTCTAACCACTATACTGATGTGCAAGTTTTACCTTGCATGACTTTCTCTGTCTCTAATTTTTGCCCAGACATCAGATTTATTTTGTTAAATCTGAGTCTGATTACTGCAAGATTAATTAGGCATGGGGGGTGAGGAAGTGCATCTTACATCCACCACATTCTGTCATGCTACCCTCTTTTTATGGGATGACAGTGGAAAGATTTCTGGACATTTTGCCAGGGGCAGCATCAAGCTCTTTGCAATTCTCCTCAGGCACTATATTTGCTGCTTAGAATTTACCTAGGTATATATCACACAGTTAACATGTCACTATCTCCCATTTGCTTTCTTGACTGCCATCCACTTCAGTGACAGTTTTCAATGACAGTCTTTAAATTCTCAATATATTGTAGCCTGTGTGTTGTGGTTTTTTTTTTTTAAAAGCCTGAGATATTTATTTTTTTGATCCCTCCAACTAAATATTGGAAGGAGAAGGTGCTTGGGATACACACTTTAATGTTCTGAAGTCATGAATTCTGTGGAAAAAAATCCATTGCGAACCACTTGAATGTAATCAGCACTTCTGTATTCCTTCATACATAAGGTGACTTCCACTTAAAATCACTACTTGACATGATTTACTACTGACTAGCATGTGAAGATTCTGTTATTTATTTTTTCCCAACTACCCTTAAAAATATGCACATCATGATTATCTGCTGCACCTAAGTCTTTTTATTATGAAATAAATATTTAGTTGTTATTGGAAGATTGACTAAAAATGACATATCATTTTAATAAATTCTAATGCGATATTTATCATTTTGGTATGTGATGATAGTGAGGTATTTTTAAGCGATTACATCAGATAGCTAATATACTATATTCTCTGGATGAGGATGGGTTTGAAAAATTGGATTAATTTTCTATGCAATTTTCTTGTGGTTTATTCAGCAAGAGAGTTGTTAATGCCTGGCAGCTGTACACGCATTTTGTTTACCTAAAGTATGCATTATGCATGAATTTACACCTTATGTAAAAGCAGCACCAGTTGTCACAAGATCAATAGCCATTGTGGATGAAATTCACCCTTGTGCAGAGGACCAACACAAGGCATATGCACCACTTAAGTCCTAATCTGAGGTCTTCGATGAGACTGAACTGTCACAAAGGCTCTGTGGTGTCTCTCTGCACAGAATGAATTTCATTCACCGTGATTACAGAGAAAATATACATCAGATAATCTTGATGGCTTCGGGGGGCAGGGGGAACTAGATACATTTTGCTTTCAATAATCAATGTTGCCAGCTATGACGGTTTTATTGTGCGTCTTGCAATATTTTTAAAGCCCCATTTCCTAGAGTCATGTGATTAGACAAGAATCTCAGCTGTCATTGAAACAAAAATTCCCATCCTTGTGGTTGCAGAGAAAAGCTGGAAGACAGGAATGTAAAAGCTCAAAAACCAGGAAGCAAATAAAAAGAATCCCAAATGTATTGTTGGCTTAAATATCATGAGATTCTAAACAATCTCATGATTTTGGAGGTCCTGGCTCATGATTGTGTAATGCTTTGGATTGGCAATATGGAGTAACACATTTATTAGGGTTGTGCTAGATGACAATATATCCTGTTAAATGACATTAGTATAGTTAAAGACGTTCTTTTACACTGTGGTCTGATTCTGCATTGCTTATGCACCCCAAAGTCCCACTGAAGTCAACAGATTTCTTCATTGCTTAGCCACACTTGCTCTGCTGCTGCTGATGTTCCTTATGACTTACATGCAATGTTAAGTATTTGTTTGGTTGCATTCCAGAGCAATCAAGGAGTCAAGGCTGTAGCATGTTAGCGCTGAACTTAAATGAAGGCCATGAAACAAACACTATGGCTTTGTCTACACTGGCACTTTCGTCGTTCAAACTTTTGTCACTCAGGGGTTTGGAAAAAAAAACACCCCCCGAATGACAAAAGTTGAAATGACTAAAAGTGCTGGTGTAGACCGTGCTTTGTCGTCAGGAGCTGCGCTCCCAGCAACGAAGCTACCACCCCTCAAATAATTTTTGGGATGAATTTCAGCTTTTTCTGATTGTGAAATGATCAACTGCATTTATTATGAAAAATTATATGGAATATCTCCAGTGACTCATTCTTGGCCTTCACATTATTCATTGTTGACATTTTCTATTCATAATTTGCAGAGAGTTAGTTAGGCTCATAAGTCATAAGAATGGCCATACTGATTCAGACCAATGGTCCACCGAGCCCAGTATCCTTTCTTCCAACAGTGTTGGTAACAGATTCTTCAGAGGAAATGAACAAAACAGGGCACTATCCCCTGTCATCCAGTCCCAGCTTCTAGCAGTCAGAGGTTTAGAGACTCCCAGAGCATGGGGTTGAGTCACTGACCATCTTGGCTAATAGCTATTGATGGAGCTATCTTCCATAAACTTATCCAATTCTTTTTTTAACCCAGTTATACTTTTAGCCTTCATAACATCCTCTGGCAATGAGTTCTACAAGTTGTCTGAGAGTTGTGTGAAGAAGTACTTCCTTATGTTTGATTTAAACTTGCTGCCTATTAATTTCATTGCGTGAACCCTGGTTCTTGTGTTATGTGAAGGGGTAAATAACACTTCCTTATATACTTCCTCCAGAGTATTAATGATTTTAGAGACTTCTATCATATCCCCTCTTAACTCTTTTCTAAGATGAACAGTTCCAGTCATCTTAAACTCTCTTCATATGGAAGATGTTCCTTACCCCTAATCATTTTTGTTGCCCTTAGAATCACAGAATATCAGGGTTGGAAGGGACCTCAGGAGGTCATCTAGTCCAACCCCCTGCTCAAAGCAGGACCAATCCCCAATTAAATCATCCCAGCCAGGGCTTTGTCAAGCCTGACCTTAAAAACTTCCAAGGAAGGAGATTCTACCACCTCCCTAGGTAATGCATTCCAGTGTTTCACCACCCTCCTAGTGAAAAAGTTTTTCCTAATATCCAATCTAAACCTCCCCCACTGCAACTTGAGACCATTACTCCTTGTCCTGTCCTCTTCTACCACTGAGAATAGTACAGAACCATCCTCTCTGGAACCACCTCTCAGGTAGCTGAAAGCAGCTATCAAATCCTCCCTCATTCTTCTCCTCTGCAGACTAAACAATCCCAGTTCCCTCAGCCTCTCCTCATAAGTCATGTGTTCCAGACCCCTAATCATTTTTGTTGCCCTTCGCTGGACTCTCTCCAATTTATCCACATCCTTCTTGTAGTGTGGGGCCCAAAACTGGACACAGTACTCCAGATGAGGCCTCACCAATGTCGAATAGAGGGGAACGATCACGCCCCTCGATCCACTCGCTATGCCCCTGCTTATACATCCCAAAATGCCATTGGCCTTTTTGGCAACAAGGGCACACTGCTGACTCATATCCAGCTTCTCGTCCACTGTCACCCCTAGGTCCTTTTCCGCAGAACTGCTGCCTAGCCATTCGGTCCCTAGTCTGTAGCGGTGCATTGGGTTCTTCCGTCCTAAGTGCAGGACCCTGCACTTATCCTTATTGAACCTCATCAGATTTCTTTTGGCCCAATCCTCCAATTTGTCTAGGTCCCTCTGTATCCTATCCTTGCCCTCCAGCGTATCTACCACTCCTCCTAGTTTAGTATCATCCGCAAATTTTTGCTGAGAGTGCAATCCACACCATCCTCCAGATCATTTATGAAGATATTGAACAAAACCAGCCCCAGGACCGACCCCTGGGGCACTCCACTTGACACCGGCTGCCAACTAGACATGGAGCCATTGATCACTACCCGTTGAGCCCGACAATCTAGCCAACTTTCTACCCACCTTATAGTGCATTTATCCAGCCCATACTTCTTTAACTTGCTGACAAGAATACTGTGGGAGACCGTGTCAAAAGCTTTGCTAAAGTCAAGAAACAATACATCCACTGTTTTCCCTTCATGCACAGAACCAGTAATCTCCTCATAGAAGGTGATTAGATTAGTCAGGCATGACCTTCCCTTGGTGAATCCATGCTGACTGTTCCTGATCACTTTCCTCTCATGTAAGTGCTTCAGGATTGATTCTTTGAGGACCTGCTCCATGATTTTTCCGGGGACTGAGGTGAGGCTGACTGGCCTGTAGTTCCCAGGATCCTCCTTCTTCCCTTTTTTAAAGATTGGCACTACATTAGCCTTTTTCCAGTCATCTGGGACTTCCCCCGTTCTCCACGAGTTTTCAAAGATAATGGCCAATGGCTCTGCAATCACAGCCACCAATTCCTTTAGCACTCTCGGATGCAACTCGTCCGGCTCCATGGACTTGTGCACGACCAGCTTTTCTAAATAGTCCCTAACCACCTCTTTCTCCACAGAGGGCTGGCCATCTACTCCCCATGCTGTGATGCCCAGCACAGCAGTCTGGGAGCTGACCTTGTTAGTGAAGACAGAGGCAAAAAAAGCATTGAGTACATTAGCTTTTTCCACATCCTCTGTCACTAGGTTGCCTCCCTCATTCAGTAAGGGGACCACACTTTCCTTGGCTTTCTTCTTGTTGCCAACATACCTGAAGAAACCCTTCTTGTTATTCTTGACATCTCTTGCTAGCTGCAGCTCCAGGTGTGATTTGGCCCTCCTGATTTCATTCCTACATGCCCGAGCAATATTTTTATACTCTTCCCTGGTCATATGTCCAACCTTCCACTTCTTGTAAGCTTCTTTTTTATGTTTAAGATCCGCTAGGATTTCACCGTTAAGCCGAGCTGGTCACCTGCCATATTTACTATTCTTTCGACTCATCGGGATGGTTTGTCCCTGTAACCTCAACAGGGATTCCTTGAAATACAGCCAGCTCTCCTGGACTCCTTTCCCCTTCATTTTAGTCCCCCAGGGGATCCTACCCATTTGTTCCCTGAGGGAGTCGAAGTCTGCTTTCCTGAAGTCCAGGGTCCGTATTCTGCTGCTTACCTTTCTTCCCTGTGTCAGGATCCTGAACTCAACCAACTCATGGTCACTGCCTCCCAGATTCCCATCCACTTTTGCTTCCCCTACTAATTCTTCCCGATTTGTGAGCAGCAGGTCAAGAAAAGCTCCCCCCCTAGTTGGCTCCTCTAGCACTTGCACCAGGAAATTGTCCCCTACGCTTTCCAAAAACTTCCTGGATTGTCTTATGTACCGCTGTATTGCTCTCCCAGCAGATATCAGGAAAATTAAAGTCACCCATGAGAACCAGGGCGTGCAATCTAGTAGCTTCTGCGAGTTGCCGGAAGAAAGCCTCATCCACCTCATCCCCCTGGTCCGGTGGTCTATAGCAGACTCCCACCACTACATCACTCTTGTTGCTCACACTTCTAAACTTAATCCAGAGACACTCAGGTTTTTCTGCAGTTTCGTACCGGAGCGCTGAGCAGTCATACTGCTCCCTTACGTACAGTGCTACTCCCCCACTTTTTCTGCCCTGCCTGACCTTCCTGAACAGTTTATAACCATCCATGACAGTACTCCAGTCATGTGAGTTATCCCACCAAGTCTCTGTTATTCCAATCATGTCATAATTCCTTGACATCACCAGGACCTCCAGTTCTCCCTGCTTGTTTCCAAGGCTTTGTGCATTCATATATAAGCACTTGAGATAACCTGCTGATCGCCCCTCATTCTCAGTATGAGGCAGGAGCCCTCCCCTCACAGACGTTCCTGCCTGTGTTTCCTCCCGGTATCCCGCTTTCCCACTTACCTCAGGGCTTTGGTCTCCTTCCCCCGGTGAACCTAGTTTAAAGCCCTCCTCACTAGGTTAGCCAGCCTGCTCGCAAAGATGCTCTTCCCTCTCTTCGTAAGGTGGAGCCCGTCTCTGCCCAGCACTCCTCCTTCATGGAACACCATCCCATGGTCAAAGAATCCAAAGCCTTCTCTCCGACACCACCTGCGTAGCCATTCGTTGACTTCCACGATTCGACGGTCCCTACCCAGGCCTTTTCCTTCCGCGGGGAGGATGGACGAGAACACCACTTGCGCCTCAAACTCCTTTATCCTTCTTCCCAGAGCCACGTAGTCCGTAGTCCCTTCTCTATATCTTTTCTAATTCTACTGACTTAGTGGAGAAAAATTAAAAAGGGTCATATACATCTGTGTTTTCTTTGAGGCATGTCATGAAAACAGCCATTCAGGGAACATCATAAAAAGCTTTACCCATCTGTCCATGTTAAGCTGTTTGAGGATTCTGTGTTCTGGCATCTCAATGAATAGTGCTGTAAATGGTATGATACATACTAATAAGATATATTTTTTGGCTGCTAAAAATCTGACATAAGAAATGGCATTGTGTCATTCTTTTTCATTCAGAAACTTAAGATTTATGACTCTCTTGAGTAATACTCAGAAGTCTCACTAGTTTTTTTCCAAAGTTCTTGTTTATATTGAGGTGATTTACTTACAACAAAAATGAGCTCACTGTGAAAATTGTGTCAAGTAAATAGCAGATTTTGATATACTACTCTTTTATAGGTTTCAACTAAATGTACATTATTTATGGTTATAGGTTTCCCCCTCAGTGATCTTTAGTATAATAAAATATATATCACAATATAGTAGTGATTTTTAACTTCTGGAGAGCTAGTTAAAATTTAGCATTAGTATTTCTGAATTTATTTCATTTGATATAATTTAACATGTGAATATATGTGTGTGAATATATATATAATACACACACACACACACACCTAGAGTATATTTTATACTCCAAGAAAATTACTTTGTTATACTCTTTTCCCTTCAATTGGTTGTTAAATTGTAAAGAAGGGAGAGAAAAGGAGAAACCAGAGGGACATGCAGGAAAGGTACTTTTGCATTTGTGCCTTGGTAAGTGTTTTGTATGTATGTATATCAACCAGTGTGTGCAGGTGCATACATGCACAAACCGTGTGTGTGTGTGTGATAAATCTTCAATTTCTGAATGAAAAAGAATGATTCCCATTCATTGTTTGTCAGACTTTCAGCATCCAAGAAACATGTGGTGTTGGTGTGTATCGTTATGTTACAGCAACATCCACTGAGATGCTAGTACACAGACTCCCTAAACAGCCTACAATGGACAGAATCTTCCACCTAACTCACACATGAGTATGTGCTTGTGCACATGCATTTGAACCTTCCCTCCTTCACACCCCAGACACTGGTTGCCATCAGAGTCCCATCATTTTCCAACCTTTATGCCTCAGCATTCTCTGAGATTGTGCAGTTATTTCCTGTACTTATAATTGGAAAATAACTATGGTGTCTCAGATAGCACTGCATGGTAACTGTTGTAAATGCTAAAGTCTTTATGGTGACCTCTGTAATTGTTCCCAACTCAGCAAAGCACTTAAACACATTCTTAAGTAGTTTGCTGAATGGGAATGCAGTTAAGCAGGTGCTGAAGTACTTTGCTGAATTAGGTATGTATATGTAACTTAAGTCTTCAGACATTCATTCCTTTTTATACTGTATACAACCAGCCCTAAGAGCTGAAGTCATACACAGTAGCTGGGTATGAAATAATCTTGATTGTTACTGTGAATGCAGTCTGTTCTAAAATTTGACATCCTGTAATAAAATGCAACATTTTATTATGGTGGTATATTTTTATCAATGCTGTATAAAAAAGAAGCTATTACCATGATGAATATATTCTACAGGAAGGGTACATTTCCACAATCCAATGAACCAAAGATGATGATATGTCACTTTACTACTACACTGTTTGACTTTGGGCAACAGGAGCTATTTAGATCTTTCTGTTGGTTAATCTGTTTTCATATAACCTTCTAAACATATTTATCATACTATTTATTCTTATATTTTACCCTGCAAAGTATCACAAGCTACTTTACAGTGAGAGATAAGGCAGAAAGAGAATTCTTTAGAGTTATAAACAGTGATTTGCATACAGCCAGAGAGGGAAAACCACATATACAGATGCAGTAAAGAAAGTAAACTGAAGTTTGAAAGTGGTAAAAATGCAAATCAGTATATGAGAAATGATTCATTGCAGCCAGTTCTATCAGATATATGGTCCCAAATACCCTTGCTTCAACTCTGATATTTGCAGGAGTCACAATTTTTAATATATGATCAAAGGTTCTGAATATGCTAGAGTTTGGATTTGAGGGAGAAACAGAGAAGGAAAAAACTCCTAGGAAATTCCATCGGATCTAAAAAACAAACAAACAATGTCAAGTACTGTATTGGCTGGAGTCACAAATGTTTATTCAGTACCAAGAAACTTGCAATTTGTCTTTGTCTCTTACCCATTTCCAGGACAGGATTTGACATTAGTGGTGGTCTTAAGGCCCTGCCTGGCAAGCCATTCATTTGTTGTAAGCATTTGTCCAAATGTTCATGGAAAGTTTTCTCAGCAGCTGTGGCAAAAAAAAGTATTTACTATATAAAAATACCTAACATTCCATTTTCTTCCACAATCATGGCTGAAATGAAGAAAGCTGGCAAAACACCATGCTTCATTTAGTTCAGCTGTTGTTTGAGTGTAAAAAGTATATATGTATATAGGATTTCTTGTACATGCTCGACAGTTGATCGCCAGTGTTCTGCTAGCCAGAGTATTGTGTGATGATTGTTCAAAGACTTCAAGATATTAGTTTTCATCTTCTAGATATAGATAAACATTAGGGGAGGGTGATCTGATTCACATAAAAATAAAAGGAGGCTTAGTTTCACAACCATGTCTCTTTTGGAACTGGAAAAATTTCAGTTAACTTTGGTTTCAATATCTGTCATTTTTTTTGAGCTCTTCATTACGAATCTCTGGACATTTTTCAAAAAGGCCCCAGAGGTGATCCTGGCAATTAGAGGGCTGGTAAGCCTAACTTCAGTGTCAGGCAAATTGGTTGAAATGACAGTTAAGAACAGAATTATCAGACACGTAAATGAACACGATATCTTTGAAAAGAGTCAACTTGGCTTTTATATAGGGAAATCATGTCTCACCAATCTACCAGAATTCTTTGAGGGTGTCAACAAGCATGTGGATAAGGGTGATCCAGTTGATATAGTGTGCTTGGGGTAAACAATGAGGTGGCAAAGTCTGTAGACAATAAAAAATTACTCAAGATAGTTAAGTCCAAAGCTGACTGCAAAGAGTTACAAAGGGATCTCTCAAAACTGGGTGACTGGACAACAAATTAGCAGACTAAATTCAGTTTTGATCAGTGCAATGTAATGCACGTTGGAGAACATAATTCCAACTGTACATAGAGAATGATGTGGTTTAAATTAGCTGTTACTACTCAAGAAAGGGATCTGGAGAGTAGTCATGGGTAGTTCTCTGAAAACATGCTCAATGTGCAACAGCAGTCAAAAAAGCTAATGGAATATTAGGAACCATTAGGAAAGGGATAGATAATAAGACGGAAAATATCATAATGCCACTTTATAAATCCAGGGTATGCCTACAACTTGAATATTGTGTGCAGTTCTGGTTGTCCCATCTCAAAAAAGATATAGTAGAATTGGAAAAGATACAGAGAAGGACAACAAAAATCATTAGGGTTACGGTAGCTGTTCCATATGAGGAGATATTAAAAAGACTGGGAATGTGCCATTTAGAAAAAAGATAACTAAGGGTGGGGGGATATGATCGAGGTCTGTAAAATTATGATTGGTGTGGTGAAAGTGAATAGATAAGTGTTATTTACCTCGTCACATAACCCAAGAACCAGGGATCACACAATGAAATTAATAGGCATCAGGTTTAAAACAAACATAAGGAAGACCTCTTCACACAACACACCTGTCAATCTATGGAACTCGTTGCCAGGGGATGTTGTGAAAGCCAAAAGTATAACTGAATTCAGGAAAATATTAGAAAAGTACATGAAGGAAAGGTCTATTAGCTATTAGCCAAGATGGTCAGAAATGCACCCCAATGCTCTGGATGTCCCTAAACCTCTCACTGCCAAAAGCTGGGCATGGATGATGGCATGGATCTCTCAGTACTTGCCCTGTTCTGTTCACTCCCTCTGAAGCATCTGGCACTGGCAACTATTGGAAGACAAGACACTGGGCTAGGTGCACCATTGGTCAGAGTCAGTATGACCATGCCTGTGTTCTTATGTTTTAGCTGGTTGTCGCAGGGTAGGTACACCACATTGAGGAAGCTCAAGGAAGACAAAAAAAAAAATAGAAAGCTACAGCTCAAGTGGCAAAAGCCACTAGGGCTGGTTCCTGTCTTTAAGGTAACAAGACCTATTGTCTAGAGTCAATACTGCTACCCTAGCCTTAGGGTAACATGGCCTAGTGGCCAGAGTACTTGAGGTTGCCCTTGCTTTCTGGAATAGTGTCGCCTAGTGGCCAGAGTCCTTAAAGCTGCCCTGGCCTTCAGGGTAATGTGGCCTAGCAGCCAGAGTCCTCAGAGCTTCCCCTGGGCAGTGCCCACACCCAGTGATAGGTGCAGGGCAGGATAGGGGGACCCAGGGCCACCCTACTCCACTGAGTCCCAATCCAGGGTCCTTAGGAACCTGTAATCCTTGACTCAAGCTTGGGTTCCAAATTCAATAGTCACATTTCCTGGGCCACTTCCTACCTTTCTTTCCTGTTCCATCAGTTCCCCTGGCGGTTATGGCCTTCCGCTCTCTCATCCTCCATGGTTGGCTGGGGCTCCGCTGTTGATTTAGCCAGTTCAGCCTCTGCAGTTTGGAATTCCAGCAACTCTCTGGCAAGAACCTGCCACGTGCATCTGCTCTCCCCCTCAGTCAGTCCCAACAGAACTGAACTGCTCCCTTTTATATCCTGTGTCCAGTCAGTGCACGCCCCGCAGGGGAGAGGGGTCATGGCCTCTTCAGCCCACAGTGTGTGGTCAATCCTAGCTGGGCCAGTGTGTGATACATACACCCCATCACACTGGTATTGGAATCAGGAGAAGCAAATTAGCATAAGAAAAGCTATATTTATGAGAATCCCAGTCCAGTTTTGTGCACTTTAGAAGGATAAATGAACTTTCAAACTTTTTTCTATTTTCTCTGTATGAAACCTGAATCTTTCTATATTTGTCCATTGTTAACCATAATGTAGCTGTGAACTAACATTAGATTGTGGTTACTATACAATAAATTGCATTTCTCCTGAAAGATGATATTTCTATTTATGTTACAATTAAAAAAAAGGCAGTGATACTGAAAAATTTCTTAGTGACATATTTGACAATCTTCAGTTGCACTGCAGTGAACTTGACAGTAAGTTATTGGAATATTTTTTCATTGAAAACCAAATTGTAGTGTAGAATATAAATTAATACTCACCAAACACTTTTTCCAAATACATGTATTTTATGGTTGCGAAATGATAAATTGCCAGCAAAAGACTGTTTTAAAATTAACTTTCGTTACTGGTTATTCAGCTGTATTACTCTGAAAGTAAAGCAGACTTTTATCATGTTTTATTAGTGTATTCTTTATGAAGCCTCATAAAAGTGACATATCTGCCACCAGTAGACCAAAGCTAAATGCTGTCATCGCCACAATTGCTTTGTTTTCTGAAATCAGCACTTTTTGCTTCTAGTCTGCAGTGACAAAGTTTTGCCTTTGGCCTCTGGATAAAAATCAAATAAAATTATTCTGTACTGAAGTTGGAGAAAGTGCACAGAATGCTGCAGTGGAATTTCTAGATAACGTTTTTAGCCTTTGTTGTTTTATGGTAAATTATTTAGCAGTAATTACCATTAGACAGGCATGTACAGTGGCTTCAATTTGTTTTTTCCTTCATAGCCAAATGAACCCAGAGGGATTTTGAGGGATTTGAAATAAGAACCAAACAAAACCGCTGTGTTATCTGAGCTATTGCATCATCTCTGCTTGACATCCTTGTGTTAAACGAGAAGCCATTTTGCTCCTTAAACATTTATTATTATTATTAATTAATATTATTATTTATTATTATATATTCTTTTATTACGGTAGCTCTGAAAGGCCCCAGTCAGGATCTGGCCCATTGTTCTGTGTAGTCCTTGCCCTGAAGTGTTTGCGGTCCAATCTGAAGAATGAGTGTGGCAAATGAAGGGAATGGAAAGAGATGATGGTTTACAAAAATACGATTACATAGTAACATTAGGTTATTTGTTGCATGACTTGACTGATTGCAAAAAACTTATTTTTTCTCTACTATGCCCAGATGCTGTCCCTCTTAGCCATAATGGGTTGACTGATTTCTTGTAGTCTTCACAACAGCAGGGAGTCTTGAGGAAGGATTTGAAACATGTCAGTGTGGGCATGTATTCCCTGCTAGGAAGAAGGAGTGTGTTAGTGCTTGTGGGAGAAGCTGACAAATTGGTGTTGAATGCTAGCATCAGTGGTGGAGTGTAGGAGCTTGGTGGTGGAGCAATTCAGTTGACTACAGATAAAATTACCGATACATGCCTCTTTCCGCACTGTCGCTGTTTTATGTATCAAAGTACTTCAGATTTCTTATAGCGCTGATATCAAATGTCACTGGAAAGGATTCTGCACTCCAGGCCTATGAACTGAACTTAGTATAATAATACTGTTTAAAGAAGTTAATTTTTCATTTGAGTGTCCCTCTGCCAATCCAGACCTGGTACTGGGCTGTCATATCCACTTTCAGCTATGGAGGCTTATACCAATTTTCCTCCTTGAAGCCTTATATGAGCCAGCTTGGAAACCACAGCCACAGTGTGTTGCCTTCAGTGATAGCAGCGACTTCATGATTCTCTGCTTTTGTATGTCATTTACTTTCTTCTACTATTGGGACCTGACTGTCTTCCTCTGTGGCACCATCAGAACTTGCACCGTGCTACCTGGGCAGCCACCTCCTCAGTAGTGGGACCACAGAGCCTTCCTCCTACATCAGGTGACAGCTCTGCGCTGCCATTATAGTTCAGTGCTGCCTGGGTTCCTCCATCCGGACTTTGCTTCCCAACAGTGGCCAAAACCTCTTTTTCATCTCATGATAGTTCTCGTCTAGCTCAGCCACTTAGCAACTGCCTCCAGCTGCTCTTAGTTAGTCACTGTCAGCATGGAGTAGTTTAATCGCGTAGCCACCTACTTCTGCATCAAACCCATAGTTTCAGTGAGGTTTTTGCCAATCCACCCTATCTCTGCCTCAGGTCCTTATTCCAAGGAAAGTCCAGTTAAGCACCTTGTGGTGCTTTTCTCTCCTGAAGCAAACCTTTCTGGTGCTTGCCTGCAACATTTCCCATTCTAATTCTTCTTCAAGGTCCTCCACCTTTGGGAAACAGAGAGAATACATCTATGGCTTTGGCTCAGAGTTCAGTTTCAGTTTTCTTGACCTGTCTTCTAGCAACCCTCCCAAAGGCTTGCCTTTCCCCACTTCTACTGGGTTTAGGAACCATGGAGGCAGTTACACTCTTCCTTTATTTTCCAATGAGGCCATGTCCTCACATACTTAAAGAAATATTTTCCTTCCAGGCCTAGCTCCCAGTTCTGTTTTGATCCGAGCTATTCTCCTATCCAGTCTGTAGAAGCTCTTCACACATCTCCTTTCTCAGAGCAATCTTTAAATGCCTCATTTAGGACCAGATTCCAACATCTTTATGAGTTAGGGTTGCCAACTTTAGTTGAATGAATTCGTGGAAGTTTCATCACATGCCATTATCTTTAATTAAAGATTAATATTTAATTCCTGGAGACTCCAGGACAATTTTGGAAGGTTGGCTACTTTATTATGAGTATTTACTTACTCCATAATAAATCCCATTGATTTCAATGGCACTACTTCAACAGTAAGGTACTATCTATATGAGTGAGGATGGCAGAACATGGCCCATATCTGCCACTTTTGGATAGTGATATGAAGAACAAATTTGCTTTAAAATGTTTCCCCGGTATGTTAAAATGTTTCTATTGACATGGATAACAGAGTAAGGTAATTCACATTCTTTATCCTGGATTTGCCCTGGATTGTATTCTCGCAGCCTGATCCTGCAAACACTTATGTATGTGTGTATCTGTTCTGGTGCAAGAAGTTCCACTGAGTTATTCATGTGAATAATTGTTTGTAGGACTGGGCCTTAAATATTAGGATGAGTAAGATGTTCATTTAGGCCAATATTTTCCAACCTGAGTGCCTAATGCTAGGCGCTCATATTTTAAGCACCTAAATCAACATGGTTTGATTTTCAAAGGTGCTGAGCCCCTGCAGCTCTCCTTCAGCAGTGATCAGCACTTCTGCAAATAAGGCAGGTTTGCTTAAATGCCTCAATATGGGTTTAGGAGACTAACTTTAGGTACCCAGGTTTGAAAACTTTGGTATTAGGCTTTTATCAGTTGAAGTGGAAATGGTAAAGAGGTAACTATTGCTATTACTGTTGATATTTATGATTATAAATATTT
Organism: Lepidochelys olivacea; assembly: GCF_965140295.1. Taxonomy (NCBI): domain Eukaryota; kingdom Metazoa; phylum Chordata; order Testudines; family Cheloniidae; genus Lepidochelys; species Lepidochelys olivacea. The sequence continues at coordinate 198,549,841 of NC_140413.1, read as the reverse complement.
ATATAATGTCCATCACTGGAGTATCTATACAGCCTCATAGAAATACATGTTATATTCCATAGGTTATCCATATGTCTGTATTGTATGCATGCTGCAGAGCTACAGTTTTGGAAGAGATCCATTCAAATTATCTACTGGTATTTCTGAATGAGCACTTTCCACATTTCACCCAGTATTTGTGGTGTATGGAGTGCTGCACACAGAGTGAAGGAACATAATATAATACTATGTGACACAAGCAACCTTACAAAAACACTTGTAAAATCTGACAGTATTAAATTCCCCTGAGCAATGGACTCTGTTTTAGAGATAGCAAATAATGTTGTCTGAATGATAAAGAAAATCAAAATTTCTTTGTTCTCTCCCTCCCCCATTTTATCAGTAACATAAGTAGAACAGAGGAAACAGGAAACTGATCAAAGAGATAAGCTGGTATATTTTGGTGTTCTCTAACATTTAAAAATGAGAACTGCACTGGACTTGAACGGTATCTTAATACAAATGTTTAGATAGAAGTTGTTTAAAAGATGTGTGCACCGCAGTGTTTATGCTACCAGAGTGATCAAGGAAAAAGAACGAGCTCAAACAGGATTCCATACATATGATTCTATTTAATTACAGCTGCAACCAAGGACAGCATTTTTGCTTTCCTCTTTTGTGCATGTTATTTCTTGTTATTAAATGAGATTTGAATGAACTGAACTAGATCAGCCGAAACCTGGACTTGGATTAGATCTCCTAAACTTCCTTATGCTCAGATTTTTTCCAGATGGTTTCTCATGTCCCAGTTTATTATCAACAGCATGTGACACGCTGCAATAATATTTGCTAGACCAGTGCAGTCCTTGGAAGATAATTATACTGTCAGTTGCTATCACTTTAACCATAACAGTAAAGATTCTCAAGAAGTATATTACAATTCAGCCCCAAACCTCCCGTTTCATTTAACTTAACGTTTAAGAATCGTTAGCACATTTTAGTTGCTATTCTTCTAGGCAGTTAAACGTAGTGTAACGTCAACAGGCTTTTGACAGCTCGTGCCTGTAGGTCATACTGTGTTACAGACTGCAGAATACGTAGAGAAATTTAAAATGATGAAAAGAAGGTCGTATCTTCCCCTGTGCAGGAATATGAATGAGGCTGCACCTTTTTTCTTCGACTGTTGCTCCCTCTGCACATTGAACTATATTTTTATATGCTTCATCCTACTTTTGTTATGATTTATTGTGCATCTGACATAGTGTCTATGGAACAAGGCTCTAAAGCACATTACCCATCCACCAGTGGTTGGATGTATGATTGTGGCATGTTCTGGGGTGTAATCTAGACCAGTGAGAGGCTGTGTCATCACCTGCCTTGTAGCCCTGCGTGCCTTAACTGCTGTTCTACTGTAGCTCTCAGCCAGCAGACAAGCATGCAGTATCTTGAGTGTTGGTGTACTGTCCAGCCCTCGTTCAGCATTCTGACCCCAGCAATTTAGCTACAACGCAACAGCGCCACTCCAGCCTCTGTCCCCCAGTTATGCAGGGGTGACCCCAAACACGCTACCCCAGTTTCCCCAAAACCATCTGCCCTGACAGGTCCAGCCATCTTCTGGACCACTCAGAGAAATAATAAGGGTCATTTGCTTCTTTAAAGAGACAAAAGCACATTACAGCTTATTAACTTCACTGGGGTAAATACACCCTTCCATTCAAGCACACTGAGTTGGTTTAGATTAGAAATAAAACAAGTTTATTAAGAAAAGGATATAGGTTAAGTGATGCCAAGTAAAAGAAATAAAGTTAGAAAGAGTTACAAAGAAACAAAAGTAAAAATATGCTTTCTAATAGCTAAGACTAAACAAGCTACAGACGTGGTTAAAAGTAGATTTCTTACCAATCTTTTGTTCCAAGAGACTTCAACCCCCTGGGTTGAAGGACCTGTCATTCCCAGCTTGCAAGAGCTCTGGCCCCTTGTGTCTTTCTATTGATGGATGCCAAGATGGCTTCTTGACTCTCTTTATATTATCTTCCCAAACTCACTGTTTTGTCCCCAGACTCAGGATGACCTCATGCTGTTCTTCCCTTCCTGTGGACTTCCCATCCCCCTGCTGAATCTCATGTAAATGGCGCTTCCATGATTTTTGGTCTCACCTTGTTTAATTTCATTGGAGACAGATGGATAGATCCCTTCCCTACTGTCTGGGGGAAAACCTGTTTATCTCTGTGTTTGATCACCAACTTTAATGCATAATATTATTAAGTATCCATATTTCCTTGTATAGTGTTAATACATACATTTCAGTTACATTAATCATAAGGTGTCATTAGCTTTCAGAAAAGACCTTACTTGATGCACTTTTATAATACAATAATATTGTATGCAATCAGTTCATTCTGTGGTTTATCATTTGAGGTTCAGACCACCACCCCCCGTCCTTATAGTCCAGATAACTTTCTCTCACCTACAGGGGTGTAGATGCCATGCTGTCTTTTCCCCTGCTTGATAGCTTTGTTTACCTTATGTGTAAATGGACCTTCATTATCTCTGCCTGTAGTAGTAACATTCAAGTAGTACACATTCCTTTGTCTAGGGCAGATTTAGGGTGACCAGATAGCAAGTGTGAAAAATAGGGACAGAGGGTGGGGGATAATAGGAGCCTATATAAGACAATGCCCTGAATATCGGGACTGTCCCTATAAAATTGGGACATCTGGTCACCCTAGGCAGATTGGTCTTATGCACTGCTTGCCAAACACCTTTTAAGAACGTAATTCTAGCACATATTGATAACTCTCTATACACACACTTGTAACATGCATCATGCATGAATATTAATGATCCGAGATTGATTAGTTTTCCAGTGGTATTGTACATGATATTTTTTAGATACAGTTTATGATAGCAGTGAGTATCTCAGGCCTCTGCATCACAGATGAAACTGGTAAAATGCAAGTGATTGCATGCTCCTCAGTTAAAAAATACTTAGATTGCAGATCTAAGAAAAGAGTGCACGGGTTGCAACAGGATCTGTGATTAGATTATATTTACCGGTGGTATCTTGACCATTCTTTTTACAAATGATGCAACATTCCACCTTTAAGCATCTTCACTTAAATTGTAACTAATCTGCTTCACAGATGTACTGAATAGAAAGCATGACAAATGCGAATTTCCTTTTACAATTCTCAAGAGATTTGAGAGGCTAGATGGGTGAAAATGAAAGCATAATAAAAAATCTCCTAAGGACAATGTATAAATCTGCTAATAAACACTGTAGTTGTCTTATGTGTCATTCCGTAACCACCCCTTTCAGGAATAAAATGGAGGAATTTTGTTTGCTTTCTTTCTTTAGATAAAAATTAATAATTTTAGAATAAAATAATGTTTAAATAAATGAGTCATCTTGCATAATAATGCTGAATAATGCTCTTTTGTAAAACGGAAGAGAATTCACACTAGTATTTGAAATAACACTGAGTCTTTAGTACAAAAATGTTATTGCAAAGGTATGGCAAAACATCAAGGAATTGGGTACACATTAACAGCATTAATGACGATGACCTTTTCTCGTACAGTATAAGCTTTTTCTGTGGGTGTGTAAAATAATCTTTTAAAAATCATTTCATTTCAACTATTCTTTCATTTAAAAAATAATTAAACAAGATGAAGGAGAGCTGAGTGGCTTCAGGCTTTAGTAAGAGGACACCTTAAGGTCATCTGCTCCAACCCACCCTATAGCTCGTATGTTCCACTCCCAGATAAAAACATGTTGAGGTGAACAAAATTAGCCATCAAGGCCTGGTGGCTCACTTTTTGAGCCTCATTCTTTCACTTCCCATCTGGACTACAGGACTGGTGAAAACAGACATGGCATGGGTTAGACCAGGAAAATGAATGCAAGCTGGGGATCTCCAAGGGACCCCAAACATAGCAGACATGGAGAGTCTCTTGTTCCTATGTTCCTTTCAGAACCCCCACTCCCCAGCTCATCAAATGAGAGTCACAGGGCAGGCAGGGGTGATTAATGCTAGCAGCACTAACTATAACCTGTAGTGAATGAGGAAAACATACACTGCATAGAGCAGCTCTTCCTCTAGCTCCCTGGCCACAACTCTTTTTTCCAGCAGCCCTCATTGGCTGGGTGGATTACCCCTGGAAGGTATGCATAATAGCTATGTGGAGGAAAGGAGTGACATCTTGCATCGCTGCTTTTCCCTCCATGTGGTATCCCCATGACTTTTTCCATAATTGCCAGCTTTTCCCTATAGTGCAGCAGAGATGAACACAGAGGCCCTGCCTATAGTGACCAAAAGTCATTTCCATTTGCCAGCTTTTGGCCTAAGTGAAATGAGCTGATTATCTGAGCCCAGTGCATCGCAGACAGCTATCCACTTCACAACACAAAAACAGTTTTCACAGTTGGCAGTAATTAGTATCCTTGTTGGCAGTCTCACAGGAGAGATGAAGGATTGAATGGACATACATTAGAGATTGGTTGTCCCTTCAGATCATGGTAGAGAGGCGCATTGGCAGACCACTGGGCAGTAAGCCTGCACTGTGAATGCCCGTGCTATATGAGGTAGTGGATGAATAGGGCCTCAGTTTCCAGGGTTTGTCAGTCTGAATACTTTCACTTTATCTTTTCTATTTTTAACTAAAAAAAATTGAACAAGATCCGACACACCCAATAATATTACTAACTATTAAACGAAGCCCATATGCTCTCTAGAAACTTGCCTCCAGCGGACCCATTTATCTCGTGCAGGGGATATGCACCCTTTGTGCAGTCTCCTCATATCCTTTTCTGCCCCCTGTGTGAGGCAGAACACAGCAGAAGACCCTTCCACTCTTGCAGAGGAGGAAGAAGGATTTGTCCTTACAGATGTACCCTGGGGAGGTGAAAATTCCAGCTTGAGGGTACCCATGCCTAGCATGCTAAAAATAGTGTGTCACCATGGTGACAGGAGCGGTGGGAGGGGCTAGCTGCCCTGAGTTTGTGCCTCATGTCTCTGACGGTTATATACATGAGGCGGCTAGCTCCTCCTGCCACTCATGCTACTATTGTGAGCATGCTGGCTTGATCAGAGCTAACATGAGTATGTCTCCACAAGCGGAATTACACCTTCAGCTCCAACTGTAGGCATCCCATTATACTTACAGACATGCACAATGAGAAAATACATACACATACTACGATGACATGAGAGAGGGGAGTATCTGCAGTTACTAAGGCCTCTATTATAGGCCGAGCTGGTAGTGACTCTTACATTAAAGTTGCCCAATACTTCCGATTATAAGATAGTGTTTTCCAGTTGCTTATCGTTTGCCAAACTTTAACCGTTTGATCACGTACTATTTTTCCATAGGTCCCATTCCTCATTCATTGCCCGGGATGGACCTGCTCTGGGAATGATTCAGGGCAGAGTACTGATGGAATCTGTTGTCTGTAGGATGATAGCCTCATATGTTGTAGAAGTCAGAAGGCGAATGAAATATGAGTTTGCAGGAGGAGAAAGTATGGTCGTGTGGTTAAAGTAGTTAAAAGATGCCCTGGAAAATTGGATGCTATCCCTACATCTGCCACAGAGTTCATATGCAATTTTGGACATGTCACTTGAGTTATACTTTTCACAAGTGGCTCCTAACTGTGTGTTCCTCATTTTATTGTGTGCCTGACTTGAGCCTTGGGATCTGGTTTGCTGAGCCCTGACAGCCGCACATGAAGCTTGTGCTTTAACCACATAAAGTGCTACATAGTGCTAAGTACTCTGAAAAACCACTTCCTAGGTGTCTAAAATTGGACACCCAAAATAACTGGGTACTTTTAACCTTAATCTCTCTGTGCCTCGGTTTCCCATCTGTAAAATGGGGATCTCACATGGGTGTTCTAAAGATAAATTCATTAGTGTTTGTGAAGAAATCAGATACTATAGTGATGAGTGTCATAGAAAAGCTCATGGGGAGATAAATAATTCTGTCTTCAGAGCATGGTTTGAATAGTGTGTAGTAAATAGGGCAATGGCCACACATTGAACAACGAGGATAAAAAAAATATTGAGTGGTTCTTCATTAAGGGTATGTCTATGCTAGTGATTGTCCATGTGTGAGCTTATGCCATACCCCCCGCTATTGTCCCTGTCTAAACCTCTATCTCAAGGCGAGTACAGGATGAAACTAGGATGCCTTAGGATTGTACCCATGCCAGTTTTCAGTGTGGACCAGAGGTAAGAGGCATGAACCAGGTCTTGAGTTTCCATAGTCCGTCACTCCCATTCCTACAATGCACTGAGCCCTTTTCTTCCTGACTGTTACGAGCACGTATCGAGGCAGGGGTTCTGTGGATAGTATGGGATCATGTCATTAAAGGTTGTAGGCAACCTTAATTCTGCCATTTCCTAACTTTTGGGGGCTTGACTTCACAACCTGTCCACCTAGTTTTTGTGTGTGTGATACTATTAACATTGCAGCCCGAACCCCTTTGCAGACTGTGGAGACATAAACACAAAGCGTAAAATGCCTGTGTCAGGGAAAGCAGGGTCTGTGTAGGTACCCTTGTGCAGATGAGAAGAAATTATTTAGGTTTATTCAATGGGACATGTCTCCTCATGGGAGCTGCAATTGAATTTTACCAAATTACAAGATATTTATGAAAACTGGCAGGCTTTCAAGCTGCTCTGCTATGAGAATGTAAGATTCATATCTCACCTTAGGGAGATCCTGTATAATTTTGGAGGATTTGTTAATAACATGGAAAATTGTGTATTCACATGTGAGACTGTTTCAAAGGGTGATTTGTGCCTTAAAAACTGGTAGTTAATTTGTCTAGACTGACAGGAGTCCTGTGTGTCTACCGTTATCCATTAAACTTTAGATGGGCTCTACTGTATCCTTCAGACGTTGCTTCCCACACCACAGGGAGACAGCCAATCAGATATAAGGAAAGACGAATTAAAAAAGGATAATGCCTTTTACATGCAAACTCATTTTTACCCACCCTTTTTCTTGTCCTTGGTAAACACAACTCAGCCAAACCACAGAATCTGGACCTGTGTTTGTGAGATTCGTCTTGACTTTGTACCAGAAAGTGTGACTCAAAGAGGATTAAATGAGTGGAACGTTTGTTCTTATTCCACTATAGTTTCATTACTGAAGTTTGACTTGAATGCTTTCACCTAGAAGCCCTGCTAGGAGAGCTGTAGCCTACAATTCAGTTTGTTTGAAATAGTTCGGTGGACGCTTGAGCTGAAAAATACGCACCTGGTTAGAATGCTGTCAAGCTGTTTTCTGTTTGGATTCAACCAAGCTAGGTTGAGATAGATACTGATTGTACTCAGTATATATATATATAGCATATACTTTTGCAATTTGGTTAAATGCTTTTGAGATTTGCAAGCCTTGCCCACTTTTCAAAACTCATTAAAAAAGCAGTGAAACTCCTAGTTGTGGGTAGTAATCGCCACACCTTTAATTGTCTTTGTTTCTATTTCATTATTTGCTTGTGAATTTTTCAGAATTCATGTAATAAAGCATGTTCTTTGTTTATTGAAAGGGTGCCTTCAGTTGCAATGGATAATGTCTCTATTAATTGCCTTACAAACCTTAGTATTTCATTTTTGTTCTGTTGATGACTAGATGTTTTACTAGGGAAAGTAGTATTTCAACTAAAACAAGAACTTGTTTAACTTACGTTTTAAAATAGTGCATTTTTAAAAGGATAAATATTATTTTATGTACAGAATTAGCTTAGAATAATGTTGGCAATTTTCAAAAGTATATTGTTTTCATCATGTATGCATCCCTAGGTTTGTATAAGGATTGCACAAGATAACATCATAAACATTCTTACCACTGAAACTACCCTTTCTGGCAGTGTAATCTACAGGGATGAGGGCTTTTCACTGTGCAAATATTCATTGTGATGATATACTAACTCTCAGATTGAAAGGAGGAGGGAGAGATGGTAATGTTTCTACAAATAACAATATGAATGTTTGCCAGAAACACTTATATAAATCAAAATGCATAATTATAAATCACAAACACATGAACCGCATCACCGAGTAATATTTTGACCAACTTCTGCCACTTGTTTATAGTATTATTTATCAACTTATAATAAGACCAAGTAGAATAAATTGCAATATAACTTTTCCATATTTTTATTTAAAAAACCCCCAAACTGTCAAGGCTGTTAGACAGAAAAACTGACGCATCTTGAAAGTTTTACATTAACAATTACAAATGCTTTGTGGGTTCTTTTGTTTCTTGTTTTAAATTCATGAAGTGGGAAATGGGGGGGAGAATTAAAAGCCCAATGGTTGTACTTCACTATACATTAACTAGAACATATACACTGTGAGAGGAGATAATGTAGTATATTAAGTGTTGGGATTATATTCTCCATAATTTAGCCAAATCCGGATGAGTTTTGAATAGTTTGCAGTGTTTTAATTTGCACTTGCGTGAAGTTACCTTTTGCGTCAGCACAGGTTGACTAAAAGGTGAAGATATCATTTGTATTTGTGTTTAGGGGATACTTTATGAATACATAGGAAGTAGAAATGGTCTTTCAGGAAAAGAAAATGAGTAACCACACTAGCACGAAGACTCCTTAGCTAAACTACTCTGATTTCTACTGGCTTTAGGCATAACTTACTCATGCTATTAAAAAAAAAAGTCCATGTGCATTTTCATAGCCTTGAAAGGATTCAGAATTCTTTAGGTGTTGCCTCTAACCTCAAGGCTAATGCTGCTTATTTTGCACTATATAATCACAGTTACTTTTCCCCAAGGCACCCAAGGCAAACAGTGATGAATTCTTGTGAAGTCATGATGGCAGAAAGCAGTATAAAATCATAATTTCCGTAACCTTTTTAAGGAAAGCTCAGAAATCCCTTTTCAAAGTATGTTTTTCTGTATTAAGAGTTATATAGAAGGAGCTTATTCTTGAAAGCATTGTATATTTTTGAAGATTTTTTTTTCATAGCCCCTGGCAGGTTTTGGGGTGTATGGCATGAATTTTCTGAAGAGGGCTTTCATATAAACCTCTTGTTATATGCTGCATGTCATAAAAGGAGTTAAATTTGCCTTATAAGGTATGACCCAAAACATTTATAGAAGGAGGCATGTTTGTTCCATTTTTTTTCAGTCATTTTTCCTTGAGAGCATCTGCAACCAGAAGAGTTGTTATGAACTTTTGCTGAAAACCAAATTGGTTTTTCTATATTTTGCCTAATGTTGCATATAGGAAACAGTTAGCTAAATCTATCTTCTTATAAGGGACAGGCCATTCTATCCGTTATGTCGCGCTTAAAGCCTGGAAATGAGATGATTTTTATTTCTGGCAAAGGGCACAGAAAAATTAAGTTGCTGGGGCCAGAATTTTTGCCAGCCTATGGATTTTCTTCTCTTGACTGGACAAAGGTGGGGGTGTTTTTAAACCGGAATTATGCTTAGCTCCTGCCTACAGTATTGTTAAAATACAGGGCCTGTAAACTGAAATGTTTGATCCGGTCTAGATTTTGCTTAGATTTGTTTTGATTTTCTGTATTATGTGGTCACTGTTGCAAAACCATAGTTAGGGGTTTTGATATATGCTTTCAGTGTTAGACAAGGGTAATTGACCTTCCTGAGGAAGATCATGGTTGAGAGAAGATGGAGAAATAAAAATAACTACATTATATTTTGAAGGCTGATTCCTCTTGCTTAGTGGCTGACAGTCCAGGCTGAGAGGTGGCTAATACTACACTGAACTCTTCATTTGTTTTATATTTCTCTCTGCTTTGTTTTTCTAATTCTTCTTGTAAATGATTCTGTTAATTGTCTGTATTTATATTTCATTAAGAATACGATGAATAAAATAGATTTATTTTCTATATATATATATATATTTACAATTTTTTTTCTCATTTTTTCACTTGTTCAAACACTTCTCCTTTCTTGAAAGAATGATCTGAGGAGACTTTCTCATGCTGCATTTCTAGACTGCCTGGGTGAGATACTGGCCTCATTTACATCAGTGATGTCAGTTGAGTTACTCTTGATTTTACTCCAGTGTAACAAGTATCACAAGGGTAGCCGTGTTAGTCTGTATCCACACACACACAAAACCACATGAAAGCTTATGCCCAAATAAATCTGTTAGTCTTTAAAGTGCCACTGGACTCCTCGTTGTTCCAGCATATCAGCTACAATTCTGGTCCTATGCTTTCTACTATATGCTGTTCCAGCTGGAGTTTGTGTCTTTATCACACTAGATTAATTTTATGTTTGATTGCAATAGGTCTGTCCATATTGGGAAAGACATTTTTCTCTGTGTCAGAAGTTTTGCAGTTCTGCAAGAGTGAATAACCATTTTCTGCAGAGGACATGGTTGCTGCAACTGCTGAATGGTCCTATATTGACCTTAGATTGAGGCTTCTTTCTTCATTTTCTGCTTTGAGTTTGATGCACTTAAAACCCTTGGAACCAGGGTGAAGCTGGAAGGGAGATTAAAGGGAGATTTTGAACGCCTGATAGAGATGACATCTAAGAAGCCTGAGAAACTCCTGTGTTACATATATAAAATACGAGATTTAAAGTTAATGCTGTTTTGAATTTCATTTCCCTAAATTGATACTGTTTACAAAAGTGTATTCCCAACTGTGAGACTGAATCAATTTTGCCAGGCTGAGTAGATAACGGTCTCTTCTACGTGAGGATAGCAGCTTCCATTGTTGCACTGTTGTTTTGACTACTTTTGGAGCTAATGTTGGTGGCTCAGTTGGGTTACTACCTCCAGCTCACCATTTTAACTGTGCATATATCTCTCAACCATCACCTCCCATTTAGCAGTATGCTTCCAGATAATGATTTTTCCTCATTCTGTGTCACTTCTCCAACACTTCTTGATTTAAAAATAAGTAGTTAGCTGTGTAAGTCCTAATGAAATGCAGCAAGCAAATTTGTTTTGTTCTTGATAAATGTTACCAAAAAATCTCTTCTTTATTCACTGCTCATACGTTTTATGACTCACTGCATTTGAATATGTAATCTCCTAATCTAATACCCATCATTTCAGAGCTGCTGGTAGGGAGAGTAAGGTTAGTGCCATCTGCTGGGTTTTGGACACTCTCTACTTCTCACTGGAGTATAAGGTTCCATCAATACTGTATTGTCAGCACTTACTGAATTTTTTGCCAGATGTTTGTCTTTAGCCACATCTGGTTTTCTGCTGTATTATTGCTGTTGAGCTTTGCCCACAATTGAGGTAAGGAACCACATTCCACTACCAGTTACTTAGTACAGTTAAACGCGATAAATTGGTTATTAGGCAGGGAACATAAATAGATTCAGAGCTAACAAAACACAAACAGCTGCGTGTCAGCAACAGATTCCTTCTTTCTTGTTTTAAAAATGTTACTTAAGATGGCTGCTGCTGAAATGGTTTTAAAGAGCTCAAAACTCCTACTGCAATTATGCCCTGCTCAGCTGATTTCCAGGGTAAAGGAGACAGAGCAGTGGCAATATAGCCTTGGCATTCAACACAGCTCTGTGTTAAACTGCGTGCTATATTTACAATAAAGTGTACACTTGGTTTTGTGTCCTACTCTGACACTGATTATACAGAGGGCTCTGTAGGGGAAGAATTCTGAAAATGTCTCATCCGTAAGGTCCAGATCTGAAATTCTTCTGTTTGTTCATCCAGTGATGTGTGGGTTTTCCAGTCAGTGAACATGCTAAAAGCTGATCATATTTCTGTCATGTAAAACCACTGAGAGTGTTCACTGTATGTGATAATGGTCCTTACTGCTTACGTGTGACACATGACCAAACTTCATTTGTTCGACATTACAAATCCAATTCAATCTGGGTCTAATAACATATAGTATCCCCGCTTTGCAATATCTGAGTTACCTATCTCGCTTTTTATCTGAATATACTGTGATATCTTTCATGCTACTTATTTTTCCCATGAAAATGGAAACATATTTTTGCAATTCTTCAGTTAAACTTATTTTACCTTTCAGCATCATTTCTGGACAATTCAGCCACATCTTTTCAAATCACATTCAACCCAGCAGGGATAGTCAATCACTCTTTATCACAAAGACTTGCAATCCAGCTCTTTGTTAATGGTGTTCATCTTGCTCTCCATGGCCCCTATAATGGTTACTTGTTCCCCTGTAATTATCAATAGCCCTATTTTGGCTGTTTGCAAGGGAAGTTGTCTGAGTTAGCTCCGATGTGCTGCATCTGTTACAAGTGATACTGCAGCTCCTTTGTCCATTTCCATCTCAGATGGTTGCCCCTACAAATATGACATCATACAAAGCCATACAAAGATCTTGACGTAGTGCAATTTCATTTTTGATCTTTCAACGCCATATACAATGTTATGAATAGCACAGTCAGACCTTCCAAGGTCATTCAATCATATATAAGGTTACTGCTACTTCTGAGTTATAGTCTCTATGTCCTTCTTGGACCAGATTTGGAGCACATAATTCTTTCCCTCCCCCCACAGATTGTGGTTTACTTGCCCTGCATGTATGGTTTGTACTTTTTGTTTTACATTTCTGAGTGATATTTTGCAAGAGGTGAACTCTGAGACTTTTATCAAGACTGATCAACCTAGAACTCCTGTAACAGAACCTGAATCAGTGAGTGTTCAAACCTCAGGCTCTGGTGAACTTCTTCTCTTTCATCATTCCACTGTTGGGCCTGCAATAAAGCCACTTGCTGTTCTGCTATCACCTCCCTACTGGAGAAGGCGTATGTACCAGCCAGGCAGACTGTTATACAGGCAATATTAGACGGTTGCAAAGAATACCACAAGTGACCCCACTACAGGAAGTGGCTCTAATAGACCAGTCCCCTAGATGACTGGCAACATGCTGGATATACCACCAACATGGAGGCAAATGCTCTGTGTCCATGCTCTTGGCCCTTCAGGCTCTAGCTCTCTGTGGGTTCCCATAAGCACACACAGAGTCTGATGAATAACAGCGGTTATAGGACTGCCAGTAGTAAACAGTGCAATTACCCTAGGCACAATGGCTCTGACTTACAAATAAAAGATGAACCAACAGTTCCTAATTCAGCCCCTCTGGGAAGGCCAGAGCCGAAGTACCAAGGTGGTGCTGGTCCAGCCTAATGCCCGGGATACACATCCTTGGACACCTCTCTCCCAAGGGCAATCACACACTGGCTTGTGGATCCTCCAGCCAGACTTCAGTCCTTTCATCCTCCTCTTTGCAAGCTGCTCCTGAGTATCCTCCTGTTGTAGCAACCACTGGCCTGCTTGCTGGGGGATCCCAGCCTGGCTCTCAGCCTTTGAGTTCCAGTTCCCAACCTGCCCAGCATTCTCTCTGCAGCCAGCTCCCATTCTGCTGCCTCCAGCATATTGCTCCGGCTCCCACACAGCCTCCAGGTCACTCCAGAGCCAGGTGCCCTCTGACCGCTCCATATCGTGATCCCAGCTCTATCTCCAGACTGTTTAAAAGTAAACAAACACTCCTTTTTAAATGACTGTGCTCTGTCATGGACATGTGAGCGGCCCAGGTACCACACAGCCCGACTATTGTTTCCAAGTCACGCTGTCTGGAGTGGCCCATGATGAGTGCCAACCTCAGGGCCAGAAGCAGGGCCAAAACCTCAGACTGCTTTTATATTCTATACTTAGATTTCACCAACCCAGAAACAAGTATGAACTCCTAAAGCACTGTAACAGTCTCACCAGGGAGTCACAGACTGTCCCCTTGGGCATTCCCGCTTATCTTGCCACCCGGGCAAGCTTCACTCTGTGATAGATGGTCACTTTAAGCCAAAGATCACAAAATATTCAGGTTACCCCCGGTCCCAAAGGACCAATCTCTGACCCCAGGTCAATTTGCACCTGAGATCTCATACCAAAGAGAACGCTTTTAGCCAATCCTATAGTAAACTAAGAGCGTTATTTACAAGGGCAAAGCAAATGACATATATACACACACACATGAGTTAGTCTTAAACTCCAAATGAAGACAGAAACTTCTATAATAAGCAAACTTAAAATGTCTTTTAGGACGAACCCAAGCTAAACAGTTGAGGACTCTTTGCTTGTGCTTAGAAAGCCTTGTCCCTCAGAACCAAGCATCATAGGAGTAATACATTCTCCTTCAATGCATTTTTATTCCCTTCCTCCAGTGTTCAAGCTGGGATGGGCTGAGGGCTTGGGCATGTACCTTTTTCAGGGCTGTGGGGGAGGCGATCAACAAATTTTTGATCAGTGGCCCATTTGGATTCAATAGTCCTTCCTGATGGGCAGGAAATAACACCTTGTGTAGGAATCAAGCATTTTGCATTAGGTGAAGTTTTTTCCAGTTTAGTGAGCTACATAGTTTCAGAACCAACATTTTGCAATTATGGAATAAACACTTAAGTAGTATCTCATAGCATGGGATATAGTGGTTAGAAGTGAGCTTAATGCATGCGGCAATTTACAAGCATTTCATAAAATCTAAACATGATACACATTGATATAAGCCCAATCCATAGCTATTTCAACAATACTGACACAAGTGAGGCAGACTGGCTTCCAGCTATGTATTTGTCAGTGTTCAGTGACACTGAACCTAAGTACCTGCACATGAGCTGGGACCTGGTTTGCCAGTGTCACACCCTCATCTTCCCTCCCCCACTCTTCCCTCTTGTTGTTTCACACTCACATGTTGCATCTTGTCTTCAGTTTGGGCCAAAGTCCATTGAAGTTATTGGAAAGACTCCGGTCAATGGGTTTAGGATTGTGCTCTTGGATTGTAAACTCCATGAAGGGAGAGATCTTGTCACTATTTGTTTGTACAGTGCCTACCACAGTGAGACTCTGGTCTTGGCTGGCTCAGGACTAGGGCCTCCTTGTTACAGGTGCTGTATAAACAAACACTATTGCACGATTCCACAATACACATAATAATATCATTAGTATAATAACAGTAGTAAGGCATTAAATTTAGAATACTAGGCAGTTTAGACTTTGAGGTTGGATTTTTCAGTAGAGCTCAGTTTTGGCCTGGCTTTGCTCCTGCTCAAGTCAATGGGAGTTTTAGTATTGCCTGCAGCAGGAACAGAGTTTGGCCAACACTGAGCACTTTTGAAAATCCCAACTTGACGTCTAGATTGAAAAGAGATTTATTTGGTTCAGCATTATTAAAGTGAGACTCTTATTTTAGTGCTAGAATGAAACATGATGGCCTGGGATGCTTATGTGTAGTGTATGGTGTCACCAACAGTACACTGTATTTAGGGTGCCAGCAAGGAACTAATGAGATGCTCAGCAACTATATGTATTGTTCTAGTTCTACAGCTAAATGTACAAATAGAATTTCCCGTGTACTTCTGTACACCATTATACATCTGCTGTATAAAAAAAGAAGATACATTTCTCCATCGCTGTATCACAGGGTGTTCTCTTCTGTGTGTTGCAGGCAGAGGGGTGTGTAGGTTGGAATTTCATGAAAGCCAAGTACTGTGGTGACTGCAGCAATGAAAAATGTTTGACTGCAGATGGGACTTAACTGGTTTCTAGTAATATGAAAGTTGGATTTAGAAGAATATAATTATAGGGATGTTAGGCTATCTTTTTGCTGTCAAAGCAGACAGCTGGAAATATGCTTATTGTTAACATGCAAATCCTACTATAACATGCAGAATTATTTTTAGACCTCAAGAGATTTATGTTCATAATTACAGGTTCCAGAAGCACTCCTGGGATAGGAGATCCTTCTGCCCTCATTAGCTACAAAAGAGATGTTGTATACATTTGATTATTGGTTGGGGAAAGTCTTCTGATGAGAATTTGAAGGTTAAAATGTTTCTAGGCAATGCTTTATGTGAAATCTTTTTTAAGGCCAGTTTTGTGTAACATCTAGAGTGTTCCTTTATTATGGTAATAAGCTCTATGATAATGCTTATAAATAAATAAATATCTCACTGGGAACCTTGTGATATTAGCTAATTGATGGGTCAGTAATGAATTAGCTACTACCAGAGACCAGCTGCTTTTAGTTTTATATTTGTAAGCAACAGTATGTCTGTTTCCATTGTGTGTCTCAACATTTCATATAGTTCAGAGACACAAGGCAGGTCAGGTAATATCTTTTATTGGACCAACTTCTATTGATGAAAGAGACAAGCTTTTGAGCTGCACAGAGCTCTTCTTCGGGTCTGGTAAAGTACTCAGAGTGTCACTGCTAAATACAAGATGGAACAAACTATTTAGCATAAGTAGTTAAATACTATAAGAAACCATTCAGCGTGAAGTGGCTAGTTAGCACCTCTGTAGTCATGGGACGAAAAAGGGGAGTTAGTTCAGTAGGTTTCAGCAGGAGCTAAAGGCCTGAACATATTCTCCACTCCTCTCAACACCCCGTCCCCACCCCACAACCCAAACAGACTATTGACTGGCATGTGTTTAGGTTATCTTCTTAACTAATATTTTCTACCCAGGCTATGGTAGGGGTTCCACAAGTACAAATCCCTACTCCACACTTACATTGGCACACCATGTGGGACCGACATTTGCGAGATTGAAGCCTTAGCCATGACAATCTGGATGTCACTGTGAGAGGGGCAACACTCAGATGTGTGTGTGTGTGTGTTTAGTATAGTGGCTGTACATTTTGGTGCCATCATTATATCTAATTAGGGATCCAATATTACTTCTCACTGAATATTTTCACATATCTTTGTGATAAAACTGAAATGTTGTTCCTTGATCTTAATCATCATCTTATCTTCTTTTCGACTGTCTACTGATGCCCTGGGTGGTAATTACAATATTCTGATTATAGTACTAATGATGGTGGCGATAGTTGTGATGGATAACTTTGATTCTGCTTTGTCTCTTGAGGGACCTTTCAAAATTAGAATGTCAGATGCTGTTGTGATTTACAAAATATAGTGAATATTGATTCATTTGGTTTCTCATCAAATTAGCTTTTCCATCAAAAACTTTGCTCTAACTAACAGGACATGAGAACTTCTGTGATGTTAGACACAGCTCCTTGTTTCCTTCTAAAATGGAGATTATGAGATCAAACAGGTGATTTTGAAAGTGATTAATTGGCTTTTCATCAGATGATAATGTATACTGAAACACTGCTGTTTTTTTAGAATATGAAAGGTGTTTTGTGGCCTTAATGTCTGACATTTTCATTCCCTGTGTTGTAGAGCATTCTTTTAGGTCTTCTCTGGTAAACTTTGTTCTAGTTTAAGGTTCACCTTCAAGCTTTATCAAACAATAGCTTTGAACTACTACACTCCATATGTCTGGACCTCTCTCTCTTGCCCTCACGTGCAGGGAGGGTATGTTTCTCTTAGTTTGTTTAAATCTATGGTGAAAATTTATCTTTTTTATTTAAATTGTACTAGATGTTGAATTTTATGTGATAAACTCCATTGGTGTTTTAGCTGCTGATCAGTCCTATAATGTAATGTGCCTTGTGATACATTGCATGGAAGATGCCATGAAAATAGTTTATGGTATGATTGCGAAGAGAAATGTGGGCAGTGCAAATTCATTTTATTAAATGAGCAGTAGTCCCTGAGAAATCATTTGTCAACTGTAGTTAAATATTAGTTTATCTTAGATCACTGAGCCTTTAATAAACAGGTTGTTAGCTGCAGTAAAATAGTTATATTGAAAATAATTTCATGGAAATGTCAGTTATATTTCTGATGTATACGTCGAGAGAGAGAGAGAGAGTACTTGACATATATCTAACTTTCCTGCTATATATATTTTCTTATATTGGTATTAAAAACAATAACATTTGTCTTCGGCAATAATATGGAAGAAAAATCCTCTCCTGTGTCCAAAACAGCCAAAGTTAAGTCACAGGTTACTTCCTTTACTTTTTCATTAAAATGACTGTGAACAAATAGCAAATAAATACTGCATTGACTGTTTATAACTACATAGTGTTTTACTTTGGACATAACTATTCTTCGTAGCCAGCATTTGGAAAATAACTATGATATTATAGCTCCATTGATAACCATTATCAGCCCATCTTGAAGGCCTTATTTGGTAAAAGCTGCAGCTAGTGGGAATCTTGCCTAAGTAAGTACTGAGCAGGGACTTGGGATTTTATCAAGAATCAGACCTTACACTTCTTACCTTCATTCCATGGATCTCAAAATCCTTTACAAATATTAATCTACTAACTTCATAACATACCCATGAGGTACAGTTGGTATTATTACAGAGAGGGGAAATATGATCAACTGAGAGCTAGAAATAAGTTTTCCAAAATCACACACACAGAGAGCTGAGCAAATGCAAATTTTTCAGTTTGATTGCAATTCTGAAAATTAAACAAACAAAAAGATTGTTTCAGGTTGAATAACAACCAAAACATTTCATTTTGATTTCAGTCATTTAATATTGTCAATATTTTCAAATAAAATTAAAGAAAATTTCAAAAGGAAAAGTCATATTGAATAATCAATAAGTTTCATTTCAGAAATGCTAAAATGAAACTTTTTTCTGTTTTTATTTTTTTAAAGTTTTTTTTCCAGCCAAAACAATTTGACAAAATTGACACAAATTTATCAGATGTATGGAGTTCCTTGGGAGAATGTTATTGTTAGTTGCAGCTATAAGGATATTGGCTGCCTTGTGCTGGGTTTTAATTGCTTACGTGTCAGGAACAGTGATTTGTTCATCCACCCCATCATAGCTGGATAGGTGCTTAAATCTTGGTCTTACTGACATCAACACATTTCAGTGGGATCAGGGTTCAACCATAGCAGTTTATGCATTGATTTTAACTTTGTGTAATTTAATTTTCCCTGTTGCATATATAGCAATTTATACTCATGCTTAATTAGATAGCTAGCTCTGAATGAACACTTCATTTTCATTGGAACTTGCACTTTGTGACATCTTACAATATGAAAGATGTAACGTGTCACTGAAAATTAATTACTTTTTAAAAGCAAAGTTGAACACTGAAAAATAGTAACTGTCCTCTCGTTTCTTCTGTGCATATGAAACTTTACATCTGAGTTAAGTCCAAGTTCTAGATGTTTTACAGAATACCGTATTGCCAACTCCAGGCATTCTAAAAATCATCAGTCAGGCCACAAAACATCACAAGACTGGCTTAAAAATCAGGGGATCTAAAATAAATGATAAATTTGGGGGAGACTGGCTTAAAAATCAGAGGATTTTAAATAAAGGATAAATTTGGGGGAGAGGGGTGATTTGCTTTCTGGATTTTGAGCTTTTAAGTGTTCACATTTTCAAGTTTTTCTCCACAATCATGATGGCTAGAAAAGCACTTTTTGTTCAAATAAATAAATCTGAAATTCTTGTATAATCACATGACTCCAGAAACTGGGACAGTAAGAAAAGCACCCAACATTATAAGAGGTCATCTAGTCCAGTCCCCTGCACTCAAGGCAGGACTAAGTATTATCTAGACCATCCCTGACAGGTGTTTGATAAAGTCACGAGAGTTGGCAACGCTGGACTAGTTTCATCTTAAATATTCACAGGCCAAATGCTCAAGTCAAGTTCCTTGACTGGACACATTCACAGAACTTTAACAATATAATATCTTTCTTCATAAATAATTGTGTATTTCATCTATCAATCATATTTTATAATTTATTTTAATCAAATATTTCCCAAAGCAGACATTAGAGATAACATTGTCAAAACTTCCTTATTGACTTAGATGCCTAATTCTCATTGATTCTGAATGAGACCTAGGCCCCTAAATGCTGAAGTCACTTTTGAAAAGGGGAATTAGGTTCCTGAGTCACTTAGAGCCAAGTTTTCAAAGGTATTTAAATGTGTAAAGATGCTAATTGGCACCTAGTGGGATTTTCAGAAGCATCTAGGTGTCTAACTCTCATTGATTTCAAAGGAAATTAGGTGCCTAGGTGCCTTTGAAATTCTCACTGGATTATGTATCTGCATCTTTAGGTGCATAAATACCTTTGTAAATCTGGTGTTTAGGCCCTTTGAAAATTTTATCCTACCTTCATTAGAAACTCTGTTGATTAACATCTATCTACCGTTCCACCAAAAAGGATATGGCATGTTTCATTAGGTTTATTATTATTCTTAATGACATTGCGGAGCTGTTTTGTCTCTAATTATTTTTATGACAGGAAATTAAAACAGGCTGCTGTTTTTCCCTTTAAGTACTAGGTAGTCAAAGAAAAAATATTCTTAGTGTAACATTGTAGTAAGAGAAGAGAGATTACAATTAACTGTGCCGGATGCCTTTAACGAGGATGTGTGTACTGCCTTGGACCGTTGCATGTTGTAGATATCTATTTGAGGAAAAATAAAAATGATTCAATTAATTCAATTAATTATTAAGGAGAAAAGACTTGCTCTTTCTTTTCCAACTGCCAAGAAATACCAAAGAATAGTTAAGAATCTGTGAGAATTTTGGAGGAAAACAGGACTGTTTTGAAAGAAACAATGAGGCATGATGTGCACGTGCCCTAGTGTGGACAAAAGAAAATTGCTCTAAGAGCCGGATGACATTACACCTCATGTGACATTGTGGGAAGATTTCTGTTGACTAAAAGATGGAAACGAAAGCAGTAATTCCTAAGGATACTCAGACAGAAACATAACTTTTTGAGAGCTTTTGTTCAAATTCTTAGAGAAAGTTTTAATGAAGCGGGAACAGTTACTTATTTCTGCTAGTACTCAGTTAAGAAAGAAAATGAGTTATTGAAACTGAAACACAGTGTTGTAAATGTTAAAATTGATCTGTTATCATTTTCTTAAAACAGCAGTCTAAAAAACCACAGCCAAATCCTTCCTGAGGCACAGTCACATCATTTAATAGTAGAGTTTAATGAAATATTCAAAAGATTCCTCTCCTCATTCTCTCTTCTGTCTGTCTGATGGTGAGGTCACCAGCTAATGAGTCTTGAGGTAGCACAGGTTTTAAGCTACTCTCTCAACATATGGAATGTATGAGCTGCCAGAAGAAAATATTTCCCTACAATTTCCTATCTGTTCATTTTAAATCTGAAAACTATCCCCCTTCTAAAACCTGTGGTTTAAAAATGTGGTTCCCATATTTTGAAAGGTTTAGAAATGTAATATGCTAATAAAATAGTGTATGATTTGTTATCCAGATGATGTTTAAATTGGGAGAGTTTGAAAATATATGGCTAGTAGTAAAAACTAGAATTTAACTGAACTGCAGTGACAGAGGTTTTTTTATTAAAAGTATCTTTTTCTCTGCCATTATGAAATGGGGTTTTGCAAGCTGGAAAAGGAGCTCTTATTTGAAAAGAGCTCCATATCCATAAATCAACAAATCATGTTACAGTGACTGCAAGTGTATAGATTTTTAGACCTAGACATTATTCTGTTATTTCTAATTTGTATCATAGTAGCACATAGACACCTAACCAAGGTTGGAGCCTCTGTTGTTCTAGGCACTGTGCAAACACCTAGTGTGAGGTAGTCCCTACCCTGAGGAGCATACAGTTGAAATATAAAAGACAAATAGGATGAGAGACAGTATTTTTGTTCCCATTTTACAGAAATGAAGCAAAGAGAGAGAAATAGACAGTGGCAGAGCAGGAAACTGAACCCCGCTCTCCTGAGGCCCAGTCTTGTGCCTTTAACCACAAGGCCACCCTTCTCTGATAGGCCTAGGCATAAGAGCAATATGAAGTGAGTTGGGCTTCTGGGTGTAATTACTCCAAAAGTTCTTGATCACTGCATGTTGGACATGAGATGAAGCAATTATCCAGTTCCTTTTGGAATAATAATGTCTGTGCTGTCTATGCACATTATCTCTGTCTCATGCTGTGACCTGGCAAGGCTTCATTCTGACACAGTGAGTCCCTCTTGATTGATAATGTAAGCTTGTTTAATCTTCACTTTGTTAGGAAGACGCTCTCTGGTGTTTATAGCCATTGTTAAGTACATGTCCTGATAAGATTCTGTGCTGCCATTTTTTATGCTTGCAGGTTTTGATTTGTGTCCTGAAATCTCTTGTGCCAGGACCCCAGTTGCAATCATTGGAGAGAACAAACAAAACATACACACCCCATACCTCCCACTGATTGTAATGCCATCTACTTGACAAAAGGGAAAAATTACTTGTTTTTCCAGGTAGGATTTGTAATTTTCCCATTATTGGTAGAAAACACTTCTCATTTCTCTGACTGCTACAAAAATATTACATCCTTCACGTAAGAACATAAGAACGACCATTCTGAGCCAGACCAATGGTCCATCTAGCCCAGTATCCTGTCTTCCGACAGTGGCTGGTGCCAGATGCTTCACAGGAACAAACAGAACAGGGCAATTTATCGAGTGATCCATCCCATCATCCAGTCCTAGCATCTGGTGACTTCCAAAGTAATTGGCAGGAACAGAGTTGCAAAACGCCTCTAAGAAAACATATAACCCCACAAGTTCCCCAGACTAAATTTAATAACAACTCCACTTCTTAGGCTTGTTATCACTCTGTTACTACAGGTGGCATAGTTAACCCTTAAATACTAAGGGCTCCATCCTGCAATCAGCACTATGTGAGTGGACTTCTGCCTTGGCGTGTTGCCCCAGTGGCACAAGTGGGTCTTCTCATGGGTGCAGGGGCACACCCACACAGAGCTCATTGCAGGAATGGGGCCTCACAGTTAAACTGTGGTCTCCCCAAGTAAATGTGCTGCACTGGGGGCAGGAACCCCATCCCCTGCAGAGTGCTGGCCAGCAGTGATCACAGTGCTCCAGGCTCTTGAGGGTGCTTTAGGCATTGAGTGAGAGCCCACACATGGTCCCTGTCTTCCGTACACCCCACGCCAGCACACAGGACCACCATTGCAGAGAAACACCAGGTGAGCGCTGGCTTCAGTTTTGCAACAGATGTCGTGTTTGCTACAGCTAAGTGCCCTTCTCCCAGCAATCCTAGGCAATTAGGCCTACCCCTTTGCTACATAGGCAGAGAGTGTCTCCTCTCCATCTCAGCCTCATAGAGCCATTGTAGAACTCTGAAGAAATGGTCTAAATGGTTTAATTTATGCAGAATTTACAAACCTTCTCTTAAACATATTTACACTGCATTTTATTTTTACCCTGGTAAGAGGATCTTATTAATCTACTATTTTATTTTATTTTACAGCCTCTGTACTATGATTTAGGAGAGTTATAATTGCTCCAAGCAATTGTATAAATATTAAATAATCCAAGCTTTAATAACATGTATGGCATAGTAGTAATAAAGGATTGGTCATAGATATTTTATTTTTTTCGAAGAAAAGAGGAAAACTGCCCTTTTTAGACTTGGAAAGTTGGGCACCTAAGTAAATGGCAGGGGTGAAAGTGGGCCGGTACAGGCCGGTATGGAATGCCGGTAAGAAGCTGGTATCAGCCCGTACGCAGCCGACATTAAAGTGCTACTGTGGCAAAGGGCTGCTGATTTGGGTGGGGGCAAAAGGGGAAGCTGCCCCGGGGGCCGGCGATTTAAAAGGGCCCAGGGCACCCAGCCGCTGCAACTGCAGCAGAAGCTGGAGTCCCAGGACCTTTTAAATCACTGCTGGAGCCACAGCCAGCGCGGGCCAGGCAGCGTGGATGGGCTGGCTGGGGGAGGCTGAACCCTCCAGCCCCGCCACTTATGCCTGAGACCCTGCCCCTTCTGCCCAAGGCCCCGCCCCTTCCGGGGGCCCGGAGCCAGCCCCAGTACCGGTAAGAATTTAATATTACTTTCACCTCTGGTAAATGGCCTGGTTTTCAGGGAGCATGAGCACTTACAACTCACATTGAAGTTAATACTATTGGGATTGCCCCTGGGGGTGTTAAACTTAAATTTTAAAGATCTCGTTTAAAAACATATTTGATTAATAATAGCTAATGGACAGTCCATACAGTGCACATCCATTTCTATGGTGGCTGAAGGTTAGTTCTCGTGCTTTCACTTGGACAGCGTATGGGCCACCAAATATGTTATGCTTCTCCATAGTGTTCTGTCCTGAGCCAAGTCTTGCTCATTATAGGGTAGGATACCTGTGAGAGAGGTGTCTGTTGACGCCTTCCAGCCATCATGTTATAGGTCTTCTGAAGGATCTTTTCCACTCTGCTTTCATTGGGGCAAAGTCAGGAATGATTCTTGCAGGAGTTGGTAGGCATTTGGAATAGATGATCATACTACCTTAGTGATTGAATGCACTGATATTTCTCAATTCAATGAATATGCAAAAATCTCCCTTAGCGGTACTCTGAGTGACAGTTTTAAAGGATAAGTGTATTGGGGTTCTCCTGAGACCTCTCCCATTCGTTTCCCCAAAAGCTCAGTTCAACTCCAGTCTTGCTACTCAGTTTCCTTTATTTGGAATACAGCAAAGCTACACTGAGTTGATTCGACTCAAGCGTAAGGTGTGGGCATAGTATGTACCACACTATAACACTTGCATTCTTAACCATACATTGCATCATATGCTTCATGATTGGCTTGGTTACTTTTCAGGAACCAATTCCTGTACAGCATGCTCTGTCCACATGCTATTCATGTAGAACCTGGTCTTTACATTCCAGGTTTATCTTGTCCATTGCCCGTAGCATCAGAGTGTTAATGCTTCTCACAGCTAGCACCAGCATCCTGACGCCAGCATATACTGCTTGTTAAGCCCCTGTTTACAACTTAACCTTCCAAGTCATGCCCACTAAGAAATGATGTCAAGCTAGGTCTACATTGCCATTCCTTTTATGTTCTTATTTTTGATATTAGTGTTCATTTCATTTGTATCCTATTCCAAACTTTGTACTCTTTCTCAAGTTTACCAACTAGTAACACATACCTAAGACAACAGTAGTGGTAATCAGTTGAACCACCATTAATATTAGGCTCAAAGTGCGAACCATAAGGTCCAAGCTCACCTCCTCTGGTAGAATCCATCAGGATATAATCCCACATAAAAGCATCCTTCAGTAATTTTAACTTTGCTTTGAGTTTAATTACACTATAAAAACGGCTACAACACATAAAAATCGTTCCATTTATCACTATAGGAAATTTAGATGTGATACAGAACATAGGCCAATTAAAAAAACATTCCTTGAGTCCATACCTGAAGTGGTCATCTTCATCCACCACACCAGCATAGACAGTTTTTACTTCACCAGTGTCCCAGTGCTTCATTTGTACTGTGCAGTTTGGAGTCTATTCTCCCAGAGTGAACCCACATGCCAGCAACTCTGTCTGTAAGACATTACACATGTGCAGGCGAAAATATTGGTACAGTTTTGGGGCTTTCCATACCTTGCATTGTCTTGCAACAATATTTGAGGCAGGGGAAAAACTTCTTCCACAGCAGATGAGTTGTAGTGCTTTTTACATTGAACTTCATGATATTGGACCCTTGTTAATATTCTTATTCTGTACCAATTGGTATTACCTCCCTTGTACAACAATTTTTAACTTTACTGTGGTGATAAAACAGGACAGCCTTGTTTGTTCTATGTAAGTTAAGGCCTCTTTTACTTTATATAGCATATATTTCCCATATACTGCATGTGTCATTCTTTTTGCCTTTTACCTTTCATGATAGCAAGTTAACTTTGTCTTGTATGTTAAAAAAACATTTACAGCAGTATGCTGTCTTCAGACGTGTGTGTGTATATCCAGTTGGACTTGCTGGGTATTGCATTCACGATGGATCTGATGTGAAAATGGGTCCTTTACTGTTTGTATAGTCAATGAATGTAGAACTCAAGAAACAAAGAAAAGCTTTGTGACTGTCTTTCTGTAATGTCATGCATCTTTGAATAATCCATAATAAACTAAATAACTTCAACAGATTTTCCTCAATTTTGTTTTATAATTCCCATTGCATTTCGGTCACGAGATAGTTTCTACAGTTAGGATGTGATCCAAAATTCAACCAAGTCAGTGGAAGGATTCCCATTGACTTCAGTAAGCTTTGGATTCCTAGGGGTCTTATGTGTGCACATTTTGGGTGACTGAGGTAATTTGGCCTTTCGCTTTGTGCTTCACATACACTTAAGAATGCAGTAAATCTGACAGAACTAAATGCACTTTTTGGAGTAGCTTATTGCTTAAACTAAGTGGGTAAAGTCATCCATTTTATGAGGAATGAAAACTACAGTGTGAATGATAGTTTCATTGAATCCCAAACATCTAAGAAACCAGGCTATTCTGCTGAATAATAGATTGGAAAAAATGTATTTCATAATTAATCTAGTTGTTCTTATAAAAGAAAATCTAACAAGAGTAAGTAAATTGCAGCTATCTCTGGAGTAAATTGTAAGTTATCAAAATGATGATTATACATCTTAAAATATTTGATCTATATGTGCATTTGGTGTTTCTCAATTTAAAATAAATGAGAATTAGAATGTTTATAGCCTTATCCTTTCTCCACTGCATAATCCTATTGATGCTTTCGGCTTCACCACAAATAAAGTGATTATGGTATGTCTCCCAAATGTGGCTCCTAAAATTTTTAAAATAATGGGTGAAACCTGAAAATGTCATGGCACATCCAGCTTTATTTTTAAGCATTAAAGTAACCACCTGGCAATAATCTAATGTTTAAGATACAATTGAGACATTTGGAAAAGAAGCCTGCACATCAATAAAACAATCCAGAATTAAGTCTCTAATCTGAGTTTGAGGACTCATAGATATTAAGGTCAGAAGGGACCATTATGATTATCTAGTCTGACCTCCTGCACAATGCTCATAACACATCTTCCATTTGGTGAAGATGGCAATCAAGAGTTATACTTCAGAGTGGGACTTCATATCACAATGACAATTTAGTGATCTTTTTTACAGTTAAAGGGGATTTGTAACCTTCCTGATTATCCCAGGAGGAAGTATAATAAACTGAGATTATATTTGCCTAATAAGTACTACCACATTTATACAGGCTTCTCTTTTGACTTCCTCACTTTCTAAAATCAACACTGCCTCACACATGCAATCTAAATCTTATAACAATAACTGTCAGGGATTGGTTGTTTCCAAAACTTAGTCTAAATAATGAATACATTCAATAGGAAGATGTCATTAACCTAGCATTTGCTGTTAGATGATTGAAAAGATCATTGAACCTCTCAAATTTAAGATTAATACAGGTTAAAATATTGGATTGTTATGATTGGTCAGTGCTGGGTGTTGGGGGGAGAGCTAATGTTGAACACAAGTTGTGGTATTGTTTGTATAGTCAGCATTTGTAGAGGCAAGTTATTGATATAGTAACTAAAGCATCAGGGTTTCTTGTGCTCTTTTCTTCAAAAGGTATTTTATTATATGATTTCTGAGAAATATAAATATTTCAAAGACTAGAAAGAAGAAGGTTTGGTTTTGCCATGTTATGTGCTACTCATAAGCTGCTTTGAATAAGGCGAAAAACAACTTTTCACATTTGGGTGTTTCTTTTGTTTTTTTTAAATGCCCTCGGTCCCCTTCCAACTGCAAGCCCAAATCTGTGAATCCTGCCTTAATTCACTCTGCATTTATAGGGATGTGTGAATGTCATCTATAGAATATACTACATGAGCTACTATATATATTGCATCCTTAATGCTGCCACACTGGGTTATTATATTTATTTATTATTAATTGTTTGCATTATTATAGTGCCTAGGAGCCCTAGCTATGGATCAGGACCCCAGCACGTTAGGTACTGTATAAACACATCTCCATATTGCTAAAATAGTTTGATATTCATAGCTGATCATTAACGTTTAGGCTAGCATTTTGTGGCAGCAAGGTCACATGATGTAGCCTAAACAGAAAATCTTTTACTTTTTTTCCTATGTATTCATTTGCCTTCTGGTAAGCAGGCCACAGTCAGGAATCACAAGCTTATTGTGCCAGGTGCCATACACACATATAAAGAAAAAATGGTTCCCTTCCCAAAAAGCATGCAGTCTTAAGCCCAGATTCTGCAAACACTTATGCACATGCTTGACTTTCATCACATGAATAGTCCCATTGACTTCAAGTTAAGCATATGCATAAGTGTCTGCAGTTTCAGGCTTATGTACTGCCACCTCTTAGGCTTATCAATAAAAATTCAAATGATAAATTAATAAGTAGAAATTAGAGTGAACATAGAAGCAATATGATTATTTGTAAATGCTCCCAGGTGTTGTGGAAAGTGTACTTAACAATGTTTTGATCAAGAGCAAAATTTCAAAGTGAATGTGAATAGCAAGTTATAACAATTGAGGGCAATTCTCATATTTATCCGAGGTAGCTAGAGCAACTACTGTGTGGCCTCTGTTATTGGCTGAGAAAGTCTTATAACGCTTTCAGCTAAATAAGAGAAATCTCGGCAATGAGTAACTACTGATGTCGTGCATTTGTGGCAAAACTGCATTATGAAAGGTATAATGAAAGCTTTATAAACTGGAGCTTTTACATTATGGTGAAAGTTATTGCTCCTTCTGTTGAAAATCACCACCAGTGAGAAATTCTATGGCTTTGGGAAACTCATTTTCCATCAAGACCATAACAGGGTAGATAGATACATTCATACATTCACAAAGAACTAGATAGATACATTCATGGAGGATAGGTCCATCAATGGCTATTAGGCAGAATGGGCAGGAATGGTGTCCCTAGCCTCTCTTTGCGAGAAGCTGGGAATAAGTGACAGGGGATGGATCACTTGGTGGTTACCTGTTCTGTTAATTCCCTCTGGGACACCTGGCACTGGTCACTGTCAGAAGACAGGATACTGGGCTAGATGGACCTTTGGTCTGACCCAGTAGGGCCGTTCTTACGGCCATAATCTTCTGGCCTTAAAAATCTATGAATCTACAAAAGCAATAATATGTGTCTATTCCCCACATCGCCTTGTTGTCTCACTTCTTGCTTTTCTGCTTCTGAAGAGCGGAACTGTACAAATGTAATAATTTGTATTTCAATAATGCCAGGATTTCACCAGGAATGTTTTATTTCATATTCATGAAAACAAATCTTGTCTTTGGAATAGACCAGATTGTACAAAATGGCAGACACTTTCAAAACATTTCACATGGATAATTTTTAGACTGCCCTAAAACGTCTAAATTTTTCTCTCCCTTTTCAGATTACGTAAACTGTAATCTGTGCAATACTCTAGTATAATCTGAATATTTTTTCAGAAACAAAATATAAACATCTACAGCAAAGTGAACCTAATAGACTTTGGATTATGTTCTGTCTCCCTCTCAGTTATGGTTGGGAAGGAGTGCTTTTATTTTAGTAGGAAAATAAATAATTACTGATTCATTTGTCCCTCCTTCCTGCGAATACAGAGGGCTCTGGTACATTCGGTTTAAGGAGGACATTGTAGCGGGAAACTTTGGCGAACATATTGGCAGCACATCAGTGCTAATAAATTTGGGCCATGGCTCCTTTAAAATAAAATTTCTGTGGTGGAGTATAGATTGCAGAGGCACTTATCCCAATATGCTTACAGAGAGGTAATTCAATGAGTCCCCCATCAACATTTTTAAGAGTTCCATAGTTAACTGCCCACCCTGTGGAACAGTATGGTTGTGACAGAGGACACAATTCACTATTGTCCTACAACTTGTATAGTCATTTGCATCAGCACAAAGTGGGTGCAAAATCCTCTCAGATCAGAATGGTAGCATTTGATACCCACTTTTCACTGGTAAAAATGACTACCCAGCATGCAGGTTGACAGTGAATTGAGTCCCGAAGGGGGTACATCATATGGGTTAGGAGCACCTTTTCCTTGGATACCAATCAAATGTATGAGGCTCTAACTCACTGGAAGCTGACAGAATCTTTTGAACATCTTTAGCAACTTATTTTGCCTCTTGCCTTTTGATTTTTTGGGTACGTCACTTTCGTAGCTTGAGATGACTGAAAATTGATTAAGAAGAAAATGCAAATTTAGGTCCCTCATTATGGTTGACTCTTTGATTTATTTCCTAAGATCTTCATCAAATAGTTCCTTCAGTGGGTCAGCACCTGTTTCAGTCCCTTCAGCATGTCCCTTGAGTCATGTTTGCTTGTGCAACAAAGCAGCAAAGAGCTTTGGGAAATCTACCCAACATGCTATACAGCCATGTGATATGGAGTGTGTTGAAAAGTGCGTTACAGTAATACCTTTAGATAAAAGCCAGAGGAAAGAGGTAAGGCACATAAAGAACAAGAAAGAAAAAGCAGCGTTGGAAAGACAAATGGTGTCTGATTACAACTTCAGATGAATATTGCAGGCTAATGTGAACAATCAGCAAGTTTGTGAAGAATATGCTGATGTCTGCAGAGAAAATGCAGGGACAGAAGGATAGATTGGGAGTTTACAGATAAACACATGAGCCTGAAGAATTATTATCATTATTATTAGAAAATCCTTGGCATTCTAACTATATTTTGTTAACCAATGTAAGAAAAATTTAGGATTATGTTGTCACAGCCAATTACCCTTTCTGTAATAAATACATTCAGCGTTAGTTATGGGTTTTTTCTTCATGTACTATATGTCACATTAGTTCACATCAATGTGACAGTCCTAAAGCAATATGAATACTTAACAGTCTGACATAAAATATAATAAAAAAAATCAACATAACTTCAGTAATTAGTCTTTTTCATTTTCATCAGTATTTAAGGGGCTAATGGCAATTTTATTTAAAATCAAATTCTTTTTTATAAGCTTTTAAAATTCTCTCTATATATTCAAGCCTTGAACTGACTATTATTCATCTTCTTGCATCAGGCTAGGAACCTACCTTGGGCACTAATGCATGGAATTATGCTTTTATATTAAATACAACCTACTCTGTAGGCTTCCTGATGTGTCCTTGGAAGGAGACATCTTTTGTATGTCTCCCCCCTCCCTCTTCCCACAGATACCTCATTTAATTAAAAATGTTTTTCTTTGAAATCAATGGGGTTAGGTGTCTTACCTGCTAAGATACTTTGGTAAATCCCAGTAGTATCTTTATTTGAAGGTGTATCTGCATCTTTAGGTGCCTAATTACTTTTGAAAATTTTTGTCCCGGAGCGATTGTGTCTTGCCCAAAGTCACATAGGAAGTCTGTGGCAGAACTGGGAACTAAACCTAGATCTCGAATCCCAGTCCAGCAACTTAACGTTAAGTCCAGCCTTCCTCTCTCTCGTCCAGGATTTTAAAAAGATTTATAAATTTAAAGATGAACTAAAATGCTTCTTACAGGCCAAGGCCTGCTTTCAGAGCTCTGTGGTTTCCTGCCACAATTACTGATGACACTATCCTAACCCCTAGAATGGAGCGGCCACTGCAGCTGCTTTAGCTGATTCAAGAAAAACACAGGTTCTTGAGCTCAAGTCTTATCAAGTAAAGCAGGAAGTGGTTGTTTACCGTGATGTTATGTTTTAAACTCTGTCATTTTAAAGTTTAAACATGTAACTGGACAGAGCCCATTTCTGCCACTCTTTTTCATGTTGAGCCATACTTAGTCATGTGAGCAGACCCATTGAAGTCTAGGGGACAATTGGCATGCATTATTGCCTTGTGTATAATGGTAGAGAATCCCAGGAGAAACTCAACAGAGATCCCTAGCAATCTCACTACAAGAATAAAAGAGACTTTAAACAGTCTGTGTCAGACTGCTTAATTTCCAGGGTATAGTGCAAGTCCTAAACCCAAAAAGTGGGTATCAGGAATCAAAAGGTCTGATCCTATGAGGTGCTGAGCACACTCAGCTTTCCTTGAATTCAGTTGATTGAATTTGATGATGAATTGATGGCAACTCAGCACCCTACAAGATTGGGCCTAATTTTCTTTTTTAACACTTCATTTGCAGATGAATAGAGATTTTCGTCAGCCTATGGTCAGCTAGAAAGAAATGAATAGCTCAGATGAAGGTCATTATTAAGTACTTTGATCCTTTAACTTCAGCTGGAGAGACCACTGAAAAAGATGAAGTCCTAATTAAGAACTTTCTGACAGTTTTGGTGGTGGGAGACCTTTCAGAGATTATGGGTTACATTAAATTCTACATAGAGGGTCAGTTCCAGACCTACCCACCACTTTGTAAGTTCCACTGAAGACCTTAAAATAGGGATGAATTTCACTCTGAGTCCTTCAGAGGCTTTTCAGAATTTATTGCGAGAATGTATAGGAACACAGGTAATAATTTAGGCCCCTCCTGCACCCATGGGGAGTTCTATAAATTGAGGAAGAGAATATGCTGAGATGAGGCATATGTGTCTGGTGTTAATGGAGAATGGGTATTTGACAGCTGGTACTGTATGTATTTTTTCATTACATACTGTACAAGAAAAGAAATGTTTAAATGTAAGAATCTTTTGTAGGATCTTTTTTCAGATAGCTATGGAATATTTCATTTAAGTAGGAACTTTTCTAGAGATTTGAAATAACCTTTTGCCTAGATCTGAAAGAGATTTTTCCCCCCTAACCACGTGGTAAAATAAATTGCATTTGATGATCATTGATAAACACATTAACCTGCATCCTTTAAGGCCCCAGTCTTCTAGTGGGATTGGTTCAAAATCTCATCGAAGTCTCAATTACTGTACATGTTTTTTTCTTGCGTTTAACAAAAAAATTACATAACTATTGTTGGCAACTCACCTTCCTGAACACGTGTTTCAACATCTCCACCCTCTGTGAATTCATATCAACAGCTGCCACTTCTAAAGCAAACATAAATATATAAATAATTAGAATGTAGCATTGACAGATACAGAAAATCTTATCCTAGTCCACAGTATACATTTATTGATAAGTCTTTTTAAGTTGTCTAGGCTCACTTTTGTTGAGTTGGAAGGAAAAGATCTTCTTTCTCTTTAAATCATAAACCTGTTGTCTATAATCATTCCAGACAGCAGTGTGGTTCTGTCCATAAGAAGGAACATGAACAGACTATTTTAAACTGTGCACTTTATTTTTGATTTGTTTATCCTCCTTCCAGTTCCCTTTTATGGACACACCCTATGCTTTCCACATTAGCTAAGACTTCGGCATTTGCCAGGGCTACAGATAATCTACAGTCCTATACTGGAAAGATGAATTCAATTGAACAACAGGAGTCTTTGTCTGTGTGTTTGTTTTAAAAAATACACACTTTTTAAAAAAAACAAGCTATATGCAGGACAGGAAGCATTTTAAATGGGGTATAAAGCGTTGATGTTTGCTCTAGAAATAAGGTGGAAAGCAAAGCTACACAAGTATGTGAATCCCCCTAAACTAAGACAGCGGGTTTGAGTCCTATGTCAGTTTAGTGATACCTCAGTATAACTGCATTGACTCAGTGGAGTTGATCCTGATTTAAATCAATAAAAGTGAGATCAGAATTTAAAAGCAAAATAAGAATATTGTGCCTACAAATTAAACATATGCAAAACATGCTTTAAAACATTTAAAATATGCAACAAGCATAAAAACACATACCCCTAATTAGAACATTGATTAAATTCACAAAATACATAAGCTATCCTTTCCACATGGTTTCACCACTCAGTTTGCTTAGATTTATTTTCTAAATTGCATTACCCAATGGCACCACTAAGTCTATTAGCATTAAAATGTGATTTTAGAAATCCAGTAAAAAACTTTTAGCCAACTTAAAAAAATACAGTACTAATATAATAGTCCTCTAGTTTTGCATACTCTGATGGGAGATAATAGACCTTGATGCTGTTATGAATCGTTGTTTTCAGCTAAAGATGCATAACTCATATTGGATTTTCACTGTTATTTCCCATTAGAGCCTGCAATGGTAGGGACAGTTTCTTGAGTAAGACACTTACCTAGAAATATCTTTTTCTACGAAGCACATTTAGTAATCACATTTTTGTTTTGTGTATCATACATGTCTGCAAACATCCAGCAAAATAAATGAGATTGTCCACTTCTGGACTCCTCAGTACAAATGAAATACGAGTCACATACATCTGTCTACTCATTAAGGACCATGCAATGATCTGTATGGTACTGCTAATAACTCAAGTAATAATTACCAGCAGTGGCTATTCAGCTGCATTGCTATAGGCATTCTGAGATTAAATGTGCCTTTAGCCTGGAACGTGAGTGTGAAAATCATAGTTAATTTTTTGCCCTATTTGCCATAGGCAATATGCCACTAACCTGTGAATGGATGGACTGAGAGAGTCAATTACATTTCCTTACTTCTCTCTAATGAAGACAGACAGGCTGAACATGAGGGGATTTATCTGTCTTATTTTCTAACTAGGAGCCACTGCTACAGTTTGTTTTATTCGACAAACAATATTAAATCCGTATTCTGGGGTTGAGCAAATTCTTACGTTGTTTCAGCAGGGAAAAGGGAGAATTATGTAATCGTAGCTATAGAAAGACATAACATTAAAATACATTGTTAAAAGAAGTGACTTCCAGTAGTTCTGCTATGTTGAGAGGGGATGTGATCTGGTGTGCCTGGGGCAGCCCTCACTGAAAATGCTGTAAAAAAGGAGAGCAGATTCTCCCAAAGATTGGTGGTTAACACTGAAGTTAGACTCCTCAGCAAGTCACAAACTGTGCTCCTGGTCCCCTACACTGGTAATCAAGAAGCTGTGGGGGGGGGGGAGAAGAGATCACACAGCCCCCTCTATTGCATTCGAGTTCTCTGGTTCCTAATCAGCACATCAGTCCAGTACAGTGAGAAGTTATTTAAAAAGCTCTGCTCACTATACAAAATGTTCTTCTGATCCCAAAGGGCCAGGCACATTACCAGGCCAATATTAGTTTGGATCTTACCCAAAATACCATGCTGCCAGTCAATCTTTTAGTGTCTAAAGCTTCAAAGTCCATATATCAGATTCTTAGCAGTATTGTTGAGTTTGCTGGCTTGAAAGTCCCTCTGGAGCACATCCACAGCTTGGATGGGTCATTCAGTCCTTTGTTCAGAGCTTTATTTGTAGAAAACAACAAGGAGTCCGATGACATCTTAAAGACTAACAGATTTATTTGGGCATAAGTTTTCGTGGGTAAAAAAAGGCACCTTAAAGACTAACAGATTTATTTGGGCATAAAACCACTTCTTTCGTGGGTAAAAAACCACTTCTTCAAGTGGCTTTTTACCCACGAAAGCTTATGCCCAAATAAATCTGTTAGTCTTTAAGGTGCCACCAGACTCCTTGTTGTTTCTGAGGATGCAGACTAAGTACCCCCTGATACTTGATAAGTTTGTAGAAAAGTTACTCTAGAGGTAAGAAGCAGGATTGAAGACAAAATGGAGATGATGTAGCTGCCTTTTATATTCCTTTTGCCATGTGGCTTGAACTACTTCTATCCCAAACACAAGCTTCACATCACGTGGCATGTTCACATGCTTGCCACATGCCTTGCTGACTCATAGGGTGTAGTCCCTGGCCTTTCAGTGGGTTCGTTGTACAGCTGATTACCCTTGATGGGCCATCAAAAAGTCTAGGCAGTTGATACCAATCTGTTTTGGGAGTGTCACCCAGAAACAAAGCACAAGTTTGGAAACACAGATATACCATACGTATCTGTAACTCACAATACAAAGATGATACAAACATATAAACATGATTATCATATTTAGTGAATTATAACTCCTCTACTGATAACTTAAATGGTATATCTGGTAAGATTCATTGCACTTTTATAATATAGGTATCAACAATATCATAAAGTGTCTCCTATATTCCATACAGCGTCACATAGGGGGTGAGCAGATTCTTATGTTCGTGAATTAAGAATTCATATTTCAGCAGGATAAGGAGAGAATTATGTAAAAAGACATAAAATTAAAACACATTGTTAAAAGAAGTAAGTTCCAGTAGCTCTGCTATCTAGAGAGTGGATTTATCAGGTGATATAACTAAAATAATAGATACTCTTTCACAGATATTTCTGCAAGGTAGGTATTCAGGATTCAATTAATTTTATCTACTTCTTCACAAATATTCATTCTTCTTTTTTTTCAAGTACCTGGTAGTTGCTATCTCCAAATTTAACTTCAACTATGCACCGTGATAGTAGAGTATTTCTTTGAGACTTCGACATGTCAAATTTATTATAATAGTTGGGAAAACTACAGATCTCACAACCTGACCCAATAATACTGAATCCTCCATAAACAGACAGCTTGGACAGGAGGTAAAACAAATCCATTTGTTGTACAGTCAGGCCCTTCCTTGGGCCTGGTCTAGGCTGAAACCTAGTTATATCAGCATAGCTATGTCAGTCAATGTGATCCTGATCCTGTGAGACTGGGGCCTCTCATTGCCACTGCCCTACACCATATGATTCACCCTATGTAGGAATTTAGAAACATTTCTGTTAGTTCCATACATGAGAGCAAAGAGAATTCTCAGTGTGCTGACATGGAGACATGTACTGCGTGGAGTCAGTGACTAATACAATTGGTATTTGTTAGAATGTTTTCTCCCTTTGCTGCTTGCCATAACCAGATGTGGGGATGTGCCTGGGGCCTGACATTTGTATGCAGTGTGCCTGATGCTTGAATATTTTTGTATTTGTTGTTTGTATCTGGGAACTACCATGACTTTACAAAGAGTATAAAATCAATGAAGATATTAAGGGAAAGTGGGGCAGTGCTAAAGCTTTCATTTATATTGGGTTATCTCTGGGTTTTTGCCTTTTCTTGGCTGTATCATGGTTTCATGGGCTGGAGCAGGGGGTTGGGGTGTGGGAGGGAGTGATGGCTCTGGCTGGGGGTGTGGGCTCTGGGGTGGGGCTGGGATGAGGGGTTTGGGGTGCAGAAGGGGATGTGGGGTGTGGGCTCTGGGAGGTAGTTTGGGTGTGGGAGGGGTCTCAGGGCTGGGGCAGGTGGCTGGGGTGTGTGCGGGGGTATGGGGCTCAGGGCTGGGGTTGGGGTGTGGGAGGCAGAGCCGGCTCTAGGTTTTTTGCCGCCCCAAGCAAAAAATTTTTGGCCGCCTCCCCTTTTTTTTTTTTGGCTTTTACATATTTTACACATTTTTACATATTTTTTTTGGCATTTTACATATTTGCACTTTGCAATGTTTGTTGTTTAAAATGTTTTAAAAAATGAAAACAGAGAATTTGTAGTTAGTGAAATAAAACAATTTCCTACTAGTGTACTCATTTAATTTTAACAAAATCACAATTACAAACAATTTGGGTTCAAGTATACACTGTAATGAAAAATGTTAGTGTCTTCCAGTGTGCCCAGTTTCTCATAAATTAAAAGAATTTACATGAACTGAATTTTTCTGGTTTTTATACTTGTGTAGTCTTTTAATAATTCAGTGAAATCTAAATTTTTTGCAATGCTACTTTCAAATGAAATTGATTCGAGTCCTGTCAAACAATTTTTAGACACGGCGGACCTCAAATAATTTTTTAGTGATTTCAGTTTTGAGAAACTGTGCTCACCAGAAGTCACTGATACTGGTAATGTTAAAAGAATGCATAATGCTATAGCTGTGTTTGGAGTGAAAAAATCATTTCTCGCTATAAATTCTAATACTTTTAGAGGAAAAGTTTTAGGACTTACTAGCTCAGATAAAGCTATTCATTCATCATACAATTCTACTCCATCAATGTCAGCAGCGTTATCAGCACTGAGCACTAAACGTAGGTTTTGGCAGTGCTTCATGAGGTCTTCTTTGGAAAACTGATTTTTAATATTTCCAATATCGTATAAAAATTCAAAAGTTTCACAAAGACCATTCAACTGATAAAATCTTTCATCAAAGGAAGTTATAGCTACATCCAAAATACAATAGAAACATTCAACTTTAAACCTTTCTTTTGGATCGAGAATAGGATCATCATGAGCCTCATAACAAAACTGTCTTGTTTTTTTTTCGAGGACAAATGAATTGTTCAGGTGAAAACATTGGTTCAAAATCAAGATCCTCTGCTATTGTTGCTTCATTGACAGTTTCTTCAAATCCTTCATCTGAACAGTATTTTTCTAAATATTCCAGCATTTTATTCAAAATCATCTTTGCCTCGGATATGTCTATGGTTATGTTCTGCATAACTTTGCTGGTCAAATTAATTTGATTTAGAATATTATGCCAAAGAACTGTGCAACATGAAAATTGAAACTGCATCATTTTCTGAGCCAATGTTTCAGCTTCATGTCGAAATGAGGGATCATATGACAAGTCCTGGCTTATTTCGAATAGTGGATCGTAAATCTCTCCTGATTAATATCGGAATGGTCTAATAGCGTCTTTCCTGCTTTCCCATCTAGTTTGACTTAGAGGTTTAAGTGTGAGTTTTTGTTCAAGATACTTCTTCAAGACTGCCCAACGGCGTGTGGAAGCACTAAAAAAAGTTGTAAATTGCTTGCACTGTGGTAAAATATGAAACGGCATCTTTAGATGATTTGGTGGCATCACTGACAACCAGATTGAGTGACTGCGCATGGCAAGGAACGAAAAAAGCTCGATTATTTAATTGCTTATTTAAATTTTAATTACTGGAAATCATCCATTTTAATTTGTTCCCCATTTTTCATTGTTTTCTTCATAGTGGATGACATAAATCGACGATTCGACTCATTGAATGGATATTCAAATGTAGGATCTAGTCTTGAAGGACCTTTTTTCACAATAATCATTAGCATTGCATCAGTAATTATTGTCGGCCATGTACTTGGATCCGATCCTATGTCAGTCTCTCCACCTTCCAATAATTGTTCTTCAGTTTTAGATAACAGTTCTTCGTTTCTGGACTCTTCAGCTGAAGAAGTAAATCTTTGGATGGATTGTGATTGTTCATCTTTATAAGTTAGCGAAGATAATCTTTGGTTCGATTGGTCTTCATCAGTTGATGAATAATCACTTTCAATGCATTTCTTAGAGCTTTCTCCGTGATTGTTGACTTTTTAAAAATACTTATTTGAAGTACGAGATAGTTTTTCTAATTCTTTTTGCCGTTTCTCTCTTTGTTGCCAGTAGGCAGCACCGGAAAGTTGTTTTTATTTTCGTCCCGGCATTTTAGCCCTATAACAACTGGCACCAATGCGACACAGAAATTGAATGCAAAGGGTGGCACAGTACACACAAGTAATTGTGATTCCTGATTTAATTAATCAATAGCCATGAACTTTTACACATTTATACACGTTCACATTATGAGTGACTGTGTCACAACATGACACGATATTTTTCATGTCACGCTCCTATTGCACTACTGGAGATTTTTTTGATCTTCATGTATCATTTTTTTTCGTACATTGGTGGATTTTTCCAAAAAAAAAAAAAAAGATGGCTGGAATGCCGCCCCTGGAATTGTGCTGCCCCAAGTACGTGCTTGCTTTGCTGGTGCCTAGAGCCGGTCCTGGTGGGAGAGGGTGCGGGGTGCAGCTCCAGGAGGGGGTTCCGACCTGGGGCAGGGGGTTGGGGAGTGGGAGGATGTTTGGGGTGCAGGCTCCAGCCGGGCAGCGCTTACCTCACATGGCTCCTGGTCCGTGGCACAGCGGGGCTAAGGCAGGCTCTCTGCCTGCCCTGGCTCTGCACGGCTCCTGGAAGCAGACGGCATTTCCGGCTCCTAGGCACATGGACAGCCAGGTGGCTCTGAGCGGTGCGTGCTGCCTGCGCTCACAGGTGCTGCCCCTGCAGCTCCCATTGGCCGTGGTTCATGTGCCTAGGGGCTGCAGGGACATGCCGGCCATTTCTGGCAGCTGCGTGGAGCCAGGGCAGGCAAGGAGCCTTCCTTAGCTCTGCTGCACTGCCGACTGGACTTTTAATGGCCCAGTCAGCGGTGCTGACCAGAGCCGCCAGGGTCCCTTTTCGACCAGGTGTTCCGGTCGAAAACCAGACACCTGGCAACCCTATATTTGTGGGGGGGGGGGGAGGCGTGGGAGAAGATTTGAGAAAGCTTTGATATCAGCAAGCACTGAATTTAGATCTATTACTTTGAATCCCTAGGACTGGAAGTGGGTATTTCTAGTTTATTAGTTTGTGCCAGGAGTCCTGAATCACAGGCTAAGAGCACATAGTCTTAATTTAGCTTAGCTCTGACTTTAATTTGACAACATTATATTTTTATAAAGAGAGATTACTTTTTTGCAGGGAATGGGCGATTCTCTTGTTTTTTAAATGTAAGACTATTCTCCTTGGGTTGCCATAATTTTTTTTTCTGTGGATTGCAGCCATCCTATTAGAAATGCATAATTGATGGAACTGTATGCTCTCAAGTAGGAAGAAGCCTCGATATTGTTCTAAATCAATGTATTCAGAGTTAACTAGGATTTCCACGTATCCATTGTTTTACAGGATTGTGACATCAGTTCTTACTTGATGTCCATTGTTTCAGACAGATGTTGATGTACAGTACAAAGGTGAATAAAATCAGTTCTCCTGAGCGCCAGGGTCAGGAGTTGTTCTGGCTCTGTTGGAATAGTGCACATTCCCTAGAGCTAGCTACAATGCTACTTGTAATACTAGCTACAGCTTTCTTTTCTCCTGCTCCCAACCTTGGAAACTGAACTAAGCAGGTCTGTTAATGCTATTACCCATACTAGTTCCCGGTGGAAGAATTGTGCATTGTGATCTCAATCACAGCCAGTGTCCGTTTTGTTTTATATTTACATACTTTTAACCCCCTCCCACTCCGTTAGAATGATACATTAATAAATATCAGATTACAATAAGCGGATTTATTTATTTGCATGTTTTGCCTCTTAAGGAAACATGGCCAAGTAATGTAGGTCCCAGAATTTGATAAACGCTGGAGTTTATAATGTTATGGGGGAGTCTATGCATCTGTATTATAAATAAGTATTCTTTTACCAATATGCTGCGGAGGTGTGTGACAGAGTGCAGGGAGTAAACTTGTGAGCCTACACTCTGATCACTCTGACACTAATTAGCTTCCCCAGAGGGGTCTGATTGCGGAATGAAATGTAATTAGCTAATGAGGATACCAGGCTGAGTGAGCCAAAGTATTAAGTAGCCCATCAGCTGAGGACTCATAAAGAGGCACAGAAAGGAAGTGCAAGAGAGAGGAGCAGGCCTAGCTGAGCCGGAAGCCAGAGAAATCTCCAGGAGGGGAGATCTCTTCTCCTCTTGGGCTCTGGGAGAAGAACTGAGAGTACAAGGAACATTGTCAATAGTATTGCCACATAAAACTGCAAAGGTGTTCGTGGCGGGAACATAAATAAAAAATCCAGTGTGGATACACAACCAGTGGAGTCTGAGCATGTTTCTGTGATACCGGAGAGCAGAGAACAAGTGCCATCCTGTAACATGGTGCATCACCTCCAGCTCTCTTTCCTTTTGTGTGAGTAGGATTTGTGTAGATACGTACAGGGCTTGTTCAGACTGATATTTTTCAAATAAAACGTCCCCCAGCCTGGCACTGACAGTATTTTTTTAAAAAAGACGAAGCAAACAGCAAGATCTTGTTCTGTCCTCCATCAGAGAGCAAGCCCCTAAAAACAAAGGAAGTGCCATGGTTCCACTGTGCTGGGGAATAGACAAGCTGAGGGACAGTGATGTGGGAATTCAGCAGTACTCCATGGCAGCTCTTTTCATGGCACAAGAGAAGATTTCTGGGGTTTGGTGTGCAGGGATAAGATGTAGGAGCGAAGAGAGCATGACGAGCGAATCCATGGTCCATGACTTAGCAGATCCATTCACTCAAACTCCCCCAAAGAGGGGGAGCGCATGGGCTGAGGCTGCTACTTTCAACTTGGAGGTTGATCTTCATCTTGGTCTCTGGGAGGATTCTGACTCCACAGAGAACTCTAATTAAAGCCCCTTTAGCAGTCTTTATACAGGAGTGAAGGATTTGACTTATAGTTGGTGCCCAATCTTGCAAGGTGTTGGGCACCTTCTGTGATGTTCTGGCCGTGCTCAATTCTTTCTTACTTTAATGGGCATTCAGAGCACTCAGCATCTTGCAGTAGGCACTCAGGCTATGAAAACAAAGGTTTATTGTGTGAATCTTCAACCAGTGATTTCAGAGGAGCTATGCCAATTTACACCAGTTGAAGACTTGGCCTGTTTTTTCAACAATGCCATCTTATGGGCCAAATGCCTCATTGATGTGAATGGTGATGTGAGTAACATATCCGAGATGTAAGTGAAAAAGTGATGTAATTTGCAGTGATTAGGCACTAGGCATTTGAAAGATAATATAAAGTAAATATAATTTACACTTATCAGTATTTATTCTGTGGGGTCCAATTCAGCTATCCTGTAGGTGGGTCTGACTCCCATTGAAGTTCCCAAGATTTGGTTCTGGAGATACATTGCAGGCATAAGCTAAAAGGGGAAGAACTGCTTTATTTTACAACCTCCTATTAATTATTTGTTTTGTTACATCTACTCTTTCTGCCCACAGGGGATATGAGTTACACCTTTTTAATGCGTCTATTGATTATTGTATCCATGCATATTACACTATTTCAATACTTTCACACATTTTTTTATCACTCAACACCCAGGGCCTGATTCTGGCCTTCCTTGCTGTGGTTTACTTCAGCATAATTTAAGAACATCACAGTAATTACTGCTGATTTAATCTAGAATCAATAAGATTGAAGTCGGATCACTGGTATGTAATATACACCTAGATCACAACTGAACTGAGGCTATATGCATCATGAGAGATGCACCTGCTTTCTCCAAGCAGTATTTGGCTGAGTTTTGCCTATTATGTTCAATTAATATTCCTTATGGGAAAATGTTCAGAGAGCTAACATTTAGAGTGAGAACAGGGTGCCCGGTGCAGCTTCAAGTTTTATAAGCCTGTCAATTTTTCCCCAAACATTTTGGATTTCACAAAATGAGTTTGTTTTTTGAAAATTCCCCCTTCCCCGCATAATTAAATCCATGTTCGCTTTCATAAGGATTCCATTAAAACATGTTTTTCTGCATAAAAGGAAGACCATACTATGAAAACAATAAAGAAAATATGAACAATATATAAGCTTTACATGCTTCTTATCCTTGTATTCTGGAACATAAGTAAAATTTGACCACTGACTATTGACCATTCAGTCTCCCTCTTAACGATGGGGAAGCTGCTATATATTGTCCTGCAAAGTAAAATACCTTTTCTAGCATTCATCATAACATGTACCAAACTAAATATTCAGGAATAATCCAACCACGATATTCAAGAGAAAAAGTCTGGCAGTAGAGGTATTGTTTATGGTTTCCAGCATAGCCTTACTAGTACATGATGTTATCTTAATTCATTTTAGTGAAAAACAACTATTTCCATGTGGTTCTACATAGAAACCTGCCCAGGTGTTTGTCAGCAAAGATCAGTATGAATTTAAGAGGTTGATTATGAAATACAGACATAGAGGAGTGAAGGCAGGATGATATAATGTATCTGTATAAGGGACTAACCAAGCTGCTATCTCCAGGTTTCATCAATTTTAGGTGAGGGAAGAGTAGATTTATAGATTCCAAGGCCAGAAAAGACTACTGTGATCCTCTAGTCTGACTGTGTAACACGGGCCATAGAACTTCTCCACAATAATTCCTAGCATATTTTTTAGAAAACATCCAATCTTAATTTAAAAATTGTAAATGATGGAGAATCCACCACAACCCTTCTTCCAGTGGTTAGTTACCCTCACTGTTAAAAATTTACACCTTATTCCCAGTCTGAATTTGTCTAGCTTTAACTTCCGGCCACTGGATCATGTTATACCTTTTTCTGCTAGATAGAAGAGCCATTATCAAATATTTGTTCTCCGTGTAGGTATGTATAGATTGTAATCAAGTCACCTCTTAACCTTCTCTTTGTTAAGCTAAATAGATTGAGCTCCTTGAATCTAGCACTATCAGGCATTAATCATTTTCTTGGCTCTTCTCTGAGCCCTCACCAATTTTTCAACATCCTTCTTGAATTATGGAACTAGACATAATATTCCAGCAGTAGTTGCACTAATGCGAAATGCAGAAGTAAAATAACCTCTCTGCTCTTACATGAATTCCCCTATTTATGCATCCCAGGATTGCATTAGCTCTTTGGTCACAGCGTCACACTGGGAGCCCAAAGTCAGTAGATTATCCACCACAACTCCCCCAATTTCTTTCAGAATCACTGCTTCCCAGGAGAGAGTCCCCCATTCTGTAAGTGTAAGATCATAGCCCTTCTGTGTATGCCTTAAGTAAGCTGCTTTC
The DNA here is from genome assembly GCF_965140295.1 of Lepidochelys olivacea. NCBI lineage: Eukaryota > Metazoa > Chordata > Testudines > Cheloniidae > Lepidochelys > Lepidochelys olivacea. Next base: position 198,505,784 of record NC_140413.1, on the reverse strand, counting down.
TTTGTTCCTAAATGTGTATATATTTACATTTAGCCGCATTAAAACACATACCCTTTGCTTGTGCTTAGCTTACCACGAGATCCATATCGTTCTGTATCAGTGACCTGTCCTCTTCATTATTTACCACAGGCCCAATTTTTGTGTTATCTGCAAACTTTATCAGTGATGATTTTGCATTTTCTTCAGGTCATTGATAAAAATGTGAAATAGCGTAGAGTAAAGAATCAATCCCTGGGGGACCCCACTCGAAACACACCGGCTCAGTGATGATTCCTCATTTACAGTTGCATTTTGAGACGTATCAGTTAGCCAGTTTTTAATCCATTTACTGTGTGCCATGTTAGTTTTATGTCATTCTAGTTTTTCAATCAAAATGTTGTGTGGTACCAAGTCTTACAGAAGTCTAAACAATCAGCCATACTACCTTTATCAACTGAACTTGTTATCTCATCAAAAATATATATCAAGTTAGTTTCATAGGATCTACTTTCCATAAACCCATAATTATATTATTTTTATTTAATTCTTTATTAATCTTTGGTAAAATCAGGCATCAAAGAGCAAAGACTATGAGAGCAAGAGCAGTTAGTCCCTGGCATCATATAATATAACTTTACAGGGCACAACCAAGATGGTGTCACAAGATGTGAGAAGTTACTTCCTGACAGACTGATGTATATTGACCTAGAGTTGTTGTGGCTAATGCAGTGGACTAGGACTTAGGAAATCTACATTCCTTTTCTGGCACCGTCACATACTTCTGTGTGACTTTAAATCAGGTAATCTCTGCTTTGGTTGTTCATCTGTAAAATGGGGAAAGCAATATGGTTTTAGACCTTTTATTTCAAAAGGTGGTCCTGCTTCAAGTGGACAATCATGTTTTACATTAGTAAGTAGATTTCAGAGTAACAGCCGCGTTAGTCTGTATTCGCAAAAAGAAAAGGAGTACTTGTGGCACCTTAGAGACTAACCAATTTATTTGAGCATAAGCTGTAGCTCACGAAAGCTTATGCTCAAATAAATTGGTTAGTCTCTAAGGTGCCACAAGTACTCCTTTTCTTTTATTAGTAAGTAGAGAGGCACTGGGACACACCTCTTGTGTCATTATAGATCCTCACAAGTGGTCCTTGGATCATGGAGGGACAGTTTGGACCATCCTCCAGTGGGACACATCTCCTCGTATATCTTTTTGCCAATCTTCTGCTTGTGGAGCTGAGAAGAGACCATGTTATCCAGACATGTCATTGCAGGAAGGCCTTGGTATATCTGTCTACCAACCCTCTGGATAGCATGAAAATGCTTCTGAAAATATAGTTATCAATTCATTAGCCACTGTGTTGTCAGCAAATTTATGGTCCTACGTATATATCAATCTTGCATGGTTTGCTGTCAGAAATGACAAATGCTCTGTATTATCTGGCAGCAATCTATATCTGTTATATCATCTCCTGCTCTGCTAACCATCCATTTACAGCATGCACTTGTTGGTGGGCAACTTAAGAATTCAAAAGCTAAACTTGCAAGTTCAGGTCAGCAAGATTGTTTAATTTTTTCCAATATGGAAACAAACAGCTTGCAATACCTTTAAATAACTCATTGAGGTAAAAGCAAAACATTGCAGGAACAGATTGCTCAGCCTGTGGCTGGATTGGTATAAGCAATCTGTGCACAATTTCTCCAGAGGTTGATGTCTGTAAAATCTCAAGTCAGAACTGCTGGTATTGGAGTTGCTGAGAAACAATGAGTATAGGGAAGAACTGGAAATTGTTGAAGAAGCACAGCTAGTACTATGCTCAAAAATTTCTCAGAAAATTCTGCTGTGACAGTTATACTTCCATCCCGTCTGCAGCCCCATGTTCCATAACTAGCCAGTTACAGTATGTGTCTTCTGCCTGGTCACCAGGAAAGAGGGAAGCTTTCACTCCAGCTTTTGTTGGTGGAGAAAGCATGTGATATTTGGAGTTGATCACCTCATTTAAGATGGTGTCACCCCACGGTAATTCAGCCAGACTTCTGCCTTTTTCATGTGTTTGTGCTTCATGTATATTTGAGTAATAACCAAGGCTGGATTTGCACCTTATGTTCCCCTAGGCACAGCATCTTCAGTCCTTCCCCCACCCCTACCCTCACTCCAGCCTACAGCTGACCTTTGTGTTTTCCACAAAAAATGAAACTTTTAAGTTTTAGGCACCCCTAGAACACCAGCGCCCCTAGGCATGCACCTACTGTGCCTAATTGGAAATCCGGCCCTGGTAATAACATGTTATTTGGGAAGAACTTTTGGGAAGCTGACTCAGAAGACATATTTCATAAGGTTCCAGTGGGCAAAGGAGGATGCATAACTGCTTTATCAACAGACTGGGAGTGGATGGGTCACTACAAAAACTAATTTCCCTCTGCTGATACTCACACCTTCTTGTCAACTGTTTGAAATGGGCCACCTTGATTGCATTGGCCTCATTAGCACTACAAAAGTGATTTTTTTCCCCGTTCCCTTGGTATTCATCCCTTCTTGCCAACTGTTGAGAATAGGCCACTTCCACCTTAATTAAATTGGCTCATTAGCACTGACCCCTCACTTGGGAAAGCAACTCCCATCTTTTCATGTGCTGTGTATTTATATCTGCCTACTGTATTTTCCATGCCATGCGTCTGATGAAGTGGGTTTTAGCCCACCAAAGCTTACGCCCAAATAAATTTTTTAGACTCTAAGGTGCCACAAGGACTCCTCGTTATTTTTGTTTTATCAAATTCTATCAATGTACGATGATTGCTGCTTGTTCCTTCCCATCTTCTCCCATTATGCAGAAGATTCCAGATAGTCAGCATTATGACACCGTGTATCAGGAAACAAGAAGGAAAAGAATAGTGAAAGGCTGAGGATAAACACAAACACACACCTGCTTCCACTGTTCATTGTTTCTTCTTTTGTCTCCTTCGCAGTGAGAAATGAAAGCAACTGCCCCACCTGGGGTCCTTTCATCTTCCCCATACTCCCATCCCTTCCCTGGTAGCTGGGTCTCCTCTCTGTCACTCCAACAGTTCTCCAGCTGGTGTACTTTTCAGCATCACAGTGGCTTCCGTTGCTATTCAGCAAGAGATACTGTGCTGTCAGTTGTCTCCCACAGCTGCAACATAGTCAGTGTACCAGCTTGACTCCTTCCTAGAGCTGAGGTATTTCCACCTCCTAGTGGATGTAAACAGCAGCAGCAAATTTAGGGCTTGTCTGCACAGTGCTTTAATTCGCACCCAAGAGGTGTACATTTTAATCTGCACTTGAGTGTCATGCGCTAACTGGCCTATGTGGACCCTGCTGGCGCGCACTAAAAGGTCCTAGTGCATATTAACATGGTATTGTTTGAAACAGGACTACATTAATGCACACTGGGGAGCTTTTAATGTCCACCAGTAGGGTCTACATGGGCTAATTAGCGTACGACACACTAGTGTGGACTAAAATTTACATGTCTCTGAGGCACCTTGTAGACAAACCTTTAGCTTGTAAAGTTTTCCAAGCTGCCTTTTAGATAAACCCACTTTCTCCTTTGGGACTGCTTGACACATTTGCTAATTGCTTGGAATATTCTGCAAGATGGGACAGGAGTGAAAGACAAAAGAAAAAGGAAAATTATTCACTTATAATTCAGTTTCTCAGAGTTGCTCCTCTTCTTCTACCTTCAGTCCCTTCCTCCTTCCCTTGTGCTATAGGGGACCCTCTCTGGTATAGGAGTTGCCAACCACTGTCTATTATTAGGCAGGGGAGTTTCCTCTCATATATCCTTCCACTGTCCTTTCCCTCCTTGCTTCCTGGGAGATGACAGCATAAAGTTGATTTTCTAGAATCTTCTGCAGGATGGGAGAAAAATCAGGACCCTGACAAAATAAATTATCTGCAGGTGGTAATCTCTTTGTAAGCAGCTTGTGTGCACAGCTTGTTTTTATTCAGTAAAATGCTGTAACATATGCAGAGTAGAATTGTATGTTCTAGACACAGCCTGGTGGTGTGGTTTTGGTTTTGGTTTTTTTTATAGCTTATTTTTATTTGTGAACTCAACAGGATATTCAAAGCTTTTGGGAATGACTCAAAGGGCACACAGGTTTTTCGCTTTTGAAACCATAGTCTGAACCTGCTATTCCATCTCATAAAGCCCCAAACCCATAAGATTTAATGAGTTATTAAAACATGCCACATACTGAAAGCCACTGTCCTCAAGTACTTTAACAATGTCTGGATTGTTGTCATGCACCCCGTTCTCAGCCCTTCTGAAGAAAGCATTGAATTTATTTCTCACAGAAATCCTTGCAGATTAAATAAACTGTGTGAGCTTTTCCAAAGGCTTTAATAGACAGCCAGGCCATTTTCAGAGGGACTTTACAAGTGATTACAGTGGATATGATGTACAAAAACCAATGAGCAATGACACCTATGTTGTCTAGTGTCTGACTGCTTGAAACACACAACTCTCCCCTCGGCTTGGCGTTTCAAAAGAAGAGAAATGATGTCTCATAGGAATTCTGTACTGGTGCCCTGCATGCTTAAGGCATTATCCTCCACTGGAATTACATTAAGATTTGTCACTTGAGCTGTTTTTCGAGTGAGAGCCATTGCTCTTTTAAGTGCAAAGGAAGACTTTTATATTTTTGTCTGATTTTTTTTTAATTGTTCAGTGCATGTGTTTAGGCAATTATAGCTTCCTCGGTGAAAGCTGAACTCTCCCTTACTGAAGGATTGGTCTTGTTGGTGGCAGACCAAGGTATGGTGTTGGCAATGAAGGGATTAATGACAGCCATGCTGCTGGTTTCAGACATGTCACCATTACTGTTTGTGATGTTACTAGTACTTTCTTCACCCTCAGAAGTACTTGTTGTGTGACATTTGAGGAACATTCCTGCATGGTGAAAGACTCTTCCTCTGCTTGCACTTTGGGGAGACACACTTAGCACCCTTACTGATTCAGAAAATTCACCATACAGACAAGACTCATCTGCCTACTGAGAATATCACACGCAGATTGGTCACTACGAGCATGGGCCTCATCATTAGCAGCTACTGTGATTAGATATAGGCGAGGCACCACTTACTCCACTTTCTGTACTTTGATGTAAATCTTATATAACAAACATAATGGAGGAGGGTGTTCTTGACAGACGCTCATCTTGAAGTGAGAAAGGTATAAAACTATTAACATACAGATTGTGCCGTATCTTGTAATGAGCAAGAACTACAGCTGTAGTAATACGGCACCAAGGTATTATTTCTCCTGTTTGCTTTTTACAGGGTGTATTGATTTTTCAGATTCAGCAGCAGAAACATGGTGGGATACTAGACTGTTCCCACTGTTCTCTCTCTCCTTATTACATCTTTATACACAAGTTCTATGTTTTATTCATTCAAATCTTAGTTGTTACCCCTTTTCCCCTGTACTTATGTTTCCTCCTCCCTTCTGACCCTTTCTTCACAATGCAGCAGCCAGCAAATATGGGCTGGAAGTTTCTTGAGAAAGCTATTCTGAAATACTTTCCAACACATAAAGTGTTGACCCCATGAGCTAATTAATACTCCAGGTCAGTAAGTAAGTAACTTGTGCTTACAAGCCAGAAAGTCTTGTGTTTTGTTGGGATAAATGTGGGAACTCTTATTTCCCTAGCCAAAAGTAGACCTTCAAAAGCTAGAGCAAGTTTTAAAAATTGGCAAATTGCATATGGCCCATCTACAGTTCAGTGTGATTCACTGTAAAAACAAAACACCTTTTTCCAGGACAAGACTTCAACTGATTTTTAGCAGCATTCTCCAACATGTGTGGATTCTTTCAGTTATATTTACCATTCTGCTGTCAAAATCCGGTTGTTATTAGATTGCTATTGGGGCTATAAGAATGAACAGATTAATATCATCAGCCTGTAATTCTGTGGGTTTCTCCTGAAGCCATTACCATCATTAAGATAATGATATTTAAAGTGGATATTTATTTTTACTACTTTGTATAGCAAAATATAATTAAATGTTTGGCTACAGACATATGGTTGCAAAATGTTCAATTTTTTTAAAATGGCTCTATGTCTGAGCAAAAAATAGTTTAAGTTTTAGAGTATATTCTCTTAGGCATCTAATTCTCATGAGCGCTTAATGGAAACTCCTTACACACAATTAAGGAAGAGAACCTCTTAGTCTGATTCCATTTGGGAGATTGGCTCCCCAAAGTGACAATTTTAAAAACATACAAAATTCCAAGAAGTATTTTGTTAGGAGTGTTGACTTAAGCTTTTAACCTAACTAGATGTAGATCTTGTTACATTACAACTAAATAAACTAGGAATTTTTCCTTGTCACACTTGGCAGTCTAACATGGGCTTTTTCCATTTAAGAGCTAGCTATCTCACTCAACATAATGGTGATTAACTTGTGACACAGACCGCTAATGTCTGAGACCCTGAGCGTGGAACCAGGTCATAAGTGAATGAGTTCAGTTGGGTATCTTGTGGCTGCAATCCATTCTTTACTATTTGAGGTGACAGCTTTGGAAATTTTGAAATGTTATGGTCACAGTTGCATGGAAGAGAAGTTGCCTTAATGTTTCATGTTGACATTTTAGGTCTCACTGATGTCATTTGTTTTGTATTTTTGGCAGGACTTTTATAGTTTGGAATCTTAGCAAGTGTGAGGCAGACTCTGACAAGACGAAGTGCATCTTTTTTATATCTCACTTGGCATGTTAAGTGCCCCATTTGAAAAAGGGATGGCCTATCTAGTATATAGCAAAGACAGGAGTGCTTTGGCATTTAAAGGGCTTCTGCATACTAGTTCTGATTGCAAGAAAGGATTGTGAAAAATGGTTAGAGTTCAGTATATTAACCTTAGGCAAAACTGATTAAATGTTAATGTGTGCTGGGCTAATTTGTCTAATTACCTTAAATAAATATAAGTTGATGATTGTTTAAAGTGATGGCAATAATTCCACATTAATAGCACTGTCCCTCACATCATTAAAAACTGCAGCCACCATATCATTTTTTAAGAAACCCACCTGGGACTTTAGCAATCTCAGCAACCATTGCCCCATAATCAAGTTCATTTTCTTAGCAAAGTACTGGAGAAATTTTCTGTTTCCTGTCCAATCATCTTATCACTCACAGCATCCTTCACCCATTTCAGCCTTCCACAAAACTGAAACCACCCTGCTCAGCCTAAAACTAACTTCCCCATTCTTCTATCTGTGGCTCCTCCCACAATTTATTCTCCTTGACCTCAGTGCAGTGTTGAACACAATGGACTATGTACCAGATTATCCTCCTTGAATGCCTTGAACACTACACTGGCTGCCTCAACAATTAATTTTGCTTCTATGTTGCTAACCACTCTTCCTTTGTCTCTTGTAGTAACTAGGTCTCTAATTTATAGGGCACCTCTGGCCTGTATTATTGGCACCATTCTCTTTTCTTCCTATACTCTGCAAGTGTACCTGTTATTGCCTCTGCAATGTACCCTACAACTACAACTGAGTCAATTCATTCTGCTGAATCACTCATTCACATATTAGGGAAATACACTCATTTCTCATTGCAAAAAAAGCAGATGCAACCTCAGACAAACTGAGAAACCACACACAAGGAGTCATTATATCCTTTCTTCCTTTGTTCTTGCTTCCTTGAAAGATGAGGTGGAGTTTGATTGATCACCCTGCTTTGACTATCATCACTGGATACTTTGTAACAGATCGTAATAATGAGAGTTACAGCTGATATCTTGTAGAGCATGCTCTCTCTCCCCCTCCCCAGTTTACTTCTATAAGTATTTATTTTGTATCATATGGATATTTATTACATGAGTATCTGTAAACATATTGCCCATGTTCTAGATGCAATCAATGGGCAGCCAAGGACTCTTCTTATGCAGATAGCATAAAGCTGGCATGGGGATGACATCTGCTCCCCACTCCGACTTTGTAGGGGACATGTTGGAAGGGTCCTGCCAAGGGTTGATGGTGACAAGACTGGGATGCACCTAATTTTCTGGTCAATCCTTCACTGGTGAAGCAGTCCCAATGGGCTCACTCCAGCAGGTGCAAATTAGACTACCCTTAAAGCTGCTCTAAATTATGCTGGGAGCTGTTTCAGCCCCAGGATTGGGCTAACGAAAAGGTGGCTAAGAGCCAACCTTTCCCATGACTCCCTCAGCCCAGCATAGCTGTGTATTTGGCTCATTGTCCAAGTTGACCAGTGTGAGTCATTGAATGCCCAACTACAACTGATCCCTGAAGAGGTACCGATTGCCAGATCCTTGGGGTCTAGAGACAGTTTTTGCTGTGATCTAGCAGGGGTCCACTGAAACCCAGAACATGTGATCTGGGTGTTTGAAAAGGCTAGCTCTGTATATAGTGTGGATTTGGGAAAGGTTGTGTCATAGTTTCTTTGTGTACTCAAAGTCCTAAAACAGATGTTGCTAAGGCTACAATATGTATAGATTTTTTAAAGTCATCAGTAGGAAGGATTAGGGGCTTATCTCTTTGTATTTTGGATATGCAACGGAGTAAAGCTGGTAATAATTCCAATCTAGAAAAAAGAATTCTACGAGGTTTCAGTCTCCAAATAATTTAAACACTGGTGTTACTTGCTAAAGTTGTGCTGAACTAATAATTACAAATAATACAATAAGTACCCAAATCCAATAAGATTTTGAAGTTTAAAATGAGCAAAATAATGTTCCTGAATGAAATAGCATGCATTCATGGAGGTCTCTTATAATGCAAAGGGTTCAAAACCAAATTAGGTATTTTTGAAACCTCTGAATGAGTTAAGATGACTTCTGTGAAAGTGTTAACATGAGAGGAAACAGGTACGGTGTCAAGTCTCAAAACATACCTTTCTCAGGGGTCTTTTCCCCTCTCCTTCAAATGTATATATTCCTGAATAGTCTGACTTCAGAATAGAAAGATACAGCGTACAATGGTGTAGAGAACGATGGAACAGCTACTTTAGTGATCTCTGCCTATGACATGCTGCTTTTACAGGGGAGTCCCCACTTGCGACAGTGGCTTCACTAAAAGTTAATCATTTTATTGAGTCGACACTGCATAGACATCAGTTCAGTGTATTGTGTAGCCCTCTTAATCCCCACATCATTATACTATCTCTGCTGATGCTATCATGCTTACCACGTTAATCAGGAAAGAATTAGTTGGCTAGAAATATCAGTTAGTAATACCTGTGTGCCATAAGCCACCGTGTGTTTTTGACATTAACAGTTAGAGGTGTGAGGTGCCTTTAAAAATACCATAGTGAGGCAGATAGGCATGCAAGCAGAGCAGCAGATCTATGCTGAAAGATTCTGTTGTTACACATTTCTGAAGCAAAATAGCCTTCTTTGAGGTAATCTATCAGTTCATCTCTGAATTTGTACTCTTTTAATTGGTTATCTGTTCAGAACCTCTGCTATTTTGTTTGCACCCACTGGGTGAAATCCTGGCTCTGTTCAAGTCCACAAAACTCCCGTTAATGCCATCCACTGTGTTTAGCTGTATTTCATAAAACTTTGCCAAAATGGGCAGAATCTGGCTATAATCTAGGCTATCTCCCTATAATTTGCACATAAGCATCAAAGCCTAAGGTGATTGAAAGATCAAGCCTTCTACATAATTTTTGTTGGTTAAAGGCACAGTTGACTGTAGATGTGCGATGGAAAATAGCCCTTTTAAATTATTTTCAATCCTGAATCTTGTTGCTTAGCCCTGTTTCTTTTCCCTGGGTAGAGAGTCCCATTGAAGATCTGGAAAGGGAGCCGGCAGAGATTATGGTGGGGACAGGATGCAAAATACTGGCCTTTTGTATATGTGTGTGAGAAGTTGCCCTTTAGAGTATGTCTACACATGGATAAAAAACCTGCAGCTGGCCCAAGTCAGTTCTGGGGCTGAGAAATTGCAAGGGGGGAGGTTCCCAGAGCTTGGTCTCCGGTCCCAGAGCTTAGGTTCCAGCCCAAGCCTGAATGTCTATACAGCAATTTTTAGTCCCATAGCCTGAGCTCTGTGAGCCTGGCCAGCCATAGCTGTGCTGCGGGGCTTTTATCCCCATGTAGACATACCTTTAGTGGCTGAGCCAAAGACTAGATGAGAGCCCCGCTACTATTACCAATTAGAGCATCTCTGCATTAGCTCAGGTGGTAGAGACCTAGACTTTACAAGTTGAAAGGCCAAGGTTCTAGGCTTTGATGTGCATGTGTGATTTATATAATAATTGTGTCTGAGGCCTAGCAATATAGATTTTATTACAAAGAAAACTTGCCAGTGGGGGAGAAGAGGTGCAATGGGGCCCAATGTCATGCTTTTCTCCACAACCAGGAGACTAGAAACATGCTTTTTAAAAAAAAAAAAATAATGACATGAATAAAATGAAGTTTTCACATATTCACATAACTCCAGGAACTGGGGTTTTAAGAAAAACACTAGTTACATGAGACATGCAATAAAATGACAAAAGTTGGCAACTTTGCTGTCTGCCACTTAAAAGTGCCATCAGAAGTTGCAGCCATGCGTTAAACAAATGTTTCCTGGAGGGCTGATATCATAGACTGTGATGACACCCTTACAGCTGATAAGTACTATATAAATTATTTAGAATTGGTTAAATACGTATTTAGGCTTTCTCCTTCAAACATGTTGTCTTTATAGACTGAACGATATCCTTCGCATGTCTTTTGATTGTTGTCATGCATGCAAATATTTAAAATATCATGCACTGGAAACACATTTACTGTACCATTGCCTTCAAAATCATTCTTGTCTGTGTTAATGCACAGCTTGTAGGAGATAAACTACTTTGAAATGTATTGTGCTTTAAAGACTGAAATGGCTCCTTTTCTGGGGAGTTCCATATAGGAATTTTGGTTCATGTACTGTATTTGAAAATATATGGAATTCAGTGGAACCTAACAGCACCAAATTGTATCTCAGTATGCATTTGTTGAATCCCGGTGCTCTCATTCCTACCTCCCCTTCCCCCACCCCCCTCAGTTCCCTCTTCTGATTTACAGGCTTTGTGTGTCTGAATCCATATATTTGGGCAGATGCAGGCAGCTGGAAGTAATAGAGTTGGGGCACTTTGTTTGAAAGGCTGAGTTTTCACAAGTGGTTTGAGGCTTAGATGCTGGGAGTCGCTATCTGGTGCTTTGTAATAACACCTGAGAACTCGCTCTTGTGACAGAGATTTGAAAGGGGTTATTCATGGGTTGTATTTCACTTTTAAATAGTTGTGTAAAATTATATTGCAGCTAGTTATTTAAAGGAAGATATCTGTTTGAACTCTACAGGCATGTTTTAGAATAAAGTATATGTTTATGGCACAACTTACTTCTTTTATTCCATATGTTCAGGAAAACATATGCTCCCATAAGCTTTGGAGGAGACTTTTTTCTTGCCAGTGATATAATATATTGAGTGTTTCCTGTAAACCCCAACTAACATACGATGTAACTATGATAAAGTTAGCTGTGGCAGCTTTATAGTGGAGCAAGAATTTGTGATCTAATATTTGTGCACCATTTGTTGTTGGGTTACTGCTCTGGTCATTCCTTTTTGTCTCTCTATGTAGGCTTCATTGTCTGGCATACCCACAGGTTGCTGTAACATCTCCTGCTGTACCCATAGCTCTGTGTGCTTTTATCTCCTCCACTGGTCTTATTTTTTTAGGTAGGCTGTATATATGATTGTAAATGATTTTTCAGAGCTGACAACGTGCAGAGTGGCACCTACTTGCAGTGCGCTGAGTATATTGTGGTGTGGCACAGGGGGCATTTTCCCATAGTCAAGTAGAATGAAAGCCCCATATTTTTTCAGTGAATGTCAATATTCCCCACAAGTGTAATTCCAGACGTAATAAACCACTTCTTATAATGAAGTTGTTTTGTATACATAGATAATACTTAGTACATCTAGTTATTATCCTTTTCATAACTCTCTGTTCCCTGCTGTGAATGAAATGGTGGGCAACTTTGATAACATGGCTGTCTCCTTCCATGATGTGGAATATAGAAGTGCTGTACCAATTATGCATGTCCTTTGGATACTGTTGTACTCTCTCAGTTTCAAATAGGAATCATAAATGTGTGTGACCTACAAAAAGTGTGAGAACACTGACTAAATAGCTATATTCTGTAAAGCCTAGGGACAATGTTCAGATAAAGAAGCATATTATTGCCACCTTTGTTCATCAAGCTTTTGTTTACACACATCTTTAAAAGAACCTAATAGTGAATTTCTATCTTCAAATACTGGAAAAGGGATTAGAGCAATTTCTGCCAGTATCTGGAATTTTAGGTCTCCTTTTATATAGGTGTGGAAAGCAAAGGGCTTAGTGTAAATGAATATCAGCTGTTTATATATATTCATCCAAAGCAATGTCAAAATGTCCACAGAGAGCTGAAAATAAACAGCCCTTCCATGCTAGAACAATACAATAAATAGCCAAAAACAACTGCATACAGAATACAAAAATACAGGGTAGATTCTCTAAGAATATCTGTAACTATTTTGTTAAACAAGAGTAAATAGTACAAGCCAGATCCCCTGCTTGTAAATTTATGTAGCTCTGTAGAGTCAATGCAGCTATACCTGCTTACGCCAGTTAAGGGGCCAGGCCAATGCTCTAATACACTGGAGATTACACCTCTACCCCGATATAACGCTGTCCTCAGGAGCCAAAAAATCTTACCGCGTAATAGGTGAAACCGTGTTATATCAAACTTGCTTTGATCCACCAGAGCACGCAGCCCTGCCCCCCTGGAGAGCTGCTTTACCGCTTTATATCCGAATTCGTGTTATATCGGGTTGCGTTATATCAGCGCAGAGGTGTATTTTCAAACCTGGGTGCCTAATTTTCATCCTCAAAATTTACTAAGCATAGTTGTAGCAGCAAACGAGCATTTGAATTCCAATAACTGCATGTGCAAGAGGCACCAAACATTTCCATTGTCAGTTTTTCCTCTCACTTCAGAAAATATGCTGTTCAAGTTAATTTTAGAACTCTGGTTAGATTAATTTTGAATGGTTTCTTTTATAAACAGTAAGCTGTTCGTGACCCTGAAACCTTGGGCTCTCCCGTTATCTCAACTTTTTCAGGTAGTTTCTAGGACAATCTTTTATGTGAAAGGGGACATAAAAATGTATGTAAGTGCGTGCACTATGGGAGAATTCCTGGCCCCACTAAAGCCAAAGGGAGTTTTACCACTGACTTCAGCATGCCAAGATGTCACTCTGTCAGTTGTTACTTGCATTTAATGTGTTTAAATGTCCCCTCACTCACCTTTAAGCATGATTCATATAAGGCATCCTTTTGTTTTCTGTTTTGTGTTTTCGCTATAAACCATTGATTTTCAGAAGTAAAACCCAAGTTGTTCACACAACAGGTGTTCCTACCCACCTCACCATGTTGATGGCACATACATAATACTATGTAAGAATGTAAATTGCTCTGTTCAAAGGACCTGCTCAGCATTCATCTCATTTTTCCAGGTCTCCAAATAATTTACATAAAAATTTTCATAACAAATGCAGAGCTTTTCTTAATCCTGACTGCAGATTTCCTAATTGAGTCATTTTTTCAGTTCACCATCGAACTCAGAAGTGCCCTCTCAATGCCATTATTATGACAGACATAATATTAATCTTCAAAGGGCAAAATGCTGTCCCTCTTCTCTGGCAGGTAACGTTCTCAATCGTCTGAGAAGTTGAACCAGGTCAGTTCTGTGGCATGGTGGGTATTGGTGTAGGGTTTGTGAAGCCTAAGCAGGAACCATATGCCACTATGCAGTGCTATTTAGGGATTAGTCAAATTTGGATAATGGCATATGGATCTAGTGTAGAGGGGGCAGAAATGGTGGGAGCTGCTGTGAGGTGTACAGTAGTAGATGAACGTAAGAACAGCCATACTGGATCAGACCAAAGGTCCATTTAGTCCAGTATCCTGTTTTCCAACAGTGGCCATTGCCAGGTGCCCCAGAGGGAATGAACAGAACAAATAATCATCTTGTGATCCATATACCCTGTCGCCCATTCCCAGCTTCTGGCAAACAGAGGCTAGGGACACCGTCCCTGCCCATCTTGGCTAATAGCCATTGATGGACCTATCCTCCATGAATTTATCTAGTTCTTTTTGGAACCCTGTTATAGTCTTGGCCTTTACAACGTCCTCTGGCAAGGAGTTCCACAGGTTGACTCCATTGTGTGAAGAAATGCTTCCTTTTGTTTGTTTTAAACCTGCTGCCTATTAATTTCATTTGGTGACCCCTAGTTCTTGTGTTATGAGAAGGAGTAAATAACACTTCCCCATCTAATTTCTCCACATCAGTCATAATTTTATAAACATCTATCATATCTCCCCTTAGTCATCTCTCTTCCAAGCTGAAAAGTCCCAATCTTATTAATCTATCCTCACCCGTACCCGTAATCATTTTTGTTGTCCTTTTCTGAACGTTTTCCAGTTCCAATATATCTTTTTTGAGAGGAGGCGACCACATCTGCATGCAGTATTCAATATGTGGGCATACCATGGATTTATATAGAGGCAATATGATTTTTTCTCTCTTATTATCGATCACTTTCTTAATGATTCCCAACATTCTTTTAGCTTTTTTGACTGCCACTGCACATTGAGTGGATGTTTTCAGAGAACTATCTACAATAACTCCAAGGTCTGTCTTGAGTGTTAACAGCTAATTTAGATCCCATCATTTTATATATATAGTTGGGATTATGTTTTCCAATGTGCATTACTTTGCATTTATCAATATTGAATTTCATCTCTCAATTTGTTGCCCAGTCACCCAGTTTTGTGAGATCCCTTTGTAGCTCTTTGCAGTCTGCTTTGGACTTAATTATCTTGAGTAGTTTTGTATCATCAGCAAATTTTGCCACCTCACTGTTTACCCCTTTTTCCAGATCATTTATGAATATGTTGAATAGTACTGGTCCCAGTTCAGATCCCTGGAGGACACCATTTACCTTTCTCCATTCTGAAAACTGACCATTTTTTCCTAACATTTGTTTCCTGTCTTTTAACCAGGACCTTCCCTCTTATCCCATGATAGCTTACTTTGCTTAAGAGCCTTTGGTGAAGGACCTTGTCAAAGACTTTCTGAAAATCTAAGTACATTATATCCACTGGATCCCCCTTGTCCTCATGCTTGTTGAATTCCAGTAGATTGGTGAGGCATGATTTCCCTTTACAAAAGCCATGTTGACTCTTCCCCAGCAAATTATGTTCATCTATGTGACTGACAATTATGTTCTTTACTAGAGTTTCAACCAATTTGCCCGGTACTGAAATCGGGCTTACTGGCCTGTAATTGCTGAGATCACCTCTGTAGCCCTTTTTCAAAATTGGCATCATATTAGCTATCCTCCAGTCATTTGGTACAGAACCTGATTTAAAAAACAGACTCCAACGAGAAACTGCTGAGCTTTAATTAATATGCAAGCTAGATACAATTAACTTGGGTTTGAATAGAGACTGGGAGTTGCTGGGTCATTACACATATTGAATATATTTCCCCATGTTAAGTATCCTCACACCTTCTTGTCAACTGTCTAAATGAGCCATCTTGATTATCACTACAAAAGTTTTTTTCTCATCTTAATTAATTAGCCTCTTACAATAGGTATGGCTACTTCCACCTTTTCATGTTTTCTGTATATATATCTATATATCTATATACCTTCTTACCATATGTTCCATTCTGTGCATCCAGTGAAGTGGGCTGTAGCCCACAAAAGCTTATGCTCAAATAAATTTGTTAGTCTCTAAGGTGCCACAAGTGCTCTGTTCTTTTTGTGGATACAGACTAACACGGCTGCTACTCTGAAACCTGACATTTTAATAGAATTTATTGAAATATTGTATTTTCAATTTGTGACTTTTTCTTAATCTTTCAAGTCTTCTCCAGCAGAGACAAATGAATTGGTTTGCCATTCAGCTGTGATAAGCATAAGACATCCTGGACAGCTTAGAAGCATTCATGAGAGTTAGTCTCACCATTTTGACAGTAGCTTATTTAACTGCTCACAATGGTTGACCATTCTGTTTAAATTGACTGCTACAGTAGACACACTGTGAATACATTTCCTGCTCTCTAAGGAGATGCTTTGTGATTTTTTGAGGCTCATACACTAGCACATCTTCTCAACTCCAGCTTAGATAAACCAAAATTATAGTTCTGAACTGTGTGGCAACTGGAGTCAGGATTTCCTGCATCAGACCTGCAGCGACAGATTGTACAAGCATAACTTGCATTTTCTTTTTCCTGTTTGTGCATCCATTATGGTTGCCCTTAGATCTGTGTGGAGCTAACAATAAACATTTGTTTGGAAAGTCAGTCTTCAGGAAAAGTTTCTGATGTTAGAAGTTAGGGTTTTTTGACATGCAGAAAGTCTTGACCCATTATACTATGATACATAATGGCATCCTTGTTAAAAGCCTGCATTAATTTCAGTAACCCAGATTCTGCAACCCTCTTTTGTATTAATATTGCCTTATTTCACAAGTAATCCCACTAAGGAAAATGACACTGCTTACTCATCATGAGCAAGGGAGGCATAAGTGGACCCAGATATAGCAAAATTGATTGTGAAAATAAAGAATGTCTGTTTATAATATATTAAATATATATAATATATTTAAAATATGGCCTCAAACACTATTGTATGTAAATATGCATATCCTTTTATGGGGTTAAATCAGAATTTTAAACTTTGCTTTATTTTGTATAGAATATTTTTTGAACTGAAGTTTATGCCTGGATAGCCTGTAACTAAGATCCAGATTTTGTTATTTGTCTCTGTCAATCTAAAGAGGAGATTATGTTAGAGCCCAAGAAAAGAAAAACGCCACTACTATATAGCACCAATAATCAAAACCAGAAGAAGAAATTTACATATACAGTTTGATTGGCTCATTAGAGGTAAATGAATTGTTGTGGAGCTCAGCTGCAGCCAATTAGGATGTGCTAGTTTGTGTAGACAAGCTGATTGTTTAGCATTGTCAGTAGGATTGACATCTGAAGTATAAAAACCCATGATTTGTTATATAGTTAGTTTCAGCTGTTTCCAAGCCAGAACCTTTCCCATATATATAGCAAAGCATACATTTATAAATGTTTACAACTTCTGCAACACCATCTATATATATTTTTACTACATTTAACTTAGTTGGGAGATTAAAAAAAAATCTCACCGAGAATCAGCTATTGAAGAGGATTTCAATCTTCCAACCGAGTACAGAAAATATGTTTGAGATGTCCCAGAATATAACTGATATGGCTGTTGCTCGCTGACAAGTGAATAACACGGCATTCAGTTCCCCAGCAATATGCATCATCTAGAGTTCAGATTTCTCAAAGTTCCATAAACCCTGTGACTTTGAAAATGACTAATGATGTAGCTTGTAAGGTTGAAAGACAGCCGCATAGCTCAGTTTCTAAATGACATTTTCCCAAATGTGCATTGAGAGATTCCCTTTTTTAAAGGACACAAATACATTATCCATTAGATGAAAAACTCGTCTGTCAGCAACACTGATGAGGGGAAATAATCTTGGTGCTATCACACTTTTCTTAACAGAGCACATATCCACAGAAGAAAGAGCAAATGCCATGCTTTGTATGGATATACACCTCCACCCCGATATAATGCTGTCCTCGGGAGCCAAAATATCTTACTGTGTTATAGGTGAAACTGCTTTATATCAAACTTCTTTTGATCCACCGGAGCACGCAGCCCCGCCCCCCCCGGAGCACTGCTTTACCGCGTTATATCCAAATTTGTGTTATATCGAGTCGCGTTATATGGGGGTAGAGGTGTATGAGACGTTTGCGTGCTACCTCTTCTGGCATTGCTGCGTATAAACCCATTAGGTTTAAGCAACAAACTGTGAAAATATGTAGCAGCAGATGAGGCATTTCAGTCACTACATTGCTTAGCTATGGTCTTCCAATTTATTGTAACATGTGCTGGTAGTCCACATTAGATAGAAGGCTGACTTCCACTTTCCAGTCTACCAACTGACACACATACACGTGCACACACACACCCACACACTTGTTTTTAGTTGCTCATAACTGTCTCTCTCTGTTTGTTTGTTTTTTTACAGTGAAATTTTCCAAGCTTGGTCTCAGCCCAAAGGTGATTTATTTATAAAATATGAGCAAAATCTAGTTCTGAATATATAAAGCCAGGAATTTACTCTGTGTGTAGTGGTAGCAGTTGTAGAATTTTCATATTAATTTTTTTCAAGAAGTCGAGAATTTAATCACAAATGAAAGAAATGGGCAATCCTATCCATGTTGCTGTATTTTTTTTAAATCAAAACTATGTATTTTTACAATACCGATGGACCTCATTAGAGTATCAGCTTGTAAAGCATTCAACATTTCTCTGTGCTTCATAAATCACGAGTGTCACACTGTCCAGAGTGGTTCACGACTGTGAGTGCTACCTCAGGAAAGACTGTCGAAAACAGGGCAGACACTCCAAACTGGTAGTGTGGTCTATAATTAGATTTCACCAACCCGGTAACAAATGTGAACTCCTGGATCGCTATAACAATCTTACGATGGGAGTTACAGACAGTTCCCTTACACTCTCCAGTCTATCTTGTCACCCAGACAAACTGGACATAGTGATAAATGGTCACATACCGAAAACCACAAAATATTCAGTTTGTTTCCAGTCCCAAGAAACAAGTCACTTACCCCAGATCCATTGGTACCCTAGATCTTACACCAAAGACAATGCCGTAACCAATCCTGTAATAAATTATTTAAAGGTTTTATTAACTAGGAAAAATAAATTAGTTATTTACAGGTTAAAGCAAGCAAACAGACATATATTCACAGATGAATTATCATCTATATCCTATGAGGGACAGAGTTGTAGTGATCTGTCAATTCAAAATATCTGTCAGAGTGGATCCAGGGGACAGCCCATTGGGATCTTTGGGTTCAATTATGAGTCTCTGTCCCTGTCAGAGTTCAAACAGCCAAAAAGATGGAAAATTTTCCTGTAACTTCCTGGTATGTAGCATTTCCCAGGTGCGATAGGGCCAGTAACCAATCCTTTGTACTGTATCCTTTGATCCGTGATGGCCCATCTGATTTTGATCGTCCTTCTGGATGAGGAGGAAAGAGGGACAATTTCTGTGGCTGGGTTTGCAAATTTAGAGCAAACATTTTCAAAGTTATAAAGAAAAATGTACATATTCCCTTAGAGCATGGGATATGACATTATCACCTTGATCGAACGGTCCATCAGCCCTTACAGAGAGAGCGCCAATCACAATACATCATTCGCCTTGTTCTAGCCAGTCCTTCAGCCACCTGCTCACTAGGCTGTCAGTGGCACCAGACACCTGACTGACCTAGCACAGTGCAGCCCAGAACCCCTGAGCGATCTGCCAGCCTCAGCCTCCCAACTAGCTGGGATGACAGGCGCATGTCACTGCGCCCATATAATATTATAAGTGAGATTCATGAATACAGCAACTTACAGCATTTCATAGAGTCTATACACTAACTACATTCTTATAAAACTAATACCTATTCTGAGCAAAACTAACATACAAGTGAACTGGTCTGGTCTCCAGGTATGAGTTTTTTAGTTCGTAGCTAATGCCTGCAGCCCGGGCAAGAGCTGGCATCAGGTGCTCTTCAGGATGTTTAAAGCAGCATCAGGACTCTAAACTGAAATAAAATCATTGTTCTGTTTCTGAAGCTCAGCGTTTTGTTGTAACAATGATATGGTCCTGAAACTTTGCATTTTAGCACAAAAATCGTACAAAATGAAACTCAAGAATTATTATGTCTAGAAGCCACAACCGTGATTGTTACAATTAGTGTCATGGAGAAGCTATTTTCAAGTTTATCACAACCAAGAATTAACTCAAGGTGTAAATACAGCAATCTGTCTTTAATACTGTGTGTTTAATCTTAGAAATCATGATGGATTGGTAAAGGGATATAGATAGGCTTTTTCATCTCTTGTCATATTTTTCATCTATCTTCATTTTGGCCTTGGCCCTAGTCAGTAGTGACAGAAAACTGACATCTGTGGCTGGTCAATGGTGTGGAATGAGTTTGATGGTCTCAGTCTACTTGGTAGTGGACAATTGCCAACATCTCAAAACCAAAGCCATGTTTGGTCTTATATGACGTCCTTTAGGACAGACTTTATAGAGGTCAAAGATTGAATAGGTGTGGACACTAAATTACCCTCTTGCCCCTGAAGTCAAGTTCGAGGTATATTCACATTGTGAGGAAGCTTGTATGGAGGACTTTGGTCTCCTGGGTTATCAATCCAACAACTTTTGGGGCAGTATTTTTTAAAGCAATGTTAATAAAAGAATAAAAAGAAAAAGAAAATTAGACGAAGATATCCAGGGAGATTTGTTTTAGTAGGTGATGTGAAGCATCATTTAATTCATCAGCTTTTAAACCTTTCAAATTGAGACTTCACTATAAAATGAAATGGGTATTATTTTACCATAGTTCTCAGTATATGAACCATTACATAAAAGTGTTTTCAGATAATGTTGACTTGTTTGTATCATAGCATGGTAAGTTAGCACAATGAATTCTGACTGGCTGCTGCGAGTGCCAATCTCTCTCTCTCTCTCTATTTGCATAATTATAGAAGAAGGAATTCTTAAGCATCAGATCACCATTTACAGTAAGGCTGTAGATATATAATGCAGCCTTATTCATTCCAAATATTAAATCGAATGAGAAGAAGGCAAACTGTCAGTTTCGACCTTCATTCAAAGTGAGAGTATCATTTAAGGAATATTTTTAAAAGACTTTTAACAAAAAATGGTTTAATTCCCTGTTAAACGGAGAGATTTATCACAAGTGACTGCATGGCTGACTAAATGTGTAGACTGCACAATCAGATTCTGTGTCTCCTTACAATTTTTGAATAAAAAATAATTAACACACATGTTGGAACCTGGAGGTCAGTTTTCCTCCCTAAAGGCCAAATGCAGCCTGGTGTCAGAGAGTACTTACCACTGAACAATCCACAGAAAGTCTGAATTTGGCCTGATGTGTGGAAAGTGTGTCCATGTAGAATTCTCAGTGCATTGATAGGAGAATACCATGGGTGAGTATATCTCTAGGTGAACTCTATATCTCCCTGTTTCAAGAGTTAGCCCCAGTCTTCCAGTCAGGTTCCTCCTCCCCCTGCTCCCCGAAAAAAAAAAAGGCATTGTTACAAGGTGGCAATGTTTACCCTGAAAGACCAAATTCTTAGCAAGTATAGGGCCTCCTGAGAGAGGTTAAGGGGGCTCTGCTACGCTCACAGATAAAAAAGGAAGAGGGGATTGTGGCTCTCAAGAGTATATTTAGTGTAGGGCTGAGCAGTTTTGAGGTAGGAATCCTAGCCGCAGCGAAGCCTGGGGAGACGTTTCGCACTGATCTTTATATTGCCTCATTGTTTAATTCGTTATTAATAAAGTCAAACACCTGGATGAAAACGAGAGCCCCGGGATAGGCTTTGTTTTAGAGCAGGCCGGGAAAGTCATTTCCTTCCCTTGGTGTCTTATGCAGATCAGAAGTGCTGTGCCGGCACAACAGTGGGCCTTGTGGCCGTCTGGCGCATCTGCTACCATAGGTGTCCCGCCCCGCGCCCGGCCCCAGCTCCCCTCCGCTCCGCCTCCTCCCCTGAACGCGCCGCCCCGCCGGCTTCCCGCGAGTCAGCTGTTCGCGCGGGAAGCCGGGGGGCTGAGACGCAAGTGGCAGCTTCACACTCAGGCCCAGGGAGGCGGAGGTGGAGCGGAGGCGAGCTGGGGTTGTGGGGGGGGCGGACGTGAGGAGAGCCGCCCGCGCTGCAGCAGGTAACCTGGGGTGGGGGGCACGCAGGGGAACCGCTCCCCGCCCCAGCTCGCCTCCGCCTCCCTGGGCCTGAGCGCAAAGCCCCCGCCTGCTTCTCAGCCCGCCCCGGCTTCCCGCGCAAACAGCTGATTCGTGGGAAGTGGGAGGCGGAGGGGGGCGGAGAAGCAGAGCGGGGCGGCTCGTTCAGGGGAGGAGGCAGAGCAGAGGTGAGGTGAGCTGGGGACGGGTGCGGGGTGGGGAGCTGCCAGTGGGGGCTCTGCACCCACCAAATTTTCCCCATGGGGGCTCCAGCCCCAGAGCACCCAGGGAGTCGGTGCCTAAGGCACCACTTTTGATGTGATTAGTGGGGGAGCGGCCGCACCCCCTGCTTCCCCGCTAGCTACGCTACCCCACCCCTAGGAGCCAGAGGGACCTGCTGGATGCTTCCTGGGAGCTGCCCCAAGTAAGCACCTCCAGGACTCCCCACCTCGCCCCCCGGCAGGTGCCTCTGGCTCTTAGAGGCGGGGTAGGCACCCACTACGGTGGCCCACGAGACCCTCCTGCCCCGGTTCTGGGGGCAGTCAGGGGACAGGGGAGGAGGATGATGCGGCAGGGGTTCCGGGGGTGGGGGTCAAGGAACGTGGGGAGTTGGATGGGGCAGGAGTCCCAGGGGGTGGGCAACGGCCCCCTCGTGGGGTGAGAAGGGAACCAGTTGTTAAGATTTTGGCAGCTCATCACTGAGCAGGACCCTCTGCAATGCTCTTGATTCCCAGAAGTGGAAGCGTCACATTATCCCTTTTTAGAATCTGCTCACCTTAAAAATAAATATTAAGAAAGTAATTAACATCTGTTTTATTTAATGAATGATTGTCATAGAGCTCAGATGTTCTCCCACCCCTCCTTTGATAAGAACATAAGTTCTGCCATGGCTTAGCTGCATTAGCTGACAATACTTACTACATGTAATAAGAATATAGGTATGGGGGGGGGTTAACATTAAGAAAGTTTTAATCAGCAGTTTCAAAGGTCAGTATTCAGTAAAATATTCCTGGTTAAGCAGCTGTAATTATAAAAAATATGTGGCTCCAGTAGCTATGTAAGTTAGGCTGCATAGTTATTTTTAAGGAAGAATGGTAAGGGTGGAGGAGTATTCAAGGTAATAAATGGCTTTTCCGGGCGATTTAATGTTAACTTCAAACTTGATAACTGCAAAAGCAGTTAGCTGAGTGTACTGTATGCTCCAATGCCATGGCATTCTCCTTGGTATAGTACAAGACAAAAGAAGATTCAGCAAAGCAGAATATTTTAAAAAAGAAACTAGTCCCTTCATCATAAGGGTTTGAAAAGTTGTGCTTCTGGTTTTTCGGCCTTCACATCAATGTTACTTTATGGAAAAATTTTCCAAGATAGCAGGCCAGCAAGGTGAAAAATTAGGAGCCAAGGTTAAAAATGAATAAGCATTTGGTTTGTATGGCAAGAGAATGATTGGTTTGGGTACAAAAGATGAAATTCTGGCCCCATGGAAATTAATGCCAAAATTCTCAATGACATCAGTGGGGTCAGGATTTCAGCCAAAATGCCATTATTGATTCATTACCTTCTCTGAGATATTTGATTGTTGTAGGCTGCAATTAGCTGAAATGCTTCTCTTGACAAGTAATTCTGAATAGCCACATTGTTTGTTGTCTAACTTCACAGTTGCTAGCGCCATTTAATAATAAAATAATACCTACCTCTTACAGATTTTTTTTGTCAGTAGATCTCAACACACTTCATGAAGATTGTTCTTCCCATTTTACAGATGGGGAAACTGAGACACAGGTAGGAAAGTGACTTGCCCAAGGTCACCCAGCAAGCCAGTGGCAGACCTGGGACTAGAATCCAGGTCCAAAGAGTACATAGTACACTATGTGAATAATGTTTTATATGCTATCCAGGACTATATGGTTTTTGCTGGTCTGAATTTGCCATGCTACTTGTAGTGCCATCCTGTTTTCTTCCAGTACGTTTACCTTCAGCATTGGTTCTGCTTTCTGTATTGTTTTTAATGTATTTGGAAGATGGGCTACCTCTTATTCCTAAGAAACATTTTGAGATCAGATAGCAGGGATGTCATTTATGGTACTTCCACTGCATGTAATTTAGAGCTAGACATTGGTCAGCTGCATCTAAAGATTTTCCATCATTCTGTCTTTTGGGAATGGCTTTTAGCTTGTACTGTTTACTGCAATGTTAACAGTTCTGATGTTTCTCTCTGCTAGATATAAAATATGTGCTGAAATACTGCTATTTTCCAGTTCACCGCAAATAGTGTATTTTAGAACCATCAAGGATAGGAATTTATGTACCCATCCATACTCTTTTATTTATCTTTATCCCAAACTATTGAATTTCTTGCTAATAAATCAGTAACGCAGGGACCAGTTTTTAAAAGCACAAATCTTGACAATGTTTGTGGTTCCATAATTTACCCAATCTTTTGGTTAATTCCAACAAAAGTGCCTAGCTCTGGATTTTATTTTGTCAGCTTGTACATCCCATATATAGACCAGTTCTTACAAAGGTCAGAGGTATAATACCTTAAGTATCAAAACTCTGCTCTGCATTTGTTTAATTGAGCTATTAGTCTGTCTCAAGTTTAATATGGTCCAAGAAAAATGTGCTGTATCACTGGAATCCCTAAGCTTTACTGTCATCTTGAATTTTCAATGTACATGTGTCAAGGTTCCTCCCCCACTCTGAACTCTAGGGTACAGATGTGGGGACCTGCATGAAAAACCTCCTAAGCTTATCTTTACCAGCTTAGGTCAAAACTTCCCCAAGGTACAAAATATTACCCCCGTTATCCTTGGACTGGCCGCTACCACCACCAAACTAATACTGGTTACTGGGGAAGAGCTGTTTGGACGCATCCTTCCCCCCAAAATACTTCCCAAAACCTTGCACCCCACTTCCTGGACAAGGTTTGGTAAAAAGCCTCACCAATTTGCCTAGGTGACTACAGACCCAGACCCTTGGATCTTAAGAACAATGAACAATCCTCCCAACACTTGCACTCCCCCTTTCCTGGGAAATGTTGGATAAAAAGCCTCACCAATTTGCATAGGTGACCACAGACCCAAACCCTTGGATCTGAAAATAATGAAAAAGCATTCAGTGTTTTACAAGAAGACTTTTAATAAAAAATAGAAGTAAATAGAAATAAAGAAATCCCCCCTGTAAAATCAGGATGGTAGATATCTTACAGGGTAATTAGATTCAAAAACATAGAGAACCCCTCTAGGCAAAACCTTAAGTTACAAAAAAGATACACAGACAGAAATAGTTATTCTATTCAGCACAATTCTTTTCTCAGCCAATTAAAGAAATCATAATCTAACACATACCTAGCTAGATTACTTACTAAAAGTTCTAAGACTCCATTCCTGTTCTGTCCCTGGCCAAGACGACTACAGACAGACACAGACCCTTTGTTCCTCTCCCTCCTCCCGGCTTTTGAAAGTATCTTGTCTCCTCATTGGTCATTTTGGTCAGGTGCCAGCGAGGTTACCTTTAGCTTCTTAACCCTTTACAGGTGAGAGGAGCTTTCCCCTGGCCAGGAGGGATTTCAAAGGGGTTTACCCTTCCCTTTATATTTATGACAACATGCTTAAAATTTTAAGGCTGACAAATAATTTTAAATGAAGCTAGGAGATATGAATGATCAACAGTTGTTTTAGGAGCTCATTGTACAGTGTGTCATTTAAAAGCTGTCTGATATAGCCTAGATTTGTTGACCTTCCGGGCAAGCTACAAGACTCATCTTTTGTCAAAGTGTTTTGTTCAGCAGAGGGCTAAGTTGGCATGGCGGCTGACTGGGAGGGGTGGGTGCTTGGGTCTTTTGTTTGTATCCCTCCATTTCTTGTTATAGATTTAGACCTTTAACTCACAAACACTTATGCGGAGGCTTAATTTTATGCATATGAGTAGTCCCAGGGGCATAAATTAAGTGCATGAATTAGTGTTTGCATGAATAGAATGTAAATTATTATTGTAATTGTATACACATGTACTTAGAGATTTGTGATCAGTACATTTTAGGTATTTGAATGAATAAATGTTTTTTTTCTTTCTGTTCCTGGTGCGTGATGGGTTATATTGCCTTATGACAAACTAAGAAGGTAAACAGTCCCTGGTTTTAAAGTTGTGGAAAACTGTTCAGCTGGCTGATTATTCTGAAGGCATGGAGATAATCTTTAGAACAAGAGCTATCTTTGTAAGACAAACTGTAAGAACCTATTGTAGGCAAGTGTAACCTCGGATGCTAGTGATTATTATTTTAAATGGTCAGGATTCAATCCCTATAGGAATGTGATGTCTGCAGAAACACTTGTATGTGTTGTGTTGTGTTTTAATTAAGCTAACAAGGTGCTTAATTGTCTCTCCGTTGTGTACAGTGTGTGAAGTGGAAGGAATATTATACAAATGCTTGATAGCTGAAAAAGCAATTAACTTTTTTTCTTTTCGTTTCCTGCACAGTTTTTGTGTGTGCAGGTACAATATTATCATGCTTGTCCCAGATATTATATTATAAAAGGCATATAGAAAATATGGAAGAATGTAAATGGATAAAATAACACTCAAAAATAAGACACCTAAATATTACATCTTCAACACAACCCCAGTTAGACTACTTCCTTTGTTATTCTATATGTTTATTGAAGAACCATGTCTAAACAAATGAACATCATTCATTAGATTAGTCATTTGGTCAGGAAGCAGTGGCTATTAACTTTATTTATGTACTATAAAGAAAATTGCTATTTTCCCTCTTTCCAACAAATTTAAGACATTATAGAAATAAAGTCAGTTTCGTGCATTTGAGTATTAATGCACTATGTGTCACATAAAGCAAACCAGAAGTTGAATCTATCCTACTCACAGAATTTTTCTGTATAATATTAATAGAAATACAATAAAGTTATATCTGGAGTTAGCAAATATTCTTCTATTTTGTTTCTAGTTTTTATTTCACCTGTCATGGCAAGGTAGGATAATCATCATTTTTAATGACTTTTTTTTACCTAGATTATAGAAATGGAACTAATGCCAATAAAATAGCAGCACACGTTTTCTGTAGACTGTTAATGCATTTGGGTTTTGCCTACATTTTTAATAAAGGCAAAATAATGCAGATTTGTTTTGGATTGGTCAAAATAAGAAATTCCACAAAACATAGTAACATAAGAATTGCCCTACTGGACAAGATTGGTAGTCCATCTAATCCATCTTCCTATCTCTGACAGTTTCTAGAGTTTATTGAGTACCTAAAACTCCTTACTTAAGATTCTTTTCCTGTTTACCCATGGGAAGATTTCATGAGAGCTAATCATCTTTCAATTTAGCTTATATTTAACATTTGCCAGTGCCACTTTCTTGCAGAGGGTGGTGCCACGCCCTGATTTTATCTCAGTTGCAATGATAACTATTTTTTGTATATCATTTCAGCATAACACCAACAATTTGTACTGACAACCTCCCAGGGGAGGACTGAAGATCACTTTGCATTTTGGTTAGGAAGAAATCAAAAATGGATGATTAGACAAGGAGAGCTGTAGATAGTTGTATTCATTCAACAGTTTGTTCTCTCCATCCTGAGATATTATTTTAGACATTCTTTTCCCTTGCATTTTAATAGTGTAGCAAGAGTATTATTCATAAATGCAAATAGTGGCCTTAAAGCATTTTGTGGCAACATATACTGTGCATTTATAAGGTTGCGGCTTTTGGAATAATTTGTCCAAGTCTTTTCTGATATTTTTAGAGCTGAAAGATTAATTCACAGTACTGCAGGTTGAGTCAAAGATTATCCATACGTCTAGTCAAGTTGAGTTTCAGGAACTCGGATATTAGTGATTTGGGAGTGTTTAAGTATCAGTATTTTAATAGATTCTCTTAATTTGATTATTTAATCCCCAATGCAATGGACCACACTGTGTCACTGACTTTTAAGCAGATTTCATTATTGATTTCAATTGGGAGTTCTGCTTAAAAATCAATCGCACAATATGGGCCCATGTCTCTCCATTGTTTTCTGTAATTTATACAGTCCCATGAACTGAATTATTAATTCTGCAAAGCATTTTTAGATACACGTTGTATGGAAGGTGCAATACAAATTTCAGTTGCTTTGTTCCAATTTGTTCTTTATTTTGAGAATCATCAAAAAAGGGGAAAGTAAATACATTTGTTCAGATGAGTTTGTTAAAGACAACTGATTTGAAATATTTTTCCATTGCTGGGAATAGTTGGTTGAGAGACCAGTGAAACAATGTTGGCTCTGCAGTCAGCTGGTTGAGAACTTTCTTACATTTTAGTTCTGAAAAAATCTATGGGAGTTTTGCCGTTAATTTCACTGGGAACTGGATCTGGTTACAGCTGGGCTTTCATGTGTTCTTAGAGTCTTCATTAAGTCCCTCTGTGACTCTGTTCCTCATCCATAAAATGAGGCTAAATAGTACTTCCTTACCTCTAGGGACATTGTGAGAGCTCAGATACTATGGTGATGGGTACCATATAAGTACTGAAGTACCCAAGATATATAGATAGATTTTATTAACAAACTCTCTTGAATTGTTTTATATTATGTTTTTATTGATTTCACTATGTTTTCAAGATTCGGGGAGCCACATGTGAATGAGTCTGCTTCTCTGGCACCAACAGAGTATTTATCCCCTGAAATTTTCCTGTGTAAGTCAACAGTATAGAGTTGATTTGTTTTCAGTTGAAATTTAGTGAACATTTGAGCAATGACCTGGGAGACCAAACTGAGAAGGTATCCTGTGTTATCCAGTGTGCTAGCATGCATCTATAAACCAGAGGTATAAAAATAATTTAAGAGAAGGGAACCAGTGAAGTGATGAGCGACAAAGCTGACTTTTGCAGCATCATTCTGGACTGGGGAGAGGTTTATGTTAAAAAGACCAAAGAGAAGGAGATTTCAGTCACTGAGATGGGAAGTGATTAGAGCATGGCTTAGTGATCTGGCGTTTGAGGGAGAAAGGAAGGAATGGGTTTAGGAAATGGTGTGGAGGAAAAAGCAATGGGGTTTGGCCACAGCTTGGATGTGTGGAGAGGAGGGAGAGTAGTAGACTGCAGTTCACAACCTTGATTTAAATTACAGATATAATGTTTCCGTCCTTTCTGAGTGTATGTGAAAATCTATTTCTAATAGCCGATTCCAGGGTGTGCATTCTGAACAGTGATGAAAATGACCCTTATACCATGTTTTAAATCAAGACTGGTTAAAGCAGTTAACCTAGGACATCTTCCAGAATTCTCATAAAAGATGTAGAATTACAATGCAGAGCTTTAAATTTCACTGTTTGGTCTCCTGGCCAGCAATTCAATAGGGAAATTTTGTAATACATCAATCTGTTGAGTTCACACAGGTTGGAAGAGCAGAATTGCTCCATACAAGTTTCAAAAATTAAAGATGAGGTGAGGTTTTGTTTGTTTGTGTTTGGTTTTGCTTTTGTCTTGATAGGAAGGTTTATAGCAGCAAGAAGTATGTTAGTTTATCAGGTTGGCCTCACCAGCAGTTCCTATGGCATTCAGTAGACTGTCCTATAATATGATTTAGGAAGCATGATGTTAGCTTTAAAGGCATAAACAACATAATATTTCAAGATTGCTAGAAATTTTGTGGTTAAATCTTTCTTATTCATGAAGGACAAGACCCAGGAGTGTATGGGCTGCTAGTAGCATATATAGAGAATAAAACTAGTTGTCTGAACTCAACCACCTTGCCCACAAGGTGCCCGGTTTACCTGTAGTGAATATATAAGTAACTAAAAATGTCTATCTGCCATTTAGTATTTGCAGTCCAGAGACTGACTCATCATTACATTTACGTGAGGCTTCATTGCCCATTACAGTTTTCAGTTGCACTAAACAATGTGCTGAAAACTTTCCTTATCGTACTTTACTGACAAAAGATGTTTTGGTGGTTTCTTCTGTTTGTATTACTGTAACGTCTCATGAATTGCTTACCACCACTGTTATCATAATAGGTTTTTAAAAGAGATCATTCTTTTAAAATAAGCATATCTAAGATTAAAGGTATTTAATTTTGCAAGATCTGTCATCTCCAGCCATCCTCAGTTCTGGTAATAATTCATATTAGTCATCTTATAAAAGCCATAAGTTAGGGTTTTCTTGCCATCATATCATGCCCTATAACTAACCCATTAAATCTTTCCTGCTGAAAGTGACCTAAGGACATAGTAATTAACCTGCTTCAGAGCATAATAATAAAATAGGCAATTAATGAACAATTTCCTTCAGGTATTTTAAGCAATAGTTAGTGTAAAACTTAAAAGACACTTGCTTAGCTTGTCTTGGCAACCAGTATGTAATTTGTTTGAAGTATTTAGAATACCATGAATATATGAATACTTTCCTCCTTGAGTTGCATGCAGAAACCATTGTGTTTTTCAGCTAGTAGCGTTGCCTAGTTCAGATATATAAACTTCTTCTAGCATTGAGCATAAAATGCAGAGTATTTTGCAGAGTCCGTTTGCATCATAATTGTTCACAACAGACTAAAGTTGTTTTAGGAATGAATTGTTTACACTTTTGTGACGAAAATGCTGAGCAGTATTTTAAGAAATAATCCCATTTCGTTAACTTTTATTGAAAGACTTCAAATATTACGGAAAACCTGAGGTCGGAATTCATAGCACAGATGAGACAATGTGTTCTAAATAAGATTATTGGGAAAACTCTCTGCAAGGATTTGCACAAGGGATTTCTCTTTCTAGAAGAATAGTTTGCTCTAAATCAGAATACCTGGAAATGTGACAGGGACCTACTGTAGTTACTACCTCAGTAACTGTAGGTGACAGTTATCAAATGTAATAGTAATTGCTTGAAACAAATTGGCCACGGATTACTTTAAACCTCATTCCTACTACACATGCAGACTGGCAAAATGGCTGAAAAAATGGTTAATAAATATGAAGTAGATTCAGCCTAATGAAGGCCTGTTACTCAACTGTAGCAGTTTCTAAAATTATATTACACCAGGCAGCTATATCCAAATTTCTTGCAGTTTTACATGTAGAAAAGATTGGGGAAACTGAGGGGAGAGGGGCTGTTGACAGCTAAAGTGTCTGTAAGAAAACATTCCATTGCCCGGTTGTCCAAGCTCTTGGTTTATGTTGCTGTGAGAAACTTGAAATCAGAGTGAAGGTACCGTTGTAGTCTCGGATAATGGATAAAACTGGCTTTAAGTAGATTAGAGGAGGCAATTAGTGGAGACAGTATGGCAGTGGCGGGACCATTGGAGGCACTGTGTCAGAGACAGACACACAGTGTCTCAGAGGTCTGGGAAAGGATTCAATGGGCACTCCCCACCCTCACACTGGGCTATTTTTGATGACCAGTGCAGAAATTGGGCTTGGCCCCTGGCCCCCTTCGAGCTTTCTGGCACAGACAACAGCAGTAGATCTCCCTTGAACACAAGCACCAGGACTATGGCTGTCCCTTGTGTAGGGCATCTTTTTCCCACCCAGACTTGAATCACTCCAGAATCTGGCCTTAATTTTACCCTGTCTTTCAGGGCTAAATGTAGGGCACTCCCATAACATAGTTTATATGCATCAGCCCTTTTTCCCCGCTCATATGTCCAACCTGTATGCTTCATAACACCCTGTTCATCTTGATGAGGCGCACAGGGTCTGATACTCACTCTGTATAATCCCATACTAAATAACCAATTATGCAAGAAAGAAACAAGTTGCATTAAACTCTCTATGAACTCAAGAGCTAAGGGGCTCAAATAGATTTGTGTCCCTTTCAGCATAAAGTATTCTCTTTAGAACTGCGTGATCGCTCTGAACAACTCAATCACTGTGGGAATCAGCACTAAAGAAAGTTTTTAGTAAGTTATTCAGGAGCCAGCCTGCTGGCTTATGACCAGAGGAAAGAGGAGGGAAGGGCAGAAGCTCCTTGTGGATAGGGTGTTGGAAGGATAGGAGGGGGAGAAAAGAGTGCTCATGAGATGAGGAGGGGGCAGCCAACTCCAGTCTACAAAGCGATGTCCCAGTAGTTCCTACAGCCATTCCTATTGCAGTATAGGGGTGGTTGGTGCCCTGTGTGTCAGGGAGCAGAGAGGAGGGTGGAAAATAGGATGTGATCCAAACACAATCCCGCGGCATGTATTGGCACCCACCTGGCTCACAGCCATGCTGCCCCCAGCTCTCTGCAAGTGCCCTGCTGTGGTCACACATGCTGCGGTGGGCGGTGCCTTGGCTCCCCGTTACGGTAACCGGACTTCTGGTGTCAGTTCAGTACTTCCGACTGGACACCGCACAGGTCCCCTTTTGACCAGACTTTCCAATTGAAAACTGGACACCTGGAAACCCTAGGGACTGTGATTTGTAGAGCGCTCGAAGATGCTGCACACTTAACTGTCGTACGTAGACTCTGCTGACATGCTCTAAAAGGTACCTACTTTATGTTAATGTAGTCCTGAGATACAAACAGAGGTAGGAAAAGGATACAATCACTACACTGTGAAAAGAGGCTGAGGGCTTGTCTATATGAACAGCTAGTGCACAGCAAGCTGGGGTGTAAATCTACCTTTCACTAGCCTGCCACACACTAACAGTGTGAACCCTTTTGGTGTGCACTAAAAATTCCACGATGCACTTTGATCCACCCCACCATGAAACACTTTTTAAAACCATCTATAAGAAGAAAATTGTTTATTCTGAAGTGGTATGTAAAGAAAAGCTGTGGGTCAGATTCTCAGCTGGTATAAATTGACATAACTCCATTGACTTCCATGGCGCTACGCCACTTTACAGCAGCTGAGAATCTGACCCTGTAATTCCATTCGGCCAATATCAATAACCCATTTGAACTTTGCTTTTGTTAGTTAGGAAATAACCAGAATCCACTGATGAAAATGTTACATTTTCGGTCACACTTTTACTCTGAATTTACACCCTGTGCATCTTCAGTGAGGGCAAAATGTAGTCCATAATGTGTGGTTGTGTCCTTTGATTATTGATGTAAATTACTAAGCAATGTTCGTGGAAATGTCAGTTTATTATTAGAGAGAGAAAGTGGGTGAGGTAATATATATTATTGGACCAACTTTTGAAGTTGATCCAATAAAAGTTATTAGACAGAAGTTGGTCCAATAAAAAGATTGCACCTCATTCATCTCTCTAATATCCTGGGACAACAATTATTTATTTGTCCGTTTGTTTGTTTGAAAAGGTCAAAAACTCTCCGATTGAACGTATAGACTGAGATGTTCAAATCAACTCTGGGATTTGAATGCGCAATTCCCATTAATTTTAGTTTAAAAATCTCATCCATAGAATTCAGTCCATTATATGACATCATAGTATTGTTGTTAGGAAAGAAATATATTCCATACAATAAAAATGATGAACTTTTCAAAATATTGTGTTTTAAAGAAGTTTCTTTAAGGAAGCTTGTAATCCTTTCAATGTCACTAGAGGGCTAGTTTAACAAGGGGAAGATTATCTACAGTTTTGTTGGCTGACTGCATTATGCATGTGAGATATATAGATTTTAATACTGATTTTCTTCCTAAAAAGAAGTTTATAGCTTCCTTTTATCTCTAGCAGATGTGTGCATCAAATGTTTATGGGAAAAGAACCCATGTTTCCACAAAAAATGAGATCCTGTGAAGTAGTAGGATTTTTTTTATTATTATTATGTCTTTTATACACAAAACATTTCTTTTGAAATCACTAAGGTCATATAAACATTAAAGAAGTAATATAATATTTTCATAACACAACTGTCTGTTATTTCTTTTTGTCATAATTTGTCCCCAAGTGGTATTTGAGTTTGTAGTTTCTAATAGTTTACCCAATTTTATACTTCTGATGGTATCATGGAGCAATGATTTATTGTTCTGCTGTGACTATTTTCATTCCACCAATTCTTCTTCAGCACAGGAGCAGAGCATTATTCTGCTTTTTGCACTGCAGTTATTTCTTCCTTCCTTACCATTTGTTTCCCCAATTACGGGTATAAATAGCGTGTAATTATATTGGGAATAAAAAGGGGGGAAAAGTCCATTTTTGTTTTCTTGTTGTAAGTTACTCTCTTGGTATAACTTGGGAATTAGCTTTCATACACCGCAGCTCTCAGTCATGCATTTTCTGTTTCCATCATTAGAGTTTCTCTATGTTCAACAACCATGATAAACGGTAAATACTTTTCAAGCATGTGTGTGTGCTGTGGGAGGGAGAGAACTTTGTTTTAAATTTATATCTTATGTGATACCCTAAATCAGAAGACAGTGAAATATGTGCTTCTGATTAGCAAAAAAGCAAAGCTGCAGCATTCATCTTGTTATATGCTAATTCCTGAAATGGGCGGGGAAGAAACTGTAAATGGAAAACTCTGAATGTTTGACAACAGTGCACTCGCCTGAACACTGAGAACCATTTCTTATCTCTACAAATCCATTCAGCCTTGACTGTCCTATTAGCCAGTTTTATTTTTGTTTGCTTGTCTTTGATCATCTGCTGTACGTTCCTCATGGGAGGAAGTTATGTGCATTTGCCTGTGAGCTACTTTCTTTGTTTAATGAGTATCTGCACATTCTGTCAAGGTTTTTACCAGCATCTTTGCTTGGATAAATTGAGCAATTCTTTCATTAGATTTATATGTGTACTTTTTGTTGCTTTGAAAGATAGGGTGAGACATTAGAGCATATATTTTTGGATAGACTTGCACCTCACATTTTTAGTTTGTGTGTTTTTGCCAAGACTTTATTTCAGTTGGAGCATAAGGAACTGGATTATATTAGTGTATGTGTCAATATGTAATATCATCCTTGTTTGAGGTTCTTTTCAAGAAGAATGCAAAAGATTACATTTTGGTACATTCTGATATGTTACAGATTAAAACAGAAGATATATATTGATTGTGACATCTGACAATTCATATGTCAAACATTTAAAAAAAAATAGTAACACAGGGTAGTTTGGGGGCCTTCTAAATTGAAAGAATATATTTCTTTCTCTCTCTGTTCGTTAAAGGCATATGACTAGAAGTTACTCTTTGAATGGAAACCCTTTAGGATTTTCTTGATAAAGCTAATTTCCCCTCCTCCTTATTTTTATCTTCTGTGCTAGTTTTCCATATTAACTGCAAAACATATGTACACAGGTGGCAACATTGACCCTAAAGAGCTGCGATGATGACTCTTTAGGAAAACCTTGAAAGCCTTGGAAAACCTTGAAAAAGATTTGTTGGATACTTCATGCCTTTTCATTTTTTCCTCATTTTTACAATGATGAGTGTATGCATGAGAACAGGAGCTTATGTTTCTTACAGGCTCTTTGGAGCTTGCATTTATTCTCTGTTTGAAGTCATCAGAATCTTTTATTTGTGAGATCATAATCATTTCCATCCCAACCATTTTGATATCACCGAGGATTATGACTTTAGCATCCAGGAGCAAATGGATTACTAACAAAGAAAGATCTTGATTTAATGCAGATACATTAGAAACAATTAAATCATACAGTCTATGGTTTTTTCTACATGCAAAATTGTCTGACTCAAATGATTTTCAAAGTTTTAAAGAGAGCCATTTAATCCAACTTAATTTGGATAACCAGTTAGCCCTGGTGTCTGTAGGAAGGGAAATTATTTTGGGCCTAGATATGACAGAGAAAAATAATAATAGAGATGGATATTGAAATGATATCGTGACAATGTCAAAATATGGCAGCCACACCCATAATCTATAAGTAGGGCTTCTGTTTTGAGATTTATTAATTTCATTTGCTGGGTTTATTTTTTGCAATTTTTGTGTTTTATGTAGAGGTCCCAAAATTGGGGTTTTTCAAGGCTTTCTCCTTGTATACACTGTAATGAGTAATGTATAATGTAATGAATGAGTAGTCTCTTTGTAATGTTCCATTGTACACTTCAGTGTAGTACTGGTTTTAAGCACAGTAGGGAACATTTACGCACCAGCCAGGTCTACACAGACCTGTTAATGCTTTAGAAATCACCCTGTAGTCTGCATTACTGCTCTATGTGGACAAACCCTTAGGTACAAGTAACCATCTCCAATATTTCTCTGGTGTTTTTTTTAATTGGGGGTGTCTTCTCTGGTTTATCAGTTAAACCCAAAAAATCAGAAGTCCTATCTATATGTTTCAAGTAGCAAATACCTTGATGCTTTGTAAAATTCTAGTATTTTTACTGAAATAAGTCTGAATTTAAACAGTCAATAATTTGTTGCAGATATTGAGATACATTTGAAATATATTTGAGGCATATACAAAAAAATGAGACCAACCAGGAAATGAAACGTTTTTAAAGACGATTAAGTGTTTCCCTTTTACTGCTTTGTCAGGCAAACTTAATTTCATGCACAGATTAAATTTGCTTCTCATTATTGTGGAATGAAATGAAAACAAATCATCTTAGAAAGATCATTTTTTTCTTCTTTGGAAGATTTTTTAGAATGAATCTGCAGCCCATTTTAAGCTTTTATCTGAAATTAAAACACTGTTCAGTCTCTGAACTATGTAGGCAGAACTTTTTGGTGAAGAAAAGTTGGGGACAGAGGCTCTCTCTTTGCTTTTTCTTTGTTGAATCAACCTAAAGTGAGTCAGAACTTCATTTTTATAGGGATTCTTTTCATGCTTTCCCCAAACAGACTGCTTCTGTTTAGAAGATTAAGCTGATACCCATAGATAGGGGTGGGGAGCTGCTGAGGGGTGTTTATGAAAAATGCTGCTTTTAAGTAAACCAAAGTTGCATATTTCCATTCTGTCCATACTGCAGCCTCTGAAATCATGAGCAACACTGTTAATAAGGTCAAGATCCTAAAAGGTATTTAGGCACCTAACTCCCATCAAGTCAATGGGAATTTGGTGTCTAAATACCATTGAGGATCTGGGCCTAGATCACTCTTGCTCATTGTAAAATCTACTGTAAAAGTGTACAGTTGTTTGTCATTCAGTAAGGGCATGACGCAAAGTCCAGTGAACCCAAAGTCTACTGGTCTCTCCATTAGCTTCAGAGGAAATTGGTATAGGCCATAAAAACCCAGCAAAGCTGGTGGTTCTCGCAGGCTGGGCAATGATGACCAAGGCTCCGCAGCCACCTCCGTGAAAGACTCTCTAATAAGCTCCAAAAGCATGTAAGTACAGCCTGATTTCCCCGAGCTCAGGGAAGTTAGGGATTCACAAAGAGAAGGAAACAAAAAAAAAAGAGAGAGAGAGATACTGAAAAATGGAGGAATAGATAAAAAATATATAATGGAAGGAAATAAAAACTTGAGTGTGGGAAGGGAAAAGGACGACTTAAAGAAGCAACAAAGACAAAGGATATTAAAAGGTACAGTTATGATACAGCCATTAATGGGATGATCACATACTATTTTCCTCAAATAACAGTATAGCATCACACAAATGTCAAAGACTGAAACTCTGACTAATATTGCAAGGGTGCAACACTGGGGGTACAGTTGCCCTTGGACTGAAATAGTGTGCTGCCTTGAAGTGAGACATTTTTTTTTTCTCCCTATACTGTGAGCTTTGATTCAAATGATCTTCTGTCTGACCAGCTAATGGGGCTAAAACAGCTTTATCTCTTTTTTTTCAAGGTGCACAGCTTTGTGAAATGTTGTGAGAGGCGATAGCATTAAATATGGTGCAGTTAAATAAAATTGTAATTGTAGCATTAATTAATATTCTTTAATGGGAGAAATCATACAACATAGGGCGGTAAAGTATAGTATATATAAACTACATTACCAAAACTGCCTAATAGTTTGTGCTACTGGAAAGTTTTGTATGAGTGAGATAAAGGCTGACTTAATAAAATATACACTAACTCATTCCTAGACATCGTAGCCTAACATCTGACTCCAGAACTGATGGTCCTCTCACCCCACATGAAAGAGACCAAAACGAATCTCTTGGTTGCCATTGGACTGAAACAATGTAACAGATTTCAATAGTATTCTCTTTCAGATCTGAGAACTAAGCTGTTGATTGGCTGCTTCCTTCACTCTAGCCCTCTAGGTTAGGATATATCCACTTTATGAGCCCGTGTAACCATCGGTAACTAACTTTGAAATTGGCTTGGGGAATGTATGTGATTGCTGTTCCTGAATGGCTGCCTGAGAATCTAGTGGACTATTGGCAGGTCTCTGTCTTATTTTGAGCCCAAATAATAATAAAGGTTGTTTTTTGTTGCAGTTTATTCCCCTCCTCAACATCACAAATGGCCCATTAGAGGCACTGCTCTTCCACCCAACCAATAAAACTATTATCTGGGCATTCAGTTAAAAAAAATCATTCATTCGTTCAAAGATTCAATTATTTGCCATAGCCTGGGATATTTTTTAAAAAGCGTAAAAATAATTCCATTAGTAAACTATAGTCACAAGTACAACATGAAAAGGAGTACTTGTGGCACCTTAGAGACTAACCAATTTATTTGAGCATGAGCTTTCGTGAGCTACAGCTCACTTCATCGGATGCATGCCGTGGAAACTGTAGCAGACTTTATATATACACAGAGAATATGAACCAATACCTCCTCCCACCCCACTGTCCAGCTGGTAACAGCTTATTTAAAGTGATCACCAGGTGGGCCATTTCCAGCACAAATCCAGGTTTTCTCACCCTCCACCCCCCCACACAGATTCACTCTCCTGCTGGTGTTCAGTACATGTACATGTTACAGTACAACATGTAAATTTACTGTCTGTGAACAGATATTCCTTGCAGCAATTGTACATCCTGGACTCAGTCAAAATAGTCTCTCTCTCTCTCTTTCTCAAGCACGTTGCGGGGAGACACAAAAGTGTCCAGACCAAGTATTCACTCAGTACTCATCCAGCTGACAAGAAGATGTAGTGTCTGCCTAGTGTCCTATTCTCTAAAAGAGTTGTGTGCCTATATGTAGACAACCTCCTATGGAAGGTTTGTCTACATATAGGTATACTGTAAGGGCAATTAATTTCTATCTCCAAGTCTTGCTTTGATTGAGAAGCATTATCTCACCCTCCAACCTTTTTTTGTGGGTTGTGAAATTGTGTTTCAAACACTACTCACCAGCATCGGCACAGAGATCTAAAAGTTGTGACCAAGTTTGCACGAGTCATTGTGTGACCATAATTCATTGAACCTCTAAAAAAGAAAAAGGGACAATGTTTAGCCACATCAAAGCTTTTGACAGCCAGAATTCCACTATGCTGTGGCTCTGGGGACCTGCAACACTGTGTATGTAAAATGGGCAAATTCTTCAGATTGCAGATTAAAGAGAGAACTTTCCCATCTTCTACAGCTTGTTTAAATCATTGATTCCTGGTTGCCCTGACAAATCTCAGGAACTTTTGTGGTTCTGTTGAATTTACCCATAGATAGGTCAGTTTTCCCCATCAGAGTGAGCCTGGCTAAAGTGTCCCACGCACAGGGACTAACTGGATTATTCTGGGAATAGAAAATTAAGGTAACAAAACCATTCCACCCATCAGGAAGTTACCAGGGGTGATCTGTAGCTACCCTGGACCATGTTGTTCTTCAAAACTGGAGAGCAGAGCTTATTACTTAAAAAGTCTTGTGGTCAAAACACTGATATTAAATTAAATTCCTATTTAGATGTGTATTTATGATGACCTTTTAGTTCCACTGTAATGTTTTAATTCTTGAATTTAACAATATGAGTTAGCCCCTTTCCCTTTGTGAAGACTACTTTCTAGTCTTTGTTTTTATTTTCTTCTAGTCTTTATTTTGAAAAATATGGGAACTCTTACATGTTTCAGCTGGAAACATTTTCCCCCTCAAACTATTAACTTACAGTACATTACAGTTCCTGTAGTTTACATCACAGTAGATCAGATATACTGAGTCATTCCCTAGATAATGTATTTTGAGTATGTTTATGATCTTTAAAAATGGCAAATCCAGATGTTCATTAACTCATTTACTGCCCTCAAGAGTACAATGTAAATATAGATATTCCACCGATTTTAAATGAAATAGCAATGGACTACAGTTACCAGCAACACAGGGGTTAATAAAAATTTGTCTTTTACATATGTGATCTCTAAATTTCATCTATTAACTTGTCATGCATTGATCTTTATAATGTAGTGACTAGATCATTCACAACATGGTGCAAGCTTTCTCTTTAATTGTCTCATCTTAATATTTCCTTTAATTTTGCAAAGTAGAAAATTATACAATGTGTTTGATCACTTTCATCAAACTGATTTCAAAGAAAGACAAATAAAAGAAAAAAGCATTAGTAAATAGAATGAACATACCTTTTAATAAAATGTCCTTAGCACAAATTTTCTTTGAAGCCCCTTCTGGTTGTGGCCTGAACAATTCCTTAATTGATTAAAAGAAACCTCTGATTGCTAGATAAATAGTAAAGATGTAAATAGGATACCTCCACCCAACCTTGACTTTGTAGCTATGTGGGTGCAAAGAGTTCTTGGCTAAATCTCTCCTAAAGTTTGACAAAATCAGAGATAGTCTTGCAGAGAATCTGAGAACCACATGGGGTTTGGGGTGGGGGTCGAGGGTGAAAGCAAACATGGCCTTCTCCAGCTGCCTTCAGGGACTTTGAGCTTATAGCTCAAATTGAAGTTCCGAGAGCTATCTGACCCACCACCTGTGGGCTGCGTCAGATCTGTTCCACTCCTGGCTAGTCAAGGCAAGTCTCAAACAACTAGGGCACCAATCCTACTGACATCATCAATGCCTCATTCAAAGATGGCTCCCTACCAGCCACTCAGAAGGATTCAGGAGTTCAGCCATATTTGACACAGAGCGCTTTGCAAATTACCACCCATTTTCCAGCCTACCCTTCTTGGACAAAGTCATGGAGAAGGTGATAGCGATTAAGCTCCAACAGCACCTAGCTTCTTCCAGGGGGTCTAGACCATGCAGAATCAGGATTCACACTGGGTTATGGCACAGAGATGTCAATCCCAGCACTGAACAATGAGTTAATGCTGGCAGGAGTGTGAGTTTTTACCATCAATAATTTTGAAGTGCTGCTGGCCCAAATACAGTACCTGGTTCTGTTTAGTTTTATAAAACAAGGACTACCCCAGACAAACAGCCCTGGTTGGCCTCCACCTACTCCTGAAGCATCACATTCACTAAAGAGCCTTGCAGAGGAGGCACAAAGATGCAGCGGACTACCTTCTGCACTGGAGTATTCTCTGGGACTACGTGGCCCCTTTATACTGGCAAAATGGCCATGGGGACCTTTAATCAGGCCCCTATTCCTACAAGACCTTAATGGGTTAGATCTGACCTATCTCAGAGGCCACCTATCCATTCATTCATGACCCTCCAAGACAGCTGTGCTTCATAAGGATTGTTTTAGCTCTAGTTGAGTTCCCTCTGGTGGGTGAACACCAGGCTGCTGCATTGGACCCAGCCTTTGGTTCCTACTTGCTTTCAAGCCTATTGGGTCAGAGCAGCATCTGGACACTGTCTTTGTCTGGCCTCTCAGGCCCACTCCTGGGATGCAGACTCCCTGTCCGGTACCCCTTCTTGGGATGTGGAGTCGCAGACCCCAGTTGCCCTTGACTCCAAGATCAGTCCTAACCCTCTCCAAGGTCTCCTGATATCTTAAGATTGCCCTTTCCAGAGCTCCACCCACA
Source organism: Lepidochelys olivacea (assembly GCF_965140295.1). Classification (NCBI taxonomy): domain Eukaryota; kingdom Metazoa; phylum Chordata; order Testudines; family Cheloniidae; genus Lepidochelys; species Lepidochelys olivacea. Next base: position 198,464,253 of record NC_140413.1, on the reverse strand, counting down.
TGAGCCCTTTGGGTTTTAATATAATTGTTTGGGGATCTCACAACACTTAAAGCAAAGGAACCCATAAGACTCAAGGGGATTTCTAAACCGTATACACTTTACTCCTAGAAAAAAATCACAAAAGATTCATGCAGGTGCAGGTGTTTGTTATTTTTTCATAGATCCATACAAGACCCTCTTTTTGGGTGTTAGTCAGACCCTATCAGGGAATTCAGAACTCCTCCTACTCAGTTTTGTGGTAATGGTCTTCTCCTGGTTAGAGCATGTCTTTTAAAAATCACTTTTCAACACCTTGTCTCTTATTCCTTCCATTGGGATTTTTCCATTCTGCTAACACCCAGATCCCTGGGCTGTTGGCATACAGGGTCCTTTTACCAGATAAGAGTCATTAGCAAGACAAATAGTCTGTGGTCTGTAGCCTCTATATCATGCTAGGACAAGTGTATTCAATTTTTGATGGTCCTTGAAGTCCCTGTTATTCAGAATCAAACATCTAGGCACTAGGCCTCCTAACACTAGAGTCCTAATTCAATCCACCATGTTACTAACAGTGAAAGACATAATGAAGGTTACAAACATACAGAGAGTTCAAAAATAGGGCCATGAAAAACGCAGACTGTGAAATCCGGTCTCCCCCTGTGAAATCTGTTTTTTTGTGTGCTTTTACCTTATACTATACAGATTTCAAGGGGGAGACCAGCATTTCTCAAATTGGGGGTTCTGACCCAAAAGAGAGTTGCAGGGGGGTCACACAGTTATTTTAGGGGGGTCGCGATATTGCCACCCTTACTTCTGCACCGACTTCAGAGCTGGGCAGCCGGACAGTGGTGGCTGCGGACTGAGGGCTCAGCTCTGCAAGCAGCAGCGCAGAAGTAAAGGTGGCAACACCCTACCAGGCCACCCTTACTTCTGGGCTGCTGCTGGTGGTGGTGGCTCTGCCTTCAGAGCTGGGCTCCCGGTCAGCAGCCGCCGCTTCTCAGTTGCTCAGCTCTGAAGGCAGCTCCACCACCTGCAGCAGCGCAGAAGTAAGGGTAGCCGTATGGCAACCCCCCCCCGACAATAATCTTGTGACCACCCCATAACTCCTTTTTGGGTCGGGACCCCTACAATTACAACCCTGCGACATGTCGGATTTCAATAGCTGAAATCATCACATTTATGATTGTTTAAATCCTATCACCGCGAAATTGATCAAAATGGACCATGAATTTGGTAGGGCCCTATTCATAAGATCAAACTGGAATCCAAAACTGTCACAGGGATGCTTTAACTAGACTGGTCAACCTGTAAGACCTTCCCTCCGAAAGATCATCTTTTTAGAAATAACCCATTGCAGGGAAGTTTGGAGGGGAGAAAGAAGGGGATTAAAAAAGGAAGAAGATTGGATAGAGTCCTTTCCGTCAAAATTCAAACAAGCAGACTGGGCATAAGGAAAACTGTGAGAATATTGACATTGAAGATACACTCAGTACTGTCTTTAAAGATACACCCATTACAATCAACCTAAAGATACCATGCTGAACAGATGCTGTAGAAAACCCTAAGAAGGATAGCTAAATAAAATGTATGTAGGATGGAGATAAATTATGAAGAAAGGGAATGAAATCTCTGTGTAGGTCATGACATTCTTACTCGTTATCCATTCATAGAAGCTTCTTGTCTTTCTGACCGTTCTTTATCCCACCTTGGAGGACAAGCCGCTTAGTAATATTGCTAACATAACTACAACCAGTCTATAGCGCATACACTGGTACCTCTTGCCTCATTCCCATAAAACTACTGAAGGGATCCCCAGAAATAATGTCCTAGAATCTGAGCCACTCCTCCTAATTTTAGGGAAACAGTCAAAGTCCTTTTCTCAGTACCGCTGCAGAGAGACTATTCTAAGAGCTAATAATGGGTGTTGTAATTTCTTCCTCATTGAAGCCCAATTTGAGTTCTTTTGCTCCTGAATGATAAAATAAGCTGAGAACAGCAAAAGATATAATTGGGTCACTAATTAAATGTCAGGCATAGACTGTCTGGTGAAATTGGAGGTTAACTAGTTGTGAGAACATTAGTGACAGTATAGCTGCCATGGTTAGAGATGTGTCAAATATCTAGGCTGCTTCCATGGAACATGTTCTTCATTGCCTATAAAATAGTCTGTTATCCTTATTAACATTATTATTTAGTTTGGGGTAGTGCCAAACACAGAGGAAGAGACAGTCCCTATCCTGCAGCGTATACAGTGTAAAATCAGCATATTTAAAAACTTAATAAGGCTAGCTCAGGAGAAGAGGAACCTTATTTTTGTTGACTTAAAGCTAAACTCTTCAAAAGTGAAAATCAAAAGTTTTTAATTCTTTGTGTAATGGGGCCTTGATGAGAGTTTCTACATGTACAGTAATACAAAAAAATCATAATAAAAATGAGAAATGTATAGTAGTATAGGAAAAATAATTTGTAAGAATGTGCTATTATCAGCTAATGAGGTTAGTTGATAATTTTATCCAGGGTTAAAAAGTTAAAATACATGCGATGATATAGATATGGATAGAATAATCTTATACCCTAAAGTAATTCATCTTAATTGTAAAACATCCTCATCACATGAGTACTTATAACATGATTATTGTGGTTAAACTTTTAATGAACCTGTGAATTATATTGTTGGAATTAAAATTGTATTATATTTTTAAAAAATAAAAACACAATACATTCAAATGACAACAATTTATCCCATCCAAACTCAGCCCTTACACCCTCTTTTATCACCCAATCATCAGGTTAGCCTAAAATCTACCAAAATATTACAAATCTATCTTTGATATTTACATGTCCCCCATTACTGTAAGATCTGAGATCTCGGTACTCCTCTGACATAGAGAAATGCCATTTTCCCCATTTTATAACCTAGAGACTAACACACAAAGAGATTAAGTGACTTGCCCAAGTCACACAGGAAATTTGTCATGGAGCAGGGAATTGAATTTATGTCTCTGGAGTTCCATTGTAGCACTCTAACTATTGGAGAATCCTTCCTCTCTAAAGAGAGAAGAATGGATTTCAGCATTGGCAAGGAAGGGTTCTCTGTTGTTTCTTTTTTGTTCTATTGTATACCCATAAGTTTCATTCATATAGTACAAAGCTTTTCTGAACATCAATATAGAACAGGCCCCGTGCCATCATAACACAAAACAAATCTATATCTTCGTCTGATTGTTTGTAAACTTCTTTTGCAGAATATTTGAAAATCTCACATTCTGTCTAAAGAGGAAATACAGATCTTTCTTTTTTTTTCTTTCATGAATGAAACTGAGCAAAGATTTTAATTTTCTATACCACAAAGAGAAATACTTATTAGTGCTGTCAAATAATCCCAACTAACTCACGTGATTAACTCAAAAAAATAATCGTGATTAAAAAAATAATCATGATTAATTGCACTTATAACAACAGAATACCAATTGAAATTTATTAAATATTTGTGGATGTTTTTCTACATTTTCAATTCGGATTTCTGTTACAACACAGAATACAAAGTGGACTGTTCTCACTTTATATTATTATTTTTATTACAAATATATGCACTGTCAAAATGATAAACAAAAGAAATAATATTTTTCAATTCTCCTCATACAAATACAGAGTACTTCCTTTATCATGAAAGTGTACCTTACAAATGCAGATTTTTTTTTTTTGGTTACATAACTACACTCAAAAACAAAACAGTATAAAACTTTAAATCCTACAAGTCCCCTCAGTCCCACTTATTATTCTGACAATTGCTAAGACAAACAAGTTTGTTTATATTTATGGGAGATACTGCTGCCTGCTTCTTAATTACAATGTCACCTAAAAGTGAGAACAGGCGTTCACATGGCACTTTTCTAACCAAAATATTTAAATGCCAGATATGGTAAACATTTGTATGCCCCTTCACGCTTCGGCCATCATTGCAAAGGACATGCTTCCATGCTGACGTTGCTCTTTAAAAAAATAATGCATCAATTACATTTGTGACTGTACTCCTTGGGGGGGAGAATTGTATGTCTCCTGCTCTGTTTTACCCACATTCTGCATGTATTTCGTGTTATAGCAGTCTCGGATGATGACCCAGCACATGTTCGTTTTAAGAACACTTTCACAGCAGATTTGACAAAATGCAAAGAAAGTACCAATGTGAGATTTCTAAAAATAGTAACAGCACTGGACCCAAGGTTTAAGAATCTGAAGTGCCATCCAAAATCTGAGCAGGACAAGGTGTGGAGCATGCTTTTAGAAGTCTTAAAAGAGCAACACACTGATGCGGAAACTCCAGAAGCCAAACCAACAAAAATATCAACCTTCTGCTGGTGGCATCTGACTCAGATGATGAAAATGAACATGCGTCTGTACGCACTGCTTTGGATTGTTATCAAGCAGACCCCATCATCAGCATGGAAGCATGTCCTCTGGAATGGTGGTTAAAGCATGAAGGGACATATGAATCTTTGGTGCATCTGGCACGTAAATATCTTGCAATGCCAGCTACAACAGTGCCATGCGAATGCCTGTTATCACTTTCAGATGACATTGTAAACAAGAAGCAGGCAGCATTATATCCTGCAAATTGTAACCAACTTTGTTTGTCTGAGTGATTGGCTGACCAAGCAGTAAGACTGAGTGAACTTGTAAGCTCTAAAGTTTTACATTTTTTTTATTTTTGGTACATAATTCTACATTTGTAAGTTCAACTTTCATGGTAAAGAGATTGCACTACAGTACTTATATTAAGTGAATTGAAAAATACAATTTTTTTGTTTTTTACATTACAAATATACATAATCAAAAATAAATATAAAGTGAGCACTGTACACTTTGTATTCTGTGTTGTAATTTAAATTAATATATTTGAAAATGTAGTAAACATCCAAAAATATTTAAAATAAATGGTATTCTATTGTTGTTTAACAGCGGAATTAATTGTGATTAATTGCGATGAATTTTTTTAATCACTTGACAGCCCTAATACTTATACATCAGTGATATTGAATAAAATAGATGTTTAATTCAGATTTAGGTTGTAAATGTATAAAATACACTTGACAGTTTCTAAAAGAACAAACACCATAGGCTTTGGGTGTGAATTGCAGGTGATATTTGTATAATAGTTTTAGCAAGCTCTGAGCTGAAGAAGAATGTATGCACTTTCCTGACAGTAAATGTGTATTGCAGTATAATATTAGAATGTTATTGTTACAGAACATGGTAAAAACCTTATGACTCTAATACCTTTGTATATGCTTCATTATCAGCTTTATAATGGGCAACAAATTCTTGAAGTCCTCCATTAGATTGTATTGTATTAGCTTAGCGGTATATTCATGTTAATTGGGTGACAGACATCAAGTAATGCTTGCAAACATCCTGAGAACATATTTCTGTAGCCTCAGAGTAAGGGTATCATCAGGGATCCTGGTTTTCTGTAATAAAACAAAATTCTCTAATTAAAAAAAGTTAAAATCTGTGGTTTTCCACCATTAAAATGAAATGCTGAACTTTAGTTTCCCAAAGCCACAATATATACAAGTATCAGCTGAACACAATATATTATTGATCTATTTATAATTTTTAAGCAAGTTTGAAGCCTACCGGTGCCATAAATCATTATAATAAAATTAAATTAATAGAATTGCAGTTTGTTGTATTGTTTTGCTTTCAAATTTCAAATTCCATTGGTTTGTTTTCAAATGTAATCTACAGCCTTGCTGCATACAGTACAGAAGAGCACATTGCCGTCAACATGAAATTTGTCCTTGTTAAACTCAGTAACACAGTCTTTAGGGGTGATTTTTAAAGTTTTCAGCATTTTTTCATAACTTTAATTACTCATGTCAGGAGGCTGAAGTGAAATTTGAGATTCATTAAAACACTAAGCCCTATGTGCTGTGGAGTAAACTCTATGATATAGAGTCTGTACGATGAAAGCAGGTTATTGGAGTATATTTAGTTTTGTAAATGTAAAGCACATTAAAAAATCAACCACAAGAGGGGGAGGGTGGTGCACATTGAGTAAGTGAAACTGGTATTTTCAGTAAAATGGAGTTAATAGTTAATATATGGTTTTATTTTTTCACAAAATGTAAAAACTGAAGATTCTCTGTAAAAATGTAAATTGCACATTTTCCCATGCGTTGGTTATCAGTTACAGAAAGCTCTTTCTGCTTTTGTGATGTCAGACATGTGTCCTATTAGTTGGTTTGACCAGATACTGTGGACACAAAAGGGAGATCAGGTGGTCTGCTTTGCATAGGATGCTGACTTGCTTTGATCAGTGTCCCAGGAGTTTGCAGCCACATGTGTGTTTCTAATTTAGAAACAGGGAAACAAAACAACAACAATAAAACAACCCTCCAAGAAATTCCCCACATTTACCATAGCTGTATCTTCAGGGGCTTCCATTCTGCCCTCCCTCTCCTGTCAAGAACTCCTTTTAGGGGTTGAAAATAAGCATCTTATTGTTTTACACCAAATCAGTTTCTTAAGGCCTTTTTACATCCCGTTACGAGAGGAAATTCTGACTTTCCACTTGCAAAAGGTTCGTCTTCATTTTTCAGTTAAAAGGCAATGTGATTGTCCAGCTATACCGAAAGGACAGGAGACATTTGATGTTGTTTTAATCACGCCATAACTTTATTATTAGATGCCTGGGACAACCCTGCAGATAACAGTTTAACCTCCATAATTACCATGGGGTTTTCACCAGCTCCCCCTCTTTTTCCATTCAGGTCCCCATTGCTGGGACCTTACCATTGCTGGGACCAATCCATTGCTGGGACCTTAGCATCCACCCCCCTTGTAGGAGAGTTAAGGTGGGCTATAAGAAAGGGGGGTTGGCTCCCTGCCGTACCAATCATAGGAGTCCTCAACCCCACCCCTGTTCCTTTAATGAACATCTCCTTTTTAAGTCCTTTTCCAAGCCATTTATCTGGTCACTGTATACCTTCCCTATGGAGTACCTGCACTGGACATCTGCCACATACTTACATAACAAGTTGTGTCATATAGCCTATCGCACTTCATGCCACGCATGAACAATGCCCTTCCTAAACCTACAAAAACTCCACCTAGGCCAATCTGATGGTAAGGGAAAAATTCCTTCCCAGCCTTCCTAAAAAGGGGCTGCTAGTACACTGCCCACATCAGGTCTTGGTATTTCACCATCTGAAGGGGAGGGACGGTGGTCAGCCTGCTTCACACACCGGGCTGCCCCTTTTAAACCTTTCTGCCCATCTGGTTCCCAGGGGATGAATCAGCATCACCATGCTGGCTCCTGATCCCCTTTTCCAGTAGTTTTTCTCTTCCCAACCCGCATCCCAGCCATAAAGCACCATTTCCTTCGTTCGGTCAGCCAGACAAATTCCTTCCTGCTTAAAGGTGCAGTGTGGTCATTTTCCCACTTCCTCCCAGCCTGTGGAATCAGCAAGGGGCACAAGGCTCAAAACCAACACATCCCTGTGCTTCAGCACTAGCTCCTTGCTCTCCTCCTAGGTTCTTGAGCAGTTGTTTCTTGTAGGCACGTATCTGATTTTTGAGTACTAAAAAAATGTGTAATAAATATATAGACCAGGATCTAGTGAAGCGCATTGACTTAAAGTTAAGCTGATGCCAAGTGCTTTGGTGGAATAATGGGTTTGTCCCTTCAAATCTGTGGATCTCCACTCTTGCGAAGTTCCCATTGATGGGGTTCCATGGGCAGATAGAAGGGCAGATCTGCACCAGAAACAGAAATGATGATAGGGTCCTTAATACAAGTTACTCAAAAACCAGAGAGCTCAGATACCCACTATATGCTTAACTGTGCAATTGATAACTGGTGCGATGGATTAGAATTGCTGCTTCTTGCCCAATTGGATCCAAAGTAGATCTTTCTTAGGTCTCTGTAAACTCTGCCCAGTGAGAGTAATTTTTTCCCCACTTCTTTGTTGCCTGTCTTTGGCTATATTTATTAGCCTCTTTGCTCCTGAAAGGAAAAGAAAGGCTAGCAAGCCCTAATCTGGATGATTAAGACATTCTATAAAACTGTGAGTTCTATTTTTAATCCCAAAAGAAAGGTAAATGCAGGTAAATGAGGACCTCCTGCACTGGAGACTCGTCCAATAACAGGAGTAATCATGGTTAATTTCTCATAATGATCTGAATAAGTACCTGAAAGGCATCGACACAAAATATAGAAAAATATTTAACTAGTCTTTAAAATTATGGGCACACAATAGTTCCACATTGAGTGTGTCTCCAGATTCCATTTTATAAATTCTCACTTTAGTCAGCTTGTGATTGTGGCTAATAAAATTGGTTTGCTTCGTAGAATTTTTCTGTAAAGTTTGCCACACAGTTTTTGAGTTATATTAAGTGCCAAATGCTGCCATTCATATTCACGCTGAGTCGTACATTGTTTCACAAGTAGTCCCACTGGAGTCTACTCGAGATGTACGGTACTACTCAAAGTGAATTAGGCTGGCAGAATCTGGTCCTAGAAAATTACCTCATTTAGATATTTGAATTTATGTCTAAAAATGGCTTGTTTCTACCCTTCAAACTTTCCATATAGGTAAATCTCCCTGAAACCTCTAGCGTAGACTCTACTTAAAGAAAATATCTTGAAATTAAACAAACCTTTTAACTGTTATAGCTCATTGTAATGGTTATAAAACATTAGTAGTTTGCCCTATAGTGGCTCGTTGCTGCTTGGAGAGAACATACATCCCCCCTTCTGACAGACATTTTCCCTTAGCTCAAGTGGCAAAGGCCCGTGTTTCTGGAGCTCTAGAATAGGGTTTCTGGTTTGCGGGGATGTCTACACTGCAATCAGAGGTGTGAGGTCTGAGTGCAGCCTGTGTAGACATACTGAGCTGGTACGGATTGAATTAGCTTGAATGACAACAGCAGTGAAGCTCTGGAAGCATGGGTTAGCCGCTAACGTATGTATCCAGGTGGACTTGTACAGCCCATTCTGTCATGGTGTCACTGCTATTGTTATTAAATCAAAGCTATCTTGAGTATGTCTACACATGATGCAGTAACACCTCTTGATTGCAGTGTGGACATACCCTGAACTTTACAAGTTTGAGTGAAAATAACAAGGAGTCCGTGTGGCACCTCAGAGACTAACAAATTTATTTGGGCATAAGCTTTCGTGGGTTAGAACCCACTTCATCAGATGCATGGATTGAAAATACAGGAGCAGGTATAAATACATGAAAGGATGTGAGTTGCTTTACCAAGTGTGAGGTCAGTCTAAAGAGATAAATCAATTAACAGCAGGATAAGGGAGGAAAAAAACTTATGAAGTGGTAAGAGAGTGACCCATTACAGACAGTTGACAAGAAGGTGTGAGTAACATTAGGGAGAAATTAGTATTGGGAAAATTAAGTTTAGGTTTTGTAATGACCCAACCACTCCCAGTCTCTATTCAGGCCCAGTTCTGCAGCTGATGGTCGAAACAACAGACTGGACTTCTACATAGAGTGCTTCCGTCGACGTGCATGAGCTGAAAATGTGGAAAAGTATCATCACTTGTCCCATAACCTCAGCCGTGCAGAACACAACGCCATCCACAGCCTCAGAAACAACTCTGATATCATAATAAAAAAGGCTGACAAAGGAGTTGCTATAGTCATCATGAATAGGTCGGAATATGGACAAGAGGCTGCTAGACAACTCTCTGACACCACATTCTACAGCCATTACCCTCTGACCCACTGAGGATCACCAAAAGAAACTACACCATCTACTCAAGAAACTCCCTAAAGAAGCACAGGAACACATCTACACTGACACACCCCTAGAGCTCCAACCAAGGGAATTCTACCTGCTACCCAAAATCCATAAAGCTGGGAATCCTGGACTGCCTATCATCTCAGGCATTGGCACCCTGACAGCAGGATTATCTGGCTATGTCGACTCTCTCCTCAGGCCCTATGCTACCAGCAGTCCCAGCTGTCTTCAAGACACCACTGACTTCCTGAGGAAACTACAATCCTTTGGTGATCTTCCAGAAAACACCACCCTAGTCACTATGGATGTAGAAGCCCTCAACACCAACATTCCACACAAAGATGGACTACAAGCCATCAGGAATAGCATCCCCGATACCATCATGGCAAACCTGGTGGCTGAACTTTGTGACTTTGTCCTCACCCAAAACTATTTCAGATTTGGGGACAATTTATACCTTCACGTCAGCGGGACTGCTATGGGTACCCACATGGCCCCTCAGTATGCCAACATTTTTATGGCTGACTTAGAACAATGCTTCCTCAGCTCTCATCCCCTTACACCACTACTCTACTTCCGCTGCATTGATGACATCTTCATCATCTGGACCCATGGGAAGGAGGCCCTTGAGCAATTCCACCAAGATTTCAACGATTTCCACCCTACCATCAACCTCAGCCTGGACCAGTCCACACAAGAGGTCCACTTCCTAGACACTGCAATGCTAATAAACAATGGTCACATAAACACCACCCTATACTGGAAACCTACTGACCGCTATACTTACCTACATGCCTCCAGCTTTCATCCAGACCATATCACACGATCCATTGTCTACAGCCAAGCTCTAAGATACAACCGCATTTGCTCTGATCTCTCAGACAGAGACAAACACCTACAGAATCTCTATCAAGCGTTCTTAAAACTGCAGTACCCACCTGGTGAAGTGAAGAAACAGACTGACAGAGCCAGAAGGGTATCGAGAAGTCACCTACTACAAGACAGGCCCAACAAAGAAAGTAACAGAACGCCACTAGCCGTCACCTACAGCCTCCAACTAAAACATCTCCAGCGCATCATCAAGGATCTACAACCTATCCTTAAGGACGATCCCTCACTCTCACAGACCTGGGGAGACAGACTAGTCCTTGCTTACAGACAGCCCCCCAACCTGAAGCAAATACTCGCCAGCAGCTACACACCACACAACAAAAACACCAACCCAGGAACCAAACTCTGCTGCAAACCCCGGTGCCAACTCTGTCCACAGATCTATTCCAGGGATACCATCATAGGACCTAACCACATCAGCCACACCATCAAGGGCTCGTTCACCTGCACATCTACCAATGTGATATGTGCCAGCAATGCCCCTCTGCCATGTAAGTGGGCCAAACTGGAGAGTCTCTACGCAAAAGAATAAATTGACACAAATCTGACATCAAGAATCATAACATTCAAAAACCCATAGGAGAACACTTCAATCTCTCTGGTCACTCAATAACAGACCTACAAATGGCAATTCTTCAACAAAATAACTTCAAAAAACAGACTCCAACATGAAGCTGCAGAACTGGAATTAATTTGCAAACTGGACATCATCAGATTAGGCCTGAATAGAGACTGGGAGTGGTTGGGTCATTACAAAACCTAAACCTAATTTCCCCAATACTAATTTCTCCCTAATGTTACTCACACCTTCTTGTCAACTGTCTGTAATGGGCCACTCTCTTACCACTTCATAAGTTTTTTTTCCTCCCTTGGTATCCTGCTGTTAATTGATTTATCTCGTTAGACTGACCTCACACTTGGTAAAGCAACCCGCATCCTTTCATGTATTTTATGCCTGCTTCTGTATTTTCAGTCCATGCATTTGATGAAGTGGGTTCTAACCCACGAAAGCTCATGCTCAGATAAATGTGTTAGTCTCTGAGGTGCCACAAGGACTCCTCGTTATTTTTGATTGTACAGACTAACACTGCTACCACTCTAACATTTGAGTGGTTTAACTAGAGATGCTGGGGGGTTTTTTAGCTTGTGACAATAGATTTTTTTGCATTATGACATCCAACTGTGTTGTCTGCAAAAGAAAAAATGCTTACACTTTTTTTTTTTTTTTTTTTTAGTTACGGGTCATTAAAAACTACCCTGAAAAGGCAGCTGCTTAGAAGTAACATCAGTTAAGTTTTCAGCAAAGGTTCCATTATAAATCCTCATCTATTTGTATGAAAGTAGTATTTGTGATTATTTTTTTCTTTAAGTTGGAGGCGATCAAACTATTCTTAACTTATGGATGTTTTAAAAACGACTGATGAGATTTTCAAAAGGGCTGGCCTAACTGCTCCCATTGAAGACAATAGTAAAACTCCTGTTGACGTGAATGGGAACCGAGTTAAGTCACTGATGGGCGCTCTTGAAAACCCCCCAAAAAACCTATTTTGAAATATTAATGAACAAATGAATGCAGCACTCTGAGCTCTCAGCTTGCAGACTGTGTTGTATGAAGTTGGATATGTGGTTTGCATCTGGAAGGCGTGGCCTCCTAATCATAGTGTATGTGTGTGTGTATAGGGGGCCATAAATAGGGAAGGTACAATGGAACTTTCAGACCACGTGCTGAGGATGGGTGGGGAAGATTAGTGAAAGAGTGAATGTGACAAAAAGTATCGTGTCTGCATGTGGAAAATGGTATGTTCTGATCTCTCCACAAAAGCGGGTAGTTGGGATTGGGGCAGGGTGGGGTGGGAAATTGAATGATCTGCATATGAAATGTAAAAGGCAAGATATTGGTGTTTTTGTTTAATAATGGGTGGGTGAACGGCCGATAGTCTCTTTATTGCTTTTGGTCATAGTTGAGAGGTGAGTCATGTAGGAACTTGTAGGCCATATTCAAAATGTATAAGTTGTTGGCTTGGTTGTGTTCTAATAGCTGAGGCTGAGGGGGGTTTTGGGGACAGAGTTAAGCTTGTTTTAAGAATATGCAATCAGATATTTTAAGCACACATTTATTGAAGTTATTCCATGAGTGGTGTGCATATTTAAATATTTATCTACCATATTTTAACTTTATTACTATGCTTTTAAATGCTCAGGTTTTTAGTAACATTTTGTGTACATATATAGAACCATAACGGAAGATTTTTTCTTTCTAAGACTACCTTGAGTTTTAGTACTTATCCATGGAAACAAGTTCCAAGTTTCTATATCTCGATCAGTGTTGAATAGGTCATTGCCCTAAGGAGTATTAAGAGATGAGATGCTAGAAAGAAGGAAAGGGAAAAAAAACTCTTGATATTGAGCTCATAGTCCCTTCATTAGAGAAACACTAGACTGCTAAAGGCATTTTGATGACTGAGTTCAGAAGTGAACATGGAACAAACTTGCCTCATGATTAGTGAAGTCCAGCTGTTGTTGCTGAGGCACTGGGGACAAATATTAGAAGGGGTAAATACTGTGATATTGAAAGGTGATTTCAGCCCTGAGAAAGCATGGCAAATGACAGCCATAGCAAAATATATCAAATATTTAACTTCGTTTATTGTAATATCTAACAGATGCCAGGAGAGAAATTATCACTATTTGTGTTTCCCAAAGGGATGGTCATCTCACACCAGATGTGCCCATTTTCTTTTCTATTTTTATAACTCACAGGATGTGTTGTGAATTGATTTAAATCTTACTTAAATTTGCATAGAGCACTCTGAATGTAATAGTGTTACAACTTTCCTGAAAATGTACGTACAGGGTACCATTAATTTACCTAAACTCATTCTGTTATGTTAATTATATAATCTCATTCTGGGAGAGTAACCCATTAACATCACATTTTGTATACAGTTTAAAGGAATAGCATATCTTAAATGGGCATTTACAGTAGCCTATTTGTCTTTACAGCATAAGCTGTAGAGTCTGGAATATAAAATAATATAGTTTTGTCTGCTGTATAGCTTTTAATGTTGTTTATACTATCAAAAATGCCAAGCCAAAGTTTAGTTTATATAAAGGTTTAGGTACAAGAATTAAAATCAGCTTTGTAGGAAGATAGAAACTTTGGTATTTTATACTGCATTTTGTACAAAACGTTGCCATAGCAGACAGGAGAAATGTAGACTTTTAGGAGAGATTTGATACTGAATGATAGTCTATTACCAAAGATGTATTTTGATACCTGTCTATCTTTTGATCTTGAATAAAATATCTATTCAGTGTGAATTTTTTAAACCTTACTTTAAGGTACATTCAACACTGGTTAACTGTAGATCTGTCTTTAAAATGGCAGTGGGTTAAGAAAAGAGACTATTAATTATCACAAAATGTGAATAGAGATAAGATTGTTAAAAACAGTGAAACTTACTATATCTCTTCTTACATGAAAGTCAAATCTGCTGGAGCTGTCAAACATTTAAGTTGATAGAAGGAGGACTTTGCAGGTGGGTCCACAGGTTTTAGATACTACCCATGAATTATGAGCTATGAAAGGTCAACTGTATTTGTGGAAATCTATAATCTCACAGTGCCTCAAAAGACATTTCTCAGAGAAACTGTTTATTAACTGTAAATGTGGTATGAAATCTTTGATCATATAGAGCAAATGGTTAAGATGGAGAGGGCATTGCAAGACTGTAAAATATATTTTCTTGCTGAGGAATCATCCCCTCAGTAGTTAATCAGTTGCCCCAATATATCAGCTTCACAGCAGGGTAGATAACAGAATCCCCAAAAGTGTACTCACTGACTTTAGTTTTACAAATATGCAGGTCAGTTATCCACTTACATCAAATGCTGGTTGTAGTCTTCTGTCATCAGGCTTCCTTACCATTTGTACCAGGTACAAATAAAAGATAAAGACTACAAGAGCCCATACTCTGAATCCCTTTCTCAAACATTTGTATTTCCTTTAATTTATTTCAACTAATATTAAGATACATAAAGATGGTGGTAGAAAATAGCTGTCCTTGCATGCCTGTCAACAAATGATAAGTTCTGATCAGTGATCATTTGGTTTACATTCTCTGCAAATACTATGTGAATCAGATGTGGTTGACTGCACAGTCTTGAGTCGTATCTCCAGAGACTTGGTACTAATGTGAAGAGGTAATAACAGACATCAAGTGATTCAGAGATAAGGTTTGGAAATTCTCTCTTTCTTGTATGTACGAATTGATGTAGTATGTTTTAGTATAAAAATCCAGAAGGCATGTTTCAGTCTGAAATGACTGTATTCTCTCTCTATCTCTCAAGCATCCAAAACTTTGGTTGCTTACCTGGAACTTACCCAAATCCTCTGAGTCTGCAAAAAGGTGCTGGGAATTTATTGCTTTTTTGTGAGAGCCCAATATCCTTTTGCTTCCAGCCCCATATGGAAATATCACAATAATAGCCTAATGGCTCCAGTTCCAGCCAAAATGCATAACTACAAAGACCAGTAAAAATTGGGGAGAAAAGTTGAATATTTCAAAGCCATGGGGGAAGGAAGCAGCAGCAAAAGTTGTGCGAGAGAGTGGGTTTCTTGTTGCATTTTATCAAAACCAGCTCCCCCTGCCCTTAACTATAGGTCAGTGTTTAAAAATATTTCTCAAGTATGTTATTTCAAGGTCTCACCAGGAGTGTCTCTGGAGTCATTACTCTCTATTTTAATGCCCCTGCTGAAAAACTATAGGTCAGGGCATCAGCATAGATGTTCATCTCATATACTTGCCTTTTGGTGGGAATCAGAAACTTTCCTTCACTAGAAAAGGCCTCGGCATCAGATGAAGTAACCTGGAAGAGAGTCTACAGAGTCCATGATTTTTTTTTCTGTTGGTTTGAAAATCTCATCCCACAGATGAAGTAGGCTTTAATTCATCAATATAGCTTTCCAGAGATATTAAAATTATTACTGGCAATTAGATAAAGTAGTGGAGAGGGCAGTCCGACTACAGGAAGCAAGTGAATCTGGGAGTTTTGAGTTGAGTTGTAAGCAATTAAAATTTCACATGGTCTGGTTAGTTTGTCAAATCAGAGATTTGGAATAATTGAAAATATGGTATTGATAAAGTAATCAAACTTTGGGACAGGTCATTCACAGTGACTGAACCTCTTATCTTGGAATCTAAAAGCGTGTGTCTACTGCATAAGCTAAAGAACCAGACCCATTGGTTCAAAGGCAAGTAGCAGACACACAGACCTCTATATGTCGTCTAGAGGGGGACAGATGGCCACACTATGTGTAGTGTGACTTACAATAAGTAACATTCTATTGCAATAGCATATCAGTATCACACAGCCCATAATTATTTTTCTCTTGGAAATTAAGATTTGTCATTCTTCATGTGTGATAATGGGGAAAGCCACTTTTGCATACCCGGTGCACCTGTTGTTCTGATGGTTTTTACAAGGTCAGTTAGCAATCTTGCAGAAGTTCCATTGAGTAAAGTGTGTATACTTGCAAAGCTGGGCTTAGCATCCCGATAAACTAAGTGATTTCCAATCCCTTCTTAATGGTTGTATTGTTGGTCCTTTCTGCAAAGCTGGGGGCTAGCTGTAGCTGTTCATTTAGTGCAACAATTAAAATTTATTAGATGATGTTGCTGTAAGCATACAGAGGGAGCACCTTGAATAAATGCTTCTCACTGCAAAACCCACTGTTTTTCCCTGCCTCTCTCAACTTATAGGACAGAATGTACAGGGAAACAAAATAAAACTGTGATCCCTTTTTCCAACCAAAAATAAATATACTCCTCCAAAGCAATCCACAGGTGGATGATTTCTCTTAGAAATTAAATTTCCTAAAATACTTTATTTTAAAAAACAAAATGCATAAAACATTTAAGTGCTTTTTCTCAGAGTTTTCTTCTTTTTTTGCCAAATACAACAAAGGGTTGAGTTGATTTCAATAGTTTATCACTTGATACTGTTTCCATTCAGAATCCCACACTTTCCACTCTTGCAGGACCAGGTCCTTTACTCCTTCCTGAGAAAAATCCTCTAGGTTTAAAGTGCTGTTAATCTAACCTATACACTTGGAGTCCCTGGATTAGGTTGATAATCTCACATAAACTGGTTAACCTGGTTTTAGTATGGGCTCAAAATATTAAATATACTCAATTAATTTGAATACTATGTCTCTTGACAGGTAGAGTACATGCATGTTATTTTACATTGTAAATAGAAAACTAAAGCAGGAAGCATTCCCGTGTCATGCTTTTTCCTTTTTATTGACACCCTAAAGGCACAAACAGTTTAGAAGAGCCTTAAAGCTGCTGCCTCATAGTGTTCAGCACTTTTCTTGACCTAGGGGTTAGGTATGTTACCTTGTCCAGAAGGCTGAGGGTGATGAAGCATTATAGTTGTGGGGGAAAGAAATGTACTGTAAATGATCAGGAAGAAAGGATTGAATGTGCTAAATGAGAACAGATTGCTGAGCCAGCTAAAGTGTTACTGAAACGGATTTTGACATAGTCTGTTGCCTAAACAATCTTACTACCAAGGGTTTCACATGAGATGGGATACGGTGAACCCCAGTTTATAAATCATTTCAAGCCACCTCCATATGAATTAAGCACGTTTGTCTACTTCCATAGGGAGTGAAATCGGTGTTATATTCCCTCTCCTGAGATATGGACCAACAAGCCACCTCCTTGGTGCTTGCTACTGTCTTCGCATGGGCAGGGTTCTAGGTTCTTTTTTGTGATAATTGGTGCCTCCCCCAAGGCGGTTCCTTACTGTCCCCGAGACACAAGGGGTGCTGTGCCTTGGGAAAATGAGTAATGCTACCACTGGTGGCAGGGACTGTAAACCCAGTAAACCAAAACCAATAAAGTACATCCACACAACCCTCAGCAAAGAAATGACAAGTTCAAAAGTAACAGTATAACAAAGGGAGTGGGACTGAATTGAGAGCAGGAAAATATGGGTTAAGGTTAACTAATAAGTACTAAACATCAACCAATTCCCCACCTCACATCTCTTCCCAACCAGCCAGCTCCCTCCCTGGCACTTTCCATGGCAGATGGTACACTGAGGATGAGTCAGGAGACAAGTACTGCCTGGCTGTGTACATTCACTAGCTTAAGCAAAAAGGTCCGTTTTACTGTGTCTTCACCTCTGGGTGGGGTAGGGTCCTCTCCTGCTCCCTGATCTGGAATCCTGTGGAGGTCTTGGCTGGCTGTTGGCAGCTGGCACTGGGTCAGATCTCTGCCGCTCTGACAGCTGGTCTCTGCGGGGCTGGAATTGCCTGATCCATACACTAGGTTGCACAGAGGTTCATAGACTCCCTCTGTGGGGAGGAGGAGTTAATTAGAGACTCCCTGAGCTGTTCTACTTAATTCTCTCAGTTACTAAACTCAAAGATCAAAACTGAAACTAAACTAGTCTCCTTGTCTCTGAGTCAGGCTGTCCCCTCCAACGCCTTGTCCATATCACCCCATGTAGAAGGCCAAAAGGGAGGCTTATCAGAAGTTTCTAGTGCATGCTGTCCCCAAACCTGACTCCAAGGATGCCAGCAGACTCTGGTAGTCCTTATTGTAGAAGTCCATAGACCATGTGTCAGACTCCCACAGGAGCTCAGTTCATTCCAGGAGCTAGCAAAGAACAAGTGGGGGTTAATGTGATTCTGCTTTGTTCTTTCCATGGAAAATATCAGGTACCACAAAGCATTGGCACAAGAGAAGATGGCGGGAGCATGTGTGGAATCTGGTGTCCAAGCTAAGCTTTTTGAAAACAGGAATAACATGACCATTGTGTGAGAGACGTCAAAGAGGACTAGAAAAAAAAGTCACTACAGAAAAGAAACATATCCGCTGGTGGTGTTTTGCCAGTCCAGCTATTGTATACTTGGAAAAATTGGTGGCTGGAGATTGCAAACTAAGGGACAAATGCTCCTATCTGTATTCATATTGGAGTAGTACATTATTCCATTAATCAAGCCCATTGATTACAATGGGACTATTCATGGTAAGATATTATTATATGTGACTAAATGTGACAGAATCTGGCCTGAATAGCATAAGCGGTGTTGCTAAGGTTTTCAGACTAAGAGGTATCCCTGAGAGATGTGAAAAGCAAATTAAAAACCGAGTGCCAGTCTTCCCCAGGGGAAATCAGGAAAGATTCCACATGATGTGTAGACCATTTTCCCCCTTCTCTCTCTCACATGCACACACACGCCTGCATATATGCTATATATCACCAACACGTCTAATCTTGCCATTAGGACACAGCTGGCATTGCTGAAATTGCTGAGCTAAACATATTCATTGTGCCAAGGCTCATCTCCTTGCTCCCCTTTCCTCCCATCACACACCTTTGTCAGCACTCTTTTGTTGTTGTTAATTTGTAACCCTGGGCATCAGTAAATCAATCAATTGCAGCAATCTCTCATGCTGGTGCCACAGGATACAAAATGCTCAAGAAGTAAATGAAAACACAACCGTATGAAGAGGAATTTGGCTGGGGTTGTGAGTACGCATTGAATAGGAGTGCCAGCTGCATTTGCTATTGCTGTCACTCAGTTGATCGATCGGTAACATTCTGAAATCTTTTTGTGGGCAAAGCAAATTAGGAAAATTGTTTTTCAAATGTATTCAGTGTATTTAAAAATCACAAATTACATTTGTATGTGTTTGGTTTGGAAAAAAATTACAAGGGGCCAGATTTATTTTAAATTTCCTTAGGAAAATAATGGTAATGTGTCCTACACACAAACGTTGGAAGAAATTGTTAAGTGGCAAAGTCCTGATGCAAAAAAGCATGGTATATGTTGGCTAGATTAATCCAAAAGTATTTCAATTTGCTGGTTTCAGAGTAGCAGCCATGTTAGTCTGTATTCGCAAAAAGAAAAGGAGGACTTGTGGCACCTTAGAGACTAACCAATTTATTTGAGCATAAGCTTTCGTGAGCTACCGCTCACTTCATCGGATGCAACAGACTCCAACCTAATTTGCTGTTAGACTATTAACTTTTGGTTTGCACATTTTGGACTATGTAAGATTTTCTCAAACATCTTCAGAAAATGCTTAGGTTTCATCAACAGCAAAAAGTTGCTATTATTATACATTGACCGTGGCTTTTTATTCATCCCTTGTCAAATCCTACATTTTGTTAGTTGGTTTCAGGCCTCAGTTTCACCAGCAACTCAGGAAGGTTTGTGTGAAATGTTTAAAACAAACAAACAAACAGATCTTTACCTCCAAAGAATCATGTTCAGGAAAGACCCCTTTTCTGGCGATCTTAAACTAGTTCCCGGCAGCCGAATTGTTGCCCAGCTAGCATGGCAGCACAGGGATCCCCTTATACCTCTGTGCCATTACAGAGAGAAGCAGGAGTGGAGGTAGGCTCTGCAGAGCTGCTATTTCCCTGTCTCCCACCTCTGCCCCATCCGTGCAGGTGGGTGGGATGGTGGGGGGTGAATAGAGCAAGGCATGGGATGTGACTTGGCTCCACTCCTCCCTCCCCCTTCCCGACGTGCCAAGCAGCAGAGCCACCCCAGAGCATCAAGCAGCATAGTTGTGAGGAGAATAGACAGGGTGCAGTTTATTCCCTCCCTGAGACAGGAAGGAACCCAAGAGGGAGACTTCCTGATCTAGCCCATTATAATGAGTTATTTGTCCAAATTAAAAGATGATATAATTGGGTACAACTGGCAGTCTCGAGAGATGGCATAACAAAATCCAATGGCTGGAATAAGTAGTTAGATAAATTCAGCCTTGAAATTAGATACAATTTCTTTGCTCTGAGGGTAATTAAACCCTAGAACGGATTCCTATGGGAGGTGGTAGATTTACCATTGTGTAGTCTTTAAAATAAGATTAGATATCTTTTTTTAAAATAATGCTTTAATCCAACTTCTGGAAGAAATTCTGTGGCTGGTGTTTGCAGGGGAGTGGGCTGGATGGTTGTAATAATCCCTTCTGGCCTTGGAATCTGTGAATCTAGAAGTTTCCCTGTTCATCCCCTTCCTTCATGCACCATGAGGAGAACAGGACTCTCTGCATTTCCCTCATCACATGCTGTTAAATTAAGATAATGTCTATAATCAAATCTCTTGCTTCAAGTCTTCAATCAGTTTTCTTGCAGAGGTCAGAAATGAATTTTTTTCCCCTATGCACAACTGTCTAGATGAGTGCTGGGTTTTTTTATTTGGGTTTTTTTGCCTTCCTCTGAAGCATCATAGAGTGGTTACAACTGGAGATAGAATACTGGACAGAGTAGATCAGTACTCTGAGGTGGCCTAGAGAATCCTCTTTCTTGATGCCTGGCTGATGTGTCTTGCTCAAGGTCATACTGATTGCCAGATTTGGGGTCGGAAAGGGATTTTTCCACTGGTCAGATTGGCAAGGACCTTGCAGGGTGAGGGGGGATTTGTGCCTTCCTCTGCAGCATGGGCCATGGATCACCCATGGTGTCATCTGGGTGTATCTCACCTAATCACGTCCCTGCCTTTGTAGGGGCCTCGGGCTCTGGTGGCACTTCTGTCTCTCTTGTGTTTTGCCTGTAGCATGCAACAGTTTAGTCACCTGAGGACTGAAATGCTTTAACCTAACTAAAGTTTGGGGCTTAATGTAGGGGTATCTTGGTAAATGTAATGGCCTATAATATGCAGGTCAGACTGGATGATCTAATGGTCCCTTAAGTTTTAAACTCTATGAAACAATGAAAGTTTCACATCTGAAATAATAGACATTTTACACATCAGGGCTCCGATCCTACAGTTTACATTACAGGCAGTCCCTTGTGGAGTTCATGTGGGCTCAGGTCTGTCACAGCATTGTCAGCTGCAGGAGCGATGCTAGAATCACAGTGCATTGGCAGGGCTGTGGGAATTCGGAAGCTGAGTCAACACCTTCACATACTGTGCTGGGCTGCTGCTGGTTCCATCAGTCACTTATTTGCATGAAAAGTTTAACTTTCCCCCTAAACTACTCAAAGACACTATTACACTTCACAAACGTGGGACCTGATCATGTACATTGCAATCTGCAATTCTATTTCTTACATAATTAGATATCTAATTACGTGTCCCAATTTAGCTGAGCCATTTGCATGTATAGTAATCCTGATTTGAAAACACCGTTTCTAATGTTTTGTCTCCATTTTCCACAAATTAAGTTACAGAGAAATTTAATTTTGAACTAATTAAGTATTTTTAAAAAAAGAAACAGTGTGAGACATCATGGAACAGTGTGAATCACACACACTAATCATGGACTCTATATGTGTTACTCTTGTGAGAACCTCTTTCAATTCAATGGGACTACTGTGAGTAAGCATTACTCAACTGGGTGACAGTATTAAAGAGTGGGCCCATAGCTGTAAAAAAACCTCAACTCATCTGGATCTAATCTGCTGACAATTTATCCATATTCTAATTATGTCCCGCATGCAAACTTCAATTTTTTTCTACATGCCAACAATCTCATGTGTTTTCATCATACCATATATACTGCGGGGGGGGGGGGAGGGAGAATTAGAGAGGATAACAAAAGCTGTTTATCATTTTAATATGGAGTGTATAGGCAAGGGGAAAAGAACATTGGCTGGGGGAGGAAATTGTTCATATTTTAATATAATTAACATAACTGCATTAGTGAAAATAGGCTTTTTCTTGCTGCTGGTTTTCCTTTTGGTTGCAGTGGCCATTGTTTACGTGAAGTGGGAACATGAAGTTAAAAATGGCATGCAGGCAATGAAGATGGGAGAGAGTATTATGTTAATGAGCAAGAGGGTAATGATTGGTATGCAACTGTATGGACAAAATATAGTAGTAATGCACATTTTCAGGTGAGTCTGTTTAAAACTCCATTATTATAGCTGATTGGAAAACATGGCTTTTTCATGGAAAATTTTGACTTTTCATCAAAAATTTGGAAACTGACTATTTTGATTCAGAAATGCCACCACAGTGTCTCAGTGAGTTGTAGTTTGGGTACCCCCAATTTTCTCTATTGGCTGGGCTCCCTGGCTGGACTACATGTCCCATATCACACCATGATCTCCCCTGTTTGAGATGCCACAATGCAATATGGGAGTCACGTGACCATGGTGCATCATGGGAGATGTAGTCCAGCTGAGGAACCCAGCCAATAGAAGAAAATGGGGGCATGAAGCAATCCAAGTACAACTCTCATGAGCCACTGAGATGGCATTTTTAAATTTTCAGGATTTGGCCAAAGATTTTCATTTTCTGGCTGGAAAATTTCAATTTTCTGGTGTTAGGGGTGGGGTTGTATTGTTTTTTTTTTTTTAACCAAAATCAGAAAATTTTCACAGAAAACAAACCCTTTTTGCAAACAAATTGTTTTATCAAAAACCTAATTTTCCATTGAAAAACAGTTTGGATGGAAGACATTTCCAACAGCACTACCCACTATGTGATTGTGTGTCCAGTAAGCATTCAACTTTAAGTTAGTTCCAGTTGTACTGGTTACTTAATTTGCAATCTGAAAATATTTCCATTTATTTTCATGTGAGGCTGCACATGTAGTTAGACTTTATGGTGTGTTTAGAATACATTAATTGCCCTTTGGCTTTGTGGGTTTGCATTACTGTGGGCAGTATCAGTTTGAACGTAGACTATTTGTGAATAATATTGGCCACTGGCAGTGAAGTAGCAAGCAGATAAAATAAGTGTTTTATGTCATCTTGACAGTTTTTAAACTAGCTAATTTCCACAATTTAGGCCATGAGGGAAAACATCAATGTATGCCTGAAAAAGATTTATATTACAAAACCTGCATATGTTTATAACAGGAAAGATTACATTTATTGAAGAAAAAGGCTGCCATCCTCCAGGGGCTCCAATTTCAGTACTATGTAAAACCTCACAAAGCTGATATAATTGCTATATTGAACGTGCCAGATAATAGTCCTGGAGTCCAGAGGCTTCACACCAAAGGATATCTATCCAAAGATGAGAGTGGGATTGCGGTGCAGAGACATATACTGGTCAGACAGAGACATCCCTGAGGGGAGGATTTATTAAAGGGGATACTCTATATCCTAGTAAAGAGGAGGTAATAAAAGGTGATGAAGTAAAGGTAGGATCTGAAGAGAAACTGTTAAATGAGAGAGTCCCATTCAGTTACATCTCATGAAGACAGACAACTAAATATTGACAAATATTATAAGTGCTTGTTCTTAAATGCTAGAAGTGTAAATACTAAGGTGGGTAAAATTCAGTGACTGGTATTATATGAGAATATTGATAGACTAGGCATCACAGGAACTCGGTGAAATAATGGTAATCAATGGGACAAGGTAATATCTGGGTACAAAATATACAGGAATGACAGAGTAGGTCACACTGGTGCGGGAGTGGCACTATATGTGAACGGAAGCATAGTCAAATATAGGAAAAATCTTAAATGAATCAAACAGTACCATAGAATCCCTATGGATAGAGGTTCCACGCTTCAATAATAAGAGTACAGCAGTAGGAATATCCTACCAACCACCTGGCCAGATGGTGACTGTGATTGTGAAATTCTTCGGGAGATTAGAGAGGCTACAAAAACAGAAAACCCAGTAATAATATAGGGGATTTCAGCAATCCCCATATTGGCTGGGTACCCACCTCAGGATGGGATGCAGAGATACAATTTCTAGAAAACATTAATGACTGCTTCTTGGAGCAGCTACTCCTGGAACCCACAAGGGAAGAGGCAGCTCTTGATTTAGTCCTACACGGTGCTCAGGATCTGGTCCAAGAGGTGAGTAGAGCTGAGCCACTTGGTAATAACAACTGTAATGTAATTAAATGTAACCTCCTTGTAGGGGGGAAAATACCAAAGAACCCCATTACAGTAACATTTCACTTCAAAAAGGGGACCTAAACAAAAATGAGGAGGCTAGTTAAATGGAAATTAAAAGGAACAGTCAGAAAAGTGAAATGACTGTAAGCTGCATGGAAACGATTTAAAAACACCATAATAGAGGCTCAAAATAAATGTATACCCCCAAAATAAAAAAAGCAGTAAGAGGACCAAAAAAAGCCCCCATGGCTAACGGACATAGCAGAAAAGTTGGAAATCAAATCCTACCGAGAAAAATAGGAGTGAACATAAACTCTGACAAGTCAAATGTAAAAATATAATTAGACAGTCCAAAAAAGAATCTGAAGAGCAACTAGCAAAAGAGACACAAACTAACAGCAATTGTTTTGAAGTACAACAGAAGCAGGAAGCCTACCAAACAATCAGTGGGGCGACTGGACAACTGAGGTGCTAAAGTAGCACTCAACAAAGATGAGGTTGTTGCAGAAAAGCTAAATGAATTCTTTGCATTGATCTTTACTGTAGAAGATGTGAGGGAGATTCCCAAACCTGAGCCATTCTTTTTAGGTGATGAATCTGAGGAACTGTCCCCAATTGAGGTGTTCATAGAGGTGGTTTTGGAACAAATTGATAAATTAAACAATCATAAGTCATCAGGACCAGAAGATATTCACTTCAGAGTTCTTAAAGAACTCAAATATGAAAATGCAGAACTATTAACTTTGGTATGTAACCCAATGCTTAAATCAGTCTCTGTACCAGATGACTAGATATAGCTAATGGAATGCCATTTTTTTAAAAAGGCTCCAGAGGGGATCCTGGCAATTACAGGCTAGAAAGCCTAATTTCAGTACCAGGCTAATTGGTTGAAACTATATTAAACAACAGAATTATCAGACACATAGATAAACACTATGTTAGGGAAAAGTCATGGGTTTTGTAAAGGGAAATCATGCCTCGCCAATCTACTAGAATTCTTTGAAGGTGTCAACAAACATGTAGACAAAGGTAATCCAGTTTATATAGTGTACTTGGACTTTCAGAAAGCCTTTGACAAGGTCCCACACCAAAGGCTCTAAAGCATAGTAAGCAGTCATTGGGATAAGAGGGGAGGTACTCTCACGGATCAATAACTGATTAAAAGATAGGAAACAAAAGGTAGGAATAATGGTCAACTTTCACAACAGAGAGGTCATCTGTGGGGTCTCCAAAGGATCTGTACTTGGACCTGTGCTGTTCAACATATTTTTTAATGATCTGGAAAAGGGGGTGAACAATGAGGTGGCAAAATTTACAAATAATACAAATTACTCAAGATCATTAAGTCTGAATCAGATTGCGGAGAGTTACAAAGGGATCTCACACAACTGGGTGACTGGGCAACAAAATGGTAGATGAAATTCAATGTTGATAAGTGCAAAGTAAAGCACATTGGAACACATAATCCCAACTATACAAAATGATTGGTTCTAGATTAGGTGTTACCATTCAAGAAAGAAATCGTGTATAGTTCTCTGAAAATATCTGCTCAATGTGCAATGACAGTAAAAAAACTAACAGTATGTTAGGAGCCATTAGGAAAGGGATGGATAATAAGAGAGAAAATATAATGCCGCCATATAAATCCATGGTACACCCACACATTAAATACTACATGTAGTCCTGTTTGCTCCATCTCAGAAAAGATCTATTAGAATTGGAAAAGATAAGAGAGGGGTCACAACAATGTTTAGGGGGATGGAACAACTTCTATGTAAATAGATATTAAAAAGACTGGGACTGTTCAGCTTGGAAAAGAGACTACTAAGGGGTGATGCAATAGAAGTCTATAAAATCATGAATAGTGTGAAGACAGTGAATAGGGAAGTCTTATTTACCTCTTCACATAACACAAGAACCCGGGGTCACCCAATGAAATTAATAGGCAGCAAATTTAGAACAAATCTAGGGAAGTATTTCTTCACGCAATGCACAGTCAACCTGCGGAACTCATTGCCAGGAGATGTTGTGAAGACTAAAAGTCAAACTGGGCTCAAAAAAGGAATGTTTGTTGTCTGTCTCCTGAGTATATTAGATGTTAGAGATAAGGATTGTAGTAGCTGTTACATAAAGGGATCAGAATCCAACTTTCTTCAGGCATGGAAGGAACTTTTCAGTACCAGAAGGCCTCTCTCTCTAACAAAACTTTTCCTTACCACACTCAGGACTTGAAGCAGCCCTGCTGTTTCCACCCAGGGTATGAATTAAGTGAGATGGAGACGGTTGCCCAGATAGTGCAATACAAATATATCCATGTTGTGCTGCACTGCCAGGATAGGCAGCCAGTGTCGTGAGATTCTCCAATGGTACTGAGAGCTCCTTTCCCACTCTTGTACAGTATAGGGGGTGTAACTGGTGTTTTGCTGTGTCCTTCTGATCTCGAGCAGTCATCAATCCATTTTGGTCATTTAAAGCCAGCATAACATAGAGCAGCCTTCCACGTGTGCTAAGCTCTGCTGGGGGACTGGCCCAGCACAAAAGTGCCTGGTATTTTTGCACTTACACTCAACTGTGCTGTGCTCCCCTTAGCCATAGCCAAGATCCTGGGCCTCTAAGTCTATGGAAATATCTGCGCTGGGGACCAATAACCCAGTGAGCCAGAATTAATCTGGTTTAGAAACTGTCTTAGAAGGCTGTTAAGTGCAACACTTGGACTTAGTTAAATACTCAGCAAACTGATTTTATGGTTGGTGTGCATTTCTCCTTCTGGGAGGTAATAACTGATGTTATTCCCTGCTCTGGATTTCTCAGTGTATCTTCTCTTCTCTATCAGTCTTTTAGATTATTATTTCTACAGGACAGGCGAATCTCTTTTGTTTTCGGTCTTGTACAGCACTGTGCAAATAAATAATAAGCAACTGTTTTCTTTGTCTTTTACTTTTATAACAACTGAATGTCTCTTCTGTGACTGAGGCTTATCACATGAGTGAAGGAATTCTAAATTTCACTATAATCATTTTAAACTAAATGGCTATGCACCAGGATTCTAAAAGTTATTGTACCTCTCTATAAGTCAAAATACCTATCAGTTTCATAAGGTACTAAATTTATGACAGTTTATCAATATGGCACTGCTACTACAGACATTTTGACCACCACTCCACAGCTAGAGCTCTTTTGAAGCGAATACTTACCACCCTACTAAATAATGATTATGTTGTCAGAAAATAAAGGGGGGTGGTTTTGTTGAGTTAAATGAGGGGGATATGACCCATAGTAACACAGTGTAAGTAAAGTTACGTGACACAAATGCCAAACTTCAAAGAAAAGTACGCGTATTTTCAGGATCAGATAGCCGATGCCAATTTAACTCTGATCTGAGAAGATGTGGCTTTTCTAAGTAGTTTATAGGCACATGGTAAAAAGAAGGTATTTCAGTTATCCATAGTTAATTTAGGATCCATGGATAATTCATTGCCTACAAACCTCAAATAATGTTAATATTTTCTAAAGACTGGTACGATTCCATTTCCCACTTGTAATACAATCAGGGCACCAGTTCAGAAGCTGTTGCCACTTTCCCTTAATTAATGTACAATTTACAGTCAGGGTGAGAA
The DNA here is from genome assembly GCF_965140295.1 of Lepidochelys olivacea. Taxonomy (NCBI): domain Eukaryota; kingdom Metazoa; phylum Chordata; order Testudines; family Cheloniidae; genus Lepidochelys; species Lepidochelys olivacea. Next base: position 198,436,166 of record NC_140413.1, on the reverse strand, counting down.
TAATGGATTAGACGAACACTCATGCAGTCAAGGGAAATGTCAACATCTATCCAGCAACAAAATCCAAAAGATGGAAACAATTCAACTTCAGTTTCATTTCAAGTGTTTTTACTGGATTTGTTGTTTATATACTGTGGGGCACTAAGTGAAAAACCTGCATTTGAAAGAGAAGTACTTGATGTTCACTTAGCACATAGCAAGTCTGCATTATTTCACAAATGTTTCAGGGTAAAGCATTTTTTCTCTCTCTTTTCCTGTGCTACCTCAGTATAATAGGATAGCTTCCCGTGTAGGTCAAGAGACAGTGATTTTGCTGGTGTTCTCAATGTACAGTCTATAGGATAGCAGTCAAAGACTATTCCCATTTTAGTGGTGTTTTCTTATGATTATTTTTATTTGGGGGTAGAGAGGAGGTCTGGTTAAAAATAAATTGGTGTAAAAAAGGGGAAAAAAATAATTTAAAAAGGTCTAAGCCATGCAGTGTATGTTAGTTATGTTAAGTGTTGGTAGATAATGCTGTATTTCTCACAGTAACTATCTCTGGTCCTTTCATTTCTTTTTCTCTTCTGCCTATGATTACAGTTCGCTCTGCTCCAGTTCACTCTGCATGTTTTAGCCTTTCCCGACCACTGCAATATTAAAAGTATATTGAGGATCTGAAAGACCATTACCTCAAGGGTCAGTTACCCTAATGCAGAACACTTTCCTCAGATTCAGTGGCAGCAGAACTGACTCTGAAACCTGTCTTAGAGAAGTACTTTTCCATTGCCAAAACCAGAGTTATTAAGCAAGGCAGTATTTTCTGAGTGGCAGTCCCACCCAGAGGGACACTGAGCATGGCAAGTCAATTGCAACGAGAAGGTAGCAGACCTGTCTTGTCTCATTACCTCATTTCCTATGCAGTTTCACTTGAAAAGCTCTTCCTTATTAACCATCAAAGAACTCTTTACTGTGATTGCATGAACTAACTGTAGTAAAACGTAGCCCAGTCATCACAATTTCAGTAAAATTGGCAGAAATTTGTTTCCTCCACCCTAGATATCAACAAGTGTGTTTTGTTTTTCAGTAAGAATAATATGATGTTGGTTAATATTAAATGGCAAGGAGTGAACATTAGTGGCTTATCGGGGCTGTTCAACAGGAGTGTCTAGTCTTTGGTATACGCGACAGGGAAGGACAGCTAAATACATGGGCCCAGCTGCATTAGCAATGGTGCAGCACCCACCTGGCCCCACCGCAGAGCTGCCCCAGAGCCAGCATAACTAGCCACCAAAGGATCAGCCCAAGATTGGGGGAACACAAAGGTGGCATAAAGCCATTCTCACCCCACAGTGCGAGGGGCTCTTCCATCATTACTCGGGTATGAGCAATGGTGTTAGAGAAGGCTTAAAAAGATAAAGTTATTCCCTGGAGTATGATAATTACATGATTATGTAGATTGTGGTAATGCTGGTTGATAAACTGATGTAATGATATGGCATTGCCCTTTCACCAACCTAGAAAAGATTTTTTTTTGGAGTCATCATATGTTTCCAGTGAATGGGCCCAATTCTAGTACCCAATGTAGTTAAATGGCAGTACTCCTCACTTGCTACAATGGGAGAAGGCTTGACCCTAATATGTCAAGAGATGTGACCTTGAAAATGGCTGCCAGAGCCATACCTACATTGTGATTCCAGCCTGGTGTGTTTGTGGTTTTTTGTTTTGTTTTGTTTTGTTTTTTTTGAGGAAAGGGAATTTCCATAGTGTAAACAAGGCCAAAGTGTTTTGGGATTTATTTCCAGAACATTAAACATATATATCTCAACAATCGTGACTAAGCCATCTCTTTAAATTCTGCACAGGCAGGTAGTTTAGTGTTCATGAAAGTATGAATAGCCAGAGATAGGCCCAAAGTAAAACTCCAAACACCTCATATTTTGGAGTGTTAGAAATGTTGAATCTTGAATGTTGTCTTCCCTATAAACCTGAACCCTTGCAGGTAACATCAAAGCAGTTGTTGCTGAGCCACAGAGATTAAACGTCAGGATCCTGACAAGGGCAGTCAGGACCAAGGGTCACAGCAGGGTCAGACCTGAGGCTGAGTAGTAGAGGACTTCATAATCAAGTTACAGGCCAGGGTCAATACAAAGGATCAGGGTCTGAGTCAGGAGGCAAGATCCAAATCAAGCCAAGCTCTAAGCCAGGCATTCAAGAGCAGGAATGGTCATGGCAGCTACAGCAGTGTTGCATGGACACTTCCTGGAACATCCTTTGGGTTTATATAGGATGGGGAGCCAATCAGGATCCATGAGGCTGCTGCCTGTTGGACTCCTTGAGGTGGGACTTCCTGTGGTCTGTGTCTGCCACAGGTCATGGAGTGTGAGCTAGTTATAGCTGCTGCTGGGCCCAAGCCTGGGGGTTTCACTACCTGGTGGACCTTACAAACAATAGTTAAGTGAACTATAACAATTTAAAAATGCTTAGCTGAATTGGTGCTGAACTTGGTTTGTCCTTATCTACACTTACAGCTTAATTAGTTTTCTGAAATTAATATCTATATATTAAAGAAAGGAAAGATATTCAATTAATTTTATTGTGAAAAACACTTAGTATCCTGTCCTATGTGCATTGAATTCAATATAGATACAGGTTTCAGAGTAACAGCCGTGTTAGTCTGTATTTGCAAAAAGAAAAGGGGTACTTGTGGCACCTTAGAGACTAAACAATTTAATATTTATAAATTGGTTAGTCTCTAAGGTGCCACAAGTACTCCTTTTCTTTTTGCAAATATAGATACAAAGTGTTAAATATATAAATGTAGGTGGATCTAACATGAATGTAATTTAATTATATGTTTACATTCATGTTAGATCTACTTCCAAATTTAACATTTTGTATCTTATATTGGATCATGAGAGAGAAAATATTTATTTACGTTACTTGAAATTGATTGTAGTCTCTCTGAGCTCTATTTAGAGATGCCTATTATTTTCATATGAGTGCTGTTTAAGATGGTTTCTCACTAGTTTCCATCTTGCATCTTCCACTACCCCAAATATGCAAAGACTTTTACTCAAAATAGTATGTGAAATATTCTGCATTGAACTCAACCTGTAATGTCCTGACCTTCGCACCAAAAAATTTGTACTGGGAGGGTTAGTAGTTGTCAAGCTCGTGTTTCTCTGTTAGTGTAAATTTTAATGCACTGGATTTAATTTGTATTATTAAGTAGGAAGAATGTGTATTATTAGAGGTAATGACTGTAAAGCTAGTTAATTACTGATTTTCCCCAACATAGCTAGCTTGACATTTTCCTAAATACAATGAAGGAAAAGATATGCATTAACAGAATGAATATGGAACAAACAAGCATTTTCAATAGATTTACTTCATTTTAATAGATATACAGTAATTACCTAGGAAGTGTGACTGCTTTCTTCATCCTGACACTAACGATTCAAATTAAGTGACAGAACTTAACATATAGGGGTACTAAGAGTGCGTTTAGAACACCAGAGGTGGCTTAAGGATGCATAAAACCTTTGTGTTTACTAATCTTTTTTTCACCATTGAATGCAATACTACAATAATATACATTTATGTTCTTTCTAAGTTTCATCTTAATAACTCCCTCTTGAAGCATATTTTTGGGAGAGATTCGTGTCTAGTGCCCGTGCACAGGAAGGAAGAGGACACAAGCAAATATCCCCTTCTTCATCCTCCACATAAGGGCCAGGCAGAACAGAAGTCCCTTTTGCTCAGAGGAGCATTGGAACTGCTTTACCCTAGTTCTCCTCCCACTGGTGTTAGATCACTGCAAAGGGTCAGTGGGAAGATCCTGCTCTTATCCCTCTCTGCCAGGAATTGTGGTTTGAAGCCAGCAGTTGGCAGGACACGATGAGAAAACCAAGCTGCACCACACCCAACTTGCACTAGTACTAGGGAGCTGGAGGGGAAGGGGGATTGTGCCTCCTGAATCTCTCTCCCTGGTGCATTCCAGTGCCGCAAAGCAGATCACATTAGAAGTGATACAGTCTGTATGGTTATATAAAAATATTTGCATTGAGTTGTGCTGAAGTTTTAATTTTATCAACAACTTCTGATCTTTATATTCACTTTTAAAAAAAACATATAACCTGATTCTTCTACCTTTATTCACAATGATCAGCATGTCGCTTTAAACTAAGTCCCATTGATTTCAATAGGGCTACTCACTGAGCTACGGTAATATTTAACATACGGGTATCAGAATTGTCCAGTATCTATTTTTCCCCGTGTATTCATATCCCATGCAGGATATACAATGCAATTCAGGGTTTGAAGTTTTGTTCACTTTTCATTTTCCAGACTTGTCCGTTAGAGGGGATAGTCCATACTACAAGAAGTGTGGCCTAGTTATAGTTTCTGATTCCTCTGAAAGGATCCGATATGGGAAAGTCTTTAATGGAACTTTACACAAACACACTGAAGGTTTTTTGAGTTTATGTTTTGAAGAAAAGATGGGCATGAGTCTCCTCCTGCAGGATGCAAGAAACTCCCATTGAGGGATTCAGGTTAGATACCTATTAAAGAACACGTACTCACCCCCATTGAGACTCAAGCAATTCAGAAGCCTAGAAACAGATTTTTAAAAACATCAGCACTTTGGGGCTGAATGACCTTGACAACAAGTTGCCCTATTCAATGTGATAACTATGCAGACTACTTTAACCTCATTGGAAGAAAGGATGTAAACTTCTTTCAAAACTGACAAATTAAAAACTAATTCTCAAACTCTGGGGCCACTGAAAAGAGTATGGATTTCTAGAAGTACAATTCAGGATGTAAGAATATCCATACTTTAGGTCTCTCTGCATGACCAAAGAACCCCAGTCTAAGGAGCTTTATTTCTGAGCATAATCCTGAGATACTAGTTGTTAATACTGAAGAGAGAACCCTGTACCTACTGCATAAAATTCCACTCAATAAACCTGTGGGCTGTGGAGATAATGATTGCGCTGTGTTTGCTAGACTCTAGAACTCTGCAGCCAAACACAATCTTGAATATGTTGGGAATTTCATAAAAGGAGAGTACAGGGGATCTAAACTTTATTTTGCTTCTAAGTATCAATCTGGCAGCAAATCCTCAAAGATTTATTAGCTAACAATGAGTTGTCTAATAAAGAGATGCTGTAGTACTGGTCCTGTCCAGTCTTTCTTTTGTGTTTATGCAGCACTTTTCATTCTGAAAGGATCACCAAATGCTTTCTAAATAATATACATACAGTGCGATTTAACTACCACAGTGTTTAGGGTGGAGGACCCTAGCAGTTTAGTATCATGCAGTACACTAGTGGTAATGGGAATTTTGACCAAGGAAACAAGCAAAATTGTTTTTTTAGAACACCATCTCCATTTTAAGGTCTCCAAGGGAACGGCTCCAAAGTGCACAGGTTTTCAATTTAGTTGTTTTTTTTTTCAGAGGGATGAAAGACTGAATCAGCCCTGTTAGGATTTGAATGTGTGGTTCTGGGGAACCGAGATATTTCAAACCTGATTCATAGGTCACTAAGCAATCCCCTCTGGCAATAATACCTGTATAGTAGTGCAGTAATTCAACTGCAACACTCCTGGAGCAGATAAGAAATAACTGTCCTGCAGTCCTTGAGAACTATAGTGGATCAAAAACTGTAAGGCAAACACTAAATCATAGATTATTAGGGTTGGAAGAGACTTCAGGAGGTCATCTAGTCCAACCCCCTGCTCAAAGCAGGACCAATCCCCAACTAAATCATCCCAGCCAGGGCTTTGTCAAGCTGGGCCTTAAAAATCTCTCAGGATGGAGATTCCACCACCTCACTAGGTAACCCATCCCAGTGCTTCACTGCCCTCCTAGTGAAATAGTGTTTCCTAATATCCAACCTAGACCTACAGCAAATGAAGTACTTGCTGTACTGAGGAGTGTTGGAACTATGTATATGAACATATCTGAACTGTTAACAAAAGTCACCATTCAGAAGCACTTGAACTGTTAGATTTCAGAGTAACAGCCGTGTTAGTCTGTATTCACAAAAAGAAAAGGAGTACTTGTGGCACCTTAGAGACTAACCAATTTATTTGAGCATAAGCTTTCGTGAGCTACAGCTCACTTCATCGGATGCATACTGTGGAAACTGCAGAAGATATTATATACACAGAGACCATGAAACAATCCCTCCTCCCACCCCACTCTCCTGCTGGTAATAGCTTATCTAAAGTGATCACTCTCCTTACAATGTGTATGAAAATCAAGGTGGGCCATTTCCAGCACAAATCCAGGTTCTCACCCTCCGCCCCCCCCAACTCACTCTCCTGCTGGTAATAGCCCATCCAAAGTGACCACTCTCCTTACAATGTGTATGAAAATCAAGGTGGGCCATTTCCAGCACAAATCCAGGTTTTCTCAAACCGCCCCCCCCACACACACACACACTCTCCTGCTGGTAGTAGCTCATCCAAACTGACCTTTAGATAAGCTATTACCAGCAGGAGAGTGGGGTGGGAGGAGGGATTGTTTCATGGTCTCTGTGTATATAATGTCTTCTGCAGTTTCCACAGTATGCATCCGATGAAGTGAGCTGTAGCTCACGAAAGCTTATGCTCAAATAAATTGGTTCGTCTCTAAGGTGCCACAAGTACTCCTGAACTGTTAGGGAGGCAGCTTTTTCTTTTTTCCTGTGTTCCTGTTACCTGCCATTTCATTATATACGGTTAGACCTGAGCTGATTTACTTTATGTAGCGCCCAGGTTTAGGGCCCAGGAAGTCCATAGCTGTGAAGCAACAAATGTCGGTTCTAGTCTCTGCCATGGGGAGACGTGCCTTCTGCAGCCTTTCAAAAGGTGGCCATGCTACCGTTGCAGCATGCATTCCTGCATCGTTCTGGAAGGAATTCTTCAGGAGGCAGGCTGGCATGCCCTCTTCTCAGGCCTTCCCATCCTCTAACCTCCATACAACCCATTGCATAAGTCTATAGTGTGTCCCTAAATTAGACTAGCTATGCCGTTTAGCTAAAATCAAGCTGATTATCAATGTGAAGGGTCAGTTTCAAAGATGAATCCATATCCCTCATTTTAAACCGATCTTTTATAGGTTATAATGGAGAGACCTTGAACCTAACATGGCATGGAGGATTTTAGCCCGGAAAGTGGCTGCTGTACATTGCCCCGTATAATTGTGCTGAAAGATAGTTTAGGGAGGAAGGATAATCCAGCAGTTAGGCCTTGGCTAGGACCTCAGGAGGCTTGGGTTCAATTTCTTGCTCTGCCACAGACTTCCTGTATGACTTTGGGCAAGTCACTTAGTTCCTCAATTCCCCATTTATAGAATGCCTCTCCTGCCTCATAGGACTATTGTGAGAAATAATAAATGCATTAAAGATTGTGAGGCACTTAGAGACCACAGTGATGGGGGGCCATAAGTATCATAGATAGATAGGCAATGCTTTCCAAACTGCTTGATTTTATCATTTAAGTTTAATTTTTATCTAACACTGAAAACTGAGAAGACACTCTTATGTCCCTGGAGAGGAAGGTATTGATCATTCACACCAAGGAATGTCTTCTTATAGCATGATTTACAGAGCAGTGTGTGGATCAGTCTCCAAGCAAGCTGTGGGATGAAATCACAAATTAATTAATTAATAGAATGGCTGTTAATTAATGAAGGATCAAAAAGTAAAAGTTTTGGGGATACCACTATGTTGATCTGACTTTCTGTTGAACTGAGGGCAATGTGTAAGAGACAGACACAGATGACTGGATGAGGAGGAACCACTGCAAAAAACCAAACCAAAACAACAATGAAACACAATTTCTATATTATTAGCCATTCTGAAAATTCAGCTCCTTTTGGCAGTCACTGCAATGTGATGACGAGGATGCCTTCCAGTTTACAGTACATTACCTAAAGTAACATCTATTTTATCATAAGAACGTTGTTTTGGGTAGAGTTTAAGATTTGAAAAGATTTGGGGTAGCAGTGATTAGACAGATCTGTCTCATTGATCCAAATGAGGTAAGCTCTTTAAGCAAAAGAAATGTTAGTGAATTCTTTAGTGTTGTGCCATATGGTAACTACGCCTTGAATACCTTGTTGAAAGGTGACATGGGAGTATTTAAATAAATCTGCCCCTGGCTTGATCTTTACTACTATAACAAAAACAAATCAATCTGAGATGGTAAAGAATTAGTGAAGATCCAAGAAAGTCACAGTAGATTAGCAGAAAAATAACACAGTGTGCGTGTAGGTATCATTTCTGACCCCAACCAGGCAGGAGGTTCCACACTGACCTCAGCTGAGATCTGTAAGGTTGCAGGGGTCTGTCTGCATAGAACTTTTTGCATTCATATGGGGGATACATTGGAGGGCAACACCTTTCAGAAGCTCTTCTGTCATTTGTTTTTTCATGGTCATAGGGTCTAAGGTCAGAAGGGACCATTATGATCAGCTAGACTGACCCCCTGTATAGCACAAGCCAGAGAACTTCCCCAAAATAATTCCTAGAGAAGATCTTTTAGAAGAATATCCAATCTTAATTTTAAAATGATCAGTGATGGAGACTCTACTATGACCCTTGGTAAATTGTTCCAATGGTTAATTATTCTCTGTAAAAAAATGTACACCTTATTTCCAGTCTGAATTTGTCTGGCTTCAACTTCCAATCATTGGCTTGTTATACCTTTCTCTTCTAGACTGAAAAGACCATTATTAAATATAAATTCCCCATGAATATATTTATAGACTGTAATCAACCCACCCCTTAGCCTTCCCTTTTAATATTAATAGATTGAGGTCCTTAAATCTTTCACTGTAAGGCGTGTCTTCTAATCCTTTAATCAGTCATTCTCATGGGTCTTCTGTGAACCCTCTCCAATTTAATCAACATCCTTAAATTGTTGTTACCAGAATTGGACACAGTATTCCAGCAGTGGTCACACCAGTGACCAATAGAGAGGTAAAATAATGCCTACTTCTACTCAAGATTCCCCTGTTTATACATACCAGGATCGTATTAGCTGTTTTTGGCCACAGTGTCACAAGGGGAGATCATGTTAAATTGATTATCCCCCGTGACCCCCAAATGTTTTTCAGAGTCACTGCTTCCCAGGAGAAAGTCTTCCATCCTGTAAGTGTGGCCTACATTCTTTATTCCTCGATGATCACATTTACATGTAGCCATTTTAAAATGCATATTGTGTGCTTGCACCAAGTGTTCTAGATAGCTTTGAACCAGTGACCTGTCCTCTTCATTATTTACCTCTTCAAGTTTTGTGTCATCTGCAAATTTTATCAGTGATTATTTTGTTTTCTTCCAGGTCACTGATAAAAATGTTAAATAGCATAGGGCCAAGAACTGATCCCAGTGGAACCCCACTGGAAACACACTGTAGGTGGGCGGGGCTATCCCTCTGCATCCACTTCTGAGGGAGGCCCTGCCTCCTGCCAGTCTGGTCTGCTAGAGTATGCTCAAAACAAAGACGGGGGGGATTAGCGATACTCGATGGGCCCCAGCCGTCAAGCAGGGATGGGCCACAAACAGCCTGGGCTCTGGCTGGCGATCAGGACAGAGCATTACTAAGTTATAAGCCTAGCCTTTAAGTAGGGCAGGGCAGTAAACAATCAGAGCTCTGGCCTGCGTTCAGGCACAGCTGTAGCAGTTCATATGCCCAGCCTTCACGCAGGGTGGGACAGCAAACAGTCAGGGCTTTGGCCTGCAGTCTGGCAGAGCTGTAGCCCCAACCATGATCTATGGGTCTCCTGCATGGGTGAGCACCAACCATGGTCTTATGGGGCTCTGGCAGGGGTGTCCAAGGAGCACAGTCCCCTTGGCCTAAGGAGGGGGAGTACTGCCACTCCAGGGGTGGGGTGGAAGGCGGGACGCAGGCCCGCCCAACTCTACCACATCCCAGCCCAGGGCTCTAACGGTGGCAGAGTGGCCCACCACTAGGTCAGCGGGGATCCACTCGCAACATGCTGACCTTGTTTCAGGCCAGCTCTTAACCAGACTGTTGTCTAGTTTCCCTAGTCTACTTCCCACTCTTGGGTGTACCTGCATCCAGGGGTTGTCCTCAGTCTCCCTGAGATACACTGCCAAGGGTAGTGGTAGCAGTTCCTCAGTGTCAGGGGTCTCAGGAAGCTCATCTAGGCCCTCAGGGCAGGCGCAGCTCTCCTCAGCATCCCACTCCTGCAGCAGGGAAGATGCATCTGTCTCCCTCGGCAGCTCCCTCCTAACTGAGCTGCAGGGCCGGCCTTTTATACTTTCTCTTCCTGTCCCGCCCCTCTGCTTCCGGCATGAGGGGCATGGTCCTCCTGGCTCCACCCATCAGGTGGCTTATGGCATCTCCTCCACGTCTGCCTCTGAGGGCAGCCACACCTCCTCACTACACACCCACACTCAATGACTGTTCCCTGTTTTTAATTGCATTTCAATCAGCTAGCCAGTTTTGCTTCCGTTTAATGTGCCCATGTTAATTTTATATCATTCTAGTTTTGTAATCTAAATGTTTTGCTGTGTTAAGTCAAATGCCTTACAGAAATCGAAGTATATTGACACTATTACCTCTATCAACCAAATTTATAATCTCATTTAAAAAAAGATATCTAGTTATTTTGACAGGATCTATTTTCCATAAAATCCATGTTGACTGACATTAATTACATTGCTCTCCTTTATTATTTTATTAATCAAGTCCCGTATCAGCTGCTCCATTATCTTGCCTGGGATCGAAGTCACGCTAACGGGGCTATAATTACTGTCATTAACCGATATACCCTTTTAAAAATTGGCATAATATTAGCTTTCTTCCAATCTTCTGGAACTTCCCATAGTCTTATTGAAATGCAACGTTAATGGTCCAGAGCGCTCCTTAGCCAGCTCTTTTAAAACTCCTGGATGCAAGTTATCTGTACCTGTTGATTTAAAAATTTCAATATTTAGTAGCTTCTTTTTATTATTGATAATTTTGCCATTTCCATCTCTGAATGGACCAATACCATTGTCAGGATTCTTTTTCTTCCTAATATATTTAAAGAACTCATTCTTATTGTCCTTAACTCTGCTGGCCGTAGATTTATCCTTGTGTTCCCTTGGGTTCCCTTATCAATTTTCTATAATTTCTAACTGCTGGTTTCTATTTATTACTATCAACTTTTATACCAAAGTCTTCCCTGCTTAGCTCAGCTCTGCCCTGCACCACCAGGGAGTAATTAACCACTCAGAGACTTCAAACAGTTGGGCTGATCAAAATTCCAAGGGTTAGAGCCTTGCAGCCTTTAGCAAGGCACTGAGCAAAGCTTCAAGGGCTTACTCAGGGGCCCATGGCCCAGTTATACAGCCTGTACACAGAGAACAAATAACCAGCCAAACAGACAATCCTCAGACAGACCAAACTCACCAAGTCCTGCTACCTCCAAGCACAAAATCGGTAGCTGGATGCTGGGATGCTGAGTTAGGTATGTTGGCATTGTTAAAGGAGAATGTATTACAGGTGTTTGTGGCTCTGCTGTTAGAATGAAAATGAAACAGAAGACTTGCTAATGCCTGCAAAGGTTTGAGCGTATCCCTTCACTGTGGGAGCGGATGGTGAGATCTACTGCTGCAAGGAGAGAACACAAACATAGGGCCAGACAGTGGCCTGGCTTGCACAATGGATGGGAGTAAGGAAAGAAGCACAGGCATATTCCTTTTGGGCAGACAACCGAGATCCTGGGCAGTGGTGTGGGAAAGAGATCAGCTTCTGCAGAACACCACGTCCATCCCCTGTGCAAGTGGGCTTGACAACACAGGGATTTCATAAAGCTTTGGCTCCATTACTCCAATGCTAGCATAGGTGTGCTAGCCAGCACGCTGGGGAAAATACCCTGTCCCGGATATAGACCAGGAACAGGTTATGCCTTCTGAAGCAAGGGGTAACCAATAAGGTAAATTGTAACAGAGTCATGATCTTTGTTCTGGGGCAGCAGAACAATGTGTTGCTTCTTGCTAGGGCCTCGTGCGGAAACCCTTGATTAAGCCCATAATGAAACAACAGAAAGACTGAAAATTAAAAGTTAGGGTGTAACTCTGTCCTCAGCTTTTGCCAGTAAGGTAAACTGGCCTTGCTGTTCTTGGTCTTTTGCTCCCTGAGCCAACAGGATGGGAAACTGGGCATTAGTACTTTCAGAACAGTTATCTATACTAGAAAACTTGCACTGGTGTAGTTAAATCAACGTAAAATCAAATTAGTTAGATTGATGCTCGTTAAACTTGTTTAAACTGCACTTATACCAGTGTACCTTACTTTGGTAAATTATTGGATTAAGCTAAACTGTGGTAAATCCATTTTGTAATAACAGTGCAAAAACCCTAGTCTACTAGTGTAGACTAAAGGCCTCAGCCTCTAGGTCACACACATATGAGTGTTTCATGTCACCCAGTGACAACTCCTTCGGTTTCAGAAAGATGTCTGCCGTAGTTCAGCATTCTCAGTTCCTGCGGATGAAAGGTCTGCAGTGGCTTGACCGTGGGGCCTGGTCCCAGCCTTTAGGAGCCTTGGCAGGTCCTCTGCAGGAGGCTGTCGCACCCAACTGCTCACCTGCTCAGTCGTCCCTACTGAGCTGATTTGCTCCCTTTGAAATCCTCCTTCCAATCAGAGCATGCCAAGCAGGGTTGAGGAGGTATGGCTTCCTGTGTCCAAAGCAACTCCTTAACCCTCTTCTCACCAATGTGGGGTTGGTATACCCTGACGCAGCATGCGCGAGCTGGTGTAATTTTGTGGGGAGAGTCATTCCACATTTGTTGGCACAAGGAGGAAGTGGGCACATCTTGACAATTTCTTCCATTTTGAGAGATTCTACCCACTCAAGAGGTATTCCCTGTACTTAAAATGGGGACTCCTGCTGGAACCGGTAATATCTCCCAGAATGGGAACAGTTTTTAAAATGCAGGCCGCTAGTGTGCATATGTATATAATACACTGTGTATTTCCCATCTGAACCACAGTATGAAATACATCATTCATTTTAGACCCAACACAACATGAATTTTTTCACTGTTAATTCCTGTAAACTATTAGCAAGAAATGCACAAAACAACCGAATATATATTAATCTTTTTCTTTCCAAAACAGTAGCTTTACATTGTTTGCTATTGTCCTTACCCCTTCTCTCCCCAATACTGTCTATTGTCATTGAGTTGTTTAAAGGGGGAGGAGGGATCTTGCAGGCACTTGGGACCAGATTTTCAGAAGAGCTCAGGGATGGCTTTTCAAGAGCTCAGTACACACAGTTGGGGACAGATTTCCAGAAGTTCCCATTTAGGCACCTAAATAAGGGACAGATTTCAGAAGTGCTCAGCACCCAGCGGTTCCTGTTGTGACCTTTATAGCCAGTTTTTCAAAAGAGCTCAGTACCCACTGTGCCTATTTAGGTGGCTAAATTGGAGCTGAGCTCTTGAAAAACTGGCCTTTTCTGTTGGACATATTGTCTTCTATGGGATTTTAATTATTTAATTTATTTGTTTGTGTATTTATTCTTGATGGGATTTAGAGGGTCAGGTCCTAATTTAAGGTCCAGTCCTGCAACTTTATTTGTACATGCAGACCTTGTTCATGCAAATAGAAATATTGACCCTTTATTTGTAGTAAGTAAGGACAGCTGACGTGAATAAATGTTACAAGATTGTAATCTAGAAGACCAATCTCATTAAGGCAGGGACCCTGTTTTGTATGTTTGTAAGGTCTCATGCATAGCTATATATATAGTTAGGAGCTGGGTTAAACCTTGTTATGGGTTGATTTTAGAACCTAATTGATTTTAATGGGTGTCTATTTTTTTGCTATTGTATTTCTCATTTTAGACTTCTATCACCTATAGAGAGGGCCCATGTCGCATCTTAGAAGTTTGAGAGGACTGTGTTTGTGCAATCCACTTTTAAAACAAATTCCTACCCATTTGGTTAGCATAAAAACCTCAACGTTCACATGGTGAGAAATACTTCTATGAGTAAGCTGTGAAATGCATTTGAAACTACACTTAGCTTTCTTTGAGAGGTTTTTGTCCTCCTAATTATACACAATAACATTTGTTATGTCTTTATTATTTTCAGATTAATGTAACCATTTATTCATTATTAAGAAGTGCTTCTTACCTTTTTGAACTTCCAGTCGCTGAGGTGCACCAATTTCTTTTACATTTAAATAACTGAAAGGATGCGTATTTTATTTTAAAACCTCCACTTCAAATGACTTCAAAAACCCAAAGATGCAGCATGATGTATTTTAAAAATCCAGTTCTAAAACAATAATCACTTTAATGAGCAATCAAATATGCATTCTTAACATCTCAAGTACACTTTTTAAAAAAAACTGCCTTTCCAAGAGTGGCATATCTCATTTCTGTTTTGACATTCAACTGCATTAGTGTACACTTGTTAAACTTGTATATCTAAATTCCATTTGTCAGATATGCCAGGTCTCTACTTACACTTTCACCCTGTGTTCAAGTTGCACCACTTTTAAACCACTTAACACATTTCAAGTGCTTGAGTGCTAACAAACTCTTTCTTAATTCAGAGTGTTCTGCTATTACAGCTGCCCAGAAGTGCTTTTCCACATCTAAATGGACAAATAATAAACGTGAATGCTAATTCAGAAACTAAAATACAAGTTGTTAAAGACAGTTAAGGAAGAAAGTGTGATTCATCAGGGTTCAGCCGGGATTCATCAGCTAATATCACCCCAAATTACATTTTCTCTTACAAATACCTCCCCAAACAAACAATCCTCACCCAAATATTAGAATATCTAGAAACTCAGTTTAGTTGCTTACTGCCAGGTCCAAACCATCTGTTCCTTCCTTCTTTACCCCCTTCCCTCACTTGTTCTTTTCCCTTTGTCCTTTCCCTAATCTTGTCCTTTCACCTCAGATCTCCTGTGCCTCCTTTCTTCCCATGGACAAAATGTGGCATACCAAATGTCAAGGTGTGCTACCTTTCTTTTTAGGGAAGGTTCGCAATAGCAAGCTATCTTCAACCTTAACAAAGGACCTACCTCTGTTCAGTTATGTTATAGACATATTTCACAGCTGGCACATGTATACCTTACCATGTCAGTCGCTGCGTGCCTCCTACAAGGTGCTGAGCATTCTCAACTTTCAATCTATTGAGTGTTGAGGGTGCTCAGCTATTGCAGGATCAGGCTGTATGGTGCTGGTTCAGGACAGTGGAACGATCTTGGGGTTCATTAAATAACAAACCAGTGAATGAGAAAGGAATGAATCTTTAATAAAACAAACTGGAAAGCATCTGCAGTGAGCTGCTGCACAAAGCCATGTAGTGTTCTCCTCTGCGGCACACCTCCAAATTCCCACACTCAAAACACAGTTCCTTATGAGTAAGGCTGTGATTCTTTCACGGATTCTGTGACTTTCCATGACCTCTGTGACTTCCGCAGCAGCTGGTGCTGCTGACTTCAGGGCCAGCTGCTCGTGCTCCCCACGGCCAGCTGCATCGGCCGCTGCTTGAGTGACTTGGGACCAGCTGTTCTGGAGGTCCCCGGTGCCAGCCACACTGGCCGCTGCTCGGGAGGCCTGGGGCCAGCTGGCTCCGGGAACTGTCTGAGCAATGGCTGGTGCAGCTGGTCCCATGGACCGGCCAAGCAGCTGTCTTGGGGGTGGCCCCCGGGAGTGCCCGAGCAACAGTCCTGGGGGCCGCCCCAAAGCCAGCTGCACTGGCCACTGCTTGGGCAGCCCTGGGCAGCTGGCTTCGAGGCCAGTGCGGCTGGTCCTGGGGGCATCCCTGGGGAGCATCTGAGCAGCGGTCCTGGGGGCTGCTCTGGGGCCAGCTGCACCACCAGCAGCTGCTCGGGTGGCCCCGGTGAACTGGCTCCGAGGACCGCCGGAACAGCGGCCAATGTGGCTGGCTCTGGGGAAGGCCCAAGCAGCAGTCCTAGGGCAGCAGCCTAAGGAGCCTGGAGACCATCCAGAGAGTGGTCCCCGAGAGCAGCAGCCGGGGGCAGTCAACCCCCAGCACTGGAGCAGCCCCTGCCCCCCACCAGCAGGGGTCCTCCGGAGCAGCGTGGTCCCAGAAGTAGAGATTTTGTCAGGGGTATTTTTTGTAAAAGTCATGGACAGATCATGGGCCATGAATTTTTATTTATTGCCCGTGACCTGTCCATGACTTTTACCAAAAATACCCGTGACTCAGTCTTAGCCTTACTTATGAGGGAAAAAAGTCTCTAAATTATAATCTTCTGCAAACATATCTCTACATCTTCCCTCTTAAAGAAAAACAAATTAATTCTTATATACGTACACAGTTAACAACTATCTAATAACACATGCATTCAATTCTCAACCCATGTAATACACTTCCAGAAACCCAATATGTGAACTCCCTGGGCAGGGAGGTTATTAGCATATCACTCTTGGCTGAGTCTTTACCACTCACTTTCCTCAAATATCCTTTCTCCATTCAGGTTAGCAAGTCTCTAGGAGTCTTTCAGGATGTTTAATCTCCCGCTCTGATAGTCTCAGTATCACCCTTGCATTAGTCCGAGTTCTCTTGTTCATTAACAGTTTCTTCTTTGTGCGTTGATGATAAAGGATCAGTCAGATGGGAAATGCCAGAGTCCACATCTCCTGTCAATGTGTTGGAACTTTCAGGGATTAGTTGTAGATCCCTTTGATTACAGCTAAATGTGTCCCCCTAGTCTGTCTGGACTACATAGGACCTGTTCTTTAACGATACCCTTTTGGCCCCAAGATTTGAAGGTGTGATTCCTCAGGCACACTCTATCACCGGGGTTAAGAGATGGGAGATCACAGGCCCCTTTGTCAAAATAATATTTCTGCGTCCACTTCTGATTTTCTCTCATGTTCTGTATGGCTTAATTGTTATGAGATTTCAGCAAGTAGATCTGATCCTTCTTCCCATTAACAGCTGAGCTGGAGAAAAGCCATTTTCCAGGGGTGTACTTCAGTAAATCAGTCACGCTTTATACAAATCATCCTCGCTGTCACAAGTCTTTTTCATAAGATTCTTTACTGTCTGTATAGATCTTTTCACAAGTCCATTTGATTGGGGGTAATTTGGACTTGATGTTTCATGATGAAAATCCCAATCTATAGCAAATTGCCTAAAATCTTCACTGGAAAATTGTGGCCCATTGTGACTAGAAACTTCATCTGGAATTCCACGTCTGGAGAAGATTCCCTTGATGTTGGCTATCACCAACTTACTGTTAGTACTGTGCAATGTGCAAATTTCTGGATACAGAGAATAATAATATGTAAATATTAAATAATCCTTTGATTGCCAGGTAAGTAAGTCAATGCCTACCTTCTCATAACGCCTTTGTGGAGCTGGATGAGGTCTCAGTGGCTCTGCTTGTTGGCATGGCTTGTATTTCAAGCAGAAAAAGCAGTTTCCTACCACATTAGTGATGTCATGATTGTTCTGCAGCCAATACCGCACCTCTTGTGCTCATTGTTAGCACTTCTCAATTCCTGAATGACCCTCATGGATCTTCCTTCGCATTTCTTTTTGGAGGCTCATTGGAATTACAGCCTTACTGCCCTTGAAAATCACCCCATCTATCACAGTAGGTTCATGTCTGCAGTTCCAATAGTCTCTTAAACTTGGGCACCAACTGCTTATTTTTTTCAGGCCACCTTTTAATGATCACTTCTTTAAGGATTCCCAATGATTCATCTTTCTCCATTTCCTCTCTTATTTGTTACTGTTTCCTGTTAGTTATGGGAATTGACTATACAATCAGATCTACATAGGCTTGCATCTCTGTCTATAGAGTCTTCTCTGGAAAGTGCATCTGCAGTGAACACAAATTTACCGAGTGTGTAGGTCACAATCAAATCATACTTTTGCAGCTTTATCATCATTCTTTGAATCCGTACAGTACAGTCATTTAGCAGTTTGCTAAATAACTCTATTAGGGGCTTGTGGTCCCTTTCAACCTCCAGTCTGTCCATGAATATACTGATTGAATCTCTCACAAACAATATTCCTAAAAGCTCTTTTTCAATCAGTGTGTATCTGGTTTCTGTCTCAGTCAGTGATTTGGATGCGTATACCACTGGTTGCCAACAACCTTCATGTTTCTATAAAATCATTGCATCTAACCCATACTGTGAAGCAGACTGTGAGATTTTAACAGGCCTTCCTGGTGCACAGAACTTCAGCACTGGTTCTTCTATCAGTTGTTGTTTTAAACTTTCCCATGATTCCTCCTGTTTTGCATCCCATTCATTTTTATTCTTTAGGAATTTTCTCAAAGCTGCTGCTTTGGTGTATAGATTAGGTTTCAGAGTAACAGCCGTGTTAGTAAAATGAAAAGGAGTACTTGTGGCACCTTAGAGACTAACCAATTTATTTGAGCATGAGCTTTCGTGAGCTACAGCTCACTTCATCGGATGCATACCGTGGAAACTGCAGCAGACTTTATATACACATAAAGATCATAAAACAATACCTCCTCCCACTCCACTGTCCTGCTGGTAATAGCTTATCTAAAGTGATCATCAAGTTGGGCCATTTCCAGCACAAATCCAGGTTTTCTCACTCTCCACCACCCCACACACAAACTCACTCTCCTGCTGGTAATAGCCCAAAGTGACAACTCTCTACACAATGTGCATGATAATCAAGGTGGGGCATTTCCTGCACAAATCCAGGTTCTCTAACCCCCTCACCCCCCTCCAAAAAACACACACACACAAACTCACTATCCTGCTGGTAATAGCTCATCCAAAGTGACCTCTCTCCCTACAATGTGCATGGTAATCAAGGTGGGCCATGTCCAGCACAAATCCAGGCTTTCTCAACCCCCCACCCCCTTTTTTTCCCCCGGGGACACACACACACACACACACACAAACTCACTCTCCTGCTGACAATAGCTCATCCAAACTGACCACTTTCCAAGTTTAAATCCAAGTTTAACCAGAACGTCGGGGGGGGGGGGGTAGGAAAAAACAAGGGGAAATAGGTTACCTTGCATAATGACTTAGCCACTCCCAGTCTCTATTTAAGCCTAAATTAATAGTATCCAATTTGCAAATGAATTCCAATTCAGCAGTTTCTCGCTGGAGTCTGGATTTGAAGTTTTTTTGTTTTAAGATAGCGACCTTCATGTCTGTGATTGCGTGACCAGAAAGATTGAAGTGTTCTCCGACTGGTTTATGAATGTTATAATTCTTGACATCTGATTTGTGTCCATTTATTCTTTTACGTAGAGACTGTCCAGTTTGACCAATGTACATGGCAGAGGGGCATTGCTGGCATGTGATGGCATATATCACATTGGTGGATGTGCAGGTGAACGAGCCTCTGATAGTGTGGCTGATGTTATTAGGCCCTGTGATGGTGTCCCCTGAATAGATATGTGGGCACAGTTGGCAACGGGCTTTGTTGCAAGGATAGGTTCCTGGGTTAGTGGTTCTGTTGTGTGGTATGTGGTTGTTGGTGAGTATTTGCTTCAGGTTGCAGGGCTGTCTGTAGGCAAGGACTGGCTTGTCTCCCAAGATTTGTGAGAGTGTTGGATCATCCTTTAGGATAGGTTGTAGATCCTTAATAATGCGTTGGAGGGGTTTTAGTTGGGGGCTGAAGGTGACGGCTATTGGCATTCTGTTATTTTCTTTGTTAGGCCTGTCCTGTAGTAGGTGACTTCTGGGAACTCTTCTGGCTCTATCAATCTGTTTCTTCACTTCCGCAGGTGGGTATTGTAGTTGTAAGAAAGCTTGACAGAGATCTTGTAGGTGTTTGTCTCTGTCTGAGGGGTTGGAGCAAATGCGGTTGTATCGCAGAGCTTGGCTGTAGACGATGGATCGTGTGGTGTGGTCAGGGTGAAAGCTGGAGGCATGTAGGTAGGAATAGCGGTCAGTAGGTTTCCGGTATAGGGTGGTGTTTATGTGACCATTGTTTATTAGCACTGTAGTGTCCAGGAAGTGGATGTCTTCTGTGGACTGGACCAGGCTGAGGTTGATGGTGGGATGGAAATTGTTGAAATCATGGTGGAATTCCTCAAGGGCTTCTTTTCCATGGGTCCAGATGATGAAGATGTCATCAACATAGCGCAAGTAGAGTAGGGGCATTAGGGGACGAGAGCTGAGGAAGTGTTGTTCTAAATCAGCCATAAAAATGTTGGCATACTGTGGGGCCATGCGGGTACCCATAGCAGTGCCACTAATCTGAAGGTATACATTGTCCCCAAATGTAAAATAGTTATGGGTAAGGACAAAGTCACAAAGTTCAGCCACCAGGTTAGCCATGACATTATCGGGGATAGTGTTCTTGACGGCTTGTAGTCCATCTTTGTGTGGAATGTTGGTGTAGAGGGCTTCTACATCCATAGTGTTAGTCTGTATTCGCAAAAAGAAAAGGAGTACTTGTGGCACCTTAGAGACTAACCAATTTATTTGAGCATAAGCTTTCGTGAGCTACAGCTCACTTCATCGGATGCATACTGTGGAAAGTACAGAAGATCTTTTTATACACACAAACCATGAAAAAATGGGTGTTTACCACTACAAAAGGTTTTCTCTCCCCCCACGCCACTATGCTGGTAATAGCTTATCTAAAGTGATCACTCTCCTTACAATTAGGTTTGAATTTTCTAAGATAATTAACCATTCCCAGGAACTGTTGGACATCTTTCTTTGACTTGGGACATGGCATCATTTCAGTGGCTGAAATCTTCCTCTTGTCAGGTTTTACACCTTCATTGGAAATAATGTCCCAAACAAAAGTCAGTTCTGTAACCTCTAAAATACGTTTCTCCCTATTTAGTCTGAGGTTTGCAGCTCTGGTTGTATGCAGGACTTCCCAAAGTTTATGATTATGCTCCTCTTTTGTTGAGCCCCAGATGACAAGGTCATCCCTTGAGGTGTGAACACCATTAATATGTTCATAGATCAGATATACGGTTTTGTGGTACAGTTCTGGTGCTGAAGGTATGCCAAAGGGTAATTGTAAGAATCTGTATCTTCCAAATGGGGTGTTAAATGTGCATAGCTTTGAGCTTTCTTCAGTTACTTTTAGCTGCCAGAAACCTGAGGATGCATCCAATTTACTGAAATATTGAGCATTTGCAAATTGAGCCATAATCTCTTTTCTGGTTGGTAGTTTGAAATGTTCTCCTTTTTTAGCCTTGTTGAGGTCTCTGGGATCTAAGCATATGTGTAGCTGGCTGTTACTTTTCTCCACAATAGTGAGGGAGCTCACCCATTCTGTTGGTGCCTCAATTTTTTGTTTTACTTGCATTGCTTCCATCCTTTCAAGCTCAGCCTTGAGTTTATCACAGAGTGCAGGTGGTACCTTTCTACATGGATGGATAACTGGAGGGTCCTGCTTGTTTATCCATATTTTTGTTCACCCTGCAGGCAACCCAACCCTTGAAACAGGTCATGACGTTCTCAAAAGAGTGCCTTGTAGCAAGGTTCAGTATGATTTTGTAGCGAGAGCACCCATTTTACCAGATTGAGTTTCTCACATACAGCCAGGCCTAAAAATTGGTGTCACATCTTTTGGTACTACAGGAAAGGGAGCCTATACATGGTGTTTTTATGGTTGATGCTAGCAACGCACCTTCTCTTCTTTGGTATATTTGTTCCAGAATAACCAGTTACTTTTATTTTTGTTGGTCCCAGTTTTGGTCTTATTTTCAGTCTCACGTAATCTTATTCAAACAGAATATTAACCTGAACTTCTGTGTCCAGTTTCAGTGGAATAATTGTTCCATTCACTGTCATAGGCAGTATCCAGTCACTCTCATCAGGCTTGCTAGATCCCAGTACGTCTATGAAAAACTCCTCAACCCAGATTGTCTTTAACTGAATGCACTTGACTGTTCAGCATTTGAGATCTGCAGCGTTTTACAAAATGATTATTTCCCCGACATTTATGACAGAGTTTCTCAGAGGCAACACATTGTTTGGGGCCATGCTGTGATCCACAGCTTCCACATAACCATCTGTGCCCAGTTTTCTCCCTAGCAGTGGTTTCATAGTGAGTGATTCCACTTTCTGATTTGATGTAGTCCAGCTATAGTATTTAGTACTTAGTACATAGATAACCCCTCCTGGTGAATTCAGCTCTTTGATTTGTGCTTTCACAGTTTCTGCTGCCCTGCATATTTTGGAGATCTTTTTCTAAAGTTAAATCTCCTTCATGGAGCAGTCTCTCTCTTAACACATTGTCTTTAATGCCACAAATGATTCTGTCTCTGACCAGAGACTCCGTTACCTCACCAAAGTCACAGGTTTTACTGAGTTTCCTTAATTCTGTGACATTGCTCTGTGATGTCATCAGTTTTTTGCATATTCGTAAAAAATTCTCTCTCTAAGGTTTCATTCTGTTTTGGAAAGCAACAGTTAATAAATACAATTCAAATCTCTGTCTGATTTTTTCCTAGTTCTCTGCAACATTGTCTGACAATTGCAGACTGGAAGGAGGTTGCAATACATCCATTTTTGGCTCCCCCACTCCTCCTTCTCAAACTAGTCAAGCTTACTATTGTGCTCACCAAATACATGCAAAAGGCTCTGTGCCTGGTGCTCCATGTGCTTCTCTGGTGCCTCCCTTTGTCTCTGCTTTCAGTTGCAAACACAGGAATTAACTTCAAAACCACTGCAGTTTCCTTTTCATTCAACACTTCTGACACCTTGTAAGGATCCTGGGGCTCATTAAATAACAAGCCAGTGAATGAGAAAGGAATAAAACTTTAATAAAACAAACTGGAGAGCTTCTGCAGTGAGCTGCTGCACACAGCCATGTGGTGTTCCCAGCCCCAATTTCCCACACTCACAGAACAGCCCCTTATGAGGGAGCATCTTTAAATTATAATCTTCTATAAACATATCTCTACAGAAAGTACTTAATCGTGTACTTAATTTTAGGCACACAATTAAGTCCCATAGGATTTAAACCTTTCTTAACATCGGGAACAAAATTAAGTGCTTTCCTGAAATGGGGCCAAAAATTGTATCCAAGGAGCCTTGCTCCCAAAGCCCCAGAAATGTACATTCAGATATTATCTGATTGTCAATATCTCAGTAGTTTAATTCTACTGCTTAGCTTGTTGATGATAAAGCGTACAGACTCAAAATATCATGTACTCCTGAAAAGATACCATCTCTTCTTGTCTTTTATGTGTGTGCAAAACAATGAATGCTTTCTTAGAAATAAACTGTAATATTATATTGATTTGAATGATCAAGGTTAGAACTCCATAATACCTCTGCCTACTAAAGGGCAGGTAATATTCTCATGAGATTGCCAATGCCAGTAATCCATGAAGTACAGTACACATAATACTGTAATGAAAGGTCATTTAGAATGGTTGTTTAACACCTGAATTCAGTGGCCTTAAACCCTACCTGCTATATAGTTGATGATTTTTCCTTCCAATTTGTGATTATAGCTGGAGGTTTTTGTATTTGCTTTTGCGTTTATGATTTGTCTTGTTTGTATGATGAATAAGAGACTATTCAATGAAAATGTCAGGTCAGACACAGCATGAAGGGGCAAGGTATACAATTATTTCCATTATTCAAGATGCAGCATGCATGGGAACTTAACAGAAAATCCACTTAAGAAATAAGAGATTTATATCTATGACCTGATTCATTAATCTTTCAGCACTTCTGAAGATATTTATCCCAGAAGTGCTCACTGATGATTTAATAAGTTTTGTTTTATTTTACAGTATTGTTTTTTATGTGTTGCATATGTTCACTGGAGGATGAATAGATCCCAATAAATTAATTAGTCATGTCTGCCTTTTATAATAAGGGGCTTGATAAATCAATGCATGACTCCAGTTTTACACCAGTGTAACCGCATGGATTTCAAAGGTGTTATGTTGGTGCACAGCTGGAGTAAAGCAATGGTGAATCAGACCCGTAATACCCTTATGGAAATCTGTGTGCATGCTCCACAAAAATGTTTGTAAAAATTGTTTTCTATTTTTAAAAAAGAAATACCTATTTTAAAATATTTTATTGTTTGTTTAAATTAAAATACATCTATTGTAATTTCTACTTCTTTTTTCTTTAATGCCTTTTAGTTTAAATTTTTCCATTAGGAAAGCTACCACAGAAAAACAAAATGTCAAGTGTTCTTAATTTTAGGGACTTGCTTTAAAATGGAAAAAGTAGGGAAATTCTGAATCACCGCTACAAATCTGGGTTGATATGTCATACTTACCTCACAACAGTGGGATGGATTCTTCTCTCACTTACATTGGCTTTACACCACTGTATTTCCCTTATCTTCAATGTCATTACTCTTGAGACATACCAGTGAAAGTAAGAGAAGAATCAAGCATTGTATCTCATCCTTTTTTATAGTGTCTTCCAGGATGTTCGTCATAATATGTAAGCTAAAACTGTTAAGAATGTTATTTATTCTATATTGTTTAATATGTCTTTCACAGATATATGACTAGTAGAACATATTTTTAAAAGACTCTTATTTACATAGTTCATTATTTACTCAGGGCCATATTGTGGTATCCTTACATGTATTTGGTAGTACCTTACTCTGCCTCAATGACTTTAATGGGACTTTAATAGATAAGGTTCTACTCAGTGAAAGTAAAGATATCAGTGTGTAAGGATACCCTTAATAGTCTGTTGTTATCTCTTCTCCAAGGGTATGTCCACGCAGCAAAGAAAAATCTGTGGCTGGCCTGTGCCAGCTGACGTAGGCTTGCGGGGCTTGGGCTGCGAGTCTGTTCCCTTGCTGTGTCGACTTCCGGGCTCAGGTTGGAGCTCAGACTCTAGGACCTCCCCACTTCACTGGGTCCTAGAGCCTGGGCTCCGGCCTGAGCCCAGAAGACTATACAGCAATGAAATAGACTCGGAGCCTGAGCCCTGTGAGCCACGTCAGCCTTGTGAGACTAGTTGCTGTGTAGACATACCCTAAAGGCCAGAGCCAAAGACCACGGAAGTCAATGGGCAGGCCCGTTGACAGGGAGGGGCAATTGCCCAGGGGCCCAGGTGATTTAAAAGGGTCCAGGAGCCCCCAGCTGCCGCTGCAGTAGTGTCAGTGGCCGGGAGCCCCAGGCCCTTTTAAATAGCCCAGGCGGGCTGCAGGGTGCCTAGGCGCGCGAGACTGCTCTGGGCTCTGTGCTTTGGGGGGCTCCGCAGGCCGGCGTGGGTGGTACCAGAAATGATGGATTCATCACTTCTGCCCTGGGCTTTGCCACCCCTAGGGATGGCCCTGGCTCTGGCCCTGGGGCCCGGAATTTCTGTCAGCCGGCCTGTCAATGGGTGTCTTTTTATTAACTTTAATAAGCTTTGGACCACGTGCAGCGGGTATCACAGGCCAGGGGAGGCTAAGCCTCCCTAAGCAGCCAGATGTGGCTCTGCCCACGCTCAACCCCCAGACTCCCTTCTGCTTCCCAGGACTGGGGTGCTGAGGCCACCTGCCCAGCGCTCTGGGCCTGAAGGCGCTCAGTGGGCTGGGGCTGGGACGAGGAGGCTGGCAGCCGTGGTGGGCGGAGGCCTCTGGCCTCCAGTGGGAGGGACGGGGCCTCGGGCCGAAGGGGTGGCCCTTCCCCCAGCAACCAGTTCACACGCTGCCCATGCTTTGGGTCAGGCTGTAAATGCATAGTTGCAGACTGTTGTGCTGACTGATGCTGAGGTATCCTGTGGTTTATCATTTCAGACTCTGCTTAACCATACAAACTGTGACAATTGTTTTGGGTTAATAAGATAGCTATGGATGTGCAGTAAGTCTGCTTGGTAAACATCCTTTTGAAATTTTGGATGGGGAGAAAATACAGTTCAGGTAGAGTAACCTGCTTTGAAAATGAAGTGATTGTGTTTGTGACATGAATCACCAAGGTATTTGAGTGCCTTCCAGTAGTGACACATGTAGCAACTGCCAGGTGACTCTTTCCTTTTTTCTCTCTCCCTCTCCCCACAGGGAAAACAAAAGGCAGAAATGCATCCAAAGTGCAAGCCAAATTTTGTCCCAACTTTTCATTGATTGCAATGGAGTTGCATGGAGTATAAAATGGAGCAGATTTTAACCCCTCTGTTTGTAACAAACACAGATATAATCTGATGTTTACAGAGCTGTCCCAACAAAGCCTATGACCACATTTGCACTTTCTCAACCCCCATATATGGAGACCTTGAAATGCCAACACCAATTTCAGCTTTCTTTTAAAATCAGAAGTTCATTTCTAGCTCTTACAGTTAGGTAAATGTTGTTAACGAATCACTGGTGTTGAACAATAGGCTAGATTGTCCCTTCCCAGGCCAAGCCATGGGAGAGGACTTTTAGGGAGGAAATCTAAAAAGCTTTGGGAGGTGGCCTTTCAGAGCCATTAACATTTCTAAAGTAGTATTTTTTTCCCCGTATGAATTTCCTGTTACAACATGTGGTGGGTGGGTTTAACTGTAAAGTCCCTTGCTGTACATGTTACAATTTTATAGCAACTTTAATTTAAAGGAAACAATGTTTTTGTCTGCTAATACAATGTTCCATAGAGTAAGTTACATTCTCAAGCCCTGATTCTAAAAAGCACTTAGTCATGTGCTTAACCCTAAGCACATAGTTAAGTCCATCGTTATTTAGCAAAATACATAGATTGCACACAGTTCTTTGCCCCCTACACATAAGGTCATTGAAGGGGTTAACGCAGTGTTTTCCCTGTGCTCAAGTGGCTCTACACTAGGGCTGGTCCAAAAAAAAAAAAAAAAGATTGAATTGTTTTCTGTCAAAAATTCAGTTTAGTTGAAATAAAAACATTTGGTGAGAACATATTGGTTCCTATGACATGCTTGACAGGAAAAAGTAAAAATAAATAGTTACAGTTTTCTCATTCTGTGTCCATACTGGTCAAGCATTTTGTTTTGGTATGGTAAAAACATTTCATTTGAACTTTGTTTCATTTCATTTTGTTAGACTTTATTGAAATATTATTTTTAATATTTATTGTTATTTTACATGTATTAAATATATTATATGTAGTGTTATATATAACAATATACTGTTTTGACATTAACTAAATTAAATATGTCAGTGTTTCCAAATCGAAAAAGTTCAGAATTTCTGAAATTTTTGGAATTTTGAGTTTTCATTCCGATTTGGAACAAAAACAAATTTGAAATGGCAGAATTTTCCATAGAACAGAAATTCTGTTTTCCAACCAGATCTGCTCCCAACTAGAGGTGGGGCGATGAGTGAATTATGCTGTTTGGGTTCCACTGTTTGGTTTGTGCAGTCTGGGTCCTTCAATTGTATTTTAAACCGCACCTCAACATAGTACCTAAACTCATGCTTATCTGTAAGTATGTGAGTAATCTATCTGAAGTCAGTGGGACTGCTCATTTATCTATGTCCTATCTTGCTGAATCAGGGCACAGTGAGAATGGTATTTAAACCTGATTTTCAAATATTTGTATTCCACAAGTGTTTATGGGACCTAAGCTTTTTTTTTTTTACACATTTTGATTAAAAAAGAAGTATCTTTGAGCCAGAGGTGTAAAATAATGAAAACCAAACTTGAGTCTGGGCATTCTTGATTTTAACAAAGAAAGAAATCTAATTAAAAAATTATTTGCAAAAGTGATCGCCTGTAGAGGAATCTCCTTTACTGAACAAAGTGCTGGATGCAGTATGGGTAGTGTTTACCAAAATATAATTCTGGATTAAATTGATTTAACGTAGTTTAAAACCTTCCAGGTTTAAACTCTGTAGCCCATCTATTTTCTAAGCCTAAACAGATAACAGATAATATAATAACTACACTCTTACTATTTGAAGGTTAAGTGAGAGCTTTGTTGTTCTTTCATCCTTTTAAAGAATAAAAGTTGTCTGTTGTAAGCAAATGAAACAAATTATTACTGAATGTAATCGTCCTTGGGAAGCACATATATTGGAATACACTTGTTTACTCCAGGCTGTGTAACTGGGCCTTTAAATCTGTTTCTAATTTATTTTAACTCGGAAATATGAGGTAAATGCAGAAATTATGCATTAATAAAATCCCCTTATGTTCCCAGCTTGCATGTGAAATAACAGTTGTGGTTCACTGAAAATGACTTTGGACCAACACTTTTGTTGTGATTTTATTTTTTATTTTCATCCATGCAAGAACACTCCTGTGATGCTTCTTTTTTTAATTAGTGTTTTATGAGTGGTTCATGTTCTTGTTTGTGAGTCAGGGAAGAATGAGTGAAATATTTAGTTTTCTTTTTCTAAATTCTTGGGTCAAAAGTAAGGGCTTGAGAAATCACGTCCATCCAAGATTTGTGGCCAAGCATAGAGCTGGTTGAAAATTATCCGCTATTAAAATAAAACCACTATGTCCATTTTCATCTCTGTCTCCACTGCCATTTACTCTCTCCCCAGCTTTGCTCTTTTTCTCCTGTCTCTATCGTGTTTTCCTTCTTCCTGCCGATTTCCGTGCAGTTCCTTCTCTAACACTTCCTTATCCCCTCCTTATTACTTTTACTTCGTCCTTCCATGTGTGACTTTCTTTGCCTTCCTTTTCTCTGTCTACTCCACCCAGTCTGCCTCTTTCGCTTTTTATACCACTTCCTTTTTGAATGCCTCACTCTGTGAAGCACGTCATTCCTGAACTGCAACAGCCCTAAGTCTCTCCTGAGCAAAGATTAATTTTGCCAGGTAGAGGGATTCAGGATTCCTCTGTAATCTGAAGATAGTCTACTTTAATGTGCTTGTATTTTCTGAATGGAACCTAATCACTGTTTATGGATGTGTGTTACATTTTGAGGGGAAACATATTCATATTCAGGAAT
Source organism: Lepidochelys olivacea (assembly GCF_965140295.1). Classification (NCBI taxonomy): domain Eukaryota; kingdom Metazoa; phylum Chordata; order Testudines; family Cheloniidae; genus Lepidochelys; species Lepidochelys olivacea. The sequence continues at coordinate 198,407,398 of NC_140413.1, read as the reverse complement.
ATTAAACAAAGAACACCATGGGGATTGCATAAAAGCAGTGAACAGGCTGACTTCTAGAGTGCCAGAAACATAAAGGGCCACTTTCTCATCTGATGTAAACTGGCATAGTTCCATTGGGCAGCCATAAATATACTAACATGAGGAGAAGAGACATTGCCATTCTAGCTGGCACAACGTTATTCACTTATTTAAATATCAAAGGACAAGGTTTTCATTTTAACCTGATGTTCAGGCTGCTACACATACACCAGTGGTCTCCAACCCTCTTACGCCCAAGATCACTTTTTGAATTTAAGGGCAACCCAGGATCTGGCCCACCTCTTCCCTGAGGCCCTGCTCTGCTCACTCCACCCCCCTACCTCCCGCTCACTTGCTCCCCCTAACCCTCACTCACTTTCAGCAGGCTGGAGCAGGGGGTTGGGGTTCAGGAGGGGATGCAGACTCTGGGCTGGGCCTGAGAGGTTTGCAGTGTTGGAGGGAGCTCTGGACTGAGCCTGGGGCAGGGGGTTGGGGTGAAGCAGAGGGTGAGGGGTACAAGTTCTGGGAGGGAGTTTGGGTGCAGGAGGGGGCTCCAAGCTGGGGCACAGTGTTGGGGTGCAGGAGGCGGTATGGAGTGCTGGCTCTGGGAGGGGGCTCAGGGCTGGGGCAGGGGCTTGGGGTGCAGGAGTGGGTTCAGGGTGAAGGAGGGGGTATGGGATGCTGGTTCCAGGAGGGGGATCAAGGCTGGAGGTTGGGGTCCAGGCTCCCACCGGGGGCACTTAGCTCTGGCGGCTCCCGGTCAGCAGTACAGCGGGGCTAAGGCAGGCTCCCTGCCTGTCCCGGCCCCACTCAGACACATCGGCACCTCCTCCCCATCATGAGCCGGGCCACCCCCTGCCAGCCAGTAGTGCACCACCTGGCCATGCCGCTCTCGAAAGGGGCCAACGCACCCCTGGCCTCTTGGGGGGGGCAGGAATCTCCACATGCTACCCCTCTCTGCAGGCACTGCCCTCGCAGCCAATGGGAGCTGCGGGGGCGGTGCTTGCAGACAGGAGCAGCGCCCGGAGAACCCTGACCACCCTGCACCCCACCCCCGCAGGTGCGTGCTGTGCTGGCTGCTTCCTGGAGCAGTGTGGGGCCATGCCAGACAGGGAGCTTGCCTTAGCAGCACCCCCACTGTGCTGCAGCCAGAGATTGTGATCTACTAGGAGAGTCCTCAGGATCAACCAGTTGATCGCGATCAACAGGTTGGTGACTACTGATATACGTGGTAGAGCAGTGGTTCCCAAACTTGTTCCACCACCAGTAAGTCCCTCAGTCCGCGCCGCTTCCCGCAGCTCCCATTGGCCTGGAGCAGCGAACTGCAACCAGTGGAAGCCGCGATTGGCCGAACCTGCAGACGCAGCAGGTAAACAAACCAGCCCGGCCCAGCGGGGGCTTTCCCTGCACAAGGGGCAGAACAAGTTTGGGAACCACTGTGGTAGAGGAATATATTTTGTGGTAACTCTACTGAGTTTAATTATGAGTTATTTTTCCTAAATTAAATTCACATAATTTTTTATGTGATTTAATTCAGTGGGATTTCAGCATATACTTTCAAGGTGTTTTCCTGAATTGGCTCTTGGGTTGACATTTTCCTCTTCTGTTTCTCCACAAAATAGGCATAACATGGGCAGTGCAAACTTTCCCATAAAAACCCTCCAACATGATTCAACCCTGACCTGTAAAATGGGCACATGTAGAGGCTAGAGAGTTGTTCAGTCTCCATGTTGTTCAGTTCTTGGCCTCTCTGCTGAGGCTGCCATTAGTGCCCCAATTGTGCACCACTGTCTTCATGAATATCTGATTAAATATTATAATTTGATGATATTCTCCGGTTTGATCTGTATGATCCAAATTAGGGGCTCACTAAAATATGTCCCTAAATATTGCTGTCCCAATATCAGGCCCAGTTCCACAGTCTTCACTCAGTAAAGAGTCAATGACGGGATTCAATATATGTAAGTGGCAGAAGCACAGATCACAGGTCCTAAAACCTAGATACTCCACTCTTATCCTATTATTATTTACTGTAATACTTTTTTTAATCAAAAAGGCATTATTATAGGCACAGAGTGTGATAACTGAGTAAAAGAGAGATTAGCTTCTTGCAGAGTGTGAATCTGGGACAGATTGAAAAGATCTTTATGTAGCAAAAACTGAATCCTTTAGTATGTACCCGCTTGTGATTTGATTTGGTTATATAGTGTGTTATTGTGTGAATATCACCACCAACCCACCCCCAAAACCCACCCCACACACAAACCAAAACCCATAAAAATATTTGATTCAAAAATAAAATTTCAAATGACTAAACTGATATTTTTCTTTGAATTTATGTTTTAAAAAAAAGTGGAGTCTGGAGAAGGCATCTTCTACCATACTTTGCATTTTATCACAATGTTGATTTTTGTATCTAAACTATGAATTCTGGGGAGTGAAATGAAACTACTGAAACAAACACAATAAGGTACTTCAGGTGGCACTGTTATATGATGTGCTATTCTTTTTTGGAGTAATATGTTTCCAGTGAGGCGCATGGGGTGAAATCCTGGCCCCACTGAGGTCAGTGAGACTTTTGCCATTGACCTCATTGAGGCCAGGATTTCATAATACAGTGTAAACGAACATACTGCTGTGTTTGTTATGGTCACCCTAAATGAATAAAAATGGTGATAATTTGACTTGCTGTTGTTGTGAGAAAGATACTCCTTGGATCAATATCTTACTTTCTTTTTTCAGTGCTGCATTTAAATGGTGAAAAGTTGTATTTTCTAAGCAGAGAGGATGTGGTCTTGTTTCAGAAGCACCATTGCATTTATAATCATTTGTTCATTTTATTCATCTTTCAGTTATTTGTTAGAAGTCAAACTCATATAATATTCATACTTCTGGCAGCTATCTTTTGGAGTGCCATCCCCTAGGCCCTTGTTTTTCTTCCATTGATTGGAAGGGCATTAGTGTACTGCGTGCGTCCTAGAGCTATACAAGTGTCATTTAACTACACCTTGAAAATGTGTAGCAGCTAGCAGAATAAACTATCTTCCTGCACTTTCCACTATCATGTGATAGCATCTAAGAGTAATTACTGGTTCTGTTTACCAACAGTTATTTTGTTCACAGGACTAATTAGCATGCTATGGGAATAGATATTGGTGCACAGGTGGCAAGATCTGGGGATTGATTTATTGTAAATTTGTTATCATCAGTTCTGCCTTTTGTGCCACTTTGCAGATAATGTTCATTTTAAGTGGTACTGGGTGAGATGTAATGGTTCATATGGGTTAGATATAAGATACAGCTACTCTTTACAAGGATTGTTTTTAGCAGTTTTAAATCAAATCTAGTCTTCATTTTGCAGATGGCAACATTGCTCTTTTAAAATTTCTTAAAAAAAGTATAAATAGGATGTAGAATAGTAGCAGCCAAAATAATCCTCTGACTTATGTTGTCACAACATTGGTCTTGTTAAACTGGCAGGTCCAGACAAGAAAATCCTGATTTAAAACAGTAGTTTATTTGTACTTCATAATACTATCCCAATGCTTAGTTAGGCTTTGGTGGTGTGTCAGAGCAAAGCAAGTTTGCTCATTTATATGCACTATATTCTTTTTCAACGGCATGCTTTGCAAGTGACAATTGTGCTGGCTCTGTGCATTTGTAGTCACAGTGCCATTTTTGAATGTAGACTTAAATAGCTAAATACATTGATTATATGGGGGGGATCTTATGTATTTATGTATGGGAAGAGATAAGGAATATTATCTTTTGTGATGTACAGGAGATCCAGTGGGTCCACAAGATCACGGGAGCAGGAAAAGGAGTGGCTGTAGTGTAACACCGACAGCCTCCGGTCGTTGGCAGGCAGGATTGAACCTGGGACCTCTGGAGCTTAGTGCATGAACCTCTACTGCATGAGCGAAAAGCCAACTGCCTCTTAACTAAGGCTGTAGAGCAGACTCATTTCTCTCTCTCTCTCGCTCTCTCTAACTGGTTTCAGTGCCACTAGATGGGACAGAACACCACACCCAGGAAGTGTGTGGGTTACAGTAGCATTGAGCAATATTATCATCCTGGGCTGTGGAGCAGCCCATTGGTCACTGTAAGGAGTCTTCTGTAACTTAGAGCCGCTCCTGGAACCACTGTTGAGGCAGAATCTTGGTAGTCCAAAGGTGACTTAATGCTCCTCCTGAGCTGAAACATCTGTGCTCTGCCTGTTCTGTGGTACAGCGGAGAAGCTAGACCTGACATAAAATGTGTGTATTTATATGTGTACACAGGGGGTTGTGTACCTACATACACATATCTAGATGTGTGAACACAAAAGACTTTAACCCCTCAATCAGGTTGAGAATATGCATATGCACACACACTCCAACTGTGGGTATATTTTGTCTTATAAAAACCTGTTGTTTAATGCATTATTTCAACACGTTCCCTGTCATGATGAACCTGTTATTTTAATGCTTTGTAGTCAGCAAACTTTCTGCGGCTGATCATTCTAAAGCATATTGCTCTCTGAATGTTCTGTCATCACTTTTTCCTGAAATAAAATATATATTCTTACCTTGAAATGTATTTATCTTCTCTCATCCTCAGCTTTCCCTCCAACTCTTTTGTCAGCTGCACTACTGGTAGGGATTGCTGTTAGAACAAAACTCGATGTCTTTCCTGTCATTGTGTCTCTGCATTTCCCCTCCTGATTACAACCAAATGGTGCAGCTGGATATCCATATTCATGTTCCCTTAGCATTGAAATAAAATAGTCCATCTGCACAGACTTAGGACTACATTGCTACCTGAACACAGGAGGCTTTACTTCGTCCATCACATTAAGAATATACTCCCGAAACCTGGATTAAGTAAATTGGACACGCCATAGTCTTGTTCAAGGTATATCATTTTAACATTCCGATGTGACTGCCATGTAAAAGGAAAGGCCAGAGGTCAGCATCAGCTTGAGCTAAAGAAAAGTTATTAACACTCTCCCCTGCAACAAACAAAACCTATAATTTCAAGGAAATGGAGATCTGATCTGAGGCAAAATATATGGCCAGCAGACTCTAGAGAAAAAAACAAAATATTTGGAACAGCCTTACATTATGTCAGTGAACTCTAATTAATGATACAAGGAACGTGTCATCCTGAGGAGCTGTTTAGAGAGCCAAGTAAACAATAAGGTGTCTATGTGGAAAATGTTTTTTTTTTAAATTAACTGAACTACATTAGCCTGTAGCAGAGACAGCTTTAAGCCATGAAATGCATGATGGATGAATTGTACCCACCTACAGAGCGCTTGTACAAAGTCCTCCGTACTTTAGAACAGTGTTTTGTCAATGACCAGTACATGGACTGGTGCCGATCCCTGAGATGTCCCTGACACAGATTAGGAAGCCAGCAAGCAGGGCTCTGGTATCAGAATGGTTGAAAAACATTGCCTTAGAAGACCTCCTGGGGAGGCACAGGTCAAGCAGCCACACAGGGACTTCTCCACAACCTCTGTGAGCTGTGGAAGTGGGCTCCATGCTAAACCCAAATAGGCTAGTGTGAGGAAAGGGCTTGTGAGCAGGTCTGAGGAAGTGCTACTGCTCCTGTATTTATGCGGACTCAGTGGTCCTGAGACCATGCATAGGGCACTGAGGAGCAGCAGCCACTACTCCAGATTGTAGGTTAGAACAGCAGCTGCAGAGGGTAGAGCGTCCTCCCTCAGTTCAGAGGCTCCGGTGAACTTCTCTTTCCCACACAAAAAGCCCTCTGGAGCTTACTGTGCAAAGCCTGGTTGCTCTGTATCTTTATGGAGACAACGGGATACATTTTCCAAAACACCTAAGTGACTTAGGATCCTCAGACCCATTGAAAGTCAGTTTTACCCTGTAACTTTCTTCTCAGGATCCAAATACTAAATTGGATGCACTAACTATAATAAATTTACAAGGATTATCAATCCTTATACTTCAGAGCATAAATTAATCATCTTTTGTGGTCAGAAAGAATTACCCCTCTTTTTCCAGTCCTACAAAGTGTACAATCAGAGCCTAAATCTGATCTGAGAAAACCAGTGTATATCAGGAGTAACTCTGCACCTCAGTGGATTTGTTCAATGTTACATTGCAGTAACTGGGAGCAGAATTTGTCCATTATGGAGATTTTAGACTTTTCTCTGAAGCATTTAGCATTGGCCACTGCCAGAGACAGGCTACTGGACTAATTGGACCAGTGGTCTTTTCCACTATATCAGCTCCTACACTCCAGATTTGAAGTGAATTTAATGTTCTTTGGACCAGAGCCAGGGTACAGTAGCCTTATATCAGAGAGAATATTATTAAATACAAATATACTTCATTAAAATAATGATAATAGTTTGAATTAAACTCAGAAAATCATAGGAAGTGAGAGTTCAGAATTTCACTATAGTCAACTCATCCAAATGTGCCTAATTACCAAATCAAACTTCATCATGCTAGACCTAAATGAACTTTCATGGAGCCAGAAGCCTTAACTCTTAATTTCTTGATTGACAACTCACCCATATCTATGAAAGTACGTGCATGAATCCTACCACCAACCTGACAGTTCACCACATTGCTCCCCTTCCTTCTCTCCACAAACCGTCACAGTCTCAGAGGTGGGGTAGCTTTGTCTGGGGCAACAGGAGAAAAAAATGGGCTTCTGTAAGGAGTGCCTCCTCCCTTTTCCTTCCCCTCCTCTCAGCCTCCTCATGAGCTTGGGGAGATGAGTGACGGGCTCCGTGGCTGATTGGCTGGATTGAAGAGTGCAACAGAAGCCCATAGCTCCTACACATCTGAGGGAAGGACTTATACACGCTTCCTCCTGCCCTTTTGTGCCTGGGAGCAAAAGCTCCTCCCCTTCCTCCCTTGGGGTTAAGTAGGATTTGGTTGTCAGGCTAGTGAGTACCATGCCAGTTGCCTTTTGGAGGGTGAGAAAGAACATTCTCCTTATTGTCAGAGTAGCCTGATTGGTGTGGGTTGTGGGGATTTGTGGTTTGTTTTTTGGTTTGGTTCTCAGCAGCCCAAAAACTTGGAGGGTAGATTGAAAGATAAGATATTCATGTTGTTGTAACTTGACAGTGCACGATGCAGGTACTCTTTCATAGGGTCTGGGTCTGATTCCCAGATAAACCAGAATTGAATGCAGGTTTAGGGGAGGGCATCCCCTAAAGAAAGTGGGAAATGGGATTGGGGCTCCTAATGTCTGCTATAGAAAGGAGTCAATCCATTTCCTCATACCTTCAACCCTCATACAAGAGGAGGGCAGTGAGCTCTCAGTAATGGTGCTGGGATCAGGTTAAAGGCTTGATGGTCCTGGGGGCAGCCATCCCCCAGGTGATTACGAATTATGGAAGGAAGGTTGACCTTCACTGAGCAAATTATTGCTAGATAGTTTCCCAGATCTGGTAAGTTAATAAAGTTTTGGCCTAGTTAAACCACTTTTCTGGTGTCTCATGTTTCTTTTGGTGGAGTTCAGGACAATCACCTTTCCTGTGTGTTCCCACTCTGTATTAAAGATGTGACGCAAAAGAATACTAGTAAGAGAGACTGAACTTTATTTCTCAGCCAGAGTAACCTTATATGGGTCAACTACCTAGGGTTACTATCCACTCACTCCAGTACCTACAGTTTTTTCTTCCCTTCTTTTTCTTTTCTCAAAAACCAAAGGAAATATCAATAGAAAGTAACAACTGGAAATCAATACCAGTTAGTACGACACACTGATGGAGAATCTAGGATGGAGGTCAGAGTAGACAACCTGAATGCACTGACAAATTCTGCTTTTTATTGGAAATCTGTCTATCTTGCCTGAATTTTGTTGTCATTAACTGGGTTTGGGCATGTGATGCTCCTGTCAGCACACTCTGAGAAACACAGAGATGGGGGCCTCTTTGAATGGGTATAGATGTCTTCTGTTCCTCCTCAGGGATCTACTCATGAGAGGTAATGTTTCCCATTGAACACGAATTTGCTACCTTTGGATAGATGCTGATCAGAAACTTCACGTCGTTTCAGTGGTTTGCTCATATTCCTGTATTTATTGCAGATTTCACACTTGGATACTTGTCTTTTATACCTGACAGGATTAGGACTTCTTGGACTCTCTTCTTATACTTCTCAGTATCCAAAGGGGCACTATGTGCTGTCCTTGGCATTCCTGACTTTGTCATCTATCTAGAAACTCTAGCTTATGGCCAGAGCTTCATAGAAACTCAGTCAGCATCGGCTACTTGGGAGATGCCCTAAATTTCTTATTCCACTGCTGATACCCTCTCCCCTACCAGCACCTCCTGCTTTGGGGCTGCACACGCTGGTTGTGGGCATCCCAGTGGAATGGAAGAGCTATGAAGCCATTGCTGCAACCCTGCTCCATATACAGTTTCTGCCACCGTCCTGTAGGGCTTTAGTGCTGTACCACACTGGCAGAAACTGTTGTAACCGAAGGCTAGGTCATACCCAGTGTGTGTCTCTCTAATAAATATCTGTTTTAACTTATGGATTAAATAATAAGATTCTTATTCATTTCTTCTCTTCACTTATTCCGTTCTATTTGCCTCTTGCTTCCCATCTTCCCTTTGACCCATCTTGATTCCTTTCCCTGCTCCTACTCTCTTGCTGTATGAATTCACAGTGCTTAACTTCACAACACATTTCAGTGTGAACTCTTTTCTCTCAACAAATGTGGTTCTTCTGCAGTGGGGAAAAGAGGAGGTACACATCTGTGATATCCTGCACAGTTGTGCTCCCTGAATGCTGTATGCTCAGAGACAGAGAAAGGATCTGTTACTGCACCCATTCTACAGACTAGGGCCGTTATACTCCAGCCATTAAGCAAAAGTAGCAGATATGGAATATCTCTGCTTCTCCTCTGCAGCCTGGTAAGGATTCTTCCTCCTTTGTGGCCGAGGGAGTTTCCATCACCCAGCCAAGTTATTCAGTTGGAGCGTGGGGGAGAGGATTTTATCTTTATTTAGGAAACAAGAAGAAGTTGTGTATAAACAGGCCCATTTTCTAGTGCACATCTATTACATTCTGTTTGGCTTAGCTACAAGAGACTCCTCCTTATTAATTAAACTAGTTTTGGAAAGAGAAGTTTTCCCTCTGGATTGAATGATATCACTGCAGAGGTATCAGCATATATCATACCTGTGTATGTAATGTTAGTATATTTATGTGTTTGTGTATAAATTAATTAAACATAACTTTCCTTAATGATTTTATGGAAGACGAATAAACCAATGTTTTTCCTTGTTTGCATTAATTTTTACACCTGCAAGCAAAGTGATGAATCAGAATCTGTTGGAGTAATAATAGTTTATAGCAGTGAGACAATAACATCCCATATAAATATATTCACAATTGCCTCATAAATCTGTTAAATTTTAGCATGGTTGCTTCAGCGTTTTATTTAGTAACAACATGATTAAAGAGTTTATAGAATATTAACAATGCTCAACAAATGTGCCTTGTGAAATATCCCTAATTACAAATCTTGAAAACTGGACTTTGAGCTTGGTTGCATTTGAGAACAATAAATTCTTTCCTATGAAGTTCTTAAGATAAGAATTATTATTTGAGATAAGAATAGTAAATATACTGTACTTATTAATGTATATACGGGTGGTATTGATTATGTACAGTATTGTGTACTGGGAACAAAATCATATGGATACACTCTGTGTGTGTGTGTGTACAAGATGCTCAATTTTTGTAAATTGACACAACTACATTGAAAGCAATAGAACTCGGCTGATTTACACCAGCTGAGGCTTTGACCCTGTAGCTTTATACACACACCCCTTTATAATATATATCTGCATAATTTTTTTTTAATTTTAGTTGATGAATATTATAGAGCAACTAATAGTGCCTTTTCATAAAAATAGTGCTTTTGACATGTTTATGGTTCCCAGTTTGATAGTGACACTTTGCCATTTTAAACATGGAACAGCAGTTTTGCATTTAAAAAAATGGAGTCACTGTCTCTTCTGAATATATTTATTATTATTTTATTTTTAAAAAAATCCAGAAGACCTTTAACCTACCTTGCCCGTTGTACTTGCCCACTGAACTGTAGTGAAATTATTTTTAGGTGGGGGTTGGAGGTGGCAAGGGAAGGAATAGAATTCTTCCAAAGTGGAAAAAGTTGATGGCATCAAGGCTGATCAAGCATCAGTGAATCCTGAGACATGGTTTTAAACAAGAACCTTTTTGACCTTCATGGGTTCACGTAAAATTAGAAGCTTCTATAAGGGAATAAGTCTTTTGGTTATAAGTCTTGTCCACTAGTATCCTTATAGTTAAGTCTGTCAGTGTTTCTATAATAACGCTATTTTAAAAAGTTTATGACTCTGCTATAAAAATTGTCTGTGAAGTAAAACTTGGCATGTAAAATCACATCCAAGGAATACATTTTCTTACCAAATCATTGCATTTTAGGGTTAGAAGAGACTTGATACTAAATTGTCTCCTGGCTTTGAACCTCTCATCCCCTGTATGGGCTACTCCCAAATAGGGCACAGGAAACTCACTCGAGCTGATTTTGTGGAAACACTCTTTTTGGTCCCCAAACGCACAGATGTCTTGAAAATGGTTAGATATGGAAGCTCTTTTCCTCCATATCCATCCCATTCCTCTACTTTCCCCAGCTATATGCAACATGGCTCCTGCCAGGGTCTTTCCTACTATCCACTACCCTTGGGATTCTCTTGGAGGTAGTGTTCAGAGTGGGGGAGGAAAACAGCTAAATTAATGCTAACATGGCCAACACAGTCCCTACCACAGATCTCTGAGGAGCAATGCCATGGAGTCTACGCACATGTAAATCTGCAGGGTGAGCAACAGAGCCCCTTACTTGCTGGTTTGTACACTATTATCACTGGCTTATCTTCAGTAGGGGTTTTGTTACACTAGGCTTGAGTACTTCCAGTAATTATGATTCCACGTCGTTTTTAACAATCTTGTGAGTGTCCAATTTCTTTTAAAATATTATGCATTAAAATCACTTGGACACATTGGCAGTTTTCCCGAATATGAAAAGTGCTTCCTTTATGTAAAAGTTCTATAACAATTGACAGAAAATGATATTTCCATACTTTTTTTAAACCTTCCTACAGAATTGTATAGGGAATTCTATTCCATGGATAGAAATATAAAACATATAAAAAGGATATCATAGCTTTTCAGAGTATTTTCTATGGCACCCAATTAGTTTAAACTCTATTGAAATCTGTAGGAAATTTCAATACAGGATAGCCTATTTTAATATCATAATTCTGCTAAATTATTGTAATTTACAAAATGATTTAATCTTTCCAATGAAAACTCAACTAAAACTTTCCTAATATGGGTCTAATTTTTTTAATTTTCACACCACCTTTATGGAAAAGACATAAAATATTTAATGGGGATGAAACAAACAGAATGTGAAAGTTACTCTATTCTGGACATTAATCTGAAAAACTACTGAATTTAATAGAAAAATTGAGTTTTTTAACCATCCTGTAGAATTCTTTAGAACAATAATTACATTTGAAAGGCTGGTTAAGACAAAATTCTATTTAACCTAAGTACTTATGTGATCCTCATCACTGTAGTAGCTGAGCATCTCCTCAGTAGTTCTAGGTTTATCTTCATAACACTTCTGTGAGTTAGAGAAGAATAATTATTCCTGCCCCCCCCCCGGCCCCATTTTTTTTCCCCATCAGGAACTGAGTAACGGAGGGAGAGGTAAAATGACTTGCGCAAAGTCATACAAAAAATCATAGCAGAGCTGGGAATTGAACTGGTTCCCAGGCCTGTTCCTTTTGAAAACGAAATGATCCTTCTTGCCAGTGTAGAAGTTTAGAAACAGGAAGGTTTTCATTTTCTTTAGGATTGTTTCAGAAAGAGTTGTTTTTTAAAGGTTCTTTTAAATAAAATCTATGCTTTATACCAAACTATAATAATAATGATCCCCACGCTGACAACCTGTAAATCAAATTTCTGCAAAATGGGATTAGAAAAAGCCGGGGGATGAAAATTGGAGTTCAGAATAAAAGAGTCATTAAATTGTAACAGAATGACATGACAAGAACATTGTCTCTGGGATGGAAATAGTTTGTAGTGTCCTATGTACACTAGTCACAATCTTTTTGTAGATTACAAGTTTGGAGTTTTTTTAAATTAAAATACATTGCTGATAGATGACCTTTAGAGTCTCTAGTACTAATGTATTCCAGTTCTAATGAGCTGCTAAAGGAATAATAAATGCAGTAAACTGTTTTTGTCACCACTAATAAGGAGAGAAGGGTCTGACTTTTGAAAGAAGTTGAACTAATTGACTTAAAAATAGTTAAACTGCCCCTTTGGGTAGCTGGCTATAGGCAACCCTTTCTCTTATTTAAATCGTAACTTTTAAAATATTTGTACTATTCCATATGCATAATATGCCCCTTACGCTAATTAATGGTTCTTTAGCAGTTTTAGAGGAAAATAACCAAAAATAATGGCAACCTTCCAGTGAATAATTAAGACAATGCTTGATTTCAAGATTAGAGAGAGCTCCACAGGACATCAGTATAATTCTTAATAATGTTTAACATATCAAAATAGTAATATTTTCAATATTATTTATATTGAACAATAATGGGCCAGACCTCAGGTCATTTGACTTTACTAGAGCTATGTCAGTTGATTTAGGATTTGTCTATTATTTTTTTTTAAACAGGATGTGGCCCCAATATTTAATTGTGATACGAATATGCCTGTGGTTCTGTGTTTGTTGCACAAGACAAGGAATCAGGATATCTGGTTTCTTTACCTAACTCTATCCCTATGTACTTCTTTGTGACTCGGTTTGGCCATCTGTAAAATGGAATAATAACAGTTATGTATGTCACAGCAGTGTTATGATGCTTAATTAATCCATCCTTATCCTGCGTTTTGAGATCCTCAAATAGAAGGTATTGTAGTGCAAAGTATTATTTTTTATTTATTATTAATGAGTCCATTTCTGAAGCCTTCCCTGGGTGAAACTTGGTTTACTTTTTTAGGAATTTCGACTGAGTGAGAATTTCAAGGGTGGGTCTAACAGGAATAGCAATATGCATTACGTTCATGCTTTGTGTTCTTCACAACAGTTACTAGTCAGGTCATTATGATATTTTGTTTAGGTGTGCTGCTCCCTCTCAATGACATCACGCCTGGATAAAGGTTAATGCGCCTTCCATATTTTAAGTCAGTGGGAGTTGAGGCTGGTCAACACCAAAGTGGAGCCAACCCATAACTGGCAGAGTCCAGCCTTTGTATTGTACCAGATGATTTGCTACAGAATACTTGTGAAACAGAATAAGTATGTATATTGGAAAGGTGCTCATTTTAAGGAAGCAAAATAAGAAAATGTTTAATTTAATTCAACAGGGCAAATTTTCAGAATAGCGATTCATGGGACTTACTGTAAATCTCAGTACTCTCAGTTACAAAATTTGGGGACCTGAGTCTCATATCTGATCAAATTATGACACAGGGTCCAAGTATGAGTATGTGGAAACAAAGGTGGCTCTGTGCCCCTGGTGCTCACTTCTAGGGAAGCGTGGTCTGCAGCATAAGTGAGAGCAGTCTAAAGGTTGTTCAAGCCTACACTTAGTAGCTCAGTAGCTGAAGGGGGTGTTTTGGTAGCCAGAAATGGTGGACCTCAGTAGCACTCCAGTGAGGAACCCTCTTAATCTCAGATCATATGCAAATGTAAATTATCCCTACCATTAGCAGGAATCGAATGTACAAGGAAGTTGGGTTTCAGGCAGAGTGTGGCTGCATGTTACACTGCAAAGAAACCAGCATCTATGAGCTGATGTGATGAATGCAGAAATGATGAAGGTTATTGCAACTTTCCCCAAATTAGCCACAATTTGACCCTTTGGATTTTAATCTGAAATCTAATGAAGGAGACATGTTTTTTATTGACAATTTTTATCATTAGTCCAGCAAATTGCTTTAAAGATAGATAGTGTTTCCTAACCCATTTTAAAAATCCGCAGAATCATAACAATTTCTGAAGAGACGCTTAAAAGGTCACAAGAGCCTTGAATTTAGTTTGCATGTTTCCAATCAGAAAAGTTCTAAGAGTTTTCTTCCCTTTGCCTTATGTCAATCAGAGTCATTGGGGACCAATTTTAGAGTCTGTGTGCAGGAGGAACATACGCAAGACTGCTTGTCTGTTAACCAAATTTAAGTGCATACCTCCCAAGTACCTCTTTGAAATATTACTCTCAATTTAGCTCTTTGCTGCAGGTGTCAAGCAACAGATTTCAGATTTCAGATCCCGCTTGTGCTGGCATTTGCTCTGGGGGAGAAGGAAATTACATTTCTACTACTCTGAAACCGGAAACAAATGTTAGAACTGTGAGCAGTTTGTTTGAGCTGTAAGTTATGAGAGTGCAAAAAATAACGAAGTTGGTAGCTGAAGCTGCTTTTAGCCCTTATATGCAAGAACAATTAAATGATTCCTACTTTTTAAAAAGTGTTAAGTTAAGGGTAGAGACTTTTCCGATTGTATTTTCCCACTTTTGACTTTTCTGGCATTTCTGAGTTTACATTCCCATCCGACACAGCCCTCTTTGTGCTGGGCCTGCTCCATATGCCTCCATGCACTTGGGATGGGAGGGCGTACAGAGCCTTCCCCCACTTTACATGGCCCACATACAGGCTAGGCTGAATTGGACCCCAGAATTGCGGGTACATCGTGCCCCAAAGAAGGCAAAGAAGATGTGGGGCCATCTCTGTGCCACCACTTCTTCCCCTTGCACATGCTGCCCAGTAGAGATGGGCAGACATGTGGGAGGCAGTGGAAGTATGCAGCTTCTGCCCCCCAAGAATTCCAGGGGCAGAATGATGTCAATGTTTCTTTTGGAGTGGTGTAGCTCTGCACGGACTCACAGACTTTAAGGTCACAAGGGACCATCATGATCATCATGACCTCCTGCACATTGCAGGCCACAGAACCTCACCTACCCACTCCTCTATAGACCCCTAACCTCTTGGTCCTGAGGTTACTGAAGTCCTCAAATCATGGCTAACAGACTTCAAGTTACAAAGAATCCACCATTTATGCTAGTTTAAACCTGCAAGTGACCCACGCCCCATGCTGCAGAAGAAGGCAAAAACCCCTCCAGGTTTCTGCTAATCTACTCCAGGGGAAAATTCCTTCCCGACCCCAAATATGGAGATCAGTTAGGCCCAGAGCATGTGGGCAAGACCCACCAGCCAGACACCTGGGAAAGAATTCTCTGTAGTAACTCAAAGGCCTCCCCATCTAGCAGGGGTGCTAGAACAATCTGTAGTGTGTGGGTGCTGAGAGCCATTGAACCAAACTGTAAACTCTGTATATAATGGAAGCCACTTCAAGCCAGGGGATGTGGCTGCACCCCGAGCAATCCCAGTTCCAGCACCTATGCCCATCTAGTGTCCCATCACTAGCTGTTGGAGATATTTGCTGCTAACAGTCGCAGATGAGCTACATGCCATCATGGCAGTCTCATCATACCCTCCCCTCCATAAACTTATCAAGCTCAATCTTGAAGCCAGTGGAGGTTTTTTTGCCCCCTCTGCTTCCCTTGGAAGGCTGTTCCAGAACTTCACTCCTCTGATGGTTAGAAACCTTTGCCTATTTTCAAGACTAAACTTGTTGATGGCCAGTTTATACCCATTTGTACTTGTCTCCACATTGGCACTCAAATAACTCGCCTCCCTTCCTGGTATTTATCCCTCTGGTGTATTTATAGAGAGCAATCATATCTGCCCTGAGTCGTCTTTTGGTTGGGCTAAACAAGCCAAGGTCTTTGAGTCTCCTCTCATAAGGTAGGTTTTGCATTCCTTGGATCATCATTGTAGCCCTTCTCTGCACCTGTTCCAGTTTGAATTCATCTTTCTTAACTATGGGAGACCAGAATTGCACGTTGTATTCCAGATGAGGTCTCAGCAGTGCTTTGTATAATGGTACTAACACTTCCCTGTCTCTAATGGAAATATCTTGCCTGATGCCTCATAGGCCTGCATTAGCCTTTTTTCACGGTTCTTACTTTGGACTGTGCCTAAATGGACATAGCAGGTTGAATTTTCAAAAGCACACTGCATTGGCCTGCCTGCTTCTAAAGCCGGAGTAAAATTCCAACTGATTCGATGGGAAGAGAGTTACGTGAGTGCTGACACCTTTCAAAAATCCCACCATAACATTCACTCCTGCAACGCCTTTTCAAGAATTGTCAATGGGCCAATGTCAGCATTGGTGTAAGCAAGAGCCACTCTCAGGAATATCTCCTACATATGCCAGAACTGCCTTTGGTTCAGCTGGACTACTTGAGTTTGCAAGGTTTGTGAGATTGGGTTCATACTTTGTATTTAAAGAACAGCTATTCTCTGTATGTGTTGATGTTCTTAGTTTATTTATCAAGCCATCTGCAAGGTAAGGCATAAATGTTTTGACAACAATATGTTATGAATTACATATACTCCTCCACTGAGCATCTCCGAAGCTAGTTTACTGCTGTCTCAAAATACTGAAGAAGGACTTAGGGATCTGCTTTTTAAAAAAAAAAAAAAGTTACAAAAAGAAAAGAAATGGAAAAAGCACTATTTCAGCTGTATGCTTTGGAAAGGGGATATAAAGTATTATAATTGTTTATTCTATGGGAATTATCCTGCTGCCCCAGTCTGCTATTGTGCGGTATAAATTAGTCTAGACTCCATCTGAACATTGCAAAAGGCAAGTCTCGTCCTAAAGATTATATTTTGTGTGTGTATTATTTGACCTACCAATGCATTCATGGAATCCTTTCAGATATTGTACTGGCATTTAGTTAGCAAGACCTTTTGCACCCCCTCTCCCCCATACACACTCTTCTCTTGTTCTGGGGTCATATTTTCATCTTCAACTCTAAGATTTAAATGCCTTCATAATGCTTTTGTCTTCTCCCAATGAAATTCGTTACAGCAAATTTTCAGTAAAACAGACAGTATAATATATGTGTTGTTTTTTCAGTAGATGTTATATTAGTCCCCAGCCACAGGCTCAGCACAGACGTTTAGAGAGAGCATGAATAACAAATCTTTCAAAACGCTTTAACTGTCAGAAAGAGACAAATGTTTTATGTCTGTTACTAGACAATGACCGGGGTTTGCTGGTCTCACACTAATAAACCAACTCTGAATGCCTCTTTGGAGATTCTGCATTAAAGCAGGCTCTGGTTAGTGGTTCTGTTGTTGTTACTTACAAATCTTATAGCAAAACTCTGAGTAGAGAAGGCATTGGTTAGGGCTGGTTGAAAATTTTCTGTCAAAAATGTTCATTGTCAGATTTTTAGCTAAATGTAACGTTTCACAAAAAAAAGTCTGCTTTCCAGGGAATTTTTTAGGGTTTTTTGTTTTGTTTTGTTTGTCAGAAAACCCCCAAACTCCTGAAAATGCCAGAAGATCCAAGCCCATATATTTCAAATAGGATATGCTGCCATGGTGCCTCATTAGGGTGACCAGATGTTCCTATTTTATAGGGACAGTCCCGATATTTGGGGCTTTTTCTTATATAGGTCCTTATTACCCCCACCCTGTCCCGATTTTTCACACTTGCTGTCTGGTCACCCTATGCCTCATGGGAGTTGTAGATTAATTGTCTCATGTTGCCATTGTCCTCTGTAGCCCTAGTACATTTCCCATGATGCACCATGGCCATGGAATCCCATGATGCAACACTTCCCCTCACCAAGAAGAAAGACAGTGGTGCAACTTGGGAGATGTAATCTGATCAGAGAGCCTGGCATATAAAGGAGAAATGGGACATGAGGCACTTGAACTACAACTCTCATGAGGCACCATGGTAGCACATCTGAATCAAACCATTTGAGTTTCCTGAGGAAATATTTTGGCTTTTGTCTTTCACTCAGAAGTCAACATTTTCTGCAGTCACCACCTCCATTTCTGACCAGCTCTAGTATTGGCCACATAAAAAGCACGTGGCAGGTGCTTTATCATTTTTGCCCCTTTTTCTATGTGTCTTTTTCATACACTATGTTCTAGATTGTAGGTTTACAGGGTAGAGTTGACTATCTGTCTTTATTTTATAGTTTTGTTTTCACTTAGATTTTTTTCAGGTGATTTCGTTGCTTTTCTCAGGGGAAAAAAATATTTTACATAAGTCTCCTTTGTAAATTGTGAATGTACATATTGGGCAAATTAATGACAATTAATAATTTTGCCTGAAAATTGGAATTTCACTTTTATTAGATCTGTGAAAAGCTGTTTATTGGTAGAAAACGTGAAGTTATTGTTCTGGATCAGATGGGTGAAACTACTTGGACGCAGCACTTTTGGTAAATGGGTGATTGTTCACAACTGAGGTTGCAAAGGTGGCACTTTAAAAGCACTTCAAGGTAAGAACCAACACAGAACTCAATCCTGAATGGTGTCCAGTAAATGCCAGGTGCAGCTCTCTTTCTGGGCCTGGTTGTATTCCATCTCCAGCAAAGTTTAGGGTGGCTTCAAGGGGCCAGTATGCCATCTATGGATCTGGATCAAAGTGCTTGGAATGTAGACACCGTGGCAAATATGAGTCCTGGCATAACAGACTTGCACTGCTTACACTAGGAATGAATTTGGACCTGTGGGCTAAAATCTGCCCTTGGATGCATGTGTGTGACTGCCATTGAAATCCTGGAGAGTTTAAAGTGGAATGTTCTAAAGCATCTGAGCGATTTAGAAGCACAGGTCTCACTAAAGGGTTGTGAACATATGCTCCTAGAGCTCTTAAACTCTTTTGAAAATCCCACTCTTATACTGTGCATACACATAAACAGGAAGAATTACTGCAAACCCCAAAGACCAATGAAAAATTAGTACATTGTACATTACATATACATTACACACAGCTAGATTCTTGGCTGCATTCTGGTTCCTTCACAAGGCTCCTGCAACATAAATGGGCTGGAATGCAATTGAATCTCTCTATCTTTCATGGGGGAATTTTCATGGGGGAAGAGGGACAGTCCCTGTGTGGTGTAAGGTTGGTGTAACAGCTCTACCCACTCTTCCCTGCAGCTCCTGAGCAGGGATGTGCTAAGGTGCAGGACGTAATATGTTTTGGTATCAGCAAAGTAGTCCATGTTCACTGCAGGTCACTTTCAAAGTGAAGTGAGCTGTAGCTCATGAAAGCTCATGCTCAAATAAATTGGTTAGTCTCTAAGGTGCCACAAGTACTCCTTTTCTTTTTTCAAAGTCACTGTAAGTTACAGTAGTCCCTGAAGCTTCTCTGAGTTACACTGAAGGCTTGATCTTAGAGTTTGGAGGATACAAAAGTAGATTAAAGCCATCTTTGTTCCCCACACCCTGCTGGCCTTTCTGAGAGGTGCAGCTTAGAACATGGGAAAATTTTTCTTTGATCTTTGTAAACAAAGCCTGGTAGTCTTTTGATACATGACAGTCATTCTTCTACAGGTATTCCAGATAGGCCTCAGAACAAATCACACTGCTTGAATTTGCTGAATTAACAAATTTCAGCAAGATGGCTGTGATTTTCAAAAGAAATTGTCCTTAGGAAAAATCCTAAGAATTTTCTCTGCTTACAGATTTCTGGAAGGAGAATGTATAAAAATCGATATTTTCAGCTTTCTTGGTCCTGTAACAGTGGGTTTTTTTTGTTTTTGGGTTTGTTTGTTTTTTGTGGTGGGGGGGGAAGTGTTTTTTACTGTAGTATCATCCATAGCATAGGGAATAATTCTTGTTTTGCAACCTTCAGATGTGGAAGTTTTCAGAGCCATTGTAACATTAAATTTTTTTCTGGGCCCCCTACATATAAATATTAAGAATTCTTCAGGCAGTCCCAGCCCCACTGTTGGGAACCAGTATGTCCATTGTTGCAGAAGAGCACATATCAAATAGCTGAAAGGCCTGCTGGCTTATTTCAAGTACTTTGCAATATCCGGCCCACTTCAGCACACTAATTATCATTAACTTCTTATCAACAGATTGTTTTTCTATTAAATGTTTTGAGGGACCTAAAAGCCTCAGAAGGGGGAATATGTACTTTTAATGGGGGGCAATAATATGACAACCAAAAGATAACATGCCTGTACTGGCGCCAGGCAATGTTGCAATGAAGGAGGTGCAAAACCAAGCATAAGATTTAAGTATGCGTGGTCGTGAGTACATGTACCCATTGCATAGCTTCTGCGGAAATTTAAATGTATGAAAACATACTTGTCAGTAGATTTAAAACAAAACAACATGTTGCCAACAACTGCCAACATCAAAATAGTTCCTCAGATAATTGCACAGCCAGAACGCTGCCAAAAAGAGGAAGTCAATACCTTAATCATGTAACATTCTTTTTATTCTACCTGTCTCAGGCTACTAGCTGCCCAACACCTGGGACTTAATCTTCTCCCACTTAATCTCTTTGTGTTCGTCACAACAGAGATTGCAGGGTCTGATAAACCCTGGGATTCCATCCTTTCCTTGTTTCTACAAATCCCCTAGTGTTGAACAGCACTAGTCCACTCCCATAGTCACCATGCAGCTGCTCGCAACAGGTCACTACTAAAGGCTCACCAGTAGGAACTTTCAAAGCAAGGTGTAAAGGTCACGTTAAAATTCTTCTTCCACCCCAGATCAACAGATACATGGCCAGTGAGTACATGCACAGCAATAATCTTGAAAACCCTTTCCCACCTCCACCACACACACACATAATTCTCCTCTTCTAAACAGAGTAATTGTCCCTACACAGTTCCCATTTGCCTCCTTATGAGAGATGGTGATGGTAAAGGTTGTTGTTTAGGCTCCCTTTTTCGGCATATTAGAGCAGTCGTTCCCAAACTTGTTCCGCTGCTTGTGCGGGGAAAGCCCCTGGCGGGCCGGGCCGGTTTGTTTACCTGCCGTGTCCGCAGGTTCGGCCGATCGCAGCTCCCACCGGCCGCGGTTCGCTGCTCCAGGGCAATGGGAGCTGCTGGAAGTGGCGGCCAGTACGTCCCTTGGCCCGCGCCACTTCCAGCAACTCCCATTGGCCTGGAGCAGCGAACCGCAGCCACTGTGGAACAAGTTTGGGAACCACTGCATAAGAGGATATGCACATCCTTATGCAAAAGCACCAAATTAAATTGTTGACAAAATTAAGGAGACATAGTGAGTCGCTGTAAAAGAACTTTGATATAAATTAGGTCATTTATTAAGCAGCAGAGACAGAATTAGACAGGGTGAAGCGATTTAAATCACTGAATTTAATCATGATTTTCAGCAAGCAGGGAACCTTGATTTAAATAATTGATTTTAATCGCATTTTGTGCTTTTTAGTTATTTTCCTAAAGAAAGGTTGGTTCTCAATGGTTGGTCAGCATTAAGACATGTTGATTTGCAACTAAGTATCAACTTCACACTGAACGTGGTGCTTCTTTCTGCTGACCAGGAAGATGCATTATATCTATACACATTTATTTAAGCAGTTATATAGCTTAACGTACATTTATTTGGATTCTGAGGTTTTACATTTTTTATTACGTTCAGAAACGATGACTGATGCGTTTTTTATTTACTAGATGATTTTTTTTTCCCCTTGGGATTTGTGACAAGCTCTATTTGGATGGAAATTCAAATGTCGTTAAAATGCACAAAAACATTTTATTTTTTTTATTAAATAAAACTACCTTAAATGTGCTCGATACATAAGAAAAAAGTTTATCAGAAAAAAATGATCCAAAATATTTTGTATTCAAAATTAACTGATTTATTAAACAAAGGACATATCTGTAGTTAATGAATTGAGCTGATTTCTTTTGGTCACCATGCCTTTCACGATTTTAGAACTTGTAGATCTCCATCCTCTTACAACTAGTCTTTATTCATAGATTGGAAAAGGAAACAAGCTCATCTGCTTTTTCAGCTCTGAAATGGTTTCTTAACTTTGAATGAACTGGTCATTAAACGGAACGAGTTGAATAAACTGGAATGAAGAAAATATTTTCTCTGCACCTACAGTCAAGGCTACTGAGGGTTTAGCACCTCTGCAAGCTCTGGCTCCAGGTCCATAGCCCGTGACTTCCACCAGTTACATAGCCTGACTTTCTTTAAAACTTGGCAGCAAACAGGCACGACTGAATATTGGTTTTTGGAGTTAATTTAAATGGCTGCAGTAGATTATAATAAGGTTTGTGCTTAATGTAGGCTGACCGTTTCAAAATTTATTTTCAATAGGTTTATTTTTAAAAATAAACCTGAATATAATTTAAATTAAAAAAAAAGAAAAAAAATCCAATTTTTTTTATTTAAAAGAAATCATTGATTTTTTTCTCCACTTCGAATTAGCTGTCATACATAGCCATGAATCATCTCTAACCTTTAGAAATTTTAAAATGTGAGATGAATACTAGGTTTTATTTTTGTAGCAAAAAAGTGTTAGTTAGCAGTGCCTTGAGTGATAAAAGTAGCTCACACCCTTGTCTAACATAAATGCTTCCTTTGGGAAAGGGCCTATGTTTAGACAGGGTCGATATGTTATACATCAAGGTTTTAAACGAAATCTCAACAGTCTTGGATTTATTTTAAGTAGTTTCATTAAAAGGATTTAGAGAGCATGCTAAGACAAGATGCTGCCATTACTACGCACTTGAGTTCAAATCTGGTTTAGGACATCAGTGAAGTGAGCTTGTGGTTCTCAGTTCATCCATTGCATCTCCAGAGCACTAATATCAGGAAATTTACAGTTTTTAGGACATATGTTAGTGGATAATGGTTGAAGGTGTAAAACTAAGGGGGAAAAAAAGAGCTCAGCAGTTGCGTTAGAGCAGTCATTTGAGACACTGGAAATGGAAATCATGAATACAAGAAAGCTATAGGATAGTGGGCCTGGCAAGTGTAAAGATAAGATTTCTACGGATGGAGCATGTAGCTCAAGTGGAACGATGTTTACTAGGGCATTAGATTGGTTTGAAGTCAAAAAGTATAAAATTTGATAAACACAAAGGGATGTTGGAGAGGGTGTTTATTTAAGAGAGACTAAAAAAAGTCAGAAAATAAGTAAAAGACAGAGTTGAATGAAGAAGAAATTTTGCACTGACTGTAGCAGTGTAATACATCAAATAGACCTATTATACAAATAAAACTAATGAACTGAAGCACCACTTCTCATTTGTTTTACAGTTCTACTAGGACAAGGAAGATGTGATGCTAGATATGCTGGTCACATGCATTAAGCAAGAAAAGTACTTTTCTATGCTGAA
The DNA here is from genome assembly GCF_965140295.1 of Lepidochelys olivacea. Lineage (NCBI taxonomy): Eukaryota > Metazoa > Chordata > Testudines > Cheloniidae > Lepidochelys > Lepidochelys olivacea. The sequence goes on along the minus strand of NC_140413.1, from coordinate 198,384,135 downwards.
AATTAGTACTGTATGATATTCTACAGGAGGAAATAAAACTATTTTCCCTTGTTTGTGTGTGTGTGTGTGTGTGTGTGTGTGTGTACAAATATGCAGTACAATATACAATACATATATCTGATAAGCAAGCCTTCAATATTCAGTTTGATAAAATATTCATTGTATCCTTCCTTTCTGCCACTTCAGGCCATTGACTATCATACCCATTGTAATATTTCCTAATGCCACTTCAAATGCTTGGCTTCCTGTAATGGTGTTTCAGTCAAAGTGAAGTGTATATATTTAAAAATAGCACCACAAGGTATTAACTCATCTTTACAGAGATAGTAGGAAGAAATAGAACATAACAAATGTATTTTCTGAAAATCATACATACTAATGAAGGATTACATAGACCAATAATTTGTAAGCCAGATGCTCCTTGTACTTAGCCTTGTTTTCTACACTCATGGTACACCTATTATTTACTTACAGGTAATGTTGTTAAATTAGAAGATACCTAATTCTTGCTTGGATTTCTTCCATTTTCAGACATTCCGTCTAAAAATTTGTCAAATGCAATTGGGAGGCACCTGCAATTTAAGCATCAGGATAAACAGTGTCTCTCCTTACTAGGGTTGGTTGAAAATTGTATGTCAACACTATTTTGGGCAGAAATGTGGGGATTCAGTTAAATAAATCTTTTTTTGTGGAAAGTGTTTCATTTTTCTTGAGAATTTTTTATTTTTTTGTTGGAAAACCCAAAACTATTTTTTTTTAAAAAATGGCCATTTTTTTTGTTTGTTTTCAGCAGGTTTTGAATGAAAAAAAATTGTTTTTCTGGTCTTCAACAAAAGGTCAAAATGTTAGCAGAATTTTTTTTCCAGCCAGGTCTTATCTAATCTATTTACATCCCCCCTCCCCCATTCCCATGATATTTGAGCATCTCAATAGTTTTTAGGTTTCTCAGTCACTGTTACCTGGTTGAAATAGCTTAAAACTGCTTCAGATTTAACACTCTTACTCTTCAGTGTTTTACTCGTTACTTTGCCCTATAAACTGTTACTAATTTCTATTTGTCTATATTCTTCCATTCCAGTCCCTTGCTCCCTTAGTAGTCCAAACCACATAAATGACAGTCTCATGTGAATACTGGAGGAGTTCTTTGAATAAATTAGCCTTACACAGGTTCATAATTTTAAAAAAATGATAGGGTATTTTTCTAGGAGAATGGAGTTTTTGTCAGATCGGAAGGAATACCCATCACGATGTGAGTTACAGCTCAGACAGCTGCCACCAGTGTTATTGCCAGCAGCCCTGCAAGTGCATCAAGGGAACACTACAGCTCTGAAATTCATTATTGACCCTTACGCTGCCCTTATTTTTCTGCCAGTCAGGCAAAGGAATGCAATAGAAGTTAACAAATAGGTCTCTGCATCAGCCATAGAGTTAAAATAAATAGTCGCCTGTATTGATTTAAGGCCTGATTCTGCAAATGCATACTCCAGGCCCGGCAGAGCCAACGCTAGGCATAAACAGACTAAACAATTGCTTATGGCCTCGAGCAGCTCAACGAGGGCCTCCTATTTGCTATTTTAGTATGTGTTGCGGGGTGGGCAAAAATATTCCTGGTTAGGGCCCCCAGTGGGCTAGCACCACCAGGAGTAATATTTTCAGTAAGACTACTATCAGTAGAAACACAGGCGCCGACTTTCCAAAGTGCCAGGAGGTGCCCCACCCCCACTCCATCCCTTCCATCAAGGCCCCATCCCTGCCCTGCTTTTTTCCGCCCCTGCTCCACCCCACCCCGCCTTTTCCTGCCCAGTTCTGCCCACTCCCCCGACCGTGCTGCGTCCTCATTCCTCCTCCCTCCCCCACAGGCCTCCTGCACGCCACAAAGCAGCTGATTGCGGCAGGCAGGAGGTGGGGGGAGGTGCTAATCCATGGGGCCCACTGGTGGGTGGGAGGCACTGGAGGAGTGGGGAGAAGCTGATAGGGGGGCTGCTGGTGGATGTTCAGCTCCCACCATTTTTTCCCTGTGGGTGCTTCAGGCCCGGAGTAGCCACAGAGTTCGCGCCTATGAGTAAGAAGCACTGCATCCTTAATTTACTCTGTACTTTATTTTCTACACTGGTACCATGTATCTGTTGGAATTTGCTCATCTCTACTAGTTTTTAGATTACTGCAGTCAACAATGTGCCTTTCCCAGGCAGTGGAACTGAGCAGTGAGAATTGCATTGGAACAGGAGTTCATGTTGAGTCAGAAGGCCTGATTCTGCCACTCTTATTCTGAATGAGTAGACCCTTATTCCCAGAGAATGTACCCAGAGTATTGGCCAGACCTGTGCAAAAAGATTCAGAGCTGCTTTGAAAGTGAGGACCTTCGTGGTACCTCTGATGGAATCAAAAAGGCATTTGGAGCAACTTGTAAAAAGACTGCAAACCTGAAAGCAAAAGATGCTACTGTCCTGATTGACAGGCAAGAACAACTTGACTGATGGATTGAGTATTACAAAGAATTCTGCTCAAAGGATTCCATTATCTCTGATGCTGCCATTCCCCAGCTTCCACCAAGGTAGGAGCTGCACCAAATACCAGCTCGTGAAGATGTAGATCAAGCTATCAAAGAGACTGTGACTGAAAAAGCAGCAGGCAATGATCAGCTATCTCTGGAGCTCCTAAAGGCAGAGGGGAGAAAGCTTGCGAGCTACATCCAGGCACTTCTTTGCGCCTGCTAGGAAGAAAGACACATACCCCAGGATCTGAAAGATGCAAACATAATTACTTCATACAAAAATAAAGGGGACAGAGCAGACTGCAACAACTACCAAGGAATATCTCTGCTCAGCATTGTCGGCAAGGTGCTTTCAAGGGTCCTGCTGAACATACTCCAAGTCCTTGCTGAGAGAGTTTACCCTGAGAGCCAGTGTGGATTCAGAGCTGGACGCTCCATGACTGATACCTCCTTTACAATGTGCTCATTGCAAGAAAAAAGCCGTGAACGGGCATCTTTCTATGTAATATTCATACAAAAGGCCTTTGGCGTGGTGAGCCGAAATGACATATACCTAGATCCCTGTCTAAAATTGGCTGCCCACAAAAAGTGCTCTCCCTATTTAAGGAGCTCCATGAGGGAGTGAAGGCAACGATCCAGTATGACAGTGAAACACTGTCTGAGTTTAGCGTTGATGCTGGCATGAAGCCAGGCTGCATCTTAGCACCTCCAGGCTGTGGCGTCATCTTCTTTATTCCTGTCAAGTGTGCTTTTGGAAATGATCCATCTGGCATGCTAATTGAATTGAGGATGGAGGGCAGTTTGATCAGCATCAGACAATTTCAAGGCATATCATGCAGCTCACTATTCAGGATCTACTCTTTGCAGGTGATGCTGCATTTGTCTCTAACACACCTGATGAACTGCAGATCAGGGTGAAGAAGTTCTCTGTTGCATGTAGCAAGTTCAGCATGACAATCAGTATCAAGAAAACAGTTGTCATGTCACAGGGCAGTAACATCCCACCTAAAATCTATTTCAGTAAAGTAGTAATGAAGCTCTGGACAATGTAGATCACTTCTGCATGCTTAATTCAACCTTAACCAGCTCATTTAGCCTTGATAGAGAACTTAATATAAGAATCGGCAAAGCCTCTGTCACCTTTGGCTCCAATACAGCGACAAGGTCAGGCAAGATCAAGAAATTCAGCGTTCCCACCGACAACTTGGAGAACCCTGCCCACAGCCTCTCAGCTGGAGAAGCTGGTTCAAGGCTGATGTAGTCATCACAGAGAGCCATCAGAGAGCCCAGGCCTGAGGCCTGCAGGCGAGCCAGGAAGCATCGTGCTCTCCAACCTCCATCTAGCGCGTGAACCTGTAGCCACTGTGGAAGGTCTGCCACTCGCGCCGCGGACTCTTCTCCCACACCACTATCAAGCACTACTGACTGACTGACTTCATCCTGTTTCCTTTCATCTGTCAAGATGTTGGATGGCTATACAAGGCCCTTAGTTTACAAGTAGTCCTATTGATTTCCCACTCAGGAGGGAATTGCTGTGGCTGAGCAAATCTCTACTGAGATAACAACCACTTCAGATCTGCTGAAATTCCCATCCTCATTTTAGAGAAAATACCCTATCATTTTTCAAGTGATGAGTATTTCTGGCTACTTTGTTAAAAAGTCATATAGTATTCTCATGAAATTGTCATGTATAGGGTTAACTCTGAGATTAATATGTATAGCATCGGCCTTTCTCTCGAGAGAGGTGAGTTCCTCCCCTCCCCCGTCTCCTTTTATTCATTTAAACAATTTGCTGTCAGACTAAATGATGCTTTTTTGTCAAATGACCACAAGCAATGGCTTTAACAAGAGAACGACCAGTGGAATTGCTGTTTTAACGCTATCCTGTGATGGCTATCCTAAGTTTAACTGTAGGAACAGCAATGTCAAATTATGGTAAACCTCGATAATTTTCAGAGGAAATGATGTGAATTCCAAGCAGTCAGGAGTTGAGCTGCAAATGTCAAGCAAAGACCACAACTATTTCTTTATAGGAGATCCAATGGTGTATTGGAAATAATATGCCTAGGAGTGGTCGTCTCTCTAAATGGGAAGCAGAAGGGGAGAACGTTTGCGTATGTCCAAACTTTATTCATGCTTTGGCTTGTGTTCAGTCAGTGTTAGTGTTTTTCTTGGAAGATGCATTGGCCATCTTGTATGGTATATAATGCACGGTGCCTGCCTGAAAGTGGTTTATGATGTCTTCTGTGAATATCCGTTTCAGTGCATTTAGCATTGTCCGTGTTGTTTCTATGATATGTTCCTTTAAAAAAGGCCCAGAGACCAACAGAGCTTCAAAATGCACTCATGCATACACATAATTAAATACCAATCATGCGATTCCTGGTCTTTCAGAAGTGTTTGCTTTGGAAAAGATGTACTATGGTAAACCACTTAGAGTTTCTTTTCTAATTTTGATACCCTAAACGCTAATTGAACGCTAAAGAAAAAAATGTAAAACACACGTGCTGAGAAGCATATATTATACCAGGAAATTAAAATAATAGTTTGTGGTTATCAATGCAGCATTTAAAAAAATTGCCGCCTGGAGAGGAGGGGGCAGATCCTTAGGTGTTTTAAATAGACTTCAGTGGTGCTGCTCCAATTTACAGCAGCTGAGGATCTGGCTTGACAAAGCCCTGGCTGGGATGATTTAGTTGGGGATTGGTCCTGCTTTGAGCAGGGGGTTGGACTAGATGACCTCCTGAGGTCCCTTCCAACCCTGATATTCTATGATTCTACGATCTGGCCCATTGTGGTTTTAGACTTACGTAAAATGAGCCTCAGTTTCTTAGCTGTCTTTTACTATCGATTTGCCAAAATTAGTAGTCTCTATCTACTAGAGAAGAGGCGTGAAAACAATCAGTAGTGTTTATCTTAGCAGACAGTAGTTCAAACAGCAATGGGAGGAGGTATAATTCACCCTTTCCCTTGTTACTTATCATCTCATTTTGTGTACTGCGGCACAAAGCTCCAGGTTTTAATATTGTAAATCCCTTAATTATACACTCGCCAAATGTGTTCAAAATTATTTTAAAAGGGCCAATCAGACATTCGTGAGGATGCCATCTCTGCCCCACCCCATTTTCTGCTTACAAATCCCTGCAACTTAACTTTGTGATTTGCATTGGAAAGATTGCTTTTTTTGGTTCATTTCACTTTAGTATCTTTCAGCTATGCTGTGACATCCACTTAGACATCTTTACTGCAATTGTATCTTGATGAGATCAGATTGCCCACTGCAGCTATATCACAATAATAGTGAGATAAAATTCAGTCCGCCCTGCTTTCTTTTGATGAGCCACTCTATCCCGGCTGCATGAAAAAACAGCACATAAAAGAAAGATAAAAACCATTTTGCATTCAAAATTGCTCTGACTTAAGGCAGATTGAACCTTTTAAATAAACACAACATGAATAAAATAAAAGAATACGGTTTTAATCTTAAGAACTGGGTGGAAAAAAACCCGCAACGATTTACAGACTTGTCTCATTTCACCAGAAAACACATTTCAGTTCCTGTGAATGAAAGTTTTTCTTAATAACTCCTTTCTGTTGCCAAAATTTGTTTAGTAGCAGACTTCAAAATATGTCTGTGGCTGTGCTGTTCATTGTAAAGCTAGCATTTTGGATACTGACATTTATCGCTGGAGTCCTGTTTGCAGCACTTTCCTACCAAACATCCAGAAAAATGGACTTGCAAACCCTGCAACATACTGTCAATGGACTTTATAGTGGAGAATATTATTGAAGTTATCACTTTTTTGGTAGACCTATTACTGATACGTTGGCTGACGATCTCTTTAGGAAAATCCCCTGGCGGGGAGGATAGGCTAACGGAAAAGAAAAGATTTGGTAAGGGTCCCCTTGCAGCGTTTTCCTCCCCTGGATGCAGGAAGGATTATGAAAGCTGCAGATTTTGCAGGCCTGCTTTGTGGATTTGGGGACTGAGCCATCCCACAGGGATAACTGCTGCTCTGTTGGGCCCACTCTTCTTGGCAGCAGAGCTCATTGGTGCAGTCCCCTCGCTGCTGCTTAGTAGCAGTGCTGGAGGAAATCCAGAGGGGCAGCAATAGCGCTCTGAGTCGCATCACTTCCTGCCCAGATCTCCATTTGGAAATCCTGAAGCAGAGTGGGAAGCAGTCCAACAGCGAACAGACCGTCCCCCGATCAACCTCCTCATTCCATATTCAGTACCACCCCCAGAAACCTACTGAATCCTTTCTGTGTGGGGAAGGGAAGGGGATCCATGAAGTGGCATCTGTGAAGGAGGGACAGGGGAAGGGAAATGTGCTACAAAATTGACACTTCCCCTTTCAGCATAGCAATGTGGAGATGCCCACACACATTGCTGGGAGGAAAACTGGGCCTTTATTGTTTACTCTTTGCGAATGGTACCATAGGTGTGTGAGAAGTCTCCTAGAGGGCCTGATCCAAATCCCATTAAAGTCAATGGAAGGGTCCTCATTGAGTTCAGTGGAAATGGATTGTGGCCAGAGAGAATTTGAGAATATATAGCTATGTTATTTGTCTGTTTCAGATAAATATTTTGTCGTCTCCCAGAATTGCTGCATCTCTTTTTTCCTGCTTGAGTTGTGAAGGATAGTGCAATGTACAGCATATTCTGCTGCCAACTCTCATGATATCTGATGTTTTTCTTAAAGCCGCAGCTGCCAGAAGCATATGATTAGCTGAGAATCTCAGCTTTTTTTTTTTTTTCAATCTATCCTCATGGTCGCAGCCAGAGCTGTCCCTTGGGTAGGGCTCTGGGCCCTATGCTTTGGGGGATCCCATGGGACGGTGTGATTGGCCAGCGCAGTCAGTCCCGGAAGACATAGGTGCGGGAACTAGGGGTGTGGGGTGCTGCAGCACCCACAGGCTCCCAGCTGCCAGCTCCGTGCCTAGGTTCTCGGCTGTTGGCCCTGCATGCCTGGGGTCTCAGCTGCCGGCCCCGCATGCCCGGGGCTCTGCTGTTGCCCCGTGTCCAGGGTCCTGGCTGCCACCCTGTGAGACTGTGGATCTGTTGCTGCCTTGCACCTGGTGTCCTGGCTGCAGGCCCCGCACCTGTGGCTTTGCTCCCGGCCTCAGCTCTGGGGGGGCACAGGGATAAAGGGGCTGGCTTTCAGCACCCCCACTATTAAAAATGTTCCAGCGCCACTGCCGGAAGATGAATTCATCACTTCCGCAGGGCCCTCCATCTCGTTGGCAATTAGTAGAGACAGCGGCCGGCTCAACTGCCCACAATTTGGTGCAACGAGTCCCCCGCCCCAGCAGAGCCCTGAGCCACCGTGGCACTATGGCCAAAAATAGCCCCCCGCCAGCAGCAGCAGGCAGTCCAGCACCAGCGGGATCCGGCCCAGTAGTGGATGCAGGGTGGGGCCCCCAAGCCAGTGGGGGCTGATTTTTCCTGGGCCCCACACCCTCATAGGGATGGCTCTGGTTGCAACAAAAAGCTTGAAAATGTGTCCTGAGTGCACTCTAAAGGCTCAGAAAGCAAACGATAACTCAAAATTTATTATTTTTGTAAAATCTCGTGATTTGTAAGCCAGTCTCATGATTTTTGAATGCTTGGGGTTGACAGTAGTGAGTGCATGACAGTAACACACATACAGTGCCACAGACAGACAAAAGTTTATGATGACATGAAAGTTGCATTATAACTCGGAATTATATCATTCATCATTCCAACCAGATTTTTTTATTCATAGACAAAGTTCCTAGCTAGACAGAAGGTACCTATTCATTCTGTACCAAAATGAGAAGATAATGAAAATACTTCTGCCCCCAAGAAAGTATCATCCCGTGGTGCAGCAAGATGCAGTTCAAACCACAAGCATAACATTCCTTGAAAGCTTAGATCTGTTGTAGTCCCACATCTGCAATGGTATAGTTCTAGGACTTCTTTAATGTCTATTCTAAATCCACTGTTTTAGAGGGTTATAATTTAACTGAATGCCATCTCTCCACTTTGAGCAGGAGCCCAGGAGCCGATATTTTTAGGAAAAAAAAAATCTGTGAGAAAATTGATTTGGGCTTTTTTTTTTTTTTTTGAGACTTTGACATGTTTCAGGTGCTAGTTTGCACTTAGGATATTAAAAATTGATATTTGTGGCCAAGTTATGTCCATTGAAATGATCACTTAGGCCCTGACCTTTGAGACACTTATGCACATGAGTAACTTTACTTGAAGTCAAGTAATTACTAACATGAGTAAAGTTACTTGCATAAGTGTTTTAAGTGTTCAGTACCTTAGTGTTTAATGGGGAAAATGCCAAAAATTACCGGGAGTTTGATGTTTAATTCCATCTGTTTTGTTAGGTATTTCAGTCACTGAAAACTGAAGATTAGCAAGAATTACTGAGGAGAGGTTGATTAGTATCAAGTTGCTTCTTTTGTGATTTGGGTGGATTATTTTAGGCTGGATTACTTCATTAAAAATGTTTGCAGGAGATGATATTTTGAAATTCCATCAGGCTGTAAAGCTTTGGGTGGGTGTCATAAATCCAAATCATTAATTTGGTTCCAATACCAGTTAGTAACGTATATGCCGAATTCTGAATGTGCCATATGGATTTTTAACAGAGAATTACTGAATATGCGCTGCACTTGAATGGAGTTGACAGGCTGGGAAGAGATCCTGGGCTGGCGTCAGTTGGGGTTGCTCTATTTAGGTCAACTGAGCTATGCTATTTTACGCCAGCTGAGGATGTGAGCCATTGTGTTCCATCCCCAAGAGCCAAACCCCTGTATTTTTTCCCTTTTTGTTTCTAGCTGAAATTAGATAATTTTAAATTTCCGTGACCATGAAATACTGAGTGCTTTAGAGGCAGAGTAAGGGTTTGTCTACGCTTAAAATGCCACTGTAGTACTTCATTGTAGACACTACCTATGCCAATTGGAGGGATTCTCTTGTTGAGTAGATAATCCATCTTCCTGAGAGGCAATAGCTGGGTCAATGGAAGAATTCTGTCAACCTAGCACTGTACACGAAGACATAGGTCAGTTTAACTATGTCGCCCAGGGGTGTGGATTTTTCACACCTGATTTTCTAGCGTGGACCAGGCCTCAAAGCAGGTGCTGAGCAAGCCTCCAACACAGTCCCAGCAATTCACCTCACGAGTGACATGCCTGCAACGCTCTGCCTTTATCAGCCCTAAGGCCTTTCATGAACACAGATTCCCAGCTGTGCTGAATTGTGCTCTAGTCCTGTAGGGCTGCTCGTTTCTAGAGTCTGACTGATGATCCTGCTATGTTTAGTTTGATGCTGTGTTTAACCTGTGGATAAGTATGCTGTTTAGCTCCTCCAAAGTGATTTATAAACGTATAAGCATAGTAAAATGTTTCATCTGCTGTTAGTCAGTTCAAACATAATTAAAAAAAAAAATCCAATGTATTTTTTCTCTTTTAAGTAGCTTGTTGTTAACCCTGTCAAATATTTCCCCTCTCAATTTTCCTTCTCTCTTAGTTAAAGAATAAAACTATTATGCTGAATAAATAAGCATATGAGCTATAAATGTTAGTCTTATTAACTACATTTGAACAAGATCATTTATTTTAAATGTTCTTAGGTAGATTAAACCCACCCAGATGAATTCACACTATGGAAGAGAGCGTGTTTAACCAAATATTAACTAGGCATAAAATGTTATCTGATTTGGAGAGTTATGACACAGACAGAATATTCCGCAGCCAGGTCAGCCAGAAGTCAAAGCCTCTACAAATATTAGGCCTGGAATCTGCCAGTGGCCTCTCAATCCTGCTGTAACCCATCATTCTCCTATTCTCTAATCAAGGCATGAAAATGTTAACGTTTTGTTGGTTTCTGCTTGTTTTATACTTTCCTCACAAGTGTGATGAACCCATGGTTGGCAGCATAGGACAATGTAGGGCGACATAAAAGCCAAATAGTTCAGATGTTTGAAGTTAAGAGGACATTTACTGAAGTTGCTAGCACTGCAGCTCAGATAGCTGGTGCTTGGGGTGACAGAGCTACACTTAATTGTCTTTACTTGAATTGTTTAAGGGATTACATTCATGCATTGTCTCTAGCACATAGAGGCTACATCGTTGCAGACACTCAGGAAGTAAAGATTGCCCTGGTTTGCTTTTGTTCACATTTAAAAGGTTACTAATGAAACTATAAGGGCCAAAAATATAACTGATGATTAAATGATTCCGAATTCTGCAGAATCTGCTAGCTTAGTTCAAGTTTCCTACTCACCATTCACAAGTAGACAAGTAGATTTTTTTCAAGTGCTATGCAAATGGATGTTCTCATAAATATTGTAGGTACAGATAAGGGAGCCCTTTGAAAATGCAATCTTGTGTGAGCAGCCTCCGGGCTCTCACACCAAGAGAAAGATCCACATGTATGCCAGTTTGCTCTGTCATCCAGACATAAGGAACAGAAGACAAGTTGGCTGATCAGAGAAGGGGAAAGCAGAGAGAAACTCGGTGGCTGTAGAATGAGATTATATAGTAGTAGTAGTAATAATAATAATAATAATAATATCAAGGTAACTCTTAAATAGCACTTTTTGGCAGGAGATCTCAAAATGCTTTACAGATGGGGAAACTGAGGCACAGAGAGAGGAAATTACTTGTCTAAGATCACCCAGCCAGGAATAGAACAGATGCATCTGAAGTCCCAGTGCAGTGCTTGGGCCACTAGGCCAACATGTGTCTCACATACAACCTATAGCACGGTTTATGTCAGGGTTAACTGTGGTGAAGGCAAAACCATTCTTAGGTGTCTTAGGCACATGAGAAAAATGCAATAAAACACTGGCTCATTTTCATAAATGTCTGTCTATCATTGCAAAGCCATAAAGTGCATTTTACCTAACACATATTGTGAAGAACTTTGCAATGAATGTCTTAAAGAGAATTTTCAGCTGAAATCAAAATAGGACCATTGACAGATATTATTTTTTATCAGAAGTGTCATATACTGTGCTTGGATTTGGCTCTGGCCCAAAGGAACTTTCCACAAGAGGTGATAGTGGTTTATGGTTTATATAGTAAGGCCACACAAGTAAAAATAATAATGGTTAGCCCTTGCTGTTCAAAGTGCTTTTACATTTCCAGAGCGCTGTGCAAACATACTTTATTTCATGAATTAATGACAGTTACATTTTTGTGCATTTAGCATTGACCATTTGACAATAAATAGTTTTGAGAATTTTGTACACAACAGTGCATTTGGGCAGTTGATATAAATTATGCTACTCTTGTCAATTGCACGTGAACAACATCCTTGTAACATGAACCTCTTCTATCCTGATGGTGAGTAACTAGAATGGATGGTTAGCAGCGTATAGCACAAATGCAAATGAGGTGTTTTCTTTTCCCCTCTAATAAATGTAAATTAATGCCTGTTTGCCTCTGCTGCATCTTCGCTGTGACCTGTAGCAGAAATCAGTAACAGCCATCTTTGGCATTCCGGTTACAAAGCAGAATTAGATCTAGAAGATGCATATTATGGAATTACTGTACCAAAGGTTAGGCAGCAAGACTCAATAAAATGCTGGAACATATACGATCTTTGGAAAGCTGTCATTCTATTACCATCTATTAATTAATTTTATACTAATTCCTTAGAGATGGTTCTCTCCCCCCCCCCCATTAAAAATGTTGGAATACAGTTGACATTTATATCCTAGCAGAGTTTTTAGAATGAAGTATATTAAAGTTGCAATATACTCTGTTGAAGATGTCTGTCAATTATATCAAGCTTGCTTAATCATCTTTAACATGGGGACAGTTTGGCCAAGTTATAATCCACAATCATATGCCAAAATCCTAATCAGTCTTGTTACTGGATGTGCTGGGGATTACTAGTCTTGCTTGTTAGAAATGGTGGAGAGAGATAGGATTGGTGGTCCTTCTGCTAGTTGGTGGTGCAGAGAGATGGGACGGCTGGCACTACAAGTTGGGGATTGCTGGTAACTCGTCATTCTACAATTCTTCATAATACCGTGAAAGTTTTTCTTCAACACAGTGAAAGTTTATTATTTTGTCCTAACCACAACAAGGTCTTAATCAAATACTGGATGCAGTTACTTCCATGTAAAACATCTTGTACAAAAAGAAGGGAGAACTGTCTGGTAGGACAGAGGAAGATAAAGTTTTAATAATAGTGCCTAGTTTACATGGCACTTGTTAAGTTAAACGATCCTGTACTGACTTTCTTCACTGAGACAGAAATACTGTTTTGTGTATCCCAGGAGTAGTGGAGTCACTTCCAGTAGTGCTGAAAATCATTCTTAACCACCTACTCTCCCTGGCTCTGCTTTTTCTGATCACAAAGATTAGCTCCTACATTAGGATGAGAGAGATGGATAGGGACTAGTATTTTGAGCAAATCAGCTTTTGTCCTTTAGAAATGGTCTTTAAAGGCTCATATTACTGTGTTTAATTTGATCTGTAAGTGAATTCTGCAAGTGACAGCTAAATTGGTGACACATTTTCTTTCAAGGAGGGAGACAAGGTAATATTTACATGCGTAGGGTTCAGTGTGGGTTCTAATGCGGGCACTGGCTTTGTGGCTGCTGGTGAGTTGTGCTCTGTGGTGCCCGTTCTTGTACAGAGCTTTTCAGAAAGATGGATTTCTACCTAACAATGAACAACAAATTATTTGGGTGATAAATGCATTACAGTTATAAAGCTATTATGTATTTAATGTATTTATAACATTAGTAGTAGGCATGTACTTTTTAATCATCATGACAAAGAGTAATTATTCATTTCTCATATCAGCATTACCTCTAGAGATGATCTTAATCAAGTGAAAGAGAAAGAGGGCAAAGAGGGCCATGGAGCGATGGTGAGATAACTTAGGTATCCTAGTAAATTATCACTCCATCACTGAGTGTGTAATTTGTTGCCACTTACTGAATTTTTGGCTACCCAGATATACTTGGAGTCAAAAATGCTATTTCTGATGTATCATTGTCTTCTTGCTAGGATAGTTAGGGCATAATACCATTGATCCAAAACCCAGTGAAGTCAGTGGGAGTCTTTCCATTGACGTCAGTGAGCTTTGGATCAGGCCCAATCTGAATGCTAGTTAAATGCAGGATGAAGATTAGAATGATTAAATAAGCTATGAAAAATAGAGGCAATAACTCAATGAGAGATCCTTAGAAAAGGATAGTGTCCGTTTTATTTGGCCTGAAATGGATTTTAAAAACCTAATTACATATATTGAAAACATTACTAAGGCCAGATCCTGCATAGATTTAGGTATGTTTTATAACTTTGCACATGTAAGTAGTCTCATCCACTACTCACATAATTAAAGTTATGAACCAACTTTGCAGGATGGGGACCCAAGTGTGTAAATATAAATGTTTCATTTTTAAATAGTAATGTATATTCATGTAAGTTCCCCTCCCCCTCCAAAATATCTTCAGTTTCACTATTTTGAGTGCCACAATTGTGTTGGATTTCTGAAAGGAGGATGATCTCCATATATTGTTAAGTTTACACACACAGTTGTAATTTTATACAGTCAGATCAATGAAAACATGTAAAAATTCTCATTCAATTTGAAGGGAGTTGATAGACATGCACTGAAATTTATCAGTGCTTTGGTTTATATGGGGGTTTTCAATTATCTCTTTGAGTAACAAGAAAGTGAAAGTGAGAAATTGTTATACCCTTCAAAAAAAACAAAACCAAAGCAAACAAAAAACCCTGGTTGAAATCCTGGACCCACTGAAGACAGGGAATCTCCCATTTCTATTTCACCTCTTGTCTGCAATGACTTATAAACAAGGTGATTCAACTTAACAGGATACATGCTCCTTCCAGATTCTGTTGCATCTTCTTTTTCTGCAAATCTTATGTACAGCAAGTCTTGTTATTTTCTTATCTGTATTCCTTGGGGCTGTCTGTGTCTACAATTACAATTTGAATAGAATGTGAACCATTTTTCAATAAAAAATAGAATTTCACATCAAGACGGAAATGTAATGAAAGAGGGATTTTTTAGAGATGTAACACAAGGAACATCCTGGAGAATTGATAAAAGGCTCTCAATCTGATCTATATGCCCACAAGCATTCTTTGATTTTGATCCTAGGTAATAAATACAGAGCTCTGGTTCTTGACAAGTGATGCTGTATCTCATGTTGGCCTTTTGATAATACACGGAGAGAAGAAACTATCACATTCAGCATTGCAAAGCATTACTCAACATTACAACAGCTTTCAGAGTAGCAGTCGTGTTAGTCTGTATCCGCAAAAAGAAAAGGAGTACTTGTGGCACCTTAGAGACTAAATTTGTTAGTCTCTAAGGTGCCACAAGTACTCCTTTTCTTATTACAACAGCTTGTAAAATACTAAAACCACCAAAAGTTTCAAAAGTAGCAAGTGGTTTTGGATGCTTCAACTATTAGGTGTCCAACATGGTGCCTAATTATCAGAGTATGGGTGCTCTGTGTGTTCTGAATATCAGATCCCTTTAAGTTGTGTCAAATTGAGATCCAAAAACTCTGAGGAACTCAAAAGCACCAGTCACTTTTGAAAACGTAGGCCCAATTATACTACATTGTGTTTAATCTTTGTGGCGTTGAATAATTTATGTCCTAAAGCAAGAGAATACAGGTAAAAGTTAGCTCATTGATTACAAAATTTTGCTTGATTTTTGTGCCATGATGCAGTCTTACTCTAATGGAGATTCACAATGAAGGTATAATGATAACTTAATTTAAGATGATGATTTATCTCCTGAGAAATTCATAGCTGTTGTAAAACTGTCTGCCAGATACTTCCTGAGTACTATCCTTCACAAGCCCTTATTTATCACAGTTATATTTGCATGCATACCCTCTCTTCACATTTGCCATTTGTCATTGAGATAGCAAATTACATTCATCAGAATCCATTCATTCCCCTAGTATGGCTGAATACAGGATTATCTTGGCTGTGTCAGCGCCCTATGACTGGTAACTGTGAAAAATGGAGGTCATCTTCTGATATTCCAAACATGTATCTTCAAGGGGCAGTGGGTATTAAGCTGAAAACGATTAATGGCGCTTATGTCATCATATTTGTGTGGCATAAAACTGTATTCTGTAGACTGATGGATATCTTGGTAAAAACAAATGCATTTTTAAAGTACTATCTTGCCACTTTACTGATGAGTTTCAGTTGCTATCAGAATAAATAAACCCAGATGTTTCCTTAAACACTGGGTAGCTTTTATAGGTTTGTTTCTTCTTTCAGTTACGGAGCAACTTTTAACCGTTGACCAAAAGAGCAGACATGCGGTGCTTTTAACAACCACTTTATAATCTGTCTTTGTTAGCAGTACATGCTATCATCTGTCTTTTGCAGCATCCGCACTGCAACAGGGCCACTGCAGCAAGTAGTTCCTGCCTTGTATGTTATATTTAAAAACTGAAAGTGATCATAGGGTAAACAATAGGAGGAGTTGGGTTTTTTAATTCTTGTTTGTTTCAGTCTGGTGATCAGATGCAATAACAGATAGCTAGGACAAGCAAGCTTTTATTGAAGCCAACTTGCAAATTTGCTCAGGAATTACCATTATTTTGATTTTTAGCTATTTCTATTTGAAATCCAGATTGCTTCTTTCGAACGTTTGGAAAGCTGCTGCAGTTGAATGACAAATGATTCATTAACAAAAATAAAGTGAACAACACCTCAGCACAGTCAGGCACCGGAAGAGAATACTGTAAACACACTTGAATACAGAGTAAATGGGAAGGAGAAAATACTGAAAACTTGCAATGTGCTCTCTAGAGGGGAACATGCTTTCTGATGTAAAGACGAACACTCTGATTTAGAGAAGGGATTTGTAATGGATTTGCTCAATGAAAGTATGCATTGAAATAATGTGCCAGATTAAAAATTGATGGTATTAAGTGAAACTGGATCTCTTTATATCAGGTCTAAATTTAGTCTTTTATGTTTCAGTTCCCCTCGTACATGAATCTCAAGGCCTATTTCAGAAGCAGCTTGGTTCAAGGGATAAAATATCGGATTGGGATTGAGGAGATCTGGGTCTTAGTGCTATTCTGCTGTCAGCATTCTTTGTGATTGTGAGCATGTTATGTAATGCTCTGTGCCACAGTTATACCATACATTTAATCAGATTGTATTGCGTACCCGTGTTTGAGATCTATGGTGAAAATCACCCCAAGTGGAAAGTGCGAGTGTTATTCATTTGCTTTAAAATGTGCCATAAATTTATGCCAGAATAATTATTGATGGTATATGTGATACCCACAAGAGAGTTAATTTGTTCTTCATGTGATTTGGGTAAAAGGACTCCTGCCCTCAGGATTACTGATCAGCCAGTGAGGGCTGTTTTGACAATGTTTTGCATTTATCTTGATTTCATGGCTTGGTGCATCACCATTGCATATCCTGTTAAGGGTACAGATTATTGTGAAGCTTAGACAATACATCTAAATGCTGTTGTTTATATTAATCTTTTAAACTCATAATAAATGTCAGGTGATTGTTTTGGCTTTGGTCTCTTAATTACTTTTCACTCCAGGCAGAATAAAAATCATAAACTAGAATATCAGACCACTAATAATATTGCTTTGTGGGTGTTTTTGTCTTAAATAAAAAGTTACTTCCTCACAGCTAGTCTTCTACAGCTATTTGTTCCTTGGGTGAAGTGACAGGGCTAAATGTATACCATTATGAGAGCAATGCAAACTCTGCAGTTCCACCCTGGCAGGAGGGTTTGGAATATGGGTTCTCACCCACAGTTTTGCTTTGAGGTTCAGGGTCAAAGAACCCCCAAACTCAAAGTCGTGAACCTCAAAACCAATACTTTTTGCTTTGAAAGCATAAATATTTGTGTAGAAAGCAAGAGCGTTGAAGGGTGGCCCAGGCATTGGCCTGTGTTTGCCTAAAACTTACCTGTCCCTGGTTTGCCTGAAACTCAATACACTTTTGCTCAAAAGGTTTGTGAACCTTCATAAACCTGGGCTTGGATTTTAGGTTTGTAATGAAACCTGAAAGCAGGTGAGTTTCATTATGGAAAGTTGCACGCTATTCATCAATAGTCAAATTCACCCCTATATTGAGGGAGAGCATGATGCCTATGCACCACTTAACTCCTATTTTAAGGACTTAAGTGGTACACAACATGGGTGCCAGAAGTGGGGGAGGGGGCTTGGTCCCATCACTTTTTACTTGCCTTAAGGGCAAGTGTCAGGGGGAGGGGGCAGAGAGGAGTGAGCAGGGGGCAGGGCCTCGGGGGAAGAGGCAGAGCAGGTGCAGAATGGGCCATTGTTGGGTGCCGGTGGACCCCCACCACACACATTTGTACCTAAGATAGATAAATAAAGTAAGTGCCAATCTCTCAGGGAGCCAGGACCAATGCCAGGCAGGGCTTTGAAAATGGCGATAGTACCCATAACCTCAACTCTGTGTTCAGTGATGAGCCAGTGAAATGTGTTGCTCAGCAGTCAGGCTGCTGTATTTCTAACTGTGAGGGTAGTTAAGAGTGGAACAAACAACCTAGGGAGGCTGTGGAATCTCATTCATCGGAGGTTTTTAAGAACAGGTTAGATAAGCACTTGTCAGGGATGGTCTAGGCAATACGTAGTCCTGCCTCAGTGCAGGGGACTGGACTAGATGACTTACCAAGGTCCCTTCCAGTCCTACACTTCTATGATTCTAAGTGGCCAGGCTATAATGTTCTAATGTCACTAGAACACAGTGACTCTTTTGGGTAAAGCACTAGACTGGGAATCAGGAGATCTCTGTTCAGTTTTCAGCTCTTCCTTTGTGACCATGGGTAGTTATTTTGTGTCTCTGTATCTCAGTTCCACATCTGTAAAATGGGGATAATAATACTTCTTTTCTCTCCGCCTTTGTGTCTCTTGTATATTCAGACTGTCAATTCTTTGGGGCAGGGATTATTTTTTATGTGTATGTACAGTGTACAATAGGACCTGATTTCATTAGTGCCTCAAGACACTACCAGAATATAAATAATACTAAATATATACACTAAAATGCACAGAGCTCTCTCTTTAAAACTCTGCATGAAAAGGGGTTTGGATATATATGTACAATTCTGCAATACCCCAAAGAAAATATCAGACTAATGCTGATAATGACTGACACCATACCACCAGTGACAGATACAAATAATGCTGTGGCTAGAGGCCATGATTAATGAATAGACCTGAGTGAAATAAATGTAAGGTGGCCAGGTGCTCCATTTTTTACTGGAGAGTCCAGTCGAAAAGGGGACCTCACAGTGTCCAGTCAGATCTACTGACCGGGACACTCAAAGTCCAGTAAAGTCTGGCAGGGAGGCGCAGAGTCATCACCCATGCGAGCCCCTACTCAGCCAGGGCCACCTCCTACCTGCATCAGGCGGCTGCACCTCCCAGCCCAGGCGAGTCCCTCCTGACCCATGCAGGGAGAGGGGAAAAGCAGTGGGTGACGGAGGGAGGAGAAAAGAGGAACAAATGGGTGTGAGGCTTCAGGGGGAAGGGGCAGGGAAGGAATGGGGTCTTGGGGGAAGAAGCAGGGCAGGAGTGAGGCCTGGGGGGAAGAGGCAGGTCTTCAGGAGGAGAAGGTGGGGAAGGGGAGGTTCTAGCACTCTGGCTGGAGTGTCCAGTTTTTAAATATTACAAAGCTGGCAACCCTAAATAAATGCCTTCCTTAGACCTGTAGAAAAGGCCTGGGAAGTAAAGAATGCTTCTGCCCACCCCAGGTCCTATTGCTACCTGACCATGGCACGTCCTGGAGAGGGAAGAAGGGGGTTCTGGCTGCCCCAGGCTCCTGTTTCTTCCTGGCCTTGTGTGGGAGTCCAGGGAAACACAGATCCCTTGCCCGCACCAAGCTGGGCATCAGCAGCTGTGTTACCGTGAAACACTTTCTTACAAGGGCCAGGGAAGAGCATGCAGGCGATCTCCCCTCAGAGCAGTACCTCAGAAAGACGTTATCATTGCAAGCTCACAAGACAGTGACCATCAACCAAATGGTGAAACTCACTAAACATTTTCAATGTGATTTTGAATTTCACTGTGTCCTTCTAATAAAGTACCTGGTCCTAATGTCTGACTCAGGATTCAGTCCAGTGTAAAACAGCTTCAGTCTTCTAAGTAACACAGGGCCTAGAAGGCTGCAGATCATGCATCAGGTGCAGCTAACCAAATTAGAAGAAAGGTATGCCTCTTACCCTTAAATGGTGCCTGTCAAATAGATAGGTTCCCAAGGGAAAAAAATCAATATGTTCCACAGCCTGGAGCTGTAAAGCTCCCTGCTAAGCAAAGGACTCATGCAATTTAACTCCCTGCCTCCTGTGATGCAGAGCTCTTAGTTTTTGGGTTCTTTGATCCACCTATTCACAGCTGTGCAGGGAGCAGAAGTTAATCAAGCTCTGAGAGGGGAAGGGTGCATCCAAGACTAGCCTTCAGAACAGAGCTGTCAATCAAGGGTGAGCCTGAATACCCTCAAGTTGTAGCCCCTTTAAACCCTTTCCTCAATTGAGTGGTATTCATTCAGCTGTGGAAGAGCTAGCACCTGCAAGAAGACATTGGAGATTCACTGAGCATACCAAGTAGAGTGCCTCAATATTATTTTTCTTCCCTCAGTGAAGGGGCAGCATGAAATACCTAATCAAGCTGGCATTCCACAACCACAAGACAGGAGATTTTCCCTCTAGAATATGGAGTAGCCAGCTCAAATGCAGGTTCCAAAAGTCCTGCTGCACTTTTGTGAGTCAGCAGGCAAGTGTTTTTATGCTGGATTAAACCTTTACTTGATGTGGTTGGAATGGAAGGGGTGAGGACAAGGGTTACTTTCCACAGCTAATTTCAAATTATTTTAGCTGGGTATGTCAGATAAAATATTCAGTGACTGGCAGGATGCTAGAATTTGGTTTAATTTCAGATTTACTATCTGCCAACACATGCCATTCAATCAGATAAACACAGGATTTGAGCTGTCATCACAGCATTTTTATGCATACTTAAAAACAGGACACTTTTTCACACACTGAGAAGAAATTGAACGGGTTTATAAATAGAGTATGTACAGTGAGGACACTGGAAAAATTCCACCAGTTTGAAAAATACTGCCATTTCCAGAGTGATTCCTTGTTTTTAGAGCATTGCATTAGAAACACTAGGATCCTTCAAGCTCAGGGAATATTTTAAGGGTGTCAACTGTGTACAGGAAAAAAAAAAGAGAGCGAGCATATAATAAAGCCAAATTAAAATAAAATGTGGACTCTATAACAGACTAGACACACTGAGACTGCAGAGACCACCATGGACTTCTGCGTGCATGACTAAAATTAATTCTCTGATGTATAAGTGTCTGTAGAGCAGGGCCTTGTTAGGCTGTCTGTCACCACCCTTAGGTGATACCCATCACTTAGTATCCAAGTATCCGGTCAAATAAGCCCAGGAGGTGAAGATAGAATATGATGATGTAGGATAGCCTGACGATCACTGGGGAAATCAACGTTTACAATAAATATAAATTAGGGAAATGAAGCGTAAAGCGCCGATCCTGCAAACACACACACTTCACTTTGCTCTTGTGAGTGGCCCTGTTAACTTCAGTGGAACTACTCCCATGAATAAAGCAAAGTAGCTATGTAAATGTTTGCTGGATTGGGGCCTTCCATTCTAAAACATTGTATCATTGCCCCTTTGACCTGAGCAGTTAGCTAATATTCAGTCCCTTCAAGATTGTTTCCATTAGGAGAAACTGATGATACAAATCAAGTATTTCTCTGGTGTAATCTTGTTTATTTACAAAGCATGTGCACCAAGTCCTGTTTCTCTGAATACAATAGAAACAAACAATAGCAGGCAGTTTCCTTGCTCAGAAATACCACCTTGTGCCTCCCAGCAAACTCTGTGCTCAAGAAGCTCTGACTCTCTGCTTCCTGTCAGAGTCTTGCTCACAGGTTTCTCCAGGATCCCTGCTGGATTTTGCCTCTAACACTTGCAGCCTACAAAACCAGTGTCCTAGCCCTGTGCTTTCCACCAGGGAAATCCATGCTGATCTAGGTTAGCTCTGATCAGGCCTCTCCATGCAGCCAAGTGCCTTGGTTGCTAGCCACCCGTTTCCAGCTGTCTCACTACTTAAAGGGGCTTCATTGCTCCTTCCGTTGAGCCTACGACTGGTTTGCACATTGACTTGATCAAGGGCTGTGATTCTCTTTGATTCAAAGATTCATTCACTGGTAGCCATTACCACTGCCCAGCATAACATTCGTCCATCATTTTTTTGGCACTTTCACTCCAGAGTAAATAGATGTTGCGCTACGTGGAGGAATGAAAGGATGGATTTCTCTGCACTGAGATAGGAGAGTTGTGTATAAGCATTTGAGGACAGGATCTGGCCCTTAAATTCTTCCAAGAAGCTGCTTTTCTGAAAGGCCAAGTTTTTCTAGTAAGGATTAGGAGGAGGGTTGTTTTTTTTATTTTTTCTCTCTCCATGTTGACAGTTCTTTGTTCTTCCTGTGGTGCACAATGGCTCTAGCGCCCCAGACTCATTCACCATCGGGGAAGGCAGCATGTGCCCCTGTCGGAGGTTCCACTAGGGGGAGGGCAGCTTTAAACAGTGGTGAGGTCTCCATAGGGACTTGTCAGCATAGAGGCTGAATCCTCATTTCTCTGATCTTTCTGGCTAGCAACACTTGCTTTTCCGGAAACGCTGGCTAAGTGCAGGCTGGACATGTGTTGGGTACATGGTGTTGCATCCCCGTTGTCGGTGATCTTTCTGCTGCTGGGGCCCGGTGCCCTGGGTTACGCTGACTGGTACAAACATAAGCAAGGGTTGAATTGAGCTTCCTGCAATTTTTCAGTCTTCAGTTGTTGCTCTCTCTCTGGCTCTCTCTTTCTTTTTAAGAGAAACCTTTTCACATGTAATGATCTCCAAGGCAATTTACTTTTAAAAGGTGGCGGATGCTGCACACATTATGTGTTATGGTGCCATTTATACACTTGGCCTCACTGACTGTATGGCGTAGTAAATGTTTTATTTACCCTGTGTGCTGTTTGTTCTGTAAACAGCTTTTGTTTTTGTTGCATTTCTGGCTATATTATATAGAGAGTAAATAGTTTCATGTTAATTAAAAAGACACGAAAGCTTTTCAAGCCATTCTAAAATGCTAAACAGTTTTGCAAATATGTTTGTCGGGCAAAGATTGAATAAAGAGCTCTTTGTTTACCCATTTGTTCTATTGTACTTATGCTAGACACCCCTTGTGTGACTCTTCCATCAAACACTGCATCTAGGTACTCAGCTGGAATGCCAGAGCACATTTATATCATGCTCAGAGGTGGTTTGCATAAACAGTAGGCATTTAGCAAAGAACACAGTAGTGAACTGCAGTGAAAAATGGTGTTTTGTATATTACAATACAGCTCATACAACAAACACAAAACAATGTTTTTCCACTTAGCTGGCATACAAAATGTCAGTTCAAACATTTCTGTGCTGTTATTAAATATTATTCTTAACATTTATTATCACTCTAGTTTCACTATGAATAATTTTGTTTCTTACAGCTGGATCGTGTCATCTTCTGCGTCTTTTTGGAGGTCGACTACAAAATTTTCAAGAAGAAAATGAGCGAATATTTCCCCACAGGTATGTGCAGTCATTAGTTGCCTTCTGACTTTCATGAACTGGGCAGTAAAAAGACAGCACTTGGCATCTTCTTGCCACGCCACAGCAAAAAATTAAAACATTAGCGTTCTTTCAAGATCAACTACATATTAAGGCTGCAATCCTGCAAACACTTATGCATGTGCTTAACTTTTGAAATCAATGGAGCAACTCATGGTAGCAAAGATCAGAACATGCAAAAATGTGTTTGTAAGATGGGAGCCTAACTTTGTGATATTGAGAATTGGTTGTTTCCACATTTTTGCTGTCTCTGTCTCCAGTCATTAAAACTAGTTTTATAGCACCAAACACTGACTTCAAGAAGGAAATGATTTACAACTCATGTAAGTGAGGGAAGAATAAGGCTGTCTGTGTTTATGGCTTTTTCATATGCTTTGTCTATGTTTTCTCTTCATTAATGATGCTGGTACGATTTCATTGTGACAGAAAAAGTATCACAGAGCTAAAACCTGAATGAGAACTTTAAAGTTTGAGATGTCCCTGTACAAAAATGAATCTGAGGAAAGCAGCTCTCTGGAGCACTTAGGGAATGTTAGTAATTTGTCTTGTGTCTCACATAGAAGTCTCCTATTTGGAATGTAAGAAAACCTAATGGATAGTAAATGGAAAAAAAACCCTCAGAGTAACTGATTCATTTTTATTGTGTCCATCATTAGGGATTTTTATTTGTTTTATTTTTCAACCCTACCTTGCTTTTTTTCTTTTTATTGCTTGTACAATGCTTTGTCCTTTCTGTTGCATTGCTTCTTCTGAGGGATGTTCTTGCCTATTCTTAGCATTCAGATTCTAGCAGGCTGATGCTCCTGAATTACATGTGCACCCACTCTAAGATGCCTTTACTCTGCCAGGTTGACGTAAAGGGGCCACAGAGTAAATGAGCATCATGCCCCAGGTGGCTAATGTGGATCTTAGCTGCCTTTTGGCTATCCAGAAAGTCACAGTGGCCAAAAGTGTGTTCCCCCCCCACACACACACACATCTGGGCTTGTGTCAAGGAAATTTTGACCTTTCTGCCTGATGTCACTATTGTTTTAGATGCCTCTGTCACCTCCTGATTCAATTATTGCAGTGATCTCTCAGGGAGGCTACAACTGAAGACCCCCTGAGTACTTCAGCTAGCACAGACTGTGGCTGTCAACTTACTTAGCAATATATTGTGTCTGGAATATTATGCATGTGCTCCAAAGACTGCATTAGCTTCTAATTCATTCAGTGTGATACTCTTTGGCAATGTGGCCCAGTGGTTAGGAGAGTGGATTCGGTCTCAGGAGATCTGTGTTCTGTTGCTGGCTCTGATATTGAGCAAACCATCCTCCTCCTCACAGAGCCTAGGTATTTAAGAGAGAACTTCAGGGCCCCTAGTCAGAGGAGAAAGGGAATGGAATTTGATTCCACCTTGATCTGACACAGCCTGACTTGTTGACTTCCTGAGCACACTGCAAGGCAGAGGTGACAGATAACTGCGGATTGGGGGTGGGGCACGCAATTGAAAGGTTCTGTGGGGGCATGTGACCGCCACACGCATTGCCTCTGCCTCCCCCCTCCTGGCCCCCGAAAAAACTCGATATGTATGCAGACAACATACATGAGCAACTACCTCCTCCTGCTCCCTGTCCTGTGGCTGGCTAGCCCCTTGCAGAGCTTGCAGGCATCCCTCCCTGCCTGAACTATCCTCAATCCATTAAGCAAGTGTTCAAAACAAGACAAACAAAAGGGGCAACACAATTGGGATGCACAGTCCCCCATGCCCCATCAGGGTGGGGGGCGGTGGTGCTGGGTCGTCTCTGTTAACAAGGAGGTTGGGGAATTATCAGTCACTTTTTGTTGGGTGGGGGGGGAACATGACACTCCCCAAACTGCCTTCTCCTTGATAGGCACGTTGGAGGCTGCTGCTACTGCTTCAATGCACCCCCAGCAGTGGCAACAGCAGAGTCCACCCCCTCTTTCCCACTCCCAGCCCCCAGTCTGCTCCTCTCACTCATCCCCAGGGCTTTTGGGCTGGATGGGGCTCCACCTGAGCTGCCTGGTGCTGAGCACCACGTCGCAGCTCCTGTACCCAATCTCAGAGATGCTCCTCGGACTCACCTCAGCGGACCGTCTGCCAAACGGGCCCCAGGAAGCGCTAGGACTCCAGTCGCAGGGAAGGAGAAGCAGCTCAGTGTAGTGTGTGTGGGGGGTGGTTAGCCCACAGCCGGCCATCCTGCTGCTTCCTCCCTTCCCACGCTGGATGGACACACGGTGAGTGCTGCTGAAGCCCCTTGCTGGTGGGCATCCCAGTGAGAGGCGGCCTGAGAAATCGGGGGTGGGGTGGGGTACATGACCCTACGTGCCCTCCCCCGATGTGTCACCTCTGCTGCAAGATCCATATGGCACTCAGTCTTTTGGAACAGAAAGGGGTTTCTGTTTGGGTGGCTATAGTTGGGGTGCAGTGGCTTTTATTGTCCTTTTGACACATTAAATTAATTATTTTTGACATGGACTTGAGTTACTTAGGTGCATGGGAAGGTGTTTATGAGCTTCTTGTATAAAGTAAACTGAAGAGGGGGAAGACCCCCGAAAGGTTCAGTGCTGCAGGTGGCTGAGCACTGCTGGAAGAGGTGTGGACAGGCAAAGCTTAAGCTCAGCACCTGTGCAGGGTGCCTTGCACAGAGGGACAGATTTTCACACTCAGCACTCACAAGTGGGGACAGATTTTCAGAAGACCTTCGGGCCCATTTTTAAAAGGAGCTTCAGATAGACCAAGATTTTCAAAAGTGACTGGTAATTCTGAGTGCTTCAGTTTTTGAGTCCCCAGCTTGAGATGCCTTAAAGAGGGGAAAGGTGATTTTCAGAAAGAGCAGCGCATCTACCTTCTGTAAAGGAGGCACTTTAAAGTGTCTCAAGTTTGGCACCAAAACTCACCAATTAGTTTTGAAAATTTTGGCCCTAGCAAGTGATGAAGGATTGCCCAGAGGTTAGGGCATTAGCCTGGGACTTAGGAGAGTTGGATTCAATTCCCTGCTCTGCCACAAACAGTCTGTGTGGCCTTGGGTAAGTCACTTAGGGTCAGATTTTTAGAGGTATTTAGGTGCCTGGTTCCCAATGAAATCAATGAGACTGAGGTGCCTAAATACCTTTAAAAACTGGTCATTAGTCTCTCAGTGCCTCAGTTTCCTACCCACAGATCTCTGACCCAGCTGAGTTGTCCACGTGCAGAGAAGTAAGCAGAGCCTGAGTATGGACACTGAGCATACTGCAGCCACTGAGCGATTTCATTCCCAATAGCTCTGTGCCCTACCCCTAGAAACAGAGTCGATAACACCACTCCCTCCACTGTCAGAAGTAGCGGTGGGAAGAGTGCCTGTCTTAACGTTCCTTCAGGAGGGATCTCCCTAGCTGACTACCAGGCTGAGAGATAGAGACCTGCTCTGGAAGGGTGCAACTGAATCCACCATGACACCTCCACAAGTGTCTTTTGAGGAGTACAATGAACCCCTGCAGCTGCCGACCCCTCTGTATCTTCCCCTGTGATGGCAGCTGTGTGTTATTATTTTGACACCCCCGCCCCAACATTATTAGCCTTCAGGTCTCACTGGAGGTAGAGGGGAAGGGGAATCAGGATTCACAGAGAGCCTAGAAAGGTCATAGTGGAGGGAATATGGTTAGCTCCCTAACCCATCTAAGAAATTTGACCATGAAGCAGATGTGCAGCCATCAAAACAGCCTGACTATCCTGAGGATTGGTCAGGCTGAAGCAAAGTTCCCTTCTGTGGGAAACTTTGCAGCCCTTAGAATATGAACTATAGACATTTTGGGAACAGTCATCAGAGAAAATAATTAAAATAAATACAGGAACACTAAAACATTTAACAAGATCTAAAAGATTAGCAAGAAGGGAGGAGCAACCCTATCAGGACAAATAATAATGGAGAGAAGATAAAAAGTAGGGGGGCTGCAGAAGTTGCAATTTCCCCCTGCATGCTGAAGAGGGGAATCTGGGTCTGAACTCCAAAACCTTTGGTGGAGTTTATATCCTGGGTGTTGTGTGGGACTCATCTCTACATTACACCTTCCATCTTAGTCTCTAATGATTAAACATTCAAATGATATCGGCATCCTTCTAAGTAACATCATGTTGAGGAACATAGGATCATAGAAAATACATGGCATACTTCACCAATCATTCTTAAACAAAATATCTCAAATGAAGGGGTGGGTTCTGACTAAACCTATACCAGCTCTGCAACAATAGAACTCATTTGGCCTGATTCTCCACTCCCTTGCACCTTATTTACATATTTATTTGTATTTATTTATTTGGCTTTCTATAATAATAAAAAGGGATGCCTATCTGAGAACTCTAGGCCCCCAGACACCAATTATAAAACCCCAAATGAAACAGCCAGTGGAACTGAACACCCTATAAAAACACAAAAGTCTCCTCCATCCCCATACAACCAACCCCACCCTCAGTATCAACCCACACAGATAAATGTCCCTGAAATAGTGCCAAATCACATCTTTGCAGAGGTGTAAAATGCCACCCAATCAGAATGATGGACTTTTACATTGTTGTGTTCACTTTGCCGATGTGTAAATGACTACACGAGGTACCAGGGAGTGGAAAATCATGCCTTAAATTTGTTTCCATGTGGCTTACTACCTTACCAAAAGTTGATTAAAATTAATTTTTTCTGTAAGTAAAACGGCATTACAAGAGTATTGAGAGTTTTGGGAAGGACATAATAGAAAACATCAATTTAATATTTGATGGACATCCATGACACTAATTGGCACTTCTGTTGGCAATCTCAGAAGAGACATAAGGACTGAATGGGTTTGAAAAGTGATCCACATTCTCATTCCAATCAGGACTGAGGCACAGTGGTAGGCAGTGTGCCATATCTTGTGATGTTGTTGCCTATGCCAGGCCTGTCCTGTACAATAAACACTTTCTTTTCCAGTGATGTCAACCCAGCAATTCTCACCAGCATTAAATTCACTTTAATTAAAAAAAAATACCCCTATATAATGGTTCCATTTCCTGAATTATTCTTTTTTTGCTCTTTTGTGAGCTATCTTCATTTGGCTTTTCTTTCACTGTGATTTACATATAAAGACGCTGACAATTATTGTGCAGCTGCCTTGACTTTAAAGGTGTCCCATATCTCTGGAAGACCTGTTTCTTGAACAATGGACTTTAATATAGCTCCATGACAGGGAGCTTGCTACAGTCACTGCCTCTGGCAATAACTTTCTGACATTTAGATTATATTCTGGAGGGATTCATAAACTACTGATGGTTTTTTATATTCCATATATTCTTAAAGCAAAGAAAAAGACTTTTTTTTAAAGTAGCAGTGTTCCTGGTTTGCCATGTATTTCAACTGATACTGCTCTATCTTAGTATTCACTGGGGTGCTTCTTTAAACTGAGAGAAAAGTTGTTGAGATTTCAGATGTGAACCTAGTGTCAGAAATTCTAAGAAATGTTTCCACTTCAACATGTGTGGACCCGGTTACTTAGAAAAGCAATACCTTCATGATTTTATCTACAGAAATAGTTATTACTTTAAACTTGGTGTATTAATAAATCCAGAAAGACATCCAAATACTTGAGCTAGTCAAGTGATAGTGATACGAAGCTAGAGTTACACCTCAGTGTGTTTCAGTAAGTGGAATACAGATATAGGGAAATAGTTCCATTACTGGGACATAATTTAAAGCATATTTTGCAAATGGAGTGCCGGAAAAATTAGTTGAGTAATGCTACTTATCCTGCACCAAGTGCCAAAAGCCTAGTCATTTGTAAAGTGTAAATATCTATGGGGGAAAAGCAGACCACTATGGTAATATGAATCTATGGATAATTCATAACGTACTCTTGTGTATGAATGTAGTTGTTTGGTCCTCATTGTTATAATCTAAGCATTTCTGAATTAGAGTCACTGTAGTCAGTGGATCGGGGCTTGATACAAAGCCCAATGAAGTCAATGGGAGGCTTATGTAGGCTTTGATCAGGCCCAGAGCCCACTCATAATGGTTCATGGTCACTGACACAGAAAAATACTGGGTTTTTCTATGAACAATTTTTTCTGTTGAACGTTTTGTTCTTTTGCCGATAAACTTCTAAAATGTAAGCAGAAAAAAAAATAGAATGAGCGTAGGAAGACATTCCTCTGTGTCTAGAGCAATAGCTTAGTCTTAACTTAAAAGGGAAGAGAAACAGCCAAGTCTTTCTGTTTCATATCTTCTTATGGAGTAAAAGAGCTCTGACATTTTCAATCCAGCTATGTTGTGAAATCCCCTCAGCTGTTAGTCCACAAGAATGTACAGATACAATGTATTGCCACATGACTTCCAGCAAGCCAGGAATCCTATCCTGCAACTCTTGTTCACGCACGTAGTTTTTACTCACACCATTGATTTCAGTGGACCAGTCACATGAGTAAATGTGACAATAAAGGGCCCAATATTTATATTGCTTAGCTGGAATCCATTGTTCCTTCTAACAGAATCCTTATCCAGTTTTCTATCCATTGATTTTTATTGATAAATATGTTTCTATAACATCTACTGGGAAACACAGCAAAAACCTGTAGGAACTTACAGGAATTCTGGGATTGGGGATCAAATTAGAAAACACCCACGATTTCTCTCTTGGAACCCCATCATTTTGAAAGCGCCATTTTCAGGCTGCTGTCAGGCAGCACGGAGGGCACACTGCTGAGATCTGCAATCCTGACAGTCATTAATACAACCTGGATAATGCAGTTGCACAGGCAGATGGATTTGACTCAGCAGCTTTAGATGCCGCAGCAATACGGCAACAGGTGGAGGAGGAGCAGGAGGAAGAAATGGAGCAGTTAGTTTTGCAGGGCATTTATCTGGAGCAGCTTCACTTGGTGGATTGCCACTTCTGGGCTTGATCAACTAGCACTGACTGGTGGGACAGGATAGTGAGGCAGCACTGGGGTGACCAGCCGTGGCTGCAGAATTTCAGGATGCAGAAGACTACTTGGCTATGTGGTTGATTGAAATGGTGGTCCCAGTATGGTTTGTTTCCCATTGTTTGCAGAACAGTGCTGGCATGGGATGCTGTGCTTGACCTTCGTAACAAACAGTGCTCCATCACAGCTATTTGCCTTGGCATTGTCTTCCTCAAGTCCCCCTCCTGGGTCACATACTCCATTTTGAGCCTTTCTGAGTGCTCCAGAAAACCATCCTTCTACACTTCTGCCTTTGTGGACTTCCCTTGGGTTGCAGTCACTAAGTCCTGGAACATTTCCTTTGTTGTTATCATCTTTTTTTCTCTTTGGAGTTTAGTCAGCCGCTCAGTGACTGACAAGCCTCCCGTGTTCATGGACAGAGGCATTACAAGTTCTGAGGGAAAACAGAAAAAGCACAAGTTAATTATTGTCCCCCATTCCAGCAACAATGCTATTTCCATCTTCTCTTTGCACTGTGGGGTTTGCTTTGAGAGGTTAAGGCATTTTGCAGATTACATCCCTCTTGTATAAGAACCTTATGAAAATGCTGGTTTGGGGGTGGTATTGGCGGCTTCAGATGGGTGGGGGGTTGTGGGGTGGGTGCATGCGTGGGGGGGGCTGTGGTGGTTTTAGCTGAATGAGGTATGTGGAATGGTTGGGCATAGGCCTTTAGGCTTTAAGTGTGGGGGGCTTGTTTGGATGGAGGACAGTCGGGGACAGGTTTCAGAGTGGTAACCGTGTTAATCTGTATCAGTTGGGGACAGGTTAGCTATTGCATGTGCACCTCTTCAGGCTGTCCTGACATTGGAGGATGTTACCCTGAAGCAAGCTCGCAGGAGTCACAGAAGGGAAGATAGGAAGCACCGCTATATACCAGGATGGTGTTGCCGCAGCTGGTGCAGAAATGGAAGGGAAATGGTAGCTGAATGAGTAGTCCCGAGAGAGCAGCAGTGCCTTGCAGTGTACATGCCAAAATAGAGCACTATCCTCACCTTACATTTTCTTTTATGACACCCACAGTTCAGCATAAAGTGCACTGAAATACAAAAATAGAGTATTGTTCAATAATTGTTTCAGATAGCCAGGAATGCTTAAAAATGGCTACAAATATATGCATTTTGAAATGTCTCTAAAGCCTGTTTGCGGCAACTTACCTCTTCAGATCTCAAGTTAGCTAAAAGATGAGGGCATTTATAAACCAGTAAGTCAATTTTTTTCTATTGCCTTTTTTTTTCTGCATCCGTTCCTACTATAAACAGGACTGCCATGCAGTACATTTTATTTATTTTAAACTCCTTGTTTCCAGCATCATGAGTGAGGGGCAGGAGGTTGGCAAGGGATGGGGCAGCGGGGGAACAAACAGGAAGCAAGGTGGGAAGCAGGGTTTGGAGGTAGCAAATGTGTTCAGTGGTTGTGGGTTATGATACTGCAGGGAAATAAAGTTTTATAGCTTTAAACCTCCGGCATGAATGCCATTTTGAGCACATTGTGGGGGAAAGGCATTAAAGGTCAAGCAAGTGGAGAGAGTCTTCTAGCTCTGCCCAGCATAGTGGTTGTTGATAAACTGGATAGTCAATTGCTTGTCCACCCTTTGATTTGTTATGAAATGTGTTCAAGAGGCCAAAAACGAATGTCCGTCAGGTTTATTGCTCTAAGCCAATTATAACATAGTATGGAAAATGTATATGATACCAGTCTCAGGGAAGCTGTATCATGCAGCACAGTTGCATTCACTGTACATAGCAGGTGTGCTTCCAAAATTCACATTTCAGCTGGTATTATTTATATGATGATTTTACAAGTTACATAGCTCTTTACACATCACTAAAATCCAACCAATCAGTCTGTTCCAGTTCCCTCACTTGTTCTGTTCCTTCCTTATCTTTGTTTTGGATACTAGCATTCCAGGTACTGGTCCATGAAGGGACTTCCCTAGCTTGTTCTAAGACATAAAAGCAAATGTATCTTGGTATCTATCTGCTTATGCTAAATGCTTATTTCAGCAAATGCAAGGAGTTATGGGATACTTGGCATAAATGAACAGGATTATGGTATAAGCCAGGTTAGGCTGTATCACTGTTACAATATTTGTGCTTAATGTTATTGGTGCTTAATGCATAGGTATATATTATCCACCCTATATATGTGTGTGTGTGTGTGTGTATCATCCACCACACATACATAGGGTGGATAATACATAATATTAGTACGATATATATGTTATCTAGCATATATTAGTTAATGGTGATGGACAACCAGCACTCAGAAATCCCCCATACATTGTATTTCACATGATATCAGAGCACTAAACTGCAGCATGTTCAGGTTGGTTGCTTTTAGAGCTCTCTTCCACAGCAGTTTGTCTGGTGGTTTGCATGGGATTGTTGTGTAACCTGTGAGACTGCTCGATCATACAGTGCTTGCTTTCTAGAAAAATCTCCTCCTGGTGGGATCCCTTATGTGGTGTCAAGGATACTTGCCATGTTATCTGGAGTGTGTTATGGAAAACTCATTCTTGGGTGCAATAGTAGCATCATTTGCAAAAATGCAGTCCAGTTTCTCATGGTATGGGCAAGGTAGTGGGAGCATTATTGGAGGTCTTGTTCTGGTCCCGTGCCTTCAAGTGCTCCTCCCATGGCTCCTTTGCTCCCACTCAACCCTGGACCAGCTCTGGTAATGCCCCCTTTTCCTCATTTGCTCAGACAGTGTCCTCTAGATGTCTGCATTTCAGTGACTCTTCTCACGATGGGACAGGACATACATCATTCCAAAGAGTGCAGTCCAGTCCACACAGCAGCATGGTGGGTGGGGGTGCATGGCTGCTCTAGTGGTATGTGAACTAACCACTACCTCTTACCAAAGGGAGCACTTGAGGCTGAATGCTTGCATTTCAGTGGCGAGGTTACATTTTGTCAACATGACCTCTGGACAGAAGTGAAAGTAAGTCGGTACAGGCCAGTACAGCGTACCGGTAAGAAAGTGGCCACCGGTACACAGCTGATGTTAAAGACCTACCGTGCCGGCAGGGCCATTGACGGCGGGGGCAAAAGTCACAGCTGCCCGGGGCCTGGCGATTTAAAATGGCCCAGGGCTCCCAGCAGTGGCCAGAACCCCAGGCCCTTCAAATCGCCGCTGGAACCCTGGGCGGCATGGGCCGGGCAGCGTTGAAGGGCTGGCTGGGGGAGTCTGGTTCCAGCCCTGCCCCTCCTGCCTGAGGCCCAGCCCCTTCTGGGGCCCAGAGCAGCTGCCCCACACATTGCCTGGGAGCCCAGCTGCCCTGTGTACCAGTAAGTCCTTTAAGTTACTTTCACCTGGAGCTGTGGAGAGAACAAATACACAGACAAGCTGATGCAGGAGTGAAGCAATGCAGTGTAGGATAACTATGGGTGGTCTGACAGAAGCAGGAATCCTAAAGGGAACAAACTCCCTGTGATAGGCAGTTACTCCTGTTCCCAGGGGGATTGCTTACTGTGGCCTAAGATGCCAAATACCTCACTTTACATAAAAGGTTGTGTGGGACTGCAAGGCACTGTAAACTAAAGTTACACTGCTGTAACATCCCCATGTAGACAAGACCTTATGGTCTGCCATCTTGTTATAATGATCCTTTCTCTCTGCTTCATTGAGCAGTGTCCCATCCCCCATAAAACATTCCAAGTGCCTTGCATTTACTGCTCAGCAATAGTCTGTCATCACCACTCACTTCAAAATAGCTTCATGTGCTTGAATGATCCTGGTGCAAAGACTGCAGTTAAAATCTTGTCTGACTCATTGAGTTGCCTCTGTGCCAGGCCACTGTTGAGTTTTTTAAGAAACCTTACCCCTGTTGTGTCAAACAGTGGGTCACCCCCCACAAAACATATTATTTCCAGTGTGATCATTCCAGCCTGCAGTGAGCTTGAAATTAACTTGAGTGAGTATCCATGTAAGTGAAACTCAATCACTTCATTGTTTGGTGGGGGAGAAGGGGAGGGCAAGAGAGGTCTGTGTAGCTGAAGCCGATTTCCTCTCTAAACTGATGCATTTTGAACTCATTAGTCACCCAGTTCTTGGTATGGATGGTGTCAGCATCTGTAAAATACAATCCCCAATCTGAGCATGGCTGTGGATCCTTTTATTGGAGTGAAACAATTTGGTTCAGTTTCTTTGCAATGGGAGTAGAAGCTACTACGTGTTTTGTGTGAGTAGGCTAGACTCCTGTTGTGGTGTATGTATATTCTGCTGCACTTCAAGTAATGCAGTACATAAAAGAAGCCATCTCTGAGGTGGCATAAAGAAAAGTATCTGATGTCTTAGCAATTGGGTACTAAGGATTTCCATTTAATATGGTCTCAAAAGTTGCAAACACATTTTACATTCAGTGTGACTCCTGTGTTTTGAGGCTACGTAGCTAGGCAACCCATGAAGAGAAACTGCACTGATGCTGCAGTGAGGTTTAGATATACTGCACGTATCAGTGGAAATGTCTTCATAATAAAAACAGCAAAAGCAAAATTTGATCAAACTTGCTCTGCATGAGAAGGGGTGTTTCAAATAGCACCTGTCACTCTGATATCCTATTATGGCTCCAAATTTAGGAACACAAAAGCCCAGATCTAAAAACTGTTCCCTCTTTCTCTTCCTTTGAAGCAGAGGAATGTGACTTTTTGTTTAAAGGCCTTTTTTTCTTAAGAGCACTGAATCTGCGGAAGGCTATATTGAAAAGATTGTTTTACACCTTGATCCGAAAACAGTCAGGCATGGGCTCAGTCTGATCCCTTCTGGCCAGGAGTTCCAAAGCTGGGGTTCCTGCCAGAGAGAATGCTCTTTTCCCAGTACCTGGTAGTCTACCCACCTGCATTGTCTCAGTGGAGAGATGAGGTAGAAGGTTCATGAAGGGCAAGACAGATAACTAGGTTCCAATCCATTTAGTGCCCCAATATGTCCCCTCCCTCAAACCTCAGGAAATGGGGAGGATTTGGGTATGCTACTACTACATTGACTTCTGTTGTTCAAGTTGGACAGGAAATTTGTATTCTGTTGGCTGGCTAGGAAAGGAGCTTCTGCAGTTTAGGTTCAATAGGGGACTTCATCTGGCTGGCAGTAATGGTGTCCTGTCAAGTAGTAGTGATTCTCAGTCAGAAAGGCATGAAAAGGATAATGAGAAATATGGCAGTTGTCAGTTTGGATGTAAAACTACAGAAGGGCAACCAAGAGGATGATTGTCTGCATCCTTGTAGGTGCAAAAGAGCATAAGGATGGTGAAAAGAAGAGTTGGAGGGAAAGGGCATACATAGTATTTACCCCTTTGTCAGCCTATTATATTTAGTTGTGATAGTTTGATTGTACTTCACATCCTTCATTATCTTAGTAGAAACAGTATCGTCATATCTTGAAGTTCCTGCTAGTTAAGTGCCTAAGGGCAGGAACTTTTTCAGCAGGACACCTATTTTTGTACAGTAAATAAGCCCAGTAGGGCATCTAAATAGCTGTCAGTACTGACAGGTTTTGCGATTCATTTTTTTTTTTAAATGAAGGCATCAGTGAAGTAATTGCAAACTCATCTCTGCTCCATTCCTCCTCCTTTATAACTAACACTTCCTGCCTCTTTGCTCTATTCCTTAATTTGATGTGCGTGCAGAGGCAGCAAATGAAGCCCTGGTACTAAGAATTCTGTCACGTTTCACTCTGAATCCCACAACGTGCTCACAACACATTGAAAGATTACGGGCAATATGAAGATATACACTTGTGAAAGGAGAAGTAAGAAACCAGGGTTGGCTGAGAACAAGGGGAGAGACAACTGGGAATGGGTGGGAAAGAAATAGAGATAAAAAGAACTGTGAGTGAAAGAAGATTAGAGAGGTAACAAGGAAACCGGAGAAAGGCAAAAAGAAATCGGAAAGGAGTGTTGAAGAAGTGGGTGAAAGTGAGAATCCACAGTGTATGGGGCTATGTCAGTGGGGACACAGGAATGCAGATTGGAACAGAGAGCTGCCTGCTGCAGTCGTTTATGAGCTCTGATTACGTGCTTATATAGTTAAACAGAAAATAATGTATTTGCTTAACAATAAAAAAGAGGGAAGAGCAAGGAGTGGGTGGAGGTTTGATGGCTTTTTGGATTAGTAATGGTATTTAGAGCCTGTTGCCAGGTCAAATCTAGCAGTTTGATAGTTTTCACGATTTGGCAGCTCTTTGCCTGTGTGGAATGTGTTGATGAGACAGGGCCAGAGAGAACCTGAGAGAGGCGGGGGGGGATCATGGGATATGAGACGCTCCTTCTCCAATCTCAATAGTACAAAAAGTAGTGTAATCATTCTGTTCTACAGAGCTCTGCAGACAGCAAATGAGATTATGAAAAGAAAGCCTGACAACCATTGCATGATATATGAATTAATGAGGGATTTTACAAAGGGAGGTTCTGAACAACCTGCACCCAGCCCCCTGCTTTCAGATCTTTATAGATGTAATTATCCCAAATAATATGAATAGTTGGGGCATATTTCAATCATAGGTTATAATCTGAACTTTAACTGTTCTTGCACTGTTTACACTTAACTTGTTCTTACACTGCTATTCATGTGAGTCATGCACCTTATGCCTTATTTATATACTTTCTATACTTTAGACTAACAGTAATCTGGAAACTTCATTCTCTAACCCAGGGGACATGCTGGAGTAAAGGTCTTCCTTGCTGCATGAGTCTGCTGCAGACTCCAGGGTGTCCTTCATCAGGGTGGCATCTCAATGGCCACACCTGCCACAAGGACGGTTTTATGTGGGGGTCACGGTCGTTGATCCTCCTGCCCCAGGCTGCAAGGTCCATTCTCCTTTCTCCAGCAGGACTTGAGGGAATGAGTTCTGAGAGCTCCCTGTTGCAGGGCTTTAATGGTGAAGCTATGCAGCAGGGAACTCTTCTGCCTCCAGCGGACACATAAGTAGCTGGATGTACACACAGGATCACCTGCACTTCTGCTGCTGCAGTAAGTTGGTCAAGGCCTTTTTGAAAAGAGGTCACAGGTTCAGTGGAATTTTAAATGGTTTGTGGGGGGAGTGGTTCTTAGGTTTTTTTTAGAGAGTAAGTAAGTTTGGGATTTACCTAATAGTGACAGTATCTCTATAAGGAAATGTTTACCGTCATCAAAGTTCTACTCCTGGGTCCTAATGGTTTTGTTAAACTTTACTTTAAGGTTGACACAATCCATGAACAATATGTTAAAGTAGACCTGGACCTTTGGATAACATTCTGTCCATAGACTAGATGGGATGAAAACATGGTTTTGTCAAAAGGAAAAAGAAGCTACTGTATAAACCACACAAGAGATCCACTTCCTGGACACTACAGTGCTAATAAACAATGGTCACATAAACACCACCCTATACCGGAAACCTACTGACAGCTATTCCTACCTGCATGCCTCCAGCTTTCACCCTGACCACACCACACGATCCATCGTCTACAGCTAAGCTCTGCAATACAACCGCATTTGCTCCAACCCCTCAGACAGAGACAAACACCTACAAGATCTCTGTCAAGCTTTCTTACAACTACAATACCCACCTGCGGAAGTAAAGAAACAGATTGATAGAGCCAGAAGAGTTCCCAGAAGTTACCTACTACAGGACAGGCCTAACAAAGAAAATAACAGATCGCCACTAGCCCCCAACTAAAACCCCTCAACTAAAACCCCTCCAACGCATTATTAAGGATCTACAACCTATCCTAAAGGATGACCCAACACTCTCACAAATCTTGGGAGACAGGCCAGTCCTTGCCTACAGACAGCCCCGCAACCTGAAGCAAATACTCACCAACAACCACATACCACACAACAGAACCACTAACCCAGGAACTTATCCTTGCAACAAAGCCCCTTGCCAACTGTGCCCACATATCTATTCAGGGGACACCATCACAGGGCCTAATAACATCAGCCACACTATCAGAGGCTCGTTCACCTGCACATCCACCAATGTGATATATGCCATCATGTGCCAGCAATGCCCCTCTGCCATTTACATTGGTCAAACTGGACAGTCTCTACGTAAAAGAATAAATGGACACAAATCAGATGTCAAGAATTATAACATTCATAAACCAGTCGGAGAACACTTCAATCTCTCTGGTCACGCAATCACAGACATGAAGGTCGCTATCTTAAAACAAAAAAACTTCAAATCCAGACTCCAGCGAGAAACTGCTGAATTGGAATTCATTTGCAAATTGGATACTATCAATTTAGGCTTAAATAGAGACTGGGAGTGGCTAAGTCATTATGCAAGGTAGCCTATTTCCCCTTGTTTTTTCCTACCCCCCCCCCCAGATGTTCTGGTTTAACTTGGATTTAAACTTGGAGAGTGGTCAGTTTGAATGAGCTATTACCAGCAGGAGAGTGAGTTTGTGTGTGTATGGGGGTGGGAGGGTGTGTGAGAAAACCTGGATTTGTGCTGGAAATGGCCCACCTTGATTATCATGCACATTGTAGGGAGAATGGTCACTTTGGATGAGCTATTACCAGCAGGATAGTGAGTTTGTGTGTGTGGTTTTTGGGAGGGGGATGAGGGGGTGAGAGAACCTGGATTTGTGCAGGAAATGGCCCAACTTGATTATCATGCACATTGTGTAAAGAGTTGTCACTTTGGATGGGCTATCACCAGCAGGAGAGTGAATTTGTGTGGGGGGGTGGAGGGTGAGAAAACCTGGATTTGTGCTGGAAATGGCCCAACCTGATGATCACTTTAGATAAGCTATTACCAGCAGGACAGTGGGGTGGGAGGAGGTATTGTTTCATATTCTCTGTGTGTATATAAAGTCTGCTGCAGTTTCCACGGTATGCATCCGATGAAGTGAGCTGTAGCTCACGAAAGCTCATGCTCAAATAAATTGGTTAGTCTCTAAGGTGCCACAAGTACTCCTTTTCTTTTTGTATAAACTATGTAATTTACAAGGATCTGGGTTTCGAATTATACAACTTGGACTGGACTTCAGTCAATGAGTTCTTGCCTTGTTTCTGCTTCTCAGTAATTAATGCACTCAGGAACTGACCTTGGCATAGTTCATCCGGATGAGAAATGAGCTGTGTTTTGAAAACGGGTTCTTAAAACGTGGCAGGAGCTTATCCCAGTATAAGATGATAATTCTTGTAATGGATGTCTAGTGAATAAGGAGGGTGTTTGTCACTTCAGCAATCTTTGCCAAGTTGAGGTCAAAGAAATTGCTGTGTTGCCTCAAATGTAAGCACCTTCCTTCATATGCTTCATGTGTTATAATTTTCTGGACCAGTTGTGGCGTTACCAGAGAAGAGGGGTCTGAGTCAAAAATGTCAGTCAGATATGGAGCTGGGGTGAAATTTCCAAAAGTGACTTAGGAGTCCAAGTCCCATTTTCAAAAGTGACTTAGGCACTTATGGACCTTGTTGACTTGCAGTGAGACGTAGGCTTTGAAGTGCCCAAGTCACCTTTGAAAATGTAAACTAGGTTCCTAAATCACCTGGGTGCTTTTGAAAATTTTACTCCTGGACTTCTCCAAAGTTCAGTGGCGGGTTGGCTCCAGGGTTTAGATTTAAGCCTGTCTCTATGTATATATTTAAACTTTTTGATTTGGTCAGTTAAAACCATGCTGTACAGAATATACAATAATGTCCACACTATACCTAGTTTGCTGAGATTTTAGATGTTAAGATATATGAGATTCTGGGACATGCATAAAATGCTCCATAGGAGCAATAACCCTATCCTTTCCTTAGAAAGATTCCCCGTTAGTTCACAAAAGCAGTATTCTCCATTTCATATTTGTATTGCATTAAGACTTCACTACTTTTTAATAAGGTCATATTCCTTGCCTGTGTGTCCAATATTACCAGTTTACACTATATTCTAGTGCTTCGGGAATTTCCTATTCCAAGCCACTTACTGTACTATAAGTAAGAATTTCCACAGAAGCTCTGCTAGTGATAGGTATTTTAAGATATAATTGCATCACGCTGATTTACTGTGATGGCTGAGATTAATTTGATCTATTTAGGTAGCCTAGGGAGGTTGTGGAATCTCTTTCATTGAAAGTGTTTAAGAATAGGTTAAAGAAACATTATCAGGGATGATCTAGGTGTGCTTAATCCCCTCTCAGCAAATGGGGATGGACTAGATGACCCCTTGAGTTCCCTTCCAGATTCAATGATTCTCACATTGATTTTACTGCAAATGCTCTCATGGGAAAGAACATGTTATTGGGAAATTAGTGGCTAAGTAACTCTTGCTTTACTGGGTGTTTTCTAAGCATTTTGCTGAGACCTTTCAGTAACCATGGGTGCCATCTTGGGAATTTTAAGGTTTAAATTGAAACACCCCAAATTGAAAAGTTTTCAGCTGAAAATGAGAACGTTCAGTTTTGAGATTTAAAGTCTACATTTTCTCTGGAAAATTTAGGCAAACATTTTTTTTCACTCTCAAATATATTTTCCTCCAAAAAACAAAACTTCCAACCAATTTTAGTGTTAATGTTACCAGCTGTTTCAAGAAAAACAAAGAGTCCTGAGCTTGACAAGTAAAACTAGATTAATTTCACCCTTAGAAATGAAAAACAATGAAATAGATTACAATGTGGTTTCACTGTGTGTAAGTCAAGGCAGAATTATTCCTCCCTGAATTTTGATATCTAGATATCAGTAATCTACCATACTAGTATTTTTTCTAAATCTAAACGTAAAACTTTGGACAGCAGGAAACAAATGAAAATAAAAGCTATTTGAAGCATGCAACATTATTTTCAAATGCTTCTCTTTTTTTCATAATCATTTTATTTCATTTTTTGACAGATGATGATAATGAAGAGGAGAGTGAGATAAGTGAGGATACAGGTGTGTGAAAATGTTTGTCAAAAACATACTTCTGCACATTATAAAACAGTTTGAGAAACATCTTAAAATTAATCAAATGACCATGGTGAACCTTCTTTCTAGGTACTATAGTCATCATCCATTGTAGCCCACTGGTTTGTAATTATGTTTCTTATTAACAACTAGTTTGAACACAAATGGGAACTAATTATGGTTCCACAGTTTAGTTATTTTACTAAGGTGTGAATGCAGAGCAACCCTTGGGGACTTGCATTTGCACATTTGCAGTCACTGATTCTCTGTGTTCGTGCGTGTGTGTGTAGTCATTGACTGCTCTGTGTGTGTGTGTCTGTGTGTGTGTGATACTTCTGAGTTGGCAGGACATTTATGGTATTTTGGCCTTCTGAGTTTACTACATGTATGAATAATTATTGTTCTCTGCCTACTGCATTGGATGGAGCTTTTATAAATACTAATATGTATGGTATTGTGTTTGATGTACAAAATATACACATGCAAAAGCACACAGTGGCCACTAAAAATTCAGCACTTGCTGACAGGTATCGTACTGTTGTATTTTTGATACCATGATTATTTTCTATTCTGACCTTTCCAAAAAACTGTGATATCTCCAATTTCACTTTTTATTGGAACCAATACATATGTATTTTTATTAGCTATATTGTTTAGAATTTTTTTGGATTCTTTCATATATAAATTAAATTGAATTTTTAAAATATTTAATAGTAGAAATTAAAAATAAAATTTCCACTTTATAGCAAGAATAAGACTTAGTATCAGTTCTTTTGTCTTGCTTCCTTTGTAACTCCATTAAATTAAATGAAGTTACCACATGGGTTACACTGCAAATCACCACAGATTTAGGTCATTTGAGTGGTACATTTTGCGGCATATCTGCTCCTGTGTGGATTTCAAGCACAGGGTGGCGATGGGGTACCACATATTCAGTACCTTATGTTGCTTCATGCCCCATCACTGAGTTATATTTTGAGAATTAGATGTTGGATGCGCTATTAATACTTGTGTGGCCAAAGTTTAGTATCCTTCATATATCCTTTAGCAGTAGAGAGCGATGCCATTTTGACCCATTAATGTAAGAACTTAATATTAGTAAGGGACATTTGCATAAATGTCATAAACAGATGACTTCTGCGTTAAGGGGAGAGCTCTGTTTATGGTAATTTAGGCACCAGGCTGAAGAGTGTCTGCTCTTAAATGCTTTGTGGGGAAAGTTGATTAATCTGTGTTTAAATAAGGTTGCAACTGCTATTTGCCACTTTCAGTTGTTAATGAATAATCATTTTTCATTCCACTTGACTTCATGAGGTCATGACTCCTGCAGACAGAATCAGTAGCTGAAGCCAATATTGATGATCCCGAACTGCTGAGCCATTCAGATATAATCTGGACTCAAAAGCTCATCTTTAGGTTGTTTCTCTAATGTTTCAGCCTTAAAAACTTCTGGGATTCCTGGAGTGTGCAGTAGCAGGCGATCTCATGTGAGCTCTTTCGATCTGGAGACTCAGTTCTAATTAAACACAGTTGCTAAAGCTGGTAGAAAAAATTCAGATCCTCACTTAGGGCCTGATCTAGTGTCCGCTGAAGTCGGTGGGAATATGTTCACTGACTTCAATGGACACTAGATCAGGCCTTTAGAGCAGCTGCTGGACTCAGCCATAAGTAAGGAATAGCAGATGGCCAAATGTGTAGTTTATGGGGAGATGAACATGCTGAGAGTGTATTCTCTGTCTTATGTCTCCACCACTCAGGAGTGTGCATATCTTATTACATTTAGAAACTCTGTTCTTCATAATTTTTTTTTAAGTAAACAGGGGGATGTTTTGATTGCATGTGTCTCAGATGATCTCCAGTGATACCTGCTGATAACACTATATTAAGCGTAACTGGCACTGATGAGCATTACTGTGAGTTATGACACTGGACAAGAGTATCTCCAGTACCTTAGGAAACAATATTTTTATTTTAAAAATAACCTATTCTTAAAGGAAACACTCAAAACCAGTCCTCTAATGGCATTTAATTAGTATTTTTTAGATGATCAGTTTATTTTTCAGGATGCAGCCTCTTGTAATAGCTGTTAGCATACTGTTATGTTCAACTCAAAGTGCTCTGATGTTATCATATTTCATACAATCTGCTGTTAGAATGGCTGAGTCAAAAGGGCAGCTACAGATTTTTGTAGTTCAGTATCTGATATGTCCTTTATCTGAGAATTATATCTTGCACTTGCAGAGGGAAAGACTAAATGATCAGATAGATTTTGTCCATCTTTAACTTACGTGATTTAATACTGCAGTGCCATGAGGCTGGTCATTTTATACCACATTAATGAAACATTATTGTAAATCTTCAGTTTTGGATTACCTGGTTTTTGTACACTTATGTTTTCAGACCTATAGGAAGGCAAAAATACCTCTTATGCTACCACAGTTATGCTCAATGATGGCATATGCAAATTGTGCAGCCATGTGCTATTATGGGAAGCATGGTTTTATAAATACATATTCCAACACTGTAGGGTTTGTTCCACGGTATGCATCCGATGAAGTGAGCTGTAGTTCATGAAAGCTCATGCTCAGATAAATTGGTTAGTCTCTAAGGTGCCACAAGTACTCCTTTTCTTATAACCAAAGTTAATTTCCTTAATATTAGGGAGGGATCAAAAACACACAAACAAGCCTCCCCCTTTGTTCAATTTTCAAAACCTCTTTAGACCTGTCACTAACTATAAGTGTCCTGCTCTCCTTCAGCTGTGAAAATCTACCCAACCTAACCACACCCCTGCTCTAGCTACCAAAGCAATTGGATCTTATCCCAGTGATAAGCGCCTTGCCTACCATGTTTCCTGTCAACCCTTCTGTTACATACCCAAAGTAAGTGTCCTACCAATTATCCCATCTCTCCACCAAGGGTGCAACCTGCCTAGTCCCACCCAGCATCAGAAACCTTCCCTACCCAAGATGGTAGACCCAATATTCCCCACACACACTCGCTTTGAAACCTTTCTGTAAACTAGCCCACATGAACATAAACTACCAGATTGTACATTCTGATATATACGTGTGCGTATGTCAGGGCACTTCATCTTAGAGGAGAGCTTTTTCTCTGACTGAGAGGAAAATGTCAGGCACTTGTCACTGAGCAGGATTTATGAATGTTTTGGGAGTTTGGAATGGCCTCCTTTACGTGGCACATTTGCCTTGTGGGTTTGACCCATGGAGAA
This sequence comes from Lepidochelys olivacea, assembly GCF_965140295.1. Taxonomy (NCBI): domain Eukaryota; kingdom Metazoa; phylum Chordata; order Testudines; family Cheloniidae; genus Lepidochelys; species Lepidochelys olivacea. The sequence goes on along the minus strand of NC_140413.1, from coordinate 198,339,904 downwards.
TAGCCATTCCCCAAATATATTGTGAGTAAATACCATTTTGCATGAATGCTCACAAATAATAAAGGGTACAAAAGTGGTTAAATTGAACAGCCATTCAGAACTCGAATAAATGGTTGTAAGCACTGTTTTTTGCCATTCTTGCCAGCTCTGTTCATGATACATGTATGTCTCTGCAGAACTGAAAGGGTTAAGATTTATTTCTTGGCCATACACAAATACACATTTTTGAAGCTTACAAAAATCCCTTTCTGACTTTGGAGTGAGGGAAAATCTACTCGTCTGCTAGAAAGCAATGAAATTGTGTTTGAAATCGCATTCTCCTGAGATGGTTCCTCCACATTCTTTTTGTGAGCATTTTAAGATTCTTTCAGTAATGGAGAAACATTGTTCCATTGGCAATAGTAACTGTTCTAACTTCTCCCAATGCAAGCACCGTCATCCCCCCACCCCCATCTTAGTGCAGTCAATTAAGACATTAGATATATTTTCTGATGTATTCAGAGACTCTAGGAAGACCAAGCCATGTTATACATGGATACTTAACACTAAAACTTGATTGGCATTTGATTTTTGAAACTAGAGGAAGCCTCACAGATCGATTAGATGATAACTTCATCTTCAGAGGGGAGACTGGTGTTTGAAATATTCATATTGATTTGGTCTCCTAGAGTGAAGCATTGCCAAGCCAAAAAGGGAAAAGAGCAGCTATCATATGGGGGCATTAGAGCCAGACAGGCCCTGCATCAATATAGTTAATTATAAATACTCAATTTCTTTTAAAGAATGGCAGAGGGGACAGCAATCAATCTTTAAAGTCTGACAGCTTCTATTCTTTGTACTAATAACATGTGTTGAACATGACCATTGCTTCTGACTGACTCTGTGTTGAATAGCTGAGTTGTTTTAATCCCTGATATTTATTCCCTGTGGTTGAGTCTGCATGTCCACCAGCCAGGGAAGAGAGAAGTTGATTTTAGCGCTCAACGGATCTTAATTTCATATCTTCTTTTCAAAATCTAGTATTAAAATTTCCAATGTAGTTGATCACATCTGCTGGCATGTAACACAGTCTTCTGTCAAGTGGTTAACCTTTAGAAAGGAAAGGTCCAGTTCCTGAGACCAAGCAAATCTGGGGGTGTTTTCATATTTCAGTAAATTGATGAATACAAGAGTCCCCTATAATGTGAAGATATAGAAACAATCACCAATTTGAGGTTTTGTTGAATTAACTATTAGTGTTAATTCCCTAAAATTGTATTTAATACAGGTCTTCATTTTATAATGTTTCCAAGTACTGTGGGCTTCTACTGCCTGTAACTTACAGTCTGACTCAGAATTTGGTGAGTCTTATTGCTACATTTAAGTATGGTATGCTGCAGAAAGAACAATGTCCCAGCTAAGCAGGTGGAGAGATTTCTCCCCTTCCCCTGGCTTCTTGGTGAGGCCAAGGGCTTGGTGAGGGCCAAGTGGGACTGTAAACACCCAGCCAAATCCTGGCTACTTCTCAGGGGTAACAAATCACAAATCCTGACTAATGGGTAGAGAAGTGCAAGCTTTCCCCCACAACCTGGCTGCTTGCAGTTTGGAGGTTTGTTCTCTTACTCCTGGCTGCATGTGGCTAAATAGAGTCTGAACTCTCTCCAATTTATCAACATCCTTAAATTGTGGGCACCAGAACTGGACACAATATTCCAGCAGTGGTTGCACCAGTGCCAAACATAGAGGGAAAATAACCTCTCTACTCCTACTCAAGGTTCCCTTGTTTATGCATCCCAGGATCTCACCAGCCCTTTTGGCCACAGCACTTTCCTGGGAGCTCATGTTCAGCTGATTATCCACCATGCCCCTCAAATCTTTTTCAGAGTCACTGCTTCCAAAGATAGGACCCCCATCCTATAAGTTAGTACAGTGAGATGGAGAGGCTTGATGCATTTATTCACATAGAGCTACACTACTGGTAAGGTGAAATTAGGCTGAGAGTGCATGTGTATTATTAGTTTCTAAAAAGTCTCCTTTTTTCTATTGACAAGCCACACTAACAATCAGTTTACACTTCTGTGTCTATCTCTGCAAGGAAAAGAACTCAAAACTTCCTTTTTTTTTAAAAAAAAGCAACAACCTAGGGGCCAGATTTTCAATACAAATCAGCACTCAACAGCTCCCGTTAGGCACCTAAATGAAATGGCCAGATTTCCAAAAGGGCTCAGCACCTCTGGAGAACAACATGAGCTGCTGAGCGCTGAGCCCTTTTTGAAAATCTAATCATTTCATTTAGGTGCATAAATGGGAGCTGAACTCTTAAGACAGTCCAGCACCATTTATGGGTGCCGAGTACTCTTAAAGTCTGACCCGGTCTCCAGCAGTCACTTGGTGCACTATATTAAGGTCAGCAGACATGACAAGCCATTCTGGATACGTCTACACAGCAGTTAAACACGTGTGAATGGCCCAGCTCAGCTGATTCTGGCTTGCAGGGCTATAACATTGCTGTGTAGACATTCGGGATTCAGCTGGAGCGTGATCATCTACACACCAATTTTACAGCCCTGCGAGCCCAAGTTCTCCAAGCCCAAGACAGCTGACCCAGGCCAGTCACAGCCGTGCCACGTGTCTTTTATTTCAGTGCTAGACATACCCTAAGCTGTTGTTATATCAAGTCTTCATAATTTTTGAAGCTTAATCAACTCATTTTAAGTCCTCTGCACGCTAGCTCTCAACTACTATAAGTGAGTCCAGCAAACCACATTTAATCTCTTCCCTTCTTGCTGTTGTATTATGGAAGTGGGAAGAAAAAAATTGGAAGACTTCTTCAACTCTGAACAATCTTATTTGAAGGAACCCTCTCTCAATTAACTTCAAACTTGATATCAAGCTTTTACCTCTGCCTCACATCCATACTGCCAATTTTTAGGTCAATATTCCTTTGTTAGTGGATTTTGGCAATGAATGCAAAACCGGGCTGCTAACAGAAATCAGTCTTCTTGAACATATTCCTCCACTAGTCCATAGCCATATGATGCATGTTGCTTAGAAACAACTACAGATTAAAATATTATTAAATGTTATAAATCTGAAGAGTGGGAGAGTGCGAAGGCAGGAATCATTTAAATAAATATGAGCTTTATTCAAGGTTGAGCTATCAACGTCAGCTAAAGTTCCCTTTGAACCCAAACATACCTATTATGGCCCCAAATACAACACATGAGGCAATGCTGAATCTTCAAAATGCAAGTGTAGGCATTCTGCGTTGAAAGGAATGCTGAGATAAAATAATTGCTAAAATAGCCTGCCTATTAATATTTAATAAAATAATATTACTCAAAAATAATATATTTTGTGCTTGCAGAGGGATTGGAACAAAAAGGCCAGTCACCATCTCCCTTGAAGTGCAAAGCAAAGAAATCTGAGAACCTAAAGGATGATGATGAGGGTAGGTGGTATTAAAGTTCTTATTCATTGATCTTCATTTTTAAATTATGCAGTACACAGTACTTTCATTTTAAAATATCCCTACTATCTATATGGACTATGCATGTGTGGTTTTTTTCCTTGCTAATATAATTTTGGCTCTAGGTCACGGGAATGCAGTTCTAATACAGGTGTGTTTTATGTCAATGTAGATTCAAAATTAAAAATGCTGTTTTCACGTAATACTCTACTTGTTACTGTTCCGGTAATAAGGGAAATTATGGTTGTCTATACTTGTGATATGCTCTGACATTGTGTAACTGATGATGCCAAAAGTAATATACATTGTCCTGGTAATGGGGTCCTCGATGGGCTGCGAAGCCTAGTGGTTAGCATGCACTCAGTCATGGGGCAGTGGTAGGGGATCCCAGGCCCGCCCACTCCACCAGGCTCTGATCCTGGTCCCTAGGAAAGTTGGCAGTGTTAGACCTCTGGGGCATGGGGTTCCCACTGAGTTACCATCCCTGGCTCACTTCCTACCATGGCTTCTCTTTGCTTCTGGTCCCAGATGGGGGCGGGGAGAGGAGGAAAAGGAAACCAGTCAGTCAGCCCCAGCCAGGCTCAGCTTACAGTCCTGGTATTTCAGGGAGGCGTCTCTGGCCCCAGTTGGCAAGAGCCTTCCGGATAGGTCTGTACTCCTCTCCAGCCTTCTGAACCGTGTTGCTCCCTTTTCAACCCTGTCTCCGGTTGGAGCATGCTCTCCAGGGTTGGAGGGGTGGAGCTATCTGGATCCAGTACTGTCCTTTAACCCCTTCCGTCCCAGTGTAGGGTTTGTATACCCCATCACAGTTCTGTTGGGTTAACTGTTCAGATAAGTGCACTATCTACCAAAATATTTCCTTTTCCTTTTTGGAAGAGAATTTAGTATATATATATATTTACACATTAATCATGCAGATAAAGCCCCAGTTCAGAAAAGCCCTTATGTAAGTGCTTAAGTCCATCCCTATTCAGGGAAGCACTTAAGCATGTGCTTAGAGTTAAACTCTTCTGTGCTTTCTTGAGCAGGATTGTGTTCCTGAACTGTAGCCTATAGGGGGAAGTTAGTCCATGTGTGCAGAGGTACCACAGTCTATGGTACTGAAGTGATGCCATTCTAACATTGGATCAAAGTGCAATAATTTTAGGTGGACTGACATCTCATTCACAGAGCTTTCCCACTGAAGACCTTCATGCCGTAAAGATTCAAAGATTTATAATGTAATCGATTTTCATATTGCAGATTCCCATGTTGTTTTGGGATGTGCTCGTCAGAAGAATGTTTACTTGTTATTGAGTGCCCTCATGGTGAGATAATTAATATGGGAAGCCTTAATCCTTTATTTCCATGATAGTTTCTTATCACAGGATCCCTTTGACCCAACATTCCCAAGATGACATGTTTCACTCTCCACCTAACCCAATTACTACATGATCTTCATCACTCCGACTTAGTGCTCTGAGAAGTGCTCCTAAAGGATGAATCATAAAGCCCAGAAAGATAACATCCTTCACTTTAAGTAACTACCAGTAACATGCTGTCACTGACATCCTGACATGGTTGTTAGTGGCAAGTACTTAAAGCAATGGTTGTCATCACCTTGGAGGTGTGGAGGGGTCCAAGAAATCTTTTCCTAACTGGCCTTCTTTCTCATTAACCATATAATAATGTATTGAGGCCACCTAAAAATGCTGTAGCAATTTCATGTCTAGAGGAGAGAACCTTCACGATGCCAAAATAAATGCATCCATTTGGATACAGGCTGACTGCTTTGAAAGATCATAGAGAATTGAAGCTTGATGTTATTTTCCCTAATGAGGCTAAACAATAATATATATTACGGTATGTTTTTGCTTGGGAAGTGACTAGAACTTAGCATAAAAATAAAGAAGAAGTTGGATGTTGTAAACCCCTGTTTTTCCCTTTCATTGGAAAGAGAGATGTTAATATTCCTTTAACTGCTTTTGTGCTGTACCAGATGAGACCTTCCATTTTTACTATTCTTGTCAATGTTTCTTCATGACCTACAGTTCACTTTGTGGAACACAAATAAATGCATTGAAAGAGTGAAGTAAATAGCATGGCAGGAGAATGATTATATTACCCTGGAACTGTAGAATGTCTGAACTACTTGAATTTGATGCTGTTCCGTGGCTTTTGCTGATGCAGAATTGAGGCCTGTAACACATAATCACTGCTGCAAAATTTAATCTATTTGGTGATGGAATTCTCTTTTCCTTAGGCAGAAATCAGGTTGTAATGCATAAAGGCTGAAAGTCTAAATTTATACTCAAGAGTCCTTGTGATGGAAAAAAGTAATTAAAGCATCCACAGAGGGGGAAGGGCAGAGCGAGAGAGAGAGAGAGAGACTCTGGATCAGGTTTCTGTAGAATTACCTTTGCCTCAGTTTAAAAGAGATGTCAAATAGTTTAGGCCCCCGATACTGAATTCCTAAAAACTTGCAAAGTGGCCAGATTGTAATGTAACACCCTGTGAGCCCTTTCAATTTAAGTAACTAGGATTTGCACACATTTGTCTGAGAACAGAGTTTAGCCATAAACTAATGATCTAATTACTACCTAGAATGTTGTTTCTAATTAATTAAAAGAAATCTTATGGCAAGCCTTGCAGATGAACAAAGCTGTGAATATGTGGCATGATCCAGGATTGTGCATATGCATAGCTCTGTTTATATACTGCACACTCATTAGAGGGAAATATTATTTCTCCAAGCTGGCATCACCAGTAATAATAATAATAATAATAATAATGAACTACAGAAACCACAAGAAGAGTCTCTGTAAATTTCAAGTTCTGTAGGATTTTGTACTGTACTAACAGTGTCCATTTAAAATAAAGGTGGGAATATGTAGCGAGGCCAATGTTTTCTCTTTTAACAGCATACTGACTCTACCCTGAATGCACATCCCCAGATGGCAACCTGTAATACTAATCCACTGAGCTCAGTAATATTTTTCTACACTGTGCCCAGCTGCTTCACTGGTTTGAGATAATGTAGTAGTACCTTTTCAGTACATCTAAAATCTCTCCAGAAGGTCATGGGAAATTGATTCCTGTATCGTTACCCCCTCTGCAATGAAGGAATGTCAAATAAATGGCTGTTTGTAGGGAGTTTCTTTTCTAGTAAGCTAAAATATACACTTGGCATGCTAATGAAAGTAATTTTATACTGAACCACTAAAGTATTAATGGTCTCTCTTTTTATGGTAGTAAAAGTATTGTTTTATGTATTTGAACCATTGAGAGAGAAGCAAGTGTGAACTGCATAGCAGATTTTTCTATCAGCCATTTATTACATTGTGTATGTGTTATAACGTAGTATAGAACTTTATTTGGGAGTGCAGGAATAGACGGGGCACTCTTTATTCTTGAACTCCCTAGAGCATTTCACCTATTGCATTTGCAAATGTCCTGTTTATATTTTATATATATATAAAAATCTTTTTTTTTTTTTTTACAATTGCAGTGAGGGGTAAAATCAGCCAGTTGTAATTTTTACTTTACCATCACTCAAATGCACTGAGAGATTGGCAGTCTAAAAAAATTGAAGTATGAAAAACAGGTTTGCCACTACAAAAAGTGGTATTTCCTATCTTGGTGGCTTGATAAATGTAAGATATTTTTAAAGTGACATTGTAGACAGCCAAGACAATGAAAATCAAAATGCCCCAAAAGACATGGGAGTCTTTTTGCTTTATTTATGTATTTGGAATTAACTAAATCTTAAAGATATGCCTATTCAAAGCTATAGGTACTCTTTGCCTCCATTAAAAACACAATATAAAAATACTTAGGTAAAACAACAGCACATGAAACATACGTATCACAAGTCAGCACACGTTACTCCCATCACTCTCTTTTCCACACAGCAAAACCAAGAACTCCCCTGTGTCTCCTTTCTAGCTCTTCTATTGGACTTATGTACACTGAGTAATAAGGACGAAATAATAGATGCTTCTGGTATGGCAAGGAGGAAGAGCTGTTGCTCATCAGTTCCATCGGGAATCTCTAGCCAAAAACAGAGCCAAACCACTGAAGAGCAGCCTCATTCACTCCCACCAAGGACCTCAGCTGTATGACCGTGATCTCATAATATCAAAGACAACTGATAGATCTAATGGCATCATCATGAACACCTGATCTTTCTCCATTACCAGGAGTAGATAATTAAGCCATGCAAGAAGAGCCAATTTGGTGCCTTACCCAGGTCAGAATCCTGATTACACAGAGGATTTGAAGGCATACGGGAGCTCTGAGAGTTGTCCTGCTGCAGCCTATTCCATAATCTTTATCAAAAACTAAAGATTAGATACTGTTTGATAGATGGGCAGACTGTTAGCATCAAGAGATGATAATTTGAAGCCTAAACCCCATGTAAGGAGACAGCTTGTCTGTGGGAATTGTGCATCTTGGATACATTCTTTCTGTTTTCTCTACACCTGGCTGACAAGGAAAACTGTTTGATGGATGATCCAAGTCACAAGGGTAAAGATGTACACAAATCGTAGTAAAAACACTAGGTTGAGGAGAGTTCCTTTGCCTGATGAGGTAATCTGACTATAGACATCATAGCTTTCAAGTCCAACATCATATGTCTGAAATACTGTTCAAAAGTGGGCAGGGACCTTGGCTCACTGATGGATGGAAGTTCTTGCCTCATTCAGACAAAGCCAAGTGTATGTGTCACCTGTGTGTTCTCTTTTGCTTTGCGTGTACAGGAAGTTGAGAGTTGAAGTGCATCTAATTTTGATAGCTCTTTTGGCTCAGGAGGTCTGGCAAATAGATCATGTTTTTCTAGAAAGAGATTTTTCCAGAGACAAAGCTTTTATCTCCATCAGGAGAACATTTATTACACCCACATCTATAGTCAGTGGTCTCTCAGTTAGGGAGTAACGACTCACATTTGCCTTATTCCTAGTATCTGGTAGAACTGTATCTGGTTAGAGATGAAGTCTGATATATTTTTCCTCTCCTGGTCCCTGAGTCAGCAAAGCACTCAAGCACATGCTTAACTTTAAAGATGTGAGTAATCCCATTCCTATTCAACAGGACATGCTTAAGTCCCTGGAAGTAATGGAGGCTTAAGAGCTTTGCTGAATTTTGGCCTTAAAGTCCATCTAGCACCTATTGGTACTTACCATTCTCCAGTAGAGAGACATGGGTAATCATTAATGCTGTTAAGACATTTAAGGATGTGTTTCCAATTCTACGCTCAGTTGGCAGTTTCCCTCCTCCTTAAAATGTGGACCCAATGTTAAGTAGTCTCTCACATTCCCCTTCTGACTAAGTTTCAGGGTGTCCTGAAAATGTATAGAGAATAATTGTTTTGCCCTTTGAGTAGAAAAGTGGTAATTGTATCTCTCTGTCATACCCCACAGGACAGTGATGTTCAGCAACAAACCTGAACTACAGACATGATATATTAAAAATGTTAAATGCAGTGTGTTGCATGTATCCTCAAAAAGAATATTTTAAACTAAGAAAAGATATCATAGAAGAAGATATTTTGGGGATACAAAGCAGAAAATCAGAAAATTATAGGACTGGAAGGGACCGCGAAACATTTCTCCTTAATGTAGAATAGTTATGTTTAAGGGGAAGTTGTTAACCCCTTTCTTCTCTGATTGGGGGCTTGTTACTTCATTTTTATTTTGAAGTCTGCCATCTGTTTTGACTGATTACAGCACTGAGGAAATTAGATGATCTGTTTCCATTTGGCTGGCTAAAAATATTGACAGCGTCTTTTTTTTTCTTCTTCTAAAGTGAACACTTCTTGAAAGATTCTTTGTGTTTTGGTGGCTGCTAGTATTTCATTAAATTGCTGCATCCCACAGTGTTACAATGTAAAGACTAATACAGCTTTGAAAATACATCCCATTTTAATCTATGTTGCTAGGCCTGATCATTCCTCCGATGTCTCTCTGAGAACCCTCTTGGGTTTCTTATACACCTGTTATCAGGTAAACAGCTGAGAGTGCTGTTTTCACTATGAATAATTTTTCAGTAGATTTTCCCACTATTGAGATGGTATATGTTGCAAAGTACTAAGTCACTAAAGTGACTCATGTAATGTTGTCAGAGAAGAATTATATACAGTGACATGCCAAGTTACCTCCAGGGTACTCATCTGTCAAGGAAATAATTTCACATTTCTATCCATTATGTGAACAATAAACCACTCTGATTATTCAAACTCAGGGCAGTACAGAGTGGCAGCCCTGGCCCCACTGCTTATGAAATTTTAACACAACAGATTAGTAATATGTACATTTAGTGAATGAGGTCTGGCTCTGTGTGTGTGTGTGTGTTTGTTTAATTAAGCAGGTTATGTTGTTTTCAACATATCTAGTCTCATACATTGCTTTCTTTGAACTTCTCTTCTTCCTGTAACACCTCTGCACCCACATAATTGCATACGCTGTGTATGAGCAATCATAATGTGTTACTGGAGGCTTTATTTGGCTGTGGTTCTGAGAAAAAACCACACACGCTGTGTTTTGCTTAATAGCAGGACATGGTTAACGATGTATTAACTATTTCATCACAATAATACATTGTATTAAATACACATGATTAACAGATCAATCAATACAGTAAACGCAAAACCACTGATCCTGAAGAAACAATCCTGACTGGTTTTGAATTGAATTATCTCTGCCTACCCATCAACCAATCAATCAGAGGCAGCATTCCCTAGAAGGATAGGCGCAGTGTTCAGAATCAAGGTTGCTTGAGTTCTGTTTCCAACTCTGCCATTGCTTTGCTGTTTGCTCTTGATCGAGTCACTTGAACTTTTTTTATTTTTTGCTTAGTTCCTCCATGTGTGAAAGTGAGGTGACCCTAACAACACGTGCACAGCACTATTTTAGATTTTAAGTGCTTTGACAAAGGTTTGTATTATTATTTCCATCATCCAGCTGAGGAAAATGTGAGGTGCTGAGGGGATTTGTGTCACCTCTCCCCATGTGAGCCCTAAAGCCTTGAAGATAAATAAAAAGAATCCAACTATGCAGTATTCCTTTTTAACAGGGGCTCAGTCAACTTGAATTTAATTTGAATGTTTGTGCTGCGTAGTTCTGATTGATTGCCATTGAACTCACCTGAATACGAGTCATTTTACCCGGTGTCCCATATTCAGCATAGGGAAATATGGTCAGCTAAGAATAGACCTCACAAATCACATCTCCTGAGTACCAACCTTCTGCCTTGTCTAGTGAATCATCCTACCAGACCTAACCCTTAGTTATCTCACAAGGCTATTGTGAGGCTCAGTTACTCAAGGCCTGATCCAAAGCCTATTGAGGTCAGTGGGAAACCTCCCAATGACTTCAGTGGCCTTCAATCAGTCCCTTAATGTTTGCTTAGTGCTTTGAATATTTAAAGTACATTACATTATAATTGCTATTTTTACCTTTGAGATAACCTTCCTGCACTACACTATTTTCTCCTTCCCCACAGCACCTTACATTTGCTGACTAAAATGCTACAGGCAAATGAAAAAGGAACAAGGTGCTCCTAGCCAGCACTTAGCAGGCATGGCAAACTGATACCAACATGTTAAATTCTGGCTCTGCACTGAGGTAAATTGTTAGAACAGTGAGCAGGGAATATGTCTCATAACTGCCTTAAACAATAACTGGAGCTAATTCTTTCCTAACCCCTGTTAAAGTTTACCCCATAGGGTTATACACCAGTGGTGATTAAAATTGACCTAAATCATAATTTAATTAAAGAAATTAAAATGCAGATTGAAAATGTTCAGTAACCTTAGGCCACCTCCCTAATGATTTCATTTTAATGCATTTGTAGCTTTGTAATAATGGGTGTGTGTGTGGTTTTTGTTGTAATTTTGATATCTTTTTGCCACTGAGATACTGTGAAATGAAATGCTGTCTGAGGTGCTGATTTTGATCCAAACATTTATGCATACCTTGTTGCATGTAAATAGTCCAACTGACGTCAATAGGGAATTAAGCATAGGTATAAATGACGGCAGGAGTGGGGACTATGTTTTTAATTTACCCTTGAGTTTATTCCCCTTCATTATCCCAGGTGGACTTTTTTAACAGAAAATAAAATAAATAATAATATAAAGGTTAATAATCCTGTTTTTCCTTATGGACCAAATCCTGGGTTACCTTGCGTATACATCTCCAACCAAACAAGGGCCAGTTACTACCAGAGCACTGATTAGAAGATGGCCATGCCATTTCTGGCTGGAAACCCAGAGAGAGAGAGAACACGTCCAGGGCTTCCATGACAGGAGTTGTAGAGGGGCATCATATGGTGTGACCCAGAGTTCATACATGTGGTCCACGTGGACACATATGTGACTATTAAAAGCAAGATATGACCCTGTGGCAATGGCCCTTCATGTGCCATTTAACAGTAAGGGTGATTAACCACTGGAATGACTTCCCAAAGGATTGCAATGGTGTCTACTCTCTTTCTACTCCGAGGGCTTGTCTTCACTATCAGGGTAAGTTGACCTAAGTTATGCTACTCCAGCTACGTTATTCAGGTCATAGCTTAGTTTGACTGACCCTGGTGTCTTCACTGAGCTGCGTCGACGGAAGGCGCTCTCTGTTCGACTTACATTAATTTTCTCAGGGAGCTGGAGTACCAGGGTCGACCGGAAGGCACCCTGCGTTTGATTTAGCAGGTCTTCACTAGACCCACTAAATCAGCCCCTGCAGCAGCATCAATCTCCCTGTAGTGAAGACCAGCCCTAAGAAGGAACAGAGTGTGTAGAACAAGCATTTCTCAGGCTGTTTGCTGCCAAAATATGTGCTTTTGCAGGGCATGTATTGTCCTATTTGGAGGGTGGAATTAATGCCAGTTTCACTGGTTAACCAGAATTTAGCTCTTTCACTCAAAAATGTGGTACAGTTTTGGCTCTTTAATATTCCTTATTTCCCTGGAAAAAAACATTTCAGCTATTTGCTAATGTTTTATGGTTAGATTCTGACCCCCCTTAGATTCATAGATTTTTGAAGTCAGAATGGACCATTGTGATCATCTAGTCTGACCTCCAGCATAACACAGACCAGAGGACTTCCCTGAATTAATTCCTGTTTGAACTAGAACAGTCAATTGTACAGCAATCCGTTCTCCAGAGAGCAATTACAGAGAAAATGGAAAATGCTAAAATCTCTCTCATGCTCCAGTTGTGAGATTATCTCCTGGTTTTTCTTAGAGTTCTTGTTTCATCCCTCTCTCTCTCTCATGACTTTCTGCTTATTATTGTATCAGCTGCTTCATTTTGGGGATGCTATTACAGCTGGCATATGGCCCTCCATACTAAATACCTCTCTCTAGCACAAAGTGGACAAACCCTTGCAGATTTTCATATTTTCTCATTTTAGTTTGTTATTGTTTCTTACTTTTCCTGCTTATTAATCGTTGGTTAATCTGCTTACTTCTCAATATAAAATGAAGGTGTGTGTCCTCTTTGGAATTTCCTTACTGTCATCAAAGAAACAAATGAGACGAGAGTAAGTGCCTATCAATCAGTAGCCAGTTTGGCAAGGGAAAGCAAAAATAGATTGCCAAAAGTCTATACTTTAGAGACTGGTGTGCTTATTTTGTCCATATTACGCTACTGTAACTCATGTATTCCTGTTTTTTTGACTGCCTGCCATTCTATGGGGAAAGAAACAGATGTTCCTATTTGTCTTTTGATGTGGCCCAAAACCATTTACATTTACTGGTCTAAAATAACACAAAATGTCACACTCCACTTTCTGTCATTTTTGGATTGAGTGACAGATTACTTTTCCATTATGCTGGTAATTGAGTAGCAGATATTCTGAGGAAAGTTGTCACCTAAAGGAAATATAATTGCCAACTGCTACTGTAATGGAAAGAGAAGGATGGCAGATATCTCAGAGGGAATCCAAAGAAAAATATATATTTATCATTAATAGTGTCATAGGGATGGCTTATGGGAGAGTCAAAAAGCGGTGCCCTGGCTTGGCAGGGAGAAGCCGCCTTCCAGAGAGCCATAGCATCGGCTTGCGGGGGAGGCGAGCCCCAGCCATGGAGGAGCCGGCATGGCGCAGAGGGGGGCAGCAGCCCTGCAAAGGTGGCGGTGCTTCTAGAGGGGAGTAGCCGTGCCCCCCACCCCTCCTGCCCAGGCTGCTCCTGCAGTGGATGCATGTGGGCAGCAGCCCCTATGCGCCCCCCGGCTCACCCTCGCCATGCTCGGGCTCTGTGGCTCCCACAAATGTGAGCCACTGCTGCCCCTCCCGGAGAAGGCTCAGGGCTCTGTGCCCCGGAGTGTGGCGAGGGTAGCTGGGGGGTGCACGGGGGCTGGCGCATAAATGCATATTTAGGGTTCTTCAATAACTTGATATCACATCACACTGCATTTTTGGCCTTTTGTGTTTTATGTTTGAGAAGCAGATTCTGTGTTCACCATTGAAAATCTTGGTTACATTCCAGAACAATGGTACAGAATTCAGAAGAAGCTCTAGATTATAGTTTATCATGCACAATGGGAATATTCTTCAGATTTCAGATAAAAAAAGAGCAATTACATGGCTGAGGAGTAAATATAAAGCATTTAATGTGTTTATACAAAGTGAGTTTGTTTATACTTGGACCATCACATCTTTAAAAAAGTCTTATTCTACTAATTTTAATATTGCGAAAAATTCACAAAGAAAGAAAATGATTTTGAAAGTTGAGTATGGAAAAACAACCTTTTTTTATTTTGCCCTTTTCTGCCTTTTGAAGTCCTGTTACTCAAATATTTGCACAGCATATTTTGAAAGTCAAACAATGAACTCATATCAGCTAAGCCACCAAGTAGTTAGGTTTCCAGAGGATGGGGAGAGAGAAATACATTTTTTATCTAAAAGATACAGAGCCTAGATTTTCATGAAAGTTGCTGAAAGTTAGATGAACAATTAACTGGGTGGGATTTGTCAACTACAAAGTTGATTCTTGATAGGCTATTCCAAGTGACTTTATATATTAATTTGGATTTCATTCTAAAAGAAACATCCCACAGCCATATGCACCACTGACAACCTGCCCAGTTGTTTGCCTATGCACCTGTTATATTATGTCTTTAGACTGTAAACACCTGGGGACTATCATTAACTATGTATCAATTTAGTTCCTAGCACAATGGGGCCCCAACTTGGTTGAAGCCTCTGGCAATATAAATCTTCAATATTAATATTTTTAAAACATAGCGCCATAGGAATTGTAATACATGACTCCATCCAGCAGCATTTCTCCAGCCCCCATGCTCCATGCACTGAAGTATGTGAGTAACTTTAAACATAGCAGGACTGCTCGCATGGTTGAAGTTATGCAAGTGCTTCAGTGCCGTATTGTCTGATCATCAGTTAGTAGATGCAATGGCATTTGAAGTGCTCTTGAACCGTAAACTGACAGATTAGTGTTGTCCTGCACCCTAGGACACATAGGACATGATTGCAAGTAGTCCTGCTTCAGGGACTCACTCTGGGTACCCTGGGTGCACAGATTCCCTTGAAAGGTGCTGGGCTGCAGACTTGGTCATGTTCTCCTTACACCTTTCTACACATTGGTTGCAAATATGGTAGCATGCCCTCTAGGGATGGTGTACCATGCACACGCCCTATCCCTGTTTGCTGGAGTTCTTGGGAGGCAATGTGCCTATTCCATTGAAAATGCAGCATATGGGTGTCATGTTGGCCTAAGGATATAGAATCATAGAGTCATAGAATATCAGGGTTGGAAGGGACCCCAGAAGGTCATCTAGTCCAACCCCCTGCTCGAAGCAGGACCAATTCCCAGTTAAATTATCCCAGCCAGGGCTTTGTCAAGCCTGACCTTAAAAACCTCTAAGGAAGGAGATTCCACCACCTCCCTAGGTAACGCATTCCAGTGTTTCACCACCCTCTTAGTGAAAAAGTTTTTCCTAATATCCAATCTAAACCTCCCCCCCTGCAACTTGAGACCATTACTCCTCGTTCTGTCATCTGCTACCATTGAGAACAGTCTAGAGCCATCCTCTTTGGAACCCCCTTTCAGGTAGTTGAAAGCAGCTATCAAATCTCCCCTCATTCTTCTCTTCTGCAGACTAAACAATCCCAGCTCCCTCAGCCTCTCCTCATAAGTCATGTGTTCTAGACCCCTAATCATTTTTGTTGCCCTTCGCTGGACTCTCTCCAATTTATCCACATCCTTCTTGTAGTGTGGGGCCCAAAACTGGACACAGTACTCCAGATGAGGCCTCACCAATGTCGAATAGAGGGGAACGATCATGTCCCTCGATCTGTTCGCTATACCCCTACTTATACATCCCAAAATGCCATTGGCCTTCTTGGCAACAAGGGCACACTGCTGACTCATATCCAGCTTCTCATCCACTGTCACCCCTAGGTCCTTTTCCGCAGAACTGCTGCCTAGCCATTCGGCCCTAGTCTGTAGCGGTGCATTGGGTTCTTCCGTCCTAAGTGCAGGACCCTGCACTTATCCTTATTGAACCTCATCAGATTTCTTTTGGCCCAATCCTCCAATTTGTCTAGGTCCTTCTGTATCCTATCCCTCCTCTCCAGAGTATCTACCACTCCTCCTAGTTTAGTATCATCCGCAAATTTGCTGAGAGTGCAATCTACACCATCCTCCAGATCATTTATGAAGATATTGAACAAAACCGGCCCCAGGACCGATCCCTGGGGCACTCCACTTGACACCGGCTGCCAACTAGACATGGAGCCATTGATCACTACCCGTTGAGCCCGACAATCTAGCCAGCTTTCTACCCACCTTATAGTGCATTCATCCAGCCCATACTTCTTTAACTTGCTGACAAGAATACTGTGGATATGTCTATTTAAGAGCTAGCTCTTCTAGATGTTCCTCTGAGTTGCCTTGCAAGGGAGAAGAATTTGTGTGTTGCAGGAATTCTGAGGAAAAGCTGGGAATAGAATATGGATCTGCTCGCTCCCAGGCATGTGACTCACACACGAGACCTTCCTTCTTAGCAGCATGTATGATTTATATTATAAGAGAAAAATATTTATAACCCAATAATAAAGTATCCCCTCTGCCCTTGTATTGTATGATTGTATTCATTACTGATCATTAAGAAATATCTTTTTCATAATCAAGAGGTAACAGGTGCAGTTAGAGCTATAAAGGCTTGTTGGGATTTGCCCCTCAATGAGCCGATATGCAAAGGGGTCGGGGGGGCGGAAGGTGGAAGTTTCACCTAGGGCACAAAATGTCCTTGCACTGGTCCTGTCTGCAGGCCTCTAGGAGACCCGTCTCCTTGCTTGGGCTTCCTGCAGCAGACTGACTTGCTCTGGCCTGCAGCTTCCTTTTATATGGGCCTGCTGGGCCCTAATTGGCTGGTCCAGCCGCCACCCTAATTGGCTGCAGCCACTGTCCTAATTGGCTGTTTCCTTGCAGCCTTCAAGGCTGGGTTTTAACCCTGTCAGGGTCAGTGCAGAGCAGACGCCCCATCACACTCTGCCATAGTGAAAGGCTCTGGCAGTGGGGAAAGGCTCTGGCAGAGGGGAGGCAGTGGGGAAAGGCTCCAGCAGCAGGAAATTCCTTGACACTTTTCTCACTGTTGGAGCCTTTCCCTTCACCTGTAGCTAAAAAACAAAGTAACAAGCATAGATGCAGCCGGCCTTTCACTGCAACATGTAGCTACATGCTGTTGCCTGATCTATTGATTGTGTATTGATTATGCTGATTACTTCAAAATTCCCATTTAACACTCTGAGGTTCAGTAGGTTCTTGTCCAAGAGCAGGCCCAGTATTTTTAAAAGTAAAGTTTAGTTGGGAACCCTGACATGCACAGTTGCAACACTTCCACTTAGGAAAAAACCTTCTGTATTTGTAATAGTTTTATTAACACAGTTAGCAAAGTTACAAACACACCAAACCAGTAAGAGAGAGAGAGAGCTAAAACAGAAAGTGCATCTGAGCATCCATTTACTCCACTCTCTCCATGCCAAACAGAGCTTGGCCATAAGAGAGAATCTGGCCCTCCAAGTTTGTATGTCATTTAGCTTAGAAACACTTATTCACTCTTGAAAAGAAAAGGAGTACTTGTGGCACCTTGGAGACTAACCAGTTTATTTGAGCATAAGCTTTCGTGAGCTACAGCTCACTTCATCGGATGCAATCGGATTCATTCAGTGGAAAATAAATAAATCTCCCCACTCCACTGAATGCATCTGAATACATCCGATGAAGTGAGCTGTAGCTCACGAAAGCTTATGCTCAAATAAATTGGTTAGTCTCTAAGGTGCCACAAGTACTCCTTTTCTTTTTGTGGATACAGACTAGCACGGCTGCTACTCTGAAACCTAAGAATTTAATGTTTAGGACCTTATTTATATCTACATTACTCCAGTTTTAAGCCAGTATATCTCCAGTGAAATCAACTAGAGTTACACCAGTTTAAAACTGGAGTAACATACTGATGAGTCAGGCTGAGATTATTTTAAAACTTTCTTTTTTAATATGAATGTACTCAGAATTTGCATTCATTTGCATTTGAATAACATGGAAACAAATAAGATTAAAAAAATCTGATTTTAGCAAAATGAATAATAGCCATATTGGTACTTGACCTGCTTTTACTGAACGTAGAAACAAATGTTGGCTGGACGTGTTGTCCGTTCATCAGTAATTTAGTTACAGAAATAGTTTTCAGTACTAAATATCACAGTGGTTACAATTACAGCCTGACCTGCTTTTTCTGAGTGTAAAGTACTGTGCAAAACTAAGCATGATGCAGTACACATTTAGGAAACGAACAGTCACAAATTGAAATCATTTACAGTTTTGTATTTTGCTTAGTTAGTAGTACTCCAATATTCCCATGTAGACATTACTGGTAATTACCTGCAAATGATAATTGTACAGATTTTACTGGCTGCAGCATTGTTGTAGCTGCATTGGTCCCAGAGAGACAAGATAGGTGAAGTAATATTTTTTATTGGACTAACTTCTATTGGTGAAAGAGACAAGCTTTGGAGCTACACAGTGCTCTTGTTCAGAGTTTACTAGTGACTATTTCAATATTCTTTTACCACAAACCTTGACTATATGGTCTCATGCCACAGCACCTGCACTAAACAACTTTATCTCCCTGAAAACTCTCTCATGCTAAGCAAAAGCTTCTCCCCAAACGTATTAGCTGTTTGCTGCAAGCCTTGCAAAGTCCAAAATCCATATTTTAAAAAAAAAGTTTCAATTCTAGTGTGGTTAACTTCCCATTTTGTGTCTGCTCCCCATTTTGTAGCTGGATGATAAATAAAATGCTGGTGTTATCAAATACTTGTGGTCAACCATGTAATGTGATTTTACAGGCTGAAGCCCACCAGTGGACTAAGAACTTTTACAGGATGAAGGCCACTAGCGAACTAGCTGTCCATTTAGACCCGTTAACATCAGTATGAAAAGTTACAAAACAACTAATGGTTTGGTTAGTTTCTCAGCTGATATAAATCAGTGTAGTTCCACAGAGGTCAGTGCAGCTACATGGATTTACACCAGTTGAGAATGCGGCTCCAAAATGTCTCAGAAGCTGTGTAAAACACATGTTAATCTGATCGGCTAAGAGTGTAACTCTGTGAGTTATGGCTTAGAAAGAAAATACTTCTACACTAGTTCCACCTACTGGATTCTAAGATGTAATACCTGCCAAAGGACTACGAAAACAAAATGTCTGAATGGATGGTAGCTAAATCAAGTGTGCTATTATAAGTTGCATGGTATTTACTTATGAAAAATACATTCTCTTTAGGGTTTTTTGTGTTTAATTCCATCAGTCAAGATGCATTTCTGCTACCACTGTTCTCTGCAGCAGACTCCCATGTATTAAGAGAAAGTAAGGTGCCCAAGATGGGAAGCGCTAGAGCAATAGGGTATATAAGTTATAAAAGTGAAAATCAAGTAGGAGATCTGATCAGAGCAGGATGAGATAGCAGGATTCATGTTTGTCATTATGAGGCTTTTTCCACAATCTGGAAATTAATTACTTTTCTATTTATTTGTACACTCATAAACAAGTTTCTACAATTCCTCATTAAATATGATAACTAGTTGTTGACTCTGTCAGAATAACTACTCTGGCGACATCTGATGCAGTATGTTACACTGCAGTCTTTATGATTATTACAAGTCTAAAACAGGGTTCTCTATTTTGAAAATACAGACTGCCTGGTTCTTTTCGAATCAGTTCACTCATAAGGCTGAGAGAGCTTGGTGCTCTGTCCCTGGCCTCTCCCTGTTGTATACCTTTCCCTGTGGTAATTCATTGTTTGGCACCTGTTTTCAGTAAGGAGCTGGGAGGGGGGAGAAAAAACTGATGCCAGAAGGTCACTAGAGAATGAATATGAATGCAAAAAAGTCTAAATGAGCAATAAATCCTTGCATTCTTCCTTTTGTATTTTCCCTCTTATATTCCTTTTAATCATTTGTTGTGCATTTTTAATGTATCCTCTGTATCTTCAATATCTCCACATTCAATCTCTTCAAGGCTTTATATTTGAAAGTGAAATTCTGACACTTCTCTCCCTGTTATGGTCACCCTGCATAGTATTGATTAAAGCTGCAGTCACCCTGCGATAGCACTGATTAAAATAGGTTGCTCAAGTGTAAGATTTGGAAAAGATTTGGGTACTTCAAAGTACTTATATAAATGTAAATGGAAAAAATAATGTTTTAACAGAACAAGTAAAACATAATCAACCAATAAACACATCCACTGTAGATGTTCCATAAGCAAAAACAACTTTGTGGCATATGTAGATGTTTCCAGGATTGTGGAATAATTCTGCCTTCTGCTATAAAACCTTTAATCTGCCAGACAGTTTGAAAACCCTAAATGCAACTATTTATGTTTGTAATTTTTCAGTTCCCCCCTAACTATACATCTCTCGCTGCTTTAGCACAGGTCTCTGTCATAAATTAACAGTTTATGCTACATTGGTTACAATTAATTTCAGTGCTTCTTGTTACCAATAAAAAGATACTTCATGAATAATTTTGTGTGGTTTTCTTGATAGATGATAAAAGCAGAGAAGAGAAGCAAAGTAATGAAGAAACTGAGGGCCAGAGCCAAGAAGCAGGTTTGTGCTGAGCTCTTTAAAGCATTCTCCCAGGCTTTATTCACCTTGGTGAACAATAACCTTAGTCAATGCTATTGACTGAAAATGTTTGTATGTTTTCACCAGATTAACCCAGGGCTTGTGCAGTTCTCCCATTGGAGACCACAGCTCCATTCATTATGAATGAATCTGTTGCAGTGCAGGAATGCAGACTTTCCTGTTAAGTTACTACCTCCACATTCCCACTTTAAATTGGAATATATCTTGCTAATCCGCTAAATCGAAAAAAATAATTTTCCAGGCATGTTTACATCAGTGTAGCACTCTATAAGAAAGAATAATGAGAAAAATAAGTTGGGGGAGATGAGGGAGAGATCTAAAATTGGTCTTTCAAGGTTTTAATGGTATTTTTAGATTGTAATAACTATTTATTTCCAGGTTTCAGAGTAGCAGCCGTGTTAGTCTGTATTCGCAAAAAGAAAAGGAGTACTTGTGGCACCTTAGAGACTAACAAATCCCAGAAAATTGGATTATTAAGATTTACATCCAAACAGAAAGAGCTTACATGTGAAAATCAAAACCTGCAAGTGAATGTCAGAGTTCATAAAGTACTAGATTTGCAAATGATGTGTTTATAAATGTATGTTACAAGTTATGAATTGGATATTTTAAAATAAAATGGTACTCTGTTCCAAATGTATCCAGCAAACAGAAATGACAACCAGAATTGAGCAGTTTTCAAAATGACTGAAGTGATAAGTCAAAGCCACTGTAGATACCCTTATTCCTTTGGATTTCCAACCCACTGCTACACAGTAAAGTGCTTTTCTTGTTTTTTTTAACATTGTGCTATGTCTGATTGGTACCAGCAAATTAATATACTAGACCAGTGTGTTGCCTACACATACTGAATTCAGGTAGCATGAAACTTCTCTACTTAGAACTTTTCAATCAGCTCTGAAAGCTTTTATTATTACCTAGGAGATGGAGACCACCAGTCAGCAAATGCAGCAGAGTGAGGCCAGAAGGTAGCCTATGTTACTGAGTCGTCTGGTCTGTTGACTGCATTGTGGCTCCTTGTGAAGAGAGAAATATGTGTGGTGATAAACTTCTTTCCCCCCTTTGCTCCACCCTGCAGAGGAAACACTGTGTCTGAAAGGCTTTCCCTGTTCTCCTCTGCATTCTACTCTAGTTTTATTCCATTCTCTGTTAAACTGAGGTCATTCTTGGATGCTCGCAATTTAGCAGGTTTCATCCATTTACCTCTCCTCCCTGTTCTTACTTTCTTTAACCTTACCACAACAAAAACACATGTGCACTAACTCATGTTCTTCAAGGGCCTGATCCAGAGCCTATTGAAGGCAATGGAAAGACTCCCATTGACTTCAATGGCCCTTGGATCCAGCCCTCTGAGCTCTGGACTCTCCTTTTATCCCACCAGGGTAAGCAGCTTCCTTGCAGACTACAGTATCATACAAGAGATTTAGAACAAAGCAAGTCACCAACCACACTTCCTTTCCTACACTTAATAGCTTCACCTCTGCAGTGTTCATAGACTTAAAGAGCCACAGGGCAAGAGTCATGAGATCACTGAATTTTGGGTCTTTTGTGTTGTAGCGAGTTGCAGTACCAGCATGTAGATGCTTTGAAAATTCTGCATAACCTTTGCCTGATGAACCATTAGTTCAGTATTCATCTTTTAACTTTACAAAATAGTGCTTTGCTTGTAGTTCACAGCAGTCCAAACTCCAGAGGTTTCTGCTCAACCTAGATAAATTACCTTCTAAAAATACGCTGAGTGGCCCACTACACATTCAAATATTTTAGCTGTATCTTCTGATGAAATGCATATCTCCTGTGTTTATTAACTCATGAAACAACTCAGTTGCAATGAGCTGCATTTCATCTTTCCCATGGGAAGCAACTGTGAAAATGCTTACCTTTTAAAACTATTACTTAGCTTGCTTGGGTGTTGTTTCTTTCAGAAGTGCCATTACGACGTGTCACTGTTACAAACTGTTACACTCAGTTTATCAGAAACAATGATGTTCATTCTTTTACTATCATTTATAATATTGATACTCAGTGATTCATGACTAAACTTTCAGATCATAGAGTTATTGTTGGATTCAGCATTATTCAGGGGGGCAAAATAATACATGGAACTTTTAAGACAACTTCTATTTCTGTCCATTGTTTACTTGGCAATATACATGTGAAATTACCGTATTTTCATGCACAATTGCTGGCAAAATGTAGAAAATATAGTCAGCACACACACAAAAAATCTAATCATTATGAAGAACATGCTTATTATTAGGAAGTTTGTAAGGAACAACATTTTAACTGCTTTCCAAGTGTGAAAATTCCTTCTCCTCAGGCAGCTGTCTTTTGTAAATCAAAAGGGAGATCTTTCATGGGATAATAACAAACACATCACAAATATATTACTTTTAAAATTCCAAAAGAATCTAAACTATCATCACTAAGCATCTGAGTTAATACTCTTAAAAAGCACTACATCAGTTTGTAGTCTTTAGCACAATGGTTAGGAAACTCATGGGGGGAGACTCAGGTCAAATTCACATTGAACTTGGATTTCCTATGTTGCAGAAGACTGTCCTAGATCCTGGGCTATTGAATTGAACCTGGATCTCCTGCATCCTGTGTGAGTTCCCTAACTGCTGAGCTAAAGGCTACAAAGTGACATAGCACTTTCAATCCTGATCGTTGCCAATCTCTCCCAAATGAAGCTGTTCCACTTTTCGTAAATAATTGGTCAGTGGAGCAAGGACATGAACTTGGGTCTCCCAAATCATAGATTAGTTCCCTGACCACCAGGATATTGGGTCATTCTTCTTCTTATTCCTCACCCAGTTACTATTCATTGTCATTATAAACACATTTGAATTGCCACTATGAATGACAAAATTTCACTCTGCTCTAGTAGTCCATACATTTTGTTGTCAAGAGGAGTTGTTTGCATGTGAATCCTCTAACCAGATTCTTATTAAAAAATTTTGCAAAATTTACATCTTGATCCCTCAAGGTGCTACCAAAGCTCTTAGGCCCCAATTCAGGAAAGCACTTAAGCATATGTTTTAAGTCCCATTGAAGTCAATGGATTCAAACACATGCTTAAAGTACAGGTTTCAATGCTCTACTCAATATGGAAGTATTATGCACATGCTTAAATGCTCCCTGGACTGGGTCCAGAGTGCTTGTAAGATCAAGCCCCTGTAGTCCTTGCAAAGTGAGGATTTTGCAGCACAACGCACCCCTGAGGTGGATATTATTATTATTATTTATTATCCATGTCTTACAGGGAGGGAAGCAGAGTGGAGACTTAGGGCTTAATCCAAGTTTATCATGGCCATTGATGGGAACAGGACCAGGCCAATGGAAGCCCATGGCAAAGAAGGAAATAGAACCCAGATGTACTGACTCCTCAGACTTGTCTTCTAGCCACAAAGGCCCCTGGATGCATTAGGTGTACCAGTCCACTCATCCTAGTTTCTAATAAATAACCACTATTTCTCTTTTGCTTCCTCCATTTGTACAGATGAGGCAAAACCAACAGCTGTACCCAGCCCACCATCAGAAGAAGGAATAGAGCTGTGCGAGGATAAAGGTACAGATAACAAGATGCATCTCAAACTACTCAATCCGAAGAGGATACTTCTCAGGGCCATATTTTCCTTTATGTCTGAAAGAAGCTAGACTGAGACTTAAAAAATCAAAAATCGCTACAAACTTAGATTTTAATTTTAAAAAGACTTTCTAATGCAACACTTGGCAACTGCTATTGTGCCAGGGTGAGAGGTGCCATAAAATCTTAGCTCTCAGCATTATGGAGTTAATATAACAATGCCATGCTTGAAACATCAGATATAGACCCCAGACCTGATCTCAGTAGGATGACTTGTGCGTAAAATTAAGTGCGTAAAATTAAGTGCACGCATAAATCTTTGAAGTATCAAGTCCCTAATTAGTTCTGTCCTGATAGAAAAAAAGATAAAAACAGTAACTATAAACACATCATGGGGAGGCAGAAGGAGATGAAGTCATAACTGAGAGAGAGAAAGTAATGTTTATCTTGTGCAGATTGTGCTGGGCACTCAGATCATTTAGATTGTGATAAATATTTAAAAGTGTCACGGGGCCAAATGACAGAGAGTTTAGGAAACAAGACAGAGAGGCGACTTAATGTTTCAAACTGGGATTTTCCCGTTTTGTTGTTTCATTTACAGAGAGGAGACCAACACTCAGACATACTGTTCTTGATCCTTTTTATGGCATCACACCATTAATTACTCATGCTAGTCTAGATTGTTTTAGAATTCCTTTTGGTATGTGAAAAAAAAAATCCCATGGTGATTTATAAAACCTTTGCTGCTGGGTAATTCAAAACAGGAGTTATGTTATCTATCATAAATATCGTCCATCAGTGCAGCCTTCAAGTAAGACTACTAGAGAATTTTAATGCATTTTACTGAGATAACATAATTATTAACTTATTTATTTTAAGAGTTAATGTTCAATTCAATGCCACCACCCTACACTCTCTCTCTCTCTCGATAGTGTGAGGAAGTGCTTGTGAAATCTCACTCTTTTGTTCCAGAATAGCATATTAAGGAGCCCACAGTCTTGACCTGATTATGGGTTCAAAGCTCAGTTTAGGGTGATTTTCCTGCTCTCTCAACTGGCTGATAGAAACACCGTATAGATGTTTTTAAAAAACCTGGCCAGAATATTTGTGTTTGACATTGAAATCCTCCTAGATTAAGGTCACAGCAAGGCTAACAGCATTCACAAATAGTGCGAGTTCATTCTAAGCATGGTTGGTGATTAACCTTCATTTATGCCTCCTCTTTACCAATATATGACCTATTTATGAGGTCCACGTCGATAACATCTCTTCTGGAAATGTTTATTATAGTCAATATCATAAGTGGCAGGATTTTATTTATTTATTTATTTTTGCTTTCTTGGGTCTTCATGGAGATCTTGAAATTTAGATATTACTTTGCATCCTTGCTCCTGATTTTGAACCTTCTGGGTGCATGTTAAGTTGTGAAGTGAATGAATACTGATTTATTTTCCATAGAAATTACCTATCATCTTTGTGTGTAACCATTCTTCTAACTTTACCCATACTGTTAATGTACTCTTGTCTGGAAACAAGGAAAGGATTTTCTCACTGAGGACAATATGAATAGAAAAGTTAGTTTATTGGCTTCATGGTGATAGAGTAACTGAAGTTAGGAAATTGTGCTTAAAATCTGGCATCACGCAAAGAAATATATTATGGTACTGTGGCATCTCACACACAAGATTCTAAGGATCAGATTCCTAGTTAATCCATCTATGAGCATGGTACAGGGTTGAATGGGGTGGAGCAAAGATAGCATAAAGCCACCTTTGCATTCTCCATATTGTGGGGCAATGCAGAGTCTGCCTGGCCCATGGTGTAAGTTAAAGCAGCCCGTGCTCTGCCTCCATGGCCAAGAATAGACATATTGCAGCGCAGTCTGGCCATACCCCTATCTTCTGCCTACCCCTGTAGCCTGCGTAGAACCCTTACTGCCAGCCCTACACCATTCAGGGAGGCCCTTTGTGCAGAGGGTATTCTCAGGGTCAGGGAATAGTTTCTCTCTCTGTGACTCCATTGTTCTGGAAGAACAATGTTAAAGGTCCTTAACAGTTACTGAAAATCAAGCCCTATGTGTATATGCTGTAGAGAAAAGACTGTTTTATACTGTGTTATAATCATAGTATATTTTTGGTGCATATGTGCCTTTAAAAATCCCATACAGCACCAGTGTGTACTGTGGGGTTATTCTTCGACTGTAGGATTTTGTATTACACTGTTTCAGAGAGATTCAAATGCCTGGCACTGATATGTGTAAGTTACCTTTCAACCTGTCTGGTGTTTAGAGTTGGTTCAACCCAAGGAGGAACAGCAAGTAGTTTTTTTAAAGACTGTTATTCCAAAAATATTAGTGCTCAGATAGTCCCTCTGACTGAAGGGGAGCAAGTGGGAGCACTAATCTGTAGATTCGGCCCAGGGTGATGAGGCATAGTCTCCAAATTCCTCCCACCTTCTCTGCAGCTCACCACAGCATTGTTCTCCACCAGTTCCAGCCTGACACAATTCAGTGCTGACAAAGTACATGCCTGTTAGGGGACCTGCCATGGAGAGATCCTAGAGGGAGCTCAGAGAGAAACCGTGATCCCATCACGCCTGTGGATCATGCTGATGATTCGTGTTTGGATGCTTCCCTGGCCTTTGGTGGCCAGCCACCCTGCCAGTTGGAGAAGGAGGGAGGCAAAGCATACCCTTGAGAGAAGAATTGGGAAGTAACTCCCATGAGACAGAATGCATGGTTGGAGAGAGCATTGGGCCAAAACTTCTGAAGACCTAAAATAAATGGCCATAATTTTAAATATATATATTGAATTTAAAAATGTAATTAAGATCTCAAACCATTAACCATACAATATAGGTAGGCTTGGAAGGAGCTGATGATGATAAAAATTTACAGATAGTCAAAATAAGAAAATGCTACTTGAGAACTTAAAGTTTTATTTAAGGACATTTACTTTGTGTATTTTGACACATGATCTTGACAATTTGTGTTTTAACTTTAAAGATAAAGCTTGAACTTGAATCTCAGCGTCTATTGTCATTAAAGAATTGTCTAACCTCCCCCACTAATTTCCCACAACTGTGAAAATGTAAATTGATACAAACAGAAAAAAAAGCTTAAAAGTGAACATCAAGATTATCTGTAAAAAATAAAAAATAAAAATTGCTTTCTGCCAATCCTAAATATATGTAAGGAGTTAGAACTGAAAGATAAATGCATTCTAAAATGAAATAAATTCAAATCAGTTCCTCTACCCTTATCTGGGAAAACCAGTGCTCAGAGGGTAGGTTGCATTTCGCTTACAACAGATATCATCACAGACATCTCTTGGGGGAAAAGAAGTGATGCTCTCCATGCCGTTTGAGATATTTGTGAAATAACAGCCGTTGCAGGAGAAACACAGAATGAAGGATGAGCTGCTTTTCACATATATTTTTAAATAGAATCAAGGCCTGGATCCTGTAACTTGGCTTTGCAAAGGTAGATCACTGTCCCCTACCCCCAGAACCCTTTGCAGGATCAAGGCCTTTTAATTCTATGCAGACACTCCAAATTTCTATATTTGCTGATTTTAGTCAGTTTAAAAATAATAACTTTCAAAAAGCTTATTAGCAGACAGGAAAATGGCATCTCTATGAAATCCTGGCATTTCTAAAAACAGCCTTCAAATGATTTGCACACGGAATTAACAGCAGCCAAAAACTGCCAGATCCTGGACTTATAAAACTTTGTAATTTATCTTCAGCTAACTGAAATGAATGTAAACTGTTTTAAGAAATCGTATTTTTCCAGTTCTTTCACCTTATAAATATGAAGGAAGGTATGTGGCAAATACATTCCAAGCCACACAGCTTCAAAGAGATAGATGTGCACAGCTTGAATCACTGATGAACTACTGAGATTAGCACATCTACTATCCCCATTCTATGAAAATATAAAAGCGCCTTTCAGTACATTAGATTTGTTGATAGCAATTCCATAATAGAACAGGTATCATAATTCCAGTTGTAAGCAGTTCTCTTTTCTCTACTAAATTGTTAACACACTGTGGGAATCAGAAAAATGAGAAATAAATTGAATCGTTCATTTATTTATTGTTTTGATATATGTAAATATATATTGTTTCATAAATCTGAATGTAACTTAATGCTTATGAAATGTACCATATTGATAGCCCTGGACAGATAATGACTGAGAGCTTTGTTGCAGTCTATGCTCTAGCTTTTCTTTACTTTCTTAAGTATGAATCCACCCTTTTCTATAGGGCCCATCACTAGAAGCAAAAGGGTAGTTCATTTCCCATGCCAACTCAGGCTTCGATTCAAGAACACATCCCCTATTCAGGACAGTACTTAAGCAGATGCTTAACTTGAGCACAGGCTTATGTCCCACTGACTTCAGTGGGTTTGAAACACATCCCTATGTTCTGTCTTGAATAGGGATGGATGTAAGCATATGTGTAAGTGCTTTCCTGAACTGGAGCCTCAGTCCTTGGCATCGCCTCAGATTGAGAACAAGAATGTCAATTAGTGCCAAAAGGTGGTGGCAATTTTTGAGAAGTTGGAATTAAAGCCACTTACTTGGGCCCTCTCGCTCAGTTTTTATCGGTGATTTTACAGAAAAGAGAGAAACAGATATTAAAGGATTTTAATAGGACCTGCATATCTGAACAGTGCAGTAGGCATTTTTTGGAAGGCTCTTAATATTATAGACTACTTTAAGACTTCCTTGCATATATCATTGTAAAAGAATATCTCTTCCCTTCCCCACATAAGAGAGATACAGGTTAAAAGAGGTTACTTCCTTTAGAGGAACATTCTCCAAAAAGGGAGGTCCATGTGGGACCCCTTCTTTTCCTGTGGTCTTTAAACAGATGCATCCTTGGTATCCTGCCTCTCCTCAACAGTAAAACAAGACATATTCAGTTTTAGATATCCAGTTCCGCTAACAGTATTTCTTCCTCTTACAAGCATACGTGGATGTTAGGAATTGTTCTCTGGAAGTATCCTCTTACTGCAGTCCGTGCCGGCTCTCCGTTTACATCATCATAGCATCAGGAACATTGCCTTGTCTCACTGAATCATAGTTTCAAATATAGATAACACTCCAAAGAAGTGTTGTTGTTTTATCTTTGAAGTCCTTCATGCACAGCTACTAGCTCATTCTTTGTAGGGTAGCAGTTCTACGCAACACCTTTGGTAGCGCTTCATTACTAACATGCACATTGAAGTAGGTTCTTTATAGACAGGTTTCAGAGTAACAGCCGTGTTAGTCTGTATTCACAAAAAGAAAAGGAGGACTTGTGGCACCTTAGAGACTAACCAATTTATTTGAGCATAAGCTTTCGTGAGCTACAGCTCACTTCATCAGATGCATCCGATGAAGTGAGCTGTAGCTCACGAAAGCTTACGCTCAAATAAATTGGTTAGTCTCTAAGGTGCCACAAGTACTCCTGTTCTTTATAGATAGTATATCTCAATTTAGAGACGCTTTATTTATAAACACAGAACACAGTGGTCAGAATGATTAGTGCTTATAAAGCAGATAAAATACCTGTAAGACAGACTGCACACAGTCTGTTATTCCTGCCCATTCAGAATTGTAGCAGGACTACCAACTCATTATAAATAGGCCACTAAACAGCCATTATGTAATAATGATTTTCCTCTGATATTGGCTTACGCTGGTTTTGAATCTCAGACTTTGAGGAGAGAGTTTCTGTATCCCATTACAAGTCACTTGCCCCACCACTTCCCCTGTGCCCTGATTTAACAGTGGTTTTGTGTTGCAGCAAAAACAAAAATGAAGCCGTAGGCCTAACTAAGGAGTGTTATGTAACCCTATCAGAGTTTCTGTACGTACTGTACCAATTTTAATTCATTAGCACTTAATAAGAACTTAATTTACATTTGAAGGTCAACTAAATTAAATCATATGTTAATTAATTTTTAAAATAAAGTATCAATTAATGTATTTCCAGGTGTTCATGGAAGTCTGTGTTCCTTTGGGAAGTATAAACCATATAAAGCATGTTGCTATTTTTCTGCATTCACTGAATTTCAGTTAAAATGTCAGCCAGCCAGAGGATGTTTTTTCTCTGTAATACTGGAATTAGGAATATGTTTTGGGGAGTCCTGTGTTAGACACTGGAGGTAATTGTCCTGCTCTAATCAGCACTGGTGAGGCCTCAGCTGGAATCGTGTGTCCAATTATTTGTACCACACTTTAGGAAAGATGTGGACAAACTGGAGAGAATCCAGAGGAGAGCAACAAAAATGATTAAAGGTCTAGAAAACATGACCTTTGAGGAAAGGTTAGAAAACCTGGGCATGTTTAGTCTTGAGAAAAGAAGGCTGGAGGCCTAGTAATAGTCTTCAAATATGTTAAGGGCTATTATAAAGAGGATGGTGATCAATTGTTCTCCATGTCCACTGAAGGTAGGACAAGGAGTAATGGGCTTAATCTTCATCACGGGAGACTTAACTAGATCACAGGAACAAACTTTCCAACTCTAAGGGTAGTTAAACTCTGGAATAGGTATCCAAAGGAAATTGTGGAAGCCCATTATTGGAGGTTTTTAAAAACAGGTTGGACAAACATCTGTCAGGGATGGTCTAGGTTCACTTAGTCCTGCCACAGGGAGAGGACTGGACTTGATGACTTCTCAAGGCCTTTCCATGATTCTATGAGTCTAGCAAACTCAGTTCATGTAATAAAGAGAACTGTAAACATCCCGGGGATATGTAAATGCTCATGAAACTTAAAGGTCCTGTTTGATCAGTTGTAGTTCTCACCATTGGAAGAGTCCTGGTGTCCTAAAAACTCAAGAATCAACCCAAGATAAACAAGTCACTAAAAGACATAAATGGTCCAAATTCAGAGGTGTTGTGTAAACTGGTATAAATTACATGTCAGTAAGTGAGTGAAAAAAACCTGAATCAAAAGCCAAGGTTTTAAAAAACTAGGTGCCTAAAGTTAGTCTTCTAAGTCCATATTTAGGCACCTCAATGAGTGACCTAATTTTCAAAAGTGCAGAGAACCCAGCAGCTACCGTTGATTTTTTTGAAATTTCACCCATGGGCAGGCCTGGAACGTTTTTTGGTATATGAAGAAAAACCTTTTAGATGGGAAAAGTTTCAACAGCCTTAACGATACCTGTAACCACCTGTTCCAGTTGCAATGGTCATATTTTCTCTTTGATATGTATACAGATTTCTAGGAAGCCACATTGGCGAGCATGAACCAGTCTGGATCCCCAGTCGTCACCAGCCTGCCAAATGTTTCTTTTCATAGTGCCCGTCGTACCTATCATTTTTAGAAATACAGGAGGTTCATTATTTACTTTGTCTTTGAATCTGCCCTCTCCCCAGCTCAGTATGTCCAGGCTGTGTCCAGATCCTGTCACTCTATCCTCCGTAAAATCTCCAAGATCTGGCCTTTTCTCTCTGTACAGCTAAAACTCACACATGGATCTTCATCATTCTCAACTACTGCAACCTCCTCTTACCTGTTTTTTGTTGGTACCAATCCTTGATCCATGTAAAATGTGCTGCCTAAATAATCTTCCTGCCCAGTCAATCTGACCATGTCGCCCCCTACCCCCTCTGTGTCCCTTCTCTGACTCTCCATTGCAGAAGATGCTGGCTTCTGCTCCTTACCTTTTAAGGCCCTTTCACATTTCAAAAAAGCTCCTCCTTACCACTCTGCTCAGGGCAAATATGTAATCTACTAATGTTATCAGCCTCCATTGCCTGTTTGTCTGCTTCTCCTGTAAAGAGATTAGCATTACATTCTTTATCATCCCTTATGCATGGAACAGCCTCCCTAAACTTGTCTGTAAAGCCATTGAAGACCTACTTCTACAATGCTAATTGTTAGTGTGGCCAGTAGGGCCTTCTATGGTCCCAATTGCTAGTGTGCTCAGGAGGGTCCTCCATGGTGCTGATTGTTAGTGTGGTGTTGGAAATTCCTCCGAGGCCTTTTCCGTTCAGCTTATCCAGAACACCTTGTTCTCGGAGAACACTTTATTCAGTTCTTTGGGATCTAAAACACTCAGTTCGACTCCGGATTTCATCACTCAGGTTCCTTTATTTGGCATACAGCAAAGGTACGCTGAGTTGATCAGACTCAAGCTTAGGGGGTGAATATACAGCAAACCACATATCCAAAGTTACACAGATAGCCTCTTCCTTTATATACATTTACACATGACATTGAATTTGTTATACATGACACTGCCTGTTTTTGGATTGACTTGGTTACTTTGTAGGAATCAATCCCTGTACAACATGCTCTGTCCATGTGCTGTTCACATGGAACCTGATGTTTACATTCCAGTTTTATCTTCTCCATAGTCTCTAGCATCAAGGTGTTGTTGTTTATCTTAGCTAGCACAGACATCTTGACGCCAGCATAATGTTGGTCAAGCCCCTATTTACAACTTAACCTTCCATTCACATTCCCATTTATGCCCATTAAGAGCTGCTGAGGCAAGTTACTTATGTGAAGTCAGACCTACACATGGGCACTAGGTCCTTCCATGGTGCTAATCACTCATGTGGCCACTAGGGCCTTCCTTGGTGCTTATCACTTGTGTTGCCAGTATGGCCTTCAACAGTGCTAATTGCTATTGTGGCTCGTAAGGCCTTCCACAGTGCTAATCTCGAGCATGATCAGTAAGGCCTTGTCAACTATTCTTGGTGCAGTCTCTCTAGGGGGTCTCAGCTTTTTCCTAACTAGTCTCTTTCAATTTGTCTGCAATTAGTCCAGTCCATACATTATTACCTTAAATTGAGTCAATCAGCCCTTCAGTTCCAGGGCTTACAGTCTCCTTTTGTCCCCTTATGGGTTTCTCAGAGGCAGCCTTGCATGGGGTTCTTGCCCCTCTGCTATCCCAGGCATTTTTGCCTCCTTTTCCCCTCTGTTCTCTCTGCTTTGTAGTTGGGCTTGTTTTGTGTATTGGTCATGGCTCCACCATTCACAGTCCTGGATGCTACATGGGGGTCCGATCAACCTGACTGCCTGTCACCAGGAAAGACTCTCCTCTTCCTTCTGTCTATTACCATTAACCCATTACAGGCCTTCTATGGTACTAATTGCTAATGTGGCCACTAGGGCCTTTTCCTGTACTAATCACTAGCACGGCCTCTAGGACTTTTTAGTGTGATGATCAGAAGCATGACCGGTAGGGCCTTTTACTGTGCTAATCACTCACGTAGTCAGTAGGGCCTTCTATGGTAACAGCTGCTACCATGGTCAGTAAGACCTTCCAGGATACGAATCAGCAGCTTGGCAACCAGGACTTTTCGTGGTGCTAATCACTAGCATGGGCACTAGGGTCTTTTACTGAACTAATTGCTACCATCGTCGTGAGGGCCTTCTATGGTGCTAATCACCGGCACGGGCAGTTGGACTGCCTGGCAATTATCTATTTTATTGATTTATTTATGTATCTTATTAATTTTTTAAATACTCACTGACTGAAAACCATTTAGCAGTAATCATATCTGGCCTATGAAAACACAGTTCCATTAGCCTCCCTTTCCCATTCCATCTGGTTGTAGGGCACCTGTTGGCTGCATCTTGTTTTAATAATATTGCAAGCTTTTCAGGGCAGGCAACCACCTCTCACTTTGTTTTTGTACAGGGCCTAGCATTGTGCATAGCACAGTGGTGCTCTGATCCCGAATGGAGCCTCTAGATGCTACCACAATATAAATAATTAACTATGGTCTGCACTCTGATTCTGTTGCAAGCAGGAAATGGTCTCTCCTCTTGGAAACTCCCTGTGTTGTTAAGAGGAAATTTCCCTCCATTCCAGTCTAGAATGATTGGACTCCATAAAGATGGATTAAAATGAAATCTTGGCAGATATAAAAATAACATTTTAAAGTCAAAGCTCAAGAATATCTCCCTAAATTCTTATAAATCACCATTTTATAGTATTCCATTTTAACACGTTTTTCTCAATTTATGAGGCACAAGAATACCCTAATCATGTGCCAGCTTCCATGTACACCGTTACCTGTAATTTTGGATGCCTGCTTGATTTCTTTCACTCTAGAAATATTCCAGTCATTTTTCGCAGGATCACACTTAAAAATGAAATGCAGTGAACCTTTTTCATTTATAGTGGCCTGCTTTTTCTCTCTTTAGTCTTCTAAAACACGGTGATTTATCCAGAGTGTATGCAAGAACCAGATGTGTTGCACATTAGAAATGACAAGTAAATAAGCCGTGCAATGAATAGCTGGGGAAATGAATCTTAAAAGATCATTAAAACCACTTAACATTCAGCTCTTACCATTCCCCCTCTTCCTGAATGTTTGCAAATTTTATGTTTGAGTAATGTTGCCTTATATAGTCTGAGATGGTATGAAAGACAGGGGAAAGGATGCTCTTTTGTACAGTGTTAAGATAAAGTAATGTATATCTATGTGCAGTAAGAATAGTGGTGATAGTTTATTGCAATCCATGTACCTCCCCTGGGGCTGTATCTCACAAATAGGCAGTGTTCTAAAAGTTCGTAAATCATACATGTGGTTTATTCACATCCATGATCTATAAGTCTGACCCTTGCAATCTCTGTTGTGAGGTATCAGCTATTAAGTGTAGCCACTAATGTAATAAAAGATTAAATCAAAACTATTCTTATTAGCACAAGTGGGAAGAGGACTGGCTATATTTAAAAGACAGAGACAATCACATTGCTGCTGTTTGAAATATCACAAAGCCACTCTTGCTCTTACCAAAAAAACCTTTTAAAATCAAAAACAAAAAAACATAATAGAGTCCTATAAGTGACCCTGGGTTAGCTTTCTGTTTTTTAAAAACATTAAATGTTGTAGTTGCAGATCCTGAGTTAATCACTATTGGAAATTGCTGCTCGTGGTTTGATTTTAAAATGAAGACTGAGGGCCTGATTCTCATTTACAGTAAGGTTCCTTCTCACATCTCTGGCTATTTAAATGGACCTCAGAGAAAGTGGGCATAAGTGACATTTGCAAGCCCCATTAAGGGTCCTTTACACTCCCAGGGCGGTGTGTATATTTACAGGCCTACGTATCTAAAGAGAAAGGTCATGCAGTAACATAAAGCAAAGCAGGAAGAGCAAACAGAAAGACTCAGAGTAAAAGAAGGGTAGAGTGGACAAGGGACTGGATCCTACAAGGTGCTATGTGCTCTGGCTTTGATCCAGCAAAGCACTTAAGCACCTGCTTAACTTTAACAGTGTGAGTAGTCCAATAGACTTCATTGTGAGTGTTCCTGTGATTGAAATGAAGCAGGTACATAAGTGCATCTCCGGGGTGCTCAGAATCCCTTAGAACAGGACAAAAGTGTGCTGACAGGCTATAATAGAGACAGGCAAGAGCATGCAGCTTGCGGGACAGCCTCTATTTTCTTGCCTTTAGTAATATAAAAAAATCCCAAATGAACAACAAATAGGAAAAGAGAAATGAATCTTTTAGTCACTCAGTTAGCTTATCATTTCTTCCTCTTCCGATGTTTAGGGTGCTGTGGTCTGTCATGATGTCATCGTGGTACAGCATGACATTCTGCTTCAGCATTGTGCTGTAACATTGAATTGTTGGCAGTTATTTGCCGGGCAGCCTTAGTACAAGGGTTAAAGAAGGTTGGGAGGACAATACCAGCAGGAAGGAAGTGTGGAGGAAAGAACAGTGTCAGGAAAGAGGGTTGTGGTGTAAGGAGAGCTCCATATATTGTATAAAATAATATCTCAAAAGAACTGGGACACTGTGATCCCCCCATTCTCACAATATATATCATCAATATCCATGAGCTTAGTATTCAGGTAAATGAAAGTGGCCTGTCATTTGTCCACTTGCATTTGCATGTGTCTGGCCACCAACAGAGGTCATCATTAGAAAGTCAGCCCTCTCCCACAATTCAAATAGTACAGTACAGTTTTTTTCAGTTCTGTGTTAAGGAACAAACCTGTAGTGTCTCAGACACCACTATGTGGTAACGGTGGGTAAATGGTGACCAATGAGTGTAATTAGAATCGAGGGCACTTTACTGTTTAAATGGATATCATGAGCTGGCAGCTGAAATATGCTCAGTGCAGCTAAGTAGCTGGGGGAACAACAATGCCTTTATGCCACCTTCCTGGCTCCACAATTATGGAGCTAGCCAGGGTAGTCCCAGTTCCTGGCATAATTAGAGCAACTTCAGGGTTGCTCTAATTTATGCCCAGCTACACATGGCCGTAAAGGGTTTGTTTAACATCCAGGGATCACCAGAGCACAGTGTAGAATCACTACAGAATCTGAATTCAGCCTACGGATTCCCTTACTCGGAGTTTCCTGCTGCTTTGCCCCATTGAAATGGAGCTGAAGATCTGTCCTCATATCCATTTTAGGAACAGCTTTTCATGCCCTGTGCTTTACATCTTCTATTTTTACTCTTGTCATGTATTTTCAATAAGCTGGATTTCCTTTATAAATCTGGGTTTACTTCTTTCCTATATTTTATTGGTGTTAATCCTAAAAGTAAATCTATCTTTGGCCCCTGTAACTTGAATATTTGATGTAATATTTGCATTCAGGGGGAAAAAATCTTTGATATGGTCTTGACCTTAACGATTTTGAAAGTCAAAATCTGCATACCAATGTAAAGCCTGATCTCTCCTGCTGAAATAGCATTGACTGACTCTCACAATTAGGCAATAACTCTTGTCCATGTTACTTTCTTTGCAAAAAAAGAAAAGAAAAGTAATACAAAATCTTCACTGCAGATTATCTAGAATAATTTAGAATCCTATATTATTATATTGCTTTGTACAACTCAGAAATGAAAAACTGTTTAATGAAAATATTAAATGATATAATAATAGCAATTTCACATCAGTCAGTCATGCACAGCCAATTATGTTATATTAAAATCTGAAAACTGTGCCAAACAATATAGGGGTCTCTAGCTGTGGCACTTAAGCTAAAGTTCAGCATGACTTACAGTCTAGTGGTATTAGTTTGCTCTATATTTTCACCCCTAGACAGTAGGCCAAATATTGGTCTGATGTAAACTGATTTGATACGCCACTGAAAACAACAGAGCAGCACCCACTTACATTAGGTATAAATTTGGCTCCAAAACTCCATTTGTTGTTATTGACCAATGTTTGTAATTGTTGCTTTGGATACCTTGAATTGATTTTACATGAAATTGGAATCATTCCTCATACTTGGAGCAAGATGGGCCAGTCAAACCAAGATTGAAGTCACAGGTGTAGCAGTATGAAGAAGAATGCACTAGGTATGGGACTGGATTGCTCAGAGGATTGTAAATGGCATATAGCGTCCTTCACCTCTGTCACTAGTTTGAACCCAACACCCATTTTGGACTGTTTGAAGGCCGATGTGAAATAAATTTGGTGGTCTCCCACTAGGTGTCCCCATCACAACAGCTGGCATTAACTGGCTCTCTTGTTGATGTTCTCAGCATAGATGTACAATTGAATAGGTCAGCAAGGCTGTTTTCTCACACCTAGATGTGGTCCCTTGTAAGGGTAGAGGCAGCTTTGTGTGGTAGTTTGATGTAGCAGTGGGGAAGCTTGCATTGCTACTTTCATATTCACTGCACTGGGCCGTGTCTGTTCTGTAGGTAAGCAGAGGGCTTCCTTCCCTAGCACTTTCAGTACAACACATTTTATGAACACTGAATTAAAGCACAACCAAAAAGAATGTGGCAATTTAGACGATAACTCTACATGTCATGATCATAAACAAACACAGTGACAGTGGAGAAAAGCCTGGTGCTCTTGACGTTTTTGTCATTTACTTTAGCGGGGCCAGTGTTTAACACAGTGCGATTACACTTTGGTGTAAACTTTGACAATTTCCATGTAGATTTGTATTGTCACCCCCAATTACTGGAGAGATGCTTTAATTGTGAAGCACTCATATTTTGATTAAGGTTACCATTTGATGAAACTCTAATTTATTGTAGCTCTTGATTCAGGTTTAACTGAATAATCCCTTTTAAATCATAGCAAAATGTGCAGTCCGACTATGAAAGGAGACCGCAAACTGCAGTCTAGCAGATACCATTATGTAGCAGTTTCAGTCCAAACTAAAACAGCAACAAAAAGTTCAGCAAGGGCTAGTGTGGACAGATTTTACACCAGCAAGATAATTTGAAAAATCTATACATGTTCCATTCTACTTCCAAACGTACTGTCATTCTATGAATGAAATGAGAAGCTGTGCAGGTAATTAAATATTTGCCTTGGGGAATTATTTGCAGTTAATTAACACCACACACTTTCAGTGCATACCTGCTCTGCAGATTATTAAATTTAGATCAGATGTTAACTGCCTGATTTCCTCACTTATCCATCAAAAATTGTTCTCGGCAGGCTTAAGGAACAGCGTCCTATGGTGGCACTCTGTGCTATTTTAGAAGAAGGAAGTGTGTGGAAGTGGCGCTCTAATATATAAACAAATTGTCTCATAACTCTGCTTGTTAAGTTTCCTTATAGGAATCTGTCAGCATGGGACAGTTTTACTGACTGGCACAACGTTGGGGTATGTTTTCCTCTTGATACATATGCCCACATCCCCTCTTATTGTTATCACTGGCATTATTATCATCTCAAGAGCAGTATTTATCCCTAAAATTTGGAAAATTTCCATTCACCTTTGACTCTGTGGCCTGTGCTAGCAAGGGTCAAAGGCAAAGCTGTGCAGAAAATGATCCCCAAATGTCTCGGTGATGGGTTGAATATAAAAACATAGACTTTATAGGCCCAGTTGAACAATATATTATCATATAGTGGTATAATGTTATTTTCACCACTATAAATGAAACAGTAATGGTGTGGGCTGTATTGCCAAACATTTTCCTTCATATCTTATTAACATTATGCTCTATTTGTATGTTAATGAGATCTGCAGCTAGTGCAGAAGAATGGGAGTTCAGACTCCTGGTCTAGTTGTTCTTATGACACTGGCTCAATGTACGATCTTGGACAATTCACTTAGCTGGGTCTCAGTTTCTGCATGTACTAAGCAAGTGTACTAACATCATCATCATCAGGAGTGAAGTCTGGGACAACTGATGTCAACAGGACTTTTGCCATTGACTTTAATAGGGCTAGTATTTCACCTAAGATATAATAGGGGTTAATGTTTTTAAAGTGCTTATATGAAAAGTGCTACTGTAACCCACACACCTCCTGGATGTGGTGTTCTGTCCCATCTAGTGGCACCGAGACCACTTAGAGAGAGAGATTAATGAGTCTGCTCTTCAGCCTTAGCTAATAGGCAGATGGTTTTTAGCTCATGCAGTGGAGGCTCTCGTACGAAACTCCAGAGGTCCCTGCCTGCTGAAGACCAGGGTCTGTCAGTGTTACACTACTGCTATTTCCAAGAAATGGATAATATAATTAATCAAGTAGATGGGTTATTTTTCCTGTTGTTGGCCATATCTTTGTATTATTTCGCTTGTTAGAAATTAATTTTGTGATTCCATGCTGATTTTCTTATATTTTCTTTACACTTAGCTCCTTGTTAGAAGTCAGTAATGAAGACAACATAACAATAACTGTACAGTTCCTGAAATTAATTTGAGCAATTTATACCTGTGCTATGCTTTTTTTAATTATATTTAATATTATGTTTAAACAAAAAGAAATGCCATCAGAGTAATTTAATACCAAATATGAATCTAGTATTTTCAAGTGCTGGATTCAGGTGTCCTAAGTAGTTTTCAGATGTTACCACCAGAAAACAACTACAAGATTATTTTGTTTGTTGTTTTTATCAGATTCCTCAAAAGAGTCCGAAGCCACACAAGAGAATGACCCAGCACATCATGCAATGTGTGAAGAAGATCAAGATGAAGGTAAGGTTACCTGTTGAAATTCTTTAAGATGCAAATAGTGAATCAGTTGGGAACCTAAATTGTTTCAGTTATAGCCTTCAACTTTTTCACCTGTGACCTTTGTTGCCTCAGGAAAATGTCTACTATAGAACTAGTAGATGTTATATGCCAATCAGTCTTGATACTGTCATCTCTAGTGTTACTGGAAAAGGAACAGACTTCCAGATATCTTATTTTAGCCATGTTGATTCTGGGTCGCCCCAGAGCATTATATTTTTGTTACCAGAAGCCTGCTATATTGGTTTCATTGCTTTATGTAACTTGAGTGTCAAGTACAGGTGGTTTGAAGCAGCTGCTAATCCATTCTCTGGTGACAGCCAAAAATCTTTATCAGAGAAGGCTTCAGAGCTCCCAATGATAGACAATTCATCATGGTTGATGCATCAAAATCAGTATGCTCGCAAAAAATAGAACACTATAGTCCAGAGTTTCCATTAAGTGTGGTCTGTTTTGACTACTACTTCATACTAAATACTAATACTGG
This sequence comes from Lepidochelys olivacea, assembly GCF_965140295.1. Lineage (NCBI taxonomy): Eukaryota > Metazoa > Chordata > Testudines > Cheloniidae > Lepidochelys > Lepidochelys olivacea. The sequence continues at coordinate 198,299,332 of NC_140413.1, read as the reverse complement.
GGAGGACTTTCATACATTTTAGAGCTATTTGTTTTTAACTTTTATAAAGTGACCCCAATGTTATAATTTCTAATTAGAAAGCAAGCAAGCAAACTGGCTTCAGAGAAATATGCTGTATATTGGTTTTGTACCCAGTTTTAGTGTTCTCTCTTCTGTATGCACATAAGTATCCCATTGATGTTATTTCCAATCTTTGATGTTAACAGGACAACAGGATGTTTCCACAATTGATGAAATGAAAACTCAGACAGATTCCCAGAGCTCCTGCATGGAAACAGAAGGTATGAGAAATGCTGTATAAACAATGAGTAAGATAACAGTGACTCATGACTAATTATCAACAGAAGCTGTGCTATGGCATTTGAGGTACCACAGTTATGTCTCTATACCTAGAAGGCCACATTCATTGAATTGCCCTTCCTTATGCCAGATCCAAATTTGGCTCCAAATAGGAAATAACGATGGTATCTCCAGTAACTCTCAGTGGTAAATGCTGACTTTTTAATGGCATCCATTGTAAAAGTAAAAAGTTAAGGGCTAGATTGTGCAACCCCTACTCATGACAATGAGCACTTAGGTCCCTATCATGCCAGGTGATGAACTCTCTGGTACTAGTCCAGCAAAATATTTAAGCACATGCCTACCTATAAGCATGTGACTTCAGCAGGACTAGTTAAGCTTAAAGTGAAGCATGTGCTTTACTGGAGTGGGGCCAGAGTGCCCCTTGCAGGATTGAACCCATGTTCACTGGAACTGTCCCTCAGCCTCACTGGCACTGCTTACATGAATATTCAGCAGTGTGAGAAGGATTCTACAATCTGGTTCTATGCTGATGTTTTCAAGGATGAACCTGTAGCATATATTCATCATTTTATTCAACATGAGTTCTGAACAACAAACTGTCTCACTTCTGTTTCCCATCACATCCTATTCAGAGCCCTTGTCAAATAAAGAGGATGCAATCAAGGTCGAGAAGCCAATGACTTCTATAGTAGATGAAAACAAAGAAGAAAGCAAAGAAGAAGAGACAGGTAAGACTTTCTATACATTAGAGGTAGGCAGAGAGTTCAAGTAGGCTGTTGCATGAAATCCAAGTTCTCTTGAAAGCTGTGTTTGTGTTGGTAAGCACAGCTATTTTTTGTTTTACTACAACAAATTTAACTACGGCAACAATTTTCTTAAATGAAAGACATAGCAAATGAAGATGATATTTTAAGTCTTTTTTTCCAGGTGGCGTTAAAATGTTGTTATGTATTTGGTTGGAAGCCACACAAGAAAACATAAGGGGCAGGAAAGTGATATACTCAAGTTTCAAAATAGCTTTGAAATAAACACACAAGCTGTTTATTGTAGGTTTTTTACATTTACCTTCAAAAACTGCTGATTAAAGAAGCAATTTATCTATATTTAAGTATCCTTTCTCTTAAAGTCAGTGGAAGTACAATACTGAGTGTAGTTGCAATAACTGGATATTTAAATGATTTATGAGGTTATAAATAGAGATTTAACAATTAATGAACTGAAGCTAGTAATTCTAGTAAAGAAACCAATATTTGGAACACACACACATAGAGTCCTGCTGAAGCAGTAATCTTGTCCGAGAGTACAGTATTTAAATCACTATTTATTCTATTGTTAAGAAACACAGAAGTTCAATTTTCAGAGTTTTAGGAATTCTTGTGGGAGCCCTACATCCAGCCAATCATTTATAAAAGTCATGCTCACATAAAAAAAGCAATATATTATTGAAATAATTCTCTAATTGTAAAGCAAATGCAATTATATGACCTTCCTTGGTAGAACATATAGGTCAATTACAGCTTCATATTAAAACCCAAACATGATCTTTTCTGGAAATCCAGGTCAATACTAACTAGATTTTCCTAATGATGAACTCCTTTTGCCAACCACGTTGATACTGACTTAGTTGCAAACTCACGTTAGTAGTATTGACACTTTTCTTCATTGCAAACCCAGATTACACTCCTCTTTGCTTAACAGCATCTTCTCTCTCTCTCTTTTTTTAATGCAAATCCAACTTGATACTAATCACACACCTCTTTACAACAAGTATTGCTAACGGTATCTGTGTTGTGTTTTATTACTGACAGTGATAATGTAATCAATATAATACTTCAAATCCAAGTAAATAGTACTCCTCTCCTTCAATGCAAATCCAGGTTTTATAAAATGGACTCATTCTAATTGCAAATACCAGAACCATTATGTTAGTTTCCTTTTCATAGAAATTATTTACATTTTATTTTATGCCTCATCAAAAGCAACTTTTGCACAAAGTGTACTTTCATATTTGTACATTTCCTTCTCTTTAATACTTTACTGTCCCCTACAGCGAGTGACTGTCATTTAGCTCTCAGTGGATAGATTAGATTTCACCATCTGTTCTACCTAGTATGAAAATATGCCGCATTAAAGGAGGTAATGTCAGAAAAGAGGTGTTCTTGGCACTTTTCCTGTCCCTTATTTAAAAGCTTCTGGGATCAACTAAGTTAAAGGGTCTTTCTGAACATTTCAGATCATTGTGGTTTAGGTGTATTAATGGTACTTACATATCCAAAGTTCATTGATGTTCATGGAAAGACACCCATTGACTTCAGTGGATTTTGGATTGGACCCATAACAGGAGGAAGTACTGTGTTGATTCTACACATGGATAAACTGCACTTGGATAAACCTATAAATGTTTCTTATAGTTTGTTTTGAAATGCATCCTCCTTTAAACTACCTCAGGCTGGGGAAATAAATCAATGCTTTTTAAAAATCCAGACAAGGGAAGGAAAATAAGGCTTTCCCCTTGTTTTATTTCATACTAATGTGTATAAAAATATGTAGATAATTTTCACAACACATGTTGTAAGCTGCTTTCAGGTTTGATGTGCACAGATGCCGCAACATTAGGTTTCAAAGTTAGTCAGCTTGTAAGATGGATCTTGAAAGGAAAGTGGGGTGGGGAATTGAACAGCAGTTGATGCAGATAAAATAGTACAATGAGTATGTCCCAGAGAGACTTCTAATGGCAAGAGTTCGCCTGGCATAAATAAGAGATTTTATATATAACAGTGTCTCATCGAAGCAAAGAGCTGCCTCAAACTAATTCAGTTAAATGTTTTCAGCAGCACCTGCAGGACATTGGAAGTAGAACAAAATAACATATTTTTGACTAGCAACGCTGAAAAAGAAGATAATACTGGAGTGTTATTCCAATGAAATAAAATCCAGTCATACTACTTTGTTTTGATATGAAAAGTGTGCTTTTGATCTGTGGTAAAACTTCATGTGTATTCCAATGTAAAGCAGTGCAGAATGCCATCCTTGTCTGCTCGACATCAGTTCCGTTTTAGGACTAGGCTGAGATATTAGGCTCATCTTGGACGGATATGTACCATGTCATCATAAGAGGAGTGATTGGATTCATGGGAGTTGTCTGTGACCATTCCACATCCATCAGTGGAGGTATGGGACCAGCTAAATGGATAACAGGGGTCAGATCCCCCTTGCCAATGCAGACCCTGGTGGAAGGGTGTCTGCATATTCAACCTCTCCTCCACTGATAGCCACCACAACCTGAAACATGGTGGCTACTAGTCAGAGGGCGTGTCTACACCTGTCTACACTTACCGGGGATCCATGCTGCAGCCATCGATGCACCGGGGGTTGATTTAGCAGGTCTATTGAAGACCTGCTAAATCGACCGCAGATTGCTCTCCCATCGACTCCAGTACTCCACCAGAACGAGAAGCATAAGGTAAGTCGACAGGAGAGTGTCTCCCATCAACCCAGCTCAGTAAATCGACCTAAGCTACATCAACTCCAGTTGGTGTTGCAGAACTTAGGTCGACTTACCCACGCAGTATAAATAAGGCCAGAGAGAGGGCATGTACAGGACGGCTGGGTGAAGCAGCATTGAATCAGTGCGTGCCTTCAGCAGTCTCTGCTGACAGGTCTGTTATGGAACCCTTGGTAGAACCTAGTGCTGCCATCCTGTGCCAGAATGCTAAGGGGAGGGCAGGTTGAAATGCCATTTGCCTTTCCCTGGGATGTATTGAGCCAGCAGCCTGCACTTCCTTGTGCCCATGGGGTTAACCCAGGCTTATGCGGTGATGCATCCAAACACACACATTTTTTCTTTGGGTACATTTCTGATACTATATAAAAATGAGATCTTTCATTTCCATCCCATATATTAAGATAGATTTTTTTGGTTGAGGTTAATATTTTTCCTGTTAAACCTAGGCCATTTATATTTTGTAGTGCAAGCTTGGTTTCTCTCAATGTATTTTACAATGAAAAACACTTGGTGTGAGTTCTATAAAAATATTTTTTTTCTGAAACACTGATAAAAATCAGGGTTAATATTATAGAGGTATCTTTTTTCATACTTTAACTAAAAGTTAATATATTACTTGGAAGCAAAGAAAGAAAAAGAGAGACAAAGCAAGATGCATTCTAGAGTAACTTTCTTCAGGTATTAGAATCCACTCAATACTAGTCTACAAAACAATAATGAAAACCTGCATTTCTCAGAAGATTAGGGAACAATCTCAAATCCTTTTATGATCACTGACCAAATAGGACATACGGGAAATGCCATACGAATGCTTTTAATCTTCAATTTGGCAATTCTTATATATACGCTTGGAAATCTTGCCATCCTTTTGTAATGGATGGACATGCAGGCTTTAGTGGCATTTTGAATCAGCTCAGTTTTTTTGGTGTTATTTTTAACAGGGCTAATAATTTATAACAAATGAAAATGAAAGTCATATTACTTGGGTGTATATATAGCTGTTTCCTAGCTCTGAGCCTACTCTCCCCACTTACATACTTAGTCTCTCCTTATATAAAGATATTGGATCTGATGATTTCTCTCATCTGTCAACCTTAGAGCCTGCTCTACCCCTTGGAGGACAGTATTATGTGAACAGAAGTATCCATTATTTGCCCCTTTTCTGTATGTTGGATAGAATATTGTCTGTTTTCTTATTGCCACCCCATGATATTATCCTACAATTATCGGAGTTTTGGATAGCTCAAAAACATGTTTGTAATCTCTTTTGTCAGAGCAGTTCTGTAGGAGATTTCTGTCTCTTCATTCTAGTCTGGAAACCAGTGCCATTTTCCCAACATCACCTCCTCAATTTGAGGTGAATATCCTCAGTAGAGGTCCTATTACTGTGACACCTGGAATACTGCCCCACTCAGAAAAGTGAGAAAGTAAATTCAGAGTAAAATAACTGTGCCTTCCACTCTCTTGTATGCACAACGCACAGCTGCTAATTTAATGGAATAATTCTTATAAATGAAGGATCCAATTTGGGTAGCTGCTCACTGCCTACACTAGATAGTACAAATGTTTACTTTCTTGTAGGGGTCTGCAAAAGAGCAGAAGCAGAACTGCACTGAATAGTTAGACACAACCCACCACTGAAGGGCACTTTTTAAAGTGCTGTAATGAATCCATATAGAGGCTAAGACATATTACAGTGTCCTACCTATAATTTTGATCCAGAGCTGCCAATATATCTACCAGTGAGTAGGCAAGTAACTGCTTATCCATCATTTGATCCATTCTTCATTTGAACAGCTGAGTTCCAGGTCTTTCACCCATAAATTCTTTAGAAATGAATAGGTGCCTTTGCAGTATAAACTTTGAGAAAATTATATATCCTTGAAATCTGGTGAGGAAGATGTCTCAATTTTTCTAATATATACTTGCTTCAAGGATTTTCACATACATTTGAAGATATTGACAGAAGTCATAAATTCTTTGCTATGTCATTGTTTGCTATGATAAAGAAACAAAATAAATCTCAGAAAGATTTGAAACAAAACTGACATCTTTAGTATGGAGCCACAGTAGTTGTAACTAGCTCTTTTTTGTAAACCCAATTTCTTCTCATCTTCAACACCTTCTCTAAAGAGCTGAAATGGACAAGACGTGTGGAGAGGTGAGATTTTAAAAATGAGTAAGTTCTTTGTTTTTTTGGAAAAATCTAATCTATTTTGGAATTTCATGTATCTAAAATATCTTAAATTAGAAACTCCATATGTGTTTATTGAGTTGTCCTAGTGTAACGTCAACAGACCCCAGTCATCAGTGGGCAGGATCAAACCTGGGACTTTTGAAGCTTAATATATGAGTCTCAACTTCATGAGCTAAAAGCCACATCTCTCTTAGCTAAGGTTGTAGCAGACTCATCAATCTCTAGCTAGGTGCCACTAGAAGGGAACAGAGTGCCATACCAAGCAGGTGTGGGTTACACTAGGAACAAAGGGATTGCTGTACTGAATCAGGCCTTTGGTCTGTCTATTCTTTGACAGCGGCCCATGCCAGCTACTTCAGATGAAGTGCAAGAAGCCCTAAAATGAAATGCCTTAGCCTTTCCATGGGAGAAGTTTATTCCTAAGCCCCATCACTTATGTCCTGATGCATGAGGGTTTAAAGACCTCATATGTTTTTAATCCTTTGTAATCCAAGATGATGTGGATCTGACAATCTTCTGCGGATACAAAGCAGTAATAGATAATACCCTCAGGAACAAGGAGGAAGCGGCTAAGGAATTGTGGCTGAGGGTAGAGTGTTCCCAGGGCAGCACAGCTACACATTGGCTCTTAAACAGGTCTGATTGTATAAACACAATCTAGCCCTAAATTTGAAATGCAGCACAGAATTCTGCCGCTACCCAGAAAATACACAAAAGAATTATCCCCAGCTTTGAACATTTTGCATGCGGGGAGAAATTCTGTGAAGTCAAAAACAGGTGAATTGTGGATTTAATCTTGTACCGCATATTTTGCAACAGTCTGATTCCAAGCCATATGAAGAAGTGGACTATCAGAAGAGCAGACATGCTGGAAGTAGCTGGGGTGTGATGAAAACAAAGGTCTCAGTAGAAATCCATGCAGAGTGTACCCCCTGAGAATACTGGCAAGTTTACAACATGAATCATTTTCTGTGCTGTTATTTTTCTAGACAACTTTTTAAAAAAGTTTAAAGTGAATTTTGTGTTTGTGATATGAGCCAGTTAAAGAACTTTCAAAGTGGAATTTCAATATCCAATGAATAGGTCCACTATGGTCAATAGCAGTGCAATCTTTACCTTCAGTGAATATCTCTCATCTCTGTTGGAAGAACCATAGCTGGGGTCGAAAAGTAGAGTTGTTTCATTTTCCCCTTTATTGTCATTGCTGACAAAGACTGTACGGTAACTCTATTTTTATGAGATTAGGAGAAACGTTTCCCATAGGTTTGGCATTCTAGTAGGTTTGTATAGAATCCTTGAATGGCTGAGGGTGATGTATTCATGAGTTGCTTTACAAAGTCTGTTAGTTCTGCAGGTTACAGGGCTCTATTCTGAACTCTGTAGGAGCTAAAAAAGGAAAGTCAGCAGTAGCTCCCCTTGTCCCCCAGTAATTCTGCTACGTAGTCTATGGCTTTGCTGAAGAACCTAAACACAGATAGTGGTATGTGAGGCTTTACAAAGACGGTAGCTGCTCTGTATCACAAAAAATATAGTAGTATCAATATATGAATCAATGACCGTGAAGTACTCTGTCATCACAGTGGAATAGACTACTAACAACTACAAGATTCCAAAGTCATAGCTAATCAGTTACAACCCTCTAGGAGAAAATAATGTGATGATATTCTCAATAACTGAAAGAAGTTCTGTTTCTTTTCATTGTTCTCCCTATATCAGGCTAGAATGAGTATCTGTAAATAACAGGTGGTGCAAGCTCTGTTTTAAATTTTAATTATTTTTCATTTCTTTCACTGGGAGGATTCCATCTTTCAATGTGCTAATAAAAATAGAAACCATTAGGGAATCTTGCAGCTTAAACATTTTGCCACAGTCATTTTATGACATCTGCTTTGATAGTAGGGAACAAAAAAGAAAGAAGACAAGCAAATACTTTTTACAATGATGACGTTTAAAGTTTGTAGCGTTTGATTGTTTTCTTCATTTTATTGCCAGCAAGCAAAACAGAAATGCTGTCAAAATGAATTAGCCATTTTTTTCTCCACTTAAAAGATATTGTTAATTCTGAAAATTTTTGCAATGTGGCTTTGTAGCCAGACAGTCAGCCCCCCCCCCCCCCCCCCCAGACCAGCATTGCTGGAAACACAGGAGGAATCAGGAACAGGGCACTTAACATATATTCCAGCACAGCCTTTGAAGCTGTGAAAGCACAGGTGTGCTGCTACAATGTGCCTCTGGGAACAGATACAAGATTTAAGCTCACAGCAGGCAGAGGCCCTGTGACAGACATGGCTCTTAGCCCCAACTAAATAGCGTGATGCACACACACCAACATCCTAGTTGGGAAAATATTTACCCTGATAAAAGAAATGTCCAGTAGTCGACACTTATTGTTTCTCTCCTTTGCAAGTGTAAACTACTCTTGCGAAAGCTGGCGTCACCCCGACAGACCAGCCTCAATTTGGCATAAGAAAGGAGAAAGAGAATAAAGGAGTACAGAGGTATAAGTAGGGGACCTACAGCACCATGATTTTTGAGTGCTTTTCACTATCTATCTGCTGGTCAGATAAGTGACAGCCTCCCAAGGCTTCTGCAGCTAAGAGGGTCCCTACGCCTTGTCCCTTATTCGTCTTTCCGCGGAATTGAGTGACCGATCCTGGCTTGGCACCGCTGGAATCGAGAGATGCAAGGAGGGTAAGAAGCACCCACACCTGATCTCCTATCTTTAGTGTACACATATTTTGAAATAGAGCTCTATACTTTGCTTTCTTTCTTTGGGATTGTGGCTTCAGTTTTGTAACTTGTTTGTGTGTGTAACATCTCTACATTTAAATAAGTAGGCACTAGCAATTTTGTAACCACATGATTAGAATCTAGCTTAATAAATTTTGGTAACCATTTATGCATAAGCCTGACTTGTTTTCTCTGGTTTACTGTAAAGCAGCCAACACAATTAAAGAACCTCAGCCGTTTTGGCTCTAAAGCCTGGCCATTAGGTGAGAGTACTAAGAGCCTAGCGTTGAGTTGTGCCGCCTCCACGGGGCAAACTCTTGGGGCACCTGTCAGTCAATCCTGGCTGCCCGCTGCAAAGGAGCTCTGAGCTCTAGCAGTTAAAGTCACGGGTGTGGAGAGGCTCTTAGTGCTGCCATTGGGGCACCTGTCAGTCAGTATTGACTGCCCACTGCGAAGGAGCTCTGAGCTCTAGCAGTTAAAGTCACGGGTGGTTAGGACCTTGGGGCATCCGTCAGCCTAGCCCGGGCTGCCCGCCGCGAAGGGACAGTGCGTCCTAGCGGTTAAAGTCACGGATGGTATAAACGGGCATAGCTGGCACCTCACCAAACATCCTTGGCCGTCGGCTAACAGGCTTTTGTTTTGTTCAAATAACCAATTTTTGAATAGAAAAATAGTGAATAGAAGTACTGAATAGAAACACATTCGACATTAAATCTAATTAAATAACTGTTCAGAGATCTTCCAAAGAAAAGAAAATCTCTGAGAATCCTAATAAGAAATTGTATATTTTTCAAGATATTTACCACAGTAATAGTGCCAATAAACATATAAAACTATAAGAAATCCCACTGAAAAGCAGATGATTTGAACTTTTAACTTTTAAGTCATTTTAACTTTTCATATGTTTATGGTATTATTTTATGATGTTAGATGTTTTGTACTTGTGATATACATGGTTTAAACAGCTTTAAGACAATGATAATGACCTTTTAACGTAAAAAAATTGGTAGATAATGGAATCCTTATTTCACATTGTGTTGAAGATTACCAGTCTTTGGTTTTAGCATAAATCTCCAGAGAATCAGCAGTAGCTCCTGCAACTGAAACACATACTTGTTTCAAAACATATCAAACGGCATCCAAGTACATAGTGAAAATAATACATTATATAGGAATCTATTCTTTCTGCTGAATTGTGAGTTTAACTCCTATTAATGATAACAGGAACTTCATGTGCATATTAAAATAGATCCAAAACGCCACATTAATTCCTGGTGTAATTTCATTTTGATCTATCAGGGAAGTCACATCAGGGAAGAATTTGGTCCAGCATGTGTATATTTTTGTGCTTCTTAACATTCAAAAAGTAAGAGTTCATGTTATTTTTAGTGAATCACGTTGATAGAATTAGTCCAGGACAGGGAATGGATTTACATGTTTGGGTCCAACTCAATTGTCTCTATAATTGGCATTAACAGGAATCTATAACTGCTTCTTCACTGCCTTACATCTTGTGTAATCATTTAAACCTGTGCAAAGTGAGGGCAAAGTACTACTAAATCAGAATTCTATATGCCATGCAAGTGGTGGTAGCATTTTACATCTACCTTGCACAAGTATTAATGACCACACAAGGTGCAAGACCCTACATAGCTAATGAATATTCATTAAATAAATTCTGTAGGATGCTTTCATAACTGCACCTTTAGAAGACCCAGAGACTGGGGAATAGATGGAGGAAAGCAAGCAGTGGAAGCGGAAGACTGGATAGGTCTCTTTTGTCTCAAGTGTAGAACAAGAAAGTGTTCCATAAGAGTAATGCTGTTGTGGGATGAGCAGTCTAAAAACATCCTCTCAGTCATCCCTTCCTTTTTCTGACCCTGCTCTCTCCTCTCCCACTAAGGTTATCTGTGATTCTGTTCCCTCCTCCACCTCTGCAATTCTGTCCCAGGCTCCTCTCTTTAAAGACCAAGGGCCAGATTCTCCCGTAGTTTATGCCTGCTTCTGCACAGCCCCAAGTTGTGGTGTCACAAAGCAGGCACAACCTCCCTTGCACAGAGATCGATGGGGACAGGGCCAGCACCATCCAAATAATGAGCAGTTCTCGCTGAGGAGGAGATGTGTGCAGGGTAACTAATCTGGGGAATGCACTGATTTTAGCACATCTCTGCTGCAGTCTCTCTGCAGTCCTGTGGCAACCCAATAGAAATTAAAATGGTCTCTAACCAGTAGAAACCCCAAGCAAGGGAAGCAGTGAAAATATCATGTCCTCACTCAGCTCTTCCATGGTAGTGTCTTCTCCTCATTTCTTTTAAGCCACTTCTTTCTATTTTTCTGCCTGTTACTCACACTTTTCCAATAGTTGACTTTCTGTCCCCTCACCTTTTCTTTATACAGTTGAGCATTCAGTCATACAGACCTCACCATCTGGAACAGCTTACCTGCCCTTGGTTGATTCTCATCAAATCTCACCTCAAGATGAGTGTGAGGTAACCATCAGTATGCTTGTGCCCTAGTCCTAGGGAAGAAGCCTAAGATTGCACACACACACACACCTCATTCTCCCTGCACGCACGCACACACACACAGGCTGCAACTGCATGAAGCAGTGGGATCCACTCCCACCTCAATCCCTCAGGGGGTCAGTGGATTCATCAGAAGTGTTCAACATCTCCTCTCTCTGCAAGTACCTTTTTCCTAATCTTTCCTGCTATTAAAACTATCAGAACCAACTTGCTGAGCCTTTCTGATGAAACTTGACCATTCCACCCCTTTCTTCCTGTCCTGCCATAATCACGGATGCCACAGAGCCTGCACATTGTGTTGCAACCAGCATAGTTTGCACTTTCTTTAGAGAGACTATAATCAGCTGCCAAATGTTCTATGAATCTTTTTTTGTATGAAAGGCACTAGACAAATATGAATTGCATTGTGCTTTTTTTTTCTCCTCCCTTACTTTATACTGAGCAGGATGCTCACCACTGTAATTGTTCCATAGCTAACACTTTCTAAACAGAACTCGATGTTCAAACATTTCACAACCTTTTGAGTATTCTTCTCATGTGCTTAGAAGTCATCCATCATTTTCAGCCCTGAATGCTTTGACTTCCAGTGCCTTCCTTAGTGCACAAAGGTAAACCACAAAACCACCTAAATTATTATTTCAATGGAGTGGGGTCTTTATCCTAAAATGCTGGGCACTGATGTCTTTGCTCCAGTCCTTTTCTTTTGAGGGTATGAAAATGTTCCTGTTGTGGTCAATCATTGGTGTGAAGTGTATGGTTTCTCTAATAATCATATGTCACAGAAATGATGTTCCTGCTCAAGGTACAGGGCTTGCTAGCTGACATGAACAGACCAAATACATCTTTATGGCATTTAGCAGAGCCCCTCAAAAAACACGCAATATCTATTTTACCTGTCAGTTCTTAAGACGACATGTTTGTATGTCCAGTGTTTTCTCAGTGGAGTAAAAAATTGAACACTTACACCTTTTTCACATGGATTAAAAAAATAAGTTAAACAAGTTAAAACATTTTGGATTCTGAGAGCAAAGGAGAATAGGCCTTTCCTCAATACCACCTGACCTGGATCACAAAAGTGTGAGGTCACAGATCAGTGTGGCAAGGTTACGGTCTGAGTGACTGGCAAGAGTTCACAGGAAGCACAGCTCTGGGTTTCCAGTTTATTTACAAGCCTCTTATTCAGTCAAAATAACACAAACCAGGAACGTCCCTGCCCATGTTTTCTTGGCTCAATTTGGTAGTCTGTGAACACCAATCCAAAACCAAACGAGAGAGCATAACCAGGACAGAGTTTCTATCTCCAGAGCTTCTTGGCCTGGATTCTGGTCCGCACATGGTTTCCTCTTCTCTTTTGAATGTTTTAAGCACAGCTGTGTTGAGCTGCACCTGATTTCATCAGCTAAGGGAGTCTACCCTAGTTAGAACTTCAAAAGCCCTGATGGGAATTAACCCAAATTAGACCCATTGTCTGGCCACTGTCTGGCTTGTGGGGCCTATTTAGGGTGAGGTACAGCCTACAGAAATCCCACCAGAGGGCTCAGGGATTCTTCTACACCAGTGGTCCTCAAATTTATTTAATCTGGCCCCCTTTCTTTGTGTCTGTAGTCGTTTATGTCCTGCCCTCCTCCTCCTCCCTGCCCCCCCCCCACAAAGTACATATACTGCCACCCAGCTCTGAAGGCAGAACAGAGAGCAGCGGCTGCTGGCGGGGCACCCACCTTTGAAGGCAGCAGAACAGAAGTAAGGGTGACAATGTGAAAAGTGATATTTGTCATTACTTTTCACAGCAGACTTAGCACCCATTGCCCCCCTTACTTCTGTGTTGCTGCTGCTGTCCCGGGGCTGACAGCCGGAGCTTTGCTGCCTCCCGGTGAGGGAATGGGAAGGGGTGGTGGGGAGAGGGGAAAGAGAGCACAAGCCTGGGCTGCCTCCCCTGTGAGGGATTGGGGAGGGGGGAAGGAGAACCCAAGCCCAAGTGGCGGGGGTGTGGCTGTTGGCATTGGGGCTCCAGCTGTGCCTTTTATCCCCGATCTTCGGAAAACATAAATAAAAGTAGATAACTTGCGACGCCCTTGACATATTCCCAGGCCTCTGACCTGCCCCATAGTTGGAGAACCACTGTTCTACTCTAAAACAGTGGTAAGTGGGTATAGTGAACAACTTCCCCTTAGAGTCCAGATGTACTAAACCGGTACCCTCAGTGGTTTTTGTTTATCCTGCTTCTTGGTCTTCCAAGGTCATACCTCTCCATGCTTGTTAAAACTATCTGACCTTCTTGGATCTGCAGCATTGGGCTGGACATATTCCAAGAAAAGTCTTTAAAACAATATTTCTAGTATTGCCTGCTTTGGGTTGGTCCTAAAATTTTGAGAGAACAGACCTTCTAGATGTATTTCTGCTTCAGGTGCCAGCTTGAAGTGCATAAGCATGAAAAAATAGTGATAAGAAATAGATATACACAACACCTGTTTAAAGGATCCCACATTGTTTCACAAACTGATTAATATGGTGATCATATTATCGACCTTTGAAATGCTGCCCCCCACTGGCATCAAACACCACAATTATTTAACAGCAATGCTACATGAACGTGCAACAGTTTAAGATGCAAAGTGCAGAGTACCTCTCCCAAACGGAACAGCAAGGGTAATTTGGGGTGGAGGAATGCAAACTGAAATTTGATTACAATCTTGGGGTTAACACCATTGTTTTTCAAAAGTTGCCATGGCATTTTTAATGACCACAAGTCATCAGGACCTTGTTTTTATGTCTCATTCTAAAGACAGCACCTTCCAATAATGGAGTGTCTTTACCACTTCTGGCAGCTCCTAATTAATCCTTAAAAGTCTGACCTGCCTAATCCTGTTTAGCTTTTGAAATATGACTGGATCCCAGCAGAGCATGATTTAACTACATCAAACTGAAATAATGTGGAAAAGATGATCTGTACATATTCACATTTCTAAAAAGAAGTTACTGTCTTTTTGACAAGAGTTCGGGTGCTGCTTATTGCATCAGAAGCACCTTGCTTATCCCTAGCATGCAGCCATAGTCAGCTTAACTCTCACACCGATAATTTGTGGGAAGAGAGAACATCATTGTGTTCTTCATTTAGATCCCATTTGTGATTTTCACAGTTCATGGCTGACAACGCCACTTAAGATAGCGTTATACTACTGCATGTTAAGAAAGTGGCCCCCTAAACTCTACACATTTCTCTAGTGAATTGTAAAAGACTGGAAAACACCGAGGAGTCTTAAACAGGTCTTAAGAGGCTGTAGCACGTGAACTGTTTGTCATACTGAATAAACACCAGGGCATGCATTTAAAACCTAAATGCAGGCTCTTCACCTGTATGTAACCCACGCACCTCCTGAGTGTGGTGTTCTGTCCCCTCTAGGGCACCAAGACCACTTATAAATCAATGAGTCTGCCCTACAGCCTTAGCTAAGAACCAGTGGGCTTTTAGCTCGTGCACTAGAGACTCATGCACTGAAGTCCCAGGTTCAATCCCGCCTGCTGATGACCATGGTCTGTCGGTGTTACAAGCGGAGGCTCGTCTGGGATTTCAGCTGGGAAGTCTCTGAAGCTCAGGACATGGTTCCTCAGCTAGGGGAAGTTTGTAACCCACCCACCTCCTGTGTGTGGTGTTCTGTCCCATCTAGTGGCACCAAGACCACTTAGAGAACAATTAATGTGTTTGCTCTACAACCTTAGCTAAGGGCCATATGGCTTTTAGCTCAAGCATTTAGCTCCAGAGGACCCAGGTTCGATCCTGCCCGCCGATGACGGGGGTCTGTTGGTGTTACATGTACTGCCAAGTACAACAGAAACTCCTCTCTGGCTGGCTGTGTGGTATTCATTTAAACAGAGCTCCATCTGCAGGGCCTCTGAGACGCGCAAAATAAAAGGAGAGAGAGATGAGGCCGTTCTACAATCTAATTCCAATTAAGGGGCCTTCCCTCCCTCATACATTACCTATGGTTTTTAATAACAGACATTTCTTGGGGAAAGCTGACCCAATTCACTTGCTTTCAAATTCTTTTTTTGCTAAGAGCTGTTGTTTTTGCTGAGCCTCCTAAGCTTGTTTGCTGGCTTTCACAGGCATTCCAAGCAGTAATGGTCTCATTGACCCAGTAATTAAAGGAATCCTGTACCTTTTCACTCCGGCTAGGCTGTCCCGTTTATTCTTCCTCATTGTTCTCTTTGCAACACCACTAGCAGATGGCCAGAGATTTTTCACCCTTTCAAAAGCTTCATGTTTTTCCCATCTCATCAAGCATGTCTCAGCCGTGCTTAATTAGCTTAAGGCTTTTCAGCCCCCAGGGGAGATCAGTTAAAGACCTGAGCGATTTCAATAAAGAGCTTGAAAAGCAAATCCTGAAAGGTTAGGCATATCTGCAAGAAAGCACAATATTACTTGGTGGCAGAGACCATTTGTTCACTTGCTCGCTTCTCCCCGCCTTCTATTTTTAATTTTCAGAATAGTCATGAAGCCTCCTGGGTTTCTGTCTGTGTTTGCGTGTATTTGATAGGTGGCAGTATTTAACTGAGGACTCTGACCCTCAGGCTAGGTCAGAGTTCAGATGCTTTTAACTGATTTCAATCATGAGCTCATGAGTAGGCACCCTTGAGTAACAGAAAACTGCAAACACAATTAGCTAGCCAGCTCTATAAGAATCTGTTGGGTATTTATTATTATTATTGACAGGTTTCAGAGTAGCAGCCATGTTAGTTAGTCTGTGTCCGCAAAAAGAAAAGGAGGACTTGTGGCACCTTAGAGACTAACCAATTTATTTGAGCATAAGCTTTCGTGAGCTACAGCTCACTTCATCGGATGCATTCAGTGAGTTATTTGAAACTAGCATGTGAGCTTTATTTACAGATCAGAGCAGTTGAGATGAAAGCTAGATTAATTAACAGAAAAACAGATTTGCATCCTGCTTTGTATTTGACATGGAACAGCATTTGTTTTTGCATAGTCACATATGTACTTTTATTATTAATCTTAAGTCATTATCCATATATCTAATTATCTAGTTGGGCAAGGGCTTTTTAAAAAATCTTTTTTTCCCCATACCTCACACTAGGAATTTGCTTAAATGTGTGAAGCACAGATTTTCTGTGGGATGTCAGATACACCACAGATGCCTCGTGGACATTTGCCATTTTATTGAATTATATACTCCGTGCTTTGCGTGTGCAGGCAAGTGAGAGGACCCAAGCGTCAGGTGTTGTGTATCAGTACAATTAAGTACCTACTAATTTAGCCATTCTAGAGATAAATATTTGAATATAATTAAAATTGCTAGATGTAAATACAAAAAAATCAATTTTTACATGATAGGAAAATGTGGGATTTTCCCAGTGAAATCTATTATTTGACCTAAATTGCTGCATTTTTTCCAGCAAGATTTTTGTTCCAGGGTTAGGATTGCCAACTTTCTAATTGCTGAAAACTTGACACTCCAGCCCTGCCCCCACCCCGCTCCGCCTCTTCTCCCGCGCCCCCCACCCCTTCCAGGGAGCTGGTGTGATTGAGCAAAGATGGTGCTGATTCATGAGACTTAGAACATCATGAGAGGGTTAAAAGACATGTTTGTTCTTTGCCTTTTGGAAAACTTTTTTCTCATATTTGATTCCTTTCTACAACAAAATTCTCCACACAAAAATCATGTAGAGTAAAACCTGAGGAGCGTTCATTAACTGACTTACCTGTTCTGAAGGTAGGCTTTCTCCACATACCTTCTCGGGGACTTTTTTTTTATTTTATTTTTAAAAGAGAAAACTGATTGCACACTCAAATGAAGCAAACCTAATGAGCAGTTTTAGTGTGGTGTTATACAAATACATATTGACATTTACCCAATGTGCATCTATTTGCAATTGTGTCTTAATACTTAGGCCTTGTCTATATTACAAAAGTTGTACAGTCTTAACTAAATTAATTTGAAGTCTGTGCAGTTAAATAGGAGATACCCCCTAACGTAGATGCACTTGGACCCATTTAGAGTGTACTAGTAAATTACTAAATTAAACTAAACTGATTAAAGTGAGGGTTAAACAGGTTTAAGTGTATCTACATTAAGTAAGAAGTACTACCACCACCATTAAGATCCAAAAACAAAGTTTAAAAATCTTCCTATAACTTCATTAAAAGCCCATTCACCTCTTTTCTATGTGTTATTAGATACCAAATGGTCCAGGAATGTGGGTTTTTTTCCTTGGCGTGAGGGCAAATGAGAAGTTCCACAAACTTAGGAAAGGAGTGTTTCAGCCTTGCTAAAACTAATAGCTCAAGATAGTGCCAAAGAAACCTGGCAGCATCTGTAATTCTGCAATAAAATGCAGCAACCCTTTGGCCAAGCTGCTGTTAGCTACCCACCCCATTTTCCATAGTCCTAATCATCTTGTTTCTGTTTTAGAATCTCCAAATTTGGTACAAATGTTATGGCTTCTGGCGTATTATGCACAGGAAGATTTGTTTTGTAGAAATTAAGTCTTTTTAGGTGCCTAACTAGTTCTTTGAAAAGCTGGCAAGTGACTTTTGGCTCTCAAGGAAATGTTGTAATGTAAATCAAATTTATTTTAAAAATGGTCACAAGAATAAGCATCTCAGAACAGTGTTTGACTAGAAATGTATTAATCTTGATAACTCACAAAAAAGTAGTCTTGCCTTACTTCCCAAAGTTGGGGGGGGGGAGTAGTAACTGGCACTGAGGGGTGTTGGGATCGGAGGGGCACTAACTGGCTTTGAGGAGGCTTGCAACTGTGTGCCGTGCCTGCCTCGGAGTTTGTGATAATGCTGCAGTTTAGCCGACAACAACATATTCTACTGTACTTTTCTAAAAAGCTGAAATAATACATGTCTCCTGGGAAAGAAGATGAATTTTTCCCTCCTATACTAAAAGATGAGCCATGCCAGCATCAAGGCAAAAAAACAAAGCTGTTTTAATGTAGCTTGAGGTGATTTTTCTTTCTGTATAAGATTAAATTAGCTAAACAACAAAAGACACCACTCTCTTTCAGTGAATAATTACACTTTGACAGCAGTTACTTTAAATAATTTTGCATGATACTGTGTTGTCATAAAGCAGATTCTGTGGTTGCTATCAGCTAGCATAAGAAGGGCATGCAGCTGTATATGGCTCATACGTAAGGCTGCGATTTAGTCACGGAGGTCATGGATTCCATGACTTCCAAAGACTTTCGTGACTTCAGCCAGTGCTGGCTGGGAGCTGCAGAGTCCTCTGTCACCTGCGGAGGCAGGGAGCTGTGGGGTACCCTCCCCCGCCCCGCCCTAGGCGGCAGGAGCCCCCAGCAGTTCCCAGCCACCGTGGTCAGCAGGAGAAATCCCTGGAACTCCCGGCCACTGCGGGTGGCAGGGGGTACCCCCACTGCTCCCTGCTCCCCACCGCCCCCAACTCCTGCAGTTCCCAGCTGCTGCTGGCAGCAGGGGGATGCCCGTCATCCCTGACCTCTGCAGCTCCCAGCCGCTGGCAGCAGGGCGACCCCTGCTGCTCCCGGCTGCCCCAGGTGGCAAGGGGGACCACCGCAGCTTGGAGCCGCTAGTGGAGGGGGACTCTGGAGCTCCGAGCCCCAACGGGTGGGGGGGCCTTGGAGCTCCCAGCCCACAGCTGCTCCCCATGCTCCTCATTTTGTCAGGGATATTTTTAGTAAAAGTCAGGGACAGGTCACTGGCTTCCGTGAATTTTTCATTATTGCCTGTGACCTGTCCATTACTTTTACTAAAAATATCCGTGACAAAATCTTTGCCTTCCTCATACATCCTCAGATGAAGAGCTGAGGCAGTTAGATTTTAGGAGGGAAACAATGGTTGTGGGAATAGTTGTACATTGTTTGCTCCAGTGTCCTTGTTACACTTACTGGCTAAGCATAAACTAGAAGCATAAGATTGCAAAACTGGGGAGGGAAAAGTAGACACTGAGGCCAGAGTTATAACACAAAAGATCCTGCAGTTGCTCCACATAGTTCTGCAAAAGGCAGAAGTTTTCTGGGTTGGTTTGGTATGTTTTTATCATTGTAAGTTGTTGGCTATCTTGTGGGGAAGGGGAGCTAGATGAGGTAGGTCTGTAGAAGACGGAGAGGTGATATGAGGTGAGAAGAGGAAGAGATGACGTTCATGGGATAAAAGAAAAGGGAAAATGTATGGGGGCCAGGTGGGAAAGAATGAGGACAGAAGTGATGAGGGTGTGACGGAGGACATGGGGACATGCTGGACTGGGTAGGACCACTGAGGGTGCAGGGAGGGATGACATCAGGAGACCTTCCAGCCTGTAAAATCTTTCTGCTGTCGCTCCAGCTGATGAATGGTGGAGATATGGGGAGATGGGGGCCTATTGTAGGCCACCTAGGGGCAGACTACTGAGTTTGGGGACTTTCCAGCCAGGAGCACAGCAGCCCGTGTTCCTTTTGTGGTTAAGTGTTTCAACAGAATATGAGGGTGTGGGCCTAGCTTTCTCCTGGTTTACTATTGTTACTCCAACTTGTACGTGGTGAATATCTGAGCTCATTTACAGAGAACTGACTGGAGGATGACAATCCCATTTCATGGCAATTTTCAAGATTTCAAATTTTGTTTTTGTTCCACACTGGAATAAAACAAAACCAGTTGAACATGTGTGAGACACTCTATAGCTTGATGGATAGAGTATTGTCCTGATGTGTAGGGGACCCAGTCCTGGCTGTACCTGATTAAAAAGAGACGGTTTTTTTTTAAATCCCCGGTCACTCTGAATCAGGCAGAATATGGACTTGAACCTGGCTCTCCCACATCACTACCCTAATCACCTAACTACAGTCTCCTTCTCTCTTTGCACCTTCAGCCCAAAACTCTTTCCAACAAAAGTTTAGTGGAACCCAATATATCTCCACAAAACATTTCAGCTTCAAAAAACCAGCATATTTATATTTCAGAGGTTTATCATTGCAGGGCGTTATATAAGTGTTGCTACAGGTCACACAGGCTAAATCTATTTGCCCATTTTCCAGCTTTTGAAAGGCATGTTTGGAGAAAAAAATGATTCCTTAGGCGTGATATGCTAATCATTTTTGCATTGCACTCTGAAGAGGTGGCCTTTGCAGGCAAACTGTACAATCTCATCAC
This sequence comes from Lepidochelys olivacea, assembly GCF_965140295.1. NCBI lineage: Eukaryota > Metazoa > Chordata > Testudines > Cheloniidae > Lepidochelys > Lepidochelys olivacea. Next base: position 198,278,945 of record NC_140413.1, on the reverse strand, counting down.
AAAGCTACTGCACGTGATCAAAACAGCAGCTTATGAAGAGCAGCACTTTGATGATGAATGGCACAAAATGACGTTACACAAACTCACTCTGGGGAATGTAGTACTATGTCACCCAGAGTCACCCGGGGCTGGAGAAGACACATTAGTTCAGAATTAGTTAAGTTTCAGTTAAGCAGAAGTAAAATGAATCTGACCCTTGAGGTTTGTTGTAACAAACACATCACCATGGAGGAGATCTGTTATTTTTCTCCAAACCACTTCAGCTAGGTTTAATTTTGGTCTGTTTTTATTTTCACTGTTATGCTTTCCACTGTATAGTAATTGCTAGAATACTAACTAGTTTCCTGGGTAATGAATTGCAAGTATATTGAATACATGAAGGAACATCAACACTTTGCTGGTAAGTGACATGTGTGACAGGGTCGGGCTAGATGGCTATAGAAGAATAATAGAAGGCAGATATATTAGCCCCAGGCTAAGTAGGTCCCTTTTCCCTGGGTAAGGTAACAGGGAAGGTTTTTTTTGAAACAGAAAGGAAATTTATTTGTAACAGTTACAAAGAATACAAAGGGATAAAAAAAAAAAAAAAAAAAAAAAAAAAACTTAGCAACAAAACAACGCAATCAAAAGGTATAACACAACAGCTTTCAGGAGGGAGAGGTGTTCAGGTTAGCCCAGGCCCAGAGCGGGGGGGCTTCCTCGACACTCGTGGTCTTCCACCCTCCTGAGTTACCTGGTGGCCTAGAGCGGGGGGGCTTCCTCGACACTCGTGGTCTTCCACCCTCTCGAGTTACCTAGTGCCGCGCCCAGGGTCACCGACCCTCCCTCTCCTGAGAGTGCCCGACAAGATGGGCACGGCTGCGGGGTGGGTGGTTGGGAGGGAGGGGGGTACACCCATGTATTATAGGACCCCTCCTAGAAGACAGTAATGATGGTATTCACAGCAACTAACGGCTGTGACTGGCGGCTCTCGCTCTTTCCCTCAATCAGAGGGTCAGACGGAGGGAACCGGACGGGGTCACCGAGCAGAGAACCCCGGACAGCGCCCACCGCTCCTCGAAGGTGTCAAGGGAGTCGGTGGACGCTGCCCAGAGGAACTCCGCCCGGATACGTGAATGTACTGAGAGTCGGAAAACGGCCTCACAATCGCAGGACGCCTCATGAGCCAACCTCCGCTCTCTGGTCTTATAAATGGCTGTTTTAGCCAAGGCTAGGAGGAGGCTAACCAGGAGATCCCGCGACTTGGTGGGGCCACGGATGGGGAGTGTATAGATAAAGAGGTGGGGAGAAAAATGAAGCCAAAAGTGCAAAAGAATATTTGTGAGGAGCCGAAAAAGAGGCTGCAATCTGGCACACTCTAAATAGACGTGCGCCAGGGTTTCCCTCACGTTGCAAAAAGGGCAAGTCTCCGGAAGGGAGGTAAAACGTGTCAAAAACACGCCCGTGCTCACAGCCCCGTGAAGGAGCCGCCAACTGATGTCCCCGACGGGCCTCGGGACCAAGGTGGAGTACAGGCTGGCCCACCGAGGTTGCTCACCCTCCAAAGGTGGTAAGAGATCTCGCCACTTTGTATCGGGGCGGGACACCAGGGTGCGGGCATGAAGGGTATGGAGCGTGAGTGTATATAGATATTTCCGTGATGCAACTTGAAAACCGACCGGTTGCAGTTCATGCAGCCGGCTCGCAGTGAAAGGATGAGGGGTGTGTTGGGATCGACAGAGTAGGGGCCCGATGGAAAGGTCCGGCGGGCCTGGGGTAAGGGATGGGCGGGGCGCGCCCTCGCACAAGGCTCGGCTAACATAAGCCCGAGCGGCGGGGGTCAGAGCGGCCTCCACCTCCTGAAGCACGCGCCGGGGGGTGCGAAGGCTGGAGAGCCCCATGCGTCGAGCGAGCGTCAGGGGATCCAGCCAGTCCCCCCGGTCGTAGTCCAGGAGGTCCCCGACCCTCGTAACTCCCGCCAGGACCAACCTCTGGCGCACCGTGCGGGACTCCGCCGCCTGCACACAAAGTTGGGGGTTGTGTAGCAGGGGCTCCGTGAGGAGATCTGCCCCCACGATGGCCGCCACGGACCTGGTCGTTGAAAACAGTTTCCAGGCCCGGAGGAGGTCCTGGTAGAAATCCGGCAGCCCGGAGAGGTCTCGCGGAAAACCTCTCGGACAAAGATAAAAGAGCTGTCGGTCATAGCGGAGCCCATGGAAGCGGCGTAAAAAGGCATGCGCCAATATGCTCCACGGCGAACTACCTGCACTATAAAGGAGCCTCTGCAGGGCCTGGAGGCGGAAAACGCGGACCTGAGTGTACAGACACTTCAGGCCCTGCCCTCCTTCCTTCAGGGGCAAGTGGAGAACCCCGACAGGGGCCCAGTGCAATCCTGACCAAAAGAACTCCAGAATCAATCTCCGGAGGTGGGACAGGAAACCCGGGGCCGGGGCTAGGGTGTTGAGCCGGTACCAGAGCGTGGACAGGACTAGTTGGTTAAGCACCAGTGCTCTCCCCCGAAGGGAGAGACATCGGAGTAGCCTCGTCCATTTCCTGATCCGCTCAATCACGCCGCCTTCCAAATTTTGCCAGTTCTCCGGCGGAGAAGGGTGCGTGGCAGAAAGGTAAACGCCGAGATAGAGCAGAGGGCCGGCACTCCACCGGATGGTCTGAAGCGCGGGTGGGAGGGGGCTTACCTGCCGCCAGCCCCCCACCGCCAAGCCAGAGCTCTTGACCCAGTTGACTCGGGCGGAGGAGGCTGCCGAAAAGATGGCTTGGCATGCCTCCACTCGCGCCAAGTCGCCCGGGTCCTGGACCACGAGGAGGACGTCATCGGCGTACGCCAACAGGACCAGCCGCAGCTCCGGCTCCCGCAGCACCAACCCCGTCAACCTCCTGCGGAGGAGACAGAGGAAAGGCTCGATCGCCAGAGCGTACAGCTGGCCTGAGAGGGGACACCCCTGCCGCACCCCTCGCCCGAAGCTGACCGGTTCGGTCAGGGTCCAGTTGAGCCTAACCAGACACTCCGCGGAGGCGTACAGCACCCGGAGAAAACTCACAAACTGAGGTCCGAATCCAAACGCTCGCAGGGTGCTCAGGAGGTACCCATGATCTACCCTATCGAACGCCTTCTCCTGATCGAGAGACAGGAGGGCGAACGACAGACCGTCTCTCCGCCCGAGTTCCAAAAGGTCTCGGACTAAAAAGAGGTTGTCAAAAATGCTGCGACCCGGGACAGTATAGGTCTGGTCTGGGTGAATCACGTCCGCCATCACGGACCCTAGCCGCAGCGAGATTGCTTTCGCTACGATTTTATAATCCGTGCTAAGGAGTGAGAGGGGACGCCAGTTTCGTAAGTCGCGGAGGTCCCCCTTCTTCGGCAGCAAGGCGAGCACCGCTCGTCTGCACGAGAGAGGGAGGACCCCGCCCTGCAAGGACTCAGCCCAGACAGTGACTAGGTCTGGGCCAAGGATGTCCCAGAACGCGCGGTAAAACTCCACGGTCAGCCCGTCCATGCCCGGAGATTTATTGGTGGGCATGCGACGGAGGGCTTCCGAGAACTCGGCCAGGGTGAGAGGCAGCTCTAGCCGGTCTCGGTCGCCCACGCTGACCGTGGGGAGTTCCTCCCAGAGCACCCCGCAAGCGCCAGGATCGGTCGGATCCGGGGAGAAAAGGTTTGCGTAGAAGTCACGGGCCCTCCCACACATCTCCTCCGGATCCGTGAGGGGGGTGCCGTCTTCCGCTAGAAGGCAGGTGACGTGTTTTTTGGCCCCCCTCGTTTTCTCCAGGGCGTAGAAGAAGCGGGAGCCGCGATCCATCTCCTGAAGGAGGCGGATGCGGAACCGGACAAAGGCACCTCGGGCCCGGTGGTCCTCGAGGGCTCGAAGTTCCTCCCGCTTCTCCCGGCACGCTCCGCAGAGGGACGGGTCCCCGGGGCTGGCGGCCAGGCGCCTCTCCAGCTCTAAGACCTCCCGTTCCAACTGCTCTATCGCCGCATTTCTCCGTCGGCTGGTGCCCCGAGTGTAGTTGCGGCAGAAGAGCTTGGCGCGCACCTTCCCTAAATCCCACCATCGCCGCACCGAGGGAAAGGCACGCCACTGCTCCCGCCAGGCCAGCCAAAACTCCCGGAAGGACATCACAAAGCTCTCGTCCTCCAACAGGCTGTTATTAAAGTGCCAGTAAGCCGGCCCCGGTCCCTCTGCACGGAGGGAGACCGTGACGGCAACCAAATGATGGTCGGAAAAAGGGGCCGGCCGAATGGTGGAGGAGTGGGCCTGTGAAAGATGGAGACGGGATAGATAAATACGGTCTAACCGAGAGCGGTGCGACCGACGGGCCTCCACCCGAACGAAGGTAAACGTGGAAGTATCATCTGGGTGATGGTCACGCCAGACGTCCACTAGGGAGTGATAGTCGACTATGTCTCGAAGAATGGTCGCGGCGGCCGGGCTCGGCTCGGCCCCCGAGCGGTCCCGTTCCTCGAGGGTGGTGTTAAAGTCCCCTCCCAGGATCAGGCACTCGTGTGAATCCAGGGTGTCGAGAAATTCGGACACCTGCTGGTAAAATTGCGGCCGCTGTGAGCTCACTTGCGGGGCATAGATATTAACAAAATTGACCACGAGCCCCTCCAAACGAACTCGGAGGTGCAACAAGTGGCCCGGCACGGCCTCAGTGACTCCGAGCACCTCGGGCCGCAGGGTGGGGGAGAACAGGGTCGCCACTCCAGCTTGCCAAGCCGTGCAGTGGCTAAAGTATACCCCGTCCCCCCATTCCAGCCGCCACCTATCCTCGGCGGTTGGGTCCGTGTGGGTCTCCTGCAGGAAAACCACAGAGTACCTCCCCTCCCGAAGGTAGGAGAGCACCTGGGACCTGCGGAGAGCCATCCTACAGCCCCTGGTGTTCAGGGTTACAATGATGAGAGGTGGCATGCGGAGGGCTGGGGGGGTGGGGAGTTCTCAGGGGTGGGGGTACTCATGGCCCCCGGCGGGTCGCGTAGCAACCCGTGTCCCATCCCGTGAGTAAGTAACTCTTTCCGGAAGCTGCGGGCCCGCTCGTAGGCCGCGGCACCGCCCTTCCCTTGCCCTCTACCCTCCCTCATAAGGGCTCTCGCGGCCCGAAGGAGTCGATCAAAGTCCCCCCATTGCTGGAGAACCAGCTGTGCCCTATCGCGGGCACCACGGCATTGTTTCAAGAACTCCCGTAATGCATGCTGCAGCTCATGGGGGGGTAGGGTTACAACTCCCAGAGCAGTCCCTGGTGGGGCTTTTGATGCAGCTTCGTGGTCTGCTAAGGCGGGTAGGCAGGGTGCGGACCGCCGACGGGGTGTCTGACAGGCTGGGGTTATTAACTCCATCTCGTGCCTTGGGGCGGACGGGGATGGCAGGGGGAAAGGTGCAACTCCTGGGGAGTCGCAACTAGAAAACATAAAGACTGCTCCCTGGGGGGAATCTGCAAAAGGCGGAAAAGAAATAACCCCAGGGGCGGCGGTAGCCTTGCAGGAGGAGGGAGACTGAACCGGAATAGGGGTGGGGGCAGGGGCAGAGGTAAGGCCCTGGGCTTCAGGAGGCGCACAGCGAAAAGAAGGCGCCTCCCGAGCAGGGTCGGGGGTGAAGGGGCAAGGGAGGGGGCTCCGAGGAATGCTAGGTACTGGCTCCGGGGTGGTCGTGGCAGCCATGGCCCCAGGCGGTAAACCACTTTCCGTGGGGTGCTCACCCGGAAAGGCAGTCAGGGGGAAAGGGCATGGGGAGAGGGGGCCTGGGGTGAGATTGCCCAAATCGAGGCCGGCCGGCAGTAAATCATCCCCTCCCTGGGTGACCGGGGTCAAATCCAGGGCTTCAATCTCTGCGTACACAGAGGAGAGGCCGACTCCCACCACCCCAGGGGCCTCTCCGCTAGGGCCCGCCTCGGCGGTCACGTCGGGGTTCGTTGGGAGTTCAGGTGGTATCTGGTTAGAAGGGGCTTCCCCCGGGGCTTCGGAGGGGAGGGTCCCCCGCGGAGGGGGGATTCCACCCTCCAATGCTGGTCTATCTTCACCTCCCGACACCAGCGAATGGATCTCACTCGTGGCCGAGGCGGGAGGCTCAGGGTCGGTACCTCCCTTCCTGGTCTTCCGGGGGGCTTCCGCGTCAGATGAATGCAGCGGAGCTCGAGCCCTCCGCTTGCCTCGCTTCCCCTGGACTACAGTCCAGCCCTCCATGGCGTCGTCCGGGGGTTGAGTAGCAGGGGACGGAGCGGGGCGCGGAGGCAGAGGTTCAGGGGTTTGGGGGGGTAGCGGTAAGGCAGCATTAGGGGCGGGGGGTTCTCCTTGGGGCGAGCCCTCTCCTGCACCCGGTAAATGCTTTGCCACACCCCCCTCCATAGGCTCTGCCGAGGTGGTTACGGCAAGAGTGGGACTCCCGTGGTCGCCCGGGCGTTGTTGGAGGGGTGCCTCTTGGGCCCGGACGGGGGCAGCGGTGGATCGGGTGGGAGGGGGGGTGGTGTCGGGTGCCGGGTGGCCAGGGGTGTCGGCAACAACAGGGCCGATATCCCGCCGGGTCTCGGGGGTCTCAGGTGCCCCTCTCCCCCGGGCCAAAGGGCAGTCCCTGCGGACATGCCCTGCCGAGCGGCAGAGGTAGCACCGGGCCTCTCCGGTGGAATAAAAGACCCTATAGCGGGCTCCCTGGTAGGGAACTAGGAAGGACCCCTCGAGCGCCTCTCCGTCACGCACCCCCGCCGGCAGTAAAATCTGCACTTGCCGGCGGAACGATAGGACGTGACGGAGGGCGGGGTCCTTGCAGCCTAACGGGAGAGGGCTAATAACAGAAACAAGCTTCCCCAGGGCAGAAAGAGCAGGTAACAGGGCAACATTAGGTAAAAAGGGAGGAACGGAGGTGAGGACGAAGCGAACGCCCAGATCTTCTAGCGGTTCTAGGGGGAGAAACACCCCCCCCACCACTAGGCCCTTCTCCACCGCCTCCTGGGCGGCAGTCTCCGAGGCCAGAAAGAGAACGACCTTCCCATACATCTTGGAGGCCGCCACAATGGCCATGGGTCCTACCACTTTCGCCAACGCCTGCACGTATGCCTCCACGTGGGGCGAGGCGGGTACTAGGAGGCAACGGACACCGTGCTTCCTGGTCAGGGCGGGAAGAGGGCCCCGACTACTAGTAATGGCAGCGGAGGCAGTGGGAGGGCGAGATGAGGAGGCGGCAGGTGAGGGGGGGCCTGTCGCCACCCGGGCATACGTCCTGGGGGCCGGGGGAGGGATGGTCGCAGAGCTGGTGGAGGGAACAGCTGGGAGGGGTGCCGCGATCGATGACGAGGCCACTGTGGTGGGGGCGGCCTCTGCCACGGAGGGTCCAGCGGCATTAGCAGGGCCCTTCCCTTTTGGCCCGCTTCGATTTTTCCGTCTAACTGGGGGGGGGTTCCTAGAATCTAGTGGGGCAGGAACCAGAGCAGCAGTAGTAATCGCCCCGGTGCCTCCCACTGCCGATGCCCCAGCGGGGGCGGTGGCAGGGGTTCTAACAATGGAGGCGGTGGGGAAATCTTGAGGGGTGGGCAGGAGGGTAGATGGGGAAGGGGCAACCAATTTCGGTGGAGGGGCCTTGCGTCCCTCCTTCTCTGCCATTGTGAGCAGGGAGAGACAGGGAGACACTGGGGGGGGGGGGCAAAAATCGGGGTCCGGTAGTAGGGGTAGGCTATGGGGTAAACAATCCGGGGGGGGGGGGGAGGACAACCCACCACAAGTGTCCAAAGAGTCTCGCTTGGTTGGTTATTATGCCTGGGCCAAAAGGCGAAGTCCAAAGCAAACAGCTGGATCCGAAGGCAGATGGCAGATTGCCAGCAGGGACGAAGCAGCGGGGGCCGTGATAGTTGTAATAGTGGTGGGGGGGTTGGGGGCACCGATGGATCTGGGGGTAGCTCCCTGCTACACCCCTGTGCCGCCGCAGGCGCAGCTGAAATGCAGTCAACTCCCCCCCCCGAGGGTAGAAATTCAAAAGAAATCCCTCAGTCTTACGGCCTCTCTCCACGATGATTCATAGCTGCCCGGGAGTACTCCGGCCTCTGGCGTCTGCTACAGCTGTTGGCTCTGTCCCAAGGCTCTCGGAAAAGGTCCAGGCAAAAAACAAAACAGCTGGGTCTGGGGGGGTCCACTCCCCTCCCCGGACAGCAGGTTGGCAGTCCTCCCCCCCTCCTCCGGGGGTTTCAAGTAAGCAAGGAGCAAAGTCCAAAAGCAGGCATCGGGGGGGGGGGGTGCTGGCGACCGGCCAGCACACTAACGCAGCTCAAAAAAACGGGAAAAAACGAAACCAAAAAAACAAAGCGTCCGGCCCAAACGCGGGGGGGGAAACTAAGCAAAAGGAAAAGTGTGAAAAATCCGGGCCGGGGGGCTTTAGGAAAGAAAGGAAAGCAAATAGCTCAGGAGCGAGTGAAGAACGATTCCGGCTCCTTAACAGGGAAGGGTCCAGAACAATCAGGAACCTTCCGGAGACAATTAAGACAGGCTGATTAGAACACCTGCAGCCAATCAAGAAGCTGCTGGAATCAATTAAGGCAGGCTGATCAGGGCACCTGGGTTTTAAAAAGGAGCTCACTTCAGTTTGTGGTGTGTGTGTGAGGAGCTGGGAGCAAGAGGCACTAGGAGCTGAGAGTGAGAACGCGGACTGTTGGAGGACTGAGGTGTACAAGCATTATCAGACACCAGGAGGAAGGTCCTATGGTGAGGATAAAGAAGGTGTTGGGAGGAGGCCATGGGGAAGTAGCCCAGGAAGTTGTAGCGGTCGCCCAGCTGTTCCAGGAGACACTCTAGACAGCTGCATTCCACAGGGCCCTGGGCTGGAACCCGGAGTAGAGGGCGGGCCCGGGTTCCCCCCAAATCCTCCCAACTCCTGGTCGGACACAGGAGTCGTTGACCTGGACTGTGAATTCAGAAAAACGGCCAAGCTGAGGGCTGCCGTGAAGCTCCAAGGCGAGCAAATCCTCCAATAAATGCAAGACCCACCAAGGTACAGCAGGAACTTTGTCACACATGCAACAGGCTCAACGGCGTTTTTCCAGAGTCTTGCATTATTATTATTGTTATTATTTATTATTTTATTTTTTATTATTTGTATTAGTTCCTGGAAGCCTCATTGTGCTGGGTACTGTACAAACACAACAAAATACAGTCCCGGCTACAAAGAGCTTCAGTCCAAGCGTAATAGTTTTGAATCTTTATCAAACCATTTGGGGCTTTCTCTCCGTGGCCTTCCAGTAGGTCTGCCCCTTTCCTACAAACCTAGGCTATCTAACCAGTGAATTCTCTCATGACCAATAGTCTTTACAAAGTATAGCACTTAGACATTGCAGACATGCATTACAGAAATGCTTTAGACAGATGCCATCCACAGGCTGTTTCTAGAGCTGCTCAACTCCCTTTCTACCCTATGAAAATTTGTTTTTCTTTTAAATGTTTGGGATTTGTATACAAAAAAACACTACAAGTTTTAAGTCAAAATTGCTGAAAATAAATTTTTTTCACAGAAACCTTTTTAGTTTTCGGGGAGGGGTCCTGTGAAATCCTGAGAAACTCTCTTGAAAACAGAAAAGGAGGACTTGTGGCACCTTAGAGACGAACCCATTTATTTGAGCATAAGCTTTCGTGAGCTACAGCTCACTTCATCGGATGATGAGCTGTAGCTCACGAAAGCTTATGCTCAAATAAATGGGTTCGTCTCTAAGGTGCCACAAGTCCTCCTGTTCTTTTTGCGAATACCGACTAACACGGCCGCTACTCGGAAACCTCTCTTGAAAACAGACATTTCCTGAAAAAATTCTATTTAGACATACAAAGAAAAGGAGTACTACTAACACGGCTGTTACTCTGAAACCTGTATTTAGACATAAAAGCTCTCTTCTTTCTGAAAAAGCTTTAAGGGGAAATGTGTGAGCAGCTCTAGCTGTTCCTTTCTAGTCATTCCCCCTCTTACCAAGACGTTTCCCCTGTCTTTGAAGGGGATGCTGTGGGCGCCAGTAGCAGTGACAGCATCTATGCAAAGGGCTGCCTATTGATGAGTACCACTTCTGTGTGCTCTGGGCCTGTGCATTGCCTCCATTTGTGGGGGAATCTGTTGCATGGGTGTGAGAGTGAGGCAGCCAGGAACTTTGAAAGAGTCACTGGGAGCTGCAGCCATGCTGTGCCTTTGAAGGATGAGGCAGCTTCCAAAGCGTCGAACTCGGGGAAAGGCGAGGCACTGATTTGAGAGACCTAGAAAGCTTGGCTCGGATTGTATTTTTTCTGAATTTTTCCACTATTGCAAAACCATAAATTTAACACACATTCTAATTTAGACACTGATGTGGACTTCAGTCCTGGAAAATCACCCTTTCTGCATCACTCTCGCTGTACATATCTGTGCACAGAGATTATCATTAAAGAATCAGCATTAGCCAACAGTACCATATAGTGTAGCTGTAATTACCATAGGCTGAGGAGGAGTAAGGATGCTCTGTGGTTAAGTAACTAGACAAGGGCTCAGGAGATCTCAATTCAGTTTCCATCACTCCCAAGTGATCAGCACCTAGCTGTTCCCATTCACAGCAATGGGCTCTCAGCATTTAACGAATCCAGTCCACCTCATTGAGGTGCCTAAATGGGAGCAGAGCACTTGGAAAATAATATTTCACCTTATTTAGGTGCTTCAGTAGGAATCACAAGCGAAATAAGAAAGCAACACTTTAGGTATCTTTGTTATTTAAATTGTAAGCTCTTCAGGCAGGGGACTGCCTCTTCCTCTGTATATGTACAGCCCCTTCCTGTAGGTTGTGCCATAATATAAATGATAATAATAATACTTAGAATAGATTTTCTGTGCTCACAGCTAGCAAATGTTGACCTTCTAACAGCATTCACTGGAAACATGCAATGTATATAGTTATTGGAGGGAAGTCCATTGTTGAGTTTCTTTATGTTTTTTGTAGTTTTTAAAGCCTTTAAAGCCGTGCAGCGCAGAAGAATGGAAACTGTGAACAACATCACAAATTGCATAGAGTTTTAAACCTTTAAAAGAACTCAAGAGATGATAATAGTAAAAAACAAAAACAAAAACTAATAAACTTTGATTGTAAGACTGAAACTAGAATCCACTGTTGGCAGAGCTGTACATATAGGAAGCATGGTTTGAGGCCAGTGCCTTAATTCTGGGTGAAATCACTCCTAATCCTTTATGGCTGAATCCTTCCATTTTATCTGTGACCCTGGGGAAATGTCTGCTAAGGGTGAAGTCACTTGCACCAAGAGATTAGCAATCTTTGCAGTCTTTGGAAAGCTGTTGTAGTTCCCATAAAAGTAAAAGATGCTAAAGGATTTGGGGAGACTCTATGGAAAATGGCAATCCTCACACTGACTTACAAGTTCTTTCTGACCTTGACCAGGAGAATTAATGTACTATTAGATCCTTTACAGGCTAATTCGGACCTAGGTTCCATGTGCCATTGGAGGCTCCTTTGTAGTTGAGATGAACTACTAGTATGGGTAATCTGAAAAAGACATTGCTACCAGTTGGGTGGAGTCACTTTTTCAGGCTGGTCTTTTTAAATCTTGTGCAGTGGAAATGTATGTTAAAGGAAAACTTCAGGTATTCTGCTTGTCTGAAAGGACACAAGATAAGAAGCCCTTCTTTATACATAAATCATGAAATCTGGTCCAAACTCTGCAGTACTTCTTTAGCAAGGAGTATAGCCTGAGGAACTGTAACTTGCTTTTAACTTGTGTGCCTCATCCTCCTCTAGTGGGATAGAAGCCGGCTATCTCTGCTAGTTAATAGATACTCTTATAGCTCATTTGGTAGAGGTCAGGGATTTGGTGCTGAAGGTCCTCAGTTGAAGCCCTGCTGACAATCCACAGGCGTGTGGGAGGTACTGTAGAAGTGCCAAACACTACTGCATTTGGCCTCATAGTTCACTGATTAAAAATTACAGGTGGCATTTCTAAGTATCTCACTTACCCAGCAGCCCTATGCCAGCTGACCCTAGGGTGACCAGATGTTCCGATTTTATAGGGACAGCCCCAATTTTGGGGTCTTTTTCTTATCTATTACCTCCTACCCCCTGTCCCGATTTTTCACATTTGCTGTCTGGTCACCCTAGCCGACCCTGGTCAGGACTGGGACTTCACCTGGTCCAGAATCTTGTCAACCTATTAATAATTCAGGCCAGCAGGAGATTTCAGGAAACATTGCAGATTTTATTCAACAAAAATTACAATCATCTTGCTGAGCCCAAGAGTCTGACAGCTTACATGATGGGGGACTCTGGTTTTATTGGTCAGCCGTTCTTTAACATCTCATGTGAGGCTCTGTAAACTAGATTTGGTATGGGGAACGCAAAAGCTGATGTTTGCAGAGATTTTTTAATTTATTTGCTTTGGTCAGTGTAACATGTCCCTCAAGTTCACTGACCACCACTTATAGTTTTAGGTTTTGTTTCAGTAGTACAGCAGTGTAATTATAAAAGGACTGTCACTTGAGCCGTGATTTTCATATCCACATTTAAGTTCCTATATAAGTGACCAGCTGTTTTAAAGTGCTAAGCAATCAACAGCTCTCTTTGAAGCCAGACTTTTTGAAGTCGGTGGGAACTGCTGGGTGCTCAGCCCTTTTGAAAACCAGGAGCAGCAAAAATGAATTTAGAATCCTAACTTTAGGCATCTATTTTTGAAAAGTTTGACCTTGGTCTGCTGGCTTCTGGAAAAATCTGTGTGATAAAGTAGTCTTTCATGGGAAGAAGGGACATGCTGTCCGATGGAGAAAGGAAGACTCTTTAGGGGGGAGGGATAGCTCAGTGGTTTGAGCATTGGCCTGCTAAACCCAGGGTTGTGAGTTCAATCCTTGAGGGGGCCATTTAAGGATCTGGGGCAAAAATTGGGGATTGGTCCTGCTTTGAGCAGGGGGTTGGACTAGATGATCTCCTGAGGTCCCTTCCAACCCTGATATTCTATGATTCATCTGTTTTTCTTCTATTTTAAGAGTTACATAAAGCCAGAACTGCAGGTTTAATTTTTCTTGCCGACAGTTTGAGTCTGTTTTTTCTAAGGTTTGTATTCTTGGCTCCCAATTTCTTTGTGATGACCCTGAAATGTTACGAGCATTGAGGAATCTGTAATAATACATGCTGAAGGCAAGAGAGTTCAGCAGAAGTTTCACTTTAGTTTAACAGCATGAAGCTTGGCTGCTATTCACTGAACTTCATTTTGTCAAACAGCGATGATCAGGCCTAGTCAGACAAATCTTGGCTTTGTAACAGCAATTTCTATTTTAAATGTTACTTTCTATGGGGTCTGTGCTAAATTTTCATCATTATCCGAATTCTAAAATGAGCCCTCCTCTCCCTTGTTATGTGATGTCACCAGACAGTCCATCAACCACAGAAAAGTTCTTCATCATCAAAGACTCCCTGTGCCCATCTGGAACAAACATCAGCAGCAGTTTGGTGTGGCTGGGAACAAAGCTACAAAACTCCAAAGAGATCTTCCTACCTAGAGGGCCAAAAACCAACATTTGCATCCCCCCATAGGACCAACAGCAATTCTAGTGAGTGGGGATAAGCTCTCCAGAGGCACTCATGGAGGCTAGGGTTACCATATGTCCGTATTTTCCCAGACATGTCCAGCTTTTTGCTTCTTAAATCGCCATCCGGGTGGAATTTTTAAATATCTAAAAACGTCCTGGATTTTGCCATTATTATTTTTCCCCAAAGAAGAGTTGATCATTCAAGAAACAGAGTGAATGTTGATCATTCAAGAAAGAAAGTGAACGCTGATCACTCGAGAGAGTGCCCGCTTTTTCCCCCTAGCTCCCAGCACTTGCGCCGTGAAACAGCTGTTTTGTGCGGCTGGGAGGGATGGGGGAGAAGGGGGAACGCTGTACATTCAGGGGAGGACGCGGGGCTGGGGTGGGGATTTGGGAAGGGGTCCAATGGGGCAGGGAGGGGGTGGAGTTGGGGCAGGGACTTTGGGGAAGAGGTTGGAATGGGGGCAGGGCCGGGGATGGGGGGGGTGAACAACCTCCCCGCCCCCCATGGAGTGTCCTCTTTTTTGAATGTTCAAATATGGTAACCCTAATGGGGGCAGGTTTCTGAGCTGGTGAAACTGGCCTGTGGAACTCCGTGGGGCTGCTCCCCCCGCTCCACCATGCTGGGTTTTTGCTTCTCCGTAGCCCATCAGACTTGCCTCTGGTCTTTTGAGAAGAGGTGTGTACAGTAGTTTGTATCTGATCTTCCCCAAGTAAGCAGGCCTTTTAGGGTGCCAAGGGAGACTTGTCTCTTGCCTTCCAGGTTACTTGCAAAAAATCCCTCCTGTTTTGATTCCTCCCCCATCTTCCTCCTGGTGAATATCTTTCTGTAGATGCTGGGCTACAAAGACATGTCTCCCCCCTTTGCTGATAGCAAATTGCAGGAAGGTACAGCAGCAGTGAGATAGGCTTTGGTTTAGAGCAGGGGTTCTCAAACTTCATAGCACCACAACCCATTTCTCACAACAAAAACTACTACACAACCCCAGGATGGGGGACTGAAGCCTGAACCCACTCAAGCTCTGCTGCCCAAGGGCTTCAGGCTAGGCAAAGGGTCTATAACCTGAGCCCACCGCCCAGGGCTAAAGATCTAAGGCTTCGGCTTCAGCCCAAGACAGTGGGGCTTGGGCCCCAGGCAGCTGGGCTCAGGCTTTGGCCCTGTGCCCCAGCAAGTCTAAGTCAGCCCTGGCGACCTCATTAAAATGGGGTCTTGACCCACTTTTGGGTCCCAACCCACAGTTTGAGAACCACTGGTTTAGAGCCTAGAAGAAGGCAAGAAACTAAGGCAGGGAGGGGTGTCCCAAAGAAAGTAATATTTAATATAAAAGAGAAAAACTTAAAACTTTAAACCAAGATAGATCAATAGTTAAGCCTGGCCATCATTGTTCTGCCAACTGTGGTCAGTGGGGGAAAAAGCTCCAGCTATTTGAAATAAAGGATGATTATCATTACATGAACTTCTTGCCTGTAGTGTGAATAATTAGAATTTCCCGTCTATGGTGTAACTTTCCCTGGATATAAATGCAGTAACTCCTCACTTAACATCCTCTCGCTTAACGTTGTTTCGATCTTAGTCCCTGCTCAGTTACAGAACATGCTCCATTTAAAGTTGTGCAGTGCTTTGCTATAACATCGTTTGGCTGCCTGCTTTGGCCACAGCTGGCAGCCCCCTATCAGTTCCCCTACACCCCCCCACAGTGCCTCCCGCCCGCCGGCAGACCCCATGGATCAGTGCCTTCTCCCTCCTCCCCTCGCCTCCGGCCCGCGGCAATCAGCTGGTTTGTGGTGTTCAGGAGGGAGTGGGGAGAAGCGAGGACTCGGCGCTCAGGTTCCCCCTCCCTCCCCGCCTCCCAAATGCCGAAAACCAGCTGATTGCCACAAGCAGGAGGCAGGGGAGGGAGGGGGGACGCTGCACACCAAGTCCTTGCTCCTCCCCCCACCCTCTTGCCTCCTGAACATCAAAAGCCAGCTGATTGCTGTGGGCAGGAGGGAGGGGGAGGAGCAAGGACGCGGTGCTCCTCCCTCCCCCTTCCCTGCCTCCTGCCCATGGCAATCAGCTGGCTTGCGGTGTTCAGGAGGCAGGGGAGCGAAGGGGAGCCTGCGCGCCGTGTCCTTGCTCCTGCCCCCTCCCTCCTGAACGCCGCAAGCCAGCTGATTGCCGTCGGCAGGAGGCACGGGGGGGAGGAGCAAGGATGTGGTGTGCGGAGTAAAGGGGGGGAGAAGAGGCGGGTTAAGGGTAGGGGTTTGGGAGAAGGGGTGGAGTGGGTGGGCCAAGGATTGAGCCTACCGCCCCTGGTGCTTGCAGAGTAGGGGAAGCTGCTGCTGTGCAACGTGCTTCTCCTAGCCTACAGCACCTTCAGCCTCCTTGCCTGCCTCATTGTCTCCAGTGCCAGCGGGCTGTGCCTGTGTGGGGTAAGGCGGGGTCACCTCCCAACTATAGTACTGTACTGTCTGGCAGAAAAAGATTTCCCTGGAACCTAACCCCACCATTTACATTCATTCTTATGGGGAAATTGGATTCGCTTAACATCGTTTCACCTAAAGTCGCATTTTTCAGGAACATCACTACAACGTTAAGTGAGGAGTTCCTGTAGTGGTATTCATTAGAGCCCAGAAATTACAAACCAAAGGACAAAGTTTGAAAAAGTCTTCAGGTCTGCAGTCATGTTTTTATGTAACTCTTACTGAGACCTGATATAAAAGGAAGGAAAATCAAATAAGAACAGTGGCACAGCACATTTATTTCAAACCTGACATGCATATTAGTTTAACTTCCCATTGTGAGTCAGAAAGAACATTTACATTTCTAGAGAACATTGCAGAATAGCTCTTTTCAAGACAAAAAGCAGGCATGTGACTTTTTCATATGGAGTCTTGCTTTTCCCTGTCTTGTCATATTGGATTTCCAGAAGCTTCACCAAGGGCAAAATTTTCATATCTTTTCTGGTCAGCACTGTGAATCTTGAATTTTTCTCTGTAATCTTCTCTTTTGAGTATGGCAAATAAACGTCACCAGTTTGTCTGCCTTATGATCTGATCTCCAGCCTTGCCCGGAAATACCAACCAAAGCCATTCCATTATGTGATGATTTAATTCAGAATTCATAAACTCTTAGGCACTGATTCTACAAACACTTGAGCAAGTGTGTAACTTTACTCATGTGAGTGGTTCCCACTATAGTTCTCTTTTCTGTTATGCCTTACAATAATACGAATACACACTTTATGCTTGCAGTGGAGAGGGGGATGTACATACTTCGTAATTAAATTACTTTTAGGCACTGCCCTGAGTAAAGGATGGTATATAAAGTGGAAAATTCCAGGAATAAGTCCAGGATGCATGATGATTTAAAGACACCCCTGAGGGGCACAATTTCTCCCCACCCCCACTCTGGGTCAGTGAAAGGATGTAGTAATTTATTGCTGGTATAGGCCAGCAGCAAATTGTAACGCCATCTGCATCGGCTTAGCTGTGCTGGTCAGGTTGAAGCCGACACTCCATAATTTCTAACCCCTTCCAGCCCATTCCTCACCCACCTACTCCAAAGCGGGGTGGTATAGAGATTATAGAGGGATTCTTCCACCCTTTCCCTCCCTGAGCATACACTGAGTCCAAGTCACAATCTACCCATCTTGTGTGCAACTTCCAAGGGTTGTATATGCAAATTAGGCACATACTGTTGGTTCATCTATCAGGCTGAATTTAGTATAAAGTGTCTTCTCTGAATGTACAATAATCCTCTGGTTGAAAAGAAAACACTGTAGAAGTAAACATTTAGCTTAATAGGTTTCTCCTGAATGTGAATTTTTCTGACTGGGTAATAAATCCCTGAAAATGGGGGTTGAAAAGGAAAGTGCTGACTGACTCTTAAGTTTAGTGGCGGTTGGTATTACACACAGCTTATGAGTTGGCCTGGAGCCCTTAATTAGAGCAGAACACGCAGTGTCAGGTGTTTATAGTTATTCTTGAACTTCAGTATTGATTTTTGGGAGAGATCTTAATCAGTTTCGTTGGCTCAGAAGTTTGTTTCTTAAATCATTAAGTTACAGCTGCAGCTGTTACATATAGGCTGCTCTAATGACAGTGGTGCGTGCTTCCCATCTTCCTCTAAGGCTAACTAGTATTTGTTCAGTCACTGCTCTGTTGAAGGATGCCTCTGGAGCAGAAATCAGTCAGTAAAATATCATGTCTGTGAAAGCAGCGCAAGTGTCCAGAAGCCAAAATTCAGAGACTGTTTTGGGTTTTTTTTTCTGTACAGCTCATGTAACGTTTCCTCAAAGGAGAAGGAAAAATTTCTTTCATATGCATCATCTTTTATTGTTGAGAAATGCTACACACTGCAGGAGGGAAAAGAAAATGAATCCCAACATTTTATTTATAAACCATCCAAGTACTGCCCCGGAACATGTATATTTTTAGAAACTAGCCCATATGCTATATGGACTTGTCTCTACTTTTAAAAACGTGGTATTGGGAGTAGCTCCCGTACTGCAGTCAGATGTGCAAGGGTAGACCTTTCCTCCCAAAAGGATCCAATGAGGATCATAACAGCCCGATTCCTCTGTGCATAAACCAATAAAGCGAAAAAAGAATTTAAGATGTGGCGTTGATCAGGATGGAGGAGAGTCCTCTTCTAAAAAGGTGCAGAATGTTTACTGGTCTTTTTTTATACCAAAACATTATTGAACACATGGAATTCTTGCCTCTCTGTAGGTCAGTCACTGCTCCTTTTAAAGCAAGGGAATGTCACACACTGCCCACACTGGCTGTGTAAATCCAACACAGTTACAGACTCAAAACAGAGTGCTTTTACTGTACCTAGGGTGACCAGACAGCAAATGTGAAAAATCGGGACGGTGGTGGGGGGTAGTGGGAGCCTAGATAAGAAAAAAGACCCCAAAATCGGGACGGTCCGTATAAAATCTGGGCATCTGGTCACCCTAACTTTACCTGACTAGTCATTGGGATGGAAACAGCCTTGCTATATATACACATTCACAGAACCCTGTTAACTGGTAATATCAAGTTTAAATACAAAGACATTTCAACCTGGTGTTTCCTGCATTTTAGTTCTGATTATTAAAATTCTTATTAAGGTTTCTCTATTTGACTTTCACATGCTGTCTTCTATATCCTTGTATTAAAAAAAAATGTAAAACTACAGTGTACTTGAAAGGTCACATATATTTATGGCTCTTTATGTTCTACCTTGAGCTTCTTCTGCTTCCTGGATTACATTATTTTATTCTCTTTGAATTTGCAAAGTTTAGTCTTGGTATATCTGTAATGTTGATAAACAATAATCATGTTTCTCATTATAGCACATACATTATTAATTTCTGTTACTATCCTTCTCCCGAAATTATATATCTTCCCAATTTATCTTCCTCCTTTTGCTGCTTTTTCTGTTATTTTAAGCACATTGTACCCAGTAATAGTTCCCTTAACAAGGAATCCAGTTGAATGTTTTCCAATATTTTTATTTGACTCAGCCATAATCTTTCACTGTAAGCAGTGACCCCAGAAATGGACTGTTGCAGTCATAATGCCAAGCACCCCTGCCTTTTCTGTCCAATAATTCAGGGACAGTCCACCTTTTGCATTATAACTAAGGCTACAATTTAGTCATGGGTATTTTTAGTAAAAGTCATGGACAGGTCCCAGGTAATAAACAAAAATTCATGGCCCGTAACCTGTCCAAGACTTGTACTATAAATACTCCAGACTAAATCTTGGTTGGGGGGCCACTGCTCAAGGACCGCTGCTTGGGGAGTTCGGGGGGCTGCTGCTTGGGAAGGGTGGGCCCTGGGGCCAGGGCACCAGATGCTGGGGGCCACTGAGCAGCAGCTGCTCCGGCCACCCCCAGGGCTGCCCTCCCGCCGCCGCTCCCACCGCCCCCGGGACAGTAATCAATCCATGACTTCTGCGACCTCCGTGACAGACATGGAGCTCTAATTATAACTGGTACCAGCATGCCTAGTTTCTACATTGTGCCTTGGTATAAGCACTAGTGGATGACTCTCAAAAGATTTGCATGTTTTATCCCATACTTAACTGAATTTTACAACTCTTGGAAAGGACTTTTCCCTCCTCCAGTTCTTAGCCAATCCATAGTGTCTGTCTCCCCATGAAATCCCCATCACAGTAAGTCCAGATGTCTTGTATCTGTAGTTTTCCTTGTCTTTCAACTGATGCTCTCTCTTTAGGGAGCTACACACAACTGACTGCGTATACAGTTGTCTCTTTTCTATTGCTCCTTTTGAGAGGGCCAGAGTGGCTCATTTTCTCTCTCTGGAATAATAAGGCCCTCTTAGTCAGCATCATCTGGCTTAGTTATGAGACCCAGGACCTCTCTGCCACTGTCTTTGTATGCTTTATCTGCAGCTTTCCTGTTGTTGCATCCAAGAATATCTAAAACTCCTAGGAAGTGTAGTGTATACACAACTGGATTGGATTTGGTTCTCTTGAGGAACATTGTGCACTCAGGGAAATAGCTAAAGGAAATCCCAAAGTGATGCCAGGTTTTGAAGATGCAGTAAGAGCAGAGTACAGAAGGCCTGCTAGACTTATTGGCTACCTTCACCAGAAATTCAAAATTAGAAACTAGATTTTCAGCCCAGATTAAGACTTCTTTGTGCCACTTCAATGGCCTGCCTAGTGCTCAGGGGAGGTAGGAAGATGGCTTAGAACCTACTTTGCATCCCTCTAGATGAGGGAGCACCAGAGATGATAAGCACCAAACATGAGTTCAACACAGCTGAAATTTTGAGCTCCAAGTGGAACCTGCAGACAGAGCCAAACTCTAGTCTGACCGAAACTTCAGGCCAGTTCTCATTTTACATGAGAACATAAGAATTGCCATACAGGGCCAGACCAATGGTCTATCTACTCAGTATCCAACTTCGGACAGTGCCAGATGCTTCAGAAAGGATTAACAGAACTGGGCAATTATCAAGTGACCCATCCCCTGTCATCCAGTCCAAGCTTCTAGCAGTCAGATGTTTAGCGACACCCAGAGCATGGGGATCCATCTCTGACCGTCTTGACTAATAGCCATTTATGGGACTATCGTCCTTGAATTTATCTAATTCTTTTTTTAACCCAGTTATACCTTTAGCCTTCACAACATCCCCTGGCAATGAGTTCCACAGGTAGAATGTGCATTGTGTGAAGAAGTACTTCCCTCTGTTTGTTTTAAACCTTCTGGCTGTTAATTTAATTGGGTGAGCTCTGGGTCTTTTGTTATGTGAAGGGGCAAATAACACTTCCCTATTCACTTTTTCCACACCATTCATGATTTTATAGACCTCTATGATATTGCTCCTATGTCATCTTTTCTCTAACAGTCCTGGTCTTTTTAATCTTTCCTCGTATGGAAACATTTCCATACTCCTTATAATTTCTGTTGCCCTTCTATGTCTCATTTCCAATTCTGATATATCTTTTTTGTGATGCGGAAACCAGAACTGCATGCAGTATTCAAGGTGTTGGCATACCATGAAGAGCGAGGGAGAAAAAATGTACACTTTTGCATTATCTCCTTGGTTTGTGCCCATCCCAAACAACAAACAAGTGATACATTTTGAAAATAAATGTCCTGTATTCCACACATTGACATTGGTAGTTTCTTGTTTTTATAACAGAATAGGTAAATATAATCTGGGAAGAAGAAAATACTTGTTTAAACTGAAAGGGACCAGATCCCCAACTGGTGTAATTTGGTCCCATTTCATTGGCTTTTAGGATTAGGTTCTGGCCAAATGTTTTGAAAACCTAGCAAAAGGTCAAAAATTGCAACAAAAATGAGGGAAAGGGGGAATTCATAGATTCCAAGGCTATAAGGGACCAGTGAGATCATTCCAAGGCTAGGGTGACCAGACATCCCGATAAAATCGGGACTATCCCAGTATTGAGCAGTTTGTCCCGCGTCCCAACCAAAGTACGGTCGGGATGCCATTTGTCCTGATATTTTGTTTCGGGCATGGCTTTTTTATTTTATTTATTTTGCTTAGGCAGCAGTGACAGGCAGGGGGAGTGCCTTTTCAATTGTTACACTCATCCGGCACGTCTGGGTCTTCGGCAGCATTTCGGTAGCGGGTACTTCTTTCTTCGACGGCAAGATTTATTTCCCGCTGCCGAACGTGCCGGGTGAGTGTAACAATTGAAAAGGCACTTCCCCTGAGGTGGTCCCAATATTTTGGATTTAGCATCTGGTCACCCTATGTATAACACAACCCATAGAACTTCCCCAAAATAATTCCTAGGACACAGCTGTTAGAAAAACATCCTATCTTGATTTTAAAATGGTCAGTGATGGAGAATCCATGACGGTCCATAGTAAATTGTTCCAGTGGTTAATTACCATCACTTAAAAATTTATGACTTATTCCCAGTCTGAATTTGTCCAACTTCTAGCCATTGGATCATATTGTACCTTTCTCTTCTGGCTTGAAAAGCCCATTATCAAGTAGTTGTTCTCCATGTGGGTACTTTTAGACTCTAATAAAATCACCCCTTAACCGTCTCTTTGTTAAGATAAATAAACTCGAGGAGCTCACTCCATCATTATAAGGCATCTTTTCTTATCCTTTAATCATTCTCATGGCTCTTCTCTGAACTCTCACCAATTTATCAGCACCCTTCTTGAATTATGGGCACCAGAAGTGGACATGGTACTCTCACAGCAGTCACACCAGGGCCAAATACAGAGGTGAAATAATCTCTCTATTCCTACTTGAGATTCTGTTGTTTATACATCCGAGGATCACATTAGTCCTTTTGGCAACAGCCTTTCCGTGGGAGCTCATATTCAGCTCATTGGCCACCACAACTCCCAAATCTCTTTCAGATTTGCCGGGAGAGACCTGTAAACATGGGCCTATGTTCTTTGTTCTCAGATGTATATATTTATATTTAGCCATATGAAAATGCATATTATGTGCTTGCGTCTAGCTTACCAACCAAATGAAAAGGAAACAATCATTGTACTTTTGTATCACTTTCTTTGTACAAACATTAATTTTCTTAATGCCCCAGTGTGATCTGAAAGTATTATGACTTCATAGGGATTACTTGGAGGAGCAAGGCTTACAGCAGTGGGTCCTTAAATTGAAAACTCCTCAGGCAGATAATGTGTCTTAATTCTATGATTTTTAATACAAGCAGGCAACATTTTAGTCATGTTATAGAGAAGCAATTTAAGCATTAACAAAAGCTTCAGAGCACTCCATTTTAGTTATTCCCTACAGTAAAGTGCTTTTCTGATGAGAGATTTCATATCAAGAACTATTGAAGAAAACTAAAGCTGGTGCCACCATGGCCCCTTATACAGCTAAGACCCCATTAGAGTGAAAACTTGAAAGGACTTTTCTTAAAATTACATGCCCCTGTATTCGTTAAGAGCCTTCTGTGTATATAGATTTATGCTTTTGCTAAAGAGAGACAAAAGATACAAAGAGTTCCTGATGGGCATTACTGAGCTGAGAATCACCCAATTTGTGTGAATCCTCTGGGAGCATATTGATGAGAGACAGCCCTCATTGCCCTCCCATTACTACCACCACCTTACAGAAGGGAAGCATAATGGGATTTACCAAGAGTGTGTTCCCTGGAAGGGAAGGGGGAGAAGCTAGTTTGAGACACTTTCAAAGTTACATTTTAAAATCGGCCATTTCCATATTTCATAACAGTGCTTGGGAGCAGCAGCCACCCCTTCTATAAATGTCAGCGCAGTGCTTCGGCTTTCAGATACAGATCCACATGCACAGACACACACAGCTGGCATGATGCCTGCTGTACTGGAGGTATAGGGAGCCTAATGACATGGCCAGCACACCAGAGGGTGATGGTAAACTTTCTGTTCCAACACTAAGGAGCTGCTGTGTGCATGTCACTAGTCTTGACATCCCAAGCCTGGCATCAAGAGACAGCACTCGCCTTTTTCGAAGGAACAGATGAGCTTATGTCACAGCAAGTTCAAATGCCTCTGAAATCTGCATGCTTTTCTTTCCTTTCATCCTGCAATGCCTAAGTGCTGAGTTTTTGATCAAGGTAAAACGCTCCCGATTAGCAGATGGTGAGGTTTGTCACTAATGAAGCTGCATTCAGCAGCAGTATGTAAATTTACACGGGTTCAGCTCCTGTAGGTTCAGCTGTGGTTTCCTGACCTATGGTTGGTGATTGTAAGGGAGAGTATCTGTCCATAGAGTTTCTCAAAATTATAACAAAAAGGGTATTGGAATGTCCTCAGTCTCAGGGTACTATCAGTATTATGGTTGATGATATATAAGTAGGTATATAAGTAGGTAGCGTGAATCTTCTGTGAGTTATAATATCGGTCTGGTCAAAGAAAGGTAGGTCACCAGGAAGGGATGTATCAAACATGAGTCCAACTGAGCAAATTCACTCTCGTGGCACGGAAAGCTTCAATTTCTAAGCAAGGCAGCATTTATAATGCTACTAAAAACAAAGCAGTAAACAAAGTATATGAAGGCTTGACAGTAACATTAGCAAACAGCCACAGTGAAATGACTGAAAAAAAATCAACTCTGCCTACTTGCAAAAATAAGAAAAATGGAATTGTTTTTGACAGACAAGACAATGCAGCTGGGGGGGTCGGAAGAGTTTGTGTTTTGTTTTTTGTGGCTGTGGATGAAAAATTGCAGTATTAGCTTTTAGCCAGAAGAATAAAGACCCCTTTTTTCAGTGTTTTACCTAATTAGGAGAAGTATATTTACACCTAACGTTGAGATATTAAGTTTTATGTAATAGGTAGAGTGGAAACTGGATCATTCAGACTAATTACAACACAGATTTCATATTCTTATATAAACAAAAATTGAGGTTTGAAAGATGTTTCCAACAATGATTGAAATGAGTAAGCTATTTCTAGAGCTGAGCAAGTAATTCATAATAAATAATGAAATTTTATCTTTTTTTTCCAAATTGTCCATGAACAGAATATATTTTCTCAGAATTACTGTTTTCATTGCCCACAAATATTGGTCAGAGTTTTTTGTGAATAATTCTGTGTCTTTTCCAACACCCAAGTAGATCCAATTACAGATAGAAACACTGGTCTGTAGCTCATTACTAGGGCTGTCTGGATTCAGGGGGAAAAATTGAGGGTTGGTTTTTTGTTTTTGTTTTTTTTTTTGTTTTGGTTTTTATTTTTTATGTCCTGCATCAGAACACAAATAGAATCATGGGGCTGGAAGGGACCTCAAGAGGTCATCTAGTCCAGTCCCCTCCACTCATGGCGGGACTAAGTATTATCTAGACCATCCCTCACAGGTGTTTGTCTCTCTGCTCTTAAAAATCTCCAGCGATATCGTTTGATTTTCATGCCAGAATACTCAGCTGGAATGTGGGAGACCCAGGTTCAAATGTCAAATGTCTCTCTGATTCAGAGAAGGAAATTGAACCTGGATCCCTCACATCCATGGCAAGCACCAGATTACAGAATCAGTCTAAATCTTTCCTGTTTGAGCTGTTCCACTTTATATGAGTAATTAATTAATTAAATATTAATTGGACCAGAGAGAGACTGACTCTATAGCTCAGTACTTAGGGCAATCACCTAGGTTGTTGGAGAACCTGTTTCAAATCTCTGCTTCAAATCAGACAGAAAAGGGTTTGAAACCGAGTATCTCCCATGCCAAGTGAATACCCTAACCAACTGGCTATTCTGAGGTAGGTGTCTCGACTTGACCAGAAATTCCATCCTGGACTCTCAGGTCCTTTTGGTGCATCAAGATTTTCCATTTTAAAAAAAAGAGTTTTGTGACAAATTCTGAGTCAGCTCCAGTCATTAGTAAGTGTGCTTTTTGCAAATATTTAGAGTGAAATCCTGGCCCCATTGCCCTTGATGTCAGAGGAACCAGATTTAAACCACACAATTCAGAATTTTAAATGTGAGCAATTTAATTGGACAGGCAGGTCACATGGTGTATTTCTCTTGCCTGGTGGGATCAATGGGAATCAGTGTTCTTGTTGATAATTCATGTTTACAAATTGAAAATTCACTTTCCCACAAGTATGCTGTAAAATATGTTTAAAATGTTCTGTTTCTGTCAGCTAATGTGTCTGGAAACAACTTATCAATTGAAATGTTTATACAAAGGGACCTCAAAAAGGGGGTTGAACACAGCTGTAGCAAATTTATTCAGCAATCTAAGTGATTACTGTAAGTAGCGTTCACTCAGCTCTAGTTAACTTGTTCATCAGAACTGGTCAGGAATTTTCAACCAAATATTTTTTCGTTAAAAAGTCCCAAAGTCAAAACTGAAATCTTTTGTGGCAAAAAGTCAGTTTCCAACAAATTTCTTGACTCAAAAAAATGTTAGAAAAAAGTTTCAGAATTATCAAAACATCCCATTTCAACATTCAGCAAATGAACAATTCTGGCTTTTTGGTTTGAAACAACGTTTCTTTTAGAAATTTACACTAATTAGAGTTAAAAAATAAATTAAAAATGTATCAGTGGACCTAAACTAATTTCTCTTTTCTTTATCTTTTCTTTATGGTTCATGAACAGTTTCAAGATTTTTACTTTTTGACTTGATTTGGAACAAATTTAAATCATAATTCTATGTTTATAACATTATAGCCTTTTATGGTTTAAATCAGTGTGGTTTCATAAATTCGAATCGGTGCATCCTATTAGTGCCATCTTTTCTCTTGTTCCCAAAATAGACTCCAAATAATTTCCTCAAAGTACCATTACCTTGGGGACCCACACCTGCACAGCCACCTGATCCACATATTCCAGAAGTAGAAAGAATCCAAGAAAGAGGAAGCAGGTGGATCAGGAAAAAGGAATGACACACACTGAAACACACAGGCCCTATCCCAAGCCCACCTCTGAATGCCTATCCATTGCCAGGGCTGCCAGTGTGCATTGTGTGAATTTGGGTGTGGCAGGATTACAAAGTTAAATTGCTGGCCAGGTCAGGAGTTGGTCCAATTTCTCACCACAAGTAAGCAGAGAGTATGTATGAGGAAGGAGCAAGCACTCCTCTGAATATCTGCCTTGGATAACTCTTAAACAGGATCAGGACATTTTTAAAAAACAATACAAATGTGGAGGGGTGCATGTGTTAAGTAAACGTGTATGACATGTTTCTCCAGGAAGAAAGGTAGAGTTCTCGGAATGGAGGAGCAGGCATTATGTTATGTCTTTGATATCATAGTGGGGGCACTGATCTTGGAATTGTTTGTTTAATAATGTAAGCAATTAAAGCAAACTTTTTAAAATAAACTTAGTCCATGACCCTCTAATGAGTAGTGCATGGGTACAACGGTGCACCTACATCTTTGCAGGATTGAGGTTTCAGTCAGTGATCCAAAATCCATTAGGAATTGTTTTAGTGATGTCAGTGGCCCTTGGATCAAATCCATAGTGTGTGAGCAGTTGTCATGACACTTGCCTAATTGATTATTTCATTTTAAAGCATCCATGTAAATTTTCCTCCATGTATAATTTGATCAATATCTGTATAGCAAAGCTTTGATTTTCAGCATAGCAGAAGCTAATTGAGCTATTCACATCTGGTAATAGCGAGTTTCATGGGTTTGACTATATAATGGTCTGTAAGAATATATAGTTACCTAGTATCTTCAATGTGTATAGATGCAAAATTATGTATAGGTCATAATAACTTGGGTGAAGAGGTCTATTTATTTCTTTTCATTATTAGATTATCAAGAAAACATGAAAAATCAGCCTAGGTATCTCTTTTCTGTACCCATAGACTTGTAAAAACTATACTAATGGGTGTTCTCCTTCATGCATCATATCTCCCATTTAATTGAGTGAACGGCAGGTGAATTTAGGACTTCATTTATTCAAAGAAATAATTGTATTTAACTGCAGCTGCTTGGAGCTATTGACATATTGTAACCACAGAGAACATTTTAAAAAGAATACCTATGGGATTTTCCAAGTTCTGAGCAAACATTTGCCTTACGTATTTAAAAGCTGGCTGGAGGCATTTTGCATACATCCTAGCATCCTTCCTGTACTGTATGCCTGCCTTCATTTACTGCTTTCCTAGTAATATAACCAGCTTACAAAGAGTTAGGATAATCTAGTCTGTCAGTAATACAATTGGTAATTGAAATTGAAAGTGGTATCTCCCAGGCTCCCTCCATTTTAGTATCTCTCATCTCCTACTAGAAGCCCTGCAATACACCTTTTTGTTTGTGCTCTGAGCAGCAGCAATCAAACTGGGAAAGGGGGGAAAAACAACCATGGAACAAATTGCTTGTCGAGGCAGTTCTTGTTTTGATCCGATTCAGCTGTTTATGTGAAATGGACTCATTTCTCTGTGGCACTCAATTTTATTGCACAGCAGGAAAGAAGCAGTTTGGAATAATACCTGTTCCACCGGCATGTCAGTATAATGAATGCTTACCATTCTCACACACACACACTAGCAAGTTAGTTTGAACAAAATGAAGATTTACATAGACAGAGCTTCACATTCCTTTGGAAAACTTGCTGATGTAATAGATAGAGGCTAGAGCCACTTTACAAGTCCTGCAGCAGAATTGCTGTATGTGTTAAAGGCTCTAAATCCCCCTTTACCTTTTCCTCTGTGGACTACTGAGTCCTAACATTGCTTCTGACAATGATTTTTACCACTGGCCATTTAAAGCATGACCCAGAACTCCTTGAAAGCTCTGTTGTGAAATAAGGAAGTGAAAGAGACAACATGGAAATAATGACAGGTTTCAGAGTAGCAGCCGTGTTAGTCTGTATTCGCAAAAAGAAAAGGAGGACTTGTGGCACCTTAGAGACTAACCAATTTATTAGAGCATAAGCTTTCGTGAGCTACAGCTCACTTCCTCAGATGCATATCGTGGAAACTGCAGCAGGCTTTATATATACACAGAGAATATGAAACAATACCTATTCCCACCCCACTGTCCTGCTGGTAATAGCTTATCTAAAGTGATTTCCAGCACAAATCCAGGTTTTCTCACCCTCCACCCCCCCACACAAATTCACTCTCCTGCTGGTGATAGCCCATCCAAAGTGACAACTCTTTACACAATGTGCATGACAATCAAGCTGGGCTATTTCCTGCATAAATCCAGGTTCTCACATCCCCCCCACCCCCATACACACACAAACTCACTCTCCTGCTGGTAATAGCTCATCCAAACTGACCACTCTTCAAGTTAAAATCCAAGTTAAACCAGAACATCTGGGGGGGGGGTAGGAAAAAACAAGAGGAAACAGGCTACCTTGCATAATGACTTAGCCACTCCAAGTCTCTATTTAAGCCTAAATTAATAGTATCCAATTTGCAAATGAATTCCAATTCAGCAGTTTCTCGCTGGAGTCTGGATTTGAAGTTTTTTTGTTTTAAGATAGCGACCTTCATGTCTGTGATCGCGTGACCAGAGAGATTGAAGTGTTCTCCGACTGGTTTATGAATGTTATAATTCTTGACATCTGATTTGTGTCCATTTATTCTTTTACGTAGAGACTGTCCAGTTTGACCAATGTACATGGCAGAGGGGCATTGCTGGCACATGATGGCATATATCACATTGGTGGATGTGCAGGTGAACGAGCCTCTGATAGTGTGGCTGATGTTATTAGGCCCTGTGATGGTGTCCCCTGAATAGATATGTGGGCACAGTTGGCAACGGGCTTTGTTGCAAGGATAAGTTCCTGGGTTAGTGGTTCTGTTGTGTGGTATGTGGTTGTTGGTGAGTATTTGCTTCAGGTTGCGGGGCTGTCTGTAGGCAAGGACTGGCCTGTCTCCCAAGATTTGTGAGAGTGTTGGGTCATCCTTTAGGATAGGTTGTAGATCCTTAATAATGCGTTGGAGGGGTTTTAGTTGGGGGCTGAAAGTGACGGCTAGTGGCGTTCTGTTATTTTCTTTGTTAGGCCTGTCCTGTAGTAGGTAACTTCTGGGAACTCTTCTGGCTCTATCAATCTGTTTCTTTACTTCTGCAGGTGGGTATTGTAGTTGTAAGAAAGCTTGACAGAGATCTTGTAGGTGTTTGTCTCTGTCTGAGGGGTTGGAGCAAATGCGGTTGTATCGCAGAGCTTGGCTGTAGACGATGGATCGTGTGGTGTGGTCAGGGTGAAAGCTGGAGGCATGCAGGTAGGAATAGCGGTCAGTAGGTTTCCGGTATAGGGTGGTGTTTATGTGACCATTGTTTATTAGCACTGTAGTGTCCAGGAAGTGGATCTCTTGTGTGGACTGGACCAGGCTGAGGTTGGTGGTGGGATGGAAATTGTTGAAATCATGGTGGAATTCCTCAAGGGCTTCTTTTCCATGGGTCCAGATGATGAAGATGTCATCAATATAGCGCAAGTAGAGTAGGGGCTTTAGGGGACGAGAGCTGAGGAAGCGTTGTTCTAAATCAGCCATAAAAATGTTGGCATACTGTGGGGCCATGCGGGTACCCATAGCAGTGCCGCTGATCTGAAGGTATACATTGTCCCCAAATGTGAAGTAGTTATGGGTAAGGACAAAGTCACAAAGTTCAGCCACCAGGTTAGCCGTGACATTATCGGGGATAGTGTTCTTGACAGCTTGTAGTCCATCTTTGTGTGGAATGTTGGTGTAGAGGGCTTCTACATCCATAGTGGCCAGGATGGTGTTATCAGGAAGATCACCGATGGATTGTAGTTTCCTCAGGAAGTCAGTGGTGTCTCGAAGGTAGCTGGGAGTGCTGGTAGCGTAGGGCCTGAGGAGGGAGTCTACATAGCCAGACAATCCTGCTGTCAGGGTGCCAATGCCTGAGATGATGGGGCGCCCAGGATTTCCAGGTTTATGGATCTTGGGTAGTAGATAGAATATCCCAGTCTCTACGTAAAAGAATAAATGGACACAAATCAGATGTCAAGAATTATAACATTCATAAACCAGTCGGAGAACACTTCAATCTCTCTGGTCACGCGATCACAGACATGAAGGTCGCTATCTTAAAACAAAAAAACTTCAAATCCAGACTCCAGCGAGAAACTGCTGAATTGGAATTCATTTGCAAATTGGATACTATTAATTTAGGCTTAAATAGAGACTTGGAGTGGCTAAGTCATTATGCAAGGTAGCCTGTTTCCTCTTGTTTT
The DNA here is from genome assembly GCF_965140295.1 of Lepidochelys olivacea. NCBI lineage: Eukaryota > Metazoa > Chordata > Testudines > Cheloniidae > Lepidochelys > Lepidochelys olivacea. The sequence goes on along the minus strand of NC_140413.1, from coordinate 198,248,345 downwards.
TTCCTACCCCCCCCCCCCCCCCAGATGTTCTGGTTTAACTTGGATTTTAACTTGAAGAGTGGTCAGTTTGGATGAGCTATTACCAGCAGGAGAGTGAGTTTGTGTGTGTATGGGGGTGGGGGGGATGTGAGAACCTGGATTTATGCAGGAAATAGCCCAGCTTGATTGTCATGCACATTGTGTAAAGAGTTGTCACTTTGGATGGGCTATCACCAGCAGGAGAGTGAATTTGTGTGGGGGGGTGGAGGGTGAGAAAACCTGGATTTGTGCTGGAAATCACTTTAGATAAGCTATTACCAGCAGGACAGTGGGGTGGGAATAGGTATTGTTTCATATTCTCTGTGTATATATAAAGCCTGCTGCAGTTTCCACGATATGCATCTGAGGAAGTGAGCTGTAGCTCACGAAAGCTTATGCTCTAATAAATTGGTTAGTCTCTAAGGTGCCACAAGTCCTCCTTTTCTTTTTGCAACATGGAAATAGTTCTTGTGAGGTTTTTTTTTATTATTTGCTACTGTTGCTCCTCTCTCAAGTGTCTCTCTGTAGGCCAAATCCTGCCAGATGCAGCGTGCCAGCTCTGAAGTTCTGAATGCCCTCAACTCCCACTGGTTTCACCCATGCTGGACCAGGCCCTAATTAGCAAGAGTCTTTCCTTTAATTTAGCTCTATCTTTTTCCCAGCGTGCTGCCAGTAATGCTGTATGCCTGCCAGCTACACAGGAGAATTTCTGAAATTCAAACCGAGAAACCTTTCTTCAGTGTAGTGAAGTCAGGCATGCTGGCTAGCTAATGGGAGTTTTTGGGAGAGAACCTGTGAACTTCACACAGACATCTTTAGTGCCTGACAATACCAGCACAACTAGATATCTCTAGATGTTATAGAAATTGGGAGTCAAGGCATAGCCTGTCATATCATGTCTAGTTTATATGGTTAATAGACAGTCTTTTAAAGGAGGAAAAGTCTGATGCATGAAGCATCAACTGTCAGTCAGAATGTGTTGGTATTTAGCAGGGATCCCAAACACATACATCAGATGTTGGGGACGACTCAGTAGGAAACATCTGAAATCTCTCCCTGATGCTTTGACTGCAGAATGATTGCTTTTCTGAGTTTTTGTTTTTTAAGTAGCCCTTTCTATAAGCCGTTCAAAAATGTAGCAAGACCCTGATAAGACCATTCAGTGTATCCTCATTGATCAAACAGTGTTTTCATGCTAATCCAAATTTCGCACTGATTTTGTCGGAAGAAATTGGTTAGTGACTTTGAATGTGCACCTTCAGTCTTGCACTTGAGAAATTCCTGGCAAAATATGGGTATGCCTCAACATCAGAATGACATGGTTTTGTCCTTCATGAGAGTCAAAGACAGAGATGGGTGAAGTGCGTGGAAAGTTTAGGCTCACTGGTGTATAACAAACCTCCAGGGGAAAACTTTATTTGCTATCTAGAATTCTCAGGAGAAGTCTTGACGTTTTAACATGCATACAAACTTGTCACTTCAGGACTTCACTGACATGCAAACTATAAACTCACAGATGTTTACAGGCATTTCATTCATCTAGGACGGGACTAACTTACACAACTATGAAGAAGGAAGAACTGCTAAAATTATGGTTCACTGAAGGATTTTTAAGTCAAGGATTCTACCAAAGTAGTTGGTGACAGCTCAGACATGGACACTTAGATGCTGCCTGTTTCCCCATCCAAATGACTAATTGAGTCTATCCTGTCAAGCTGCTTCTTGGTTATGTTTTCTTGTTTTGTATTCTCTGCTTCATTGGTTGCTGCTTTTGTGTTTATTCACAGTACCGCCATAAATAGTGCAATTAAGGCTACTTAAAAGATTAACATTGTCACCGCAGGCATTGCAGAGGAGAATAAAATCTCCATCACAGTGCATTTTCTCTGGCAGGTACCATGGCAAAGCAAATTCATTGAAGCAGCCATAGTGGTACATACATGTCTCTGGACAGAATAAACATATAACCTCAAAACTCATAAATACAAAAAAAACCAAACAAGCAAACTAAACATCCCTAGACTTCTATCAAAAGGGTGAGGGGACTGCTGTTTATATGACTCTAGAATGCTGTCTCTGTCTCTGTTGTTGAAGAGATCAATTGTTCCCACTTAAACGTGTTCCATTTTCAAATGTTTCAATGTTCAGTACACTTTGCTATCTCAGAATAACTACCAAATTATCTCAATTGCTTAGCAACCAATCATTTGAAATCTTGTAGCTTAGTCACAGGGTAGGTATGATGAGCTTTATAGTTGCCACCAAATACCAAAGTGCCATAATGGAAATTAACTAAAAATTGGTCTCTCAGCAATACTAACTGGTAGAATTTGGAGAGAGCTATGAATGGAATAACATAAGCAATTCTTCTATGTTTTTCATTTATAATATTGCTAGGAGATTGAATCTGAGCTTCCAGACAAGCCTGAGGCAGAAGAGAGAAAAAAGTTGAGTTCCAGCCATAAAATACATTTTCATACATTTCAATTCTAGGTTGTGTATGACTATTCAGTGTGTATGAACTCTTAGTGTATCTATTTTTGCTCTGCTAGATAGAGAAACCTTAAATGTCTGATTAGGTCCACATCCACAATGCATTTTATGAACAGAAGGGATTCTTCAAAAATGATCAGAAAAGAATGGCAGGGAGGCAAAATCACACATTATGATGTGGTTTTAACAATCCCACTTTAAAAAAAGAGCACAGATCTATGTAGACTTTTAAGCAATTCCTTTAAACCACGTCCTCAGCCTACATCCTGTGCCCTTTTCTTTAATGGCTGCCACTACGGAACGTCAGAGTCTATATAGCTAAGAGCATATCAGTGGATTATCAAAATAAATGCACACATTGAATTTGAGAATTATACATAAATCAGATAGTGTACATGTTTTCTCTCCTTTCGCGTTTTTCTAGGAGCAGCACAAGGGAAAGGGAAGCTATCTGCAGAGGCAATGACAGTTGAAAATCCATGTGACACAGAAAACATTTCAAGTAATGATGGTATGGTTGTTTGGTGTTTTAATATCACATAACACAAATCTAGCATGCTGACTAGATACATAGAACTAGTAGAGATGCCTTATCTAAGGCGTGTGTGTGTGAAACTGGCTCCTTTTTTAAAACAAATATTGTGAACTTTCTCTAACGTTTCTTATCCCATTATAAAATTCAAAACATATAAAGATTTTAGTAGCTACCCCCAGGCATCCTAGCTCTTGGGTTTTGCAATTTCAGGTACAATTCCACAGTGATAAGTGCTTTATAAATGCTGATATTTTAGATATACAGATCTAAATATTCAATATTGGCTCATCCAAAGGGCCATTTTCAACAGTTTACTAAGAGAATATGGATGTTGGTTTCCAGCCATTATTAGCTTGCTCACTCTTTTCACTGCTTTAATAATGTGGTGACCATTCCATTCCTTTTATTTCAGTTTTTAAAAAAAAAACAAACAAACCTGCATCTTGATTTACTGACACAATAGGAATAAGAGAAAGATGAAAAGATACCTTAGGAAATTCCAAAACCAACAACTTTGTTTCAAAGTTTCAGTTTTGTTTCAATTTCCTGGTCACATCATTTGCAAAAGCCATGCAATTAAAAGCAAGGAAATAAACAGTTAACAACATCACAAATTTTACACCATCCATATAAAGAACATAAGCTAGATACTCTCAAGTAAAAAGAAAGAAATGAATATTTTGTCACAACACAACCTTACTCTGACCATAAATAAATGCACTCCTTCCTTAATAATCTGGGAATATAAATAAAACTATATAAAAAGGATTAAATATTTATTAGAAAATATCTGAAGAAACTAATGATGTTTGCAATTATTGGCTTAATTCAACACCTTTCTTTCATTGGTAATCTGGGAATATAACACACACACAAATCTTTCGGGGAAAAAACAACCACCACCAAGAGGTTTCTCTTCTTCCCCTTTTATCCATCTTCTCTATTTAGATTATCAACTGCCACTCCTGACTAGTTGCCCTATAGCAAATAGTTTCATTGCTTGTGAGAGGATGCCCCACCTCTGAGGCACACTAGCATAGCCAATGGCGGCTGTCGTGCTTTCTGTAATATGGGCCATATGCTTGGTTATTCCGAAGCTTTCCCTCTCTCCTCTGACTGGGAATGCATTCACTTCTCCAGCTATGGGAAAATCTTTCTCTAGTAATGTTGAGAGCCACAAAGGAGCCCACTGCTGAGGGGAGAAGTGTTAGTGACTCAGAGGAGTGATCCAAAACCACAAAAATTTAAAGGGACAATTTTGGAGACTCTGTACAGAGAAACATTGTAGGGAAATTCCCATCTTCATTTTTTTTAAAAATCCCTTTCCCATTTGATGTTCACTGAGTTTATGTTCAACCTCAGTGAAATTCTCAACCTGCCCTGTGAGGCTGAGCCTCAGACTTACAAGGTGCTCCTTTTGGTATGTAGAACAAAACACCCTAGGCCCTTAACCTATCCCCTCCGTGACACTTGTAAGGTTATCCAATTTATTTGAGCATGAGCTTTCGTGAGCTACAGCTCACTTCATCGGATGCATCCGATGAAGTGAGCTGTAGCTCACGAAAGCTCATGCTCAAATAAATTGGTTAGTCTCTAAGGTGCCACAAGTACTCCTTTTCTTTTTGCGAATACAGACTAACACGGCTGTTACTCTAAAGCCTGCAGTGCTGCTCCGTAATCGCCCAAAGAGGTTGCTGAGAAATGTGAAGTATATCTCCCCATCAGCACCCCCAGCACCCCCCCCCACACACACACACACATCTGAGCAGGATTGCACAGTCCACAGGGAGATGATTGGCTGCTTGTCACAGGAATAAAAATGAAGGCAGGCTTACCGGGTTTTGATGCTTTGGTCTGATATAACTAAACATCCATTTAATTAAAAATGAAATGAATTAAATTTCACAAGTAATTAGTCTAGCGTATGAACTAGGTCTTTTGGTATTCTCAGGAAAACAAGCACATTAAATTGGCTGACATTTTGAGGTTTTGAAAAAGCTGCTACTGCACACGCACAATGGCTCCTTTCCTTAATGGGTTTTGATTGTGCATTCCATTTCTGCTATGCAAAAGCCTATTAAGAGTAATCCACAAACCATAGCTAAACACATGTTCCATCATTTCTCCATAATCTGGAGTGGATACTTTTCCTATTACACATTCATTCCTTACACCACATGAGCTATTACCGCGTCTGCTTTGAATATGCACGATGAATCATTCACAAATAACTCATCAAAACCCGACCAGGTGTATTGACATGATATTGAGTCAGAAGGAGCTTCACACCCCGCAACACTGAAGCAGGGCATTTTTTCCTTTTTGCTCAGTTTTCAAAACTTTCATTTGGATGCTACGGTTTTCCCAAGAGACTCCAACTGTCAGCAATGGATGCACAAAAATGCCCATACCAAACACTTAAATACTACCGTAAAAATAAATGACAAAAATGGGTTTACCATAAAGAGTCTTGTTAAAACCCACAAAAATAAAGCAGTTCAGAACAAAGGCTGAGAGTGCACACTGAAATCATCCCGTTTTATTTAGGCATAGCTAGGACCTCATGAACAAATCTCCTGTGCCATATGTTCTGTGATTCCTTTGGCACTATACAGAGAGTGAGACAGCCTTCCTTTTGAATTATACCTTGTTTTTTATATTTAATTAAAAGCGTGTGATGCTTTTTTATTATTTAATGTTACACTATTTAAACCATTAAAAAATGTGAGATCAGCATTTAATTGCGATGTAATTAGTGATGGGTCCAAATTCTGAAGTTTAGGTCAGAATCCAGACCCAAACTTTTCCCAAAGTTTAAGGTGTTCAAATCCAAGATTTTTGTTTGGGCTATTATAGAGACTTTGAGAAAATTCAGATCTAACCAAAAGTCTGGGGGAAATCTAGATTCAGAGGTTCTCTAATAATTTTGATGTGTATCTTATTACAGAACTGTTCATAATCTACATTAAATAAGGAAACCACTAAGATGATCTTATATATATATAAGAGAAAGCTACAAAGACTTACAGCAAAGATATTTTAGTGCTCTATTCACTTAGGTTAGGAGCAGCTATTACTTGCCAGGATGAACTTGACTGAAGTTTGACAACCTTATTGTTTTGTTTTCAGCTGAAATGAATAGTCAGGTTGAAAGTATAAATGAACTTTCAGAAATGCAGCCGGAAGATTAACAAATAGGTAAGTCTCCTACGACCAGTGTTTCTCTGCAAGTATGCATATCCATGCAGATTCTGTTTGGAAAAAAAGATCTGTTGTATTAATGGCCCAAAGGTGTAAACATGACCCAATCACTGTCTAACATTAAACAGTGTTAAACAAGGTCTGGGATTTGGTGTACAGAGACCTCAGCCTGCTTAGTACCATAGCAGACACACCATTAAACACCCTTTTAACCTTTTACTAAAGATACAGAAAAGAAGGAAAAACAGTTAAAGCATTTGAAATGCAAAGCATTAAATAAGGCTTTCATTTTAACAAGATTTCGTGCTCCTTTAGCTGGAGAGAATTTTTAGAAAGAAACACACACACCTTTGTTTGACAGTCCCTTAGATGATATCAAAAATGGCAATAATGGTCTTATTGGGGAAAAGAGCAGACGTTTATTGAGATGAGCTGGAGTTGCTGCTGTTAAAGTCCAGTCCTGTTTCATCCCAGGAGGTAGTTGGGATTCAGCTGGAGCTGGTAGGGAGGGTAATATCATGTGGGTCCATCTCTCTGGCCTGGTCTGGTCAGGACATCCCTCAGGATTAGGATGAAAAAGGTCCAGTGTGCTACCCAATGGGGTGGCAACCATGATGGTAAAGCTGTTCCAGCAGCCTCTCTCTCTTCTTCCATATTCTGCCCACAAAGTCTCTTTCTTTCAGGACCCAGAAAGGGAGTGGTGGATGGAACAGCTCAGGTGCTCATTATTTTGTCCGCCAATTAGGCTAATATTAGACTCACACAATTTGGTTCGTTAATTTCCAGTTCCACATCTTCTGTTTTTACTAAGAATGATTTTAACATAATCCTTTAACTACATCATTAGGTCCTTTCATTTAGTTTTTCTGTCTCCTTTTCATACCTTTTCCCATCAATGTTTATTATAATAGATTATTGTGACATGTTATGAATTTTTGCATATTTTTACAGTTGATCTCATGTTTAGGCCCAATTATTACAACAGATCTACATACTATGATTAAAATTGGGGTGACCAGATATCCTGATACTATCAGGACCATCCCGATATTCGGAACTTTGTCTTACAGAGGCAACTATTACACCACCACCCTCCCGCCCCATCCCCCAAAAAAAGTGTCCCGATTTTTCACACTTGCTATCTGGTCACCTTAATTAGAATATACAGAATTAGAAAAAGCAAAATGGGGGAAAGTATTAATTATGTGACATTAATTGTCACATAAATAATATAATAGCATTCTGCAACTGTAATGTATTTAGACTGTGTATGGTCTTAGATCAACAGAACCCAGATAGCAACAATATTAGCAATGGAAAAGTAACTGAATGTTTTTTTGTCATTGCTTAGGAAAATGAAAAGCAATTTATACTAATTGGAATTAAGTTCAGTTCTCTGAAATCTGTATTCTGGGAACAACAGGTTTGTGTCATGAGGCTTTTATGCCCTTGGCTCTACAATGCCTAATGTCACTTCTAACTAGACTCCTGTAAAACAAGGCTGAAGTCAGTTGGCTGCCTTTTTGAGCTTTACTGCTTTATATACTGAATGATGGTGCCATTGCACAAGTGCACAATTGTTATTGCAGCAGAAATGGAAACGAATAGTTATGTTCATAGACAATAAACAGTCTGACTCCTCAATAAAAATGAGTAATCTGCTAGAGATAAAAAGTCCCTGGCACACCCCAATTACAAAAGAAAATGTTGATCCCTGCTGAAGATATGCAGTTTCAAGCATTACTACACACCTCTCCCCCTGTATAGGGCTATTATAAGATTCTAATATCATATATAGCAAGATGTGTTATTTATGCTCGTAATGGGATTTCATGTAGCTCAAGACCAAATATAGAAGCTTTACAACAGCAGCAGCTTTGTCACAGAGATTTAAAAAGCAAGGTCTTATTACAGTGTATATCCCTTTGTCCTTGTCAGTATGTTGACAATATGCTGCCATACTGCATGAGAGAGAGAAATATGGCTGATGGATCCCCATTGAAAAGTAGTGAAGCAAAAATAAAAAACATCTTAAGGATTACTTCTGCAGTTCTCCCTTTCTTTTTCACCTTTTCTTAGCTTCTGATTATGCATTCTGTTAAAATGCTTACCATTTAAAAATAGATTAAAAGGCTAATACCGTCATTGATTTTAAAAATATATTTATCAGTTATAACTGCTTTCACATAAATGGAAAGAAATTTGTCTTTCATACATTGTTTTCTCACTAAAATTAGTACATGCATATGTTTTGGGATGAGATCATTTAAACTCTGCTCTATGAAAGTGAAGCTTGCATTAATAATACAATATTTAGCATTCAACTAATTAATTTTCTCAATTCCAGTGTGAGGTACTGCAGTACTGCTCCCATTTTACAGAGACGAAAACTGAGCCGGAGGGGTGAAGTGACTTGCCCAGTCTCTGTAGTATTTCAATGACAGATCCAGGATTAAAACTAAGGCATGAATTACGTTCAGCTGTTTGCTCAGTCCCCCAAACCATACTGCCGCTCTGCTTTGATTGCAAGCAGCCAGGTCCACACAGTGAAAAATCGATCATCTTGTTAAACTTTAAAGGCTCTGAACTCTCTAGGGTCTTTAGGACCAAGCAGATATCTTTGGGACAGTGGTTTACTGTTATTTTAAGAGCGTTCTATACACTATTCCCAAAATGCATATCAAAAATCCCTAAGAACTCTTGCATGATTACTATGCCCTTGATGTCAACAAACATAAGACACATTATTCAGCATTTTGTTTTTAAAAAACAAAAAATATACTCTAGGAATTATTTGGGAGGAGTTCTGTGGCCATTACTATACAGGATATCAGACTAGATGAGCACCAGGGTCCCTTATAGCCTTGAAATCTATGGAATTTTTGAGTTTCTAATCACTATTACACAATAATGCCAGCCATCAGCACCATTAATGCATACAGCCATAACATCACCGTAGTTGATTCCTGCCCACTTTGTTGTTGCTAGTGCCAAAATCACAGCTGCTTCATGCCTCTTTATTTTAGCCCTGTTTGAGGACTGTGTTATCAAATACTTCCATGGCACCTTGCTTGCCTATATGTTCATAAAGTACTGTCCACACATGTGATGCTATTGGAAATAATAGTGTCTTATTTTACTGCTGTTACATGCCTCCCATATTTTGCACGTGTGTTTGGCAACAGAGACGTGAGGAAACTGTATTAAAAAGACCCAGCTAGCCATTTGGGTCCCTGAAAACTTTTGATTTTGATTAAATGAACTATATCGGTTTTTTTCTCCCTATCACAGAGGAACAATATGAGAGAAGAGAACAATGGGGTGAAACGTGAACGGCAGTCATTAGCATTGTATGGCATCATTCTAACTATCGGCAGAAAGCGCATCGGAAGGTGCCCCATGGGATGGGAGGGGAAGGGAGATAAGGGAAAATGAATGTTTGTTTTAATTCCTCTTAATTCTCAATTGCATTTTGTTCTGTAAACCTGTTTTAAAAGAAAAAAAAGCTTCCCTACTTTGGTCATGATGTCCCACTTCAAGCAATCTTTTGCATTGTCCTGGCAGTTACAGCAACTTCTAGGTCCTGGGTAATATTGGAGATGCTTATTCTCCCCCCCCAACACACACACATACACTCTTATCACTAGCCTCTGAATCTCATTTCCCAATGAGGGCACATCATCCAAGCAACTGATGGGAATGGGATTTTTTTGGATTCTCTGGGATAAATTTGGGGCTTTGGCTTGAGGATGTGGACTGCCACAAAGCATCATAAATCACAGAACACTGTGTATCTTAGGAATTTTAAGAACAGCTGTTCCAAACTATCCCTGTATTAATAGTGAAGTTATAGCACAGTGCCCAACTCCAGCAACATCAGTCAGGAATTCCTGACTGCAAGTACCAGTGCAAAATATTTAGAGCTTTTAGAACAATGACCCCTGCCACTATGGAGATAGTAAAAGAGCTAGAAGGAGTGTTTCCTAGTGCACAGTAGAATCCAACCTAAGCTTCACACTATAAACTTGGAAATCTGGATGCTTCAGGATGTCGTATTGCTGTATTGCTCACTGGGAGAATGGAGACGTCTGTTGCCCATTGCTGATCTATCTAAATCTTCTGGTCATAGCACAGCATGTGATGCAAAGTAATGCAGTTAGTGCATCGATTCTGTTCTCTTCTAGTGAATTTGCACTTCTAAAAGTAAATAATTATTTTAAGTGGGTACTTAAAGTACCTGTGGGCAACTAATACTTTGCACAGCCTGTGAGTAATGGAGGATAACAGGCATTCTGCATCTAGCACATCTTTAAATATAGTTTATGGCTTTAACAACTTCACTGTACCTTGTGTCAGCCCTCATTATATTTTCTACTGCATATGCATGATTTTTAAAAATGCAATTAACAGTTATTTCGTTAAGAATGTTTTACCATATGTCATTTGTTCTGCCAGCAAGTGCTGCATTCAGAAAAGAGGGCTTATGTACATTTTTTCAACAGTACTGTACATTAAATTGATACACGAGACTGAAGGAGCACACAGCATGTGTCCAGGGTCTGATGTTCTGCAAAATATAATGGTGTTAAATACAACTAGAGCTTTTTTTTTTTTTAAACATTCCGAGATTCTGGTTTTGCTTGAATATGTACGCTCTTTCCCCCAATCCTGAAATGATGACTGACTGGCACGCAAAAAAAAAAAAAAAAAAAAGTTGAGAGGAGACTGAAATGTATTGGCCCTATTCTGATCAATGGATTTGTGCCAAGTTCACACTGATATAACTGTGAGCCCTGTATGTATATAAACAGTTTGACGGCTGCTGGCATTTGCAGGTTGATCGGAAATAATGACGGGACAAACCGGGATCTAAAACAAGACCTGCAGATTTGTCTCTGGGAGTGTGGCCACTAGGAGTGCCTGACATCTTCCAATGAGCTGATTTTATGTGCCTCTAGCATTGGAGCCGCTTGATGACCCCAAGGGGGAGGAGGGCATTGTCTGCAGTCACTTCCTGTGGCATTGTTAGGGAACATGGGGTGGAGGCTTCCAAGGCTTTTGGATTTCTGTTTGGAGGCTAGTAGATATTTCTTTTTGAGCATGATCAGCTTTGAAAGAAACTAGGTTTCAGATGTAATTAATCCTGTTAGTGCCTGTTAAAACAGTGCCAGGATTATACTATACTTACTACGTGGGGTCAGAATGCATTTTGGACATCCCTTCCCCTACCCTTAGACGCTTCTATGCCTCTCTCCTTTTCCATTCCTGTTAGCTTGACCGAAGGTATCTTCGGGACCACACCCCTGAATGTTATTTTCCTTCTGTCCCTACATTTGTTTCTGGCTGATTCCAATTGCAGCAGTCAAAGGACCAGCAGCTTGTGTATCTGCATGATGCACATACAGTATGTTTCATTATCAAATGATTTCTCTTTAAATAGCCTGTCATAATAGAACCGATACCATTTCTGAGGGAAAAAATAAATGTACTGGGTAACAATAATGTTAATCCTCCATTTGTGTGTGTCCTCTTTAAAAAGGCAAAGATTGAAGGGCTCCCTTTGTTTGTAGAGCTAGGGAAACTCCTCCATAAAGCATTTGGAAAGTCAATTGGTGTAAGCGTTCTAAAGCGTGGTGGGAAACTGTGTGAGCCAGATTTTCAGTTTTAAATTGTCATAGCTCCACTGAGTGGGGCTGAGGTAGGGCAATATCCACAAGGCATGGATCTGGTCCTATGTATTTAATTCTGAAGTTGTACATGTATGATTTTCACAGTCTTCCACGTACAACGCTAGAGAACTGCAGGCTGCTGCTAGCTGAGTATCCTCAATGTTAGTGAGATTCAGGCTCAGCAAGGAGCAGACAAGGAAGATCAATGCGAGAGACTGATTAAAGAGGGGTGTTCAAAAATATACAGAGAGACAAGACAATCCTTAAACTCCTTGGCAGTACTGACTGATATTAAAAATAATTAACTCCACAAATACTTCAGGTTAGAGACTCCTTATAACCAGTGACAGTAATTTCATTGCTACCCTCGTTTAACCTTGGTTCTCTTTAACAGCAGTGATTCTTTGAAGCTGTGAAACTTTTGCCTGAGGACTCTGCAGCAAGTGTGAAGCACAGGCAGGAAGTGTAGAGTAAGAAAATGTATGAGTTGATTAAATCTTAACAGTCCAATTTTCAGTCATGAGTGTGTAGCTTGATTTCCTTGCTTTTTTGTCAATGTGGCTTTGGGGTTGCATCTGTTTAGGATTTTTTAATGAAAAACATTAATAAAACGATGTACGCACAGTTAGGCAATTTGATTCTGAGCTCTTTGGTTATTGCTGGACTGGTTGCACCCTGAATGCAGCCACCTTTGATTTTGCTGGAGCTACAGAAGTAGAGAGTTGGCTCTGTAGAAGAATAAATATCAGAAATGGATTAATGCCACTATCATAGGAGTTTTGGTTAACAACTAAAATTTTTATCACAGTATGTTCTGTATAGAAAATAGAACCCCTAAATTAGTGGTGTTTGCATCCAAATATTAGAATATGCTTTCACTGTTCCAATTGAAAAAGTGCTTATTCTACAATTAGGAGCATCAATCTATTTTTCCTGCAGCTAGCGATTGCTCTGATGACGGACAAGTTTCCTTTCATACAGGCTTACAAAGGAGATGTCTGAGACACTGTCTGTAATATCGGGTCACATATTATTCACTACAGCTAATTGTAAATCTTTCTATGGCGCGCTGAAAAGCCTGTTTGTGAATTAACACTGTTCTGCTTTATGCATTTGATTGAAAAAGATATTTCTCTATATGCAGTGCATGTCTGCTTTGCTTTTAAAATTACAAAGTTAGCAGAATATGTTGGATATATTTTCTTGGGGAATAGGGGTTTTTATCATACGATTCATCAAGGATTTGCCTTACCCTGACATTTGTGATATAAAGGAAAGTCAGAAAAATGTTTAATTTTCTTGATCAAAAATATGTTTTTACTTAAATGCAAATAAATGTAGTCTGTTGCTTGCACAATATATGGTATAGTGGCTAAATAGGTTAACATGTCTTTTTTGTTAATCTGAGATTTACATGCTGAATTTCCTTATGAATCTGTTGTTTTTTCCTTTGTCTGTGCCATACATCTGAAAACTTAAACTAATGATGCCTTCATACTACAATGTTTGTTAAAGCAAAATGTTAATAAAAACTTGTTCTGAGGACAAGACTGCACTGCTTGTGTTTTTCTAACTTTGCTGATTATGCAAGTCAATTTTGTGATTAATAATGTTCATTTCAGATTTTGAATCTGGTTGTAACTATGCACTTCAGATTCCTCATTTAAATGTATCTGTCATCGGCTAGTTATTTCTTATAAGAAAACGATAAAGCTGAAGGATTTTATTTTTGGAAAACAATCGGCAGTTAAATGAAAGCTTTTCAGCTTAAAGGGGGAAAGGTTGATCAGTTTAAACATATTACTAAACTAGAGACTTCATAAAAATCCTGGCAGATATACCGATCCTGATTCTCTGTCACTCTGCACCTTATAAAAAGAACAGGAGTACTTGTGGCACCTTAGAGACTAACAAATTTATTTGAGTATAAACTTTCGTGAGCTACAGCTCACTTCATCAGATGAATGCAATGGAAAATACAGTAGGAAGATTTTAAATATACAGAGAACATGAAACAATGGGTGTTACCATACATACTGTAATGAGAGTGATCAGGTAAGGTGATCCTATTACCAGTAGGAGAGAAAAAAAACCTTTTGAAGTGATAATCAAGGTGAGCCATTTCCAGTAGTTGATAAGAACATGTGAGGAACAATAGGGGGGAAAAGCTTTATACAGGGTAAAATGGATTTATTTGGGGTTTGGACCCCATTGGGAGTTGGGCATCTGAGTGTTAAAGACAGGAACACTTTTGTAAGCTGCTTTCAATTGAGACTACAGCTGTTAGGGGATGTCATTCAGACCTGGGTCTGGCTCTGCAGCAGGCTAGCGGGGTCTGGCTCAAACCGAGCAGGGCACGGAAGCCCTAAGCTGCCAGGACAGGAAAGCAGGGGCAGAAGTCGTCTTGGCACATCAGCTGGCAGTTCCCAAGGCGGTTTCTGTGATCCAACCCATCACAGGGCCTTCTCAGTCTCACCAGCCTCAGCTGTTTTTAGCCTAGGCAAGATGGGCTTGGGGATAAAGTAGTCCCTCTTGGCTGCACAAGGGCAGTCCGCTCCTTCTCTCAGCCAATCTTTTAGGCTTGTTTTTCTCCCTTAGGGGAGGGAATGCAGCCTCCCCTCCTGGGGAGGCCTGCTGTCTTGCTGCTCCTCACCTACTGGCAGCTTGACTTCCGCACTCCCTCTCTCCCCAACAGCGGAGGGTTTAACTCTCCTGTATGAGTTAAGGATGCAGCCTTTAGTTGGAATCAGCTGATCCTAATTGCCCTCAGGTAACTCCCTCTCAGTTGATCCTAACTGATTTCTGGTAACCCCATCTCAATGGAGCAGCAAGTTCCTCACATGATGGACCTGTAGTCACCCCTCCTCAGTTGATGGGGAGGAGGGCCTTTTACCCTTCTGGGACTGTTTTCCACCCTGCCCTTGCAGCTGTCTGGCCTGAGTTTATCACAAAGCTTATATAAGTTTGTCAATTTAACAAAGAAATCGATATGTACCAGGCTTGTTCTCCCAAGGGGAGTTCCTGAGACACTGCAAACCAAATGCACCTCTTCAGGTACAATAAACAAACAGATTTATTAACTATAAAGCTAGATTTAAGTGATTATGTAGTCGTTTACATCAAATCAAAGTGAAAAAGTGCTGCAAAATCATAATGGTAACATTTCACATCCATTTCACACTAGTGTAAATGTCAATACAAAATACAGAGTAATGAAGAATCAGGCCTACTGTGAGGGAGTTTGGATGGGAGGGCAAGATTTTCATTATTGACTAGTGATTTTATAAGAGCACTGGTGTTCAACATTTTCTCAAAATCAGACCATTTTAAGGTGTATGAAGTTGGGCACTAAAATCACCAGTCAAGTGTATAGAAGAGAATGGAAAGCAAAAGAATACTTAATAGTGTGATATAAATCTTTTATTGGCTTGATTGGCACCTTCATGTATTCTGTATGCCACATATTTTACAAAAAAGAATTACTATAGAAATGTTTTAGAGAGGGAATGTTTATTGTTGGGATTTTTTGGTACCCCTCCACCCATAAGCATTGGCTGAGTAACAATGAGTCAAACTATATACAGTAGTTTGCTGAGATATAGTTTTCAATGCATAAATGTCGTTGTTTCAATGTCCAGAAACGTGAAAATCTAGAAGGCAGCGCCATTATTATGAAGTTGGGAAGCCTATTTTTCCAATGATATAAATGAAATGTTATGAAGTCATATTTCTGGAGGAAAAAAAAAAGGAGGACATTAAATCATTTATTCATGTAGGACCAAATATCATTCATCCCTTATCTTTGGCAGGTGTAATGTTGGGAGAGAAGCTCCACTTCTGGAAAAGTAAGAAGGAAACATTCCTCTAGCAAGGTTTTTTTTTTTTTTAATGGCAGATATTTAAAGCTGCTTAGAGGTTTGGAATGTTACAAGGTCTTCCAGTGGAGATGGATTGCTGGGCAGAGCCAGATGAGACAGGGAGACAAGTATGATAAATCCACTTTATCACGTCGGCAATTTATTATGCGAGTCTGCAATCTCTGTCAAGCTGCCACCTCCACACAACTGATGTTGACAAAGGGAGGTGGCAGAATAAATGTGGCTGGGCTAGTATGTTTCCATGGCAGTTTTATAAGGCTGATATTCAAAATGTTGACAGTGGAGTTCTCTAAGGGTATGTCTACAGTTTCCGGGGATTCACACTGCGGCAATCGATGTACTGGGGGTAGATTTAGTGGGTCTAGTGAAGACCTGCTAAATCAGCTGCAGATCACTCTCCCATCGCCTCCCATACTCCACCGGAATGAGAAGAGGAAGGGAAGTCAACAGGAGAGCGCAGTAAGTTGACCTCAGCTACGTCGAATCCAGCTACGTTATACACGTAGCTAGAGTTGCATAACTTAGATTCCCCCAGCACCTCCTGCCTGTCAGCGGGCCCCGCCGATCAGCACCTCCCCCTCCCTCGCTGGGCCTCCCACCTGCCGCGGATCAGATGTTTCCTGGCATCAGGAGGTGCTGGGGGGGAGGAGGGAGGAGCGAGGGTACAGCGCGCTCAGGGGAGGGGGCAGAACTGGGTGGGGAAGGGACGGGAAGGGACTGGGCGGGGCAGGGCGGGAAGGGACGGGGCGGAGTGGGGATAGAAGCGGGGGGGGGGGCTTGGGGAAAAGGGTGGAAGGGGGGGGCCTGAGTACCACCCCCCCCCCGGCAGTTTAGAAACTCGCCACCTATGTCCCAGGCCCCGCACCCTCCTAGGGACAGCCCTACCTAACTTTAATTCATTTCAATAGGAGTTAGGCACCTAAATACCTTTGAGGATCTGGGCCTAAATCCCTCCTGTGATATACAGACACCCTTGTCTCCCATCTGAGTTAAGGATGCTTAGCAGAATACTCTGGCTACCATACCAGTCTGTTCAAAACCTACTGCTCCTAAATGAGCTCAGAGCACTTTTAAAATTGGTGTTGATTTTTCTTCCATGTAGTAGAAAACTCTGCACGCAAATGCATGTTTGTAAAGATGCTTTTTTAACCTTTATCCATTTCTGGAGGTGAAAGTTGTACTGTGGGATTTTAATGAGTCTTGTATCTCCTTATTTCTTAAATAAAAATATCAGGAGATGTTTAAATGCCCAGGTAGCGCGTTCCACCAGAATGATCAGTAACACTTTGCAGTAAGTGGCAAATCACTGTTAATTTCTTTGGAATTCACTGATAAAACATTAATCATAATGAACTCCTCTGGGGGAAAAAGGTCCCTATTAAAATGCAGCCAGTTAAGGAGATACAAAGCCCACCGTAAAGCAGAAGAGCTGCTTAGTGAGTGTACTCCAAATGGGTGTAGACCTGTGATTACCATAAGTAGTCACTGTTGACTTCCTTGGAAATTGTACACACCTGAAAAATCAGTCCTTAGATGTCTCTGCATTTCTGAGGTGGGCAGCTGTAGTCACATGTACCTGATTGAAGATGGTGACTTTAGTGACTAATATTTAATTAATACAAAGTTAAAGACTTCAAAAAGAGAGGTTGAGACAGAGTCACATCAGAATATGCCATCCTCCAGTGATTAGGGACACTCTGAGAGGTGGGAGACCCCAGTTCAAATTCCATCTTGTCATCAGGTAGAGGGGGAAATTGAAAGTGGCATCTCCCACATCCTGGATGAGAACGCTACCTACTTGGGGGAGTTAGCTGTGCTCAAAACACCCTAGCAGATAAGGCCATGCAGGCAAGTTAGCTGGGTCAACCCATATCTTCACATGTGGTTTTAGGATCGCAGTGGGGCTCAGTTGGGAGATATGCATGCATCTGTACGACAGTAGTGTGCATGCCCTCAGGAAGAAATTTAGGCAACTAGGGAATTTTTACATTGAAAATTCAGGCACTGCGTAAGTTTAGGTGCCTACGGATGTTTTGTGGATTGCAGTAACCCCTAAATCTGGGATTTAGGCACCTAAATCCCATTCAGGATTATTGTCTACAGTGAACTCTAGATCAGACGGTCTATGCTGTTTGCCTTACCTCTGTAATTGCATTCATTCACAGACCTGGATACACAAGTTATATTTTTGAAGTAATTTTTTTAACTGTGCCAGTAAGTACTGGTAAGTACAGCAAAGGCCATCAGTGAAGAAGAAGGAGGGAGAGATGACAGAACTGAAGGAGCTTTTCAGAATCCTTATGGTGCTTCTTGATCCAGGATAAGGGCGCCTCACAATATCTATCATGAGGTCTTTGTCATGTAGCAGATATAATGGGACATGAGGTGGGCATGATGGGAAGTTGCTGATAAATGTAGTTGTTATGTTCTTGCATAATCTGGTTGTGTTGGCCCATATCATCTGGAAGTGATGTCACAGACAGCATGGGATTACTGCTGGATGATGATTATGTGTGATTTTGTGTGATGATCAAGTGATTTGATCATTTATCTTTATTTAGTGGATGAGACTTCTGTACTGTTCCCATCACCCATCTCTTTCCTACCTGGAAATGGTTACTTTTTCATGTTAATGTGATGCTTGTGAAAAGCCTTGAATTTAGACCTGACTTCAGTGAGAGATAAGGTCACTCAACTCCTCACCACAGCAAGGGTCTTATAGCACAGATACTAACATCCCCTACTGATGTTAGTAGGGTGCACGCTCTTTATTCTTTGTAATGCCTCCTCTAGGTCATGTTCTCTCCATGCTCAGCTAGTGCTTGCCCTCTCCACTGAGCAAAGAGGTCAATTATTATGGTGGTTTTGTGAGATGGAACTGAAATCAGACTGCGAACACCAACTCATTTTACATAGGCCTGCAAGGAGAGACGTTGGATGGGAATGTCTTTCGATCACTGCCCTATGAGGATGGATTTGAAATGGTAACCTACAGGTAAAAAGCTCTTTATCCACTTTCCCCAAGAGTCCCCAGGAATTAATTTTTCAAAGTAGGATGAAAGTAATTTTAATGTGTCAGAGACAGAGAATGTGATCCAAGAGTTAATCCAATTACCAATCAGTAAGAAATAACAGAAAAGATCCGTAAGCCAGCTGGCCAGTCAGAGGGGTGTTGTGAAATTAAATTCCCTCCGCTAACCTTCCAGTTCTGTCACACCATCTCAGCACCAGCACGGGATTTATTTTTATTTTTGCAGAGGAAAAGGAAATCAGAGACCAGCTGCTGAAATGAAGTAGATTACTGATTCCCCAAACGCCACTGCCCCCTGGAATATTGTGATGACGAACATTTCAGTTTTAACTTGTGAATGCTCCAAAAGCGCCTCTCCTAGTATAAAGGCTGTGGCTGACTAACAGCCATTGAAGGTGAATGGTGACACATCCCCTCAGCAATCAGAAGCTACCAACATCAGTGCCTTCAGCGAGTGTTTCTGTGTGGTTATTTCAAGAGCAGCTCCTGGTGCAATACTAGAGTGAGAATCCCTTTGTTCAAGAGACAAGAGGATTATTTGATGCCCCTAGGTAGAGAGAGAGAGAAAAAAAGGCAGCATCTTTTACTGATGCCGTTCACTCTGGCCATTAATGCAGTCACTGCCCCATGTACTTTACTGTGATTACAGCATCTGCCTCTGCTGCTACTGCTTCGGCAGCACATACACTAAAACTGGAACAATACAGAGATAATGGGCATGGCCCCTGAGCAAGGATGGCACACAAATTCATGAAGCGTTCCATAGTTTTTATTGCTTCTGCCCCCATGCTATCTTTGCCTCTTTTTAAATTGAAGTAAATGTAGGAGCTTTGCTGCCAGAGGTTCTCTTTGGAACCTACCGCGGGGCCTCGGTCTTGGCTAGTCCTCTCTAGTCCATGCTCTACACTATCGGTTCTCAACCTGTTTACCACTGTGGGCCGCATATGCAGCTCTCTATGTGCAATGTGAGCTGCGGCCACACAATATATGTACTAGCCGTATAGCCCTGAGGATGTCACACGGTCCGCAGCTGTGGGCTGATTGGGCCACGGGCTGAGAACCATTGCTCTACACTCTACCATAGTCAGAGGAAATGAACACGTATGGTAAGATTTTATGAAGTGGCCATATGTCAGGGCACTATTCAGTGAGTTTCCCTTTCCTCTGGTGCGCAGGTGCTCAGAGAATGGCCTCTAAATTGATTGCTTGAGATGGAGAGGAGGAGAAAAAGCTTTTGGGAAGACAGGGCTCTGTAGCCTGGGTAATAGTACTTGACTGAGCCCCCAAGCTGTGGAATTTTCTGTGAATGTATCTTGTTTTCTTGTTGTAATCATCTTCCCTTGAGGAAAATACCTTGCTCCTGTGTAGCTACTGTTTACTGATGAGTCATTTCCACCAGAGTTCACCAAACTCATTTTTACTTGTGACCCAAACCCAGATTTGTACCAAAGTCTTCAGACAAGAAACACTAGTGCATTAATTGCCTATATCTTCTGTCTCCCTCATGTTGCTTTACTTTGAAATTCTGCCCATCTTCTAAGCATTGGGATTGTAAAAGACAGGGACACATGGCATGTCAACTGCTAAGGGCCAAGGAACTGCCATTTCAATTAAGCAAAATGTACTATGAATGCCCCTAAAACCAACAAGTGGACAACTCCAGAAGTTAAAAGAAAAACACTATTAATGCTGCTTCTCTTGAGAAATAAAAGCATTATAGAATCGCACATATCACTTATTTTTGTATTGCTTAATAGTCTATTGCACTCCATGCTGGCAGCCAACCTACATGATCAAAATGTGCTTACCCTTTTCCTTTCATCATTTTCCTATGTTTCTATGCTTTTGAACATTGAAGGTTATTGAGCTCTGCCTTTATTTTGAGGGGGTTTTTAAAAAATAATTGTCCTGTTAAAAATGATGTGATGGATAAAACTGCCAAGAAAATCAATCTATAGCATTTAGCACCAGCTCCTTTTTTAAATACAGCAACAAGGTTTCTTAACTGTTTGAAAAAGACTCTAGTCCTAGAGAGAGAAATTAATCTTCTATGAGTAACTGCCATTTATATTAAAAGACTAAAACAAAATGAGACACAGAAGATGGATTTGCCTGCACACTAATCAGCCTTTTCAATCATGCACAAAAAATGCTTTGTTTTGTAATAAAATAGTTACGATGGAGTTGTGGGGATGAGGGGCAGAGAGGAAGAGAGGCAAAGGTTGGATAGATACATTTAGCACTGTGAAGCGGTCTGGCTACAAATGATATTCCATTACATTGCCAGCCTTGCAGCACAGCCAGGGAGGTGGGAAGAGACGAGAACCATGATTGGTTTCGTTTGTAAGGTAGCTCCTGCTTATTACATTCCTAAAGCTTTTCTCTTTGGTTTTTTTCTTTTTTAAATTAAAAATTAGGGTTTTGTTTTTCCTTTTATTTCCTGTGGTTAGAAAAACTCAGGATCCTATTTCTAGGCAAATATCACAATATCCCGAACAAACACCCTCCCAATTAGCAAGCAAGGTCTAGTAATTTTCGACACTGCTAATTCATAACCTGGCACTAGCTAGTTCAGCCTCCCTGCTCCCAATACTAAAACAATTCACCATCTAGTTATATGTTTTGGAAGTGTTATATTTTATGGTACCCGTAGCTAGTGCTTTTATTACTTTGTAATCGCATATGACCTGCCAGGTCCTTATGTACTGAAACCCCTTAATTGTGAGACCACCTAGCAGTTAACTATTTAATGCTTTTATATATTGCAATTATTATTTATTACCATAGCACATATGAGTCCTAGTCATGGGCCAGGACCCTGTTGTGCTATGCACTGTACAAACACAAAACAAAAAGACAGCCCCTGCCTTACAATTAGAGCTGGCTGGGAATTTTTTAACTTTTCTCAGAAAATGTTAATTCATCCAAACAAAGGTTTTTTTGTGCAGTAATATCTATTTTGACAAAATTTTCATCAGGAAGTTTTCTCAGCTCCAGGATGGACTTTCTGGTCAAAACCAGAAAGAAGGACTGTAGCCCAGGAGTTAGAGCAGAGCAGGGATTTGAACTTGGGTTTCCTCCCATGGGTGTCCTAACCACCAGGCCAAACAGTCACTGTTTCTTTTCTGGCCCAATGAATATTTAATTATTTATACAAAGTGGAAAAATTTGAAACAGGAGGGACTGACTCTATAGCCTGGAGGGTAGGGCACTCGTCCAAATCAGGCTGATCAGCGGCATGGACCTGGGTCTCCCAAAGCTAACCATTGGCAATAGCCATAATAGGGTCTTGCTTTTCACGAAAGCTCTACTTTTTGTTCCAATATGGAGCGAAAACAAACGTTGCAACGTTGACATGTGTCTCGGAACAGTGTGTTTGCTTTCCATCCAGCCCTGCACGCAATCTGTTGGCTCCAATTTCACACACTGGATATGGTGCAAAATTTATAATTATTAATAGCATGCCTGGCATATTCTAACCAGTAAGGGCGAGGTTGGAGCTTTAGTACAGCCCTGAAAGAAGGGTGGTGTGTAAGCTGTACCAATTGAGGAGCAGCCCAGGGAGGCCTTGTTCCTCAGAGACAATCGTGTCAAAATGTGCCCTTTTTGCTGCTGAGTGTGTGCACGCTTCTCTGAGCAAGATGAGCAAGCATATGCAGGGTGTGTGAATATGTGTATCAGGGAACTGAGCGAAGTCCATGCCCTTTGCCCTCTGTTTCTGAGAGTGTTTCACTTTCTCAAGAATGACCACAACCCTCAGAGAGTCAGTTCTCTCCCTTGCCCCTGCAAGATAGTAATTAACTGCTGGCTTATGTGATGGAAAAATGTTATTGGTGTAGATCTGGAATGGGCAGATTACTTATGGTTGTTGAAGTCATGAGTGTGTGCCCTTTTCTGGCTGGAATCAGAAATGCTCTGCTGCATGTCATAGGTAAGGATCTACTTAAATTGTGGAGAAATCACACATTTTTTGTGGGTTGGTCACAGCATAAATAGCAAATTTCATGGATGTATACATACAGTATGTTTACAGCAAGTATTCTGCTGTACTACTGTTACATTTGTAAGTCCCCCTGGCTAAGGGATACTTCTGTATACTTTTACCCTAGTATAAAAGTACTCAAAAGACCAGATTTCATAGGGAAGACCACATTTCATGGCCTGTGACCCTTTTTTCATGGCCGTGAATTTGGTAGGGTCCTAGTCATAGGTCATATAAGGTATATCTATTCAGCAGTTTCACACCCGCGGTTGGCCCACGCTAGCTGACTCAGGCTCATAGGACTTGGGCTGTGGGGGCTGTTTAATTACAGTATAGACTTCCGGTCTGGGACTGGGAGTCGGGCTCTAGGACCCAGCAAGGTGGAAGGGTCCCAGAGCTTGGACTGCAGTCCAAGCCCGGAAGTCTACACTGCAATTAAACAGCCCTGCGACTGGAAGCCTGAGTCAGCTGGCATGGGCCAGATGCACGTTTTTAATTGCAATGCAGCCAAACCTGGGGTCTTTTGGAATGAGAGGATTTGAGTCCTGCTTCCACTGCTGCTGTGAAGTTTTGAGGGGTCATGGTGTACAGCATAGCAACAACTGTGAAATCCTGTGTGGATCGGGATCTAAGTAAAACTAACCCGGGAGAGTTTATTTAGAAATCCCTGTCATTTTCTTGCAGTGGTTTCACTGCAGCAGAGGGGTAGTTTTCTTGAATACAGTAAAAACATTTTAGAATTTAAGGCCTTTATAAATATTAACGCTATTTTGGGATGATTTCATAATGCAAATCTGGTATGTATATTTCCCATATTCTTAAAAAAACACATTGCTGAGATTTTTCTGAACCCTGGGAAGTTAATTATATTATACACTAATTGTATCACCTGTAAATCGAACTCTTTATTTTCTTGTACCAAAAGCAACCTCGTGCTCCTCCATTCTTCAGAATCACTCTGAATTGTATTATAGGACACACTCCAATAGCCATCCCTTCTAATTAGGGGCTATCTCACCCCACCGTCTCTTACCAAGATTATCTACATTAGTGACATCTGAAGATTTCAGATTCCTTCTCACACTGTTGTACAGTGTGCTGAGTTGTGGAAGCTAAAGCTGGCGAGCAAATGATTTTTTTCCTGCAAAAAAATTTTTAACAAAAACACACATTTTCCTTTTTTCGCCTAACTTTTGGAGGCGTTTGAGTAAAACCCCAAAACAAAACAAAAAATCCATTTTCAGCTACTGAAAATGGAAAGATTTCAATTGGAAATGTTGGAAGGGGGACTAGTTGCTGGAAATGGAATAACTTTTGGAGATTGGCTTTTCAGTTTTGCTACAGAAACCTGAATGTTTTTGATGAAAATGGAAGGGGTTTTTTTTGTGAAAGTGGCCATTTAGGGGAAGAAGGCAATTTCCATCAATAAAAAGCTTGACTGAAAATTATTCATTGACTCTGCCCTAGAGGTGGTTGCATTTCACTGGTGCTTTCTGAACCGTATACGGACTTCATCCTGCAAGGCTTGCATGACTCATCATTCTAGGACTGCAGTCGTTTTGGAATCCTTCACAATGAAAGGAGCTACATACATTTAATGCAATGTTATTTTTATCTAACTACAAACAGGATACAATGAAAACCAAGACAGAACTGTGTGGATTAGTTAGCAGGGGGAAAAAAGAAAAGGAGGACTTGTGGCACCTTAGAGACTAACCAATTTATTTGAGCAGAAGCTTTCGTGAGCTCAGCTGTCGCTCACGAAAGCTTCTGCTCAAATAAATTTGTTAGTCTCTAAGGTGCCACAAGTCCTCCTTTTCTTTTTGCAGATACAGACTAACACGGCTGCTACTCTGAAACCTGTCATTATGATGGGGAGAAAGAATCCTATACATATTCCATCTATAAGATAACATAGATGGCCGGATGAACATAAAAGGGCTCTGAATTATTTTGCTGCTTCCGTGGCTATAGAAACAGGGCACTTGGTTCTTTACATATAAATGTGTAGAAAGAACACTCAGTGGCTGTGTTTAGCTTCCTCCTCAAAATCTGTTCACAAAGCATTTGCACAAATCAACAGCAAAAGCTAAATCTAAAAATGAGACTTGTCCACATCACATGGCCCAGCTGGAAGTGGGACAGAGAACAGTCAAAATCACTGAGAGCAGCTATGCTTCCCTCAGTGGCGCAGTCTGGCCCAGAGCACCTACTGCACAGAGCTAGTACATTGTGCAGTGGCAAGCACTTAACCAAGAGGAAATCCTGACTCATTGTGCCAAGCTATAAGACAGCCAGGTAGCAGGCATCCTAGTCCCAGCCCCTCCCCTGTACAATGATACATGGAGCTAATACATTCAAAAAGGCTCACTGAGAACACTAACCTGCCATTCAGCTGGGAGTGGAAATGTTTAGGCTCAGGGAGGGTCGCCAGAACGGCTCATTCAAAGTGCTCTCCGTGATCAAAGAGTGGGATTTAAAAGATGCCAAACCACATGATAAGTTCTTCTACCCACCTTGTAACTTTTCAGGGAAGCACATGCTTCGAGATAATACTGTGGGCTTGCCTTGGTGATAAAGTCCACACAGCATATGTCAATGTGTTTGTGACAGCAGATCTTGTGTGTGTGTCCTTTGTCCATAACAGCGCCGACATATGGATATTTTGCTAGAAGACCTTTTTTTCCTTTCTTGCATATTTGATGGAGGTAGGTAAGTAAATCCATGCTAATGCCATTCCTTTGTCTTCAAACACAGACCAGTCTGTCCGTGATACCGTGATATGCCACTGTAGGGATAATGGGTACCTGGTATCGGAACTCTGGTCTTACAAAATGCCAGCAGCTTTCTCACACCAATGGAGTTTTGTTCCGTGGCTGTCTGGGCATTAAATTGACTTGACTGATAACAATAGACGGTCCCACTACTGGATTTGCTGTGCAAAAAAAAAAGAAGTGTACACGGTGACAAGATTCCATCCAGGAGTCTCCTGCTACAGCTCAACCAGGTGAGCTCAAGGAAAGCCTTTTGCTGGCAGTCCCAGTGGGCACTTTCTCATCCCGAAATCATTCTTAAACACATCACATCAGAACAGTTCATCAGTGTAGTCTTTGGCACATTGTCATGGATTCCCCCACTCCATCCCCTGACAACACAGAAAGACACTTTATTGTGGTGTGACTCCGTTTCTGCAGTTTCAAGGAGACCTTGTTGGGCAGCTGCCAGCATTCACCTTTTTATCATCTACAGCTGTTCCACAGCTCAGTTCATGTCCCTGAATTTTAATCTTCACATAGTGGTAGCTGTCCATAGTAAAATTCACTTTAATGTCTCCATTTCTTGCTGCAGTTGTGGTCTAGCTCATTCCAATGACTTCCTTCACTTTAGCAAGGCAGCTGATTCACATTCTGGTGATATCAGCTGGCTGGACTGTCCTCCTGCCTAAAGGCCACATTACCTGTCAGGATGATGATGTGCAGAGCATATGCAGAAGTCAATTCCTCTGAGCTTTGCCCTTAAAAGGTCAGCCACTGTCTATTTAACTTGCACCTTTTCCTTATAGACTGTATTTACTACCTTCATATTTATCTCTAATTTTTTTTGGTGGGAGGAAAAAAATGCAATTTAAACATTATAAAGTAGAGTAAAGACAGCAAAAGTGATCTGACAGCACTGAAGTAGAATATTAAGAAATGTTGTTCATGATGTGTTTTCTTAAACTCTGGCCATTTCACTGGCTGGATTAGAGAAGATACCTCACTTTCTGATCTCAGGTGTTGTCCACCCAGATGATTTGAATCTGCTGTGCTTTCATCCCACAGTCAGCAAAGTCAATAGTGTTGATTTACATCTGTGTGGATGAGATCAAAATCTGGCTCCATGTGGTTAAGTTGAAATGTCACAAACAAAATTCAAGGCTCTTGAAAGAAAACTGAGCTGCTTCTTTGTTTGTGTGTTTTTTTTGTCAACTCTTCCACCAAGCATGAAATATAAAACTAGAATTTTGCTTTAATTTGGAAAAATGCTACTGTGGAACCCTATGGAGGGGAAACAGGTTCAGGTAATTCCTATATGTTTCCTCTTGTACTGCGGACGGAGAGCATGGAACACATTTTCCCTTCATAAAGTATATGAAGCCTGGGGTGAAACACTGGTGCCCTTTGGTAAATATGTTGTTATGCCTGGGGTTGGGTGAAGCCTTGTTGAAGCTGGTAAGCATAACAGCTGCGCTTCCTTCAGGATAAATGTAAAAAGCAATTCAGGGTTTTGCTGGGAGCTGAATGCAATGCAGGAGCTGTATGAGTATTGTCTGATGGAACTGTGTATGTATGAGAATAACAGCAGAAACACCACAGGAGCAAATACAGAAGGCAGCAAGGAAGCACCAGAGACAGCCAAAGAAGCACATGTAGTATGACCCTGAAAAAAATATGAGAGCGAGCTTTTGGGTAGAGTGTTGGCTGGAAAGAGGTTTAGAACTGTGAGCAATGAAACTCTCCCCCTGTTTGATTCCTATTGTGTTCAGGGGAACAGGGCTTTTATATACATTCTTTGTAACAAAATAGGCTTCCGTCATATAAATACCTGACTCCATCATAAAATTCTCCTCATAATGGAAACAATCTGCAAGACCCTGAATATTGTCTGACTGCTCAGATCAAAATGGGTAACAATATAAACTGATGAGGTAAGCTACTGAATCTCTAGGAAAGGTAGAGAGATTTATACATTCACAGATTTTAAAGGCAAGAAGGAACCTATTGGATTATCTAGTCTCAGTTCCAGGCCTCAAATATTACTCAGTGATTCTTGAATCTACCCCATCAACTTGTGGTTGAGCTATATGAGCACCAATAACCTACAGTCAGTGCTGAATCTATCTTCCAGAACTAAGGAGACCCATTGTAACTGAGCCTCAGTTGCCATCATGGAATTACAGGAGTTCCTTCTTGGACACTTGGGGCAGCAACCTGATATAATTTCAACAGCTATAGCTAAAATGCAATATCTTGGGTTCTATATGCCTTATTATCCCATGTCTTACTAGTGTTCCTCTCAGACAAAAGTTAATTGGGCAAAACATTAATGTCCATCATCTTCATTTACCATAACCTACACAGATGTATATTGGCTGCACTTGCAAAAGTGCCAAGCTACAAATCTCATTAAAGTCACTGGGAGCTGCAGCAGGTTAGGACCTCTGAAAATAGTCCCATCCTGTGTGCAGTTAGTGAGACTGAACAATACTGGCTCTGATAGCGCTGTAATCTGCAGCCCTGAAATAGCTTGAAGATGACATCTAGGGTTAAGGGACACTTTTCTGTAGACCTGTTGGCTGAATTCTAGAATGGGCACGTGTGGTGTCTCGGATAAATGTTCAGAATGAGGCTGAGAGGAAAAGGGCCAAAACAATGAAGACTGGCATTGGGTTTTCGGCCTGGTGGATGAGCTCCACAGAAGAAGTGGAGACCTGGAAATGTATGTAGAACCAGTGAAGTGATGTTCTTAGTGGAGTGAAGGCCAAGATGCTGCTGGAATGTCTGAATTATCCAAGATACACACACCACTTTCTCATCTATGTCTTCATACCAAGCCTGTAGTTTATAGTGCCCATTTCTTTGTAAGCATGAAGGCATGGGGGTGTCTCTCTTGCAATTACCAAGTTAATGTGAGGTAACAATTGTGGGCCAAATCCTCAGCTGGTGTAAATTGGCACTGCTCCATTTAAATAAATGGGTTTACTCCAGCTGAGGATCTGGCCCTGAATTTTGATTTATCTGGTACAGTTTTTAAGCATCTGTCATCATATAGTATGTTCCAAGACCACAGTATATACAGGAAACAAAAGGGAGCAGGAGCTCCACTTTCCCCTGAAAAACTGTGACCTAAGAGTGCTTAGCAGTAGCAGTGGTGTGATGATGAAGCAAACCATCCAAAGACACACTTCTTATGGGGACACCGGTGACAGTCATAGAAGTGAAAACATTCATGCAAGGTTACAGGAAAGTAAAGAAACACATGGATACACAGCGCTATAGGTGAGATACAAATAGAGGCAAAACGTACATTACCTTACCGTTTACTAGGCTCCGTAGACACGACTCCAAGCAGCTCTCAGAAACAGAGAGCTGCACGGTGGCAAAGGCTGGATAAGTAAAATTGCCTGCCGACTTTGTGCTTGAGACCCAGCCCAGCAATGGGGGCTAGGAATGAAAAGATACATTGTTACCAAGCCAGAGGCCTGACTGACATATCAGAACAACCAATTGTAGCCAGCAGTAAACATAGTGTAGCCACCTTTCTAATTGCTGGTAACCAGACCTCCAAGGCCCACTCCCTGCCCTACGTCTTCCCCCAAACCCTGCCCCATCTCTCGCTGGATCGTCTCAAGGAGCCTGCCTGCAGGTAGGAGGTGGCCCTGGCTGAACTGGGACTGGCATGGGGAACTGGAACCTGGCACCTTCCCCCCATCCCGCGGTAACTGGACTTTTGAGGTTGATAGGTCCCCTTTTGACCAGATTTTGCTATCACAAACCAGGCACCTGACAATCCCAAATAGCACCCGGACACAAAAGCCAAATACCGGACTGTCTGTGTAAAACCCAGACAGGTGGCAACCCGACTAAAACTGCTCCAACACATGCTGAGCCTGGGCAGGGATAGACTTTGCCAAGACAGAGCTGGCTGCAGGGAGTCTGGTAGCAGGAGAGGATGCAGCTCCTGAGCTGCTGTCTGCAGCAGAAGGGCAGCTGCCAGTTTGTCTCAATGGACCTGAGAGGGGCTGCGTGGGAGCTGAGCCCGTTAGGCCTACCCTGCTCTGGGAGACAGAGAGTAGTGAAGGCTTCCTAGTAAAGGCCACCACAGCTATTCTCTGAGCCCCAACTCCATCAAGCAGCTAGGGCTGGGGGGGAGCTTTCTATGCTTTGCTGTCAAGTCTTTGAGGGAAGGAGTGTTTAATTATTTCCAGGGCCAGATTACCCAATAGGCAGACTAAGCACGTGCTCAGGACACCAGCAAAGCAGGGGCCACCAAAAAAAATGAGGGTTTTTGTTTTGAAAAAATTTGGTATTTGAAACAAACACCATTCTGGAACATGTGGATGTGTCAGAGACTGTAACTGATCACCCTACTCCTGGTGGTAAAACAGACATTGTTCTAGAAGGTGTGGATGTGTCAGAGACTGAACCGGCTCATGCTGTAAATAATAGGAGAAAAGATCCTGGTATGTGGGTTGATTTCAGTACCGATGATGTAGTTTATTGGATAGATCATGGACCAAATGACTGTCAGCACCACACTGGGCCATTTGAGAAATCATGTCGGACTTTTACCAGTGGTAAACAAACAAGATATTGTCCACAAAAAATATTTTTCGGCATGAAAGCGAATGGTGAGAAATACACTAGAGAATGGCTACTGTATTCACCATCAACAGAGTCTGTGTACTGTTTTGTTTGCAAACTTTTTGCATATAAACCTTCAACATCCTGGTTTGCTGCAGATGGATTTAGTGACTGGCGAAATACTGTTTTAATTGAACAACATGAAAATAGCACTACTCACAGAGATTCAATGTTGACATATTTAAATCGAAGACAGGGCTTTGGATTGACACAAAAATTGGAAGAACAAATTAAAGGAGAGTGTGAATACTGGCAACATGTCTTGCAGCATGTTATAGCTGTTATTCAAACATTAGCTGAATGTGGTCTGCCTTTCTGGGGATCAAATGACACATTTGGATCATTTCAGAATGGAAATTTCTTGGGATTGTTGGAGCTTGTGGCTCAGTCTGACCCATTTTTAGCAGGCCATATCTCAAAATATGGGAATGCTGGCAAAGGTAACCCATCATACCTATCCAAGACAATATGTGATGAACTCATTGGTCTAATGAGTGACAAAGTTCATTCAGATATTGTGGATGAAATAAATACTGCTTGGTACTGCAGTTTATCTGTTGACTCTACACCTGATCTTTCACATATTGATCAATTGAGTATTGTACTAAGATATGTGTCTCCCACAGATGGAAAACCAGTTGAACGATTTATAACATTCCTCAATTTGAAAAGCCGCATGGGTGAAGAAATGGCAAATCAAGTACTGCATTATCTGTGCCAAGTTTGCAAAATAGACTTCTCGAAGTGCAGAGGTCAGTCTTATGACAACGCTGCCAACATGGCAGGGCGTCATCAAGGAATGCAGAAGAAGCTGTTAGAACAGAACAAAGGCGCCATATTCACACCATGTGCTGTGCACTCTCTCAATCTTGTTGGCCGCGGTGCTGTTGATTGTTGACCGGTGGCAGTAAGTTTTTTCTCAACAGTCCAGTTACTTGATACATTTTTCTCTGCCTCAACACACCAATGGGCAGTTCTTAAAACATATTTGGGCCATGATCGTGTGTTAAATCTCTTTCTAATACTCGCTGGGAGGCACATGCAGTGGCAACTAGTGCAATTCTGGAATCCTACTCAAAGATTGTGGATGCATGAGAAAGTATAACTGAAGACCAATCGCAAAAGATAGAAACTATAGGAGAGGCAGAAAACATTGCAGACAAGATGCAAGAACTAGAGTTTGTATTCATGTGGTATGAAATTTTACAACACTTCTACCACACAAGTCAAGCTCTCCAAGAAAAAAGAATTGGATTTGAAAACCTGTGCAGACCTCTGTCAATCATTAGCAGATCACTTACACACTTTGAGGAATGATTTTGAAAGATTTGAAGACATATTGAAAGATGTCTTGCCTGATACTAACTACAAAGAAGCCCAGTCCCACAAGCGAATCAGGAAAATACAAGCAAATGATAGAAGTGCAACAGAAACAGCACTGAATCCTAGAGACAAATTTTGCGTATCTACTTACTTCGCTATAATTGATACACTTGAAGTTCAAACGAAGAGGAGAGGTGAAGTGTACAAAGAAGTATCAAGTAGATTTTCTTTTCTAAATGAAATGGACTTATCTGACTAACAATATTCACAAAGTTCCCAAAAGCTAGTTGACTCAAACCCTGTTGACTTGAACATGAATCTCTGTGGAGAAGTACGGAAGTTCCACTGTTATATGTGTGCAAAGTTTAATGAAACAGGAAAAATGAAATTCAGTCACATTGATCTTCATGACACAATACTGAAAGATGGAATACAATGTGTATTTCCAAATGTAGAGATCGCACTACGTATTTTTTAACATTGATGATTACTAACTGCTCCGCAGAATGCTCTTTTTCTCAGCTGAAAAGAATAAAAAACCCTCAGAGAACAACGTGTCAGGAAGACTTGATTCACTTTCCCTATTGTGTATGGAAGCGGACATGCTTCGTCGCGTCAGCTTCGATGAACTTATCCAAGAATTTTGCAATCAGAAAATCTAGAAAGAAGCTATTTTAATTTCAGCATACATGTAAGTTTTATGTCATTTCGAAAAATAAAATTTTATTTGACAGTATAGTATTCTTTTTATTTTGAATTACATATGGGGGGGCACCATAATTTTTTCAGTGCTTAGGGCCTCTAAAGGTCTTAATCCGGCCCTGATTATTTCCATGGGATTCATTGGCTACTTGTTTGTTTGTGTCCCCTGCCTGTTCCCTTTGTCCCTGTTCCCTTTTGTAATTTACTTCATCTTTCCCTGGACTAATTTTTTTTTAATCCTTATAATCTGTTCTTCCTTGATTCCCTGTAACTATAATCTGTAATGTCATAGAGATCATAGGGGCTGTCTGTTAGTTTATGCACCTCCCACATGACGGAGGGACTGAATGCAAGGAAACCAGGGCCAATTGGCTGTGAGATGGGTCACTGAGCCTCTGAGGAGGCAGGGGCTCTACCAAACTTGGGCAGCAGGGCTCCCCAGGAGGGGGCGACAGATCAAATGGAAAATACTACGAGCTGAAGGTTGTAGCTAAGAGATACAAGTCCATTATCCTATCTCTGACAGTGGCCTGAACCAGATGCTTCAGAGGAAATGCAGTATGTTTCAAGGAACCCTGCAGCAGGGCTAACCTGCCCCCAGAGAAAGTTGTCTCCTCAATCCGCGCACATAAGCGCCAACTCCATGGGTGCTCTGGAGCTGGAGCACCCACAGAGAAAAATGGGTGGGTGCTCTGCACCCACTGGCAGCTCCCCACCCTGCCCCCCATCCCAGCTCACCTCTGCCTCTGTCTCCTCCCCTGCGTGCACCGCAGCTCCCCCTAGCTCCCAGCGCTTGCTGCCGTGAAACAGCTGTTTCGTGGCGGTAAGTGCTGGGAGGGAGGGGGGGAAAGGGGGAACGCAGCATGCTTGGGGAGAGGCGGGGCCGGGATGGGGATTTGGGGAAGGAGTCCAATAAGGGCAGGGAAGGGGTGGAGTTGGGGCAGGGACTTTGGGAAAGGGGTTAGAATGGGGGTGGGGCAGGGGCAGAGTCGGGACAGGGCCGGGTGTGGGGGGTGATTGAGCACCCACCGGGCACTGGGAAAAGTTGGCGCCTATGTCCACGCATATAGAGGTTGAGGATTTATATCCTTCCTCAAGCTCTGGGTTTGTCTTTTTTAACATTTACTATCATAACTCTGAATAATCTTCTTCTCCCTATAAATACTGAATCCTTTTTTGCATCCTGCTAAGCTCTTGGCTGCAACGCAATCCTGTTGCAGCAAGTTCCACAGGCTAATTGTGCGTTGCGTAAGAAAGCATTTCCTTTGTTCGCTTCTGAATTTTCCATCTTGCTGTTAATTGAATGATCCCTTGTTCTTGTATTATGTCCCTTGTTCTTGGGCTCTCTGGTTCTCTGACATTAAAAGGGGGTGTGCTGGGAGTAAGGAATCTCCTATGCACCTGGTGTGAATGGGGACACCCAGGGAAAACAGCAGTTGAAAATGAAGTGGTAGACGAAAGCCCACACAAATCATCATAGCTGTGCAAAGAAGTTGCTATCTGTGAGAGGTGAAAGCTCTAGTGAACACATGAAAAATAGCCACTGCTCAGATGCCCGGAGCTGCTACAAAAATATAATTAGCAAAAAAAAAAAAAAAAGAATAGAGAAAGTGGAGCCTGGCTCCTATCATTATTACTCAGTCTTCTGGTACACAATGTATTTCCTTCCCCACGCATGAAACTGTACCTGAGTATTTGTTCCCATCTTTGCAGCATCTCTCTCCCTCTGTTCTGTGGCAGCCTTTGGGTTAGTCGTGTTCAGCTAGTTCTATAAAGGGCACTATAAACTGACTGGATCCCAGCATAGTTCCACTGCAGCGTTAGAAATTCCTCTGGGTCAATGCACAAAAGGCATAAATGCAATCCACTGAGGTAGTGTTCCTGGAGCTTAAATGGCATTTATAGACCTTGGCACAGGACAAGAAGCAGCTGCTGCAAGCACAGGTGTAGAATGACATTAGCTTTTAGTTGTTGTTGGTCTCTTAGTCCCCTATCTGTTCCTCACCAGATCCCACTACTCCAAACAATCGTGGTTTTTGAAACAGCCCCAGTTCAAGGGCAGCATTAATTAGAGAGTCAGGTTTATGGCTGTGATAAGCAGTGCTGGGGTAAGGTCACACCCGAGGGCTGCTTTCATTAAATTCTTTGAAATGTGGCAACAATTTAGTCCTTCCCGGGTTGCACCTGTTGGTTTCTAATGGACGAGCTTCAGGCTTCTAACAAAGCACTTGGTAGCTCTTCAGATGTGTGTGTCAGTGCGTGGGCATGTGTCATTTAGCCAGTATCAGCCGAGCATTTTAGCATGTTCAATCAAGCTGAAGGTCACACCCTTAAAAGCTGCCTTCCCTTCAGGAAACCGCAGTAGCGGTTTGCCAAGAACTTTTCTTAGAAGAATTCTATCAATGTTATGCTGAAAACTGCTCATGAATGAAAGACTGGCAGCAGTACAGCTGGTCTTGAACTGGATTTTGAATCACCAAAATGGAAGGCAGTTTGGCGATAGGTGTTTTTCATTTCTGTTCATTCTAGTTAAGCCCTGGTCTACACTAGGACTTTAGGTCGAATTTAGCAACGTTAAATCGATTTAAACCTGCACCCGTCCACACAGTGAAGCCCTTTATTTCGACTTAAAGGGCTCTTAAAATCGATTTCCTTACTCCACCCCTGACAAGTGGATTAGCGCTTAAATCGACGTTCCCAGCTCGAATTTGGGGTACTGTGGACACAATTCGATGGTATTGGCCTCCGGGAGCTATCCCAGAGTGCTCCATTCTGACCGCTCTGGACAGCACTCTCAACTCAGATGCACTGGCCAGGTAGACAGGAAAAGAACCGCAAACTTTTGAATCTCATTTCCTGTTTGGCCAGCGTGGCAAGCTGCAGGTGACCATGATGGAGTCCCAGAATCGCAAAAGAGCTCCAGCATGGACCGAACGGGAGGTATGGGATCTGATCGCTGTTTGGGGAGAGGAATCCGTGCTATCAGAACTCCGTTCCAGTTTTCGAAATGCCAAAACCTTTGTCAAAATCTCCCAGGGCATGAAGGACAGAGGCCATAACAGGGACCCGAAGCAGTGCCGCGTGAAACTGAAGGAGCTGAGGCAAGCCTACCAGAAAACCAGAGAGGCGAACAGCCGCTCTGGGTCAGAGCCCCAAACATGCCGCTTCTATGATGAGCTGCATGCCATTTTAGGGGGTTCAGCCACCACTACCCCAGTCGTGTTGTTTGACTCCTTCAATGGAGATGGAGGCAACACGGAAGCAGGTTTTGGGGACGAAGAAGATGATGATGATGAGGAGGTTGTAGATAGCTCACAGCAAGCAAGCGGAGAAACCGGTTTTCCCGACAGCCAGGAACTGTTTCTCACCCGAGACCTGGAGCCAGTACCCCCCGAACCCACCCAAGGCTGCCTCCTGGACCCAGCAGGTGGAGAAGGGACCTCTGGTGTGTGTACCTTTTAAAATGCTATACATGGTTTAAAAGCAAGCATGTGAAAGGATTACTTTGCCCTGGCATTTGCGGTTCTCCTAGATGTAGTCCTAAAGCCTTTGCAAAAGGTTTCTGGGGAGGGCAGCCTTATTTCGTCCTTCATGGTAGGACACTTTATCACTCCAGGCCAGTAACACATACTCGGGAATCACTGTAGAACAAAGCATTGCAGTGTATGTTTGCTGGCATTCAACCAAAATCCGTTCTTTATCTCTCTGTGTTATCCTCAGGAGAGTGAGATATAATTCATGGTCACCTGGTTGAAATAGAGTGCTTTTCTTCAGGGACACTCAGTATAGCCCATTCCTGCTGGGCTGTTTGCCTGTGGCTGAACAGAAATGTTCGCCGCTATTAGCCACAGGGAGGGGGGAAGGTTGAGGGGGTAGTCACGCGGTGGGAGGAGGCAAAATGCGACCTTGTAACGAAAGCACATGTGCTATGTATGTAATGTTAACAGCAAGGTTTACCCTGAAAGAGTGTAGCGACTGTTTTATAAAATGTGTCTTTTTAAATACCGCTGTCCCTTTTTTTTTCTCCACCAGCTGCATGTGTTTCAATGATCACAGGATCTTCTCCTTCCCAGAGGCTAGTGAAGCTTAGAAAGAAAAAAAAACGCACTCGCGATGAAATGTTCTCCGAGCTCATGCTGTCCTCCCACACTGACAGAGTACAGACGAATGCATGGAGGCAAATAATGTCAGAGTGCAGGAAAGCACAAAATGACCGGGAGGAGAGGTGGAGGGCTGAAGAGAGTAAGTGGCGGGCTGAAGAGAGTAAGTGGCGGGCTGAAGACAGGGCTGAAGCTCAAATGTGGCGGCAGCGTGATGAGAGGAGGCAGGATTCAATGCTGAGGCTGCTGCAGGACCAAACCAGAATGCTCCAGTGTATGGTTGAGCTGCAGCAAAGGCAGCTGGAGCACAGACTGCCACTGCTGCCCCTCTGTAACCAACCGCCCTCCTCCCCAAGTTCCATAGCCTCCACACCCAGACGCCCAAGAACGCGGTGGGGGGGCCTCCGGCCAACCAGCCACTCCACCACAGAGGATTGCCCAAAAAAAAGAAGGTTGTCATTCAATAAATTTTAAAGTTGTAAACTTTTAAAGTGCTGTGCTTAAAGTGCTGTGTGGCATTTTCCTTCCCTCCTCCACCACCCCTCCTGGGATACCTTGGTAGTCATCTCCCTATTTGTGTGATGAATGAATAACGAATGCATGACTGTGAAGCAGCAATGACTTTATTGCCTCTGCAAGCGGTGATTAAAGGGAGGAGGGGAGGGTGGTTAGCTTACAGGGGAGTAGAGTGAACCAAGGGGCGGGGGGTTTCATCAAGGAGAAACAAACAGAACTTTCACACCGTAGCCTGGCCAGTCATGAAACTGGTTTTCAAAGCTTCTCTGATGCGTACCGCGCCCTCCTGTGCTCTTCTAACCGCCCTGGTGTCTGGCTGCGCGTAACCAGCAGCTAGGCAATTTGCCTCAGCCTCCCACCCCGCCATAAACGTCTCCCCCTTACTCTCACAGATATTGTGGAGCACACAGCAAGCAGTAATAACAGTGGGAATATTGGTTTCGCTGAGGTCTAAGCGAGTCAGTAAACTGCGCCAGCGCGCCTTTAAACGTCCAAATGCACATTCTACCACCATTCTGCACTTGCTCAGCCTGTAGTTGAACAGCTCCTGACCACTGTCCAGGCTGCCTGTGTACGGCTTCATGAGCCATGGCATTAAGGGGTAGGCTGGGTCCCCAAGGATACATATAGGCATTTCAACATCCCCAACAGTTATTTTCTGGTCTGGGAATAAAGTCCCTTCCTGCAGCTTTTGAAACAGACCAGAGTTCCTGAAGATGCGAGCGTCATGCACCTTTCCCGGCCATCCCACGTTGATGTTGGTGAAACGTCCCTTGTGATCCACCAGAGCTTGCAGCACTATCGAAAAGTACCCCTTGCGGTTTATGTACTCGGCGGCTTGGTGCTCCGGTGCCAAGATAGGGATATGGGTTCCGTCTATAGCCCCACCACAGTTAGGGAATCCCATTGCAGCAAAGCCATCCACTATGACCTGCACATTTCCCAGGGTCACTACCCTTGATATCAGCAGATCTTTGATTGCGTGAGCTACTTGCATAACAGCAGCCCCCACAGTAGATTTGCCCACTCCAAATTGATTCCCAACTGACCGGTAGCTGTCTGGCGTTGCAAGCTTCCACAGGGCTATCGCCATTTGCTTGTGAACTGTGAGGGCTGCTCTCATCTTGGTATTCATGCACTTCAGGGCAGGGGAAAGCAAGTCACAAAGTTCCATGAAAGTGCCCTTATGCATGCGAAAGTTTCGCAGCCACTGGGAATCGTCCCAGACCTGCAACACTATGCGGTCCCACCAGTCTGTGCTTGTTTCCCGAGCCCAGAATTGGCATTCCACAGCATGAACCTGCCCCATTAGCACCATGATGCATGCATTGGCAGGGCCCATGCTTTCAGAGAAATCTGTGTCCATGTCCTGATCACTCACGGGACCGCGCTGACGTTGCCTCCTCGCCCGGTATCGCGTTGCCATGTTCTGGTGCTGCATATACTGCTGGATAATGCGTGTGGTGGTTGATGTGCTCCTAATTGCCAAAATGAGCTCAGCGGCCTCCATGCTTGCCTTGGTATGGCGTCCGCACAGAAAAAAGGCGCGGAACGATTGTCTGCCGTTGCTCTGACGGAGGGAGGGGCGACTGACGACACGGCTTACAGGGTTGGCTTCAGGGAGCTAAAATCAACAAAGGGTGTGCCTGTACATCAAGGAGTATTTCAGGCAGGACTGCACGGAGGGTTCCAATAAGAAATGGTGCACCAAAGTTATCGTTGTTATTGGAACAAGGAGGTTAGCCTGGCCTCTGATTGATACATGGCTAGATTAACCTCGCTGCGCCTTCTCTGTGACTGACTGCAGTGTGATCTAGACAGGGGAGGAGGAAAATGAGTACAAAACAAATCTGGTCTATTTCTTGTTCTGACCCACTCCATCTATCCTTTACATCTTTGGCTGGCAGCAGACGGTGCAGA
Source organism: Lepidochelys olivacea (assembly GCF_965140295.1). Taxonomy (NCBI): domain Eukaryota; kingdom Metazoa; phylum Chordata; order Testudines; family Cheloniidae; genus Lepidochelys; species Lepidochelys olivacea. The sequence continues at coordinate 198,209,574 of NC_140413.1, read as the reverse complement.
AGGACTGCATGCCATCCACATCTCATGGCTGCTTGGCAGAAGATGGTACAGTACGACTGCTAGCCATCTTCATCTCTTGCCTGCCTGGCATAAGATGGTACAAAAATGGCTGGCAGCAGACGGTGCAGAAGGACTGCATGCCATCCACATCTCATGGCTGCTTGGCAGAAGATGGTACAGTACGACTGCTAGCCATCTTCATCTCTTGCCTGCCTGGCATAAGATGGTACAATACGACTGCTAGCAATCCTCATCTCTTGCCTGCCTGGCAGAAGATGGTACAGTACGACTGCTAGCAGTCCGTATCGCCTGCCCGCTCACCATAAGACGGTTCAATAGGACTGCAGGACTAAAGAGAATGACCTGGTCAAGTCACTCCAAATTTAGTCCCTGCGCCCATGTCTGCCCAGGCGCTCCCAGCCGACGTGGCCAGGAGCACCTCGGACACGACGAGGACGACTACCAGTCGTATTGCACCGTCTGCTGTCAGAAGGCAATGGGTTGCTGCTACTGTGCAGCAAAGCCGTACCGCGTCTGCCAGCACCCAGGAGACATAGGGTGACGGTTACCTGAGCAGGCTCCATGCTTGCCGTGGTATGGCGTCTGCACAGGTAACTCAGGAAAAAAGGCGCGAAATGATTGTCTGCCCTTGCTTTCACGGGGGGAGGGAGGGTGGGAACGGGGTCCTGACGATATGTACCCAGAACCACCCGCAACAATGTTTTAGCCCCATCAGGCATTGGGATATCAACCCAGAATTCCAATGGGCAGCGGAGACTGCGGGAACTGTGGGATAGCTACCCACAGTGCAACGCTCCGGAAGTCGACGCTTGCCTCGGTACTGTGGAAGCGCTCCGCCGAGTTAATGCACTTAATGCACTTAGAGCATTTTCTGTGGGGACACACACACTCGAATATATAAAACCGATTTCAAAAAAACCGACTTCTATAAATTCGACCTAATTTCGTAGTGTAGACATACCCTAAGAGATTTAGTAGACAACAGCGAGGTCAAAAATTATCATGTGTATACCGTGTGTTTGCAGTGTCACCTTCGTAGACATACACTTCCACCAGTTTGCACCCAAAGGCCAGTCCAGGCAGAGCCCTAGGATTTCATTTCTTCCTGTACTTCCTCATGCACCAGTTCTTCTCCTTTAACACATTTACCCTCTCCTCTGTCTGCTCTCATTTCTAGTGAACAAAGGGCATCTCTGGGCTTCTCTTTTAGTAAGGAGGCCATTGAAGGGGAGCCTCCTCCGAGACTTGTCCCGATGTTGCTTGCTAAGCATACCAGCATGTGGCATTTATGCAGCATAGAGCTGTAACTCTCCTCTCCATCTCAAGGGGCAGGCAGTTGGTCCTCTATGGCAGCGGTTCTCAAAGGGGGTGTCTGTGAGCCAGTTTCAGGAGGTCTGCAAGCCCTGAGTCCTGGTGTCCCACAGAGCAGAAGCCCCGAGCCCTGCATAGAGCTGGATGGGCCCGGAGGGGAGAGGGCAGCTCCACCCCTCTTCCTCTCCCCACCATGGGGCCCCACCGTCTGGCTGGTTGGGGGTGAGAAGCCATGGCCTGGCAGTGGTGCCATGGAGTGGGCAGCTGCAGCATTCCCCCATCTCCTCCTCCTGCTGCAGATCCCCAGGGCTGCTCCTCAGCTCCAACCCCACTTGTACAGCTCACAGAGCTGGTAAGAGCCACCTGTGCAGGGTGGACCTGCCTCCAGGGCAGGCAGAGCCCTCGGGGAGCAGTGACCACAGGTGGGGGCCCTCCTGGCACACAGTCCCTAGCTACCCCTTCCCTGCACCCTGAACACCCCCCTACCTGCACACAGCTCCTAGCATCCCCCCTGCCTCCACCCTGAGCTATCCCCTTGCCGGCACACAGCCCCTCACTACCCGTCTCCCTGTACCTTGAGTTACCCCCATCCAAACACAGCCCCTAACTACCCTTTCCCTGCACCCTAAGCAACCCCTGCCCAAATACAGCTCCTAACTACCTCCTGCCTTTAGTGAATTGAGCCCCCCTCCCTACCTTTGAGTTATAATTTTTGGTTGCAGCCACACCCCCTCCCCAGACAGGCTGGGTGACCTGCGGAGGTGAGTCAGAGGGTGGAGGTGACACTCCCTCCCTGGGCCCCACCAGAAGGAGTTGGCCTAAGCCCTGCAGGTGCTGACGGGCAGCAAGGGCAGAGCACTGAGGGGCCTATTGAGGCCCTGCAGTGAGGCGGTGTGGCTCCCCACCGCCCCAGAGAGGGACGAGCCCAGCTGGGTGCCAGAGTGGGTGGAGCCAGGGAGCTCTGAGCCTGCCCCTCAGGGGGGTCAGGCGGCGACCCAGAAGTATAAAAGCTCGCCCACAGAGCTCACTGAAGGCCCAGCAGCCGGGGAGGCCAGACGCCTCCAGCCTGGCCCGCGACTGGGAAGCCCCCGCGACCCAAGGTGCATGCCAGGAGTTGCCGGACCTGCCCTGCTGCCACTACCCGGAGGAGTTGCCAGGCCTGCCGCTTGCCCACTACCCTGAGGAACCCATGGTGCTGGACGCCCCGGATGACACCTCCTGGACCCAGGTACCCCAAGAGGGGGGATTAGGAAGCAGCCCAGGAACAGCCAACCCCATTCTGGCTGTGGCATTGACAGAGCCCACGTCAGTGTGTTGCAGCCAGGATCCCCACTGACCCAGCAGCGGGTCTTCTGCCGCTGCTAGGGCCCTGGGCTGGGACACAGTGGAGTGGGAGGGCCTGCGTCCCCCCTGCCACCCAACTCGTGGGTGGCCGTCTCCCCCTCTTCCAGGTCCTTTAGGGCCTGGGCCTGCTAACATTGAACTGTTTGCTCAGCCCCTGCCTGAGGGCCGGAGCTACTGACTTGCTTGCCCCACCCTGACCCAGGGCCTGGGCCTATTTCTATACATTGATTGCTACTGCTCAGCCCCTGCCGAAGGGCCTGAGCACCTGTCTTATTGTTGCCCCACCCTGACCTAGGACCCGGGCTTACGGTGCTTGTTTCAGTTGCCACAGGGCCACCGAGGGAGACTCCCGCGGCCAGATTAATTTCCCCAAACATTATCTGTGTGTTGTGAGCTGCTGTGGCTCCCTGCCGTCCCGGAGAGGGTTGAGCCCCGACTAGCCACATTACAGGCCCGTAGTGCTTCCTTGAAGGAGCTGGGGTGTACAATCCAAGGGACTTACGGGTCACTCTTGAGTCTTTTAATCCATGAAGCTTCGTGTCCGTCTGTTCTGAAAAGAATAAAGCTTCTTTGAAAGGCAGGCCCTGAACAGTTTGTTGGACCTCCTGCGGGAGCCCAGAGAACCATAGCCATGAACTCCTATGCATGGCAACTACTGAAGCCCTGGACCTGGCCACTGAGTCAGCCACATCCAGAGCAGCTTGTAAAGAGGCCCTTGCTACCAATTTTCCCTCATCCACTAGGAAGGAGAACTCTTACCTGGCCTCTTGTGGCAGCAAGACTTTGAATTTTTGGATGGAGTCCCACAAGTTAAAATCATACCTGTCCAGCAGCACCTGCTGGTTTGCAATTCTGAGTTGTAACCCGTCGGCGGAATAAACTTTCCGACTGAACATGTCTTATATCTTTGAGTCCTTTGATATGGGGGTTGCACCCTGATGACCTTAGCTTTCTCTTTCATTGGTGGCATATACCAGGGATCTGGGGGGTGGGGAGGAAGGGAGAGGGATGGGTGTAAAGGAGCTAACTTTGGGCAGGAACACAGTATTTTTGTTCTACCCTTTTTGATGTGGGGGGAAGGGATGCAGGGGGTCTGCCATAGAGTATTAACGGCCTTATTGAGAGGCAGGGCTACTTTTGAAGGGCTTGCACTGGCTAAAATGTCAAGTAGACTACTGAAGGACTCTTTCACTATCTCCATCTGTACACCCAGATTTAAGGCCACCCTCTAACAATTCTTGATGAGCCTTATAGTCATCCAGAGGAGGTGACATGCCTCATCAGGGGAGAAGGAAGAGGAGATCAGCACCGGCTGTGGGTGCTCTTCCTCCCTTTCTGCATCAGCAAGATCCCATTGAGCCGGCTCTGGAGTTCAGTACTGGGTTCGGTACCGGAGTCCAGACTGGGTGCTACCCAGTGGAATGGTTCCGCCCTTTTTCCAAGGCCACTGAATAGGAGTGCTTGGAATATGCCCTGGAAACTGGAGGGAAAAGCCCAAGCGTTCCAGAAGGGCCACTTGGCTGGTGTAGGTCCCCAGTGATGTCCAAGCCAACCACTCAATTGTACTGTTGTGCCCAGATCCATGGAAGGGTGGAAATGCCTGGAGGAGTAGCAAGAGTGGCTTCTAGGAGGGGAAGAGTAAGACCCGATCTCCAGTTCCAAAGAGGACAAGTCTCTCCGGTGACAACGGAGGTGCCATTCCTCATGGTGCTGGAGAGGTCCACACCATGGCAAGCATTGCAGGATTCCCTTTTGACGGTACCGAAGTGCACAGTACCAAACGTTGAGATGACCCAGCAGGTTCACTCCTGTCCATCAGCAGTGATAATGCTGACCCTCTTACTGCCAGCAGTACCAGTACTGCCAGCGAGAGAAGGTCCCTGGGATCTGCAAACTCCTCCGGTATGGTGGGTACCAAGATAGTATCAGTCCTGCTCTGTGCTGCCAATCTAGAAGGCTCTTCTGGTACTGGACTCGACGGTCCCTGCGGAGATGTCGGAGTCAACGGCACCGGCTTGTGCAGCACTGAGGCAGAGGAGGGCTTTGGCTTAGATTGCACTCTACTCTGATCCCCCTGCCTGGCCGTCTTCAGTACTGTGGATCCCCTCCTTTCAGCAGGCTGTCTCTTGTGCCTTTTTCTGGGCACTGGGGATGGTGATCGGTGCCGGGACTCCAGGATGGCAGGAGGAGCAGTCTTTACTGACGCAGGGGTACTCGGCGCTGAGTCTGACTGACCTGGCTCCAATGGAGGTCTCAGTGCTGCTTCCATGTGCAGGAACTTCAGCCTGGCCGCCCGATCCTCCTTCGTGAGAGGCTTAAAGTCCTTGCAGATCTGGCTACAGTCCCCCGTATGAGCTTCTCCCAGGCACGTAAGTAGCTTGAGTGCATGTTGCATAGACTTGTTGCAGGAGGCGCAAACCTTGAAGCCCAGTGACCAAGGCATCCCTCGACATTGGGGATCAGACAAAATCCCCCGGTAAACAATAACTAACCAATTTACTAAACTTCACTAAAACTAGCTAAAGTGAGTAAAACTAACTAACTATGTGCAATAAACCAAGAAAGTCCACTGAGCGAACTTGTGAATGCAAAAAGAGCAGCGCCAGCAACTGTCACAGGCGGTAAGATGGAACTGAGGGGATACGGGGTCAGCTGGATGCTTTATACCAGCGCTAACAGTGCATGGCAGCCGAGAGCTCTCAAGCCACCGCGACAGGTACCACTGTGGGAAAAATTTCCGGCGACTGCATGGGGCACACACAGACCTAGAGGGGAATGCACATGTACAACCACTTGAAGAACGTATACTGCTGTATTCACCTGCCTTCTGTATCTGACTATGCTCTTTCCTCTTATGAGGAAAATAATGTGTACAATGCTGTTTGCCACTCGTAAAGAAACAGCAGGGCCAAATTCTGATCTCAGGTAAACGCTGATGTAAATCTGGAGTAACTCCAATGGTGTCAGTGGAGCTATGTAACTCAGAAGAATTTGTTCCTTGGTGAATAAAATTGGTCAAAGGTAGGGAAGTCCCTAAGAATGTCAGGAAGAAGCCAAATCATGGAACTCTTTTCTAGTCCTCTGCATTAGGCAGGCTGGAGCTGGAATGTAGTATCAGTTAGAGCTATGGATTAGCTTATTGGGGTAGGCAAGACCCAGTGCTGGGCACTGAGATAAGAAAACAATTATTTTCAGTATCTCACCATTCCCCATTAGTGGGTATTCTGGGTCCCTCCCTCTTTCTGTCTCCCACTGGAAGGAAAACACTTCCCATCCCAGCACTGAGGCATCAGAACACCCCACCCACCACTCTGAGTGGGCCCACAGCCTTATACAATTATAGAATCATTGAATATTAGGGTTGGAAGAGACCTCAGGAGGTCATCTGGTCCAATCCCCTGACTGATGCATCCCTCCCACCTTACCCCATTGACATTTATGTCTTCTGTTTTTCTTCCATTGCTGAGTCTGTGATGATTCTTTCTCACCTCCAGCCTGTCCTTGCATTGTGACACATAGCAGCATTGGTTCCCAGATTGCGAGAGAGACTGGGAACCAGAAGCAGGGAGAGGCAGAGCATGTTGGAAGCAGAACAGGGGTTAGATATAGGCCAGGGCAGGAGGGTGGATTGGGATGGTCTTCTCCCAGGAGTTCAGAAACACATCCTCCTTTCCGGCACGCTGCCCAGAAAATCATGGCAATGAGCTAGTTCTGAGGTGACCCCCACCTAAGAATTAGATAGTTACCTAAGGTTTGCTACTATCCATGTATCTTTTGGATATTTGGCATCAGGAGACAGGACTTCTCTGTGCTAGCCCTATCCTTGCCACCCCGCGTGCATTGCTGCAGGCACAAAGGTGACGAGCTATTTGTGGGGTGCATCAGTGGTAAAAGAGAATGCAGGGAGCCTTTTATCCAGCCACATTTAGAGGGTAGGATTGCAATCTAGTGCTCATATGAGTGCTTTGGAGAGGCACCGGCTGTCACAATGGCTGACAAAGCCCCAAAATGTGTGCTGAGATGCTATGAGGTGTGGTCAACCAGTCTGCAGCCTCCGATAGCTAAGAGTGCTCACTGCTTCTTTTCAAGGGATTTGCAATGTGTCCCTGCTCCATATCTCTTCCCTACTCCCCTTCCTGCTGGATCCCAGGAGCAAAGGGCACATTGTCCAGCATCCCTGTTTCTTCACAGCACTGGGTAGAGCACAAGAAGTGAGTCTTTGTGTTGGAAGATAACAGAGAAGCAGTTAATGCTGTCATCATTACAGACAATGCAGAGTCACACTTAGGGTGCAGATCTGGAGCCAAACTGGGGGGTTTCAGAGCTGATTAGCGAGATCAGGGCAGCCATGAATTTCATTCCCAGGTTTACTTTGCACTTCCCCAAAGTCTGGGGGTAGTGGGTGGTTGGATTTGGATGGTGGGGGGAGGGAGGTTGGTTCAGACCCAATAGAATGCTCCCTGGGAATGAACTGGGTCATTAAAAAAAGTAACATAGCCCAGAGACGTTTTTCCTTAAAATTGCCTGTGAGCAGCTGCAAACCCAAGTGCAATTGCAGGATAGAAGGGGCAGGGGGAAGAGCAAAATAATTACAGCGTTACTTGATTGTGTCTTCTCAAGAGCAGATTTTAAAAAGGCATATTGAAGTATCCTCTTGCCTGTAACCTCTGGTTACATTCCATCTGCCACTTCTTACGCTGTATCTCTTCTGCTCCCACTCCTGCCCACTATATGGCTGCGCTCTTCAGTCCAACACTGCTCCATGGGTATTAACAATAGTATGTTGCTCTCTCCAATGAGGCACTTTTAGAAAGAGCAGGGAGGCACCGTGACCAGCAGACAGAGGCTGGTTTTGTTGACAGAGCACTGGAGCTGGGCGAGCAGCGAAGTCTATAAAGAAGGATGAGCCAAGAATGGGCAAAGCCAGAGAAAAATGCCCAGGCATTGCGATGCCAGCAATAAGACTGTGGTGTGTCCTGCAATGATTCAGAAAAGGCAGCTGACAACTGCTGCAGGATCTCAGGTCCTTTAAACAGCCAGCCTTGCAACACTTTAATAGTATAGCTGGCTGAGTTTGTCCTTGGCTTGTTGTCATTTGGGGACAGAAAGCTGAGCCAAAAACAACTACAGACTTTAACTTATTCACTCACCTTGACTGTACAGAGCATGGTAAAGAACTGTCAGGGACTGAACCAGCTGCTGGCCTGCTCCCTAGCTAACTTCACTGCTAGGCAACCAATTCACGCAGTTGCACTGCCCAGACTGGCTGCTGGTTTAGCAAGCCTGCTTACAAGCCCGGACCCCACAGCTGTATGTGCCAAACAATGGAAACTTCCTTAAAATTGTGGAGCTGATGGCTGAGTTTGATGCTGTACTCCAGGAGCATCTAAGAAAAGTCACCACCCAAGAAATGTACACACACCACTACCTTGGAAAAACAATTCAAAATGAGATCATAGAGTTACTGGCAACAAAAGTCAAACAGAAGATTGTAGTAGATCTGAAGTCAGCAAGATATTACTCTGTTATTCTGGACTGCACACCTGACATCAGCCATACGGAACAAATGACTTTAATGGTGCATTTTGTAACCACAGAACCTACAAGGAACAGAAAATGTCCCTGCAATGGTGACTATCAGAGCATTTTCTAGAATTTATTGACCTTGATACTACAGGAGCTGGTATGACAAACGTGCTTCTTAAAAAGCTGGAAGATACGGGAATTGCGATAGCTGACGTGAGAGGTCAGGGCTACGATAATGGTGCCAACATGAGAGGAAAGACCAGAGGAGTGCAGACACTGATCTGAGGGGTAAACCCTCGAGCTTTTTTTCTCCCATGCAGTTCTCATTCATTGAACTTGGTGGTCAGTGATGCAGCATCAGCTTCTAATGAGGCTGCTGAATTTTTTAATGCAATTCAAAACATCTGTGTATTTTTGTCTGCATCAACTCATCAACGGCAAATTTTGAAGCAACATCTGGGAACATCCTCTCTGACACTGAAACCACTGAGTGCCACATGATGGGAAAGTCGAGTGGAGGAGATAAAGCCTATCAAACACCAAATTGGGAAGATAGATGATGCCATAGTTCCCATTATGGAGGATAATGCTATGACAGGAACTGTTTGTGGGAGAACAGTGGCAGAGGGAAATGGACTCACCAGAAACATACATAACTTCAAATTTCTGTGTGGCTTAGTGTTGTGGCATGACATACTGTTTGAAATAAATGTTGTAAGCAAGAGACTCCAAGGTGTTGACCTTGATATATGTAGAGCAATGGAACAACTGGACAAAGCAAAGTCATACCTACAGTCTTACCGGTCAGATGAGGGATTTCAAAACGTTCTGAAGAGTGCACAGAAGTTGGCAGAGGAGCTTCACACTGAAGCGATTTTCCCACCCTTTCACGAATACAAGAGCCACCAAAGAAGAAGACATTTTGATTACAAGGCATGGTATAATCCCATAAGAGACCCCAAACAACAATTCAAAGTTGAATTCTTTAACCAGGTGCTAGATTGTGCAATACAGTCAGTTCAAAAAGGTTTAATTCAGCTCAAGGAACACAGCAGTATATTTGGGATGTTGTATGATATTCCAAAACTCCTCACTATACCTGAAGAAGACCTACACCAGCAGTGCAGGGCACTAGAGACAGTGTTGATACATAATGACATGTGCAATATTGATGCGAGTGATTTAGGTGATGAACTGAAAGCCCTTTCAAGATACATTTCAGCAGGATCAACTCCAAAGGCTGCTCTTGAATACATGTGCACGAATAAGACGACCACCCTCTTTCCAAATGCTTTTGTTGCTCTGTGCATACTTCCTGTAACAGTTGCCGGTGGAGAATGCAGCTTCTCCAAGCTGAAGTTAATAAAAATACATCTACATCCAGGAGAGGCTGGTCAGCCTTGCAACCATCTCAATAGAGCATGAGCTGGCCCAGACTGTGGACCTTCAGGAAGCAGTTCAAATCTTTGCAACCAAGAAGGCATGGAAAGCACCACTTTGATTATTCAAACAGATAAAAATGCCAGTGTTTACTATGCAGACAAGAAAAGTTACATTTGCTGTTCAGGCGTTTGAAAGTTGAGTGTTACTTAAAATTTTTGAACAAGGCATTTTAAGTTGTTAGGTCTCCTTTATTGGGATAAGTAGCAGAGCAGTACCACGAGAGGAGTGGAATAGGAAGAAGGCAGAACTGAGACCTTTCAAAGTTTTGGCCCAGGCGAGGGGGCATGGGGGGCATCATTTGAGCTCCCTGCCTCAGGTGCCAAAATGGTGTGGGCCGGCCCCGCTGGTTGACCCTCTGGCATTGGGCTTCTGTCCTCCAGTACTGACCCTCCGTTCTTTCCCTGGACTCCGCCCACCCTGGACCCAGCTTCCACTACTCGGCCTAACCACTCACAGCCCAGTCAGCTGCAGGAACAGAGCGCAATGGGCTCGTAGTGAAGCTGGTGGCAAAGCGGGCTGCAGGGGCGTGGTACCCTAGACTCGACTGATACATGCTTGGCCACAGGTATCCCGATAGGTTTGCTGGAGTGTGCAGAGACCAGGGTCAAGATTTTCATGTGTGGCTAAAATTTAAGCTCCAAAAGTCATATATTTAGATGCCTCAATAAATGGCCTGATTTTCAAAAGTGCTGAGTATGTAGAAACTCTCAAGCCCGTGGAAGTCCTATCGACTTCAATAGACTTTTGATCGGGTCAATAATCAGGCCACTTTTTAGGAGCCTAAATATGAATTTAGGAACCTAACTTTAGTCTCACAGGCTTGGAAATCTTGTCCCACATTACTATTCAGAGGATGATTTGGGGAATCTGTCTATGTGTGCGTTATGAATTCTGGTTAACGTTATAACTTGCTGTATCATTGAATGCCTCCGTATGTAAGGAGTCGGCTGCCAGGGACCCTGTCATGTATCATCCCTACTGTCTAGAAAAAGCTACGGAACAAACAAAAGAAATTCTTACCCTGGTCTCTGGCTGAACAATGGGTATGCTAAGGAGGGTGCTTGAGAAGGGAGAGCCAGGTCTATTCTCGTGGTCTGAAAGGAGTGGGATTTGAGGAGGAAACAAATGAAACCAGATGGTAGTGCTTGCATTTAAAAACTCATGGGGACTCACAGAAACAAAGGGAGCTTGCGCTGGAGAGAGGAATAGACTGGCATGCATTTGTAGCAGAGGAATACTTTTCTAACCGAGGGACCAGCTGAGAAAGAAGGAAGCTGGCGGGGGGGGGGGGGAGGGGAGAGACTCCATGATTCACATGAGATGCATGTGCAGGAGAGGAAGGCTCTTGGAGATGTTACAGAAATCTGATCAAAGCCTGAAAAATGCTAAAGGGTGGTGTGCGGAAACTGAGGCAGGGAAATGCATCCAGTGATGCAGTTTCTAGATCTATATACTTCTTGTGTGAGCTAAAGTAAAGAGTGGCTAGTTTTTGGAACCAGCCCGTCCCCAAAGAGGTGAACTCTAAGACATCGTGCTCACAATGTTGGAGCTCTGGGAAAGGGTATGCTTAAGTAACTGGGGTGTATATGGGATGTCAGGACTGATCCTGGGGGCCTAGGGCAACTCGACCACATTGTCACATTTCCATGAAGGACTGACGGGGATCCTGTACTCAGGAAGTATGCCAAAGGGGCAGAGGAAAGAGACAGTGCTGGAGCCTACTCAGGAAACTTAAAGCACACGGGGCTAGGGTGTGAGGCTCAAATACAGCAATCTGGTGAGTTTCCAGCAAGGGGAGTTCTACCAGGGCTGTGACAGACACATTCTGTTCAAATTCATCATTGAAGTTACAGTGACTAACTACAGTGCTATACGTTCGAGGGTATAAAAGCTGTATTATTGTAAAATAACCTAGTTTGTGTTGTTCGTGCCCATGGAACAGACTCAAACAAAAGGGAACTCCAGTTATTCGACATGTGATTTTAAGATGGGTCTCTTTCTCTCTTGCAGAAAGGGCAAGTTTCTCAACATTGCAGTCAGTTGACTGAATATTGGAGCTGGCCTGCATTGCAAAGAACAAGAGCTAGTTAAAAGTGTAGCTGCATCAGGTGTTTTTAAAGGATGATCAATTTGTTGCCTCAGAAGAGACAGGAGGAGTGAGAAGTGCAGACGTCCCTTAGTTCCCCTTGTTTCTCTTCCACATAGAGAGCTCCACATTTCGCTACTTTTCTACTCTAGGAGTCCATCTAAACTGCCTCCACCCAATGTCAGCCCTGCATAGAGAGGAGGGAGCCATTACAGTTTATTTAGATTGTAATTTCTTTATGGAAAGTACTATTACTGTGCGTCTAATGCAGCAGGACCCTGATCTCGGTTGAGGCCTCAGGCACTGCTGTAATCTAACAATAATAATTTAGGCTTCACACGGTTACGGTTGTGTAGTGCCAACAGTGAGTAAGACCAAAATGGTGGGTGACAGAAGGAAGTCTGAAGAGTACACGGGATAAGAGAAGGTGCAGATTTTTGTAACGGATTCAAAAATTGAAAAGAAACTGGAGAAGATTTCATTTTTACAAGCTTTTTTATTTATTTGAATGCATTTATAAATAAACCAACAAGGGCATGTGCATCTATGACCTCTGACCTTTGGTACTCAACTTGCCTTTTCTGACAGGACTGACATTGAATCAGACTAAAAACAAATAGTATAATTGCACCATTTCTTACCTCCATGTTATAGGCGTATCCTTCTCTTTGCAAGCATGGATGACAAGAAATGCAATAGCACATCCTGAGCAAGACTGGAGGAGTAATTACAGGAATGTCATAGACTTATTTAAAATTTAAATTACATTTTTTCCAGTGAAAATCTTTTCAAGTTTTGGACAATTTCACCATACGTGATTCAGAGAGCCTGGACTATCCACAATCTGTCTCAAATATGTACTTGATGGGAAAAGCCCATTCTATATATTCTGCTTGGTTGAGGTTGGGACAATACAGAACTTGGTGTAGAGTAGTCATCTAATTAACAAAGTTACAAAAGTTTTGAAAATGAAATGCCAAAACATTGGGACATATGAACACTCAGCTCCCTCTTAGCCAGGTCTCTATGTCATCACCATTCATTTGTTTTCACTAAGAGACCCTTTGCAATACTATTCTGTACCTTAGTGAAAGGTCCTAATGTTGTTTTGTTATTCTGCAAAATAAATTGTTTGATTACAAGACAGTGAGATTTAGGCAAATAAACTAGATTGTGTCATGTGTTAAAATATTATTCGTGCAAATTGACTAACTAGGTAGGTTGACCAGATGTCCCGATTTTTAAAGGGACAGTCCCAATTTTTGGGTGTTTTTCTTATATAGGATCCTATTACCTCCCACCCCCTGTCCCGATTTTTCACTTTTGCTGTCTGGTCACCCTATAACTAGGGCTTTTCTAGGTTCCTGGGGAGCTGACAGGCTTCCTGTAGAAGCAGCCAAAATGCTCTGATGAAGAATGAGAATATAGCCCATCGTTTATCTGTTATGGGTCATCAGTCTTGATGGGACAAGGCTGCACCCTCTGCTGGCAACAACTAGGCATTGAAAAGTCATGCCTGCCACAGAGGAGAGAGAGCAAGTTTAGGTACAGCCACTCAGCAGGAGTCCTCTTCACTGCTATGTAAGAAGCTTTGATGCTCCTGCTTCCTCTAGCCACAACAGCTGCATTCTGTCCTGAGGGGGTAGGCAGCTATAATGCAAAGGCTCCTCTTCTATGGCAAGGAAGGATTCGGTGATGCCCCTATTCGCCAGCTGCTTCCAGTGTTCCATGTCCCAGAGAGTCCTAGGGGGCCCTATTCCCCAGCGACCTCTGCTGCTCCTCCTGCTGGTATTACAGGGCTCAAGACCTACCATTGCCACCAGCCATTCCCAGTGCCACCAAATCCCAAGGGTTCCCCCTTCCTCTGAAGCCTCAGGTATTGGCCACAACTGGAAGCAGGACATAAGAATTGACGTAACAATGGTCTAATTTGGTATGGCTAATCCGATCTTCTTAAGCAAGCTGCTTAGCATTTTGGGCACCTCTCCATGGAAATGAATATTGGTTTCCCGGCACTGAGGCCTGGTTTACACTTGAAAATTAGGTCGGCATAACTATGTCTCTCTGGAGTGTGAAAAATTCAGACCCCTGAGCAGCGTAGTTAAGCCGAACTAAGTCCCCGTGTAGACAGCACTAGGACAGAAGAATTCTTCCGTCAACCTAGCTATCGCCTCTCGGCGAGGTGGACTACCTACGCCCAGGAAGAATCCCTCCAGTTGGTGTAGGTAGCATCCACACTGAAATGCTATGGCGGCACAGCTGTAGCAATGCCATTGTGCCTTTGTGGCTTTTTAAGTGTAGACAAACCCTGAGTCTTTGGTATGTATTTCTTTAACACTGTGGTAAGGAATGCGCACACTGTTATACTTTTAGAGTCATTCTCAATCACAAACAGCTGTCGCTCTTCCTACCAACAGCCTCCAAGTGCATGTAATTTTGCAGACACTGAATGGGAAAAAAAAAAACCCACCGATGGCGGATCGCTGTGTACAAACATTTAAGCAGCTCAGACCACGTTACAGGCTGGATTGTGCATTTTCACATGGTTCTGGGCAGTGGGCTCAGATCTGCGCTGAGGATCACAGGGAGCGATCGGGCATCACGAGCACGTCACGAGGCATGCTCACTGTCTTCAGCCAATAGGATGGAGTAGATTGCTCCACTGCATGAATTTGCTTTGCTATCCAAGGACCAGTGTGAAGTAAGGGGTTGGGACCAGGGCTCTGTAGCCTTCTGACCCCCTTTTTGGCAATATGTTCGCTGGAGGAAGAAGGGGGCAAACAGTCTGTGCTTGCACGAACTGCTGTTATCTGTGATGCTTGCTCAGGCAGCATGAAAAGGAGGTTACTTTTGTGCCTACGTGCTACCCATCTGCATATGAGCTGCTCTAGTTTACTGCTATATGAGGTATAGGGAGAATCTTCTAAAATCCAACATTGGCAATCAAACCGATTGATATTGTAGCGGCAAAGGCTCAAATGCCCCTCCCATTTTGTTTCTCCAGTAAAGCCACACCCACTGTGAATAATTAAAAGGATATTTAAAATTATTCATTCATTTCTGACCGTCACAGTGAATTCCTGGTGAAATGTGGAAGTCTGCATACCGTGAGCTCAGCTCACAGAGAGAGGAGTCATTGCAACCTTTTGAGCTGTTCATAGGAAGTTAAATGTATTTGTTCATTGTAGCAGAAGTTCCAGCCCAAGTCACACAGTCAGGTCCAGGGTCAATGCAATTGGCTGTCAGATCCAGGAATCCACTTTAGAGAGAAACTGTAAGGAAGTTAAATAATAATATAGACAGTAAATTCCACGCTCTAGAGACATCAATTATGAAGTATTTAGGCAAGCAGAGAAACAGATTTTGCTGGCTCAAAACATAATTGTAGCAGCAGAGGTTCCAGGCCTAAGTACAGCATAAGAGAATGCAGTGGGCATGCCCTCTCCTGCCTTTCACCTCTCCAAGTTGGAAGAAAAAAATCTAATGCCTTCTCTCCCAGGAACGTATAGCTAGGAGTGTGCTCTGTCTTCAGTCAATAGTACAACAGAGCTTAGTGGGATGAGGGGTTTGGAGTGATGTCTGAGTGTGTTCTAGAAGCAGGAGTCTTTTACAGAGAACATCTTAAAGTGAGTTTATTGTGTTCATGAAAGATCAGGCTTTCTTGAGAGGATGAAGAAAGGGGAGGTGATCTCTTTAATCAAAATAAATACAGCTGAAATACATGGGAGAACAGAGAGAACAAAACCTGTTCTGTTAAAAGGGCTCCCTGTGCATGTCACCTGAGAATGGGACCAGCCTCCTTACATGGTGCAGTCAGCAGATAGGGAAGACCTGATGCAAAAGACTCTGTCAAACTACTTTACTGATCTTGCAGGTCTCCCTTTCATGTTTTCAGAAGGAAAACAAAAAGGGGAATTCCTTACAGTTGCATTCATTAAGTTTCACTTCAGTTTCCTATGCCCAGCAACCTTCTACTGTAGCATTAAGACACAACATACTCTGTATTAGGCCCACATGCTGGAAAAAGTGTCCACTAATTTAGGATCCCTAACTAGAGACCCAAGACTGATTTTCAGAGGTGCCAAGTACCTACAACAGCCACTGAAGACAATGGGAGATATGGGTGCTCACCCTCTGTGATAGGTAGCTCCAGCCCTTCAAACTGGGGCAACCCATACTCAATGGCCACGTCTGAAAATATTGGCTTGAATGCACATTTTGGGTGTCTTGTAAGGCATGAAGCCAAAAGCTGAGTAATTTCAACCACCCAAGAAATGTTCCAAGCGCCCACAAATGAACATCCTCAGAAGACTCAAGGAGCTATTTTGTTTAATAGTGATGAGTTTCAATTTCAGATTACAAAAATACTTTAAAGCATTTTAGGTGGGGTTTATGCAACATCTTATTCCTCTATGAAAAGTAGCTCCTCATAAAAGAATAAGAGTAGGGAAAAGAGTTTAATAACACCTTCTCCCTATTACTCTGAATATATTTTGTCTGTTTTAATTCCCCCCCCCGCTCTATTTTTAAGGATCCCTGAACTCTTTGTAGCTTTTCTTCCTCCTCTTATCCCCATACATCCCAAAGCCAGAGGGTAACTGTTTTATTATCCCAGTGTCAGTTCTCAGGATACCCAGGACCCTGTGAGAAGGAGTCATGCATTTGGTAGTTGGATGTTAGCTCCCTAATTCCACCAATCTGCAGTGGCATGCCCTCTATGTATGCAAGGCATACCTTGCATTTCCCACTGGCTGGCTGCAGGCCATATCTGTCCACCCCCCATCTCCGGAGGACACCATTTTGTAGAACAAACCTCCATGCAGTGAACTTGCTCTTACCTCATAGAGTACGCCATTTTGGAACACCTAGTGAGTTGTTGCATACCTCACTAAAACTGTCATAGCATGCCACTGCCTGTCAGCCACTCAACCACTATCCTCCAGGCGATGCCAGCTCCCTTTTTTTGCCTTGCAGTTTAACAATAGGTGCACCCCCAAATCCCTTTGAATTGTTCCCCTGTGATATCCAGCCCCCTGATACTGGCTTATCAGAGAAATCCCAGATCCTCTGCTCCCACAGTTTATGTACCCCAGTTTAATAGTTTTACCTTAAATCACTGCTCCTGTAAAAATCCACAGCACTTGTGTGCACGTATTATAAAACAGAAGTATGTTTATTTAAGAAAGTATGGAGAGTTCACTAGAAACAAGACAGAGTGTTGGAAACAAATGGTTACAATACGAAACAAAAATCATCGAATGCAAGAAAGCTTATGCTCAAATAAATTGGTTAGTCTTAAGGTGCCACAAGTACTCCTTTTCTTTTCACTTATTAATAGTTACCCTTCTTATCTAATAAAGTAGATTCACCCCTCTTTCCAGCTCCCCTCCCACCCACCCCAGACTTCGGTTTTGAAGAGCTGGCTGGCTTCACAGTCAACCAGGACCCAATTTTTCAAGAGAAAAATTCCCCAAAGCATCTCCTCAGTGAATGGATGCCTTTCCCTACCCTGTGTTATATGAAAAGAGCCTTTTCTCTTTATTCATAGGCAGGGTGATTGTCTGTTGTAACGCTCCTTTTCATTTCCAAGTGGTTTTGATTGTTTGTCGTTCTCCCTGATGGTTTCACATGGAAAGTCTTGGGATGGAGCAAAGCTAGATAATTGGGTCTTGCATTACTTCAGTGGCTAACCTAGGAGGGGTAACAATTCTCTCCTGCTTGAAGGGGCCATGAAGACATATTATCTCCTGGTGACTAACTTTTACTGCAAGTCCATAAAGCATATTTTCCATATAAATACATTATTGCTTAAACACTACCTGTACATACAATGCACAATGAATATTAATCGTGGCATGATACAAGCTTTCTGTAAGTACCATACATGTTCCTCTTTCGGGATAAATAGCTGCAAAACCTAAGTTTAGTGTGGTGAGTTTGTCAGGTCTGAGGTAGGAGTTGTTGGCAAAGACAAGGCACCCATTGCCAAGGAGCCTCTGTGTCACAGTCTGTCTTAGCACTAGCAATCAGGGCTGCGAGCAGCCTGGAACACAGGTTGATGTAGCTCAGGGCAGGCATCTACAGGTTTTGTCAGAATAACAGCATTGTAATGTGTGTCCCTAGCGCTCCAAAAAGGAGGGGAAATGGAAATTCATGACCCCTAGTATGCTTCCTTATGACCTCCTGCAGCACTACAAATGCATTAACTTACCCACGCAGTTGGCCCTCAGTGCCTTCCCTCTGCTTCGGGGATAGAATCTCAGAACGGTGATACTGCACAACCTTGTCAAACAGTGCTCTGTGGCTTTGAGTGTGTGTGGCAAGCGGGCAGCGTTGTAGGAAAGAGAACTTTAGTGAGCAGGCTCAGAAGCTGATCATGCAGTCGTTGGAGTTTTCCTCAAAGCCCCCCCGCTCCTGGAGTCATATTGTTAGGTGAGCATCTCAGTTTTCATTTTTTTAAAAAAAGTTAATTTCTAGCCCTCATGGTTGCTGGAGAAACCTTTAGAAACAAGAAGGCAAATAGAAAGAAAGAGAATTGTATGAGTTTTAAGCCAATCTCAAGATTTTTTTTTATGCCTGGTTGATCGATTTATTCTATTTATTTTTTTTTTGAATGGTTGTGGTTGGCAGTGCTGGGCCAGTGTTACAGGCTGAGAAGACCATACTCTTCTGGTAGCAGCCTAGCCCAGCTTACACTCCTGAGCTACTTGGTGTCACCCCAGAAGTTTCCTCCTCAAACCTGACCAACTTTCTCCAGTCCTACTCATCATACTACATGACAGGGAATGTGGGGCTCTCAGAGGTCAGGAGTAGTGGGGGAGTTGGGCTGCTGGAATCAATTTTCGCTAGTAAGGACAAGGGTTTAGCTTATGGGAAGGCGGAGGGCTTTGGGGAATGAGGTTTAATAACTAGGAAGGTAAGCTGGATTTACTGATGTAGGACAATGTTTCACTGACACTTGATGTAGGACAATGTTTTTCAACCTTTTCAGGTTGGCAACCCCTTATTCCAAGGCAAAAATGTTCATTACCCCCCCACACACACATACACACATTACTCTAAGAGTAAGTGATAGCAATGACCACCCTCTATAATTTACTTGTGTATGTTTCATGAGGTTGACAGAGACTACGTGACCTTGACGGGCCAGGGTTTGTGGGAGCAGGGTGTTTTTGGTTTGTTTGTTTGCTTTTAGATTGTAATTTAAACCCACACTATTAACCATTCCCAGGGTTGAGCCTTGAATCCATTTCACCCCTCCAACACAGGTTTTTTTCTGGACTCTGCAGGAGTCATAATTAAAATCAAGCTTCATGACTGAAATCCATTGACATGAGTCACTTGGGTCATTTTTTTAACTCACTCTTTGGCTTATCAAACAAGCCCAAAGCATTAGCATGCCCTGTTCCCTCTTTCAATAACAATGAATAATATTTTGCTCTTATACAGAACCTTCCATCCGAGGATCTCAAGTACCTTTACAGTGGTGGGGAAGTAATATTATCCCCATTTTAATGGTGGTGGAATTGAGCCACACAGAAGCTAATGGCCACGTTTTCAAATGTGCTCTGCACCCAGCTGCTCCCACTGACAGGAACAGAGTGCTGAGCACTTTTGAAAATTTGGCCCATTAATAAGTAAGTTGCTCAAGGTCACACCGCTGTTGAGTGCGAAATTAGAACCTGATTTCTCCTGTACTCTCCTGAAGCCACTAGGTGGGCTGCCTCTCACTTTTTCTCTCCAGCTCTTGGAACAGATGAATACACCATTGTTTCCAGGAAGCTGTTTGCCATATGGTTGACCTACTGCTCCTCCTGTGTGAGTTTTGCAGATGGGATTTTGTGGGCACAGTGTGATGGAAAGCTAGGGGCTTTTCTGAAGCAGCAGCTTTCTGTTACAGACATCCTCCCCCTTGATAGTGTTCTGGTGCGGGAGTATGAGATGGAATGCTGTGGTTTCGGGAAGGAGCATGCCAGACTGTTCTGGCTCATGATTTCATTGTATGTCCACATATGCTTGCTGTGTGTTTTAAAGCACTAAGGAGCTACATTTTACTGGAGTAGGCTTAGCATATGTAATCTTCATTAATTCTTTAAATTGATGAGTAAGGCGCTCACCACAATTATTTTTTCCAACATGGATTGTGAGAGATATAAAGAAGTGTCAGAGAGTTACGAAGATCAAGTGTCTGTAGCACATATATCTTGCATCTCCTGAGCAGTTAAATTAACATCAGAGTTACATTACAGTGGCAAAGCCATAAAGCAGTTGGACTCTGTTTCCACCTGGTGTGGGATTATGTCTGCATATGAAAGAGTGCTTGAATTTGTTTCTGAGAAGTCTTGAATCAGAGAGATATTGAGATAAATTCTTTCTCCATGTTATGTATTCCTGGAGAAAGAACAGTGCCTGTCTGACTGTAACAAAGCAAAAGACTTTTAACTTACTGTGGGGGTGATGATAGCTAAAAGGACAATGGGGTACAAAAGGAAACATTTTAATAATGAAACTTCTTTGGAAATCTTCAGAAAACATGCATTTGGGGAAAAGAAGGAGGATTTTTGGGAACCTATAACTGAGTTATTTGCAATGAAATCATGCATTATGGAATGTGTTTCCAAAATCACTTTGAATCATTTGAAGATTGTATTGATTTACTCTTGACACACTCTCCAGCTCTACTGTGGATCCATGTAAAGTATGCTTCAGTTTCCCCCAGCCATTTGTCTTTTTTTTAGTGAAAATGTGTTATCTGCTTGCCACAGGGAAAGAAAAGACCTTTGGTATTCTGTGGTGCTTCTAGACAGGTAGGGGAACATTTTCAGACAACAGACTTTAAGTTGAGCCTTCAAAAATATTGCATGCACTTGACGTGTTTGCAAATCCTACATTTTTATATATATACTGTTTAAGTATTTATATATGCAAGTAATTGATTTGCATGCATAATGAGTGCTCACACATTTTACACATGCAATTTTGACTTCCATATCTGAATATTTGGCCCTAAATAATGAATAAAGTGACGTGAGCATGGGATGGAGAGACAAAAAACAGAGTTCTATTCTGAACTTAGACATGGACTCATGTGACCTTAGGTAAATCACTAAACTCTTTGTTCTGTAGCTGTGCCATCTGTAAAATAGGGGTAGTAATGCTTATTTATTTTGGTAACGTGCTTTGGGTTCCTATGTGACTGAAGAGCATGCAAGTGTTGTCAGATGCTCTAATTTATGTATTTAGCATCTGCCATTCCTCAGGGGTACACCCCTGCTGTTATTTTTGTCCATTTAGACATGTATCTGTTAGACGATTTTAAGGTTGGATAAATAGCTTCCTACCTAACCATCTCAGAGAATCCTTTTCCATGTCTCCAAGGCTGTGATGGCATTTTATTATTTCACCTTGGGGTTGCAATTTTGTCACTGTTACTGCAGAGAAAATTGCATTGCGTGTTCCCCCATAGGCACTGGAATGTCCCCAGTGAGGGTCTTTCGAAGTGAATTGGGCATCCTCTGTGAGCAGTGAATTTTTACTCTATGATACTATCCAACTATCCACAGATTTAATTCTCTGGTGGTCTGTGCTCTGCACTGGTCACCTGTTGGTTACCAAGTTAAATGGAAGGTGTTTGTTTTGATCTGTGATGTTCTAAAGGGGTTGAGATTTTCCTGGTTTTCCATTCCATGCTGCCCCAACTGCAGCAAATAGCGGAGGTGCTCAGGCTGGAAGAAGAGTGGACTGGTGGTAGGGCCCAAATTCTAGCTCTGCAGGCCCAGCCCCCACATTCACGGTGGGACTATTAGCATGGGCTGCTGCAGAGGAGGGCTTTAGAGGGGAAGAAAGACTTTTGTGTTCTGTCAGATGTTTAATTTTATTTCTTTGGGTAATGTGTGGCAATGATTCCCTTTGCAACAAATTAACCAATTAAATTTGACCACTCTCCTGACTTGAAATGCTCTGTGAAATAACCAAGTCACCTCTAATTAAGTGTAAAATGACTATATTCATGCAAAGGTACCATATTGATTACAGCTAACTCTCTACCAATCAATCATTCCAGTCTAAACTTCCTGACTCTCATGGAATCAATACATGCAAATGAAAACTGTTAGGGAATGAAGATGAATTAATTCTTACAAAAATTGCTAGTATCTGAAAGATCGTTAGCTGAAAGTGAAGTGTGGGCTTGACAAACCTGAAGGAGCCAGCTCTTAGTGTGTTCACCCCTTGCTTTTATCGCTGCCAGTTTAAGTCTTCATTAGGGACTTAAACTGATGATTACAATGAGTTTCTGAATCTTGATCATGCTGGCTGAATGGGTCTCATGGTGATCCTAAGAGCAGCTGCCTGCAAAAGGTAAGAAAACTAAATCTGGTATTATTCAGTGATCACCCACCTGTCATGACCGGGACATGGGCAGTCTGACCTAGTGGTCAGAGCAGGAATTGGGCATCAGGCCAGGTCAGATGCCAGGAGGTCAGAGTCTGAGACAGGACAAACCAAAAGTCAAGTGTCAGGAGGCAGGCAGGGTCAGGTTACCAGGAGATCAGAAGCAGGAAATAAAAATGAGAGCAGAACCACAAATCGGCACTCAAAGTCAAGCCTGGGGAGTGGGAGCAGGAAGTACAAGCCACACAGCCCAGAGTAAGGTGGACCAGTTGCATGGATAACTTCCTGTTCCTGTGCTGGGTTTATATAGAAGCTGTGGACCAATCAGGACCCCCAGCATTCTGCCAGATTCCTGGACTGGAGTCCTCTGTCAGGGTTCAGCTTCTACCCTAGCAACTATTAGCACCACATTGGGTTAGTACCTACTACCTCCTAAGAGCCCTCTGGACCAGCATTCCAGACCTGTGGACCCTGACACCACCCTACCCAAACCATCAATCGGATATGCACATTTTTTGCAGATAATGGTTGCCTGTAATGTTGGTTACAGGCAGTGGCCCACAACCTGTTCCTCCAAGCTAGAATTGCTGCATTTCAGGAGACTTAGGGGTTTGTTGGGGAGGAGGAATGGCTATAAATAAAAAGACTATTTGTTGGTAAGATTAAACCCATTTTTGTTTCTTACTGATTTCCTATAGTCACTGTAAGATCTTGCTTCTGTGATCTGTGAAACCTACCACTAATAGGAGCCTGGGAAGCGTGAGATGAAGATGACTGTTGCTGCCTATGTGCACTGAATGATGTTATGATAGCTGTGCTTAGTCTTTGGAGGTGGCAGGTCAGTTTTACTGTTCTTGGAAAAGACGCATCAGACAAACCTTCTCTCTCATCCCAACCACTCTGTAGACAGTTTGGTGTAGGGAAAATCTAGCTAACCATCGAGAGGGACAAAGTAAGCAGAAGAACAAGGTTGTGAGAAGGGAGGAGAAATTGAGTGGCTGTGGGTTTTCCAAAGATAAACTGGGGTGGTGGGGACAAATATGTAAAGCTGAACTCTCTGAAATTGCTGTTTTGATGTTCAAAACATAGAGACAGCCTCAGTCATAAAAGAAAGGTAATGAAGAACTGGCTTGGCAGATACTTGAGAAGCATCTGGGAGTTGTGGTGGATCAGACACCCAACATGAGTCAGTAATACAATGCTGTTGCAAAAAAAGCAAATGCAATTTTAGGTTGCGTTAACAGAGGCACAGCCTGCAAGTCATGAGAGGTGATATCACCCCGCTACTAAGTGCTGGTTAGGCTTCAGCTGGTGTACTGTGTCCAATGTTGGTCACCAATGTATAGAAAGGATGCAGAGAAATTGGAAACAAGCGACACAGATGATCAAAGGCATGGAAGGTAAGCCATATGAGCAAAGGCTGAAGGAACTGTGTGTGTTTAGTTTGGAAAAGAGGAGATAGGATAGCCGTCTTCAAAAAGACTGCCATAAAAAGATGGAGAAAAGTTGTTCTCGCTTGCCACAGAGGGCAGGACAAGAGGCAGTGGGTTCAAACAGCACAGCAGATTTAGATTAAATCTCAGGAAAAACTTCCTAAGTGTAAGACCAGTGGGACAATGGAACAAACTGCCTAGGGATGTTGTGGGAGCTCCTTCACTGGAAGTTTTCAAAAGGAGGCTGGAGAGCCATCTGTCCTGGATGGCTTAGATACAACAAATCCTGCATCTCAGCAGGGGGTTAGACTAGATGACCTTTGAGGTCCCTTCTAACCCTGTGATTCTATTCCCTGGGGATAAAAACCACTTCGTCTGTATGAAGCGCAAGGTGGTCTCCATACGGCAAGAAAATTCACAGATTTTAAGGCCAACAGGGACCTTTCTGATTAAGAAGGGACCTCTATGACCAAAGAAAACTTCAGGAGTTACCAGTTTAGCAACCTTATCCTGCCCTATTGCTCCCTGTTCTAAAACTCAGTTCCACAGAACAGAAAAGGCATTTCAGTGCGCAAATAAGGACAATCTAACACAGCCACACCCATCATCTCAGTAAATGATAGTAGCCCCATCTTGTCATCTTGATGCCAACCATATTTATTTTTTTATCACAAAGATCTTTCTGTCGCCCACGAACAACTGATTCCAAAGAAGCTTAGGGTACTTTAGCAACCTTGGCCAAGATTGTCAAAAATGTGAGCCTCAAATTAGGCTCCTAAATCCTTATTTTGGCAGCTATATAAGTGACCTGATTTTCAAATGTGCTGACTAGATTTAATCAAAACGTTTCAAATTTTGAAATGTTGACAAAACAATTTTAAAAATCAGGAAAAAAAATCAATGACATTTTTGTGAGACATTTCCTCTGTTAAACCTGGTCACATTTTTTTTTTACTCATTTTTTGATCTTTTGAATTTTTTCTAAAATATTTCCCTTATTTTCAATGAGCTCTAGGACTGACCAATGGAAAATGCTGGTTGCTAAGCAAGCTTGAAAATCAAGCCACTGAAGTAGGAGTCTGTGATGACTGATCAGGGAGTGTAGGGAATCACCCAACAAACAAAATGGTAGGTAGGGGAACTTCTGAAGTTAATTTTCACTCACTGTGGGAGGGAAAATAAGAAGTCACTGAAATGCTCCTGTTACAATTTAGCATTGTATTATTTCTCCAATTCCTCCCACTGGCCTCAGGCTCTGCAGGAGAGCAATTCAGTAGTCTCTTGGGAGAAACAATGAGTGCTGAACAATGTCTAGAAAAGCTCACCAGCTGGGCTTAAAAAAAGCTACCAGTTGTCACACACTAACAAAGAGCCTAAAATATCAAAGAAGACATTACAAGTTTTCACAGTCAGACAAGCACCAATTTACAGTGTGGGGTAACGTTTTTTTAGCTGCAAATTTGATGCACCATGGTGCATAGTTGAAAGAACCAACATCAGGGTTCCGTGTGCCAACACTGGGTTCTGAAATGAGACACAGCAGGTAGGAAGCGCCTACACAAATTTCAAAAGATACCACATGTCTACGTGCTAGAGAACACACACATATGCACACACACCCTCCTCTGACAGTGATCAAAAGGCTTGCCTGGAATTTGCTCTCTGGGCAGCAGATTGACAACTAATTGACAAACTTCAGCACTAAAAAGCCTTATGACAGCAGAAAATTGAAATGGGATGTCATACACCTGCATCTTAGTGAGCTAGAGACACACCTAATCCAGTCTTCTATTTCTTCTTGTGCTACTCTGGACCTCTGGCACAGATTGCAGTTGTTGCAGGTTAAAGTATTCTATAGTACTGTTAAAGACGAAAAGGGTGGACAAAACATCAGAGTTGTATTGTTATATGCTGTCTTTCTGAAAAGGGACTCTTACTGAAAGTGCCTCTTGTAATCAAAGGAATCCTTTGCTTATGCTAGTACTTATGTAGTGCAGAGAGTACACTTATAAAGTTTGCAGATGATACCAAGCTGGGAGGGGTTGCAAGTGCTATGGAGGATAGGATTAAAATTCAAAATGATCAGGACAAACTGGAGAAATGGTCTGAAGTAAATAGGATGAAATTCAGTAAGGACAAATGCAAAGTACTCTACTTAAGAACGAACCATCAGTTGCATACATACAAAAAGGGAAATGACTGCCTAGGAAGGAGTACTGCGGAAACGGATCTGGGGGTCATAGTGGATCACAAGCTAAATATGAGTCAACAGTGTAATGCTGTTGCAAAAAAGGGTGTATTAGCAGGAGTGTTGTAAGCAAAACATGAGAAGTAATTCTTCCACTCTACTTTGCATTGATAAGGCCTCAAGTGAAGTACTGTGTCTAGTTCTGGCCACCACATTTCAGGAAAGATGTGGACAAATTGGAGAAACTCCAGAGAGGAGCAACAAGAATGATTAAAGGTCTAGAAAACATGACCTATGAGGGAAGGTTGACAAAATTGGGTTTGTTTAGTCTGGAGAAGAGAAGACTGAGAGGGGACATAACAGTTTTCAAGTACATGAAAGGCTGCTACAAGGAGGAGGGAGAAAAATTGTTCTTCTTAACCTCTGAGGATAGGACAAGAAGCAATGGGCTTAAATTGCAGCAAGGGTGGTTTAGGTTGGACATTAGGAAAAACTTCCTAACTCTGAGTGGTTAAGCACTGGAATAAATTGCCTAGGGAGGTTGTGGAATCTCCATCATTGGGGATTTTTAAGAGCAGTTTGGACAAACATCTGTCAGAGATGGTCTAGATAATACTTAGTCCTGCCTTGAGTGCACAGGTCTGGACTAGATGACCTCTTGAGGTCCATTCTAGTTCATTGTAGGATTCATCTGTGAGCCTATCTTACTGCAATGGTGGTCGATTATACTAGCTGAATCTACATGAAAACTTTTGCCTCTTTGATCTCATCTCTATGATGGTAAATTGATGCAGACACAGCAGTGAACTGAGGACAGACACATGTATATTAAGTGAAAGGCTACAACCTCTATTAAACTTTAACACAGAGGAGCGGTGCTCCCGCCCACACCCATACACTTCTACACCAGACATTTAATTGGTTACAGCATGGGTTTACAAGGATCCTACCATATAACCCATAACTCAGGGTAGGCTTTCCTTTGCCTATCCCCCAAGAGCTCTCTCTCTGAATCCTGCCAGCTCCCCCACCCCTGCCACTGTGAGTGGGACAGAGTGTGCAGAAGGGTGGGGACATTGACCTGTGGGGGCCACAAGGTCTCACCCTCTCCCATGAGTCCAAGACCCATCACCAAAATCCTAGGTCTTTTATCTCTCTGAACCATTTAATTTATCCTTTTTAACTGCACCTTCCTCGAGTTGTGATAAATTAACAACTCACTTAGTAGCTCAGTTAGGTGCTAAGCACATTCTTACTTAACTCATTGTGGCTTGAAGGTGCTGTGATGAAGGCAAAAAAACTCCTAAATCTTCTACCCATTGGCCTCTGGGAGAAAAGAAACCATTCTTGACCCCTAATTGGCTAAACCCACATCATCTGTCAGGCGAGATTCCCATTCCCACTTCAGGGTGGGTAGAGTGGGGCTGCTGGAATGGAACTGAAAAATGCGCCATGTGGCCCCTGTTCCAAGTTGAATCCTGGAGCTGGGAAATGCTGGCCAATCAGCCCCACTCCCCACAGCCAGCCAATGGGTGCCAGACATTCCTGGGGTGGGAGGGTGAGGAGCTACCTGGTGTCCCTGAGCAAGTGTCTCCCTCCTGTGTTGCTGGGGTTGTCCCCTTTCACCAGAGGCCCCATCAAGTTCTTCCACCCTCTGAGGCAGGTGGGTAGCATTTCTCTTAATCTGCATAGAGGGCAGCTGTGTTGAGGCACTAACTAATGTGGGGGAGCTGATAGTGTATAACAAACTATCATACAGTACAATTCCAATTTGTAGTTGGTGCATTTTAAACCATAAAGTGCAACCCTAATCCAATATTCCTGCAGCAGAACTCACATTCAGCTACAGCACAATTCATAATGTGCTACAAGTATATAGGCAGTAACAAGCCCGTGAAATCTATCAACTGGATCCATACTACTTCTTATTGGAAAACAGGAGCAGATAATTCATTTAACAGGGCCCTATTCTTGAACAGAACCAACATCTGGGTCCCACTCATAGATTTAATCTCTGAGTACATTGCCAAAGCTCTTCTATAATTCTTAGAAAATGTTTGTAATCAAAATGCCATCCTTTTGGGTTACTTAGCGGTCAGATTACTGTGTAAACATGGTGATGGTCTACTCAAGGCCCATTCACAGTCACATGCTTTGCTTACAATCCCTGAGTAACTAGATGTTTCTGCTAAAATAATCAGCACTGAAATAATTAATAAAGTTCTTTTTTAAATTCTTGTCATTAGGCTTCCGAGATAACACCCAGCCGACATGCAGTTGACAACTGAGATGGGAATAATCCCTAGACAGATTTAGTAAAACGGTGCATCAGTGCACATTTATGTCACACTCCTCATCAGCATCTGGCCTGGACCAGGGAAGTTAATGATCCAACCAGCAGACCAAATTTGGTGATTAATCCTGGTCACATGCCACCTGAGGCATGTTGTGCATACACTAAGAAGAAATGCACATACAGAATGGTTTCTTTGCTACTATAAGGATGAGAAACATTTAAAAAATATATATACTTTAAATTCTCTCATAAGGCCACCATGGAAGATCTGGTAAACCATACTAGCCTGTAATAGCTCGTACAGCTGTCTGGTGTTACTTACAATTACAATGTAACACAAAGTTATATTGCTTTCTTTTTATGTGTCTGCCAGTAAGAGGAAAAATAAGTTTTTCAGCTGCAGATTAGGCTTTTATTGCAAGTTTCACTCAAGGACAAAGCCTCCTCAATCTTACTCTACAAAACACAAAAAAATGTGACCCTCTTTTTCATGTAACAAACAGCAAAAGCAAATACAGAAATTGAGCTGCATAAGCATAAATTGAAACAAAGACCACAAAATGAGGCAATATTTCCATTGTTAGCAAATTACAGAGTTGATCTTAATCGTTTTACTGACTCTAAATACTAAATAACCAAGTCACTTCTAAATAATTTTAAAACTGCAATATTCATTCAAATGGGCCATATTGATTACAGCGTGCTCTGTAACCAATCAATCATTCCAATTTCAAGTTCTTCTTGTTAGCGAAGCAATGAGCACAGACAACGTCCATGAAAACTATTGATAATTTTATTTTCTAAGAATTGTACAAATAATCCAGCAGATGAAAGGGTGTCAGTACTGGAATTCCAATCTTCAGTCACCAGATGTTCTTGGCAGAATTTCCTAATCATCAGTTTTTGCATTAGAAAGTACTGAATGCCAAATTGGCTGTATCAAATGTGGGGAGACAGTAAATGTACTGCCCAACAAGCCCCCTTGACTTGTGCTGTGGACAAATGAATGGCCAGTAAATACATTATCTGGTATGGAAAGGCCCCATTTTAAACAGCAGATCACTTACTGAAAGGGGATTTTTTTTAAAAAAAAAAAACCTAGTTCGGTCCTTTGGCCACAGGGCTGGTCCGCTCTGAAAAAGCTGCAGGAGCAGAGCTTTACCAGTGCCGGTGTACAGCTCTAGTGAAGACGCTACTCTGCCAACAGGAGAGCATTTCCCATCAGCCTAGTTAGTCTGCCTCTATAAGGGGCAGTAGCTGTGTTGATGGGAGAAACTCTCCCATCAACATAGCACTGTCTCCACTGGGAATTAGGTCAGTATAACTATGTCATTCAGGGGTGTGGATTTTTCACACACCCCTAAGCAATGAAGTTATACTGATGTAAGTTTAATGTAGACCTGGCTTGAGTAAATGTCACAAAATCAACGTGCGTAGGTCTATTGTCAGTAAGAGGATGAAGGGGATACAGTGAAAATGTTAAACAGCATTTAGGCTGCATTAGGAAGACAGATAGCTGGGAGGGATGTTCCAGTGCACAGAAGGCATTATATTAGATGTAAAACTAAGCCATTACAAGGCATTTGGTTGTGTGGCCTTTCTCAATCTAATCATGTCAATTATTTTCAAAGCTGTAATAATCACAGACACAAGAACAAATTAGCTAGATAAGCTATTACCAGCAGGAGAGTGGGGTTGGGGGAGAGAAAACCTGGATTTGTGCTGGAAATGGCCCACCTTGATTATCATACACATTGTAAGGAGAATGATCATTTTATATAAGCTATTACCAGCAGGAGAGTGGGGTGGGGAGAGAAAACCTTTTGAAGTGATAAACACCCATTTTTTCATGGTCTGTGTGTATAAAAACATCCTCGCTGCATTTCCACTTTTATGCATCCGATGAAGTGAGCTGTAGCTCACGAAAGCTTATGCTCAAATAAATTGGTTAGTCTCTAAGGTGCCACAAGTCCTCCTTTTCTTTTTGCGAATACAGACTAACATGGCTGCTATTCTGAAACCAAATTAGCTAGAAAAATCAAGAATGTTACTGAGGCCTGGTCTACTCTGAAGTTATATTGGTGTAGCTGTGTTGGTCAGGGAAGTGAAAAAAATCATCCCCTTGTCTGATGTAGCTCTACAGCCCTAACCTCCGCTATGGATGGCGCTATGCTGGTGACATAGCTGGTCATAGCTAATGTCATTTCAGGAGGTGCTGTTCCTACACCAACAGAAAACCCTTTTGTAGGTGTAGGCTGCATCTATACTATGGGGCTGTCAGTTTTGGCAGTTTTATACATAGCTGTCAGTTTTGGCCTGGTCTACACTAAAAAGATAGGTCAAACCACCTACATCACTCAGGGGTGTGAAATGGCATAATACCTCTGAGCGGCATAATGAAGCCAACCAAACCCCTGATGTAGACAGGGCTAGGTCGACGGGAGAATTCTTAGCTTCCTGCCACCTCTCAGGGACGTGGATTAACTACATCAATGGGAGAACCCCTCCCATTGGCGTAGGTAGTGTTGTCTCTGCAATTGTGCCACTGTAGCATTTCAGGTGTAGACAAGCCCATAGTCTCTATAGTGTAGACATACCCTGACACAGGGCTAGACTGTCCCTAAGCCTAACTTAGCCATACATGGGGTAAGGGTGAGTAAGAGCTAGCTGGCAGGGTCAATGTCTCCACCATTCAAGTAGGTGAAGTGGGGACAGGGTGAAGCTGAATGTGGCTACAGCCATAGCTACCCCTACGCTCACCAACCAGGGGACACAACTGGGTGCAAAGAGGAACTAAGCTGCAACTTTTTCAAGGCTGCAGTAAATTATTTTCCTCTAGCACTAGGGAGGAATTGTGGTTCTTGGGGTCACAATGTCTCCTTGGGCCACCCTGGGGGTCATTCAGCTTGTTCGCCACCCTCGTCTAGCTGTGTCTAAGGGCACAATGGCACTCCTAGTGAGTTGCAACTAAATAGGTACTCATTTGTATATTTGACTAAAGGTGACCTACAAAGGAGGGAATACTTCATTTATCTTTGTTGTCTAAAGGACTGAAAATTGATTTTATTTTAGGGGGGGAGGGTTGGTTTCTTAAGGTTTCTTGGAAGGGTACTGCCACCTCCTGCTTCTTTTTTATGATAGAAATGGCAGGAATGCTTCTGGCCTTCCCTGGCATTGATGCAGATCTTCTTGGGGCATCTGAGATGTGTACTGGGAGCTTTCTCACCCCATCCCTGAAGTGGTAAGGGATGCTGAATTGATAACAGCCTGATCTTTTCTCCCAACAGATTTTAGGCCATTTGCATTAAGTAGACATTAACAAAAACAAGAAGATTTTTAAATGTTAAATAAAAATCATTTCCAATCTCAATCAGTCTGGTTTTAGTTGGTTGATATCAGTGATGTCATAATGCTAGGAGTTCTCCAGTCATACATAGAAGTCAGGGTAGTCATAAGAATGGCCCTACTGGGTCAGACCAAGGGTCCATCTAGCCCAGTATCCTGTCTTCCGACAGTGGCCAATGCCAGGTGCCCCAGAGGGAATGAACAGAACAGGTAATCACCAAGTGATCCATCCCTTGTCGCTCATTCCCAGCTTCAGGCAAACAGAGGCTAGGGACACCATTCCTGCCCATCCCGGTTAATAGCCATTGATGGACCTATCCTCCATGAATGTATCTAGTTTTTTTTTTCAACCCTTTTATGGTCTTGGCCTTCACAACATCCTCTGGCAAGGAGTTCCACAGATTGACTGTGTGTTGTGTGAAGAAATACTTCCTTTTATTTGTTTTAAACCTGCTGCCTATGAATTTCATTTGGTGACCCCTAGCTCTTGTGTTATGAGAAGTAGTAAACAACACTTCCTTACCTACTTTCTCTACCCCAGTCATGATTTTATAGACCTCAATCATATCTCCCCTTAGCCATCTCTTTTCCAAGCTGAAAAGTCCCAGTCTTAATAATCTCTCCTCATACGGAAGCCGTTCCATATTCCTAATAATTTTTGTTGCCTTGTGTTTCTGATGTAAAGAAATGTCTGTGTTTCTAATGTAAAGAGGCAATTTTTTAAAAAAGAAATACCATTCAATTGCTCTTCAAACATCATAAAGAAGAGGATAGGAATAGGGGAGAAGGCACAAACATATTTTACTCCCTTGCAGACCAGCTTTAAAGTGGAATTTCTGGGATATTTGATAAAGACAATAATGTCCCATGTGAAAACTTTTTTACTTGACTTGAAGTCTAGTGGCATTGTTCATGGGCTTGTTTCACCTCTCACTTTCACAGGAGTAACTCAGGAGTAACTGTACTGAAATCAGTAGAGTTACACCAGTATAAATCATGGAGAATTGGCTGAAGGATTGAGTCCGAAGAGGCTGGGTGCCATTAAAGTCAATGGGAGCTGAGAATGTTTAGTACCTCTCATGTCTGAACCTCTAATGTGTAGATTTTTAAGTGATTTTTTTTTCTTATGACAAGTGCCTGACTACCAGATTGGAAACGCTAACATCTTTTATTTACTCACAGAACAAGTGTAGCACGGGAAGATACAGCACAAACTTCTCCACCCTATTAATATGTCTTAAACCTGACATGGTGAGACAGTGTGATCAACTCTTGCAATTTATCATGAGTCTCATGATACTGATGTTTTTCTCAGAAGCAGATCCTTAGCAGGTGTAAATTAGTATAGCTTCAGTGAAGTAAATGGAGCTATGAGCATTTATACCAGCTGAGGATCTATCCCTCCGGTCCCAGCTCATGGAGTCAGGTGATTAAATGAGACTTTCCGATTTTATTAGATTTTAAGTATCTTTTTAGCACTTGTGGTTGCAGAGAAAAGCTTGAAAACCTGACCTGCGTGCATCTTAAAGGCTGAAAAACTAGAAGGCAAATAAGAAGAACCCAACATTGTAATTTCAAGCCAATCTCATGATTTTTTCGGAGGCGGGAGGATGATTTGTGAATGTTGATCACTTCAGATTGGCAATAAGGACGCGAGCACCTCTTGGTGTGAAACAGGGATGCAGTATTCATACACATTCCATATGTCATTTCCCTAGGATCAACAACACTAATATTAATTACATTGCATTATAAGGTGCAAAAGTTAAACATGATTTGAAGTCTAAAAAATTATCAATATGTAAATGATTTGACTTAGTAAATGTAATTCTGACTCAAGACATTATTTTCATAATACTAGAATTTGCTGATAAACTTTAAGCAATTGTTTAGTGGTACCCCCTAATAAAGTAATTGTGTGATAAGCAGTAATGAATTATGTAGAGGAGCAACAAATGCTTTGCTTCGGATAAATAAAGCAAATCTCTCTCTCATTCATGAGAGGCTGGAAACAGAAGAGAGGAATTTTCAGCACCATGTCTGCAGTAAGAGATGAAATATGCAAAAATCAATATTAATGAGAAGCAGATAGTGGAAATGCTATAAATCTGATCATGCCGTCTGCACTGTCTCCCTGAACCACTGCGACTTATTACAAAAAACCAACAAGGGCTTAGTTCACAGATGGACCATTCTGTTTGTTGCAAACTTGGATGAGAGTGGAGTGGCTCTGCTTGCCAGGCTACAAACACTTGCACCATATGTGTACTGCTGATTGGATGCTGTTTTCCAACAAAATAGATTACAGAGGCTCCCTTCTGGTGCAAATTGGGCACATTTTCAATTTTATTTTAACTTTTCAGCGTCACAGTTTTCAGCCAGAGCTAGTCCTTTAATATTTGGCTTGTGAGTCCGTAACATCCCGAGAAGCAATGAGGGCAAATGGTGAAATGGCACCTCCCCGAAGAGGCCTCTCTTTAATGAACTCTTTTGCTTGAATGAGTGAGTATCTTGAGGGAGCAAGGATGAGTGATAGAAAAGTGTAGGGGTGATGCAAGAAATATTTATGAAGAGGCTCTTCAAATTACCCAAGTGCGGGATCCAAATAACATACATCTATGAAAAGTAGAGAGAATGAAAATGAAAACTAGGCAAGTTTGCTCAGTTTAGAAAAGGGTCTCACAGACATTATTTGCAATGAGTTTTTACATGCAGAACAGAAATCATTAGTCAGTCTGACATTCATTGGAAACTATTTTAAAAGACTAAGCCCAGTTCCTTCATACATTTGAAGGGCCTGATCCAAAGCCTGTTGAAATCAATTAAAAGACTCCTATTGACTTTGATGGGCTTTAGATCCGTCCCTGGGAAGAGCCCTTTGAAGATGCTAGTTCGTTCAGGACAGCTGCTGAGACCTCGGAAAGGGGCAGGCAAAGGTACCTGGGTCACTTGTGAACTATTACTGATAGTCTATGAAAATTGTAGTGTCAATAGTAGTGGCTTATGTACACAGGGTGTTGGGGCAGTGCCCCAACAAAGTGTAAGTGTGTGTGTCTAAATATGAATCGTAAACACAGCAAATCTGTAGCCGCCTGCACATCTATACTCAGTAACTGGACATCCTTCTCTACCGCCAGTGTTTGTGTTGGGGGGGGGGGTGAGAAAACCTGGATTTGTGCTGGAAATGGCCAAACTTGATTATCATACACATTGTAAGGAGAGTGATCACTTTAGATAAGCTATTATCAGCAGGAGAGTGGGGTGGGAGGAGGTATTGTTTCATGGTCTCTGTGTATATAATGTCTTCTGCAGTTTCCACAGTATGCATCCGATGAAGTGAGCTGTAGCTCACGAAAGCTTATGCTCAAATAAATTGGTTAGTCTCTAAGGTGCCACAAGTACTCCTTTTCTTTTTATGTCATGTAAGGTATCAAGAGAAAAGTTATGAATGGCTAAGTATGATTATCCTGTTTATATGCATATATCATCTTTATATCTGAGGTTATGAATATTGGCCATGTAGCTGTATCTCAACTGTTGTATTCCATGGGTGACCCCCCCACCCCCCATATATATTTACATCAGGGCTAGACAGCTATGTGTTGATGGCCCATTAAGGACACTCCACTCTCAAAATGGGCCATTGAAGAAACTCATCCTGCTCAGTAGATCTTCCTACGGATGCCTCACACAGCAAGGAACCAATGGCCACCTCCTGTGATTTAGCAAAACATGTAGGGGCATGTGGTCCAGGACTCCATTTTGGGCCAGTAACTTTCCATACACAGGTTGTGGGCTTTGTTTGGGACAGTAAATTTCCATGCACATGGCAAAGGATATAAAAGACCCCTCCATTTTGCTTCTTTTCTGCTCCAAATTCTCTGGCTCATGGGTTTACAACCAAAAGGAGTATCTTGAACTATGGACTGAGGACCTCCCAAGCTTTTAGAAGTTACCAGAGAGACTTTGGCAAGCCAGCAGTCTATTCCATCACTGCTATAAACCTGATATAAAGACTTTGTGATCATTTGTATGTATATGATCTATTAGCCATTTTTTATTATTATTAATACGCCTTTAGTTAGTTTACTAAATATTGGCTGAGAACATGATATTTGGGTAGGATCTGAGATACATATTGACATGAGGGTGAGTGTCTGATCCTTTGGAATCTCAGATATGGTGAAATGGGTTTTCAATAACCTCTCACTATATTAGACCTGTTCATCTGGGTGAGAGCCAAGGACTGGAATGCCTATACAGGACTGTGTTGCCTTCTTGTTAACCAGTGGGGTACTGCAGAAACTCCTTTGTTACTGGCTCGGTGAATCTAATTGTAGAATAAACCACCAGTTTGGGGGGATTGTCTCCCCTGAGTGTAGCATTCCCAGTGTGGCTCATCCAGGCACCTGGTCACAACCCCAAAAAAGACTTTCAAGGTGTTTCAATCAGGAAATGAGAAAAGTTACCAGGCCTGCTCCTATTGAAATGAATGGCAAAACTCCACTAACTTTTTATTGTTTGGGATCCAACGTTTAAAGAGGAACTCATTTTTAAAAAATACTGGGTACGATTTTTTTTTAAACTATTCCAGACTGGAGTCTGTTCCTTTTAAGGCATTTATTTTTTTATTTTTTATTTTTAAGTGGGAGAGCAACATCTTAATGTTTCCCACACTATTCCTGACCCTTCCACTAACTATCTGTTTAACTTTGGACAATCACTTACAATAACCTACCACACTGGAGAGCCATAGAGCTCAGTTAACTAATATTTGTAAAGCCTTTCAGGTATATGAATGAAAGGTACTATAATATATTAAAGTATTATTATTAGCCATCCACAAGTAAGGCCCTTATGAAACCCTAGGGCACTGTATTTTATTATAAGGCTTCAAAACTCTAGCTAGAAAATGTACTCTCTGAAAAGCTGCCCAATGATTTAAAAATGTATCTAGCCATCCAACTTGGGCCAATTAACACTGCTTACAGCCACTACTGCCTTTGTCAGTGTACGCCATCTTGTATGTCAAGGAAACCAGACTGAACAACATATGGACTATTTGATAGCCATACCCTAACGCTCTGGAGCCAGACCTTCAACTGGTGTGAATTCACTGGAGCCAATAGAGCTATGCCAATATGTGCCAACGGAAGCCTTTAGCTTTGGAAATTTTTTATTAACACAAAGTGTTTATGGGAATTGTTGTTTCCTTCAGAACAGTGCATACTTCAGGCATATCACACACACCATCTAGGGGTGAAATCCTGGCTCCATTAAAGTCAATGGCAAAACCACCATTGATTTCAGTGGGGCCAGGATTTCATTCTAAGAGACTCTCTAAATGGTTTTTTTGGAGCAGCCGTGTTAGTCAGTATCTGCAAAAAGAACAGGAGTACTGCCACAAGTACTCCTGTTCTTTTTCTAAATGTTTTGAGTCTTATGCAAAATGTAGTCGTATTAGCCACTCGCTAGTCCTCTGTTCCATC
This sequence comes from Lepidochelys olivacea, assembly GCF_965140295.1. Taxonomy (NCBI): domain Eukaryota; kingdom Metazoa; phylum Chordata; order Testudines; family Cheloniidae; genus Lepidochelys; species Lepidochelys olivacea. The sequence goes on along the minus strand of NC_140413.1, from coordinate 198,172,700 downwards.
AAACATTTGAATCATAGAATAACAGAGTTGGAAGGGACCTCTGGAGGCCATCTAGTCCAACCCCCTGCCCAGAACAGGACCAATCCCGACTAAATTATCCCAGCCAGGGCTTTGTCAAGCCTGACCTTAAAAACTTCTAACGAAGGGGATTCCACCACCTCCCTAGGTAACGCATTCCAGTGTTTCACCACCCTTCTAGTGAAAAAGTTTTTCCTAATATCCAACCTAAACCTCCCCCACTGCAACTTGAGACCATTAATTCCTTGTCCTGTCATTTGCTATCACTGAGAATAGTCTAGATTCATCCTCTTTGGATCCACCTTTCAGGTAGTTAAAAGCAGCTATCAAATCCTCCCTCATTCTTCTCTTCTGTAGACTAAACAATCCCAGTTCCCTCAGCCTCTCCTCATAACTCATGTGTTCCAGTCCCCTAATCATTTTTGTTGCCCTTCGCTGGACTCTCTCCAATTTCTCCACATCCTTCTTGTAGTGTGGGGCCCAAAACTGGACACAGTACTCCAGATGAGGCCTCACCAATGTCAAATAGAGGGGAACAATCACGTCCCTCGATCTGCTGGCAATGCCCCTACTTATACACCCCAAAATGCCATTGGCCCTCTTGGCAACAAGGGCACACTGTTGACTCATATCCAGCTTCTCGTCCACTGTCACCCCTAGGTCCTTCTCTGCAGAACTGCTGCCTAGCCATTCGGTCCCTCGTCTGTAGCGGTGCATTGGATTCTTCCGTCCTAAGTGCAGGACTCTGCACTTGTCCTTGTTGAACCTCATCAGATTTCTTTTGGCCCAATCCTCCAATTTGTCTAGGTCCCTCTGTATCCTATCCCTCCCCTCCAGCGTATCTACCACTCCTCCCAGTTTAGTGTCATCTGCAGACTTGCTGAGGGTGCAATCCACACCATCCTCCAGATCATTAATGAAGATATTGAACAAAACTGCCTGAGAACTGACCCTTGGGGCACTCCACTAGATACCGGCTGCCAACTAGACATGGAGCCATTGATCACTACCCGTTGAGCCCGACAATCTAGCCAACTTTCCTCCCACCTTGTAGTGCATCCATCCAGCCCATACTTCTTTAACTTGCTGACAAGAATACTGTGGGAGACAGTGTCAAAAGCTTTGCTAAAGTCGAGGAATAACACGTCCACTGCTTTCCCTTCATCCACAGAACCAGTTATCCCATCATAGAAGGCAATTAGATTAGTCAGGCATGACTTTCCCTTGGTGAATCCATGCTGACTGTTCCTGATCACTTTCCTCTCATCTAAGTGCTTCAGAATTGATTCCTTGAGGACATGCTCCATGATTTTTCCGGGGACTTTTGGTTTAAAAACAAACAAACAATCTTCCTGGTTTTCCTGCTCATTTACTTACTGTGCTTCCTTGGTCTACAGCTCTTTGGGATAGCTTGATTGTAGGGATTTTGCTACATTAGGTAACTAGCAACATGCACCCAGCCCAGCCTCTAACAGTTAATCAGACAACTGAGAATCATTCAGTAATTTTCTGCCATCAGTGACTGTATGTTATCCCATGGTATGATCCATTGAAGTCAGTGGTCATCTTCCCATTTACTTGGGTTGGCCCAAACATGAACTACTTTGTTTTGTAGTGCCTGCTAAGAGTTCTAATTGTGTTGTTACCACCTCTCAGAAAACCATTAGCACTTCCACCGTTGCTTTCTCCTTTCCCCATTTTTCTGGAAAGTTTATCCTTATCTTGGGGATGCAGCATTCAAAGGAGAAGCTGAATGCTGCATGAAAGAATTATGTCTAGCTCAGTGCGATATCATCCTCATTTATCGCCAACTTTCCTTTACCTATTCCACAATAACCCCAAAGATACACTGCCTGGTTGCTTGTTTCTTAAGTACTTTATGAGTTCTGATCTTCCTTTGTCTTTATTTCCGTTTGTTCCATCTCCTACCTCAGCAGTTGTTATCAAATATTTGTACTTCTTTTTTTCTCTGCTGTAGCCCTTTTAATCATTCCCACTCCTCTACGATGTTTTCTGTTTCTCTTCTGCTTCTTTCTTTCTCTGAATGGCTATGTGAAAACAGTCAATCTCTTCTTTTGTTCACACTGTTCTAGCTTTTTATTCCCATTGTGCTCCTTTCTGGCCCCCCACAAGCTGCAACAATTGGAGCTGCAATCATTGGTCTGAAAATATACTTCATTTCCTTTGCATCTTTCCCCTTGAATTTCCATACCTCTGTTAGACTCCTGGGTTTCTTTCTTTTCTGCTGATACAGGCATTAAGATCCAGATCATCATAGTGGGCCTTATACTACTTCACTCCAGTTGATATGATCACATCATTGCATAATGGAGCTGATCAATTATTCAGGAAAGTTTCCGTGGCGCGGGGGCTGTTTAGAATTGGGGCAGGAGTCCTCCAAAAAACAAAGTAGGTGACACAGAAAGTGGTGTCAATGATTCAGACATGGTCCCTATTCATCAGTGCTAACCCAATTCCCCAACATACTGCTAATGGACATTTTGTTGGTAGAGGTGTCATCTTGTGGGTGAAACATAACAGAAGTCTTATACACTTGCGGTCATCAAAGGTCTCCTAGGGCTTTTACATAAGGGTAAAAGTTCTCCAGTATCCTTTAAAATTCCAAATCAGGTAATTACATTCTGTTTCCCTAACTTTCCCACGTCCTCCTGATTGGCTACATTGTTTCTCTCTCCTTTTCCTAAAAATCCTGCATGTGGAATTTGTGTTGGTGCAGATTAGCTGTTCCCTTCCTCACCGGGAAAAATGCCTCATGTACATAGACAGCGAGAGGGTTGGGAATTTTCTGTTAAAATGATTTTTCAATGAAAAATCTTAATTAAAAACACTGTTTTTTCTACCAGCTTCTAGAGAGAGATCTGGGTTTGCTTTTTGGTTTTTGTTTTGAAAATCTGACGTTTCAATGTGCAAAGATGTTTTGAAGAGCATTCGCTCACTTTTTTTTCCTGCATTTTTTCAGGCAGCTGTCATGCTGAGGCCTGAAAAACAGTAGCAGGAGTGAGTCAGCTGAGAGGCCGAGCTCTGAGAGGACTAATGGTGAGCCAGGAAAGGGCAGAATAAAACTAAGTAAGAGACGATGAGAGATAAGGAATATATGGGCCAGGTATGGTCAACTGGCAAGTGCCACAGAAGAAAAGTGAAAAAATGGAGGGAAGAGTCTATAAAATCATTAGCAATTGGAGAAAGGTTGAAAGAGTAGAAGAAAATATACGATTAATGTTCATATGAATAAGCGAAAAGGCTGGGATACAAGGTGCTAGGAAGGGTGAGGTGATGGCACTGACAAGCAGATGGTCCTGTTATCTTCAAACAGGTGACACTGTTACTAGTACAGATGTTAGCTGAGGACTTGGAACATTTTAACAGGTTTGGAATCAAAGAGCGCTTAAGATCTTAAGCAGGTGTAAAGGGGCAACAGCCTATTGACATCAGGAGGGAGCCACCAGTTTACACCGGCTGAGGGTCTGGTCCAAAGTATTTAATTCACACACACTGATTTCTCTCTAACCACACGAAGTCTCTTCTGTGCATACGGGGCTGAATTCCTCCATAGTCTAGCTCCACTTGATGGACCAGCGGTGAAGATGGCCTACAATCTTTGCAGCGTTGGGGGCCCAGACCCACTCGAGTGGGATTGGGATCAGACCATTTTAGGGTATGCTGAGTAAAAGTGCTCTACTGGCAGTTCAGCATTAATCAAATAAAAAGTGAAAGTGAATGGCTTAGCAACAATCATGATTGTTCCAGGTGACTGGAGGCGGTGACACTGCTTTCTTCACGGTGCAAATCTGGTCTCTTAACATATTTTGATAAATGCCCATGATGATGGCGTATGAGATTTCCCGGTCTGTTACATTTATGAGGCAGCTCAAGAAATGAGGAATTAGGCAGCCCAATACTAGAGGCTCATTGGGCAAAGGACGTTGAATGTGGACAGTCACATGTTAGTCTACAGCAATGAACTTTTTGCAGCACACTAACTAGAAAAAGAATTACTGCTTCTCCTGGCAAAGTCACTGTAACCAGCCAAAAGCAATAGAAAGTTGGGCTGAATTGTTAGGAGGATAAGAGCACAAATCAAAGGAAACAATATTGTTACTGTGAAAGATCCTGAAGAGAGCGACACAAGAGTGCTATATACAATACCAGTCAGTAGACTTTTAAAAAAGGGAAATATCCTTTGAGGATAAAATGGAGATGAAAAATCACTGGGGACAGTGATCTCAAACTCAGAGCTTAAAATTATGAGGCAGGGCTGGAAAAATTGAATAGCTTCACTTTCCCAACAGGGAGGCTGTGGGCTTGTGAGTTAGAAATTGATTTTTTTTTTGCAGCCCCCTCCCCCAAATCTTTTTTAACATTAATGTATTGTATTAAGGCATAACCGTATTGCAAGCATACAGAATCCATTTTAAAAAACAATTAAAGCAACACAAAAAGCCATGGGCATAAAGCACCAGATCAATGTCTTGAAAATTAGAAGGTTATTAGAATAAAGGATTAACCCCAAAGTTTAAAATACCTACAGTAAATTAGAGACTTGCCTAAATTATAGAGGCCAGGTACACTGGTCCAAAAAACTTCTTCCAACAGGCAAAGAACACGAGACAGGAAATAGACAGAAAATAGTCAACAAAAGGTTATGGCCTAAAGCTGAGATTTTGAAAGAGACTGTCAAGGTTCCTTCCCCACTCTGAACTCTAGGGTACAGATGTGGGGACCTACATGAAAACCTCCTAAGCTTACTTTTACCAGCTTAGGTTAAAACGTCCCCAAGGTACAAAATTATTTTACCCTTGGATTTCCACTGCCACCACCAAACTTTATCTGGGTTTACTGGGAAACGTAGTTTGGACACGTCTTTCCCCCCAAAATCCTCCCAATCCTTGCACCCCACTTCCTGGGGAAGGTTTGGTAAAAATCTTCACCAATTTGCATAGGTGACCACAGAGCCAAACCCTTGGATCTTAGAACAATGAAAAAGCAATCAGTTTTCTTACAAGACGACTTTTAATAGAAGTAAAGGAATCACCTCTATAAAATCAGGATGGTAGATACCTTACAGGGTAATTAGATTCAAAACATAGAGAATCCCTCTAGGCAAAACCTTAATTTACACAAAAGACACACAGACAGGAATATTCATTCTATTCAGCACAGCTATTTTCTCAGCCATTTAAAGAAATCATAATCTAACACATACCTAGCTAGATTACTTACTAAGTTCTAAGACTCCATTCCTGTTCTGTCCCCGGCAAAAGCATCATACAGACAGACTCAGACCCTTTGTTTTTCTCCCTCCTCCCAGCTTTTGAAAGTATCTTGTCTCCTCATTGGTCATTTTGGTCAGGTGCCACCGAGGTTACCTTTAGCTTCTTAACTCTTTACAGGTAAGAGGATTTTTCCTCTGGCCAGGAGGGATTTCAAAGGGGTTTACCCTTCCCTTTATATTTATGACAGAGACCAAAGGGAGTTAAACACTCAACTCTCATTGAATTTCAGTGGTTAAAAAGTTAACATAGCAGTATCTTGGTTCTGAAAGGGGAAACTGAAATAAGGAAAACCAAAATTGATATGAGAGGAGCTGAGTTTCTGACCACAGTGCAAAGAAAAAGAAAGCAAGAAACTAGGAATCAGACAAAGAAAGGAGACAAACTGATCGAGGCGAATGGTTTCTTTTCCTTCTAAAGTTTCTTATGCTGGTACTGTAATTAACATGGGCAAGAACATATTTTCTAAGTCCAAAATCTGCATGACTTGCAAATTAGTATCCATGTGGTCCCAATTCAGCATGGGATGTGCTCAATTTACAGCATTTGCTCACATTAATTCCTGTTCAGCAAAGAATTTAAGCATGTGTTTAACTTGATTTACGTGTGTGGTTTTCTTCTGCCCGTTTTGATTCTGTGATAATAAAAAAACAGTGTCGGGTGTTCATGAACATAGTAAATATACCGGTTAAGCAAATCACTGAAGGGGAAATCATGACGTCCGTGGGAGTTTTGCCATTGACTTCAATGGGGCCAGGATTTCACTGTCTGTGGCTCATTTCCCCATCTGTACACCGCAGATAATCATCCGTCTTTTCTCCCACAATTTGTCTGTGTTGTCTATTTGGATTCTAAGCTAGGGCTGGGACTGTCTCGCATGTGGCTGGACCATGCATAGCACAATGGTGCCTGTCGATGCTACTGTATTACAAATAATAAATAATAATATAAAATGCTGCACTGAATAAATACACACTGGGATATGACGTTTAGTTCTGAACTGTTGACCTGTGTGGTTAAGACCCTGGTGTTTCAGGATGGATCTGGAGAGATGGGGTGTCACATGATTTTTTATTTGTGTTATGAAAAATTACAATAGCAATTAAAAAGAAATGTGCCCATGGTGTTCCAAAGCCAAGCCTCATGGAATGTGGTGCATCCAGGATCTGGAACAGCCAAGATTCCAAAAAGTAAGAGAGAGAAGGGATGAAGACCCAGTGAATACATTTATTTGCGGCTTGTTCTACACCCAAAACATTTACCAGCATGATTCACTCCCTCAATACCTATGCCAGTAAAAATGTGATTGTAGACACAGTTACACTGCCGAAATGTCCTTTTCCTGGTATATCTTATTTGTTTGGGGAACCGGTATAAGCTGTACCCGCGAAAGAACTGGTTTGTCATTATAAGCTGCATCTCCATAGAGGTTTGCCAGTATAGCTAATGTAGACAAGGCCTAAGTTCAGAAGGGTAAATTGCTGTGGGGGAAAAAAAAAGATAGGAGAACTGCAGGGAGAAGCAGAAGGGCCAGTGAAGCCATTTGAGACAGCTGGTTGTTTTGAAGTTGGAACAAAATCCCATTCAGTCATAGAATCATAGAATATCAGGGTTGGAAGGGACCCCAGAAGGTCATCTAGTCCAACCCCCTGCTCAAAGCAGGACCAATTCCCAGTTAAATCATCCCAGCCAGGGCTTTGTCAAGCCTGACCTTAAAAACCTCTAAGGAAGAAGATTCTACCACCTCCCTAGGTAACGCATTCCAATGTTTCACCACCCTCTTAGTGAAAAAGTTTTTCCTAATATCCAATCTAAACCTCCCCCACTGCAACTTGAGACCATTACTCCTCGTTCTGTCATCTGCTACCATTGAGAACAGTCTAGAGCCATCCTCTTTGGAACCCCCTTTCAGGTAGTTGAAAGCAGCTATCAAATCCCCCCTCATTCTTCTCTTCTGCAGGCTAAACAATCCCAGCTCCCTCAGCCTCTCCTCATAACTCATGTGTTCCAGTCCCCTAATCATTTTTGTTGCCCTTCGCTGGACTCTCTCCAATTTATCCACATCCTTCTTGAAGTGTGGGGCCCAAAACTGGACACAGTACTCCAGATGAGGCCTCACCAATGTCGAATAGAGGGGAACGATCACGTCCCTCGATCTGCTCGCTAGGTCCCTACTTATACATCCCAAAATGCCATTGGCCTTCTTGGCAACAAGGGCACACTGCTGACTCATATCCAGCTTCTCGTCCACTGTCACCCCTAGGTCCTTTTCTGCAGAACTGCTGCCTAGCCATTCGGTCCCTAGTCTGTAGCTGTGCATTGGGTTCTTCCGTCCTAAGTGCAGGACCCTGCACTTATCCTTATTGAACCTCATCAGATTCCTTTTGGCCCAATCTTCCAATTGGTCTAGGTCCCTCTGTATCCTATCCCTCCCCTCCAGCGTATCTACCACTCCTCCCAGTTTAGTATCATCCGCAAATTTGCTGAGAGTGCAATCCACACCATCCTCCAGATCATTTATGAAGATATTGAATAAAACCGGCCCCAGGACCGACCCTTGGGGCACTCCACTTGATACCGGCTGCCAACTAGACATGGAGCCATTGATCACTACCCGTTGAGCCCGACAATTTAGCCAGCTTTCTACCCACCTTATAGTGCATTCATCCAGCCCATACTTCCTTAACTTGCTGACAAGAATACTGTGGGAGACCGTGTCAAAAGCTTTGCTAAAGTCAAGAAACAATACATCCACTGCTTTCCCTTCATCCACAGAACCAGTAATCTCATCATAAAAGGCGATTAGATTAGTCAGGCATGACCTTCCCTTGGTGAATCCATGCTGGCTGTTCCTGATCACTTTCCTCTCATGCAAGTGCTTCAGGATTGATTCTTTGAGGACCTGCTCCATGATTTTTCCAGGGACTGAGGTGAGGCTGACTGGCCTGTAGTTCCCAGGATCTTCCTTCTTCCCTTTTTTAAAGATTGGCACTACATTAGCCTTTTTCCAGTCATCCGGGACTTCCCCGGTTCGCCACGAGTTTTCAAAGATAATGGCCAGTGGCTCTGCAATCACAGCCGCCAATTCCTTCAGCACTCTCGGATGCAACTCGTCCGGCCCCATGGACTTGTGCACGTCCAGCTTTTCTAAATAGTCCCTAACCGCCTCTATCTCCACAGAGGGCTGGCCATCTCTTCCGCATTTTGTGATGCCCAGCGCAGCAGTCTGGGAGCTGACCTTGTTAGTGAAAACAGAGGCAAAAAAAGCATTGAGTACATTAGCTTTTTCCACATCCTCTGTCACTAGGTTGCCTCCCTCATTCAGTAAGGGGCCCACACATTCCTTGGCTTTCTTCTTGTTGCCAACATACCTGAAGAAACCCTTCTTGTTACTCTTGACATCTCTGGCTAGCTGCAGCTCCAGGTGCGATTTGGCCCTCCTGATAACATTCCTACATGCCCGAGCAATATTTTTATACTCTTCCCTGGTCATATGTCCAACCTTCCACTTCTTGTAAGCTTCTTTTTTATGTTTAAGATCCGCTAGGATTTCACCATTAAGCCAAGCTGGTCGCCTGCCATATTTACTATTCTTTCGACTCATCGGGATGGTTTGTCCCTGTAACCTCAACAGGGATTCCTTGAAATACAGCCAGCTCTCCTGGACTCCTTTCCCCTTCAAGTTAGTCCCCCAGGGGATCCTGGCCATCCGTTCCCTGAGGGAGTCGAAGTCTGCTTTCCTGAAGTCCAGGGTCCGTATCCTGCTGCTTACCTTTGTTCCCTGCGTCAGGATCCTGAACTCAACCAACTCATGGTCACTGCCTCCCAGATTCCCATCCACTTTTGCTTCCCCCACTAATTCTACCCGGTTTGTGAGCAGCAGGTCAAGAAAAGCACCCCCCCTAGTTGGCTCCTCTAGCACTTGCGCCAGGAAATTGTCCCCTACGCTTTCCAAAAACTTCCTGGATTGTCTATGCACCGCTGTATTGCTCTCCCAGCAGATATCAGGAAAATTAAAGTCACCCATGAGAATCAGGGCATGCAATCTAGTAGCTTCCATGAGCTGCCGGAAGAAAGCCTCATCCACCTCATCCCCCTGGTCCAGTGGTCTATAGCAGACTCCCACCACTACATCACTCCTGTTGCACACACTTCTAAACTTAATCCAGAGACACTCAGGTTTTTCTGCAGTTTCGTACCGGAGCTCTGAGCAGTCATACTGCTCCCTTACATACAGTGCTACTCCCCCACCTTTTCTGCCCTGCCTGTCCTTCCTGAACAGTTTATAACCATCCATGACAGTACTCCAGTCACATGAGTTATCCCACCAAGTCTCTGTTATTCCGATCACGTCATAGTTCCTTGACATCACCAGGACCTCCAGTTCTCCCTGCTTGTTTCCAAGGCTTTGTGCATTTGTATATAAGCACTTGAGATAACCTGTTGATCGCCCCTCATTGCCAGTATGAGGCAGGAGCCCTCCCCTCACAGACATTCCTGCCTGTGCTTCCTCCCGGTATCCCGCTTTCCCACTTACCTCAGGGCTTTGGTCTCCTTCCCCCGGTGAACCTAGTTTAAAGCCCTCCTCACTAGGTTAGCCAGCCTGCTGGCAAAGATGCTCTTCCCTCTCTTCGTAAGATGGAGCCCGTCTCTGCCCAGCACTCCTCCTTCATGGAACACCATCCCATGGTCAAAGAAACCAAAGCCTTCTCTCTGACACCATCTGCGTAGCCATTCGTTGACTTCCACGATTCGACGCTCCCTACCTAGTCTCCCTGCTTGTGCTTTGTAAAATTTAGAGTGCAGGGCGGGAGTGGGGGGAGAGTTTTATACAATAAATGGTAAATGGAACAATTAAAAATATTGTTAAGGAAGGGGCGGTTTCAGATTCCTAAGGGATTGACTATTGAAGCGGATGGAAATATTCCCATTGACTTTAGTGGGCTTTGGGTCAAGAACAAAAGAAGCAACGGGGAACAAAAAGGGAGACACGTAAAACTGGTTATGCAATTTGCAGAAGAACATTATCACTTAGCTAAAACATCAGAGGCAGAATGGGCTGTTTCTGGTTATGGTGTGTGTCTATGTAGCAGGGAGTGAGGAATGGATCAAATACTCTAAATCAGTGGTGGCAACCTGAGGCCCATGGGTCGCATGCGGCCCATGGGTCGCATGCGGCCCGTCAGGATAATCCACTGGTGAGCCAAGAGACAGTGTTTACATTGACCGTCCGCAGGAACGGCTGCCCGCAGCTCTCGGTGGCTGTGGTTCACCATTCCCAGCCAATGAGAGCTACGGGACACAGTGGCCAGCACCTCCCTGATGGGCCGCATGCAGATTTGCCCACCACTGCTCTAAATGGCTCCATCTTTTGTGTTTTAAGACGAAGTCTCTTGCTATGAGTAGCTGAAGGATTGGAGGCTGCTCCAAGAGACATTTTTTTTGCTGCCCCATCCGCTGCACCAAAAACTAGGTCCTAGGAATATTTACTACCTTGGACTGCCAGAATGATGGCTTTTGGAGGATGCATACATTGTAAAAGAAAGAGAGGCATCGTTAACTCATCACATAGCCGTTAACTAGTTGGTGAATTGTGTGGGTGGAACCAAAAAAGGTAGCAGCCGCTTCATGATCACAGTGTGTCTCTCCATGACAGAGGCTAGCCAGATTACAGGAGAACTGAAAGTAGACATTTCTGACCTAGTAACACGTGTTCACCTTTAAACATTAGTAGGCTGAATTGTTATTGTTTTAATGGCAGCAATTCTGCAGTAGTTCCCACCTGATTTCAAACACTGGCAGATATCATCAATGGATCCCAAACAATGCATTCTGCTATGATGCTGGCAGACGAGGTGCCAGTTCATGCCGGAACCCCAGGTCAATTCGCTTGTGTATTAGTGAGCCTACTGAGTCACAGAGAGCTAACTGAGATCTCAAAGAGAAGAGACAATACATGATAAATATATTTTAGATACTACCTTTTGTAACTAAGTTTTCTGCCATATAAAGAAAAAAATCCTCCTTTAGCTCATTTTCATTATTGAGTTTTTAGTATACTCCACTGTTATCTGGCTTCTTTCCTCTAGTCTGGTTGGCCTTGTCCTTTCTGTAAATTAAGGCTGTGTCTACAGTCTGTTTAAGAAAGTTCAGTAAAGGTGGCCACTGTTTCCACACGTGGCCTCAGTTTTGCGTGCCCAACATGGGATATATTGGTCTGATTGTCACAGGTGCTGAGCTCCCACTCGAAGCACCCAATTTAAGTCAATAGGACTCGGGGTGCTCAGCAGCACCTCCAGCAATCAGACCCAAGGGATCATCAGTCGGGCACCCAAAATCAGGAAGCATTTTTGGAAAGTTTAGCTTGTGCCTTTCGAATACATATCACCAATGAGCATCCATTATGAACAGAGGTGTTTGCTCGTCAACAGCCAAGCCAGGAAACACAAAAGAGAATTTTAGAAGAGCTTGAGAGCCTGAAGATTTTCAGTTTGTGGCAAACTATGGATTAACGTGGTGTAAATGTGGTGGTGGTAATGAGGATTGCCATTAAAGGGTTTCAGAGCTTTCATAAGGGGGAGTATGGAAACGAGATGGGATTAGAGAATCTGAGAAGAAGGTAAGTGACATGCAGTTAGGGCTAGATCCACAAATGTATCTAGGCACCTCACCACCCATTTAAGCACCTAAGACCATGATTTAGGTGCCACTGACATTCTCAAACTCTCTCTCTCAGGTGCCATCTAACCCCCTAGGCACCTAAGCCCCCAGACATTGCCCCACAGTTAACAAACTGATTGTAGCTGAAGCCAAAGCTGCAGTGGCCCTGAAGCAGGATTCTCAAATGAGGAGTTCCCCCACCTATCCTTCCACTGGGACATGATCCCATAGGCATGCCCAGATCATGTCTAAGACCTGATACTTGTCACAAAAGACAGCCAGGGGTGAGTAGGTTGGGAATTTTTCGAGGAGTAAGAGACAAATCCCTATATTTCCTGACATGAAGGAGGGACTGGAACTCAGATCTCTCCCATTACAGGGGAGTGCCCTCACCACCAGACTTCTGTGTACTGTGGGGTGAGTCTTTCTCACATTTCTCCTGTTGAAGCTATTCCACTTTGTATAAATTATTACATAGTCATTCGGCTGGCGAGAGAGAAATTCTATATCCCAGTGGTTAGGGCAGCCATCTGGGATGTAGGTGAGTCAGGTTCAAGTCCCTGTCCTAACTGCTGGGCTATTGACTATAACGTGGTGGGTTTCTCTCTCTGGTTTAATATGAGAAGGCTCTGAGGTTTTTGCCTGCCAGGGCACAGGCTGACTCACTTAGCCATCTAACACCAGGAGATGGTTCATGGCTGAGAATCCTGAGCAGAGATAGGTGCCCAGAAGCCCACAGCTCAATCGGAGTTAGGCACGTAGGTACCTTTGTGGACCGGGGCCATAAAGCCCCACCCCATTCCTCTGCATTTCATTCCTGGCTAGTTTAGGCAGCTCCCCCCTCAGTCCATTTAGGCACCCAGATCTCACCATGCATTGTATGGGAGCTTGGATACCTAAGTCTGAGCTATGAATTCCACTAGATGGCAGGGTATTTAGGGGTTAGCCATTGCAATGCCTGAATATTTTTGTGGAATTCTCCCGTAGTGCCTCAACTGCATAGAATGTTTCAATTTTTGGTGAAGGGAATGCATTGTTTAGTTCAATATTGGACCCTAAGGAAGGACAAGAAATTGAGATAAGATCTGTTGTGTTGTGGAACACAGACCATGAAACTACCAATGTGCTATACTCTAACTCCCCCATTTGGATGCTGCAGGTGCAAACTTAGAGGTCCTTCGTTTGCATTAACGTAGTCCTCCCCAAGTATCACTTCGGTGCACACTGCCGTTCGTGCCCTCATGGGCCGAATTGCAGGGCAGTGGAGACATAGTCCTAAATAAAGCTGCTGGACAAAATAACAGGAATTTCAGAATGTAAAAGCTGCAGTTCAAGATCAGTGAAATAAAACCATATGAGATTCCTGAAAGATACAGGAATACAGACAAAAAGAGATTCTGCTGATGGTAGACCCAGAAATAGAGAAGATTGACTATTCTGCTGCAAATCCTTGAACCTCAAGCTAAGATGTGTCAGGCAGAGGTAACAACAGAGACTGCACTTGGCTTTTCTTTTGGGGGAGAGGAATTTGGGGGGAAAGGAGAGAATTCCTCTTATATTACCCTGTGCCAGAAGGTCCCCCATTTTCTCCGTTTTTATATTCTCTGCCATCATGTGATTTTCCTTTTGGCAGAAAAGGACTAGACTTCATTGAGAAAACATCAAATTTAGGTTGCTGTTGAGTCACTTAATGCATTACCTTTGGCCAGGAGGCTTTTACGGCCTTGAAAACAAGAGGCAGACTGACTGTACAAGAATGAAGGGCTTTCAAGGTGGGCATCATCTCAAGGATTCTACAGGGACATGAACCATGTACACATGAAAACAAAGGTAGAGAGTCAAATGAACGTTGAAAACAAATGTTTGAAAAGGATCATGAAGATCAACTAGAGAAGACAGAATGAAAAATGAAACTGCCAAGGATATAATGAGGCATAAATGGCTGTCAGCGAATAGGAGGCTCCAATGGGTAGATCAAAGTCTCATGACAGAAAAGTGAAAAACAGCCAAACGACATGATGAAGTGACAGCTGGATTGTCAAAGAGGACCAGGATATTCAGGAGAGAACTAGACAAGCTTTGAAGCAGAGGATAAAATCAAGGTTGCAAGGGGAGAGAAGAGTGGGAAGGTGATAGGCAAAGTGTAGCCTATCTAAGTAGTGTGTGAGTATTCATTGATGCTGCAACACAAGTAAAGGACCAGCAGGCCTAAGGCCTGTAAAACAGCCTAGCATACCTAAGCAAGGCCTAGCTTGACAAAAGTGGGGGCAGAGAAATGACTGTTAAGTCACAAGATTAAGGATTGTGATGAACAAGTGTAAGAAGTCACATGTCTGGTATGGGGCAAGCAACCACAAACACGGGTTACTGATATTTTAGCATAGTTTTAAGGAATATGTATAATTGAAAGTCTCAAGTATTAAACCGCACTAACGCTATAGCAACCAAGTGATGTAAATGCTAATGCGTATGAAGTAAATGGTTGATTAACCTATAGAAATTGGGGACCCCCAAGCTCAGTGGTTTGAGCATTGGCCTGCTAAACCCAGGGTTGTGAGTTCAATCCTTGAGGGGGCCGTTTAGGGATCTGGAGCAAAAATTGGGGATTGGTCCTGCTTCAAGCAGGGGGTTGGACTAGATGACCTCCTGAGGTCCCTTCCAACCCTAACCTTCTATGAATCTATGAATCTATGTACAGATAAGAAAAAAAGGGCTGAAACTCTTATTGTATAAGATACAGTGGGCATCAGTTTAACAAATTATAAAAGCTGTTACCTGGGCTATGTGCCATGGGGAACACCAGGAGATCACCTATTGATACCTGAGATATCACCACCTCTATTCCAGGACTCCCCGCAAGGGATGATGTGAGTCATGCAAATGCTGGACATTCTGTGTTATCTTTCTCTCCTTTGCTCTGTTGTGGCATGCATGATCTTTTTTATTTTGACAATAAATTTGCAAATAAGAGTAAAGGTATTGAACTGTTTCCCGTGTGTATTTCAGGGTCTTCATTCTAATGACAAGCTCACTCCTGTAGCTTATCTGGGAGGGGGCTGAACTTTCTCAGACCACTGTATACTAAACGAGCGTTAACTTTACTATTACAGATTAGGCTATAATTGAAGGGCAAAGAAAACCGGTACAATGAATGGCACCAATAGTGCCCAA
Organism: Lepidochelys olivacea; assembly: GCF_965140295.1. Lineage (NCBI taxonomy): Eukaryota > Metazoa > Chordata > Testudines > Cheloniidae > Lepidochelys > Lepidochelys olivacea. The sequence continues at coordinate 198,157,560 of NC_140413.1, read as the reverse complement.
AGGGAGCTGAAGTCAGGTTACTGTTGCTGGAAGAGGGTGCCACCAAAAGGTTGGACCACGTCCTCTGCTGGTGTGTGTCAATGGAGCAATGCCATTTTATGCTGGCTGAGGATCTGGGCTGGTCTTTAAGGAGAGAGTAAAAGAGAATAATAGAGGTATCATGGGGTTCAGAATAATAATAAAATGGAACAGTCTGATCATAGTAATTTTGAAGGATAAAAATACCGATAAAAGGATGTACAATCCTTACAGTTGGCATCCCCATGCCGCACCTATTCTCACATGCTTTTTGAAGCAGACATGAGAGGCACGCTTGGAGCCATTAAAGATTTTATGGCTGAGGTACAATAAACTGCTGGAGTTTACAGGGACATATCCCGCCATCATTCTGTAATGAGACATTTTTACAAGTGTTGATTTTCTTTCTGCTAATTTCATCCAGGTGCAATTAAAAACAGCTAGAGAGAGGAAGGGAAAAAATGTTATTGGGTTTTACGTTGCCAGAGGACCAAAACATCCTAGCATTGAACTGGGGATGTCTTGGGTGTTTTTTTTTTTTAAATGTTATCAACTCAGTCTAAGTTTACAGAATTTCTGCTCCTTGGTACTGTCAGTTATAGTTGGTCTCATTAGAATGCTCACAGTACATGACTGTTAATACTAATTCCATAATGACAATAGAGCATTGAAGTAAAATTTAACCTCAGTTAATCATTAAAATTAGCCTATCTCGGTGGATCGTGGATCTTCTAATGTTACAGTGCAATGTAATTTCAAATCATAAATGAGATGATGAAAGAGGGGTTTTAATGTATTATCACACCACAGAGGGCGGTAATGCTGCCTACTTCCCTCTTCAGAAAAGTCTGAGAGGGATGAGCAAACTGAATCCTTTATGTAACCAATTGCTGGGAGATGTCTATTTGGATACATCCTCTGTAGATCAAGGGGTTAAGCAAACAAAGATAGATGGAGCATGAAAAGCTAACAAGTACATTGTAGTTTCTGGTCCACTTTTACAAATGTTGGAAGGGGGTAGAAATCCACAGTATTCATCAAATTGATTTGCAGTACAATTAACCCCAGAAGGCATGAAAACTCAGATCTTTTCTCTGGCTTGGGTCAGGTTTTCTGAATTTTTTTCAGCTACATGCCATTGCTGGCAAGACAAAATAATATGGCATGACCCAGAGATTGAAATGACAGGCCTTGGAACCTGGGGGGACATTTTAAATGGCTCAGCAAAGGGATAGCTTTATGATCAGGTTAACGAGGAGTTCCTGCTGATCAGTGCTTTTCACTGGAAAGAGACAGGAGGAAAATAAGTATTTTATCATTGAAAAGACAGCGCTGACAATAATAAAGGACGAGAATTTTGTTCTTCCTTCCAAGCTCATGACTGGTGAGAAATCGTTATTGCAAATACTTCAGAAATAATCACCATCTTCTCTTCTTAAATGATATTCTTCTTGAGGATTGGATTGAGGATTCCTTGGTGAGTCATTCAGAATGTCAATACCTTTCTAGAAATAACCACTGATCCAATTAGTAGTTTAACTTTTGGCCTCCGTCTTTTTTATGGGGTATGGAAGTATTCTGGTTTAATAATAATACTTTGCATTTCCTGTTTTGACCATCTAACTCTGTTATTGCTCTGCCTGGGGAAGAACTTTCTTTTCAAGAACTCAAGGTAAATACTCCTGTAGGCTGTAATGACCACCAGTGACTAGGCCTGCAGTGCCTAGTCTCTGGGATGGGTTCTTTATAAATGCTTACAGATTGTAACTTGTCTTAGATCCTTTGAATTCAGTTTGGTTTACTCTAGCTGGGGATCTGAGCCTTTCCTTTGTTTTTCAGTTTACAAAGTTCACTGGCTGTAACCTCTAATTTATATGAGACAATCATTAGTTCTACATACGTTAAAATATAACTAGCTTACCCAACGTCAAAGTGAAAAAGAGCTAAAAGCCTCAGTCCCTTCTCAAGCTATCTTTTCAAGCATGTCAGCACCTTAGAGAAAAGCTGAGTTTAGTCTACACTACAACGTTTTGCTGGCATAGCTATTGTGTTTAGGCTGACATTGTTACGCTGGCAAAACCCCCGGTAGAGATGCAACTATGCCGATAGAAGAGTGCTTCTGTCAGCACTTCTAATGTCATTCAGGGAGGTACTTATGCTGCATCTCCACTATGGGGTTCAGCCAGCATAACTATACCAGTACAGGTGGCAAAGAGTCCTGTGGCACGAAAGCTTATGCTCCAATACATCCGTTAGTCTACAAGGTGCCACAGGACTCTTTGCCGCTTTTGCAGATCCAGACTACCATGGCCACCCCTCTGATACTTTATACCAGTATAGATGCGCCCATCCCTTTTCCTACGTCAATTTCAAAGCCCTTCACAAAGGAGGTAAATAGCAATATCCTCACTTTAATGAAGTCAGAGAAGCCAGTCTAATTCTAATTCTGCCCCTCTATACTTTGGACCACACGGCCTCTCCGCCTGCATATGCCTTGCAATGGACTCTGAAGATCAACCAGTTTGAGTCTGTCAGAGCAACAGGAGAAGCAAGTTGCAGTCAAGGGCCTTTAATCAAGAATGCCTTCTCTCTGGTCCCCAGCTGTAACAATCCATGCAAAATATCAGACTGGGGATCCCAGCTCATCCCAAGTATTAGGGTGGAGCACAGTGAGACAGTAAGGACCTAAATTATAGAGGTCATCACCTTGAATTGCACCCAGAAGCAAAATGAACGATGGAGCAGTCTATTGCGCCTGGTGCTACATGCTCCAGCCATAAAACAGTGCACTAAAGCAGCTGGCAGCAGAATTCTGCATTCACTGACATTTTGTATGCTTTTTAAGAGTAGCCCCATGCAGAGGGCAGTGCACTTAAACAGTCTGGAATGAGCTCATATGGTGCCCAATCGACTATCACTCTGGAAATATTTATTAAGCAAACCTTACAAAACATTTGTCATGTTTTACTTATCAAACCCGGTTCCTATCTGTGGTCATTTGGTGTTTGCTGACCTACAAGTCCCACATTATGGAAGAGGACTCCATAGGCTGTGCCCTTTAGACCGATGCTTCCCAATAGGGTAGATTCCATATCTCCTCCCTTTAATATGTCAGGCTAAGACCTTGTCTATACTACCACGGTGAATAACGCAACTGAAGTGAACATAGGTTAGTTTGACTTACTGTGGTGTCTACACAATGCTGTGTCAACAGGAGATGCTCTTCCACCGACTTATCATATTCTTCTTGGGGAGCTGGAATACCTGAGGCAACAGGAGAGCGCTCTGCCACTGACTTAGTGGATCTTCACTAGACCCGCTAAATCGACACCCGCTGCATCAATCGCAGCAACTGCTGATCTACCGGTAAGTGTAGACATGGTCTGTGAGTCAAATGGACTAGTTAAAAACCATATGTAGCAAAAATAGAGAGGAAATCAGAATAAAACGAAAGAAATAGTCACCACAAAGCAACTACCCTGACTCTCTGACAAAGCACATCTAAACAGGATCGCCTTAGATGGCATGACTACGGGTGAGCATAAGTTTTTGGTAAAAACTTCTTTGGCAGTTAAAAAAAATACAAAAATATTTACATGTTTTGTTTCAACATTTTTATGGTTTTTATGGTTCAAAACAACTTTTCATTTTGAAAGTTTGTTTAATTTTTTTTTAATATAAAACCTTTAAAATTAGTCAAAATTGAAGTGGAACGTTTCATCTAACCCCTAAATAAAAAAAATTCAATGTTTTCAATTAACTTCAGAAAATTCAGAAAAAGAAGATTTCTGGGATTACCCAAAACAACTGTAGTTGTTTTTTTAAGATTTTTTGGAATTGCCAGCAAACCAAAAAATCCATTATTCGCACAGCTCCAGTGGTGATATTGAATAAAACAATACCATTGGCATCTCTACATGAACACTTCCTGTGCAGCAAGCTGGGGTATAAAATTACAGTTTTCCAGCATACAACACACTAAGCGTCCATGTAGACCCTACTGATGCACACTAAAAGTTCCCTACTACACCTTAACGAACTGCTGATTCAGACGGGAGACTTATAGATATTAAGGTCAGAAGGGACCATTATGATTATCTAGTCTCACCTCCTGCACAATGCAGGCCACAGAATCTCACCCACCCACTCCTGCAATAAACCTCTCCCTTATGTCTGAGCTGTTGAAGTCCTCAGATCTTGGTTTAAAGACTTCAAGGAGCAGAGAATCCTCCAGCAAGTGACCCGTGCCCCATGCTACAGAGGAAGGCAAAAAACCCCCAGAGCCTCTTCCAATCTGCCCTGGAGGAAAATTCCTTCCCGACCCCAAATATGGCGATCAGCTGAAGCCTGAGCATGTGGGCAAGATTCACCAGCCAGATACCCAGGAAAGAATTCTCTGTAGTAACTCAGATCCCACCCCATCTAACATCCCATCACAGGCCATTGGGCCTATTTACCATGAATAGTTAAAAGATCAATTCATTGCAAAAGTCATGTTATCCCATCATACCATCTCCTTCATAAACTTATCGAATTTAATCTTGAAGCCAGATAGGTCTTTTGCCCCCACTGCTATTCCATAACTTCACTCCTCTGATGGTTAGAAACCTTCATCTAGTTTCAACTCTAAACTTCCCGATGGCCAGTTTATATCCATTTGCTCTTGTGTCCACATTGGTATTGAGCTTAAATAATTCCTCTCCCCCTCCAGTATTTATCCCTCTGATATATTTATAGAGAGCAATCATATCTCCCCTAAACCTTCTTTTGGTTAGGCTAAGCAAGCAAAGCTCTTTGAGTGCCCAAATCCACTTGCAGTACTAAACATTTAACAGATCAATTACTTGAATATAGATTCAAAAATATGTTTGTGTCTTTATTAATACTTTCAGTAAACTTTTTCTAGAAGTGAACCTTTCCTAGAAGAGCTATCAGCTCAAATGGCATTGCACTAATGCACAAGGACCAAGAAGTGAAAATGACCAGAAACAAAAGTGAACCCTTGCTGTTCCCTTTTTCCACTCTCATCCTTTTTTGGCCTCCCAGCCTTTCAGAGTAAAATCTTCATGGTTTTAGGAAGAGACAACCCATGCCTGCCAATGGGGGGGAGGGGGGGCAGCGTGAGGGCAGCCAGCTTCAGAAGTGTTACTGAGCATGCTGAGTCCGTGTGAGCCTGCTCAGTACAAGCCCAGCAGCAAATCTGAGGGGGCACGTGACCCCGCATTCTCTCCCCTCTCCCAGTGCGTTGCCTCTGGTTTTAGGTCTCTCAAGTGTTCTTCATGGCCTGGGTATATCGCTCAGATTTCTTTGATATGCCTGGCTTATTGTCAGGCCAAACACCCTTCTTCTCCTCAGGGCTTGTTTGCAAGATCCCTCAGGATTTTATTCAGTGCTGGATCTAAGCAGGGCTTTTCTGTACTGGAGATTTCAGCCATAAGCTGCACTAGTTCAAACGCTGAGTGTGAATGTTGTGATTTGCACTGGGGGAGTTTACAGCTGTTTCAAGCACTGTCCTAACTAGTGCAAATAGCAGCTTTGCCTATATCCACACAAGAGGTTTGCACTGGTGCAACTACACCAGTTGCTGGCCACAGACTCCTGAAATGAATGCTAATTCCTAGTATAGACAACCCCTCAGTTCTTGTCTGTTACACCTTTGTATGTTGTCACCTTAAATCATCCTTTGAGGGAAGTTCCAGGCAAATGGGGACTTTTAACCTACATTTGCAACCCTCGCTCTACCATATCCCAATGACTGTGTGTCTTTGAGGAGGCTACTCACCTTTTTCTCTGTGAAAAAAAGTGTTAAAGTAGCAGATAACTCATTGTCTGCTTTGCCTCTGAGTTTACAGAGCCAAGACTCATATGATTCTTAGCCTTGCCTCGTAACATCAGTTCTGCTCTATATCAAATGAGTTACTGACAGATTGAAACCAGTCTGTCACAACAGTACAGTAAGGCAGATATTATTATCCCTAACTTACAGGTAGTGGCTAAACTGAGACACAGGGATAATGTGATCTGACCACAACTCTGTAGTGAGTCAGTGGAAGTGGGCAAAGGAATCAAGAAGGTCTCTAACATTAGTCCAGTGGTTATTTTCAAGAAAAACTTGAGCAAGTGTCAAAAAATGTGACCAGCTGTTGGTTAATTGATGATGCTCATCTGAAAGTCAGGATGGTACAGGACAAACATAATATTTTTTTAAATGTAAAAAGCTTAAATCAGTATTAAGGCTGTGAAATGATAATGGAACAGAGGGTTTAGTAAAAGGCGTATTGGGAATAATATCAGAATTGACATGTCAGCTGGGTGGCCTTCTTTAGGCAGTGAGGGCAAAGATATAGCGATGGCTAAAGACAGATAGAAAAAGGTTAGTTAATTTTATCCTTCCTAATGAATGTTATGAGGACAAATATTCTGTTCACACACACCTTTTCAGAAGTGTGGTTAATTTGTTAAGCCCAAGTGGACTCATTAAGTGAGCCCCTTTATCTTCATTAAAACTGATGAGGATAAAATTGCAAACTCTAGCGTGATTATTCTGGCCTGATTCCTACAGTGTGCAAGCCTTCAAAGCACTAAAGAGCATGAATGGCTGTAGCATGGTCATGTAGTCTTAGTCTCACTTCATTAACTAACCTGAGCCATCCTCACCTCTGCTTCAGGAAATTTAAAAATAACAGCGCTCCATTAGCAGCAGCAAACGAGCGAAAAACGCCCTCGTTTGAGGGGGAATTAGAGAAATTTGTTTCCTGTTGTCAGAGAGAATGCCACAAACCCTGCAATCAGCGTGCAAAATAGCTCTTTAACCTTTGCCAAATATTACTTCCTGTCCCTCATTTGTAAGATTAAAATATCTAGTTAATTTGTGAAGCATTTTTTTCTAGTAACATTTACAAGAATTTTAATTAACATTGCCTTCATTGGAAAAAGGTATGGCTTTGTCATTTCCTGATAGCCTACAGTGCGTGTCTCTCTGTGTTTGTGACTTTGCTTCTTAGGGTCCTGAGGACAGCATTCTGAGGCGGCTTGTTATTTAAGTCACCAGTCCAAATTAGGCTAAACAAAAGTTAAAGGGTATGTAATGCATGAAGACAACCTATTCCAGCCCAGATCAGGTGAACAGGAGACAGGCACCAGAATACTATTGAGAATATGGACTTCCTCCTCCATTCTGAGGCTGCATAGGTAAAATTTTGCTGCTGCTTCTAAAGGAGAGAAGAGCTCTTAACCTCCTTACGCAGTCTTTCACACTCGTCACACTGCCAAGGGCATGTGGCCCTGTCTACACTAGAAATGTTGTACTGGTTCACTTAAATTGATGTAAAATCCATCTAATTAAGCCAGCGCAAACCGCAAATGCAGACATACTAAATTGATTTAATAAGGGTTAAATAGGTTTAAGTGTGTCTACACTCGGGGTTTGCACTGCTTTAGTTAGACTGATTTTAAACCTGTTTCACTAAACTCAGTGTTTCTAGTTTAGACAAGACTAGCGCAGTCATCTGTACACTCTATGGCCCATTTTAGATCAAAACCTGCAAGAATTAAGGACATACATTAAGGCTGAAATGAAAAGAATCAAAGAACCCTTTACACAGCACAGGGGGCTACATCCTAACATAATATCATTGAGTTCACTGGAGCCACTCTGATTTACACCAGCTGAGGATCCGGTCCAGTTTATCCCAAGGTGCTTCAGGTAGAACAATGAGTTCATAGGTGAATGTCCGGGCGGGGGGGGGGGAGAGGGGAAGGGGGAGAGGGGGGTTCGCCTTTCTCTGCAGCATGGGGCACAGGTCACTTGCTGATTTAAACTAATGTAAATGGTGGATTCTCTGTAATTTGAAGTCTTTAAATCATGTTTTGAGGATTTTAGTAACTCAGCCAGAGGTTAGGGTCTATGACAAGAGTGGGTAGTGAGGTTCCATGGCCTGCAATGTGCAGGAGGTCGGACTGGAGATGAGCTCAAAGGTCCCTTCTGACTCAAAGGTCCTGCTCTGTGTATGCAGCCCACACAGGCCCTCAGGCATCAGAATCTATTTTTTGAAACGTAAATGTTGGCTACGATGCCATTCCCCCTCCTCCCCAGCCTGCTGGAAAAGTGATAAGGGCACTGCAGTTTTCACCTGGTCAAATTCAAGGGAACATTATTTAACATCTCATCTGGAAGACAGCACTGCTACTAATGCAGCACAATTCCCACCTCCCCTACCTTTCAGTACTAGCAATGAGCCACATGCGGTGTTGGCCTTCACTTCTTGAGCTGATGCCCCAGAAGTTAGAGGGCTACCAAATGAGTAAGCATGAGGGCTGCTGTTGTGAGTGGCTCTTGGATACACGTGTAAGGATGAGAGGCTTCTTGTGCCCCTTTCTTTACGTCCCCTTCCCCTTACACAGCCATGCAGGGCCAGTGACAACAGAGCGCTCATCTGTCCGCATCAGAGTTGAAACCACCTGCTTTAAACACAGTTATTGCTGGCATGGTTCTAGCACACTTTCTTCTGACCAGTGAGTGCTGTGGATCATGCTGACCCTACAATGTTATAGAGACTAACCTTCTCTAGCCATTAGTCTGTATCCACTGGACCAGAGGAAATTTAAAAGGGGACAGTACTGAACTATGCAAAACTGAAGGGAACCAATAAGTTCTATGCTAACAGGTACTGAAACTAGTATCACGTTTATTTTGCGGGGTACAGAGAAGGGCAACAAAAATGATTAAGGGTATGGAACAGCTTCCATATAAGGAGGGATTAAAATGACTGGGACTTTTCAGGTTGGAATGGAGATGACTAAGGGGGCATCTGATGGAGATCTATAAAATCATAAGCAGTGTGCAGAATGTAAATAAGTGTTATTTGCCCTTTCACATAAACAAGAGCCAGGGGGTCACACAATGAAATTTAATAGGCAGCAGGTTTAAAATAAACAAAAGGAAGTACTTATTCCCACACAACAGACATACAGCCTGTGGAACTCATTGCCAGGGGATGTTGTGAAGACCAGAACCATAACTGGGTTCAAAAAAGAATTAGATAAGTTCATGGAGGATAGGTTCATCAATGATCAGGGATGCAACCCATGTGCTGAGTGTCCCCAGGCTCCGACTGCCAGAAACTGGGATTGAATGATAGGGGATGGATCCCTTGATGATTTCCCTGTTTTGTTCATTCCCTCTAAAGCACATTGGCCACTGTCAGAAGACATGACACTGGGCTAGATGGACCAATATGGCCATTCTTATGTTCTTGGATCAACTTCTATTGATGAAAAGACACAGTTTCCAGCTAATACAACCAGACCTGGCATTCAGAGTATCACAATTAAATCAGATCTATGGTATTTATAGTATGCCAGTCGCCATGGGCCAAATTGTGAGTCCTTTATTTCCACTGGTGAGCAGTTACTCACACAAGTAGTTCCACTGAAGCCAGTGGGATTCTTTGTGGCAGTAATTGCTCACTAATGGAAGGAAGGGATTCTCAATTGAGGCACCAAAATATAGAACTAAGAGTGACATAGAGTATAATCAAAATGCTCCCTTGCTCTCTCAGGGCTTGGGGTGCTGGTAAATGTAGAGTTCTTCTTCTCCTTCTCCTCCCACACTGTCTCCATCATAGGCACTGACTCTGTGGATGCTCTGGGGCTGGAGCACCCAGTGGGAAAAAATGGTGGGTGCTGAGCACCCAGTGGCAGCACCCCTATCAGCTCCCCCTCTTCCCTCCCTGCACCTCCTGCCCACCAGCAGGCCCATCTGATAAACTCCTCCCCATCCCTCTCCGCACCTCCTGCCCGCCATGACCAGCTGCAGGAGGCTCTGGGGGCGAGGGGAGAGGAGCGAGGATGCAGTGCGCTCAGTGGAAGGGGCGGAATGGGGCGGGGGCAGGAAGAGGCTGGGAGAGCGTGGGGTTTTGGAGGAAGGAGTGGAGTGTGGGAGGGGCCTGGGGCAGAGCCAGGGGGTCAAGCACTACACAGCAAATTGGAAAGTCGGTATTTGTGGTCTCCATCTTTGCCTCTCCTCCTCCATCTGCCTCCTTTGCTTTGTTCCTCTTAGCTTCTGTTACTCTGGGCAGGCTTCTTCAAAAGGACGGGCTTTGCACCAAATTATGAAAACAATCAGGCTACAGCCTATTCTGATTTCTTAGGATGTTTCATGCCAACAGACCCTTCACTGAAAATGTTTTTCCTCCAGTTCCCAATGGTTTCACCCTGGATGTGGATCATTTCCTTGCCTCTGATGCACACTTTAAAGAAACAAGTAGAAAACACTGGCCTTCCCCTGAAGAACTTACAGAGTAAATTTAGGGAGGACAGAGCAAGTGAGAGAAATAAACAAAGAAGAGGCAGAGCTGGGGAGAAGTGGAACAAGGGCTGCACTCATACGATCAAACAGAAATTCAGATTAGACCTTTACCCACCTCGATGGATGCATTGCGTATGTAAATAAATACACTTATGCAGAATAAGATGTTCAATAGTGACAGGTAATTTTGGGTGCCTATCTTAAGGCACTTTCATTGCAGAAGGTGGGCACACATCACTTTCCCCCCTTAAGGTATCCCAGTGTATCCACTGAAAATCACTAGCTGCTTTTGAAAATCTTGGCTAGAACATTGCTCTCCAGGGACTCCATTCACTCACCTCAAGGGCGAGTGGGATATTTTCTGGGCAGAAGTCCTCAGGCATTAAGCAGGCGACCTAGGTTTCATGAAAGGTTGGAGAGCTCTCCTGGTGTTTATCTATTACCTACCTTTAAAAGGTGCAATGTGGGAAAGAGTTTGCATTCACGGAGTGCAGGCCCCAGTATGCCTAGGAAATGGCATGGGAAAACAAAGTGCAATCCACTGAAATGAATAAGAGCATCGCTCACATAAAGACACAAACTGGATAGTGAAAACACGTGCAGTACACAGCCCACCCTCACTGGCTTTTATTAAACTACCATAGTGATAGGAAAGGGTAGGAAAACACCGGTTAAAGAAATTCAGTGCAAATAGACTAATACCATTGTCTCCTCCAAGACTCCTCACTGAATGGATCCTTCTTACAAATGACCAATCTCCTAAATCACAAGTCACTTCTCTCCCCATGCCTCAGTTTCCCCATGTGTAAAATGGGCACAGTGATATTTACCTCCTTTGTAAAGTATTTTGAGATCTGTGGATGAAAAGTGTTATATACATGCTACATATTACTATTAGCTGTTGTTATTAATGGTTGATTCAGGATACATTCAGTACAGAAACATTGGTTTGCTTGTTTCAGAGTAACAGCCGTGTTAGTCTGTATTCGCAAAAAGAAAAGGAGTACTAGTGGCACGTTAGAGACGAACCAATTTATTTGAGCATAAGCTTTCGTGAGCTACAGCTCACTTCATCGGATGCATACTGTGGAAACTGCAGAAGACATTATATACACAGAGACCATGAAACAATACCTCCTCCCACCCCACTCTCCTGCTGGTAATAGCTTATCTAAAGTGATCACGCTCCTTACAATGTGTATGATAATCAAGTTGGGCCATTTCCAGCACAAATCCAGGTTTTCTCACCCTCCGCCTACCCCTCACACAAACTCACTCTCCTGCTGGTAATAGCCCATCTAAAGTGATCACTCTCCTTACAATGTGTATGATAATCAAGGTGGGCCATTTCCAGCACAAATCCAGGTTTTCTCACCCCCACCCCCACCGCCCAAAACACACACACACAAACTCACTCTCCTGCTGGTAATAGCTTATCCACCAATGTGATATATGCCATCATGTGCCAGCAATGCCCCTCTGCCATGTACATTGGTCAAACTGGACAGTCTCTACGTAAAAGAATAAATGGATACAAATCAGATGTCAAGAATTATAACATTCATAAACCAGTCGGAGAACACTTCAATCTCTCTGGTCACGCAATTACAGACATGAAGGTCGCTATCTTACAACAAAAAAACTTCAAATCCAGACTCCAGCGAGAAACTGCTGAATTGGAATTCATTTGCAAATTGGATACTATTAATTTAGGCTTAAATAGAGACTGGGAGTGGCTAAATCATTATGCAAGGTAGCCTATTTCCCCTTGTTTTTTCCTACCCCCCCCCCCAGACGTTCTGGTTAAACTTGGATTTATGCTGGAAATGGCCCACCTTGATTATCAGATACATTGTAAGGAGAGTGGTCAGTTTGGATGAGCTATTACCAGCAGGAGAGTGAGTTTGTGTGTGTATGGGGGTGGGGGGGGTGAGAAAACCTGGATTTGTGCTGGAAATGGCCCACCTTGATTATCATGCACATTGTAGGGAGAGTGGTCACTTTGGATAAGCTATTACCAGCAGGAGAGTGAGTTTGTGTGTGTGTGTTTTGGGGGGCGGGGGGGTGTGTGTGTGTGAGAAAACCTGGATTTGTGCTGGAAATGGCCCACCTTGATTTTCATACACATTGTAAGGAGAGTGGCACTTTGGATAAGCTATTACCAGCAGGAGAGTGAGGTTGTGTGTGTGTGGGGCGGGGGGAGAGGGTGAGAAAACCTGGATTTGTGTTGGAAATGGCCCAACTTGATTATCATACACATTGTAAGGAGAGTGGTCACTTTAGATAAGCTATTACCAGCAGGAGAGTGGGGTGGGAGGAGGTATTTTTTCATGCTTTGTGTGTATATAATAAGATCTTCTAAACTTTCCACAGTATGCATCCGATGAAGTGAGCTGTAGCTCACGAAAGCTTATGCTCAAATAAATTGGTTAGTCTCTAAGGTGCCACAGTACTCCTTTTCTTATTGGTTTGCTTATGGCTAACGGAGCCCACTGACAAAGAAAAGAGATTTCAGTGATGCGTGGATCAGCTGAACAAAACACCAGTATGGTAAGGATCTCTCAGGAACCCCTGAATCTCTGTCTGGTGAGGCTGTGTAGTCTGCTCTAATTAAACAGCAATTGGCTGTTAACCAGATCTCTCCGTTTCCTTGCTCCTGACTGGAATGAGGAAGGCAGAATCAATCAGTCTCCCTGTCCTGAAGTCTCTCCCCACAAGGTCCTTGCTAGCAGTAGCACTTAGACTTGGAATCTGCAGAGGATGATTTTAGGAGCTCTCATCTCTGACTCTCCTGTCTGGAGGGTTGTCTATCTCCAGCTTATTTTTTCTGTTCCCCTGGCCCTCAGGGAAATATTGTGATTCAAAAAGTCTCTAGTAATCTTTTCAAGCCTTGACCAGCTACTCTCTAAAGAGGTGTGGTCTTGTTCCGATAGCTATTAGAGCCAGAAAACTTTAGGGGGCTTTGTGTTCTGGATTCACTGTTTCACAGGGATGGTGCTGTGTAAAGGAAAACCCAGTGTGAAAGAATATAACATAGACAGGTACACACATCATGTTTTTTGAGAATATATAAATTAATTTTGGTGGAACTGTGGCACTTTACAATTTCACCAAGCTGTAGGGAATAAGTTTGTGCCCTATAGGGTCCCACATGTATGGTCTCCAGGAGTAAGCTGTCCCTAATATGTCTGGGCCAAGTGTGTCAAAATTTGTGGATTGGTGAAGTAGAATGAGACTGAATATTTGTCCTCTGGACATATCCATAAAGAGGCCATCCATCAGTACTAACGAGACCATCTCTGTAGTGTGGACTCCCCGAATCCTATTTTTGAGGGGTCAGGATTCTGCCAGAGGCTAAAGCAGTGCTGTGTGAGTGTGGGTCATTGCCACTTTTCACAGGATTTTTCCTAGGAAAAGTTTAGAGGTTCAACAAGTAATTTGTGAGATTGTTGGCATGCAGTGTTGATATCTTGAGGACTGTCTGGCCTATCACATGCTTCAGGAATGTCGGCAGTTGCCTTCTCTTCCTTTGGCTTGGCCAAACCATGAAAACTTTTAAATGATCAATTTTGGAGAGAAGGATAATTACCAGCTTTTAGCTTGCCCACTAACATCAATACTATCAAAGAAGGCTTAAATGCATGCTCCCTTTCCTGAGGAATTACTCCCCTGTAACGCAATACCTTTGGTTTATATCGATCCACTCAGGGAGGATTATGCACAGCTGTTGACAGATAAGATTGAAAATATGAAACAGACATCTCTAGCCGCTGGTATCATACAAAGCAGTTATTGAATAGCAATCTAAACATTCAGGCTGCTCTACTCAGATAACTGAATCTTTTCCTGCGTTAACACCTACCCATTGAAAGGAATCAATTATGCCTATCAGTCTATATAGATTGGGTGCTGCATTTTGGAAGCTTATTCTTGTTCCTTCATTATCAGGTGATCGATAAATCCTTTTACTAAGTGCATTTTATGGTTACACAATACAAAACCATCGTATAAGTTTGGCTTTTATCTGAAGCTCATTTTTTAGTATTATGAATTAATTACGTAAATTAGCTCTCCAAGACAGAAATCCAATCTGTCCTTTACAAAATGGAATCTGTGTATATATTCTTCCCCCACCCCCATTATTATTTGTACTGCTAATAAGAAACAAGAAAACTAGCAATAACAAAAGTCAAACATCAATATTTTATGTTTTCATTTTCCCTGTGTTAATTGTTACTCTTCATTTATTAATAAGCTGAAGTGGAATTGCTATAGCAACTGTAGCATCTCATTAGGAAATTTAGACAAAATGCAACTTGGAATATATAGGACTAGATTGTAGCATTTAGCCACACAGCTCTGAATAAGGGGGTGGTGCAGATTGCATCAGAGAGAGTCCCAGGACAGAATGTACCTGTTGGCATTCCAGAAAACACAAAAGGAGTGAGCACAGTGCACCAGCCTTTGGGATGGTCTAGCACAGTGGTTTGCAACCTTTTTTTCATTTGCAGACCCCTAAAAAATTTTGAATGGAGGTGTGTCATAAATATAAAGGGAAGGGTAACCACCTTTCTGTATACAGAAGTATAAAATCCATCCTGGCCAGAGGCAAAACCCCTTCACCTGTAAAGGGGTAAGAAGCTAAGATAACCTCGCTGGCACCTGACCAAAATGACCAATGAGGAGACAAGATACTTTCAAAGCTGGAGGGGGGGGAACAAAGGGTCTGTCTGTCTGTGTGATGCTTTTGCCGGGACCAGGTCAGGAATGCTCTTCAGAACTTCTGTTAAGTTAGTAAGTAATCTAGCTAGAAATGCGTTAGATTTCCTTTTGTTAAATGACTGGTAAAATAGGTTGTGCTGAATGGAATGTATATTCCCGTTTTTGTGTCTTTTTGTAACTTAAGGTTTTGCCTAGAGGGATTCTCTATGTTTTGAATCTGATTACCCTGTAAGGTATTTACCATCCTGATTTTACAGAGGTGATTCTTTTACTTTTTCTTTAATTAAAATTCTTCTTTTAAGAACCTGATTGCTTTTTCATTGTTCTTAAGATCCAAGGGTTTGGGTCTGTGTTCACCTATGCAAATTGGTGAGGATTTTTATCAAGCCTTCCCCAGGAAAGGGGGTGTAGGGCTTGGGGGGATATTTTGGGGGAAAGACATCTCCAAGTGGGCTCTTTCCCTGTTCTTTGTTTAACACGCTTGGTGGTGGCAGCATAGGATTCAAGGACAAGGCAAAGTCTGTACCTTGAGGAAGTTTTTAACCTAAGCTGTAAGAATAAGCTTAGGAGGTCTTTCATGCAGGTCCTCACATCTGTACCCTAGAGTTCAGAGTGGGGAAGGAACCTTGACAAGGTGCAGACCCCTTTGGAAATCAGACACAGTCTGCGAACCCCCAGGGATCTGCAGACCACAGATTGAAAACCACTGTTCTATGGTAACAACAACCTTTCACACACCTTTAGACATAGTCCATAGACCACCAGAGGTCCACAGACCACAGGTTGAAAACCACTGGTCTAGCATGCTCCCATCTTCCTGCTTCCTTTGAAATGATTTGTAATTGTCTCTGGCTCTTAGTTAGACTCCTTGAACCCTTCCTCCAGTCCGGAGCCCCCATACAGGAGCCAAGGACAACCAAGTCCATAGGGAGAACATAAATCCTGCATATCTCCTCAGCCCTTCTAAAATCAGTTGTGAGGATAAAAAATTCTGCTTTGCCTGCTGCCAGAGAATGGCATGTGGATGTAAGGCTGGGCGAAAGTAGGTCAAGTTTTCTGCTGAAACTTTTTTTTTAAATAGACCATTGAGTTTTAATAAAATGAACAGTTTCACAGAAAAGTCTGCTTCCCTTGAAAATTTTTGACTGGAAAACCAAAAGTTGAAATTTTTTGGCCAAAAACTGATGGTTATCAGCAGGATTCAGCCCCAAAATTTTCATTTGTCAAAAAATATCTTTGGGTTCCATTTTTTTTCAAATTTCAAAATGTCCCAAAAAGCAATTTTTTTGGTTTTGTCAGCTTTCTGCAGACGATTAGATAGATAGATATTCATTCTGATCAGGTCTGTCTGGATGGTTTGCTATATTATGTTCACTACAGTATGGCCAACCCCAAACATTTAGAACTCAGAGTCAGACTTCAAAAAATCCTGAACTTGGCCAAAAAACAATTTTTTGAATAGTAAATTTTGGTAAGTTATTTGCCTTTGAGTTTCTGAGTCTTTCAGTTGCACTGGATCATTTTTCCAAGCTTTTCTCTGCAACCACTGGACCAGAAAAAATGAGATTCTCATGTAATCATTCATCTGCAAGAACTGGGGCTTTTAGAAAATCACCAAATAATACACCATTTGTGATAAAACAGCAAGAGTTGGCAACAGTAAGAGAGAGGCTGGAGTTGAAGAGCTTTCTACCTGGGGAAACAGATCCTGAAAGTTCTCCATTAATTCCACCTTCTAACTGACCAAAATGTCCACATCCACTTGAACAAATTTGTATTTACAAACAAAAACATTCCCACAGCATCTCTGCCAGAACATGGTTAAGAGGGAGGGAAGTGTTGTGGTAGGTGAAATGGAGATAAAGGAACAGGGTTGCAAACTTTATTTCTTAATTGTTTTTCTTTCTCTGTGGTGTGGCATGTTCTGCAGAGAGATCTGCATCAGCTCATGTACAGATTTGCGATTTGGCCAGGGGCTGTTCACTGTAATTTCTTTTCTGCTGGCTGGCCAGTGAGAAATTTTGGGATGAATTACCCACAATTTTCCAGCAGTTTGCATTCATTTTTTCCCCTCATGTTCTCTTTTTTCAGCTGTAGTCTCTCTATGGTGAGTTAGAACAACAGATGTAAAATCTGGGATATTTTCCAAATTTCGGTGGGTTCCCCCATACCTCATAAGTGAGATGCTCAGTGCTAGCAGCATTAAACTAATGCCCGATGTGTAACAAAGCCATCATGTGCACTGAGGATGCACTTTGAATACGTGCTGGTAGTAGCTATCGCAGATGCTTGGAGTAGAACTATTTATTCCAAAGCTTTTTCTTGGATTTAGATAAGAAATCTTCCTTGACAACTGTAGAAATTAGTCTGTCTGCAAAGTCCTGCCCTACTTTAAGCTGGTGAAAACTAATTATCTCTGTTGCATTCTGTAGTAGCATAAGAACCCTTAAGGGTCTGAGTCTGTGAGATGCAGAACAGCCTGTGACAGAATGATGCCCCCGTGTCTACACCCGACAGACTATTATAATAATCTTTGTACGAAGTATGTCTTGTGAGGGATCATTTGAAAACCCATTATTTACTGGTCATTATTGTCCTGATAGAACGTGTGTGGCAACATTGTCTGTGAAGTCACAAGATTCCACTGTATGTTGTAATTAACACATGTGATTGGCAAACAGGTCTGTCTCAAACAAAGGAATGTGAGTTCTGCTTAATTTGCATTTAAGCAGTAAACAGAGTCATCAAGCAGGAAGGGAAACAAAAGAAGCTCCAATAAGTGACTTTAGCTTGATGTTCATTTTGAACCTTGAAGGTCACACAATCGCTCTCTGGATCAACTTTGCCTGGGTAGGTATTCATCTGTGTACTTTTCTGCCTTCCCCTTTAATGTGTTTTGTCATTTTTGCTTCCACACGAAGTTTTCTTTTCCAAGTTAGAGCCGCCTGTGATTGATAAAGTGCCTGGTAGCACTAATGTCATGTCTCATTTCTTGATGGGCCATTGTAAACGGAAGGTTAAGTGAAAGTAAGAGAGGAACCTGTTGGGGGCTTTTTCCCAATACAGCACTAATGCACAGTGTTGCACAAGGTAAATAGCAAGGAGGAAAGAAAAGGCAGTGGGGATATAAACTGCTTTAAGGAGAGTGGTGCTCAGAGAGCGGTATTCAGCGACCTGCCTCCTGCATGCTCAGTGTCACACTTCAGCCCATGATTCCTCAGGCACACCCACTCTCTGCCTGGCTAACCCACACCCCAATATTTAGAACAAGAGAGTGGGTCTGCATTGGGCTTGAGCTTTACTGCTATTCATTGAAGAGCATTATAATGAAGGCCTGATGTAAAGACCACTGAAGTCATTCACTGAAGTCTCTTCATTGACTTCGGATCAAGCCCCTAATGCTTAACTTCCGCACATTTGCGCTGGAGCACAGAAATCTTGCAGACCCTTCTGTGCACTTCTGCATGGACTTAAGACTTGCCCCCAGTGATGTAGGCCTGCTTTTTGCCGTACTGCGCACCTCCCGGAAGCTTTGTGCTGTTCCATAAGCTTCTCAAGCAGTGAAGGGAGACAGCTGGAGCTCTCTTTAGAGGGGAGCAGTGATTGTTTTTATGGAGCGGGGGTCTGGCGGCTGTCCCCAAATTGTACAGATGGTCAAGGCAATTGGGCTCATCCCCCTAGGGCTGGGGTCCTCTACTCAAAAGACCTGTCTCACAACGCTGCTCCATTCTGCTGGAGTTCTGCCGCCATTAAGCGTCTACCTCCCTCTTCCCCCTGTGCAGTCGAGTAGCAGGTTTTACCGGCATTGACTCCTTTGTGCAGGGCAGGATTATGTGCGGTGGCCAGGGTGGTGACTTGGGGCTTTGTCTCTACAATTTGAGAATTCTGGATGATATTGAGAAGTTGATGGCGTGCTGCGTCATGGGTGCCTTTGTCCATGTGACTCCACCAGTGCGGGAGCAGGTACACACCAGGCCCAACGTACAGTGGGGTGGTTCTTGGGATTCAGGGACCCTCGTCAGGTGTCAACACCTCAGCTACGGATGAGCTGCATCCTTAGGAAACCAATGTAGCCGACTTCTGGGAAGGGAGGGGAGGAGGCAGGAGCAGTGGAAAGCTACCCAAAAGACAGAACAGTGGCAGCAAGAGGAGTTTAAATCGCGAGCCACACAGGAATGGAGGGAGCCAGGCAGGGAGAGAAAATGAGGGGCAGGAGAGAGCACGGTCACACAAGCTAGGTAAGGTCCCCAGGAGTGGGGTCGGTCACCCAGCCTGGAGCAGCCTGCATGAGACAGATGGTCCCCCCCAGGACTCACAAGGGAAGGGTAAACTCAAGAGGAATGTTGCAGATGTTTGTTGTTTTTGTATGATCCGTACTCTTTCGTGCTTTGGGTGATTCAGTAACAGAGTATTAACCTTTGAGAGAGTGTGTTGGGTGCTTCACAGCTGCTTCATGCCCCTGAAAGAGTTAAACT
The DNA here is from genome assembly GCF_965140295.1 of Lepidochelys olivacea. Lineage (NCBI taxonomy): Eukaryota > Metazoa > Chordata > Testudines > Cheloniidae > Lepidochelys > Lepidochelys olivacea. The sequence continues at coordinate 198,138,036 of NC_140413.1, read as the reverse complement.
GTAAACCAGAAGCTTCACACTTTTGGGGTGGCGTTCTGGGAGGGGGTGGAGTAGCTCAGGGGTCAGTGCAGCTCCTGGGGGCCTAGGGCAGGTGGGCTGAGGAAAGAGATTGAGTAGTTTAAGAGCATAAATCCCATCAATTCTCAATGTGATCTTGGCACCTCAATCCCTTTTGAATATGAGCTCAGGTTTCCTCAGTCAGTCATGCATTGCAATGCTGAGCATAGCAAATGCCCAAGTAGCCTTAAAAATCTGGAACTTAGTCTCTCCATGCCTCATTTCCTCATCAGTGAAATGGGGATAATAGCACAGTCCTATTTCACAGGGGTGTTGTGAGGAAAAATACATTAAGGATTGTGTGGCATGCAAACACTAGGGTGATGGGGGCCAGATAAGTACCTGCGTTAGATAGGAGCATCTTTGGGCTTGGGTGGGACGCAGGGAGCATGGTCTGCCAGTTCCTCTCCCTATGTGTCCTAATTCCTGCTCCTGTACTCCCCTCTTAGCCACATAGTGAGGAGAGCCTAGAGGCCTGTAGCATATTTTTTCTTGCTGTAGTGCTCATGTGGCTGCGTAATGCCACTAACACAGACAAGCCGCAAAGGTGGTGGTTTTCGGTTTTCGTATAGAGCTGGGCAAATAAATTGCAGTTTTTACTCACTGATTTGTGCCTCGTTTTCTCTTTGTGGCATATCCCACAGCACCACCTGACTCCCCTGAGTTTGCTCCTTCAGATTGACTCCACACGCTGTTTTGTGAGGGGTTGATTGCTGCAGTTATGTGATTATTCAATGCTCCCAAGCTAGGCTGTGTCGCTCAGGTGTGCCTGGTCACATAAATCACATGGCATTGTTTCTCTTCCCTGACTGGTGAGCATACTTAAGGCGCCTGATCCAGCCCAGAGTGAAATCAGATGAAAGACTCCTGTTGATATCAGTGAAATCTGGAGTAGACCCATAATCAGAAAAGGGACTTGAAGACGTGACTGAGGCTTTCAGGGTCTCAGGAATAGGGTGTAATTTGATGCTACTAGTAAAATGTAAGATATTCCAAGTGTGATGTATTTAGTGCGCTGCACTCTTATTTATTACTGTACTTCTGTGTTTCAAAGGTATAACTGCAGGTAAGTACACAATTAAATATGTCGTTTAGTAATAGAATATACAGAAATAAATAGAATATACAGTAATAGAATATACAGGAAATTACAGATAAATGTCATATAAGTCATAATTAAGTGGCTGCCTGAAAATAACTGCATTCATGAATGCATACCTAGTTGGGAAAGGCACAAGCAGCTCCTGGTGTGACTCATTTAATTGCCTCTGTGGCAGGACACTGGTGTAGGATTTCGGGAACCTTTCTCTCTGCTGTGTTAATAGTGCCCCACCCTTGCTGTAAAAGGAGTTATGCCCCCACTTTCCGCTGGTTTTGTTTGACTTTTGTTGCAGGTAGAGCCCAGGTGTTTGGGCTGCCGGGGGCTGTACGGGTGACCAGCACTTGACAGTGATGATGGCAGCAGAATCTGCCTCTCTTGGCCCAGCAGGAGTACTGGTACAAGGCAGCATCTCGGTCTCATGGTCCGTGATGAAATCCAGCTGACTATGGGTCAGGTCCCACTGCTGACCCAAGGCAGCCACCTTCTCATCCGAAACCCACTCCAAGAACAGTCATCCAGCAGCAAACAGCAATACCCAGGTGTGACACACTGCCATCAAAGGCAGTTGGAAAGGCCTCCACATCCCCTTCCTGCCCCTTCCCTCCCTTGCTGCTGATTTCTAGGCCCCCTTCCCAGCATCTGTTGCCTGGTGACAGCCTCACTTCTGAGGCTGTGCCATCTCCTCCTCTCTTTCACATGGTAGAAGTATTTGGTGTGCAAATCATGGTGCCAAAGTTGGAGGTGGACTCAGTGCTGGCATGTGATAGCCTGTCGAATCACACCATTAGATTCCTGGCAAGTGAATGGCCCCTGAGCCCCTGATATAAGTCAGAAATCCTGCTAAATCACATACCAGCTGCTGTGGGACCCCACTCTACTGCTGGTCTCTCTCCCTATACTGCAACTCGCATTTATTTATCTCTCTCTGTCCCTGTCTCCTCCCTACACTTCACCCACCTGCAAAGAGATTCTGGTCAGCCTTCTATTAAGGGTACATTTATAAAGAGTGAATAAAGAGTTAATAAATGATGCATAGGTGTTATAAGACATGAGCAGCATATGCCATAGCTGTTTCTATAGCACCTTCTCCTGGTGTACTTCTATGTTTATAATAAACCTCTTAGATTCTATGACAATTGATCGACCATTTATTAAAACATCTCTGAATTCTTCATTTTCCCTGTATAAACAGTTTCTAAATTTCCCGTTAACAGTATAACTTGTGATGCAATTTTTTTAAAAAGATATTTAGTACAAATATATTTGATTGCAAATTTAAAATTCCTGAGTATTTGAGAGTAGACGTTCACTCCTTGCCAGACTGGATTGCTCAGCGAAGTCAAAAGGGGATGAGTATAAGTTACGCAAATTCATTTTTACATTTTAGCAAAAAGAAAATACCTTGCTGTATTCACTCTACTGTATTGGTGACCTTCTTTAAAAGGCCTGGCATTAGAATCACTCTTCCCTCCCCAAGCCCTGTAAATGGAGTCCCTGGACCTGCTATCTCTTGGGAAATGCTGACTTTTAAAATGACCACCATTGTAACATCCTCTAAGGCTTTATCTACACACACAAGTCCAGTAACCAAATCAAGCTCAATTGATATGAACCATAAACATATTCATGTGTGTCCATGTGGGGAGTTGCACTGATTTAATTAAATGGATTTTTTAAAATATGATTTCAGTTAAACTGGTGCGACTTTTGAGTGCAGACCAGGCCTTAGTCACAAACCCACATCTTTATCAGAACCAGGGCTGCTAGTCCAAGTGGTTAATGCTTGACCTCCTTAGAGCCCTGAGGTATGTTAGTGTGGTCTGACGGGGACTCCATTATTGCCTGAGTGACACTGTTATAGATTTTAATACTGTTCGTGTAAACTTACCAAACAGGAAAGGCTAAATCAAATTATTACCCAAGTCAACAAGCTGGAATTTTTTAGCCCTTTCCTATTGTTTTTGGCACAGGGTGTATGAACTACTAAATCAAACGCATCATATGCAAATTAGTAAAATGTATTATAACAAAATGTGAAGTTTAATGACATACAGCAGATTGCCAAGATTTTTAATAAATTCCTTTCAGTCGAGGTCCTTATATGTTTCAAACTGGAGGAGCAGTTATAAAAAGACTAGCTTAGAGCACAGAAGGAAAATCCCCAGTGAAGTTGGCAGTGCAGAAAGGAATGTTTTCCTTCAGGTCTGTCTCCGCCACTGACACTCTTACAAATTAAATTTGATTTGAGTTTTCACTGCTGCTTAAATTAAATCACCAGAACAAAATAGCAACTGCAAACTCACTCCTCCCCCTGCCTGCTCCAAAGCCTCTCAAGATGTGAAACTCGGTGGGGACGGGGAAATACAAAAAGTTCTAATTAAATGAATGGGGTCCCCTTTCTCATTGACATGACATCTGGTTTTTAAAAAATGCTACAAAGGCCTAGAAAATACCAGATCTGATTGAGAATTTTCTATCAGTTTTTTTCTGGGAGTGGGGACATGCAAATTTTGGCAAAATCAATTTTTTTCACAGGAAAATTTCAAATTTGCCAAAATTTTCCAGTCTTCCACCAAGAAACTGTAAACTAAATGCTTTGTTTCAAGTTGCTTTGACCTGATTTGAAATATTTTGGTTTGTTGAACTGAACCAAACTATTTGTCTGTCTATGGTGCAACAGTACCTGATCCAAGTTGTAGTTTGGATGTTTCATGCCTTGCAATCATCCCTTATGCGCCAGGCTCCTTGGATGTACTTCATCTTCCAATACACCATCAAAATTGTGTTTCGCCAGTGGCCAATGGATGTGTGCACAGGAGGAAGAGGGGGTACAGAGACAGGGTGTTAGATAAGGAAGGAAATAACAAGGGAAGGTCACTGCCTTTCTCCCCACTCCCCACCTCCCAATCCATCTAGCTATTTAGCCATCTAATCTAATCTCTCTCTCTCTTTTTGAAGCAATGATGTCCCTTAACAGATACATTCCTCAGGAACTGTGGATATGTTGAATTACAAGATTGGAGACTGAGTTTTTTTCTGAAGTTGGCCTGTGACTGTGAAACTTGCTTCCACGGCAGAACAGAATGACCATGATTCTCCATGCTCGCAGAACACTTCTTTGTCTTAACTTTCCCACTTCCCCCCAGAGTTTAAGGAGGTAGTAGAATGGGTAAGAGGAGATAAAAGACAGAAGGAAACAAACAGAACGCCTGATTAGTTGAAAGTAGAGAGGAAACCAGACTAGACAGGAAATGTGTTGATCTTAATAACTTGTGTTCCATAATTTTGTTAAGTTTGCCACATCTGAGTCTTCTCTTACTTACACCATTGTAGCAACATTGACTTCAGCAGAGTTCCTCCTGATTTACACTGGTATAAGTGAACAAGTCTCTACATTATGAAATATAAATGTGATAGACAGCAAAACCGGGGCTGGAGGCAGAGAGTCTACTGAGCTCTGGAGAGGTATTAGGGAGGTGGTGAAGACAATTATGGAGGTAACAACAGAGATGGCCACAGGAGAGGAGTGCATTGCTGCACAATCTGAAAAAGGAAAGCATGTCCTGCTATTAAGAAAGGACTAGAGTTCAGATCTACCAGCCAATGCTACGTGTGTGGCCTGCTTGAAAAGATGAGAAATGTTTAAACTCAAGTAACAAGTGCTGATAAGCAACCTGGTATACAGACAGATTTGAATCATGGGGCCAAATTCTTTGCTGACATAAATCAGTACAGCTCTATTCAAGTCAATGGTGCTTCACCACCTTATAGAGAATGTGTCAGAGAATTTGGCCCAGGATGTTTTAAAGATGCGTGTATGATTGCTAAAGCCATAAGGAAATATTTTGCTTTGCCATGCTTTTTAGGAGAGTGCTACAACATAATCTATACAATGGGAAGTTATAACAATGTGTTATAAAAATTTTTAATCAGTTTGCATTTCTTAGAATATTGTGTGCTAGCAGCTGAAAGGTTTTAGTGAGGAGTGCTCTTACTGTACATTAGCCATGAATTCTTCTCTAATGCAAAGTACTATTATAGCTCTGACAAACAGATACATATTGTAGATGGTAAAAGAAAACTTTTTTTCTCTCCCTTGGGAAGGCTTGGTTTGGCATGTACCCATTTCTTTGTGCCAAGTGTAATGAAGACTGAGCATTTACACATGAGAAATGCAAGTAGGTTAACTGTCATGAAAGCTAAATGATTGTAAGTAAAGTTGTTTTATAGAGGAATACATGAAGCAGGAGCTTATCTCTGCATCTCTTGTTCTTGCAGTGAATTAATGATTTGCCGGGCATTTGGAATCTCTCATTGGCCATTATCCAGTGCCATATGCAGAGAAAGTTTACTACAGATGTTCAATAAGGTACTGAACATTTTTTCTTTTAAAGCATGCATATACACACCAAATGCTGCACTTAAACAGTTAAGAAAAATCACTGTTTTGTCTTAAATTGTCTAACAGTATAGTATAACATGAACTTCCACTCACTTACCACTCCAATGCGGCAGTGCACTCGGTGGGTGTCCCAGTTGGATGACATTGTTTTCTTGCTTCCTGATAAGAGAAACACCAGTGAGTCAAGGGAGAGACACTCCTGTGCTCTGAGCTGGAGGCATTAGCTGCTCAATACGTGATTACCTCCTGTGGGATGGTTCTTTGGTGTCAGTCTCACTGGAAGCCAAAAATGCTGTACAGTGAGCGCTGTCAGAAGAGAAAGGTTTAAACAAGATGAAAGGAAAGAACGGAGGAGGGACAGGAGCAGAGCTGTCTGGTTCAGTTAGAAACCTGTTTTCAACACATGGATGGAGAAAGGTGCTGACCGTGTAAGGTGACTAGAAGAGGTTTGTGTAGAACAAAAAATAGGTCTCTTTGGGGCAGGGACCAACAACCTAAATAATTTCTGTAAAGTACTTGAAATCTCAGCTGAAAAGGCATTATGTAAATACCAATATTTGTATTCTTCTTAGTGAAGCTAATACCTTATGTGGTTTGTAGCCTGGACATCCCTAACCTTCAGAAGAGAGTGGCTTTGAACCATCAGCTAATATACCTTCTACATGGCTGAGTAGTTTGACTCCTGGTAGAATGTCTCATGCCATCCAGGCAGAAATTTTATCCCCTTATGGCTACACATCAGCATCAGGAATACTGGGCATAACCAATAGCATTGGCAGACTTGTATCTTAGGCCAAATAAATAACAGTGCTAGACCCAGTCGGGATGACTATGAGGGGGAAAGATAAAAATGGTCAGCACACAGATGCATGGAAGACCAGATCACCAGCACTGATAATACCTATATACATCAACACAACGTTCACAGACCAATAGACAAAATAAGGAAATCATGTGAGGGGTTAAAAAAGGATCACAAAACTCACAAAAGTTAGATCTGGAAGAGGGACAATGTAAAGAGGAAGCAAACAGCTGAGCAAGAATGAGAGAGTTGCATAGGAGGTTAATGTACTATCTTTTCATTTTTTGAAGAGCGGAGCTTGCTTTGCTTGGTCACCAACAGATTACCATTTTTTCAGCGGGTTTTATCCCAGTCTGTAACTGAAGTTGGAATAGATGGTATAATGAAATCAACCACCCCCTTACGCATAAACTAAGGCCCATTGCACAGACCACAGAGGCAATTGCAGGTCTGAACTGAGGTGCATCTGCCATTATGTATAGTGACACTTGCACAGTATGGGCTTGCACTGCTTTTCCTTTACTCCCAAATCCATGTGCGTGTAAAACATGAGTGATGTTGAGTTGATCCCTGTTATATTTAAAGGAGGACTTGTGGCACCTTAGAGACTAACCAATTTATTTGAGCATAAGCTTTCGTGAGCTACAGCTTACTTCATCGGATGCATACTGTGGAAAATACAGAAGATGTTTGTTTTTATACACACAAATCATGAAAAAATGGGTGTTTATCACTACAAAAGGTTTTCTCTCCCCCCACCCCACTCTCCTGCTGGTAATAGCTTATGTAAAGTGATCACTCTCCTTACAATGTGTATGATAATCAAGGTGGGCCATTTCCAGCACAGAACAGGAGAGTGGGTTTGCGGGTCGGGGGGGGGGGAACCAAAGCCCAAAATGGTACAGTATATCGAGTACTACAGACTCACTGATATTAAGGGTCATATCATGCAATCCCATGGATAATGTACGTCTGTTGGGATGTGTATCTCAGATTGTCTGTGTGGGTCAGAAAATATGCACTTCATAAGGTATCTGATTCATAAGATATCCTCTCATTTTGCTAAGTACAATTGAGGATTCAGTCCTATGCATTCTGAGTAGGATTTTTCAAAAGGATTCGATGCTGGTTTAATTCTGCTCCCAGTGGAGTGACTGAAAGCAGAGTTAAAAATCCTACACTCTAGCCTTTTGCAGTAAGAGGCACTGTCTGTACCCCAGGCATGAAACACATTACTAGGCAGCAGGGGATGTTCGTACTGTGGCTGCTCATGCTTGCCTGTCCATGTGGGAGATCGAAGACTTCAGTTTCCAGGGTTGTCAATCCAGCAGCCTTCAAGAGTAGTAGATTAATTCTAATTCTAAAAAATATTTCAAAGATGGTGGGGGCGGGAGGAAGCCCATCCATATAAAAAAAGAAAAATCCATTCACTGAAAATAAGAATTTACATCCAGCCAAGGAATATGAACTCTCAGGTTGTCAGGAATTCCAGGGCAGGCGGGCAAACTGATTTTTAACTTATCTGAACCCAGCTATAGTTTAAAATATATTCAGCATTAAAATTCTAAATGATTTCAAAATGGTGTTTAAGGTAGGAAAACAGTAAAGAAAATGTTAAGAGGTGAATCACCATAACCTCCTTTTTCAAAGCCAAGTTGGGTAGGGTCAACTTCTCTTGGTTTCTTGGCTTCGCACCTAGACTACCAGCCACCTCAAGTCTATTAAACAGTGTTGGGATTCCCTCCAAGACCTTTTCCACTTGGCTTATCCAGAACACCTTGTCCAGTTCTGGGACAACACTTGATCCAGTTCTCTGGGATCCGAAACACTCAGTTCGACTCTGGATTTCATCATGCAGGCTCCTTTATTTGGCATACAGTAAAGCTTCATTGAATTGATCGGTCTCAAGCATAGGGGTTGGGTATTGGGCATTTCACACATCCAAAGTTACACAGCAAAGCTCTTCCTTTATATGCATTTACACACTACATTACATTACATTTGCTATACATTACACCACATATTTTTTTATTGGCTTGGTTACTTTGCTCTGTCCTTATGCTCTTCATGTAGAACCTGATCATTAGAGTCCAGGTTTAACTTGTCCATAGTCCTGTGTTATTGCCCAAACCCTGTTTTCCATCGGTCTTGCTCCGATTTTGAATCTTATTCATGACCACCTTTCTTCTGGTATTGAGATTGAGTAGTGCATGGATGGCCAGCTCTTCAACCTGAGGTGTCTTTGTTCTAAAACTAAGGTCACCAGGACTGTTATTACTGACCTTCAGTATGCTGACGACTGTGCTGTCCTTGCTCGCAGCAAGGCTGACTTGCAGTCCACCCTAGATCTTTTCTTGGGCGCCTATCATAGCCTGGGGCTTTCCCTCAACATTGGGAAAACTAAGGTGCTTTATCAGCCTGCCCCATGACAAGTTGCCCCCCTTCTCCCACAAATTATCATCAGTGGTGAACCCCTGGAAAATGTTGAGCATTTCCTTTACCTGGTAGCCACCTCTCCTAGACAACCAATCTTGATGTGGAGATCAAACATAGGATCAGTTGTGACAGAAAGTTGCTCTGTTGTGTCTTTATTGACAGATCTGCAGATGAAAACTAAGATCCTGGTCTGGAATGCAGTAGTCATCCCAACTCCTTTTTCTGGGTGCGAGACATGGGTGACATACCAAAGCCATCATAAGCATCTGGAGTGGTACCACCATCACTGTCTTAGAAAGATTCTCTATATCAGATGAGAAGACTGTCACCGCAATGCCAGTGTTCCCTCTGAAGCTAACATCACCAGTGTTGAGGCAAAGATACTGAAACACCAACTTCGCTGGGCTGGTCACTGTGTGTGGATGGCTGATACCTGTCTTCCAAAGCAAGTCCTCTTTTTTTCAACTTAGTCATGGTAACAGGACTCACAGGAGACAGAGGAAATGCTCCAAGGACACTCAAGTATATCTTAAGAAGGGAGGCATTGACCCCCATGAATTGGGAAGAGCTGACTGGCAGTAGACTGCAATGGCATCACATCATATATCAAGCCTCAGCCCGTTTTGAAGATAATTGCCTTGTTCAAGAGGCTGAGAAATGACAGGGGATGAAGGAAAGTGTACAGCATCCCAGCCAGCAATTCTGCTCTCTCCAAGCAACCACCTGTCACGTATGTAGAAAAACCTGTAGAGCACCGATTGGACTCCTCAGCCATTTTAAGTCTCATCAGTGACTCTTCCCCGTGGCAGACATAATCCTTGTATCGAGGGATAGCCCACGACGACGAGTTCCTACCATCTGGGTGTTGCTGCTTATCTTAGTGAGTGCAGACTCCATGACTCCAGCATACTGTTTGTCAAGCCACTAAGAAATGAGGCAAGTTACTTATGTCAAGCCAGGCCTACATTTCCACTTCTTTTATTTTCTTGGGGGTTTTTTTATGATAGTATCCTATTCCAGTGTTTCTTTGATCTTCTTTTCAAGTTTATTACCTAGCAACACATGCCCAGCACCACAGTAGTTGTAATTATTTGAACAATCGTCCACCATTAATATTAGGCTGAAAGTACAAACTGGGGGAGGGGGAAGGGTGCAAGCTCACCTCTTCTTGTACAGCCCACCAGTGTATAATCCCTCATTATAAGCTTTCTCTGCCGTAAAAGCATCCTTTGGTTTTAATTTTACTGTCATTTTAATTACATTATGGAAAAACTGTTACAAAATATAAAAATATTTCCATTTATCACCACAGGAAATTTGGGTGTGACACAGAACACAGGCCAATTAAAATAACATTCCCTGAGTCCATACTAGCTGTGGTCCTCCTCAGCCACCACACAATACTTGTCATCACCAGCATAGGCAGCGTTACTTTACCAACTTCCCAGTGTCTCAACCAAACTGTGCAATCTGGAGACTGTTCTCCCAGAGTGAACCCATGTGCTGGCAACTCTGTACAGTAAGACGTTACATCTGCACATGTAAATGTCCCCAGGTGAAAACAGTAGTTCAAGTCTGTAGCTTTCCAGACCTTGCATTGTCTTGCAACTGTATTTGAGGACAGAAAACAAACTTCTTCCACACCAGATGAGTTGTAGTGCTTTTTGCATGGAACTTCATGGTATTGGACCCTGGCTATTAACTTTTCTGTGGTGATAAAAGAAGGCAAATCTCTTTGTTCTATGTCACTTGAGGCCTCTTTTACTTTATATGGGAAATATGTTATATACTGCACGTATCATTGTTTTTGCCTTTTACCTTTCATTACCTTTATCTTGTACATTTAAAAATCATTTACAATATTATACATATAAAATAGTTACACTCTGTATCAACACATTCTTTGCTTTGTTGATTTTTAAAATATAATACTCCAGATGCTAATTCTGGCTAAAACGCGTGCTCATGTAATGGATGCAGTACTTCTGCTGAAATACTTGGTTATGTTCCCAAAGCATCTTACATTATTTCTATTTACAAAACACTATCATATAAGCTTTTACTTCCTAATAACATTTACTTTACACTACAGTTAAACAGAACTTTTGTAGATGCGTGTTAATGGTTAAGCTCCATTTCTTACATTCACTGATCTTTCTTGGTGCTGGGTTGTTTTCCACTTCCAAAGCACACAGCCCTCTGAAAAAAGAAAACACAACTCATTGTGGCTTCTCTTTGGAACCTCTATACATTTTACATTTACATTTGCCTTTACATTTGCTTTACCCCTTTTACAGTATACGCTACACATTCCAAGGGAATGTGCCTTCCTTCCATAATGCAACTCTTACCCTTGATTTACCAAAAAATCATGTTAGCCATACTAATTGTCACATGAAGTGTAGCTGTTTGTTTTGTACTTAGAGTCTCCATGTACTTCTATCAAAGTGACTGTCTAATCACTGAGGCCTGATCTACACTGGCGGAGGAGGGATGGGGGGAATCGATCTCAGTTACACAACTTCAACTATGTGAATAACATAGCCGAAGTCGACATACTTAGATCTACTCACCGCAGTGTCTTCACTGCAGTAAGTTGACAGCTGACGCTCTCCTGTCAACTCCACCTGCACCTCTCACTCTGGTGGAGTACCAGAGTTGATGGGAGAGTGCTCGGTGGTCGATTTATCGTGTCTAGAGTAGACACGATAAATCGACCCCCGCTGGATCAATCGCTGCCCGTCGATCCTAAGGGTAATGTAGACAAGCCCTCAGAGACACTTTAAGGCTTGGTGTTCCTAAAATTGCTACTCTTGTGACCCCCTCCCTCCCCTTGCTATTGCTCCAGATGTGCACTGTCTCTTTAATTTTTCATTTTAGTCCTGCCACTCTTTTAGCTGCTGTTTCATTACTATGAAAGGATCCAGAGTCTCTTCCTTCTGTCCTGGTTCTGTCCATCCCTGCCACAGCCACAACCATGTCCTCTAGTCCTTATTGGAAAAAAACGTTGAACTTCATGAAAAAACATCATCTCAAAGCCAGATAACACCAGCTACTTGTTTTTGGCTTGCGAGGCGGGGGGAAGAATTTAGCAAACACTACCGGATAACTTTCGCAGCTGCTCAAAAAAGTGTCCATCAGTTTTTGCAACTTTGAATGAAAGATTCAAATGGATTTTTAGTGGAATCTTTTAAAGGCCAGTTCATTTTAGACATATAAAATGGGGTTTTAGAAGCCAAGAGTGTTTGTTTAGGTCTTTTAAAACCCTGCATAATTACACCAATGTGTTTAAATATTTTTCTCAACAACCCTTGTGTTGCTCTAATTATAGTTTACACAACTGTACCCAGATTACATTCCCTACTTGTACATTCAGAGACAGTCAAGTTCAAATGGAAACCTCTTATGTCCTTTTAGAGATTTTGACTAAATTGTCCATAGTCAAATGCCTACAGAGGTCATTTACAACTAATTATTTACAAACCATTCCTCCAGAGAAAAGGCCCATTTTCCTTCAAAATGGCTGTAAAGGCTCTTGGGGACAAACACATAGATAGGGGTGCCATAATTGGTTTAACTACCAGAGTTCCACTGGGCAAGACTGTACTGAGTTGTACTGCCATAAACCAGGTTTTCGTATCAAACCAAGCATTCTCTTCCTAAAACACTTTCACTCTTTAACATTTCTACTGCCCCTGACTTTAATTCTCTCCAAATTCTGTAATGTTAATTTGTGCAAAAGCTACTTTTAACTCCTCAATCCCTTTCCTTGAATCACTTATCTCCCACAGTGACACATTTCTCAGCTGATTTCTTTGAGCTTATCTTTGTGCTTGTTTGCAAACTGCTGTTCCCTCCATGATCACCCCTGGGTCTTATTCTTTAAAGTTTCAGTGGCATTCAACAGAACTTGGTTGTGTTCTGCAAGCATTCTTTTACATATGAATCCAAAATACCTCCCTTTACGTTTCCAAAATATTCCCTTTATGGTTCTGGATTTCTCATTAGGAAAGATGTCTGTACTATAATTTATAACATGGTTTTTTGTTTCTTTTTCTTGCATTTCTTGTCTAATACTATTTACTGGAGTTCATTTTCCACCTGGTTCCAGTCTACCCCTATAACTTCCCAGGGGAATCCAAAGGGACCTCTTTAAATCCAGCCCACTCCTCCCATGTTCTGAAAACCTCCTCAGATTCCAATTCCATTGCTAAACTGCTCGGTTGCGAACCTTGACAGTAAAGCTACACATCTAGCTTATTATATGTTACATGTTCCAGACAAATGGATCCAATCTGAGTCCAGCACCAATAATGTTGGGATTCCCTCCGAGACCAATTCCGCTCTGCTTATCGAGAACACCTTGTCCAGTTCTGGGAGAACACTTCATCCAGTTCTCTGGGATCCAAAACACGCAGTTCAACTCTGGATTCACCATGCAGGGTCCTTTATTTGGCATACAGCAAAGCTATGCTGAGTTGATCACACTCAAGTGTAGGGGGTGGGCATAGGGCAAACCACACATCCAAAGTTACAGAGCAAACCTCTTCCTTTGTATACATTTACACATGACATTACATTTGCTATACATAACAGCACCCATTTTTTGATTGGCTTGGTTACTTTGCAGGAACCAATCCCTGTACAGCATGCTCTGTCCATGTGCTGTTCACATGGAACCTGGTCCTTACCTTTCTGGTTTATGTTGTCCATAGTCCCTAGCATCAGGGTGTTGTGGCTTATCTTAGCTAACACAGACATCCTGACTCCAGCATGTCATTTGTCAAGCCCCTATTTACAAATTAACCTTCCAGTCACATACCCAATGATGCTCACTCAGAAATGCGGCAAGTTACTTATGTCAAGCCAGTCCTACAAGCAGTAAATAACCAATTCAAATCTAACTTCTACAAGCAATGAAGAAATAGAGCTGAGCAGTCTAGACTTTGTGGGGTATTTGAAGGGGAAAAACTCTCTACTCTCCTGGCTGGTGTTACTGCTGTGGGGCATTAACAGGAAAAAGCAGCAATGCTCAGAGCCACATTCTTTCCCCGTTTATTCTGTTACAATGCTATTGAAGACACTAAAATGGTGTTGTGTAATACTTAATATTTTGACTTTGTCTTCCAGTCAAGGGTCTTAAAGCCCTTCATTCTTGTTGGCTAGGAGTTTTTTGTAGCAAAAGACTGCCAGCCACGGTCTCTATGGATCTTATTCACTACTGCATTCGTCCCATTTTATGCCATTGTAATGTCACTGACTGCCAGAGGATAACCAGACCCCATATATATATATATATATATTTTAATCTCTGTTATGCAGTTTTAGCCATGGCAAACTACGTGGGCATGTATTGCTTTGGAGCGTAAACCTGATTTAGGAACCAAAGTTTACTTTTGGTGGGGGAGGAGGGCTGCAGCTATCTGTATTAGTAATGATGTCCTTTATGCCTGTATATTAAAGATGGTGCCTGAAAGATGAGAGAAGAAATGAACTAAGCAAGTTCCCAGAGAATAGTGTCAGTCATACAGGAGATCTTACAGTCCCTGACTGTTTACACACTACAGCTAATTAGGCTTAATGGGGGAAATAGGTATACGTGTAAAATATGTGCACTTTCTCTATTCTATCAACAAGCATTTTCAAAGCCAGGCCATGTATCATGATGATCACCCTCAGGCTTTGTCAGTCCACTTCACTCCATTGCCTGACATTTTGCTTTCTACCTCCATCCCCATTGGCTCCCACAAATAGGGCCTAGATTAAACAGAGCAACAATGGTGGCCCAGACCCTCAGCTTAAGTCACCAGTGTAGCTCCCTTGACTTTAACAGAACTGTGCTAATTTACCCCAGCAGAGGGGCTGGCCCAAGGTGTGCCAGGTCTACATGACAAACTTACATCACAATAACTACATCACTCAAGGCTGTGAAAAATCCACACCCCCAAGCTACGTAGCTATAATGACCTAACCTCCAGTGTACACAGGAGAGCTTCTCCCATTGACATAGCTACTATCTCTCATGGAGGTGGATTAACTATGCTGACAGGAAAAGCTTCCCGCATTGGCAACTAGTATCTTCACTGAAGCTCTACAACAGCACAGCTGCAGCTATGTCGCTGCACCGATTTCACTGGAGACCTGCCTTTAGTTTCACATGAAAGGACATAAAATGCTTCAAGAAGAAGAATTTAGGGGTTATGTGCCTTGGACTTGTTGCCAGCTTCTCTGGTTAGAAGACAACAGAGGCAAAGAAGGAACCATCAGCTGTGTTTATTAAAGATCAGTGGTCCTGGCTGTAAATGTCTTGGCTTTCAACAGAGAATCCTGATGTGACAGTACAAATAATATGTCCAAAGTGCTGTACAGAAGCTAAGAACATATATTGTAGGACTGACCAGAAAACCCATGGAAAATTTCCACTTTTCAGTGAAAATTCAAAAACTGAAAAATTGCAGCCATAAACCCAAAAGCTTTTGATTTGTCATTTTTTCTGAAAGCCAAAATTTCAGGGTAGCTGTGCTGGCTCATGGGAATTTTAGTTCAGGTACCTCATGCACCTCTCCTCTAAGGGCTGGTCTCCCTGGCCAGACTACATCTCACATGCTGCATTATCATCTCCTCTTGCTGAGTCACCGTGCTGGACATCACAGAAGTCCACCTGGAGATTCCAGCCCAGAGAGGAGAATGGAGGCATGAACATCTGAACTAAAACTCCTACGAGGCACCAGAGTAGTATTTGTCAATCAAAACCTTTTTGGTTTTCATGTGTTCATTTATTTTTATTTTTGGTGGTTGTTTTTTTTTTTTTTTTTTGTCAGAAAGCCAAATTTTTCTGTGGAAAGCAGATACATTTTTGGTGAAAAATTTAATTTAGTTGAAAACCCAGTTTTCCAACAAAATATACTTTTGATGTTTAAAAAAAATGACTAACCATAATATATGGTATAGAAATCAAGCACTAGACTCTCAAAAGTAGGCATGTGCAAATTAATTGATGCAGTTGTACATGCTTATTTAGATACAAGGTTTATTCTTACACATAAATTGGATGTTTGCATGTACAGATGACCAGTTAGGCACCCAACTGACCATGAGGCATGCAAATACCCAAGATGTGTATGTGCAAATCAGGTATTTTCATGTACAAATTAGGCAGCTATAATGGCATATGACAATTTTTGAAAATCTGACCTTACGAATATAATTAACATATCATATGGGGGTGCCTTATGTTTTGACATTCTATGTCATGCCAAAAAGCTTCAATGTGCCTGCAGGAAACATGAATTTTCAGCAATCATATCGTATCCACAGTTCCTCTGTTTTCTCTGCTTGTGAACAGGTGCAGTCAGGTGGAAAGGTTTCTTTGGTACCACAGGGTCACAAAGAAAGTGTCTGATTAAAGAAGGGCTCCTACTAGCAACATATTCCGCCTGCCCATCTAAACCCATTTTGGGATGGCATTTATGCCTCAATTCCATTGGCATGCTACTCTAAGCAGGCATAATGCCATCCTAACAGATGGGCATGGGTTGAAAGCAAGGCAATGATCACGCATCAGTATCAAGAGCATTAGTTAAGGGCAGAGTTCCCAGTTATGAATGATGATGTGACAGTCCAGTCTGTGGTTGCAGGATTAAGATTTAAGGGGATTTGACATTGCTTCTGCAGCCTAGTGCTTGATTCATTCTGAGGGAGGGAGTCCTAAGGTAGAGTTTTGTAAGTGGATGCAGTGAGACTCCAGCAGTGAACAGGAAGACTCCTGAGGGAAGAGAATCATAGAAGAATAGGGTTGGAGGAGAAGACCTCAGGAGGTCATCTAGTCCAACTCCTTACTCAAAGCAGGACCAGGACCAACACCAACTAAATCATCCCAGCCAGGGCTTTGTCAAGCCAGACCTTAAAAACCTCTAAGGATGGAGATTCCACCACCTCCCTAGGTAACCCATTCCACCACCCTCCTAGTAAAATAGTGTTTCCTAATATCCAATCTAGACCTCCCCTACAGCAACTTGAGACCATTGCTGGAAGTGGTGGGGAAAATCTGCTAGAAGAAAGTAATATAGGAAAAACTCTGCAGGGCCTGGGAATAGGTGGCCCAGAAGGAGAAGATTTCTATTGCCCCAAGGGTCAGAATCAGTGCTTAATTTGTGCCAAGGCTAGCCAGGGCTGAGCCCCGGCAGCTCTAGACATGGGTGTTCACACTGGGCTTCCTCCATCAGTTATGAATGTAAAAAAATTGCTTGCTCACCAACACCTCTTTCATTACAAATTAAGCACTGGACAGAATCATTATTGTTTAGATTTGTTTGGACTTCATTTGGGCCTGTTGTTACCCCTGGAAGGGGACTGAACGCTTATGGGACTTGGCGAGAGGGCCATCCACAGAATGCTCATGCAGAGTCTCAGAAGACGAGAGCTGGGAAAGGCTATCCTAGGGCTTAGGAAGAGGCCACCAGACATGAAAAACCCTTGCCATGCCATCTCCAGGTCTGAGGGGATGCTATAAATGTAAGTCCAACCTATTACACTTTCCCAGGTCCTAACATGCTCCTGGGGCAAAAGCACCATAAAAAACTACATCTGGCAGGATCCTGTTGTACTTTTTTGTTCAGTTAAATATATAATTAGAAAAAAGTTTGGATTAAAAAAAAATTTAAAACAATGACTTTATTTTTGCAACCATTGCCAAAGTGGCAAATCTAGCATTCTTCTATTTCCTTGCTTTACAATGAAGGACTTTAAAACCTCATTGAAGGTGTAAGTGAGCACTTCTCTCCAGTTACTTATAAAATCCTTGGCATAAAACATGCTCTCTCTCACACCTCATTGTTTGGCCTTCACTAGACCCTGGCTCACCTGAGGCTCTGGTCCATGATTCCTTAAGAGAACCAGTGTTCTGCCATATAGGTTAAAAAATGTAAGACTGCGAGATGGTATTCTGAATAGAAACCCTGTTACGCTTGACCCTTTACATGATCTTGATCCTGCAAAGACTTACACAGGCCCGTATGTTTATGGACCTTAAGTCATCCTGTTGAAGTCTTTGTAGGAGTTGGGGCCTAGCAGCAACTTTAGAGCCCAGACTGACCTTCTTCCTAAAGGGATTGAAAACTTTCCTTTATTCTCATGTATCCCCATGTTAAAATTTTGAACAAATCATCCGTTGTGTTTTCTGAGAGTGGTGATTCCATGAGCAGCAGATGCTAGCTACAGTGAGAACAGAGTGGCGTTACTCACTGAAAAATGTTCAGCTGCCAAACCAGTAACATTTATTAACAAACTCTACTCGGACCGCAAGCGTTCAGGTAGCTTTTGCTGGTGGTGCACTGAAAACCATTCAAAGTCATTATTATTAAAGTATTTCCAAAATATACTTTGAATCTTAACCTCTCCCTGATGCTGAAAATAATGGAATATTTTTCATTTGTATTTGTTCAGATCTCAAGGCTTTTATTACCAAGACTTGAGATCTTTGAATCAATAAGATTTTTTTAAAGGAATTTACAGCTATACTGGAAGGTTTTAATCTCATCTCTAATATGTCATTTTAAAATATCAAAATATAAAAAGGTCAGTACAGCTTGCTAAACAATATTGAATTTTCTTTATAATGCTACTGCTGCACATATTTTTATTTTAAAAAAATCAATAACTTCCTTGACTTTAAGAACCATGCCCAGTATAATTTTATCAGTAAACTTCTAAATAAAATTGACGCAGTGACTATCTCAGGAGCTGTCCCCTATTATACAGTGTCACTGGTTTATATGAAAATTAAATGCTACATCGTAAGGCAAATCGAAGGACAAGGAAAAATAGCTTCAAATTTGGTTAAAGAGGAGGGTGGGTCCCTGGGGTGAAATCCTGGCACTAATGAAGTTAATGGGAGTTTTTTCATTGACGTCGATAGTGCTAAGATTTCAGCACTAGATTTTAATTCAGGATCTGCCACTGAATTGCAGTATGTCAGTGGGCAAACCACTTAACCTTCTTTGTAACTTAGCTTACTCATCTGCAAAATAAAGATAATATTTTGACTTCTTCATAGAGTTATTGTGATTGATTGATGTCTGTCAAATGCTTTGGGATCTTTAAATTAAAGGGGCAAGATACTTTAAATTAATTTATTATTGGATTGTATTTTATGCACAGAGTACAAAGAGGCAGAGGTGTCAGATTGCTCTCTCTCAATGGTTTCAGGAGCTTGCTAAAAAGACTAGCTGGGTATAATTCAAACACCTTTAAATTCAGAATACTTAAGTCTGTGGGAAGGGCTAAAGGAATCTGACATGAATAAAGCTGCTGCAAAGCCAAAACTAGTGAGTTACCAGTATTACGGCAGCCTGTGCATCATACTCTCTCTTTACTCTGAAGTGGGCTTAGGTGCTGCATCACCTAACTTTGGGTGCCCTGCCACCTGGTGGCATTCACAGCCTCAGGTGAGGTGTGCAGGATTCCCATGCATTGTATGGGGAGAGTTAGGTGCTTAAAAAGGGGATGAACAGAAGCCAGAAAACTGAGTAGGAAGTGCTTAGGTGAGCGGTGTGGCCTAAGCATCACCCCTCAAAGGGAGTTAAGTGTCTAACATCAGACTGGAGAGAGGCTTCTAGCTCTACTTGGAATTCACAGCCATGAACCCTCTCTTGGAGTAAGGGTTGACAGAGGGCAGGTCTATACAACAGCATAAGTTGATATAACGTATGTCGCTCAGGGGTGTGAAAAAGCCCCTCTCCCCCCATGACACAAGTTTTATGCTGTCCACACTGGCACTAGGTCGGCAGGAGACACTCTTCTTGCCGAGGTGAAGTCATTATGCCAATACTATGCCAGGAGAGCAGTCTCCTGTCAGCATAGCGCGTCTTCACCAGACACGCTGTAGCGTAGACTTGCCCTTAGGCAACCTTCTCACAAAGGATGAAGGTGGTGCCCATACCCCTTTGCATATTCTGGGCCAGTGGTTAGGGCACTAGCCCCGGATGTGGGAAATCTGGATTCCAGTCCCCACTCTGCCTGATTCAGAGTAGAGACTTGAACCCAGCTCTCCCACCTCCTAGGTAAGCACTCTAACCAATGAGCTACTGGCCAGGGGAAGGGGCACCATGACGTGAGGGGTCGGCCTGCTCAGAGCACACCTATTGGCTCAGGCCCCACAGGCGAGATAGGTGGGGGAACATCTAATTTGTGAATCCCAATGGCACTTAGGCCTAAGCTAGATGGTGGAGTCAAGTCGGAGGCAGCTTTGCCTATGTCCACCAGCAGAAATGTAGATGCCTAGGGGACTTTACTGCTGGAAACTTAAGCATCTAGGACCTTTAAGTGCCTACAGCATTCGGTGCCAGCTGAGTGGGGGTTTTGTGAATGCCAATGGTGCCTAACGCTTGGATTTAGCAGCCTCAAGGGGCAGTTGAGTGATTAAGTCCCCCTTGTGAGTGTAGCCCTCGGCCCTTTCATTTTATGGCTCATTTAAATTAATCCACTTAATTAGTCTGTGAGAAGCGCAGTTGGTGCCGTATGTTGGGGAATCAAAGCCTTGTTCACTGCAAGGGTATGTTGACGCTGCAGCTGGGAAGGAGTTTCTCAGCACAGGTATACAGGCGCATGCGAGGTCTGGTATGCTAAAAATACCAGTATAGCTACGGCTAGCAGCTCAATCCAGCCAAAGCAGTGTTGCTAAGGGTGTTATTTAAAATTTGAGCTGTAAAGAGCCTGATTCTGGGGGGTCTCAAGAGTTTGACACCAATGTAAATTCATTGATTTACACTGAGACTTAAGTAAGAGCAGAATCAGGCTCAACGGTTATTTTATATGGAAAATAAAGGGCCAAATATTGCTCTCATTTAACTATGAAAATCCAGAGTAATTCCATTGATTGATTTCAATGGTAGTATACTGCATTTTCATTATTTCAAGTGAGAAGAGAATGTGGCCATGCATAATCTACCACTCATTCATAAGTACCTCAGGTTACACTTCTTCTCCTCAGGAGACTGAGTCTGCCCACTTTTACTCACGAGTATTCCCACTTAAATTAACGGGATTAATTATAAATGGAATTATTCCTTGCTGAATAAGTGTTTGCGAGACTATGACCTGCCTTTAATGTCATTAGATTTATTTAAAGCCCCTATATTTACACGAATGTTAAAAGTACAAAGGATAAACATCCCTGATACAAATATTTGCTACCCAGAACTCTCTCATACCGATAGATAACACAGAAAGCCCATTAAAAAACCCACCAGACTAATAGCCCACATGCAATAGTCCCTCACCCCATCCACCCTATGAAGCTAGAGAAGGTGCTTTGCTGCATGCCCAGAAGGTCAGCAAATCGGAGCTTTGTGGTATTGGGGGTTGTGCATTTATGGACTGAGCTTCCCTGAAACAGCCTGGGCAGGGCGCTGTGAAGCTCTTGTTGATATGGGCAGCCAGTTGGTTTCAGGCACAGAATAAAGCAGGGCTGATGTAAGCACCTTACGCAGTGAGGGTAGGATTCACAAGGGGCACTTAGGTGCCTAACTCCAACATTGAGGCACCGTGGACATTCACAAAACCCTGCTCAGCTATTGCTGCCCTGTAGATGCTTAAGTTTCTTCCAATAAAGTCCTCAAGGCACTTAAATTTCAGTGGCTTACGACTGCACACAGCTGTCTCAGTCCTAACACCACTCAGCAGTTCGGTGCCTAACTCCTGCCTAAGCTCCAGCAGCATTCACTAACTAGGTGTTCCCTGTCTGGGCGCCAGAGGCAAGGTAATCTGGTAGATGTGCTCAGCCCAGGCTTAAACCCCCACCAATGGGAGGAGGCAATGGCATGATGCCCTCCATGTAACTCTTAGCCCATTGGCTGGAACATTCACCCACAGTGTGGGTGACCTGGGTTCAAATCCCGACTTCGTGAGCAGGGACTTGAACCCAGGTCACCTACCTCCCATCTGTGGTGACCTAACTACTGGGCTATAGGACATTCCAGCATAGGGCTTCCTTGCTCACTCTCTTCTATTATGCTGCTCTACTTTGTATGAAATACTTAACTATTCATTGGGTCTGACTCTATAGCCTAGGGACTAGCCCACTCCTCGGAGTGCCAGCTTCCAGTCCCTTCTCCAATGTCTATTTAAGTATTTCATACAAATCGAACAGCTTCCACAGGAGACTGAGCTCTCCATCCCAGAATCCCCTATAGCACAGGGATTAGGGCATCCATCTGGTGGGTGGGAGAACTGTGTTCATCTCTGAATTGGGCAAACTGGGTACTTGAACCCAGCTGAGTGCTCTTCTCGCTGGACTATAGGGCATAAGAAGGTCGCATTAGTCCTACCACCGGAGAAGGGTTTGGGGAGAATCCAAATTTTGGACCTAAATCTTTGTGACTGTATCCCTGGGTCACTGGAACACAGAAGTGTCTTTGAGAATCTAAACCTTAAGTGCTTTTGAAAATGTTACCTCAAGTGACTTGCCTGCAGTCATAGAAGGAGCCTTTGGCACAGCCAGGACTTGAACTCATTTTCCCAACTCCCAGGTAAGTATCTTAGCCACACAACCTTCTCCCTGCCTTTTGTACCATGACTACATGAAATTGAGTAGCAAACCCACTGCATAGTGAGAGAATCTTATCTTGAAGAGGGAGATTGTTTGCAAGCATTTATGGATTAGATATTAAAATGTTATCTAAGTGTGTTTGTGAGAAACACATTATAAGCTATTCTGATGAGAATTAAATAAAATCAATACTCAGAGACAATCAGAAGGTCAGATGGCACAAATTGCCTAAGGCCTGGTGAACTTAAACAGATGGGCAGTTGTATGTTATCCTTTTTCTACACTTAGCCTTTAGGCAGAGCCTCAGGGTAGAAACTGAACAGATGGTTAAGTGTGACATTTTAGAGGAAAGAAGCATTTTTTTTCTTTTGGGACAAATGTTGGCAATTATTAAAGAGAAATCAGAGACAGTGCTTTGCTCCAAATGGAAATTGCTAACAACAACATGCTTTTAGGAAGTCATGAGGGGCAGATAAAATGTATGGAAAAATAAATGTAGGCCCGCATTGTCTGACTCCATGCCACTCCAACAGTAAATTTTGAATTATTCACTTTCCATTCATAATTGCACAAAAACATAAATTGGAGTTTGGCACGTCAGTCCACTTTACAAGTGCTTGTCAAATTGAATTAGAGAGCCTTAACTAAGTGTCAGACAGGAACTTTGGCTAAAGAACTCAGTTATCGGTTTTCAGTTCATGAAGAAAATTATTGGAGTAATTTATAAGACATGATTTCCTGGCCATAAAAATGGAACCTTAACATGCTTAAACAATAAAACACAACTGAGTTATCTGTGTGGAACTACGCGCTGAGAAGGTATGCAGCTGTTTGTTTTCCCCAAGAGATCTTACCAGGGCATTCTCTCATCTCCTCAGAACATGTCCAAAGTTCATGTACCTCATCTGAGTTTCCCCATTTCCTATAGACAGTATGCACAGTGTGAATTATAATACTGAGCTCTTTAGATCTCAAAGCTAAGTTATGGGAAATGTTGTCATGCCCATTTTACAGATGAGAAACTAAAACAATGAGGTGAACCCATTCATGCAAAGTCACACACCAGGCCAGTGACAGAGCCAGAAAGAGAACCTAGCTCTCCTGATGCCGTGTCTACTGAACGACTTTGCTTTCTTACATGTTACTATGTGAGAGACAGCGGAAAGTCGTCTAAAAGGGGGAATCGCAAAGAGATCTGTGTAGTGATTGTTCTGCTTCATGTCTCAGTTCAAAGTATGCCGTTGTCATTTTTGGCCATGCTGTTGTCTGGCAGTCTTCAGTAAAGACTTTGAAACATGCAAGAGCTGACACTGTTATAACTTGGCCAGAGAGAGTGAGTGTGTTTGTACATACACGTGCCACTGAAAGCTACTACATGCAGTCAGAATTGCTCATCTGTGTCAGAGACCTTCCTCTGCCAATAGCGGTTCTCCTTTAGCCCAGGTGATAGAGGCCTGCAATTCTAACACAAGAGGGCCTGGGTTCTAGCTACAAATTTCCAAGTGCAGCACTGTGAACATCACAGATTCCCAAGTGGCCACCGGATGTATATTTCTCTCCAGAGTCTGGCACAGTTTTCTCATACATAGAGAGGTGTGCTGAGCAATGGAGTCCTTTAGGCGTGCACAAAGAAATTTCCCCTCAGTATTGATGGCAGCAGTACAGCGTAAGAACATGGAAACAACTGAGTAATGGTGCAATAATTGATCATTTCTATCTTCTAACCATGAGCTTTATTCTAATACCTACACCTCGACGTTCCACAGTTATTCATCTCTTCTAAGCCAACCTCAGCTTTGCAGTTGCATTGTCTTAAGATGAACTCATCTTTGACTGACCTAAGATACCTAGTATCTGGCAGAACATGCTGTGCAACTGATAAGCCTTTCCGGTGTCTGATATTTACTATGCAATTATTTGCAGTTACAGCTGTGTTTCTACATTGCACATGCTCCACAAAATACAGCAACAGTGGCTTTCACGTAACATTGTTAGGTGCCAGAACATAATAATCAGCGATTATTTGAAGTGAAAAAGAGATAATGGGACAATTTATGGATCAAGGCACTACTCGCTGTTTGTGGGAAACAGAATGGTGGCAGGATGACTAATGTGGGTCTTCAACAATCCTTTTTGTCTCGCAGTTGGAACATAGGCTCAGAAGCATACGTGAAATCACTTTCCAATCACAGCAACTATGTTTCTTGTATTAAAGTGGGCTGCTCACCACATAACATTTCACCAATATACACTTATCAATGGCATCATTCATGGAGTAAGTTACGTCTCAAGGGCAGGATATAACCCTAGATCTGGTCCATAACTTGAAGGTGCTGTTATCCTAACAGTTTTGACATGTGTTCATGTGAGGAAGAGGATTCAGTCATGTTTTTGAGAAAACAGTTAAAAAAATTAATCTTTAAAAAGAGGGTTAATTTCTTGATTTAGGTAGATTTCCCTCTCCCATCAATAAGAACAAAAACATACCAAGCCACATTACCTATCTAGGGATGGCATCTTTTCTTCCTTAAATCCCCTGGACAAATCACAGTTAACTGCAAAACTGATAGTAGGAGACAATACCTGAGCTCCATTCTGACTTACAGCAGGGAACAGTGGTATCAGCTGTTCCTGTAAAGTTTTCGATCTATTGGCTGTCTTCACTGAAAGATGTTTGAGAGAAGTCCAGGCATAGTAATGATGCACTGTAACTCACAGCCTGAGAGAAGCTTCCACCTCCAAATTAGGAGACTACATGACAAAACCTAAAATACAGTACATGGCCTTCTTCTGTGGACCGGCAGCACGGGGACATGAAAAGTCACTTATTGCAGCATATCTGGCCAAACATACTGAGTTGCCCTGTGCCTGAGGCAAGAAAAGGCTAGGAGGGTGGTACTTGGGCTTTGTTGGATTGGTTGGTTTTAGGTCCAGTTTTGCCGCACTTACAGAGGGGCCAGATCTTGCATCACTGAAGTCAGTGGGAGCTTTGCTGTCAACATCAATGGGTTCAGGAGCAGGCATATGGAGCTGGACCTTACTCTGCAAACAGTCCCACTGAAACCATTAGGGAGGGTGGTGTTTAGTTGACAGTACAGCAGACTGGGACTCAGGAGAGTTCAGTTCAATTCCCAGCTCTGCTGCTGAGTGACCTTAAGCAAGTCTTTACACTTCAGTTTCCCCATCTGTAAAACAGTCAGTATCATTACCCTCTCCTCTATAAAGTGCTCTGAAATCGACAGATGACAAGTCCAATATAAGTCTTAGGTGATATTACTCACAGAGCAAGGGCTTTCATAATATAGGGGAGGGTGGCAGAAATTTGGCCCTGAAGGGTGTTGGACCAAATTCTCTGCTGGTACAATGGGCAGAATTCCAGTGCTGTGCTCATTTACACCAGGAGAGAACTTTCCCCTTTGTCCATAGCTGTCTAAAATTCCCACAATGGGAATTGTGAAAAGAGTTCTTGTTTTGTTCTAAGTGTGAACCTTATGGAGAGAAATCCCTTGTTCCTGTTATATTGCATACTTAAAAATGTTACAAGTTCTTCATTTATAGCCTGCAGCATACATGAAACAAAACTATTCACAACTTTCTAAAATGCTCAATATTGGGAAAACGCCATGGGCAGCTTTAAACATTGGACTCTCTGCACCTGCAGAAGTCAAAATTACTTGGGCAGTTGAGGTATTTTCCATTGTAAAGGCAGAGAACACTGCAATCATTGCAGTTATAATAAATACCGCAGTACAGTAAGATTCCACTTTTTAATAGCACCCAATATACCAGAGTTTACCTTACCCTCCCTAGCAGCTGCCTCATGTCTCCACAAGTGTTCCTGGACTGACATAACCAGCAGAGAATGCATGAGCAGAAAGGGGTGCCCTG
The DNA here is from genome assembly GCF_965140295.1 of Lepidochelys olivacea. Classification (NCBI taxonomy): domain Eukaryota; kingdom Metazoa; phylum Chordata; order Testudines; family Cheloniidae; genus Lepidochelys; species Lepidochelys olivacea. The sequence continues at coordinate 198,111,803 of NC_140413.1, read as the reverse complement.
CCGAGAACAATCTGGGGTGGAGCTTAACCCGTAAAAGGTTCCTGGATCCTCTGCTGGGATAATCTGGGGATATCTCACCTACTTAATTCCCTGCTCTTGCAGAGACCTCAGGCATGGGTGGCACCTTGATCTCTTCGGTTTTCCTGTGGCTCACAACTGTTTAGTCTCCTGAGGACTGAAATGCTTTAATCTAACTAAAGATTTGAAGTTTAATGTGGATAAAATGTAATGGCCTGTGATATGAAGGCAGTAAGACTAGATGATCTAATGGTCCCTTTAGGCCGTGAACTCTGTGAAACCATGACAAATATGTTGCCGAGTGACACTCTTCCCTCAGGGTCAGCTTCTGCCACCCTCAATCACCTTGTGTAGTACTTGACTTCTCAGATGCTCCCATTGACTTCAGTGGAACTACATGTATTGCAAGGCACTATTTAGTGAGAGCAAAGGTATTCTACTCCGGCTCTTAATTACGTGTGGGCATTCGTTGTCTTGTTTCATACATTTGCTGGTCACCATGTCAGATGCTGCAACTTAAACAGGAAAGTCCAGTTGCAAGGTTATTCGTTTTAAAACAGGTGCACTCTCATTTCCTTATGAGATTGGCTCTCTCTGAAGATTACACATGCACACACTCCCTCATGGACCAAGGTTCACAAGCATTTGATTCAACAACTGCTAAGAGAAGCCACAGCCTGATTATAACCAGCGGTTTCTCGCTTTTCATGTGATACAAGTACTGAGCTAAAGAAGCAGGTCTGTTTATCTCAGTCCAAGGGAACCTCCTTCTCCTCCTCTTAATCTGGGACCTGCCCCAACCTCCCTCATGGAGGTCTGTGAGCCATGAAATCAACTAATATAACATATATTTTGAATGGTGCAAAACCCAGCTCTCCATGTTAAAGCCATTTTGCATACATCTTTCTAACAAAGCTCAGAACAGATCAATTGAATAAAGTGTGGAGGAGTACTGAATTTACTAGGATTGAGGCCCCAGATTGCCAAGGGAATACAAAGCCATCAAGCTTCTTCCCAGCGATGTTGTTATATATCTTGGTATGAAATAAAGATGTGACTAAGAGATAGTGGCAGAATTATTTTTTCTAGCATAGAGTTCCCTCAAGGGAAGCTGAAACACTGCTACCTGACCATAGAAACAAGATAAAAGAGTACAGTAAAACTACTCTAGGAGTCAGTGAATAATCCCTTATTATGCCTCTAAAGGAGACAGCAAACACATGCCAGCTGACATTTGGCTGCATCTCAACTGTGACTGCAGTTAACAGGACGGAGGGAGGCACTAGAGTGAAGAACCACCCAAGCCAAAAAAATCTCACCAATTAATTAAGACCAGAAGGACATTTTTCAGTTGAGAGCAGACATCATGGAAAAGCTTGCTGCGGGAGGTTCCAGAGGACTTAAAAGAAATGCAATCTCCAGAATTCAAACGGATCATTTAAAAACTAGCCAGGAAACTCACAGGTTGATGATCAACCTAATGTAAATCATGCAGCACAATGGCAGGTAGCCAATGATGGGTTGAAAATGTATAGCACATGAGGACTGCTAACATAATAAGAGACAGCTTGTGCAGATTTATGCTCCACTAATGTTTGTAAAGCATTTGTGTAGCCAAGCAGTCATGTAGCCAAAGTAGATAATGGATATGCCCAACAAATAGGCAATGAGACTTTTTGAAACTTTTTAAGTTAAAGCTTAGCTCTGAATGGCTGCTTTCCTTCAGCCTTTCTAGCATGCCTGGAGCACCCACCTTCACCGCTCCTTTTCTGGGCCACAAGGCTTCCAGCAGGGGGCTTCAAAGGGCCTGATACACCCCGACACACCATCCTATACAAAAGGAAAGAGTCTATGAATGTACAACCAAAAGAAATTACTGTTCTTTTAAACAGGTCATCCAAGAAGGTCCTGTTAGACTATAGCCTATTATTTGGGTGAAAATAAATGACCTAGTCTTAGAACCTATTGCTCAAGACCTACAAGTAATTTAGAGGGTTGAAGATCACAGTCCTGGGAGAAACAGACCTAATTACAAAGCTAATGGTGCTGTTTTTCATGACAACTTTTAAATGGCAGCCCTAGAAGGGGGATAGACTGTAGCTCCATGGAAGGAGGACTCCACGTTGTGGCAGGGGGTAAGAAGGAAGATGGACACTTTCTGTGGCATCTCCACCTCCAATCCCATGGCACTGAGGCAACGTGACACCATTCCACATGGGAAATTATTGGTTAAATTGGAGAAGAAGGGAGATTAATATGAGATTGAAAGGTGGATAAGGAACCGGTTAAAGGGGAGACTACAACAAATCATACTGAAGGGTGAACTGTCAGGCTGAAGGGAGGCTACTAGTAGAGTTCCTTAGGGGTAAGTCTTGGGCCCTATCTCATTTAACATTTTTATTAAAGACCTTGGCACAAAAAGCAGGAGTATGCTAATATAATTTGTGGCTGACACAAAGTTGGGAGGTATTGCCAATATAGAGGAAGACCAGAATATCATATGAAATGATCTAGATGACATTGAAAAGTGGAGTAATACAAAATGGGATGAAATACAATAGTGCAAGGTCATGCATTTAGGGATTATCAACAAGAATTTTTGCTATAAGCTCGGGATTTATCAGTTGAAAGTGACAAAGGAGAAAGACCTGGGTGTGTTGGTTGATCACAGGCTGATGGTCAATGTGATCACGGATATGAGCCGCCATTGTGATGCGGCTATAAAAAAGGCTAATACAGTTCTAGAATGCATCAGGCTAGGTATTTCCAATAGAGACAGGGAGGTGTTCGTACCATTATATAAGGCACCGGTGAGACCTCATTTGGAATACTGTGTGCAGTTCTGGACTCCCACATTTAAGAAAGCTGAATTCAAACGGGAACAGGTTCAGAGAAGGGCTATTAGAGTGATAAGAGGAATGGAAAACCTACCTTATGAGAGGAGGCAAAGTTTGCTTGTTTAGCCTAACCAAAAGAAGGCTCAGGGGAGGATATGATTTCTCGCTATAAATACATCAGAGGGATACATACCATGGAGGGGGAGGAATTATTTAAGTTAAGTGACACAAGAACAAATGGATATAAACTGGCCGTCAACAAGTTTAGGCTTGAAATTAGACAAAAGTTTCTAACTATCAGAGGAGTGAAGTTCTGGAACAGCCTTCCAAGGGGAGCAGTGGGGACAAAAAACCTAACTGGCTTAAACTGAGCATAATAGGTTTATGGGGGTATGGTATGATGAGACTGCCCAATGGCATGTAGCCCATCTGCAACTGCTAATATCAAATATCTCCAATGCCTAGTGATGGGACGCTAGATGGAGGGTTCTGAGTTACTACAGAGAGTTCTTTCTCAGGTGTCTGGCTGCTGGGTCTTGCCCACATGCTCAGGGTCTCACTCATTGCCATATTGGGGTCAGGAAGGAATTTTCCCCAGGGCAGATTGGCAGTGACCCTGAGGGGGTTTCTGCCTTCCTCTGCAGCCAGGTCACTTGCAGTTTTAAACTAGTGTAAACAGTGGATTCTCTGTAACTTGAAGTCTTTAAATCATGCTTTGAGGACATTAGTAACTCAGCCAGAAGTTAGGGGGTCCATTACAGGAATGGATGGGCAAGGTTCTGTGGCCTGCAATGTGCAGGAGGTCAGACTAGAAGATCATGATAGTCCCTTCTGGCCTTAAAGTCTATGCGTGTTTAGTTGCTGATAGTGCCATCACTTCATGCTTTCCTCCCTTTAATACCTTCCCCAAAAGTACTGGATCCCTTTGATCCGAATACAGGGAGTTAATATTGCTCTTTCCCCGGGATTCTTAGCAGAGCCTGTTCTCTGTTGAGAGTATTGTCAGTCTAGAGGAAAGTTAATAGATAAGATGTTTCAGAAATCAAAGAATCTTTCTTTGATGTTAAGGTTAAGTTGGAGATGGTTATGGCAAGTTTGGCCTGAGCCCAAGAATTCTAAGGGAAGCATTTCGCCTGCAGCACCTTCCTTAGTAGCTGCTAACAAATAAGAATGTAGCTGCTAATTCAAATAAGGTGTTTGGCATTCGCTCTGCTCCAGAACAGCTTGATAGCCTTGATGTGGGATCCATATCCATCAACAATGAGCTTGGTACATTCTCAAAGGGTGCTGCCAACTCCCAGTCCATTCCTACTATTCCTTCCCATATCTGTGAGTCGAGTAAGTCACCTTATGAGGGTCCACATGTTACAAATTCCTCTCTGACCCATCTAATTGTAAATACCCCTGATTTAAGAGTATGAAATGCTAAGCATTAATCATCAGTAGTCTTGTTTTTTAAACATGTGTCTAGGGAAAAGGTTGAGTCACAGACCCATTTGCAACACCCTTTGTATCTATTACTAAAACGAGCCAGGTTTTACTACCCAGAAACTAAATTTTAAAAGGCTCTCTAATCTAGGTTCACAAGAGAGTGGCAGTGGAGTTTAAAGACTGGTGAGTGACTAGGACATCTGTGAATGGCTCCTGTTGGCTGTTGCTCTCATCAGTCGGGTGTTCAATGGCTCAGCCCTCCAGCTAAGTCACACAAAATCTAAAATGGATGAACAAAACTCTTCCGGAGTGAAAGATCCAACAGGGCCTGTTCCTGTGCCCTTGTTAAAGTCCTTAGCCCAGTCTCTGGGCTCAGTCCTCAGAGCCCCTTGTGGGCTAGCTTTAAGACCATGCCTGACCTGGCATAAAGCACTGCCCCCAGGGCTCTCTCTCTGGAGACTTTTTGCCTTTTCGGTTCTTATTGTTCCAGTGAGGTGACTCCTTCAAGTTCAGTTCCCTTCTGGGGTGTAAAAAAGTTCAAAGAGTGGTTGACCCTCTTCAGGGTCTTCAGCCCTGTCTCTGGACTCTTTATATTCTAAACCTGTGCTTGGGCTTTTAAACAAAACTTGTCCCCTTCTCCAGGCTTTGGCCACCCTGGCAGTGGGAGTAACCGGGCCCTACCACTACTGTAATTTAAGCAGACTAGAGATGAAAGGATCAGGCCTGAGGTTTCTCTTTTATATCTGAAGTGGGCTGTTAAGTGTTTTGAGCACAGCATGTGACTGAGGATTCTTCTTTGTTGAGCTCATACTGACCCATCACTTTTGAAGTTAACATTCAACTTCCTATGCATACACAGGTCATCTAGTTACACTATAAGACAACAGCTGGTCATTCATTATAAGACCGATGGTTAAGCTGACGGCAACGTAGATAATATGAGTTTCCCTGCAGTACCTCACATCTTTGAACTTAAGATTAACTGAACATATTCCTCACACATAACGTAAGGCAATTAAGACATGAAAAGGAATTAGCATCTACAAGTTAATTTGGTTACATTGTTAAACTTCTAACCAGATATAGATAAACACAAATACACTTAATATCTACCCTTGATTTCTATTACCACAAATGAATAAGTTGATGATTGCTAGTCTAGTACGTCTCTTTGAAACTCATATACAAGTGAATTGTCTTGATACAGTTGCAATAGCTCTTGTTAAGTTGTTACAGGCAGTGGCGGATTAGCCACTGGGCTAACAGGGCCCACGTCCAGGGGCCCTGGCCAATTCGGCCCCCGGAAAAATGGGCAGCCCCGCACTCTGACCTGCTCTGTCTGCCAGCTGGGAGTGGGGTCGGGCCATGGGGGCTCGCCCCCACTTCGCCTTCCTGGCGCTCCTGCCGGGGAGCAGGGTCAGAGCACAGGGGCTTCCCCCACCCCTTTGGAAGTCGCCATGCCCCGACCCTGCTCCCCAGCAGGAGTGCACGTAGCGGGCAGTTACACTCAGTAATGGACAGCTGCTAGGTGTGCTCACCAACCCAAACAACCACAAAAAGGAATTTCGTAAATATGGGGAGCTTTAAAGGGGAGGGGTGGCTTCCTGTCTATCTGTCCAGCCGAGTTCACAATGGTGACCAGAACAGTCAGTGTGGGGCACTGTGGGACAGTTCCTGAAGGTCCATAACAGTCAACGTAATTAACACAGTGTCTACATTAAGAAAAGGAGGACTTGTGGCACCTTAGAGACTAACCGATTTATTAGAGCATAAGCTTTCGTGAGCTACAGCTCACTTCCTCAGATGCATATCGTGGAAACTGCAGCAGGCTTTATATATACACAGAGAATATGAAACAATACCTATTCCCACCCCACTGTCCTGCTGGTAATAGCTTATCTAAAGTGATTTCCAGCACAAATCCAGGTTTTCTCACCCTCCACCCCCCCACACAAATTCACTCTCCTGCTGGTGATAGCCCATCCAAAGTGACAACTCTTTACACAATGTGCATGACAATCAAGCTGGGCCATTTCCTGCACAAATCCAGGTTCTCACATCCCCCCCACCCCCATACACACACAAACTCACTCTCCTGCTGGTAATAGCTCATCCAAACTGACCACTCTTCAAGTTAAAATCCAAGTTAAACCAGAACATCTGGGGGGGGGGGGTAGGAAAAAACAAGAGGAAACAGGCTACCTTGCATAATGACTTAGCCACTCCAAGTCTCTATTTAAGCCTAAATTAATAGTATCCAATTTGCAAATGAATTCCAATTCAGCAGTTTCTCGCTGGAGTCTGGATTTGAAGTTTTTTGTTTTAAGATAGCGACCTTCATGTCTGTGATCGCGTGACCAGAGAGATTGAAGTGTTCTCCGACTGGTTTATGAATGTTATAATTCTTGACATCTGATTTGTGTCCATTTATTCTTTTACGTAGAGACTGTCCAGTTTGACCAATGTACATGGCAGAGGGGCATTGCTGGCACATGATGGCATATATCACATTGGTGGATGTGCAGGTGAACGAGCCTCTGATAGTGTGGCTGATGTTATTAGGCCCTGTGATGGTGTCCCCTGAATAGATATGTGGGCACAGTTGGCAACGGGCTTTGTTGCAAGGATAAGTTCCTGGGTTAGTGGTTCTGTTGTGTGGTATGTGGTTGTTGGTGAGTATTTGCTTCAGGTTGCGGGGCTGTCTGTAGGCAAGGACTGGCCTGTCTCCCAAGATTTGTGAGAGTGTTGGGTCATCCTTTAGGATAGGTTGTAGATCCTTAATAATGCGTTGGAGGGGTTTTAGTTGGGGGCTGAAGGTGACGGCTAGTGGCGTTCTGTTATTTTCTTTGTTAGGCCTGTCCTGTAGTAGGTAACTTCTGGGAAGTCTTCTGGCTCTATCAATCTGTTTCTTTACTTCTGCAGGTGGGTATTGTAGTTGTAAGAAAGCTTGACAGAGTTCTTGTAGGTGTTTGTCTCTGTCTGAGGGGTTGGAGCAAATGCGGTTGTATCGCAGAGCTTGGCTGTAGACGATGGATCGTGTGGTGTGGTCAGGGTGAAAGCTGGAGGCATGCAGGTAGGAATAGCGGTCAGTAGGTTTCCGGTATAGGGTGGTGTTTATGTGACCATTGTTTATTAGCACTGTAGTGTCCAGGAAGTGGATCTCTTGTGTGGACTGGACCAGGCTGAGGTTGGTGGTGGGATGGAAATTGTTGAAATCATGGTGGAATTCCTCAAGGGCTTCTTTTCCATGGGTCCAGATGATGAAGATGTCATCAATATAGCGCAAGTAGAGTAGGGGCTTTAGGGGACGAGAGCTGAGGAAGCGTTGTTCTAAATCAGCCATAAAAATGTTGGCATACTGTGGGGCCATGCGGGTACCCATAGCAGTGCCGCTGATCTGAAGGTATACATTGTCCCCAAATGTGAAGTAGTTATGGGTAAGGACAAAGTCACAAAGTTCAGCCACCAGGTTAGCCGTGACATTATCGGGGATAGTGTTCTTGACGTCACCTTCAGCCCCCAACTAAAACCCCTCCAACGCATTATTAAGGATCTACAACCTATCCTAAAGGATGACCCAACACTCTCACAAATCTTGGGAGACAGGCCAGTCCTTGCCTACAGACAGCCCCGCAACCTGAAGCAAATACTCACCAACAACCACATACCACACAACAGAACCACTAACCCAGGAACTTATCCTTGCAACAAAGCCCGTTGCCAACTGTGCCCACATATCTATTCAGGGGACACCATCACAGGGCCTAATAACATCAGCCACACTATCAGAGGCTCGTTCACCTGCACATCCACCAATGTGATATATGCCATCATGTGCCAGCAATGCCCCTCTGCCATGTACATTGGTCAAACTGGACAGTCTCTACGTAAAAGAATAAATGGACACAAATCAGATGTCAAGAATTATAACATTCATAAACCAGTCGGAGAACACTTCAATCTCTCTGGTCACGCGATCACAGACATGAAGGTCGCTATCTTAAAACAAAAAAACTTCAAATCCAGACTCCAGCGAGAAACTGCTGAATTGGAATTCATTTGCAAATTGGATACTATTAATTTAGGCTTAAATAGAGACTTGGAGTGGCTAAGTCATTATGCAAGGTAGCCTGTTTCCTCTTGTTTTTTCCTACCCCCCCCCCCCAGATGTTCTGGTTTAACTTGGATTTTAACTTGAAGAGTGGTCAGTTTGGATGAGCTATTACCAGCAGGAGAGTGAGTTTGTGTGTGTATGGGGGTGGGGGGGATGTGAGAACCTGGATTTGTGCAGGAAATGGCCCAGCTTGATTGTCATGCACATTGTGTAAAGAGTTGTCACTTTGGATGGGCTATCACCAGCAGGAGAGTGAATTTGTGTGGGGGGGTGGAGGGTGAGAAAACCTGGATTTGTGCTGGAAATCACTTTAGATAAGCTATTACCAGCAGGACAGTGGGGTGGGAATAGGTATTGTTTCATATTCTCTGTGTATATATAAAGCCTGCTGCAGTTTCCACGATATGCATCTGAGGAAGTGAGCTGTAGCTCACGAAAGCTTATGCTCTAATAAATCGGTTAGTCTCTAAGGTGCCACAAGTCCTCCTTTTCTTTTTGCGAATACAGACTAACACGGCTGCTACTCTGAAAAGTGTCTACATTATCACTGTGTGGACCTACTTACATGGACCGTGACTCTATGCCGCTTGGGGAGGTGGTGTTATTAAGTAGACATAGCGGGGCACTTATATCAGCAGGAACCAAATTTAAGTGAAGACACATACACAGGTAGGTTGATGCCTTGCATCGACCTAACCAGGTAGACCAGGCCTTGCATCGACCTAACCAGGTAGACCAGGCCTAGGCCAAGTTATACTGACAAAAGTACTTTTAGTGTGTCTATACGAGGGCTTATCCTGGCATGTTATGTCAGTAAAACAAATCATGCCCCTATGCTGCTATAAGATTTTAGTATAAACCAGTCCTTAGGCATTTAGGAGGCTAAGTCTCATTTACAATCAATATAATTTAGGCTCCTAAATCACTTAGGTGCTTGAAAATTTTAACTCGTATCCCTACTTTTAGAACAGACCTGTGACATGGTAAAATTTGTAAAAAGAAACCTCACAATCTAATTATACATGCCCTTGTTAACTTCCCAGCTTCTGATCTCTTCTGATTTCCTGCTGTACATGTTAATGTTCTTCTTGAAAGAGTGGTTAATTCTCCTGACACTAATTCCAAGGCATTATTTTTGTTGTGTAAAATTTACATGCTGCAATAAGAAGATTATCTAAGTAACGTTTTAAAAAGTCAAACCAATCCAGCTGATAGAATAGGGTGTGGGGAAGAATATTTCAGAGTCTCCTCTCTCTCAAATGCTGCTGTGCTGATTTACAGTTATACTGTATGGATCAAGGGCATGATTATGTCCCTGGAGGTTTAGTGATACTATAGCACAGCTCTGAAAATCCTTGTTTCCAGTTGGCAGAGCAGAGAGCACATTCACACTATTTCCCTAAATACGGGTCAGATTTCTGTACAGATCCTTCTGGATTTCTTTAAACTCACAACTTTAGCAGTGAAATATATGAAACACTCATTGTGGTTCACCTGTATTCACACCACCCGGGTTGTTAATACCACTGATTCCATGTTCTGACTGTCGGTACAAACAGAGGAATTTCCTCTTTCTAGGCTCAGAGTATTTTGCATGAGCTCTTCCACCACAAGAAGAATGGGGCTGCTTTCCTACTGTTTCATTCTGTTCCAGTCCTTCCCTCCTTTTAGGTGAGACGCTTGGGTGATCTGTCAATCAAAGTCTCATTCGTGCCACCTCTGCAGGACGAATGCAGCATTTTAACAGGTTGGAGCCAATCATCTGACGTCTAAACATTCTATCTGCGGCTTCGTTTCATCCATTCAGTGACGTCATCCTTTTTGTAGCTCTGGTCCTGTGCATGCTCTGGGAGGAATGCTCCAGCCTTCAAAACAATCCTGCCCCAATGAGCCTGGGGGCTGTGGCCTTCTCGAGAATTTTTTCTCCAGTCTGCTCCAGTTAGTCATATTCTTCGCCCTCAATGCTCATGAGTTAGGTACAGGCAGAGCTGATTAAGGCCCTGCCACACATGCGGTTGCAAGCAGAAATCCCCTCCCACTCTCATTTTTGTTCTGCCGGGCAAGACTTTCAATAGCACACGTGCGCCCTTGCACGTGCCTGACTTGTGTATGTGTATGAATGCCAATAACCACACGCAACCCCTGTTTTGGACATGCACATAGGCATGTGGGTACAAATCAGGAGTTGCACGTGCACATCAGAATTTGTGCCCATGCTTGAAAGGCTGGCTCAGATTGCTTAGGTTGCCTGGGCAGCAAATCAGTTTCAATCTTTGCACATCCTCTGAAGAGTTAAAACACAGGTAGGTTCTGGACACAGCTCTAGGATCCAACAAACTTGCTCTGTTTTCTCTCTCAGCCAACCACACAAGTTCCAAGTATTACTGAACAAATACTCGAGCAGCCCGACAATACATATTTTTTCCCTAATTTTGAAACCCATTAATTAATAGAAATCCTCAACTTTTGCTTTTCAGGTCAGCTCTTTAAGGATATTTGTCATCATTTTATACAAAAAAAACCAAAAAAACAAAAAAAACCTCTTATTTTCCCCTCCACATTCACCTACGATCCATTTTTGGCATGCCTTTGCAGAGCGGCCCACATCCTTTTTAATGTCCCCTTTAAGACATGAAAGTTTCTGATTGTTAATTGTCTTTAATTCTCACTGCAGCTTTCCACCAAGGCAAAGATTCACTGACAAACCCATTTCTTCAGTCACTTGAGTCCTCATAACTCTCTTAACAGTGGTTTCCTCTTCCTGCACCTTCTCATTCAGTGCAAATCTCAGATATCAAAGCAGCTCCCTAGCTCCAAATTCTGGTGTATGTCTTCACAACAAAATAATTCAAGTTATCTACACTCAAAGGAGGGCAGCCACACTATGAAAATGACACTCAAGCTGATGTGTCCACACTAGTGTCGTGTGTGTGTGTGTGACTCTATGACTTACAGGTTCTGAGCGTTGCAGTAAAATGAGCTGTTTTATGATTCAGTGAATTGTGGGAAACCTTGTCTGTCCCTTTTTGGCACACAGGGGAAACTGTGGGAAGGCATTGGAGGGTTAGTGGCAGCTGAGTGACCGAGAATAGCTGATGAACTTTGCTCACTTGTGTTTCAGCTTATCCCCCCTTTTCCGCCAGTCAACTCAAGCTACAAGCACCACTGCTCTTCAGAGAAGGGTTTTTGTGTGTGGACAGGCCTTGAGCTAGGGGCAGCTCTCACCCCCGCTCTCCAACCCTCTGCCCCAGCCCTAAGCCCCTCCCATAGCCCAAACCCTTCATCCCCAGCTCTGTTGGGTCATGGGCATCAACAATTTTCTTCAACTGGGTCCCCAGAAAAAAAGTTGGAAAACCACTAGTCTTGACCAATAAGGGGTTATAAGTATCAACGTGGCTGCATCCTGCTTCTTCTTCCTCATAACTGTGGATAACAGGGGGATAGGAGGAAAAACAGAGAAAAGGTTGAGGAAAGCATCCTGGAGGAAGCATCCTTGATTTAGTTCTACTCAGAGCCAGCTGAAGCAAAGACTCCGTCCATCCAGCAGTGCAGCCTGATCAGGCTTTTGGGGTCATGGTTTAGAAGAGTGAAAAGGCCTATGGCCATGACACTTTAATTTCTTTGATCCACCCATGTTCTGGGAAAGAGGGTCAGTGCCATATGTTGCCCTCAGGCTGGAGATCAAATCTGCCCAGGCTGAGCAGGATGGAGGTGGTACCATGCTTTGGCACGGAGCTCCCAGTCAGAGCTGAACTCTGCTTGTAGGTCTAAGGCAGAGGGGGCAAACTCCAGCCCGCAGGCCGCACCCAGCCCGCAGGACCCTTCCCTCTGGCCCCTGAGCTCCTGCCAGGGAGCAGCGTCAGGACAGGCTTGTGGAGGAACGAGCCCAACTTCCCGGCAGCGCGGTGAGCGGGGCGGAGGCTAGCTCCTGGCCCCTCTCCTCCCTCCCTGTCACAGTTCCCACAGTGCCTGGGCAGCATGTCTGCAGCTCCAGCTACAGCACTGCCGGACCTGGTGCTCCAGGGTGGTGTGGTTAGGCGGCGGGAAGCAGGGGGAGTTCCAGGGGGGCGGTTAAGGGGCCCCCCTCCACCCCAAGCATGCTTGTCCCCTGTCCCCAGCAGCCAAGTCCAGACAGGGAGAGAGCCCTGCCCAACTGCCAGGGAGAGCAGCCAAACGAGCAGGGGAAATGCACAGGGAAAGGACTGAGCCCCCGCCTTTCCCCCACCCTACAGGTAACGTGGAGCAGGGAGAGCAGGGAGTGTTGGATAGGGGCAGGAGTCCTGGGGATGGTGAGCAAGGGGGATTGGATAGGGGACAGGCATCCCAGGGGGATGGTCAGGGGGCTGAGAGTAGGGGTGTTTGGATAGGATGCAGGAGTCCCGGGGGGCAGTCAGGAGTGGGGGGGGGGTTGGATGGGGGTGGAGGTTCCAGGGGACTGGATAGGGGCCGGGGGCCAGGCCACACCTCGCTGTTTGGGGAGACATAGCCTCCCCCAGCCTTCTCTACCCGACCCTCCATACAATTTCTGTGCCCGATGTGGCCCTAGGGCCAAAAAGTTTGCCCGCCCCTGGTCTAAGGGATTGCAAACCAGCATCGGGCGCCTTCAGTGTCGAGTCCTTAAATACCAGAGAGCTGAAGGGGTAAGGTCACTGGGAGGAGGGTCTCCCCCGCTCCTTTTCCACCCCTCGAGCTGTGTCCATCAGTTACTGGGATGAGTCTGTTACCTGACAGGCCCAGTTTGAAGCTGGCGGGTTTAGGCTTGGCCAATACTCTTGGCACTGAGAAGTAGTCAGGGGAAGGAATGGAAATTTAAAGATAACAACTAAGAGGTTGCCAACAAGGCAGAGAAATGTCCCTAAACTAAGCTAATTAGAGTAACTAATAATATTTACAAAATGATTTGATGAAAGGATGCTACAGGACAGCAGGTAACTAGCGATAACGGCTGTCTTGCTGCTATGGGTAGTGAGAGGAACGGAGAGGTGGTTGTGCGTCTTCTCCCCTTTATGCCCTCAGGGCATGAGGATATGCAGGGTGCAGGTGTAGTCCCGACGCTGCTGTTCAAAAGATTCGGCTGTTGTGTACACAGCATGCATGCGCACCTAGGGTGGGAAGCATCTGGATGACCACTCCAGGAAGAACAGTTATTTAGCAAGCATGTATTCAGATGTCAAACTGTAGGCACCTCAGTTTGAAAACTTTGCCCTTAGGGAATTGGCACGGATGTATAAATCCTATATGTTTAATCTGGCACACAAACCTGTTTGTGACACTTGCCAGAAATATAGCATTGCAGCTCCAACACGGAGCATGTAACGTTAATGGAACAGGTGCAGTAGCCCACAACCACCATCTTTTAACTGTGAACTTTATTGCACAACTGTAAGCAGCAACAGGGGACATGAGTTTCTGGAACTTTTATTGCTAATTTACTTTTTTCAGCACTTTCTAGCTAGCTGTAGTTAGCACCGATTGGAAGGGCCATGAGAAGCATTCTATGTGTGGCATGCAGATGGGGTCATGTACTATATTCTGCGATGTAGTAAAAAAAACAAACACACGTAAATGTGAAAAACCTCCGATGAAGAGATCTCAGTGACCTGGATCTTAGAGATCTTTCTTCAAGCAATATGATTTCACTACAATTTACACATGTTCGTTATGGCACTCCATGTTTACAGTGAGACACACTGAATTCCTTAGAGCCTGTCATGTCAAAGTATCCAGCTCCGTAGACAAAAGTACAATAATCAAGTACAAAAATACATTTTCGTATTGCTCACAAAGTTTCCTATTTTCCTGTGTACTAAGCACATCCATCCAGTGGACTATTTATAAAGTAACTAATCACTGTGGTATTTAGGTGTGAAGACAAATCTTAGAGTCGCACAAGAACGTTGCTAATGATTTTGCTTTCAACTTCTTGGTTTAAGCCACAGCTGCTTAGCTTCATCTACACGAGAAGAGATTACCTGTTGCTGACAATGGGTGTCACCTGCACTCAGATTAATCACATCTGAAGATAAAGACAAGCTATGTGCAGTACCGTTTCACCTCATTAAACCCAAGGAAGCCTTTAGCAGAGTTTTCAGAGGTACTGTTTGTCCAGGCCAAGTCTGACAGTTAAAAGGTATATGGTTAAACCCTTTGTCGTCAGTAACCCATAATTTTTCTAGCGTAGATCAGGCCTCGGTGCTCTGATTTTCTTTCCTTCCATCCCACCTTTTCTGCTTCTTTAACCTCTATTTCCTGTCTAACTTCCTTTCTCCCTCCATCAATATGACCTATCACAACATACTTCAAGCCTGTCATTGTGGACCTAGGCACGTGCCCAGAACGTGGTTAGGTCTGGGCTCCTCCTGATCATTACTGGTAACACGTTCCACACTCTAGGGTCTGCCACTGAGAATGCTCCATTCTATTAGGAATGCGTTCTAAAAAATGTCACCTTCCACTTCATCTCTTCTGCTGAGCAGAATAGGCAGAGAGATGGGGCCAGATCCTCAGTTGGTCTAATGTGTCGTAACTCCATTGACTTCAGTTGAACTACAGTCGTCTATGCTAGGTGGAGATATGGCCCATATTCTCTAGGACAGCAGGCCCAAGTCTGTTCAAGACCTTTAATGTTGATATCTGGACATTGAATTGGATCCAGTCAGATGGAGAGTCATTGGAATGCACAGGTCCTCAGTGAGATTTATTTCCCCTGATCTTTTGCTCATGTGGCAGGTTACTGCATGCTGTACATGTAGGAGTCTCCATCTGACCTTCATTTTCACCCTCCAGTAAAATGAGCTACAGTGAACTGACCTGCAGGTGACGGAGGTTTGGATCACTATCAGTTGTTACAGCCTCACCACAGAGGAGTGGGCAGAGTTTTCTGGCTAGCAAAAATGCAAGAAGGAACTTTGCACCAGTGCTGCAGACACACAGATTAAGTGGCAAACACCTAATAATACATTTCAGCTGGATTAGGTTACGCTTCATGAGAAATGAAAGAATATTAAAACTGAAGATCAGAAATCTAAGGGACCTAATCTTAAGAAATTCATTTCATTTACTGCTAAACTCACTGGCGCATGTACATTATTAATCTGAAACCACTACTAATTTTGAAAGAACCTGTAAATCCAAATCCCTTCATAAAACCTGAAAAGAAGCTTGAGATTAAAAATAAAGTTTCATATAACATTTCAATTGCTCTTTAAAATCTGTTTTGGAGACTCTTGTAAGAATTTTTTTAAAGGAATGGGTATCATTTTATTATTTCACCCATCACCTCTTACCAAAATTGGTCAAAATCAATCGGGCTTTAAAGAATTGAAGTAAAATGTTTTGAAATGAAAAGAACCAAGCAATTGTAATGAAGATATTGTCAAGAGAAACAGAAGGTAACATTTTGACATATAAGAACATTTGACTACCTACTATAAAAATGGTAGTATGAGGCACAGATAGATTAATTCCTGGTAAACCAAGCTGAGCTGAAGAACATCAGAAACTAAGTTCATCCCAGGGGAAAGCATTGCAACTCAACACAGAATGTTGGTTCTTGACTATGGATACACATCATACATAAGAAAATGGTCTAAAGCAGTACAGAAAACCAAGTGGTGGAATTTCAATCAAGTTAGCAAGGAGTTGAAAATGAAAGTGCTGGAGAAGATCTCTTTAGAAGAGTTAAGAGAAAATATGAATCAATAGTAGAACCATATTGCAAACAAAACTCAAGAATGTGCAAAGAGCCTGTTTAGTGAAGCAAAAGCCAGTCTTTTTCACTAGTGAGATCTGATGGTGGAATGAGAAAGTTTGAGAGGCCATGAAGGAAAAGGAAAAGTATTGTAATCTTTGGCAAGTGATACTCCAACAGCAGGATTTTCAGGAGTATAAAAAAGCCAGAAAGATAGCGAAGAAAGAGGTGGCCTCTGTTAAGGCTAAAGCCATGGCCAATCTTGAAAGGAAGGATGGTGAGAAAGAAATATATAGACCTGCAAAGACTTATGATAAAATAGCTAAAGATGTTGCTGAGATCAAAGTGATTAAAGTTGAAATTCGCTTAATCTGTGAGAACCAGATTAAGGAATGGTGAAGAAATTACTTTGAAATTTAGGAATGAAGTTTAGGAATGAAGAGAATCCAAAAGAATCATGCTTTATGATTAAACCAAACTAGGTTCTGGTGGTAGAAGTCCTAGAAGTAGTTGCAGAAGCACTGGGTAACATAAAAAATGAAAAAGCTCTCAGCCCCCATGTCATGCCTGCAGAAGTATGGAGGAGCCTGGGGCAAGCAGGCATGAACATATTGACACAATTGTTTAATTTCATCATGAAGACAGAGAAGATGCCTGGAGAAAGAGCACACCAGTATCTATATTCAACAGAAAAGGCGACATACAAGGCTATGGTAGCTACCATGGCATTAAACTCATTAACCACATGAAGACGACCTGGGAAAAAGTTATTGTGACCCTAAGAGCCCCTCAATGCCAAGTAGCAAAGAATTCACTGTTCTGTAACAGCAACTTCAAACAGGGATGCACCTAGAAGACTGCATTCATAGTATTTATCCTTAAAGACTATCATGTGAGGTCTTACATAAAAACCAAGCTCACACTGGTCATTAACATCATTGTGAAATATATGTGCAAATATCATGTAAGAAGTTGTGTGTGCATGAACACACACACAAACACAGAAAATATGTTCCTAAAAGTCTGAATCAAGGCAGGAGAGACAAACGGACACTAGATAAATCCATGTTATGCCCACATCTTGAATATGGCATACAGTTCTGGTAAAGAATTCCAAATTACCTGTCTTCTGCCTAAAATGACAAAGGTACCAGCCTTTTAATTTGGGGGGATAGGTTTTGACCCAGGAGTTCAGTCTGCCATCTTGATGGAAATGGGGTGAGGATTTTACCTTGAACCAACTCTAGCTAGATAAGTTTTAGTTACTAAAAAAGGTTTTATCTATTTCTCTTGTAACCATTTCTGACTTTAAACCTTATACTTGTACCCACTTAACATCTCTCTTTGGAATTAAATACACTTGTTTAATTTTTAATCTAAACCAATCCATTGCTGAACTGTTGCATAATTCCAGTTAAAGTAACAAACTGTTGGATATGGACTCTTTAAAGAAGTAACAAATCTTAACATTCCTCTGGTTGTTCCAGGACAGGGATGGACATTTCAGAACATGTTTTTGGGGAAAATCGGGGCGGGGGAGAGGGTGGAGTCCCTTACCAGTTGCTCACCAAGGCTGGTGGAGACCAGTGGAAGTCTGTTGTATTGCAGGCAGGCTCCTTGTTCCAAGGCACTGGACCTGGGTTGCCCAATACATAGACAAAGTGCATGCTTGTTGTTGACTGTGGGGACCCCAGGCAGAGAGCTACAATAGCAAAGCTTTATGATATTTAAGGGTTACAGGGTAAGAGGTGACAATTCCTCACCAGTCTGGCTTTCACCCCAGAAAGTAACGAGCTGTAAATCTGGTATTTCTATGAGTAGCCAGTGTCAGGGACTGGATATCACAGGGGAATGCTTCAAAGGTGCTGAGGGACTTGGGAGCTCCTATTTTTATCTTGAAAAGCAAATTGAAGGCTAGTGTTGCCCTGAGGAGATTGGTATGGTGATTAGACGCTGTTGTTGTCAGGGTGCTGATACCCACTTAAACAACAAGTCTCTCACTGGAGACATGGTGGGTAACAAAGTGACTCAGTCCTGGGCACCCTGAGAAAGAACCACAGTTATTGATATGACACTATGAAGAGAAGTAAAGGTCAGTGACAATCAGGCACCAAGCAAGTCAAAATTGCTTGTGGGAAAATATAGAGAAAAGAGGAAAACCCTGCACATAGTATTCATCAGTCTTGAGAAAGCTTATGACCACATTCTGAGAGAAGTCATCTGATGGGGTATGACAGGGGTCTCCAAACTACGGCCCGTGGGCCGGATCCGGCCAGGGGCTTCCATTTGTCCAGCCCTCCAACCAACGGGGAGAAGGGAACAGCTGAGCAGGCATGCCGAGCAGGCAGAGGGAGGGGCTGCCGGCAGCACAGAGCAGGCAGAGCGAGGGGTGAGTGCCTCTGGGAGCCAGTGTCCCCCCAAAAGGGGAGCCAACTTAGGGGAGAGTTACTGCTGCAGCCGAGCAGGCCCAGACCCCTGCCTTAGAGTAAAAATACAAGCCAGATGCTTCATTACATCGCCAATAAATGGAGTAAAGAAGATGGAAATTAACAATTTCATAATGGTTACATTTTAACTACAGCACTAATAGAACCAAACAGTCCCAACCAACAACAATTTTGCATATATTTTGCATGTATTTAATTTCTTTCATAGTGGCTTTGGCCCGCAAAGCCCCTTCAAAAATCTAATATGGCCCTCATCTCATAAAGTTTGGAGACCCCTAGGGTATGGAATGAAACAGCTACCTGAGGCCATGTATGGGGGTGATGTTCCCACAGTGAGAAGACCCTATGGACAAACTGAACAATTTCTAGTGAGAGTCAGAGAACATCCAAGCTCAGCACCAAGCATCTTTTTGTTCACATTGGTGCTTGATGCTCTTACAGAAACCATCCAGAGAATGGCACCCTGGTGCATGCTTTTTGCAGGTGACGTGCTCTTGGGGGAGAGCAAAGAGGAAGGAGGAGAAGATTGAGAGTGACGGAGGTGCCTACTTGAAAGAAATGGCATGAAGATATGGGTATATGGTCTATTGATTTGATGTTGCCTGGCAGGAAGATAATGAGACTAAGTCACTACCAAAAGGTGCAGAAGTTCAATAACAGAGGATAATGGTGAACTGAGCAATGAATTTATGAGCAGAACAGGAAAGGCATGGACTAAATGGAGAGACGTGAGCAGAGTGATCTGCAGTAGGAAATGCCTATCAAATGCCACATCAGATCTACAAGATGGGAATTAAGCCTGCACTTTTGTGTAGCATTCAGAGCTGTACACTGAGGAAGAGAACAGGAGCAGATCTTGACTACAGTGGAAATGAAATGTTAAGATGGCCACTTGGAGATACAGGGATAGATCATGTTCAGAACAAACCAATTAGGAGAACTGTGAAGGTGGCATCCATTATAGAAAAGCTGAGGGAATCCAGGCTTAGATGGTTTGTGCATGTGAAAAGAAGATTGTAAGAATATACAGAAAACAGAGTGTTAAACTTAGAAGTGGAGGGTAGGATAAGAGTTGAAAGACCCAAAACTAGATGAATGGATGTTATACAAAAGGATATGATTACCTGTGGCATTTTTGAGGAACTGCTTCAAGACAGATTGGTGGGGAGAAGGAGGACTCAAAGAGCCAACCCCATACAGATGGGACTAAGACTAGAAGTAGAAGAAGAAAGTAAAATTTTGAGAAGAATGAAGTGCTTGGGCATGTCTGAAAATGGGACTTAGCTTCCTAAGTCCCTTTGAAAGTCCATGGGATTTAGGATCTTACATGACCTAGGGGCTTGTAAAATGTTTACCCACACTTCTGGGATGCACAAACCCAGCAGGAGAGAGAACCACACATGGGGTGTTTCTCCAGCCTAAGAGTGGGCTGGATCAAAAGCCCACTGAAGTCTCTCATTTACTCCAGTGGGCTTTGGGTCAGGCCTATGATGCAGGAACTAATTAATATGATCTCTCAAATAGCACAACTCCTAACATGACGGCTGGGGTGCATAGAGGCCTTGCAAGCCAGCCTGTCTCCTGAAAGCACCAAGCTGTGGTGTGGCCACCTCACCTGGCTGTCTGGGTTTGTGCATCCCAGACATCTGTACCAACAGGGCCCTGTCTGTCTTAGTTTTCACACTTTGTTCTGCTGCAGGAAAGACTGATGAGGGCCAGATCCTTACTCCAGTGAAGCGCACCCAGAGAGTGCACACTCCTCTTCCCTCTCAGATAGTGGCCATGATTCTTGGCCAGTGCACCAATCCCTGTGCGTCTGCTGCAGACAGTATAAATTATGCCAGGGAATACCTAGAATCACAGAAATGTAAGCCTGGAAGTGACCTAAAGAAGTCATCTATCTAACACCCCTTCCATCCCTGTATGGAGGCAGGATTTAGTAAACCTAGACCATTCCTGACAGGTTTGTCTAACTTGTTGTTAAAATCCTCCAGTAACAGGCATTCCAAAACCTATGTAGATAACCTCTTCCAGGGCTTAACTATCCTTATAGTTAGAAAGTTTTCCTTCTTATCTGACCTAAAACTCCCTTGCTGTAAACTAAGCAGTGCAAATTAAGCACTACCTCAGTGATGGAAATCAGCTGAAGTGCTTAAGCTGGATGCCCACTGGTTTAACTAGGCTGGGAGGAGCGAGCAGGATATTTTTGGAAGAAGGACCTTGACTCTGAAACTCAGTTCCCCACCTTGGTCTGACAGAACCTGAGTCAGCTGACCTTCAGGGCAAGCTGCAAGATTTACACCAGGGACATCTTGAGAAAGGACAGTTCACATCCTGATATTAGTTTATCCGTAGGATTTACCTTATTGCATAGACCTCTGTATAGGGCAAAATGATGGGACCAAATACCCTAGCATTTTCCTCCCCATCTCCTATTTTTGTTTTTTGTATGCATTATTTTATGGTACCCAAAGGTATGCTTGGCTCCGTGAAGATAAATTGCACAAGGTCCCTGCCCCAAAGAGTTTGTAACCTAATTTCATACAGCACAATGAGGACGGAATGGGAATCATAGAATATCAGAGTTGGAAGATACCTCAGGAGGTCTTCTAGTCCAACCCCCTGCTCAAAGCAGGGCCAATCCCCAATTTTTGCCCCAGATCCCTAAATGGCCCCCTCAAGGTTTGAACTCACAACCCTAGGTTTAACAGGCCAGTGCTCAAACCACTGAGCTATCCCTCCCCCAAAGACGAAAGAGAAGTCACAATAAGATTATTTTCATCAGAGAACTCATGATAAGATTATGAAGTTGCTCAGCAAAGCCACGTGGGCAGGATGGCTGAACAATGTTTCTTACAAATAAATGGGTTGCATTTCTCTTTTCATCTTCTGTCATTTTATACTGTAGATATTTAAAGACTTTTTTTAATTGTTCCCCTCTATTGTATTTTAAACGATTCATATTCATTAAAAAAGTGCCAAAAAGTAAAAGAAAATCTCTCACACGATGATATCTCAAAGCCAGCCAATGGATTTTATTGAGGTACAAGCACTCATATGCAGAGACAAAGCTTGATTTGCTTGGGAGTCTACGGAGAAGGCTGGCACGGCACTGAAACAAGGAGAGATTTGTCCCCCTCTAGGAAGTGTTTTCAATGTGAGTAGGTTAGTTGTCAGTTGTAAGTGACACCTACTTAATTTTAGAGAGAAGACTGAAGAAACAGGCTTGTGCAGCTTTTTCTCACTAGAGCTGCTGACCAGTCCATTTGCACAATTCCATCTTTAGAGCTCCTCTTCCAGGCTACCAGTTATTAATTAAAGGATCAAATTACGATCATTACTCAGTCTTTACTCAGGCAGAACTCCCACTGAAACGATTTTTCTTAACATACTGTAAGACTGAGGATCTCTTGCAAAGTGCTGAGCACCCTCAGCTCCCACTGAATGACACCGATAGGAGCTGAGGAACTTGGTTGCTGGTGCTCAGTATACCACATATGCACAGAGCTTGTTTTGTGGTGGTTTTTGTTTTGTCAGCCATATCAGCTATGCCAGTTTACATCAGTTGAGCCTCTGATCCGGAGAGTTCACATTTTTAGGGAGAGACTGAGCAGCAATCAAAATCATAACAAAGAGTTCACACTACTTAATAAGTTACTAAGTCAGAACAGAACACCATAAATTGGAAGGGAAAAAAAAAACACTGGGGAATTTGAGTGATATCTTTATAGTCCAATTAAGGATGGTTTTACCAATATGCTACTAAGCAGCAAGAAGGTTACATTAGTTCAGTTCTTACATATTTAAGTACCAATGGCCCAATTAGCCTTAGGCCGATTATCTCACTAGGATCAGCTACAATATATATTTGTTTACAAATGACACAGAAGAGAATTAAATGCTAACCTCTCTGTTGTCCAGGAAACAATCATCTTTTAAATTTTTAATTTTTTAATTTAAAATGTTTGCATTCCAAGCGGAGGAAGTCATTAAAATTGTATGGGGGGGAAAAAAACTAGTGCATCTACTTATGGCAGAACTGATATATGCTGTAATTACAGCAGGTTACAGAGAAAAATGTACCTTTCATGTTAGACCATTGTTATGAATGTTTCAGTGCATTACTTAGGATTGCTATTGCTTAAGAAGTAGAAAATCATTTATTCTGCATGTGTAAATCTTTGGCAACAAGTGCAGGTAGGAATACATAATTTACCTTGTGTATAGCCATTTTTATGTAAAATACTGGAATCACCACCATGAAAATGGTTGCTTGGTAAAGACAGTTTTACGTGATATAAATGGTAATTTGTGTGTTATAATTTAGTTACTAATATCCTAATGTAATGTCCTGAGAGAATTAGGGGGGAGAGCAAGTGGATTTTCTTGAACAAATTTCATCAGAAGCCTAGGAAGAATGGATACCAGCTCAGATTTGTTAGGATGTCTCCTCTGATGTCTCACCAGGACAATTTAGAAGAAATAAATATCAGGTGAAACCGAGAGGGATCCTACATTTTGAACAATATAGGAGGAGATTGACCAACCCCAGCCTCAAAGATCTTCAAATAATTATTGGAAAGTATCTATCTGCAACAAAACACTGCACCTAAATTCTTTTTGAGAATTGCCCTTTTCACCTTTAAGTGCCTAGAGATTCGTGAGCCAGTGCATTTCCAACCTCGACCTCCATTTCCATTTCCCCCCCCCATGCCTCTTTTCCCCACCCACCTACCTACAGTACTGTCTTCACTTTGTATGTTTCCAGACTAACCCATGTCTGTATGTCCAGAAAACAGAGTTGCTCAGTGTGGTCACACAACCAGATTCTGCACAAGCTGAACGAAGATGGTCAACCCAAGAAGGGGATGTGGGATAGAGAAGGTTCAAGCCCACTGTGTGGGCTGTTTTAGGTAGGTGTGCGGATATAAAATTAACTCCCTGAACAGCTCTCTCTGAATCTAGACCTCTTCCTTCACTACTACTATGGCCATGGATGTTATACTACAGCCCACAGTATGTGGGTGAAATGATGGGTTGGTGATGGAATGTGGAGAATGGTCGGGGGCTATCCATGAATGCCCAGTTCCTCATCCATTTCAGAGTATTCAATCAGGGACAGTTTCTTCGGCCACATGACCCACTCAGTCTCCCAAGCTGTCACTTAGCTGTGGAAGAGCCTTCCTGCATCTCCTGGAATCTCTGCGGTAATGCTTCTGACCTCAGTACCTGGCTGCAGTTGGAAGCTAACACCAGCTCCATTGCTGGGGAAGGTTGAAGAGTTGCGTGGGCCTGTAACGGGGCACTCTACCCACCGCTGGACAGCATCGCCTCCTGGTGGTTCTGAGGATTAGCACTGTGAGGCAGATGCTCCTTCCTGCTGTTGCACTCAGTCTCTCTCTCTCAGCCTGCAGCCCCTCTGTCACCCCACGAGCTGTGGCTGCCTCTTCGTGAATTGGCCCTCCAGCCACGTCACTTGGTGGTTTCCCCTTCCGGGGTGTATCAAAGTCCCTTTTCACCAGCAGTCTCAGGAACGCTTCACTGCCCCTCAGTGGCTGGCAGGGTTACCCAAGCCCACGCTATACTCTGGGTTCGGGCTCAGGGACCCTCTAGTCAGCAACTGAGGTCTGTTCCATTCTAGACCTTACTGCCTTTCCCTGAGCTCATTCATTGCCGTCTGGCACTCCCACCCCCATCTGGACTTGCCAGCCTCCCAACTCTCTCCAGTAATTGTAGGTGACCTGTTTCTGCAGCCTCCAAACACACCTCCATTCTCCCAAGGAGTGACTGCAGACTTTTCCAGCCACCCCCTCTCTTTATATATCCAGCCCAGCTTGTTCCTCCCTAGCTGGGCTCCCTCCCTGAGTTAGGGGATTGCTTAGCCACCTGATTCCTCTCATCTGCGGCCTGTGGGGTTTAATTAGCCCCCTTCTCAATCTACATGAACCCTTTCATAGCCACTGTGGGGTGAATACCCCATTACAGGGCCATATAGGCCCTTGCTGCAGAGGCCACACCCATGCCTCCAAGTGGCGTCCCCTTGGGGTCCTCAGAGCAGCTACTCACAGTAATGTCAGTAGTCATCCCAGAAGTGCTAGCACAGTGGTTTCTTGTCAGCTGCGCTGAATCTTGAGGCAGAGAAGACTTCTAGGTGATTCCAAACCCCTAGCTACCAGATTTTGGGGTGGCAGGAGCAGCTTAGCAAAAAAAAAAAAGGGCTCCCCCAAATTAGTCATGATTCAGTAGTTGGGGGGGGGGTTAATCTTACTAAACTCTGAAATACAGTTCACAATGTCCAGCGTACTCATTTCAGTGAACCCTCTCCAACCTACAAAAAGACTGAACAACATAGGACCATACAACCTGCCATACAGTGATCCATCAGTCCAATACCCGGTCTCTAACAGTGGCCAGCACCAGCTCCTTTGGAGGAAGGCACAAAAGACCCTGCAGTGTGTAGCTGTGGAATAACTTGCTCATAAGGAAAGTTTCCTCCCATTCTCCATTAGCTAATGGTTTGCTTTGGCCCTGAAGCATGTTAACAAGGGATTATTATTAACTATTATTTTAATGGTCATTGGCTTCCACTAGAGCCTCAAACTTAGTTTTCCTTTTCAAGGAAAGGACCAAAATGTGCGGTCTATTTACAAGCTTAGCCAAGAATAAAAGACTTCAGAACAGGTGTTAGAAAGTTCTTGGATTGTTTTATGACAGTGTTAACAGGTTGGTGATCTAGCTGTAACTCTACTGAGAGAAAGCTGAGAACATTAAAGAATGGATCACAGGTTAACCCCTTGGTGTCAATGGGTTCAAGGCTTCAGTAACTTTAATTTGATGGAGCTGGGGAATCCTTGACATTTTGCACCCCGGGGTTAATTTGAAAAGGGATGAGAAGTCAGTTTCAGTTACAAGCACAGGTTTAATAATAAGGGAATGAAAATAATAAGACACCTGGAGACCAGCCAGAGTGTGAAATTGTCTTTGAAGATGCATTGCTATTCCAAGGTGAAAACTGTGGGGTTTTGAATATAATTATATTCAAGAAATGGGGAGGAAATAAGGAAACAGCAGATACATTAAATTATTTTGCATCTCTGCAAATAAGTGGATAGCAAGAGAATCACACCTACAGGAATTAAAGATGATCACTGCAGAACTGTGCATTTAACCTCCAAAATAACAGGGATTGAAAGATTATGTACATCTAAAAGGACTCTTTGAAGGGACCAGAGAAACCAAGCATAGTTACAGGTTTCAGAGTAGCAGCCGTGTTAGTCTGTATTCGCAAAAAGAAAAGGAGTACTTGTGGCATAGTTAGAGACATACTGAGAAACCACAGACCAACCTCTTAGAGGTAATTTTTGCTGAAGTCTTAGAAAATGGTTGGCAAGTTCACACAGATGAGTATTTAGATGAGCACAGCTTCACTGGGGACACACAGAGAGGCTTGGGAGACTCGCACTGTCTGGTACTGTCAGGTTACATTAGGGATGGAGGGAAAGCTTAGACCACATGGAATGAGTGTACAGAATCAACTCCTGTCTCTCTCCTCCACCACCTCTTTTACTGCCCCAGCCCTACCTCCCTTTCCAATTTCTTCTGCTCTAGTCCACACGTAGCTCCCACTAGAAGCACTGAAAAAGGCAACCTCCCACTCTGAGGAGCCCGAGAGCGACCTGCTTCCCGAGAATTGGCTGCTTCAGCTCCAAGATCATGCAAGTTTGCACCACACCTGGCTTCTGATGCTGCTGCTGGTCAGGCTGACAAAGGTCAGGGAGTGCCAGTAGGTGATGGCAAAGAAAGTTTCCCAAGCAGTTTGGGGGAGGTAGGGGAGAAAGGCAGTGACTCTATGTAGGGTTCCTTAGATCCACCTTCCTCCTATTAGTTCCATTCTCTGGATCCTCTCTTCCCGGGCCGGAATAGACAACAGTGCCATTTCTGCTGACCTCTGGGGAAACTGGGCGCTCCTGATGGGTTGAAATGCCCCCATAACTGTCAGCATAGTGTTGAGAAGCTCTTTGTCATATGTTCAGATACTATAGTGATGGGGACCATAACAGTACTGTCCTCAAGGAGTCCATGTGTTCCCTGCTCTCCAGATGATCACCAAACACAAATCACGTTGCCAGCAGCCTTTTGTCTGAGAACAGTCCTTCAGCGCCACAAGGGAAATGAATAGCAACTTTTACCATCCCGTCTCCTTCTTCCATACATCACCTATTACTTTAGTAAACCATTCTTTCCCACACCTCTCATTAACTTTTAATATATCTCCTTGTGTTTCATTATCAAATTTACATACATTTCAATATTGCTATGCATTTTTTTCTTCATATTTCCATCCCAGCCAATATTCAGCTTTCCGTAATCAAATAGGGATCACTAATTGTGTCAAAAATTGAATAGGATTGATAATTAATTATTTTCTGTTTGCAAAAAAAATGTATCAGATATCCCAACCCTGAGCGCTTTCATTGTTTCTTTTAATTAATCCAAAGTTTTAAAGTGCTATTGTGTAGTAACTCTTTTTAACAGAATGCAGCTCCACTTACACATAAAAGAATGAATGGTCTTGGGGAACTGTTTAAAAATGTTTTACTATATACCCATAAAGCCACACTGTTTAAAAAAAATCAATCTGGTTGAAAGAGGAAATGAAACCAGGTATAACAAATTTAAAAACCCCAAACCCACACATAACAATTGGAAGAAAAGAGCGGTTGATACTAATGAATATAAACCAAAAGTTTGGAATTGTAGAAAACTGTTAATCGAAACAAAACAATAAAAGGAAAATTCTATGGCCAGCAAAATTAAGGATAAGGAGTGTTATAAAAGTATTTTAGGAACAAAAGGAATCCTTACCAGTGTTATTGGTCCATTACTACATGGAAATCGTAGAATTGTCAATAATAACACAGAAAAGGCAGAAGTGTTCCATATATATTTCTATTCTGTATTTGGGAAAATGCCAGTTGATGTATTCATGTCATATGGTAATGAGGAAATACTTTCCATCCTAACAGGAACTAAGAAGGATGTTAAACAGCAGCTACTAAATTTAGATATTTTTAATTGAGCAGTTCCGGATAACTTGCATCCAACAGTTTTAAAAGAGCTAGCTGAGGACCACTAATGTTGATTTTCAATAAGTCTTGGAACACTGGGGAAGTTTCAGAGGACTGGAAGAGAGCTAAGGTTATGCCAGTATTTGAAAAGGATAAATGAGATGACATGGGTAATTATAAGAAAGTCAGCCTGACACTGATCCCAGGCAAATTAATGGAATTGATACTGGACTTGATTAAAAATATAATTAATGCCACTCAACATGGGGTTATGGAGAATAGATCTTATCAAAATAGCATGATACTTTTCAAAAATGAGATAACGAGTTAGGAGGTAACAGTGTTGATGTAACATACTTAGACTTCTGTAAGGCATTTGACTTGGTACCACAACTAAAATGATACAAAATCAACATGCCAAACATTAAATGAATTAAAAACTGACTCAGTGATAAGTGTCAAAGTGTAACTGCATATGGGGAAGCATTACTGTGTGGGTCTATTGAAGGGGGGTTCTGCGGGGATCCGTTCTTGGCCCTAGGCCATTTAACATTTTTATCAATGTCCTGGAAGAGAACTTAAAATATTCGCTGATAAAGTTTGCAGATGACACAAAGAGTGGGGAAGAGGTAAATAATGAAGAGGACAGGTCATTGAGTGATCTGGCTCGCTTGGTAAACTGGGCACAAGCAAACAATATGTAGTTTTAAATGGGCCAAATGTAAAGTCATATATCTAGGAACAAAGAAAGTAGGCCATATTTAGAGGGCAGGGGACTCTATCCTGTGAGGCAGTAACTTTGAAAAGAACTTGGAGGTCATGGTGGATAATCAGCTAAACATGAGCTTCCAGTGAGGTGCTGTGGGCAAAAGGGCTAATGTGATCTTTGGATGTGTAAATAGGGGAATATCGAGTAGGATTGGGGATTAGTAACTCTGTATTTGGCACGGGTGTGTCAATACTGTGTCCAGTTCTGGTGGCCACGCTTCAGGAAAGGCATTGATAAATTGGAGAGGGTTCAGAGAAATACCACAAAAATGATTAAAGGATTGGAAAACATGCATTATAGCGATAGACTCAAAGATCTAGCTGTTTAGTTTAACAAAGAGAAGGTTACCGGTGACTTGCTCACAGTCTCTTAGTACTCTAAGTACAGAGAACAAAACTTTGGTAACAGAAGGCTCTTCGTTTTAGCAGATAAAGGTAAGCAGACAAGATCCAACGGCTAGAAATTGAAGCTAGACAAATTCAGATTAGAAATAAGGTGCTGTGGTGGATTCTCTATTGCTGGAGACCCAGCTTCCAGATTGGATGGTTTTCTACAAGATATGCTCTAGTTCTGTCACAGCTATCTGACTTGAACCAGGAACGAATTCTGGGAAGTCCTACAGCTATGCCAGAGGTTAGCTTAGATGATCACAATGGTACCGTGAAGAATCATGGAAATATAGGGCTGGGAGGGACCTCGAGAGGTCATCAAGTGCAACCCCTGTGCTGAGGCAGGACCAAGTAAACCTAGACCATCCTTGACAGGTATTTGTCCAACCTGTTTTTTAAAACCTCCAAGATGGGGATTCCACAACCTCCCTTCGAAGCCTATTCCCAAACTTAACTACCCTTATCATTAGGACTCTTCCCCCTAATATCTAACCTAAATCACCCTAGCTGCAAATTAAAACCATTACTTCTTGGCCTACCTCCAGTCAACAAGGACAACAAATCATCACAGACTTTATAGCAACTCTTAACATATTTGAAGGCTTATTAGGTTCCACCTTCAGTTTTATTGGCTCAAGACTAAACATACCAGTTTTTTAAAACCTTTCCTCATAGGTCAGGTTTTCTAAACCTTTTGCCATTTTTGTTGCTCTCCTCTGGGCTCTCCGATTTGTCCATGTGACCCTTCTGACAGGTGGAGCCAGCAGCAACCAAGGTTGGGTTCAATATCTAGGAGTTCTTCTTAACAACACAAAACAGAACTGTCTCAAGTGTCTCAACTGCCCAATGATCTGGGAAAACTAACCACCACGCATGGTTGCCTCTAAGAGGCAGTATTTCCCCTCTCGCAAGGGCTGAGTCTGTGTACAACAAAAGAAAACTATTAAAAGGGAAAGAGAAGCCAGCATTAATCTGGGAAAACCCACAACGGTGATTCAAAAGCATGTACCATAAGCAAACACCCACCCCAGAGTACATTGAGCAGTGTTCTTTGCCTCAGTTTCCCACCTTGTGGTGTGAAAGTCTGACTATCAAACATCCCTTTAATCCCCTTTCCCTCCACAGCACCCCACTCACAACTGGCTGTCCTTGGTCAACAAAGGCCCAGGGTTCAGAGCTGCATTCACATGGGTTCACCTCCTACCCCCAAAAAGGGAAAGGGGGGGCATCAAGCAATGCCTCTGCTGGGGCTGCTGCCTCTGCAACTGGCTCACTGCTGCTGCTTAACTCTGCCACTGTTAACACGGCGGCTGGCTTGCTGCTCACTGCCACTTCCGTGATGCCGCGTTCTGAGATTCTACCACGTAGCCCAATTCTTAGTGATTCCCAAGGGTAGTAAGGAACCTCTCAGTTGAGTCCAACCAGTTCTGTCTTTGAACACTGGCGAGAGAAGGATCAAATGATGTCTAGGACTCTGTAGGTGGAGACCTCAGCCTCCCTCATTGTCACTGGGATTTGGCATCCCTACTGCCTGCTGAGCAAGTGAGGTTCAATTCAGGGTGACCCCTCTCAATCAAGACATGCTAACTCTAGTCCCGGCACCTTTTAAGCATACATTAAGAACCACAACATTTCATTACCTGTTATTAAAGTGAACTGTAATCCAAAACGAGCCAAAATTGGTTACTTTGGCTAAGCAGCTCTGTCTGCTGAACAGGTAGGCAGAATAGGCGTGTCTATGTAAATACAGGTCTGCTCCTGAAGTCTTTTCCCCAAGTTCAGCACTAGAGGTCAAGGGAGAGCTCATTCAGACTCTGCTTACAATACATCTTTCCTAAAGTCTGGCACTCAGAATTGGACACCGTATCCAGTTGAGGGCTCACAGTGCTGAGTAGAGTGGGACAATTACTTCCCATGTCTTACATACAACACTCCTGTTAATACACCCCAGAATGATATTAGCCTTTTCCACAGCTGCATCAGATTGTCAACTCATACTCAATTTGTGATCCACTCTAATCCCCAGATCCTTTTCAGCAGTACTACCTTCTAGCCAGTTATTCCCCATTTTGTAGTTATGCATTTGATTTCGCCTTCCTAAGTGAAGTACTTTGCACTTGTCTTTATTGAATTTCATCTTGCTCAATTCAGACCAATCCTCCAATTTGTCAAGGTCATTTTGAATTCTAATCCCATCTTCCAAAGTACTAGCAACCCCTCCAGCTCGGTGTCATCTTCAAATTTTATAAGTATACTCTCTACTTCATCATCCAAGTCATTAATGAAAATATCGAATAGTATTAGACCAAGGACTTTCCCCTGCGGGACCCCATTAGATACACCCTCCCAGTTGGACAGTGAACCATTGTTCCAATAGTTAGCACTCTTTCACGACAGTCTTTCAACCAGTTGTGTACCTGCTTTATGGTAATTCCCTTGCAACCACATTTCCCTTCCTTGCTTATGAGAATATCATGTGAGACTGTGTCAAAAAGCCTTACTAATATCAAGATTAACATGTCTACAGCTCCTCCCTATCCACTGGATTTACAATCCACAGATCTCTGCCTTATTTTTCCAGCATAAAAGCTGTTTAAAATCTTTAATAGATATAATTTTGTGATTTTTCTGACATACTTTAACTCCTCAGTTTCTCTTATATTTTTAAAGATTCTTCCTAGACCAAAATGCCTGCTTATAAACTGGCTCTTGCCACTTACTGTCCCAGTTCCTGTTTTGCAAATCTTCGTTCTTCTTTGGTTTTCTTTCCCCAGCAACGTGAGTTAAGATCCCCCAACATCACCACTTAGGGGAGGAGTTAGGAAGAAATAGCATTTTATTTGAGGCAGCATCCTCATCTCAGGAATTCCCAAATTCAATTCAAAGTTATTTACCTTGTGAAATCAAAAATGGAGCTATCCCCACATTATATCTGCATTACATTTTAAAAAACTGTTGAAAAATAATCACAGTTGCAAAGCGAAGTATTAAAAAGTTGGGAAAAGAATCAAGGTTGAATAGCTACTCAGTCAGTGAGCACCATCCATCCCATGCACTGAATGTGGTGGGGTCCTCTGGAGAAAGTACTATGTGATTACATAATTAAAAGACAATCATATTCTATGTGCAGAAAGGGGCAGAGTTAAATTGCATGGGCCGTGTTGCCAACTCTCATGAACTTTTGCAACGCAAGCGATTTTGGCCCCTGCTACAGGGCTCTTGCAATGACATGAAGAGCTCATGCACTCTTGTGACTTGGAAACAGTCACCTGCAGTCACTACCCTCCCACATGCAGCAGCTCCCATTCCCCTCTCAAACAAGTACCTGCTTCCTGGACCCCTTCCCTCTTCCTCATCCTTCCCAGACCTTCCTGCTTCCCCATCCCTCTACCTCAGCCCTCCCTGTTCCCCAGCTGCAGCAGTTACCTGCCACCCACCTCTCTGGCTCGCTTGCACTTGCCCAAGTCATTCTCCTTGTTTCCAGATCCCTAGAGCTCCTGCTTCCCTAAGATCCCTTCCCTCAGCTCTCAAACAGTGTCATCTCTAGCCTCTCCCTCCCGACTTTGGGACACAGCAGCCACTTGATCCCCCGACTCCCCAGAAGTTTTGCCCCCCTCAATCACACCTATTCCCTACTGCCCCATCCTCTCAAATCGCTCCTACCCCACTCCCCAATTACCCTGAGAGTTTTCTTGGGGGCATGTCTGGTCGCCTTAATCCTTCCTCTGCCCTGCAGGCTTCTATGGGTGACCAGCTGGCTGCACCTTCCGTCTTGAGGAGGTGGCTAAGCAGGATCAATATCCCTCCCAATCCAATGGATGTCACTGTCATCAGGGGAAGCGCCCCACCCCTCCTGCTGGGCTGGACAGTTAGCTTCCACCCTTAGCCAGCTAAGCACCAGGAAGTCCCACCCCAGAAGGCTGGGATTCCCTCCGGCAGGAGCCTACATCTGGTCCTGAGGCCCAGTCAGAGGGACCAGCATTCAACCTCTCTCCCTCCTACACATAGGAGTCAATAGGGCAGTATATCCCTTCCTCCTTGGGAGGTAAAGAGAGGTCATTCTTCTTCCATCTCTCCCCTTGTCACGTGTGTGTGTGTGTGTGGGGGGGTGTTAAGGCTGGGCCCACCTGCTCCCTTCCCCTCCCCCCACTTTCCTGGAGGATACATCTGATCCCTCCACTATCCCATAGCCCTGGGGGACAGGGTATTGTTGCGAGGAGCATTTCAATATGACCCTCTTCAATGGCTTTATACCGTCTCCCTGTTTGGAACAGTGCTGCCCTTCTTCCAGCCCCACCTCCGTCTGCCCTTCACCACATGGGCAAAAGAAGGTCCTTCCCCTAAACTAATTCTTGGAAATTACTGAAATGAATACATACATACATACATAGAATAATCAATCTGAGGAAGATGGAGCCGGAATGGCTAAAATTTGGTGAAGTTACATGCAACTGATTACAGAGAGTTATAATGGCAACATAAACTGTAGGCATTGCAAGTGGTGTTAAGTTAAAAAACAAAATAAAAAACATGGCATGAAATCCTGGCTTCTAACTTCAATAGCCAGGATTTCACCCAAGTGCTTTCATGTTTGAAAGCACTAAAAGATTCTTGGATATATTTATTCATAATTACCCAGGGAAAAATATCACATTCGTCATGAAAGGTTCACATCGCCAAAGAATAACTGGAAAGTTCCACAGGGCAATCTTTGATGGTTTCCTTTGCTGAAGCGGGAAATGAATCCAAAAAATGGCCATGGTATGTAGCAGCCAAACAAATCAAAATAAATGCAATCACCTTCACTGGTTTGGTTCACATACAATTAATTGTAATAGAGCCAGGGTCTCCCAGAACTTCACAACTGTCACTAGATGTCACACAATGTCAGTGTCACTGTGCACTAGTGTGTCAGACCGCACTATCACTGCCAAAGACAGGGAAAAATGAGGTCCCTCATCTCCTAAAGCACGGGCCCCTACAACTTGAGCTAAATGAGGCTCCCCTTTGGCTGTAGCAGCATTTTGGGTTCAGGTCACATTTAAGCACTTCTGATTCTATCCGACAGAGAAGGCAGTGCTAGAACCCACGATCGCCAGTCCATTGTAACATTACAACCACAGCATGTAAAAGTTTTAGATATATACTGCATCTAGTAATGAGACCAGCACCAGTAAGTGTAGACACATTTCAAATCTTCACCACACTTATTAACTAAAATATTGACTATTAGTCACATGAGCATCATGTTGTATTGACTGGAGGTCAATTTTGAAGAAGGTGCTAACTGGACCTTCTGGACACAGAATGGGGCACAAATAGAGAAGAAAGGAGCTTTGTTAAATTGAATTGTACAATTAAGGACAATAGAAAGACCTTAACATAAACAGAACTTTTCCCCATATTCTTACAGAATGTATCACATACCTACAAAATTCAGCTTATTCTCCTAACACGTCCTTATAAGTAGTTGCATAATAGATAATTACATTCTAGACTTTGAATTTCTAAGACATATGGATGAGGATACATGTCATCAAAAAAACATGCCCTCCTATATAGATTTAGTTGCCAGAACCAATCCACTTCAACAGATTGAGAGCCTATATTAGGGCTTGATTTTACAAGTTGCCAAGCAACTCCTGGGAGGAGTTGCGCAGTGAACTCCCACTCACTTCAAAGCGAGTACAGTGAGCACAGTAACTTCATGGAGACACTTATTACCTCTTGGCATCAGACCTCTACTTGTGTACGCATTTTCTCATCTCTCTGATGATATGCTCCCAAGACATACATGAATGGATATTTTGGGGAGTCCTATTTCCAAGCTATTTATTAAAAAGAGATGGGGAAATCTGTTTTTCAGTTAATCATCCACAGTTTGTTAATTAATGCTACCTACATGAGAAATGGAAATAATCCAAATCAACAGATTCAGATACAGGATCACTTGACATCTACCATTTTAGAGTGCTTGGATGGGGAACCTTCCCTCTTACCCTTATGGAAGTGCTTATGTCTCCCTTCCCCCTGCTTGCTCTGGTCTCTAGCGTTTCTCAGAGCTGGAGGGAGAGTTCTTAGAGCCACTCAAGACTGGAAAAGGGTCACTTCTACCTTCCTCAGGCTGATGTATATGGGGTCTCCCCAGTCAGAGGTTGTTCCCGCCTGCATTGCTTGTTCTATGAGGAACGTACTCAGGCAAAATTCCCTAGACTGTTTAGTGCAAGTCGGTAACAAGCTGCAGATTCTGCACCTGGAAGGATTTTGTGCTAGTCTGTGACCAGGAACAGCTTGTGGTATGTATTACAGCTTTTAAAGCCAGAAATCCTTGGCATACTCCCTACAACCGTTGGAGGGCCGGAAGACAGGGGAATATGGCAATGGCTTCCTGCCCCAGACGGGGGGGGTTTCCAAGATAAAGGAACCAGACACCTATTCAACTAATTCCAAACTAACTGTACTAAGAGACTATAAAATGTTTTGGAACTATTTACAGTGAGAAATCTAAGAAGCCAGTATGAACCCTGAAGCTTCATCCTAGATCACGAGCGGTAAGAAGGAACTATGATACCAGTGGTCTGAGAGTCCCCTTTATTCCATTGGTGTAGACGATAAGAGCAGGGTACACGAGGAGACCACACGGACACTACTAAAGAAAATTCTTCAGTCCTGGGCACATGCACAACCCTGAAGTGCACTACACATGGGGACAATCACTCGAAGGATACACATTATACAGTATCTTTCATGTTCAGAGTGCTTTACAAACAATATCTACTTGGTCCACTGCTTTAACCAGGTTTCTCAGACATTACAGTGATGAGGGATGGAGATGGATATAGACAGAGAAGCGTCATGGCTTGATTTCCAGAGGTGATGAGCAACCCAGTCTTCCATGAAAGTCGATGTGAAGAGAAGCTGCTCAGCACCTTTGAAAATCAGGCAGTTTGAGTTTTCACCAAGCAGTTTTTAAAGCCCTCATTATTACTGTGTTCAACGAGGCTGAGAAAAAAAACATACTTCTGACCATACACTTCAGCCTCTAATGGTCCAGATGTAGGACGAAAGAGAAATAGTGATGCAGAAGGCTTAAAAAAATCAGTGGGATTAATTTATTTACGACCTAATCTACATTTTATGTCCTCATTTTTTGAGATTCAGCTTTTCTGATGTAAATAATTTGCAATACTGAAAAAATGAGAACGCTGGTTTGTACAGAAAGCAGTTAAAGGTGGGTCTAAACCAGGGCTAATCAATAGGTGGACTACAGACCAAATCCAGACTGCCAGACGCTTTTGAACAGACTGCAAAATCATTTTATTTACTTATTATTATCGTTATTTTTATTATTTTCTCTGGAGTCTGGACCTTGACTATACTTTGACCAAGAAATCTGGACTTGGACAAAAAATTAATTGACTACCCCGGTCTAAGCTATGAGACATAATTAGGTTGGAAGCATGGGACTGACACATTGTTTGAGGAATGGCTCTTGTCAAATATTAAATATAGTGGAAAATATTAAATATAGTGGATATAGTAATGCCCCTAGAAGCTGTAGCATAGGGGACCTTTGGCGACTCAAAGGTTCAAACTATGAAAAAGAGCAATGAAATTGGGTTCCATTTCTCAAGATCAGAAGATCTTATTATACCCACTTTTTGGCAATGATGTATTTTTTAAAAAACACGTTCCAAATTCTTCAAAATAGTACAAAACAAGAAAACAAAAGGTAATCATCTAAAATTTAGGAAGCACGAGAAGGAGCTATTCAGGCTAGATTGGGCTGTGTAAAGATGGAAGGAGCTATCAAAGGGATCTGCGCAAAGCACTTGGGAAAGAGACTATCGTACCATAGTAACTCCAGAAGCTCCTGCCAATTTCATTTTAAAAAAATACTGCTGAATCTGTGCATGAACACACAAGCTACGCCACGGGAAGTTGGCACCTTTTTGCTGTCAGCACAGCATTTGAGAAAAACAGAGGTGTTTATGAAGAGAACAAATTTATGAGGAAGAAAATGGGGAAAAAAATAGGGACCAGTACAGATGCTGTAGTATTTCTTGTTGCTAAGATGTTTCACGCACTACAGATGAAATACCACACATGCTATTCCAACATCTTTCGTCTCTTTTATTAGATGTTAATGAGAACCTTTTACACATTTTATCAAAGATTTTGAAACTCAATCTGTAAAAGACAAAAGCGTATTGTTTAAAAGTTACTATATGCAATCTAGTATTTTGCCCTATTGGAACAAGTTTATCTGTTGACTTAAACACACTGTACACATTGATTTCATGTAACTTTACACACTTCACCCCTAGAAGCATATATCCAGGTTTCAGCTCATCATCCCTACACGGTTTTTTATGTTTATTTTTGAAAAGATAGAATATCTAAAAATACTTTTACACAATATGGCTAATTATAACAATTCCTCTATTTTAAAAATATAGAGAAAAATATAGTCAGTAGTAACCGGCCTATTAAAAACTATGCTGCTAATAAAACATATTATGAACCTGATTTTGCAATTGGATTTCTACGGGCAGACCCTTATATCAGTGCTTACTGGAGCCCCAAGGATTTAACAGGGCTCCGTTGGACTTCAACAGAGGACAAGTTTCTACTCACGTGGATCTGACTGGAGGAATGGGACCTATGATCACTCCATATCACATCAAAAGAAAATTTTATACAATCCAGTAAAATTGCAAACCAAAGGTTGGCTTAATTCAAACATCAGGAAGATAAGAATCTTGGTAAGTTAAAATAATTCATTTCTTCAAAGTTTTGGTCTTCAATTAAAGATGGAGAAAAAAGCTGTCAGGCCCTATCATAATCTAAGATAACATATTTCTTATTCTCATATAGAATACAAAGTTTAGATAACAGAAAATGGCAAATTCTGCATCAGTATTACTGAAGTCTCAATGATTTAAGTGGAAAAGTATGGGGTTGAATCTCTTTGGGAAAGATGAACCGTTAATGTCTTAAGACATAAAACTCTCCTCTTTTTTAATTTCAAAACTGTAATCACCATTTCCAAGAGTGTTAATAAAAGTAACGAGCAAAGTTCTACAAATTTCTCTCCTCTCTATGCTTTGTCTCAAAATGGCAAGAGACAGAGGCAACAGAAACCTTCATAGAGATTATGTAGGGGCAAATTTTTTTTCCAACAATTCTGGCAAAGAAATGAAGAGTTATTTTGTCTGTACCCACCTTAAAACCTGTCTCACATAGGCTGGAGCCTCTGGGCTTTTGGGGGGGCCCCTCAAACTAGGGGTACAATACAACACTGTCTTGTTGCTAACGGGCAGACTCTCTTTTGTTCCCTTCCTAACAGGCTGTGTCACCATTGGTTGTGTGGGCATGTGTGAAGATGGCTCAGGAGCAACAGATGCTGACACAATCAGAATTCATTTCATGCCCTCTGTTACAGGTGATGTGATCGGGGTAAATTGAGCCTGGAGGAGGTTCAGCAGCAGCCATTAAACAGGCAGTATGGCTCTCAGGTGACATCCTTGGGACTGAGTCAGCCCAGTGTGGAGGCTGCGCTTTGGCTTTGGCTAGTGCTTCTCAATTCTTGACTGAGCAGCTCAGGTGCAAATTTAAGGCAACTTTGCAGCCCCTTTGTGCAGCCCTGCTGGCACAAAGTGTCTGTCGTGTTGGCCAGGATGTGATTCCTTGTAGTACAATGCATTGAATGGAGGCACACAGCTTCAATTAACAAGTGTCAAAAGTAGGGCCCCGATTCAGTAAAGCACTTAAACACACTTTGGTTAAAGCATGTAAATAGACCCACTGAAGTCAATAGATTACTCATGTGATCAAAGTTAAACATCTGCTTCAGTGGTTGCTGAATCTGGGCCTGAATGCTTAATTGTCCAGGCAGTGAAAACATAGTGCCATTCCTTTCCTTTAATAAGGACCTTAGCTCCCCCCATCCCCCAGTGGTTTTGAAAC
Source organism: Lepidochelys olivacea (assembly GCF_965140295.1). Classification (NCBI taxonomy): domain Eukaryota; kingdom Metazoa; phylum Chordata; order Testudines; family Cheloniidae; genus Lepidochelys; species Lepidochelys olivacea. The sequence goes on along the minus strand of NC_140413.1, from coordinate 198,073,071 downwards.
TTACATCACTATCCACAGAGAACAGATTCACGGATTATAGGGCCAAAGGGACCACTATGATCATCTAGTCTGACCTCCTGCATAACACGGACCATAGAAACTGCAGATTCTGTCATAACTTTTATGAGATATAGCCTATTTTGGAAAGATACCCGGTCTGGATTTAAAGACTAAGTGATGGAGAATCCACCAAATCCCTGGGTAAGTTATTCTAATGGTTAATTAGCCTTACTGTTAAAAAAATCTGTGCCTTATTTCTAGTTTGGATTGGTCTTGCTTCAGTTTCCAACCACTGGTCTCATTATGCCTTTTAACACCACCACATTTACTCATATAGCTTCCAAACTGATGACATATTTTGAAATTAAAAACAAGTATGTGGTTAGTTTTTATTCTGTTATGTTTCTTACGCACATTCAACGCTATGGGCCAGATCCCTAGCTGGTGTAAATCAGCATCACTCTACTGACACAGCTTTAGATCTGTTGAGAGTCTGGTTCTATATGCACTAATTTGGGTCTGTACTGGAATATCACCAAGTTTTTTAATTCAGATTTTGGTATGACAGTATTCCATAAGTGATTCTTGTTTTCACATAGTTTTCAAAATCTAAAATGATGTGAAACATTTGACTTACCTATGGGAATCTCTCCAGCTCTTGCAATAGGCATATATTTTGTGCGTGGCCCACCACAATTGCACCCAGGAAGGCCTGAGAAGTACGTCTCCATTGCTATTTTTAAAGAGAAAGCATTTTGATGAACCTAAACAGCACTACAGGTAATCTGTGCAGTAAGTTTGCAGAAACTGATATAATAAAGCAAGTAAAAAGGGTTCTTTGGTACATCAGCTTCTTTCATATAAATGGCATGCAGTAAAGTATATTCTATTTTAAAACCACCTTGTTTAAATTATTTTACAGAAACTGCCTATAAAATAATATTTTATTGTAAAGAAGAAAAAAATGTCTTCCTTTTGCAATGAGCTTTAGGGTAAAATTTTCAAAAGCAGCTAAATGATTTAGAGACCCAGGTGCCATTTTCAAACGTGACAGGCTCCTAAATCCTCTTGACTTTCAGTAAGACTTATGGTATATCTATACTTCACAAAGAAAACAAACCACCACCTGTAGCAGTGGCTATCAAAGCCCCGTTAACTGACTAAGGTGTGGGGCTTGCACTATAGGGCTAAAAATAGCACTGTAGACATTCCCATTTGGGCTGGAATCTGGGCTCATTGACCAATTCCCCTCAGCAGGTGTCACAGTCCAGGCTCCAACCCAAGCGGGAATGTCTACACAGCTATTTTTAGCTCTGTAGTGCAAGCCAGAGTCAGTTGACCTGGGCTCAAACTCACTTCCACTTTTCTATTTGCAGTGTAGACATTCCTTTAGGCTCCTAAGTCACTTTTAAAAATGGGACTTAAGTCTCTGAATCACTTAGGTGCTTTTAAAAATTTAACGCTAATGCTCATATTTACTAATTGGAATATGCACTAATAGATGTGCATCTTATTAGAACAATTCTATTTATTCACATAATCTTTTAAGTTTGCAAGGTTTCTAAAATAGGAACTGTCACAATGATTGAATACAAATGTGTAGTCTTCACTTTTTCTCCTTGTATTTATAATGCTAATGTTGTCACAATTTGGACTGTCAAATACACATTGTCAACTTTGTCAGGCTAGGTTTAATTGTACGACCATTTCACACAATATAAAGTAGAATGGCTAATTTGACCTACACTACAAGAAGGATGTGGAAAAATTGGAAAGCGTCCAGCGGAGGGCAACAAAAGTGATTAGGGGACTGGAACACATGATTTATGAGGAGCGGCTGAGGGAACTGGGATTGTTTAGCCTGCAGAAGAGAAGAATGAGGGGGGATTTGATAGCTGCTTTCAACTCCCTGAAAGGGGGTTCCAAAGAGGATGGCTCTAGACTGTTCTCAGTGGTAGCAGATGACAGAACAAGGAGTAATGGTCTCAAGTTGCAGTGGGGGAGGTTTAGATTGGATATTAGGAAAAACTTTTTCACTAGGAGGGTGGTGAAGCACAGGAATGTGTTACCTAGGGAGGTGGTGGAATCTCCTTCCTTTGAGGTTTTTAAGGTCAGGCTTGACAAAGCCCTGGCTGGGATGATTTAGTTGGGGATTAGTCCTGCTTTGAGCAGGGGGTTGGACTAGATGACCTCCTGAGGTCCCTTCCAACCCTAATATTCTATGATTCCATGACCTAACATATGGAAACTCATATTGTAGTTCTGATTAACCAGATGGCACTTTTTATAGTCATGAAAGTGAGCATGAAAACCTATTTTATGACACATTTTAATATCTGAAAGTTGTTTGAGTCTGCTTTTTACTAGGGCTCTCGATTAAGCGCAATTAACCCACTCGATTAACTCAAAAAAAGTAACCGTGATCAATTGCACTGTTAAACTATAGAACACCAACTGAAGTTCATTACATATTTTGGGATGTTTTTCTACATTTACAAATATATTGATTTCTTATGCAACACGGAATACAAAATGTACAGTGTCATTTTTTATTACAAATATTTGGGGGGAGGGATAGCTCAGTGGTTTGAGCATTGGCCTGCTAAACCCAGGGTTGTGAGTTCAATCCTTGAGGGGGCCGTTTGGGATCTGGGGCAAAAATTGGAGATTGGTCCTACTTTGAGCAGGGGGTTGGACTAGATGACCTCCTGAGGTCCCTTCCAAGCCTGATATTCTATGATTTGCACTTCAAAAATCTAAACAAAAGAAACAGTATTTTTCAATTCACCTCATATAAGTAGTGTAGTGCAATCTCTTTATCATGAAAGTGTAACTTACAAATGTAGATTTCTTTTGTTACATAACTGCACTAAAAACCCAAACAATGTGAAATGTCTGAGTCTACAAGTCCACTCAGTCCTACTTCTTGTTCAGCCAATCGCTAAGACAAACAAGTTTGTTTATATTTACGGGAAAGATGGTTGAAGCATGAAGGGACATATGAATCTTTAGCGCATCTGGCACGTAAATATCTTGCGACTCCTGTTACAACAGTGCCATGTGAACGCCTGTTCTCACTTTCAGGTGACATTGTGAACAAGAAGCAGGTAGCATTATCTCCTGAAAATTGTAACCAAACTTGTTTGTCTGAGTGATTGGCTGAAGTAGGAGTGGACTTGTAGGCTCTAAAGTTTTAAATTATTTTATTTTTGAATGCGGTTATTTTTTGTACGTAATTTCAACTTTCATGATGAAGAGACTGCAGTACAGTACTTGTATGAGATAAACTGAAAAATACTATTTATTGTGTTTTTTACGGTGCAAATATTTGTAATAAATTAAGTGAACACGGTACACTTCGTATTCTGTGTTGTAATTGAAATCAATATATTTGAAAATGTAGAAAACATCCACAAATATTTCAATAAATGGTATTCTATTGTTAACAATGTGATTAATTGTGATACATTTTTAATCACTTGACAGCTCTACTTTTTACACAATCTGTTATATATAACCTGTACATGTCCTCATTCCAGTTAATATTGTTGGTTTTTTGTTCCATAGTAATACAAAATGGATACTATACTGTATATACATGTGCAATTCTAAACAAGTCCTGAGTAATTTTAAAGTATGAGTAAAACCTCGTAAATTCTAATTTGTGCAACTAAAATTCAGATAAGTGTTACTCTACTGTGAAGAAACCATCTATTCCAAAATATATAGCATTTTACCTTAGTTTTGTGCATTGCTGAGAGCTCTGTAAAGTGCACAATATACAATTACATTCCGGGTCATTAGACAATGAGAAAAGATGCTGACCTCATTCTTGAATAACTATTGTTTCCTTTCTTTTAATTAATGGCAAGTGATTCATTCTGCATCTGTATAATCAAGCGTGGAAGACTTTTACAGAGTTTGAATTAAAATCCTCTGCAGTACATATTTTGTAAATGTTCAGGTCACAGGTCCTTTGATTCTTATAAGGAACACTGTACCCTCAAATAGTTAAACTGTGCTTCTTGAGATAAACAAATACCAATGGAGCGTGAGTATCATCTCAAATGCCACACTATGTTAAGGGGAAATGAAAAACAGGAAATAATCTTAAGAAACAGCTTGGTGGAAACTGAACATTAGAAAAACTCCCCTTATGACTACATAACCACAGTAAACAGGAGATAATCTTGCAGTACTATAATGAATTGTCTGAGCAAATGTAAAGGAAGCACTTTCACTAATGAGTGGATCCCAACACAGCATGAGAATTAGAATTTTTGTACATCATTACCAGAGCAACTAGCGCTAACAAATGTTTGTATATTCCATGCCAAGAAAATGCAGGCACTAAATACGACAACCGCTAAAGGATGAAGGTCAGCATTGTTGCATATCTGTTTTTAACTGGCAAAATTTCAGATGGAAATTTTCAGGCATGGAGATTGAGTCTTTATTTGCATTTTTCTGACACCACAGAATGGAAGGCACAACTTTGGATTCTGCTCCACTGGCAAAGAGTCCCGGGCACACAGTTAGCCGGTCCCGTGGCTGCTGTAGTCAAACACTCCTTTCTTGAAGAATGGTGAGAACTCACAGATGGTGTGTTTTGACAGGGTTGGTCCCACTTTATCGATGTGTAATGGAGATGATGGAGACTTGAGCATCATGCAGAAAAAGTTCCTGAGGTATTTCTGGGAAAAGAAATCCACTATGTCACAGTGTTTTCATGATCACTTTGGTTACAGTCATTTTCAAGAGTTAAATACAAGGCAACATAAAAAAAGCGAAACAAATCTCTGTGAACTTGGAAACGTTCATTTTAATAACTAACCATACTTAAATACCAACCTATAAAACGTGTCTCTGAAATGTTTATGTTGTGGTCAGGCAATACAATAAAAATGTTTATTATATTCTTCTCCTTCCAGGATTGTTACTATTTTGCTCTACCTCCAGCTTACTCTCTGCTAATCATGGTTTACCAATCATGGCTTACCAAAGCTAGCAAATATTGCAGCAGGTCGAAAAACTCAAAGCTACTTTATAGGAATTTCACTAAATATGGATGAAAAAGAACTTTTCAGCACCTAAGTACCACAATCATTAAATTGAAAGGGAATTGTTTTGATCACGGGCATCTGTATAAATTATACACGTGTTGCTTATTGTCCAGCTATACCGAAAGGACAGGAGACACATGATATGGTTTTAATAAGGCCGCAACACTATTATTAAATGTCTGGGACTATCTAGCAGATAAAAGTGTACAGTGCAGGTAGCCCCATGTTCATTCAATAACTATCCTGGAGGCTTCTACCACCCTAACCCCCTTTTCCATCTAGGTCTCCCAGCCAACCCATTGCTGGGACCTTATCCACTCCTCCTCATAGGAGGGTTAAGGTGGGCTATAGGAAAGGGCAGTTGGCTCGCTGCTAGACCGTTCATATGAGCCCCTGACTCGCCCCTCTCCCCACCTGTAAAGCACTGTTCCCCCTTCCTTTGGCCAACTGGACAATAGCCCCCTTCTGCCCCTCCACATAAAGTTGTGGTGCAGTAATTATCTCTGAACTGGGTCCTTCCAGTGAAATCCACCCTAAAACTGTCTAACACAAATACAAAATGCAAGAAGTGTTCCAGTTCCAAACAGTAATATTTACCAACCATTCCACCGATTGTGTGAAATTTACATCGTGTGAAATTGTGGCAGTAACAACATAAAGGTCACTTTTGCAAAACCGATGGGGTTTCTTTAAGTAAGGTTTTGGGGGAACACGAACGTTTAGTGAGATTTAACAAACAGCGCTTGGCATGTTCAAATGAAATGTGGTAGATAAAACATATGCTGAGGCAGATGAACAGACCTGTACTAAAGAGTAACCAAAAATATCACCTCCCTGACTCCATGCAAATAGCTGCAAGGGAAATCTTATCTAAAGTAAAAGGATAAAGTCTTTTGCTCTGCTACAGACTGGATTAAAAAGATAACTGACTTGTCATATCTTTAGATATTACACACTAATCATGCATTCGGGGGGAGAAATCTATTTAGTACAATATCCTATGATGAATGTGATGTTCAGTTACCTGAATGCAGCATACAGCCCTAATCCATCCATTCTGGGAAGAAGTCACCCTAATTAAAGTCCACATTACCTGCTCTCTTTTCAAGAAGAACTTCTCCATAATATAACAAGATATTTATCCATTTGCTGTTAAGAGTCTTGGAAACAAACTATATTAATGTCATGGAATGCAGGGTAACAAAAAAGCAGCTGGCACATAAGCTATTCTCTTGGCAGGACTGGTGGATTTTCTTTTTTATTCAAATCTCCCACAGGTTGTATTAATGTTCACAAAAGAAATATTTCATTACGAAAATGCCTTCAAGATGAATTCCAACAGACTAGGAGATAATTTAAAGCAGGCAACAGATGTTGTGACAACATTTGTCATAATTAGTTCACGAAGTAGGGTCCCTTAAAAAAAAATCCCAACCCAATAAAGCCTGAAGGATGAATAGGGAAGTAAATCAAATGTAAAAATATAACACTCTGCTCGAGTTTTAGTAGTGGAAAGTTACTGCAGTAATTCCAGTTTATTGGATCTGAAGGTTCACAGAAGGCACCGATTTTTTAGTCACAGTCATTAGAAAGGAAATTGTATACACCTTGGTCTGTGTGGCCAGGTGATTTACTGCCATGCCTTTCCTGTAAAGCCACTATTCTTACTGTAGGCTGGGCAATTCTAATGGTAGTAGTACAAAGAAGCTCTGTGCTAGGCGAGTATATGTACGTGAAATGAAAATGGTAACAGCAGCAACTACTGGTTCACATAATTTTCCCAGATCTGCACAGAAATCATGGTTGGAACACTACAGCTGGCTGGAAAGTGGAGAACAAATTGTGAAAATGTTACCCCCCCCCTCCCTTTTTTTTTTTTTTTTTCCTGAAATTTCGTTTTGAAGTAAGATTTCAATGCCATATACTGCACTCTAGTAACACCATATATTGTATGTCAGTATGTACTACCTTGTTTAATAGCCTCTGGATCAGGGCTCATATGCAGCATGAAGTATGATGCTGAAGTGCAGCATGGGGCCATTGTGCCCTTCACCCCATACCGGTTGGTCGAGATGTGCTGGTTGGAAGTTAAAGATTCCATAATACAGTGAAACATGTCCTGATGTTCTAGCCCACATGTGAACTAAGGCTGCGCACATTGTTGTCATGACTTCCTATCCAGTCACTACACTAACAGTGCCTGACTCAAAGCCTTGCTGTCCCCCAAATGTGGAACGTACTATAGTATATCAACATCTATTTCTAGTCTTGCAGTGTTCACTTCTAAAGTTAACAATCAAACTCACTATTACAAATATTCCAAGGGACATGTTCTTTTGACTTATTTTATTTTTCATTCTGGTAAATGCTTTCAGAACAGTAAGGATTACAATATTCACTTGTTCTGGATTATTTAGTCTAGCAATCAGTGTTCAAAATGTACTTCTGAGTTCATGTTGCTACTAGTGTTTACATTGTTAAATTGTTGGCTTACAAAACACCCACTGTAATTGTAAATATCTGTTTTCCAATGATGGCATGGAATCGTGGCATCATTAGATGGACAGCTCTTATACTTAAACACTTTAACATATATTTATTATCAGTCATTTGGTCCAAGCATACACTAAGAAATATGAAAGATTACTTTGTACAGGAATTTTATTACCACTATGTAAGAAAATGTTTAAAGCAGGAATCCATTCTGTTTTATTCTTAGGTTCAAAGCATGCTAGAACTGTGTCCCCAAGATTTGAAAGGTGAAGATTCTGCCCTTTTGGTTTGTCCTACGTTTTCATGTCCTTTAGACTGACTAACTTGAGATCTATATTATGTGAACTACACAAACTTAAACCTCAAAGCTTTAACCTTGCATGACAAGTATCCCTGCGGGAGAAAAACCTAGAAATCTTTGCAAGCCTCAAAGCTGTTTCTTTTGTTGAATGGGCCAAGCTGCTTTCCCTCCATTTTCATTTGGTGAATGGTGAAATTATAACCATTTAAAGTTTTAAAAAACTATTATTTTAATAGGGGTCATTCTATAACTGTAGGCCAGTGTTCATCTGATGTGCAATGTCATTCTAATGATTTCTGCACTACCTCACTAAGTGGGGACCTCATAATTTTATATATTTTAACATGAACCCATAAATTTATTTAACAGTATTAAAATTGAAAAGTTTTCTGGAATGTAAAATGATTCTTATCTTCCATTCAGTTGTGGCATATTAACAGAGAACACAACTCAATTATATTGTTCTCATATGTTACAAAGAGTGACAGCTTTGGAGACCAATCACAAAGTTTAATAAGAATTAGATTTTTTTAAATTAAACTTTGCATTGTTTTAAAACTCATCAGCTGTAGTACTTATAGAAGGTGAAAGAAACTTCCAGCATCATGGGTTTGGACTATAGGTTTGGACCTTCCCAAACTTGCTAACTATTTTTTACAGCAGGTTTCTTGTAACATTGGTAATTCTCTTGAGCTTTGGGCTTCACAACCCCCACAATAATGAAATATTTTGCTCTTGTATTTAAAGGAGTTCACACAGTTTTACAAACCTTAATGAGTTAAGCCTTACAGAGCATAGTGAGGTAAGAAATAATCCTCACTTTATAGTTGAAGAAATTGAGGTACAGATATTAATAGATTTGCCCATGGTCTCACAAAGAATCAGTGGCAGACTAGGAAAAAGAATGCCTAACTTGTTAATCCAACTCCTATCGTTGGACCATCTTCCCCTTTATTAAAATGCTAGCCTTGCTCAGACCCAGCCATATAACTACTATATAATCTTTTAACAAAGGAGTACAGTGTTGCAAGTTTTAAGCCAAATCTTGGTTTAAACTATTCATAGAGGAAAAGCACATGGCTATTTTGTATAGAAAAGATGAAAATACTATAAAAAGGGACAGGTTTCAAGCTTACTCACTCTGAATAACACATTACTCTGCAATTAGTACATGTGGTTTCAATGGGAGTACCTCAGCCTAAGATATTCCTAAGCATGAATATGGATATTAGAATCTAGTGCAAAATGAGCAGGTAAACCGGAGTATGGTTAGCTATGACGGCTTCCAAGCAGTGACAAAAAGAAACAAAGATCTGCTTAAATGGCAGACTTCAAAAGACACTGATTGCTCAGGCATCCCGTGTCACTGCACAAGTCAGAATGTTAGCCAGCTTGATCTTTCTCAGATCATTAGATCCATCTAATGGGGGAAAAGGGGAAACACCTTCCAGGTGTTTTCTCTACCATTTAATTTTAAAAAAAGTTAAACATATTAGTTCTTCTCTCCCCCTCCCAGAGGTGTCATGAGGAGTAACTGATGTTTTTCTGCAGTGGTTTTCAGATGTGAAGCACTATATAAAATGTTAGGTATTATTACAAACTATAGGAATCTGTTAAGAAGCAGCCTTCCGGAGATGGCATGCTGACACACAGAGACTTGAGGCAGTGACTCATGGAGAGAGAGGATTTGCAAAGCGCACTATCTGAGGTGATCCTACAAAAGGAATGGTGAGAGCTAAGGGTTTCATGTCTTCTCTCTAGAACTGGGCTTTGCAACATTTAGTCATTTCTAATTCTTCTCTTGGCCTCTCTTCCTTGTAAACAAGCAAGAGCCACAGGGAATGAGACTCAGTAAATGGATGAGTGATAGCCCAATAATAGGCAGCAGGCACAGCGATACATATCATGGAGAGGGAAAAGAATGAAGATGGAACTCATAAGGAAGAATGGTGCTGAGGGGTTGCAAACTGAACTAATTCTGAACCATTGGGACATTATCTAGTTCTGGGGTGGGCAAACTACAGCCCATGGGCTGGATCTGGCCCACGGGATTGCCAGCCTTCTGTCGCTCCCAGAAGCGGCCAGCACCATGGCCCCTGGGGGGTAGGGGGCTTCATGTGCTGCCCTCGCCTGCAGGCATCGCCCGCCCTGCAGCCAAGGGGAGCTTTGGGGGAGGTATCCGCAGGCGAGGGCAGCACGTGGAGCCCTCTGCTCCTCCCCCTCCCTTAGGGACGCGGCCTCAGCCTGCCTGAGCCCCGCTGCACGCCACTGCCACCCCGGAGCTGCTGCAGGTAAGTGGCACCGGGCCGGAGCCTGCACCCCGAACCGCTCCAGCACCCCACATCCCAACCCCCTGCCCTACTCTGCACCCCTTGCCCTGAGCCCCCTTACCCCTTGCCTTGAGCCCCCTGCTGCACCCCTCATGAACCCCAACCCCCTACCCGGAGCCCACTCCTGAATCCCGCACTCCTCCTGCACCCCAACCCCCTGCACCAGACACCTACAGAGACACAGCTGCATCTCTGCAGCTGCGCAGATTGAAATTTGTAGCGTAGAGCTGCCTTGGGTGGGTTTCCCAGACCTAAAGAAGAGCTCTGTGTTAGCTCAAAAGCTTCTCTCTCTCTCTCTCACCAACAGAGGCTGGTTCAATACAAGATTATCTCTCACTCACCTTATCTCTAAGAGTTAAACAGTCAGACTTGCATTCAAGGTTCTTTTTACAAGACTGCTTCACCCACCCTTGCTAAAAATACATTGGGATCAGTTCTTTTCCAAGTTATCTTGGAACATATTGCAAGATATCCTAAAATCAACTCTAGAATAAAATATATGAGCATACTAGCTTTTCTTATTCAATATCTTGAATATTACTATATAAAGTGCATGAAATATATAATTAGTCACCTCTAGATCCCCACACTACTGTATATACACTGAGGTCACTGTGGGCAGTTTCAATTTTATATGAAGGGAAAAAAACCCTAGTGCCTGAGAAAATATTTAGTGTTTAAAAGCTGTTATTTCTTTGAAAATCTACGCACAAATGATAAATTTCTAGAAATGTTACAGTATCATCTGGTCCTGTATCTTTTGTAGGGAAAGAATCAAGTTCTGGACTTTGCTTATAACAAAACTATAGAACTAAACAGCACTATCATTAGTGGACAAAGTTTTGGAAATCTCATTTTAATAAAAGAAGCTGTAAATACCTCTGTACCTATTATAATTCTACACATATGCATCAACATTAAATCAGAGCCCTTCCCCTGCAATTAGATAATTTGTGTAAGCACAAAGATAAGAGGTTGATCAGGACATGTAGGAGAAAGAAGAATGACACATAAATGGATTTAAAGCAGTACACCACAACTGCATCAGTTACAATATTAAAGGGAGGGAGACCTGCCTCAAAGTTCCAGGCATTAATTGGGTCCGGTGCTTGGTGAAATGGCCTCATGCTATACAACCAAAGATTATGAAATGTGTTCCTTTAGCCAAACCCTTGCTACTCAATTGATGATTCAGCCTAATGCTGAATCGCATCACCGGCTCCTCCCACCCAAGCAATACTGTTTCCTGGTAGCGGCGTCTTCAACCTTTTGAAGGTTAACAGAGTTAAGGCGGCTTACACATATTTTCTACCAATGGAATTGTAAAAAATAAATCAAGACAATCGCCATTTAATATCCAGATCACCCTCAATTTGCATGCCTTAGGTTACAATCCCTAACACCCACTCAGACGTCTCACCTCCACAACAAACTATCTTTCAGTTCCACCATACAGCCATGCATAATGCACATAACCAATTCTTCAGAATCTCACACGTGTAATCTTAACTCTGGCCTCACCAAAATTAAGTTCTCTTGCTGACAGACAGGTTTCAGATATCGACAATGTGCTAAGGAAGAAAATCCAAGGTTGCCGCTATAGGGACTCCTCAGGGAGGAGCCAGAGAGCGAAACTTGCCAGGGAGGGAGGGAGAGAGAGGTGTGTGTGTGTGTGTGTGTGTGTGTGTACACAAACGTCAGAGCGTCACTGCTTCTGCTGTAAACTGGTTGTGTTTGCTAGGAAAGCATGAATACAACAGTTATGATGAATAATGCTAATAACTTTTTTTAAACTAGCCTATGTCTGAGTTGTGTGCAGGTATATAGACCTGAACTTCAACATGCTATAAGCAACCTGTTTGTTAGTGGGATCTGAAGGAAATATTAGACTGCAAGTCTCAATTTTAAAACTCGTGTTACTGAAAATATTTGTTATTCTCCAAAAAATTAACTCTGCCCAAGAGCAAGTGTTGTGACTCTGGTTCATGTCCACAACATTCTCCTTAAGTTACAAAAAGGATTTAACCCCCATGAGAACTACGAATCTGAGCACAACCTGAATTATGGAGGACGCCATTCTCAGCAGGTGTAAGTCAGTGCAGCTCCAGTGAAACTATGGCAATTTATATTAATGAAGGATCTGGCCCAGAGTTGCTACAGATGTCTTCATAATATACACACAGCACAAAGATCAGGGATAATATTTTCAAAAGTGCCTAAGTGACTTAGGAACTTAAGTCTGATTTTCAGAACTGACCTAGGTGCTCAGGAGACTAAGTCCCAACAAAACTCCATTTTAGTCAGAGTGATAACAAACTTGAAGTCAATATATTAATATTAAATTTTTGTTAACATACGAAGCATTCTGTCAGAGGCTGGTTAAAATTCAAGGTGAAACTGCTATTCTATCTTTGCAAAACCAAACTTTTCATTATAGCTATTTAGATAATTTTTCTGTTCAAGTCTAACAGCATGAGCACATTATGTTGAATTATTATTCTCCACCATCAGTTGAATTAACTTCTAAAGTCAGTCTAGTTCACGAACTCCAATAATATTCTGCTTGATATTACACTTTAACAAATGAAATTCATTTACAATCTATGGGACTTAATATTTGTTACAATGTCTGCATGTTAAAAGGTTACATTCATTGGCTTTATGTAGTTCCAATAAAAACCATACCCATAGGCTGCGACAGAACAACTGTGATTTACAGTTGCTATATCTGTGTGAATCTGCTTTTGGAAGTAAAAGGCCATATTAAAAAGATCAAAACAGACCCAGCTAGTGAAGGAAATCATTCTTTTCTCCAGAGCACAAGTCAAAACGAATCCTGTCAAAACCTTTTCACAGACGGCAACAAAGAAATTGAATTTACTACGCATCCCTTGGCCAGCAGTGACAGCATGTCATCTGCTAGAGTGGCTTTGGTAAATAGTTACCAAAGTACTTGACATGCATCACCTTCAACTTCCTCTGGTGAAATCAAAAACTGGAGGATGACTGATAAACTTGCCTCAAAAAAGGACAGTAATGAGTTGCACCTTGCGTCCTCAATCGAGAGCTCACTTTATCGATAAACTCAGCTCCAGACTGTGGTGGGTCGTTATTGGAAAGCTGTACAGGTATGGGCAACTATTCAGCTTGCTTTGCAAGAGGATGTTGAGGAATATGTCTTGAACGGACAGCAAAATAAAATGTAACTATTATCAACACTAATGTGAAATTAAACTAAGTCTGAAATAGGTTAACTCATACATTTTGTAATCAACATTAATGGTTCCCTCCTTTTTATGATACTTTAAGAAAATTTGTGAAAAGGCTGAAAATTCTGAATCATTGATCCTATTTTTTTCCTTTGAAAACACAATGTATTTCACAGAAAAGTTCATATTTTTATTGCAAAAAATCCCTTGCACCTTAATCCCACCTGTTTTCTCTGGCTGTGCCACACAACTGTTCACTCTCCTACATGCTGTAATTCTTTGGTCTAATTCTGATTGTTGGGTGTAGCGAGGAGATGGCTGGATGGTGTTTAATGGCAGTGATATACTGGAGGTCAAACTAGGTGATCTGGTGGTCCTTTCTGGCCTTAAATTTATGACTTGAGGGGGTGCCTGAAGTTAAACAACTGAAATCATATTTAGGAACCTAAAAGCTGTTTGCAGGGTACTTATAACAGTCAAAAGTAACATTACACATCCAGATTTGCAAATTAGATTTGCAAATCCAGTCCTGCAAGTGCCCGACAGTAAACTGCTTTTGGTCACTGGATTGAAGTGAATCAATCCAATAGGTTATTTCAATTACTGATCCGTTCAAGTCTAGAAGACCCCTTTTTAGGGCTAACTTGGAGGTCTGAACTGAACTAACCATGAACTAATCAACTCTTCTCCCTATCAATACTATTAGAATACAATATCTTGTGTTCTGTTTGAATCTCAATGGAGTTTATTCACGATATATTTCGTAACCTGCATGTAGATTAAGGTAGAGTATGCAAGTGTTTGGTGCATGTAGAAATCTTAGTTTCTTCTTATTTGTATCTATTAAATGTAATCATTAGGAAAAATCATTCACTTTTTGAAGACGGTGCCTGATACAAAGACGACAATGCCACCCAAAAATGTTGGAATGTTTAATCTCTTCACCGCTGACAGCTGCTACAACTCCCACTATGAACACTGCCACTTCAAAGGGGATGTACCTGGTGCCTCTGGGCAACACTGGTGGTGCACCGTGAATCACGAACCTGATATGTCATATAGCTTCAAAGTGGCTAACTAAATAGGTTTTATTTCCTGCATGCAAGCAATGCTTCATTTATTATTTTTGTTTTTAAAAATATTTTCTTAATGCAAATATAGGTTATAAGAGCCCCATCTAGCTAACTTTTGCTAAAGCAATCATCCTAGAAATGTTTTAACATATTTGATATTCACAAAATCAACCTACTATGCTCTCCTTTTTGGGCTAATGTCAGTTTCTTTCCTGTCAGAGCCTCCATTATACTACCTCTCTTATTTTAGGGAATTAAAAAAAATGGTTCTCCAAAACAAACAACATTTCAAAGTTCAGACTGACTCTGAGACCATGCAACTGGCACCTTCTCCAGTACAATCAAGTGCTGCAAATCTTCAATATTGTTTACTCTTTCAATAGCAAAATGAGCAGGTACATATGCACATGAATAATGAAAAGAAAAGCTTCAATCTTTCTTTGAATATTTCTAAATTTATTCTTAACACTTTAAAAACTATCTGGGAGAGCTGCTTCTAAGGACAGTTACTTTCATACCATCATAGGCCTACAATCAAATTGGAAGAGCTGCGCTAATGAGAAGCTGGCTTTAAAGCTCTTCCTAAAGCTCTGATACTAAGGAAGCTGTTGCAAGCTCATCACTAGAATTTAACAATTGTCTTTTAATAATCACTTTGAACTGACATCTAATCAGTAGCTTTGTCAGCTTTTTGTACTTGGGTTCACTGGCATGAAAGTCAACCAGAAAAAGGCAACTTTTATTTACCACACTTGACTTTGATTACCACATTTTTTTTTATACAGTACTCATCTTCTCAATTTGCCTGTAAATAATGTGAATTAGGTTACCTCAGATAACAAACAGATTGGAGTTGGGATGTTAAACACCTGGCCCATTTAATGCACTTGCATAGTCTGCATTGTATATTCAAATATATAGAAAGTGCAGGATAACGGTGTTAATCTATCTTTGTAAAGTGCTTTGAGATCTACGAACCTAAAGCTTGTTACTATATAAACTGGAGTGTAGTTCTTCGTGTTTAGGAGAAGAAAAACAGTGGATGTTGCAAATGGGAGATACAGGGAAAATGGGTGGGGGGAAGTAATGCTTGGAGTGTAGTGACATTTCCTTAGCCAATCCCTCCTAAAGGGAATACATCCAGCCAACCAACTAAGCAACTACATTCTACTGAAAACACATTTTGCAATCAAAATGGAAACAGACACATTAATTGAAACATCTTTTCCATTTTGGTTTCTTTACCAGTTTAAAAAAAAATAATCCCCAAACTGTCTACATTCCTTGCAGTTTTTATCAAAAATAGGATAATACTGTATATCCTTATTTACAGAAGTCTAATTGCATGAAAGGAAAAATTCACACTAACTTTTAACAACAAAATTTATCAACAAAATTTTTGGCTGTTTCAGTTAAGGCAGATTTAATCAAGCAAAGTTGGCTCTAAAGTGAAGTTACAGTCATTAAGCAACTGAACAATTAATTTAGAGTTTTACCCTAAACAGGTCTCTGATGAAACAATTAATGGACGGCAAATAGAACATTTATTGCTAAAGCCCAGAATTTAAATCTACCATAGGTAATTTTGAATATATAATTAGTCTCTCTCAGTTCTCTAAAAGAAAAGAGAATTCTCTGTGCAAACTTACCAGCAGTTAATTCAATATAGACACAAGGGACGTGGATATCCTGTGTTATATTAAAAAATCCAATGCCAAAAGCCTCTGAATTATAAATATGTAGACTGGTCAAAGGTTACAAGACTACTCTTTGGATAATTTAAGTCACATTTTCCTATCAATGAATGCACTGAAAAAGTTTTCAACTTCTGAGGACCGGAACACATTAAGGTACATATAAACTTCAAGTAACTTTAACGATGATCCTGTTTTGTAGTTAACAACCATGACTTTAATTTGAGGCTGTCTGGACCCTTTTCATCCGAACGGTCCCAACGTGTGATGAGGACCTATGCAGACCACAACCTTCTGCGTCTCCTTCTCTTCTCTCACAAATGCCACCCACTCACCCAAGCCAAAAAGAGAAGTCTCGCATGAAGTTTCCAGAGATATTCTGGCCCTGGTTGGGTTGAAAATGCCACAAAAATCCTCATACTACTTCAGTAATTTTCCTTCCTATTTTGGCTGGAACCAGAAAGAACAGAAGTATATGAAAATTACATTCAACTGCTACTTAACTACTAGGGGTTCCTGAAAAAGAATGTGTTTGCCAAATGTTGCTATCATCAAATGTGGGGAAAACTTCCTTGACCAAAGCCAGTTAAGGTAAGCCAATTAAGCCAATTAAAATAAGCGTGTTTAATTAAGATGAGCTATTATCAGCAGGAGAAAAAAACTTTTGTAGTGATAATCAAGATGGTCCATTTAGACAAGTAGACATACCTGTCAAAGTTTTTTTTTCTCCTGCTGATAATAGCTCATCTTAATTAATTAGCCTCTTACAGTTTGTATGGCCAAGTGTGCCTTCCTGGGTTCCAAGAGGTTTGCATTCGGGTGGTGGCAGCATCTATCTATCCAAGGTCAAAGAGAAGCGGTAACCTTGGGAGTTTAATACAAGCCTGGAGTGGCCAGTATTAATTTTTTTGAATCCTTGCGGGCCCCCATTTCTGAACTTGAAGTGCCAGAGTGGGGAATCAGCCTTGACAATGTTTAACTCATTTTGAAGTTGAACAGTGGAAAATCATACCTGTAAGAGAAGTTCCACTTGGAGAGTCTTCAAATGTTTCAGAATACAGAGCCATGGCCAAATCTTGCAACCAGTTACAAACTGGTTCTGATGCAAGGTGAGGAAGCCACAAGGACATCTCAGCTGCTGATGATTCAAGGAATAATTCTTGTAGACAAACTGTTGAATTTAGCCTGACATGGGAGTTTGCTTAAGGTACATGATGCCTTAATCCGTAAAAGTTTTTAATTTGATGCTGTCTGGTTAATTCCAAAAACAGTAAGAAAAACCTAAACTTTGCCTCTGCTCGAAAGAAGCTGTTGCCGCTCGCCAGAGATGAGATACTAATTGAATCTGATTAGTCATCAGGGTCTGTCCTGTCCTTGATAGAAGTTGTCCAGGAAATAATGACAGAAGTCAGAGTCTGTTCAAGATTACAAACGCTACTGGAATGTAACCAGCTGAATATCATTTATGAAGAGTGACCAGATTTTGTCATCCACCAGAGGAAAATACCTACTTCTGGTCTGCATATGACAGGGGTGGGCAAACTTTTTGGCCTGAGGGATGCATCAGGTTTCTGATATTGTGTGGAAGGCTGGTTAGGGGAGACTGTGCCTCCCCAAACAGCCAGGCATGGCCCAGCCCCCATCCCTTATCCGACCCCCCTTGCTTCTTGCCCCCTGACAGCCCCCCCCCGGGACTCCTGCCCCATCCACCCCCTGCTCTCTGTCCCCTGCTCGACCCTGGCCCCTCGGCTCCTAACTGCCTCCCGCTGCCCCATCCAACCCCCCTCCTTCTTGACTGCCCCCCCAGGACCCCTGCCCCATCCAACCACCCCTTCTGCTTGACCACCCCCAGGCCCCCTGCCCCTGACTGCCCCCTGCTGCCCCATCCAACCCCCCCTCTCCTTTCTGACAGCTCCCCCGGGACCTCACCACATCCAACCACCGTTTTCCCCTGTGCCCTGACTGCCCCCCGCTGCCCCATCCAACCCCCTACCCCCCTTCCAGACTGCCCCTCCGGAACCCCTGCCCCCATTCAACCACCCTGTTCCCCGCCCTCTGACCGCCCCGACCCCCACCCACGAACTCCCCTGCCCTCTATCCAAGCCCCCCACTCCCTGCCTCCTTACTGCGCGGCCTGGAGCACCGGTGGCTGTCGGGGCGGCTGCCCCAGGACAGGGACAGGCAGCCATGCCACGCAGCACAGAGCACTGGGTCAGGCCGGACTCTGCAGCTGCGCTGCCCAAGGAACTCGCAGCCCCACTGCCCAGAGCATTGCGCCAGTGGAGCAAGGGGGAACAGTTGGGGAGGGGCCAGGAGCTCAGGGGCCGGGCACAACAGTCCCGCAGGCCATAGTTTGCCCACCTCTGGCATATGACCTTGAAAAATCCAAGTTCAATATTCATGCAGAACATTGTTCTGGTGTAACACACAGTTGTGGCTGTATCCAATAAACTCAGTATAGAGACTCTGAAAAGAACGTAACATTTATGTTTTTCAGGGAGACAATTCAATCTCTCTTCTAAAAATCTTTCATTAGAATCATAGGACTGGGAAGGGACCTCGAGAGGTCATCTAGTCCAGCCCCCTGCACTCAAGGCAGGACTAAGTATTATCTAGCATCCCTGACAGGTGTTTGTCCAACCTGCTCTTAAAAATCCCCAATGATGGAGATTCCACACCCTCCCTAGGCAATTTATTCCAGTGCTTAACCACTGACAATTAGAAAGTTTTTCCTAATGTCCAACCTAAACTGCCCTTGCTGCAATTTAAGCTCATTGCTTCTTGTCCTATCTTCAGAGGTTAAGAAGAACATTTTTTCTCCCTCCTCCTTGTAACAACCTTTTATGTACTTGAAAACTGTTATCATGTCCCCCCTCAGTCTTCTCTTTTCCAGACTAAAGAGACCCAATTTTTTCAATTTTCCCTCATAGGTCATGTTTTCTAGACCTTTAATCATTTTGGTTGCTCTTCTCTGGACTTTCTCCAATTTGTCCACCTCTTTCCTGAAACGTGGCACCCAGAACTGGACACAGTAATCCAGGTGAGGCCTAATCAGCACGGAGTAGAGCGGAAGAATTACTTCTCATGTCTTGCTTTCAATACTCCTGCTAATACATCCCAGAATGATGTTTGCTTTTTTTGCAACAGGGTTACCCTGTCGACTCATATTTAGCTTGTGATCCACTAAGACCCCCAGATCCGTTTCCGCAGTACTCCTTCCTAGGTAGTCATTTCCCATTTTGTATGTGTGCAACTGATTGGTCCTTCCTAAGTGGAGTACTTTGCATTTGTCCTTACTGAATTCCATCCTATTTACTTCAGACCATTTCTCCAGTTTGTCCTGATCATTTTGAATTTTAATCCTATCCTCCAAAGCACTTGCAACCCCTCCCAGCTTGGTATGATCAACCAACTTTATAAGTGTATTCTGTATGCCATTATCTAAATAATTGATGAAGATATTGAACAGAACCTGACCCAGAACTGATTCCTGCAGGACCCCACTCGTTATGCCCTTCCAGCATGACTATGAACCTCTGATAACTACTCTCTGGGAATGATTTTCCAACCAGTTATGCATCCACCTTATAGTAGCTCTATCTAGGTTTTATTTCCCTAGTTTGTTTATGAGACGGTCATATTAACTCTAGATTACTTATATCAAATGACAAGATAAGGTCATATAAATGTTTTGATGTGTATCATCTCCCAAGGCTCAAGAGGAGATCGTGACGTATTATGAGATGCAATGTCATCAATATGTTGAAGACTACCAACTCTAGGATTCTTCTTCATTGGATTCAGGCATTGTTATTTCCTTGCTCTCCCTGGCTGCAGCAGATGTATGGAGGTGGATGAAAGCCAGCTGTCTATTAGAGTGAATATGGATAAGGAAAAGCTGATGATTGATGGCATGAGCAACTGGAGGCATATATCTGTTGATCATCAAGATACTGTAGTCAGTCTTTAGTTTCGTTGCATTTCCTTGCTAGAAATGCCTAGTTTTATGTTCAGCTGACCAAAGTAATGCATCATTTGCCATGGCTATCCATTCATTCTTCACCTTCCGGTGCAGCTACTGAAATGTTCTCTATCTGGGGTTAATCTTGAAGACCACATGAAAGTTTCAACTAGTGTAAAGTATAGAAGCCAATGCTTTTAGAGAATTGGTAGTTGATAGTACATTACACCAACATGTTCCTCACTGCCAGTTTGCTTCCAGGTCTAATTCAAGTTGCTGTGATTATTAAAAAAGCCTTACTGATCTTGGAGCCAGTTATTGCTAAAACAGCCTCTGTCACTCTGTTCTGCCAAGGTAGCTGCAGTAAGCGGAGGTACCTCAAGTGTTAGTTCACAGCACAGCAGCCAGAGGAGCCAATAGCAAAGCACTGTCAGTAGCAGGGGCAAAGCTTCAGACTACACTGTCATTGGTAATCCAACATATTGCACTTTTACAGTGTGTTACCACAAATCTTTGATCAGGCTTTTCCTGACAGTGGGTATTAGTATTCCGTTAGACATTGGCTTCTTCAGTATAGCTAGATTGGGTTCTTTCTTGCTGGGGATTACTGAGTAATGTGGGAATATGTACAGTATGTACAGGGAAATAGTGTATTTATTTATGTAAATAGTGTCCAGATATTATGATAGCTGAACTATATGTAGCTAATAAACAAGGTTTAAATGGCTTAATTTAACTAA
Organism: Lepidochelys olivacea; assembly: GCF_965140295.1. Lineage (NCBI taxonomy): Eukaryota > Metazoa > Chordata > Testudines > Cheloniidae > Lepidochelys > Lepidochelys olivacea. Next base: position 198,052,207 of record NC_140413.1, on the reverse strand, counting down.
TAAATTAAAATGTTAGAGACTATTTGTATGAGTATATCTAAAGTTATAAATACTATATAACTCAGATCAAAACCCATCATTTTAAACAGCAGTTAGAATATTTAGATGTACATGTATAAACATTGCAATAAAATAAACAAAGGCAAGAGATTAAGTTACTGTGTGGGCCACAAAATATGGAAGCTAATTCCAGCATGGAGAATGGAATATAACCATAGATTTAATAATATGAAAAACATTTAAAACTACTCTAGAAGAACCTAAACCAGGAAACACATTACATTTTGAAACTGGATTGTTGGGTAGTAGCCCTTCAAAAGTCAGTGGAAAGAGATGTTTGTGTTTCACAAAATGCTGTGGTATGTAGAAAAAGATTTATTAAAAATAAGAATCAGAAGGTTCAGAGTAGGATACAATTTTCTTTGTTTTCTTTTTGTTCTGTTTAAACAGCACTTATTGTCATTTAAACGTAAATGTAATGGCTCCAACTCTGTACTGACTTGCATCCATCCCTGTGCAATCCCATTAGCTATGACAGGGTTGCAGAGTGGTGTACATTAGTACAAAATCTGGTGTCTCCCCCCTCGCCCCCCCGCCCAAATACGCTATACTATAATGATGAATGAGTTATTGATGAAATACATAATCCTCACAGGTGCCCTGTAAAATAGCTAGAAGGATTTGGCAGTTGGAACTGTGTACTATATGCACACCACAACAAGAGGAAATGAAAAGTATCAGAAACATTGTTATGCTACAATCAAACTTAATTCTAATACTAGCTCAGAGAGGAAACAAAGTAAACTCAAAACAAGTTAGATTACAAATAAAGCTCAATGAAGCCTAAAGAGTGCTTGCCTCTTCATCCCCAGATATTCCGATACAGTAATTAAGATAAAATATTGCAAATCTTCAACTAATGAACTGAGTTTATAGTAGGCAATCTTCTTTAAAATCTTACGCTGTGTAGAGACCATCTGTCTACACTGAACGCTTACTTCACCTCATCCACCACCTTTTCCTCCTTAAATAAATTATACCTCCTATGAACAAAACTAAAGATGCCTTTTTTTAAGACAAGAAGGATTTTTTTGATAAGCATGTTTCATTACTTTGCAATCTACTGCTGCCATCTCCTGTGGTAAATGAAGCAGCAAGTAACTTCACCCTTACAAATAGTCTATTTAACTTCTGCCATATGGGAATGGTTCCTATTGGTCAGACAGACAGAACTCTGTCTAAATACATTCTCAAAAGTTTGTTAAAAAATTACCATTACCTCTAAGTGACTCCGCCGTTCTGCAATCACTCTTTCATCCTTGTTTCCGAACAGCTTCTTTGGAGGGAATTCTAAAGTTGCAAGCTGTAACAGATGTAAGATAATTAATTGGTACTGTAAATGATAAGCTAAACTGAAAAAAATTCTCTTTAAAACACAAAGCGATCAGAGAGAGGAAAATGACAAATATTCACAAGTTACAGTATGTGTCATTAGGTCCAACCCCATTATGCTGTTCTACTGATGTTAATATAATGCAATCTGTACTAAAACAATAGGATTCTACTGTCACAAGTGAATAACGGCAAAGCAAATACAGGAATCTGAATGTCTCCATCTACCAACATAAAAATCAAAAGTTTGTAAACTGAATCTGCATATTACACTAGCTGCAAAGAAGAGAATATGAACTGCTCAGGAATTTTGTAGATTTTAAAGATCAGAATCATCTGTTAAAATCATTGTAAGCTTATCTCTGATTGTGTTACCATCTATTTCATTTGCTTTTGTTTATGATAGCTATATTGTTTCCATCATTAAATCTAAGAGCTTTTACTGAATGCATGCTCTGCAGATAGTTACGCTGGGCTTCAGGTGTCCCTAGGTTAGTGGAAGCTTGATACTAAAAGTCACCGCAGGTGAGCATAAAGACAAGTTAACCTATGATCAGGGTATTTTACTGAATGATCAGGCTAACTTTAGAGTGATCAAACAGAATCCACGTGAATAAGGTAAAAGCTTATGTATCACACTGAAAATGAAAACTACCAACAGCATAGTTTTATTCTCAAAAATGACTATATGAAGATGTCGGTTACCTATGCAATAGGTGCACTCCATGTAGATGTTCAGAATTATATCTGGTTACGTCACTACTTTTTAATTCTGTAGGAACTGCAGAAGCCAGCTCAGCTGAGAGAGAGTGAATAGGATTCTATTCCCTTCTTGTGCATGAAATGCAATTGTTAATTTCCAGTCCATCAGTTATATCTGTTCAGACTCACAGAATAGGTTACACGCAATAGGTTTACACAAGTGTCATGGAAAGGGTAATTTGGCCCATAAAGCCTTATTTCTGGTAATGATGCAAAGGAGGAAAAAAACCACCATTACTCTTAAAGCTTAAGCGCAGTCTGCAGGGGTGGCAGTGAAAGATATCTTTACTGTATCAATGACCATGTCAAATGAGGAAATCATTGAAACACAAACACGCAACCGCACATTGTTAGAGTCAGTGTTCAGAGTGGTTTCAGAGTAGCAGCCGTGTTAGTCTGTACCCGCAAAAAGAACAGGAGTACTTGTGGCACCTTAGAGACTAACAAATTTATCTGAGCATAAGCTTTCGTGAGCGACAGCTTGTTAGTCTTGTTAGCTTGTTAGTCTCTAAGGTGCCACAAGTACTCCTTTTCTTTTTGTTCAGAGTGGGGCACTTCCAAAAGCAATTGCCTCTTTCTGCACAAATTCAAATTGGCTGCCTGAGGATGTCAAGAGAGAACAAAATAAAAGAAATGTTGCCTAGTATATAAGTATATTTTAGGGCTGTAAGGAGTTTATGCTTGTGTACAATACGCAGAAGCACAGTACATTAAATTACAAGCTTTATTTTTGCCTTTGAACATAAACACTCAATGTAGAGGAGTTTTTCAGCTATCTCCAGTTTTTCAGCAATAATTCTTCAACCCTATTCTCTTGTTAAACCCGACCTGGATAATTTAGAGATGTTACATTTAGTTCCTGTCTAGACATCTTCAAGTGAGTAATCTGAAGTGGTGCACCGGGAGCAGTGGTGGAGAGTCTCTTTACTACATCAACCTCTTTTTCCTCAAAATTATATTCCTCGGGTTTCCCCCATCATTTTCTTTTCATCTACTTGCTTCCAAATGCTTAGAGAATTAGCAGCATGTTGCCTAAAATTGTATAAAAGCAATTATGTCCTTGGTAATAATTCTCATTGTATTAATCACTTTTTTTTAGTTAATCTATACAGCGATATTGGTGGACAGCAAAATCTCACCCCTGAAGAAGTTATGCTGTATTAGGCATCACTGCATTATGTGACTGCTAGGTATAATGGTCAGACAAATATAAATATATGCTTTATTTTTTTTAAACATATTTCGCTGTATGTTTGGGGATTGTTTCTTTCTAAATAAAGTGAGTTTACACAAATATAAAGGTTAGGGTTGCCACTTTCAAGATTTGTCCTGTAGAGTCAGAACATATTGTATTGGCTCCATGCAGGGGGGTTTTCCCTACCTTAATTCTATTTGAGATTTAATAATCTTGCTGGATATAGGACTGACTGAGGAAAAGCAGCATTATTCCACCAAAGTGTGGGATGGACAGCAATCCTAAAAATAGTTTTGTAACGCATAAGCTTTCAGAACCTATTTTAGGAGAAAAATCTCTGTTGATTTCTATGGAGCCATTAGGTTCTCTAAGATCATCTTGATCAGGCTAAAGTAGACAAGGGTACCTTAGGGACTCGCCCAGTTTAACCATTGCATAGCTCTGGAATCACTGTGCCATACAAATCTTTGCAACCAGGCAAGCAATGATGAATTCAATATATTTGAGATGGGCCTCAGCCAAACAAATCCACTCTGAAATTTTTGGAGATTCACAATATGAAACACGACTCAGATCAGAATTTCATGGCTGTCCAAAAGCTAGGATCTGAACACCTGGAACTTGGGGAAAAGGGTATGTGTCAGAATCTGGATCCAGATCAGAACACTGAGGCTCAGGCCTATCTTTAGTATACAAATGACATACTGTGAGGACCTTGCATCCTAAAAGGCACACTAGATCTAAATTCGCAAAAAGAAAAGGGATACTTGTGGCACCTTAGAGACTAACCAATTTATTTGAGCATAAGCTTTCGTGAGCTACAGCTCACTTCATCGGATATGAAGTGAGCTGTAGCTCACGAAAGCTTATGCTCAAATAAATTGGTTAGTCTCTAAGGTACCACAAGTACTCCTTTTCTTTTTGCGAATACAGACTAACACGGCTGTTACTCTGAAACTAGATCTAAATTATGCAGCACTGACCATCCTACCCCATTCACCATCCCTCTAATCCAGGTCATTCAGTACAACACTGTTTTATTAATTTATTTTGATATTAAACTCTATTTTATTTTACATTGACCCAGGTTTTAAATGTGTTGCAAACACGTGTCATATCTGTGTCGGTATACTAACAACTAGTAACCTCACTGTATGAGCTACCTGGAGGCTTTGGCAGCCAGGTAAGTGACAGCTGGAGGTTTTGGCATTTGGGTAGGGAACAGCTGGTGCTTTTTTCTCCCCAAGATGATGTGGGAGATGGTTTTGGTTTGTGGTTTCCAGGTGGCAAGCTTTTGGTACTAGGGAGCACATACAACATTTCCTCCCTTCCACTTTTGGGGAAAGGGTTAAATTTGGAAGGGATGTATGTGAATTTTTTCTTCCCCACTACAGCAATTCTTGAAAGCCATTAATTATCCCACTCCACCTCAATATCTGTCAAAACAGCCAACAATGACACACAAAAGCATGCATATTAACTTGATGTTCCTGCTAAAATGATAGGCAGTGAACGTTAATATTGATTACATTTCAACAGTAACTTCTACAATGAAAAGCATTGGAAGTTACTGTTGAAAGGTAATCAATATTGACATTTACTGCTTATAAGTTTAGCAGAAACAGTGCCAGTCTTCATTACCAACAGCCCACTGAAACAAAAGGGAGACATTCAAACCACTTAGAACTCATGTTTCAGACTGGCTGCAGACTCAGGCAGATATCAGGCAGACTCAGGCATCAGTTAATATCCAATTCACATTCTGAAGGTCATCTTTGCAATCATGAGGGCTAGAAACCCTTTTCTTAGATTACACAAGTGGAAACAAATTTGTTAACAATTATGAAGAACTGTAAACATTCTTTGTAATTATGTGGTAGAGTATATAATGCTTATATATTGCTGGTAGGGGTCTTCTTACAGCTGCCATAATTTGTGCAACCGATTATGGTAAAAAGGGGAGGATCTTTTGCATTTTTGTGGGGAAAAAATCATTAATTGTAAGAGGTTCTACTAAATATGTGATGTATAAACACACGACAGCAATTCCTATATCAGAACGGTGACTGTTATAACAAAAAAAGAAAAAGGAATACGAACATACCAAGCCATAATTTTGTACAAGCAGCTTCGGTTCTGATGTGTAGTTCAACGTGAAGTTCAGAATCAATTAAAAGAAAACTTCACTCAATTCAGCAACCTGACAGTTCAAAAGTTAAAAAGCATTTGTCTCTACAGGCATAAACTAGGAAATGTATCTGAAACTAGGAAGTTTTAAAAATATTACTGGTATTTGAGCTACTAATGGTAGCAACATTTTAATCCATACAGTGAAATTGTCACGGGCAATGTGGGAAGCCTTTAAGAAACTGTCAAGCAGCTGCAAATTGTATTACATTTGCCAGAGATTATCACCCTCCTGATATTTATACAATCACTGAAATTCACTTGTTCATTGACTCCAACGCACAGGGATGTCTGAGGGGGGTAGATTATGTATATGGATCTCTGTCTCAGCTAAAACAAGTGTAAAAAAAAGTATATAGTATCCAGAGCGGATACAAAATCATTCCTTTGAAAAATCAACTGACCTTTCACTTACCCTCTCATCCAGCTGAGCTCCCAGGCAGTCACACCTTAGCTATTAGGACCAACTTTTCTCATTAACATAATTTAAAACAATGCCACACATTAAGACAGCAGCACAAGTATTCTAATTTCTTACTGGTCTAGGTTTCTTCTTGCATGACTTTTTCCCTCCTTTGCTGCAGTGGTGAAAATGTTTGCCAGCAGTTCTATAGTTTGGATGTTTTGTCATTTTCTTGGGCTGCTTGAGGAGGTGATGTGTTTTCTGTAGGGCAATTAACAAACCCAATTCCCTGCTTGATAGGAATAGTAATTTAGAGTGATTTCCTGAGGGGAAGCGCCTACATGTGGTGAGCAAGGTTTCTACTTTTTATTTTGACTGCAGAGGCATTTCCCTACCATACTTAATTATACTATCATCCTGAAACAAATTTTGTTACACACACATGCACATGCAAAGAGCTAAAATACTCAGAGCTCTTCTGGCTGAACTTCAAAGAAAATGGTGAATTAAATAATCCAAGGAAACATCAGATAGGAGATTGTATATCAGTGCTCTTTTAATGTGTGTTAGCATATGTGATGGGGCCTCTGCCCCATGCTGGGTTGGTAGGGGTGAAGGTGGTCCGGCAGGCCAATTAAAACCCTGAGTAGACCTAGAGGAGGAGCCAGGAAGCAGGACACTAATTAGGAGTAAGCTCGGCTGAGCAGGAGCAGGTGGGGCCAGCATATAGCCAGGTTGTTGACTATTGTAAGGGCAGAGAAAGTCTGCAAGGAAGAAAGACTACTGTCACTCCCGAGTGGAAGGTGTTGGAGGATGGCAAACCCAGAGAGGGAAGAATTCAGTAAGGTAGGAAGAAGCCCAGGGAAACTGCAGCAAGGATTAAGAGAGATAGACCTTGGCTTCATGTTATAGGATATCTGGGCTGAAACCCAGTGCAAAGGACAGATCAGGGTTCCCCACCAGCCACTTGGTAGTGTAGTACAGGGGCTCTCAAAATGGGGGTCATGAGATTATTACATGGGGGGGTTGCGAGCTGTCAGCCTCCACCCCAAACCACACTTTGCCTCCAGCATTTATAATAGTGTTACACATAAAAAAGTGTTTTTAATTTATAAGGGGGGGAGGGGGTTGCACTCAGAAACTTGCTCTGTGAAAGGTGTCACCAGTACAAAAGTTTGAGAACCGCTGGTGTAGTAGGAAGCGAGAGCTTGAAGCATGGCCTGGTGCAAGACTTGAGCCCTGAACAAAAGTCAGCAAAAGTTATGCTATGAGCAAAAGTCATGTCCTGTCAAAAAGCAGATGCCTGCTGGTACATGAACTTGGCACAAGTACCAGCAGCATTGCTAAACCACATTGAATACGTAAACATGTTCCAGCAGATCAGCATAAGGACACCCCAAGTCAGCACAAGATGATTTGTCTGAAACATCAGGAGAAAGGTACAAGGGGAGGTAACAAATATGTCACGAAACACGTAAGGTGGTACCTAAATTGTTTATCCCAGATTGTTTGTCTCAATCTATAAATGTTGAGATACCTTGCCCTAACTCTCTTCCGGCCTAGAGGGGAGCGGAAAGTCCCGCCGCTCACTGAATTGGTCCATTCTAACAGGCATACATGTGCAATGTAATTGCAGACATTGATCCATGGAGCTAGGACCGTGCTTCATTGACAATAAATCTGGCCCAGCGCCTTCGTCACTGAACTGACTCTATGGTCTCTTCGGGCCGTTCAACCGAGGTCTGCTGGGCTGGCTAGCTGCGCAGAGCCAGCACAACACAACAGACATGCTGCCAACAACTAACACTGGTGACCCCGACCGCTCATCTGGTAAGTAGGAGAGCTGTCCTCTGTAGGAATCGCGATCTAACACGGCAGAAAACGCCAAGCTAGGGAACCCCCCCACCTTATCTCCTCCCTTCAAATCCCCAGAGTTTGATGAGGTATGGATGCGCTGGGTAGCCAGCAAAGGAAGTACATACGAGTTTTAAAAAGGATCGTGGAAAATCATGGACTGGTAAGAGAGCCCTGGAAAGCTCTCTCTTAGCAGGGTGGCAAGCAGTCCAGAGACATTATATGGTACAGCAAGTACAGGAACAAAACAGGAAACTGGAAACAGCTGTAGAGAAACTGCAAAAAAGAGAAATGCCGTCCCCCGTTATAAATCTCTTTGGGCTACAACAAACTTCGGGTATTTATACAGTGCCTGAAGAATGGAGACAGAAATGGTGGCCCTCGCAAAATTAAAAGATGAAACAGGGATGACTGGAATGGGTGTTGCAATGGGGACATGTGGAATGACCAAGAACAACCACCACTGTACCGTAAGAGCCAGATTCCAGTAAAACTTAAACCACATGGCATTGGTCACTGTCGGAAGACTGGATACTGGGCTAGATGGACCATTGGTCTGACCCAGTAAGGCCGTTCTTATAAGACCAAAACTGGTGCCTGTCAGAACAGGAGAAGTAAGTGCACAGGAGAGGGAAGTAGACTCCGGATTGGTAAATCAGATAAAAGGAAAAAATGGAACAGTTCACAGAGAACTGTAGGAGACAGGAGCTGCAACTTAATCGCAGGGGAGTGGATAAAAAAGAATTTCAAGGTGAAAAACCTACAGTAAGCAAGTTAACACCTAAAACTTATGCATTCATGCATGGATTTTCCCAGAAACAATTAACAGCAGTTTCTTAATGTATGCGCAACATGTCCCAGGTGGCATAGGACCAGGATTCATCACTAAATTTGGTCCGCTGGTTGGATCATTAGCTTCCCTGGCTCGGGCCAGGTACTGACAGGGAGTGTAACATGAACACTGATCCATGTCCCAAAAGCAAAGAAAGGCAACCCTGCAATCCATTTGGCAGGCAGACAAAAGCAACAGACACAGAGAACAAATTCAGGTTTTTCAAGAGCAGATAACAACCCTCACTTGCCTCTCAAAACCAGGATTAAAAACAAGGGATTTAGGTTCCCAACTACTTTAACCCATGGAGCCCCATTTCTCACTCACAGAAATAATATAACCTTCTTTCCCAAATATTTTTACATAGTAGTTAAAAAATGTTTTATATCCTGTTTGCTAAACATGCTGATGCCACCTGTACTTTGATAACTTAACAACGTTTCTTAATCTCCCTCAACTCAGGTCTCCCTCCCTTCCTAGGCTGCTCTCCCATCCTCCCCCTTCTGTTCACTTTCTCTGTTTTAAAAGTTAAAAGTTCTAGTTATTACAGAAACCTCCATCGCTGAAAGAGAGGAAGCACCTGAAAACACTAACTTTCTTAAAGATATGGCTGCCAAGCAACAGAAATGCACACTCTGCTTCTAATCCTAACCACTGACTAATATTTAAAATCATGGGTTTTCCCTAATTCCATATAGCAGAGTTTTTAAAATAAATAGTAATATAAAGTAATGGACAATATCTTAAATTACTGACTTAATACAACAAGTGGGCAAATAACTTAGTATGAATTTTTCTCAATTCTTATTAAAAGTTTTAAATAAAAAGGTAATAATTTGCTTATTTAATTATTTAACTCCTTTGTTTACTTGCCTGTTTTCTAAAATGCATTGCTTTAATAATTAAGCTCTTAATGCCTTATATTGTTATGAATACAATTCTGGAGCCATTCGTCTTTAATTGTAAGTTTGTCCTGTGTTGTATGTTGTGTGTCACGTGATTACTTTTCTGTTTTAATTTTGTTGCAACAAAAGTTGACTTTTTAAATATATAAGTGGTACCACACTATTCTAATATTATGGTTGGGGTATAACCATTATAATACCAATTAATTTTTTGCAAAGCTCAAAAAGGCCTCACTTATAAGTGTATGTACATATATTTTTGCCTAAACAAATAATGCAATTGCAAAAATAATTCTATTTTATTAATCACACTTTTTTTTATTAAAAATGTAAGGGGAACCTCAACATTAATGCAAAGCTAATATTCACAAAATGTCAATTTCTTGTTTGGGTTTTGTAAACTTGTTTTCACCTTTATTAAATATTGAAATACAGTTATAAGTAAGGCCCTACTTGAATTGTGGGATGATTGTCAAAAATTGCGACTGAGTTACAATTAAAAACTATCATAATTCACACTCACAAGAATTAAGGTTTCACCACAACCATGAATCGGACATTTCCTAGTTTTCTAGTGCTTGACTTTGCAACCTTAGTAACATTCATTTAACATTTTTGTATGTAGTTTCCTAAGCACGATGTTGCTTTTTATTTTTTTCTTCTTAAGAAAAAAGGCAAAAATTGCTGGGTCATGCAAGACCTCCATGTTTTGGGAACTGAACCCAATATTTATTCATCAAGATTGTGGTGGAAGACAAACTCCAACTCCCTGAAGTATGATCTACTGCAGTGGTGCCCAAATTGTTCCGCTCGTGCGCCCCCTTTACCAGTTATGGAATGTGTCCACACTCCCCCTGGGCCAGGAACGAAGTTGACAGCTGGGCCAGGGCTGGGGGCGGAGCCGGAGCAGAGCTGGGTTGCAGAACGGGGCTGGGTGGCACTCCCTCCCTGCCCCCCTTTGGGGACTGGCCAGGGCCCTGCTGTGCCTCCCCCTCAATGTTCCTCTGTGCTCCCCTAGGGGGGCATGCTCCACAATTTGGAGACCACTGCTCTAGTGGAAGCCTTGTAGAAACTCTTGCCTCTGTATGTTTTTTCCTAGTATGGTAATTATTTGGGCTTAAATTCATAATATTCCCATTACAAATACACTACTAGGATCAGATCAGTCTGTTAGTTGTGTATTCAGTTCCCATTGACTTCACTGAAACGGATAGGATAATGAGGCCCCTGGAGCGCTACACTTACACAACATATTACCATTTGACTAATGTGCCTCACTTAAGTTCAGAGATAAGAACTCTCTGTAGCAGTTTTAACAGTTCATCCAGAAATGATTTGCCTGTTGCATACAAGCTCATCTAAGTGACATCTGGCTGCATTTATGAAACTTCCTTCTCTTGTGTGACTGACTAATGCTGTAAATTTCAGCCACCCTTGCCTTTGAGAAATGCTAATAATGAAAACTCAAAGGACAGGAATAATTCTTTCTGCTGAACAAACTTACATTCCTTAGTACTCAATATTAATGGCAGATCCCAGGTTTAAAAAACAGATGTTATGGAGAAATATACCTGCAAACAAATAAGCAGTACTTCTCTAAGTCTGATTTGTTGTAGGCATAAAGCAGCAAATCTTTAGAATAAACTAGGCTTATTATTGAGAGAAATAAAAGAGCTTTCTACATTGCTTAGAATGATAAAAAAGGAAACATTCAAAATAAAGAATCTATAAGCTAAAACCCTTATTTTTAAATGTAGATAGCCTGCACATATATTTACATTTATGTTTAATCTTTAAACAGATGATAAAGCTGGCTGCTTAAACACAAGATTAAGTACACACCAGGAGACCTCATACAACTAATCTCCACAAACCATCAACTCTCATCTGTCTATGCAAAAGTGAAACTCAAAAGATAGTAAGATCTCCTAGCTGGACAGCTATATTATGAAAAGATGGATTCTCAGCAAAACACTTGGGGGGCAGAAGGAGTTTGGAGCCAAGGGGGAAAAAGCAACTGTGGGGAACAGAGGGCACCCGTGTTGGTGACTCTCTACTTTATTATGAGTCTTGCAATATTTTTCTTAAGGTCTCAGATCCTAGAGTCAAATGAACATATATGAGAATCTCCAACTGTGACACATGGCCAGAAAGGGTTAAGTATCCTGCACGATAAATGATGCAAATTCAACCTTTAGGGATATATTGGTAGATAATGTTTCTGTTTTTGTGTATTTACATATATGTGGTTAGAGGTTGACAATGTAATCAAACAGGTCCTGTCTATGCTGTATTCTGTTAATTCAGAGATCAAAAGGAGATCTTAACATTTAAATGAATTGTAAATATAGGGATATCACTGTAGTGATTTCTCTTTGAAGTATATAGCAGATCACCTACAAATGGTGGAAAACAGCTGGAGATTTTACTATCTTTTGAGTTTCACCTTTGCATAGACAGATGAGAGTTAATGGTTTGTGGAAATTAGTTGTATGAGGTCTTATGGTGTGTATTTAATCTTGTGTTGAAGCAGCCAACTTTATTATCTGTTTAAAGATTGAATATAAATTTAAATATATGTGTAGGCTATCTAAATTTAAAGCACCATTTAAAAATAAGGTTTTTAGCTTATAGCTTGATTCTTAGGAAATAGGTCTACTTCAAAGTCTGGATGATTGCCTATTGTTCGCCTAAGGACTCCCAGCTGTCAAGAGAATGCCTGGAACTGTATAAAAAACCCTTGGGTCCTGATCCTTTTTATCTCAGATCTGCTTGATGCTTTATGCAGGGGAAGGTTGAGTCATAAGACTGAGATCTCCAGTCCAATCTGGATCACTCTGAATATGAACACTGGACTATAACCTATGGACTAATTCTGAAAGAACTCTTTGCAACTACAAAGCTCACCACCTCTACTATAAAACTGATCTCAGAATGGTACTCATGTCTATATGTATACTGTTCTTTTAACCAATACTCTGTCTTTTCTTTTTTTAATAAATTTTTGTTTAGTTAATAAGAATTGGCTGTAAGCATGCATTTGGGTAAGATCTGAAATATTCATTAACTTGGGAGGTAATGTATCCGATCCTCTGGAATTGGCAGAACTTTCTTATATGATGAATAAGATTTCTCATCATATCTGACTTGAGTGTCTGGGTGGAAGCCCAAGGCTAGGTTGCTATAAGGGAACTGTGTTGTTATGGCTTCTGTGCAACCAGTAAGGTATTGTAGAAGGTGTTTTGTGCTGGCTTGGTAAATCTTAAGCATTAGAATATCCACCAGCTTTGGCGATTGTCTGCCCCATTCTTTGCAGTTTGCCTTAACTGAGTAACCTCAGTGGGGCCTCCGAGGACCCCGGTCACACCACCTCATTCATTTTATTTTATTTTACTTTTATAGCTATAGATATATAAAAATAAAGATTCTAGACCTCGTGATTTCAGAGACAGCTTTGGAAGTGTGACCCAAATGCGCCCTACAAGTTCAAAAGCCTAAAAGCAAAGAAAAAGATCCCAAGATTTTTCTTATTTAAAATCTTCTGATTTTTAAAGCAATTTCATGATTTTGGGGGGCCTGACTACTGATATTTGAACATTTGGGGTTGGCAATATTAGGACATAAGTCAATTTCACAAGCGTCATGACTACTGAGTCATTGCTAGCGCAATATATATTACAATAATTCTAGAGTAACAAGTATTACACAGTCAATTTAACGTAATGGTGTCAGCCCATTTGTAAAGGGTTTGCTAATCCAGCCAGGTAAGGAGGCTACACAAAGCTATAATCGCTTGAAAACATCCTTGCCAAGCTACTTCATCCTCAGCACACACAGAGCCCATCTCACAAGAACGCATTATTGTTGAGAAATCTTTGAGTTCAGTTAGACAACACAACTAGAAGAGAGACTAAACACACTTAAATAAGCAAATAAAAACCCCTACAATATTAAATCATTAACAAATTTGTGTTGGTTAACAGTTTGCCTGACTATTCGTGTTAATGATATGATTATTTATTCCACATAAAATTACATTATAACTGGAGTTAAAGTTGAGTACATATAAGACACCTATACTTAAAAACATTACAGGGCTATTGTATTTCTCTCCAACACAAGCATAACAAACCTAGGAAATCCAGTATTACGTTTAAACATAAAAGAAATGCAAACAGTATGAAAATACACAACTGAAGCATGCAAACAACCTTAACTCCACCCAGGTGGTGACACCAGGGACTAACCAGACAATTACGATCAGTACATAATATCTATAGTTCCACTGAAGAAACTGACTTTTAAAGACATAGATTGATTCTTTTATTGCTCATGGTCTCATGTCCATTTTACAGATTGAAACCGACATTCAGAGATAGTCTGCTCTAGTGCCCACTGAAGTCAGTAGGACACTTTCTGTTCATTTTAATGGGTGCTAAATCACTCAGATTCTAAGTGATTTGTCCAAGGGCACACAGCAAGTCTGTGGCAGAGTCAAGAAAAGCACCAGAATCTGACTCCTAGGACTCTGTAAAATCAGGGCGGTAAACACCTTACAGGGTAATCAGATTCAAAACATAGAGAATCCCTCTAGGCAAAACCTTAAGTTACAAAAAGACACAAAAACAGGAATATACATACCATTCAGCACAGCTTCTTTTCTCAGCCATTAAACAAAAGAAAATCTAACGCATTTCTAGCTAGATTACTTCGCATCTACAAAGAAAAGGAGATATAAAAGTCTTCCTGCACATCAGCTCCATGTACTTAGAGTCCTTCTCCTTGGGAGTGCATTTAAACTTGCCTTGTCAGGTTCTATCATTTACCATGGTTACAACCAAGGAGTTTGGGGCCAGATGGGAATAAAAACCTTCAAATCCCTGCATAGGAATGAAGTAGCGGTTTTCCATGTGGTCAGCTGCAGGGAATACTAAAGTCAGTGTGCTCAAGAGGACCTTAGTAGGCTAGAAGAGCACATAGACTCTCACAGGGGAAGATGGCTGCAGGATATCCTCCAATTTGTGGGTGTCCTCCTGCAGGAACTCTGCTTGAATACCCAGGGAGGCAGCCACAAGCCGCAACAGGTCTTGGTACCCCTTGAAATCCTCCTTTATCAAAGGGATGGAAGAGCCTGGCATCGCAGAACAGTTCAGGGATGAGGATGAGGCAGTTAAGTGGGCCCAAGCCAGTCCTGCTGCAGGACTCACTGACCCAGGTGTGACAACCCTGGAAACTCCTTGAGGGGGAAGCTTCACCATTATCTGGATATGCAGTGGATCCAGATCAACCAGGTCAATGCTGCAGACCTGGCCAGTGATCTTGGCCTTGAGTAGGATGAAGAACTGGACTTCCATGACCAAGGATCATCTCATGGATTCTATGGTGGCCCCTGGTATAGTAAGGACATTGGTGACCACTAGGCACTGGGCCAAGGGCCTCTTCATGACTACGAGACGAGCGCCAATCCTGGTACCCATAGCGCTCAAGCAATGGAAAGCAGAAAGAGGAAGAACCTGACTTGGACACCAAGGAGTCCCGGGCTTCGAGGGATAGCAGTGGGGCTACCCCTGATGGTGCAAGTACCCAGTCCAACTCATCCAGAGCCCTGAATGATGAGGGGGCTGGCAGTGACAGTAGAAACGGTACTGTGAGCACCGAATATGCCTTCATCACTTCTGGTGCTGGGAGTGGTGTTGACTCCAAAGTCGGCATCATCTCCAAAGTAAACAACAGTGCTGAAGTAGAAGGCAGTGACTGCCGCCACAGGAACACTGGCAGCACCAGCAGAAGGTATACCAAAGTTCCTGGAGCTGAGGGGGTCCCTTGTGTCGAGCCCAGACATTGGCCCATTTCCACTGAGCATGGAAGAGAAGCACTGGAGTGCGACACCAACAGACCTATAGGTTCAGCAGCCCAGCCAGCCAACAGGACTATAAAGGACACAGCCCTGGAAAGTCCTGGCCCAAGGGAGAGGTCAGGACAGAAAGGCAGAGGAGGTCCACGGCTGCCTGATACATCACAGGTGTGGAAGCAGCCGGTGGTGGTGTTGCCCTCATTTGTACTGGTATCAATGGATGCCACAGGGCCAGAATCAGAGTCAACAGTACAGGGTCTCTGACCTCCCTGTATGGTGCCAGGAAGTGACTGATAGGACCCACTCCATCCTGTGCACTGGCATTCATCGTGTACCGATTCATGCTTCTTCTGGGGGAGGGAGATGAGTCCTGACAGTACCTGCGGTGGCCTTGGTCAATCTTATATGACCTCTTTTTGGCGCACTCAGTGGGGAATGACTCCTCCATCTCTTCAGCGAGGTGCCAGCTCCAGGACATGAAGCGGCAGCACTGTCCATACGCAAGGGTGACCTCCATTCTGATGACGTCCTCGGTGCTGAAGCAGGTCACATGGCCTGTTCGAGCAGTGCTGCTTCAGACAAAGATCTCTCACTGCTTGAGTCCATTTTGTGAATGATCTGCAAATCGAACATCGCTCCCTGATGTGGGCTTTGCTTAGACACAGCGGGCACTGTATGCTGGGACTGTTGTTGGGGATTGCCCCCTTGCATGATGTACAATGGTTAAACCCTGATGTAGGCATCACCAGAGAAAACTTATACAACTAACTACCACCAAGTCTAACTATACTAGGGATACTAATTAACTATATACATATTGAGAACAAAGTCAATAAATAGAGGAATGTGAGGTAAAATCCTACAGAGCTCTGACTCCAGCAATGGACGGTAAGGAGGAACTGAGAGGGGGCAGTTGGTGCAATCTCATATAGCCAAGGGAGGGGCTATGGCCATGAGGCATGAACACTGCCTATCTACAGGTACTGTTAGGCAAAATTCTGTGGCTCCAAAGTGCTCGGTGTACACACATTTAAGTGGAATACATGGCAGCATCTTCTCAAAGAAGATTATTCTAATATACCATGGATGGAGGACAGCTTCCTCTCTAGATTGATGTGGTTTAGGTGGGATAAAACAGGAAGATGGTTAATGTGGAAGTCCCTATTTGGGTGCTGAGGGGTCTGAAGATGGCACAGGCTTCCTTGGTACAAAGTGAGTGCTTAGAGTCTCTGTTGGAGCGGTCATACTTAGATGACACTGCGGGTAGCTTCAGTGCCAAGGATGATTTCAGTACCAAGGATGATTTAGGTACTGCGGTAAGTCTGGAAGAACTTGAAGTCTTTGATGAGCTCTCAGTACTGGAGAAGCTTGGAGACTCAGTGGTACCCTGTCTGGGACATGAGGTATCAGAAATTGTCAGTTTTGGTAGTGCCCTAACCATCTTTGATGGAGGCTCTCTGTGAGGACACTAGAAGTCCTTTTCCTGGGAACCTTATCAGTACCCTATGTACTCTTACCCCACTCACTGAGTTGCTCATGGTATATGAAGTTGATGGGGAGCTTGGAGACTGATATACAGGTGGTTATCTGGGCCTGGACTGCTCCATTGTAAGACGCCTAAATTTAATTTCCCTGTTTTTTCAAGATCTGCTTTTAAAAGATAAACAGATCTTACACTTTGTTGTTATACGGGTGTCTCCCAGACAGCAGAGGCTAAATGTCTGTCACTAACTGGTATAGATTCTCTGCAGGAGAGGCAGCAGTTGACTTCCAGGAATTCCAGCATACCCCAAAGATGATGACCCTCAAAGATAGCCCCTCGGAGGGGGAAGAGGAGGAAAAAAGGGTGTGTGTTAAAGAAAGCAACCCCCTTAAGATAATGTAAAATTAAAGCTAAGTTAAAAAAACAATAGGAAATTACTAAACTAAAATAATCAGTAAAGTCTAAGCTCTGAACTAAGTTCAATGCAGGTACTCTAGGTATTAAGTCTCAGGCTGAATGGCAGTTGAGAAAGAACTGAGGGAGTTTGCCTGAACAGCTCTACACATGCTCAATACAGAGCATGAAGATACCTGGAATGCATGTGTAGGCTAAACTGGCATTGTTACCAAAAATCTCTGATCAAAGGTGTATGGGACACATGAAGTGGAGCACCCACAGGGATACTACTTGAAGTAGAACACACTATTGTGCATCAAGGTGATACATGGACCAGCACATGGTCCATCTTAACCCTATCCCAAGGCTCTCACACAAGCTAGAGTCATTCAGATCCAGTTTTTAGGAAGGAAACCTCTTGCATCTGAGATCAGATCCAAAACCCATTTTCCCGATCTTTTTCCTAGTCATGCGGAATTGTATACCATGCAAGTGTCAAATATGCTAACATTGGTCCTGCAATCTAATCCAATCAGGTCTGAGCTAGTCTTAAAGTTGGTGGAGTTTTTTTTTAGTTCAACTGGTGACTAACACATTTACCATCTGTGATGCTGTATGATTCAGTATGACCATTTATATCGTTGATATTACCACTGTTATACAATTTCTGTGCAAAGTAGGTCATGTAAGGTGTCAATGGCAAAACTACAATCCATGATATACGATTATCCTGGTTAAATCCATGTATCATTTTTGTATCTATAACTGTGAATACTGGCCACGGACTTGCATCTTACGCATGTACTGTATTCTGGGTAACACCCAGCAGATAAGGTTAACAGGGCTAGACAGCTATGTGATAATGGCCCATTAAGGACATTTCACTCTAACAGTGAAGCCTTCCTATGGACGCCTCAGAAAGAAGAGGGGCAATGGCTGCCTCTGTGAGCCAACAAAGCATGTAAGGACATGTGATATGCTCATGTGATTCTGGACTCCATCTTGGGCCAGTAACTTTCCATAAACAGAGACTGAGGAGCTTTGTTTTGAGACAGTAAAATTCCATGCACATGACAAAGGATATAAAAAGCACCTGAGACATCTCCATTTTGCCTTCATTTCCTCCTTTATTTCTCTGGACTGGATTTCTAACAAAGAAACTTTGAACAAGGACTGATGACCCCCAACCTGTTTGGGTAATTTCCAGAAAAGCTTTTGCAAGCTAGCAGTTTATTCCATCACTGTTATCTTGACCTATGAACTCTGAAAAATCATCTGTATGCATATGACCTATTTACTTTTCATCTTATTTTCTTTTATTATTAACTTTAGTTACCAAAGGATTAGCATCAGTGTGATTATTGGGTAAGATCTGAGTTATATATTGACCTGGCTAAGTGATCTCTTGGGATTGGAAGGGCCCTATATCTGATTAAATTGGTTTTCAATAACCACTCATCATAAAGTCCAGTGTCTGGCTGCTGAGCCAAGGGCTGGAATGCCTAGGAGACTGTTTTTGACTTCTTGTTAAGCACTGTGGTGACACTGAAGTTCACTTTTATTACTGACTTGGTATAGTCGAATGATAGAATAAGCATAAGCACCAGTTACAGATGAGTCTGTCTTATTTCTCAACAGTCTGTCCTGAATTTGGTATCCTTAGTTGTGACCCTCTGAGGCTCGGTCATTTATGACACCATGATGAATCTTGCATTGAACAGTATGAAGCAACAAACAAACATGAACAGGATTTTACAGTTTATCCATGGTGAGCAATGGTCCTGTTCGTATATATTTTCAGACTGATGGGTTCAATTTCTTTTAAGTAATCTGTAGCAGAACATGTCCCTTAGCCAAAAAAAGTCCAATACAGTGTGGAGTGATCACAGGCCTATTTATTTAGCTGTTTTGGTAACTCATAACAAACTAAAAGATGACGTGGGAAGAGCACCTAAACTAGACCGGTGTACATTTTTTTCAGCAAACAGCATTTTTGCAAAAAATGAATTTTGGAGGGCTCCAAAACAATTTGTGAATTAAAGTCAAATTCAATTAATTGCTTAGGTTGAAAAATATAAAAAGTAAAAATGTTTAATCTTTTGTTCCAAAACAGTGTTGTGTTTTGAAATTTGCCTAATTTAAAAAATTAAAAAAAATAAATAAAACCCCCACAGAACAAGGGCAAAAAAGCCACCCAAAGATGACTGATGCAAAATGAAAAAATTAAAAAAAAAATGCCCCCTGAAAAATCAGTTATTTGCTCAATTCTAATACACACTATTCTATGAGTACAAGAAAGAAAAGAGAGTTACTTGCCTGTAGAATTCTCATAATTAAGGGGTTTGGGTTGGAAAAGCCTCTGTGATTATTTTTTTGTTACAAAAGCATTCTCCACTAATACTTGAATGAGATATGAATATAAATGGAAAAATGGAAAATGATATATGCTGTAATGATTGTAATTTGTGCTGAACAAAAGAGGTGACTAATATTCTTTTATAAAAGTATTGTAATAGATATGCATTTTTAATATTACTGTTTTATTATTTTGCTTTCAATATTTATGGAAAGTGGCATCACTAAGACTAGCGAAGGGCTAAACAGGAAAATTAAAATTAATTCATCCTTTTATGAACTATATTTCATATATCATCTTCTTAATGCTTTTCTTTGTTTGACATAATTACACTGCATAAGGGCATCTTTATATGTATTATAATGTTGCTGGTCACAAGCATTATAGTTAATACTGCAAACAGTTTCCATTCTAACCTTGTGTTCTCACATTAAATTTTCTGCAACATTCACCTTTTGAACTGCAATTTTCCATTCTCCGCCATGCCATTCTCTGCCTTTAGATGAATATAATTCCCTGTATATATAATTTGGGAAACTGAACAAAATCCCCTTTCATTTCTCTGAGTCACAGGGCAATGACATAAAAACACATATTTTCAATTGCTAAAAAAATCTAAGTACACTGTTCATATTAGGGGGCATTCTTGAAGTATTAATTAAAATCAGTATGTTAGAGTTTATTTTGATTGCCACTGGGTAAAATTTTCAAAACTAGCAACGGGATTAGGATCTTTAATCACTTAGGTGTTTTTGAAATATTAACCAAACATGGATAATTGCCAGGCGGTTAGTTGCCTTTAAAATGATCTATAGTAAGAATCCATACGAGGATAAAAACTTGTCTTCACAAAATAATAGTACAGCGTTATGTACTATACTGGTTTAATTGATAAATTGTATTAACTAATTTAATTCTTGTTAATATATCTTGAATTTACTTTTTGTAACTTTCTTTAGTTCACCACTGAATTTTGGTTTGGTTAATAAAACTTATAAAACCTGAGTAAGTCTCAAATTTATTGACTAAGGTCCCAATTCTACACTGAACTCATTGCAGAATCAGCGCTTTTGCCTTAATAACAGATTTCAAACAAAATCATTAGAAATATTTGACAAGTGTTTAAGTAATTTAAGCATTGTGTTTTAAGCCTCGTTTACACAGTACATCAAAATAATACAAAATCTACACTGGTGCATACAAAACACACATGCTGCATATGCCTGCACAGTAAGTATGTATTTACTGATACCAGTAATTTACACGCTACAATGGCAAAACCAGCAGAGTTTCGGTCTCAATAGCTCTGAAGCAAGGAGCTTTTAAGCTCTGCTGGCACAGCAATTTATAAAATCCAGAAGCTCATTAGCTGTATGGCAATGGGCTTAAAAGCTCCGCAAGTAAGTAGCACAAGACTATTTCTCTCCTCACCCTTTTTCTGCTTAAATAATCCCAGGAGATTAAATACAAAAAGCTGTGTTAATGAAACTACAGCTGCACAGTTAAAAATTGGAAAGTCAGGAAATGGAATATTTAAGGTTCCAAAAGAAACAGGGGCAAAAGGATTTTGAAAAACCCAGAAGAGTTTAAATAGGTGTTTAGTATTTTCCCCTTACAAAAGCTGAATTGATCGACCAAGTCCCCTCAGCCCCGGACAATGGGAAAGTAAAGGGCCTGGAGAGAGATGGGGTCAGCCTCCAACTTTTGAGCATGTGCTCACATTCCCGCCACTCCCAAAGTGTGTGTGCCCCACCTCCCAGTGTAACATCCCTTGCTTTTTGGTCAAGATCACTTTGATGGGGTGTTCCCCCCAGACAGGGCCTGGAAGACTTAAGATGGCTAACTGGGCCAATTAACTGCCCAGGCTGCACCTGGAGAAGGAGACAGGAAGCAGGGTATTAAGTAGAACAGGTTAAGCTGAGCAGGAACAGGCAGGGCCTATATAAACCAGAAAGATGGCCACAGAAGGGGCTGGAGGGAAGGAGTCTTCAGCCGCTCCCTAGAAGAAGGGAGGGGTATCTGGGGCTACCGGCAGGTAGCCTACAGTTACTCCCTGGGAGGAGGGAGTGTGGCTTAGCAAGCCAAGAGAAGGGAGAGAACCAGAGAAGTAGGCAAGGCTCAGGGGAAAGAGCAGAGAGGTATGGAGTAGGTCAAACATTGGCTGTCAATGAGAGGGCCCCTGAGTTGGGACCTAGAGAAGAGGGTGGGCCCAGGTCCCGCTACCAGCCACTGACAAAGTGGCACTGGTGAGCAGGCAAGAAGGAAGACCTCCTGAGCCCATTTACCAAGAAGGGCTATGATACCCAGGAAGGGTGGTGAACACATATGGTGACCTGGCTGGAGGGCCGAGTCATGAAAAGGAGACTGCAGTTCTTGGCGTGAGAGGGGTCCACAGGGCGAGGGGACAATGGGAGAGATGCAGCGGAGGGTGTAACACCTGGCTGGAGCTAATCCTCAGGATGACCAGCAGGAAGTGCCACCAGCAGTGAATGAACCCTGTGACAATCACCATAAGTGTACACGGCACTTTACAACACAAGAGAGTTCCCGCCCGCGTGAACTAACAATGTCAGTTAACAAAAGCAGAGGATACATAATGACAGCTTAGGAAGACGAAGATGAAAACAATAAAATCATATTGTTGCTTGAGTGAGTAGTTCATGCATCCTCAGGCTTATTTATTATATTTTCATATTATCATTAATATGATCATTTATACACCTCCCTGAAAAAGTTTTGAGAAAGGCCTTACAACCCTCTTCAAGGATACTTAGGAAAAAACTATTATTTTTATAAGTTAATATCAAAGGCTTAAATAAAGCTAGGTGTTTATGTATAATGTGTGGTTAAAAAAAAGTGGAGGGGGCTTCACTAGTACACTAAATGCTTTAGGGGAACAACTTATGGGAATAATAATTTCATAGTGTGTAGAGTCTCAATTTAATATGAATAAAATCATTTGGCAGTTTATATCCCAGCACGCCAAGAAAAAAAAAGTTCTACATCTGTGCATCAGTACCTCTGAGCTCTTTCAGAAACATTTTCTGCTCTGAGTCAGAAATAATTCGTATAATCATAGCAAACAAGTAGAGAAAGGCCTATTAACAACCACAGTTGGCAATAACCTTAGATCCCGTCAAACAATAACACAATAATCTGTCAGACAAAGGCTTCTGATAAGTGGAGGTCATTGACCTCAGAAATGAAGAGGTGGTATCCCAGGAACATACAACTATTATTCACACTACCGAAAGTGTCTTTCCTCTGAAAGGCTAGATTGACCATTATTGCAGAAACACTTTCCTGGAGGTTATAAAATGCAATCTTTATTGTTTGAGACATAATGCAATTTGAAATTCCATAGCCTCTATAGAGTATCACTGCAATAATGGTTCCCAGTTCCAATTACCCAGGGTTCAGTACACTTATTCATGGAATGTTCTCTGTAGTACGTCCCAGCCAATTCACGTGCCTGGATTGATTAAAGGGATCACATGCTATGCAGACCTCTCCTGAAGGCAGAAGTTTACGCTATGCACTCTGCTCCTTCAACCTGGATATTCTGTAGCCAATCAGTTATGCAAAAGTATAAAGACAAGCTGGGTGGGGAGGAAGGTGCAGAGGGGAAGGGTTAGCTTAATCACTGCACAAAATCCTTTGAAAATAAATATAAGTGCATGCATATGCTCAGCTACTGCACATTAGAAGATGAAACTATAAAAATATTGTAGGGAATAACAGTTCCCAACTTCCAAGTGAAGAAACAACATGGGACCATATAAATATAAAATTGATGTGTCTTTTATAATTTTTTTTTTTTTTTTACAAGCACCAAGGTAAAAGTAAGTAGCTTCAGAAGTGGAGTGCTCTTGCCTGCATGCCTCATGTCCTCCTATTTTAATTAAAAAGGTATTTAATATTTTTAATGGAACCTGCATATTTTTAAAGACACATTAGCAAGAATAAGAAATCCTTCAATTCAACCATCGAGTGCTTCCCTCAGTAATGTTTAGAGGAACACTGAGCAAAAAAGACCCAGAGGAAGATTGACAGTAGGCTGGCCTTCACTACAGGAAGATCAATGCTGCTGCAATTGATGCAGTGGGGGTCGATTTAGTGGGTCTAGTGAAGACCCGCTAAATCGACCGCAGAGCGCACTCCGGTCAACCCTGGTACTCCAGCTCCCCGAGAAGATTAAGGTAAGTTGACCAGAGAGCGTCTCCCATCGATGCAGCACAGTGAAGACACTGGGGTAAGTTGACCTAAGCTACATCCACTCCAGCTGTGTTATTCACATAGCTGGAGTAGCATAACTTAGGCTGACTAACCCTGGCAGTGAAAACAAGCCCAGTGTCCCTCCTCGACCGAAGCCTACATTGATAACCATAGGCCAGATCATGCCAGTACATAGGGACATAAGAGGGAGAAAAGACCCCCCAACCTGGATGCTGATAAATGGACACCCAGACCTTGAGTTCAGGCATGAGAGATAAACAGGGACTTACTACTTGTCCTTCTGTGCTCACATCCCACCCACCTGTTTTTTGGGCACCAGACAGGGAGTAACCCAAATGTGACGGTCAGTTTTGCCATAAAAGGGTGATTACTACACCAGCAATCTGCCTGTCTGAAGCAAGGTGGGGAGCAGGGAAGGAATCTTTTCCTGCACTACCCTCTACTTGGGGAAAATTGTAAAACTATGATTTGGCACTACATTAAAAGGGCTGCTTTAAAAAAAAAAGAGAAAGAATTCAGCTCTAAAAGTTCTTGCTTCTCAACTAAGGTTGTCAGGCTTCTTCATTGAAAAAAAAACAAAAAAAACCCCAGAACACTTTAATTACAAGTGTTGCTATAGCTGAAAGGCACGTATTGTCTGGACTAAAAAGTCCAAAGGTAATTAAAGAATCAATGTAAGAAAAAATCCTGAGACTATCTACGACTATTGCGCACACTTTATACAATACACACGGTTAACACCAAAGTACAGTATTGTCTGTAGCACATAAAAATGTCACACTGGTGCATGCCACTTTGGTCTTTTAAAATTTCTCTGCAATGCATTTCAATTAGTTAAATTCAATCAGTTATCAAAATCTATTTATTAATCTGATTTTAAACGTGCTGCTAAGTAAAATAATTTACTGCACATTTGGAGACTGTAGGACATGAAGTAGTTCTTCTTTCTGAAATGTTAGACATTCTACCTTTCCAATAAATCAGTTTTTCAGTACATTCCTTTCGGGAATTCACTGGCAGTAACACAAACTGCAAGATCGGCAAATTATTAAAATACTGATGTAGTAATTCAAGTGCAGCAACCAATGAGTTGTAAAGTTCACTTCCAAAAGCAGGGCACTGTATACATTAAACATGTACACAATATTTTCTGTTTATAATAAATAATTTGGAGTTGGAAGGTGAACTACATGAAATAATTCAACTCAAATAGATTTTTATGCAGCTGCTTTTCGGAACTGAATTTATTTGGAATAATTCAGGGATGTAACTTTTCCAAATTTTAAATTTATGCACTTGTTTAATAATTCAGTGACAACTTATATCAGAAAGGGATCAACAGAAATGTCTGGGTGATTTTCAATTAGTTAAACAGAGATAGCTCCTTTACATGTTGCAAATTACGTTTAAAAGTAGTACAATTCAAAAGGTATTTTAAATAAAGGTAAAATATTGGAGGCCATACAGAACTCACCTATTTAATGTAAGTATTGCTATTCCTTGGGGGGGGGGGGGGAGAATACAAAACAAAACCCTCCCCCCAAAAAATAAAAAAATCCCACACTCCACCCTGCTTGCCTCATGTTCATTGTGATTTAGTAAGCAGGTTTCTTTTCTGTTATCCCCCACCCCCGACTTCCTTAAATAAGCATGTTTCACAAAAGAGAGACAGCACAGTTTGTGGACATACTGATAACTAGAAATCAAGTGTAGATGTTATCAAACACCTCTTTTCCCATAAATTGGTCACTTATTATTTGTAGTGCTGAAAGTTGCAAGATAGAATTGGGTCCCCACCGTGTCAGGTGCTGTAAAACACACACAAACACACACACACACACACACACGATGACATGGTCACTGCCCCAAGGTATGTTAACATCTAGAAATTATCTATGGCTATATACAAATGGAAACAACCTGTCACTTTGGTAACTAAATAAGTACTAAAAAGACCATAGTGATCAAAGTTATAGTGTCATTGTTTAGAAATAAATGTGATTATACATTCTCTCTTAAATATAATATATTTTAAACCAAAAATTATTACTATGCTGTTTTAAGAAAGTATCTCATATTTTACGAAAATATAATGTACCATGAGATATGGCAATGACTAATACACTGTGGCTGATAGACAGTGAAAATAGTTAAGAAGGGAACTTGTATGTCAGTTTATATTATCATCATCCACATGGTTAAACAAGTATTTCATTAATAAAACAACCTTAGACCAGTCCCAAAAATTTTACTAGCCATGTGTATCAAAATGGAAAGTCTGTCAACAACAAACCAGCATCGAGTATATTGATCTTATAAGTATGATGAAGGGAAGGGGCTAGAGAAAAGAGGAAAATTGCTTTCTATTTCAAACATATATTCTCCAGAGGAGAATAATTACTTACGTGTAATTATTGTTCTTTGACGATATATAGATGTACTACAGCTCAATACTGGTAGGCAACTAGCTCAATGCTGGTAGGAAACTCTAGTTCTAAGCAGCAAGCTCCAGCAGGGGGCATCACTTGCCAACCCTGTAGTGGAGTTGCAATGACACCTAGAGCTTCCAATTATCACTGCATTTGAAGCAAAAAGGGGAAATTTGTGAAATTTGGAAAAATAATAATTAAAGGATTATAGAACGTTCCACTCTGAGGGTGGTCAATCTGGTTATATCTCATCAGATAACATTAACTATGTTATCTCCTATCCAAAGATGCATGTTGTAATAGATTCCTACTCTAAGTGCTATCTTACAAAAATACATAAGTACACCACACAAAGATATTGCAACAGACAGTAAAAGACATACTGCAAGGAAAAACATACGTTAAATTACATTTAAAATATAGGGGAGAGAGGGAGCTAAGATATCTTAAAAATATGTACCGCAAAATTAGGCGGTGGCAAGAGAAATAAGTTCTGTAACACCAGCAAGCCTGACTTCGATTTTTGCTCAGGCAGTGATCAAACAATAATGCTTCATGAGATGTGGAGCAAATGCCATTTGCTGCTCTGCAAATATTCTAGAGTGTATTCAAAAAGGGCACAATAATACTCCGTGACACAAGGGGCTTTTCAGAGCAACAGGCTCTTCCTGAATCTGATAATTATATATTGCAGAGAAGATAGTCTCCCTTCAACAGCTACGGAATGTAATGTCAGGGAAGAGGTCTGTAACCCAGACTCAGATGATAAGTATTCAAGCATGGGGTTTGTTTTTGGAGGAAGGCAGGAGGTGCATGCAGATGGCTCTCCATAGGTAAATTTTCTGAGCAGCTAAGAGGATTTATCACACCAAACCTCGCACCTCTGCTCTCTCATGAGCTATGCCGGGACACTGGGGATCCCAGGCTGGGATCTAGATGGGGAATCTGGTTTGGTGTGGTGAGGTGAGATACGACAGGACTCAGTCTAATGGAACTTGACACTGCTATCAATAACAGGGCTGACAACCGCATTTGTATCAGGCAACAGGATGTCGTTAGATTGTCCAAACAGCTTCCTCACCTGAGTTTGTTCAGAACCTTTGCTACTAGAAATACCAAAGAAAGTCAATGCATTGGAGTCAATGCATAAAATCAGGTATATGAGTTGAGAGTAGAGCGGTTTGGAAAATTTTGGATGGAACTTTTTTTTGTTGGAAAATTCTGATTTGTCAAAAGTGATATTTCTGCTAAACTTTTCAAGCTCAACAAAATTTCATTTAGAAATTGAAAAACAGCATTCTGATAAGGTTAAACGGGAATATTTTGACTTTGTTTTGAAATGAATTTTCATTTCAACTATTTTAATTCTATATTCTACAATGTAGTATAAAATGAGTCAAAACTAGAAACAATGTTGGGTTTTAGGAATTACATTTTTGGGAAATTTCAGTTGGGAGAGCGAGGAACAATTTTTTTTTAATTATGGAAATTCCTGCAAAATGGAAAATTTGTGTTTCTCTCCAGGTCTATTTTAGACTTTTGACCTCAAACCCTTCCAAATTGCTTAGGTTCTTCTATTTATAGGAAATGCCAGGAGAGGGAAGGAGAACATCTCAGGGCCTGGCAAGCCCACAGTAATTTCTATTGCATGGTCACTCTGAAATATACCAGACATGTTTGCCTGTGATGTGCCTCACACAAGAATACTTCTTGAAGCTGCTGGGATGTTTTTTCTACGACATCCAAGGAAGAGAGGGTAATGAGGCGGCAAAAAAATTCAAAAATCAAATGTTAAGAGTGAAGACTAGAATGTTATAACGCACACTGCGGTGAACTAAGACATTACCCCTCAACAAAAGCTCAATACGCAAAACCTCTGAGGTGTCCAGACGGAACAATCTTATATTTTATAGCAACCTGCAAGGAACTATTATAAAAGGATAACTAAGGAACAGAAGAAATTGTCGAGATGACTCAATGAGACAACAGGTATGTTGCAGTCAGCTGCAGGGACCAAGTCCAGTCAGCCCTAAGAAAGAAATTAATGGTTAGAGGCAACACACTGTTGACAATGCAATGATTATCTTGCTGGACCCAGTGACTTTGGAACCTCAAACTACTGCAGGAGCCTGTGAGTCCTATGCAAGAAGCACAGATCTGAGAATAAGGATCTTAGACAGCATATATATTTTGAAAGCATCTTTCTTTTCAAGCCTCACTTCCACTCTATCCCTCAAAAGAAGCTTCTGAGTGACTTACCTCTGGGTATTTTAACTTTAAAGTTTTATGCATTTCTCGAAAACGACTGTACCGCCTGAATACTGTCCAGATCTCATCCAGGACTGTTACCTATTCACCAGAAAACAAAAACAACAAAAAAACAGTTTGTCATTAAAAAGAATGCAGCAAACAGAGCTGCTATATAAAGCAGGCAACATTAGTTCCCATACGTAACACCACATATTTTGATAAGTTTACTTAATTTTTCTGTTGTTATGGTGGCAGAATGTATTGGGGGGGAAAAGCACAACTGGCTTTTGACAAAATTATTTGCTTGATTTCACAGACAAGAAATCTTTAACCATATTTATTCAGTGACAGAGACTGAACACTTTTATTGCATATTCTAGAGTGGCTTCACAAATCTGTATGCATGTGAAAATACTCAAAACCTTCCACTGTGTAGTTATGGTGCCTTTAGATACCAACATTATTATTTAAAATAATGAATGGGATAATCCATTACACCATAGCACACAGCACTGGTTTTGTGTTGCTATACATATATATATTACGCACATTCACATTGTAAATTATTGCATGAGAGTGTATTTAACATTTGTAAAAGGTACATTGTAACAGTCCTGTAATTTTCTAGGTTTCAATTGAAAATATTTCTTCAAAATGCAATATATGCACCCTTACTCACATGGGTGTGCATCTTACTCGTAAGAGTAGTTTCACATACGCCAACAGGATTATTCCTTGAGTAGGTACTTATCAATGTCACTAAAGGTGGCACAACCTATCCTAAGAGATTGGGAAAACCCGAACTCCTTGCTTCAACTGAGAAATTATTTGACATAAAGTAAGTTTTTCATTCTCTGAAATTAGTAGAAATGATCACAATTCCGAAGTCTTAACATATATACATACCTGGTATTAAATTAAATAGATTAACCTGGTTAACAAGAGGTATAGCACTTGAACTTCCGATGTTATGGATCGAGGGCAAAGATAAACACGTCAACAAAATTTATTCCAGAAAGAACTGGGTTTGGCTTTTAACCCCAAAGTAAATCTAAAATAACTACTGTTCACTATTGATCATATAGTGTAGTTACAGCACTGGAGAAAAGCAGACAAGATGGAATAATAGGGGAGGGGGAAAAGAACTTGGAACAGCAAAACCAGAAGGAGCTTGTTATGAGTTCCTTATTTGGTCACAGCTAACTCATTAATACCATATGAATTATGACCTTCTCATTCCCTCTTGATGTGCATACAACAGTGGAATTACATAGTGACAACATTTTGCAAAAGGAAAAATAAATGTGCATTGTGTAACATAGGAACTAGAAAAAATACGGGCATGTAACAAATTGATCTCAAGATATTCAGTTCTCTTTTTAACATCGTTGAGAATGTGAGTTTTCTACTACTTTAAGTCCTTAATAAGCAAATTCATTACCATTCCCTTCTTTGAAAGTTATTTTTTTTTATAAAAAAATTGATCACAAATATGATCAAATGCTACTTAAACATAATAAAAATTTCTGCATGACACACTGCATTTCCTTATAAATACTTCATACCCAATTGCATCTCACAATTTTTTTTATAATGATTATAATAATAAAATGTCTTAAGGATTTAAGAATCAGCTGAATGCATTTACAGTATATATTTATTTCAAACTGTAAACAGTGAATGAACAGTTTGCTGTACTAAAGAATGTTAATCTTTTAGACAAAATAGTTTATAATTTACCTAGATGATAACATCAGTCTCAGAATCTAAGCAAATGTTAGACTATAATAGGATGTCATTCACAATGCAAAAATGATACCGATGGTAATAATTAACTAATGTTTGAGCAGCTATAATTTTCAGGTCATTTCATTGTTTGTTTTAATTATATAAACAAACACGGATTATAAATTAACAGTAAAATTTCACTCTGGGCTGACACTCTTAAGCTTACAAGATCTCAGTCCAGAAATGACTTTTGCCCTTTTTCTAAGTTTCAGTGAAAAAAAATAATGTCTTAGCAGGCCCAAAACATTCACAGCCCTCTGGACCACACACTTGTGGAAGAGCACTGACGTCAATGTGCCAAAAATGCTTGTCAACGCATCTTGCTCTGCATCTGAGAACTGCATAAGTTCCAGGAAAGCAAAGAATTACTCAAATCAAACTGCCTCAAGAGGACTCCAAATCCCAATTATTATTTCGCACCTCCATCCTGTGAGACTTTACCAAAGCTTAATGACTCTATTATCTATATTGCTAGATGCTAGACTGGGTTGAGGTAAGTAGAAGGCAGTATTGAGAAGTTATGTTCCAAGGTTATTTTAAAAATGAAGGCATTACCTCCAACGGTCCTTTGGTGGATAGGGTCAGGGGGTTGCTCTAAGTCATATGGACCCTTTCTCCAGTGTCAATCCAGCAGCCAGAGAAAGTAAAAAACTTCAAACCATTGCTATTTTAACATTCTTCCTTGGTTAGCTGGTGTTCTGTCACCCAGGCAATGATACTCTCTCCACACCCTCAATACTGAGATTTTTAAGTGGCTCAATTTCAATGTTTGGCAAGATCCTAATATTCCCAAAAGCTCCATAATCCTACTGGATGTTAGGACAGGACAGACTCAGACTACACGCACAAAGGAAGGGTGGTTGCGGAAAACCTAATGTAACTTTCTATAGCCACTAAAGAGGGCCTGTTCCAACCAATGTAGTCAAAAGAGTAATTTACTTTTACGGGAGCTGGACTGCTCTAGTGAGAGCATAGCTTCCGTGGCTACACGGCCAAGAAAATCTGCAGAACTTCCCTAGAGCAGTAGCACGTAAAGTTAATTTGGGCTGGACTGGGCAGGTCATTTTTGTGCTGCTGCAGTTCAAAAATCAAATTTTATATCTGAAACATAGGGACTGTTAGTCCATATAGAGAGGCTATGGGTGAAACTCTCAAAAGGCTGACCTGTAGAATAGAATTTAGTTCCTAACTCAGAATGATGCTTTTTTAAAATTTTATGGCATATTCTGCCACAGTTTATTTTAAAACAATTTTATATCATCAGTGTTAGTATCTGTATACAGAGGATAATGCATTTTTCCATAACATTTTAAACACATTTTTAACAACGTTGTGACACACAGTGCAATACTAAATATGGATTTATGAGGAAAACAACAACTATTTTTGGAACCCTTGTAGTCTATCAAGTTAAATATATTTTTGACTTTATTACAAAAACTAATAAATTAATATTTAATTGAATAGTCTAAAACTGCAGTTTTAGTTCTGCTCTAGATTAAACAGGATTATTTCCTGCCTGAAAATTAGGTTTATGGAACGAGAATACGACAATGTGGACTGCTGAACTTTTCTTCTGCTTGGTGACAGAGGTAAACAGTCTAATCAACATTTTATGTTGATTTCCTATCGAGGCACTCAAAAGAAAACTGTAGTCATTGTCTTTTTTTTTTTTTTAAGACACAAAAACAACAGTGAAAAAAGTAATTTAAAAATGTGCCCTATCCTGAAGCCAACAGAAAGGGAGATAAAAAAGTAGGAGAAAGCGTAGCCTACTGAATTATTTTTGTGAAATTATAGTGCCGTTATTGTCACTGTGAAAATTAACAGTCCCTCAACTCACCAGATGTGCTCCTTGAAAATAACCTCTGCAAGCTCTATTTACAAAATTAAGTTATACTAATTTTACTCCTGTTAGCATAGCAGAACCAGATCAGTTATAGGTGAGTGAGCTGAATTCTTCTCTGGCTCATTTATCACCTGCAGAATTAAGTTTGATGCTATTTTACAATACTTAAAATATTGTAAGTATTCAATCACCCTTTAGGACTTTAAGTCTACAAGCAGCATCAGCCAAGAGGTCCAAATGGTATATAGTAAGTGAAGGAGTGTGAGGACGTTCCAAACGGCTACTCTGCAGATCTTTTCCTTGGAGAAAAATTCCATCTCCACCAATGACATTAACTATGGTGGGACAGGTGACTCGTTTGGCCTTCAAGTCAGTATGTTTTTGATCCAGTGATGGGAAAAGCTGAAAACCTTGTTTACATTTTTGTTTCTGCCACAATCTATGAACTTGGTATCTGAAGATCTAAAATTCAGTGGTCCTAAATTATATCTAGATTTACACAGATCTGTTTCTTGGAAGACATTTTTGACTAAAATATTGAGCAAAGAATTTAAAGGTGAACTGAGGATTTTAAAAAATATGTATTTATATTTTTGGATTTAAGAGGCTGTGAATGAGATATTTTCTCTAAAAAACAGATTAATGATCTCTTTCTGCCTCATACTAATCTTTAGAGTTTTCTTTTGGAGTCAGTGAAATCCATGCCTGGAGGAGTCAAAATTTTGAGGGAATCCAGTACATTCTGAGCCTGTGGATGAATTGTGACATCTGGCAGCTATCAGTGGCATTATATCCACCACAAACTTCCTCCTGGATGCAGGCCAATTGCCTGCCTCTAGAGTGGGCTTCCCTGCTGAACATCCATTGTGGCTTCTGGCCACAACCTATGGGCAGCACAACAACATGAGAGCAAGCATGGATTGAGAGCAAGTGACTCTTGCGTTCCAATCCCAGTCCCAATACAGACATGCTCTGAGGCTTTAGTCAAGTTATTTAAATAATCAACTACCTTCACTTATGTTAACATGGCTATTTGGGTTCTCTAAGGAATGCATACAAAACTGCCTGGCAGATGAGAGTTTATATGGAAAACTATCCATTGGCATGGTGTAGGAAAGATATTAATGTTAGTAACTACCACTAAACACCAGCATAAGTGGCTGGACTTCACCTCTCCTGTTGCAGAAGAGGCTGGTGCTGGCCTAAGGATTCTCTGTTTTATAGAAAATGAATCAATTCAATGTGGGGTCTCAAGTCTAGGATCTCCTGAAAATCATAAGGTAGGTCTTGTGCGCAATGGTTTAATCATGATGGACTATAGTTAGCTAACTATGAGAGTGAAGGGACCATTTAAAAGGCCCACTCCAAAACACTAAGACTCACCTATGGATGGACAAGGTGCTAAGCCAACCTGCACTAGAAAATAACGTTTTGTCTTGATATACTACAGTTTAGCTAGAAGTGAACTTATTTAAGGACTGCCTACTAGATTGAAGGACTTATGAATATTTAGACTAAAGGTGCTGCCAAGATCCCCTGAATTGCTCACTCTTCTTTGTGATACCAGGGAAGGAATTTATCTATTTTGTGCCAGCAGAAGACGTTTTTTCACCTCATTTCTTGATTCTGTTTCTTCAAATTATGGTAATATCTAGGATGTGGCCACATACTAATTTAAGTATCTGCTGATAAAAATGTATGTTCCCAAAGATTCATGGATGCGGCTTGCTTATCTTTAGAAGTTCTCTGATAGTTCAACTTGTATCTGAGTCAGAGTTTGAGGGCTGTAAGGTGCAGGAAAGTCATAGTTTTGTGGTAGGAAAAGAGCAATAAAAGCTTGAGCAGTTTGTTGGGAGACCAACAGCAGAAGTAGGACTAGGGAAAAAAATCTCACTCTGATAAAAGAGAAATTTAGATCTAAATTTGGGAGAAAGAAAAGACCCTCAGGTAATGAGTTATTTCAGCAGCTGGTAATCTTCCCTGGCCATGAGGGGCATCCATGAAATAAACAGGGTAGAACCTTCCTTTCCTTAACAGATTTATAGATTTTAAGACTAAAGGGAAGCATTACATCGTCTATGTATGTGGAAAAGACTATCTAGAAGAGGTTGAGAGAAAATTACCTCTCCCAAATCCTATCCTATAGTAACCCTAAACGATTAATAACCTTGGGACTTGACAGAATGTTTTCATTCTAGTAAGGAAGTAACTAAGCATCAACCTAACTTCACCTGATGGA
Source organism: Lepidochelys olivacea (assembly GCF_965140295.1). Taxonomy (NCBI): domain Eukaryota; kingdom Metazoa; phylum Chordata; order Testudines; family Cheloniidae; genus Lepidochelys; species Lepidochelys olivacea. Next base: position 198,017,797 of record NC_140413.1, on the reverse strand, counting down.
GAATAGACTTTGAGGGACACCACTTGAGAGGCAGTCAATCTGGATTTAAAAATGCTATATCTGCCTAAAGAAAACAACTTTGGTGAAGAGACCTCACTCTCAATCTAGCAAACAGAGTTATCAGTAGGCTCAGGAACCCATAATCTAGGTTTTGAGGTTAAGACCATATTGACAGGATAATTAAGCATTCTTGAAACCTTCTACAGGGCAGTAAACTCTTGCCACTTTTGAATCTATAGTCGAGTCAAATGCAGTGTGTTTTCAGGAGTGAAAGTGAATCACCTTGTTCTATCTTTCGGTCTCAGAAATGAAACCGAGAGCCAGCCATCTGTAATGCAGGTTGTCCCCCCCATTTATTAGTCAACTATCAAGGTAGAGGAAGATGTGAATGTCAGCTTCCACCATAGCTAGTGCTTGCTTAATACCCTGGCCAAAATGATAGAGCTTTGCACTGGTAACAAACCCCTCCAAAGAAGATATGAAGGTAGTTCCTGAGAAATGACCTGGCAAATACGTGTAAGTTACTAAAGTAGAGCACCAAGTCAATCCTGTGAATTTAAAACGCTACAATTGAGACTAAGGTCACCATTCTGAACTTGCAATTAGAGATGCTGAGTAGTCATAAGACCAGAATGGAACACAGAAGCACAGGAATTGACATAATGAATCATATCAGTGCTCCATCTCATCTAATATGCTATCTCTAGCAATAGTCAGCATCAGACGCTTTAAAGAAAGATGCAAGAACCTGTATAGTGGACATATCTGAAGTAACCATCTCATTGAGGAAATTTCTTCCTAACCCCTCTCTCTTAATGGTTGGCTTATTCCCTAAAGCATAAGGCATCTTGCTCGTAATTTCGCCCCCACTCCTCTGAATTAGATATGGATGGTCTCATTATACCTTCAGGGATTTTGGTCTTCAAGAGTAGGAATCATTCAGTCAATAGGATATCTTTATGGAAGATAGTCTTGTAATTATGCTTCCATGAATCATAGAACTGGAAGGGACCTCGAGAGGTCATCTAGTCCAGTCCCCTGCACCCATGGCAGGACTAATTATCTAGACCATACCTGACAAGTGTTTGTCTAACCTGCTCTTAAAAATCTCCAATGATGGAGATTCCACAACCTCCCTAAGCAATTTATTCCAGTGCTTAACCACCTTGACAGTTAGGAAGCTTTTCCTAATGTCCAATCTAAACCTCTGTTGCTGCAATTTAAGCCCATTGCTTCTTGTCTTATCCTCAGAGGTTAAGGAGAACCATTTTTATTCCTCCTCCTTGTAACACCCTTTTACATACTTGAAAACTGTTATGTCCCCTCTCAGTCTTCTCTTTTCCAGACTAAACAAACCCAATTTTTTCAAACTTCCCTCATAGATCATGTTTTCTAGACCTTTAATCATTTTTGTTGCTCTTCTCTGGACTCTTTCCAAGTTGTCCACATCTTTCCTGAAATGTGGTGCCCAGAATTGGACACAATACTCCAGTTGGGGCCTAATCAGAGGGGAATAGAGTCGGGGGCCCTGCAACCAGATTGCTGAATAAAGAGAGGGAACCCAGGAGCAGAGAAGTAGCAGCCTTCTAAGTCCCTGATGGAGTGGCAGTAGTAGGCTTATATTACAAGGACTGTGGGGTGGGGCTTGGAGCCTAATAGTCACTACAGGGAAAGCAGCTTGGGCAACAGCACGGCCTGGCCTCCAAGGAGAAAATAGACAATAAAAGAGAAACATGACTTGTGAAGACAGCAGAGAGAGTTAACTGCCTTGAATAAAGAAAGGCTGATGGATTATAAGGGATATCCCAGGTACTAACCTCTGAAGAGCCCTAACCAATTTCAGAGTTGCCACCTATGGTATTATGTTTATTACTGTAATTAAGCTGATAACAAAGGCATACAAGTATAACAATAATAGACTCCCATTCCCTGACACTGCTATGTCACCCTCTTCTATTGTTCTGACCTGTGAAAAAGCTGCAACTTGTTCCTTAGTAGTTACTTGCAAGAGGGATTCTTGAAAAGGTAGAGGGAGTGGGATGATTTGGTATCATGAAGTCAAATATTTCCCCGAAGCCAATGGCTTATTGAGCTGATGTGGTTAAGACACTTCAGTTTCATAGCCAATGATACACAAGGAAGTGATGTGGCCAGCAGCAGGTCTGACCATCTTTGACCTAACCTGATGGATTAGGTACCAATTTTTCAGAATGGGCAGAATGTGAACACAGCTCAGAAATTATCTGCATGTTGTAGTGAAAGCCCTTTAACCGGCGGTAGCTAATGAAAAACTAGGTCAGCAAGTTTGACACACAGTAGCTAAAGGCTGTCAATCCTCTTATCTCTGACCCCAGCAAATTGAGGTCTTCAGTCTGCGGAGATGTGTCACTCATACAAGGTTGTGCATGCTCTACCTTCACCAAGCATGTTTCCAGTCAGCTTTTCATGTTTTGCTTTGAAGAGAGACCGTCTCGATACCTGGGTTAGGAAGGAAAGGCAGTGTCCCTGTACTTACCCAACAAGGTTGAACACGAAAAATCTCAGGGAGAAACTAGGATGGAAGAGATAACATTGAGGGAGAAGGAGATGGGAATAGGAGAAATTAACAGAGTTTGAACATGGAGAAAATGGAGGGTGGAAGGAGAGGAGTAACATGGGGAGACCAGGGAGCAGATGGAACCTCAGAAAACATCTATAGCTTAATGCTGTGTTTGTTATTAGAGGAAAACATGACAAGTTTAATAACTTAATATGTCTAATAATTTTATATCAAATTGTATTGTGATTTAGCTGTGATTTAGTGATTTTCAAGTTAAAATTTAGCTTGAGTTATATTCTAATCTCAGCTACCCTACTGTCACTTCAATGTAGTTACCCCAAATTTACACTGGAGTAGTGAGATCAAGAGTCTGACCACTGAAGTTTTGTAGTTGTGCACATGATCCATTAGATGCTGTATGCAGACATCCCCACAGTATCCAGTAAAGTGTGCTGTTGAGTAAGAAAGTTTGTGACAATGGGGATTTTTAATAGAAAAAAACATAAAAGTGACAACCTTCAGAAAGAATATTTACAATGCTCCCTTGTCCCTGACAATGAGATATCAGTGATAGTTAAGATTACATATTTGAGCCTTTTTTTTTTTTTTTTTACACCAAGGATGACATCTTGCCCAAGACATGACACTCACCTTGAGTTTAAAAGGCTTGTTTTGCACAATTAGGGTGGAGTGATCATATCTCTCCTGCTAATAGACATGTCTGAAATCCAGAATGTTTTCTGCTGGAAAGACCTTCGGCAGCCAACACAATACATTTCCTTGGGGTAATCATGCAGATTTCTAATGTGTAACATTTTTTAAACTGGCAGTTTTCTTTCAGGTTGTCGTCTACTTCTCTTGGCTTCTGTACTGCTTGTGACATCATTGTGAGCAGCAGTCAACTCAGTCATAGCTACACACTTTATTACCAACTGCATTTCACAATGCAAGAATGTTTTCCACCTTTTGAACTTTGACGGCTGGGTAGAGCAATCTTATAACCACTTGCTTGTGAATCTTGGGCATTTTTACATTTTTCTGTCACTCAGTAATGGTATAACAACGCAGCATGAGTGCAAGAAATCCAAACATTAAAGAAAGGTAAGTGAAAAACACTTACCTTTATTTCAAACTCATAGTGCTCATCTTTTCCCTGCCCACAAAGGACATAGCGTGGAATGCTAATTTTAATTGGATCCTTTAGGTCATCTGGATTTGCTCCCAGAGAGCGACAGACCATCCGCTATCAAGTAGATATCAAATAAGAAGAACAAAGGAAGACCAGAATCACTACATGGAACATACTTCAGTTGGCTAGAAATAAGAAAATGCTCTTGGACAGAGAAGTAGAGAAAAGAGCATACAGGAGGCAAAGGTTATTTAGAAACATGAAGGGTTCTTTGAAAGAAAAATGGTAATCATCTTATTAATAAACCCTCACATTTCTTTTAGATATACATGAAAAAATTGTGATAAAGCCATTTCAATTGTTGTTTAATATTTGAAGGCATTTGCAGCTTAGAAGTAAAAAGCTAAAAAGGTAGCATTAAATCAGGGATTGGCAACCTTTGGCATGCGGCCCATCAGGGAAATCCGCTGGTGGGCTGGGACGGTTTGTTTACCTGCAGCATCCTCAGGTTCGGCTGATCGCAGCTCCCACTGGCCGTGGTTCGCCGTTCCAGGCCAATGGGGGCTGCAGGAAGCGGCGGCTAGCACATCACTTGGCCCACACCACTTCCCGCAGCCCCCATTGGCCTGGAACGGCGAACCGCGGCCAGTGGAAGCTGTAATTGGTTGAACCTGTGGATGCTGCAGGTAAACAAACCGTCCTGGCCCGTCAGCAGATTTCCCTGACCGGCTGCATGCCAAAGGTTGCCAATCCCTGCATTAAACTTTATGTTTTGATCTTACTCGAAAATATAAATAAATGAATTAGGACTTTACAACCAGAAATTGACCTTGTTTTTTGTTTGTTTGTTTTAAATATCAGACCTATTAGCAGACATCATGCAAAGCTTGAGAGAATCTGGGCAATCCTACAAATATTTAAATCCTAAGGCATTTTATCATTCAATAAGGTACAGACAACACTTTAATCCATTGTCAAAACAGTTTCCTATCATATCTTTTAAGCCGCATCTGACTAACAGAAAAGTCAAATATGACAAATGTTTATGGTCTGGACAGCAAGGTGCTGGAGATTACAAACACCTTTACAGATAAGTCTACAATGGGAGTGCATTTCTTTGACTAAGAGCTAATAGGATCTGCAATTTAGCAATCTTGTATTTTCCAAAGTTGTGTCAAAAATTAAAATATTTTTGCAACTCAAGATTAACGTTTTGCAATGTTTGTGTCCAAAAGTGGCAAAAGCATTTGTAATGAATAAAGATATTAATTATGTGATTTCTGGTACCATTAAGTTCTCCATCTTTTTAGTGGAAAAAGTTTAGTTTGAAAAGCTTTGTAATTTCACTTTTATTTTAAAAAGCAATAGCACTGAGACAAATACAAGTTTATAATATAGATTTTAAAAACAGATTTAATTTTGCTGTCATATTCCATTTTTATACATAACGATGTTACCCAAGGACATCTATATAATCTAGATCAACGCTTTACTGATGACCACCTGAGACTCTGTGTTCCTTACTCCAGAGCAAGCCGACAGGCTATTTAGAGGTCTTATTTCTATGAAAAAATACTAAAACCCCAATTGAAAGTGTTATTTCCAATTTATTAACATCTGACATTTTACTGTATAGTAAATTGATCTCCAAAACCAAAATATCCTGTTTAATTTTTTAATATTTCTATACCACATATAAACAATGTCTTAAAGCAAAAAAGACAAGGTAATCTTCTGCTATTTTAGTAAGTGAAATCTATATTCGACATGTGTGGGACTGACAATCCTAGAAACCTAAGTAGAGCCACCACACTGCATAAGCTCCTACGCTTAAGTGCCCCAATTCTGACCAGCACTGACTATCTAGTGGTCTCTCCACTGCGACTGCACACAAGGTGTTTGTTGGTTTCAGTTGTGGTGATTTTTGTGCTGTGTACTTATATATAACAGGAACTGCATCAAGACTATCAACTCTTTCACATAGGCCTCTTTCTGTGGTATCTGTCCATAGATAACTTTTGGTTACTTACAGATTTACCTGGCTTGAACTGGCCACCGACAGCAAAAATCTCTCTCTCCTGTTACTAATCCAAATCTCAATCTTTTAAAATGTTATTAGAGCTGGAACTTTTTGCCACAATCTTTTTCCAATAGAAAATTAGGCTTTCATCTAAATGAAATTTTTCACAGAAAGCATCTGCTTTCTTGAAAACATTCATTTTTTCCATTTGAAAACTAAACTTGAAAAACAAAAGTTCTTGGTCAAAAGCTGAATATCTCAGAGGTTTTTGATTTCTAAAAAGAGGGGGGAAAGGTCTGATTTTTTTTGTTTAACACTAGTTAATATTTACCTTGAAAGGAAGAACAGTTCATTTCCCTGAGACTGACACTTTAGTTTAATCTCTCTCTAAAATAATACCACAAAAGTTACTCTCAATAAGTTAAAAACAGTGACAGAGGGTGTTTATCATTTATTCATCTTTGTGGAAAATATACTGTTTCTACTGAGAATTTACATAGAAATTATAGTTTAGAAAAAGAAATAATATAGTACCAAACAAAATAAACTACAGTATTTGGCAAAGAACGTCCTAACAAATTAACAAAGCTTTGACAACCATCAATGTTTATCCAATAATATTTAAATTACAGTGGAATAAAAGGAGTTTCAGTGCAAGACTGTTCTGTGAAAAGCGTAGAATTTACATTGTCTTAGATTTGAAGACAAATAAGAGTATAGAAATTCTGTGGTGCATCTAACCAAATTCAGCCATATAGTAGAATTTTTCTATATAATCCAAAAAGTGTTACATACAGTATGTATAGTCACATACCAACCTTGATAACAGTAGTTCTCACACTTATTTACTTTTTAAGTCCCAATGAGACTCACTTGGAATGTATTCTCAGCATCAGTAAGGCCTTGTTTACACTACACAGTTTTGTTGGCAAAAGGCAGCTTTTGCTGATAAAACAGTAGAGATGTACACACTACAATGCTACTTTTGGTGGCAAAACTCTCCTATTTTGGCGACAAAATAAAACCACCTCAATGAGAGGCATAAAGCTTTTACGGCAAAGTAAAATTGACAAAGCATCAGTGTAGGTCGGGGTGGGCAAATTTTTTGGGTGTGGAAATTGCATGGTGGGCCATGAATGCTGACAAAAACTGGGGGTTGGGGTTCGGGGTTCAGGAGGGGATGAGGGCTCTGGGGTGCTGCTGAGGGTGAGGGGTTGGGGGTGCAGAAGGGTGCTCCGGGCTGGGACCGAGTGGTTCAGAAGGCAGGAGGGGGATCAGGGCTGGGGCAGTGGGTTGGGGTGCAGGCTCTGTGTGGCGCTTACCTCAAGCAGTTCCCAGAACCAGCAGCATGTCCCCACTCTAGCTCCTACAGAGAGGCACGGCCAGGCAGCTCTGCACCCTGCCCCATCCGCAGGTGCCACCCCTGCAGCTCCCATTGGCTAACCCTGGCCAATGGGAGCTGTGGAGGCGGCACCTGCGGACGGGGTAGCACGCAGAGCCCCCTGGCTTCCCCTATGTATAGGAGCCAGAAGGGAGACATGCTGCTGCTTCCAGGAGCCGCGCAGAGTGGGGCAAGCCCCTGCCCCTGCTGGAGCACCGCAGTAGGGCAAGCCCCAGACCCGCTCCCCGGCAGTAGCTCAAGGGCTGGATTAAAATGTCTGGAAGGGCCGGATGTGGCCTCTAGGCCATAGTGTGCCCGCCCTGGTGTAGATGCTGCTGTTTGTTATGTCGCCCTTACAGGCCTCCCCCAGTATCCCACATTGCCTGCCGTGAGCGCTCTGCTCACTGTTTTGAACTCGGCTGCCTTGCATCTAGCTATGCAGGCAAGTGCCCCTCCCCTTTCCAAGCTCTGGGAAGCTTTGACATTCTTCAGCACAGAGAGCTCACAGAGCTGCTGAGGAGGCCGCTCCCGCTCACTGAGGAGGCTGTGGAAGAACTCGGAGGGAATTACAGAACCATAGGCAGGCAGGCAAAGAGGGCGGCTGATGCTGCAGTGAGGGGAAGGGGGAGAGACTGCTGTGCAGAGCTGGGGGCTGATGCGTGGGGGGGCGGACCCCCTCTCCCGCCTCAGGATTGGTTGCTCAGGCTGCTGTCTGAACTTAAAGAGACAGCATGCTGATACACTGTTTCTGTCTCTCCCTCCCCCACCCTATGCACACACTCCCCCCCCTCCCACGCGTACACTTCAGTTAAAAAGTGGCTAGCAACTGTTCCCATGGAACGATGGGATTGAGAAACCTGCATCATGTGACGTTGTACCTGCCCCATAAGGCATTGCAAAACCTTCGCAGTGTGATGCGCTCTGCCGACGCAAGGAGGATCATGTGGACATGCAACAGCGCTTAAACCGAAGCGGCATAACTTTTGTTGACAAAACTCTGTCGTGTAGCCTAAATGGGTTATAGTGATTATATATGTCCAACTGAAACAACATTGTGTTGTACTATGTGAGCTCATAATACTCCTGGGGGAAATCTGTGCCACTGCACAATTGTGCAGAAATTAACGTTGGGCATGCAGAATTTCCTTTTTTCCCCCATATAAATGGGCTGCAGCGCTGCTGGCTGCCACTAGGGACTGTTGGACTCAACAGAGTCCAGCTCACAAATAGAAGACAAGGCCGGGGGGACGGAGAGGGAACTAGAGAGTAGCTGCAGTTCCCAGCATACTCTAAAGGAAGGAGGCGGCAGTGCACAGGCAACTCTGTGCAAGCTGGGCACCCAGCATCAGGCTCTTTTTTCCTCTGGATCCCTGGGCTCCAGGAGGGTAGGGTCTGTGAGAGTCTGGGCCGGAGAGGTGCGGGGGGGTTCAGCTGGGATAAGGGTAGGGGTATGAATGTCTGGGCTGGGCAGAGGTGAGCGGTCTGGGCTGGGGAGAGGCTGCGGGGGGGTGGGGTGGGGGTGGACGCAAATGCGAACTGTGTTGTCGTAGGAGTTTCTTTAACTCTCTACTCCCAGGGCAATTTTTTGTTGTGTCTGTATTGTTACAGACATACTTGCTGACAAATATTTTGAAATAAACTACCAAAATAATTGAAACTGGAGTGATTATATAGTGCAGTGGTTCCCAAACTTGTTCCGCTGCTTGTGAAGGGAAAGCCCCTGGTGGGCTGGGCCAGTTTGTTTACCTGCCATGTCCGCAGGTTCGGCCGATCGCGGCTCCCAGTGGCTGCGGTTCGCTGCTTCAGGCCAACGGGAGCTGCTGGAAGCGGCGGACAGTACGTCCCTTGGCCCGCGCCGCTGCCTGCAGCCCCCATTGGCCTGAAGCAGCGAACCACAGCCACTGGGAGCCGCGATCGGCCGAACCCGTCATGCCTATGGGTTACTGGTGCTCTCGTGCCACTTTTCAATAGTTCAGATCATTCCTGGAGCGGGATGTTAAGAGAGAGAGAGGTAAGAATTCATTCAGTGCCACACAGCATCATACAATGGGTCACAAAGCAAACAGACAAGAGATAACAGGACCCTCAGCTAGGTTTCAGGATCAACATTTGGTACATCTTGTGGAGAGACATCAAGGGCCAAATGTTTCTATTTTTAATTGTTGGGAAGCATTAGCGCAGTATCCGCAATTCCCTGGATTGCCAGCTGACCATGTTAAAAGTGAGAGACTTGTTATGAAACTTTTGGCAATCCTATGTGCAACCACTCTTACTGTAGCATGATCATTGTTCAAAATACAAACCAAAACATAGCCCATATCTGTAACTAAATCTCTGATATATTTGCATTCATCTAATTTCCTCTATTTTCAAATCACATGGTCCAAGTACCTACACTAAGACTATATTAAGACTCTCTGCAATTTAGTCAAAAAAGATATATGAATATTTTTTCCTTCTCAGAATAGGGAGAATGACAAGTTGTGAAATATTTGTCAACAAATTGGGTTTTCAAATAAAGGATTTGCTTCTCAGGTCTGAGCTGTCTGCTTTGCATTGCTTCAGTGATACACAGCAGCTAAAAAGTCAGCTTAACCACCTCACTCAAAGTGTACAGAAACCGCTCTGGGATGCATACAGCAACATTTCTCCTGGCATTAAGTAGAGGAGATCAGGAGAATGACTGAGACCCAGCAAAGCCGGCTTGCCAGAACAGTTCCCTGGGTCAGTGGACAGTCAGGAATAACAGTGCAATTCTGAGACTACTCTAAATTACATCAGAAAACAGATCAGCCCCCAGGATTAAAGGAACAGAACAAATAGCTTACAGCTATCTTATCCCCCACCCACCCCAAGAATATGTTAGCCACAGCTGAGGATCTGGCACTTAAGTTCTTCTTAAAGCATCAGAAATAAGGAAAATAGATGAAATACTACATTCAAAGGACTCAACAAACCAATAAAAAATGTAGGCAACTGATCATATCTTGATTATGGAACAATTTGTTTTAAAACAGTAAACAAGATTGAGTTTAAAAAGAGTCACTATGTTTTTTACCTATGATTTATTCCTAACCATAACTCTAGCTTCTCACCCCACTTCCAAAAATATTTTATTAAAAACTGTTTTATATTGTTTGACCTATGTATTAAAAAAATCACATACTAATTATCTTAGGCCTTGATTCTTCTTTATGATAGGCAGATATAACATCTGATCTTATGAAAATGGCTGCACTACGAAAGGAATGTGTGTGATTAGATTATCTGTCAGTGCATATCTGCATACTGGACAGAAGTATCAAATTCTCATCTTAAGGATGTCATAAACTACAGTTTGGCAATTAGAAATATAAGAATTACAAAAGACCCATAAAGTTCAATTTCACTTTTTGTGACTTGCTTTTAAAACTATAAATCACTCAAATACAACCATGACATACTTTGGTTAAAAAAAGAACTAAATACATTCTGATGATATGTTATAGGGTTTTGAGATGTCCAACTTCTCCCACCCCAAACTATAAAAAAATTATTAAAGATTCTGTGTATAGATTCTGCTATATCTATATGTTTTCTGTAAGTTTACTTTAAGGATTTACACTTGTGAAATGTAAGTGCCTATGATGAATCATGTTTAAATAACAACTGGCTCATTAAGGGATCATGTAGATTCCTCTCTTTACTTTATAGGATTATAATTTATTCTTTTCCCATAGAAAAAACAGTCTGTGGACAGACAGTAAAATGAGTAAATGAATATAGTTCCTGACAGTGTAACTGTGGTTCTGCAAGATGTGATGCAGATGGGCACTCCAAGTAAGTGCGTGCATGCCGCGTGCGCTGGAGCCAGAGACTTTTGCCTAGCAGTACTTACAGATGGGCAGTGCTTGCGCTTCATGCCTGTTGCCCCTCCCCTGGCTATATGAGGCAACACTGCCCCGACTCCCCTCAGTTCCTTTGCACTAAAAGTCCAGGGGAAGACTCTGACGCAGAGGGGACGAAGGGTGGATCATAGAATACACATCTGCAGAACATCTCAAAGAATCACAGTTACAGTGAGTAACCATTTCTTCTTCTTTGAGTAGATGCAGAAGTATTCCAAGTAGGGGACTAGTAAGCAGTACCCCATCTGGAGGCAGAGCTCAGAGTCTACCTGAGTAAGGATTGCTGGACTGCTCTTCCAACATTAGCATCTGCTCTGGAAGAAGCAGTCATCCCATAAGGGTCCGAAAATGCATGTATGGACAATCACATGGCTGCCCTACAAACGTCCAATATGGAAATGTCATTAAGGAACACCACTGACATTACCTGTGCTCTCGTTGAATGTGCCCATATCTGCTGAGGAGGCATAGCCAACACGATCTCATACACAGTCTTGATGCAAGATGTTATCAATCTAGAGATGATCTGTGCAGAAATCACCTGTCTCTTCATGCAGTCTGCAAATGATACAGGCAAGTGGAAGCATGAAACTGTTCAGTCCTGTTCAGATAAAAGGCTAGACAGCATCCTACATAGGGAGGCATTGTTACTCCAGGGCAGAATGCAGCTTACAGAAAAATACAGGCAGATACACTGCCTGGTTCAAATGAAATAGAGACCATCTTGGATACAAACTTTGGGTGTGGCCGGAGTGTAACTTGTCCCTGGAGAACTGCATGTAAGGAGGCCCAGCCATCAGTGCCTGCAATTCACGCATTCAGAAAACTCTTTATAAGCATAGCATTGGAGAAAACTGGTTTCCCTTGGATAGATGGACGAAATATTGATATTGCTGTCAAGTGTACTCTCAGGGAACTGAGGGTTAAGCCTAATTCCTGAAAGTATATCAGGTACTCCAAGATGTCCTGGATGGAAGTCTCTGCCGGATGGGTCGCATAGGCCAAGGACCACATGGAAAACATCTTCCACTTAACCATGTAGGCCATTCTAATGGAAGGCTTCCTACTGTTACATAGGACCTGTTGGACAGCCTCTGAGCAACGCTCTTCCTCCTTATTCAGCCATGAAGCAGCCATGCCGTAAGGTGCAGGGAGCTGATCGCCGGATGCAGAGTGTGGCTGCGGTCCTGTTTGAGAAGGTTGGAAAGGAGAGGAAGAGTCATGGGAGGCTGAACTGACAGAGAGAGGAGGTCCAAGAAGAAGCACTGCATTGGCCACTCTGGGGCAATCACAATGAGCCTGGCTGAATCAGCCTTGAGCTTGGTGATGACCTGAGGAACCATCAGGATAGGAGGAAATGTGTACAAAAGAGTTGATTGTCAGAGGGAGCCCAGACTGAGCTCCTCCTGAGAGCAGAATAAGTGACTCTTCCTGTTTTCCCTCCTTTTGACAAGACAGATTGTGGGGATGCCCCATGCTGCGAAAACTATCTGAAGGACCAGCTTTCAGAGACCATTTGTGGGTCAGGGAGAAAAACCTGCTGAGATGATCCATGAGGTGGCTCTGGATCCCTGGTAAGTGGACAGCTAGCGGGTGACGTCGTCTTCAGTGCAGAACTGCCACAGGTTTATTGACTCAAGGCAAAGTCATCTGGACTGGGCTCCCCTTCATCTGTTCACATAGTACATCGCAGTGGTACTGTTGGTGAGTACGTGAACCACTGAATGCCTGATACAGTCCCGGAAGGCATGACATGCATTGTGGACAGCCCAAAGCTCCAGCACACTGATGACTTTCTGTTCTGACCAGAGGCCCTGCACCATCAACAAGTCCAGATGTGACCCCCAACCCAGAAGGGATGTGTTGATAACCACTGACTTGGCTGGAGAAGGCCAAACAAAGAGGACCCCATGGCACATTGAGTGGGGACTCTTACCAGTGCAGGGGTTCCAGGACGGATGGAGAAAGGTGACTCAACCTGCCCAGAGAATGCAGGGTAGGGCACAGCAGTAAACCGTCCTGAGCCACATCTGAAGAGGGCAAAGATACAACCTGGCAAGTTGGACCACCTGAGTGCAAGCAGATACATGGCCCAACAGGCTCAGACACACATGGACTGTCGTGGATGGATGTGATTGTAGACTGAGACACAGCTGTCAAATCGTCTGGAAGCAGTCGGTCAGAAGGAACACTCTCAACCTAATGGAATCTCATAGGGGCCCAACGAACTATTTGCTGAGAGGGAACCAAGGTCGACTTCAGAGCATTTAGAATGAGTCCCAAATGGTCGACTAAATGTAGCATGGTGTCGATGTTGGCAAGAACCTCCTCTCTGAAGCACCCTTCAGCAACCAGTCATTGAAGGAGGGGAAGATGTGGCTTCCCTTCCCTCTTGCGGTACGCTGCAACCACTGCCATGCATTCGGTGAAGACTCGGGGAGGGGCAGAAGAGAAACTGAATAAGAGAACGACACTCTTAAAGTGGTGATCGCTTACCATGAAGCAAAGAAACTTCCTGTGACTTGGTAGGATGGCCACATGAAAGTAAGAGTCTTGAAGTTCCAGAGTGGTGAATCTGTCATTCTGAGACAAAGCAGGGAGAACAGCTGATATGTGAGGTTGCTCATGGTCACTCTATTTGATTAATTTGTTGAATCCACAGAGTTCGAGGATGGACCTCATCCTGCCCTTAGAGTTCAGTGGCATGCTCCAATTGGCATACCATTGCGGGCGCCAGCCTCATGAAGTCTTGGACCAGCTGTCTAGACAGGACTGAAAGGCAGAGTAGGTCCACCGTATCCAGGTATGAGGACATCACAAACACTGTCGGTGCTGGCATCATTCCTGTCAGTACCGGACTCCACGGATGCCTGGAGGCCAGAACTGGCGTCAGTTGTAAGGGATGTTCATCCTCCCTACCCTGTACCAAAGGAGGGTAAGAGGCTCCCACATCATCCCATGTGCAGGAGCCAGTCCCATGACGGTCCACACTATTCTTAGGGGAAGCAGAAGAGTCACCCTGGGACCTGGAGTGCTCATGATTGGTCTTATGAGCACTCTTTTTTGGCATCAATGATGGAGAATGACTCCTGCACCTCTTTGGAGTGGCCCCTATCCCAAAACGGGAGGCAAAAGCACTTTCCAAGCTAGAGAGTGATCTGTGGCCTGAGAAGGCCTCAGTACTGGGTCAGGCCTCGTGGTCTCTTTAAGCAGATCCTGCTTGAGGCGAAGTTCCCATGCCACCTGAGTCCTCTTTTTCAACGATGTACAGATCGAACAGTGCTCCTTAAGGTGGGCTTTGCCTAAGGCGGACCAAGCAGCTCATGAGGGGGTCACTGTTGGAAATCGCCACTCCACACAAAGGGCAATGCTTGAACTCCAGCGAGGGCATCACCGGGGAGCACTACCTCTACCACTATTCTATAGTCTATAACTTTTACTCTAACACTAGTCAACTAAACTAATAACTATGTACACTAAAACTAGGCTAGGAGGATGACTTGCAAGGTGGTGAAATCACCACCCCACAGAGCTCTCACTCCAGCTGATGGGCAGTCAGAAGGAACTAAAGGGGGTCAGGGTGGTGCTGCCTCATGTAGCCAAGGGATGGGCTACAGGTATGACCCCCCCCAGCCTCCCTAGGTACTGCTAAGCAAAAGTCTCTGGCTCCAGCATATGCGGTGCACACATACTTACTTGAATACATGTCTGCATCTATTTAAAGAAGAATTTATGGAGCTTCTGCACCTTAAAAGGAGAAAACATTAGAAGAGGCCCTGTCATATTTTAAGATGAGGTTTTATGAAGTAAAAACCAAGTGTTATTAAAATTAATGAGCAGAAAGTTAGCACCCAATGATTTTGACATTTAAATTGTCTCCCTTTAAGAAATGTGCCAAAAATTAAACCCTTAGAAGGTCGGCAGGCAAATCTCCAGACTATCAATGCAATGATTTTTAGAAACTGTGTACACATGCACACACACAACATCCATAGGGTTACCAGGAGATAATGCACATCCTATGGGTTTAAATACACTCTAACCCATGTAAAGTAATAGAGTAAACCTAACGGATACGACAAACATGAATCTTGAGATTCAACCAAAAACCACTACTAAGTGGATAAGACCTCTGGAATCAGGAGGCAAGAGATATTCATTTAAGTAGTTAAGAGTCCTCTGAAAGAGGGCCATTCAGGTGGCAAGAGTGAGGAAGACACTAACTAGAGCTTTCTGGTGAAGCTGGGTAAGAGATGGCAGGGGTAAAAGTCAGCAGCACAGAAGAGAAGGATGAATATAGTACTAGTAAGAGTAGAGAGTGGTTGCTTGTGTAAAGATTCTGAACCATTCACCCTATCAAACATGTACATTTGAAATGTGTTTGCCTTTTCAGGAAGCTGTATGGGTACTACACAGACCCATACAAAGCAAAAAAGAAACTAATATGGGATGTAGGTAAGATGGGTACATACTAGGGCTGTTGATTAATCGCAGCTAACTCATGCAATTAACTCAAAAAAATTAATTGTGATTAATCACACTGCTAAACAGTAGAATACCAACTGAAATTTATTAAGTATTTTGGATTTTTGAAAATATAGAAAATATATTGATTTCTATTACAACATAGAATACAAAGTGTACAGTGCTCACTTTATATTATTTTTATTACAAATATTTGCACTGTAAAAGTGATAAAGAAATAGTATTTTCAAATTCACCTCATACAAGTACCAAAGTGCAATTTCTTTATCGTGATAGTGTAACTTACAAATGTAGATTTTTTATATATATAACTGCACTCAAAAACAAACAATGTAAAACTTTAGAGCCTACAAGTCCACTCAGTCCTACTTCTTGTTCAGCTAATTGCTAAGACAAACAAGTTTGTTTACATTTATGGGAGATCTGCTGCCTCCTTTTTATTTACAATGTCACCTGAAAGTGAGAAAAGGCGTTCACATGACAGGTTTGTAGCCAGCATTGCATGTTATTTGCATGCCAGATATGCTAAACATTCACATGCCCCTTCATGCTTCGGCGATTTTTTTAATCGCATGATTAATTTTTTTAATCACTTGACAGCCCTAGTATGTACCTTATGGTATTCTCTACAAGACTCAAAGGTCGTAAATGTATTCTTTTGCTTACTGTCTAACAGCAGTGATAAAAAGTACTTGATATCAATATCCCTTAGCCTGTCTACTTTTGTTGTATCTAAAATGTATCTGGATTTCTATGCCTAGTCAAATACATAATTAGCCAAATGGCTTCTTCATTTGAACCGAAAGTTATTTCCCAGATTTCCAATGGAACATTTAAATTGTCTTGAAAAAATGATGGAATAAGTGTCAGCTGAGTATTTGTTTCTTTTGTATGGGGTTTAGAAAAACCAATCCTTGAATCTGATCCAACCTTACTCATTTTAGAAAAAACAAGCTGAATTCTTGTTAAATTATTTTTGTCTGGGACAACCACACAACGGACTTCATTCAAACAGTATAATTGAATTTTGTCAAACTGGGACTGTTGAGGTAAAGTGTACAAAGAACTAGGAACAGGATAGAAAACCCTATCTTCCTTCATGAGTCCTATATGAGTAGTTGTAAGAACTAGTGATCTGTAGGTCATTTGTTTAAAATGGTCTTCAATCTTCACTGTGGTATAGAGCAATACATGAACATCCCCTAAAGGGGGTTTATTAGTTTCCATGTTTTCATGAAACAAGTATACCAAGTCAGCTAAGACACGCCGGAATTTGCAGGACAACCGTACTCCACTTGCAAAAACTAAATCAGTGACTTCTGATGTCCAATGAAGTGACAACTGCAGCAAATCACCTTTCAGCAGCTGGTGATTTAAACAAATGGCATCGTCTGATGTCGTAATCAAAATACTCAGTATATCATGGCATATTCTCTGCGTGAAGTCTTTGTTATAGGTAAATATTGTGAGTAAACTATCTTCAGAACAACATACAAATCTAACACTCTGTCCAGCAAAACCAACTTCAATTTCTCTTATCATGGTGATTGGAAGAACATGAAAAATTGTCAAGGAATCCTGACAGTTGTCTTCTTGGTTGACTGATAAAACAACAGCATACAAAACAGAGCTGAACAAAAGCAAACAAGCCGGCTCTGGATCAGGTTTCTTGCAATTGCCAACAGCAAGCCAGTATACACCTTTTAATTGATCCATCCTGGCACAAACTTGTGGTAAGGCACAGATCACATACTCCAATAGTCTTTCAAGAGAACAGACTTGAAGTTTCAGTAACTCATCTGGAAAATGCACAAGTTTTTGCCTTAACACCAAGCTCTTTTTCATTTCTTCATTTCCATACCAGTACATAGATCCTTCAGAAGAATCTCGTTCATGCATGCTTGAGATTTTTGAGGATACACACTTCACAATATTCTCTGTTGACAGGAGGTTTTCTAACTGAATGCTGCTATCAATATGCGCTTTATCCTCATTAATGGAGTGAGGCGTAACCTTCATATCTGATCTGAAAGGTACATTTACATGTAATATTTTTACAAATGGCAAATTTTTCAGTAATGATGCCACTTGTGCACATCTCTCACTTCTATCACACAGATTGCCCAGCTCCTTTATTTGTTTAATAACTTGGGCACTATTGAGCATTTGACTACAAGTGTCTTTGTAAAGAGAAGAGAGCTTGCTAAAAAGATAGCCAAAGCCATAGCTCTGTTCTGTTCTCACATCTGAACATGACGCTTCTGATTTTGGGGAGATTATTTTGCTAATATCCAGGTCTTCTTCAACTGGCTGCTGAGAAATATGAGACTGGTCTGGAATAGTGCTATACGCTGTGTTAAATGGATTGTTCTCTTTGGGTGCTATTTCAGAAAGTATACTGGACTGAGAGAGAATTAAGCAAGATGTGCTGCTAAAGCTAACCTGCTTATTCCCAGAGGCTAAAGGTTCTGAGCCAGAGAGATGTTGTGAATGAGAACAATCAAATTCAGTCCTTGTGGTGTCCCCGTCCCAAGAAGTAATTTTTGCATATTCAGGATTGAGATCCACCATTTTATATTGCGAATGCTCCACATTGCCCATATTGTGATTTTGTGGAGATGTGAATGTAACATTTTTATAATGAATTTTCTCCCCATTAAAAATGTTAGTATTTTTAGTGTGATTCAGTTTATATTCAGTATCATATAGGCAACCAAAGCAATGCAGTTCTGACTGGTTCCTTTCATTCCCAACTCCGTTTTGCAATGGAGAGGGGTAACCGATTTGTTCAGGAATAGAAACTAAGCTCAACATCTCTGGACATTTGTTGTGTCTTTCGAGCTCTGCTATTGTTGCTTCTTCTCCAGCCAAGTTAGAGCCAATATCATCATCTTTAAAGTCAAAAGGGAGGCCATAATGTAGCTGCCAAGGTCGTCTTTTCTGTTTAAAAAGCCAAAATAGGAAAATGGAAGCACCTTCTGCTTTGAAAATGTCTTGAATTCAGGTTTAATTTTAATTAGGTTTGTGCATTCATTCACAAGTAATCAAAACTGTGAGACCAAATCCAATTCTACTGATTGAGGTCTGATTCAGGAACAATCTTTATATTTTTACCCCACACCCATCATTTTTGTGTGTGTGTACACAGTATCCATTTCACTTTGTCTAGTACTGCATTTGGTTTCCTCAAAAGAATCAGAATGTTCATAGGATAAGGAATTTTCTATATGCTTTTTAAAAAATTCAAGATCTAAACCGGGATAAGAAAAATGAGGAAAGAACTAGGGGGGAAAAAGTGATATTGCCAAATAAAACATTATAGTCGTACAACACTTGGTGGTAAAATACTTCCAGATTGTCTAACGTTAAACCTTCAGGACATGTTCACAAATATTTGCTCTCTAGTACTGCTAGTATTCTGAAGGCTCTTACATGAGTGAGACAATTGGGAATAGACATGTTAAAGTGTACTTTGATTAGAAATAATAATTTTGTTCCTGATCATAAATTGGTTTTGTCCTATAGATCTAGGAAAGGGATACTGTTCCAAATAAAGAATTATGAAAAAAAAGTCCTTCACCACAAAAATATGCTATTTAAATAAAGCAAGAACTGTACCCACATGCAAGATTCCATTTATTTTTTTGCCTGAAAAATAGCTTGACTTCCCTATTAGCTATTAATCTTACTGTGAATTTGATATTCTAATTATGCAGCTAAACATTAAGAAATTTAACTACTGAGCATGCCATAATTTAAGACAATCATTTCATTCTGACGAATTATAACCTACCTCATACTTCAACTTCCGTTGAACAGTACCATTATGAAGTGTTTCATTATCCTAAGAACCAAAAAGGTATATGTAATTAAAAAAAGTTTCCTTCTTATAAAAGTTGAACTATTTAAAGCAACACAGACCTAAAGTAAATCAGTTTAACTGTCAAAAATATGCATCATCTTCTACTGGTGTTTGCTAAGATACTGCCTTACAGCTGAATTAAACTATTCAGTTTTCCAATTAGGAAAACGGGAATTTTAACAAGAATGGCTTGTTCATTTTTAAGCATGTATTATTAAAAATATTCAGTACTCATTTTGATGGAACTTTATGTTGTCATCAACAGAAGCATAATAAAAGGGAGAGGGAGTAAAACTCTTCATATCAATTTTGGAAAAGTTAAAGGCTTTGGTGCCATTTAGAGAATATCTTCACTGAGCGCTACATATTTTAGAAGAAACTTAGCTTAAGATGCAGTTCACTGAAAATAATCGCAATGCAGGACAACATGGAAATATTGGGTGAAATCCCAGCCCCGTTGAAGTCAATGGCAAAACTCCTATTGACTTCGATGGAGCTGGGATTTTACTGCTTGAATTTAATTAGTGACTTTCAGCAATTTAGCGTATGGCAAGCTGGGGTGTGTGTGAGTGTGACTCGATGGCGCACTAGCATGCTGCACATTAAGTAGCTATGTACACCCTGCTGCCATGTACAAGTTCCACAGTACACTTTGATCTACTGCTGTTTGAAACCAAAGTATTTCAACCCTTAGATGACTTAATGTCAGGATATAAAACTAAAATCCTCAAAAATAATTTGAACGTTTTTGTTCTGCTCTTCACAAATAAAATACAGTCACTGTATTTATATTATTTTAGAAACTAAAATTACATTAATCCAGAGAAAACATGAGGAATGTGGATAAAGGAATTAAACCAATGATTTTGAAAGTATCTTTAAAAGTGATGTTTCCTAGCGGACTCTGCTCACCTTTAGAATTTCTGTAGGCTGAGATCGGCCCATACTGTTATTTTCAGATGTGCGGTGAATATTCTGAAGACGCCTTTGCACTTCTTCTTCAATTAATGCATTTATTCTTTTAGAAAATGAAAAGATACACAATTAAAAAACCTATTCTTAAGACAATCAATATGGGTATTTTAAAGTGTTCTTTGAATAGTTTTCAGAGTAACAGCCGTGTTAGTCTGTATTCGCAAAAAGAAAAGGAGTACTTGTGGCACCTTAGAGACTAACCAATTTATTTGAGCATGAGCTTTCGTGAGCTACAGCTCACTTCATCGGATGCATGCCGTGGAAACTGTAGCAGACTTTATATATACACAGAGAATATGAAAAAATATCTCCTCCCACCCCACTGTCCAGCTGGTAATAGCTTATCTAAAGTGATCATCAGGTGGGCCATTTCCAGCACAAATCCAGGTTTTCTCACCCTCCACCCCCCCACACAAATTCACTCTCCTGCTGGTGATAGCCCATCCAAAGTGACAACTCTTTACACAATGTGCATGATAATAAAGTTGGGATTTGTGCAGGAAATGGCCCAACTTTATTATCATGCACATTGTGTAAAGAGTTGTCACTTTGGATGGGCTATCACCAGCAGGAGAGTGAATTTGTGTGGGGGGGTGGAGGGTGAGAAAACCTGGATTTGTGCTGGAAATGGCCCACCTGATGATCACTTTAGATAAGCTATTACCAGCTGGACAGTGGGGTGGGAGGAGGTATTTTTTCATATTCTCTGTGTATATATAAAGTCTGCTACAGTTTCCACAGCATGCATCCGATGAAGTGAGCTGTAGCTCACGAAAGCTCATGCTCAGATAAATTGGTTAGTCTCTAAGGTGCCACAAGTACTCCTTTTCTTTTTTTGAATAGTTTATTCACCTTAAGCATTATATAAATTTTAAATATAAGAACACCCAAAAAGTTATGATTTTTTCACCAGTTTTTCTTTAACTTAAAAAGGCAAAAGAATTAACAACTGACAATTAGTGGACCCTTGGTTGAGCATCTGATAAATGTCTCTCTCCATTTACATGCTGCATTTATATTTTACAGGGGGGTTTTAACTTAACAGTTCCCTTTCATGACTTTGCCAACAAGCACGCTATAAATAGCAGACTAACAATATTTTGGCCTGCAGACACAGTGAAAGTTTCCAAAGTCTATACTAATTATTGTGTACATAAGTGTAAAATGAAATGAAAGAGAAAATAATGGAATTAATTTGTTTAATGTTTTGCGATGCTGCTTCCCTTAATACAATTTTATTTACTTTGGCACTTTTAATATGCAAAGGTGTAAGTCATGCAGACATTTAAGCAATTAAATTTAGGAACAATTTAAAATAAATATAAGTGTAAAGTTTCTTCACTATTCTAATACAGCATATATCTCTGAGAAGCCTACTGATCATAAAAACATTTCGAAGTGGTAAAAGCAGAGCATATTTCTATCTAGATTGCAATTAAAATACCATTTTGATAATTTACTAGATAAAGACCCAATATTGGAAACACTTATGCAGAGTTTGGAATGTTTCAGTGATACTTTAACACTATTGTTTAAAATTATACTAAGTCTGAATAAAATCAGTATATGTACCTGTCATCAACCAGTGGGATAAAATGGGTCTGTGACTTTGCAGGGCTGGTAGGGGAATTGGTGAGAGGGAGTCTGTCCTCTACTGTTCCATGATACCCTTTTTGTACACCATCACCTTCATATATCTTCTGCTTCAACTGTTGAATTTCCTGGTCCAGTCTATAAGTAGATTTTAAAATATATTTCAAAATCTAAATTGTTCAAAATTAGAAATACGTCCACCTGCAGTGTTTTAAGTTTCCTGCTTACAACACACTGATTTCCAAGAATATTTCCATACATATAAGACTGGAGACAACTAGGTGGTGGTATAATCAAATCAGGATCTTACCCCTTATGGTCTTTATGTCTGTAGTCATAGAAATACTAATAAATGTTCTTTTATTAATGCATATTTAGATTGTGAAGTATACACTTGTCATCTGAAAACCAGACTAGAATAGAAGCATTTTAGCTCAATAAATCAATATCAGGAACTTTCAATGCAACTAATGTCTCAGTTAGCTCATTAAAGTTAGACTGATTCATAAGACTTGGCCTATTAGAACCACTTGAAAAACCTTACCTCATTTTAGAACTCCATCAATGATTTCAATTATTCTTCTGCTAGTCTGGAAAAACTGGTTCAACTCAAAAGACCATACTAGAGTCAGAAATGAAGAAAATCTAACACATGACACAGAGTCTATGTACAAAAACACCCTAAAAATTGCACAATAAAGTATGTAAATCCCATTATTTGTTCAGGTATCTTGTAATCTGAAAATGTACCCTTTTAAAACAACATATAGAGCTAGAATTTATTTTGAATGACTAATAGATCATTCTTCCGAAATACAAGTTGCCTCACATTCTCTAACTGTACAAACAGAAGTATATTTCATATGTCACAAAAGTTGATTGATGCACATAAGAACTTGCTCAGATTGTGGTTGAATATTTGCTCTGAAAATACTTAAGGCATCAAGTATTATAAATAAAAACACTTCCTAGCATATTTATTGTTTTTATATAATAAATTTTAATTCAACTAACTAATCTGCACTTTTCAGATGTATTGTAGTTTAGACTAAATTAGCTTGTCTATTCCCACGGATTGGTTTGTGTAGCCTTCCCTGCTTCTTGTACAACTTTTGTTTCTAAAGTCGCTCTTTTTTTAACAATCTGTAATTTTAAAATAAAACCCATAAAAATGAAAAAGATCAATCACAGTGAATGAAAAGGAAATTATACAAATTCTGATCTTTGCAGATAAATATTATTTTATAGGTTCACAGTTTTCAGTCATATATCCTCAAATGTACAGTACTGAGTTTGCTCTACCCCAGTGGTGGGCAACCTGCGGCCCATCAGGGTAATCTGACTGTGGGCGGCGAGACATTTTGCAGAAGCTGACTGTCCACAGGGACGTGCTGGCCGCCGCTTCCCGCAGCTCCCATTGGCCAGGAATGGCGAACCGCGCCCACTGGGAGCTGCGGGGGGCCGTGCCTGCAGACGGTCAATGTCAGCAAAATGTCTCACGGCCCGCAAGCAGATTATCCTGATAAGCCACATGCAGCCCGCAGGCTTCCCACCACTGCTCTATACACTCTGAATTCAGTACAGAAACATAAAAAGGGGGAAGAAGGAAAGTAGTGGATTGGGGACGTGATAAATGAAGTACTATTTAACTTTTAAACAGAGGTATACCTCTAGCACCATGGCCAGAAGCCACCAGTTCCTTTTGACCAGAAGATAACAAACCTATTCATTGTGGCAAAAAATCTTGAGAGAAAGCTGATGGGAGACTCTGATACGCTGGCTGTATTAACCTTTCTAGATCCAGTTAGATTTAAAAGGAAACAGCCTGTGTTTTGTTCAGGCCATAAATGTTTGATGAGCAAAACACATTACTTCCCAAAGCAAACAACAAACTTTAAATTCATCCACTTGGGCAAGTTATTCATCACTTTGCAATTGTAATACATTTTGCTACTTTAGAGTGATGTGAGCCCACTAACTCAAAAATAAAACAGGCATTAGGGTGATGTGTTCTCCCTATTGCATTAGGGGTAAATGACAATACTGTACCAACTGAGACACAATTTTGTATGCATGTCAACCCTAGCACAAGTTCACTTGCTGTAACCATTGTTTGGCGGTCTTTATTTTCCCAAATTATATATTTACAAGAGAGGTGAGAGAGAATTTTGAATTACAATTAATTCAGTAACAAGGTATGAGAACTTAAGAAAAAAAAGGTGTATCCAACTTCAAAGGACTGACAGCTCACTGCAAAGTGATCACTTATTTTTAGACTACTTTAACTGAAAACTGGATTTAACAGTTTTGTCTAGCTAATACAGATTTGAGCCTCTCCTTTCATATCCTGATAGCCTGACGAGACAACATTACACAGAGATCATATGCAGCAAGATGTCATAAAATAGACAATGCAAGACATTTTATTGCTGACTGGGATTTAGACAGCATTTGAAGCTGCTGAAAAAACAAACAAATGACCATATCTACTAAACAATAAAAAACAAAAACATTGTGTGTGGTGCACGTATGTCTATAATTTATTATGCATTACTGTCCAACACCTCCATTTAGGACTGGGAATCCATTTTACTATGTGCTGTACTCTGAAAACCACAAACAAAGTACAACATGAGTGTCCTGAAGAATTTACAATCTTAATTTAATCTTAAGGTTCTCTTACTCCATGATGCTCATGAGAAGTCAAAAACAGTATTTACATATTGTGACAGGGTCGGGCCAGATGGCTACAGGAGAGTAATTTTTTGAAGCAGAAAAGAATTTTATTTGTGTAACACTTACAAAGAATCACCAAAAAGGATCAAGCAAAACTATGCAACAAAACAAAAGCAAACGCAGGGTATAACACAGCAGCCTTCAGGAGGGAGAAGTGTTCAGGCTAGCCTAGGCCCAGAGTGGTGGGGCTTCCTCGACACTCATGGTCTTCCACCCCCTCGAGTTACCTAGTGCCACGCCCAGTGTCACCGATTATTCCTCTCCTGAGAGTGCCCGACAAGATGGGCACGGCTGTGGGGTGGGCGGTTTGGGGGTGGGGGGGTGTACACCCACGTGTGATAGGACCTCTCCTAGGTGACAGTGATGATGGTATCCACAGCGGCAACGGCTGGGGCTGGGGCCTCTCGCTCTTCCCCCTCAATCAAAGGGTCAGACGGAGGGAACCGGACGGGGTCACCGAGCAAAGACCCCCGGACAGCGCCCACCGCTTCTCGAAGGTGTCAAGGGAGTCGGTGGACGCCGCTCAGAGGAACTCCACCCGGATATGTGAACGTACTGAGGATCGGAAAACGGCCCTACAGTCGCAGGACGCTTCATTGGCCAGCCTCCCCTCTCTGGTTTTATAGATGGCTGTTTTAGCTAGGGGTAGGAGGAGGTTAACCAGGAGACCCCGCGACTTTGTGGGGCCACAGATGGGGAGTGTGTAGATAAAAAAGTGAGGGGAAAAGTGTAGCCAAAAGCGTAATAAAAGATTTGTGAGGAGTCGGAAAAGGGGCTGCAGCCTGGCACACTCTAAATATACGTGTGCCAGGGTTTCCCTCACGTTGCAAAAAGGGCAAGTATCCGGGATGGGGGTGAACCGCATCAAAAATATGCCCACGCTCACAGCTCCATGAAGGAGCCGCCAACTAATGTCCCTGACAGGCTTTGGGACGAAGGTGGAATACAGGCTGGCCCACCAGAGCTGCTCACCCTCCAAAGGTGGCAGTAGGTCCCGCCACTTTGTATCGGGGCGGGACACCAGGGTGTGGGCGTGAAGGGTGTGATGCGTGAGTGTATATAGATATTTCCTTGGCATGGTTTGGAAGCTGACCGGCTGCAGCTCGTGCAGCCAGCTCGCAGTGAAAGGGTAAGGGGTTTGTTGGGATCTACGGGGTAGGGGCCCAATTGAAAGGTCCGGCGGGCCCGGGGTAGAGGGTGGGCGGGGTGCGCCCTCGCACAGGGCTCGGTTGAGATAAGCCCGAGCAGCGGGCGTCAAGGCAGCCTTCACCTCCTGAAGTACGCGCCGGGGGGTCTGAGGTCTGGAGAGCCCCATGCGCCGAGCGAGTGTCAGGGGATCCAGCCAGTCTCCCCGGTCGTAGTCCAGGAGGTCTCCGACTCTCGTGACTTCCACCAGGACCAAACTCTGGCGCACCGAGCGGGACTCCGCCAGGAGATCTGCTCTCACGGTGGCCATCACGGACCGTTGAAAACAGTTTCCAGGTCTGGAGGAGGTCCTGGTAGAAGACCAGCAGCCCGGAGAGGTCTCGCTGAAAACCTCTCAGACAGAGATAAAAGAGCTGCCGGTCGTATCAGAGCCCTTGGAAGCGGCGCAAGAAGGCATGCGCCAATATGCTCCACGTCGTACTACCTGCACTATAAAGGAGCCTCTGCAGGGCCTGGAGGCGGAAGACACGGACCTGAGCGTGCAGACACTTCAGGCCCTACCCTCCTTCCTTCAGGGGTAGATGAAGAACCCCAACAGGGGCCCAGCGCATTCCTGACCAAAAGAACTCTAGAATTGATGTCCGGAGGTTGGTCAGGAAACCCGGGGCCGGGACCAGGGTGTTGAGCCGGTACCAGAGCGTGGACAGGACTAGTTGGTTAAGCACCAGTGCTCTCCCTCGGAGGGAGAGACATCGGAGTAGCCTCATCCATTTCCGGAGCCGCTCTATCACCCCGCCTTCTAAATCTTGCCAGTTCTCCGGCGGAGAAGGGTGCGTGGCAGAAAGGTAAACGCCTAGGTAGAGCAGTGGACCCGCGCTCCACCGGATGGTCTGAAGCGCGGGTGGGAGGGAGCTCACCCGCCGCCAGTCCCCCACCGCCAAGCCAGAGCTCTTGACCCAGTTGACTCGGGCAGAGGAGGCTGCCGAATAGATGGCCTGGCAAGCCTCCACCCGCGCCAAGTTGCCCGGGTCCTGGACCATGAGGAGCACGTCATTGGTGTACGCCGACAGACCAGCCGCAGCTCCGGCTCCCACAGCACCAACCCTGTCAACCTCCTTCGGAGGAGACAGAGGAAGGACTCGATTGCCAGAGCGTACAGCTGGCCCAAGAGGGGGCACCACTGCCGTACTCCTCGCCCGAAGCTGACCGGTTCGGTCAGTGTCCAGTTGAGCCTAACCAGACACTCCGCGGAAGTGTACAACACCCGGAGAAAACTCACAAACTGAGTTCCGAATCCAAACGCCTGCAGAGCGCCCAGGAGGTACCCATGGTCCACTATATCAAACGCCTTCTCCTGATCAAGAGACAGGAGGGCGAACGACAGACTGTCTCTACGCCCGAGTTCCAAAAGGTCTCGGACTAGAAATAGGTTGTCAAAAATGCTGCGGCCCAGGACAGTGTAGGTCTGGTCTGGGTGGATCACGTTCGCCATCACGGACCCTAGCCGCAGCGAGATTGCTTTTGCTACGATTTTGTAGTCCGTGCTAAGGAGTAAGCCAGTTTCGTAAATCGCGGAGGTCCCCCTTCTTCGGCAACAAGGCGAGCACCGCTCGCCTGCACGAAAGAGGGAGGACCCGCCCTGCAAAGACTCGGCCCAGACAGTAGCTAGGTCTGGGCCAAGAATGTCCCAGAACGCACGGTAGAACTCCACGGTCAGCCCATCCATGCCCGGAGATTTATTGGTGGGCATGCGACGGAGGGCTTCCGAGAACTCGGTCAGGGTGAGAGGCAGCTCTAGTCGGTCTCGGTCGCCCACTCTGACTGTGGGGAGTTCCTCCCAGAGCACCCTGCAAGCGCCAAGATCAGTCAGATCCGGGGAGAAAAGGCTTGTGTAGAAGTCACGGGCCCTCCCACACATCTCCACCGGATCCGTGAGGGGGGTGCCGTCTTCTGCTAGAAGGCAGTTGACGTGTTTCTTGGCCCCCCTCATTTTCTCCAGGGCGTAGAAGAAACGGGAGTCGCAATCCATCTCCCGAAGGAGGCAGATGCGGGATCGAACAAAGGCACCTCGGGCCCGGAGCTCCTCCCGATTCTCCCGGCACGCACCGCAGAGGAATGGGTCCTCAGGGCTGGCGGCCAGACACCTCTCCATCTCTAAGACTTCCCGTTCCAACTGCTCTATCGCTGCATTTCTCCATCGGCTGGCGCCCCGAGTGTAGTCACGGCAGAAGAGCTTGGTGCGCACCTTCCCTAGATCCCACCATCGCCGTGCTGAGGGAAAGGCGCGCCGCTGCTCTCGCCAGGCCAGCCAAAACTCCCGGAAGGACGTCACGAAGCCCTCATCCTCCAACAGGCTGTTGTTAAAATGCCAATAGGCCAGCCCCAGCCTCTCTGCACGGAGGGAGGCTGTTATGGTGGCTAAATGATGGTCGGAAAATGGGGCCGGCCAAATGTTGGAGGAGCAGGCTTGTGAAAGATGGAAACGGAATAAATAAATACGGTCGAACCGAAAGTGGTGTGACCGATGGGCCTCCACCCAGACAAAGGTGAACGTGGAAGTGTCATCTGGGTGGTGGTCACGCCAGACGCCCACTAGAGAGTGATGTTCGACTATTTCTCGGAGAATGTTCGCGGCGGCCGGGCTCAGCTCGGCCCGGCCCCTGAGCAGTCCTGCTCCTCGAGGGTGGTGTTAAAGTCCCCTCCCAGGACTAGGTACTCGTGAGAATCTAGGGTGCCGAGGAAGTCGGACACCCGCTGATAGAATTGTGGCCGCTTCGGGCTTGTTGTCGGGGCATAGATGTTAACGAGGTTGACCACGAGCCCCTCCATACGGACTCTGAGATGCAACAGGTGGCCCAGCACAGCCTCAGTGACCACTAGCACCTCGGGCCGTAGGTTGTGGGAGAACAGGGTCGCCACTCCAGCTTGTCGAATCGTGAAGTGGCTAAAGCAGATCCCATCCCCCCACTCCAGCCGCCAGCTGTCCTCAGCCGTCGGATCCATATGGGTCTCCTGCAGGAAAACCACAGAATACCCCCTTTCCCGAAGGTAAGAGAGCACCTGGGACCTGCGGAGAGCCATCCTACAGCCCCTGGTGTTCAAAGTTGCGATAATGAGAGGTGTCATGCGGAGGGCTGGGGGGGGAGGGGTTCCTTGTTGGCAGGGGTGTTTGCGGCCCCCGGAGGGTCGCACAACAATCCGTGACCCATCCCATAAGTGACTAAATCATCACGGAAGCTGCGGGCCCGCCCGTAGGCTGTGGCACCGTGCCTTCCTTTCCCTCTACCCTCCTTTATAAGGGCCCTTGTGGCCTGGAGGATTTGATCAAAGTCCCCCCATAGCTGGAGAGCTAGCTGTACCCTGTTGCGGGAGCCACGGATGTCTTCTAAAAACTCCCGCAATGCTTTTCGCAGCTCATGGAGGGGTAGGGTTGCGATTTCCCAGTTTTTCCCTGGTGGGGCTCTTGGTGCAGCCCCATGGTCCGCTGAGGCGGGCAGGCAGGGTGCAGACCACCGACGGGGCGTCTGACAGGCTAAAGTTATTAGGTCCATCTCAAGCCTTGGGGTAGAAGGCGATGGCGGAGGGAAAATTGCAGCTCCTAATGGGTCGCGGCAGGAAAATGCAAAGACTGCTCCTTGCGGGGGATCCGCAAAAAAAGGGAAAGAAATAACCCCAGGGGTGGCAATAGCATTGCAGGAGGAGGTGGATTGGGCAGGGACGGGGTGGGGGCAGGGGCAGAGGCGAGGCTCTGGGCTTTGGGAGGCAAGCAGCTAAGAGGTGGCACCTCCCGAACAGATTCAAGGGTTAAGGGGAGGGGGCTCCCAGTGATGCTAGGGGCAGGCTCTGTGGTGGATTTGGCAGCCACGGCATCAGGTGATGGACTACCTTCTATAGAGTGCCCGCCTAGGAAGGCGGTTAGGGGGAGGGAGCATGGGGAAAAGGGGACTGGGGTGAGGTTGCCTAGATCAAGGCCAGCCGGCAGTAGGTCATCCTCTCCCTGGGTGACCGGGGTCAAACCTTGGGCCTCGATCTTCTCATACATGGAGGAGAGGTCGTCTTCTGCCACCCCGGGGGTCTCCCCTCTGGCACCCACTACAATGGTCGCTTTGGCGTTCGGGTGATATTCAGGCAGAAGGGGTTTCCTCAGGGGTCTCGGAGGGGAGATCCTACCTTCCAGTGCTATTTTGTCTTCCCCTCCCGACACCAGCAGAGGGATCTCACTCGTGGGCACAGCGGAAGGCTCAGTGTCAGTCCCTCCCTTCCTGGTCTTCCGGGGGCCTCCGCATCGGATGGGTGCAGCGGAGCTCGAGCCTTCCGCTTGCCTCGCTTTCCCTGGACTAGGGTCCAGCCCTCCATAGCATTGTCTGGGGGCTGGTTAGCAGGGGTCGTGTCGGGGGGCAGAGGCGATGGTTCAGAGGCTCAGGGGGGTAACAGCGAGGCAACATGGGGGGCCCCGCTGATCGGTAGAGGTAGCACCGGGCCTCTCCTGTGGAACAGTAGACCTGATAGCAGGCTCCCTGGTAGGGGACTAGGAAGGACCCCTCGAGCGCCTCTCCGTCGCGCCGCCAGCGGTGGTAGAAGCTGCACTTGCCGGCGGAATGAAAGGTCTTGACGGAGGGTGGGATCCTTGCAGCCCAACGGGAAAGGGCTGATGACAGAAACGGGTTTCCCCAGGGTGGAGAGAGCGGATAACAGGGCGGCATTGGGTAAAAAAGGAGGGACGGAGGTCAGGACTAGGCGGATGCCCAGGTCCTCTAGCGGTTCCAGGGGAACGAACACCCCGCCCCCCACCGCCAGGCCCTTCTCCACTGCCTCCTGGGCGGCAGCCTCCGATGCTAAGAAAAAGACGACCTTCCTGTACATTTTGGAGGCCGCCACAATAGCCGTGGGTCCTACCACCCTCGCCAACGCCTGCACATGTGTCTCCACGTGGGGCGAGGCGAGTACCAGGAGGCAACGGATGCCATGCTTCCTGGTCATGGTGGGGAAGGGGCCCCAGCTACTATTGATGGTAGCGGAGGTGGTGGGTGGGCGAGATGACGAGGTGGCAGGCGGCGGGGGGGGGCCTGCTACCGCCCGGGCATACGCCCTGGGGGCTGGGGGAGGGACGCTCACAGAGCTGGTGGAGGGAACAGCGGGGAGAGACGCCATGGTCGATGACGAGGCCACAGCGGTGGGAGTAGCCCCTGCCATGGAGGGCCTGGTGGTTGTAGCGGGGCCCTTTCCCTTCTTCACACCATGGCCTTTCCGGCCAACTTGGGGGGCTCTCCTAGAATCTGGGGGGCGGTGGGTGTAGCAGCGTCAGTAATCGCCCCGGTGCCTCCTGCTGCCGATGCCCCTGCAGGGGCAGTGGCAGGTGTTTTGGCAGCAGTGGTGGGGGGGAGGCTTGGGGGTTGGGCAGGGGGGTAGGTGGGGGAGGGGCAGCTGAGGTTGTTAGAGGGGCCTCACCCCTCTCATTCCCCGCCATCGTGAGCACGGAGAGATGGGGAGACACCAGGAGGAGGAGGGGGAAGCAGATTAACCACTTCTCCCTGTTGGGCTGCAGGCGGGGGAGGCCAAATGGGTCAGACTGGACAGGGGAGGAAACAGGAGTTGGGGTTAGGTAGTAGGGGCAAACTGTGGGGTGGGCAGTCTGGGGGGCGTGGGGGGGGAACGTGGACCCACGCGCGTTTGCCCAAGGAGTCTCGTTTGGTCGGCTGTTGTGTCTGGTCCGGATGGCAGAATTCAGAGCAAGCAGCTGAATCCAGAGGCAGATGGCAAGTTGCCAGCAGGGACGGACGGCGGGGGGGCCGTAACGGTTGTAGTAGTGTTGGGAGGGGCACCAATGGATCGGGGCGCAGCTCCGTGCCACACCTCTTGTGCCCCTACAAACGCAGTTAAGACACAGTCAAACTCCTCCCACACGAGAGTACAGTTCAAAAATTACTCAGTCTTACGGCCCCCTCCACGATGATTTGTAGCTTCCCTGGGCGGTTTTTTCTGTCGGCTATCTTCTCTTCTGGCTTTGTAGCTTTAAACAGCAAGGCTTCCAGCAGGCCAGGAATGTCGGAGAGATAAGAAGATTCCTCTCAGCTCGGTACGGGTCTATGAACATACAGCAAAACGGTTGGGTCTGGGGGCTTCCACTCCCCTCCTTCGGGGAGTGGGTTGACAGTCCTCCCCCCTCCTCCGGGGGTTTCAGCTGGAGCAGTAGCAGCATCTGAGGGCAGGCGTGGTGGGCTGGCAGCAAGCTGGCACCCGACCAGCACTCAAACGGCAGCAAAGAAAAACAGCAAAAAAAAAAAAAAAACCCGAAGAAAAAGCGTCTGGCCCGGTCGGGGGGGCGAACTGAAGCAGGGTCAAAAAGTAAGAAAAGCCCAGGCCAGGGGGCTTTAGGAGAGAATAGAAAGCAGATAGCTGAGCAGCAAGTGAAGGAGGTCCCTTTTCCCTGGGTAAGGGAACAGGGAAGGTTTTTTTTGAAACAGAAAGGAAATTTATTTGTAACAGTTACAAAGAATACAAAGGGATAAAAAAAAAACTTAGCAACAAAACAACGCAATCAAAAGGTATAACACAACAGCTTTCAGGAGGGAGAGGTGTCCAGGTTAGCCCAGGCCCAGAGCGGGGGGGCTTCCTCGACACTCGTGGTCTTCCACCCTCCTGAGTTACCTGGTGGCCTAGAGCGGGGGGGCTTCCTCGACACTCGTGGTCTTCCACCCTCTCGAGTTACCTAGTGCCGCGCCCAGGGTCACCGACCCTCCCTCTCCTGAGAGTGCCCGACAAGATGGGCACGGCTGCAGGGTGGGTGGTTGGGAGGGAGGGGGGTACACCCATGTATTATAGGACCCCTCCTAGAAGACAGTAATGATGGTATTCACAGCAACTAACGGCTGTGACTGGCGGCTCTCGCTCTTTCCCTCAATCAGAGGGTCAGACGGAGGGAACCGGACGGGGTCACCGAGCAGAGAACCCCGGACAGCGCCCACCGCTCCTCGAAGGTGTCAAGGGAGTCGGTGGACGCTGCCCAGAGGAACTCCGCCCGGATACGTGAATGTACTGAGAGTCGGAAAACGGCCTCACAATCGCAGGACGCCTCATGAGCCAACCTCCGCTCTCTGGTCTTATAAATGGCTGTTTTAGCCAAGGCTAGGAGGAGGCTAACCAGGAGATCCCGCGACTTGGTGGGGCCATGGATGGGGAGTGTATAGATAAAGAGGTGGGGAGAAAAATGAAGCCAAAAGCGCAAAAGAATATTTGTGAGGAGCCGAAAAAGAGGCTGCAATCTGGCACACTCTAAATAGACGTGCGCCAGGGTTTCCCTCACGTTGCAAAAAGGGCAAGTCTCCGGAAGGGAGGTAAAACGTGTCAAAAACACGCCCGTGCTCACAGCCCCGTGAAGGAGCCGCCAACTGATGTCCACGACGGGCCTCGGGACCAAGGTGGAGTACAGGCTGGCCCACCGAGGTTGCTCACCCTCCAAAGGTGGTAAGAGATCTCGCCACTTTGTATCGGGGCGGGACACCAGGGTGCGGGCATGAAGGGTATGGAGCGTGAGTGTATATAGATATTTCCGTGATGCAACTTGAAAACCGACCGGTTGCAGTTCATGCAGCCGGCTCGCAGTGAAAGGATGAGGGGTGTGTTGGGATCGACAGAGTAGGGGCCCGATGGAAAGGTCCGGCGGGCCTGGGGTAAGGGATGGGCGGGGCGCGCCCTCGCACAAGGCTCGGCTAACATAAGCCCGAGCGGCGGGGGTCAGAGCGGCCTCCACCTCCTGAAGCACGCGCCGGGGGGTGCGAAGGCTGGAGAGCCCCATGCGTCGAGCGAGCGTCAGGGGATCCAGCCAGTCCCCCCGGTCGTAGTCCAGGAGGTCCCCGACCCTCGTAACTCCCGCCAGGACCAACCTCTGGCGCACCGTGCGGGACTCCGCCGCCTGCACACAAAGTTGGGGGTTGTGTAGCAGGGGCTCCGTGAGGAGATCTGCCCCCACGATGGCCGCCACGGACCTGGTCGTTGAAAACAGTTTCCAGGCCCGGAGGAGGTCCTGGTAGAAATCCGGCAGCCCGGAGAGGTCTCGCGGAAAACCTCTCGGACAAAGATAAAAGAGCTGTCGGTCATAGCGGAGCCCATGGAAGCGGCGTAAAAAGGCATGCGCCAATATGCTCCACGGCGAACTACCTGCACTATAAAGGAGCCTCTGCAGGGCCTGGAGGCGGAAAACGCGGACCTGAGTGTACAGACACTTCAGGCCCTGCCCTCCTTCCTTCAGGGGCAAGTGGAGAACCCCGACAGGGGCCCAGTGCAATCCTGACCAAAAGAACTCCAGAATCAATCTCCGGAGGTGGGACAGGAAACCCGGGGCCGGGGCTAGGGTGTTGAGCCGGTACCAGAGCGTGGACAGGACTAGTTGGTTAAGCACCAGTGCTCTCCCCCGAAGGGAGAGACATCGGAGTAGCCTCGTCCATTTCCTGATCCGCTCAATCACGCCGCCTTCCAAATTTTGCCAGTTCTCCGGCGGAGAAGGGTGCGTGGCAGAAAGGTAAACGCCGAGATAGAGCAGAGGGCCGGCACTCCACCGGATGGTCTGAAGCGCGGGTGGGAGGGGGCTTACCTGCCGCCAGCCCCCCACCGCCAAGCCAGAGCTCTTGACCCAGTTGACTCGGGCGGAGGAGGCTGCCGAAAAGATGGCTTGGCATGCCTCCACTCGCGCCAAGTCGCCCGGGTCCTGGACCACGAGGAGGACGTCATCGGCGTACGCCGACAGGACCAGCCGCAGCTCCGGCTCCCGCAGCACCAACCCCGTCAACCTCCTGCGGAGGAGACAGAGGAAAGGCTCGATCGCCAGAGCATACAGCTGGCCTGAGAGGGGACACCCCTGCCGCACCCCTCGCCCGAAGCTGACCGGTTCGGTCAGGGTCCAGTTGAGCCTAACCAGACACTCCGCGGAGGCGTACAGCACCCGGAGAAAACTCACAAACTGAGGTCCGAATCCAAACGCTCGCAGGGTGCTCAGGAGGTACCCATGATCTACCCTATCGAACGCCTTCTCCTGATCGAGAGACAGGAGGGCGAACGACAGACCGTCTCTCCGCCCGAGTTCCAAAAGGTCTCGGACTAAAAAGAGGTTGTCAAAAATGCTGCGACCCGGGACAGTATAGGTCTGGTCTGGGTGAATCACGTCCGCCATCACGGACCCTAGCCGCAGCGAGATTGCTTTCGCTACGATTTTATAATCCGTGCTAAGGAGTGAGAGGGGACGCCAGTTTCGTAAGTCGCGGAGGTCCCCCTTCTTCGGCAGCAAGGCGAGCACCGCTCGTCTGCACGAGAGAGGGAGGACCCCGCCCTGCAAGGACTCAGCCCAGACAGTGACTAGGTCTGGGCCAAGGATGTCCCAGAACGCGCAGTAAAACTCCACGGTCAGCCCGTCCATGCCCGGAGATTTATTGGTGGGCATGCGACGGAGGGCTTCCGAGAACTCGGCCAGGGTGAGAGGCAGCTCTAGCCGGTCTCGGTCGCCCACGCTGACCGTGGGGAGTTCCTCCCAGAGCACCCCGCAAGCGCCAGGATCGGTCGGATCCGGGGAGAAAAGGTTTGCGTAGAAGTCACGGGCCCTCCCACACATCTCCTCCGGATCCGTGAGGGGGGTGCCGTCTTCCGCTAGAAGGCAGGTGACGTGTTTTTTGGCCCCCCTCGTTTTCTCCAGGGCGTAGAAGAAGCGGGAGCCGCGATCCATCTCCTGAAGGAGGCGGATGCGGGACCGGACAAAGGCACCTCGGGCCCGGTGGTCCTCGAGGGCTCGAAGTTCCTCCCGCTTCTCCCGGCACGCTCTGCAGAGGGACGGGTCCCCGGGGCTGGCGGCCAGGCGCCTCTCCAGCTCTAAGACCTCCCGTTCCAACTGCTCTATCGCCGCATTTCTCCGTCGGCTGGTGCCCCGAGTGTAGTTGCGGCAGAAGAGCTTGGCGCGCACCTTCCCTAAATCCCACCATCGCCGCACCGAGGGAAAGGCACGCCACTGCTCCCGCCAGGCCAGCCAAAACTCCCGGAAGGACATCACAAAGCTCTCGTCCTCCAACAGGCTGTTATTAAAGTGCCAGTAAGCCGGCCCCGGTCCCTCTGCACGGAGGGAGACCGTGACGGCAACCAAATGATGGTCGGAAAAAGGGGCCGGCCGAATGGTGGAGGAGTGGGCCTGTGAAAGATGGAGACGGGACAGATAAATACAGTCTAACCGAGAGCGGTGCGACCGACGGGCCTCCACCCGAACGAAGGTAAACGTGGAAGTATCATCTGGGTGATGGTCACGCCAGACGTCCACTAGGGAGTGATAGTCGACTATGTCTCGAAGAATGGTCGCGGCGGCCGGGCTCGGCTCGGCCCCCGAGCGGTCCCATTCCTCGAGGGTGGTGTTAAAGTCCCCTCCCAGGATCAGGCACTCGTGTGAATCCAGGGTGTCGAGAAATTCGGACACCTGCTGGTAAAATTGCGGCCGCTGTGAGCTCACTTGCGGGGCATAGATATTAACAAAATTGACCACGAGCCCCTCCAAACGAACTCGGAGGTGCAACAAGTGGCCCGGCACGGCCTCAGTGACTCCGAGCACCTCGGGCCGCAGGGTGGGGGAGAACAGGGTCGCCACTCCAGCTTGCCAAGCCGTGCAGTGGCTAAAGTATACCCCGTCCCCCCATTCCAGCCGCCACCTATCCTCGGCGGTTGGGTCCGTGTGGGTCTCCTGCAGGAAAACCACAGAGTACCTCCCCTCCCGAAGGTAGGAGAGCACCTGGGACCTGCGGAGAGCCATCCTACAGCCCCTGGTGTTCAGGGTTACAATGATGAGAGGTGTCATGCGGAGGGCTGGGGGGGTGGGGAGTTCTCAGGGGTGGGGGTACTCATGGCCCCCGGCGGGTCGCGTAGCAACCCGTGTCCCATCCCGTGAGTAAGTAACTCTTTCCGGAAGCTGCGGGCCCGCTCGTAGGCCGCGGCACCGCCCTTCCCTTGCCCTCTACCCTCCCTCATAAGGGCTCTCGCGGCCCGAAGGAGTCGATCAAAGTCCCCCCATTGCTGGAGAGCCAGCTGTGCCCTATCGCGGGCACCACGGCATTGTTTCAAGAACTCCCGTAATGCATGCTGCAGCTCATGGGGGGGTAGGGTTACAACTCCCAGAGCAGTCCCTGGTGGGGCTTTTGATGCAGCTTCGTGGTCCGCTAAGGCGGGTAGGCAGGGTGCGGACCGCCGACGGGGTGTCTGACAGGCTGGGGTTATTAACTCCATCTCGTGCCTTGGGGCGGACGGGGATGGCAGGGGGAAAGGTGCAACTCCTGGGGAGTCGCAACTAGAAAACATAAAGACTGCTCCCTGGGGGGAATCTGCAAAAGGCGGAAAAGAAATAACCCCAGGGGCGGCGGTAGCCTTGCAGGAGGAGGGAGACTGAACCGGAATAGGGGTGGGGGCAGGGGCAGAGGTAAGGCCCTGGGCTTCAGGAGGCGCACAGCGAAAAGAAGGCGCCTCCCGAGCAGGGTCGGGGGTGAAGGGGCAAGGGAGGGGGCTCCGAGGAATGCTAGGTACTGGCTCCGGGGTGGTCGTGGCAGCCATGGCCCCAGGCGGTAAACCACTTTCCGTGGGGTGCTCACCCGGAAAGGCAGTCAGGGGGAAAGGGCATGGGGAGAGGGGGCCTGGGGTGAGATTGCCCAAATCGAGGCCGGCCGGCAGTAAATCATCCCCTCCCTGGGTGACCGGGGTCAAATCCAGGGCTTCAATCTCTGCGTACACAGAGGAGAGGCCAACTCCCACCACCCCAGGGGCCTCTCCGCTAGGGCCCGCCTCGGCGGTCACGTCGGGGTTCGTTGGGAGTTCAGGTGGTATCTGGTTAGAAGGGGCTTCCCCCGGGGCTTCGGAGGGGAGGGTCCCCCGCGGAGGGGGGATTCCACCCTCCAATGCTGGTCTATCTTCACCTCCCGACACCAGCGAATGGATCTCACTCGTGGCCGAGGCGGGAGGCTCAGGGTCGGTACCTCCCTTCCTGGTCTTCCGGGGGGCTTCCGCGTCAGATGAATGCAGCGGAGCTCGAGCCCTCCGCTTGCCTCGCTTCCCCTGGACTACAGTCCAGCCCTCCATGGCGTCGTCCGGGGGTTGAGTAGCAGGGGACGGAGCGGGGCGCGGAGGCAGAGGTTCAGGGGTTTGGGGGGGTAGCGGTAAGGCAGCATTAGGGGCGGGGGGTTCTCCTTGGGGCGAGCCCTCTCCTGCACCCGGTAAAAGCTTTGCCACACCCCCCTCCATAGGCTCTGCCGAGGTGGTTACGGCAAGAGTGGGACTCCCGTGGTCGCCTGGGCGTTGTTGGAGGGGTGCCTCTTGGGCCCGGACGGGGGCAGCGGTGGATCGGGTGGGAGGGGGGGTGGTGTCGGGTGCCGGGTGGCCAGGGGTGTCGGCAACAACAGGGCCGATATCCCGCCGGGTCTCGGGGGTCTCAGGTGCCCCTCTCCCCCGGGCCAAAGGGCAGTCCCTGCGGACATGCCCTGCCGAGCGGCAGAGGTAGCACCGGGCCTCTCCGGTGGAATAAAAGACCCTATAGCGGGCTCCCTGGTAGGGAACTAGGAAGGACCCCTCGAGCGCCTCTCCGTCACGCACCCCCGCCGGCAGTAAAATCTGCACTTGCCGGCGGAACGATAGGACGTGACGGAGGGCGGGGTCCTTGCAGCCTAACGGGAGAGGGCTAATAACAGAAACAAGCTTCCCCAGGGCAGAAAGAGCAGGTAACAGGGCAACATTAGGTAAAAAGGGAGGAACGGAGGTGAGGACGAAGCGAACGCCCAGATCTTCTAGCGGTTCTAGGGGGAGAAACACCCCCCCCACCACTAGGCCCTTCTCCACCGCCTCCTGGGCGGCAGTCTCCGAGGCCAGAAAGAGAACGACCTTCCCATACATCTTGGAGGCCGCCACAATGGCCATGGGTCCTACCACTTTCGCCAACGCCTGCACGTATGCCTCCACGTGGGGCGAGGCGGGTACTAGGAGGCAACGGACACCGTGCTTCCTGGTCAGGGCGGGAAGAGGGCCCCGACTACTAGTAATGGCAGCGGAGGCAGTGGGAGGGCGAGATGAGGAGGCGGCAGGTGAGGGGGGGCCTGTCGCCACCCGGGCATACGTCCTGGGGGCCGGGGGAGGGATGGTCGCAGAGCTGGTGGAGGGAACAGCTGGGAGGGGTGCCGCGATCGATGACGAGGCCACTGTGGTGGGGGCGGCCTCTGCCACGGAGGGTCCAGCGGCATTAGCAGGGCCCTTCCCTTTTGGCCCGCTTCGATTTTTCCGTCTAACTGGGGGGGGGTTCCTAGGATCTAGTGGGGCAGGAACCAGAGCAGCAGTAGTAATCGCCCCGGTGCCTCCCACTGCCGATGCCCCAGCGGGGGCGGTGGCAGGGGTTCTAACAATGGAGGCGGTGGGGAAATCTTGAGGGGTGGGCAGGAGGGTAGATGGGGAAGGGGCAACCAATTTCGGTGGAGGGGCCTTGCGTCCCTCCTTCTCTGCCATTGTAAGCAGGGAGAGACAGGGAAACACTGGGGGGGGGGGGCAAAAATCGGGGTCCGGTAGTAGGGGTAGGCTATGGGGTAAACAATCCGGGGGGGGGGGGGGAGGACAACCCACCACAAGTGTCCAAAGAGTCTCGCTTGGTTGGTTGTTATGCCTGATCCAAAAGGCAAAGTCCAAAGCAAACAGCTGGATCCGAAGGCAGATGGCAGATTGCCAGCAGGGACGAAGCAGCGGGGGCCGTGATAGTTGTAATAGTGGTGGGGGGGGTTGGGGGCACCGATGGATCTGGGGGTAGCTCCCTGCTACACCCCTGTGCCGCCGCAGGCGCAGCTGAAATGCAGTCAACTCCCCCCCCCGAGGGTAGAAATTCAAAAGAAATCCCTCAGTCTTACGGCCTCTCTCCACGATGATTCATAGCTGCCCGGGAGTTCTCCGGCCTCTGGCGTCTGCTACAGCTGTTGGCTCTGTCCCAAGGTTCTCGGAAAAAGTCCAGGCAAAAAGCAAAACAGCTGGGTCTGGGGGGGTCCACTCCCCTCTCCGGACAGCAGGTTGGCAGTCCTCCCCCCCTCCTCCGGGGGTTTCAAGTAAGCAAGGAGCAAAATCCAAAAGCAGGCATCGGGGGGGGGGGGGGTGCTGGCGACCGGCCAGCACACTGACGCAGCTCAAAAAAACAAAAAAAAACGAAACCAAAAAAACAAAGCGTCCGGCCCAAACGCGGGGGGGGAAACTAAGCAAAAGGAAAAGTGTGAAAAATCCGGGCCGGGGGGCTTTAGGAAAGAAAGGAAAGCAAATAGCTCAGGAGCGAATGAAGAACGATTCCGGCTCCTTAACAGGGAAGGGTCCAGAACAATCAGGAACCTTCTGGAGACAATTAAGACTGATGGGCTGATTAGAACACCTGCAGCTAATCAAGAAGCTGCTAGAATCAATTAAGGCAGGCTAATCAGGGCACCTGGGTTTAAAAAGGAGCTCACTTCAGTTTGTGGTGCGTGTGTGAGGAGCTGGGAGCAAGAGGCACTAGCAGCTGAGAGTGACAATGCAGACTGTTGGAGGACTGAGGTGTACAAGCATCATCAGACACCAGGAGGAAGGTCCTATGGTGAGAATAAAGAAGGTGTTGGGAGGAGGCCATGGGGAAGTAGCCCAGGGAGTTGTAGCTGTCGCACAGCTGTTCCAGGAGACACTCTAGACAGCTGCATTCCACAGGGCCCTGGGCTGGAACCCAGAGTAGAGGGCGGGCCCAGGTTCCCCCCAAATCCTCCCAACTCCTGGTCAGACACAGGAGTTGTTGAACTGGACTGTGGGTTCAGAAAAACGGCCAAGCTGAGGGCTGCCGTGAAGCTCCAAGGCGAGAAAATCTGCCAATAAGTGCAAGACCCACCAAGGTAGAGGAGGAACTTTGTCACAATGTCTAGGCACATATATGGCTCATCACTGTACTACGTGTACCCCAATCAACACAGTGGGCCTGATATTTTTACTCAGCCCACCTTTATAGCCCACCTCTGTGTTAAATGGTCTCAGAGAGGGAGGAGGAGTAAAAAGACCCCTTTACATTGTCAACGTGGTTTAAAGTGGTGATAGTGCAAAGCGAATCAGGGCCAGTATCATCACTGAACCATCAAAACCTTCATATTATTAAACTAATGGAGAGAGTTTCAAAAAGTACACAAGTGATTTAAGGGAACCTGTGCTCCTAAATCTCTCCTTGGTTAACAATGTTATCTTGAAACTGTTATCTTGTTTTGCTTCTTCAACCAATCCCTTTCCTATGATTTATTTTCCTCACTTGCAAGCTCTTCAGGGCAAGAATCACATCCTGCTATTTTTTCTGCAACTCTTATTTGTAGCTAACTACACGTTATAGTTGTCAAGGTAAATACTTAATATATACAACTAGTCGATACTATCCCCAAGGTAGGGACCAAGCTTTTCCATTTGTTCTGTAACGTGCCTTGCAAACTTTTGGGAACTGTTAAAATTATTTCTTATTGAAAAGTTATTGCTTTTAGTATGCTCTGTAACTGCCAAGCAACCAGAAGGACATTACCTCTACCCCAGACAGGCTATTAGACATTTAATTATAGCAACCACCTCCAAATATGATGCAAAACTGTTTACATTAATTAGCCTGTTCAGAGAATCTGAGCAATTTGGGCCTCAACTTGACATAAATAGTCTAATAAAGATTCAGTACATTTGAGAATCATTTACAAAATCAGAATTCTAGGCAGAGATATAAAAGTTGTAGGCAACTATATAGGCTTCATAAACCTGAGCTTAGCTGACTTCCATCTTAATCTGTATATATATTGACACACACTGCCAGGTTGCTTAATTGAAAAATAAAACATCCGTGTTACTAAAACAAGTAGACTGTAAGTAGCTACTGAATGTGCAGAAAGCAACTGAATTACCCATGTACAAAAGATGGCTAGGGGATGTAAAAACACATCAATATTTAGTTCTTAGCAGAAAAACTATAAAGCAACATCAAACCTGCTAAATTGCACATACACATAAGGTAGACTTCATAAACTGGTATCAAAGTAAGTTCTTCCAGAGAAGAGGATGAAAACAAACTCCTTCTTTGAAATAATGATTTGAAAAAAACAACAGAGAAGAGCTCATCAGTTTGGTTATGGGTAAATGTTTATCTGACCTATTCAGTGTGAATTATTATCTAAGAAAGCAGCAATATAAAGTGTGTGAAAAAGGAGGATAGGATAATTACTTTGGGTTTCAAAAAACAAATTTTCAAGACTGTCTCAAGAAACAGCCATTATATAGCCATGTTTTAAAGCTTTCCTTTTATCTCCAGACAACGATAACTGTGGCTATTTTAAATGCAGTAGTGCCCTTCTTCCATACAATATGGGCCTGATGCGTTGACTTCAATGGGATTTAATTCAGGCCCTAGATACTAGATTCAGGCATCCGATGAAGTGAGCTGTAGCTCACGAAAGCTTATGCTCAAATAAATTGGTTAGTCTCTAAGGTGCCACAAGTCCTCCTTTTCTTCTTTTTGCGAATACAGACTAACACGGCTGTTACTCTGAAGCCCTAGATACTGTGAAACATTTCTCACTTTTTGGAAAGGCAAAAGTTTCCTTAGCTGAATTCTCTATGTTTGACATCTTCCATACTTCATCCAAGTGCTGAGATATAGTCCCAGCCAACAGATGAATATTAAAAGGTATATTGATGACATCATTGTGACACTCTGTACCTGAAAGTAGCACCCTGGAACCCCCATATTCACCTCTGTGATATTATTATATGTTTTGTACAAAGTATACCTTATGAGGTATTATTTTAAAAAACTTGATCTGCTGAACATTAATATCCTTGTATCATTGTATGGGAAGTTATGAAGTATTGTTATATGTGTTACTTAAATATGTTGTGAGTTTGGGAACACCCACAATCAGCCTTTCAGTTACAACAAAGGAGTAGCCATCAATAGCCAGATGGCGTTAATGGCTCATCAGCGCACAATCTGCTATCTCAGAGACTTCTCGGAGAAGGCACATACACCATGGGGGAAGACTAACTCACGTCACAGCCAAGATCTTTCCAGCAAGCTAGAAGAAAGTATAAAAAAGAGATGTTTCAGAGTAACAGCCGTGTTAGTCTGTATTCGCAAAAGGAAAAGGAGTACTTGTGGCACCTTAGAGACTAACCAATTTATTAAAAAAGAGAGACATTGACACCATCACTTGGCCTCTCTCCCCCCAT
Source organism: Lepidochelys olivacea (assembly GCF_965140295.1). Lineage (NCBI taxonomy): Eukaryota > Metazoa > Chordata > Testudines > Cheloniidae > Lepidochelys > Lepidochelys olivacea. The sequence goes on along the minus strand of NC_140413.1, from coordinate 197,974,806 downwards.
CTCAACACCTGGAAGCACGTCTGGAAGACAAAGGCTTTGAACTAGGAAAGTTTGATTTCAGACTGGAAGGCAGTCCCAGTTCATGTACTGAGGACTTATGACCTGCTTGTACCATCTGCCAGGGTGAGAAACGCTGCTTGAGTCAACTTTCGCTTACACTAAATGCTTAAGATTTAGAGTGTGTGTTTTTATTTTTATTTCTTAAGGTAACTATCTCTGACCTTTATGCCTACCACTTATAATCACATACAATCTATCTTTCTATAGTTAACAGAATGGCATAGAGCATACACTTGCAAAGTTTGAGGATGATACCAAGCTGGGAAGGGTTGCAAGTGCTTTGGAGGAGAAGATTAAAATTCAGACTGATCTGGACAAACTGGAGAAATGGTCTAAAGTAAACAGGATGAAATACAATAAGGACAAATGCAAAGTACTCCACTGAGGAAGGAACAATGAGTTGTACACATACAAAATGGAAAAAGACAGCCTAGGAAGGAGTACTGCGGAAAGGGATCTGGGGCTCACAGTGGATCACAAGCTGAATATGAGAACAGTGTAACACTGTTGCAAAAAAAGCAAACACCATTCTGGGATGTATTAGCAGGAGTGTTGTAAGCAAGACACAAGAAGTAATTCCTCTGCTCTACTCCGTGCTGATTAGGCCTCAACTGGAGTATTGTGTCCAGTTCTGGGTGCCACATTTCAGGAAAGAGGTGGACAAATTGGAGCAAGTCCAGAGAAGAGCAACAAAAATGATTAAAGGTCTAGAAAACATGACTTATGAAGGAAAACTGAAAAAATTGAGTTTGTTTAGTCTGGAAAATAGAAGACTAAGAGGGGACACGATAACAGTTTTCAAGTACATAAAAGGTTGTTATAAGGAGGAGGGAGAAAAAATGTTCTCCTTAACGTCTGAGGTTAGGACAAGAAGCAATGGGCTTAAATTGCAGCAAGGATGATGTGCCATGCTGTGGCTCAAAATGATACCCTGGAACCCCCATATTCACATGTCATATAATTATGATATGTTTTGAACAAAGTATGCCTCGTTGAGGTATCAATTTAAAAGTCTTGACTTGTTAAGCATTAATATCCTGTTGGATTGTATGTGCTACCATTGTATGGGCAGTTATGAAGTTTTGCTGTGTGTGTGTTACAGAAATATGTTTTAAGGTTGGGAACACCCACAACCAGCCTGTCAGGTACAACAATGGAGCAGCCAGACGCTGCTGATGGCCCATGAAAGGGAGTCCACACTCACGACAACTGTCCTAGGAACTGTATACAATGGGAACTTCTCAGAGGTAGCACACGTAGATTGGAGACTGCTTGACCCACGTCATAGCAAAGGCTCTTTCTAGTAAGCTGGAAGAAGCTATAAAAGAGGGGAAGTGACATCATCACTTGGCCTTACTTCCCCCACAACTCAAAACCTGGAAGCACATCTGGAGGACAAATATTGGGAATGGGGGAAGTGGTCCCAGGCTGGAAAGAAGAATCCCAGCCTGTGTTATAAGGAACTATACCATCTACCAGGTGAGACACTGCTTGATTCAAATCCTGTCTAATTTATAGAACTCAGTTTGCAATTTTACTTTTATTTTGTATGTAATCAGCTTACATCTATACGCTTATTACTTATAATCATTTAAAATCTATCTTTCTGTGGTTAATAAATCTGTTGTATATTTTATCTAAAAACAGTGCATTTTGGTTAAAGTGCTTGGAAAATCTGCTCAGGAACAAAAACTGGCACATATCCTCTCCACATTGAGGGAGGGGCAGACTGGGTCATAAACTTATACTGGTCAGGCATCTGACCAGGGCAAGACAGTACAGCCCTGGGGTCCTAGGCTGCAAAGCTGGGGGAATCGGCTGGAGCCTCTCTACTGCTAGTTCATGAGTGAACTGAGAGAAACATTCATGAAGCTCAGCTGGGTGTGTCCCTGACTGTGCATGTCTGTGTAAGTACAGTAACTGACAGAGGTTTGTGGCTTAGCAACAGCATCACTATGTGAAAGGAAGCCCAGGTTGGAGGGACAGAGGGCCCAGCAGTACTCCAGTTCCAGGTTGCACCCCGGGAAGACCCGTCATAGGCAGTTTAGGTTGGACATTAGGAAAATCTTCCTGTCAGGGGAGTTAAGTACTGGAATACATTGTCTAGGGAGGCTGTGGAATCTCCATCATTGGAGATTTTTAATAGCAGGTTAGACAAACACCTGTCAGGGATGGTTTAGATAACTCAGTCATGCCATGAGTGCAGGGGACTGAGCTAGGTCCCTTCCAGTTCTATAATTCTATGATTCTGTGAAAGTTGACTGGCTGGTGAGGGGATACATTCGTTTTTTGTAAGAATCTTTCATTAGGGTGTTTTCAACATGAGCTTAGTCTTTGATTTTAGTCTTATAGTAAATTACCAAGTATTAAATACCATGTCTGTTTACTCTTAAGACAAAAAATGTATGTAAGAGGATGTTAAACCTTATCAAAGAATTACTGTTTGCCTTTACCATACATATCAGTTCCCAACTTTTATATCATTTTACTTTGTCTTAACTAGGTGTCATAACTTCTCACTATTCTCTAGTTTTCAATTACAATGACAACTAAGTAGCCTTTAGTCAGTGCCGCCAAAAGCTATGCTTTATCCGATCAAGATGAGGTACCCAATACAGTGACCTCATTCCTTCATTTATATTTTATTTAACTTGATTTCTAATTATTTTTAAAGATGGAAAGCAAAATCTATGCATGCACTTAAACCATTTATGAGAATTGTTTCTGTATAAATATAGAATGTGTGGTTGGCACCTTGCTCAGCTGAGCTTTCTGGATAGGAAACAACCATGTTCAAATAAGGAGCTTAAATACTGCGATAATGGACACAAATACTCTGCTAATGAAGACGGGGTAAAGTAGCTGAACAGAACTTAATTGAAAGGCAAGAAATATAGGCTTTAGAAAGAGTTCAGAACTACACCCTCTAACTTCTGGGGACAACCACCTTACATGCACTACGGACCTGGAATACAAAGAAACAGATAAGTCTCTTTTCTACAATCTAAAATATAGGCAAAACACACTTCTTTGTGTACAGAGCCTATTAAATTGATGTTCCCCGTAATTCTCACCTTTCTCTATCCTGTTCCAGGGCTTTTTGTTCAGCTTCTAGACTAGCCTGCAGACCTGCCTGTTCACTGCAGCTGCTGTTCAGAATTGCAAGTTTTTGTTTTTGCTCTTCAATTTCAACATCTATTGTGGAACGACGCTGCAAAGCAGAGTGTCTCCTTTCCAACTTAGCTACTGCTTGCTCCAGTGCCTCTCTCTGCTGTTTTTCCCTTGATTCAAGAATTTCTTTTTCTTTTTTCCGAACTTTTTCCTCCTGACGAGCTACGTTAGCTGTAAATTCAAATGTTTCTTGGAGCTGCTGCAGCTGGTTAGTGCTGACTCTATATTGCACAAGCTGTTCTTCTTTTTCTTCCATTTCTTTCTCAACTTGATAAAGAGTATTGTCTAACCCTAGCAGACCTCTATCAAGGACTTCAGAAGCTCTCTGTTTTTCTTCCAACAAAGCTGGCAAGTGATTATGCATCAGGTATTGAAGCTGGCGCTCTTTATACTGTAGCCTGTATTCTGCTGGCTTTATTTTGTCAAATTCTTCAACCATCAGTGCAGCATCCACAACGTTTTCATCATCTTTCTTGAGGAAGTTTAGCCGTTCTTTGTGTGAATATTTTAAACGGTCCAGAGCTTCATGTTCATCTGCTACTTCCTTTTCTAGATGATCCCTTTGTTGAAATAAGTCTTTCTCCAAAATAGTTAACTGTTCTAATTGCTTTCTTTTAAAATCCATGAAATTATGCTGTGCTTTTTCTAATTCTTCATTGTCTTCGTCACCTTCGGATTTAGCTTCCTTGACCCTCAAGAGAGATTCTCTAATATCTTCAAGTTCTCTTTTCTCTTCTTCAACCCTTTGCACATCCCCTCTTTTGAGTAGCTGTATCATGACCTGTTTCTCTCGAAGTTGTCCTTCTAGGTGAGCCACTTGCATCACCTGCTCCCTTTCTTGTTCTTCGAGCCTCTTTTTTTCAAATTCCAGCTTGATGTACTGTTCATCTTTTTCCTTTTTAAGTTTTTCTAGTTCTCTAAAAATCTGCATTTTCTCAACTTTTTCATTATTATTAAGTTCTTGCAAGCGTTGCAGTTCTTCTTTAACTCGAGCAAAAATTTCTTCCTGTTGTTTCGTTTTCTGAAGTTCTATCTCCTGCTGTTCCCGTAGTCTCTCTTCTTCAAATTTCTCTTTTTCAGCCAGCAAGTCTTTTAACCTGCTTTCAATGTGAACGCTTCGCCGTTTCAGGCTCTCTTCCTGTTTTCGTATTTCTAGTTGTACTATTTCTGTTTCCTTGCGCTGTGACTCCACCTCTTGCTGCATTCTTTCTAGTTCTGCCTTGTCAGATTTTTGTTTTTCTTCCATTTCTTCTATCAGCTTCCTAAAAAAAAATATGTACAATATATATATGAGATTAATATCTTCAAAATGTCCCTTCCATTTCCCTAATATGGTTAATATATTCCTAAAAGTTAACAGGGTTTGGAAGAGGATCTAAAAACACATACCAACTTGAATTGTTTTGTTTAAAGAGACAATTTTATTTCAGTCTTTTTTGATTTGCCTCATGTTAGAAGCATGCCTTCATAATTTAGCAGCTTATATTTAACTCAATTTCTGGAGAAAAACATAATTATCAGATCGAAATTACTTCAAACAAAGCTTTACCTGACAAGCAGATACACTACAGAATTGACACATACTGAACTATCATTAAATTATCTTTAAAATTGTAGGTATATGAAATTACATGAAGTCAATTCATGTTAGTAGTAGAAGCACTACATGTTTAAACCACAATAACTCTATCCAATGCAATAATACTCATTAAATACATACTGCATGACTGCACTGCACAATAAGATTCAGGCATGAACACAATGATTAGATTAAAAATTCACATCCTCCAATCTTGTTTGAGTCAACTGTTTTAATCCATCAAATTTCACTCTTTTAGGGAACTTCCTCTTGTAATTGGCACATTTGGTTGGAAGTGTGGGAATAGCTGCTGTCTCCTAGAGACAAATTGTCTTCTCTTCCTTATACAGGATATAATTCTCCTCTCACAGTCTCTTTTGGGGGGGGGGGGGTGTCAAGATTAATTGTGAGGGAGTGTAGAAAACGCCAAGCTACACATCTGCATAGTGCAGTAGTCTGAAGATTAGTAGAATGACATTGTACAGCCAATCATTTAGCCTTGAGTAAGTAAAATATTCAAACTCAGACAAAATAAGAGAACAAAAGAAAATACATATAGAAAACCAACAAAATCTGAACTCAAATAATACATATGCCTTCATATATACTCAACGACAGTGAGTATAGTGAGGCAGGATAGTCCAGTGGTTAGGGCTTGGGCTTCAACTCCCTGGACTTCCTGTGTGACCTTGGGCAAGTCACTTTGCTTCTCTGTCTTAGTTTCCCATCTGTAAAATGGGGACAATAGTATTTACCTACTCCACAGGGATGTTCTGAGGATAAATTCACTAAAGATTGTGAGGCACTCAGACACTGAAATTATGCGGGACATAAATACCTCATATGGGTAGTAGATAAAAGTTACCTTTTACTTTCTAATTTTTCTAGTTCCTCTCGTTGTTGTCTCTCAAATTCTAGTCTAATTAAAAAAATAGGGAAAAATGAGTGTCATTTCTTGAAAATTACAGAACAGAAATAAAGCGTGGTACATTTTATATCATGGTATCTGTTTTAAAAGTTTACATTGATATTGTGGCCTGGCAAGTTTTACAATAACTTAATACGCTCTAAGAATTGAAAACATTTCATTAAATATGGCCACCAATTAGATTCTGTGCTGCTGGGCACTTGTATGGAAGCTGAAAAGTAAATGAATTTCTGGGAAGAAACTATTTAAATAGTAAAGTTAAACAAGACAGATAAATGATTAACACAGCCTCTGCAAGTTAACTATATGCAGACATGGCAATCAATATATAGAAATTGAGTTTCTCTACCTTAGACAGATTGGTCCTTTTACAGGGAACAGACTGCCACAGGAGGTAGAGAGAAACAAAGTGATCAATTAAGAAAGGAACTGACAGAAAAAAAAGTCAAGAGAAAAGCATTAAAGAATATTTTAAAGCCAACAACCTATCTACAAACTTAGCTTTTTAAAAAAAGCAAACGCTCAGACCATTAGCTTTGCTCTCTAAGAGGTTACATTAGTTAGGTTCACATTCTTCAAGCAACAGTCAATCACACTGTAACTCTAACTAAACAGCTATTCACATAAATTGAAGAGTTATTTTTCCTAAGCATGCTTTTCATATGCCAATGATTGTTATTCAATTTTCATGTTCCTTTGACTTATTAACTGGGCACAAATTTGAGAAGACTAAAGGTATTTGAATTTCAAAAGGACCTAAATGGAGCCTGAAAGCTATTTTTTCTCCGAATAAGCAAATAATCATTGTAATTCAGTTGTTCTAATATACCTAATAAAAAGAAAAGCAGGCCGACATAAAATGAAACATGGTATAAAACCCCATTTCAGGGCATCAAAATATTTGGATTCACAGGGTTTTCGGTAACTGAGGGTGTTGTTGGTATTTTGAATACTGCTGGGAATATTATGTAACATTAGAAGAGTCAGGTGCCTGAAACTCTTGAACAGAAGTCTTCCCCCCCCCCCGCACTATTTAAATCTAATTAAAACAAAATATTTGTTAAGAGACTCATGCCCAGGGGCATCACCTACATTTTTATAAGAAATATTTTCATATTAAGGACTCAGTTGAACAGTATTAATATAAATACATAACACATGCTTTTATTTAATATTATTTTCTGCAAATAGTACAACTGTCCACCACAGAAAGGGAAAAAGAGGTATTGTATGGGGCAGGTGCAATTGGAAGATAAAATATATAGCAAGCATCTACCATTTTTTATTTAAATAAAAAGCTAAAAAAACTGGATTTCTTGTACTCTAGGCACCTATATCAATCAGTTTAAATACAGTAGAAATCAACAACAAACTGCACAACACTCCATACACATAACTTTATGACTGTGAAACGAATTAAAACAAATCCCACTTTCTGTAGGTATCACCCCATAGGCTATGATTTAGTCACAGAGGTCGTGGAAGTTACAGAATCCGTGATTTCCAGCGACCTCCGTGACTTCAGCCTGCGGTGGTCAGGAGCTCCAGGGTCCCCCCCCCCACCTCAAGTGGGGGCAGAGAGCTGCAGGGTATCCCCGGTACCTCTGGTGGGGCCCCCGGAGCGCCAAGCTGCTGTGGGGGGTGGGGAACCCCCAGCTCCCAGGTGGCGGGAGAACCCACAAGCCCCCAGCTGCTGCGGGCAGTGGAAGAACCCTGGCCGCCAGCAGGGGTACACCTGAGCCCCCAGCAGAGGACCCTCGAGCCTCCGGTCACTGCAGGCAGTGGGGGAATCCCTGAACCTTCAGCCACCTCAGGCAGCGGGGGAATCCCCCAAGCCACCGACCACTACGGGCCACCCTGCAACTCCTGGCCAACATAGGAGGCAGGAGCACCCCACAGCTCCTGGCCCCGATGGGCAGCGGGGGACCCCTGGTGGTGCAGGTGGCAGGGGTACCCTGTAGCCCCCAGCTGCTGCAGGTGGATCCTAGCCCCTGCGCAGCTGGCCTGCTTCAGGCAGCGTGGGGACCCACAGATCCCCATTTTGTCAGGTATATTTTTAGTAAAAGTCATGGACAAATCACGGCTTCCGTGAATTTTTCTCTTTTGCCCGTGACCTGTCTGTGACTTTTACTAAAAATATCCATGACAAAATCTTAGCCTTAATCATCCCTCACTCTCAAAAGCTCCATTAAAGAGGATAAGCATGTCCTAAACATCAACAGGTTTGAGTTACTGTAGACCAAGATGAGGAACACATTCCAAAGGAACAGAACCCTCACAAAGATTATCTCGCCAATAAGCCACTTGTGTTCACGTTAAGGGGATGTCTACTAGTGGGCCTCTGTTGATCTCAACTTCAGTAATATGGTACAGGAAGAGAAGAGGTCTCTCCAGAAGATAGACCTAAAGCTACTTAGCACTTTATAGATCAATGACAACACCCAGAGCTCCATCCAGAAACACACAAGATGACAGAGCAGATCACGAAACACTGGATGGATATGGTCCTGATGGGACACTTCACTTAGGCATGTTGCCATATTCTGCTCTAGCTTTAGCTCAGAAATGGGGTTAAATACAATGCTTTAGTCTAGTGTCGGGGTAATAAAAAGCATGAATTACAACAGTGTAGTCTGTCACAGAAAGAAAGGATACAACCTCTTCAAAAAATGAAAAAGTGAAAAGTTGCCTTGGGTACCAATAAAAGATGACCATCCAACAAGAACTAGGAATATAACCAGACTATCAGATTCCGGACACAGATAATACAGTTGGGAAGCGTGCCAGACACGGACAGACATAAATTTGCCATATTTCTCATTGCCTTCCTCCATATCACCTCTGTTTACCAGGACTGTGCCTCAGACAGTTAACTTTTATCCACTCTCACACCTCAACCAGACTTTGGAAAAGGAACTCAACTGCACTGTCAGGGTCATACTACATACAGCTATTATACTGCATACTAAAAACAACAACGCAACCATATGATTCCTTATTGGTGGACTCGTATACATATTATTCAAAGGAGAGGACAAAAGTGAACTTTGGGGAGCTTCATACAAGAGCAGCCTATCAGTAGAAGAGCAGTTCCTCTTTGGAACAAGCCCACTTAAAGCAGTACTATCAACTCTTACCAAGATCAAAAGCACGTCAAAATAACCTCGTTGTCAATAATATCAAAAACAGCTAAGAGACCTAATACCAGCATGAATACTTGGAGCCAGGTGTAAACTGGTATACTGGTGATTTCAGTGGAGCTAGGCTGATTTAAACCAGTTGAATATCTGGTATTGATTTTCATGTATCACTAAGTAGTTGTTAATACCCAGACAAGGGTCAGAGAATTCTGAGACATCTACCTACTGTGACTTATCTTGCAACAAACTTATCAGTAATCTTTACCACAAGGAGTTGTGATGGTTTCTTGAGCACAGGTCATACCAAATACTCTTAAATGCATCAGATTGCCAGCTTCTCTCAAAAGGAAATGTTGATAATTTCCATCAATAAAAGGGTAAGCATTTCCCTTATGGCCTTCAGCAACTAGTAAAGACATGGATTAATGTTCTCTCAATACTTTCAGTACACGTCAAGAGTGCCACTGATTAAAACTCAAGCAGAGATGAGGTAACATTTGCCTCCTCGTGACAAAGATACACCAACTTTGGCCTGAATCAGAATGCAATTTCACCATAAAACAACAATTTCCTTTCAACAGAAAGTACTCAAATCAGCACTCAGGTGGACACACCCAGAATTCACCAAGCTGTCTACAACACAAAACAAAACTGATTGAGAATTTTGTCTCTAGGAAGGATTTTGCAAAGAACCTCTACTTGCCTTCCCACAACTACTGCATAAGAGTTTTTAAATTCTTTGAGAGTTGATCAGTTTCCCTCCGAGACTTCTATCATTGTTCTAGCTCTCACCATCTCCTTCCTCTTTCAGTTGTTGCAGGCCATGTGTGAACCTGATGACTCTGAAGGGAAAGCCAGGGAGGGCAGTGTATATAGGCCACCTCATCAATGGTTAAGGATAAAAGAATACTATAGAATTGCAAACCATCAACTCAGTGATCCATCAGAGGAAAAGCTTTCTCCCTCAGAACCCTTCAAAAATGCTCTGGCTCTATTAATTTCCCAAGAGAGACCAACGAAAAGGTCAGCTGAAGTTTATATGATTTATAGCTGTTTGTTTCCACATCCTCTATTATTTGTTAGTAGCATTTGGAGTGTATTAGGTGAAACTAAACTACTAAAATTAGCTTGAAATGCATAGAATGTATATTAAAAGAAATTTCACCACTACCATCTCATGTCACTGTCAATTTTACAAGCATAAGCACAGTAACTTGCTTTTCTTTTTCCAATTTTCTTCTTCAGTGAAAAAATCCTTATATTTCCTTAACATACATTAGGTATTAAAAGCATAAGTGGTATAATCAAAATGAAGAAATTCTACATTAAACTTTAAAATAAGGATAAAAACTGCCCTTTGTTCTTTTGCACAATTCCCACAATGGAATTTAATCTGATTTAATTGGAGTTAAATGGACATCATTATCCCTGAAAAAAATAAGACTTTAGGTATACTATATACCAGATAAAAGCGGCAAAGAGTCCTGTGGCACCCTACAGACTAAGACGTATTGGAGCATGAGCTTTTGTGGGTGAATACCCACTTTGTCGGATGCACGTACGTGTCAAATTTGTAAGTACTTACATTGTGGACATGCTGCAGAGTAAATTAAGTCAATTCTAATAGCACAATACTCCAATAGCTTAATTTAGGCAGCACAACATGTACTATTACAGATGCACAACTATGCAGGCAAGACCGAGTGCTGGCAAGACTACAAAGATGTTACCATACTAGTTTAGCACCCCCAATGTATATGCTTAATAAAAAAAAAAAAAGCTAAATCTATGGCAAGACCAAGGTTTCTCATAAGTGGTTTTAAAGGTATAGTAAAATATAACTTACACAAAGTTCTCAAGTGAAATCTTCAACATAAATCTATGAACAAAAGCTCTCTTTTACCCACAGCTTATTAGCTGAAGTAGTGTTGAATGATACCGAATAAGAGACGAAGAGTGAAAATAAGCAGAACAAAACATTTTGGACATTAAACCAAAATTTTATTTAATATGGCACAACATTTTACAGAACAACAGAAGTAAAACTAACCCTGCCTGAAGGCATCATAATTGAATTAAAAGAATCCCTAAAAATTCCTTAGAGAACTGCATTATTATACAAAAGGTTATTCTTTGTGAGGCACACAAAATTCTCACGGTATGAAAACCACAAAGAGAGAGACCCATTTATATAGAAAACGTACAGAAATCTCCAGTAATCAGCCAACATTTAGCAACAGTTACTACACAGTGGTATCTAGAATAATGCAATTATAGCCTGTTTTGGATAGACTAATCTGTCTCAAGTAACACTGTTGGCAATTGTCGAACTTTTTAATCACTAATTCAGACTACATTACTGTCATACTAGTAAACCTAGATAAAATTCTGGCTCTGGTACAGAAAAAACTTAATTTAAAAGAGCTTTTTTATAATGCAATATGGTAATTCTCAGTTTTAAATGTACATAACACATTCAATTATGTTAATCCTTAGGGCCACAAAAGATGACAATTGCCTTCATAATAATGCACTAACTTTGCAATTGTTACCTGTTTTGCACTTTTGGTTTGTCTTATTGTCTAGTTGGGCTGCAGTATCAACGTTAATACATGAAATGTCATGCCAATGCACCAAACACTTAAACAGTTAAATAACTGCAATGTTGACAAGGTACGATTTTAAAAAAATAGCAATTTACATCTTTCATCTCTTTTGTTCACTGAGGCAATAGAAGTTTGTCCCCATCTTAATATTTTCCCCTTACTCTTGTATTTCGTCTTTGTATACTATATCCCATTCCTCTTTTGTATTTTCTTATTGTATCTTTTCTCTACTTTTCTCCCTTCCACTTTCCTTTTCTTACTTTCTACGTATTCCTCTCTACCTACTTCATTCCTTTATTTTCTTTCCCTGTTCACTTCACTCCCAAGCTTTTATTCTTTAAACGGTAGCTAATTCCCCCGCTCCCAAACTACCTTTTATTCTTTCATACAAAGATCAACTGACATGTTCATTCAGTAGCCTTGGTTCTGGAGGGGTATAGCTTTCAAAAGGGCTTGAGCTGCTTACGAGCTGAAGGAGGACTTGCAGATAGCCTTCAAAGACCCACATTTAAGCCCGGGGCCTTCTGAAGCAGAAGAAAAAGAATGGATGTATACTTACTGCATCCAGGTATTTATTGCAAAACTTGATTGTCAACGGAGACTAAAACAAGTGCTGCTACAAGGTCATAAAGTAACCTAGTTACTCAGAGTTACAAACTGATTGGTCAACCACACATCTCATTCTGAACCAGAAGGATGCAATCAGGCAGCAGCAGAGACGACTCCCGCAAAGAAAAGACCAAATACTGTACAGTACTATGTTAAACATCAAAATAAAGACAGAGTTTAAAAAAAGATTTGACAAGGTAAGAAAATGGTTTCTGTGCTTGTTTCATTTAAATTAAGAGGGTTAAAATCAGCATTTTTTCTGTAAAGTTTCAAAGCTGTATTAAGTCAATGTTCACTTAGACTTTTGAAAGAACCATAATGTTTTGTTCACAGTTACAAACATTTCAGAGTTATGATCTCCATTCCCAAGGCGTTCGTAACTGAGATTCTACTGTATGTGCATATACAGTAATTCTGATGAGCCTTAGGATGTCAGGAGTACATTCTGAAGACACATCAAGAGCAGGAAAGCAAGTAATCTTACCTGCATGAATAGCCACTAAAGTTTAACAAGCTGGCTAGTCAAAGCTCTTTATACTACCTGGCTGAATTTACATGGCATGAGAATCTAAAAAGCAAAGTGTTTACATTTAAAGCTGTGTTTCCACCTAGAGAAGAAAGAGAAAGGTAGGACTAATTGTCCACCCTATTCCTATTCCACCTGCTCCTTAATATTAGGATACATAATATCAACCTGCTTTGAAAGCAGAGCTGGTTAAACTAGCTTGTGCAAAGTGTTTTAAGATCAACTTCAGGTCATTACAATGGCTGTCAATTAATCGCAGTTAAAGCCCCCCCCCCCCCCCCATCCTCCCTGTAGTCACTCCCCTGTCTCCCAGACCCTGCTTCTGCTCTAAAGGACTTGTAGGTTCTAAAGTGTTATGTTGTTTCATCATGTTAAAATAATAATAATAATTCTACACTTCTAAGTTCAACTTTCATGATAAAGAGATGGCACTGCAGTACTCGTATGTGGCGAACTGAAATACTATTTTTTATCTTTGTTACAGTGCAAGTATTTGTAATATAATATACAGTGAGCCCTGTACACTTTGTATTCTGTGTGGTAATTGAAATCAATGTATTTGAAAATGTAGAAAACATCCAAAATATTTAAATAAATGGCATTCTATTATTGTTTAACAGTGTGATTAAAACGGTGATTAATCTTGATTAATTTTTTTAATTGCATGACAGCCCTATTAGAATCCAAATGTTTGTTTTTTTAAAACTGCTTGCTGCTTTAGACAGAATCCCAGAGAGAGCAATATAATCTTAAAATGAAACCTCCTATGGCACAGGTAACTTTACAGAGTCCAGGACATGACCTTCAAATGGCTCTCAGAAATAGAAACCCAACTTCATCAGTGGAGCTAGCAATAAGCAACTCTGATTTATAATCGATCACAGAAAATGAGAACAGAAACCCACAGGCTCTTCTGCCATTGATTGTCCAAGATACCAGACCTTACAAGCTGTTTATTGCAATCTACAGAAACTGTAAAGTTAGCTACCAGCCCTTATGTTATGAATCCGGAGAAGGGCCATGTAAGTAACAGGCCTTGTAGAAATCAGTCGAAGATGGAAGGCAAAAGAGCACTTCAAACCACTACTATCCAGCTGGTGGGATAGAGACAAGAGAGATTTGGATCCATATAAAATTTCAAACCTTTAAATTTTAATATGAACTACATTTATGACCCCACAGAGAGCTTCATCTCTCACTGCTTCATACTTTTCTATCTTCATCATGTTGCTTTGGAAAAGTATTCCCAAATGTTAGTGCATTGTGCTACACACTAACTGCAGCTTTACAATGTAAAAAGTTTTGAACACAAATTAAAATAATGTTTTATTTTAACTACTAATATGAATTTTTAATACTTATTTACTGTGAAAATGACCGTTAGAACTGGATAGATGAAGGCATAATAGAGATGGTAAAGGAAGTTTTGATTCTTAAATTAATATTGAGGTCTCTCTGCCTGTTCAGCTGTAACCTGCAAGAGCCTTAAAAACACAAAGTCTCCTAAATGTATGAATGTGGGAAATTAAAACACGCCTCTAGGTCCTTCTTCCCTATGGAGGAAGAGGGCAAAAAATAATTGCAGCATAGGAGACTACCAAGAACATGACATATTTGACCTTCAGGGATAATTCTTACCCTGCAAGCTGAAAAGACTACATGGAGAAAGAGCACATCAAGGAGGGTAAATATCTTTTTTTTTTTTTTTAAAGATTTTTTAAAAAAATTCTTAAGTATACAATATTCATTTTGACAGTGCCCATTTAAATCAAAGGTAACCTAAGATGACAATCTAATCTTGACATCATAACATGATCTGTGTAGATTGGAAGTATTTTTTGGACACAGACTTCATGACATGAGTGCCATTAACTTCCATTGACATATTGTTTTGATGCTACATCTTCTCCTACAGTCTTCCAATTAGCATCAATATTAAATTGTGATAAAGTTTATAGGAAGTAATTACAGTGGATAAGCTCAGTTGCAAATCATAGAATATCAGGGTTGGAAGGGACCTCAGGAGGTCATCTAGTCCAACCCCCTGCTCAAAGCAGGACCGATCCCCGATTAAATCATCCCAGTCAGGGCTTTGTCAAGCCTGACCTTAAAAACTTCTAAGGAAGGAGATTCCACCACCTCCCTAGGTAACGCATTCCAGTGTTTCACCACCCTCTTAGTGAAAAAGTTTTTCCTAATATCCAACCTAAATCTTCCCCGCTGCAACTTGAGACCATTACTCCTTGTTCTGTCATCTACTACCACTGAGAACAGTCTAGAGCCATTCTCTTTGGAACCCCCTTTCAGGGAGTTGAAAGCAGCTATCAAATCCCCCCTCATTCTTCTCTTCTGCAGACTAAACAATCCCAGTTCCCTCAGCCTCTCCTCATAAGTCATGTGTTCCAGTCCCCTAATCATTTTTGTTGCCTTCCGCTGGACTCTCTCCAATTTGTCCACATCCTTCTTGTAGTGTGGGGCCCAAAACTGGACACAATACTCCAGATGAGGCCTCACCAGTGTCCAATAGAGGGGAACTATCACGTCCCTCGATCTGCTGGCAATGCCCCTACTTATACACCCCAAAATGCCATTAGCCTTCTTGGCAACAAGGGCACACTGTTGACTCATATCCAGCTTCTCGTCCACTGTCACCCCTAGGTCCTTTTCTGCAGAACTGCTACCTAGCCATTCGGTCCCTAGTCTGTAGCGGTGCATTGGATTCTTCCGTCCTAAGTGCGGGACTCTGCACTTGTCTTTGTTGAACCTCATCAGATTTCTTTTGGCCCAATCCTCCAATTTGTCTAGGGCCCTCTGTATCCTATCCCTACCCTCTGGCATATCTGCCTCTCCTCCAAGTTTAGTGTCATCTGCAAACTTGCTGCGGGTGCAATCCACACCATCCTCCAGATCATTTATGAAGATATTGAACAAAACCGGCCCCAGGACCGACCCTTGGGGCACTCCACTTGATACCGGCTGCCAACTAGACATGGAGCCATTGATCACTACCCGTTGAGCCCGACAATCTAGCCAGCTTTCTATCCACCTTATCATCATACAAGGATTGGCCAACAATAAGGCTAACTAGCTTTCACACACGTGGGAATGGGCCTTA
The DNA here is from genome assembly GCF_965140295.1 of Lepidochelys olivacea. Lineage (NCBI taxonomy): Eukaryota > Metazoa > Chordata > Testudines > Cheloniidae > Lepidochelys > Lepidochelys olivacea. The sequence continues at coordinate 197,959,072 of NC_140413.1, read as the reverse complement.
CAAGCATGCAGATATATTTTCAAAACAGGATGACTAGCTCAGATGGAGAGCTCCTCATCTTGTCTATTTCATAACCTCCATATCTCCTTATCAATGCTGAGTCTGCAATGGTGGATTTTACTGTGGAATCAAATCTTTGCCTCATAATTGTGGTGCAGAATCTAAGTTTGCATAAAAAGAGTAAGCATACATTTTATACACAAACAATCTATGTTAAAAAATTAAACTTGCACAGTCAAGGAAATGCAAGAATTAAGGTTGTCTGTGTGACCTTAATTTGGCCTTCTTTTGTGTACGCATTATGATACAGACTTAATTACATGATCACATATTATTTTATTCCCACGCAACCTTAATTCTGGAATTTCTGAATTTTGAGTGCTTGATTTACAAACTTAATAATGTTCTTTTAACAGTTTGTGTACAATTAGCTAGTTTTTAAAATAGCAAACTGAAAATCAAACAAATTCATTGTGTGGCATCATACAGACACCACAAGGGTCATCAGCAGGATTGGAACCTTTAAATCTACTACATGCTTGAGCTCTTTGAGTAACCGATAGCAGTAGTAGGTTGTCATCCTTTGTGCAGAGCAGAACTTTAGAGGGGGAAGAGACACATACTTTGCCAGTAGGTTTTCCAAGTATTTGCTGACAGCAGAGGAATTCTGAGACTCAGAAACCTTGGGTTCCATTCCTGGTTATGGTAGGGAAGTGCTGCAGAGGGCACAGATCATTCTGCTCATTACCTGCAAGCTTGACCCCTTCTACTTCATCCCCTCCAAACTTTCCTTGTCCCAATATTGTCTCTTTCTCAGGCTGGCTCCTTGTCCTAGTCCAATTCTCCTCACCTTGGCAGGCCCCATCTCCATTCCTCATGCTTCTCATCTCAGATCAAGCCTCATTGCCCAGCCTTTTCTAATCTTCATCCCTAGACTCCCTGTCACAGTTGTTCCCCTTGTAACTTGCCCCAGTCTTCTCTCTACTCCCAGACCCAGTCTCCTGGCCTAGCCATCCCCAATTTATCCCTACCCCACCTCAGCTCCTTGTCCGCAGCCTTCTTATCCAGCCAGTCCTAGTTCCCCATTTCCTGACTCCTCATCCAATCAGTTTCTCTCTTCCTCGCCCCTCTCTTCATGTTCTGGCTCGGAGTCCCAGTCTCCCTCCCCAGTCTCCTCATTCAATCTCAGTGTACCACCATCCCCCAACCTCCTTCCCTCTGCCTTATTTGTTCCTAATCCCAATTTCCCACCTAGCTCCTGCCTCAGCCCCCAGTCCCAGTCACTGTGTCCTGACAGACGCAGTCTCCCCTACCCAGTTCACAATCCCATTCTCCTTCCTTAACCAGTATGAGGCTCCTCAGACCGCAGCTCCCAGGCCCAAATTCCATCCCCCTTTCCACTCCCCTGCCAGCCTCCAAGCCCAGTTTCTCCCTTGCCTGAGGCTCCTTGTCCTAATCTACTCAATATTCCACCCCCACGTCTGGCTCTTGTCCCGTCTGCACTTCAGTGTGGCAGCTGCCTCCAGCACAGTCCTGAGCCTAGGTGGCAGGACACTGGGAGCACAGGACAGAGCCCCTTGCTCTCAGTTACGGTGCCCAGACCTGGTAACAGCCTAGCCCACAACAGCCCAGACCTGCAACAGCAGAGAAAGTCCTGCTCGGCCCTAGGCTAGCTATATGGACAGAATCTCCAGAGTTTTTAGCTGCTAAAAATCTATTGAGCGCATATGAAATGTGATTTTTTCCCAAGGTTTATAACTTGGCCAGACTTGGGCAGATTTTCATGGGGACTGGAAAAGTCCTAACAGAAGGCCATCCCTCTGCCAAATTTTAAGTGCCTACTCTAAAGCACAGGGGCTCTGCAGCTTTTCAAGGGAAAAAAGGTCTCCAAATTATTTTTAAGATGGGCACGTTTTCCCAAACCATGTTCTTATAAACAGCTGAATTATTCTGGCTGACAGTTTCTAACCAGCATGTAACATATCAGCCCAAACAGTTAAAGTTTGACAAAGCTACAAGCAAATGAATCAGGGTCTTGTAATAGGTCTTACAGTGTTGTGCAGCCTCACTAATGGGCAATACCATCAACCTCACCTATAATAATTATGCATAATCAATGCAAAAATCTGTGGCACACTGGAAACTGAGCAGTAAATCACATGTCTAAATAATTATCACAATGGCTACTGTTACTTATTGCACTATTCTTTGTCACATTTATTTCAATAAAAGCCTTCACATTTAATTGTGCCTCAGTCTCCACTCTGCTACGCGAGAGTACTGCAGAATCCACACAGCCTGGTCCAGTGTACATGCAGTACCATGTGCAGAGACACACTTTAGGGTTCCTCCCTTTCAAAGTTAGGACACCCGCTCTTGGTGGCTGCAGGGAGTTTGTAGGCCAGCTGGAAGTTTGTTGGGGTGCCCTGACTTGCGGCCACACATTTCCCGTTCCCACCAGAGGACCCAGCATACCACCCATCAACAGAGATCCCCAGTCCCTGGTTGGGGTGCACACCCAGTCTACGACTGTGGCCCCTCAGGTTGTGGGGGTTGAGCAATGAAACAGTCTATAGCGTCAGCCTCCTGGCTAGGACAAATAGCCAACGTCCAGAGCTCAGGCCTCCAGCGTGTGGGCTGAACTATTACAGAGTCTTTGACCTGCAGCCTCCTGGCTGGGGCAAGCAACCACAGTCTGGGACTCCAGCCCTCTGGGCGGGCAGAGCAATCAAACAATCTATAGCCCACAGCTTTCTGGCTGGGGCTGGCAACAACCAAACAATCTCAGTCTCAGGCCCCTTTGGGGATGTGGGCTGAGTGACCAATACTCACTGTCTCAGGCATCTTGGCCTAATGTTTTGTGCCCAGACAACTGCTGGGTATGAGGTGGGGTATGGGGACCTGGGCCCACCCTGCTTCACTGGGTCCCAGCCCAGGGCCTTAATGGTGGTAGCAAGGAAACAGGCGATTGCTATCTCGCATCCCAGAAGTGCAACCGGACCAAAATCTTGTTTCCCACAGCTACTTCCTACCAGTTTCTGTTGGTGCTGCTCAGTCACTCCCAGGCTCAGGATCAGGCAGCCCTTCCTCTGGTCTCTCCCCGGGTCTTCTGTGCCCTAGAGCAGTGGGTTGCCAGTCTTCCCCGCTACCAGTCCTGGAATTCTCTGAGGGCTCGTCTCTCTGTGAGAGACATCTGCCTCCTTCCGTGGTCCCGTGACAACTGAGCCGCAGGGCCCTATTTTACTTCCTGCATGTGGGGTGGGCTTAGCTGAGCTTCCCAAGGAAAACTAACCCACTCTGCACTGGAGGGACGCTACTCTGCCTCACTACACACACACACACACACACACACACACACACTATATGAACAAAAAGAAAAAGGAGTACTTGTTAGAGACTAGCAAATTTATATATATTCATATATAGCTATATGAACAGGTGACGATTATACCAGTAACCACTGAATGAGGGGAACATGGCTGCCTTTTGTAATAAAGGTTCATAATTAAGAAAACTTTCTATATTCTTGGTTGCTTCTGGATGCTAAAAAAGTAGCTGTAGCCAAGGGCACTCTTTTCTATCTGCACCTGGCTAGACATCTATGAAAACTACAGCTGACATGTTGACCCTGCCACAATAAGAGGAGGTTACTTATTGTAACTGAAGATTCTTCGAGACGTGTGGTTCCTATCTGGATTCCAGACATGGGTGCGCATGTGCCGGAGCCAGAACTGTTCAGATGTACTTTCTATTGACCCATGCGTGCATCTTCCGCATTTCTGTGTCCAAGGCTATAAGAGGCCATGTGGGTCCACACCACTCCAGTATCCCTCTTACTCACAAGTAATGAAGTCCACAGCAGAGGGGATGGAGGGCAGGTACTGGAATACAAATAGGGACCACACATAACCTCCAGTTCCAGTAAGTAATCTCCTCTTCTTCTTCTTCAAGTGATGGTTCCTATATGGATTCCAGATGTGGGAGAGTGGTGAGCAGTGCTCAGTGTGAAGGCGGGTGCGCGGACTTGCGTGAAATCACAGTCTACAGAATGGCTCGGCCAACAGTCGCATTCACCACCACTGCTGCGATTGCATAGTGAGCGGTGAAGGTGCGGACAGAGCTCCAGGTGGGAGGCGAGGCATGAAAAAGGAGGTAGCATTCCGCAATACAATGGGAGATCCATTTATGGACCCATTGCAAAGAGAGGGCCTGGCCCCTGCAGCATTCCGTGATGGTGATGAAGAGCCTGGGCAAAGCCCGGAAGGCATGGGTGCTTTGCAGGTAGAAGCCCAGCGCACAGGCGGACATACAGAGAATGCAGCGTTTTCACCCTGGGGAAAGTGTGCATTTTGGGGTAGAAGATCGGAAGGTGGAGGCTTTGGTTGAGGAGGAATGGAGAGACCACCTTGGGGAGAAATTTGAGATGCAGGCATAGGGAGACTTCGTCTTTGTGGAAGACGGTGTGCGGGGGGTTCACCCATCATAGCCTCCAACTCGCTAATGCGCCACAGTGACTGCCACCAAGATCATCTTCATGGAGAGATGGGTGAGGGAGCAGGTCGCGAAGGGTTCAAAGAGTAATTTAGTGAGGGGCGAGAGGACAATGTTCATGTCCCCACAGCGGGTAATTTTATGTACCAGTAGAAAGGCCTTGACCAGGCCTTTAAGGAAGTGAAGGGTGGTCAGGTGAGTGAAGATGGAGGAACCCATCCACAGCAGGGAGGAAGGCACTGAGTGCTGCCAGATGGACCCTGCTGGAGGAGTGGGTGAGGCCTGTCAGCTTAAATTGGAGAAGATAGTCTAGGAGGAAGGGAATGGAGATGAAGTCCAGAGGGTAACGGTGACGGTGCACCCAAGTGGTGAAGTGCTTCCATTTTGCCTGATAGTAAGCTTTGGTCAGAAGAACATAAGAATGGCCCTACTGGGTCAGACCAAAAGGTCCATCCAGCCCAGTATCCTGTCTACCGACAGTGGCTAATGCCAGGTGCCCAAGAGGGAGTGAACCTACCAGGTAATGACCAAGTGATCTCTCTCCTGCCCTCCATCTCCACCCTCTGACAACCAGAGGCTAGGGACACCCTTCCTTACCCATCCTGGCTAATAACCATTAATGGACTTAACCTCCATGAATTTATCTAGTTCTCTTTTAAACCCTGTTATAGTCCTAGCCTTCACAACCTCCTCAGGCAAGGAGTTCCACAAGTTGACTGTGCGCTGAGTGAAGAACTTCCTTTTATTTGTTTTAAACCTGCTGCCCATTAATTTCATTTGGTGGCCCCTAGTTCTTATATTATGGAAACAAGTAAATAACTTTTCCTTATTCACTTTCTCCACACCACTCATGATTTTATATACTTCTATCATATCCCCCCCTTGGTCTCCTCTTTTCCAAGCTGAAAAGTCCTAGCCTCTTTAATCTCTCCTCATATGAAACCCGTTCCAAACCCCTAAAATCATTATAGTTGCCCTGCTCTGAACCTTTTCTAATGCCAGTATATCTTTTTTGAGATGAGGAGACCACATCTGTATGCAGTATTCAAGATGTGGGCATAGCATGGATTTATATAAAGGCAATAAGATATTCTCGGTCTTATTCTCTATCCCTTTGTTAATAATTCCTAACATCCTGTTTGCTTTTTTGACTGCCGCTGCAAGGACATCTTCAGAGAACTATCCACAGTGATTCCAAGATCTCTTTCCTGATTAGTTGTAGCTAAATTAGCCCCCATCATATTGTATGTATAGTTGGGGTCGATGGTCTCCTGCTGTGCACAAGGATGTCGTGCACTGGAATAGAGCATGCTCTATCTACATGCATGCCGGATCAAAATACCAAGCCATAGGGTGGAGTGGGCCAGGGCTGGGATGCCACAGGCATCCCTGCGCCTGAGTGAGGAGGTCCCAGGGGGTGAATCTTAATATAGTTCACTGGGCCAAATACCTCCTCTGATGCTGTCCCTGAAGCAATGGTAGTGGCACTCAGTGTGGCAGATAGGGGTGTGGGTCGTGGGTTACCTTAAGTTTAAGCAGCCCACAGTGATGGCAAACAACTTACCTTCCCCTTTTGGTAGAAGGCTTTAAAACCTGGACTCCCTTGGGGGTGCTTTTTGTTTGTTTTAATCAAAGTTGGGGTTAGGTTTATTTCCAATTTCCTCCTCCTTCTTACCCTGGGTGACATGGGGATTTTCTTCCCCTGGGATTTGCGCCCCACATGGGCTCTCGATTCAACCTATTCACCAGCAATTTGTGCAGCCTCTAAAACCGTGGTAGGTTTTTTGTTAGTTTGTTTTTTTGTCGTCACAGATGGCTGCTTTTCCCTCATCTATAACTACACATAACTAAGGCTAAGATTATGTCATGGAATCCGTGACTTCCAGAGACCTCTGTGACATTTTCTGCCTAGGGCTGGAGCTCCCAGCTGGCCCCTGTGCAACACCCTGCCCCTGCCCTGGTGGGGGGACCCTGCAGCTGCCCAGCCGTGGCAGGGGGACCCCCTGGAGCTCCCAGCTGCTGCAGGGGGTGAGGGGACCCCACAGCAGCCCAGCCCCCGTGGGGGACCCCAGAGCTCTCATTCACTGCAGGTGGTCCAGGAACCCCCCCCAGAGCTGCTCAGCCACCGTAGGCAGGGGGGAAACCCCAGAGCTGCCACAGGTGGGGGGGATCCCAGAGCTCACGCACAGCAGGGGACCCCGAACCCAAGCAGCAGTGAGTGCTGAACCTGCCTCCCCATTTTGTCAGGGATATTTTTAGTGAAAGTCAGGGACAGGTCATGGGCTTCAGTCAATTTTTGTTTATTGCCCATGATCTGTCCATGACTTTTACTAAAAATATCCGTGACAAAGTCTTAGCCTTACCTATAACAATTGCTCCTGGGCCATCAGATCAAACAGTTTTTCATAATTACCTTCCGCCCCAACCCCCATTACCCATTTTCTCAGAAAACTACACATTTTATGCACATAATTAACATGAGTGAAACTGTCAAACATTTTGATATGTCTGTACTTCAGCTGATATGTGTCAGGGGTAATCTCAAACCTTTTCAATACATTTTCTTTAAATTTCATATACACCTTACCATCACCCTCCTCCATATCATTAAAAACTTGTCCGGCTTTCCCAGTTAATCTGGTTAAGAGGATAGGCATCATCTTATCCTCTGCAACTTGTGCATCCCACACAGTTTTCCCAAAGGTGGACGGGTACTCTTCAATGCAATTAGTCTTTCTGATAACAAGGCAGACTTTCTCCTATCCCTGGTGTTGGTGGGGAAGTGTACTCACAGGCTGAGGAAGCTCCTTTTGCTGTTCCAGTATTCTGAGTTGCAAAGTGTGAGGTTCCAGCTGTCTTTTGTGTGCCCTGTCCTCAGCTTCCATGTGTTTTTGGTGGGCTCTCTTCTCAGCTTCCTTGTCTTCCTGATCCAAAAATCTCACCAAGGTCTCCAAAGCTCATGTTCTTTATGGGCTGCCCAGTACTGCAATTAGGCCAGTTCAACTGCGGTGTTTTCCTCTGTGGCATCTGGGGCAGAAAGATTCTTGGACTCTCTCTGGTCAGCACTTATGAGCAAAGCTCTCAGCTCCTGGAGTTTTCTATTTATGGGATATTCCCCTCTCCTTACACAACTATTCCAGCCCTTTTCTGTCAAGACCATCATATGACTGCAGTTCACTCATTGTGACTAATGTGTAACCTTTAAACCTCTCAGTACCAAGTTTACACTTTTATCAGAGCTAGGTTATGATCTCTAAACCCATCTGACCCATAGCATGTGAATCCTGCTAAGAATACACGAGTGTCAAGCTGTCCGGAGTGGCTCACAAGCATGAGTACCAACCTCAGGACAGACTTAAGAAGTAGGGCATAAACCCCCAACTGGTTGTGAGCTCTATACTTAGATTTCACCAACCAAGTATCAAGTGTGAACTCCTAAGTCACTACAACAACCTTAACATGGAGTCACAGACAGCGCACTTGGCTACTCTGATCTATCTTGACACCCAGGCATGCTTGTTTTTGTGACAGATGGTCCTTTACACCAAATATCACAATAATATTCAGGTTACTCCCAGTCCCAAAGGGCCAGTCACTTACCACAGGTCAATTGCACCCTATATCTTTTACCAAAGACAAAGCTTGTAGCCAATCCTACAATAAACTAACTAAAGATTTATTTCTTTTCTTAGTTAATAAGAGTTAATTACAAGATTAAAGCAGGTAAACACACACACAAATGAGTTACAATCTTAGACGCCAAAAAGTAATAGAAAAAAATAGCTGCAATATGCTAGCTTTATATGTCCTTCAGGGCTAAGCCAGGCCAAGCACTAGAGAACTCTTGCTTTTGTTTAGCAATCTTCACCCCTCAGAGTTCAAGCAGCATAGGGATGCACAGGATCCTTCTTGTCAGGTATTTTTATTCCCTTCCCCCATAGTTCAAGCTGATGGGATGAGTCCACCTGCATGTCTCCTCTTCACAGGTGTAGGGGAGCAATCAACAAAGTCTTTGTTCTTTGATATTTCACAATGGCTAATTAGCTTTCAATTGGCCTTCTTGGTGGCAGAACATAATACCTTCCATAGGAAGCCAGCATTTCTACACTATTAAATGCTCCTTTCTTGTTTGATGACTCACATAATTACGGAGGACTACAATGCAAACATTTAACATAACCTTAAAACATGGGTACACTGATGTTATAAGTAAAATTAATACACACAGCATCCTACAAGCATTTCATAAAATCTAAACACTAAACCCATTCTTACAAACTTAACGTCTGTTGAACAATACTAAGACACCAGACTGGTGAGCCAGACTGGTTTTCAGCTATGTAGTTGTCAGTGTTCAGTGAGGCCCAGGGCCTTGGCATGAGCTGGCACCTGGCCTCTCAGCGTCACAGTGTTCTTTGGGGAAAACTGTTTAGACTTTATTCCTGAAAAATACTGAGTATATTAATAGTTCAAATACACTATTCAACTTGTGTAATTTCAAAGAAAGTGGGAGGCCCAAGTGGTTTGAAGACCTTGTAGAGAAGACAGGGGTGACCTGCCCAAAATTCCTTGCCACAGAACACAATCTGGTCTATGCCAGAAGTATTTTATGAGGTCAAAGAAGGAATCCTGTCTGGCAGGCACATTCTGGCAGTATCTGGAGATGCAGTGAACTCCTCCAGGGATAGAAAAATCATTCCCAACCCTCCCATCACATACTTTTCTATACTACAAAACTGTACCATAAGTTTGATGACTGAGAGTGAGACAACCTTGAACACAATTTGCCTGGTCTACACTGACTGCCAGTTGTGGTCAATACCATGAGATATAAGTCCATTGTTCATAGCAGTGTTCAAACAGGATAATAGCCTGGAAAAGGCACGGAGAGGCAGAATTATAACAAAGGGCTCTCCAAGAACCCCCCCCTCCGCTTTACAAGGAATAATCTTACGAACAGTCAGTAGTAGTTTTTTTAGATCAATCAGTTTTGGGTGGCTAGGGAAAACTTCCACTTTTTAAAAATTCTTTTTCACCTCCCTCAGAAAAGATAAATGTGAAATTTATGAGCAACCAGTTCAGTGTCTTGAGTTTCCTGTGGGTAGCTTTCTGGCAAGACAGCAATAATCATGTGTGTGTCAAGGAAACCAAACAACATTTTTATACATAAGCTACAGAATTGAATGCATTATTTAAACTGAAGTTATCACTAAATATCCTATCCTGCAAATCAGGGAGACATGGAGAATGACTCCATAGTTAAGCGTTAGATACAACGGAGGACAAACACCCCATTATTCAGGGATGTCATTCAATTTAGGGTAAAATTTACCAAAGTGACTTCAAAATTTAACCCTCCGTATCCAAACACCATTATAACTATTTAGAGGACAATTTTCTTTGTAACATTTCAGTAAAATATTTACTACCTTTTTTAGAGGAAGCGTCTGTTCCTTTTTTGGACTATCTTGTTTCATCAAATTTCTGAGGGTTATTCTCATTAAAAATAATGCCACGATTTCCAATCTTCACTCTCACTCCCCCATACTCTTGGATAACAGTAGAGACACACCACTTTCGACGTTTTAAAATTAGACACATTCTTGTCCTCCTTACTTGGGGTAACCTATGTTACACCAGAACTAGCCAATAGAGCTGTCAAGTTACATCAGCTACTTCTGCCTTCAGATGCTGCCAACCTGCCTCCCTAGCCGCACTGCTTAGAGACCATGGGGAACGAAGGAGACAAATAAGGCAGCAGGCAGTATGGGGGTTGGCTCCTGGGAGGGAGATGGAGGAGCAGACAGATGAGCCACAGGAGAACGGCTTTGGAGAGCTATAGGTTAGCAGGGATGTATGCAGGGGTTGTGATGGGGAGATGGGGGGGGGGGAGGGAGAGCATAAGACGACTTGTATGCAATCAGTGCATGGGGTGCAAGAGGCAGAGGGAAGCCCAGTGTCTGTGCATCACAGTATTGGTGTTTGAAGAATAAACTCTTCTTCTGACAGACAAGCTGATGCCTACATGCAGAATCATGGGACCCCCTCTCACCCTAGGCATCCCCAAATAGCTGAATCAAAATCCACTTCCCCTAAACCTCCCAATCACCCCCTCTAAGTTCCTTAGAGCATCAGACATCAGCTCTACAGGAATTGGGGACCGGGGGGGTTGAAAGAGATGAGCAGACATGCAGAGGGGACATGAGGAGTCAGACTATGGGAGAAAGGAGGGCGGGTGGGGGCAGAATGGAGCTTGAGCTGGGAGATCCAGAGAGGGAAAAAAGAAGAAGACATCTCTTTGAAAAACTACCTGCAGCACAAATCCCTCCTTCCTCTTGTTCTATACTGGCTTTAAAGTAAGGATCAAAGACGTAAAGCAGTGGATCCTGCTCCTTTCCCTGGCCTGGGTAAATGGCTGCTCCCTAGCAGAATCCCCCTTCTCTCCTTGGCATGGATAAGCAATGTTTTCTTTTAGCTTCCCCTTCCGCTTGGTTGGCAAGATGACTGCTTCCCGCTCCTGTTTCAATCCACTTTAAACACTTCTCAAACACATGCAACTTTCTCCCTCAGCACAAAATGTTAGCTATTGAGAAAGCAAAAAACAACACCATACTTCTTCAGTAAATCACTTCAAGGGATCTAGTACAAACGTTGAACAAACAACCTCAAACATAAGTTTTATATTTTATTAACTTAACCACCTCCACTAACAATCAGCAGCAACAAACTTAACTCGAATTAGCTACTAAAACTCTTCACCATACTCTAAACTAGGCACTTCAATCATGGAACATCCATTACTCCTGGTTGGAATGAAAGGTTCCATGTTAAGTGTGGAGGTGGTGACTAGTAGCAGGTGGTATGTTTGTGTCATAATACAGAGCAAAAGTCACTGTTACATGCTGAAAGGGCTAGTAATGACTTGAGACATTGATTTCCTGCCCTTAGTATGCTTTTATTGATGTTACATGGACTTGAGCAACCTTGAGTGATTTGCAGTTAAATATTTTGTTTGGAGAGGATAAATTATATGCATGTAATTTTTAAAGAGAAATATCTTGCATGCAAAATTAGGACAAATGGAAAATTTGCTATATCATGAATTCTACTGAACTGTCTTGTTTGCTCTTGCAAAACTTGCCTTATGAACTCTATACATGGCAATTTTATTAGTGTCAAACACCTTGGTGTGCGAGGCTGCTCTCTAGAACAGGACAGTTCTCATGTTTGGGGGCTGAGCTCCAGGCAGGACTGGCTACTCACTGATGTAATGCTCTCCTCCTATGTAAAGTAGACATTTAGGTAAAATTTTCAAAATTAGTTAACTGACTTTAGTAGCACCTTCATAGCCTAAGTCCCATTTTCAAAAATGATTTAGGAGCCTACAAATCTTTGGAATCTTTAAAAATTTTATCCTACATTTTTGGCACAAACATCATAGTGTACACAATAAATTAATTAACGAACTGAACACTTCATCTAAATTGATATTTAAAAATACATTTAAACTAACTTTTTCAAGAACAAATTATTGCTATTTGTGTAATTACTGTTTACAATATACTTACCCTGGATTATAAAGCATGACAGCTGAGAGGTTCTCACAAGATTTTGAAAGATCTGTCATAGATAAACTGAAGGAAGACAGTAGTCCACTCTAACAGAACATAGAATTAAAAGATTATCACTAGTATTAAAGAAACTCTGCTGTGCTTACAGAAATATTACTTTTTCTCCTTGACAAAATATGAACTATTTTGATGTGAAGCAACGCAAAAAATAATCTAAACCAGTGAATATTTAAACATATTAGAAACAAAAATTATTAAAAGATCTGAATTCCTCAGGTACTCACCTTTCTTTTTTCCCTCAGTTTGGCAGCTTCCTTGGGATGATTAAAGCGAAACATATTGGTTCTCCCAAGTAATATAACAGCACCTGGCAGGAAAAACACACACACAGGTTTATTGACAGCATACTATACCAGGAGATATCCAATAATTTCCTCAGTCATCTGACAAGAGCACTGACTTCTAAAACATAAGACAAAAATGAAAAAGCATTATTCTAACAACTAAGGTTTGGGGTTTTTAAAAAAATGTTTAGATGGAGCTGGAGCTGCATTAATAGTTGTTGTAGTATATACCTTGTTCCTCCCTATTACTACTATAAAATACATAAGATGTTAGGTCTTCTACAAAATATAGACTAACCAAGTCTGGACTATTTTGTCCAAAAGAACAGAGGCAAGCAGTGGAGATGGCAGTAGGAGATTTCTCACACTGCTTTACCTATGTATAACTCAAGGCCCATTTGGAGAGATCTCTTCTTTGGTTAGAGGACAGTTCAGTCTCCAACCCATTTAATCTCTGGACTCTGAAAGGTGCCAGTTATTGTCAAATGTAACCTGTCCACTACTCAACACAGATGAAAACACATGCCGAATGGCAATGACTTTCAATCACTAATGATCTGAGAGAGCTGAACCAGCTACTATACGTTCCGAAGACTCCATTACCCTGTCATCATCTGTACTCTCAGCCATTCATTCCTCCAACCAGAAACAGATAAACATTGATCCAAAGCTCTCCATTATCCAAAAGAGGGTCATCTGACTATGATACTGAAAATCTATTTCATGAACCAAAACCATGACTATCTCAAATTATTCAATAGCCCCCCATTATATTCAGATAGGTCAACATGTTCTGTGTTTAATCAATTACAGGTGACAAATAAAAACACATTTCTGGGCAACTACTGCCAGATTTGAAGGACATTAAAGCCAATTTTAATAATATTCTAATAACAACTGTGTTGTCAATGGTGTCTTACTGCTATAATAAAACAGAAACTCTTTTTAAATAGCCATAGGTTTACCTGGTTTTATGGATGAAAAACTTGCCAGCACAGTCAGGCAAAGCTTGAGGAAAGGTGTCATATTTTACTTCAATAAGCCAAGTATGTTAGGATCAAATTCTGCCCTTAGATAGTAACGTTCCACTTGATTAAGAGAATCTGCCTTACTGAGAACACAAGTTGGTTTTTACTGTGATCACAATCTACATGGTCTTCAATAATCATGAATAAAAATTTGAAGTGAAGTTCTGGCCCTGGTGAAGTCAATGGCAAGACTCCCATTGACTTCGATGAGGTCAGCATTTAAGTCCTGATATATAGGCAGCACCCCAAATGGCCCTACTGGAGTTTCCTGTTAGACTTGTGGTTATGGCATTTATTTCAGGTGATCTAGACTTCCTAATGTATATATACTGGTAATGAGAGCAGCAAGTCTATCGGTCAAAATAATTATACAACTAAAATGGAAAACTGACATCTTCAGATGTGAGCAATTTTGCTAATTTGCAGAAGTTTCTTTCCAGTGTAGTGCAAGATCTTTAACATTTTGTCTGAATACTTAGAAGAGCATGAGTATCAATTGGTATAGTCTCCACTGATTCTTAAAGTAAGCATTCATGTTTGTTTCTGATTGTAAGTTATTGTGTATATTGTATATAATGTGGATGCCATCTTGTTCCATGGCCTCCCTTCCTTTTTGTTCTACTTTGAACAAAACTTGGCCAAAAAAAAGTTTTAATAATGTATTTGTAGATATTATTTATACATTGGTAATGCCTGCAGATTCTCCTTATGCTCGGTACTTTGCACACGCGGAAGTGCTTTATAACCTAAATAAATCTGGCAGACAAAGGGCATGAGAAAGCAGGTGTTATCCCCATTTTTCCAATTTGGAACAGAGGCACAGAGTGCCTGAGACACATGCGGTGGGGAAGGTTACACAGGAAGCCTCCGGCAGAGCTGGACATTAAACCTAGATTTCCTGAGCGCTAGTCTAAGGACCTAAACAGAAGATCATCATTTATTAGTGGCCAGTACAACTGTTTACTGCAGTGGCTTTGTTTCTAGAGTTGCTGTCCTAAATCATCAATTTGCTTTTGACAATATTCAAAGATTATTTACAGGCAATATTTTAATAGCAAACAGCAAGAACACAGTTTAATTTTGGCACAGCAGTCTTCTTAAAATATTTGTCAGACAACTCTCTTCTTGAAATGGTTGATGAGGGATGAATTTAAATACCTGGGGCATGTAGTGTGCTCTCAATTCATTATGGAAATCAATATAGAAAAAGCTTGCAAAATATAAACATCCTTTGCAGACGGCACCGAATGTTGGCATTATCACACAAAAAGGTGAAATCAAACATCCTTTGCTTTCAATTCTGGATTATAGTAACAGTGCTATTGCATTTCATCCCAGTGTAATCTTAAAAAGATTTACTGTTCATGAAGGTTTGTGTTGCAAAGTCATCTCGATACCATCTCTGTAATTTACGTGATGCAGTTGGCCTTTCTGTCATGAAATGCATTGACTATACTTTTTTATGAACGCACATTAAACAGATTCCTGCTGGTCATAACCACTACAGCTTAAGTTGTAAAACTATTTCCATTCTACCACTATTTCATATGATTATAATTTCCCCAAATATATTCCTTTTCATTCTTGGTCTCTGCTGGAAGGTTATTTTGATTAGTTTTAGAGGGTGGAGGGGGACTGATTTCAGTGAAACTCCTTAATCTATTTCAGAGTGAGTGTAAAAATCATTCATTGTAAAAACTTTAACCACCAAATGAAAACAACAAACAAGTCAACTAAAATTTCAGAATCAGTATGTAGATAAGCATTGTTTCTGCAAATCTGACAAAATGGTTTTAAAAATAAGTAGGAATGTTTTAAACTAAGTGATTACGCATACAAAGGAGGACACTTCATTGTTAGCTGCACATTTAGATTGTTATGTATCTAAGGTACTTACATGGCTCCCATCATTATAATATCTGAATGCCTCACAATCTTTAATGTATGTATCCCCACAAAACCCTTGTAAAGTAGAGGGAATGTTATTATTTCCATTTTACAGATGGGGATTTACATTTTACAAACTAACATTTTAGTATTATGCTTTCTATTACTTAAGCGTGATTATACAATTTTTATTCCAACTTGAGAGCACTTATTTAGGTTAGTATCAACATTAAAACAGAACAAAAAACATATTTAAGTCTAACCAAAGTTTGCACAATATTTGCTAAATAAGAGGTCACATTGTATAATCATGTAATATTGAGCAATGCAATTACCCATCAGAATGTGAGCAAAGTGTACAGTTAACGTTGTCATGGGAACAACTGGATCTGCTATGGGCTGCATGATTTATTAATTTTTTTTAATTTAAGTATCTACATTCAGGAAGAGTGTGAGTAAGTGGCAAAGGAAAGGGTTTATCAGACAGCATCAATAGGCATGTTCCCTACCACTCGCGGAATTCTTATCTGGTAATGGAATTGATTTCTCCCCACTCGTATCCAGTTTCAACAGAAAAAAAAAACATTTGGATGAAAATAAAATGTGCACGTTCTGCACATTATATCACCACACATATCCCCACCATATTGAAAAAAATTGTTGCCACCATTAAAGCTAATAGATGCATAGTGAGAATCTCCCTGGTTGTAAGGCAAAAGTTATTTTTAGTTGAATTCTAAAAAAAAAAAGGGGGGGGGGATTTTTTAAAGTAAAAATGTGATGGTATTTTGGCCTAAATCTGGATCCAAACTGGTTTTAGGCTTGGATTTATTCCAAATGGAAAACAGTCAAACATTTAAATATGTATTTAATGCTGCTGAAAATCTTGTAAAATGTTTTTATTAGGTGAAAATATTACAGTAATTACAGTATTACAAATATTACAGTTGTATTTAGACAAAAAGCACATTAACTAGAATTTACAAATGTTTGAAGTAATTTGGAGAAGGAAGTGATAATTATGTTCATTTATTCCGAGGGAAATCTAAACACTAACACATTTCTAAATAAATGGTAATTTACTAATGAAAGGACACATTTAAATGTCTCAGCAGTAAATTACAAATACCGAGAGCAGATATTTAAAGGTGCTGAGATTCCAGGTTGAGAAAGTAAACATTAATAATCAGTGGTAAGATACGTGTATTACAGAACAGCATGACAAGTAGCTAGCTAATGAGTTCTGTGGGGGGGTGAGGGGTGTGTGTGTGTGTGTGTGTTAATAACTTTAGCACCCTTGTGGCCAAGACGGAGTCTGCTCTGCAGGCATCTCTGTCCAAGAAAAGGCATGTGCAGGAATATAGCAGGGAAACTCCCTTCTACCCCAGGAACACCTCTTCCACACCCCTGGAGTAAATACACACCCATCTAGTAAAGGCAACTAGGCTGGCTCCTTCTTATTTCAGCTCCTTTGCAGTTATATGCCTAGATGGATACAGAAGTAGCTACACTGCACCACGCCATCAGCAAGCATTCAATGAACCACAGTTTGAGAATCACTGGCTTAAACAAACAACAGAAAATCCTGATTAAATAATTTTAACAAAGGAAAAATTCCTATACTGGGCAGCAAAACCTTATCTGATACAGTCACATGATTTAATTCAAATACTTCTGACAGCAACTCCAATCTGCCCCTTCTCATGTGGACTCAGCACAACTGAGGAGAGCCTCACCCTGCATAGTATACTAAAGGGCTCCTCCACAAATCCTAACTCTTGGTATGCAATGGCCACACTCACCCCAGTTGTGCTTGGGATATGCTCTGGCACTAAAATTTCACAAAGACTACAACAGACCACGGCCAATACAAATCTGCAATAAAATGTTTAGACATTTTATTAGGGAGAAAAGACAGCTGCTTGCCAAAAACCTGGTTCAAACCAACAACCTCTATAACTTATCCAATGCAAACCCATGCAGCCCCTACACCAAATATTCCAGAGAAAGTAAAGGGGTCAAGAAAACTTAACTGTACTTGCAGTCTGCACCATAAGAAAAATTCCTTCTCATCCCCAAATGAATTTAATCACCTAAACCCTATAGGATGCCATCTTTCCATGGCAAAAACTGTGCCACCAAATCTAACTGAATTGCCTATACCTAACCCCATTCACACAATTATCCTCCTACAACAGCAATTTTGGGGGAGTCTAGGAAGATGGGAAGGGGGATGCTTTTGTTGCTGGGATGGAGAAATCTGCTTCTAGCCCTTTGGAATGGTGACCCAACTGAATCAATGAGCAGGCTTGACAATCCCTAATCAAGCCAACTAGATCTCTTGTCTCTTTCCCTAATCCTCATGAGAGGAACAATCACTACACAGGCTTGAGAGAGGGGAATGGAGTTCAAAATTTTAGCTCCTTCTAGGGCCCAGCTGAACTTTGCCCTATTTAAGGTGAGACAGGCATTACACTGAAACTGAACTCCTTCACACCTCAGTTGTTAAAGTGCAGTTTGCCCTTTAATGTCAATGCTTTTAGCATTATTCAAAGTTAGGATTACATTTTTAGGTGCTTAAAATAAATTGAAAAATAAAAGTGCAAATAACCTTAAAAATATTAATGAAGGTGAACAGAAAGAGGCAGAGTGCTTCTTGTTCTTGCCAGTGATAAAGGCAGGCTACAATTTACCATAGTTCTATGAACATATTCCCTGCATTGTTGCATGGATCCAAACAGTAGAGTGGTTGCAACAAGTGCTCCCCACCCACCTTCTTACCTTTTCTTCCCTCTTCTATGAATAACCCTCACTTACACTTCAATGGACTCACACCAAAATGTGTATCAGAATGCTTACCAGATTCTGGAACACTCCTAGGATTTACTGCCATAGTTGGAGTGTGTGTATGGCCATTAAAAGGAGGGAGCATGGAGATATTTTGAAACAAGCAACTAACTTTACAGAAGAAACCCAATGATTTCTTCAAGTTAAATGTTCTGAGTTCACAAAAATCACCAGAGGTGAATGAAATGGCAATACTGTAAATATGAAAGTCCTCATTCATATTTGGGTGACACTACAAATAATGAAAAATTACCGAGCCTCATACAATTTGGGAAGTGTTGTACTCTGTGCTTCAGATGTCATCATCAGCATGCTGGGACAGGCTACTGCCAGTCAAGTAAAAGCAATTCCCCTCTTATGTTGCAATAAGTTGACAAATTTATGACGTGGCTGCCAATGTTGAAGAACAGTTATTTACAGGAGTTCAGGAGAGAAAGTACTTCTATATGAAAATACTGATGTGCTTTCTGCCCAAATTAACATTTGTTCAGTATGAGTGGGAAAGATCCATACATTAAGACTTCTTGTTTTGTTGTCCACTGACGCAGGACATGCTACTGGAGGAAAGGTCTCTGAAGCTTTCCAACAGACAATTCTTGACACTGGGTTGGATTGGCATGATTGTGCTGCTATTTGCACTGATGGTGCCCAAGCCAGGACAGGAAAACACAGTGACCTTGTGACTAGACTCGCATCTATTTCATCCCAAACTATTTGAAAATTTTCAATTCACCACCAAGCTCTGGTGGCAAAGACAATACCAGTGGAACTAAAAGAGCTACTTGATGAGACTATAAAAGTTATGAACTTTAATAAAGGGAAGCCCACCATGGGTTCTCCACTTGGGGGCTGCGACCCACAGAGGTGTCACAATCACCCAACGCTTCATGCATTGCTATATGAATGGGGGGTTCTGGGGTAGTCCTGGAACAGGAAAGGTTGAGAACTTCTGTTTGAGGTCAGTCTAAAAACTTGAGCTGGTGCAAAATGTATCCATTGGTGCCTCCCAATGGCAGCACAATGCACCCGTGCTCCATGATCTACACTGGCTGCCTCTTGGTTTCTCGATTAAATTTAAGGTTTTGTTTTTAAATCTACAAATGCCTTAAACAGCTTGTGATTTTCCTGTTTGGGACGTCACCCCTCTCCTCATACCATTCTCCTGCAGCTGCAGTCAGCAGAGGTGCTTGAGCTGGATCGCCATCTATTTAAAAGGGATTGGCAGGAGTGTATGTTCTCCATGAAGGGCCTGCAGGTCTGGAACAAACTCCCTCTGTCCAAAATAGTCCTGCTCTGTTGGCCTTTAGGGACTTGGGAGGCAAGGGGGGGGGGGGGAAGAGAGGGAGTAGCAAACATGGACTAGCATTCCTTTTCATTATTATAGATATACAAACAATCTGACTTTTAACCTTTCATAGCCTTCTCTTCTTGTATAAAATCCATAAATTCAAATATTTAATAACAATGAGTGTGAATTCATAACAATGGTTTAAACTTATTAAACATTCTCTTTCCATTATAATATTTCTCTAGTTCAACCACAGAAACCTAAAATAAAGGCTCTACTGATTATTTTGGGTAGTGAGGGAGGAGGAATGGAACAGTAAAATTAAAGCTGAATTTAACAACTGTATCCTTATGATGCAAAGGCTTTTCACAGTTATCACCAGGGAGAAACAAAACACTATGAGAGAAAATATGTTTTTCTGAGCAAATACCTTGGTTTAGTTGGGTGGCCTCTGTAATCTGAATTCCATTCACAGAACACTGTGCTCCATTCAGTGGTATTAAATTCACTGTACCGCTGAGATTTTCAAACACGCAGTGCTCACTTTCCAAATCAACGCCATGAAGAACTAAAACACCCCAGAGCAAAGAAAAGAGTTATTTTCCTAGCATTTAATAGGATTTTTTTTTCATTGATTTTGGGTGCACATCACCAGGCATTTGAGTATGTATTAGTCACTTTACTCTGGACAATATTCTGTGTCTTCTCCATCAACCCATGCGGACATTTGATTTGCCTCTTTTTTGGTAGGGACAACTTTTCTTCTAATTCCACTGGACAATAATGCCTTCCAGACAAATCGTAAGTTGGGGGAGCAATTATTTTTATCTGCATGAGTAACTTCGGAACAGTTAAATTTAATCTGAAAATACAGGATGTTTATAATGTAGACTACTTAATACTTGTCTGCAATCACAGTTATTAAAGGATAGCTCAAGATAGAACAGAACCTCAGGTTTCCCATCCCTGTGCTTAATCCTCTAGACCACGTAGCTTTTTTCCTTCTCCCTCTCACTTCCCACATGAATTTTTATGGAAAAATAGCTTCTGTCTTTCACCACAATCAGATAATCATACCCAATTTTGTCAAACATTTCAGAGTCCGGGACTCACTCTAATTTAATGTTTACAAACACAAAGCCAGGCATATTTTGACCAAAGAAACTCATTATAAATATTTGCGCAATTCTAATTTCTCAAATTATACCCAAAGGATATGATTTATCAGCAGAAACTACAATCAATGTCACTAGACATAACATGTGCCATGCAGTACTCCAGAATTAGCTCTCATTCCAACATGAAGAGAATATGCAGGTCAGTTTAAGTAGGCCTTGTCTCTATCAGCCTGGGGAGCTTCCAATACGACCATACAAAAATACCGTCAGCATGCCAAGAGGTTAAGCAAATGATCGTGGTCTTGACTACAGCAGTTTACTACACAGAAAAGGACATCATCATCATAGGGCACTGTTTCAGTTTTACAATGACCAGGTTAATAATGCATCTCATGGTGCATGGGTCGGAAGGTCTGCCAAAACCCACGAACTATTTTAAAAATTATACTATTAGACACTCTTTGAGCCAAGTCCCACTGAATTATGATAATAAAAATCACTGTATTGAAATGCAGTTCTCTTGTGTATTTTGTTTTTTAAAAGAGTATTAATGTACATTCATAATCAGCAAAATATATGAATATCAGTAACTAAAGAGGAGGGGAAATTTTAAACATGTTATATGTTTGGATGTTGGAAGAGAAATGGACATTACAAGGAAGGATGGATGTGAAAAATGCCTCAACTTTCTTACCAATGTTCTGTTCTGTGGCAGCATCTTCTCTGCCGACATACGTTTGGCCCTCCTAGACATGGAAAAAAAGCTATTTTTTTAACTCTTCAAAATAAGATTAAAAACGTATCCTATTACTCATCCCCACGAACACAGAACTTCGGATCAAAGTACTGTTTACACATAGTATTTTGATTATCTAGTAACAATTTAAAATTGCTTTATCAGACAATCTTTATTATAAAACATTGTTAGTTCAAATTTTACTTGGACTGAGCAAAACCACCTTGATGGTTCTTAGGCAATTAATCTATATTTGGATTTCAATTCAAGCTTTATAACAAGACGAATGAAAAACCACTAGAGCTCACAAGAATGTCATATGTCTATCGTAGGTTCAAGAGTTGACCCTCAGGATAGACCTAAGCTCTAATTGATTCATATTTTAATTTGAACAAGTTATAGCCTTTTTACAGATGATGTCACAGTGCTGGAGAAATGTAATGATCACTTACTATAGATTATAAATTAGTACTATAATTAAAGTTGTCCATTTAAAAAGCATGAGGCAGACAAAGACTGCGGAAGCACAGAAGTGTGTTTACCTTCAAGTGATACAAGATGATCCCAGTACTGAGAAGATCATCATCAATGCCAATGAGGTGAGGCAGTTCTGAATCTAAAACGACACCAATTCCTTCTTTCCTAAGGGCTAAGGTTTGTTCCTGCAATGACAAAATTTACTTTATTCTCAAAGCAGAAAAAGGGTATTACTGTTAATTCTCTATTTATTTAACACTTTTTAATGAATCAGTAAGGCAACGTCTACACTGCACATCACCTGCGTGTAAGGTATGTGTAGCTACACAGAGAGGAGAAAAGCAAGCTGTGACCACAGAGGAGGCAGAGGGGAAAGCCTCTGGCAGCTTCTCTCTGCCCATGCCCTTCTCCACTGCCTCCCTGTCAGAGCTCTTCCCTCTAGAGCAAAACCTTGGGCAGTGGGCAGCTGCCAGAGCCTGTTGCCAGAGACTTTCACTGCAGTGTGGAAAGTCTCCGCAGCTTCCCAGTGCTGGAGACTTTCCCCGCCACAGTGAGCTGCTGGAGCCTTTCTCCACCGCAGGAGTCTTTCCTTGCAGTGGGGAAAGGCTCTAACAGCTCCCTGCGGTGGGGAAAGGCTCCAGCAGTAGGAAGGCAGCTCCAGGACACTCCACTGCTGTTTTTAGAAGGGGTAAGCACTGTTTGGGCGAGTAGAGAGCCCAGTATGGTACAGACCCAGAGTTCAACCAAGTCTATGTTCTACTCACCTAAGCAGTGCCTCACTGTCTACACTATTATTTATCCATGTTCGGGGGGCATGTAGCATATGTATTCTACACTCCATCAAAATGAATGTGCAGCACAGACATACCTCAAGTTGGACACTGTACAAAAGGTCACAAGGAAATAAACAAGACTGAAAAATTAGATTTCAATTTTCAAATGGGAATTCCAAGCTTGCTATTCAGAAATTCTCTAAATGGGTTATTTAGGACTAGTCAGTAAAGCAGATTAGGAGGATTACTCAAAAGAACCCTCTAGTAATGCTGGCTGAATGGAAGTTATGTGCTACTTTTGGTGTTGTATGAAGAGTTTGGATTTTCATATGGGATTTGTAAGCATAAGGGATGGAAAACAGAGAGTTCTATTTGGTCACACTTTAAATAAACAATCTTCCTCAATAATGAGCCTGGAAGACTGAAAAACCAACAAGCTTGAGTAATTAGTATAACCTATAATGTAACAGAAGAAGCATAGAATATTGACAGCAATAAATAAATAACAGTTGCAGCCATAATTTCAATTGTACACAATTCCTCAAGTGCTGGATTCCATTGGGACTACTCAGAGAGAAAAGTACCATTCAGCATGAGTAAAAGTGCAACCTTTAAGTGCTAAATGATTTCTGGTAACATCTTTAAAGAATAACATATTGATGTATATAACAAGATTAGAAACAATAGCTTGTTTTGAAATAAGGTTTAGTATAATATTTACATAAAATTAAAAAACAAGGTTTAGATATAAAGGTACCTTTATTATTGAAGTCTGGTTTTGGTTTTGTTTCGGTTTTAAATATAAACCACACAGCAAAACTCCAGGATTTATTTTTTTTATACAAGTGAAATTGACATTGTAAAAAAAAAAAAGAAATTAACAAATCTCACAGCTGTGTATCACAAAGCATACACTTTTCTAGTGGCACTTCTAAACACACAAGATATATGTCTAGTGACAGTGGAATGACTGTTGCCTATTCATTTCATTGATATGACCCCTATCGGTCTTGCAAGACCTTACAATGTTTGCACATGTGGGCTGACTTGCTATGCAAGGTCCCTTAAATACAGAAGCCTGACATAAATCTGAACAATATTTTCCAACATTGCCTCTGTCAAGCCAAAATGTTACAATGACAAGACAAATACCCCCAAACAAAAACCAAAAAACCCCACAATGGTAAAATATGAATTAAAGTTTTCAAGCGTTCAGAAAACAAATGATTTCATGATTAACGCTGCCCTGCAGCTCTCGGACATTCAAACTGCGTTCGGCAATTCCTTGATATTGTAGAAATGTCACCTTATAAAACTAAAATGTAGAGCTTAAATCATTGTTCGAGTGAAAAAGTAATTTCAGACAAAAACATCTATCACATATTAAATATTTATTAAGAGCTACTCATATACGTACTTTATAACGCTTCTATATGACAAGACTGAATACTTCAAAACACTACAGGTTGATGGCCGTTTGCAAATTGCTGGCAGTTTTGGCCCAGCGCAACACATGAAATATTTAAAGTTAAACATATTTTTTCAGCAGAACAAATCACTTGCTAACATCCCTTGCTCAGGCAAAAATAGGCTTGCTAGGTTGTCCAGAAATCATAACTGAGGGAGAAAAATCAATTATGAATAATTAAGAGCAATGAAAAATGCTTCTCCTTTCGGCTGGTAAACAAAGTTTAAATTTACTGACAACCATTAAAAATAAAATGGTTAATTATGATTTAAAAGTGATGTGTTGTTCATTTATTCAGATCTACAACCAGAAAATCAACTGAATTCCATGATCAATCTCTTATTTTGGCCATATTCCTGAAAATTACATACACATGCACCCTATTAGTGTATGCATTACAGACAGAGCTTGTAGCACCAGCACAGTTAATGTTACCCAACACTTTACAATTTTGCTGAACTTAAGCCATTTGGGCCAGGCCAGCCGACAACAATTCCAGGCCTCAGTGCTGTCCCTAGGCAGGTGTGGGGCCCAGGGCAGAAGTGACGAATCTGTCACTTCTGGGACCAACCCCATCACTTCCACGACCGACCGTGCTGGGCTGGCCAATCATGCCAGCCCACGGGCCCCCCCAAAGCATGGGACCTGGAGCGGTCGTCATCTCGCGTGCGCCTAGGAGACCTGCAGCCTGCCTGGGTGATTTCAAAGGGTTACCGCAGCAGTGGCGGCCCCTGGGCAATTTCCCCCTTCCCCATCAGCGAGCCTGATTTGGGCTGAAAATCTTCCATGCCAGGTGTCTGCCTCACACTGAGGGACGTGCGGTTTTGAAACTTTCAGCTAGAATGTTTATCCATTTCTGAGAACAACATTAGGGGAAAATACACTTTTACCAAAGTTAAAAAATAGTTAATTGAGAGAGTCTAGCACCCCTTAGCTAAGGCTGTAAAGTGGTCTCGGTGTCACTAGATGGGACAGAGCACCTCACCTAGGTGGTGTGTGGGTTATACATGCACTATCCCTGCAAAAGGCAACTGAGCTTGCTCCATACTGGGGTTTCAGGACTAAGCAGGGCTTTCCTTGCAATTGCTCCTTTTGGCAACCAGAGACTCCTTGGGCACCGGAACCAAGATGAGGGTTCTGTTTCTCTTCTGCTCTCAAGAGCCCTCTGATAGCACCCAGGCAGTGTGGAGAAGAAAGAAGCTGCCTGACCTGTGAAACCACCAGGAATCACATTCCCCTTTAGTGGATGGTTCACATAGAGCACAACAGCCTACTACTGCAGTTACTCCATTAGTGCAAGCTGTAGAGGTCTGTCTTGTAGATCTAAAAGATCCACTCCTGCCAATGACCTATTTGGGGGTCAGTATGGTTACATATGATACAATGTGTTTGTCAGATTTCTTTTTTAAAATCACCACAGTGTCCTATTTCATCCCCACACTGTCCCTAGTGCATGGACTCCCAAACATGAACAAAAGTTCTGAGAAAGGAAGGCACAACAACCAACTTCAAGGATACCCTCCACATGAAGTTGGGACACATTTTAAGAAAAACGTACACCATGAAGAGAAACTTCCTCTGAACTGTAGAACTCAGAAATACAATTGCACACAGTTTTTTCATTAGGATTGCATCAGTCCACCCATAGCCATTATGGGGGCACTTTCTTGGGTTCTTCCAACCTCGGTTTCAGCCAGGTAAGCTCTACAGAATACTATAGAGAAAGGTGAAAATTCACATCTAGCTTAATCAGTGTGCTGTGAGTGGGTGTGGGGATGGAAGTTGAAGAGGGAGAAATTTTCTAACCCCAAATATAGTGATCATTTTCATGCCGAGCATGTTGTAAATAAGGATCGTTATCAATTACTACCTCGAAGTTATGAAAGCAATAGTCTCTCTCTCTCTCTCACACACACACTTTGCTAACGTCAGTACAAGAAAACTTGTCTTTCCCTACTGCAACCCCTGCCAGAGTAGGGGAGATAGGGTCAGCAAGAGAGCAAGAATAAATCCTACTCCTACTGGCAGCTTCTTTTAACTCTCGTTAAGGAATGATCAGGTGAGTTTTCGTACCAAGACCTGCTATTGCTCCCTCAGTGCTGTCTTTCTCTCTCCTCCCTCTCTCCCTCCCTCTTCCCCCTCCCCGCCACAAGGTCACTGGAATGCTGTCACCCAAAGGTCAACCTGTCCTTTGTGGAAAACCAACAAGTAAAGGGAAGGCACCAGAAGAAGGAAGGCCAGGCAAACAGAAATAACCCTTGCATCATCCCACAGGTCACAATAAGGTCAGTTCCCATGGAGGCAGGATCCTCATTTTAAATAAGTCAAAGGTCTATAAGCATGCCATATTTATGAGGCAAATAACTGCTTAGGCTTATTTCATGGCTTGATTCACCTGGATTTGTACAGCAATTTTTCAAAAGCTGTGAACCAATTATTCAAATTACAGAGTGAAAAAGCTCAAAAATTATCATTTTGAAAATGAATAAAAACTCAGGTTTCTATTTTTAAAACCTGAAGATACTGAATTCATCTTCTCTACACTTATCACTGAACAAAAAAAATATCATTGTATTCATAGGCTGTTGAAAATAATACAATAAGGCCAAAGAGCAGAACACAAAGTATCAAACAATAGTATAATAAGCTGTAGTTTTACACTGAAAAGTGACTTCGTAAAAATTATTATTTTTTGGAATCTCACTAACTTCCAGATCAAATGTGCTCAGTTGACAAGTAAATGGCCAATTCAGGAAAGCATCCCTATTCAAGACAGCACTTCAGCACACTTAATTTGAGCAATGCTTAAGCACTTTCCTGAATCAAGGCTACAAGAAGAATGGGATTTTAGTTGTTTATCTAAATGACAGCCCTAGGTTCTTTCTTGTTCTCACATGGTCAGAAACCAATATTCTGAAACTGCAATTTCTTTAACAACTCTGTGGAAGACATGAGTGCTAAAACAGAATCCCACTCACTCCCCCAGAACTATATTAGTCTGTAGCGCTAACTGGGAATCAAATCTTTTATGGCCCAATCCCACAATGAAGATCTACTCATTACATTTTTTTTTAAAGTATGGTGCTAAAATACTTGTTTGAATCTTTGGGCTAGGCATGTTGAACCATGTAAAATGTGTACCATAAAATATGCAGTTTGTGTAGGTAGAAATTAAAACACTGTTTTAGTAACTTTACCTGTATGGAAACTACAAATCACGTCTCATATAAGTTTTCTTTAAAGCCAACAGTACAGTTACTTGAAGAAATATAGAGGGTCCAAAGTACACTTCAAATATTCCCTTATCAGTATAAGAAGTAGTATAATATTGTAATCATCCGATTAGTCACACTTTCTAATGCTATTGACATTGCACATATTAAAATGGTAAATAATTATGACACTGCCCTTTTAATAATCTGCTCCAAGAGGTTCAGCTTAATTTCCATTACACTTTCCACTGCAAAAGCTTAATTCTTTATTTAAATATTAAACAGTTAACTGTTGACACACAGTTCAGAGAACACATTGCGCAGACATTTCTGATAAAACAGAACATTACATTGGCTGAGTAAATTGTCCAGATGTCTATATCTAAATTATGCAAAAATACGTCATTCCAAATTAAAGAAATTATGCGTAAAAATATGCAATGGCAAAAGTCCCTGCATTAGTAGTCAATGAGACTCCATAACCAGAGAAGATTCTTGTGGTAACAGGAACTTTGGGTGTACCTGAACAAAAATATGTTATAATATCCTGGGTTCACAATGATAGAAAGTTTTCTGTGGTCTGGTGCTAACATTTAATGCCATATTAAAAAAAACCCACAGACAACTATACACAAAGGCAAACTTCAGAGTAGCAGCCGTATTAGTCCGTATCCGCAAAAAGAAAAGGAGTACTTGTGGCACCTTACAGACTAACAAATTTATTTGAGCATAAGCTTTCGTGAGCTACAGCTCACTTCATCGGATGCATTCAGTGGCAGGCTGTCTGTAAGCAAGGACTGGCCTGTCTCCCAAGATCTGTGAGAGTGATGGGTCGTCCTTCAGGATAGGTTGTAGATCCTTGATGATGCGTTGGAGAGGTTTTAGTTGGGGGCTGACGATGATGGCTAGTGGCGTTCTGTTATTTTCTTTGTTGGGCCTGTCCTGTAGTAGGTAACTTCTGGGTACTCTTCTGGCTCTGTCACCTTACCTGATCACTCTCGTTACAGTGTGTATGGTAACACCCATTGTTTCATTTTCTCTGTGTATATAAATCTCCCCACTGTATTTTTCACTGCGTAGAAGTACACAAGTAGTCCTTTTCTCAGTACACAAAATAAGTTCTTAATTCATAACTGGTTTTCCTCCAGCTATATATTTATGTTTTTACATGATTCCTTTTAAATACTTGGAAACTTGAAACTAATCTGTTTCCTTGGAAAAGAAAAAAAAAAAGTCTCCATCATTCTGCATATTGTAGGATTGCTCATGAATGCCAGGCTGCTAAAACAGTGTTTATTTCTTTAATTTCAAAATAAATAAGTTACAGAGGAGAAAGAATTACATAGACTATGCATTCAGAGAAAAAAAGTCAGTGAAACAGTGGCCTCTTCTTTATAGATAAGTGGAGTTCCTGTGCAATTTCAAACTGAACTAAAAGCACTACAATTTTAAATACAAAGGAACAGGAATAGAGTCAGCTAAAGTTTTCCTTGTTTTTTTAAGGCTTTCATGACATTAGTGTATCTTAATTTTGAATACATTTGCATTTCTTTTAATATTCTATGTGAAATCTTTAAAAAGTCTGTCATATAACTATGCCTTTAAAAAGTTAAAAAATACCATGAACACAAATGAAAATGAATAAATGCTATTAAAAGCTACACATTACACTTAAACTTTATGTTGCTATACTGCAAGAAAAGTTAATCCTCTGTTTATATAGCACTTATCTTTCAGAAGAATCAGATAACTTCCTTCATTACAAATACATGGCCTGATCCTGCACTCCTGGTGTACACAACTCCCACCAACTTAAGAGCATTATCAAACCTCTCAAGAAAGAGAAGTGCACCCACACAACTTGAAAGGGTCAAAGCAAGGGGTGTGCATGTGAAGGAGAGAATCGGAACAAGAAATGGAGCATGAATAGGAGAGCAAGTAGTGTGGAGATGGAACTGGTTAACTGGGGCCAAGGATTACACGCACAGATCTGTCCCAAGGTAATTTTCACATCACATGTACAAGTTTGTACGACTGGTTCTCATCATGTCTCTCTGATAGACTTTGGCTTGGCAAGAGCTGGGATGTTTGCTGGGCTTTTGATCCAAAGACTGTTGAAGTCAATGGGAGACTTTCCATCAACTTCAGTGTGCTTTGGATCATATCCTAATGCTCTCTTGTGGTGTACATGAAGAATGGGATGCAACTCCAAGACAGAGTATCTGTGGAGGTATTTTGATGAAGGAAAGGACGTGATTAACACTGAATTTAGAATTTAACCTTATACAAAATGAGCATTTTAAAAGCTAACGTAAGAAAGGAATTACAGTTACAGTCTGCACAGGATTTTACACCTAACGCAAAGTAATGGTGAATTTGTTTTTTCTCATAACAAACAAGCAATATACTTCTAGTGATATGGAACTGGGATGTGTGATTATATATTCCAAGAAACATACTTCTATATGGTTATAAATAGAATATGTGACACAATTATTCAAAAATTTGGGCAGCTAAACATTTATTTTTATTAAAAGAAGTGTAATGGAGCAATGTGGTTAAAGCACAAAGTATTTCAAGAGCTGCCTTGGAAGACACCAAAAAGAAAAAAAGACAATAGAAAGGAAACAGCACAATAATCCCAAAAGGATTTTCCTCCTATTTTCTGTAAAAATGCTAGACACCAGATGATTATATGGGCCATAACAACATGTACGTCAGGGTACGGCTCAGCAGGGTGGTATGAGGAGCTGTTTCTCTCCATTGGAAAGTTCTTCTTTCACATTTGTCACTGCAGCAGAGATCATAGCAGAGGCCACTCTGCAAAGGCAGAACATACTGCAGACTGGGTTCTAATGTGTTTTGGCACCAGCAGTTGTAAATTAAAGTAGTGACAACTTTAAAACAATACTTTTTATAAGAAATAATTGCACTACGCTTTGGTATTTTATTTTAAAAACCATTCTAGAGGGATTGGTATTTCCTGTTTCATAAGCAGGGCCCTATAAAACCATGATTTCACAGAATGCACAGAAATTGCTAAATTAGCCCAATACTGCAATCTTTCCACCTGGGGGGAGGCGGGACACAGGAGTGGGCACATGGCTCTTAGTATATGACAGCAGCATGTCACAGCCCCAGTATGGGTGGGGACATGGAAGTTGGTTTTATGCTATGGTGTCACCATTTTCTCAGGTCCTTCCTCATAAGAGCAAGTGGACATTCAATCAGAGTCTAAAAGGTGGCAAATTCAAAACAAATAAAAAGGAAATATTTTTCATACAATGAGCAATTATATTGCAGAATTTATTGCCACAGGATGTCTCTGAGGACAAAAACTTAGCATGATTCAAAAAGGGACTGGGCATTTATATGGATAACAAACATGCAGAGTTATAGTTAATGCTAACAAATTTTGAAAGCCTATCATGACTTAAACCAAACCAACTATTAGGAATGAGAATGTTTCTTGCATCTTCCTCTGAAACATCTGGTGCTAGCCACTGTCAGGTTGCAGACTGGACTAGAAGGACCTCAGGTCTAATCCAGTACGGAAATTCCTATGTGCATCCTTTGTAGCCACAAGCATTGAACTCTAGAAACCACCACTAACAAAAGCTTTACAAATATTAACTAAGTGGAAGAGGACTATGAAAACAACTGACCTTTAAAGTCAGTGAGTATCTTTCCAACTTAGCAACTTATTTGTGTTACTACAGATTTATGTTTTGAAGACTAACTTCACAAATAAGAAGACCTCAATCTTTAAAGCTCCTCAGTGCTCCTGTATACTGTAGCCCATTTACTAAGATCAGGCATGGTTCTGAGACCCTCAACAATTCACCTAGGCATAATAATGTGAAAAAGGTCACAATAGCAACTCTGAATCTAACATCTTTATGTAGCGCTCAATGTTTAGTTCTACAAGACAACATTTTAGTGGTAATTTTAAACAGATTGTTGTATTAATTTTGTGTGGGAAAGAGTTTATAATGGCTTTTCTGGTAGTTGATGAGAGCACTCTCATCTTACATTTTTCCCAGAAATAATTTGCTCATTTTCGCCAGGTCACTGACATCTAATACAGGTTTTCAGAGTAGCAGCCGTGTTAGTCTGTATTCGCAAAAAGAAAAGGAGTACTTGTGGCACCTCAAAGACTAACAAATTTATTTGAGCATAAGCTTTCGTGAGCTACAGCTCACTTCACTTATGGGAAAGCAAATTAAGAGTCTATTAAAAGGTCAACAAATAGCAAAAAATATATTCCTTTTGATCTCAAGTCAAACGATCAAAGATGTTACAAGGACAGAATAAGATGCCCTTTAAAACTATCAATTTGATTTTGTGTACTCAAAGCATAAAAAAACTGGCACTCTAGCACAAATGTCATTAGTAATTGGTTGTGTGTCATAACATGGCTATGGATTTTGATACTTTCCTTTTGTAATCTTGGTTCACTCAGGGCAAGAAGGGTAAACTCCTGTTATCAGGTATGTGAATCTGTCCTTAATTGTTTATTTCACTGAAAAAACCAGCAGCTAGGCACACACTTAAGTTGTATTGCTAATGCAATTATAAATTAAACAGTATACTCAGTCATTATCTAATTCAGAATTTTTACTAGATACAGTGTAAAAGTCATGAGAAAAGACACAAAAGTCTATAAACCAGAGAAGCAAAAAGTAATTCTATTTATCTGATAAGAACAACATTAGGAGGTTTACAAAAAGCACCATGTGAGAATTAACAGCTCCTCAATCCAAATGTTGAATTATAACCATGATAGAAGGGCCTCCATTTCAGTTATAGAAGACAATGAAGTGCACAGATTCATGGCAAGAAAGATAAAGGTATTCATAAAATACAATGAGCAAACAAGAGCAATAGGAGATAAGGTATATACAGTGGGAACACAAATACCACCTCCCAAAAACATATTCCCTGGGGAAATGTGTTACTTTAGTGGTTCTCAAACTTTTACTATTAACAATCCCTTTCAGAAAGCAAGCCTCTAAATGCAACCCCCCTTATAAGTTAAAATCACATTTTCATATTTAACATTATTTTAAATGTTAAATGTATAACCCTATTGAATGAGTTTACCTTGTCTTAATTTAAAAGCGGTGAGAAAAACATTTTAATCTAATTATTGTTATGAGTATAAAAGTTTTTTTGGTTTGTTTTTTTAAATAGCTACACTTTAGGGGGAGAGGAGGGAAGAAACTGTCAATACCACTTTTCACAGCAGACTTAGCACCTCATTGCCACCCTTACTTCTGCCCTGCTGCGGATGCCAGCACTGCCTTCAGAGCTGGCACCTCTGAAAGGTGTGCAGCCGCTGCAGCAGGGCAGAAGTAAGGGTGGCAACAGGGTGCTAAGTCTGCTGTGAAAAGTGATATTTGTATGTTTGTTACTATCACTTTTCACAGCAGACTTGCTAGCTAGCTGGGTGACTGTGAAGAGCAGTATTAACAAACATACAAATAGCACTTTTCACAGCAGACTTGCTAGCATTACTTCTGCCCTGCTGCTGGATGCAGGCGCTGCCTTCAGAGCTGAGAGGCAACAGAGCGGCGACTGCTGGCCGGGCCCCCAGCTCTGAAGGCAGCGCCGCCACCAGCAGCAGCACAGAACTGCAGAAGTAAGGATGGCAATGCCATACCATGCCACTTTTAAATCTGTGTGACATTTAACCTTTGCGCTGGAAGGGGTAGTGACGAGGCAAATTTTGGGGTGGCTATAGCCCCTGCAAGGATCGTCGTCGTTGTCTCCCCTCCACACACCTTTGTGTCTGACTGTTAAATTATAAATTACTTTTTCCATCATTAGTATTAATTTTTCTTGCACATTTTAAAAAAAAAACAACATTTGTCTCAGATGGGATTCAGTAAGCAATCAAACATCCTCGGTAGGATCCAAGTGGGCCTACCATCTTCAACTGGGTAACATGCAATAAGTGGTCATGTTCACCAGCTGGATATGACATTAATTACCCAGACCCAGCTACTCCTCCAGCCCTGGCAGCTGACCGCTGTTCGCTGACCCAGTTGTTGCTCCCGCTGCTGACCACCGTTTGCTGACCGAGCCTTCGGCCGCTGCTCTAACATGCCCCTCCAAAACCAGTAACATTTTAATTCCCACGCACGCCCCTCTGTTTACCAAAAATTAGCCATGACTTTTGATGTTTCAGGATTTTAGTATGTGAATGAATACATAAATACATCATGGTAAACTTCTGCCTCTTTACCAAAATCACAGTGATGTCTGACGGATAGTACCATGCTCCAAAAATCACAGCTCTCATGTAAATGTAAAACACATCCACTACATAAATGAAAATGGCATAAAAATTAACGGGACAGAAAGGAATTTTTTCAGCTATTTTTCATGACTTCCAAGTAAAAGCCACTGACAGCAACAAACGAAGCCTAATACTGCTGCTTAAATTACAACCCTTCCAGGGCACCCAGGATGCATCAAACTTAACATTTTTCTGATAGAAAATAATTAGACTGTCCAACATACATTGGAATAATTAAAACTAGGCAAGTGGCCTAAGCTCTTGGAATATGTGACGTCATTAGCATTTGAAGTCAATATCTCTCTCTCTCTTTTTTTTTTTTTTTTTTTAAATGAGAAACCAACCAGGGCTGTGTGACATGGAAGTAAATCTGACTTTAACATGTATGATGTCCCTTTTAATGAAAGATAGATGAGAGGTAGCATCAAGACAAAAAAAGTTGAGTATACAATTAGGCTGTCTAGCTACTATTCTGAAAGTGTAGCATCAATAATGTAAACACAATTTCAATTATCATTATTTTACAAGGAGGCAATCCATAGCATTAAATCACTTGCCGTGAAAAAAAATCAAATTTATTTTAAAAATATAAAAAAAAAATGAAGAGTCACTTTTAGAATTTACGTAAAACCACAGTGATTAAAAGCTAGAAAAAATGTAACCTTCTTTCCAGGAATAATTTGGTCAAGTTCATTTACAATTGTTTTATGTTCTCAGCAAAAAAGGTATAATTTGGCTGATAAACTGAGGACTTCAGCTAAAAAACTGACAACTTTACAACAAGTATTTAAACCATTTATTGTCTTCAGTTTATTTTCATATTTTTCTCCTTTTTGTTTGCTAGGATGTATACTTGCTATTAGGCATCTTCATCTGCTTTACTGATAAATTATGAGTTCCCTTCCTTTTGGGTATCAGGATAAAGAGTCTTCTGCTCTCCTCTTTTGCCTAAGAATTTCTAAAGCAAAAATATAACAAAGAGAGCAAAGACTCTAAAGAGATGACTTAAGAAAGCACAATTACAACACAGTTGATGAAAACTCAAGAAAGGAAGTGGAGAATCTCCACACAGTCAGAAATATCACACACAAACACGGCTAACAAGACCCATGTGAATTCGGGTCCCACTCGCTCAGGTTTGGGATGTGAAAGCAATGCCCCAACTCAAGGTGGGGGCTGAAGGGTTACACATGGTTGGATGTTGACATTCAAATGCATACAACTGATAATCATAATCAAATGGCGTGAATGCCTAGTTTTACTACCAATCCAATTTCAGGAGCAAGCAAACCTGTCAGGAAAGCTGTATGTGGATCTGTGGACACAATATTGTGCACTGAGCCCATGGGCAGGTGGCCTATTTACCTGAAGGTTCACACCTGGGCCTTGGGGTGAGGCAACCCTGAGTTGGCATAAAAGGAGGAGCATGCTCTGGGACTAGCTGATGCCCCTTACACTCTATGGCAGCCAGAGAATAGCCACCCAATGTGATTATTGTTCACCTGGATGGGAATGATTTGCAATTTTATAATAAAATCAGGGCAAAGAAAAATTTGGAGCAGATCCAGGACTAATAAATTATTGTGAAATACTGCAGCAAAGAGCACTGTGGGGAGCTGCCAGGACTCCACAGGTTTACAAAGCCAGAAGGTGTGTAAATCGAAAAGGGGCTAAACTTGTAAGTGAACAGGGAGAATGAATAATCACCCATCAGAAAATATCATATGGGGTACCCACATTTTTACAGGTGATGGGGGTACAAATTGTGAATGGGGAGCAGATACATTTTTGGCCGATATCCAGTAGGGAATATTTAATTACCTGGAAACCCAGTCAAGGGTCAACCTGGAACCTCCTTGAGGCAAATATTTCGTATGGGTACTTGTTCGATAGGGGTAAGGTGCCCTGATAAACTGGATTTGGGGAAAGGCCCTTAACCCACACACACACAAAGAGGGTGGTAGAGTCCCAGCCAGGCTCGGACCAGAGAGGCAGGAATAATGGCAGCACTCTCAAATAGGTGGAAATGATTCAGGAAAGAATGACCTGCACTGTACAATTTATTGCCAAGTATTTCCCAGATAAGTTAATAAAGTTATGACCTAATTAAACCATGCCCCTTGCATCTTGTCTATCTTCCTGCATGGCTGAAACAATGCCCTAAGTCTGCAAGAAGTCACTTTTCAACCTGTAAGATGCTTCTTTTGTCCTACCTTTTGCTTTCCTGGTCTATTTAGATTGTAGGCTTTCCAGGGCAGGGATTGTCTCCTGCTAAGCATATGTATAGCACCTAGAGCAATAGGACTGACTTCAGCTAAGGTCTGCAGTTTTGGCTGTAATAAAAATAAGTTACATTCAAAAACCCCAACATCAATAGAATGCCAAATTTGCAAAGTTAATCACTGAAAGGTTCAAAAATACCTGTGCAACCTTAAGTCTGCCCCCTTGTGCCTATGCATTATGATACAGTCTTCAATTGGATAATTATATTTTTCCACAGGACTCCTGCATCATTCAATGTACAGAATGGACAGTGTTGAGTGAATGGGTACATTCCAATTTCTTTTTTTTAATCGCCATTCATTGTGTGGCCCCAGGTGTTATTTACTGCACATCTTTCAAACCTTGCACTAAATACTAAGTTAATAATTTATTCATGGATATTTCCACTTTATTATCTCCAAGAGTGAAACAAACAATGAATTTATCTTTACAACATCCCTGTAAGATAAGGGTCTATTGCTATCCCCATTTCACAGATGGGAAATGAAGGCACAGAGCAGTTAGGGGCAAAACTATCTAAAGTATTCACTAATTCTGGGTGCCCAACTTGTGAAACCTAGGGACTGATTTTTCAGAATACTTATGAGTTGTACAGCACTTTATTTATCCAAACCACAGTAGCATCAGACTTCAGTTGCAGTCATGAGCATTCAGCACTTCTGCAAACCTGGCCCCAGATGACTCAAGGTACTTGGAAAATGCAGAACATACAAACAGTGACCAACTGAAAACTTAGTCCTTCCTTACCACCTAGGAAATCTGTGGCAGAAGCAGAGACAGAATCCAATTCAGCTTCCTTAACCTGAAGACTATCCTTTCTCTTTCTGCAATTCCCAGCCTCATTCACTACAGACTTTCCAATTTCTCCAACTAATGAGGCAGACAAGAGCCTCATTCACTACCCAACTTCAGTTCATTCCAAGAGCACAGTCCAGCCTGTGCACTGAATGAGGCAAAGGTCCTGATGAAAAAATAGTGTGTGATCATGTCATTAAAGATTGGATTATACCACAGAGAGAAGGGGGACAATTTAAGGTTGCATGGGAAATTTAATTATGGCTTTTTCTAACTTAAGAAATGGACTTTGCAACCTTAACATTATTTTAACAGTTTTTTTAAAATGCAATTTCCTAATTTAAACAAAACTGAAAATAAATTCTTCTTGTGTAATAATATTGACCCCCAGTTTGGATCAGCACCAGCATCTGGATCTTTGGATCCGCAGCACAGACCTCTACCACTTAAACTAATGGACTGACTGGCAGAAATAGCGCACTGGTATCTTATGTGGACCAGTCACTAGACGGGGATGAGACACTCACTTTCCCAGGGGGTGGCACAGTTATTTGCTGACAGCAGAGAAATGTACAAACTCAGAACTCATGGGTTCAATTCCAAGTTTTGGAGGGGAGCATGTTCCAACAGTTTTACACCATTCTTCCTCTGTGACCCCAGCCTGTCTGTCCTCCTCTGCTCTTATCTCACCTCCCCATTCCCGAGCTCCTGCCCTCCTCCCCTTTTACTTCCCTCTCGCCCCTGAAAACTCCTCTTTCCCCCATTTCTTAGCCATGTGTATTTGAAACACATGCTTCTTCCTCCACACTGCCTTGGTGCCAGCACCGGGAGCATTGAGAGCACAGGAGAGAATCTCCTTCCTCCGACTTCTGCTGCCCATTGCCACAGTGACCCCAGGCAGCCAGGAAGAGCAGTTGCAGGGAAAATTCTGCCCAGCCCCTGCAGCCCTGTACTGGAACATGCTCAGTACAGATGGAATCTTTGGATAATTTAGTTAAACTCTATTAACTCTCTGCTGAGTGTATGCAAATTTTTCTTTGGGATGAGGGGGGGTTGTCTTATAAATTGATTGAATTTGGCAATTTTTTGCAGGGATAGCAAGAGACCCGTCCCTGACACCAGGTGACCTCTCCAGCCCATTCTTCTCCGACCTCCTCCCCCACCAAACAGCAAGTCACTGTTCCAACTGGAAGCCCTGGAGCTTCTCTATGCTTTGTTGTTTTGTTTTTAACATGCGCAAAATAATATATTCTTCTCTAAACTCATTCTTGACTAAACTACTTA
This sequence comes from Lepidochelys olivacea, assembly GCF_965140295.1. Taxonomy (NCBI): domain Eukaryota; kingdom Metazoa; phylum Chordata; order Testudines; family Cheloniidae; genus Lepidochelys; species Lepidochelys olivacea. The sequence goes on along the minus strand of NC_140413.1, from coordinate 197,921,169 downwards.
AGCTGAAAGCATCAAAATAAATCAGAGTGAACCAGTGTGGCAAAGACATAAGCAACTGAGAACAGGGGCTTATAACAGGAAGGGTTAGACAACCTTAACTATAGGTGGGGCTTCCAGTTCTGCCAAAGATAAATACTGAAAATACAGGCCTTTCTGTTCTCAATGTATGAAATGCTGTACTCACTGAATAGCTGGATTACCCATTTCCCAGAAGTATAATATATTTGTTCACAGCTCTGGCAAGAGTCAAGAAAGGACTTTACTAATAAGAACATGATTAGGAAAAAACAGTGAGATAATGTTTGAAGGGTTTGAACTTTCGCGCATACCACATTGTCAGCTCCAATTCCCAATGGAAAAGTTTCTCCAGGCAAGCTTCAGGTGAGCTGATGAATGAGACCAGGATATACAGCACTTATTAAGACAGAGAGTAGATGTTTGCATTTTCCCCGACAACCAATAAGCAACTCTGTCTGACTTGTTTGGACATCAAAAAATATAACCACATTCCTTTGCTTCTCTTCTCACCCCAACTCAATTAAATCTTTTTCTGGGTGACTGTAATAAAAAGTCTAGTTAGATTTATCAGGACAAAGAACATTCTTAAGACTGTAATTAACAATTAAATGAAGGCAAAACATATTGCTATGTAACATTTGCATTGCTTTTCAAGTTTTGGTTCTCCCAAGATTCTTTTTTAAAAACAATGTCACCCAGTAGGCTGCTAGAATACCAATTGTGTTGTTGGTGATATGATGTAGTTTCCAGTGCACCAATCTTTCATGCTTCAGTAGGGCAGCTTCTGGGGCTTTTTGTTTTAGCATGGAGATAACTGATCTCGCACCCTTTGATAGGGTTTCCTTTGAAGGAAGCATGGTCTCATGGTTAAGAATAGGCAGATTTATCGATCCTTACTTGGAAATGTATCTTCTTCAAGATGTAGTGTCCTCAGATTCCACAAAGGATCTTCACTCTGAGTGCTGCTTAGAAGTCAGGAGAGACCTGTCTGTCATTGTCAGTGCCTTAGCCCAGGACTCAAATCACCTTAATAGCAACTCTTTGAGGTCACCGCCATCTTGTTCCACCACACACTGGCACCGCTGGCTTTGAATGGTCGGTGGTGCTGATACCAATCTTCCAAACAGAAGATATCTGTCCCTGGGCACAGAAGCTTCTGTCCAGGCCTGCTGCTACCCTCCACTGTGCTCGCAGTCAGCAGCAGAGGGGACTAGTACAACTGCAGAAGGGGCAGCTGCTCACAAGGGAGCAGCTGGAGCTGCCAGAGTATTTCTTCTACTTCTGACCTCCACACAGAGAGAAGCAGTAGCATCAGGAGCCATCAAAGGAGAAGCAGACCCAAAGAGCTATTACAGCAACAGCAGCTCAATACCTCTTGTGGTCAGGGAAGAGCTGCAGCTACCCCAAACAAAAAGTAGCCCAGAAAGTGGAGGGTCAGTCCACCCCACCACAGTGCAGCTCAACAAGGTAGAGACTCCAGTGCACCTTAGCAGAGGACTCATGATCCCAAGTTTTTTCTGCATAGGTGGTTTTTAAAAATATAGTCATGCTAGCTCAGAAGAACCTGCTGCTGGAAGGAGAGTTGAGAATCAGTAAATACCCATTTATTTTTAAATTAGCTTCTCTTTGTGTAGCAGTTTCCTTTATTCTTTAGGAAAGGTCAGCCATGGAGTTTGAGAGAGTGACAACAAGATAAGAAAACAGCAGAAGACAGAATCTTGCAAGGAGTTCAACTAAGAGAGGAAGAGCCGTTGAGTACAAGACAGCCCAAATTCCTCCATGCAGTTCGATGGGGACACTGTTCCATGTAGCATCAATTCTTGACTGCTGGATTCTTAGCCAGTGCCTGAGGAAGAAAATTGAGCACCCCTCTGGATCATTGTGAAGGCCAAGAAGTTGAGATGAAATACACATACAAAAGTGAAGAATTCAGAAATTGAATCTGACTGTTTATGGAGTGGGCAAATGGAAGTATCTTCATGTGGTGAAAACAAGCCTGAGTCAGTGCATCCCTTCAAAAGCAAAGCATTTGTTGTGGCTAAAAACAAAACACGAAAGCAAAAAAAAAAAAAAAATCAAAGAGGCAAACACATGTCTGAAAATTTGCTGGCCCAAAGTAGCTCTCTAACAGAAAAAATCCTTTTTTCATATAGCATGTAAAATTGTCAAATATCAGGGGGCTTTTGCAAATTTTCCCCACAAACACTGATGTGCAAGAATTGAATGAACTCAACATGAACAAATTCTTCACTAAGAGTGTGTCCAGTCACCATGGACTAGGTTCTGCAGAAATGAAGTGTCATAAATATATAGAGGAGAAGACAGTTCAACTCTGATGATAGATAGGTCCACAACTTTAAGTAAGCTCTGAGTCTTACTCATGTACCCGAGAGAAGGGCGATGTCGGCCCACCTGCAGTGGATGATCGTTCGCAACAGCTCCAGCTTTCTCCACAAGCGGAGCAAACAAACCTACAGCACCAAGCCGAACAACCTGAAGGCCAGAAACTCCTTCCACTACAATGGGCTGATCCATCGCAAGATGGTCGGTGTGGAGCCCGCGGCACCTGGCAAGGAGATTGTGGTGGTGCTGAAGAAACGGGCAGGTGAGCGTAAGGCAGCCACGAACTATGAGAAGACTACCATTAACAAGAACGCCTGGGCTACGCTCAACAGCCTGCGTCACATCATCCGCAAGAACAACGACCGCAAGGATCTGTGCATGGCAGCTCTGCGCCGCACCAGCACTATCCTGTGGAGCCAGAAGCTGGTGCTGGTGGTGAAGAAGAGAACCTGGGCTACCAAGACAGTGTGAATGGCTAGCATGTCCCAATAAAGGGTTCAAACCAAAAAAAAAAATAAAATAAAAATAAAAAAAACTGCTGATGGGAAAGCTCAATATCATTCATGGGTAAGCTATTCATCTGACTGACTGTTCAGCTACAGGATATAACTGAAGTCACAACTGCTATGCTGAAAACCTTCTGCAAAACAACTGGATCTCTTTTGCATCAAAAAGAGCACCCATGATAATTGTAGGGAAGAGGCGGGAGGGTAGGAAATCCAGAATAGCTATCTGCCTCTTAACTCTCTATCCACAACTCAAGTCTAGCACAGCCACTCTGAATTTATTGTTGGAGAGCAGCCAGAAACTCAGCTGGAATGAATCAACTACAGGAGTTCTTTGATACTGTATAGATCCTCTGTCATTGGTCTTCCAAGGATAAGAATGAACTCACACTGAGCCCAGACTCCAGTAGATCAGCTGATCACCACTGACAAGGTCTTGGATATATTCTGGGCTGGATCAACTCAGCTATCAAGGTTGTCTGGACCATCTACACTGTGCTCTGAACATTTCAGTGAAGCTGCCACAGACCAAAAAAACATCCTGAAACTCTGAGTCCCTGTATAACATAGCAATCATGTCAGCCACTGGATCAAACTTGGAGAGCTATCAGGACAGCTGCAGAGAAAGGACATAACATTACCAGAACACTCACAGATAGATATCATCCATGCAGATTTCTGTGTTTGCAGTGATGGGTAACCCATCAAGACCATATGCTGAAAAATGTAGAACAGGTGACTCACTGTATTTGGGGAATATTCAATTGCATCTTTGAAGATATGCACAAATTCTTGTATGACAGTTTTCCAGGAGTTTGAAACACAGCTTGGAAACAAAGCTGATGTTCAAAAAGGTCTTCTGCACCCCAGCCTGTGATGTTCATGTTTACACCGCTGAATATTCAGAAATGGACAATGCCATGAGCTACTGACATCTGAAGAGCTGGCCTCCTATTTATGACATACTCTGTGAGGATGTAAGTCTCTGCAAGACCTTCAATATTAGCATAACTATCAGTACAAGGGTTCAGAATACAAGGACTGCAAAAAGACTAAAACAACAGTAGCTACAATTCACAGTGCTCCAGTTGAATGTGAGAGAGCATTTAGCAGTGATGTGATCTGGCGACAGCTTGGATGCGTGGAGGGAAGGACAGAGGTGGAACTAGATAAGACACCAAAGGTTGTGAGCATAGGTGAATAAAAGGATAATGGATTTATTGGCAATGGTTCTAACGAAATTAAAAGGGGAGATGACAAGTTCAATATCTGACCTGTTGAGTTTAAGACAGGACATCCACGAGGAGAAATCAGACAGATATGGTCATAGCAAGAGAGCCAAGACCGCAACAAGCATCTTACCACAAAAATGGGAGAAAATTAATGCCCTTGCAATCATTTAGTGAGACTAGTCAAGACGAAAGCAGCACTTGCAAGAAAATTCAGTTGTGTCTAATTGTGATTGACAAGACATTTACAGCCAAAAACCATTCCAAGAAAATGACTTTGACAAATTTGAGATTCCCATTAAAATGACAAGGCACCCATTAAAAAGGAAGAAACTGATTCACTGTGTCTTGTACCAAAGAAGCTGCTTTCCTCATTACCCATGTCTGTTAAAGACTCTTTGTCTATATTGCATAATACTGTATATATTCCATCAAGTTTATGTCCTACTTTTATATGTTCACTGAGACTGAGTTCTTGTTCCCAAAATAATAGTAATTCTGAATTTTCTGCCTTTGTACATTTAAATTGCCAGCCATAGCAGAGCTTCGTTAGAAGCTTGCTATCTTTTGTGCTGAATAGGGAACACATCACTAATGCTATAGTAAAAAGAAAAGGAGTACTTGTGGCACCTTAGAGACTAACCAATTTATTTGAGCATAAGCTTTCATGAGCTACAGCTCACTTCATTGAATGCATAAAGTGGAAAATACAGTGAGGAGATTTATATACACACCGACCATGAAAAAATGGGTGTTTATCATACACACTGTAAGGAGAGTGATCACTTAAGATGAGCTATTACCAGCAGGAGAGTGGGGTGGTGGGAGAGAAAACCTTTTGAAGTGATAATCAAGGTGGGCCATTTGCAGCACATTTCCAGGAGTTAACAAGAACGTCTGGGGGGGTGGGGAGGGGGAAGAAACAAGGGGAAATACTTTTACTTTGTATAATGACTCAACCACTCCCAGTCTCTATTCAAGCCTAAGTTAATTGTATCCAATTTGCAAATGAATTCCAATTCAGCAGTCTCTCATTGGAGTCTGTTTTCAAAGATTTTTTTGCTGAAGAATAGTCACTTTTAGATCAGAAATCGAGTGACCAGAGAGATTGAAATGTTCTCCGACTGGTTTATGAATGTTATAATTCTTGACATCTGATTTGTGTCCATTGATTCTTTTACGTAGAGACTGTCCAGTTTGCCCAATGTACATGGCAGAGGGGTATTGCTGGCACATGATGGCATATATCACATTGGTAGATGTGCAGGTGAACGAGCCTCTGATAGTGTGGCTGATGTGATTAGGCCCTATGATGGTGTAGCCTGAATAGATATATGGGCACAGTTGACAACGGGCTTTGTTGCAAGGATAGGTTCCTGGGTTAGTGGTTCTGTTGTGTGGTGTGTGGTTGCTGGTGAGTATTTGCTTCAGGTTGGGAGGCTGTCTGTAAGCAAGGACTGGCCTGTCTCCCAAGATTTGTGAGAGTGATGGGTCGTCCTTCAGGATAGGTTGCAGATCCTTGATAATGCGTTGGAGAGGTTTTAGTTGGGGGCTGAAGGTGACGGCTAGTGGCGTTCTGTTATTTTCTTTGTTGGTCCTGTCCTGTAGTAGGTGACTTCTCGGTACTCTTCTGGCCCTGTCAATCTGTTTCTTCACTTCAGCAGGTGGGTATTGTAGTTGTAAGAATGCTTGATATAGATCTTGTAGGTGTTTGTCTCTGTCTGAGGGGTTGGAACAAATGCGGTTGTATCCTAGAGCTTGGCTGTAGACAGTGGATCGTGAGGTGCGGTCTGGGTGAAAGCTAGAGGCATGTAGGTAGGAATAGCGGTCGGTAGGTTTCCGGTATAGGGTGGTGTTTATGTGACCATCGCTTATTAGCACTGTAGTGTCCAGGAAGTGGTGAGTATTTTGTAATCTAAGAACCCAGTACTCTGAATGATGTGCTATAATGTGCTTTTATTAGAATGTTTAGGAAAATTAAAGAAAAATTGCCCTTTAAAAAGAAATATTAAAATATATAATCATTCACTATGAATTTTGATGTTTACATACATATGTAATGAGTCTCTCATAAAACCACAAAATCACCACCAAATCCTCCTCTCCCAAATAACCGCGCAAAGCAATAAAACTATCCTCTCTCGCTAGTGGATTCAACTTCATTGTAAAAAGAGGTACAATAAACATACTTTACTCTTCTGGAAGAAACTAACTTCCACTATTCAAAGCCACAAAGAAAACCACAACTGAGAAGAAACTTCCTAATCAGATTTTTCTCTGTCTTACTGCTTTAGGCCATATCACCCTCATCAATCAAGAAAACTCATTAAAGATTCTGCAGCTCCCAAGATCAGAAAATTGTTGTGAACAGCTTACTGTGAAATGCAGGTGCTGCGGCAGCAGCCCACGCAGGCATCAACAGCTCTCTGAAATGAATGTCAATTAAAAAGGCAGATGCAGAATGCAGAACTATCCAAATGAGCAAATACTGGCATAGTGAAGCTAAAATGATGGGAAATTAATGATGCTATTCCTTTCAAGAACACTGGAATTACAGGACCAGTTATACACCTTACTTCCTGAGGAAACCACAATCCATCGGTAATCTTTCCTGAAAACACCAGCCTAGCCACTATGGATGTAGAAGCCCTCTACACCAAAATTCCACACAAAGGTGGACTACAAGCCGTCAGGAACACTATCCCCGATAATGTCACGGCAAGCCTGGTGGCTGAACTTTGTGACTTTGTCCTCACCCATAACTATTTCACATTTGGGGAGAATGTATACCTTCAAATCAGTGGCACTGCTATTGGTACCCGCATGGCCCCACAGTATGCCAACATTGTTATGGTTTACTTAGAATAACACTTCCTCAGCTCTCGTCCCCTAATGCCCCTCTGCTACTTGCGCTACATTGATGACATCTTCATCATCTGGACCCATGGAAAAGAAGCCCTTGAGGAATTCCACCACGATTTCAACAATTTCCATCCCACCATCAACCTCAGCCTGGACCAGTCCACACAAGAGATCCACTTCCTGGACACTACAGTGCTAATAAGCGATAGTCACATAAACACTACCCTATACTGGAAACCTACTGACCACTATTCCTACCTACATGCCTCCAGCTTCCATCCAGACCACACCACATGATCCATCGTCTACAGCTAAGCTCTACGATACAACCGCATTTGTTCCAACCCCTCAGACAGAGACAAACACCTACAAGATCTCTATCAAGCATTCTTACAACTACAATACCCACCTGCTGAAATGAAGAAACAGATGGACAGAGCCAGAAGAGTGTACCCAGAAGTTACCTACTACAGGACAGGACCAACAAAGAAAATAACAGAACGCCACTAGCCATCACCTTCAGCCCCCAACTAAAACCTCTCCAGCACATCATCAAGGATCTGCAACCTACCCTGAAGGACGACCCATCACTCTCACAGATCTTGGGAGACAGACCAGTCCTTGCTTACAGACAGCCCCCCAACCTGAAGCAAATACTCACCAGCAACCACACAACAGAACCACTAACCCAGGAACCTATCCTTGCAACAAAGCCTGTTGCCAACTGTGTCCCCATATCTATTCAGGAGACACGATCATAGGGCCTAATCACATCGGCCACACTATCAGAGGCTCGTTCACCTGCACATCTACCAATGTGATATATGCCATCATGTGCCACCAATGCCCCTCTGCCATGTACATTGGCCAAACTGGACAGTCTCTACATAAAAGAATAAATGGACACAAATCAGATGTCAAGAATTAGAACATTCAAAAACCAGTCGGAGAACACTTCAATCTCTTTGGTCACTCGATTACAGACCTAAAAGTGGCAATTCTTCAACAAAAACAGACTCCAATGAGAGACTGCTGAATTGGAATGAATTTGCAAACTGGATACAATTAACTTAGGCTTGAATAAAGACTGGGAGTGGATGGGTCATTACACAAAGTAAAACTATTTCCCCACCCCCACCCCCCACTGTTCCTCAGATGTTCTTGTCAACTACTGGAAATGGCCCACCTTGATTATTACTACAAAAGGTCCCCCCCGCCCCCGCTCTCCTGCTGGTAATAGCTCACCTTACCTGATCACTCTCGTTATAGTGTGTATGGTAACACCCACTGTTTCATGTTCTCTATGTATATAAATCTCCCCACTGTATTTTCCACTGAATGCATCCGATGAAGTGAGCTGTAGCTCACGAAAGCTTATGCTCAAATAAATTGGTTAGTCTCTAAGGTGCCACAAGTACTCCCTTTCTTTTTACCATTATCCTAGTGACACCCAGAAGTGCCACAGCAAGTAACGTTCTGTAAGCACTTCCATTATAAACCTTTAACAGATACAAATCATTATTCAGGAAATTTGGTCTTCGTTCATAGAATCAATTTAATAAGTTAAAACGTTTGATCTTTGACTTTGCACAGACAAAACTTCCACTGATTTCAATGTATGAAGTGTTGTAGCTGTGTTGATCCCAGGTTATTACAGAGAGACAAGGTGGGTAATATTTCTTCTTAGACCAATTTCTGTTGGTGAGAGAAACAAGTTTTCAAGCTTACACAGAGTTGTTCTTTAGGTCTGGGAAACTCAGGGCAAGTCTACAGTTAACACGCTGCACCAATGCAGCTGAACTGCTGTAGGTCAATTCATTAGAACACTATCAGTCCTCATCCTCCAAGAAACCTGCAGAACACTTTCAAAAGACAAGCCTGGGAGCTTAAAGTCATAACTTTGCTAGACATTAAAAATCATGACTGAATAGACACACTGGATTTATGGTTTATTACAACAATCTTTCACCCACTTCCAACTGCCCTCCCAGCTGCTTCCTCCCGCCCTTTCTTTGCTTCCTACGACTCCAGTGGTGCTTATGGGTCCTTCACCTTGAAGGGTCTTATAGATTGTGTGTTAACTGCTTATGCTAAACAATCTGTTCCAGCTTGTATTTAGAAGTGACACATTGAGTTAAGCCAGTTGTAAATGTGGCGGTGGATTGCAGGAGGATAAAAGGGAAGTCTCATGGTTAAGGCAGTTTCTCATTTTAAAAGTTAAATTTTGCAAATATTTCACTAGTTTCCTTTGTTTATTTCTTTTGCCAATGTACTTATTCTAGAAAGCCACCATTACACGTTTACAGTAGTTAGCTTCAAATTCTTCTCTCAGTCCTTATCTCCCTCCTTCCCTGCCTGCTCTGAATGTAGCAGAAGTTGCACTCACTGCTCAGGGAGACTGAGCAACACACTGAGAGCATGGGCTACACGGTGATGTTCCAAAGGAGTTACCTAGACCTCAGCCTACAGTGGTGCTTTGAGAGGGATGGATTCAGGACTATGAGGGTCCACTGGCAAAATCCCCTGTAGAGAGAGAGGGGCAATAAGAGTTTCTATCTAGTCCTCACCACCATATCTTTGATGTTTCTCACAAAGAGGAGACTGAGCCTGAGATTAGGTGACTTGACCAAACTCACAAAGGAAGTCTCTGGCACTCAGAAATTGAATGTTGATCTCCTAAATCCAGTGCCTTAACCACAAAATCTCCCCTTCCTCCAGTTGGGAATACTCTCAGGCTGCAGTAGTGGCGATAGTGGTTGTATTGCCAATCTGAAAGGTGCATTTATCCTCTAGCAGATGTTATAAACATAGTCTATGTACTTGAGCAGTGTATAGGGCCAAAGCTTCGTCTCTAAATGCATTAGAATCGCAATACAAGTCCAGGATATGCTTAGCTGCCAGTTAATACACATATTAGGTACAATACAGCATTATATATTTAAGCTCCCCAAGTCGTATATTACTGAACTACTAAACACATCCTGGAATGTGAATATAATGAAGTGGCTCTGGTAGTTTACATTAGTTTAAACTAATCTCACTGAACAGATATTTCTATACAACTACTGGAAATAATTAATTTGAAAGGAGAGGGGGAAAGTGTGTGTTTACATCTTTCTTTTGAAATGTTAGTGTTTACGAGTTTCTTCTTCCTCCCATACCCGAGTCTAAATAAGATAGCCTGTTCCACTTCGCCTCTTTCCTCTGCTTCTCTCCAGAACACTTACTGCTTTGCTTCTTTAGCAGATAGGCTGCTATCAGACAGTTTATTGCTTCTCTTTAAAAAAATAAAAAAGGTAGATCAGGAGCTTACTCTGTTTTCAATTTAGCAGATTTCCACAAGAAAATGAATGGAAAAGCAGTCCAGATCCCCAGAAAAAACTGCTGAACAAGTGGCATCTGGGCTGTAAAAGGAATTTTCAAAGCAGCTCTCTCCCCCATTTGAAAAATGCATGCAATCCCCAGGGATGGATTAAGGCTAAGAATGGCCTAGATAATCCACAAACATAGTGGTCCAATCATAAGCAGGCGGCTGGCAGCCAGACACTTGGGAGCACAGACATTCCCAGAAACTTGAGGGCCCTCTTTGGAATGCACAGCCTGAATCAACTAATTTATTCAATCCAGCCCCTAATCCACTGCTGGTGAGTTCAGAAATTGCTACTCCCAACTGTACTTCTCCGATAGCCCAGGTGGTTTTAACTTAAAGAAACCCTTTAACCTGAAATGAAAACTAATCAGAAATGTAAGACACCACTGAGTTCGACTATCTAGTAGAAAAGGGAAGTTTGAAGTGGTCCGAGCACCAAGAAGGCATTGCAGGCAGCTGAAGGGGAAAGAGAAGGGAGTTTTCCTAACAAGGTCAACTCAGTTGGGCGGGGGAGACTTGGAATCAGGCAACTATTTCTTCTGAAATCCACTTCTGACTGCTGCAGTCCATGTTCCCCTGGTGGCTGGGCCACTTTCAGTAATGTTTGTATTGGGGTAAGAGCTATGGGTAGGTCAGCTCCCAATTTCCCTTTCCTCTTCCTCCTCACAGATGCAAGTCCATATTGAAACTGGACAAGGCACCAAGAAATCATTGTTGAGTGCAGTGAGGAGGAGGAAAGTGTTTTCCTAGAGGAAATATGCTATGCTCCAAGAGCAGAATTGAAATCCTTTATGTTTTTCTAATTATTTTACAATACTTGTATCTACTATATTATTTTCCCCTCTTATTAACATATGCATATGAATAAGTACCAGCAATCAGCAAGTGAGATGATCCCGTGAGGCATTAAGCATTGGTATGATATCATCCAAAGATCCAGCTGGTATAGGAGAACATTGTTTTGGATAATCTATGTCCAAACTCTCATTCAAAATCTGTATAGTTTGTAGTGGAACAATAGATACTGGGCTGGTAAAACACATCCGATAACCCTCTATTCTATACGTGTCACACTGAACAACTACTTCAGAACTATTTCATCCCAAGTTTTTAAGATATCTTGGTATTTCTCATGTCTCTCCCTCTATAAAACCAGGTCCCATTAGAACAACAAGTTCAACAATATAGGCTTTGGGTGAGTAGGAGAATTGTGTGTTCTTTAATGACCGCAAGTTCTCTCAACTGTAAGTCCCATGAAAGTGATCAATATGTGTGTTGCCACAGTACTTGATTTTATAAATAAAGATAAGCCAGAGAGGGAGAGGGAGAAGGAGATCACAGGTACAAGGAAAAAGAAAAAGAGAACTTGTGGCACCTTAGAGACGAATAAATTTATTTGAGCATAAGCTTTCGTGAGCTACAGCTCACTTCATCAGATGCATGCTGTAGCTCACGAAAGCTTATGCTCAAATACATTTGTTCGTCTCTAAGGTGCCACAAGTCCTCCTTTTCTTTTTGCAGATACAGACTAACACGGCTGCTACTCTGAAACCTGTCAAGGTACAAGGAATACATTTCTAATAAAATGGAGAGCTAAAAATATGAATTAAAGGTCATCACCAGAAAAAAAAAAACAGTCTACACAAGGGTTTACAATGATCAAAAATTGATTGTTAACAGCCAACTCTGGTAAAAGCACCTCTGTCACAACTGCCAGATGCAGGTAGTGAACATCAGAAGGAGTAGGCAAAAAAACAGATTAAATCTTAACTACTTAAAGTATTATTATAAATCTGCTGATGTAGTGGATGAGAAAAAAAAGTTTGAAAAAACAGTTAGAAATGGAAAATATATATCGGTGCCATTGGCATTTCCAACCACAAGATACTGTAAGTGGAAAGTAAATACATACTGTCTCAAGTTTTCAGCTCAAGAAGTATTAGTCAAACTTTTTAGCTCTTGCAGTATTTTTAAAAATAGCTGAAAATGATCACAAAAAGCTGCAATAATCCTGAATTTATAAATAATCATGTTACCCAGTTTTTTAAACTGTTGTTCAGACAGCATTTCTATCAAAATCGTTTGTGGGATTCATCAGGACTTGTCCCCAAAGCACTGTTTTGGCATTCTCATGTTCTTCTGTTTAAGAATGTCGACATGGCAATTACAGTCATTATATTGCAAGCCATTTTACCTTGAAATGTCTGTGAATTAAACTGCCACAGAAAGTGGATTTTGATATCCACAGTGACATCTAGTGCTGAAAAACAAAAAAGCACTGAAATGGGTTTTTAGAAAAAAGGGGAAGCTATGGTAATTTGTAGGGTTTTTACCACTGAGAAGGTACAGACACTGAGAAATAAATGCTAACAGCTTAAAAAAACCCTAACATCTTTCCTGCCCCACAGCCTCCAAAGTAACTGATGGGGAAAATTTTATAATGTGTAAATAAGAAGTTATATTTGATGCAAACTACCTTTACCAGTCTTTGTAATACAAATGTAGTTTGATAAATGCAACATTATACATTTTTTTTTGTTTTCTAACAGAAAAAACAAATCCCATCACCCTGACATCTAGTTATTTAAAAAAAAAAAGCTTCAAGTACAGAACCTGCCCATGAATCTCCCTGCCAGTTTTTACAGTTGTACAATCATACTTTCTTATTTCTTACTTGTTTTTCTCCAGCCTATTACTTTATTAAAGATCTAAACAGAGAAAACTGTGCCTATGCAAGAGATATAGCCAAACTGGCAGTACATAAAGTGTTATCAGAGACAGAAAGCAAATTGAAAAATGTAAAAATAATTTCTGCGAGTTATAGAAGTAACAATAGGCAAAAAAACGTTCAGACAATAGTGTGATACTTATGTTGACTGTGTCCTTTTAAAAGTGAATGATCATGTTCGGAATATAACTTTTTTTACATTCAACATGCTAACTAAAGTGCACTAACCAATACAGGTCAGTCAAGAACAGTTTCACGGTAACTAGACTCACTTATTGCTAAAATCTGAAAAATCTTCAGAAACAATTTAAGGTTTAAGTGAAATAGTTATTCCTTCCAATATTTTCAAGTACACAAACATATGCAAAAGCGGAGTACAAAAAAAGTCAATAGAGTAATGTAAACATCTGTATGCTGACAAATATACTCTATCAGGACCGGGTACAGATGCAGGCAACCCAGGTGACCGTCTGGGGTACCAGGCCTAGGGGGCTGCGGGCTCTGGGTCTCTTTTGTTGTTAGCGACAAAAGGGAAAGTAGAATGTTTGAAGTAAAATGTTTCAGGTATTCCATATGTGGATTCATTTTCACTAACCTTCCTTCTAGAATGTTCGGGATGTTTGTAGAGTCTCGTGGAACCTTTCAGATTTTCTGTGAACTACATTTTCCTTGAACCTCCTAGAATGTTGTCAGCCATGTCCACGCAGGTATATAAAGGGAGAGGCATCACCAGTCAGTGAGATATAAGAACAAACTGAAGTGTAAGTGAGAGCTCAGCTGCCACACTGTGAACCTTGTATTATTGTGTAATTGTGGAAGTGTACTTGTGTTTTAAGACTTGAAGAGTGTACGCAGTGACTAATAAAGGACATATTTAATGAGATGCCAGAGATATTCATTGAACCCCTACCTACACAACAACATAAATGAAATACTGTTACTTCTTTTGCCATGCTTAACACATAATGTTTGATGACTTTCTAAGACTGTGGAACAGACTTTTGCTCTCCCTAATACTGTCCGTTTTTACCTGAAGAAAACAAAAGATGCCTCCAAAGCAGCATTCAAGAGCTCAGTACAGGAAGCAAAAAGCTCAACTGCAATCTAGTTTGCAGCAAAGGGCAAATCTGATGGGAAAATATCTAAACATAGACCGAGCTTTAGGCAGTAGTGATCATCCCACTGCAGAAGAAATGATGAGCAAAGCGTAAATGATGGAAGTCCTATTACTAAGGAATTAGCAGATTTACCTGAAGATGAGGAATGGAAATGTGAGGAAAGTGATGGAGAATCATCCAGTTTTCCTGGCGGCATAAAGGAGAGCAATGATGAACAGTGTGACTTACATGAAAAGGAGAGTAATGACAAAGAAAAATCTGGTTTACATAAAAAGGAGAGAAACAGTAAAAAAGAATCTCTCTCTCCTGATGACAGAAATAGCAGTAAGAAAAACTGCACACCACAAATCGATACATCAGATCCTGCTTTATGGCCGGCGATCCTAAACACTGCCAATATACAATTTTGAATGGGTTGGGCAAAAATGAGGATGACGCTTCCAGTAAATGAGCAGAAGCGACACTTCTCAAAGTCACACTGCGAAAGAGTACTACAGAATGGTGAGTTGGCTAGTTTACTCAAAATCAACTGAAAAAGTTTTCTGTTTTTGTTGCAAAATATTTTATAAGAATGACAAATCGTTGCTTGTATTATCTGGGTAAAATTACTAGCATAAATTAGCTGATGCTCTGAAGCAACATGAAAGTCACCCAGCCATTTTACGGCCTTCTCCAAATGGATGGAGGTTGAGTCTATGCTCAAGATGAATAAATGCAGAGTCACAGGAAACTAGCGCATTTTATTAACGTAGAAACCCAGCACTGGAGGAGCAAAGAATAATTTGGCTTTCCAGGGCTCCTCGGATAAGTTCTTCACTGAACAGAATGGTAATTACCTTGGTGTGGTAGAACTCCTTGGGAAATACGACGATGTCATGCATGAGAACCTACATCAAGTAATTTGTAAAGAAGCTATGGACCATTACTACAGCAAAACAATTCAAAATGAATTGATTCACCTTACAGCAAGGAAGGTGTTTGATAACACATTGATACAGCTTGGCAAAGCAAAGTACTGCACTGTAATAACGGACTGCACTCCTGTCATAAATATAACGGGAAGGGTAAACACCTTTAAAATCCCTCCTAGCCAGAGGAAAAATCCTTTCACCTGTAAAGGGTTAAGAAGCTAGGATAACCTTGCTGGCACCTGACCAAAATGACCAATGAGGAGATAAGATACTTTCAAAAGCTGGGAGGAGGGAGAAAAACAAAGGGTCTCTGTCTGTCTGTGTGATGCTTTTGCTGGGGACAGAACAGGAATGGAGTCTTAGAACTTAGTAAGTAATCTAGCTAGATATGCGTTAGATTATGATTTCTTTAAATGGCTGAGAAATTAAGTTGTGCTGAATAGAATGGATATTCCTGTGTGTGTGTCTTTTTGTAACTTAAGGTTTTGCCTAGAGGGATTCTCTATGTTTTGAATCTAATTACCCTGTAAGGTATTTACCATCCTGATTTTACAGAGGTGATTCTTTTTACTTCTATTAAAATTCTTCTTGTAAGACCTGAATGCTTTTTTCATTGTTCTTAAGATCCAAGGGTTTGGGTCTGTGGTCACCTATGCAAATTGGTGAGGATTTTGACCAAATCTTCCCCAGGAAGTGGGGTGCAATGGTTGGGAGGATTTGGGGGGAAAGACGTTTCCAAACAACACCTTCCTAATAAAAATAAACCCAGATAAACGTTTGGTGGTAGCAGTGGAAGTCCAAGGGCAAAGGGTAAAATAGTTTGTACCTTGGAGAAGTTTTAACCTAAGCTGGTAAAAGTAAGATTAGGAGGTTTTCATGCCGGTCCCCACATCTGTACCCTAGAGTTCAGAGTGGGGAAGGAACCTTGACAACTCCCAACATTAGTCACAGGGAAAAGATGTCATTTACAGTAAGATTTGAAGGCGACAAGGATGGCTGTATCCAAATAAAGAAACACTATCTGTTTCAGGTCTGTGGATGACTCTACTGGAAAAAGCCTAACAGAACTGTTTATTTTATTCTCATTCAAAACATTTATAAAGCTTCTGGACTGCCACTTCAAGGCTACAACAATGGCCTAAACATGAAGGGAAGAAGCAGTGGCATCCACGCAAGGATCCTTGTGCTGAATCCAAGAGCTTTCTTCATGCCTTGTAGCTGCCATTCCTTCAGCCTGGTTGTGTCATATGCTGCGTCATCTTCTTTAGATTCAGTATCTCTCTTCACAGCAGTGCAAAGGATATACGTCCTGTTTTCAGCATCAGCTATCAGATGGAAGATCCTCATGGACAATTTTACAAATCTAAATGTGAAATCGCTAAGTGACACTCACTGGGAGAGCCGCATTGACAGCATAAGGCCAGTGAAATACCAAGTGACTGAGGTTTATGACTCCCTGATATAACTGGCAGTCGAGTAAAGCCGAGGCCAAAATCTGACACAAGGCACAAAGCCTGGCAAACCAAATCTTTGACTTCAAATTCCTAGTCTCAACTGTGGTTTGGAATGATATTCTGTTCCAAGTAAACACTGTAAACAAGGCATTACAAACTCAGTCGAAGGACACTGCAACAGCTTCTACTTTGATAAGAAGCTGCCTTGATTTCGTTGTGACCTACAGACACAAAGGACTTCAAGGTGCCATCACTGCTGCCAAAGAAATGGCAGGAAATTTAGGAGGTGAGCCTGCCTTCAAGGAAACTCGTATTCAGAAGAAGAGACAGTTTGGTTACAAGGACAGAGATGAGGCGATGGAAAGCTCGGAAGAAAAATTCAAGAGAGAGTTTCTTTGCTTGCTCATTGACACTGCTCAAGTGTCCATCAAAGAAAGGTTTGGACAAATGAAGCACTACAAAAAGACCCAGGGGAATTTTGTATGACCTTAGTAAGCTTAGCAAGGTGGACAGGAAAATACATGAACATTTGCATGGATCTTCACTGGATGCTGACACATGGGGAATGTTCGGACCCCAATGATCAAGACCTCTATGTTGAACTGGACAACATCCATTACATTTTGCCACACAGGAAGCACTCTGCATTCCAAGTTCTCCAATTCATTCATGATGTAAAGCTGAAGGACACTTTTCCTAATATGTGGATAGCTTTGAGGATTCTGCTTATGCTGCCAGTCACAGTCACAAATGGTGAGCACAGCTTTTCGAAGGGCAGGCTCATCAAAACATACTTTGGATCGATGATGGCCAATGAGAGAGTGACATCACTTACTATTTTATCACTTGAAAATGCCATTGGCCAGTCTTTGGCTCTCTCTTGACACTGCTTCAGTTCACAAGGACAAAGACAAGAAAAGCAACCTTTGGAACTAAAAGACTAGGGTTAAAATTCTGAGGTTGGCACCTACTGTAATGCTATTTAATACTTGTCCACCCAATATTGGTGCACAGTTCAATTTCTTCATTTTACTACATTTCAATAATTCTTAAAATTAAAAAGTTTCTATAAGCTTAGCAGAAACAAATTTTGTTATTTGCTTATATATGGCATGAATATATACAGATCCTAGCAAATTTATCGTCTTATATGACAGGGATAAATCATGCATGCTAATCGTGCATCAAAGCCATGAAATGGGCTACAAATGCAATAAAAAATAAGGTATTCAAAAATTTAACAAATGGATGGGGGGACGCCGAAGATCCTCCTCGCCTACAGTGCCATTTGGTCTAGGGCTGGCCCTGTACTCTATCATTATGCTCACTGCTCATTCAGCTCCTAAACATTTACAACTTAGCACCTGGATCCTGCAAACACTTAAACACATGTCCCACTGAAGAGAAGTTTCTCACAAAATTATGCCTCTGTAAGTGTTTGTAGGATCAGGGCTTTACACAATAAGTGTTGTAAATACTCTGTGAAAACTGATTAATGGACTCGTAAAATGAATGAGAAATTACATTAATCATCAAAAATTAAGGTCTTATTTTGTGATTATATAATAATTATGTAGGTTTAAAGAAGAAGTGTGTATTAGTGGACTCTGACTATTAAGCCCATTGTGCATTAGGGTTCTAGCACGCTAGCAGTTCATGGAAGTTGTGCTAAAAATCGTTTTTTGTTTGCTGAAGACACTCACTGTGCACGTCACAATTATTGTAATTCAAACACGAAATAGGCATTGCAATCATGAGTTGCTATCAACAGCTGGCAATGTGAGATATATTGCTAGCTTTATGGCTTGTGGTTTTAAGAGCCTAATTAGTTTGAACAACTTGTGTATTAGAAGTCTGTTAAGTAGACCGCTGATTATTGTTCTAAATGGAGGCAAAGACTCTTTGTAAGCAGACAGGATATTTGTTGAAGGGGTACATTTTAACTGAGCAACTAAAAAAAGAGTTGAGAGAGAAGAGGGAACAGCTTTAAGTCTGTGCTTTATTCCTGCTTGTGCTTCTATTGTTACCACAGTTATTGCTATTAATATAATGCAGTTCGGCTGGATCAGCGTAAGGTAGTCATGCCAGGGTTTATTATGGAAATATTAGCAAATAAACAAGAGGGGAAAGGAAGTGATTCTGAAAATTAATAGCCTGCCAACAATACCCAGTGTTCTATAAAAAAAACCAAAGTAGTTTTGGCCTCTTGATCATTCAAATACCCTGATTGGTTGGGGCTGAGAGTTATCTAGAGGCAGATCTCCAGTGCTTATATTTCATATCTTAAGAAGTCAAGGGAGCGTCTGCATGAGTCTGCAACTGCCAAGCAGCCTGATTTAGGAATGGATTTAATTGTTTCTAAGGTGAGCTTTATCCATTCCTTAGTGGAAAGAAAGTTGCTGCACGAACTTTGGAGGATGAGAGTGAGGCATAAATACTTAAAGACTGACAGATGTTTGGAGCATGGACAAGAAAAAAATGGAACACGTCTCCCACCCAGTCCTGAAAAAGAATGAGGATTTTAAAGGAAAATAAGGGATTTTAGGCTAGATTACAACCCCAGGGCACAACAGAGAACAAGATTGTATAGACATAGGTGCTCAATATCTTCCTTGCACAGCATGTGGTAAAGGACTAAGGCAGAATTAGTATTATTGATGAAAATATGGCTATGTCCCTAAACAAGAGTGCGATCTCAGGAAAAAAGGCTACTAAACTGACTGAGATCATTACATAAGAAGTCAGGACATAGAACCATGTCTTTTAATGAACTCTGTGCAGGCAGACCTCTGTGCCCCACAAAAGTCAGCTGGACCCTTCCACATAAAGCTCACTGCAAGGTTGGGGCCAAAGATTGGACAATGAAATAAAAGGGGTCTGTCTCCATCTATTGTCTCTTGTCTTATACTTATAATTGCAAGATCTTTGTGGCAGGGACTGTTTTGTTGTTTGTACAGCACCTAGCATAATGGGGACCTGATCCATGACTAGGGCTCCTAGATGCTAAATGAGTGTGGGGGGAAGGTTCAGATATAAATACAGCAAAAGAGTGCAAGAATCATGTGAAACGCAGGGGAAGAAAGCTGAAAGTGTGAAACTGATTTGTATCACAAACACTAACGAAGAAAAGAAGAAATCTGAAGCAACGTTGAAAAAAATGAAAAAAAATCACCACCATCTTCTTCATGTATTTAAAGAAGTTTAAGATAAAGCTGATTTGTGGAACTTCTAAAGGTTAGTGAAAGAAATTTTAAATAAGTGGACAAAAGTAAGATTCCAGAAAGGGAAATGATCTCTACAAGCATATGAGAAAATATTTAGTACAACTCAGCCGCCACATCAAAAGACTTTTGTGCCAATTAAAGTCTACGAAGAGAGGCAAAGGTTGACAGCTGGTCGGGTTACACTAATAGCTTAGAAGAGGTCTAAAGAAATTATGGAACTCAGAATTGATCTTTAATAAAACATTGTAAATAGGCCAAGTACAGAGGAGAGCAAACAATCCTAATTTTTCAGAACGGGAACAGGCAAGAGTCAAAACCTTTAAGACTGACATTGATGTAAGCAAAATTCAAAAGGTAGTAAGAGATGTTGATACAGGACACCTAAAAATATGACAGCAAATATTAAGCAGCATTGTTTCATAATTTGCAAGTCTTCTCTTGACAATGCTGATGACATTTGTGGAGAAGACACAAAGCAGATGGGGTTTAAACAATCAACATAATCTACTTGGATTTCAAAGCCACATTTTACACAATACTAACAACATATACATAAGGTTATTAAATATGGCATGAAAAGCATTCTCCTTGAATTAGCTAAAGTGACCAAGGGCAGATTCTTATAACCAGATTACAAAGTCAGATTGTAATACTAAATTACTGTGAGCTGTTTTCAAGTACAAGGATGCCAGTGAATGGAAAAGCCACAAGGCTCAGCATCAAAACTAATGCTTTCCATTCTAGACAGAATTTAATGATGCCAAGAAACTAACATGATAGAAAGGCAACAGATGCTCCTGAAGAGATAGGGAAAATATCTAAAAGCCAATTTGTGGAGTTTCCTCCTAATCTTTCCATCACAGATAATGAAGAGGGAGTTTGGCTCTATAAATCACCAGACAACCCAAGATCCATATGAATCTTCAGAAGCCCAGCACAGCTGTGACGGCAACCCCTCCACATGTTAGCATGGCCCCTCTTAAGTGCTATGCTCCCATGGTGTTTTCTCATGAAACTGTTCTTAAATCCTCCCTTACCCCAATAGGGTTTTCACGTGTCTCACCAATGCTACAGGCCATTGCCATGTAGGATACTGTCAGATACCCAGCAGGTATAAATCCGTATAGCAGCTATAATACACCCCAAAATACACAATCAAAGCTTTTCTTGATTACTAGGGCCCAACCCTTGCAATCTACCAGCAAAGGGGCTTCCTCAGAATCAAGGGAAGAAAGAATCACTCTCCAGACTAGCTGCTCCCACTCTTTATATCCCCCATCCCAAAAAACATCTGATCTGGCCCCTGTCCACATGAGGTAGTTGGGATGACTGGGCCCAACATGCCAAAGTTTGGGTGCAATACCAAACTAGGTGGGACCAAAATCAAATCCAAAGAGTTCTATAAAGACTAGCAGGACTAGCAGACAAGAGAGTTCATGATGTTCAATTTGAATAAGCACACTGTCACAGTTCAGTGTGGGAAATCATTAGTGATACATATTAAACATATGAATCCTACAAAAACGCAGAGCAGAAAGAACGAAATAGTAAACACGTTATATAGCTGCATGCAATATGCAGGCAGAACACTGTGATGCTCAAGTTTAAGTTACACACACAGCATTATAGCTGTTACAACTGCTATGGTGCTGCAAAACATTTTCGAGTTTTATTTTCATATGCTAACAACTTTCTGAAGCATTCATCATTTAGATTGAAATTTTCTATACTTGGTCTCCATTTTAGAATGTTTGAGTAAAATCCCATCAATCATTGTGGAGTTAAACATTAATGATGTATTGTGAAGATAATACAAAAACTTCCAAATTTGAATATTTCAAATTGGATGTGTGAATAGACCTTAAGAAGCTGTACACTCTGCTAAAGGCTGAAAAAAAATCCTTTTAAAAACATTAAATATTGGAAAATGTGGGACTGAGCATAATAAAAAGTAGAAAGCATTAGGATATTAGACGTACACCTGCATATAGTGGACATATGTTAGCAGTAGTTAACAACAGATATTTGGTGACAGGAATTTACAAGCTCAGCAGCTTTGGAAGAATGGGTGGTAGAGCATGTAAGGGCAAAAAGCAATTTAGTTCTACAAACCAGTTAGTTTCAGCCACTACAGGGCAGGGAGCAAGCAGTACCAGGAACCTCTGTAGAGCTAGCTTGGGTGGAAGGAAGAGGATCAAGCACTCTCAGGCACCCGAAAACTGGATTAAAAAGGGAGGGAACCAGGAAACACTCCAGCACCATCTACCATCAGGTACCAATGGAAGAATCAGAAAAACGTACCTCCTAACCCAGGATAAGCAGCAGATGAACCTTGTTTAAGAAAGAATGGACAATTAACCCCTATTACTTGAGGAAGTAGGGGGAGGAGGAAGGTAACTGGAAGAAGGTAGCAGGTAGGACAATGGATTTACATTACCACTAGAAGTTACTGCCCAGATTCTTTTCTCCCCTGCTTTTCCCAGAGGCAGGGCTCCCCAAAAACCTGTGTTCCCTGACAGGGCATCTTCCCTTGAAGCACCATGGAGAGGGAGAAAAGCCTTGGGTTGAATCTGCTTAGTTCCCTTAGGCTGTGTCTACATCAGGATTTTTCTAAATTCTACCATTACTGTTCTACAACATTGACAACCCCAGTCTCCAATAATCTTGAGTCAGGCCTCCAAACACCATGAGATTATTTTTAAAATCTTATGAGTTTAAGACAGTGAATTTTAGATTCATTTTTGAAGCTTTTCTCCCCAAACACAAGAGCTAGGAGCTTACTTAAAAAAAACCCCAAAACACTGAGATTTCCATTTCATCACCACACTTTCTGGTGAATTGGATTAAAGAAAAACATCACATATCATAAGATGTGATAAAGTTGGGAGACCCAGCTCTACCACCAATCAATTTCCCTAATGCTTGAAGCAGTGGGAGAATTTCAAAAAGTCCACAGTGTAAACAAGGCTTCTCAACACTAGATTCAACTCACCACCACACAACCCTCCCAGAAACAAGACAACTGCTGGGACACGGGGTGCTAAAACAGACCCTGACTTTGGCCGTGTCTATACTTACACCTAGGTCAGAGCTGCTGCAATAGATGCAGCAGTTCCATTTAGCGGGTCTGGTGAAGACCCACAAAGTCGACGGCAGAGCGCTCTCCCATCGACTTCCGCACTCCAGCTCCCCGAGAAGCATAAGGTACGTCATCAGGAGAGCATCTGAAGTAGCATAACTTAGGTCGATTTACAGCTGTAGTGTAGATCAGCACTTCCCTGCAGCCTGCCGCTTCACACAGCTCCCATGGGCTGGAAACGGTGAACCGCGGCCACTGGGAGCTGCGGGGGTCCGTGCCTGCAGACAGTCAATGTAAACAAAATGTCTCATGGCCCGCTAGCAGATTATCCTGATGGGCTGTGTGCCGAAGGTTGCTGACCGCTGTACTAAAGCAACATTTTAAAGTTGGGAGGGAACTCAAGCTCTCAAAAAAGTCAAGAAATTGTAAAAAAAAAAAAAAAAAAAAAAAAAAAAAAGTAAGTTTCCACTGCAACTCTAACTTTGCCTTTTTCACAGATGTGACATTTTCAATCCTATTTTTCTTGTAAAGTGTAAATTGATACATGACGGTAATAACATAGGCTATAAAATATACAGGATATAATATAGCCAAGATCAAGCTGTGGGGAAAACTCTGTTTTTGGAGGTTCCTAACTTTTGAAAGCTTAACTTCCCAACACTGACATTTTATTGCCATTTTGTTTCCCTTTCCACATTTAGTATTACATGACTTTTTTTGATCTTTTTACCTCTCCTTATCCAACATTTGATAATGGATATGGGAGTCATTTTCAATATAATGTCATTTTTTTCCATACATGACAGGAGAGAGTTCTCAAACATTTTAATATTTTATTTCTTCAAGAGTTTACAAAACTACAGTAAAAGTCCCACCCAATTCTGAGCTCTCCAATAATCTCCTAAAAATACACAAAAAACAGACATGCTACCCCAGACTAAATCAAATAACCCAGCAACAATATAAGCATAACAAGTTAACTGACTTTCTCACAGAGTCCACATAGGAATCAAACCTCACCCCCACCCAGCAAGGGAGAAAAGGTGAGCCTTACACCCTGAAGATGAAAGAACATGGGCTCTTCCAGACCTGGAGAAGAAACAACTTCCAAAGGCTTTAATGGAGAATGCCCTGCTGATTGAAACTTTAGCAATACATCACAGAAAGTCTCTTACAGCTTGTCTACATAAACAGTTAGTCCACTGCAAACTGGAGTGTGAATCTACTCTGCACTAGCCTGCTGCACATTAACTGTTCATGTGGCCACTGTTAAGTTACGTTCCTTAGCTTGCTTTGATCTACCCCATTTTGAAATGGGACTAGATCAAAGCACACTAACGAATGATTAGCATGAGACAGGCTAGTAGGGCTTAGATTCATGCCCCAGTTTGTGGTGGGCTCACTGTTTGTGTAGACAAGTCCTTCAACATAGTGTCCCCCACAACATTTAGGGCTTTATAGGTCATAACAACAGGATAGCTGGCCCCTTAAACGAAATTAGGCTCAGCTCTCCTGTACCAGTCCAGGTGCGCCTAGTTTGGTGTAACAGGAAGGTGGGGCTGCCTCTGGCAGTTATAAATAGAAGTCCAGAGTCCTGAGAAGGAGCTTAGAGGGAAAGTTTAGAACCCAGAATTAAGAGAAGAAAGACAGTCCAGTCATGAGAGTAAAGAAACCTCAGAGGAAGGGCAGATATGGGCTGGGAGCTTCAGGGAAGGGATGCTCCTGAATGAGGGAGTTCCCTCGTTGAGCAGTGGAGCCAGATCAGACTGATGAAAGCAGAAAGCAGTCAGGGGGTCACCCACAAACTTCCCCAGGCCAGAGAACCTGGGTCTAACAACTAAGAGCAGCAGAGGGAGAGGTCTGCTGGCTTTCTGAGCTGGAGAGCTGAAGCCAGAGGGTGGAAAGGACTGAAGATGGGGAATGATAGAGGGAATGAGCCCACTGATGTCTCTAGGCAAAAGCTAGAACTCTACACGAGAAGGACACAGGGCAGAGAAATACACCTGCTAAAGGGGCTCAGCTGGGGCACTGTGGGAGATGCCGAAGCCATACTTGATGCTGGATTGTTGTGATGAATGTACTATTTGGACTGTGCTGGGGAGATTCTGGTTTATGGTAGTGGGACTGTTGATAATAAATTAATCCCATAAAAAGCCTATTTATATACTCCAAAAGGCAGTTCTAAGTTTATTTGAAGAAGGAAACTAAGGTGAGGGGACACTTGCAGGGCAGCCCTGAGGCCATCAACAATAATCAACAACAGCTGGAAAAAAATTTCAATCCAGAAACCAGAAAACATGTGCAGGTCATAAAGCTCATAACAAACACCACTTTCCAAGCAGGCCACTGAACTCTGCACCAGCTTCAATTCCCATATACATTTTGAACTACCCCTATAGATAAACTTCTAGTGGAATATTCCCTTCTCAATACCCCAAATCCTAACAACATGATTTTGGGAAACCTTTAAAGACAGGGTGGAAATAAGCTTCTTCGATGGAATGGGTGTGGCTTTGGGTTGTTGTCTCCATATTTTGGATCTGTGATGTTTATTTCCTCTTCCTAGGTGTAGGACTGCACGTTGTATTAGTATCAATACTGGTCTTTGCACGCATTTCCTACTATTAACTTTCCTAGGTCACTGTGCTAGGTTAATTCTGCTGTCTCATATATTTGCAAGCCCTCCAATTATGTTTCTTTGGCAAAGTTGATCAAGTCTGAATTTACATCAAAAGGACAGCTAGAAAAGGCATACAATAAGCAGCTGCAAAAAATATAAAGGAGTATTCAGTTTTCTGCACTCTCAAAAAGAACCTTTGGGAGCTGGAAGTCCAGAAGGGTCCAACGCTACTTCTATAGAGCAGGAAACATTTCTGCTTGACAACTGACAAATGCTTCACTTTTGTGACAAAAATCAACTCCAAAGATTACCTGGAATGCTCAGTAAACCACAGTTCAAGTATCACTGTACTATAGAAGATAGAGAAAAGCTTTGGAGGAATACCTGAAAATTCAGCTCTGGTATAATGGGGAAGGCCTGAGAGGAGATAGGGTTCTGTAACATGCACCAAATATTGTAAAATTTGGGCCCATTCTAATCTCTTTTGGTAGTGAATTCTGTTCTTAGGACCTTTTATTATCAACATTCCATTCAATAGTTTTTTAACCTTCAATGAATGCAGCTGTATGGATGGATGGATTGTTGGTGGGAAAAACTCTCTCTACTATTCCCAGGTCCCAGCCTACCCAGGGTTTTGTAGATTAGGATCGAACTTAGAATTGGATCTGCGATTAGGTGGGGAGCCAGTGACTGTTCTAAAGCCCATATGTGAGGTGTTCTAATTTGTTCTTTTATTTTGGCCCATAATTTTTAAAAATAAATTTCAATTTCATTTTTCCCAATACATGTGAATATCTTTAATATTAATATTACAGAAAATCAATTTCTTTATTAAGGTGGTGTAAAACACAGCAGATAAACCAGCAAATCTTTTTATAGATTTCCATTTTTCCAAGGACAGGAGTATTTTGATGATTGCTGCTAGTCAAATTAGAGAGACAAGGTGGGTGAGGTAACATCTTGTATGGGACCGGTTTCTGTTGGTGAGAGGGACAAACTTTCGATCTTACACAGAGCTCTGTGTAGGATACCATGGAGAAACCTAACAGTGGAAAAATTGGAACAAAAATCTCTGAGGAATATGTACATATGAAGTCCCAGCTCAATTTCCAGACAGACATTAAACAAAATTAGTCCATTTTGTCAAAGCATCTGCCAGGCAGTTTCCAATTCTGTACCACACTCCAAATTACCTGTATTTTATTTTGAAGCATGGCTAGTCAGATAATGAGTAAAAGGCCCAGGGATGAACTATGAAATACTGAAGCTAAGGAATCAAAAAGTGATGCATAGCAAAATCAATAAGAGAAGAAAAAAAAAGGCTCACATCAGGGTCATAAGATAGAATTCTGGGATCTCCTCTTCAATTATTTGCTTGTGTTATTTTCAGAACTCATCAGCAACTGTGCATTCAGCATATGTATATAGATAGGACTAAACAAGTACTAGACTAAAATTTTAAGATTTAATTTAATCGATCAACTAAAGGTGTTTGGCAAGAAATGCTATGGTTTATCGTGTGAGAGATCAAGTGGAGAGAGAGATTCTTATACTTTGGACTGATAACATCAGAAAATTAGTCTGTTAAAAATAGCAGTTCAAAGTGTCACTCATCAATAGTCAACTAGCACTAGAAAACCTATGTAGATAGAATGAGGCAAGAGATTTAGATTAAGGTTTAGCAATTCAGATTATAAACAGAATTTGTAATAAAAGATTACACAGAGAACACCTATTCTGGGTGATGTTTTCAAAAGCACCTAAGAGATTCAGAAGCACAAGTCCCATTGAAAGTCTCTTCCAATTTTATAAGCTATTTTAGAATAAGATGTGCTTTTTCTTAGTGGGCATGCTGTCAAATAATTGTACCACTTTCCCCCTAATGTTTTCATACAAATCTAGATGGCCAGTCTTTACAAAAGCTGGCAGCAGCAGACATAAGGGGGAGAATAAAAAATTTGAACAAGTATTTAATTAAGCTTGGATAGTCTAAGATTGGATATAATGGTAACATAGATTGGAAGGAAATCTTTCAACAATTTCTGCTAAACACTACTACATTAGTACTGAAATAAAGCTAAAAAGCAAATCTGGAACCTAAACTTAGCCACTCAGAAATTCCAAAACCTGTCTCAGTATCCACTAACATAATATATATAGTAACTGTGCCACCGACTGCCATGGGAGGTCACCACACAAAGGACAGAGAAAAGCAGAAGGTGGTTTCTTTTCACAGAGCTCAGTAAAAGCAGATTAAATGTTTGAAATATTCAAAACAGATCTCCCTTTTGGCAAAGTCCAAGATGGAAATGATCCAGCATCAGTAAAATAATTGAACAGGTTGTGCTGTAGGCCTATTAAATTTTATTTGAAAATATAAAAATTCATGAGCTTTTACGCAAAAAGCTATTTTCAAAATAGTCAAGTCAGACTGACGTTCACACACACACACTTTTTTTTGGTAACACAACATTTAAAATAGAATACAACAGTTAACTCCAGTACCCTATTTTAAAGAAAAAAAAATGCATTTCTACAAGTTTACTTAAAATGTCAAATGAGAAAATGGTGCATTTAACTGATCCTTACTTTTAGAATATTTTGGGTTTCATTCCACTTGTTTGTCCACTCTTTGGTCAGCTCTTGTACCTATGAAATAAAACAAAAAGATAACATCCTATATTAAACTAGTCTTGTTTGAAATACCACACTTACTCTCACAAAGGGCTTGGCACAAAATTTCAGAGAACAACTTAAAATGCCAAATATTTGCCAAGTTTGTTGCTCCCTGCAACTGATTCCACTTCTAATATTGGGATAATAATTCAATTTCACCACAATCTGTTACAGTGGCCACTTAAACTTTCCCCTGTTTAAGTGGCCACTGTGCTACTTACGGATTTGTTTGTAATAATTATTTGCCAAATATACAGCAAGACGACAAAAACAATAGGCTATCATAACTCTGATTTTTCATCTTTTTAGAAAGGAAAAGATATTTAAGATTACAAAGGATGTAGTGAAAACTCCAATTTGTAATGTTTCATAAGAACAAGGATGTAAAGGGATGGTCATTTAAAATAATGGCAGGTAATTTCTGAACAAATAAAAGGATTTATTACGTGCCGTGCTTAGTCAATCCTATGAAATCTACAGCCACAGAATGAGTTAAAGGTTATACCCAAATTTTATAATGAACTGGAATAATTTTAGAATCAACTGTCACTGTGATTATGCAAGGTAAGGTAAGAGTAGTCATGATTCAGGCCATACGTTGTCCAAAAAGGTTTACAAAAGCTAATAATTACAGAAATGTTTTTGTGGTACAGTAAAAGCTTTCTGATCTGGCATGTTGGAGGAATGGGGGGGTGCCAGAAAAATTCCGGTTAACTAAGAGGGTGTAAGAGTAAGGGTCTGGGTGTGGGAGGGGGCTCAGGGAGGGAGATTGGCTGCGGGAGGGGGCTCGGAGCAAGGGGTTAGGGCGCAGGAGGGCTGCAGGGTGCCAAATCCAGGTGGCACTCACCTCAGGCAGGTCCCCACAAGCAGCGACATGTCCCTGCTGCTCCTAGGTGGACGGGTAGCTAGGCGGCTCTGCATGCTGCCTCCGCCCACAGGCACCACCCCCACAGCTCCCATTGGCCATGGTTCCTGGACAATGGGAACTGCGGAGCCAACACACAGGGCAGGGCAGCACACAGAGCCACCTAACCACATCTCCGCCTAGGAGCAGCGGAGACATGTCACCGTTAGCAGGGAGCCGCCTGAGGTAAGCACTTCCCAGATCCGGCACCCCGAAACCCCAACCCCCGGCCACAAGCCCCCTCCTGCAGCCAAACTCCCTCCCAGAGCCTGCACCGCACACCCCCTCCCACACTCTGAACCCCTCATGGCCATTCCTCTGCCTAGGAGCAGCAGGGACATGTCGCCGCTTCCGGGGAGCCATGCGGAGCCACATAGGGAGCCTGCCATCCCCGCGCTAACCGGACTATAAATTGGACTTTCAATGAAGATCAGAAATGCCAGTTTATAGAGCTTTCTGGCTGGTAAAGTGCCAGATAACACAGCTTTTACTGTATTTTTATGTTTCCACTCTCCAATGCATGGGATTTATATTCACTTTAAGACTATGTAAAATCAAGGAACAAAAACTAAAGAGTATAAATCTTTTTATTTGAAGTGTTTATATACTTAAATTTAAAAAATTCAAATTCTTAATAATAAGAGTATCCTAGAATGCCTATTATAAATATATGTCAGATTATGGCTCAAGAAATCTTAGACGTGTGTAACTCTGCATATCTGTACAAAGACAAACCTGTCATGTTACCTTATTCCCTATGATAAAAATTAAATTTCAAAACTGAAATCCCTGATGAAGGCTATATTTCTTTGATTTATATACATAAAAAGCACTTATCCCAGGCTCTCTAAATAGCTGACATAATGCATACAAGGATGTAGTCAGTATAAATTGTTCACTGTCCTCGGACACTGTCTTTTATTCCCAAGCAATATTTGATAATTACTTCTCTTGATTTTTTCACCGTGGAATTAAGTTTATACATCTTTTACTACCTGAATCTACTTTCAAGTGATGAAATGCTTAAACTCAAGACTAACTGCTTCTGTCTCCTTTAAGATTTATATGTAAATTGATCATGTACTTGGAGGGACAAATAGCAATGCTTCCCTTCACAGCTCTGCCCAAATTACCTCCATCTTGATTTGCAACCATATCCTTCAGTTTCACAGTCGGCTTTATTTGTGGACAGGCTACAAATTAAGATGCACTGTGTGGTAGTTACATAATATGGTCCACTGTCCACCAGGGAATAAGTTGAAATTATAAATGAAATGAGTAGCTCATTTTCACCTGTAACCTAGGATTTAAACTCAGAGAGGAAAAGATAATACTTCTCTCCACTGTGCCACCTAGGTCCAGAATGCTGACAATCAGAATATTAGTCTTGTCAATATTTTCTTTTGTTTTTTAAAGAAAAAAATATAAGGGAATCCTGATGCTCATCACCTCTACCTTCACCATTTCTGGAGAATTTTTAATGCACATGAGTTGTTTAAAATAGTTTCTCTAACACAGCAATTAATTCCTTCAAGAGAACTACTATGAACTAGCCAATTTAAATATGGTAACAAAGTCTTTAGACCTGTAGAATCAAATTCACTATTGCAGCCATTCAGTTATAGAACAGCTTTACCCTTTTTAATATGTGTGAAGAATTTGCAGTAATTCAGTAATTATGCTTGTGGTAATTATCTTAAGCAGCAATCTCATAACATATTAATGAGGTTGACAGTGGACAATAAAACATACTCGATAAACATCCCACATAGTGAGGACAACACTTCTGAATAGGACAAGCAATGAATATTATCAGACATGAAAAATATATTCCAATTAATACCATACATTTAGCAGTTTCTACCACCCACCTAAACGTTCGTAACAACAATACTCAGGGAACGCTGTGTGTATTTATTCAACTGTGATTCAGATTAAATTAATATTAATCAGTATTTTTAAACAAATATTTTAAGGAGGAAAAGCATTGTTGTAACTTAATGTTCAAACTACTATTATTCACGTTCCGCCACAGGTACTGAACACAGTACAGAAAGCTAGTTTTTTAGTGTAGGATAACTATTATAAATGTGCTCCAGGCAGAAACATGGCTTACAAGAGACCTTATTCTCCTTGGTTTTACACCAGTGAATCTACTATTTTGCCTATGCTGGTATCAAATTTAGCTTAACCCATTGAAAGAGCCTGAGTTTAAAAAAAAAAAAAAGAGAGAGAGAAACCTAGATAATTTGTAGTTTCATGTTTTTTAAACAAAAATGTAAAAGTTTTTCAGATGACATCAACTTGCCCTAAAAAATTAGTATTATGATCAAGAGTCATAATAATAATGTAAAGAGATAACGTATAGTATCAATTAGTTGAGTCAAAAATGTGTTTCCTAAAGGAGATATACTAATTCCACAGATTTTAGCAGACTGAGTAATTATAATGAGCCAAATCCTCAGGCAGCTTCAATGGAATTATACCAGTTTACACCAGCAGAGGAACTGGCCCAAAGTTTTTAGAAGACCATACATCCACATTTGATCCTTAAAGTAGGGTTGCAAGTTTCTATTTGCAGAAAACTGAACACCTTTTCCACACCCCCTATTCACCCCTTCACCGAGGCCTTGTCCCTGCTCACTCCATCCCCCATCCTCCGTCGCTTGCTCTCCCCCACCCTCAGTCACTCGCTCATTTTCACTAGGCTGGGGCAGGGGGTTGGGGGTGCAAGAGGGGGTGAGGGCTCTGCGGTGGGGCTGGCGATGAGGGGTTTGGGGTGCAGAGGGGGTTCCGCACTGGGCCAAGGGGTTCGGAGTGTGGAATAAGGCTCCAGGCTGGGGCAGGGGGTTGGGGCATGTGAAGGGGTATGGGCCAGAAATGAGGGGTTCAGGGTGTGGGAGGGGGCTCTGGGCTGGGGCAGAAGGTCAGGGTGTGGGAGGGGGGTGAGGGCTCTGGGCTGGGGCTGAGGGGTTCATAGGGCAGGAAGGGGCTCAGGGCTGGGGCGAGGGATTGGGGCGCAGGACCAGGTTTGGGGTGCGGGTGCTTACTTCAGGCACCACCCCTGCAGCTCTCATTTGCCTGTGGTTCCTGGCCAATGGGAGCTGCGGAGCCAGGATTCAAGGTGGGGGCAGCGTGCAGAGCCCCCATGGCCGCTCCTATACTTAGGAGCCAGAGAGAGATGCTGGCAGCTTCCCAGGAGCCATACAGAGCTAGGCAGGTACCCTGCCTGCCTCACTACTAGTGGCCAACTGGACTTTTAACATCCCAGTCAGCAGTGCTGACCAGAGCCAGCAGGGTCCCTTTGCGACTGGGTGTTCCCGTCAAAAACCAGACGCCCAGCAACCCTACCTTAAAGATCCTAAATACTCCCCTCCCTCACAAATCTGATTAATGCTACCTCTTTGTACAGTCTGCTATTGTCTAAATATGATCAACATGAAGCAGATCTTAATCCTTTACTAAGAGGGTTAAATTCTCAGATATGAAAGATATAGGTTCATTACGTCTAGACTTATATGTTCAATTATCACTACTGCACGTTAAAATAGCTGATTAGGTATCTAAATAACCATTTGCATATGGTTATACCAGATCGGAAGGCAGACCAACATTACTTCCTGAAAACTTGCCCCAGATTCTTAGAACACATTATGGCAAGTTTAGAAACTAGAAACATGAATTAGTCCAACACTATACCAGAATTTAATGTGCATTTTTCTGTGGGCATTGCATTCTTTTTCTGACTCTCCATATTATAGTCTACTATTACCTTTCTCAAAAAGTTTTAATATACACAGAGAAGAGAAAAGGAGATTTGCCCAGGGAACAAGATTTTCCATTATTCAAACATGAGTCAGTTAAATATATTTCAAGAAAGCATGCAAGAGTATTTACAATGTATTTTCTTCTGTTGCACTGTTTATGTGAAATACAGTGTAACAAGTAATAGAATTACAAATTCTAATTTATTATAAAAAGTTAAAAAAATAAATCTGAGGTTTTTACATCTAGTTGAATTCAAGAAAATGCTGCTTTGTAAAATAAATGAACAAACAAATAAATAAATGGACAAACAAACCACAACATTAAAGCCAGTGTTTATAAGTGTGTATACCAAAAAGTTCCTGAAAATGAGCTGTTATTGCTCCAGCATCCAGGCCACATTTATCTCTAAAATAAATATCAAATTATAACTTACTCTTGCTTCATTCTGCTGAAGCTTCTCCTCCATACTTAAAGCTGTTGGAGAATCCAAGAGTGCAATCTAAATTGTAAAACAATACACATCAGTATACAGGAAAATAAACAGTACAATGGATGGTGGATTAGAAGGCATGAAATATTATTGGGCAGGTATTTTAATAAATTTGTGTAGTATATCTTATTCTAGTCTTTATCTGGAGTGGATGACATTTCATCTTTATCCATATAAAACATTCACATTAGTGGCAATCTTGTCAAAGTATAAATTTGAAATACAATTTTATTTTTTAATTTTACATACACACTTTTACTGATTTGTCTACATTCATATTCTGCTGAAGGCACAACATTTTGACAAACTGGCTCTACAAAATCAATTTTTTAGAAATGCAATAGATGACAATTTCCTATGCATGAGTGTCTATTTAACTATTCTGCTATAAACATTTCTATGAGTATGACATTTGTATTGCAAAAATATATCTTGTTAATTTGATTGTGGAACATGAAAATTACTAATACTTATATAACAAAGAAAACTGCTTATATTTTTGTAACGTTGACTAGTGTTGGATTTTGGGTAAATAATTATCAATGAGCCATGGTGGCATTTGCAATACAATATTCTGGGAATATAAAGACTCTCCATAGAAGAAATTATACAGGGATTTATATTCTATTGTACACATTTACCACCACCTGCTGTTTTACCAACCAGCACAAATTCAATTAATTTAGTCTTCCTTGGCCCTGTATCCCTCACAGACATTTATAACATAAGATTTGACATTCTCTGGAATTCTTCATAGCATAGCCATATTTATTTTGTGATATCTACTCTTTTACACCTTGGAACAATGTCAAAGTATTAGATCTTCAAAGCAGTCTAAAATATGTGTACCCAGAGTTTGCAAAGTCAAGCCATATTTCAGAAATAAAAATTGTCAGCTTGCCAGCAAAATCACTCAACTTTTCCCCCAGACAAGCACAGGACAAAGCACAGAGTACAGCAGAGTAATTCAACCCTCATGGAGTGTTTTCAGTTTTACTATTTACAATACAGTAGAATTGTACTAATATGTCCTTTAGTAATCCGCAAACCTGATATTTTTCACGAAATATGCAAGGGGACCTCATCCCATTTCTCAGCAAATATTTAAGCAGGATACTGTGGACAATTACGTTTTCACTTTGTTTTATTTTAGAAAAAGTCCCAAACTACACTGACTAGCTTTGGACATTTCATACCATAATTAAACGAAATTATTTTTACTTATAAAAATAAATTAAAGAGTACAATTTTTAATACAGTTTATTTGCACCTTCCCAATCATGTTTGTTCAATTAGAAAATCTGATAACGCACAATAGCATTGTTTGGAAGTCTCCATTAGCCAGATTCTACTATAGACCTTTAAATCACGTTCCTTAATTTCAAGAATCACCAGAGACAGATATTCAAGTTAATTAGTTTACAGCACCCAAAAGAGATAACAAAAACTAAACAGAATAAGGATAAATAGATACAAAAAAATAGAGGGACTGTACTGCTTAGTACTGGATAGAGAATTCTTTTGATGCCAACCAGCATTCCATACAATACCTTTAGTATGGAATGAAGCACAATTCCAAAGCAGCTGTGCTTCTTTATATATGATCTCTTAATATGCATATTTGACACTCAAAACTGTGCACTGAAGATGACAAGTACTCCTCAACTGAATAGGGGTCCTGGGATGAACACTCCTGTGAACCTTACCTATGGAGTCATCAATTCATATTTACATCTATATTTACAGTATGATTAGGCTTAACCGTTCCATTTTTCTCAGAACTTAACAGCACGGCGCCTTTCAGGGAATCAGACACTGAAACTTTATGAAAAATATACATTCATTTCAATAGAATTAACGTATTGTTGTTATTTAGAGTGACTATTAGGTGGACAGAGCTGTAACACCTACAATTTCTTCACTGGTTCATTGGTAGCTGAATGAATCACATATTTCAAATCCAGCCTGGATTCTTACAAATGGTCTTTAAGAAGGAAACAAGTTTTGTTCAGTCCAGCAATTAGAAGGTTAAGCAGCATCGCATAAATGATAAACAAATTAAAATAGAGTTTAACAACTGGAATTTCTTAACCTATTAAAAATGGTCACCTTGCTAAAATAGGTGAGAGGTCTGGCAGTATGGGAGTCAATATCAAATACTATTTTTAAAAACTTTCTGCTATAGTAAAATTAAAAACCTTCAGTGTTAAAGAAATGTAAAACCTGGAGTTTCTCTTCTAAATATAACCAGTTTTACCATCTTTAATTAGACTCCCATACTTTTAGGTGTCCAAAAAAATCACTTCCCTAAAACATAACCAGCAACAGACTAATAGCAAGACTAATTAAACAACTATTTTTCTAATAAAATTTAAATGTCTTACGTTCTGAACTTTCTGATTTGAAGACTGAGAAAAATGGGTGGAATGTGTCCTTTCATCTTTATTGAATAATCAATTTATTTTATTCATAGTTTGCACTTTGTACTATATGGAGGTATCAACAATATTTTTAGATGTTTGCTAAGCACACTATTTGCTCTCTGGAGTACTACATAGTCAAAGACGTTGTGGTTACAAGCTTTTCAAATACCCTACCTTTCTCTACAGTATAATATTTACAAGTCTTAACATGAATTTAATCTTATTTACAAAGTATGTGTTCAGATATTTTATGGTATCTTGAATATTCTTGCGCTGAAAAAAATGTACAAGGGTATCTTTTCAACCCACCAAGCTAGGCATACCTATTTCTTTATTGTTAATGGGGTGGTGCACCTAAATGCCCATATGCTGCAGTGAATACTTACCCACAACATATAATTATGTTCTAATCATATCAAGGCGAGGTAAAAAATTTTACACAAAAGCAGATATCACACTGGCCAATTGGAAGCCAATTCAAAGAAGAAAATTACATTCATTCATGACTTCACAGTGCTTGTTTATTCAGGTCAATATAATGAAAAAAGATAATGATCTCATTAGGATCTAGAAATAGATGCTGTTACTCAGCGAAAATTTTACATAAATCTAAAACTAACCTGATTCCCTTGAGCAAGCAAGGTTTTTAATCGGGCTATTTCAGCTCTCAGCTCACGAATTAGTTTGACGTTAGGATCCTCATTAATAGTGGGCTTGTTGATGATGTTTTTGGCTCTATTTGCATAGCGAAGTGTACTTAAGGTTTCTCCATAATTGACATCAGCAGGTGAAATAGCTGAGAATTAATTCAGAAATAGTTTAGCCAGCACCAAATGTTTCACTTAATAAAGTTGGTTTGTAATTTAATATGTCAGATAGGCATCTTTTGGATGGAGAGAAAACAAGCTCAATTATTCAGAGATTATAAAAAAATCTTGCCATCAAACTACCTGGTTTTTATAAAACTCAGAGGTTCATCAACTCAATGGTGAGGATACCATGCTCCTTGAATGTATTCCCTATATAACAGAGTTCAAACTCAAGAACAGGAGAAAGCAGTTTATTCTAATTCTCAATACCATCTTCAAATGAGGAAGTTGGTTCAAGCAAACGACAACACTAATTGTCCATTTTTAAAGGAATTTATAGGATATACCTTGACATAAAAAAGAACAGAGAAGAAACCACAGCACCCACTTATAAACTTGGTCTTTGGGCTGAGCTGTGGGTATATGGCAGCACACAGTACTATCCTTGAACTAACTGCTTCCAAGGCTCACATGATGCACAAAAGGACTCCAATAGTGCTTTTCTACAAAGGCAATTTAATGAGAAAGAACAAGAACATTTTACTGAATATGTCAATAAATGTTTTCTTCACATATTTTTCCAGTATAGCAGCCATACATTACTGCTTCTAAAAGCAAATGGACAAGATATTCCCAAGGTTTTTAAAAAATGAATCCTCAAATACAAGTAGAGTAGCAAGGTTTGGGACAGATATTCCATAGTGGTATCTATCATCATAGCACAGGAAAATAGGACACTACTCGAGAGAAGAGATGGGATACTGACCTTCACTAACAAGATGTTTAACACCTTTATAAGACTGAACAGAATAGCAGAATGAGACTATGTGGGCTCTGAGAAAGTAACTAAACAATCATCAGTAGAAGAATGAGGTATTTTCTCTTTGCCTCATTCTGTGTTTATCACAAATGTATGGGCTTTTCCTTGTCAGTGGTTCACAAATTTGGGGATGGAGGGGAATGGAATGTATTTCCCTCAGCTCTTGTTCTGTGTCCATTTATGCTACACACTGCCACAGATGCTATCATCACTCCTTTATTCTACTCATTCCTGTGATAGATTGTACCCTTATGTTCACCACTTTTACAAAACTATGATAAATTTTGTGCAGAATACAAACTAAAAACTCATAATTTGCGGATCAGTATTGTCCTGGTAAAATATGTGGGAACATTTTTATGTAAAGTTATAAGATTCTATTGTCTGATGTTACTAAGGCACTTTCCAAATCTGGAAAAGCAGCCCAGACCAGTTCCTCAGAGACAGAAAGGCAAACTGATGGCTCAGTCAGGTGTTAATAACTTCAAATGGACTATCACCTGGTTAAGCCATGATTCTTTGATAGTTAGAAGGGTGTGAGTGAGAAATTTACATCCTGGCAGACAGACTTGCTATCGTCTGATCCCCAGCTGGAGATGATTCTCGAAGAGGAGAGAAAGATGAAAACAAGGAACAGAGGCCCCAAATCACCTCTCTCCCCTCATCTCTACTCACGGCATCAACATTTGAAAGACAAAAAGAGCATCACTGAACTGAGGGACTGGTCCTGGCTGAAGGAATCCAGTCAGACCGCTGTAAGCATATGAGGAGAGAAACCTTTTGCTTTAAATTCACTTAGCTTGTTAGGTATTAATTCATGTTTTACCTTTTATTTCTTTGTAACCAAATTTTACTTTTATCCCTCATTACTTTTAATCACTTAAATTCTATCTTTCAGTAGTTAATAAACTGGTCGTATTGTTTTATCTAAACAAGTGTGTGTTTTAACTGACACATCTGGAAACCTCCATTTGATATAACGGGGTTTGTGCATATTATTTTTTAACAACGAAATGACAGACTTTCTATGAGCCTGTATTGTGCAGGAGGGTACAGGGCAATACAAGACACACATTTTGGGGGACAAGCCTGAAACTGAGAATTTGCTGGTGTCACCCTGTAATATAAGTCAGGAGTGACTGGCTGGAAGCATTCTTATAATTGAGCTGGGAGTGAT
This sequence comes from Lepidochelys olivacea, assembly GCF_965140295.1. Lineage (NCBI taxonomy): Eukaryota > Metazoa > Chordata > Testudines > Cheloniidae > Lepidochelys > Lepidochelys olivacea. Next base: position 197,882,640 of record NC_140413.1, on the reverse strand, counting down.
TTTGCATGCTAGAGGCTGTGTATAAACAGACCAGGAGTGGTTATTCTCACAGCAAAGCAGTATAAAAGGCACCCCAATTGGAGAACTAAGGGGACACAGCTATTCAACCATCCAGACTGTATCCTGGGAAATGTCACAATTCCCTTACGGAAAAATCCTTTATAGTATTTAATAGGCAAAGAGGATTGTAATTATTTTGTATTTGTTTCTAGTGGTGCCCATTAAGTGTTAGGTACTTTTAACATATATGATTCCCAAAATAGTCAACTGGACCTAAAAAAAACTCTCCCATCTGTAGTATGAGGTGGCCTTCCTGGTCTTTGCAGGTTTGGTTAAAGAAGAGGCAGACTAAACACATTTGGGCTGTGTGACTTTCTTAGACACCAAACTTAGGTGTCAGTAACAGACATCACAGCATTACAAGCACTGGGCTCTCAAATGCTTCCACCATGTAGGTCAGACGAGAGAGAGAGAGAGAGAGAGATGAACTACACAGGAGGGTAGGAAGTCAGCCTAGAAGGAATGACAGTAGGAGAAGGGGAAGCAGCCCATAGAGTGCAGTATCCTGGATGATGCCCATAATGGCACGGTCGCTGAAAACTTGTTTTTAAACAAAAGAAACTGATTGACTAGATAATTTAAGAACACACACACACACCTCAAGCAGTAAAAAATACTCAAAATGAAGAAACAAGTAGTGTTGTGAGCAGACTGTTACTTTGGCATTCAGAAATGATGAAATGGAGCTGGAGGCCACACCTCCTGTTTATACTCCAAAAAGACAGCACCTGGTGAGGGAATGGCACAGATTTTTAAAAGATTTAAAGATCATGAACTGGAAGCAATTATCCTGGGAGTACCAGTCAACTAGGTAGTACTCACTGAAGAACTATAACTTTATCTGTTACCTTCCAGATGCTTCCCCCAGTAACAGGAGAACCCAAGATTGAGATGAGTTACACTGCACTTGCATAAGCAAAGGACAAGTGAGAATCCCAATTAAAGTAAAAAGAACAGGAGTACTTGTGGCACCTTAGAGACTAACAAATTTATTAGAGCATAAGCTTTCATGGGCTACAGCTCACTTCATCGGATGCATAGAATGGAACATATACTAAGAAGATATAGATATACACATACAGAGAAGGTGGAAGTTGCCATAAAAACTGTAAGAGGCTAATTAATTAAGATAAGCTCTTATCAGCAGGAGAAAAAAAACTTTTGTAGGGATAAATCTGACATCAGGAATAACAACATTCAAAAACCGGTAGGAGAACACTTCAACCACTCTGGCCACTCAGTAAAAGATTTAAGGGTGGCAATTTTGCAACAGAAAAGCTTCAAAAACAGACTCCAACGAGAAACTGCTGAGCTTGAATTAATATGCAAACTAGATACCATTAACTTGGGTTTGAATAGAGACTGGGAGTGGCTGGGTCATTACACATATTGAATCTATTTCCCTATGTTAAGTATGCTCACACCTTCTTGTCAACTGTCTAAATGGGCCATCTTGATTATCCCTACAAAAGTTTTTTTTCTCCTGCTGATAAGAGCTCATCTTAATTAATCAGCCTCTTACAGTTTGTATGGCAACTTCCACCTTCTCTGTATGTGTATATCTATATCTTCTTAGTCTATGTTCCATTCTATGCATCCGATGAAGTGAGCTGTAGCCCACGAAAGCTTATGCTCTAATAAATTTGTTAGTCTCTAAGGTGCCACAAGTACTCCTGTTCTTTTTGCGGGTACAGACTAACATGGCTGCTACTCTAAACCAGTTAAAGTAATTTTTCATTGTCTTTCACCCTTCAGTTCTGCTACACAAAAACAAGCAACATACACAGCCCAATCTCACTGTCGTTTTATTTCTTTATAATCTTGTTTGGAAACATACTTGACATTTCAATGGGCTGATGAACTGTGGGATAAGCGAGACCATGGCACATCCGCCCTGTGATGTAGAGGTAAATGTTTGTTGAGTGAAAAGAGCCATTACTGAACTTTCTGTTTAAACTGTAAAAAAGTTCTCACAAGAGCAGCTTATAAATAATGACGCTTAACACAACAGATTAAAGTTCTGTTAATGTCAGAAAAGTAACTCTGTAGATATGGCACATTCTTACTCAACAGACCTGCCTCCTGTGTGTATTCTGAGTCAAATGAGACCAAACTATTCTTTATTACTATTTTCTACTATTAATGCTGCAGGTACAATATAGTTACGGGAACGTAAGCTAGCTCGCACATCAACAAAATCATGGGGTATATTCACATTCTGGATCTTTATTGCTGGTGATGATATACAAGCCAGAAGGAGGGGAAAAAAAGCCTTGACTTTTAGATCACAGACAGAGGGTGCCTGGTATGAGAGCAGTGAACACATACACACACACATAAACTGAGTTGTCTAGGAGGCAAATGAATCACAAAATAGGGATGTTTGATTTCAGCCTGAATTGATCAGATTAGCTAAACAGTACAGATTCAGAAAATTAATTTCTAAAGAAGGAACAAAAAAGTTCTGGTACAGATTTTAAAAGTGGTGGTCATAATCATGCACATTCATTTGAACACACACAATTTACGCATAAAGTGCCCAGTGAATGCACATAAACTAGATATTTGGCATACACGATCAGTTAGACACAGCTAGTGATATGCACATGCAAACACCTGATTTGCACACACAAATATGTGCAACTGTTCACGTCTACCTGAAAATTTGGTTGTATATATTTAGTAATAAAATAGTTTGGGGTTTGTTTTTTTTTTAAGCATACAAATTTTTATGTATCAGAGGGGTAGTTGTGTTAGTCTGGATCTGTAAAAGCGGTAAAGAGTCCTGTGGCACCTTACAGACTAGCAGACGTATTGGAGCATAAGTTTTCGCACCCACGAAAACTTATGCTCCAATACGTCTGTTAGTCTATAAGGTTCCACAGGACTCTTTGCCGCTTTTACAAATATTTATGTCCTCGTTCCACAGCTAGGGATCCATCCTACAATTATTATTTTTTTTTTTTTTTTTTTAAGGACAACAGCGTTTATATCATACTTTATGAAGAAGAGAACACTTAACGAAAGGGTATGGACTGTATTAGAATGCTTTGCTCTGCAAAGTAATCATTAATTTAACAAGGTGTAAACAACACCATTTCTTAATGAGGCATTTGGAATCAAAATATTTACAGCTAATTTGTATAAAGTGTTAAGAATGAAGAAAAGTAATTTAAAACACTTACTGGCAATCATTATCGTTTTAGAGTTTCCTCCTAGGCTATCTTTCAACAGCCACGTCAACACAGAGTCCCTGTAAGGCACAAATACTTGCTTCTTCTTTGCAAGAGGATTTGTTGCATCCTGAGATAAATCAGCTGAGAGAGAGGGGAAAAAAGCAATTCTGTATATTGATTAATTTTTTTAAGAAATTAAAAACCATTGAGCTATTACCCACTGCAGTGGATTCAACACAAACCAACTGCAAAAACAAATATTAATGCAGAAAGGGGACTGAGCATGAAAGAAAACAGAGACATACCTAAGGCAGAAATGACATTTCCCAGAGTAACTAGAGATTTGTTAATATTCCCTCCTTCCTTTAATCTAACCCCTGTAGCACCGGTGGCATCTGCTCTCTCACTTCCAGCAAGATCTACCAAATGGATCTTGCTAACAGTCTCACAAGGCATTTCAGCATCAAATTTAGCCTAAAGAAAAATACAAAAAGAAAATAAAAAATAATGGATTAAGCAATGAAGTTCCAGAATATTACTGAATTCAGTTTGTATCTTCCATGTCATGTTTTAAGATTACATTAAATTTGTTTACAGTAGTAGAGCTTTAGAAGTCAGATGTATTCGAGGTACCAAAGAAAGGAGTTCTGTCGACAAGCAGCTGCATAATACTCATTTAAGTAATTTTCATAAGGAATATTCCAAGCATTGAAGCTATTTACATATACACACCAACCACAAATGTCTTAAAATGTACTGATATTTTAAAGAAGTACAATAAACTCACCTGTTAAATCTGTATTAAATTTTTGACTAACTATCAGTGTTACAGTTTTTACATACACAAACTTTTCACTCAGATTTCCCCTTCATACTTATATAGCATCTTTGAACAATATACCGATACCATTTGTTGGCTTACCTCCCACCCTTCTCTAAAAGCTGGGAGCCGAGTAATTCCACTGTTAACAAAATACACAACTTTTTGCAACATGCTATGGAAAAAATTAAAATTGCATCCATGCCATATGCTACCTTCCTTCCATAAAACTCTCCATAGGCCTACTAGCCCCATAAAATAAAATAAAATAAAATAGTAAACTCCCTTTTCTAAGGTAGACTACTACTGGGAATTGGAGTGGAAAACAAATACCTAGACGAATGTATTTGGTCACCCCATTAGTCCAGAGATGAATGAGATGAATATGTACTCAAGTTAGGACTCGAGTAGCCAGAAGAGGAACAGTTAATGGGAGACCAGTTTGGGCCATGGGACTGGATTTCAGGAGTGTCTGGCCAACATTAAAGCATAAAAGGCAGTCACTACTTTTATGTGCTACTTTTATGCAAATCACACGATTTTCAAAATTTTTCCCTTTTGTTGTTGGGATTCTATGGCAACATAAGAGACTATGCATTAGTTATTCACTGAGTTTTAGCTAACTTGAGTTTCTGTGAATTATCTCCCAGAATGGTGCATCTGAGAAATGTTGTTTTAAGAATAACTAGGCACTATAATGTACAGTGTCTTAATACAGTCACTGAGAAGTTCATCATACCACATTTAACTCTAACAAAAACATACCTTTCCCTTTCTCTGCTGCAGAAGACAAATACCACCCACCTGCCTCAACAGGTGAGGGAAATTGATGGGACTAGTGGTAAAGGGGGTTAGCCCTAGCATTGAGGGAGGGAGACACTCACTGAAGGACACCAAGTAGCTTCTCCCCACCTTGGAGTCTCTAACATCCATTGGCCAGTTGTACGTGAGAGATGCTACCTGGCTCACAACACCAGCTCTGGGGATTTAATGTGGAGCCCACGCCACCAGGAGCCTCTTTCAGCTCCATTCCAGCAGCCCCACCATACCCACCCTGAACTAGGAATACGAATTCAGTCTGGCAGATGCTGCAGGTCTAGCTGATTGCCTTGGGGATTAGGAAGGAATTTTCTCCCAGAGAGCCAACTGGCAGAGGCCTTTCCTCACACCTCCTTCAAACCACAAGTGACAGTAGGAATGCACTTAGTACCTAACTGAGGTACTTGGTTGAGTTGTTAATTCATCTCAGCCTGGGTTTTCAGTTCAGTTGAAAGGATAAAATGAATGTTTCCCAGTGGTAAAAGACTTGGGATTTTGCTGATGGGCCTTGGGTTCATGGGACAGGGTAAGGCCGAAATCCCCACCTTTCTGCACATTTTGTCCCCTTCAGGGGGTGGAGAGGGCAGGCCTCAGACCGAGCTGAGTGCTAGGGGACAGTCTAGGGAAAGGGTTATGTGGTAGGAGCCCTTGTACCATTCCCACTTAAATGCCTGGTATAGGAAAGTAAGGGTGATAGGTGGATAACACCCCTCCCCTGTGTTTAAGCTTAATAAAAGTTGCAGCCGGACACTTAAAATCCATCCAAGTGTCTGTCCTCGTTTCGTCACTGTGTCTGCATCAATAGAAGTAACTGGGTCTCCGAAGCTGCTGATTTGACAGCTACATGTTTCTGTTAGCACATGCAAACATTTAAAGACAATGCAATTCTTTTTACCTGAGTGAAGTTGATCGTGAAAATGGCATGAGACCTGCTGCTAACATCATTCATTCCAGTTGCAGCAGTGGTTCGATTTATGTTTCCTGCTTCCATAAGTTCCTCTACATCGCTGTAATTTTGTACTAAATGTTTGGACAAATCTGAACAGAAGCAAAAATTATTATAAATTAAAAAGAAGTATACTTATGAAGGTACTGTGAACTGATTGAGATTCAAGTCCACCTCAGTACAATGCAGCAGTGCTGAAATAGCACAGAAAGCATTTATAGTCCGATTTCCTTTCTTTCTTTTAAATAGAAGAATGAGACGTGTGAAGAATACTTCTTCAGACTATTATAATATTTACAGCAGAATAGTTAAAAAGATTGCATACTTCTCTTCAAAGCATATAGCATATGTCCAACCTCTCAAGGGAAAAGAACCGGCATTGGCAGAGTGGTAGACTAAGATGGTTAGATTCTAATAGATCCTTTTCATTTCAAACATCCATGATTTATAAGTTAGACCTAATGCTGATTTGAAATCATTTAGCAGAGCTTCACTTCAGTAAAAAAAAGTGTTGTACTTTAGAAGAGTTTGGAAATGAGAACTGTAGAAAATAAAAAAGGCTGTTCCCAATAATGCTTTTACAGTGATGATGAAATATATTGTCTTTCACCTTCATCTTCATTTGCACTGACAATTTAAAAACAAAAACAGGGACATACAATTAAACATAAACCTGAAAATATTCGTGAAGTAGAAAGCAATGAAGTGATTTTACCCTCAACGTAAGGCCCTTCTTTTGGATGCTCTCGTATTCTTAAATTATACGTTTTTGATGATTTCCGCCTCAGCAGATCTCTCACACGTTCATTATAGATTTCCAGGTAACTGAAACAAAAGTATTTGAATTTAGAAAAAATATTGAATGATACAAGATTTAAAAAATCAAAATTACTGGAAAGAGCTCATTCAGATGGTAGAATTGAGCCTCAATCCTGCAGTTTACATAGGAGTGACTTCACCCACATGAGTCCAATTGACTCACTCCAAGTCACTCCTGCATGTAGGCATTCTGCAGGACAGATCCTAATCTGTAACTTTTTCACCAAGTTATGATACCACTTACAATATAAGCTCTGTGGTAACAGAACTTCTAAAGATCGTATTATGATGTAAACATCTCCATGTGTTTCCTAGTGTTTTGTTTACGGTAATATGTTTCCTAACCCAATACCACTGAGAACTCTTATATCTTGATGCAAATTACTATCGATAGTTGTATCAACAGAAAATAAAATAAGATGTTAAACTTCTTTTCTTTTTATACTTTGGACATTAGAAAATTATCTCGTAAAAAAGGTTAAAAACTTGTTTTCATCATGATCAAGTGATAACAGGATGTAGAAAAATCTAATATTTTTCATAATTACTACTCTTGCTGCTTACAAAAAGCCAAAAAACCACAGAATTATAGTATTTTAAAATTATTACAAATGGAGCATGCAACAACAGCTGAACTTAAGGTTAAGTGTTTCCATTCTCAAAAGCTATTTCACCTGACTATAAATCATGTCAAACTTTCACCATCTGAGATGAAGTTTTCCAAGTTTGGTCTCTGTCTGCAGTGAAATTTTTGAATGCAAGGGGAAGGATTAGTGAAGGATGCTTTAAAAAGCATGAATATTTTCACTACTAAAAAATAATAAAATAATAATAATAATTTTAAAAAATGGGTGGGAGGCCCAGCAGAGAAGTGCTGAAAACATTTTACTAGAGCTTTCCACAAAAATCCATTTTCAGGCTGAGAAAAAGAAGAAGTTTCATCCCTAAAACCACATTGTACAAAAAGATACTAATGTGAAAACAAGGAGTTTATAACCAAGTAGGTTCATTCCCAGCCATCTTTGTAACATACATAAAACCTACCTGACTTCTGTTCGAAAGGATGCTTCATTCCATCTTATTTTTTCATTTATTCTGTTGAATAATCCTTCACAAATTCTAGGTATTAAACCAGCATCACCCTGCAACAACAATTTTTATTTTCTACATCACTACATGCACGCACTGTATATTTTAAAAACAGAAGAAATCACTGAAATTGACAATACCCAGTCATTGTGCCAGAAGGGAATTATTAGCAAATACTCTTAATATCTCATTTAACTGCCATAGCAACTTGGAGGTTAAGCAATTCAGATCCTAGCACTGGCTCTTAGTTTTGGGTTAGATTTTACCCTATGCCCTACACATTTGGTCCATACAAATCTCACCTACTTAAAGCAGAGAAAGAATCCAGTTCTCCAGGGCAACATTTAACTGCCTTAACCATGAGACTATCCTTTCTCTCCCTGAAACCGTTTGCCTCATTCACTACACACCTTCCGACACCTGCAACAAAAGCAGGGGTCCTACAGACAACAGCCTCATGCACTAAATAACCCTGATCCATCCACAAAGCAGATCCATCTTCCGCACTGAGTGAGGCAAAGGTCCTGTGGAAAATATAGCATGCAATAGTGTAATTAAAGACTATCATAATATATGTGCACAAGGGGTAAATTAAGGCAACTTTAATTCTTGTATTTCCCAATTTCTGAGTGCTTTATTTTGCAACCTTAATGTTCTTTTTGCACAGTTTTTTGTGTGTAATTTCCAAGGTTTCTGAAAACTGAAAAAACAAAATTTGAAGCATGTGGAAACATACTGACACCTGTTGATGGGGGGAAATATAAAAGCGAGACAAAGATGTAAAAGCCCACCAAAAAATGAAATATTAACTGTAATGAAATATATGGGCCAAAAATATTAGCATAACAGTCACTGGGTTAACACCTTCGGTTCATATATTCCAGCTATTCCAAGACACCCATGTGGTTTATCAGCACAAACCTCTGCCAGTTGAGCTATCAGAGTAACTAACAGAAGATAACCTTCTACTGTTATGTGGACCAACCACTAGGAAGCAGCTGAGACACTTCCCCAAGGGGTTTCACAGATATTTACTAGCAGCAGAGGAATGCTGAGACACCAGAATCTTGAGTTCACTTCCAGGTACTGGAGGGGAATGTGCTCGAGTGCAGTGGTGCCCACACTTTTGCATGCCGTGACCCCCTTTAGGCTCACCTCTGTTAAAACGAGCCCCAGGATAAGCAAGCCCACCCTGCCCAGGGTAGCCTTAAAAATTTATCTCATGGTATGTTTGGGAGGCAGGGGGGAGAAGGGGAAGAAGCCCGATTCTGCCTCCCCCAGGGAGGAAGGAGGCCAGGTCCTTCCCTGACAGAGCCCGGAATGCACTGTGCGTCTGGCTGAGGATACCATACAGTGCCACTCAGGTTTGGCCCATCAAACCCTGCATAGATTTTCAACATCTCACAACCCTCCTGGGGATTGCGACCCACATTTTGGGAACCACTGTTCTAATTTTAACAGCTGAATAGTTTTAGCAAAAAAAATTGTGTATATAAAATGAGCCTGAAGCAGACACCCAGCATGGAAAATCTCAGTCCAAGACAATTAAAGTTTGGCATACTGAAAACACAGTATTATTAATAGATAGGAAGTGTTGGGCAAACTTAACTACGGGCCCCAGACAGAAGAAGCATGTGCTTGCACCTTTCCTTTATTTTATATTTCTGTTTAATTTAGCCATCAATTTTAAGTTGGAGTTTTTTTGGTGGTTTTGTTGGTAATATAGCTGCACATTTCTTATTAAAATTTAATTAAAAGTGATCAGAAATCTAAAAAAGCAGGCACCTAAAACCAATGATGATTACACACTAGTGAAGTCTTCATCTGGGGATCCATTCTTCTAATGAATACACTGTTACTAGAATATCATCACACATTATCAGTGCCACTTACAGAGCTTGGCAATCAATGCATATTTGCTAATGGCACTGTAAGCTCTAGGGAGGTGAAGAATTCCTTAACTAGAATTTTAGTACTAGTACTTTAAGGAATAGCAAAAAAAGGAAACTGTTTACTTGTAACTTGAATTTTGTTTACTATAGGTAGAGTCTTGGGTCAGATGTTTTCAACAAATGACTCTGTGAGCCAACTGCCATTGTCTATTCATTTATATAATCTTGTATATACAGCCAAAGTAGAATAATTATGGCCCACAGTGAGAAGAATCATTGTAGATCTCTATTTCTGAGTTGGGTCAAACAAACATTGCTACTTATATAACAGCAAAATCTCTTGAGGATAATGGCCACCAGATTTACTCAAGAAGTCTCACAATATGCATGTTTCTTAGCATACCATTTTCAGCAATTTATATCTTTCACAAAATTTTCTCTGGCCCTAACATTCTATTATGCTTATTCACCACACAAAAAAAACTTCATAACATTATACACGAAGTTACTTATGCTGTGTGTATAGTAATAAGTACAGGACAGAGCCAAATTCACACTTGCCAGCTCAGGGAGGTGAAAATTAGTGACACAATTACAGCTCAAAAAGGATTTAACTGGCAGAGGGCAGCATTCCCTTCTTAAATTCTGCTGCGGGAGGGTGGCTATTATTTTAGCCAAGGATTACAAGAGAGTCCAGCCAGCAGACGATGATTCTGGGATGCACTTAATCAGCATGCCATTGGCTGCACCGCTCAAAAGTTTCCTCATCCAGTTCCCTCCCTTTTTCAGCAAGAATCTCCCCTCAGTGGAGTCAATTGTGGGCAACTCTCCTCCTGTCAGAATGCCCCTCCAGTTGGACTTTCCTTTGCTAGGGGTCCTGTGCCAGAGTTATCCAGAACTTTAATCCTTAAATTTAAAGTCTGAGTAATGTTTTTAAACAGTGGGTTAAAACTCAAACTCGGCCGTGATCATTCTCAGTTCCCACTCCCAACTTGAAGTTTTGTTTTCCAAATAGGAATCAAACAGCCATCTTGATTCCCTCCTCCCCCCCGGAATCAGGAAGACTTTCAGAAAGTGCTGAGCATACATAATCTCAAAATCACAGCCCCTTTAAGGTGTCTCAAGTTGAGTACCCAAAAATCACTTGTCACTTTTGAAGATTTTTGTTCTGATCTGTGTACGACAAATAGCTTATTATTAGATGTAACAGCAACACAAAGGTATTTTTTCTGATTTAAAATTTCTCCCATATAACTATAGGGAACTTTGAAGTCTCCCAGGTAACTACTAAAAGTTAGATATAAAATGGAAGTAACAAGGTGCAGACAAGGTAGAGAATGATGGTTCCAAAAGGAATCCAACCGCATAAGAAAACTGAAGTCTGCAAAACACGACGTACAGCATTTCCCATCATAGTGTAGGACTTCCCAGATCCAGTCTGTCCATATGCAAAAATACAAGCATTATAACCTTCAAAAGCAGATGCAAGAACATCTGTGCCAAGATTTCTGAAAACCTAAAAAAAAACAAACAAAAAAAGGCTTTAAGAGACTGAACAGATAAAAAAATCATTATATCTGCAGTAGTTTTAATTATATAGTTTAATGTAGTCTATTAAACATAACATTGCAAATACTGCAAAACAGCAGATAGACACTAACACACACAAGCGACCGGTTTGGACCAGTAATATTTGCTTTAGAGAATTAGCTAGCAAGCATTTTGACTAAATGCAGAATGTTACTAGTCTATTTAGTTTACAGCAGTGCCAAAGTATCCTTTTCACTTTCTCTAACAAACCTAGATCTTCCCCATTTTTTTTTTAAATCTAATTTTAGGCACTATATAATGACCATCTTTCTGCTATTGTTAATAGTTACTTTACACCTGTAATATTTTCCCCAGTGCTACAGAATTTGAAAGTGTCTATTCCTGTTTTAAAAAGAAAACCCTTCCCTGATCCTGAGACTATGAGTGGCCTTTTTTCAGCCAAGTGTAAGAGGCAAGTGGCCTTTTTCCTTTCACTGATCACCTCTTACATAATAGAACTTTTGAGTTCAATCTCAGTTTCCTTCTGGCCAAAGCTCAGAACATGTCTTCTTTATAGTAATTACCTTCTTTCCTCAGATAGCCCCTTCTCCTTTTGCCCTCAAATTTCATCAAATCTGACACTGTAGATCACTCCATCCTCCTGGATCATCTACACAGCCATTTAGGTGTGCCTGGTTCCTTTCTGTTGTGGTGGGGTTGGATGGCTCCAGGCCCCATTACCCCTTAAAGAGGACAAACCACCCTGTTATACTGTGCCACTTTCAATAAGCTCATGTACCAGGATTTGGGAACCTGTGTCTTAGACAATGGTAAGCACAATTCTCTCACTCTCTCCCTGTTATTTGAAGAGAGTGTCTTCCATTTAATGCCATTTTTATGGTACCTTTCTTGAAATCCTCATCCATACATACATTTCATGTTGCTTTGATTGCCCCTCAACCATCTCTAGATTATAGTGTTTGAAGACTGCCACTATCCATCTTCCCAAATGTTCAAAAAAGTGAAGTTGTATTATCACGAAATAATTCCACTCACACCTCATTCATTTAAAAATCCAGTTCCAATATTTGCCTCATTTTTAGTAATCCCTCTATGGGTACGCTCAAGCCTGCCTCATGGAGTTGTGTCTCACTATTCCTATACAGAGATGTAACTAGACATTTTAGCATCCGGGGCAAGCAAGCATATCTGCACCCCCTGCCGATTTTTATTAGGCATTTCTCCACCCATTTTACCACCCCCATCGCTTTGAGCCCTAGACAGCTGCCCCGCTCATCCTGCCCTGGTTATAACCCCATTCCTATCCCTAATCCCTCTACTAATCTAGTACTAGTCTCTTCTTTCTCACTATACAATCTGGCTACTCTAGGGGTATAAGAACATCTTTATACAACATAAAATTGTATTATGCTACATGACTCTTGATCAGGTTAAAGTAAGTCAATGATGTTTAGACAGAAGCAACCAGAGATTACCATTTTCTGAATTATTGCCCAATGCATCAATTTGAACAATACACACGGTTAACACTAGGACTGAATCGCTAGGGCATTCTGTTAGTGGTTTCAAAGGGCCAGTACAACTGACCAAAAACCTATCTTCATTCTTGTTGCAGATATACAGTTAAAGATCAGCAGGTAAAATGCTCTAGTCTAATTTCTGAGTCACTGTAGCACAACTCATGTCCACAAGAGGGCATTGATAGGACATGTATAGCTAGATACAGTTTCATTTATCACTCAGCTATTTGTACATGGCAAAAGTATAATGATAATGGACTAAACATGACAGTAATTCAAGTATCCAGTAGTAATGCACATATCCATTGTGCTTCACAGTGAGCTGGACATGAACTCTGCATGAAGGTTTCTGTGGTACTCTGGTGCAGTAGATTGGAAATTCTGTAGCAGCTTGATGCAAGTTAAAATAGGAATGTTTTCAATTATATATGAAAATGAATAATACAAGGAGGACAGCCTGTGTTGTATTTCTTTTTGAAGCTACAGTCAATTTATTTGAAGATGGCCTTCAGTTCTCCATGTGCCACAGAACTTTATATTTAACACAATTACATGATAGACAATGGAGGTTTTGATAGCTTGGCAGGGAACTGTTGGGATTTTTGGTACCCAAGAAAATCTGGGAGGCAGTTTGGGATTGTGGGATATACACTTAAATTTAGGTGTGTGTGTTGTAAAGATCAATAGTGAATGCGGACATTTAAGAAAAAGTCATTTTTAGAAGTCACAGTTAACATACTATTGATATAAATGGTACAGTTCATTCTTCTAGGAGCTATTGTTTCAGGCTGCTGCAGCCTCAGGTCTTTCCTCACTGGCATTTTTTTCTCCATAAGCAGTGCACCTTGTATAGGAATCCTCCACAGGTGTCAAAGTGACTTGTAACAAATCACTTTGCCCTAGTTTGAAACAGAGGCAAAACCACAATACAAATCAGTGTTACACCAGTGCAGCATGCCTACAACAGGGAGTTTGCCCAGGTGCAGTTATAGTGAAAGAAAATCCTACCATAGATATTCTATCACTTTACATTCAGTTCACATTTGGAAGGTTTTTCATTACAAATGAGGGTTAATGACAATATTTTGCTTTTTCTAGCGAAAGCTCAGATTCTGGAGCAAAATTCCATAGCTTCTGTGGGGAAAAAAGCCAGCACGCACAGAATCACAAAATATACCAACCCCTATTAACAGTTTCTCTTTGCATATGTAAATAAAATGTAAATGTCTTAGACATCAAAAATATACGGCCTACATACGCAACTAATAAAGTCAAGAACAAAATAACCCTAAACGTTGTCCAGGGTTTGTTTTTAGCATTCATACCTCTGGATCCACCCGTTGGGAAGGACATCAGAGGATGGTGGGGTGGAGAAGAAGCACACAAACATAATGAGGTTATGAAGGTTTTATCAAGAGTTTGGGATAATCACATTAAACTCCCATAGTTAATGAGCTATGCAGGTGTTTCAATATTTGTCCCAATCATAATATTTATTCACTCATAATGATGTATTTTATGAGCAAGGATTGGGCACTAAGGTGATCATCAGTTGTCATTGTTCATGTAGCCATAAATCATGTTACTGAGTAACCACAAGTTAAGGCCCCAGTCAAAACACACGTGTAGGTCCATTCACCCCAATAGGACCACTTACATACTTAAAGTTAAGCATAAGTAAGTTTTACATGGCCTGAGATTTCAAGCTGCGATTCAGGGAAGCTCCTATCTATCTTATTCAGCGAAGCACTTACGCACATGCTTAACTTTAAAAGCACATGCTTACGCCCCACTGGGACTTAACACATGCTTAAGCACCCTTTCTAAATAGGAATGCTTTCCAGGACTGGGGCCTCAATGTTTGAGTTTGAGGATTTTTAAGAATGTTTTCAATTATAGTCTTTCCTTCACTTAGTATCCTTAGGAACTTTATCTTAATTTTTTTTTTTAAAGTATACTTGCACAGAAACAAATAAAACCTACAAAATTCAGAAAACTAAGAATACAATGGCAACCACTGCAATGGAAAAAAATTAATTCCCAAGAATTAATGACTTCCTTAGTTACACAAGTAATCAAACATTTGAATTAAATTGTAGATTCATGTATAACTTAAACAATAAAAATGAACAAGGAAGTTTTAACAATGGGATCTACTAGTTTGTATTAAATGGTTAGCGAGAAAACCAGGAGTGGAAATTCCCTGTCAAAGAGCCATATTGGTTAGCATAAAAATAGTGTGTTATAATAATGCACCTTAATCTTGGCCTGAAGTACCTTTTTCTACTTTAGGAAGTTATTTTAGTCTTCCTGTTAGTTTTAACCCCCATGCCTTCAGGGATCAGGCTCACCAGTATCATTTAATTCTAAATCACCAATATAACCACACATTCACACCTGCAGTGTACCTGCAGCAACTCTCGGTACCAAAGGTCTTCACTGGTATCCATAAATTCAGCAGGAATTTCCATTATTTAAAAATATATGAGAAAGTTTTCAGTATAAAAGGAGAGGAGCAATTGCCCTAACATGTTGGTACAGGATCAAAAAAAGGAAAGTGCCGATACTGAAAAACATTTCAATTGTGTTAGATAAATTAATTTGGGTCTGAAAGGGAATTGGGAAGGTCATAAGCATCAAAGGGCCTGCAAAAAGCAAGTATGATATATTTCAAAGTTAGTAGAATACAAATGTGCACATTTGTGTGCCTAAATTAAGTGAAAATATGTAGCGTGCATGCAATTACACAAGCCTGTCTTCAGAAAAACTGTCTCCATACATTTAGACTTGGGCGGAGGAGACAGTCACCAGATCTACATAATTATGGATGACAGATATGCTGTCTTGTGGGTGAGGGAAGAAAGGTAATTTAGAGGGCAAAGTCTACAACTCTACATTAGAAAGCTGGCATGTAATACTCTGGGGAGAAGTATCAAGAACCTGTTTCAAGCAGGTTCTCAAATGCTTAATAAATCTTTTGTTCAAATTTTACCTGGAAAAACAGAATGTGTGTGTCTTTTTGAATTAAGCAGATGTATTTGGTGTTCAGAAGGTGATTTTTCTTAAGTTTTTAGGTGACAAATATAGGCAGCACAGTAATAGCTTTACTGAGGATTTCACTAACCTGACCTAACCTAACAAAACAAGAGAACCAGACAATGGGCACTCCTTCTGTACTGCAAGAAAACATAGCTAGCTGTGTTGGCTGTCCTAACGCTTCTCTCAAACACGTAGGGAATTTCCAAATTGGGCAGAGAGAACTGTAAAAGGAAGAAAAGGTCACATAATTCTTTGAATATAAAAAATAAATAAATTCTAAAAGTTTAAAAATCCTACCACTTCTTGAGACACATAGGTAGGACTTTTACTATCTGCTGAGAAATAGGAGAAGTCGTAGGTAAATGTTTTCGTCCGTTCTCTTCCTAGGTCACCAGTTCCTCCTTCTGGTATCTACAGAAGACAAAACCAACAAACAAAAAATGAGTTGCATGTTGCAAGATAAAGTAATTAATTCAAAGGACATTTTGCAATATAGATGACTGGAATGCAAACTTCATACAAGAGCACACAAAGAGATAGCATCTTAATGAAAGGCTGTCCCTTTTTGTTATTCTAACAAATATACATACAATACTTAGTGGTGAAAAAAGTTAGCAAGTAACACCAGCTTTCATAAGAAAGGGATAGTCTTATTAAAAGAGCACTGTAGGCATATTACTCTTTATTTTAAATTACTTTTAATGTAATGGCTCATTTTTGTTATGTTACTACATAATGTTTACCATTACTAGTTATTGTAAGTTAAAATTTCCGACACAGAATTTAAGACAATATTCCAAACATTTATTTAATGAACAAGCACTTTGCCACGTACAAACTGAATTGTATATGAAAGCACAGATGTAATTAAAATGGCCATATGCGCCTTCAGTTTAAGGCTATTATTATGCTGGAGACAGACTGCTCATGACACCAGCAATATGTACTACTATCTGAGTCAGACACAATTCTTCTTTCGGGGAAGGAGCATAATGTAGTTAAGAGCTGGGGATTAGTCAGGGACACTGGATTTTATCGCGAGCTCTGCCACTCGTTTCACTATAAGAAAAGGAGGACTTGTGGCACCTCAGAGACTAACAAATTTATTTGAACATAAGCTTTTGTGAGCTACAGCTCACTTCATCGGATGCGTTCAGTGGAAAATACAGTGGGGAGATTTATATACACAGAGAACATGAAACAATGGGTGTTACCATACAATGCATCCGATGAAGTGAGCTGTAGCTCATGAAAGCTCATGCTCAAATAAATTGGTTAGTCTCTAAGGTGCCACAAGTCCTCCTTTTCTTTTTGTGAATACAGACTAACACGGCTGCTACTCCGAAATCATTTCACTATGTCATCTTAAGAAAAGTATTTCAACTTCTGTGCCTTGGTTTACTCAGCTACAAAATGGCTGTAAGGTTTGTGTACATGAAAGGTGCATCAGGTAGAATAGTGCAGGGGTTCTCAACCTTTTTCTTCCAGACGCCCCTCCAACACGCTATAAAAATTCCATGGCCCATCTGTGCCACAACAACTGTTTTTCCGCATATAAAAGCCAGGGCTGGCATTAGGGGGCCCTGTGAAGCTAAGTTGCTCAGGCTTTGACTTCAGCCACGGGTGGCAGGGCTTGGAGCTCCAGGCTTCAGCCCCAGGCAATGGGGCTTCGGCTTTCTGCCCTGGGCCCCAGCAAGTCTAATGCCAGTCCTGCTTGACGGACCCCCTGAAACCTGCTCACAGCCCCCACAGTGGGCCCCAGACCCCTGGAATAGTGTTTATAAAGCACTGATGAGAAGGTGTTACAATATCACAAAGAAAAACATCTAAAGAGGATTATGTAACACTCTCTCTCTCTCTCTCTCTATATATATATATATATATAAAATAAAAGTTAAGACATTTTGTTAAATGAGCTAAAAGTATGTTAATGTACTGAATCCATCAAGTAACAGAGACACGATTATTTAGCATATTTTAACTTTATTGTACCTTTCCCTCATTCCCATTTCAAATTCCTTTGAAATAAAAATCTCACCAGTCAATTCCTACTCCTATGCTGCCCAACTGTACACAATGTTGGGATACCACATCTGTGGTGAGGATAGCAAGAGTGCATGCAGATAACTTAAATGCTATCTTTCACCAATTTTTTCATTTATCTCACATATAGTCACAATATATTTCATTTTATACATTTTTTCTTAAATCCCAGAAGCCAGGGGTATTAAGAAAGTCTTTGTAAAGCCACTCCGTATAAATACAAATCTAATGGTATAACCCCTGTGGGGTATTTGGACCCAGCTTAACTCCTGATAGCAGATGTAATAGCATAGTTTATGTAAGAGATGGTCAGCACAACTAGGATCTTAAATGATTTTAAATTAGTTATGTGTGGAAAGCCTCTTTTACATTTGTCATTAGGGGCTTTCAGAACATCAGCATAACTTTAATATCTTTAAATATTTACAGGTGAGTTTTGCACACCTTGAAAAATTCTGCATACCTGGTGCAGTTAGTTGTCTTTTGGCAAGTGAGAAAAATTTAATAAGATTTTGAAATCATCCTAGTAAATAGTGACAAGCAGACCTTCCACCTGGTTTAGTAAATTTTCACTACAATTTTTGAAGGCTGTTTGTGCAGCAGGATGGAAAATTGGGAGTTCATTAGGAACAGGGTATAAATGTTTCTTTTTCCATTGTAAGCACTCATCCTCCAGCTAAGTGAATGGCCACAGCAATAGAAATACTTAAGGAACAGATCCTATGGATTGCCTTTCAAATTAAATTTGTACAACAAACCATAGTAACTTCCCTATCTTGCAAAAAGAAAAGGAGTACTTGTGGCACCTTAGAGACTAACCAATTTATTTGAGCATAACCTTTTATGAGCTACAGCTCACTTCATCGGTGAAGTGAGCGGTAGCTCATGAAAGCTTATGCTCAAATAAATTGGTTAGTCTCTAAGGTGCCACAAGTACTCCTTTTCTTTTTGCGGATACAGACTAACACGGCTGCTACTCTGAAACCTGTTCCCTATCTTGGTCCCCAGACAGCACTTCAAAGATGTAGATAACCCAGAGACCAAAGGCCTCTCCCTAATATCAAATGGACACCAGCAATTGTCTATTTATCAGAACCTTATTTTGATGGCTAACTTGGTTATAATTTTTCCTTCTCAAATTAGAACACTCACCTTTATATTTGTGATCGTTGTTTTATTTTTTTCCATTGAAATAATAAATTTAGCATCCAGGTCCTTTTCCCTGTAAATAAAAAGCATGATTTCAGTATGTTGAAGAAAACTTTATATTGCACATAGCAATCAAAGATGAACTGTTTTTATTAACTACTTAGCACTGTATATGAATATTAGTCAATTTCTTTTTGCATTGAGGCAAATTGCTTTACATTTCTGATATATTTGTATTGCCTGGGCTTGTTTCCAAGTCCCTTCTAGGAAAAATTCTATGCCAGAAGTTTGATTAGACACATAAATTAATAAATAGTTTTCTCTTCCTGGCAGATCTGAGCCAAAGCCTGGTGAAGTTGTTGGGAGCATTCTCCAGCTAGCTCTAATGAATTCTGAAATAAAGCATTATGAAGGAAACCGTAACTCTTTCCACTGAGTTGGCAACAGTTCTGTTTTGGCCTGAACCAGGACCCAACTTGGCCACATGGCCTAGGTAATGGACTGAGTACTGTTTTAACTGCAATTCTTCCTTAGAGACTCAGTGTTGACAACTCTCGCAATTTTACTTAAAAAGTCTCACAATATTTGGTGATGATGATGAAGTGAGCTGTAGCTCACAAAAGCTTATACTCAAACAAATTTGTTAGTCTCTAAGGTGCCACAAGTACTCCTGTTCTTTTTACGGTATTTGGTGTTTTTCATGATTATGGAATCATAGAATATCAGGGTGGGAAGGGACCTCAGGAGGTCATCTAGTCCAATCCCCTGCTCAAAGCAGGACCAATCCCCAATTTTTGCCCCAGATTGTTGGATCATATTAAAGAAGTTCTGTATTAAAATCACAAATGAGTTTGAGTCCCCATAGTTTAAATTCCAGGGTATTACTAATTAAGAGGTCTCTTGTTTTTTGGTACTGTTTCTCTCCCTCTATGTGTGAAACTTGTAAGCTGCTAACTGTGTTAGTACATTCTAAGACAGCATCTGTTCTCAAAGCAATTCTTTGTAACAACAACTACTCACACAGGGAGAGACTCAAAGCAATACTCTGTAACAACAGAAACAGCACCCAGAGACTCCCCACCCTTTTGTTGTATTCATCTCGCTTTGTTAACAATTGTGATTAAAATAGAGATAGAGGATGTATGTGGATGGATGCTTGGTGTGGATAATAACTGAATGATTAGGGAGGTGCCAGCCTAAGAATCCAGTGTCCATCGGCTGAAGAAGGCGTCAAGTGGAAATAACCAGAGGACCCTCGGAGGGCAGACTGGAATCCACCCAACAGCCTCAAGAATGGAGAACCAAAGAACAAGATAACATCTGGCAGCATGGAGCCGTCAGGAATGTGCCATCTGATGATTGATTCAGCAACAGCATGATGAAGAAATTCCCATAGACTGGCCTAGGAAGAAATTCCTATAAAAATGGACTCTAGAAAGGTGAGAACTTTGGGGTCTGATTCTGCAAACCAACTTCCAGAAGCATCAGATGAGCATCTGACAAGGCCCTGCTCCCTCCTCATGTCCAGGCCACCTGGCCAGTGGCCTGGCATGAGCAACTCTAAGGCTGGTAACTATGATAACAACCTTGCAGCACCTGTGTGTATGTGCGTGTATGAATGAATGTGTGAATAAATATGAAATTAAATGGAATATTATAGCTATAACTAACTGCTTAGTATTATTCTTTCTGTATTAACAATAAATGTGGCATTTTGCCTTTTCCTCTTTAATAAGATCCTGCTGCTTTTTATTTTATTAGTATAACAAGATCCCTAAATGGCCCCCTCAAGGATTGAACTCACAATCCTGGGTTTAGCAGGCCAACGCTCAAACCACTGAGCTATCCCTCCCCCAGCTGCTAGAATCAGGTGGTTATCTGAGAATCTCAGCTTTCATTTAAACAAACTAGACTTCACGGCAGCAGTGGGCAACATGTGGCCCATGGGCCACACGCAGCCCGTCAGGGTAATCCACTGGCAGGCCACGAGACAGGTTGTTTACACTGACCATCCACAGGCACAGCCACCCACACCTCCCAGGGGCTGCAGTTCACAGTTCCAAACTATCTTGTGGCCTGCCAGCGGATTACCCTGATGGGCCACAGGTTGCCCACCACTGCTTCATGGCAAACATCAAGAACCCAAAATGTACTTTGTAATGCTAATGATTTGGGCAGGGGGAGGGGACAAAGTGTTTTAAATACTTGGGGTTGACAGCTCTAGAGACTTTGGTTGTAGCCACAGGGGGCATGCTTCTCTCCTCCTATAGTCTAACTTCCCACCCCCCGCAGCTGCTCCACAAAAATCTGTCCAATTCTGCAGCAGAGAGTAGGGAAGACATGAAGGAGATCCAACCCTGGAAAAGCCAGGACAGGGCAGGGGATAATATAATTACAGCCCTGACATATGCCCTCCCATGAACACTTGAAGCTACAATCTCAGTAGACCAGTTTCCCTCACACATACCCCTCTAGTGGCTGGCAACTTGGAGAATTATTTGGATAACTGATCTTGGAAAACATTCTCAAGTGTTAGCAATTATATTATAATCAGCATTCATGCATGTTTGAAATATCAGGAAAGAGCCAACTCAGCTCCTGGGAACAGCATGTGCCAACCTGTTGCAGAGATTTGATTTCATTATACCGAACTATAAAACATGAGTCGTTCACATGTATATTTGTAATTACATTTGTTTTGATAAGGTTATCCATTAAAAATATTGTTACACGTAACATCCCGTGCATTATAAAAATGTGTGAAATCTAAAAGCTAAACTAAAAGAGCAAGTAATGCTGTAAACCAGACAAAATTATATTCACAATATTAGTCAAAAGTCACATCAGCTGCTACAAATATCAGATCGACAAGTCACCTAGCAAATAAATAATCATATCTGACTGACACACAGCAAAGTAAAAGCGGTTAAAACACTGAATTGATAGGGTAAAAGAAAAGTGCTGAAACCTTAAATGTTGTCACTGTTACCACAAAAATAAGTGACTGAAGATTTCTTGTGAAAACAATAGGTAGAACATTTTTATATTTAAAACTCTTTTTGGCAACATTGTAAATATTCCATCTGGATGTTTTTCATTACCACAATAGGTTTGGGGGTTTTTTGGGTGCACGGAGCTAACTAAATTTAGTGAAGCTACTGTTGACTCTCTTTCCCCTTTCTCCTTTTTTCTCCTCCCTCCCAAAAAATAATGAAGATTAAAACAAAATCAAGTGAAAAACTAAGTAATTCTGGTCCACGTGTCTTTCCAGTGGAAAGGAAAGTCTTGCAGAGTTCTAAGTGTGAATGGATTGCAAAATACTTCAAAGCAAATTTTCATATTAAAACAGAATATTTATTATTCAATTTATGCAATGTATTATGCAATTTATTCATAACAGGCATTTATTCATAACACCTTGGGAATAATAACTCTGTTCACCTTAGTGACGTCAGTGACACTATTATTGCGAACAGGATGAGCAGGAACTGGGCCCTTGTTGCACTAATGTTGGGTGAAAACGAGGAGTCCTTGTGGCACCTTAGAGACTAACAAATTTATTTGGGTATAAGCTTTCGTGGGCTATAACCCACTTCATTAGATGCACGGAGTGGACCATACAGTAGGGAGGTATAAATACACAGCATATGAAAAGATGGGAGTTGCCTTACTAAGTGCGGGGAGGAGGGGGGGGGGGCCGGTCAGTACTTACATGCAACCTGAGCAGTAGTTCACAATTTAGACACGAGCATCAAACACTGCCCAAAAACACATCATCACCACAAATAAGATACAAGCCTCTATTTCCGTTCCCTTGATTATACAAAGTAAAATAAAGGGAAAGGCTACCAAAACAAGCTCACATTTAATAGCATGATAATTTATGGCATTGAAAGAACTTGTTTCCTCTGAAATCAGATCTGTTCTCAAGCTAATGCTCCACTCCAATTTTCAGCCTTTCACCACTGCCACTTCATACACCATGCCAAGCTCTATAATTAAGCTTACAACCTATGACGGCTTGGCTCAGAACCAATGTTATAAAGTGATCAAGGCAGGTAAATTGCCTGACATAGATGTCAGGAAATAGCTCAACTAAGTATTTAGTATTAACCCTCTAGTACTACTAAATTCAGATATTCACCCAGACCGTAGGGGGAAAGTTTCTGGAGAATTATTATAGATATCAGCCCCTTGTTTCAGGATCAAGAGTACCAACATCAGAAATTAAGGTACACTAACATTAGTCTGTATGCCTGACAAGCGGATTATCTGCTCACAGATTTTATAATTCTTCTTCACTTCTATAGGGCTAGGATCCGACATTAGGCAGAGCCATGAGGTGGGCTGGTACATAAACTGTACTGATGCAGGAGTAGAATTGAGAAACTGTGACTGAGCCCTGGTCTACACTAGGACGTTAGGTCGAATTTAGCAGCGTTAAATCGATGTAAACCTGCACCCATCCACACAATGAAGCCCTTTATTTCGACTTAAAGGGCTCTTAAAATCGATTTCCTTACTCCACCCCTGACAAGTGGATTAGCGCTTAAATCGACGTTGCCGGCTCGAATTTGGGGTACTGTGGACACAATTCGATGGTATTGGCCTCCGGGAGCTATCCCAGAGTGCTCCATTATGACCGCTCTGGACAGCACTCTCAACTCAGATGCACTGGCCAGGTAGACAGGAAAAGAACCGCGAACTTTTGAATCTCATTTCCTGTTTGGCCAGCGTGGCAAGCTGCAGGTGACCATGCAGAGCTCATCAGCACAGGTGACCATGATGGAGTCCCAGAATTGCAAAAGAGCTCCAGCATGGACCGAACGGGAGGTACGGGATCTGATCGCTGTTTGGGGAGAGGAATCCGTGCTATCAGAACTCCGTTCCAGTTTTCAAAATGCCAAAATCTTTGTGAAAATCTCCCAGGGCATGAAGGACAGAGGCCATAACAGGGACCCGAAGCAGTGCCGCGTGAAACTGAAGGAGCTGAGGCAAGCCTACCAGAAAACCAGAGAGGCGAACAGCCGCTCTGGGTCAGAGCCCCAAACATGCCGCTTCTATGATGAGCTGCATGCCATTTTAGGGGGTTCAGCCACCACTACCCCAGCCGTGTTGTTTGACTCCTTCAATGGAGATGGAGGCAATACGGAAGCAGGTTTTGGGGACGAAGAAGATGATGAGGAGGAGGTTGTAGATAGCTCACAGCAAGCAAGCGGAGAAACCGGTTTTCCCAACAGCCAGGAACTGTTTCTCACCCTAGACCTGCAGCCAGTACCCCCCGAACCCACCCAAGGCTGCCTCCTGGACCCAGCAGGCGGAGAAGGGACCTCTGGTGAGTGTACCTTTTTAAAAGGCTATACATGGTTTAAAAGCAAGCATGTGAAAGGATTACTTTGCCCTGGCATTTGCCGTTCTCCTAGATGTAGTCCTAAAGCCTTTGCAAAAGGTTCTGGGGAGGGCAGCCTTATTGCGTCCTTCATGGTAGGACACTTTACCACTCCAGGCCAGTAACATGTACTCGGGAATCACTGTAGAACAAAGCATTGCAGTGTATGTTTGCTGGCATTCAAACAACATCCGTTCTTTATCTCTCTGTGTTATCCTCAGGAGAGTGAGATATCATTCATGGTCACCTGGTTGAAATAGAGTGCTTTTCTTCAGGGGATACTCAGAGGAGCCCATTCCTGCTGGGCTGTTTGCCTGTGGCTAAACAGAAATGTTCCCCGCTGTTAGCCACGGGGAGGGGGGAAGGTTGAGGGGGTAGTGACGTGGTGGGAGGAGGCAAAATGCGACCTTGTAACGAAAGCACATGTGCTATGTATGTAATGTTAACAGCAAGGTTTACCCTGAAAGAGTGTAGCCACTGTTTTATAAAATGTGTCTTTTTAAATACCGCTGTCCCTTTTTTTTTCTCCACCAGCTGCATGTGTTTCAATGATCACAGGATCTTCTCCTTCCCAGAGGCTACTGAAGATTAGAAAGAAAAAAAAATGCACTCGTGATGAAATGTTCTCCGAGCTCATGCTGTCCTCCCACACTGACAGAGCACAGATGAATGCGTGGAGGCAAATAATGTCAGAGTGCAGGAAAGCACAAAATGACCGGGAGGAGAGGTGGCGGGCTGAAGAGAGTAAGTGGCGGGCTGAAGAGAGGGCTGAAGCTCAAATGTGGCGGCAGCGTGATGAGAGGAGGCAGGATTCAATGCTGAGGCTGCTGCAGGACCAAACCAGTATGCTCCAGTGTATGGTTGAGCTGCAGACAAAGGCAGCTGGAGCACAGACTGCCACTGCTGCCCCTCTGTAACCAACCGCCCTCCTCCCCAAGTTCCATAGCCTCCACACCCAGATGCCCAAGAACGCGGTGGGGGGGCCTCCGGCCAACCAGCCACTCCACCACAGAGGATTGCCCAAAAAAAAGAAGGCTGGCATTCAATAAATTTTAAAGTTGTAAACTTTTAAAGTGCTGTGCGGCATTTTCCTTCCCTCCTCCACCACCCCTCCTGGGCTACCTTGGTAGTCATCCCCCTATTTGTGTGATGAATGAATAAAGAATGCATGAATGTGAAGCAACAATGACTTTATTGCCTCTGCAAGCGGTGATTGAAGGGAGGAGGGGA
Organism: Lepidochelys olivacea; assembly: GCF_965140295.1. NCBI lineage: Eukaryota > Metazoa > Chordata > Testudines > Cheloniidae > Lepidochelys > Lepidochelys olivacea. The sequence continues at coordinate 197,857,098 of NC_140413.1, read as the reverse complement.
GGGTGGTTAGCTTACAGGGAAGTAGAGTGAACCAAAGGGCGGGGGGGTTTCATCAAGGAGAAACAAACAGAACTTTCACACCGTAGCCTGGCCACTCATGAAACTGGTTTTCAAAACTTCTCTGATGCGTACCGCGCCCTCCTGTGCTCTTCTAACCGCCCTGGTGTCTGGCTGCGCGTAACCAGCAGCCAGGCGATTTGCCTCAACCTCCCAGCCCGCCATAAACGTCTCCCCCTTACTCTCACAGATATTGTGGAGCACACAGCAAGCAGTAATAACAGTGGAAATATTGGTTTCGCTGAGGTCTAAGCAAGTCAGTAAACTGCGCCAGCGCGCCTTTAAACATCCAAATGCACATTCTACCACCATTCTGCACTTGCTCAGCCTGTAGTTGAACAGCTCCTGACTACTGTCCAGGCTGCCTGTGTACAGCTTCATGAGCCATGGCATTAAGGGGTAGGCTGGGTCCCCAAGGATACATATAGGCATTTCAACATCCCCAACAGTTATTTTCTGGTCTGGGAATAAAGTCCCTTCCTGCAGCTTTTGAAACAGACCAGAGTTCCTGAAGATGCGAGCATCATGCACCTTTCCCGGCCATCCCACGTTGATGTTGGTGAAACGTCCCTTGTGATCCACCAGAGCTTACAGCACTATCGAAAAGTACCCCTTGCGGTTTATGTACTCGGCGGCTTGGTGCTCCGGTGCCAAGATAGGGATATGGGTTCCGTCTATAGCCCCACCACAGTTAGGGAATCCCATTGCAGCAAAGCCATCCACTATGACCTGTACATTTCCCAGGGTCACTACCCTTGATATCAGCAGATCTTTGATTGCGTGGGCTACTTGCATCACAGCAGCCCCCACAGTAGATTTGCCCACTCCAAATTGATTCCCAACTGACCGGTAGCTGTCTGGCGTTGCAAGCTTCCACAGGGCTATCGCCACTCGCTTCTCAACTGTGAGGGCTGCTCTCATCTTGGTATTCATGCGCCTCAGGGCAGGGGAAAGCAAGTCACAAAGTTCCATGAAAGTGCCCTTACGCATGCGAAAGTTTCGCAGCCACTGGGAATCGTCCCAGACCTGCAACACTATGCGGTCCCACCAGTCTGTGCTTGTTTCCCGAGCCCAGAATCGGCGTTCCACAGCATGAACCTGCCCCATTAGCACCATGATGCATGCATTGGCAGGGCCCATGCTTTCAGAGAAATCTGTGTCCATGTCCTGATCACTCACGTGACCGCGCTGACGTCGCCTCCTCGCCCGGTATCGATTTGCCAGGTTCTGGTGCTGCATATACTGCTGGATAATGCGTGTGGTGTTTAATGTGCTCCTAATTGCCAAAGTGAGCTGAGCGGCCTCCATGCTTGTCTTGGTATGGCGTCCACACAGAAAAAAGGCGCGGAACGATTGTCTGCCGTTGCTCTGACAGAGGGAGGGGCGACTGACGACACGGCTTTCAGGGTTGGCTTCAGGGAGCTAAAATCAACAAAGTGGGTGTCTTTACATCAAGGAGTATTTTAGGCAGGACTTCACGGAGGGTTCCAATAAGAAATGGTGCACCTAAGTTATCGTTCTTATTGGAACAAGGAGGTTAGCCTGGCCTCTGATTGATACATGGCTAGATTTACCTCGCTGCACCTTCTCTGTGAGTGACTGCAGTGTGACCTAGAGGAATGAGTCCCCTAGACAGGGGAGGAGGCAAATGAGTACAAAACAAATCTGGTCTATTTCTTGTTTTGACCCACTCCATCTATCTTTTAGATCTTTGCCTGGCAGCAGACGGTGCAGAAGGACTGCATGCCATCCACATCTCATGGCTGCTCGGCAGAAGATGGTACAGTACGACTGCTAGCAGTCCGTATCGCCTGCCCGCTCACCATAAGACGGTTCAATAGGACTGACTGCAGGACTAAAGAGAATGACCTGGTCAAGTCACTCCAAATTTAGTCCCTGCGCCCATGTCTGCCCAGGCGCTCCTGATCGACCTCACAGAGGCGACCAGGAGCACCTCGGACATGACGATGACGGCTACCAGTCGTACTGTACCGTCTGCTGCCACAAGGCAAGGGGTTGCTGCTACTGTGTAGCAATGCCGTACCGCGTCTGCCAGCACCCAGGAGACATAGGGTGACGGTTACCTGAGCGGGCTCCATGCTTGCAGTGGTATGGCGTCTGCACAGGTAACTCAGGAAAAAAGGCGCGAAATGATTGTCTGCCCTTGCTTTCACGGAGGGAGGGAGGGAATGGGGGCCTGACGATATGTACCCAGAACCACCCGCGACAATGTTTTAGCCTCATCAGGCATTGGGATCTCAACCCAGAATTCCAATGGGCAGCGGAGACTGCGGGAACTGTGGGATAGCTACCCACAGTGCAACGCTCCGGAAGTCGACTCTAGCCTCGGTACTGTGGAAGCGCTCCGCCGAGTTAATGCACTTAATGCACTTAGAGCATTTTCTGTGGGGACACACACACTCGAATATATAAAACCGATTTCTAAAAAACCGACTTCTATAAATTCGACCTTATTCCGTAGTGTAGACATACCCTTAGAGACACATTTCTGAGTCATGTTTCCACTCTTGCTTTCTCTATTCGGTGCATTACTACCCATTCCCCATCAAGATTCTAGTTCTTTGCTCAACTGCTCCACAGAGGGAGAAAGCAGGCAAGTAGTCCTTCTTAGTACGATACAATTGGACTTTAGATCTGGCCAGCCCACATAAGAGGAATTTTTTCCACTGCGTGGGCATGTAATCCAAGCCAAACCATTAAACACTATCCCCCCAAATTTCAAGGGACAGAGTACAACTCATTACATCCTCTTGTGATGGCACTATTCCAGTCCTTCACAAGCCTTTGTGAAATTTCTCATTTAATAGAAAGGAAAGGGAACCAAGAACTGGAAAGACCTTGCACAACAAACATATAAACAAATGAAGGGGAATCTTGGGACATAATTTTTATACATAGAGCAGAAAAAGGTCACAATTTTTGCCTTTGCTTCACAGTTCACCTTTAAGATACTGCTGAAAATTGGTAAACACCTAGAAATAATTCAACTGTCTTTGTTCTTTATTATTTGATTACTCATGAGGTATTCATCTGCTCTTGATGCTTATTCCCACAAGGAAGGCGTGGTTTTATGTTTATCACTGAATTACTTATATAGTAATCAATTGTGATGTCACAGGAAAATTTTAGGAAGAGAAACAGTACCAGGAACAAGACATGTTCTGGTATCAATAAAAAACAAAAAGGGGGGAAAATACACACAGGAAACAATCAAAGCCCTTTTCAAACACAGTGGTTTTAAAGGCGATCTATTTCATAGCACTTCCAAGTCAGTTACAGAATGGCAGCACAGAGACTACTCAACTTGCCCAGGGAGCCTCACTCTCATAAAAGATGCTACTAATTTTCCTTGAAAGCATGCTAAAAGGAAAGGGAAAAGGTTCTGTGATAAAGTCCCAAGAATATATTCTAAACTGCAGACAAGTAATCCAACACCAAGCAGTACCGGTTTTGATTGAAGAGCAGATGTCGGATTTTGTACTATTAACTATTCACAAGGATGATTTGAGCACTTGTTAAGTGACTCTAACAAAATAGTTTCCCTTTTTGTTAAAGTGGGTGTTTCTTCTTCCTTCAATATTTATACTTTAAGCACAGTGCCCTGGACTTTTTTATTTTGTTTGTTCACAGTCCAGATGTGTTACTGAGAGGTTACAGTTTGAAAGCAAGAGGTTCATTTAATACCCAAGACAATTCAAGGTATTTTTAACTACCCCCCCCCCAAAAAAAAGTGGGTCATAGAAAGAGCTCAGCTTCACTTTGTACCTTGGAAACTCACTTCAGAAATGCATTAACAGAAAGTTGTGCCCCGATATCTTATTGAATTACTTAGATTGAGAGCATTCTATATTCTTTGGATAACTTCTGTAACGGGAATGATATCTATCTGAACAACAGCTTAACCGAATATTTTTTTAAAACTCTGAACAATGAACTTTTTTCCTTTTCTATCCACTACATAAAGGAATCTTAACAATAACTAAGCACAAGTACAAAATTATTGTACTATACTGTTTGGTGTGACAATTATTGAATCATAAAGCATAAACCATAGCAAGTAATAAGCAATGCCATGCAATTTTGCAGCCTACTATTTGCTAGCCACATTTATATTAAATCAATAATTTTCAGAAACTTGAATTTAAGGCCAAAAAGACACTGTGTTCTAAATTAAAATTGCATTATTTGAAGAGACAAACAAATCTGGAAGACTGTCTATAAAACAAAAACAACAACATGGAAATCTAAGGCTCTCATGTTGAAGGACTTTGCCCGTAATTTATCTTTAAGGAGATTTATTGTTTGCAAAAGAGGTCTTCTAATTAATCCAAATTCCTATCACCACAGACTTTCCAAAAATTGAAATAAAATTTAAGTTATGTCAATCCAACTTGAAAGCTACATAGTAAGAGTAAGTAAAAAGTTAAAGTCTCCTAACACTGACTTCTGTATTCCATATGTAATATTTTCTAATCCTCTTTTAAAATGTGCAATTTTAGCCTGCTAGAGATGAAAGCCTAGAATGCACAGTTTGAAGAGAAAATTTTTTTAAAAAAAGAGTATCCACAACTTTTTTCTCCACTCCAGTTTTCTCACGGCCCTGATGTTTAGGCCAGAGGTTCTCAACCAGAGATACAACAAAATTGGACACAAAAATAAGTCAGTAGTTTTTAAGTGAAGTGAAACTTGGGGGTACACAAGACAAATCTGACTCCTGAAAGGGGTACAGTAGTCTAGAAAGGTTGAGAGCCACTGTCATAGGTAGTTCAGGAAGATTCTGCTGCAGGTGTGTCACACATCTGCAGTCTCTCTCTCTCTGCGTGAGAGTAAGAGAGAAAAAAAATAGCAGCTGGGTCCTCTCAGGCCAAGAAATACAGTATAGGCTGCTCTAAAGCCTCCTAATGTCACTCCTCTCTTAACATGAGAGGATAGGGAAGACGACAACTTGGGTTGGACCAAAGGGGAGATGGCCAACTCCTGGAGAGAGGCAGAGTGGAAGTGCTTGAACATGCTGCAGCTTAGCCCCTCCTCGTGCTTCAAAGTGCATGTGGAATTGTGCTTTAAGAAAGGGAAGGGTCTTCACCACTGCCATTGGCCAGCTGGGAAGAGGAAGACAATTAACTCTCAGTCAATTTAAAGCCTTCCCAGGTGTCCAGCAGCCCTCATCTGATGAAGTGAGCTGTAGCTCACGAAAGCTCATGCTCAAATAAATTGGTTAGTCTCTAAGGTGCCACAAGTACTCCTTTTCTTTTTGCGAATACAGACTAACACGGCTGCTACTCTGAAATCTGTTCCATACCATGATTTAGGTATATTGAGCTGTGGTCCCAGGTTGCTTGCATCTGACTGATCACCTGTTTGAGGAATCAGAGTAACAGCCGTGTTAGTCTGTATTCGCAAAAAGAAAAGGAGTACTTATGGCACCTTAGAGACTAACCAATTTATTTGAGCATGAGCTTTCGTGAGCTACAGCTCACTTCATCGGATGCATACCGTGGAAACTGCAGCAGACATTATATACACACAGAGATCATGAAACAATACCTCCTCCCACCCCACTGTCCTGCTGGTAATAGCTTATCTAAAGTGATCACCAAGTTGGGCCATTTCCAGCACAAATCCAGGTTCTCTCACCCCCCCACCCCCATACACACACAAACTCACTCTCCTGCTGGTAATAGCCCATCCAAAGTGACAACTCTCTCCACAATGTGCATGGTAATCAAGGTGGGCCATGTCCAGCACAAATCCAGGCTCTCTCACACACCCCCTTTTTCCCGGGGACACACACACACAAACTCACTCTCCTGCTGGCAATAGCTCATCCAAACTGACCAAGTTTAAATCCAAGTTTAACCAGAACATCGGGGGGGGGGGCGGGGGGGCGTAGGAAAAAACAAAGGGAAATAGGCTACCTTGCATAATGACTTAGCCACTCCCAGTCTCTACTTAAACCTAAATTAATAGTATCCAATTTGCAAATGAATTCCAATTCAGCAGTTTCTCACTGGAGTCTGGATTTGAAGTTTTTTTGTTTTAAGATAGCGACCTTCATCTCTGTGATTGAGTGACTAGAGAGACTGAAGTGTTCTCCGACTGGTTTATGAATGTTATAGTTATATATTATATTATAATTTATAATTATAAACCTGGATTTGTGCTGGAAATGGCCCACCTTGATTATCATGCACATTGTAGGGAGAGTGGTCACTTTGGATGAGCTATTACCAGCAGGATAGTGAGTTTGTGTGTGTGGTTTTTGGAGGGGGGTGAGAGAACCTGGATTTGTTCAGGAAATGGCCCACCTTGATTATCATGCACATTGTGAAGAGAGTTGTCACTTTGGATGGGCTATTACCAGCAGGAGAGTGAGTTTGTGTGGGAGGGGGTGGAGGGTGAGAAAACCTGGATTTGTGCTGGAAATGGCCCAACTTGATGATCACTTTAGATAAGCTATTACCAGCAGGACAGTGGGGTGGGAGGAGGTATTGTTTCATGATCTCTGTGTGTATATAATGTCTGCTGCAGTTTCCACGGTATGCATCTGAGGAAGTGAGCTGTAGCTCACGAAAGCTCATGCTCAAATAAATTGGTTAGTCTCTAAGGTGCCACAAGTACTCCTTTTCTGTTTGAGGAATCAGAAAGCAATTTTTTCCCTGTTGGGACAAATTAGGAGAGTGCGCAGAGGGTTTTCACCTTCGCTGCAACACTGCATTGTGAAAGCACAGTTTAGGCAGAAAGGAATAAGAATTTTCACATTAGGCGATATATAAGGATGTTTACTTTGTTGCAACTTGCATCCCCTATGGATAAAGGCTACAACGATCAGCTTCCAGAGGTAAATGAGACTCAGGACATGGCTGGTAGCTGCCTGTAAGGAGAAGGGGAGACCTTAAGGGTATCTCTACACAGCAACTAGACATGTGGGTTTTTCTCTGCCGTGTTGATATACCCTAAGTTTTCACAGACTGAGGTACCACTTGGTGCCCTTTTGGTGCTGTCCAGCAGGTTGCCAGCTCAGGCTAGAGCAATAGGGAAATTCACTTGTATGTGAATATCAAAGAAATGCTAAAAGGTCACAGTGTGTTCAAGTCAATTCACTTGTTAGAACAGATCAAAAGGAATGCTGATTGTATTGTTTTAACCTTCTGTATTTTATCATCTGCTATCACATTACAGGTAATGACATTGTGTATACCCTCTAATTAGAGAATCCTAAAAAGGGTGGATACGATTTAAACCACTAGTCAGGAAGACTATTTAATCATGGTTTTCTAGGTAAGAGTGCATTCTTGTTGGTTGTTATAACCTTAATACATATTCTTCACAACTCAGAGATAGATGTCAGTTTCATTTTTAGAAGGTACACACTATACACTTTTAAACAGTGATTTATTTTGAAAAACTTTTCAGATTAATTTTACAGCTATATCAGAAAAAGGAATGAGTGTTTGGTTATTTCATTTACCAAAGGTAATTGAAGCAGATATTTATGAAGTCAGTGGGAGCTGAATTATCTCGAATTAAACAGGCTAATCATTAATATTTGGAGGATTTTCTTGCCATGCTGTATTAGGAGGAGAACATCACCAGACATTTAAATTGTTTTATTTCACTAAAACAACAATGTTAAGTATTCTGAATTTTTCTTTTCAACAGCAAACATAATATTTTAACAAAACAAGCATATGTCCCTCGCTCCTCACACAGACTCATAGACTATCAGAGTTGGAAGGGACCTCAGGAGATCATCTAGTCCAACCCCCTGCTCAAAGCAGGCACAATAGACTTCTTCTCCTTGTCCAGATCTATTCTGCCCCCAACAATCTTCTATTCATTGAACTTTTTGAAACTGTGCATGTTTAGAAAGAGATAAGAGATTGACTCTGTACACAAATTTGCAGAGGGACAATAGGGTTGAGGTCTGTTATTTCTCACTTCTGTATATTTATTTATTTAAAAACATTTTTGCTGTAAACAAGCATTCAAACAAGTTATCTCTGGAGTCACAAATCCAGTTTGAGAACTGCAAAACTAAGCATCTCTGATGCTATCTTCTAGACTGAGCACTGAGTCCCATTGGGTAGATAGAAAGATTAACCTAAATAATCTATACAGAAGTCCCTGGTACCCCATGAAATTGGGTCCCTAATCCATGAACTATTGGAACTCATTTACAAAACTTTTCTTAAACACTACATGAATATGTTGTCTCATACTATAGAATTAGAATTTATGATCCCTATTCCATGAGGAGATATCTTTGAGATATAATGTATCTTAATTAAAACTATCTTTAGATAGATTTTTTTCCTCAAAAAGCATTTTATCAAAAAAATCCAATTTAAATAAAAAAAATCCAATTAAAAAAAACATCATTGATTTTTATCCATCCTGATCCTAAATAAAAGGTGTGTTAGTATTAGGATGAGATTTTACTTCATGTGTAAAGCTTCATGAAAACTAACGAAGGATTGTTTCTGGCTATCACATTGTGTTTACATTACACTTACCCATCAAATGGGATTGGAGCCTTGGAACTGTAAATGAAGAAGGATGCTAACTTCAAAGCATGGGTCATTGTTTCAGATGGTGTTTAGTCAACAGAGGAAAAGCCCATGCTGTGATGGAAACACTTGCCAGATCACTTTCTGGGGAAGATACAGGGGTAAGAATGGATCCAGGGAGTAATCCCTCTATCTCTGGACTGATGGATTCGATTGGACAGAGATCCCCAGAGCTATTCTAGGTAACCCCGAGAGATTTATGAAAAACTAGCAGATTACTACATCTCTGTTGTCATATTGGACTTACAAACTTGGAATCACCTGTTAATGTATTTTGTCTCTTTTAACCTCTCAATAACTCATTTCTTTTTCTTAGCTAATAAAGCTTTAGTAAGGGCTTGTCTACACTACACAGTTTATTATTTAGAGAAGAAGTGTCCTGGTAAGGTTTGGAACCTTAGAGACTAACAAATTTATTTGAGCATAAGCTTTTGTGAGCTACAGCTCACTTCATCGGATGCATTCAGTGAAGTGAGCTGTAGCTCACGAAAGCTTATGCCCAAATAAATGTGTTAGTCTCTAAGGTGCCACAAGTACTCCTTTTCTTTTTGCAAATACAGACTAACACGGCTGCTATTCTGAAACCTGGTAAGGTTTGCAAGCAAATAGCTGTGCCTGAAGGATATAGGAGAGATTTGCTCCAGATAGCCCATTATGGCCCATTCATGGGCCATATGGGAGTGAAAAGACCTGTGACAGGCTGAAGCAAAACTTCTATTGACCTCATGTATTTCAGACAGTGAAAGATCATTGAAAAAGTTATGACATACGTCAGAAACATAAAGACTTACAGGGATATACTTTAAGGCACCTTTGCAACCTTTGCCTATTATTAAAGAGGCATTTGCCAGAGTGTCTGTAGATATTGTGAGGCCTCTTACTCAACCTTCTGGGGGGGAATATACTTTTTGTGGTGGATTTTTGCCACCAGGTGTCCTGAAGTCACTGCCTTGTCTAATATTGAGGCTGAAATAATGGCCAGTTTACAACTTTTAGCAGAGTATATTTTCCCAGAGAAATCCTGACAGACTGTGGTTCAAATTTCATGTCTGTTGTTTTTAAAAAGTTATGGGAATTGTGTGGCGTAAACCACCATGGCTGCACTCTACCATCCAGAAACTAATAGGCTTGTGGAAAGATTTAATGGAAACTCAGAAAACTTAGATGATAGGAGACTGAAGTAAGATCTTTTGATATTGGTCATCTGGTGCTGATACCAGTGAGGAAAAGCAAAATGCAGGACTATTGGAAAGGACCTTTTGAGGTGACTGAAAGAGAGTCAGTGAAGTCACATATTGTGATTGGGTGCTTGGGATGGGCCACACTGAGAATGCCACATTCTGAGCAGACTACAACAAACATGGCAGCAATCCCCAAAAACGGGTGGTTTATTCTATAATTAGAGTCACCAAACCAGTATAAAGAAAGCTTCTGTAGTATCACACGGGTTAACAAGAAGCCAAACACAGTCCCCTTTAGGCATACCAGCCCTTGGCTCCTATCTAGGCAACCAGGTATAATAGAGTGAGAGGTTACTGAAAACCCAATTCATTGTATGTGAAGTTCTACTAATCTCAAAGGATCAGACAGATACTTATCCCCAGGTCAATTTCTATCTCAGATCTTACCCAAATATCACGCTGTCAGCCAATCCTTAGTAAACTAACTGAAAATTTATTAATAGAAGAAAATAAGAGAGTTATAAATGGTTAATAGATCATATACATACAAATGATTGCAAAGGTTTGTAGCAGTGATAGAATAGACTGCTGGCTTGCAAAAGTCTCTCTGGTATCTTCCAAAAGATTGGAAGGTCCTCAGTCCATAGTTCAGAATACTCCTTTTAGTTGTAAATCCACAGAGAATGCCACTCTCAGGGTAGACTACAAGAAACAGGATAGGCAATCCCCAAAAACTGGTCACACATATAATGTAAGAAAGCCTCATGGCAGGGGAGCTGTGCAAACTGTGCATATCAGTAAGTTAAAAGCTTTCATAAAAGGGAAATGGCAGTAAATATGGTCTGTTGTGCTGATTAGGAAACACTCTCCCTTCCTTTTAATTGATTCGGTCAAAGAATACAGTGGAGACACATCATACGCGCATTTAACTTACGCGAATTCAACTATACGCGCTCTGCAAAAAAAAAGAAAAACAGATAAATAGTGCCGGCGAGTCCGCCCACCATTCCACTCAATGAGTGTATGCCCTGGAGCGAACGTGAGATGGGAGACGTGAATCTGCTGTCCCCTCAGTCAGTCTCAGTTCCCGCGTGCCTCTCATAGTGTGAGCATCTCACTGCGCGGAGTGTGATTCTAGTGTTTAAAGAGACGTATTTTTCGTACAACATGGCCCCTAAACGCAAGCCAACTACTTCATCTAGTGCTCAACTGAAGAAACAGCGATCTGTTCCAATGCTGGAGGAAAAACTGACTGTGTTGGACTTAGAGAGATGGTATGTTGGTCTCCAATGTGGCACATAAATATGGCCGCAATGAATCTAGCATCCGTGCCATCAAGATTCGAGAGAGAGAAATTTGTCAAGCTGTGGCATCAAGTACTCCAATAACTGCTAAGGTGATGAGCCAGGTGCGTGATAAGACTTTAGTGAAGACTGAAAAGGCATTAAACTTATGGCTGGAAGACAAGAACCGTAAACATGTGCCTATCAATGGCAACACGTTGCGAGAAAAGGCTCTTCGCTTCTACATGCTGTTCAAACCTCCCGCCAAAGAGGGACAGCCTTCTGAGGAGAAGGAATTCAAAGCCAGCCAAGGTTGGCTTAACAGTTTTAGGAACCGCTTCAACCTCAAAAATGTGCAGACTACTGGTGAAGCTGCATCTGCCAATGAAGAGGCAGCAAAAGCCTACCCTGAACAATTAAAAAAAAAAAAGATAGCCCTTTTCTTCTATCTTCCGGAACAAGTTTTTAATGCTAACAAGACTGGGCTCTTCTGGAAAAAAATGCCCAACCGCACTTACATTTCGAAATCAGAAAGACAAGCCCCTGGCTTCAAAGCAGCTAAAGACCGTGTGACTGTGTTGTTTTGTGGCAATGCGGCTGGGCATTTAATAAAGCCGGGCTTGCTCTACAGGGCTGCAAATCCCTGTGCCCTAAAAGGCAAGAACAAAAGTCTCCTGCCCGTGTTCTGGAAATCAAATAAAAAGGCTTGGGTGACAGCAGCATTTCTGGATTAGTTCCACAAGTGTTTCATTCCGGAGGTCAAGAGGTACCTCAAAGAGAAAGGACTTGACTTTAAAGTGTTGCTGATCGTAGACAATGCTCCTGGCCACCCTGCAGCACTCCGGTTTGTGCATAATGACTTTGAAGTCATCCTTCTCCCCCCCAATACCACCTCCACCCTCCAACCTCTCGACGAAGGCATGATTCGCTGTTTCAAGGCCACGTACACAAGGCTTACGTCTTACGGATACGTAGCGCTATGGACGCTGATCCCAATCTTAATGTGATGGAGTGTTGGAAGTCCTTCAACATTGCCGATTGCATCACTTATATTAAACAGGCAATGGATGCAATCAAGCCTGAAACAGTCAATGCATGTTGGCAAAACCTATGGAAAGAACGTGTGAATGATTTTAAGGGTTTCCCGACCATTGACAAAGAAGTGAAACGCATTGTTCAGGTGGCCAGACAAGTGGGTAGTTACGGCTTCATCGACATCGTTGAGGAAGAAATTGAAGAATTAATTGAGAGCCTTAGAGAAGCATTGACTAATGAAGAGTTAGAGGAACTGATAAAATTGTCTACAGAAGACGAAAATGATGACAACGAACAGGAAGAGCCAGCAAGTTGGAATCTTTATAAATTTGCTGAAGTGTTCCAAACAGCGAAACACTTGAATGATTTCTGAATAAGATCCCTCTAAGGAATGAAGCCTCAAAATCACACGTAGTATTACGGACGATTTGAGACCGTATCCAGAAAAGTGTGAGCAGCTCAAGCGACAACAGTGACAGTTGCCGATCACCATGTTTTTCGAGGAAAAACAACCAGCAGCAGATGAGCCCACGCAATCAACTTCTCGAGCTGAACCAGAGCCAACCACTTGTCTACGACTCACTCTCCATCACCTCTGTCTCCTGGATCGACATCAAGCCCTGACGACCCCCCAATAGTGTTGTCAGGGGAAGAGGAAGACTAATCATCGCAGTGTGTACAGCACCAATCTCTCTCTCTCTGATGTAATTAAAAATACAGTACTGTAAAATTATATTTTGCATATGTACTCTATTATATACTGTACATTACTGTATACGTTATACATATTACTGTATAGGGTTGTATACACAAAACCATGTACAGTATACTGTACTTTATGGATGATTTAAGGGATTTTCAAGGGTCATTTTGACTATACGCTATTTTCACCTTACGTGCTGACTTTAGAACCTAACCCCCGCGTAAGATCAGACTCAACTGTAAAGAAGAAACTCCACTGGAAAGCATTGAGTTTGGGGAGAGTTTAAATCCAATCCGAAAGCCGGGAATGCTGGCCCTTTTAAAGCACCACAAACAGGTATTTTCCAACCAGCCAGGTTTAACAAACAAGATTGTACACTCCATTCAAACCACGGTGCTCCACCCAGCTACTAGCAGAGCATCCTGGGCTAAAGGGGAAATGCAGAAGCAGATTCAAGAAGCGGTTAAAAGCATCCTGGAAATGGTAATCACTAAGTCAAAAAGCCCTTGGACATCTATTGTGATGGTTTCTAAGAAGGATGAAAGCATGAGATTGTGTGTGGATTATAGGAAACTAAATGTAATCACCTAGTCTGATCCTTACCCCACACTCCAAAGAGAGGACTTTCAGGACTGATTGGAGGGTGCACAATTTATAAGCATACTGGATTTGACTCATGGGTACTGGCAAATTGCCTTAGATGCTGATGCTCAGGAAAAATCTGTGTATATAGTAGAATCTGAATTTTATGAATGTAAAGTTATGCCTTTTGGATTAAAAAATTCAGGCACAATCTTTATGGGGTTTATCAATGAGGTGCTGTAGGGGTTACAAACATTTGCCAGAGCCTATATAGATGACTTGGCTATTTTCAGTAGCTCCCTGCAAGAACACTGAAACTCGCACATGGTATATTACAAAGGTTAATAGCGAGAGAAGCTAACCTCACTGTCAAGGTGTCCAAATGCAAAACAGGGGCTGCAGAGGTATCTTACCTAGGGCACAGGATGGGCAGTGGGTTGATCCGCCACTCTGACCCCTTAAAAGTAGAAGTCATTAGGAGTTGACCTGCCCCTAGAACAAAGAAGCACGTCCAATTCTGTAAAGGGGTTTAGTGACACTGTGACCCTCATAACAGACCTTACAAAAAAAGGGAAACTAGACAGGTTGGTATGGACAAAGGCCTGTGAGAAAGTCTTCCAGAATATAAAAGATGCTTTGTCTAAAGAGCTTGTTTTAGTCAGCCCTGATTGCAACAAACCATTTGTGCTATGTACTAATGCTTCTAATATTGGATTGGGCGCAGTATTGATACAAGATGGAATGGGGGAGAGGTAAGAGGCAACCCATTGCTTACTGAAGCAAAAAACTGAACAAAACTATGCCATAATTTAAAAGGAGTGCTGTGCCATGCCCAAACTACACATAGGCACAACTCTTTATTAAGGACTACTACCAGGATTTAATGCCCAGTAAAGGCTATTAAGTACATTTCAGGCTTAATTTTTTTGCTGCTGCCATGACATTGAAGGTGTAATTAGAATTTTTTTTTCCCCAACAACATCCAGCTGTGATGGCCAAAAAGATTTCCTCGAGTTTTCAACAGAAAATTCACATTTGGGTTCACACTAACGAGAATGTTTCAGCCCAGAAACATTTCAGGAAGTTATAATAACCTGAAACTGGGAGGCGTAATTGAAGTAATTCTGTAACCATACCACTAGGTTTTATTGCCAGACGAGACCAAATTTCTTTACATAGCTTATAACAAAACAGGTAGAATATTTCAAAAGTGCGTAACTGACTTTGGCTCAAAGGCTCATTTTCTAAAGTGACTTACGCACTTTCGAACATTTTAACCCACACCTACACCACATCCTGTAAGTGTCAGACAATACAGTTTCTGAAAACTGAAGCAGAGTTTTGATTCCTCTAACATGGTATAACACATCAACACAGAAATGCTGTTTTCTTGTATAAGTGTGCTGCCACACGCATACTTACAAATATTTTCATAAAGACTATTTTTATCTGTGAACTTTGGGATATTAGACAAAGAATCCCAAAACTGATCTGCAACTAGTGCTGAAGTTATTAACTTTTAAAATCATCTAAGAAAGTTACCTTGATTGCCAAAAAATGTCAAGAGTTGCCTTGCTTAGAGGACATCTAGTGATCACAGATTCCCCAGCCAATAATACATACCTTTACCCCAAGGTGCCACTCTGTAAGAGCTGTTTGCCCTGTATATCTCCAGTTCTCAGTAGGACACTAAAAAGGATGTTTTTACGGCACAGTGGGTTAGAAATACAGCACATCACAAGACATAGCAGACCACAGGAAAGCAGCTACCAGCTGTGTAATCACTCCTTGTTGGCATCACAAAATCAGTAAAGATTTGTTATTTGGGAATTTAATCCTGCCCTCATTCAAATTAATGGAAAAACTGCTATAAGCCTTGAATGGTGCAGGACCAAGGTCTTGATGAGTATCAAACACTTCTCCTAAAGGAAGTTAGGAGAAGGATTCTTTTAATCTTCTAATGAAATTCACAACATTTTACTGAAATTGTTTTTACTGTCAGAAGAGTTTCAGTTGTTTCAGTTCACATATAAGTTCTCAAAAAGTTAATGAAGGAGGACTCTATTCATTTTACTGACAAAGCACTTGTTTCAGATGCCGCACTTCCAATCAGTACCCAGCCCAGGCCAAAGAAGCTAATAATCTAACCAGTGGATCAAATTCAGTGATGAAGCCTGGTCAACAATACTGAAAGGGAGCACTCTGAATCTACATTAAGCCTTTTCTAGAAAATTAGTGTGCAGTGTCCTTGTGCTATCACATGTCAAATGATGCCTAGACGTTTCACAAGTCATTATGAACGATTAATGAGTGAAAAACTGTCACTATATTAAATTATGCACCTATTTTAAAAATGTGTACTTCTAACAGGACAACTGCTTGTCTGGCTTGTATAGAGTGGAAGTCTAACAGACTTAATTACTTGAAGCTGGAGAAGCACTATAAAAATGAAAGAGTCCCCAATTATTTAAATATTAATTACACTTATTAGCCCTGTCTGACCAACCCTTGATGTCACCAGCATACGACAGATTTCATGAGATTGGGGTAAGTATAAACAAACCCAGCCAAATAAAATGGGGAGATTATTAAGGCCCTGTCTATACCAAATTTTAATCAAATCTGTGAACAATTAACGACAGCTGGCTCTAAAAATGGGTTGTATCCACATATGCCATGGACTATGTTTGGTTAGTAACTATGTCAGCCTTCAAGCAGTAAACTGCCTGGGATGAGACACGTTTGTCTTGATGTTCCTCAGTTATTATTTTTACTCTCCAAAGATGGAATCTCAAATCATGCCTGTGTAAATGGTTTACCCAGTTCTCCTTTCTTACAGCTCTCTGTGGTGTCAGATATCCTAGAAAGCATTGCTGTACATGCTGCTGTGTCAGCTTATGTGCATTTCCTCCAGACCTTGTTGAAGCAATATGGGATAAACAGCCAAGATGTTGCAGAATGAACCGATTTTAATGAGATTTCATATTTTTGTTTGCAGTTTAGCAACTTCATTTTTCCGTTCTTCCAGAACTTATGCATAAATACCATCCAGTCCCAATGACTTATTGCTCTTAATTTATCAATTTGTTCCAGGACATCCTCTTTTGATAGTTCTACTCTTTTTCAGGAAATAAAGATGATCTCCCCAACATTCTTTTGGTGAAGCTTGGCTCAAAAAAAATAATTTAGCTTCCTTGAAACGTCCTTATGTTCCTCAGCAGCAATCTTTACTCTTTGCTAGGTCACCAGACACACAATTCTCTTGTGGATGGCTTCTTCCTTACAGTAAACTTAAATAATTTATTGTTGTGTGTTGTCTATTTGCTCCTCAAATCCCCTCTTATCTCTCCTAATTTTCTTCTTGTATTTTCCAGAGACAGGTTAGGCTCCTACCTCCTGGCTTCACAAGGGTTGGATTTCCATTTCTGAAGGATATGTTGGGCTCAAAAAGAGCTCTTGAATCCTGCCATTTAACATTGTCATCAATATATAGGGGGGGTTGTCTGTTTTTCTTCCCCTTACCTTCTTGCTTTTTTTGTTGATGATGTCTTTTTTGGGAGGTGAGAGTAGAAGAAAACATCCACAAAAAAGGCAAGGGGAAGAAAAATAGACAAACCCCCTATATGTGAGACTGCTATGGTTGCTTAAGTATCCTCCATGTTGAGTCTAAAGAGTTCAGTTTCCGTACCTTCAAACTTAATGACTTTTTAACTAGTTTCTTCACCATTTTTTAAATTCCCCTTTGTAAAATTTAATATCACACTGCTAGATTTTTATTCAGCACTCCTCCAAGGTTGAACTTAATATAGATATTAGTGGCTCAACTACAGTTACTTCTTGAACCACTTCTCCGCGTCACTTTGGACTTCATCAAGAACAGCTTTTCCTCTGGCACTTAGAACTAGGGCCAAGCCTACACTACAGACTTATATCGGTATAACTACATCAATCAGCCGTGTGAAAAATCCACACCCATGAGCAATGTAGTTATACCAACCTAACCCCCAGTGTAGACAGCGCTATGTCAACGGTAGAGCGCTTCTCCCATCAACATAGCTACCGCCTCCCGCAGGGATGGATTAACTACGTCAACAGGAGGAGCTCTTCCGTCAGCATAGGAGTGTGTTCATTTATGTGATACAGCAGCACAAGTGAATCAGTGCAGCTGCGCTGATGCAGCATTTTAATTGTAGACCTGCCCTAGCTGTTACAAGAACAAGACAATTAAAGGAATCCAATTGTGACATCTGACCAGTTTCCATGCAAGTAGCTGAAGTCACTCATTAGGACTGTATTATTAGACTGAATTGTCTCTTTGAAGTCCTTCAACATTATGTATTCAATATTCTTCTCCTAATCAGGAGACTAGTAGTATACCTCAGACTATATTTGTATTTTTATGACTTATGATTTCTATCCATATCCAAACAGATTCACAAGTCATTAACATTTTATTTGTAAAACTAAAAGATTCTATGATCCCCATCTCTATGACCTAGTCCAAGGGCGGGCAAACTTTTTGGCCTGAGGGCCACATCGGGTTTCAGAAATTGTATGGAGGGCCGGTTAGGGGAGGCTATGGCTCCCCAAACAGCCAGGTGTGGCCCAGCCCCCGCCCCCTATCCGGCCCTCCTGCTTCTTGGCCCTCCTGCTTCTCACCCCCCCAGGATTCCTGCCCCATCCACCCTCACCTCCCCGCTTTCTGTCCCCTGACCACCCCCGCACCCCCCACCCCTAACTGTCCTCCACCGCCCCATCCAACCCCTCTCCTTCCTGACTGCCCCCCCAACCGGGGCCCTGCCCCATCCAAACATCCCTTCGCCAAGACCCCTCCACCCCTAACTGCCCCCAACCACCCCATCCAACCCCCCCTCCTTCCTGATTGCCCCCCCCGGGACCCCTGCCCCATCTCCCTGTCCCCTAACCGCCCCCAGAACCCTTGCCCCCATTCAACGCGCCTGTTCCCCACCCTCTGACCGCCCCGACCCCTATCCACACCCCTGGAGCCTGACCACCCCCCGAACTCCCCTGCCCTCTATCCAACCCCTCTTCCCCTCTCCCTTACTACGCTGCCTGGAGCACTGGTGGCTGGCGGCACGGCTGCACCAGGACAAGCAACCGCGCTGCCCAGCTGGAGCCAGCCATGCACTGTGCAGCACAAAGCACCGGGTTAGGCCGACTTCCGCAGCTGCGCTGCCCCGGGAGCTTGCGGCCCCACTGCCCAGACCACTGCACCAGTGGAGCAAGGGGGAACAGCATGGGAGGGGCCGGGGGCGAGCCTCCCTGGTCAGGAGCTCAGGGGCCGGGCAGGAGGGTCCCGCGGATTGGATGTGGCCCACGGGCTGTAGCTTGCCCACCTCTGACCTAGTCAGTCCTTCCTGCATAGTTTATAACCCAATATTACATTATCTCATTAATTTTCATCATGTTTCAGTAATTCCTATTATGTTAGAATCCTCTTTCATTGTCAGGCATTCTACTTCACCTCTGAAATGACGAGATACTCTTCCTTCATATGCTTGGTTTTTTTCCCCAAGATAAGAAAAGCTCTCTCAACTGGAGATCAGAGAAGCCAGTTCTGAGATGGATTTGTTCTACGTTGTCCTTATATGCCACCTCGAAAAATAACTAGGTCTCTGTTCAGCAACTTTGGCCTCAAGATTCTGCACCTGGGCTCTGAAGCCATAATCTGCGCTATACCCCACTTGGACACAAGTTAAGTACTAGTAATTGTAAATGAGACCCTCAGTGCAGAAAACTGGGTAGCTCCCACGTCGATTAAACTCATGTTGGTCTCCTACCTCTATAGTTTACTCTGACTTGTTACTGGGTTTTATATTAAGTTAGAAGATAATTTAAACAAACAACTAAAACTTGAACAGTGTCTTCTTCAAGACTGATCACTCTCCCTGAACTGACCTACAAGACCACATATTTCTTCCCACCTCTCCTCAGCTGTGATACGTACAAGTCTGGCTTGAAGAGCAGATGGGGTTATTAGGCACTTATACATTTTTAATAAGTAAAAATAATTTAAACATTTGAAAATGTAAATATGTCTATATAAAAATTATTAATGTGTCCCCTCCTACTGCACCCTTCCTATGTCATTTGTGATTTTAGATTATGAACTCTTTGGGGACAAAGACCATGTCTTCATAAAGCTGTTGATCAAAGCCTCTGGGTATTACTAGGATACATACATTGAATGATAACTTTAGTCAACTAGCAATTGCCCTCTTTTGCTCAGTCTTTCAGAGCTTCACTATTTCTGGAGCATCTCTCAATTTAAGAATATACTCTCAATAGCTATGGTACCTCTGTATTTTGTATCTAAACACTATAAACACGAGAACTCACTCAGACAGCTGGCCCTACCTATAACTCATTCATTTCAAATACTCAGACTTCAGAGATACCAGTTCAAGGAGTGCAGTTGTATTAACTGTCACAACTGTAACAACTTTTTAACTATTTATTTTAAACATTATGGTCTAAGTCACAAAAATCAGTGTTCATTTCAAATCAAATCTCAGTTGTGACAGATTCTCTCTCTTACTCTCTAGTTCATCATGGAAGCTACAACCTTATGATTCGCTATCTTTTCCTGGGATGGTTGCAGGGAGTTCGCAGCGAGGGGTGGAGGTTTCAGTTTATTTTGTAATTCACAAGTTTATTTACGTAAGACACACAGGCGCCTCAAAAGTGTGTTTGATAAAAAAATCACTAAAATAAATGCTTATGTTTTTAATATAAGCCACTATAAAATAAATACAGTTGGAATATTCAGTATGCAAAATGTTTTAATCAGTTTAGCCTGCATAAATTAAGAATTCTAAAAACAGAAACGTAACTAAGTTTGCACCACACATTCCCATATTGCCATTATGCTCCAGTCACAATGGCACTGAAAGTATTTTGTTCTTTAATGCTATGTAGGAGAATGGTGAAAACAGGGCAGTAATTGAGATAATCCATTATAATGCTTGAAAAATATGAGGCATTAGCATTAAAAAAAATTGAAAAGCTCAGGAAAACAAGCATGTGTAAACAGAGGCATCCTGTACTTACATATTGGATGCAAGCTTAACTGCCAGTCTAATCATTCAATTAAAGGAACACAAAATTTAGCCTATTAGCATTAGGGGCTCCATCATGTTCTATTCAAATCAATAGGAGTTTTGCCATTAACTTAAATGAAAGTTGGATCAAGTCCTAGCTGTGGGACTCTCCCTTACCCTTTGCACACACACAAATGGCAAGAAATGTACTGGGGTGTCCTACAGGGTATGCATAGACCTGTACATACATCACGTTACAAGAGGACACAGAATCATATGGAAGTCAGAAATAGGAAGCTACCTATAAGGTCATCTAGTTCCAGTCCACCTCCCTGCTCATGCAAGATTATTCCCCATAATGTTTTTAAATATTTTATCAAAGAGCTGTAGATTCTCCAACTGACTAAGCTTTCAACACTTACCTTGGGAGACTATTCCACAGTCTAAAGAAATCTCCATATTAACATTTATTTATATGCAGTTTAAATTTCCTTTAATTTCATCCCATTGCTCCTAAGATAAGGAGCTATAAATAATTAATACCTCTTCCTCTTTGGTAATTATACCCTTCAAATAGTTGTTGACTTAAGTCTTTTAATCTTTGCTGGCAGTCGTAACACGCCTTTATAAAAGCTACACATTTAGTTCACTCTTTTCTCTCAAATAAATCTCTTTAGTCACTTTTGTTGCTCTTTTATGCCCTCCAATTGGTCAAAATTTTTCAGGTAATGAGGTGCCCAGAACTCAACACAACATTCATGGTATACTCATACAGGAGCCACATAGAAAGGAACCTTGAAGCTTGATGCGATGCTTCCATGAGTGGAAGCCAAAAGTGCATTGCCCTTTTCTGAGACCAAATCATAGCAAATTCACGATCCCACATTCTAAATAGCATAACTTCAGCAAGCACCAAGGGAGAGGAGAAAGAGAGTTTGGGGTGTTTGATGAAAGACTACTAGCTTTAGTGCTCGTCAGATGAGAGAGACTGGGGAAATGCATGCACCATTCCAGAGGATGGTAATCATCAGACAGTGCCCCCCCGCCAGCTCCATCCTGCTGTGCAATTGTTGACACCGGCATCTCTTTCTCATGAAGTCCAGTGAGCATTCCCACTATCTGACAACTTGTTGCAACACATCCTCTTTTAGCAGGTTAGAGCCTCTCAGGAATGTTTCTCCAGTTCTCAGCCTAACACTGTTTTTCATTGTCCGACCATGTCAGAAGAAAGACAAGAGGCAATGGATGTGGTTTAATAAAGCTGCAACTGTATTCACCTAAAATATCTGGGAGTATCCAGCAAAAAGTTCAACAGTGCAGGTCAATCATCCTTTCCTTAATCGTTTCCACATAACCCCAACCAAGTCCCAAAAACACTACTGCTGGTACTTCACCATCCTCCCCCTATATCAGGTGAAAGAGGGCTATAAAAGGAGGGTACTTGGTGACCTGCTGTACAGTATTCAGGAACCCCAAACTCCCTGCCCCCCAACTCAGCTCCCTTAAGGGAGGTTTTCCTTCAAATCCTTTTCCAATCCATTTTATCTGGCAACCCATACTAAATATCTGTACTGGACATCTGCCATAAGAGGCACCAGCAAAATGCTTGGCTGCCTCTCCCTCAGCAGGTCCCACAAGTCTATATCACCTCTCAGTTAGCCTGTTTTATGATCCTGAAAGTGAAACTACAAGAAAATGTCCCAATACCTGGGACATTTTGACCTGCTGTTTCTCCAGTTTTCAGCCTACCCTGTTTTTCATTCTGTCCCTTACCTTTAGCACAGCTTCCAATTTAATCAGCCAAGTTCACTTCCTCTTTAATCCTTTCACCTGATGTAATCTTAAAACAATCTCCTCCATGTTGTCATTATTCCTTACAAATTTTGCACATAAAATTGTATCCTTGGCATGGTATATGCCCGCCTGAATGTGATTTAAACTCTTTGAACCAGGGACAATTTCTTGTGTTTGCGAAGTTCCATGCACAACGTTCCATAAATACCAGTTATTAAAATTAAGAGTGTAAAGAGTCATTTTTGCTTGTAACAGAACACTGAAGACATGTCCTACTTTACCCCAAAAGGTGCTCAGTGAAATTATTTTAATGTTTTTATATTCAAAAGTCAACAGATGAGAAGCAGAAATTTACTGTATAGAGAGAAGAAAGAGTTCTCACCCATGTTACTTATTTACAAAGGTAGCTGTTGCCAATTCTTAAAATAGAAGATGGGTAGTTCTCAGCCTTACAGCCTATTCCATGATGAAAACAGGAAAAATCAGGGTAAAAGTGAAGTAGCATTGCTATTGAGTAACAGGTTGCCATAGTAAAACATTTAATGGCCATTCAAACAATGTGTTATCTACTAATAAAAAAAAATCAATCCAGAATTCAAGAAGATAGTTGAGGTATCTCCATTTAGGACCAACAGTTGTTCCTTACAAATTCTGTCTTTTGAAAAGAAAAAATATATATGACACCATAAAGCCCACAGTTCATATTTGTCCAAATACTTGTTATTTAAAAGAATACTTCAAAAGTTAAAGTCCCAAAATCTGACCTTCTCTAAAATCATAATGGCATGGGGAAAATTTTAAAATTCTATTTAAAGCCTATGTATTGTATTTGTTAGGTTGAGAAAACTGCTAAACCAAAGTGCCATGGTTTTCCTACCTCTTAAAGATCAGTTCTTTAATTTAAGTAAGTTCTATTTTCTATACTTGTGAAGTTGAGACGCTCTATGGACTAGATTTAGCTGATGTAGGAACTGGCATCTTAAGTTCTAAGTAAGAGCATGTTCAGTTTGTTACTAGTATGACGTACTCAATCATCTTTTCATTTTAAAAAGCTGTAAAGAAATAAACTGTTTCTCAACACCCTGGAGTTTTGTATCATGAGCTTATAGGTTTACATCACAGCAAATGATTAGTCACGATCTACTGTCACTCCTAAGAATGACACTTCCATTTGTTTTGGCTAGAAGCTAATAAGAGAGCAGAGTAACTGATTCCAAAATATCCAAAGCAACTGTAACAAGTTGACAGAGTTCCATAAATAAAGATATCAGTGAACAAATATATGCACAAGGGAACTTCAGGGGCCAGATCTTCTCCTGACTCAAGTTGTCATATGTCCATTGACTTCAACTGAGCTATGACAATTTACACAAGCTGAGGATCTGACCAATTGTGAATGATTTATGAGAAGGTGGGAGCAGCCTCCAAAAATTCTGCTTGCCCAAGTAATTCTCTCCCACTCCCACACCATCATCACAAAGCTAAGCCTAGAAATAGCAAGTTCTATGGCTAGGCTAAGAAGTTTTGCATGACAACGTTATATGGCTAAACTAATATGTACTTTGTGAGAAAATAAGAGTATGTGGCTATATAATTCACAAATGCAACAACACGGATTACATTGGCAACAAAAGGCTATCTAGAGCTAAGAG
Organism: Lepidochelys olivacea; assembly: GCF_965140295.1. Classification (NCBI taxonomy): domain Eukaryota; kingdom Metazoa; phylum Chordata; order Testudines; family Cheloniidae; genus Lepidochelys; species Lepidochelys olivacea. The sequence continues at coordinate 197,833,162 of NC_140413.1, read as the reverse complement.
AAAGGTTAAGTTCTAGGGCCTCTGAGTAACACATAGAATTCTGAAATCAAGGCTAAAACTCTCCAGGAAAACGACACATTTTCAAGTGTTTTGCTTCCTGAGGATTTTGCTGGGATTGCTGAAGAATTCCAGTGTCCAAAAGTTTCAACTTCAACACACTGATTGATAACTAACTAATATCATATACAGTACAAGTCATATAATTTAGGCTGTCTAGTGATTCTTCTCATTGGAGCAGAGAAATGAGACTCGAGATGTAAACGCAAGTATTCAGTTATCACAGATTACAAAATCAAGTTTGTTTTTAAAAGATATGTGCTCTAAATGCATCAAGTGTGGAACTAGGTTTTGCTCAAATATAAGGAGAAATCCTAGTACATTATCTGAGCAAGTGCTGATCCAAAGTACCAAAAGGTGGGTCAATAAACAAAGTGACTGAAAGTAAGCACTGGGTATTATTCTGAACATAGAGTAGGTAATAAGTTATCATCATTCATACAGTTTTATAGAGTACCTAGATATAAACTTAGCACATCTTAGGAGGAGGACAACAACAGGGAGGAGCCCATTCATTGTGCCTTCAAGTGGAGTGATTGCCTTAACTATGACTTCTAGTTCTTCTAACATGAGAAAACAATATTTTTCCATGTAGTTTGTGGTGCTGACTTTTTCATAATAGTCTTAATGTAAATATATTTGAAGGTTTTTTTTTAAAAATAAGTGTGATTGTTCGTATACCATGCTAGATCAGAAACTAAGATGCAGCTGTCTATGCTATAAAACAGCAGTTCTCAAACTTCATTGCACCATGGCCCCCTTCTGACAACAAAAATTACTACATGACCCCAGAAGGGGGGAATCGAAGCCTGAGCCTGCACAAGCCCCATCACCCCAGGTGGGGGGCCAAAGCCCCAGCAAGTCTAATGCCAGCCCTGACCACAGTTTGAGAACCGCTGCTATAAAGGTATAATGGACTGACATTTACTTTTTACATGGGCAAACCACCAAGTTTAAAGAAACATATGATGTATGTTTATGCATGGCTTAACATACAATTGTGGCTGCACTGAGCTATAACTGTCATTCTGACCAATGTGGTTTGGGCTAAATTATGTTAAAAAAATAAATTAGTCCACTTAAAACATGATTTGGCCCCAAACAGAGCACCAAAAACTGTATCAGAACCCAGTACAGTTAAACTGTGCTTTCCGCAACGTGGATTTCTTTAACACCCATTGCTTTTGTTATATTACATCCTAAGATCTCATTTTTTCCTACTTCAATATATTTTCTCCTTGTGTAATACACATACATGCTACAATACAGTTTCTGTTGTTTACTTCTATTAACTCTTTTTTTTTTAAAGTTAAAAGAGATCAGCATGACTATTTTAAGTGTTGTTTACAAACCAACAGAATTTTTATTTCAGATTTTCCATTCCTTATTATTACTTTAGTTGGATCCCAAGAGTCATATAATGCTTTCCATCTATCTGCACAACTCCAGCTGATATCAAGAGCACACGCAGACCAAGGGCATAAAAATTATTGACTTTGGAAAAATGAATAAAAAGTAAACATTGTCAAGAATTAAGTAATGACAGAAAAGATGTGTGCTCATCTTAAAAACAGAATAGTCAGTTTCTTCAAATTCTTCAACATCAGATGAGTCATTGAATGAAGATGTCCATTGAAATGGAAGAACAGATCACCAGTGAGTACACCAATCTTGACATTTTCAGTACCACTGTCATCAAAGTATAGCAGTGAGGATCATTTAAATTTGTGTTTCAGGCCTCTCCAATACCAGGTTCATTCAGAAGCAGTGTACCATTTTTGGTGTGTTGAGTATAAACGAAGATGATTGTGCGGTGAGGCCATAAAAACAGTTAAAAGTCAGAAGTTGGTGTTAAAAACATTTCATTTATTGTAGCACAAATTTAGTAAAAAAAAATGTAAAGTACTGACATTATTTTGTCTTGGATATATTTTTCCAGAAAGATTTAAACATGCAAGTTCACTATTAATTGCAAGTCTAGATATAATGGGGTGGGGGAGAAAACAGAGGGGAAGGGAAAATTAAAGAACTAAAAGATTCACTATGGATATTAATGCAAGATTGTCAGGTACCTTCGTAATGGGTAAAAGCATCCAAAACAAAGGAAAAATACATTCCTATTTAATGAAATTGATTCTAAGTCAACAGAAAACCACATAATAGTGTCCAACTTGCTCAACATGCTATCCAGCAATGAACAGAGAAGCATAAGGAGCTCTCTGATATTTTCTCAGGCAACAAAAATAAAAGGGAGAGTTGAGAGAACTTCTAACGCATAGCACACTGCAAACAGGGCACCTCTCCAAGGCATGACAGTCACTTGTTAAAAATACCCTACTTTCCTCAGTATCAACTCCTCACAGGCTGAAGTTTTAACAACTATTTCTGAAACTGAACCTCATAGGTAACTTTATACAGGTAAGTGACAACTAAGACCATTCCATAAACCAATGGGATAACTTCAGTCACTTATGAACTCCGACTATATTTTTAGTCTCACAAAAATGGACTTTTTCCTTCTGTGGCTCAAAAGATTGATTTCTAAGCTATTTTATATTGCCAGAATTTTATTTATTTTTAGCAAAGACCTAAAGGTTGCTGTCACAATACAATAGTAACTACACTTGTCCTCTCCACTTCCACAAAATTACATACACAAGAGAGAAAAATTAAGGTTTCATGGAGACTTAAAGTGACTCAACTGTTTTGTAACCACATGAGCTCACACCTGCAGTTTGGTTTCAAAGAGATCATTTGTTTAGCTCCTAAACCTTCTCTACATACCACACTACTACTATTATATTATTCAGCAGGAGAGATGCTGAATCATAGTTTTGTCAGAAACCCTTCTTACATATGATATACTTTTGGATGTGAATTATTTTTAGAGAGGCACAGGGGGAAGGAAGGAGGCAGACTATAGTGGCTCCCAAATGAATGTGTTCCTTTTCAGGACAGATCAAAGACAGACGCCACTGACCTAAAACCACAGAAAGGAGGGAAGTGCATTAAAGTTAGTCACCTATATGATGGAATTGCAAATTATATTTAATAGAGTAATACATTCCTTCCTATTGCTTGACTCATTCCAAAATGCATATATACAACATATTATATAGTTAATGGTGCTGTTGCACGAATTTGCATATCTCTGTAATGGACAACCTACAAATATGGCCTACAAATTTCAAGTATTAACACTGACACAGCATACGTTAAGCCAACCAAATCCTAAAGTCACTTAAAAGCTTCTTTTAGAGAGAAACCTTCAACACTATAACATTTTAAAGCTGTTTATCTTATGAAAGTAAAACTGATTAATTACAATAACTGTGAATACTTCATGTGCCAGAGCAGCATACCCTCCATGCATTTCTATCTTTCCCTTCAGTTGGTTTACTACATGTAAAAAACAAATATCCAAGGAAGAATTTAAACAAATTTTACAAAATATTAGTAACTTCCAATTTAGTTTTATTTTTAATAATGTTACATTCACCTCTATTTTCATATTTTGCAACTGCATTTAGTGCAAAAACCAAAGCACTTGAAGCTTTGCTGAAGAAGTCTTACTAACAGACATTTTTAAATAACCACACACTGCCCAGCCAGCTCTAATTACAAATGACCTGGATAGTTAATAATAAAATAAGCTGCATAATATAATTAAATTTAAAACAAACCAAAGATGTACTAAGCTTCATCTACAAGAAATTACAAGTTAATGAAAGTCTTTTTTTTTTTTTTTTATGTATACTGTTCTTAGAGTTTAAAAAAAAACAGGGCTACAGTAAGGCTTCATTGACAAGTTTCTTTTAATTAAAGAAAAAAGTCCCCTCACCAATCTATGACTGTGTACTTGAGCAGCATAGCAGATGTGAAGAGCATAGCAACAGCTTAGTAAAGGACATAAAGGATATCATATCCAAAAAAAAATACCACAGAAATGTATATGGACAAAATGTAATTATCCCATTTGGAATTTGGTTTATGCACCAGGGCCAACATCACTACTCTTATTAATGTCTCAGGATCTTGGGTTTACGCTTCATCTCAAGGATAGCACCTCCTGCAGCACAGCAGCCCATAAAACCACGCTGACCAAAAGACAATAGTGCCATTTTAATGAACTACCAACTTTCTGCTGAACCCTGGGTTTTCCAAGGAAGTCTCCCATCTAAATACTAATCAGGCTAAACCTGACAAATGTGATATGAACACACTTTGAGGTGGTATTTTTGCTGACAGTGAGGACTTGCCTACACCATAACTTCGAGGCCCAGTTCTGCAATTTCCTGGTTGAAGCAGACAGACTGCTTCAACCAGGCAGGTAACATGATCAATGCCTTAATTTGTAACCAGTTAATGGTTAGTATTCTCAGAAACCAGAGCAGCTGGTCATGTTGCCCTGGTTAGCAACCTAGGCTGGCACACAGCTGTCTTCCTGTAAACAAGTTGTAACGCTTTATTGCAGTGTACACAAGAATCCTTAACCATGTCTTTGTAAACGGTTTCGCTGGTCCTCCTTCCTGCTTGCTCTCTGAACCTTAACACATCCCAGCATCTGCTGCCCAACACACCAGCACTGCTCCATTGTTTCCATGTGCTCCCAGTCTATCTGTTGCATCCACTTGTTGTGTTTTGTATTTGGATTGTAAACTCTCCTGCTGATAATAGCTCACCTTACCTGATCACTCTCATTACAGTGTGTATGGTAACGCCCATTGTTTCATGTTCTCTGTGTATATAAATCTCCCCACTGTATTTTCCACTGAATGCATCCAATGAAGTGAGCTGTAGCTCATGAAAGCTTATGCTCAAATAAATTTGTTAGTCTCTAAGGTTCCACAAGTCCTCCTTTTCTTTTTGCAGATACAGACTGACACGGCTGCTACTCTGAAACCTGCTTCCCATGATGTATTTGTAAGGTGCATAGCACAATGAGATCCCGATCCATGATTAGGACTCCTAGGTGCTACCACAATACAAATAAATAATACTTTGCACTTTTATCCTACCTTTCAACCCATGGTCTCAAGGCCCTTATAAATTTTTACAGATCTTCTAAGGATTTTGCAAATTGATAAGGAGATATCTAAAGTAGGTAAAATCTGGAAGTTAACAGACACCTGGTTTGACAATTTATAAATTTAAAGCATATCTTTTTCTTGTAAAAAAAAAAATTTATATCACTTCAGATCATTCAAATAAATGAAAAGATTGCCAAGAGAGCCAACTGAAATAAATATATGCGGGGAGGGGAGGGTGTTTGTCTCTTTCTTTAAAGCAGTATTTGGGTTAGTTCATTTAAAAAAATTACTATATTTGTTCTGTACATTGAAAGTTTAGTTAACTAGGGGAAACTGCTTTTATTTTCTGGATTTACCTCAAGATGTGTACATTTTGTAACAATCAACATAGCAAATGGTCCAGGCAGTGTCCTTTCAATATCTTTTTCAGCAGTCAACTAGCAGTCATTACCTATAAAGACTTCTGATTGAGGTCACTTTTTGAAAGTGTCCAAAATATTACTTTCCAGATACTTGTCTACTTTTTTTCCATTTTTAAATGAAAAAAAAAGCCCTCTCAACAGCAATTGAACTAACATTTTATATGTCTTCCCCTACTGCAAACCAAGAGTAGTTATATTTGTACTACACAAAAATACCTCTCATTAAAATAGGCAAAGCAGCTTGCAACACCCACATGGGCCCAACAAATAATGTGTGGTATTCTACTTTCTTTTAACATTCAGATGAAAGGAAGCATGCTCAACAATCTCTCATCTCTCACAATGCTGGAAATTTTCTTAAATTATGAAAGTATCAAACTAACATATAATTACTAACGACTTGGAAGACAAAGCTTTCAGTGGAGGATCCTGACAAAACAATCCCTCTTTTACGCACAACGCAAAAGTATTTCTCAGTCCACCAGAGGAGAAAAAAGGGGACCTCATTTGGCAATCAATTTTGAAGTAGCTCTTGCAGTGCATTATCTGGCTGCATATCAGAGACATTTAAAATTCACAGACATGATTTTCTTACCATATCTATAATTGTTATTGCCAACACAGCCCTTACAGGCATTGTGTGTCCTGGCAGCTCAGACGTTTATTTCCCCACAAACTTTTAAAACTTCCAGATACAGAACCTGGAAGATCGGGAACAACAACATAGTTCTAACAATTGTAACTCATGTTTCGGTGGGATTTAGCCCTGACACCCAATCTGACTTATCCTGGGAACTGAAGGGGGAAGAGAATTTTACAGAGCATTTTAAAGCAACTTTCAGTGGTCTCACACTGTGGGAATGGAGAATTGCCGCTCTGCTTCAGAAAGATTTTTGTTTTTTTGAGACTTCCTCATGGTTTGAAAATCTCGTTCACGCTGTCCCAGCCCTGACTCAGCAGCCACCATGGAAGGTGGGTATTAAGAGAGGACAATCACAGAATCATGGGACTGGAAGGGACCACGAGAGGTCATCTAGTCCAGTCCCCTGCACTCATGGCAGGACTAAGTACGATCATTCTAGCCCATCCCCGACAGGTGTGGTCTGACCCAGTGACTAGTCCCAGCCCTGACCAGCAGCCAAGGGGGGTGGGGGGGAGCCCCGCAGGTAAGGGGATAGCAGCCACCAGAGAAAGGGGTAACGGGGGAGATAAGGACAGTGACGGCCCTGACCCAGGGCAAATAAGGACCCGTCCGCCGTCGGCCCCCAGGAAAGGGGAGGACCTCGGCCCCGCGACCCCCAGGGAAGGGGGTAGGACAGCCCCCGCAGCCCTTACGGCGGGAAACGAGCCGCAGGAGCCTGCTCCGCCCGGGACTCACCTGCGGTTCAGGGGCCGGACTCGGACAGCCACCTTCACCGAAGCCATGGCGCATCCCTGCCCCGGCCCAGGGCTGGCGCTGCCGGCTAGGGGACAGGCCACATCCCCGCCTCCGGCGCTACTGCATGCTACCGTCACGGCGGGCGGGCCGCCCCCCTCCCACGCAGCCGCCCGAATCACTGCGCCGGCCGGGCCGGCTCCCCTTGTTGCCACGGCAGCCACGGGGCAGCGGCGGCGAGCACCACCGGTACGGCGCCAGCGCAGGGACAAACCGCCGCGGGACGCGTTACTCCTCCCCCTCGCCTGGCTGCCGGCCGGAGCCCCGCCCACTGCGGAGCTCCCGGCACAGGCAGGGGCGGGGCGCGAGCCCGGGAGTGCCCCTCAAACGGGAGCCCGCTCACAGAGCGGCGAGCCCCTCGAGCCCAGGCGGGGAGCATAGTCACAGGGAGGGATCCCCACCCCACCCACAGACAGAGACGGGTGGGCAGGTGCAGTCACTGGCCAAGCCTGTCCCCTGGGGATACACACTCCTGCCCCCATGGGGCTAAACCCCATGGTGGGTTCAGCTGTTTGCTTCTTTTTCCTCACAGGAAGGATGAGCTCAAGAGCTGTAGGGTTTGTGTAATCAATCCCACACAGCATCTAATCCCAGATGATGGAGTGACCTGGCCCACCCATAATTAAAGATCTGATGAGCTCTGCAGTGGAACAATCACCCCAGGCAGCTAAAAAAAAAAAAAAAAATCCCAGATGATGACTGGACCCAAGAGGAGCTGCCAATATTTTTTTAATTTTGGAATGTGATGAGAAGCAGGATGGTTAGGTTCTGGTCCATACCCTGCGAAAGCGGTGGGAGTCTTACTAATAGGCTTTGGTGATGCACAGTGGCATAATAAAAGTACTGTAAATTCTGGTATAATGCCAGGAAGTAAGGACATGAAGAGGAGCCCCGTCCTGCTCACACTGAAGGCAATGGGAAAATCCCACCTAACGCTGCGTTGTCAAGGCTTGCAAATATATTGCAAACACAGAAATAGGATTTTGGCCCCTTCTGCAGGCAGTCTTTCAATAATACAAACCGTTTTAAAAGATTGTGTCTTTGTACAGTGTCTAGTGGAGTCCTTCCAGGTGCTACCATAACACAAACACATTATTAATAATGATTAATTATGAAATTATTATTATTACTTAATCAAAACAAATGCCCAGATCCCACAAAGGATCAGGAGTTTTGTTTGTGGAATTGAAGGTTCGTTCTTGTGGCTCCCTTTGCAGAAATGGGACATGAAAGTGGACACTTTTTCTTTTACTGGTTTATTTAAAAGTGCTATCAGTTTGGTTTAAAGCTTGTTCTCCCATTTGGAGGATTTACAGGAGTACCTCTTTAATACATGTAAAAATTTGTCACATAACTCCCTCCCTCACATATAACAGTAATGTGAATCATTAACAAGAGAAATCAGGGAAATTCACACTGCAGTGGGTTTGCAAATTTCATTGTGACGGCAGATGTAATAATATAATTGTGCATTTACATAGCAAAGGCTATTTTGACAACTTAAAAGGGCTAGAAACTATTTTTTAAAAACAAAATTGGATTCTGGATAATGTGACAGAAAGTTATAGACAGTTCTCAGTTTGCAGCATGTGGATTTAGATTTCTCTTAATTTAAAATAATATTTTACTCTGTTTTATATATTACATATATTGTTCATATAATTATCAAAAATAACGATGTATGAGAACAAGTATAAACTACAAATAAAGCAGTTCATCACATTATTCATGTTTTTTGAAAAACATGAATACACAATGTTGTGATAATCAGTAAAATCCTGACCCTAATTAACTCAATGAGCGTTTTGCCATTTTCTATAGGGTGAGGTTTTCACTCAATGTTTATATACATAATACATATGTGACAAAGTCATGTACGCTGTAAACAGGTACTGGGATGAGAAAGGGTCTTGTTTAAAATGGATATGCAAGGGGGATTGTCAAAATAAAAATAGTTTACTGGGGAAACCCTTAACACTTTAGATGATTAAAGACAAAATAGTTTTAAACAACTAATTTACTTTTCTGCATTTATGCTGTTTACTATAAGGCCTAGTAGGTCTCAAACCCAGGCATGTAGAGGTGCTGAGTAGCAAATACTCCACATTGTTATGCAGCAGCAGCCAGTTTGTGCTCCTCTCCCCACAACCCACTATGGGCACAGACCACAGGAAGTCCCACTTCAAGGGGATGGGACAGACAGCAGCCTCATACCACCTGATTAGCAGTATCTCAGATCAGAGATCAGTAAATAATTCTGCAATTCTTTAAGATATTTAATCTTATCATTCAGATCATTTTTTCCTTGCAGAATTTAGGATTTTCCATCTTACATTATCATGAAGGATCTGCTAGCTAACTTTCAATCTTTATTTGAACCACATCCCTCAATTGGTTAGAACACCCCTAAGAGAATGGCTGCATTGCAGAGAATGCTTTCTAGCTCAGGTTGACAGACACGTGCTAGCTATGTTTGAGCTAGCATGCTAAAAATAGCAGTGGAGCCATGGGTAACAGTGGCAACTGCTCAGGCTAGCCACCTGAGTAAAAACTCATCCAGACCCCCTGGGTGTGTACTCAGATTGCTAGCCCAAACTGCCACCCATGCTTCCCCCAGCTACACTATCTACCTAAGCTGGGAAGCATGCTCCCAGCTGCTGTGTAGATGTAACCCTTAGATTTACAGTTGGTTTCTTTGGTATTCCATTGATTCAATCTTGATCTTGCTGTCAGAAGACTGTGACTTAAACCCCATATTATTTATGGAAATATGGTTATGATATGCATATGGCATAACTAAGATATATTTTATGCAAGATGGCTCATGTAAGGTATCATTGGAAACATTATGATTTACTGAATGTGATTATCCAATTTGTATGTATGTATCATTTTTGTATCCAAAGTTAGGAATATTGATTATGTAACAATTACAACTGTGTATGTACTTAGGAGACACCCACCAGACAGCCGGCCATCACAGCCTAGATGGGCCATTAGGAAGAAACAGTAAGACTGTGAAGATGCTAAACTCTCTCCTTCCTGAGAGGAAGGTCAGGTGATTAGGTCACCTGATGCAAAATACCAACTTGGACACTGCTGGTACTTTTCCTTTGTAGGTGGATGGGGATCAAACAAAGGTTTCCTGCCTTAGGCAAATCCCTTCTAAGTCTGGGGAGGGGGTTGATCTGGACTATTCTCCACTGCCTTCCCACTCATGAAGAAAGACTGCTAAAAACACCCGAAGAGACAAAGACAAGGGCCGAGTCCAGATTGAGACAGAGGAGTCTAGTCTGTAAAGAGAAATAACTGGAACTGTAAGCTACAGAAAATCTGCATCTTCCCTAAGTCAACATTTAGGGTGAGAAATTATATTTTGTAACCAGTTTCTTTAAGATCTTAAAATTTGTATGCGTGTTTTGTTTTATTTGCTTGGTAATCTGCTTTGTTCTATTTGCTATCTCTCATAATCACTTAAAATCTACCTTTTATAGTTGTTAAACTTGTTTTTGTTTATTAGTAAACCCAGTTTGTGCAATCCATATTGGGGGAGGGGATGCAGAGGAGGGGAGAAGCTGTGCTTATCTCTCTTCACACTGAGGGAGAGGGTGAATTTTTATGAGCTTGCGCTGTGCAGATCTTTCTATACAGCGCAAGACAGTATTATTTTGGGTTTATTCCCCAGCGAGATGTGCACGTGAGTGCTGGGTGAATCCTCTCACACAGAAAACCCTGTTGAAGCTTAGGGTACCTTTCTGATGGTGAAGAGTAAGGCTGGGAATAGCTGGTCCCAGTGTCCTGGATCCTGGGTAAGGCTCCGATTTGGTCACGGAAGTCACGGAATCCATGAATTCTGTAGTCCTCCAGGACTTCAGCCCACAGCAGCCGGGAGCTGCAGGGTACCGCCACCGCCCGTGGTGGCCGGGAGCTGCAGAGTACCCCTGCTGCCCAGAGTGGCAGGGGCTCTGGAGTTTCCCAGTCCCCATGGGTGCAGGGATCCCCTGCAGCTCCCCAGCTGGGGCATGGAAGGGAGGAATCTCCCACAGCGCCCCAGCCTCCATGGGCGGGGGGGGGATCCCCCACAGCTCCTCAGCTGCCGCTGGGGGAATCCCCCAAGGCTTCCCAGTTCCAGCGGGGGGATCCCCAGCAGATCAACTGCCGCTGTTGGCAGGGGAATCCCCCAGAGCTCCCCAGCCACTGGGCAAGGGCAGGGGCTGCAGCTTCCAACCACAGAAGGGCAGACTGATGGACTCCCCTCTCTCCCCATTTTGTCATGAACATTTTTAGTAAAAGTCAGGGACAGGTCACAGTTTCCATGAATTTTTGTTTATTGCCCATGACCTGTCCATGACTTTTACTAAAAATGTTCATGACAAAAATTGTAGCCTTAATCCTAGGCTATGAACTTCTTGAGTATCCTTTTCAGTGTCTGATTAAACCTTTCTACTAGGCCATCTGTCTGTGAGTGGTACATGGATGTGTGTAAGGTTTTGATTTTTAATAGTTCTCATACTTGTTTCACATCAGCCGGGATGTGAAATTTGTCCCCTGGTCTGTCAGGATCTCTTTGGGAAACCTGACCTGTGCAAAGACCTTCAGCAGTTAATGGTGATAGTTTTAATATCCCCAGACTGTAGTGGTAAGTCTTCTGGGTATCTGGTGGCATAGTCCATGATGACAAGTATAGCTAGTGCCCAGACGCACTCTTCTCTAGTGGGCACATAAGGTCAATTCCAATTCTCTCAAAGGAGGTCTCCACCAAGGGAAGAGATACTACTGGACCCTGTAGGATTCCCCTAGGGGCTGCCAACTGGCATTCAGGACATGAGGCATAGAAATTCTTAACTTCTTTAAAGACCCCTGGCTAAAAGATCCTAGACAGTGTCTTGTCTTTCCCAAGAAATCTTGCATGGGGGTTGTGTGTGCCAGATGCAGCAACTCACAGTGATATACCCAAGGTACTAGCAGTTGTGTCCATCTCTCTTGCACCTGCTTGTCTTGGTCTACATGATATGACAAGTCCATCTTCAGGGCAAAATGTGGGTACTGCTTTGCCTTTAGGGGATCCACCTCTTCATCTTCTATCATGGCTGCTTATTCAAAGGCTCAGCTCAAGGTCTCATCACTCCTTTGCTCCCCACAGAAATCTGATAATCCAGTTAGCTTCTCAGGTCCAGTTGCAGAGGGGGTGGTGTATTTGGGCCTGTGGATGGTCCTTCTCCAGGCATCAGCTCTGGCATCTGTGGTGTCTATTACAGCTACGGAGAAGATTGTCTCTCCCACATTTCTTCATTCTTTTCTCTCTTCCACTTTTCTTTCCGAGATTTTTTTCCCTTGGATCAGAAGGTAAGGAGGTCACAGTTCTTAAAAGGAAACAAGACCCCTAACACCTCTGGGGTGTCTTCCTCGAGCCCCTGTGTTACAGGAAGCTTTTGTAAGAGCTTGAAGAAATACAACCAGTCTCGACCTAATATCACAGGGTAGGGGAGGTCCACAGACACACATACTCTCATCTGGTCCCCCAAATTAGCTGCCTGGGTTTCGACTGGATGTGCGCAAGATGAGTCTTTGCCAACCGGGAGGAGAACACCCTCAGGAAGGCTTTCATGATGCTCCTTACCTGGGCCCTCTGCTCTGGGCGAAGGTGTTCCCCCACCCGTATAGAGTCTAGGGACAGGACATGAGGCACTTGGGGCCCCAGTTCCAGTTCAGAGGGGTAAAGGGCAATAAAAATAAGCTCTCACTCTTTCCATGAATTTAAAAGGTTGCTATGATAGATCTGGATGGGCTTCCACTTGTCAGGCTTCCTAATCTCATAGTTAACTGGCACAATTTGGTGCACAACTTCATAGGGTCCTTGCCACTTGGACAATAGCTTGAAATACTCAGGAATAAAAGGAGAACACGATCATCTGGCCTAAATAAGCGGACCTGTGATCCCTTGTGTAGGTACGCTCCTGGGTCTGCTGAGCAGTGAGGAGGTTTTCTTTAGCCAAGGTCCCCACAATCTCCAATTTCTCTCAGAGCTTCAACACATATTGTAGGACATTCTCAGTTCTAGGAAGTCTGTCCTTTCCACATCTCTCAGAACAGGTTGAGGATTTCCCAGGGTCATCTCCCATACACAGGTTCAGATGGGGAGAATCCAGTAGATGATTGTGGGACTTCCCGAATAACAAACTTTTTCGATATCTGCTTCAAGGTCCAGATGAAGCATTCAACCAGACCATCCATCTATGGGTGGGTGATAGACTGAAATGCATGAGGTCTTTATTTTTTAGGAGATCACAGACTTGTTTCAGCAGCTGAGATGTTAAATTCATGCCTTGATCCATGAGGATCTCCTTAGGAGCACCCATTCGAGCAAAGACTTTCAGCAGTTCTGTGACAATAGTCTTTGCATTGGTGTTGTGCAGGGGGGTTGCCTCAGGATAGCAAGTAGCATAAATCAACTATCACTAATATGTGTTTGTAGGCAGGTGCACTTTTTCTCCAAGGAGCCAATGAGGTCTATCCTGATTCATTCAAAGGGGACGATGACGACCAAGGCTTCCCCCCACCCTTTTTGCCCTGCTAATTGGCATTCAGGGCAAGAGTTGAAGAAACTTGGTATACACCAGGCCAAAAGGAGCAGTGCAAGATCTAGGCCAGAGTTTTCTCCTGTCCAAGGTGACCTGCTGGGCGGAGGAGGGCAGGGGGGAGAGATGGCATGGGCCAGTCACAGACTTCACACCAGTGAGGCTGGGGGACAAGGAGTTGCAACCGAATTTTCCCCATAAAATGGTCTCTTTCCAGCCTGTACAATTGCTCCCCTTGGAGCTCAAAGTGGGGGTACTGCTCTACTCATGGGGGATCTACCACTTCCCCATTAACTACTGGGAGATGGTCATACACCCGACTCAGGTTGTCTCAGACTAGGGTCTGCCCACACCCAGAATCTACTCAGCCTGTTACCTTGATCCCATTTATTTGCACAGTGACCATTACCTCTGCAGGAGTGTGCTTCTGGCCACAGCTCTCTGCTGTCCACACTTGCCCATATAGGATAACAGTGACCCTGAAATTCACATGAAAATCAGGTCTCCATGGTTAGCCAAGGGGCTGCTGGCTGAGAGCTGGATATCTGGGGGTGTCCCACTGTAGGTGCTTAACATGGTTTCCCCTCCCAGCCTTCTGATGGGGGTATCCCCCAGGGTCCCCAGGCTTTTTATTTGGGTCAGATTGGAGGGGCTGGGATTTCCTCTGGGATCCCAGTCCAGGGCTCAAGGGCCAGCTGGACCCCTGATAGGGTGGGGCCTTGGGGACCACCCTGGCTATTTTTCAGTTCCCATAGCTGGGCTCTCCCTTCTCCGGAGGGGTCCCCTTGGCATCAGGCAATGGCTTGGGTATGGCAGTTAGAGCAGTCTCAGCTGTTCCATCTATCACACAGCATCAGTTATGGACTCAGGCTGATGTTTAAGCACCCAGTCCCTACTCCTTGTCAGGAGAATATGGGTGAATTGTTCCAACAGAATGAGCTCGGCCACCTCTACTCCTGTCCATTCCTCTGCTTTTAGCCACCTTCAACACAGGTCTCAGTTTCTGGGCAACAACACGGGGTCAGGATATTGTGGGATACTTCTCCCTGCAGAACCTCTGGCAGGTCTCCTCCATGATGTCAAGGTAGTCCAAAATGACTGATCTCACTTGGGTATAGCCTCAGGCAGACTCAGCATCTAGCCCCTGATATGAAGCCTGCGCCGGCCCCATCAGGTATGGTGCCATAAGGGTGGCCCATTGGTCAGGTGGCCATTGAGCTGCCATCGCCACCTGTTCAAACGTTATCAAGGAGGCCTTGGGGTTGTCCTCAGGGCCTTTGTGAGTTTCACTAGCATGGAAGGTGCCCCGGTCTAGGGGTGGTGATGTGGTTGAGAAGTCCCAGGGGGCTTCTGGGGATGCAACAAGGCCATGACCTGCTGAACCAACTATTGCTGTTGTTCCAGTTGTTGGCTCCCTAGGTCCCAAACCAGATGCTACTGTGGGGCATCCATTTGCTATAGGAGCTGTTGCTGGGCTGCCTGCTGCTGTTGGTTCTCTGTCACCCATTTCAGCAGACACTCTAGATCCATAGTTGTGACCCACCAGTCCATATCACTTTCGTGTAGGCTGTTCGGCTGTCTAGGTCAGTCAGTCCTCCCCTCTCTCAGGGGTGGGAAAGTACCAGCGATCTCCACCAAGTTCTCCACATGTTCCTCACATGGCGGGTGGTTGGTAGAGGAGCATTTCCTAGTGCAGAGGTGGGCAAACTATGGCCCACAGGCTACATCCGGCCCACAGGACCCTCCTGCCCAGCCCCTGAGCTCCTGGCCCAGGAGGCTCGCCCCAGGCCTCTCCCCTGCTGTCCCCCCTCCCCCGCAGCCTCAGCTCACTGCGCCGCTGGTGCAATGCTCTGGACAGCGGCGCTGTGAGCTCCCGGGGCAGCACAGCTGCAGAGCCCAGCCTGGCCCCGAGCTCTGTGCTGGGCGGTGGCATGGCTGGCTCCAGCCGGGCGGCACGGCTGTAGTGCCGCCAGCCACCAGTGCTCCAGGCAGTGCGGTAAGGGGGCAGGGAGCAGAGGCGGTTGAATAGGGGGCAGGGGAGTTCAGGGTGGTGGTCGGGGGCAGGGGTGTGGATAGGGGTTGGAGCGATCAGAGGGTGGAGAACAGGTGGGTTGAATGCGAGCAGGGGTCCCAGGTGGGCAGTCAGGAAGGAGCAGGGGTTGGATAGGGTGGCAGGAGACAGTCAGGAGACAGGGAGAAGGGGTGGTTGGATGGGGCAGAGGTCCCGGGGGCAGTCAGGAATGAGAGAAGGGGTTGGATGGGGCAGTGGGGGGCAGTCAGGGGTGGGGGTTCCGGGGGCAGTCAGGGGACAGTGAACGGGGGGTGGTGGATGGGGCAGGAGCCCCAGGTGGGCCAACAGGAACAGGGAGGTTGGATCAGGCAGGAGTCCTGGGGGGGCCCGTCAGGGGGTGAGAAGAAGGTAGGGGTAAGATAGGGGGTGGGGGGCAGGCCACACCTGGCTGTTTGGGGAGGCACAGTTTCCCCTAACTGACCCTCCATACAATTTCCAAAACCCAATGCTGCCCTCAGGCCAAAAAGTTTGCCCACCCCTGTCCTAGTGGACTGGGGCTTAGGCCTGTGCCTTGCAAAGGGGTTGTTAGTAGTGGAGCCTGTGGGCCCTCCCACTCCACCGGACTCCAACCCAGGGCCCTTTGAGGACTATCAGTGCTGTGACAGCCAGGGGCACTTAAGGCTGCCCTCCTTGGGCCACTTTCTAGCACCCCCCTGGGATTATCCCAAGATCACCATCTGGGTTGAGGTGGCATGATGGGTGTCCACTCACCACAAAGCACCTTCTGGGTGGCTGTGTGTAGCGTCATTGCTTCCTTTCTCGCAGGAGGCAACTGCCTCCTCCCACAATGGGGCTCACCCTTCTGGGCCAGATCAGTCCTAGAGCTTCCCCCTGCTGGGACAGTCCAAACAAAACAAAGGGAATTAACAAACCCGGAGTCCACAGGAGAGGGAGAGGGGGATGTTTCTCTCTCAGGTGGTCTCTGTAGCAGGTCCTCCCTTCCCTCAGGGAGGGACTCTTGGGAAGTTGTTTTAGGGAGACTTCTACTTTTCCCTCAGCTCTTCTCTGCTGGAGCTGTAGGTTGCAGGTCTGCTCTATTCCCTAGCCTGTTACCAAATGAGCTGTTCCCCTACCTTTCAACTACTCCTCCTGTTAATGCATTCCCTACAGGCAGGGCAGGGTGGGGCGGGACTGGCTGCGCCCAGAGTAGTTCCTTAACCCCTTGTTGCCCACTGAGGGGTTGTTGCCCACTGAGGGGTATACTCCGTCACACAGCCCTTTAAATATAACAAGGAGAACAGTGGCTTGCCAGAAATAAGGTCCCAGCCCCTTGTTTCAGTTTCAGTTAAGGATCCTGACAAGAAAGAGTCTAGTGCATAGCAAGGGAAATGAAGAATAAGTGGTTATAGTTGACATTTAATTTCTACACAGTTGGAGAGAGAAATGAGATTGACTGTTGTTCAATTCATTATATCCTCCAACCATCCAGGAATGTAGCAATTTGTTGTTTCTTTATTAAATATAATAGGGAGATGTTTTGATAACTTTTCCTTGTAGAGTTCTCATTCTTCAAAATTCATATGCGTTAGCAGCCTGCAATCTCACTATTGTTCATCATGTTATTGTTATATCTCCCAATTAACGTGAAGGCAATTTGTTATGTCAAAAAGGCAATATGACAAAACTTGATAAGCAAGCAAGCTGCAGAAAGGTCTAATAACTTTTTATGAGTTACTACACCATTACTGTCAAGATTTTAAAGTGGTCTTTTGATAGCACTTGGAAACCTTAGCAGGCATGAAAATGAAGGCCCTCTCTCATTCATTAGCTAGATTTTTCTGACTGCTATTAGGGTGCATCTTCATTAAGAAATGGCACATTGTTGCTTCAGCTTTGGGTCAAAAACAGTTTTATTTATAGGATTTTCTATGGGGATCTGAGCACTTCACCTCAGTCAATCAGTTTATCTTCACTACACCAGGTAGGTAGGGAAGTATTATTATCCTGATTTTATAGATGGAGAACTGAGGCACAGTTAAACGATTTTTGCAGGGTCACTCAGCATAGCTGTGGAAAAGCCAGGAACAAAGACAAGATCTCCTAGATGCCAGTCCAGTACCTTAGCTGTGAGACCAACTATCCTGTCAAGTCTGTGTCTCCCTCACATTCGATAATAGGTACTAAAAATTATTTGATCCTACCTATGCTGAACAGTTACAAACTGATTAGGTAGTGGGGCAAGAGGGAGACCTATTTAATGGCTCCCATTTTCTTCATGTAGATAGAGCCTTAAAGAGTGGATAGATTCTTCTTGACCCTCACTCCTTTCTTTTCCAAAGCTGATATTAGGGATGCATGAACTATGTGGTTGCAGGTAGCACACTCTCAACCTGTTACATGAGACACTTCTTCCGATATAAGATAGCAAGAAGTAGAAGCTAAAGCACAAGTTGCACCTAAAGAAGCTGAAGTGCTGGAAGGATCAGGGAGGCCTGTAGCATACATACCTACTGGCAGTGGATTCAGAGAGGTAAGAGAAATTATGAAGCTGGCAACTTTAGCAGCAGGGGCTAACAGCTGTTGAGGGCATCTTTCTGCCACCACAGAGACAGGAGCTGGGTGGTGACTACTGGCACGTTGTTGTCTAGTGGAGGAAACTGTCCTTCCAGAATGGCTGTGGAATACTTCATGCCTGGCTGATTTATGCACCAAGAGTGTGTGCCTGAAAAGAGCCTGTAACAAAAACAAAGTCGGATACAAATTTGCATTATTTTCCATATATTTGCATAAATTCAGGCACAACCTGAAGCATGTGCATTCCCATTTTAAAATTATATTAATGACAGTTAGGTGTAAGCATTTCTTGAGAGCCTAGAGTGTTAGGCTGCTGCCATGTAGAAGACAACGAAGAATGAAACTCCCATGCCACAGCATATTTCCAATATTGTCATTATTCTCTTTTTCATGGTAGAAAGTCCTAAGATGATGAGCAGGGATGGGAAGTGTTATCCATAACTTATCACAACCCCAAAAGTGTCAAAAGGAAATGCAGAAAGCCAAGATATAGTCAACAATTTTCTATTGGTGGGCTTACAAGAACTGGTAATGACATATTAAGATTGTACACTGGAAAGTCAGGGGTCCTCAAAATGCATTTACATTTATTTTCCCCTCAAAAAATGTTTGCTCACTGACCTCTGCCAACAAACTGAAAAAGTCAAGGTAGCCCAAAGCAGCCCTTCTGACAAATTTCAAAGTGAAATCAGATGAAATGAGACCTGAGGAAATGTGAACATGAAGGCCCTGACCCAAAGCCCCTTGTATTCACTGACAAGACTCTTAACTTCAGTTGACTTTGGATCAGAAAGAAATGTGAGCTCAGAATTGTGTTTTCTGAGAAGACATTTAGAGGAATCTAAATGTGGATAAGCTAAATTATGAAAGATATTAAAGGAAATTTTCCTTTGAATGATTTTAATGCCAGGATTATTTCCTAACACATTCATTGCATATATCTTCCTTCACTGAGCATGAAGCCCAGCATCAGAAAAAACCCCAGCAACCAATCAAACCATACCAAAAAACCCAGACTGTTGGTCAAGTATCCCCTATGAAATAGGGCTACATATCTGTAGTCTACAGGGGAAAACAGAGTAGGTCTGAGTGTCTGAATACTTAGTACACAGAAGAAAATTATGTTCTGGGAGGCACTTAGAGTGGGATTTTCAGACGTGGCTAGCGAGCTAATTCACACTGAAATCAATGAGAACTTGGTGCCTAGGCACTTTTGAAAATTTGAAGATCTTAAATGAAAGCCAAGATCATGCTGCTTATTACTATCATTGTGAAATTTATGTATTGATACTATGTAAAAACTTATATATGTATAATGAAACTATGTTCCTAAAATCTGAATCAAGGTAGGGTTGATAAATAGGTTTATTCCAGGCAAAGAATATATATTCACCTGGCTGCCTTGGTTCACATGTGAATTAAGCATTGTAAACCAACAGAATAGAAGCTCTATTTGCATATGATGTCAAATTGAGGATGTGAAGGCAGCATGGGGTCAGCATACCAGGGAATAAACCCTGGCAGGTCATCCTGACTGAGGACAAAACAGTGAATTTGTGGGGATATAAGGAAAAGGCAAAAGGAAACCTTTTTATCCATCCCAGAGGAAGGAAAAATGACAGCACTTTCTGCATTCATGAAAGAGGTATCTCAGCCAGGTTGGTTGGAGCTGCTAGGAGACTGCTTTGAGTGAGATAAACTTCTTCAGACAACGGTTCAGCCTGTTAAAGTTAACTTTACACTCAAGTAAACGTGTTATAAAAAAAAGTATATGTAACCATTTCTGTTTCCATTATCTTGACTCATTACCTCTCAGTCTTAGCTGTTGAAAACATATTTATAATGAAAACAATCATATCTTAGTGCTCTGGTATTCTGAAAGGCCTTATCCGGAGTTGTAACATTCAAGCTGTGTGCATAGTGTTCCCTTGGGCAGCAAACCTAGTCATTTCTGTGAGTGTCCGGCAGTTAATGAATGGACATTGCAGGGGAGTACTCGGGGGTTGATGTGTGCCTATCACTAACCTGCACTGAGAGGGTGAGGGCTGTGGAGGCCTGAAGATAGTTCTTATGTTTCCAGAGGCTGGTGGTTTCAGGGAACTGAGCTACAGCAAGAACAGACAAGACCACTTCATGATAAGGGCAAGAAGTGGTGAGTTGCCATAGGAAGGAAGATTTATTCAAGCAGGAGCAAATGACAAGGGGCCCAGGGCTTGCACCTTCTTCAGGCAATTCCTGCCTGTCGTCTGAGAATCTGTAGTGACAGGTTTCAGAGTAACAGCCGTGTTAGTCTGTATTCGCAAAAAGAAAAGGAGTACTTGTGGCACCTTAGAGACTAACCAATTTATTTGAGCATAAGCTTTCGTGAGCTACAGCTCACTTCATCGGATGCATCTGATGAAGTGAGCTGTAGCTCACGAAAGCTTATGCTCAAATAAATTGGTTAGTCTCTAAGATGCCACAAGTACTCCTTTTCTTTTTGAGAATCTGTAGAACAACCTCTACTTTATTTCACTCGACAAAACATAGTCTTTACTCCTTAGTCAAGCAAAACTACTGTCTATATCAAAAGTTGCTGTAGCTGCGTTCATCCCAAGATATGAGACAAGCTTGTCTCTCTCACCAACAGAATTTGGTCGAATAAAAGATATTACCTCACCCGCCTTGTCTCTCTCATTTACTTCAAAATGTAGTTGGGCCGGAATAATAGCAGAGAGAGTCAGGTGAAATGCATTGTGCCCTCCAAAAAGTCACCATCAAAGCTGCTTCACGCTGCAATTCAACTGGAAAGGACCAATCTCCATAAAGGATATGGTTCCTTCTATGACACGCCACAGTACTGAGAGAACTAAAGAGGGCCCCCAAATGCAGCCATTAGCATATGGCTTACAGTTGGTCATTTTGATCAGAAACGCTTAGTTTTCTTTTCAGATCAACAGTGAAAAAGAGGATTTCATATAGTCTCAATAAACAGAAAAAGAGTATAGTAAAGAAACCCCATTGAACAAGCCAACTATAAATAACTCACATAATTTTTAGCATGTTTCATGAGCAGCATGCTGGGGGGAGGGGGGGAGTGTTTTTGGGAGGAACGTGACAAGAAACCAGACATTTCTAGAAGATTTCTTCTCCCAAGATGCCAAATATCATCTGATTGAAATATCTTTTAAAAACAACAAACTAACACAAAAAACAACCAGTCTTTTTTTAATGTAACCTTTAAACTTGCAAAACTATTTAATTGATAATATCTGCTGAAGAGAATGCATTATGCAGTGTTTACTGTAATTTTCCTTCTTACCAAACCAAACAAAATATTTTTAATAAGACTACAGCTTGTAATTCATAGTTCACTGTGGTTCTTTAATAAGATAAAAATTATATTGAGATCACACAATCAAGAAAAACAGTAATTGCATGTTGGGGATATTATTAACTCAAAATATGCATTTCCAAAACAAATATATAACCTACTCTCCCTCTAGTGGCAAACTATTCTAGAACGCACAAATAGCACGGAGACTAAATTGTACTTAGGAGGAAAAATGGCAAGCAATGTGCAGTAATAACATGAGGAAATTCTAAAAAAACTCACATGAACTTTACTCTTGTTTCATAGTTATATAAAGTGGTAGTTAGCAGTTTAGTTCTGCACAAAGAGTTTGCAATACAGTTGGATGACATATGTCCTGTTTATGTGTCCTATAGTTTATATTTATTAGTTATTGTGTGTCATAGTCTGAGATCATTGATTTTAAAACTCAAACCGGGATTTTCAGTGGACTAACAGAGTTCGGTGACAAAGTTAACAGGAGTTGGGTGCCTAACTTATTTTGGCCTCTTTAAAAATCACAGCTTCAGGCCCTTTCCATTCTCTGACAAAATACCGTGGTATACAATATGGAGTCTGCTTCTCTAAACACTACATTCCCACCTCCCTCAGCCTTTCCCCCCTTGACTATCTGGACTGGGAAACAGTCCTGGAAAAGCTGTCTCACTGGGATTAGTTTCAGAGTAGCAGCCGAGTTAGTCTGTAGTCGCAAAAAGAAAAGGAGTACTTGTGGCACCTTGGAGACTAACAAATTTATTTGAGCATAAGCTTTCGTGAGCTACAGCTCACTGGGATTAGTGACTCAGTACATAGACCTGGGGCTTCATTCTTCATCTTTTGAAGTCAACATAATTATTGCTATTGATTTCAATTGAAGCAGGATTAGGGCCCTTATTTATGTACTTATCTAGTCCCCACTATCTGTGTGCTTCATAATCTTTGGCGTATTTATCCTCACACACCCTTGTGAGGTAGGGCAGGGTTATTATCCCCAATTTACAGGTGGAGAACTGAGATACAGAGAGGCTAAGTGACTTGCCCAAACTCACAAAGGAAGTTTGTGTGGAGCAGAGAATTGAACTGGGAACCACTGGACCATGCTTCCTCCCAAAATAGGCTTTTGCTTGACTTGTTAATAACTTGACAGAAGCACAAAGGACAAGGTTTTCAAAGATGCCAAGTGATTAGAAGCACAAATACCATTAAAAATCAACAGTTTGTGTCCCTAAGTCACTTAGGTGACTTTGAAAATTCCACACATAGGCATTTACAATTTGGCTGAAGTCATTAAGAGGGCACTTTTGCCCAAGTAGAGACTATAGTTATAAGTAACACCTAGAGTTACTATAACTGAAGCTGACAGGAGAAAAGCAATATTGTAGAGAAGGGCTACTAGGATAATGAGAGGAATGGAAAACCTATCTTATGAGAGGAGACTCAAGGAACTTGGCTTGTTTAGCCTAACCAAACACTAGATGGAGGAGGGCTCTGAGTTACTACAGATAATTCTATTTCCAGGGGTCTGGCTGGTGAGTCTTGCCAACATGCCCAGGGACCAATTGATCACTATATTTGGGCTTGGGAAGGACTTTTCCCCCAAGTCAGTCACCAGAGACTCTAAGGGGTTTTCACCTTCCTCTGCAGCATGGGACACAGGTCACTTGCAGACCAATTGTTCTCCCTGTCCACTGAAGGTAGAACAAGATGTAATGGGCTTAATCTGCAATAAGGAAGATTTAGGTTATATATTAGGAAAATCTGCCTAACTATGAGGATAGATAATTAGTGGAAAAAGTTACCAAGGTTATGGAACTCCCATTATTGGAGGTTTTTAAGTACAGGTTAGACAAATACCTGTTTGGGATGATGTAGGTATACTTGGTCCTGCCTCAACATGGGGGCATTTAAAATGAGACACATCAAAAGACTTCTTTTCTTATAATCAGCTACCTGTGAATGACAAGAAATATATTGTATGAGACACTAGAGCAAAAAAATACTAACATTTCTTTCCTGTATATTTTTTATAATTTTTTCAGAACTCCCAGCTTACTGATAGGAATTAAATGAAACTGGCAGAAACAGCTGTTGTGCATTTATAAAAATAATTCTTCTTGATTTACTTTTCTGAATACTTTTTAGAACAGTTCAAAAGATTCTTATTCAAAACTATTAAAGAAAACAATAAAAACGGAAAACAGAAGCTACAGCTCACTTCATCTCACGAAAGCTTATGCTCAAATAAATTGGTTAGTCTCTAAGGTGCCACAAGTACTCCTTTTCTTTTTGCGAATACAGACTAACACAGCTGCTACTCTGAAAACTCTCACAAACAGTGAGCTATATGCTCACCTTCTCATTTTACACTGAATTGCATACTAAGAGACAGTAAAGTTTCTCTGGGATCCATTTTGGTGTCATTTTTTAAAATGATGTTTACATATCTGTTAGTGAAGTGACCTTCCCAAGTTCCTGCGGGTGTATTCATGTTTGCAAATGATATAGATCTCCTATCTGTGAAACGCAGGATTAATGTTGCAGCCCCATATCATCGAACCTGGGCATTGGTATAGTCTCATTATGGTTCCCTGGCAACAAAGCACCAAGGCACTCTCATGAATGTTAACAATTCTTATTCACATAACCTTTAGTCACTTCCTTAGAGTTCTTGCAGAAATAAATGAGTGTATCAGTGTTATCTGCTCCTGGAATATCAGACTCAACCTCAAATCTTTTTCTGTTCAGGGAGAGAATTATTACTATGATTTTATCTGAAAGTATAGCTTCTATTTTTCTCTGTATACTTTTAGTGCTGGAATCATACCCTATTACTTCATCTGAAAAAGATACAACACAATCCCATTTTCTCCTCACATTGTCTAGAGCAATCCTGACAGTTGGTATCCGTTCTTAGCTTATAGGATGAATGTGTGGTAATGTGACTAACCTATTACTGGGTGTATAAATAAATATCTCTTTTAGAAGGAGAAAAAATTACCATTGCAATTTTAAAACATTTTAAACTATTTTTTCAATAATTCTAGATCTAGAAAAACAAAAAGAATAACAAAGGATAGTGTCATTAAAATGTTGCACTGGCTAGTACATATAAGCATTCTTCCTTTTCTTTATGATTTTTATTAAAGTACTACCTAGAAGCTGCAACCAAGATGAAGGCCCCTTTCTACTGGGCACTGCACATACATGTAGTAAGAGAGAATCCCTCCCTTGAAGAACTTACAGGCTAAACAAACAAGACAGATAAAGGGTGGGAGGAGAAACAAAACTGGGGAGAGGTGAAGTGATTCTCCCAAGGTCACACAGCAGATCAGTGATAGAGCTGGGAACAGAACCCAGCTCAGTGCTCTATCCCTGGGACCACATGTCCAACGGCTCTGCTCACACAGGCTCCTCTGATCGGGACTGAAAGTGAGTCTAAGATTATACACATTTAAAACCAACACATTAGAAATGGGCCTCACACACAGTGGATCAGATCCTAAGCTGGTGTAAATCTGCGTAGGTACATTGAAATCTACAGCTTCACACCAGCTGAGGCTCACTCCCAATATTTGGAGAGACATTTTGACCCAGACCCAAACTTCCCCAAAGTTCAGGGTATTCAGATCCAAGGTTTCATTCAGTCCATTGTAGAGAAAGTGATCAGTTATCTAGTTTAAATCTGGACCCCAACTTTACAGAACAGGGGTGTTCAGTTCCTGAATTTAGGTTTAAATCCAACTGTCAGACATATATGCCCTCTGCAGGAGAGAAAGCTTTGAATTTTTAGACAGGGGACACCCAGTAGAAATGGTACTTACAAAGTGTAATAATGTACCTACAAATCTAATTCTGACCACAAAAATTCCCCATCATAGTAAGCATTAAATAATACCTCAGAAGCCAATCGCAGCAGAAAAGCCAAGGACTGAATGGAGACAGAGAAACTCATACTCCCTGAGGTGAAACTGGTTGGCAAGATGTGGTAGGGAAGCGTGCCTTGTCATCGCCTTTGCTGAATCTGCTGTGTCGGGGGTGTAAACAAAAACACTTAAAGTTAATAAAGAAAACATTGTTTGTAGTGGGCTGTGGATCAAGCCCTACATAAAACAAGGACTCCTGTCTCTAGGCCTTGATTCTGCAAATACTTGCGTACATTGACTCCAAGCACAAGAGTAGTCCTGTTGACTTCAATGTAAAGTTAAGCACATGCCTAAGTGCTTGCAGGATGGAGCCTACATCATGTAAGGTAAAAGCCTCTAAATTCCCCAACCTATCCAGCTCCCCACATTAGTTTTAATTCTTTTTAATTGAAAGAATACTTAGCTCTTATATATTCAGTGCATTTGTTGCCATGTCAGTCCCAGGATATTACAGAGGCAAGGTGGGTTAGGTAATATCTTTTATTGGACCAACTTCTGTTGCTCAGAGAGAGAAGCTTTCCAGGCACATTGTCTTTCAAGCTCTTATATAGCACTTTTCACCTGAAGAACTCAGAGCACATCATAAGGAGGTAAACAATATCTTGATTTTATTATTCTGTTAGAGAAAAGATCCTGGGGGAAAACATCCAAGAAAATTGACCTGTGAATACAATTGACCTGTGAATGCTCTTAAGGTATGAATATATGACCCTGTAACTTCACACACTCCTGTCTCCCATGGGATTCAGTTCCATTATGACAGCCTATCACATGTCACATGCAACTACTTTCTCATTAAATTCCATTGTTGGTAGTTATGCAGGCATGCAAAGCCCTGGCAGGTGGGCCATGCTACTCATAGCCACGGTTTCAGTGTTCAAAGCCTACAATGAGCATTTCAATCACAATACAACATGGCCAAGGTAGTCTGACATTTCATCACAGCTTTCATCAGGATCAACAGCAAGAATGCACCTCCAAATGCTTTCACACATCCCTCACCCCAAGAAACAACTAACAGGTTCTAACAGGAGACCATACAAACCTACAGACTACCAGCTGGATTCTGTGGTCCACCTCTTCAGAAACTCAGCACAGAAGGCCGATGTGGCAGGGTGAGCAAAAGAGGCTTTATACCACCATTGTGCCATCCAAATGATGGCTTACTGTGGGGGCCAGAATGGCTCCTGGCATAAATTAGAGCAGCTCTGGGGGTTTGCCCTTTGTTTTAGGCTCCTACTCCTCCCAGTATACCCACTATGCTAGGGCCTGTGAGGAGGAGCAGCACAGGGCCTTTCCAGCTTCTTTGTGGCCCATATATACCATCAGAGCAGCATATAGAGGTCAGAGAAGGGGGACCAGAATCCAGCCTTAACATTCTGGAGTTTTTCCATTTGGCTTAATGCAAAGCTGCATGCTGCATTTGTGCCACTATATGGTGCAAAGGGGGCCAATATCAGGCATCATTAGCTCTCCTGAGCCTCCTGACATGATCTAAAAGTATGTCCATCAGCTAGCACTCCTCAATCTTCTTGGATCTAGAGGAAACCCTGAATAATAATAATATTAAAATATGTATGTCCTGTTGGGACTCTAGTAAGGTTTCAATTATGGTTTAATGAATACTCCTCTGAATTAACGCTTCCCAAACTGACTTTCGCATCCCAGGTTTCTGGTGGCTCTGTCACATGCAGATTCAGAGCAGATACACTGTGGTTCTGGCTCCAAGCAGAACCAGTTTCTCCATTAAGAATTGTTAACTGGGTTTGCACTGATGCTGCAAATATTGATAGCATGCCTTTCTGTCATAAGTCCAATTTCTATTTAGCTTGGAGAAAGAGCTGAACAAATTCTGGGATGAAACATCTTTCATGTTTAAGTTTCCAGCAGCTGGCCCTAAATTCAAGGTAGGGTTAAGAAACTCTTTGGAGGGTAGTGATTTCCCACCCCCACCCCCCCACACACACATTGTTTGGATATAACTGTCCAGATGGAGACTGTGTGAGTAACTTGTTTCAATCCATTCAGCTGATATAAGAGGTTAGTGGCCTCTTTAGGTAATATATAGCTTGGTCTGAGTTAGCCTAAAATGAGTTTAAGATGAATTCCCTGAAGAAATGGTTCCTGGCAAGTGATCTGGCTGCTGAGGAGCCTTTCTTAAAGTGATAGTATTCCAATCTGATTTCCTACAGGCTGTGGGTATTTAGCAAGGTTAATATGGGGACACTTCTTCCATTTAAGCAAGGCATCACATTTCTCAAAGAATTTACTAAAGAGAAGGCAAGGAAGCATTTGACATAGGAACCGGATTCTACTCACCCTACATCCTGTGTAGTCATTTATACCCGTGCAAAGTGGGAGCAAAATCAGAGCAGTAGTGTTTTACAGCTACTTTGCACTGGTGACAGTGACTCTGTGGGGTGCATGTCAATGGAGAACCAAGTTCCAAGCATGTAGGAAGAGTATTCATTTTTTATCCCATTTACACATCCACTTAGCTAACGTCCATCTGTGGAAATTGGATTTTATCTGTTGTAGCAATGGTTTGAAATGGAAACCGTGATGTTTACTCAAGTCTGTGGGGACAGGCAACAGTGAAGATCTCAGGATGTTGTTGTTTTTCTTGTAAAGGGTAAACTGACGTGCATCATAATGGGATAAAAATTAAAAAGTGATGTGGTCGATATTTTCAAGACGGACTTCGCATTTAAATAGTTGGACAGTTTCCCAGCAATCCCAACTCTCAGAAAGTCACTATTCAGTTCTTGGTCTGTTCCTGGAGCACAGAAACTATGAGCTGTCTCTTAGGGGTGTTAGTGAATTTACCATCTAGTCCTTTGACTGACAACTATTGGGGTCAGGGACTGTCTATACATAATGCCTAGCACAATGGAGCCCTCATATTGGAATGAGCCTTTAAGTGCTATTGTAATACACATAATAAATAATATTGTCCAAGATCACCCATAGAAATCTCCTCTCTATAATATCAAATGTTTTTTCAGCAACCAGATTTTGATTCTGGTGAGTCCTTAGCAGTGCTTTAAAATAGACCTTGAATATTAACAATGACTGATGATCTATTACTGATACAGCCAGTATGGTCATTAATAATTAGAAAAGAAGCCTCCTAGTCCAGATGTTTGTGAAATATATGCACAACTTTAAGCTAATCTAAACTTAAAAAGGAAATTGCACATCCAAACTGAAGGATTTATCCTTCAACATATCTTTTCCAGGCTTGTGGAAGACAGTGAAAGAAAGATGGGACAAGAAAGCATCACCCTCTAAGAAAACGATATATGCTGGAAATCATAGGGACAAATACATCTTGGGACATTCAGAGATTTGCCCAACAAACAAACCTTAAAGCAAAAGCTCAAGAACTGTCTCATGATAGAGATAGCTAAGCACTAGATTAGGCTCCCAAGGGAGACTGTAGATTCCTCATAATTGGAGATTTTAAGAACAAGTTAGACCAACACCTGTCAGGGTTAGTCTAGGTAGACTTGGTCCTGCCTTAACACAGTAGGCTGGAATAGATTACAGTGATAGCACCTTGTATATTTCTGGGGTGAAAGGCTAGGCACCAACAAATCACCCCAGCTCCTAGCTTTCACCCCAGAAATATACCGTCTTACACTGCTCTGTATTCCCTTAGACAGTGCAAGCTCATTAATAAGTTCACCATTTCTTCAAATGAAAGTGAACATGCACCAGCCTTCGTAATATGAGCTGAGATTCCCCCAACACTTCAACCAAAAACCACACTGTTTTAGGTAAAATATAAAACAGATTTATTAACTACAGACAGATTTTAAGTGATTATAAGTAGCAGGCATAGAGATCAAAATTGGTTAGCTAAGAAATAAAAATAGAAACACAGTCTAACAACCTAAGCAAAGTTTGAATCAAGCAGTCTCTCACCCTAACAGATGTTACAGGCATCTCACAGCTCCTCAATACACAGACTAGACTCCCTTCCAGGCTGGGACCAACCTCCATACTTCAAAGTCTCTCTCTTTCAGAGGATCTTCCAGATGTTGAGATGGGGGGAGGAAGGGGCCAAGTGATAATGTCATTATCCCTCTTTTATACATTCTTCCAGCTGCTAGAAAGATCCTTGCTGTGACGTGGTTTAGGCCACCCCATTGAGAAGCCTCTAGGATAGTCTATTCTTCTCGGTGGGTCATTAACGCCTGTCTGGGCAGTGGTAGCTGCTCCTTTGTTGCAACTGAAAGGCCAGCTCTGGGCACTCCCAACCTCACAACATATTTCAGTAACACATATAGCAACACTTTATACCTTCACATACGATGATAGCACATACAATTCTACAGAATATTAAGTTTCAACAGCTCAAGACTTTTAAAATGATACTTCACAAGGCATGCATTGTACAAAATATATTCACCACTGTCATACGATGGATACGTGGGTTCCAGCAGGGTGCTATTTTAAGGTACAGAGTGTTACAGTGAGCCTGAGTGAGATGTCTGCGAAGGGTCATATCAATCTTGAAATTAGAGCTGGTCAAAAAATAACCATTATTTTTTGCAGTAAATTTTGAAAAAAAGATCATTTTTGTCAAATGTCCCATAAATGTTTCACTTTTTAAACCAAAACCTGAAACTGAACAGCCAAACAATGTTTGGTTTTTAAAATCTATTTTTGTCAATAAAAAGCATGATAAAAATTCAAGTCTTGAAAATCATTTTGGTACAACAAAAATTTTCATTTGTTAAGAAAAGCCATTTTTGTTGCAATTACGTTTTATTGAAAAATTTGAGCCAGCTCTATTTGCAATATTTCTCTTCAATATTAAATTTAATCTGATTTGGAGTTGTGGCTGAAAGGTATTGCATGGGTTTAATTTGTACACAAATGCATGGAGCAAGTTACAGCCTTACCCCACCTAATGTGTTCAAAATTATGCCATTGGAATCAATGGCAGTTTTCCTACTGACTTATATGAGAGCAGGATTGAACCCTTTAATATAATCCAAATCCCTTCCTCCATCTACTCCCAAATCAGCCGCTAGGTTACCTTCCTTGGCACCTCTCTGTCTAGTACCTGTCAGCGGGAGGTCTTGAAAGCTCTTGTGCTGAAAGAGAGAAACTTTAGAATTATCTCAGAAGACTGAAGAATATGAAACAATGGCAATTTAAAATGATTTATGTACTTGTCTAGAGCTCACCCTCCCTCAGGTGGAAACAGGAATGGAGAGTAATAGAAGAAATAGGGTTTATTTATAAAAGTAAATATTACTTCAGCTTTAAATCCATGTTTGCATTTTTATGCATCTGTGTCACATGAGGTTGAGGGCATATACTCCCAAGAAACAGTTCTTATCTTGCCTTGTGGGGTTCGGGACTTGGGATCTGTTGTCATCTCACTATTTGGGGTGGGGGATTTATACACCCAGGTCTTGTCTCACTACATGCATCTGAGGATTGGCTTAGCTACACTTGCGAGTTAGAGCGCATTAAAGCAGCCCCGGGCACCCTAGCTCACTCCCTGTCCACACTGGCAAGGCACGTAGAGCGCTCTGACTCCATAGCTAGAGCACTCCTGGTACTCCACCTTGGTGAGAAGATTAACGCTTGTTGTGTAGTGGCTGAAACACCCGGGTGTCAGTGTGAAGGAGGTGTTGCATTACTGCGCTCTGATCAGCCTCTGGAAACGTCCCATAATCCCCTTACATCAAGTGGCCACTCTTCTCATTGTTTTGAACTCACCTAGGAATGCGGATATGCCCTTTAAAAGCTCCATTTTCTGACCCCAGGCTCTGAGATAAAGCAAGCCATTACTGTGGAATGCTGTGTGAAAGAGAGAGAGGCAGGGAGGAAGGGGAGGTCTGCTGCTGTCTGAACTTACAAGACAGCATGCTGGCATGCTTTCAGCCCCCTCAAAACCCACTCTCTCTCCCCCCACATACACACACACTCCCTGTCACACTCCACCTCAGCCACCCCCCATTTGAAAAGCATGTTGCAGTCAACTGCATGCTGGGATAGCTGCCCATAATGCACCGCTCCCAATGCCGCTGCAAGTGCCACAAATGTGGCCACGCCAGTGTGCTTGAAGTGGTCAGTGTGGACAGACTGCAGTGCTTTCCCCACTGCACTCTACGAAGGCTGTTTAACTCAAAGTGCTCTACATCTGCAAGTATAGCCATACCCTTATACTCTCAGGGTCTATTTTCTCATCTCTGGTTGCAGTGTGTTACAACTCAGACCTGTAGCAGCTACATCTCTGGGATATTGTAGGAACTGAAGGTGAACATACATGCAGAGTCATGTTCCAGCATGATGACAGGTTTCAGAGTAGCAGCCGTGTTAGTCCGATGCAGTGAGCTGTAACCCACGAAAACTTATGCTCAAATAAATTTGTTTGTCTCTAAGGTGACACAAGTACTCCTGTTCTTTTTTCCTGTTCCAACATGGAATTCTGGCATAGAGAAGATGGAAGCTGCAGCTGATGTGAATTTACTTGTATTTCTTTGATTTGGGGCATGTTGCATAACACCAATATCTGTCATCCTGGGAGAGAATGTTTTCACCATACTGACGCTGAATGGCAAATGGACATAATACTGTATTAACACTGAAGAGCTGGATTTGACTCCTGCCATGGCTGCTAACATAGGGCAGCACAACATGTGCCAGGGTTTTTCTGCAGCCAGTCTAGCTGTAAGAGCAGTTAAAAAAAAAGTCTATAAGAGATGGCAAATTTACAGCCAGATCAAGTATCAAAGCTAGTGTGATTTACCACCAGCTCCCCAGTGTATTCTGTGACTGAAACTATAGGATTTAAGTTGATAAATGTTTGAAAGAATAAGACAATCAGAACAACTTGAGGCTTTATTAGTATCCATACAGGGAGCTGGCAGAGCCTCAACCCAGACCTAGACAGAACTTGCTAGAACAGCTTACTGCCACTGTTAGTTCTATGTGTAATAATTATTAAGCACCAGACTTGTAATGAAGAAGCTTATTTATTGCTTCATAGCTTGATACTGGCATTGCTCTTAGTTATATCACGGCTGGGCTGGCTTGAGAAAGAGACTCTGGGAATGTGAGAGAGTTTCCTTTTAGGAATTTATGGTTCACGAAGTACCATATTTAATACTGGCCATAAACTACTAATTAGCATGCGAGGGAGCAAAAAGCTGGCGGACCTCCTTGCTTTAATACATGTGGTACAAATATTGCCTTATTCACATTTGTAACCAACCACACATGTCCATAGGAGATGGACTATTCCTGAGGCTATGGCTACACGACAGCGTAAGTCGACATAAGTTATGTCGCTCAGGGGTGTGAATTAGCCACCCTCTTGAGTGACATAACATGCCAATTTAAGCGTCGGTGCAGACAGTGCTATGTCAGCAGGAGAGCTTACAGCAGCTCAGCTAGTGTAGCCATAGACTGACTCTCTACCCTAATCCATTAACTGAGTCCCACTCTGGCTGTAGAATAGCACCACAGACAAGATCCAGATGGAAGTAATACAGCTCTGAGCTATAACATCTCCCATCTTGAAATCCAGGAGCAGGGCCAAGGAAAGTGTCACAGAGAGCAGCAATTCCCGTGCTCCATCTTCTCCCATCCCTGTCTCTGCTCCCTGGAGACAGTGGAGCTCCATCCGACAGAGACCTGAGAACAGTTGCACGACTGGAGGCTAGAACTGACATGTATCAACATACTTCTCTTGGCTCACAAATGGGATCCCAGCTAATATGCAAGATAAAAAAAAAAAAAAAAAGGAGAGAGAGATGGGGTGGCATGCACAAGTGATGAACATTAAAGGAAAAAACGCAAAAAGTCAGACTGTTATACCAATAAAATAAAAACCAGCAGGATCTTCTTAAAGGGAAAAAAGGCAAAATACCACATTTATTGTGAATACAGAAAGAATCATAGTAAGCAGTTAGTTATAGTTATAACATTCCATTCAATCTCATATTTATTCACACATTCATTCATACAAACACACACACACAAGTTCTGCAAGGTTGTTATCATAGTTACCAGCCTTAGAGTTGCTCATGCCAAGCCACTGGCCAGATGGCCTGGACATGAGAAGGGAACAGGGCCTTGTCAGATGCTCATCTGATGCTCCTGGAAGTTGGTTTGCAGAATCAGACCCCCAAAGTTCTCACTTTCTAGAGTCCATTTTTATAGGAATTTCTTCCTATGCCAGTCTATGGGAATTTCTTCATCATGCTGTTGCTGAATCAATCAGCCGATGGCACATTTCTGACGGCTCCAGGTGCTGCCAGATGTTATCTTGTTCTTTGGTTCTCCCATTCTTGAGGCTGTTGGGTGGATTCCAGTCTGCCCTCCGGGGGTCCTCTGGTTATTTCCACTTGACGCCTTCTTCAGCCGATGGACACTGGATTCTTAGGCTGGCACCCTCCCTGATCATTCAGTTATTATCCACACCAAGCATCCGTCCACATACATCCTCTATCTCTATTTTAATCACAATTGTTAATACAACAAAAGGGCGGGGAGTCTCTGGGTGCTGTTTCTGTTGTTACAGAGTATTGCTTTGAGTCTCTCTCTGTGAATTGCTTTGAGAACAGACTCTGTCTTAGAATGTACTAATGCAATTAGCAGCTTGCAAGTTTCACACATAGAGGGAGAGAAACAGTACCAAAAACCAAGAGACCTCTTAATTACTAATTCCCCATAGTTTAAATTCCAGGATATCAAACTCATTTGTGATTTTAATACAGAACTTCTTTAATATGATCCAACATAATCCCCCTTTTGACACTAAGATTTATAATCGTCAGTGTCACTTTCTATGTAGCCTATTCAAAAGAAAGTACTGTGAGGCAATTTGAGTTTGTGATTCCAGTTCATTCCACATACATGATCCTAGTGATGTATCTTTACTACAAGGTTCTGGGGCAAAAGGCAAGGT
The DNA here is from genome assembly GCF_965140295.1 of Lepidochelys olivacea. Classification (NCBI taxonomy): domain Eukaryota; kingdom Metazoa; phylum Chordata; order Testudines; family Cheloniidae; genus Lepidochelys; species Lepidochelys olivacea. Next base: position 197,798,866 of record NC_140413.1, on the reverse strand, counting down.
GAGGCACACCCACTTTTGAGGAGTCCATTCGGTACAACCTCTAGTGTCCAATAGCTTCCCTCCCTCCCCAGCCCACTGGCTCGAGGTCCAGGGTAGCCAGAAGGATCCCATGTGTAATATGGGGAGTGGGTTAACCTTCAATACCTTTGCCTCCAGGGACTGTTGGTGTGCAATTTTGACAACAATTTCTCCCATTAACAAGTCTGGTTTTACAATACTGGAAACTTATTGCTTCCATTCATACTGATAAGTGTCAAACAATGATCTCTTTCTTTGTTTTAACAAATGCAAACCCTTAATATTTCCTGATATGACCCAGAACATTTTGTGTTCCAAAGTAGCTAGGGCAAGTATCTGCATTTCAGTGCATCCCATAGCTATGGCTGTGTAGTTTCCTATTTCTAAATTTTTTTCTTATGCATAAGCCATGTGGTAGTATTAAGCCATTGCCAAAGATTCCATCGGGCTTTTAGGTTACCCAGACCAATTTGGACCAAGTCTACATTGGCATGTACTTGGTTTCTATCAGGCTGTCCTGTAGCTGGGACAGAGAGCTTAATTTTTAATTACCTGCAGGTCTTTAGTATTTTTTTTAAACACACAACAGTGCTAGCAACAAGACAAAACACAAGACAACACATGGAACACAAAACACAATTTCTATTGTGACAGTAGATTCCTTTCCTGATTTTCTGAAAGACAAAAAGAATATGTTTCTACCCCTTTTGGGGTGGCAGATTATTGCTTAAAATATTTCTTTTACAAATACCCTTGCTGCTTGCAGGCAAAACACAGGAATTGCCCTCACATTTTCCTGTTTTTGTTCTATAGTCAGGCCAGGTTTCAATGGCTTTTATCTTTTAAGGGTTATGGGGAAATTATCCCACTGTTTAGTCATTAAATCCCTGAGGTGGGGTACCTCAGTTTTCCTTCTTATACAGCAGACCAAGTTCATAATGTTTTTCCTGCTGTGTTAAGCTTTAAGTTTTATTTACAGGTAATAACTGAGAAGCATCATTACCATATGACCTTAAAGGATTTTTCCAAAAATCCTACACACTATACAGTGTTTCAGGCGTACTTATTATCATTAAATTTATTAAAATTATCTTGTTATCCCATGCCTTTTATTTAGACAATTTGTTTGCTGACCAGGTGTGTCCTTTATCTGCAGCTCCTTTGTGCTGCTAGTTCTTTCCTTCCTTTATCATTTAGATAATTTGCATTTTCACAGACACTTCCTGCTTTTGGATTTAAAGCCATCAGCAGCTCAGAGACTCTATCTTAAAAGGGACACAATCAACTTTCACCAGAGTTTTGATTACTTTTAACTTCTGCTTCCAAAACACACAGCAATCTGAAAAAGAAAACCCAACCTATTGTGGCTCCCTTTGGAGCCCTAATAGCATTTTAATTAAGTAGCATGGTATGTTTGCATTTCTTTTGCCCCTTCTACAATATACCCTGCACATGTTCTGGGGAAAATGCACATTCCTTCCATAGTTTAACTTCTATAACATTATCCGTATCAATTTTTACATAAGGTGTAACTATTTCTTTATTTTTTTGCTGACAGTTTTCATGTACCTTTATCAAAGTGACAGTCTGATTACTCAGAGCCATTTTAAGGCTCAGTATTTCTAACATTGCTTCTTTTTGTTTTGTGCACCTCACCCCCACTGTTGCTTCAGAGGGGCACTGTCTTTTTTTAAATTTTTTATTTATTTTTTTACTACAGCTCTCATCTGCTATTTTGTTACAAAAACAAAAAACAAAAATCAACCAACCAAACAAAAAGAATCCAATTTTTTTTCTATTCTCCTGATTTTGACTGCCCTGCTGCAGCCACAACTTATAAATTTTGTAAAGCATTGAGTTACCTTTTAAGGGTTAAATGCCAAATCCCAAAGCCAAACAACACTAATTACCTGTGTCTAGCAAAAAGGTCTGTCAGTTTTGCAACTTTGAATTAAAAAGTCAAATGAATTTTTAGTGGCATTATTTAAAACAAAAACAAAACCAATTGGTCCTTATAACTTTACATATTTACACACACACAGATAGATACATACACATTTTCTTTTCCTTAAACATCCCTTCCACACTGCTCTGTTTTTTACATCTTACATTCCCTTTATACATTTGAGGCAGTTAAGTTCCAATAGAACCCCCTTATGTTCTTTTAGCAAATTTGACTAAATTGTCCAGTCAAATGATTTTAATCAGATAATTTATTTTTGCCTGGCTAATTTACAGACATTCCTTTGGAAAAGGGCCCATTTTTCCTTCAGAATGGCTGCAAAGAAACCAAGAATGCTCTTTCTCTAACACTTTTCCTTTTTAACATTTTCACAGAGTTTAGCTGCTTAATTCCCTCCAGCCTCTGCAGAGTTAACTTTTCACTCTCTTTTCTCTTTGTAATTATGCCTTGGGGTGCCATACATAGGACCTTCTCCCCCTTTACCTGCGTCCCTCCAGCCTCTACAGAGTTAACTTTTTTACTCTTTTTGTATTCCTGGAGTGCCTCTTTCACTATTTTCAGCTGGCTTTGGGTATTTGTAGCCAGCACCTTCCAATTGTCTGCTCCCTTTTCCATTTGTGCCTTTTCCTCTTTACATGAAGACAAGCGGAGGTAAGAATCCTTACATACCTCCCACAACAACCAAATTGCTGCTGCATCTCTTTTGGCAGCATGAGAAGGTTTGTATATGAGGATATACTGAGCCAATCTATCCTCTAGGTCCGAAATAGTGCAGACATCAGCTAGGGCTTGTTTAGTCCAAGGACTGTGCCCAAATTTTTGAAGGATTTGTTTAAAAGGTGTAATTTCTTTAACAAAAGGTGAGGTTGGAGTTCCTTCTGACTCCATTCCTCCCTCTGGTACTGGCTTACCCTGTTTTCTTTTAAACATTTTAACATGGATATTTCAATCTCTTTGTCACTCCTGGTATTACTTAGGAAGTGACACAGCCTAGATTCTGAAATCATAGCTTAATCTATGCGTTTTTCCCCTGCTACCTTCCCGGAGGCCAGCAGGACCTGTTAACCTAATAGGAATGCCTAGCTCAATAGAGCTGGCGGTGTGCACATCAATATTTACAATAACTCAGGTTTTTTACCAATATTCCCCTTTTTGCAATTCTCCACCAAAATGTTATATCAATAAAATAAAAACCAGCAGGATCTTCTTATGGGAAAAAGGCAAAATACCACATTTATTGTGAATACAGAAAGAATCATAGTAAGCAGTTAGTTATAGCTATAACATTCCATTCAATCTCATATTTATTCACACATTCATTCATACACACCACACACACACAGAGGTTCTGCAAGGTTGTTATCATAGTTACCAGCCTTAGAGTTGCTCATGCCAAGCCACTGGCCAGGTGGCCTGGACATTAGAAGGGAGCAGGGCCTTGTCAGATGCTCATCTGATGCTCCTGGAAGTTGGTTTGCAGAATCAGACCCCCAAAGTTCTCACTTTCTAGAGTCCATTTTTATAGGAATTTCTTCCTATGCCAGTCTATGGGAATTTCTTCATCATGCTGTTGCTGAATCAATCAGCAGATGGCACATTCCTGACGGCTCCGGGTGCTGCCAGATGTTATCTTGTTCTTTGGTTCTCCCATTCTTGAGGCTGTTGGGTGGATTCCAGTCTGCCCTCCGGGGGTCCTCTGGTTATTTCCACTTGACGCCTTCTTCAGCCGATGGACACTGGATTCTTAGGCTGGCACCTCCCTAATCATTCAGTTATTATCCACACCAAGCATCCATCCACATACATCCTCTATCTCTATTTTAATCACAATTGTTAATACAACAAAAGGGCGGGGAGTCTCTGGGTGCTGTTTCTGTTGTTACAGAGTATTGCTTTGAGTCTCTCTCCGTGTGAATTGCTTTGAGAACAGACTCTGTCTTAGAATGTACTAACACAATTAGCAGCTTGCAAGTTTCACACATAGAGGGAGAGAAACAGTACCAAAAACCAAGAGACCTCTTAATTAGTAATACCCTGGAATTTAAACTATGGGGAATCAAACTCATTTGTGATTTTAATACAGAACTTCTTTAATATGATCCAACAAGACAGGCAATTTCATGTAAATAGAGGGTGAGCCTTGATTTCATTGTAATAAATTAGTTGGTTTTATTTTTAGTATCAGAATTAAGTTGCCAAAATAATGTAAGACTTAATTTACGATGTACTTAGTGTACTGTGGCACTTGGGGTTGCCTAATAAAACTGAAGAAAATTAACCCAAATAGGTCAAAAATAGGGCAGTTGGCAGCAGTACATGGTAAAAATCACGGGATGTACATGATTGGACATGCTGAGAACACTCATCTGAAGATAAAGGCCCTTCTTCAAAATCAAAGGAAGGAAAAAGCAACTTGCTACGTAGAAAACACGGTGATCACAGGGAAAACAGGGGAAGAAATTAGCAAAAGGCTAAATAAAAACAATGCTTCTATACTGTTAGGTGAGGGTCCTTTTAAGTTTAAAAGGGTGTTTGGGTTTCTGAGGTGAGTCTGATCCATCAAAGTTTCAAAAAGAAAATAAAAAAGAAAGGTAAATTAGAGGTGAAAATGTTACCTCCTCCTTTGCCTAGTGCTCGGAATTCTGCTTCCACCCCATCCCTCTGGTGGGGGAGCCTGTGCCATTGTCTTCCCTGAAAAATGGCACAGGCGAGGTTGGCTGGGGTACTGACAATGGCATTTGGGATGGATAGGAAGTGAGAGCACTGGAAAAGAAACAGAGGCAGCATTGCAGATGTGAGTGATGTTACACACTGCTTCAGTTGGGATGATGTAGGGTCTGACAAAGTATTGAGGCAAGAGCAATATGAAACCAATAACTTACGTAAATAAATATCTAATATGGGAATCTGCAAGAAGGATTAGCACCTAGCTCTGTAATGAGTTGGGCTAACTGGGGAGGACAATAGTTGCCTTTGAACAGATTGGCTATTTAGAGTAGACACCAACCCATGGACCAAATTCAGACCCTTAACATCTGACCCTAGTTTCAAATGGAGGGTTGTTGATATCTGAATTCAGGAAGGGTTCCTTTTGTTTTGCAAATTAGTCAAGGCCACATGAGGGTAGTCACTGAATGACAGCCTTGGAAGGAGCTTAACAGTGGATGTGTTTGAGGCTGGTTTCATGCAACTAGTATTTTTTTTTTTACACAAGCCTTTTACTTCGTATCTCCCACCATTGGTGTAGCACCAATGCATCTGCACTGGTGGGAGGGATAGCATGGACCAGCTGTCATCATTTTGCCCCTTGCCTCATCCAAATCTCAGTGGACAGTCTCAACTAATGCTCCCAGTGTTGCTGATGGAGGTGGGTTGCAAAGCAGGGAGATTTTAACAAAAAGTCTAGTGTAAACAAGGCCACCGGCTCATAAAGCTGTGGAAGCAATGGCTGTGTAAAAGCAGCAGTGATGGGGACATAGGTGGCCTGAGAGCTTGAAGGAAGATCCCCTCACATTCTCTTCAAATATTTCCTCTCTTTTTAAACTGCACACATTGAGAGCAAAGAAATAAAATCCTTGCCAGATTTTGTGGCTTATTTTCAGCTCCATGCACATGCTAATAAACCCCTAGGCAGCAAGAGGAGAGGATTAGAAAAATGGGAACTGTGTGGTGTGGTGGTTGGAGCAATTCTTTTTGGGATGAAATTCAGGGCTAACACTAGGCTCTCCACACCACTTATGGGCTGCACTGGAGAACTGGTGGCAAAGATCTCCACACAGCTTACCCCTACAGTAGGATGTTGAATGGCAAGGGAAGGGCTACAGATCCAACTTTATGTAGATCCAGAGAGACTGGTTCATAGTGGTACACCCCCTCTGTACCAGTTATTTCAGCTGATAGGCTGGTATATTTGCCAGGGCGGGGGGGGGCGGTGGAGGGGGAGGAAGGAAGGAGAGGGGACAGCACAGCCATCCATTCCTTGGCTCTGGATTGTGGGCCTGTGTGTGAATTCCTCACCCCAAGCATTCTGCCCACCAGCTGTACAGAACTCACTGTGCAGTTTTGATGCAGACTGAATAGGTATAACCCTTAGATTGTGGTTAAAAGTGTATAAACAGGCAGAGATTAAAATAAAGAACTAGAAATGGGCAATGCTTTGAAAAAAAATGTTTTAAAATGATTTGGAACTATATAACTGGTTAATGTAATTACTGTTGCCCTTATGGTCCCTCCCCCCACCCCATTGTTTGCTAGATTCACTTGTTACATCTTGGTTTTTGTTCTGCAAAAAGCTCAAAGTTGTCCTAATTGGAAACTTCGGGCATTACCAAAGTAGTAAATAATCATCATCTTTGATAGCTGAAATTGAAGAGATGAAGATGCAGGAAACATGTTCCTTCATTAGTGCAGTCAAATGGATTTTGCCAAACTAGCTATTTGTGTGACCCTTTTGAGACTACTTCAAGATTTCAGCACGGTTGATAAAACACGGAGATGAAAAGCACTTATTTCACAGTTTATGCTAGATAACTAATTAACTATAAATGTCAAGTAGCCACAATTTAATTAATTCTGGTTTATTTAGCCACAGTAATTAGATTTTTTTTAAACAATGCAACTTTGTTTTCTAAAAAAGCATAAAATGCTGTACAGTTTTTCATATCAGAGAGCCAGGGGAGGCATGATGTGGTGGGGAAAACAGGCAAACAGCAATAATTATGATCATGACAGAATTATTTAGTTCTGAAATAATATGAACATTGCACCTGATTGTACTCTCACAATGGTGTATCTCCACTGACTGATTTACTGTGGTGTAACTGAGAGCAGTATCAAGGCACTGTATTTGTATGAGATTATTAAAAATATGAATTAACTGTAAATACTGAAACTTCAGATGAGCTGGATATTTAGGCTGATCAATACATGTAAGTATCTTTCAGTAATTATCTGATAGCCTCCATTATAAAGGGTTTCAATATTATTTTCCATCTCATTCTATGGTTGTGTGCCTTTTTAACTGCTGCTGCACATTTAGCAAAGGGTTTCTTTGTGCTGCTCACAGTATCACCTGGGTCTTCTTCCTGAGTGGTTACAGTTAATATGTATAGGTGGTTCAAATGATTCTTGACCAATGCCTTGCATTTGCCAACAGTGAATTTTGTCTGCCACCATGCTGCCCATTCTGAGCTTTTGAACAATAATCTGTAAGTCGTTGCTTCCCCCTTTGCAATTTACACTCACAGATGGTATTCTGTATAACAATCACTCATTTACAGGGCACTCCACTTTTCTTTTTGCACCAACAGGTGGAATATAGATGTCCAACTTTCAAGGGACCTTTTCTGTCTGTAATTCTAGGTTTCATGCATATTAAATATGTCTAGGCATAAAATTGAAGTTCCTGCACAAAGTGTTCTTCATATATAAAATGAATACTTTAAAAATCCCTCAGCAGCTTTTACAGTATTCATTTTTATTTTAACTTGAAATGTTCAATACTAAACAATTAAAGATGGATGGGGAAAATGTTGTCATGTTATCCTACCTCTCTTCATACCTCAGAGCAGATCAGACTAAATGTGGTACCAAAATAAGGAACATATTAAAGATGAGTGCAGCAGGAAACCAATCCATCAATGCACTTAAACACATACTTTAAGCATGTGAGTAGTCCCATCAGTGAAATGGAAATAATTTCATACTGATAAATAAGGGGATCCTCCATTTTTTATATGCATAATTCTACACTTTTTATGTGACCACATTGCAGTGATGAAAAGTAGGATATCCCACTACATGTGGATGGAACAAAAGAACAGTTACAAAGATTGAATGATGCTATGAAATGTCCATGGGTGAAATCTTCATTAAATACATCTTACGGTTATTGTTTTATTTAATTTAAAGAAGACAAAAGTAAAAAGTCCAAAGCCGACTTTATTGCAGATTTCATAACTAACAAACAAAATATCTGGTTTCCATAGTCTTGAATATTTGCAAAGGGCATGAAAAGGGCACAGAATAATGAACAACTATAGAAGTCTAAGCATCTTAGCCTCTTCTGCTTTGTTTCTCCCAGACTGTCTGACTCTTACAAAGGTACCTGTTCATTAAAAGCTGGAAGTACATTTTCAACACATTGTGTGGGTGATACATTATGATTGTTTAATAAGTTTCTACAAGCATCTAGTTAAACAGTTTGAAACATTTACTTCTTGAACTCCTTACAATAGTTAGTTAAAGCTTTATGGGACTTTTTCTTTTAAATGAATGTTCTGGTGAATATAAGAGCACCGGAGCACTATAAAGCTCTTTGTTTCAGGATTAAGGAAACTAAACACAAAAATAAATCTGAAAAAACCTGAGGAATGAATGTCACTCCTAATGAGCTGGCAAGCAGAATGTGAAATCCCATCTAAAGAGCAGGAAAGCTACAGCTTTGCTGCTTTATCTTCATTCAGATTCACAATAGAATAAATCAACAGTGTATAAAGTGCCTCTGAGCAAGTCTGAGTGTGACATGCTGCACCCAAGGAATTATGAAAGCCATGAATTCTGCTTTACTTTGTGTTCCAGGTTTACTGAGATTCTGTGTTTTCTTATTTTAAACTGTTCATAGGAGAGAAGTAAAAGTTTCTTTTATAGGTCATTTATAATGAGCTAACAGAGAAATATATTTAGTTATGGGAACAATCAATTCAGCTCTGATGATTAAATTAGAAAGAAGGTATTGGCAACTGTGTTACATAACTGGTAGTTATATGAACTATGCTATTAATCAGCACATAAAACAGTACGTGTGCAGCATTGAAGGAAAAAAATGTTTTAGTGGGTTGTTCATTCTTGGATTTCAAAGTGTATTTTACCTCCAAAACTGCTTATAGCACATTCAAAAGGGGGGGGTGGGGAAGAAGAAACAAAGAGGCTTTTTAAAAATCAAAAAGGGGGGGAAAAACAAAGAGGCTTTTTAAAAATCAAAAATACATACTGAAATTTGTGTGTAGCAGCTGTCTGATATTATTTCAATTTGTGCTTTGCCTATCCTGCATATGGCATCATATTGGCACACCATCTCATATATCACACAAGGCTATAAACAAATGAAGATCAGACTGTTCCATTCCACCAGTAAATAATAATTAAGTCAAAAGTTGGGCTTTTTGTTCTTATATTCAGCCCCTTCCTTATCCTTTACATAGTGAGTTTATTATACTCAACAAATCAGTTTTATTTCCACCCAGGAAAACTCAAGATAGGTTCTGAATTTGAAGTAAATACTACTTTTTGGAAATGTAACAGGAAGTAGCAACTTGGTTTACATAATGCTTACATACCCCTGTGCAGAGAAGAGTTTCACAGTGGTTCTGTCCAAACTTTGTTGTTAAAATTGAAGACTAATGCCTTATGAATGATTTTTTCCCCATTGGGACTGCCTCTTGATATGTAACCCGATTAAACCCTTGCAACAATGAATCCCTTCTGAAAAATACTTTATAGTAGCTCATTCATAGAAATGGATGCATTCCATCTGCAAAATTATTCCAAATTTTCAAAGGCTGCAGCTTGAGAGCCTCTTCTCTGGTTTTGTTCCTGACCTAACATTACCATAGGCATTTCAAAAGTAATTCAAAGAAATTTTTAAAAAGTTCAGATAAACTGTATTTTCAATCTTTCCAAAGAAAAACAGAGATGGTTTATTAATTATTTGTCTATGGGCATTTTCAAATGACTGCCTACATTCATTTTCCCAGAGTTTCTTATGTCACATTTTAGTCCTTGTCTCAGGGCAAGTGCACTCCATCCCCGCTTGTGTTAATTACTTCCCTGTGGTCACATCTTTACAGCCACCTTGTCTTGGAGTAGATTGGCCTATCAATAAAAGTCAATATGGCCTCTCTCTCTCTCCTAAGGTTGTGTGGCCCAATGGCCAGAGTCAAGGTGACAGCCCCTTCCCACAGGGCTGTGGGACCAAATGGCCTGAGTCAGTATGGCTCCCTAGTTCAGCCACAGTATATAGAATAGTGGTCAGAGTCAGTGTGGCCACTTGACTACACAAAGCAGTATGACCTAGGGGCAAGACTCAGTAGGACCATAATCAGTCTGACAGCCCACTTCTGTGGGGCTGTATGGCCTAGCAGCAGGTACAATATAACTTCCCAATTCAGGAGGGCTGTGCTGCCTAGCAGACAGTCTGTAGGGTCACCCCCTCTCAGGGATGGCCAGAGTCATATAACTTCCCCTTCTGTAAGGCTATGTGGCCTAGTGGCCAGTCAGGGGAGTGGGCCACCACCCCAGGGTGGGTGGTAGCCAGATACAGGGACACAGGCCCTCCCTGCTCCACCAGATCCCAGTTCAGGGCCCTGTCAGTGGCAAGTATGCCCACCACAGGGGCAGCAGGGAATCCACTCAAAATACATGACCCCACCCAACACAATAACTAGTCCCCCTGAGCTACTTCCTACCCTGTTCCTGATGCAGAGTCTCCCAGCATCTCTAGGCTTCTCAGTCAGTGCAGCTCCGTCACTCCTTGGGCATCCTCTGGAGTTTCAGCATCCCTGGCTTCTACAGTTCTCATACTGGAGCTTCCAGGGTACATCCTCCCTCTTCAGAAGTCCACCCCCAAATGAGCCAACCTGCTCATACCTTTCATACCCAGTTTCCAGCCAGAGCATGCCCAGCAGGGCCACAGGGGCATGGCCTCCTTGGCCCAGAGAGTAGAGTTAACCCTTGCAGTACCAGTGCGGGGCAAGTGTGCCCCGTCACAGCCCTCCATTGATGGATAATGGTAAATAACTTTTAGTAGTGTTATTGTCTCCTGAAAATGCAACACTCTTACTCATGAAGGCCTCAATCCTGAAAACACTTATTTATATACTTAAAGTTTAGCACATGTGTAACTAATCATGTACTTAAACACATTGGTAAATGTTTTCAGAATCAGGGCCATCCAGAAAAAAACCTCTAAGTTGTTGGTTACCATGTACACATGCCAAAAAATATTGGAGACACAAATACACAGGCAGAGTGAATTCCTGACCCCACTAAAGTCATTGTCAAAACTCCCATTGACTTCAAATGAGCCAAGATTTCACGCAGTAGTTCAACTGAAATCAACTGAAGTCAACAGGAATGTTTCTGTAAACTTCAATGGGCTTTGGGTCATAATCTCTTACATAAATGTACACGGGTAGGTCTGGATTCTCTGGACTGCTAAAGCCACGTCATACTGTGCAAAGTGGCACTAAAGCAACCAGAGACCAATGGAGAATTCTTTCTCTGCATGGGAACTTTCCACTGACGCCAAATGGGTAGAGGCAGCTATGTCTTCTCATATGCTTACTGGCTTTCCCATCACTGGTGTAATGGGAGAAAGGAGACATGTACATTTAATCACACCATACGTTGGCTTTCTGCACAGGGTGAATTTCATCTGGAATGCTCAAATTGTCTCTAGGTCTCTAGTTTAGGTAACGTCTAGGGTAAGATTATCTCCCAAAGTGAAGAGAACGTGGAATATTCAATAAAATGGGATCCATTCTCCTTTCAATATATTCAAATCACCCTATTAAAGTTAATGGTGATTTTGTATATGGTCCACATCAAGGATAGGATAGATGTCTTTGGTGCATTGCGTATAAGTTTTTAATTACAGTATAATGAGAAAAATAGATGGGCTGCAACAAGATATGAAGAACTAACTGCAAGTGATTTGTTTTTAAAAGAGAGAATTTTGTTGAGTTTTAAATTGCCAGCATAATCCAATCAACCCACAAGGAAAGATAACATTTGGCTTTGCATACAGATTTCCACTGAGCCTGGTGAAGATTTCAGGATTTGGCCACGAGAGGCCTTGTGTAAAGTAGGAAAATCTGTGAAGTGCTTTCTCCACCGATGCAGAGCTCCTGCTATTACCAGCGGTGGAAGCTTTAGTATAAGAAGGTGGCCTTGTGCTGTGAGCACAATGCCTGCAGGAGCAAAGGCAAGCATGGTTTTTGTGCCATCCAGAGACTGGGTGTATATGCACTGTCTTGTCCCTGCCTGCTCAGTTGAGGAGTTTAGTGCCAACAGTGTTGCTGGGGCTGAGCAGTCTTTTCACTCAGAGGAGCCCAAACCCTGCCATTGTGACTAGCTCTTATGCAGGTTCATGAGGAGGTGCCTTGTTACAGGCAGCCATTGTTACGTCCACCCCTTACATATCTCCATAGGGGTTAGTGGTGCCCCAAATGTGTATAACCAAGACTGCTTCCTCCCAGCCTTTAGGGCAGCAGTAGACCTAGCTTGGCTGGCCAGCTCCAAATGGTCAGGATCCTCCTCTGGACTGAAATTGAGACAATCCACTATAGTCATTAAATAGGACACCTGTTCAGAGAAGGGGCAATTACAGTGCATCATACATGTCAGTGTTATGAGATGGGTGGAAATGCCTACAGAAAACTGCCCTCCGATGATGTCAAGGCAGGGGGCGAGTTATGATCACTGCTACTAATTGGCTCAGATGCATACAGAAGGTCAGTCTGTACTAAAACATCTCGCTACATCTGAGACCCTGTCTAACACCCTCCCCTCCCCAATCACTTGTTTGTCTCATTCATGTGTTATGTCTCGTTTCTTTAGATTATTAGCCCTTTGGGGGAAGGACCGTCATTTACTATATCTGTAAAGCTCTAGCACAATGGGGCCCCACTGGCTGAGGGCTCTAGGTGCTACAACAATATAAATGATAAATAATGATAAATTGGAAGCTAGAGCTCCATGCTCCTGTTATAAGACTGAACAAAGTTCTCAGCTAGTTAACATCAAAAGCAACCTCCCTAACTAACACCTGCCTTCCTAACGATGGCATTCTCTGCATACTCTGTGGGGAACCACCACAGTGGCAGTCACTTCAAGAGCTGTTGGTTTGGGATTTGATTTTTTTAATTCAATTTTTGGTTATTTGTGGTGGATAGTAGGATGGGCAAGAGGGATAAGCTCATGCCCAACACAAAAAAACTCACCTCCTGCCTCTTTGCCTAGGGTGACCAGAGATAGGCTACATTACTTTTCCACTGATATGAAGAGCCCCCAGGATATCCGCAACATTGCCCATAGCAATGCCCACTCTGGTCAGAAGACACAGCAAGTTAAGATAACAGCAAGTAGTGCAGAGGACCGTGACCACAGAAATGAAGTTAACATGAATAGGTAAGTCAAACTGGCTGGTGGTGGCTGATGGGGAATGGAGCTCGCATAGTACTGGACTGGAATCATCCTAGAGTCAGGGACTACACATGGGTTAATTTAAATGGGCACAGAAATACAGTCCAGATTTTTCTCCTCATTCCAAGTGGATTTCCAGGCAGAATGAGGCCTCTCTTTGTTTGACACTAGTGCAGCAGTCATTAGCTAATCTTTTTCAGTCTGTGCCCACTTGGAATGGGTTTTTGGTACATTCATAAATGCTGAGGCTCAGCTTTTGTTCAAGGGAGACAGAAACATGAAGAATGATGTCAGAGGTTTTTTTAATTTAACTGTGGGTGGTGAGTGATTAGAGTCCATAGTGATGTACCACTGTCCCCCAGAGAACCGAATCTCTCTGCAGAAGGGCATTGTTGCCCATACCAATGTATGCATTTCAGAAATTCCTCCTGTGCATCTGAAGACCTCACTGGAAGGAAGCGGTGCCCTACAGGAAAGTTATCCTCATGGGCGGCGGGTATCATAGGCTGGGGGAGGCTGTGCCTCCCCAAACAGCCTGGCATGGCCCCACCCACCCTCTGCTCCCACACCCCTCCTGCAATTCCCGGCACTCTGCCTGGCCCACACTGTCTGGGGCTGGACAGCCTGCTGCAGGGACTTGGGTTGGTTGGCACTGGGGCCACGCTGCCTGGCGCTGCAGGGCCGGGGGTGCTGCAGCTGTGCTGCTCAGCAGTCCAGCGCTGAGGGTGCTGTGGGATCCTGCAGGGAAGGGGGGAAATGGGAGGTGAGGGGGCTAGCTCCATCTATGGCCAGGTCACCACCTGCCCATGGTTATCCTGCAGTTTTGAAGCTGCAGCCTATCTCTGTGTTGATGCACTCAGGCAAGGACAATATTTTGTAAGCATCTTGTTGTTTTTTTTCTAGAAGTTGTGGGTGGGAGGGGAATTCCCCCCTTTTATTTCCTGTTCCTTTATCAGAATAACACTTCCTTCTAGGGAAGGAGGTCAGGATGTGGAACAAACACTCCTGTGTTGGCTGCAGAAGGTTTCACAAGAGCACTGTAATATAACAAAGGATGCAGTATGCTGGCCTCACAGTGATTCTAGGCCCTACAAGCCTCAGAGTGTGGGATCAAGCGTGGGACTCTAACATGGATTCCCCATTTGACAGCACATTATGTTGCCTCCAGACTGCCAGGCTGGCCTTTGTTGGCTCCTTTGAAGCTGAAGTAAATATGTATCTATTTAAATGAGTACAGTGGTTGGCCAGTGCATAGCAGGAGATAAGATCCACATATACAAGCTACCTTGATACTCATCTTCCCTGGGCCAGTGAAGATCAGGTATACTGTAAAAAAATCTTAGAGACTAACCAATTTATTTGAGCATAAGCTTTCGTGAGCTACAGCTCACTTCATCGGATGCATACCGTGGAAACTGCAGCAGACTTTATATATACACAGAGAATATGAAACAATACCTCCTCCCACCCCACTGTCCTGCTGGTAATAGCTTATCTAAAGTGATCATCAGGTGGGCCATTTCCAGCACAAATCCAGGTTTTCTCACCCTCCACCCCCCCACACAAATTCACTCTCCTGCTGGTGATAGCCTTGATGGGCTATAAATTGGAAGCTAGAGCTCCATGCTCCTGTTATAAGACTGAACAAAGTTCTCAGCTAGTTAACATCAAAAGCAACCTCCCTAACTAACATCTGCCTTCCTAACGATGGCATTCTTGATGGCTATCACCAGCAGGAGAGTGAATTTGTGTGGGGGGTGGAGGGTGAGAAAACCTGGATTTGTGCTGGAAATGGCCCACCTGATGATCACTTTAGATAAGCTATTACCAGCAGGACAGTGGGGTGGGAGGAGGTATTGTTTCATATTCTCTGTGTATATATAAAGTCTGCTGCAGTTTCCACGGTATGCATCCAATGAAGTGAGCTGTAGCTCACGAAAGCTTATGCTCAAATAAATTGGTTAGTCTCTAAGGTGCCACAAGTACTCCTTTTCTTTTTGCGAATACAGACTAACACGGCTGTTACTCTGAAACCTGTAAAAAAATCATGGCTCTAACTTGACATTTGCAGACCATCAATACTCACTCAGCTTGTGTTTTCTAATCCTTCCATTCATGAGTAAGCCCATTGTCAGTTTACTTCCTGCTTGAAAGATGCAGATTGTGTCTCTGTACCTACAATTATAGTGTCAAAAATCCATTGTCTTCCCTCTCATTCAGGATAACCTCTGCTGCTTGTATTTTCCTGCCCACAGTCTCCCCTGGAGACTTTGTAATAACTTAATTAGCACTTTGCTCATACTGTAAATAGGTGTTCATGGTGAAGTATACAATACTCCCTTATTTGTAGACAGAAAGAGAAA
Organism: Lepidochelys olivacea; assembly: GCF_965140295.1. Taxonomy (NCBI): domain Eukaryota; kingdom Metazoa; phylum Chordata; order Testudines; family Cheloniidae; genus Lepidochelys; species Lepidochelys olivacea. Next base: position 197,783,320 of record NC_140413.1, on the reverse strand, counting down.
CACATCCTGCCTGAAAGAAACCTGTTTCTCACATTTTGGTGACTGGACCCAAGTCACAGACCTTAAGAACATATTTTTTATTATATACACATAACTCCTTACCTATTATCCTTACACACATTCTGCAATGATTATGAGGATCAGTGTGGCACAGGCTTTCAGTAGAGGCATTACTTGTCATTCTTTGGTAAATTAGTATGTAGATACCAGACCCAGAGGACCCCTGTAGCCCTTATGCACCCCTGTTCCCTCTGTTCGTTTGCACCAAGAGGTCCCTGGGTCACAGAGGGATACAGGGGGAAGAGAGGGAATAGGGAAGGGAGGTGTTCTGGGCTGTGTTGCTGTGTCTGGAGGTGGCTGTGAAGCACTTGACCCACCATGAATTCCTGCCCTGACCCGGGAGCAAGTCTAGGGGGTTTCAGACCAAAGCTCTGGCCAGGCTTTGCACCACACTTTGGTGCTAAGCAGATGCTGCATCTTCCCTCCAGTAGGCAGGACTCACCCCTGCGTTAGTCATAGAATCCATCCAGGCCCCTGGAGTCAGACAGACTCTCCTTTCTGCCCTTGCTCTGCATCTTCCCTGCTGCTGCATTCAGAGCCACCCTGAGCCCAGCCAGGTAAGCCTGCCAAGGGGACAGTCCATGGCTGGGCTGGGCTGGGATAGAGCCCTAGCAGCCTGGTTCTGGCTGTGGAGGAGAGGGGGCTGGGCATGCTTCCTCCTCCTCCTCCACCTGGAGTTGAGCAGGATGGCAATCAGCAGACAAGTGGCACAGGGTAGGAGCAGGTGAACTTTGGGTGGCCGTGGGTGCTAACTGGGTGGGCCGTGGCCAGCCCTGTGTCTATGCCCTCTGTGTAAGAGATGTCACCTTTAGAGCTCTTGGCAACTCATAATGGGCCAAATTCTGTGCTACACTACTGCAACCCCATTGACTTCAATGGAATTATACTGGTGTTTACTCTTTCTTGAACCGAGTGGTTAGCCAACATCTAGCGAGTTGTTTCTGTTAGGAGGAGAAATTGATAACAGATGCAGGTATTTATGTGATGCAATATACACAAAGTTCTGTTTCCCTGAACATAGTAGGAATCAAACAACTGAAGACAGTGTCTTTGTTCACAGCACCACCTACTCTTTCAACCACGACCCGCAACAGCTCTTTCTCTAGGCTTCTTCCAGGGCTGTGCTCCCAACAGCTTGTTCAGGCTCTGTGTCTGTCTCTCTCCATCTTGGTTCTCCACTCACCCAGACGTACACCCTTACCTCCAGGCAACACGCAGTGAAAATCCCTCCTTCCAAGAAGTTAAAATTCCTAATGGCTTGGCTATGCCTTTGGCTTGGAGACCACTATTGCATCTTATGTTTAACCTGAGTAAAGAGCACTTGTTACACTCATCAATTTAAGGGGATTTAATCCATTTAATCTATTACAGAAAGTTTCTAATTACCTTCTTCCCTTTGGTGGCCAAATATCAGAAGGGATGTTCTGGTCCCAGCACAACATTTAGACTTGCTCAGTGGAATCACCTTGTCACCTTTCTCCTCCCAGGCTGACTATCCTCGACTTCTCTCCCGCAGTGATGATGAGCTTTGCCAGATTTTTCTGGAACAGAACTGCTGGAAGGTGTCTAAAGGAGACCTCGTTAATAACCTACAGCAGAGCATGGGCTCCCTACACAGCCTCCACCCAAGAAACCCGCAACTGCCAGGGAACTGGAATAGGAACAGTGAGTGGGACATCCCTAGCAGAGGGACTTTACATTTGACAACACCTGGCAAAAGCAGTGGGAAGGTGAGTGGCAAAAGAGCCAAGAGTAGTGAGGCGATAACACAGAGATCCACAGAGAAACACTCAGGGCCAGATCCACAGCTGGTGTTAATTGGCATTGCTCCATCGGCTTCAGTGGAACTATGCTGATTTACACCATCAGAGGATCGGGCCCCATGTGTTCACTATTTTTATTTCCTTTTTTAGACGGCATTAATGACTGAAATATTTGTCTGTACTGATTATACAGTATTCCCCCCCACCCCCACACACACAAAAGAGAAAGATTTATGGTTAAAGGTGTATTTCAATGGAGTCCAGCTAGTATTCCCCCGAAAATTACACTTTCTTTAAAAATTCCTAACCTTAAAAAAAATCTCACCATTTCAAAATCTAGAAATGGAATGATTAAGGGATCCAGCCAGTTTCCCACTGTTTCTCTACCCACCCAACACATACTGCTCATCCATCCTTAACGGTGATCCTTTGTTTTTTTTGCCAAGGGAGCATGCTGTGGCATGTTGTGAAGGAGCAGAGAGAATGCAGCCGGGCACAGGAGGGGTTAAAGAACACCTGTGGGTTCAGTTAGCCCCGCCTCGTTATACCTACAGCCAATGGCAGGCCTGGAGGGGGTGGAGAAGAAGGAAGCCTGGCTCAGTCAGGGGCTGACTGGCGAAGAGGCAGAAGTATGCCTGCCTGAAGGCACAGACCAGCAACTGGCTTGCCAATGCAGCCACTGGAGGCAACTGGTGGGAGCCCCGTCTGGTGGTCAAGGGCCCCTACCTCCTGCTCCTGGCCAGCTTGAAGATGTGACCCTTGTGGGGGTGGGGGAGCTTGCTGACCTTGGTGAAGGAACTTCCCAGTTCTCAGCATCAACCCAGGGCAACCAGACCCCCTCCCAGCCAGGGGGGAAGCTCCCCTACATTACCCGAATTGGAGATCCTGACTCGCCTCTCTGATTTTGTGGAGGAGCAATGGGCTGATGACACCCTGAGTCAGGAGTACACCCAGGTGGCGGCAGTGAACAGAGAGACTGTCGAACCCCACCAAGTGGGATGGTTCCCACACTTTGAGATTCAAGGTGACCATCTGTATCGCATAGAGAAAGACCAACTGACTGAAGAGGTCCAACATCAGCTCCTGGTGCCCCGATTGTACCGGAAGGAAATTATGTGACTTGCCCATGCCATACCTGCGGCTGGGCACCTTGGAAGGGAAAAGATGCTAGCCCGGATTTTAGCCCAGTACTTTTGGCCAGGAGTCTACCGAGATGTGGCAGACTTCTGTGCCTCATGCCCCACTGATCACCCTCCCACGTGTAAGTGTACCCTTTGAGCAAATTGGAGTCGACATAGTTGGCCCGCTGGAGAAGAGTGCTGCCAGATACCAGTTCATTCTTGTTGTAGTGGACTATGTGACCTGGTACCCTGAAGCAGTGCTGCTGCACTCCATGACCACCAAGGGGGTGGCTATGGAACTTATGAACATCTTCGCCCAAGTAGGGGTACTCCAGGAAATCTTGACAGATCAAGGGACAAACTTTATGTCCGAAATGATCAAGCAGCTCTGCCGGTTACTCAAAATCAAGACCTTAAGAACATCTTTATACCATCCCCAAACAGACGGCCTGGTAGAACACTTTAACCGAACCCTAAAAACAATGCTCTGAAGGTCTGCCCTGACAGATGTCTGACATTGGGACCAGCTGCTCTCGCTTCTCTTGTTCTCAGTGCAGAAAGTACCCCAGTCTTCCACTGGTTTCTCACCATTAGAGTTTTTATATGAGAGCCAACTCTGGGGGATTTTAGACCTCGTGCGAGAAATGTGGGAAGAGCAACCATCCCAAGCCAACAACATGTTACAATATGTTTTAAACCTGCGGGAGAGGCTTGAGGCCCTAGGCTCATTTGCCAGGGAGAACCTCCTACATGCCCAGGATACCCAAGAAGCAGCCTACAATAACTGGGAGTTTCAGCCCTGTGACCATGTGCTGTTATTGTTGCCCAGTTTGGAATCGAAGCTCCTGGCCCACTGGCAAGGACTGTATGAGGTGATCCCCGACATGTGGGGCTGGTGAACTATGAAATCAAGCAGCCAGATAAATGTAAGGTACAACAAATCTACCACGTGAACCTGTTAAAATCGTGTTAAGCCCAGGAAGTCTTACTAATAGCATCCTACCCACCAGAGCCTGAACTAGGCCCACAGGTTGTGGAGGCCTCAACTTCAGGGATGATCAAGACCGGGGACAATCTTACCCCAGAGCAGACAGATCAGGCGCCAAAATTGATCACCGCTTTCTCTTCCGTTTTCTTGACCCTACCAGGGCGGACTCACCTGATAACTCAACATATTCAGACGGACCCGGGCGTTAAGGTCAGAGAAAAGCCTCGGCCCCTCCCCCAGAAGCTTAGAGAGACCATGAAAGAGGAACTCTGCTTGATGTTAGTGTTGGGGATGATTGAGGAGTCATTTCGTGACTGGAAAAGCCCTGTGGTACTGGTCCCTAAGCCCAATGGAAGCACCCGCTTTTGCATCGACTTTCGTAAGGTCAATTCAGTATCGATGTTCAATGCCTACCCGGTGCCACAGGTTGATGAACTGCTTGACCGCTGGGAAAGGCAGAATACATCACCACTTTAGACTTAATGAAGGGCTATTGGCAGATCCCTCTCAAACCTGAGTCCAGGGAAAAAGTCGCTTTCTCCACCCCCTTCAGGCTTTTTCAGTTTCAGACCATGCCCTTCGGTTTGCATGGGGCCCCAGCCACATTTCACCAGCTAATAGACTGAATTCTCCACCCCCATAGCAGGTATGCAGCCGCGTACCTTGGCGGCGTGGCAATTTATAGTCGCGACTGCCAACACCATTTGAAACATGTGACTTCGGTCCTGCAGTCCCTCCAGGGGGCCGGCCTGACAGCGAACCAAATGTCACCTTGGGAAGAATGAGACCACCTACCTCAGGTACACATTGGGAAAGGGCTTGATCCATCTCTTGGTTAGCAAAGTTTAGGACCTCCAGCTGTGCCCCACACCGTCCTCAAAGAAGCATGTTCGCCGATTCCTGGGACTAGCTGGGTATTACCAACGCTTTATCCCAGGATTCTGCTCCATTGCGGCTCCCCTGTCCAATCTCCTCAAGAACGAGAGTCCTAAAAGAATACAGCGACACAGGACCCTGGGCCAGGACCTGAGGGAGAAGGAGGGGTCAAGTCCTTCTACAGCCCCCCAACCAACGATCTAGCCACTAGGCTCCCCGGCCACTGAGGGCCTTACCATACTTGTATTCAGTTGATTTTAATTTATGTTAATTAAATGTATAGAAAAGATTTTGAAAGGACTATAATCCCAGAATACATTACGTTATGTTAGCGTTTTATATACTTTCTTATAGTGCAACCTGTTGGTAGAGTTGAAGACTATTTTTATGAACAGAGTTTGAATGAACGATCTCTTTTGTGTCACAAAATGGGTTGATTACATGGTGTTATAAGTTTATGTAAATGTATGCAGTTTGTATGTATAACTATATGAACTATACTTTGTAGAGGCTAATATGTGTAAGATAGGATCGATTCTCCCTCAGAGCCATGCATACCGGGGAATCTTTGCAGGTGGCTGTCCCTGCTCCTGCACAGAAGAGGGGGCTGACCTCCTTCAGACCCCACAGAGAGTACTCCAGGTTCAGGGTCATGCTGAGGCAATTATTGGAGCCTGGGTGGATTGCAGGCAGGAGTGGGTGCACTGTAGGTACAGATATCATTCTCTCTCCAGCCTCTTAGTGATATCCGTAGTTACGAGGAGTATAGAACCACATTGTGAGGGATTGGGTGGGGCTCCCAGAGATCATAGCAACTGAGACAGGATCTGGATCTGGTTTCTTGAGGATCCCTGGACAGCCATAGAGTTTATGGGTGGTTCCTGCAGTCTATTTCATGGGGGTTGGGTAAATCCCAAGCTCCTGAATGAATAACTAAAGAGGAATTGTGGTTTTCTCCCAGAGCTCCCCCTGTAATGTTTTCCATGGGAGATGGTCATCTTTTTATGTACAGTAATGTTGCAGTATATATTATTGTTACATCAGATTTGGATCTCTTGGCTAAGAAATGGTACTTTGTAATCTAACAGTGCCATTTTGAACTTTGCACTTATTTTTACAGATTTTATAGGGCAAAGTTAAGGTTCTGTGGGAAGTGCTAATTTGATAGGATGATAGTGTGCGGTGAAGGACTTTATGGCACTAGGGCAATGATTGGATCCCTTTAGTTTCCAGACTTTTAAAGCTAGCTTCATCCTTAACCATAGAACAGTACGCACGTATTCTGAGAGAAAAAATGCATGAAGACGTCTCAAAGACACTGGGATAAATCCCTATGCTTACAAAGAGTGCAATGAGATCTTCAATGAGCACGCAGAGAAAACAAGATTTTGCTAATCTGAAAGATCAATTACTGTCTGGAATTCAGTTTTTCTCCCTCAATCGATGATGAGTTGCAGCACCCTTGCCAAGTTTCAGATCTGTAATTGTGGGGAATGAATTTATTTTAAACTTGATATTTAGCCCACTATGCCACCACCTCCTGCTGAATATCAGCATATAGTCCTATTCCTAACTTGTCACCTTTTAATATGTGGACAACAGCAAAGATCCCAAAAGGTGATGCTATACCAGAATACAAAGAGGACAGAGTGCATGCTAATAATAGCTCCACCTGACTGATCCATGGGATCTTTATCCCAAAACTATGCAGTATGAAACTGACATGTTAATTCTTTGATCATGTAAATTGGGCTTTGGTGTTCACATGGGGCAAAGTGGAATTGCAGATCTGCTGGAATGGCTCAAAGAAAATGAAATCACCTTCCCATCAACGAAGCTCTAAAGTCACCTGTTCAATGCCTATTCAACAGGAAATGCCAACGCAATATGTAGAGTAATAGATTGACCAGTATTGGCCCCAAAGAATTATAGGCTAAGCAAACTTCTTTAAAAAAAAATTTCCTGAAATACCTCTTTAAGAAAAATTCTGAATTTGCTTTTGGTGTGTTCACAACCCTTCTGGAACTACTTGTGCTTAAAGTAAAGCATGTGCTTAGTGTTTTGCTAGATCTGGGTCTTTCTGTAAATATTCTAGAGAAAAAGTTACGGGAAGGCTAAAGAAGAGGAAGTCTTTGATGATGTCTGGGATACAATTACCAAGACTTCTGTCTTTGGAATCTTCTAATTCACTAATGGCATCAAGGTGATGATGAAGTAACAGCAGGATGCAGTTTTTAGCATCTTCCAAACTAGGAAGATAATGGGAATGCGGGTTCTACAAAGGTCATTGAGTGGAAATTGCCAGGTTTGGGCAGCTAGAATTAAGATCCAAGCAACAGAAGTTGTGTTTTGCCTTCAGCTCAAATATGAAGCACTAGTGGCTGGTTTTTGGACCTGCTGCTAAGAGGTAGTGGACAACAGAAACTGGGACAGTAGTATTACATATGAATCCATGTGATCCAGGGAAGGGGGACATTTTGCCCCATGTGAGACTGTTGAAATTAGGTCTGGGAAGAAAGATAACAGCTGTAGTGAACAGTACACTTGAGGCATCCTGAAGTGGTGTGTTTGCAGTTGAAGACGATTGTTTGTTCCAATCTTTAGGGAGAAAATTAAGTTTGCATGTTGTCAGGGCCATCCCTAGATATTTTTGTGCCCTATGCAACAGGTACATTTTGGTGCCTCAGGCCTCTGCAGGGGAGCTGGCCCAGGCCTCCGCGGGGTGGGGGTGGGGGGCAGGAGCAGGCTTGCGGGGCAAGGGGAAGCACAAGCCAGTGGAGCAGGTTGGGGCCAGGTCGCTCCACTTCCCGCTGCCCGGCGATTGCAGGGCAGGCCCGACCCCGCACTCACCGGGCGGCGGGACGTGGAGTGACCCAACCCCAGCCCACTCCACTCTGCTCTCCTGGCTCCCAGACTTGGGACTTGGGGGGGCAGGGGAGAACTGTCCCCCAGCACTCACCGGCGGAGTGGAGCAGGCTGGGGCTGGGTTGCTCCACGTCCCATCGCCTGGTGAGTGCAGGGCGCCCGACTACTGCTGCAGTCCCCCAGGATGTCCCTCAGTGGAAGGGGTAGAGTGGGGGCGGGGCTGGGGCGGAGCAGGGATGGGGGCTTTCAGGAAGGGATGGAGTAGGGGCAGGGCTAGGGCAGAGCAGGGGTGGGAAGAGGCGGGGTGGGGGGCGAGCAGGGACGGGGGCTTTGGGGAAGAGGCAGGGCAGGGGCAGCTTTCCTGGCTGGCTCAGCCAGCTGCGGGATTGGGCTGGCCACTGGAGCAGCATGTAGCTGTGTGGGGCACCAGGAAATTTGGGGCAAATTGGTGCCCCAAATTTCCTGGAGCTCTACACAGATGCGTAGTTTGCATATGGGTAAGGTTGGCCCTGCATATTGTTAACATTTCATGTTAGTGTACTGACTCCTGAATCTGTGTTATCCCTTGCTGTTGTTCTTGGGTTTTAAATATTACTCCATTTAAACATATTGATAATATCTATACATTCATCTTTTGGTTCAGCCAGCCCTTGTGAATTGTTACCTATAGTGAAAGACCCTCTAAACCAGTGGTTCCCAAACTGGGGTTTGTGAACCTCTGGGGGTTCGTAAAATAATACAGGGGGTTCTCAGGAAAAAGTTCCTTAATGGCGAACAGAGCTGTCCCTAGGGACCTCAGGCAGCACGGGGCCAGCAGCCAGGAGTCCCTGGATTTCCAAGAGCTAAGCAGATCAAAGCAATCATATCTATCACACTGAGGAGATTTAAACTTCAAGACTCCTTATAAGAAATGGAAAGGGAGGTGGATATTTTTTGGTGTTTTCAAAATTAAATAGGCAGCTAGTATTGTTTTTAAAATTATTATGAAGAACAAGATTAAGCTTTGTTGTAACATGCGTGGTTTGCCTGGACTGCTCAAGACCTGAATGCTTGTGTAGGAAGAACTCTTTGAGTTGGCTTCTTAAATACCTTCATGCTGTTTCACATCTGATACTCCTTGATGAAACATAGGAGCCTTGTCTTATAACAGGCTTATTCAAAGTGATACAAGCTACGAAAGTGAGATCTTGGAAGAGTGTTGCCATTTTCATAACGTAATAAAAATACTGTAATGATTAATAGTAAGAATAATATAGTGTGTAATAAGCACGTCATAAAAACAAATTTTATATTTCCAGGATCACTGCTTTTATAATTTAGACTCAGGTAAAGGAGGAAATCCCTGGAAATATTCATATTTAGGAGGGGGGCTCACAAGACTAGACATTTTAGTGACAGGGGTTCACAGGTTGTGAAAGTTGGGGAACCACTGCTCCAGACGGTAGCGTGGCCTAAAAGGATCAGCCCTTCTGTCAAAGTATAGACCAACAAAAACATCCCGGGAGAAGGGACCTTCCACTTGTCCCTGCAGAGCTAGAAGTGAAGGGGGCAGAAGGTAAGAAGACTTTGTCCAGTGTTTGCTGAGCCTGGCGCTGGGAGAGGGGATGGGCGGGGAGGCTGGGGGCTGCTGGCCCGGGCGGGCGGTCTGCGGGAGGAGCGGGGCTGGCTGGCACGGGGGGCTCCGGGGCTGGCTCAGGCCTGTCCCCTTGAGGCGGGGGCGGAGCGCTCTGGCGGCCTCTCCGCGGGAGGAGGGAAGGGCCAGGCGGGCTCCACGGGGAAGAGCCGCGTGCAGAGGCACCAGACGAGGGCGCTGTGGAGAGCGCGGCGGGCTCCGTCCCTCTCTGGGTTTGTCCCCGCCCGGCCCCCGTCACTTGCCGTGCCGGCGCTCGCTCGCTCGCTCCCCCGGTCCGGCATGGCGGCGGAGCAGCCCCAGCCCGCGGGCTCCAGGCCGCTGAGCGGGCTGCTGAGCGGCATCGCGCAGGCCGCGTACTACGGCCACGCGGGCGTCACCGAGGAGCTGCTGCGGGGCCAGCTCTACCCCGAGGCGGCGCCGCACGAGTTCCGGGCCCTGCTGGCCAAGATGAGCGGCGTCCTCAAGGTAGCAGCGCCCGCGGCCGGACAGACGGACAAGCTGGGCGGGGGCGCGAGGGACAGACGGACAAGCTGGGCTGGGGGGAAGGGGGGGCGCGAGGGACAGACGGACAAGCTGGGCTGGGGAAAGGGGGGACGCGAGGGACAGACGGACAAGCTGGGCTGGGGGAAAGGAGGGGCGCGAGGGACAGACGGACAAGTTGGGCTGGGGGGAAGGGGGGGCGCGAGGGACAGACGGACAAGCTGGGCTGGGGGGAAGGGGGGGCGCGAGGGACAGACGGACAAGCTGGGCTGGGGGGAAGGGGGGGCGCGAGGGACAGACGGACAAGCTGGGCTGGGGGGAAGGGGGGGCGCGAGGGACAGACGGACAAGCTGGGCTGGGGGGAAGGGGGGGCGCGAGGGACAGACGGACAAGCTGGGCTGGGGGGCCAGTGGAGAGGGGTCGGGACGGACCGACGGACAGTTGATGTCGCCATTTACAGGCATGACAGGAGGGGCTCACGGGTTAAATAAACCGAGCTGCGCAGTGAACGAGGCCGTGAGCATCCGTGGGACCAAGCAGAGTTTGGTGCTGGGGTTGCCCCACGGCCTTTGGGATGGTCCCTGAAACCTCGGCCCAGGGACAGCCCTCAGAGAGGGGCAGGGGGGCTGGGTGGGTGGGTGCCTGCCTGCCTGCCTGCCCGCCCATTCGCTTAAAAGAAAAAATCCCCTGCTCCTGTAAGTCTGTTCTTCCCCCATGTTGCAGTGGCAACCGCTCATGGGAGTTGCAGCCGAGATTTGGGACAAGTTGGTGAGTAAAATCATGGGACATGGCTGGCATGGCGTGCAGCAATTAGGGTGTCGAAGATGGAAGCAGGCTACATTTTCTTTTAAATGTTACTACTGGTTGAGGCTGGTTTGACTAGACATAATTAGAGCCCTATCAAATGCTTGGTCCATTTTGGTCAATTTCATGGTAATAGGATTTTTTAAATAGTCAATTTCATGGTTTCAGATGTTTACATGTGAAATTTCATAGTGTTGTAACTGTGGGGGGTTGTGACACAACAGCGGGTTGTGGTGGGCAATGGGGTTGCCACCCTTACTTCTGTGCGGCTGCTGGCAGGGGCACTGTCTTCAGAGTTGGGCGACCACGGAGCAGCAGCTGCTGTCCAGGTGCCCAGCTCTGAAGCCAGTGTCGCCGCCCACAGCAGCGCAGAAGTGAGGGTCGCAGGGTATTGTGGAGATCATCACTTTGGGGGGGTGCAAGGCCAGTCTTATGGGTGGGTCACCACCTAGGGCCTCATGGTCAGGGAGGTGCCATGATTCAACTCCCCCGAGCCAGTCCAAGGCTCCTTTAACCTATGAGTGCTGGGCCTGGAGCTGGGAGGAGCAGGGTTGGGGGTGCCCCAGACCCTGCACTGTGCTCCAGCTGTTAGTCCCGGCTTAGCTGGGGAAGGACAGGACTTTCTCTTCCCCTGCACGGGCCACTCCAGGGGGCAGGTCAGACCCCTCTCCGGGAAACTCCCCTCACAGCAGGAAGCTCCATGGCTTTGCTGCCTGCAGAGCCTAGCTTTGAAGGCAACACCACAAGTACTCCTTTTCTTTTTACAGAAGTAAGGGTGTACCACCCTGCAGGGAAAGAGGAAGTCCTTCTGGGACTAGCAGCTGGAGCCCGGTACATGGTGGGAGGCCCCTTCAATAGCCAGATTTCAGGGGGAGATCAGATTTCACGGTCCATGATGCGTTTTTTAACAGCTGTGAATTTGGCAGGGTCATAGACATAACACACAGTAGTAGCAAAAGCTTCCCCTGTGGTGTCCCACTAATGTTTCTCAGCCGTGACGTGGAGGGACCATTTCAAGGGGTTAGAGGGTAGTTCAGTTTCTAAACTGATTTGTTCTTTGGTGTCTCAGTTGAGAATGCCAGCAGAATAACCAATTGGTGTCAGCTGTGGTGGTGGTTTTGTAATGTGAACAGCTGTCCGTTGGACTGTGCACTGAGGCCACCAAACCATTTTACCTAAACATGAAAACTGGTATCACCTGGAGTGAATGTTAGGTGTTACCAGTCTACGGCCATGTTCCTGCAGTCATCTCCATGTAGGTAGGAGGGCCTATCAGCGCAGATGCAATCGTAGGGTTAGGTGTTTCACTTGGATGTGAAGGTGTGATTTAGAAGTTAAAGGCTCTATTGCCTTTCCAATTTCTGAAAAATCTGGTTCTCCCCAGGACAATATTTCTTACACTGGATTTAACTATCCATTATATGAGTGACCATATTGCCTAAATCTGTGTATCTAGCCAGTCACTCAGTCAAACAAATAACAGTGAACATACCTTTTGCAAAGCAGAAGAGTTGTCAGAATACTCTCTGCTCTGTGGTATTACTGCAACATTTAATAGAGCAGGTTGGAGTTGGTTGCAGCTGAGAGTGTCTTTACGCACGTCAAAGGAACAGGAAAAGTTGGCAGAGGGCATTTTTACCCTGGTACCCTATTGACACAATGTCTCTGTGCTGCAGGTAGGGAAAATGGAACTGATCAACCTTTATAAAAATATCAGATTACTACCTGAAGTCACAGTACATCTCACTATACAGAAATGAGTTACATCTGTCAGCGTAGTTCAGCAGGTAGGAAACTGGAATGTGACTTAGGAGATTGGAGTTCTATTTCCAGCTCATCTAAATTGAAGTTACTTGCCCAAAATCAAACAGCACCTGTTTGTCCTTCTGTTTCCCCTCTCACCCTATATCTATCTCATTTATTTAGAGCGTAAGCTCTTTTCAGGGCAGAGACTGGCTTCTACTATGTGTTTGTACAGTGCCTAGTGCAATGGGGCACTGATCTCATTTGGAGACTTTAGGCACTACTGTGATGCAGATAGTAATAACACATATAAAATAATAGACTATTTTTAAAATTATTAATATATGAAATGTATTGGACTAAGTGCAGTTTCTGTAAACATTTTCTTTTGTATCATTTAAAAAAAATGAAGAGTAACTAGTAGGTACTCCTTGATTTTTTTGAATAATTATTGTAATAAGCATGCCTACTGTGAATAACTCATTCCCAGTAGAAACTGAGTAGGAAATAAAATATTTTATTTACCCGACAAACAGATTTTCATCATGTATCCCTAGTAGAGGAGGAAAGCCTTCATCTGGCACTGGAAGTAGAAATGTTTCTTAGGAATAAGAAAAGGAGTACTTGTGGCACCTTAGAGACTAACCAATTTATTAGAGCATAAGCTTTCGTGAGCTACAGCTCACTTCCTCAGATGCATATCGTGGAAACTGCAGCAGGCTTTATATATACAGAGAGAATATGAAACAATACCTCCTCCCACCCCACTGTCCTGCTGGTAATAGCTTATCTAAAGTGATCATCAGGTGGGCCATTTCCAGCACAAATCCAGGTTTTCTCACCCTCCACCCCCCCACACAAATTCACTCTCCTGCTGGTGATAGCCCATCCAAAGTGACAACTCTTTACACAATGTGCATGACAATCAAGTTGAGCTATTTCCTGCACAAATCCAGGTTTTCTCACATCCCCCCCACCCCCATACACACATAAACTCACTCTCCTGCTGGTAATAGCTCATCCAAACTGACCACTCTTCAAGTTTAAATCCAAGTTAAACCAGAACATCTGGGGGGGGGGGGTAGGAAAAAACAAGAGGAAACAGGCTACCTTGCATAATGACTTAGCCACTCCCAGTCTCTATTTAAGCCTAAATTAATAGTATCCAATTTGCAAATGAATTCCAATTCAGCAGTTTCTCGCTGGAGTCTGGATTTGAAGTTTTTTTGTTTTAAGATAGCGACCTTCATGTCTGTGATTGCGTGACCAGAGAGATTGAAGTGTTCTCCGACTGGTTTATGAATGTTATAATTCTTGACATCTGATTTGTGTCCATTTATTCGTTTACGTAGAGACTGTCTAGTTTGACCAATGTATATGGCAGAGGGGCATTGCTGTCACAGGATGGCATATATCACATTGGTGGATGTGCAGGTGAACGAGCCTCTGATAGTGTGGCTGATGTTATTAGGCCCTGTGATGGTGTCCCCTGAATAGATATGTGGGCACAATTGGCAACGGGCTTTGTTGCAAGGATAAGTTCCTGGGTTAGTGGTTCTGTTGTGTGGTATGTGGTTGTTGGTGAGTATTTGCTTCAGGTTGCGGGGCTGTCTGTAGGCAAGGACTGGCCTGTCTCCTAAGATTTGTGAGAGTGTTGGGTCGTCCTTTAGGATAGGTTGTAGATCCTTAATAATGCGTTGGAGGGGTTTTAGAGTTGGGGGCTGAAGGTGATGGCTAGTGGCGTTCTGTTATTTTCTTTGTTAGGCCTGTCCTGTAGTAGGTAACTTCTGGGAACTCTTCTGGCTCTATCAATCTGTTTCTTTACTTCTGCAGGTGGGTATTGTAGTTGTAAGAAAGCTTGACAGAGATCTTATAGGTGTTTGTCTCTGTCTGAGGGGTTGGAGCAAATGCGGTTGTATCGCAGAGCTTGGCTGTAGACGATGGATCGTGTGGTGTGGTCAGGGTGAAAGCTGGAGGCATGCAGGTAGGAATAGCGGTCAGTAGGTTTCCGGTATAGGGTGGTGTTTATGTGACCATTGTTTATTAGCACTGTAGTGTCCAGCGGCACTGCTATGGGTACCCGCATGGCCCCACAGTATGCCAACATTTTTATGGCTGATTTAGAACAACGCTTCCTCCGCTCTCGTCCCCTAAAGCCCCTACTCTACTTGCGCTATATTGATGACATCTTCATCATCTGGACCCATGGAAAAGAAGCCCTTGAGGAATTCCACCATGATTTCAACAATTTCCATCCCACCACCAACCTCAGCCTGGACCAGTCCACACAAGAGTTCCACTTCCTAGACACTACGGTGCTAATAAACAATGGTCACATAAACAGCACGCTATACCGGAAACCTACTGACCGCTATTCCTACCTGCATGCCTCCAGCTTTCACCCTGACCACACCACACGATCCATTGTCTACAGCCAAGCTCTGCGATACAACCGCATTTGCTCCAACCCCTCAGACAGAGACAAACACCTACAAGATCTCTGTCAAGCTTTCTTACAACTACAATACCCACCTGCAGAAGTAAAGAAACAGATTGATAGAGCCAGAAGAGTTCCCAGAAGTTACCTACTACAGGACAGGCCTAACAAAGAAAATAACAGAACGCCACTAGCCGTCACCTTCAGCCCCCAACTCTAAAACCCCTCCAACGCATTATTAAGGATCTACAACCTATCCTAAAGGACGACCCAACACTCTCACAAATCTTGGGAGACAGGCCAGTCCTTGCCTACAGACAGCCCCGCAACCTGAAGCAAATACTCACCAACAACCACATACCACACAACAGAACCACTAACCCAGGAACTTATCCTTGCAACAAAGCCCGTTGCCAATTGTGCCCACATATCTATTCAGGGGACACCATCACAGGGCCTAATAACATCAGCCACACTATCAGAGGCTCGTTCACCTGCACATCCACCAATGTGATATATGCCATCCTGTGCCAGCAATGCCCCTCTGCCATATACATTGGTCAAACTGGACAGTCTCTCCGTAAACGAATAAATGGACACAAATCAGATGTCAAGAATTATAACATTCATAAACCAGTCGGAGAACACTTCAATCTCTCTGGTCACGCAATCACAGACATGAAGGTCGCTATCTTAAAACAAAAAAACTTCAAATCCAGACTCCAGCGAGAAACTGCTGAATTGGAATTCATTTGCAAATTGGATACTATTAATTTAGGCTTAAATAGAGACTGGGAGTGGCTAAGTCATTATGCAAGGTAGCCTGTTTCCTCTTGTTTTTTCCTACCCCCCCCCCCCCCCAGATGTTCTGGTTTAACTTGGATTTAAACTTGAAGAGTGGTCAGTTTGGATGAGCTATTACCAGCAGGAGAGTGAGTTTGTGTGTGTATGGGGGTGGGGGGGATGTGAGAAAACCTGGATTTGTGCAGGAAATAGCTCAACTTGATTGTCATGCACATTGTGTAAAGAGTTGTCACTTTGGATGGGCTATCACCAGCAGGAGAGTGAATTTGTGTGGGGGGGTGGAGGGTGAGAAAACCTGGATTTGTGCTGGAAATGGCCCACCTGATGATCACTTTAGATAAGCTATTACCAGCAGGACAGTGGGGTGGGAGGAGGTATTGTTTCATATTCTCTCTGTATATATAAAGCCTGCTGCAGTTTCCACGATATGCATCTGAGGAAGTGAGCTGTAGCTCACGAAAGCTTATGCTCTAATAAATTGGTTAGTCTCTAAGGTGCCACAAGTACTCCTTTTCTTTTTGCGAATACAGACTAACACGGCTGTTACTCTGAAACCTTTCTTAGGAATGTGTTTTTTAATCTCTAGGTCCTGCTAGGTCTAGATCCTACTAGGAAGTTATAGTTATTAGCGGAGTGCATTGGACAGTGATGCTTTGCTTAAGACTGTAATTAAGAGGTATCCAATAGGCAGCCCATTGGTTCTGTCTTCATTTGGCTAAATCAGATAGCTAAATCATTGCTGCCACCTAGTGGGGAAAGTGTTAGATTTCTCAAATAATATTTTTTAGCGATTTTTATTATTACTACTAATGGCTTTGGGGGATACTTGTATCCAAATGTATTTAAAAACATTAGTTGGCTTGCATACTGTAAACAGTGTTGTACAGTGAATATTTCTATTGTACTTTTCCCCCTAAAACACATTTTTTATTTTTATTTTTTATAAATACAAAATAAATGCGTTGTACCCTATATTTGTACCATCACAATGTGTCACTTTTTTATTAGATACTACTTCTGTTATTCAAATTGACTAAACTATTCTTCAACATTGCTTGTTGTTCAAATTATTGTCTTTCTGATTAGTAATTGTGGCTCTTGTGGAGTATTTGGGACTGCTATATGTGACTTCTGAAAGATCAAAAACTAGCGGGGAAGAATAAATATAAACGTCTTTCTATAATTTTTTTTGTTTCTGATTGAAATCACAAGGTTGAAAGTAGGCATTGTACAAAAAGATGCTATAAAAGGCATAATCTTTTTGTTCCATATTTTGCTATCAGTTACTTCTGAAATGAAATATTGTCAGTTTACTAGTGAAAACAATAACTTGGTGTCTGAATATGGGTACACTCAACTGAGTATCTTAAATATGGGCTGTTGCTTCAAATCCATCCCACCCATATCCTAATGAGTGAAATCACCAGCTGCGAAGTCTGCCTGTTCTTCCAGGGCTATATTGGCCCTGCAATGCAAATCATAGCGAATTTCGTTTTTGTCAGTAAACTAAGGAGTTGTGTTCACATTTAAATAACACTTTCAACTGAGAGTCATGGTCTGGGTATGGAACTAAGAACCAAAAGGTCTTGAGTTCTTATTCCAGCTACTGATTTCCTCGGTGGCCTGTGGCAAGTCACTTGACCTTTCTAACTTAGTTTCGCTTTATGTAAAATGGTGATATTACTTCCCTCACATGACCTTTGAGGATTAAGGACCAGTCCCTTTAGGTCTTTTCTCACATGTACAAACCTTATTAATTTCCCACTACTCATGATGCCTGATAGTGTTTGCAGCACTAGGCTATAATTTTGTAAAGCTCTTTGCAGATATAAACACTATTTATGTTACATAATTTTACTAAGGAAATATTCTATTTTTTGTGTTTTTGTGGCAGAGAGTAATTTTTGGGATGACCTGGTTAGATGTGTTCCCCTCTCTTCCTTTCCATGCAAACTGTAAATGTGGCTTATTGTTGTCACATTAATTCTTCCCATTCTGTATTTTTGTTTCAGACATCACTTTCTGCTGCAATCAGGAGTTTTTAATTGCCTAAATTTTGACTGATGGTTCTTGTTCAATTCTCGATTTGTTTTTCTTTGATTCTGTGTCTCTGGTTCTGGGTGTGTCCAGTGTACTGGGTATGAGGGCAGGTCTACACTACCGGGCTACATCGGTCTAGCTGCACCACGTCTGCTGAAGACGTGCATAGTCTGTTGTGGACAGTACTTAAGTCGATGTAACTTATGTCACTCAAGGGGGTGTCTTTTTCACACTCCTGAGTGACGTAAGTTACATCGACTTAAGAGGTAGCATAGTCCGGCCTTCAGGGTAGTGAAGACCCGCTAAGTCAACCACAGGTTGCTCTCCTGTTGACTCCGGTACTCCACCAGAACGAGAAGCGTAAGGTAAGTCTTCAATTGACCCAGCGTGGTTTAGACACCGCAATAAGTCAACGTAAGCTACATTGACTCCAGTTACATTATTCACCTAGCTGGAATTGCTTAACTTCGGTCAATTTAACACCGTAGTGTAGACTTGCTCTGAGATTCTTTTCTTGTGTCTGGTCCTTTAAATCTTGTTTTCAGTCTTTCATTGGACCCCTTTTTCATGTCTCCTCTTTTTTTTTCTTTTCTCTCTCTCTCTTCCCTTTTTGTGACTTTTTATACTTCCACTTTTTAATCTGAGTTCCATGGGGGGGGGGGAGAGAAAAAGCTGGAAGTCAGTGCAAAAAAAGATGAAATGTAGTATTTTAAATGTATATAGCATCATAATTCCCCAAAGATCCCTAAGTTTGTAAAGTGCTTCATCTACTCCATGTATGTGTATGTAGCTCTGTAGATAATGTTCACCACCACTGAAATGTGGCAGCTATTCAACAGCGCAAAATACTGTATTGCAGTTCAGGGCTGGAAGGGAAGAAAAATGTCATATCCAATTGAAACAGCAAGGGGGATTTAGGTTGGCAGAATGTAATTGCTGGAGTTGGAATTTGGCCAGGGTACTAGGGTTAACAACGCTTTTCTTATGGCAAGTCACATATTTTCTTTAATGACTACATGAGTTCAGATCCTCATTGGTTTTTAAGGCAACCCCACCACGCAGTGCTTATAAAATCATGTTGGGGCATTGGCTCCGTATTGACTCACACGGTAGGTAGGGTGTCATTAGCTGAATCTTGAACACGGCTTCCAGCAGCACCAAGAAGTATCTGGAAGACTTGAATTACTGATTCAGATTGACTCTTAATTTGTGATATGTGACACTATTATGTTCAAAATGGTACGAGTGGGTTCTACTTAGCTTCCAGAAAATTTAGATTTTTTTTTTTTTAACCATTGCTCTTCACCTATAATTGTCACACTGTTGAGGTATGTGGGTTGGGAAGATAACAACACATAGTGGGGAGAGGGGTTATTTTCCAGCTGGAATATTGGTCCAGATTGGAAGCATCTTCCCCCTCCTTTATTTTTACTTCCCCTTCTGCCTCTCTTCCACGCCCCTTGTTGTCCCTGTCTTTTCTCCCCATCATGTTTATGCTGTGCTGCTGCTCTGTATTTGCTTATAGCAGGGTGAAAGTAGGTTAGAGTCTGATAGTTAATTTGAGATTGTGATTCTCTCGGCTGCATGTGCATTTGGGGTGGAGTAAAATGTGGAGTGACATGCGAAAAAGAGGTGATAAGTGTGGACTTTAGGGTCCCAAGCTCCTCTCCTAAAACAGGGATCTCTGTGATATGTCTGGCCAGCTCTGCATGCTCCATTGCCAGATGCTCTCCCTCTCCTTCGTAACAGGTTAAATGGTTTGGATTTTGCCCTTGCTTGGTATCAGTTTACTTCAATGGTAATATATTGTCAGGTGCAAAACTACACTAGCCAGAAGCCCTAGGTTGCTGAGTATAACTGAACAAGAAAATGTTTCAAGGCACTTAGGTCTGGCAGACCATTGAGAAAACATGTATAGTCTGTCGTGGGAACTAATTTACTAGGGATGAGAGTAATTCAGGAGCCTGTGAAAGCTGCTCCTTAACTTTCTGGAGAGGTTACTTGGTCAGTGTGGGTCTGTCTATGCTGCAGTTAAAAACCCCCGGCTGGCCCATGCCAGTGGCTTGGGCTTGGGCTTGGGCTGGGGGGTTTTTTAATTGCAGTTTAGACACTCGGGCTGGAGCCCGGGCTCTAGGACCTTGCGAGGGTTGCAGAGCTCGGGCTATGGCCCAAGCCTCATGGGCCAACTACAGGTTTTTATTTGCAGTGTAGACATACCTTTTAAGGCACTCCTAAGCCCTGTTACTGGGATGAAAAAGCTGGTACTGGAAAGAATAGCACTATCTTAGCTTTCCTTAACATTTCTTTTAAAAAGAGCAACATAATAGTTATATCTATGCTTCCTCCTTTTGAGCTCTCTTAGCAGGTTCATAGGTCTTAATCTGAAGATGATGGCCATGGCAACCGTCTGAGGGAAATGGTGTGAACAGTTGGGGTTAAAGCTAATGAGGGTTTCCTTTCCCTTATTGGATATTGGGTGCTTCAAGAGCAGAGTGGATGACTGGCTCCACCTGAAGATCCGTCATATCACTTCCTTAGCAGTTGTCAAATCTGTTCCCAGATGTAGGTCTGCCATATCTTGATTTTCCATTAACTTCAGAAAATCTTCCCCATAATTGTGATGTTTACAGCAATGCTAGGCATTTCTCCCTGATTCTTTTCTTTTTTTCCCTTCTGTTGGTGCATTACAGGGGATGGAAAGGAACATAGGAATTGCCATAGTTGATCAGACTACTTGTTCATCTAAGAGCACTGGCCTTTCTCTGGCAGTGAAAAGTATCTGAGGCTTCAGAACAAGGCAAAGTCCATGCTTCCTTATTGCATAATGCACTTAGTCAACTGGTCAATGCTGTGCACTTTGTGCGTAATTTCTCTCTGATACCCATATGCAGTCCAGCCACCTGATGCTGTGAAGCATGAGATTTGGTTACCCGCATCACTCTCAGGGCAGGTCTTCACTTACAACACTGCAGCGGTACTGGTGCAGCTGCACCACTATAGTGCTTCAGTGAATATGCTACTATGTTGCGGTTCAAATACAAGACAGAACAAGGCTTTAAGCAAGCAAGCAGGCTGGTCTGCCAACGGGCTGGTCTCCTGTCAGCTTTCCACCCTCTCTTTTATTCTTTCTCTCCCCCCGCGCATTACATACTCCAACAGATAAAAGGAATACACTGGCTTTGTTTAATATTCTTATTTACCAATATCTATCTACCACATTCCTTGCTCTTGGGCCTTGAGCCCAGTCCTGGGAGGCTTCTCACGGTTCATGTCATCTGGGCGAGATTCCAAGGTTCATGCCCTTGAGAGGAGCCGTCTGTGCACTCCTGCTACACAACACTCCAGGTGTGCCCTGAATGTTGCCAAGTGCATGAACCCTGCATGAATGCTACACTACTATGCCGACGGGAGAGCTTCTCCTGTTGGGTGTAGTTAATCCACCTCCACAAGAGGTGGGTAGCTGTGTTGATGGGAGAAGCTCTCCTGTTGACACAGCACTGTTTACACTGGGGGTTAAGTTGGTATAACTGCGTTGCTCAGGGGTGTGGATTTTTCATACCCCATAGCTACATAGTTATATCAGTGTAAATTTAGAGTGTAAACCTGGCCTAAGTTTGTACTTATTCCTTAAAAAAAAATAAAAAATGAAACAATCAAAAAAACTAGACATACTATTTGGATGTGTTTGCAATCAACATAAATGAGAAGAAAGGCATTCTTGTACCCCTCTGCTCCCCACATGTGGAAACTGTGGTATACTTTAAAAATATTGGTTTTATTGGAAGCAATTAAATATGAAACCCAAAACTCTATATCAGATCTATTGCAGATATAAGCATTTAAATGTTTTCTTTCACCAAAGTTCTGCATAAAGTATTGTCCCTCTGTGTATAAAGTATCCTGTGCGGGGGCATTAACAATCCACTTCTTATTATAGTTTCTTTTCCTGCCCACATACCATTTGTGGGAAGTAAAGGTGAAAGAAAGGGGAGGCATTAGTCCATGTCCGGATATTTTAGTAATAACATGTCCTGAATATGGTATTGCATAATTTTGCTGCTCCATTAGGGATAATGATAGCAAGGTGGAAGCACTTTGTTCAACAAATATTACAAAGAATTAAACCATAATCCTTGATAAAACAACTTTGTAACAGCCATAAACCAAACTTTGGAGTCCTTTCTAGTTAAGTTTCTTAGAATTCTTTTATGTATTGTTTTTGTGTGTGGCCGATAGCTGTGTTTCAGGTTCTGCGTCTCCAAACGCATGTTGTTATTGAAGTTTACCCAAAGTTTTGCAGGAGAAAGAATTTTTATGGTCATATCCCCATTGAATAACACAATTGAGATTTAACACAATTGACATTTTTCTATTAAATTACCTTGAGATCTGGAGAAAACAGCTAGAAGAGTCCTTCTACTGCTCTTGCAAACAGATTCTAGTGTGATGTCTGGTAGAGGAGCAGTATTGTTGCTCTTTATTCTGCTTTTGATTCCCTCTCCATAGTATGCCATAACACCACTTTGCATACTGTTTAATAAGGTCCTTCCTTTGGCTGTAGGTCTTCTTGAGCTGTGACTTTTACTTTCATCCAGCTGACATATTCAAATGATATCTTGTAAAGCTGGGCTGTGCCAGCCGGTAAGAGTTTTCATTCCTCTGATTCATGATTATTAATGTTTCTTCTGAGACACAGAATCAGCCACTGTTTTGTTTCTGGAACACTCTTCTCCACTTGTTTGTGTTTTTTCCCTGATCTCAGTTTTTTCCATAGAGGGCAATTAGTTAAGGGGTAAATGATCTGACCTTTGGTTCCAGAACCTCAAAATTCTCCTGTAGGGTATTAGATTCTTGTGAGATTATACAAATATTTTTTCAGCCAATTTGGTTTTGTCAGAAAGTAGTGCTCACTGGCAAGGAGGCCAGTGTTATTGGACTGCATGCACTGAAGAAATCTGTTTTTGGATTTCTCTCCATTTCATAAGAACGGCTATATTGGGTCAGACCAAAGGTCCATCCAGCCCAGTATCCTGTCTACGACAGTGGCCAATGCCAGGTGCCCCAGAGGCAGTGAACTTAACAGGTAATGATCTAGTGATCTCTCTCCTGCTCTCCATCTCCACCCTCTGACAACCAGAGGCTAGGGACACCATTCCTTACCCATCCTGGCTAATAGCCATTAATGGACTTAACCTTCATGAATTTATCTAGTTCTCTTTTAAACCCTGTTATAGTCCTAGCCTTCACAACCTCCTCAGGCAAGGGGTTCCACAGGTTGACTGTGCGCTGAGTGAAGAAGAACTTCCTTTTATTTGTTTTAAATACTCATTAATTTCATTTGGTGGCCCCTAGTTCTTATATTATGGGAACAAGAAAATAACTTTTCCTTATTCACTTTCTCCACACCACTCATGATTTTCTATACCTCTGTCATATCCCCCCTTAGTCTCCTCTTTTCCAAGCTGAAAAGTCCTAGCCTCTTTAATCTCTTCTCATATGGGACCCGTTCCAAACCCCTAATCATTTTAGTTGCCCTGCTCTGAACCTTTTCTAATGCCAGTATATATTTTTTGAGATGAGGGGACCACATCTGTATGCTGTATTCAAGGTGTGGGCATACCATGAATTTATATAAGGGCAATAAGATATTCTCCATCTTATTCTCTATCCCTTTTAAAATTATTCATAACATCCCGTTTGCTTTTTTCACTGCCGCTGCACACTGCGTGGATGTCTTCAGAGAACTATCCACGATGACTCCAAGATCTTTCTCCTGATTAGTTGTAGCTAAATTAGCCCCCATCATATTGTATGTATAGTTGGGGTTATTTTTTCCAGTGTGCATTACTTTACATTTATTCACATTAAATTTAATTTGCCATTTTGTTGCCCAATCACTTAGTTTTGTGAGATCTTTTTGAAGTTCTTCACAGTCTGCTTTGGTCTTAACTATCTTGAGCAGTTTAGTATCATCTGCAAACTTTGCCACCTCACTGTTTACCCCTTTCTCCAGATCATTTATGAATAAGTTGAATAGGATTGGTCCTAGGACTGACCCTTGGGCAACACCAATAGTTACTCCTCTCCATTCTGAAAATTTACCATTTATTCCTACCATTTGTTCCCTGCCTTTTAACCAGTTCTCAATCCATGAAGGGATCTTCCCGCTTATCCCATGACAACTTAATTTACGTAAGAGCCATTGGTGAGGGACCTTGTCAAAGGTTTTCTGGAAATCTAAGTACACTATGTCCACTGGATCCCCCTTGTCCACATGTTTGTTGACCCCCTCAAAGAACTTTAATAGATTAGTAAGACATGATCTCCCTTTACAGAAACCATGTTGACTTTTGTCCAAAAATTTATGCTCTTCTATGTGCCTGACAATTTTATTCTTTACTATTGTTTCAACTAACTTGCCTGGTACTGATGTTAGACTTACCAGTCTGTAATTGCCAGGATCACCTGTAGAGCCCTTCTTAAATATTGGTGTTACATTAGCTATATTCCAGTCATTGGGTACAGTAGCTGATTTAAAGGACAGGTTACAAACCATAGTTAATAGTTCCACAATTTCACATTTGAGTTCTTTCAGAACTTTTGGGTGAATGCCATCTGGTCCCGGTGACTTGTTACTGTTAAGTTTCTCAGTTAATTCCAAAACCACCTCTAGTGATACTTCAATCTGTGACAATTCCTCAGATTTGTCACATACAAAAGACTGCTCAGGTTTGGGAATCTCCCGAACATCCTCAGCCATGAAGACTGAAGCAAAGAATTCATTTAGTTTCTCTGCGATGACTTTATTGTCTTTAAGTGCTCCTTTTGTATCTCAATCGTCCAGGGGCCCCACTGGTTGTTTAGCAGGCTTCCTGCTTTTGATGTACTTAAAAAACATTTTATTACCTTTTGAGTTTTTGGCTAGCCGTTCTTCAAACTCCTTTTTGGCTTTTCTTATTACAATTTTACGTTAATTTGGCAGTGTTTATGCTCCTTTCTATTTACCTCACTAGGATTTGACTTCTACTTTTTAAAAGATGCCTTTTTATCTCTCACTGCTTCTATGGTTGTTAAGCCACGGTGGCTCTTTTTTAGTTCTTTTACTGTGTTTTTTAATTTGGGGTATAAATTTCCTTTTAGCGTCTTTCATCTCCTCATGGCTGAGTTCTTCATAGCCTTCAAAACCATAAGGTTACAGAAAAGTTTAGGAACATGGGCAAATAAAATGATGATCAAACAGTTTGTAGGAGCTCTAATGTGGCCATTGTAACTTCCAAGCGCTTCTGTTTCCTAAAGAGAAAACATTTTGAAGTTGGGACCGTAGTACAAAAATATTATTCAATGAAAGTATAGCGAGACAAGGCAGGTGAGGTAATATCTTTTATTGGACCAACTTCTGTTGGTGAGAGAGACAAGCTTTCAAGCTACACAGAGCTCTTCCTTAGGTCTGGGAAAGGTACTTGAGCCAGGTCTACATTAATATAATTACGTCGCTCAGGGGTGTAAAAAATCCACACTCCTGAGTGATGTAGTTATACTTAACCCTGTGTGTAGACAGTGCTATCCCGTCAGCGTAGTAATGTCTTTGCTGGTGCAGCTGTATCACTGTACACGAAGACAAGCCCTCAGAGTATGTATACACTACAGTATTATGTCAACGCAGGTTATGCTGATGGCCACTATAATTGTATCGATCGTGCATGCTCACACAACGCTCCTTGTGTCCGCTGAGGGCATCCATAGTTGGTGCTCGAGCATCGAGAGAGAGCGGTGCAACTTGTGCATGATGGGTGTGGACCCACCGTCCCATGCTGCAGTTCTTTCTGTCCCATCATTCCATGGGCTTCCAACTACGTTTTTTGATGTTTTTCAACAGCCCCTGTAAACTGCATGCCTCCCATCTCTGCCTGAAAGCATGGATTCTGCACTGCTCACCAATCTTGTGATAAGTAACAGCCGTGTTAGTCTGTATTCGCAAAAAGAAAAGGAGTACTTGTGGCACCTTAGAGACTAACCAATTTATTTGAGCATAAGCTTTCGTGAGCTACAGCTCACTCACTTAACGTCGTCCTGGTTAACTTTGTTTTGTTGTGACGTCGCTGATCTATTAGAGAACATGGCTCATTTAAAGTTGTGCAATGCTCCTTTATAATGTTGTTTGGCAGCTGCCTGCTTTGTCCACTGCTTGCAGGAAGAGCAGTCCGTTGGAGCGAGCTGGTGGGGGCTTGGAACCAGGGTGGGCCGGCAGCCCCCCATCAGCTCCCTTAAGTTCCCTGTATGGCAGCTGCCCAGCAGGCTACCAATTGCCAAGCAGTTCAGCTGCCCCTCCCCCCACTGCCATGTGCTGCTCCTGCCCTCTGCCTTGGGAGCCTCCTGCTTGCTGTGAGAGGGAGGAGGGGTGCTGATATCAGGGTGTCCCTCTCCCCCTGCTCCTGTACCCCATCTCCACAGAGCAGGAGGTAGGGAACACAACAGGGCTCAGGATGGAGGGAGCTTGCTGTCAGCAGCTGCTGTCTCAACTTGCTGATCTACTTAAAAAGGCAATGTACTTAGCGTGGGGTCAGTGTACTTAAAGGGGCAATGCGCGTCTCTCTCTCTCTCTCTCACTCTCATACATACACGCGCCACCCGGCACTTTGGAAAGTGGAGGGAGCGGTGCACTCCAGTGGGATAGCGTGGGTTCATCATCATGTTCAGTCTCCGCAGGGAATGTTCACAGCCACTGCCATGCTTCCATTGTTTCTCCTCCCTCCATTTCTGCTGCCTTGCAGAGTGTGAGGTTACATTAACAACAATGTGTTAACCCTGGAGGGCTCAGCCGAGTGCCAGTTCATCATTTAGCAGCAAGGCATTCCCTGGGAAATAGCCCACCCGCTGACTCCCAAGCTTCACAATCATCATTGCTGTGTACGGTATTAAATTGTTTAAAACTTATACTCTGTGTGTGTATATATGTATGTATGTGTGGGTATAAGTTACTTCTGCAGCGTTTGTGGTGAAGACTCTCTATGGTGGCGGGAGAGAGCTCTCCCGGCGGCATAAAAAACCCACCCACACGAGCGGCAGAACCTATGTTGGTGGGAGAAGCTTTCCCGCCAAGATAGCTCTGTACACACTAGCACTTATGCCCGCATAATTTATATCTCTTAGGGGGCTGGTTTATTCACACCCCTGAGCAACTTAAAATTACGACAGCTGTAGTAGAAATAACCTCAGAGTCACAGCTAAATATGAGGGCAAAAAGGTAAAGTTTAGCATAAGCAGTTAGTACATATTCTAAGGCAGTGGTTTTCAAAAACAATTTCTGGCAACCCAGCTGAAGAGAATTGTTGATGCCCGTGACCCAACGGAGCTGAGGATGAGGGGTTGGGGTGCGGGAGGGGGTCAGGGCTCTGAGCTGGGGGGTGCAGGCTCTGGGGTGGGGTTGGGGATGAGGAATTTGGGGTGCAGGAGGGGCTCTGGGTTTGGGGTGGGGCTGGGGAAGGGGATTTGGGTGTGGGAGGGGGACAGGGCTCTGGACGGGGGCAGGCTCTGGGGTGGGGTTGGGGATGAGGAGTTTGGGGTGCAGAAGGGGCTCTGGGTTTGGGGTGGGGTGGGGTGGGGTTGGGGAAGGGGATTTGGGTGTGGGAGGGGGTCAGGGCTCTGGGCAGAAGGGCAGGCTCTGGGCTGGAGCCGAGTATGAGGGTTTTGGGGTGCAGGAAGGGGCTTCGGGTTGGGGGGGGCTCAGGGCTGGGCCAAGGGATTGGGGCATGGGCTTCCCTCGGGCGGCTCCCAGTAAGCGGTGCAGCGGGGATGCTAAGGCAGGCTTCCTGCCTGTCCTGGCACCATGGACCATGCTGTGCCTCAGAGGCAGCCAGCAGCAAGTCCGGCTCCTAGGCGGAGGTGTGCAAGCGGCTCCCCGCAGCTCTCGTCCGCAGGCACCACCAGCTCCCATTGGCCGGGAATCAGCCAATGGGAGTGTGAAGCCAGAGCTTGGGGCGGGGGCAGCGCAGAGAGCCCCGTGGTCCCCCTGCCGTGAAGCCAGACCTGCTGTTGGCCACTTCCGGGGCGCAGCGCACTGTCAGAACAGATAGGGACTAACCTGCCTTAGCCAGGCAACACCACCGATGGACTTTTAACAGCCCGGTCAGTGGTGCTGACCAGAGCTGCCACGACCCAGTGCCTTACTTTCCGCGACCCAGTAGCGGGTCGTGACCCACAGTTTGAAAACCACTGTTCTAGGGGACCACCCAAGGTGAAGTGGCCTGTTAATACCACTGTAGTCATAGGGGGGAAAAATAGCTCTGGGTAGCTCGAAAGCTTGTCTTTCTCACCAATAGAAGTTGGTCCGTTAAAAGATATTATGTCATCCACCTTGTCTCTGTAATATCCTGGGACTGACATGGCTACATAAACACTGCATATCACAATGGAAGTATAGACATTTTCGGTAATTACCAGTATATGATTTGCTGTGGAATATTTTGTATTGGAAACAGTTCCATTCTCTTCCTGCAGATGGTAGTAGAATACCAATTTTGCCTCAGATGATTCCTTGATGATTGTGTTGGAAACAATAAACACTCTTCAACTATTCTTGTCACTGTCTGTTCTGCTTCAGACCAAACTTCGTATACTTTGGCCGCTTGACAATAAAAATATTTCATTCAGCCTGAAGATTCCAAATATTTGGGTTTGTATTTGACTTATTAATGACAGGTTTCAGAGTAACAGCCGTGTTAGTCTGTATTCGCAAAAAGAAAAGGAGTACTTGTGTTTGTGTGTGTATGGGGGTGGGGGGTGAGAAAACCTGGATTTGTGCTAAAAATGGCCCACCTTGATTATCATGCACATTGTAGGGAGAGTGGTCACTTTGGATAAGCTATTACCAGCAGGAGAGTGAGTTTGTGTGTGTGTGGGGGGGGGGGGCGGGCGGAGGGTGAGAAAACCTGGATTTGTGCTGGAAATGGCTTGATGATCACTTTAGATAAGCTATTACCAGCAGGACAGTGGGGTGGGAGGGGGTATTGTTTCATGGTCTCTGTGTGTATATAATGTCTTCTGCAGTTTCCACGGTATGCATCCAATGAAGTGAGCTGTAGCTCACGAAAGCTCATGCTCAAATAAATTGGTTAGTCTCTAAGGTGCCACAAGTCCTCCTTTTCTTTTTGACTTATTAATATTCATTTCCGAAAATGCTGAGTATATGTTAACATTGTTATAAATATTCTGGTATTTCACTGGTAAAATATTAATCAGACTTGTATACAAATTATATGTGATAAATAAAAGGCTCTTTCTTAAGTTATTAGATGCATCCAACATCCTTGTACATTTAACTCCTGTTAAATATATTTGTCCCTTTTCTTGTTTATATCTTTTCAGAGGTATTGAAAAGCATGCCTGTTTCAGTGCAGGACTTTGTCTGATTGTTTAATTTCAGTGTTCATAGGTCAAGAGGCTGGTAGTGCCATTGGTATTTTGGCAATATTGTGCCAATAGCATACACAGTTTATGTAACTGCTGTCTTGAGGCCATTCCTATATTGTGACATGCCCTGCTACTTCTAGTGATTATTTTTCTCCCTATCCTTTGACAGCATCTGTTAAATAAGAAACGTTTTCATTGAAATGCGATCTAAGGGCACGTGGGGGAAAACACGAAGCCACTAATAATTAAAACTGCGCCAATACAGAAGTAGCTCTGGAGGAGCTGTGCCACCCTTCAGATGCTTGTAAAGGGTGATTTGTTCTATTATGATGTGCTGGCTCTTTAAAGAGTGTCTTGCCACAAGTACTCCTTTTCTTTTTGCTGCTTCTGGGGACTGATCTCGAGCCCTTCCCTATGAAGCTGCTGCTGTTTGTTCAGAGAGGGGAGTGTCGAAGTATTACTTTTGCCACTTAACTGAGAGCTGTGGTTAGGAGTCTACTGATTCTCTTGCAAGGAGATAGTTCTAACAACAGAGGACAAGAGCAGAGAGACTACCATAGGAAATCACTAATTTCTGTGGGCTCAGAGCCTTAAAACTACTCTTCAGAGTTTCTACTGGCAATAGGTTGTGAGGAATAGAGACACTATGGTTTCCTGTTTGAAGAGGGGCTGCCTCCCAAATGTATTGTGATCCCTCAGCAAACTGAAAAGAAACAAAGCCTAGTAATTCATGTACTTTCTAGATGGCGATTTTCCTGGTGGGGGCTGCCAGATTCCAAGGGAAAGATATTGGCTGGATAGCTAGTTCTAGAATCTTGTTCTACAGGCTAATCCTCCTTTAGATTGAAACTGAATGATAAAACAGTAATAATTCGGCATTTGAAATCTTCTAGATTGTGTGGTTTCTGTCAGTTATTTGCCCTTCCCTCATGCTTCGGAGCACCCTGTGTTTTGGGAAGGCACCACTGACTGGATGACTCTCCTCCCCTCCAGGCTTCTTCAGCTTCTGCTGTCTATGAACCACCCTTTTGTGTCTGGGTACTGAGTTCCTCTTAAGATAAATGTGATTTGGTTTGAAATCATATGCAGCCTAGTGATTGGGGAGCATTGTTGCTCAAAGATGGCTTTGTGCTGACAGAAGGAGTTGTGGAAGTGGAGGAAAATGTCTCGAAGGAACCTACATGGGGTTCTGTACACTACTTTGCATGGGATTCCATGATACTTACAGCTGGCTCTGTGCTCCTGGGCTAGGATGGTCAGCCACATGCTGCTCTACAATTACTCCAGATGGGTGATTCCAGCTGCAGCACTGACTGCTTTGAAGTCACTGCAGAGAAGGGGGCTCAAAGAAAAAAATAGGAAAGTGGAGGAGAGGATTCTCAGGAACGCAAATAACATCATCACTAGTATTTTGAAAAGGAAAAACTGTATACTTTAATGACAGGTTTCAGAGTAACAGCCATGTTAGTCTGTATTCGCAAAAAGAAAAGGAGTACTTTTGGCACCTTAGAGACTAACCAATTTATTTGAGCATGAGCTTTCGTGAGCTACAGCTCACTTCATCGGATGCATACCGTGGATGCATCCGATGAAGTGAGCTGTAGCTCACGAAAGCTCATGCTCAGATAAATTGGTTAGTCTCTAAGGTGCCACAAGTACTCCTTTTCTCTTTGTGTATACTTTAAAAATTACATTAACTGTCCGAAAAGCACATTTATGTACTCATCGGCCCTCTTCAGAGGGATGTCCAGGTTATGATATGGAATTGTATAAATGTAACAAAGTAGTGTCTTATTTTTTGAACTGAGTAATTCAGATAATGATCTTAACATTCTGTAATTATACTGGATAACTCAGAAGCAAATTGGTTTCAAGACACCCAGCCCCAAGAGATTTTAATATGGAACACACTGGCTTCCTTTGTATGTTTAAAATCCAATTTTATTAGTAGACTCAAACAGTAGAAATCCTAGGTGGGACGGCAAAATGAACCCACTCTGCAGTTACAAGTAAAGTAAATAAGTAGGTTGTAAATTGTAGAAGTGTGTCCTGTATGTAAAGGAGACGTTTTCTCCTTAACCACTTACTTTATATAGCAGTAAACATTTCATTCCGATGGCTCAGTGCTTGTAATGAGTCACTTTACCTGTTGCTGGGTTGCAACAGCTAGTTAACAGAAACACTACACAAAAGTTTAGGGTAGGAAGTGAGTATCTATGCACTTGGAAATGCAAGGGAATGGGAAATATTGTTACCCAAACTGTAATTTGTCTAGAACAGTACAATAGCACCCCTACTATTCTATTAAAATTTTTTATTAGATTGTAGATAAATGTACGATCAATCTAAAGAAGACCAGATGCAGGTCATCAGAAACAAGAAAAACAATGTCAGAGAGGGAGTGGGGAAAAGGAAGTAGAGAAGACTGGCCACAGGGTGTTCTGTGAATGGAGAGCATCTAAAGTGGAAGTTAGATCAAGAGGCTTACAGCTGAACAATGGTGTATTGATTATACATGTCAATGAAGACCATAAGTTTTGAAAATGTTCTTCTCTCAAGTCTTTTATATGCCACACTTTCTGGGGCTGCCAAATTGCAAAGCTCATAAATTCTCTATAGGTGGGGAAGTTGAGGCCTAAAATATGGTGGGGATTTTTTTAAGTTACCAGGAAGGCACATGAGATCCAGAGATGGTGGAATTTCCCAGTGTGAACAGCTGTGGAATGAATAGGTAGAGCCCTGCATGGATACGAAATTTTATCTGCATTCAATCCGCAGATATAAAGCGGATATCCGCAGATTTGCAGGGCTCTCTGTTTATAGGACCACAATTTGAAGCTTGAGGGAAATCCCTGGTCATGCTACCTCCCAAAATTATGAGCCATGTAGCATTTCCACAGCACGTGTAAAAGGCCATGTCTGCTTTTGCTGGATAGAAACAGCAGGAATTGTTGTCCTTTATTCTAATTTTATTCATTCTGATTGGAGACCAGTGAAATCGGAGTTATATTTTCTGTTGTATAAGTTTGAGGCAGAGTCTAGAGAGTCATTTAATGAGGCCAAAAATAGATCATAGTCCATTCAATACTGTTAACTGTAAGTTTCTGTCCATATGATTTTTTTAAAGGCTCCAGGCTGACCTCCAGGGTATTGATAATAGAGTAAATAGCAAAATCAGGTCTCCTATCAAATCCAGTCTCGTAAGGTCAACAAGATGGCAACTTCTGCAGATCCAAGTGCATCCAGGCTGAAGGTGTCTGTAACTATCTTTTAATAGCAAGTATTGGCAAAAGAACTAATTTTGTTTTTGCAAGCTGAACAGTATAACAAGCTCTGAATAAAAGGATATCATTGGTACAGAGCTGAGTGAATGTGAAAATGGCCCTGTTGAGGCACTCCTTCCATATCAAAGGCTTCTCCCTTACAAGGAAACCTGGGTTGCCCCCAAAGAACTTCTGTATATAACATGGGGTGAAACTTTAGAACCCTGATTGAACTAACCTCGTTATCCCTAGCCTGATTCTTGCTTGCATATTTATACCTGCCTCTGGAAATTTCCACTACATGCATCCGACGAAGTGGGTATTCACCCACAAAAGCTCATGCTCCAATGTGTCTGTTAGTCTATAGGGTGCCACAGGACTCTCTGCCGCTTTTACAGATCCAGACTAACACGGCTACCCCTCTGATGCTGGGGATTCAGTAGCTGCATCTCCCCCATAGCAGTCTTGTGAGTGGCCAAGAGAGGGCTCTCAACCAGACCTGTCACAGTAATCTCTGGGAATATCACTCCCTTAGATTTTTTTTTAACTTTAAATGTAACCTGAAAAAGGGGGGGGGGGGAGAATGGGGTTTAACCCCTTTTTTGCTTCGATGTAATGTATAAAGAAGGGCTGAAAGGATGGAGATTTTTGTACCCTTGAAATGTAGATATTGTCTACCCTGTTTTTTCTGAAAGACTATGGATGATTGGATAACTAGTAGGCTTGTTTGCTGTCTCCAGCATAGCAAGTGAAACCTAAATAATTGACAGGGGAGATTGTATGCATTTGATTTGAATTATTTATTAATATTATTTTTGCTGGTTTTGTAATGTAGTTCTGTCCAAGGTGGAATCTGTTTCTGATCCAAGTTTATTAACTGAACAGTTGAAGCGTCATTAGTATAGTTGATACTGCATCATTACTTCATATCGAGTAATTTTTTAACTCCATTAAGGGACATTTACACATGCCTTTCCACCCACTGATTTAAGTAGGACTGCTTGAATAAGGTGAGCAGGATTTGCCCATTGTCTTTTTTTAAAGTGCACAAGATCCTGTGTAGCTTTAGTAACCAAAGGTATAATCCAGTTTACTTTATCCATTATGAAGCAGAGCACTTGTTTTGCTAAGCAGTAATTTGACAGTATAGTAGTCCTGTAGCAGCTGCTCAGCCTAGCCACTCACTCGCCTAGTTTTTCATCTTAACATGCTAGGGCTGCACCTCTCAACATTAAAAATGAGGATGACCTTGGAGTATGTTTGTTCTACTGGCTACACCTCAGCAATCTCTGCACTTACCAGTTCACAATACTTACCTGTAACTCCACTTAAATAAAAATAAGCCTTACTGAAAGAAACCAGGAACATACAAAGCGGGGTGAGCTTCAAAATAAAATTTCCCTGCCGGAAGTGGTCTGACATTTTCTTTTAGAATTATAATGGGTTGATTTTTTGGGGGGGGTGTTTTTCACAACTCTGTCTCCTTATAAAGATGATCTTGGTTTTCATACACCTCTTTTAACCAGCTCTATGAACTGTTGCTTTTTTTAAGAACAGTTATAGTATAAATATAGTTTGACTGAAATTCTACATTTTCCAAATAAGGTTAGAATTTTTAGTCTTGTGAAGATGTTTGTGGGTCTCTGCCAAAAAGATTCCTACCTCATTTTGGTGGGCGGTTGTTTCTCTCATCTCCATAAACTCTGGTGTCAAGATTATAAAACATGTTCCTTGAATAAAGACAAATATAAAAGTAATATCTTTGTAAAAGGCAACTAGGCAACAGACATTTTTACTTAAGTCTCTTCTGAGAATTGTAAATGCATTTCCTTTCTCTTTCCAGAGTGGTGTCACATACAATGGACATTTTTCACTTCTCTGTTTTGTACATTTTTATTTCAAGGGTAGTTATCAATGTTTTAACTTCTTATGTGCTTTGAATTTTGTACAATGTCTATTTTATAAATAGAATTATTTGTATTTTGTTCCTGTTTTTTTTAAAAGAATCACCTGTACAGTACTTTGAATGACTAAGCAAGAGCTAAATCTAAAACAAAATCTGTGCAGTACCCATTTATAAAATAGTCTCAAAACTGTCTTGGCATTGACTGTTACTTATCCAGTCATCAGAAAACGTAGTGGTTTTTCTGGAAGGTGCTCTCAAACTGAATTCTTCTGAAACACTTCTGTAGACAAGGTGCATGTTAGGGCTTGTCTCCACTTACCAGTGGATCAACTCTGCAGCGATCGATCCACTGGGGGTCGAATTAGCAGGTCTAGTGAAGACCCGCTAAATCGACCGCAGATTGCTCTCCCATCAACTCTGGTACTCCACCGGAACGAGAAGAGTAAGGGGAGTCAACAGAAGAGTGTCTCCCGTCATCATAGTGTAGTGTGGACCCTGCGGTAAGTAGATCTAAGCTATGTCAACTTGAGTTACACTACTAATGTAACTCAAATCATGTAGCTTCGATCGAATTTCCCCTGTAGTGTAGACCTGCCCTTAGAGAGACAAGGTAATATCTTTTATTTGACCAATTTCTATTGGTGAAAGAAATAAGCTTTCGAGCTACACAGAGCTCTTCAGGTCTGAGAGAGGTACTCAGAATGTCAATCTAAATACTATTACACTTGGGGTAATTCTGCGCCACTACAGAGGCACAGAATTTATGTCCTCTGCAGATTTCTTTGCTTCCCCGCAGAAAAATGACTTTCTGATGGGGAAGCAACGGGAAGCCTCAAAAACGGTCATGCAACCCTCCCCAGCAGTATATTTCGGGTGCCCAGGGCAGCTGGCAGAGAGGTGAATCACTGTGGGGCAGGAGGTGGGGCTGGGGAAGATCTGGCTGGTGGCTTCTAACCTGTGCCGAGTTCAGCTGCTGGTACCGGCTGGGTTGGGGAGGATGGGATTTCTTCCCCTGCATGGCATCCGGGGCCAGGTCAGACCCACCCTCCCAATTTCTCTTCCAGCTGCAGGAAGCTCTGCAAACTCCCCCTTCCCACTTCCTGCACCCATTGCTTGTCAGCTGCAGAGAGAGGGATTCCTGTACAGGGAGGTGCTCCCACATCTGCCCAACCCCTGTGCATCCAGACCCCCTCATACCAAGACCCTCCTGTCTAGCCTCCGCCCCCTGCACTCAGAACCCCCACCTTATGATCCTCACTCCCTCTGTACCTGGGCCACCCCATGAGCCATGTGCACCCGGATCCCCACCCAACTGCGCCCCAATCAGCTACACCTGCATCCCCACCCCACTGAGCCCTCCACACCCAGACCCCCCTGCCAAGCTCTATCGCCGCCTACACTCAGACCCCCCCACCGCTGAGTCCCAACCACCTTCACCTGGACCCCTCCTACAGAGTCCCATTACCATTGCACCCAGAACCCACCAACAAGCCCCTTTGTATCCAGATACCCCCTGCACCCAGATCCTCCACTGAGCTGCTCCCACCCAGATTGCCCCACACAGAACCCTCTCAACTCATACCTGGATCCCCCCAGATTAAGCCCCTCCACACTTGGATCCTGCCTTGCTGAGCATGCCTGCCCACACAGAGAGACAGGGCCCTTGGGAGTTTCTGGGGCAGGCCTAGTCCTTGTGCTGTGTCAGGGTGTGCTGTGTCAGGGCTGAGTTTAGCCTCACTGCTGAATCCGTGTCCCTGGGGGGAGCTGCACGGTGATCTCCCACCTCACTGCAGCAAGTGGCCTATGCTCCCCAGTGCCATGCTGGAGCCTCCACAGTTATTTGACAAATAAAATTTGCAGAATTTTAAAATATTGTGTGAGACTTTTTAATTTTTTGGCACAGAAGTTTAATCTTTTTGGTGCATAATGCCCTCAGCAGTAAAATACAAAATGGAACAGATTGTTCAGCATCAGTAGTTAACACACATTCCACAACACCATATAAAATGAAGTGGCTCATTAATACCTCTGCAGTCATAGGACAAAAAAGGGGGCTAGTGAGTTACAGATTGTTGTAATAACTGTATCTTTTTAAGACCATGATTTTTAGAGTCTATGGCCTGGTCTACACTGGGGAATTAGGTTGCTATAACTGCCATGCAGTTAAATTTATCTTAACCCCTGGTGTAGACAGCTACTGCCTCTCAAGGAGGTGGGTTACCTATGCTGCTAGGATAAGTCTTCCCATCGGTGTAAGAAGTGTCTTCATTGAGGTGCTGCTGCGCTGCTGTATCATTTTAAGTGTAGACAAGCCCTTGTCTTTGTAACTTCTTTGACCAACTCCTCAAAGAATTTCACCGTTTACCTTCTAGTCCAGGATCCTTGTGAGCAAGGTTAGAGAATGAGTATTACTCCCTCCTCAGACAGGACAGTAATGTTTGTGTTCCTAGGACTACTTTAAATCTCAGAATTGCAACAGTGAAGCTCTAAAGGATCTACTAGGATAAGTGTCTGCCAGACAGATTTTTCTAGTTCCTTGGGCAAATGGGCTGTTCATGTTCAATAACTTAATCAACATTAGCTGTCTCGTCAATCCTGTTGAAATCCATGTCAAATAAGTGATAAAGATTGAAAGCTCTTCTGTGGCAGGGACCACACCCTTTTGTTTGTCTCTAAAGAGTCAATCACACCTTTGGCATTACATAAATAAGGTGATTAAACTCTAGTGTCTCCACCATGTTGGAGAGAATGGTGAGTGGAATACTTTGCCTTTATCTATATCCTTGCTATTCTGCTTCAGCCCTTCCCTAGCTTGGCCTCCAAGGAATAAAGCTTTACAGCTCTTGTCTCGGAAAGATGATGGTTAAGCTGCTTGGCTGTTGAAATACCTCATTAAACACTTCTCAGGATGCACTTTCCCTTTAGAAGCAAGAGGATTTTGTCATTCTTCTCTTGCTGTTTTTTATTGAGCTCAAGCATGAGGAGGATTCTACTGTCAGATTATTTTGAAACACAGTAATGTTTGAAACTCCTACCTGCCTCTCTTACATAATTCCCAGCATTATGAAATAAGTCTTATCCAAAGCCGGAAAGATTTGACCTGCCAAAATCACAGTACAGGTTCCTCTTATTTTGTGTTTTTCCTGTCACTTTGGTTAAAATAATCGGATGATGTTAGTCTGTCTATTATTCCATAGATATAATCTCACACACGCACACACACACGATCCCATACTGTAGAGCTAAATGTTGTACTATTAAGTTGTAAACATCATTTATTATCTGGAGCTGGGTACCCTCTGTCTCATTCAGAAGTTTGACATTAAGTGACAATTTTCGTAATTGATTTTTTTGTATGCAAGTATTGTTATCTGATTCAGTCATCATTGATAAAACTTAAAGGGTGGAAATACTTGTTTTTAATACATATGCTTTGGCTTTGAAGGTTTAAATTAGCTTAAGATTGAGGGTAAAGTTGCTTTATTACTATTGAATGTGTTAAAGTACATATGATGTAATGCTGTTAGCTCTCCATTTACTTTTTTTAGGATATTTATGGAAATTAAAATGGTTCCTTTTTATACATCTTTATTAGTTGTAGTCTATAAAGTTACTGTTGGTGATAAGTTAACAAGTGCTGTGGGACTGGATCTGTCTTTTTGACTTGGGAATTTCAGAAAATGTCAGATTTGGGATATGGATTCTGTCCATTCCTTTTCATGAGACATCTGTGAAATCAGGCTGCTTTTTTAGAGTAATTGGAAAAGATTTCATTCAGTTGACATTTTTGCATCCCTTTTTAAAACTGAGGGCAAGTCTACACTTAAAACGCTGCATTGGCTCAGCTGCAGCACTTTAAAGATGTTCTATGCCAACATGAGAGAGCTCTCCCATCAGCGTCATTAATCCACCTCCCCAAGCGGCGGTAGCTTATCTGTGGGAGATGCTCTCCCATTGACATGGGGGTTAAGTCGATATAACTACATTGTGGAATTTTCACACCCCTGAGCAACGTAGTTAGGCTGATATAGGTCTAGTGTAGCCCAGACCTAAGATTCATCTTAAATGTATCCCTCTATTTCTGGATGAGCTGCATTAGAGTTAGAATGGCTGCTGCTTATTTATTTTTTATTATATGTGAGATAGTTAATATTTTTCTTAGTGATTTAATCGTTATGATGGGTGATTAGAATTTATTTTAATTCTTTCAATAATTTAAGTTCCTGCTCCAAATCAGACATAGCAGGCTCTTGAATCTGGACCTCCCACTTCCCCAGTGAGTACCCCAACCATCAGGTTATTGGCTATTCTGGGGCAGGTCACAATCTCTTATGCTCAGATGCTATGTGACAGGACCCATCTAAGAATAGTTAAGATTCTAACCAGCATCAAGTGTTTTAGAAATTCTTGCCCAGAGGCATCTTTCAAGTACAAGGACCAAAAACACCTGTTCTTTGAGATTCATATTCTCAAAGCAAAGGGCAGCAATTTATTATTTATAGGTGTGCGTGGTACTCTATAGATGTATAGAAAGTCAAGGCTAGATGGGTAACAAGGAGAAAATATTTGTGGTGTTGCTTATTGTATTATCCTATACAGGCTTTATTAAAGACACTCTCTGCTTACACTCGACTGCAGTCTTCCTTCAGCTGATTGTCCTGACACTTCACAATCTTTATATTAACTTTCTTTTAAGTGTTTCTTGGAATTTATTACAGTGCTGTAATTTCTAAGAAATACTATTACTTATTTTACCCATAAAGTGAGCCAGATCCTGTCCCCTGTTCTGGCCTCTTTATACCGCTTCAAGGCCCTACTTAAGAAGCTGAGGATTCCCTGGGTGTGGAGGAATCCCTGGTTGACATAGAGCCAGAATAGTTGTCCCCTCAAGATCTCCCAATCCAATATGTGACATGGCTGGAGTACTGCTTGCTCCAACAAGCCCTGGGTAACATAACTAGTGGGTGCAGGATAGAAGATCAGCTTCAGGGGTACATGTTACACAGGGCGGTTAACAGGCTGTAGTAGCACTGAGCATCGGGGCAAAGCATATGTGGCTTAAAGCTACCTTTTACCCCACTGCACCTTGGCAGCGTATCTGGAGCCCAGCTTGCCTGTACACAAGAATTAGGTCCTCTGTGTGTGTGTGTGTGTATTTATATGTAGAGTGTCTTTAATAAAGTCTGTATAGAAGTGATAATACAATACAACACAAATCCCCGCCCCCGTTTTGCTCAACACCGTGTTTTCTTCCTTCATGCTCTCCCTTCCCTTATTTCCATTTGTTTGCTCTCTTCCTCTCCAACCCCCATGTTTTCTCTTTGCCTCCTCTTGTTTTCTGACCTCTCAACTGCTATGGAAGGTCGCAGCTTCAGTCTGAAGATGATGATGGTAGCACCTACAAGAACTCCTCTTTTCTTCCTGTCCCATTCCCAGCTGATTAGCAGTGGGATTGTTATAGCTGTTGCCCAGAGCTATACAGATGCAGAATACCACCACAGAGTGTGGGAAAGCAGGATAGGGAGCCAGAATTGGCTCCATTGCATGATGTGTGGCAACATGATTGATAGAAGCCTGAAGGTACTGGAGGAGGAATGGATTGTTGCGCTCTGGTGATGGTAGTTGATTGCAATTATAGCTGTGTTGATTGATGGCCTGATCTCACTTGCAGCCTGTAGCTCTATTTAAAATATGATCAGCAACATTCTGAGTTGGGAAGGTGGTCTCTAGCAGACATGTTCTTCTTTTTAGAAAGCTGAACACCTCGAGTGGCAAAGACGGAGAGTTAATTTCCTGTCCTGACTGATGGGGTGCTTTGATCAAGAATTGACAATGATTGAAGGATGCAGGAAAATGAAGTGTGTGTTCATTGTCTTTGCTGTGATTTAAGTAACAGAGAGGAAATCACAATGTAGGAGCTTATACTTTGTCTGATTTAATTTGTTTTGAGAGCACTAACATGCAAAATACCACAGTAATAATTGCCAAGAATGACCCCAATTAGTCACTGCCTCAAGATAAATTTAGAGAGGACTAAAACTTCCTTTCCCTCATGTCTTCAAAATATGAGCTGGCCTAACTTCTATTTTTAGCTGCACTGAGTGAAACCAGATTAGACATTAAGCAGCAGTCCAGAGCAGCAAGTAATTTTCCCAAAATGCTTGGAGAAACCTGATAAATGGAGTGCTTATTATTTTATTTTTCAGGGAGGAGAGAGGGAAGGAGAAGTAAGGGCAGTCACATGACCTTGTTGGAGCAAGGAAGGTCATATATAGCAAACTCCACTGCTTCCTCTTGTTGTCTCTTCCCAGCTCTTAGTCCCTTCTATAGAGTTTTCTTCTCTCTCTCACCCAGTGTTTCTTCTGCTCTGTCTGAATCTGTTTTAGCTCTTGTGCATTTTTATCTTTGCCTTCTCTTCATTTTTAAGAGGCAGTGCTGCACTGCAAATGGTCTCAATGTGTTGAATATTTTAAATCTCAAATATAGCTCCTCCATGGGGATGGGGAATATTGAGCTATAAATAGTTTTGGACTGAATCATAGTATAATATGATTTTAAAAGGCCTACAGAAAATATATCCTCGGATTATACAGAACCACAGAAATAGTGTTCAGTATTTTAATATATAAAATGGCTGTGGGAACCAGTCTCCCATGTACAGTATATACATTAAAGAAATAGTGGGAATGCAGCACACTACAAACCCTCTCTTAAACTGTCGCAGGAGATTGATGTAAACTGTGGTGAGCTGTAGCTCACGAAAGCTTATGCTCAAATAAATGTGTTAGTCTCTAAGGTGCCACTAGTACTCCTTTTCTTTTTGCGGATACAGACTAACACGGCTGTTACTCTGAAACCTGTGGGAAAACTAGTAGCAAAGCTAGAAACGAAGTTTATGGAGATTGCTCAGTTGAGTACAAGCTCCGTAGACAAAGCATTTCAAATTTTAACATCCTCATTTATGACCCTTACAGTAATAACTGTTATATTTAGTATGTGTGTGCATTTAATTCTTCTCTCCCTATGTTTGTGTACGCATGCTCTGTCTCTCACCTGTCTGTAGACTGTATCCTCTCAGGAAAACTCTCTCCTTAAACTTTTCGCCAAATATACAGACAGCGTTTGTAGAGACCTAGCTATAATTAACCTTATTAGTAGGTGGGGAGCATTCTGTTTTTAATTGTTGCTCATTTGGTGTAAAGCACATAAGAGGAACTTTTTAGTTGATCCAAACAGATAAGCCATAGGGACTAATCCTTCATTTAAAGAAAAAATTCTTTTTTGCTATGGTTTTGAGTCTTGATTGGTAGATTTGCAGGAAATACTATTTGTGACCACAGCAGAGGGTCTCAGATTGTTGTTCACCTGGTGGTTGTGTTTTAGTCAGTCCTTCATCCCTCCTCTGTCACTCTGTGACTCTTCATGTCACAGCCCTGGTCTACACTAGGACTTTAGGTCGAATTTAGCAGCTTTAAATCGATGTAAACCTGCACCTGTCCACACAGTGAAGCCCTTTACTTCGACTTAAAGGGCTCTTAAAATCGATTTCGGTACTCCACCCCGACAAGTGGATTAGCGCTTAAATCGGCCTTGCTGGGTCGCATTTGGGGTACTGTGGACACAATTCGACGGTATTGGCCAACGGGAGCTATCCCAGAGTGCTCCATTGTGACCGCTCTGGACAGCGCTCTCAACTCAGATGCACTGGCCAGGTAGACAGGAAAAGAACCGCGAACTTTTGAATCTCATTTCCTGTTTGGCTAGCATGGCAAGCTGCAGGTGACCATGCAGAGTTCATCAGCAGAGGTGACCATGATGGAGTCCCAGAATCACAAAAGAGCTCCAGCATGGACTGAACGGGAGGTACGGGATCTGATCACTGTATGGGGAGAGGAATCCGTGCTATCAGAACGCCGTTCCAGTTTTTGAAATGCAAAAACCTTTGTCAAAATCTCCCAGGGCATGAAGGACAGAGGCCATAACAGGGATCCGAAGCAGTGCCGCGTGAAACTTAAGGAGCTGAGTCAAGCCTATCAGAAAACCAGAGGGGCAAACGGCCACTCCGGGTCAGAGCCCCAAACATGCCGCTTCTATGATGAGCTGCATGCCATTTTAGGGGGTTCAGCCACCACTACCCCCAGCCGTGTTGTTTGACTCCTTCCATGGAGATGGAGGCAACACGGAAGCAGGTTTTGGGGACGAAGAAGAAGATAGCTCACAGCAAGCAAGCGGAGAAACCGGTTTTCCCGACAGCCAGGAACTGTTTCTCACCCTGGACCTGGAGCCAGTATCCCCCGAACCCACCCAAGGCTGCCTCCTGGACCTGGCAGGCGGAGAAGGGACCTCCGGTGAGTGTACCTTTTAAAATACTATACATGGTTTAAAAGCAAGCATATGAAAGGATTAATTTGCCCTGGCATTCGCAGCTCTCCTGGATGTACTCCCAAAGCCTTTGCAAAAGGTTTCTGGGGAGGGCAGCCTTATTGCGTCCTTCATGGTAGGATGCTTTACCACTCCAGGCCAGTAACACGTACTCGGGAATCATTGTACAACAAAGCATTGCAGTGTATGTTTGCTGGCGTTCAAA
Organism: Lepidochelys olivacea; assembly: GCF_965140295.1. Classification (NCBI taxonomy): domain Eukaryota; kingdom Metazoa; phylum Chordata; order Testudines; family Cheloniidae; genus Lepidochelys; species Lepidochelys olivacea. The sequence goes on along the minus strand of NC_140413.1, from coordinate 197,740,541 downwards.
CAACATCCGTTCTTTATCTCTCTGTGTTATCCTCAGGAGAGTGAGATATCATTCATGGTCACCTGGTTGAAATAGGGTGCTTTTCTTCAGGGACACTCAGAGGAGCCCGTTCCTGCTGAGCTGTTTGCCTGCGGCTGAACAGAAATGTTCCCTGCTGTTAGCCACGGGGAGGGGGGAGGGTTGAGAGGGTAGCCACGCCGTGGGGGGGGTGGTGGGGCAAAATGCGACCTTGTAACGAAAGCACATGTGCTATGTATGTAATGTTAACAGCAAGGTTTACCCTGAAAGAGTGTAGCCACTGTTCTATAAAACGTGTCTTTTTAAATACCGCTGTCCCTTTTTTTTTCTCCACCAGCTGCATGTGTTTCAATGATCACAGGATCTTCTCCTTCCCAGAGGCTACTGAAGATTAGAAAGAAAAAAAAACGCACTCGTGATGAAATGTTCTCTGAGCTCATGCTGTCCTCCCCCACTGACAGAGAACAGACGAATGCTTGGAGGCAAATAATGTCAGAGTGCAGGAAAGCACAAAATGACCGGGAGGAGAGGTGGCGGGCTGAAGAGAGTAAGTGGCGGGCTGAAAACAGGGCTGAAGCTCAAATGTGGCGGCAGCGTGATGAGAGGAGGCAGGATTCAATGCTGAGGCTGCTGCAGGACCAAACCAGTATGCTCCAGTGTATGGCTGAGCTGCAGCAAAGGCAGCTGGAGCACAGACTGCCACTACAGCCCCTGTGTAACCAACCGCCCTCCTCCCCAAGTTCCATAGCCTCCACACCCAGACGCCCAAGAACGCGGTGGGGGGGCCTCCAGCCACTCCACCACAGAGGATTGCCCAAAAAAAAGAAGGCTGGCATTCAATAAATTTTAAAGTTGTAAACTTTTAAAGTGCTGTGTGGCATTTTCCTTCCCTCCTCCACCACCCCTCCTGGGCTATCTTGGTAGTCATCCCCCTATTTGTGTGATGAATGATTAAAGAATGCATGAATGTGAAGCAACAATGACTTTATTGCCTCTGCAAGCGGTGATCGAAGGGAGGAGGGGAGGGTGCTTAGCTTACAGGGAAGTAGAGTGAACCAAGGGGCGGGGGGGTTTCATCAAGGAGAAACAAAGAGAACTTTCACACCATAGCCTGGCCAGTCATGAAACTGGTTTTCAAAGCTTCTCTGATGCGTACCGCGCCCTCCTGTGCTCTTCTAACCGCCCTGGTGTCTGGCTGCGCGTAATCAGCAGCCAGGCGATTTGCCTCAACCTCCCACCCCGCCATAAACGTCTCCCCCTTACTCTCACAAATATTGTGGAGCACGCAGCAAGCAGTAATAACAGTGGGAATATTGATTTCGCTGAGGTCTAAGCGAGTCAGTAAACTGCACCAGCACGCTTTTAAACATCCAAATGCACATTCTACCACCATTCTGCACTTGCTCAGCCAGTAGTTGAATAGCTCCTGACTACTGTTCAGGCTGCCTGTGCACGGCTTCATGAGCCATGGCATTAAGGGGTAGGCTGGGTCCCCAAGGATAACTGTAGGCATTTCAACATCCCCAACAGTTATTTTCTAGTCTGGGAATAAAGTCCCTTCCTGCAGCTTTTGAAACAGACCAGAGTTCCTGAAGATGCGAGCGTCATGTACCTTTCCCAGCCATCCCACGTTGATGTTGGTGAAACGTCCCTTGTGATCCACCAGAGCTTGCAGCACTATTGAAAAGTACCCCTTGTGGTTTATGTACTCGGCGGCTTGGTGCTCCGGTGCCAAGATAGGGATATGGGTTCCGTCTATAGCCCCACCACAGTTAGGGAATCCCATTGCAGCAAAGCCATCCACTATGACCTGCACATTTCCCAGGGTCACTACCCTTGATATCAGCAGATCTTTGATTGCGTGAGCTACTTGCATCACAGCAGCCCGCACAGTAGATTTGCCCACTCCAAATTGATTCCTGACTGACAGGTAGCTGTCTGGCATTGCAAGCTTCCACAGGGCTATCGCCATTTGCTTGTGAACTGTGAGGGCTGCTCTCATCTTGGTATTCATGCACTTCAGGGCAGGGGAAAGCAAGTCACAAAGTTCCATGAAAGTGCCCTTACGCATGCGAAAGTTTCGCAGCCACTGGGAATCGTCCCAGACCCGCAACATTATGCGGTCCCACCAGTCTGTGTTTGTTTCCCGAGCCCAGAATCGGCGTTCCACAGCATGAACCTGCCCCATTAGCACCATGATGCATGCATTGTCAGGGCCCATGCTTTCAGAGAAATCTGTGTCCATGTCCTGATCACTCACGGGACCGCGCTGACGTCGCCTCCTCGCCCGGTATCGCTCTGCCATGTTCTGGTGCTGCATATACTGCTGGATAATGCGTGTGGTGGTTAATGTGCTCCTAATTGCCAAAGTGAGCTGAGCGGCCTCCATGCTTGCCTTGGTATGGCGTCCGCACAGAAAAAAGGCGCGGAACGATTGTCTGCCGTTGCTCTGACGGAGGGAGGGGCGACTGACGACACGGCTTACAGGGTTGGCTTCAGGGAGCTAAAATCAACAAAGGGTGTGCCTGTACATCAAGGAGTATTTCAGGCAGGACTTCACGGAGGGTTCCAATAAGAAATGGTGCACCTAAGTTATCGTTGTTATTGGAACAAGGAGGTTAGCCTGGCCTCTGATTGATACATGGCTAGATTTACCTCGCTGCACCTTCTCTGTGAGTGAGTGCAGTGTGATCTAGACAGGGGAGGAGGCAAATGAGTACAAAACAAATCTGGTCTATTTCTTGTTCTGACCCACTCCATCTATCTTTTACATCTTTGGCTGGCAGCAGACGGTGCAGAAGGACTGCATGCCATCCACATCTCATGGCTGCTCGGCAGAAGATGGTACAGTACGACTGCTAGCCATCTTCATCTCTTGCCTGCCTGGCATAAGATGGTACAGTACGACTGCTAGCCATCTTCATCTCTTGCCTGCCTGGCATAAGATGGTACAATACGACTGCTAGCAATCCTCATCTCTTGCCTGCCTGGCAGAAGATGGTACAGTACGACTGCTAGCAGTCCGTATCGCCTGCCCGCTCACCATAAGACGGTTCAATAGGACTGCAGGACTAAAGAGAATGACCTGGTCAGGTCACTCCAAATTTAGTCCCTGCGCCCATGTCTGCCCAGGCGCTCCCAGCCGACGTGGCCAGGAGCACCTCGGACACGACGAGGACGACTACCAATCGTATTGCACCGTCTGCTGCCAGAAGGCAATGGGTTGCTGCTACTGTGCAGCAAAGCCGTACCGCGTCTGCCAGCACCCAGGAGACATAGGGTGACGGTTACCTGAGCTGGCTCCATGCTTGCCGTGGTATGGCGTCTGCACAGGTAACTCATGAAAAAAGGCGCAAAATGATTGTCTGCCCTTGCTTTCACGGAGGGAGGGAGGGAGGGAACGGGGGCCTGTTAGCCGACGGCCAAGGATGTTTGGTGAGGTGCCAGCTATGCCCGTTTATACCATCCGTGACTTTAACCGCTAGGACGCACTGTCCCTTCGCGGCGGGCAGCCCGGGCTAGGCTGACGGATGCCCCAAGGTCCTAACCTCCCGTGACTTTAACTGCTAGAGCTCAGAGCTCCTTCACAGCGGGCAGTCAATACTGACTGACAGGTGCCCCAATGGCAGCACTAAGAGCCTCTCCACACCCGTGACTTTAACTGCTAGAGCTCAGAGCTCCTTCGCAGCGGGCAGCCAGGATTGACTGACAGGTGCCCCAAGAGTTTGCCCCGTGGAGGCGGCACAACTCAACGCTAGGCTCTTAGTACTCTCACCTAATGGCCAGGCTTTAGAGCCAAAACGGCTGAGGTTCTTTAATTGTGTTGGCTGCTTTACAGTAAACCAGAGAAAACAAGTCAGGCTTATGCATAAATGGTTACCAAAAATTTATTAAGCTAGATTCTAATCATGTGGTTACAAAATTGCTAGTGCCTACTTATTTAAATGTAGAGATGTTACACACACAAACAAGTTACAAAACTGAAGCCACAATCCCAAAGAAAGAAAACAAAGTATAGAGCTCTATTTCAAAATATGTGTACACTAAAGATAGGAGATCAGGTGTGGGTGCTTCTTACCCTCCTTGCATCTCTCGATTCCAGCGGTGCCAAGCCAGGATCGGTCACTCAATTCCGCGGAAAGACGAATAAGGGACAAGGCGTAGGGACCCTCTTAGCTGCAGAAGCCTTGGGAGGCTGTCACTTATCTGACCAGCAGATAGATAGTGAAAGCACTCAAAAATCATGGTGCTGTAGGTCCCCTACTTATACCTCTGTACTCCTTTATTCTCTTTCTCCTTTCTTATGCCAAATTGAGGCTGGTCTGTCGGGGTGACGCCAGCTTTCGCAAGAGTAGTTTACACTTGCAAAGGAGAGAAACAATAAGTGTCGACTACTGGACATTTCTTTTATCAGGGTAAATATTTTCCCAACTAGGATGTTGGTGTGTGTGCATCACGCTATTTAGTAGGGGCTAACAGCCATGTCTGTCACAGGGCCTCTGCCTGCTGTGAGCTTAATCGTTGTATCTGTTCCCAGAGGCACATTGTAGCAGCACACCTGTGCTTTCACAGCTTCAAAGGCTGTGCTGGAATATATGTTAAGTGCCCTGTTCCTGCTTCCTCCTGTGTTTCCAGCAATGCTGGTCTGAGAGTGGGGGCTGGCTGTCTGGCTACAGGGCCTGACGACACGTACCCAGAACCACCCGCTACAATGTTTTAGCCCCATCAGGCATTGGGATCTCAACCCAGAATTCCAATGGGCAGCGGAGACTGCGGGAACTGTGGGATAGCTACCCACAGCACAACACTCCGGAAGTCGATGCTTGCCTCGGTACTGTGGAAGCGCTCCGCCGAGTTAATGCACTTAATGCACTTAGAGCATTTTCTGTGGGGACACACACACACTCGAATATATAAAACCGATTTCTAAAAAACTGACTTCTATAAATTCGACCTAATTTCGTAGTGTAGACATACCCTTAGCCTGCCTGGCAGAAGATGGTACAGTAGGACTGTTAGCAATCCGTATCGCCTGCCTGCTCACCATAAGATGGTTCAATAGGACTGACTGCAGGACTAAAGAGAATGACCTGGTCAAGTCACTCCAAATTTAGTCCCTGCGCCCATGTCTGTCCAGGTGCTCCCGGCCGACGCAGCCAGGAGCACCTCGGACATGACGATGACGGCTACCAGTCCTATTGCACCGTCTGCTGCCACAAGGCAATGGGTTGCTGCTACTGTGTAGCAATGCAGTACCGCGTCTGCCAGCACCCAGGAGACATACGGTGACGGTTAGCTGAGCGGGCTCCATGCTTGCCATGGTATGGCGACTGCACAGGTAACTCAGGAAAAAAGGCGCGAAACGACTGTCTGCTGCTGCTTTCATGGAGGGAGGGAGGGAACGGGGGCCTGACGACACGTACCCAGAACCACCCGCTACAATGTTTTAGCCCCATCAGGCATTGGGATCTCAACCCAGAATTCCAATGGGCAGTGGAGACTGCGGGAACTGTGGGATAGCTACCCACAGCGCAACACTCCGGAAGTCGACGCTTGCCTCGGTACTGTGGAAGCACTCCGCCGAGTTAATGCACTTAATGCACTTAGAGCATTTTCTGTGGGGACACACACACACTCGAATATATAAAACCGATTTCTAAAAAAACGACTTCTATAAATTCGACCTAATTTCGTAGTGTAGACATACCCACAGTGAATTGGCACTTCCTGAAGTGGGTAACTTTAGGAGTGTCACGGTTCCTCCCCCACTCTGAACTCTAGGGTACAGATGTGGGGACCTGCATGAAAAACCTCCTAAGCTTATCTTTACCAGCTTAGGTCAAAACTTCCCCAAGGTACAAAATATTACACCTTGGACTGGCCGCTACCACCACCAAACTAATACTGGTTACTGGGGAAGAGCTGTTTGGACGCGTCCTTCCCCCCAAAATACTTCCCAAAACCTTGCACCCCACTTCCTGGACAAGATTTGGTAAAAAGCCTCACCAATTTGCCTAGGTGACTACAGACCCAGACCCTTGGATCTTAAGAACAATGAACAATCCTCCCAACACTTGCACCCCCCCTTTCCTGGGAAATGTTGGATAAAAAGCCTCACCAATTTGCATAGGTGACCACAGACCCAAACCCTTGGATCTGAGAACAATGAAAAAGCATTCAGTGTTTTACAAGAAGACTTTTAATAAAAAATAGAAGTAAATAGAAATAAAGAAATCCCCCCTGTAAAATCAGGCTGGTAGATATCTTACAGGGTAATTAGATTCAAAAACATAGAGAACCCCTCTAGGCAAAACCTTAAGTTACAAAAAAGATACACAGACAGAAATAGTTATTCTATTCAGCACAATTCTTTTCTCAGCCATTTAAAGAAATCATAATCTAACACATACCTAGCTAGATTACTTACTAGAAGTTCTAAGACTCCATTCCTGGTCTATCCCCGGCAAAGACCCAGCATACAGACAGACACAGACCCTTTGTTTCTCTCCCTCCTCCCAGCTTTTGAAAGTATCTTGTCTCCTCATTGGTCATTTTGGTCAGGTGCCAGCGAGGTTACCTTTAGCTTCTTAACCCTTTACAGGTGAGAGGAGCTTTCCCCTGGCCAGGAGGGATTTCAAAGGGGTTTACCCTTCCCTTTATATTTATGACAAGGAGACACTGCTTCCCTGAAGTGCCGGTTTAAAACTGTCAGAAATGCAAGACAGACTGAGGGTAGAGGCAGGATGAAGAAAAAAAGTGGCCACTTCAGAGGATTTTTAAATACAATAGCAAGCTCTTTCGCATTCAGTTGTGGACTAGTCTTGACCTAAAAATGTCTCCGCCTGTGTGACTTAATCCAGACAGCAACAGTATTATGATCTAGTGTTAACATAAAAAAAAAAAAATTGGTGAAAAGCTTCAGGTTAAGGAGTCCAAAAAAAATAATCATGCTTTAGAAGGTTATGGAGGAGTAATTACCAGTTACACTGAAAAAAGAACAGGAGGACTTGTGGCACCTTAGAGACTAACAAATTTATTTGAGCATAAGCTTTCGTGAGCTACAGCTCACTTCATCGGATGCATTCAGGGATGAGAAAGTGGAAGAGTAGGGAAGGATAGCAGTGATATGTGAGAAAGAGTTTGTTTTCCTCCCCACGCAGAGATGGGGACTATTGTAAGGAGTGTGTATGAAATCATACTTAGTAATACGATTAGAAAGGCAGGAAAGATGTAATGAGGCTGTTTTTGTCTGAAATTTCAGAAATGCTTACAGATCTTGGTTGATAACCGAAGAAGTTAGTTATCCGCCTTGCCGCTCTGCAACCTGTGTAACCTCTTCTTTTGTAAGGTTAAAGAAACCAGTACAACTTGAAGAAAAATAATTTGCACACACACATCCATTGAATATCTAGTGACGTAACCAGGGCAATCTCTTTTTCCATGATCAAATAGCTGAATAAATCAGGATAAAAAAAAGATTCCAAACAATCTTATTCTCTAGAAAAAAACTTCTGAGCATTAAATGATGATATCCCTTTTGAATTTACTGGTGGCAAACCTGACATGTATTTCATTGTAGTTATCTAAAAAATCTGTTCTTTCCTGCAAGTAAACACTTTTTCTTTTCACTTTTAAACATGAATCACAGCTCAGTAAGGGGCCGAATCAAAACAATTTTGTGAGCTACTGTATAAATAGAATAAAGTAAACCTTTAATTGTAATGCCCCCAATGGATTAAAAAAACAAGAGAAGAGTTAAAAAACTTACCAGGTTGATTAAGTGTGTTGTGATTTCTGAATAAGATGTTCACTTTTTATTCAGGGGGTCATTTGCCACATTCACAAGGTAAGGAAAAAGGGATGGACAGGCCATTACATCTAATTTACCTTAATGCTGACTCTCTTACGAGAACTGTTACACTCAAATAAATAATTTACATGAGGCACAACCTGCCAAATATTTGAAAGCTGCCTCTGTGTCGTGGGAAACTTGGGAGAGTGAACTTGACTAACATTCAGGGCACATCTGTGGGAAACAACTCAATGTAATGGAGATGGATGTATTAGCAACCATGGGAGAGAATCTGGGGTGGAAATACAGGATTGGAGAGATGAGAGAAGATATCTGCATATGTAGAAATCCTGTGATCTTTCTCCTGACTGAAACTCCTGTTGATGCCAGAACATATATGACAGTCCTGGGCACCTGGTTTGACTGCATAAGGACCCCTGTGCAGGAGAATAGTGAGGACTACCTGGATCCTACAGCAATTTCTCTGCTTTCCCCCCACATGTAGTTCAGACACAAGTGGTACTGAGCTGCATGCCCTAAATGAAGGCATGGCTTGGTCCAGTGTTGGCTCTAAATCCAACAAATATCCTATTTCAAAAACACTTCATGAAGGAGATGTGTAATTGCTTACTATTAATAGGCATTAACTGGATGTAGAAGTATGAAGTATTTTGACATACTGGGCTACATTCAGAGCTAATGTGAGTTGGTGCGATCCATTAAGGGTATGGAGCTGCATCTAGTTACTTATCTCTGAATTTGGTCATGCTCTCCCTGCATGTGCTGAATTTATGATACCTTAAAAAGTTTTTAAAGGTTCTATTTATAGGAGAATCATCATTAAACTATTTTTGACAAAACAACCACCTCCCACCCTTGCCGAGAAGAAATCCAGTGAGGCAAGTTATTAATATGGTAAATGGAACTGAATTGTTTTTGTTTATATGTGCCTTTGATTTCATTGTGCTAAAAACTGGCAGCAATCTGCAGTTTTGAGGGTTAGTTAAAGACAATGCCTGCAGGTCTTGCCATGGCAAATTCTTGGAACCCTGCCATAACTGTTGACAAGTAAAGTTTTGTTTCTGGAAACTCAGTGTTTTCCCACTGGATTTTACCAATTGTTTCTCGCTGGTATTACATGCTTGTCAGACTCTATTTCTCAGAAAAGATAATGAATTTAAATCTGTATTTCCTGCTGTGCATACCAGAGCACATGTCTAATGATTCTAATGAAAATTAGACAAATTCCAACCTCTCCAGATTATCAAATATATTCCATTAAGGAAATGATATTTGAAGTAACATTTTTATTGGCTGATTTATTTTAAGAGTTAATGGAAATATGCTGAAGATGAATGAAAGGAAAAAACTATGAAGAAACTATTTGTTATTGTTAGAATACAATTGTCTGTTCTCTAGAAAGAAAACTGTAGCCAGGATGGGAATTTGAATGCTCATAATATAGTGCAAAATGCTTTCTATAAACAATTTCTACTTAAAACATCTGCTTTTAGTATAATTTACATTTTAAAATCTGTAGTAGAAGGTCACCGTACCTGTGAAAATTGCATAATCTGTTCACAAAACAATGGCAGAATGGGAATGCTGTTGTAAATACATTGGTCCGATTTTGCTCCTCTTACTTGCTTAGGTACATAGTCATGCAAATTTAAATGAGATTACTCACACGAATAAAGTGAGTAGGATTTAGCCCATTGTTAATGGACTTTTTTCTTGCCCTCATGCTGGTGGTTTAATAATAAAAAGATCTTTTCTATTGGAACAGTAAGTATTTTATGTAAACATGTGCAGGATAAGTAGCGTGCTCAGTGTTTTAACACCAGAAATTGGAGTTCAGAGCCAGGATAAATATTTTTCACATGGTTTAGTTTTATCTTATTCCTTATTTATGTGCATCACAGTACTGCAAAATTATGGGACGGTGTCTGCTCAACAGAGGCCCCTGATAGTATAGCAGGAGTACACTAGGTCACTGTAGAGCCACTGGTGAGGCTGTGTGGTCAAAGTTTGCACAGTGCTTGCCTGTGTCAAGGTCAAGATACTGCAACAGGTCCCATCTCCATGAGAAAAAGCCATTGTGTTGCAGGACCCAGTTACAACATGGTAGTGCCTGACAAGTTAAAGCAGTGTGGCCTTGCAGTGTAGGGTGTTCTTTAATCACAGCAAATTCAGGAACTAATGGAAGTTGTGTGACATTGGGCATGGCTACACTGGAAACTTCAAAGCACTGTTATGGGAGCACTCCTACGGCAGCGCACGCTCTCCCAGCGCTCCTGGTAATCCACCTCCACGAGGGGATTAGCTCCGAGTGCTGGGAGCCTGTTTACACTAGCGCTTTAAAGTACTCTGACTTGCTGCGCTCAGGGGCATGATTTTTCACACCCCAGAGCCAGCAAGTCAGAGCGCTATAAAATGTAAGTGTAGCCAAGTCCATTGTGCATTACGTGGCTTTGAAAATCACAACCTCCTGCAAGACCAAATTGTGTTATGACCATGTTGATTGTTGCTGTGTTGTAATTTAGTAGCATTTTTGTAGTGTGGGCAAGATTTTGGACTCTTGCTTCTATGAGCTCTAAAATTCTACTTAGTCAAAATAAAAAATATTTTCTGACTTAGTTATTGTTTGCATTTGTATTTATAGCATCTACATACCCCATCTGAGAGGGAGGACTGCATTAGCTAGGTGCTGACCAAACATGTTAAGAAGATAGTACCTGCTTCCGGGAGCTTTCAATTGAAATAGACAAGACAGACAAAAAGTTGAAGGGGGAAATGAAAAACAGAGGTACAGATAGGTGAAGTGACTTGCCCAAGGTCACACAGTAGAGCCAGAAATAGAACTCAGCTTTCCTGATTTCTATTCCAGTATATTATCCACTATATCATGTTACTGCCTGTCAGTAAGAAGACGCAAAGTGCTTCTGTGATTAAGTTCAGTCATTATCTTTAATTATAGTTTACAACTAATGGACCTCATTCTGATCTCACTCTGGAATAAATCAGTAATAAGTCTGTGGAGTTAGACCTGTGCAAAACCCCTCAAACTTGCTAATATAATTCACTTTGGGCTCCCTGGAGCATGAAAGGCTCTGTACAAGTGCAGACTTGTCTAATTCCATTGTGTAACCTGGCAAGAAGTACTGGCAAAGTGAGCGCAGTTTTCTTAAAACACGTCAGTTCTGTAAAGGATATGCCATTGGAAGAATCCTTAATTTCTTTTTGGGGAATGTGTTTAGAAAAAACAAAACAAAAACTCAAGCTAACACCTCAGTCTCCTTCCCACTCCCTACTCTTTTTTCTTTTTTTGAGAAACATTCTGGTTCTCTTTACTCCATGAATAAACAAAAGAGGTTATAGCCCTCCCGATCTCTTTCACCTACTTCCCCCTTTGCATGTCACCTTTAAGTCTCTGAACATAGGATATGCCATTTTGGAACCTCCTGTTCATCAAGTCAGGTATCTTGCCTGATGCTTTTAGAGAAAGGCAACCTGATCTTCCTTCCACTTTAAGCTCCATCTACACTAGGAAATTGACTGTAATTAGTAGTGCATCCTCCTGGACCAGTACTAAAAATTAATTAACTGCTAGAGCCAATGGGAGAAAGCATTCTTCAGCACCACTGAGTCTCAAGAGCATTTCCTGTAATGTTGGTGAAATAAGTTTGTACTGTTTTTGGTGGCAGTGAGGCCATTTTTATCACTGGTTTGGGGGGATCCATTGATGAAGGTTGGTAACAACTAGTCAATATCCTGGTATAAGCAGAACCTTAAATGATCATCGTAAGTCCCAAAACATGAGAGTGTGAGGGGAAAATGCACAATCAGGGATGACGATATTATATTTAGTTTAAAAATTAAAACCGTCTAACCTAAATTAAGATTAGTCCATAGACCCTGCAAAAAAAAGAGTATTCACTGTACTTACACATTCTGGTTCATTGTTGAATGGGCATTGTTAAAAATGGTTGCTGTAAGAGCTCATAACTGAAAGAAATGTTAATGATGCTGTATGCAGTATGAATAGAATCTTGTCTTGAAGCAAATTTAAATTAAAACATTGACTCAGACTTAATAAAGTGATCAAGAATTGAACCACTGACATTCCTACATAAGTAGTGAAGTGACAATGAAATCGTTTGTGGATATTTAAAGAATGGATTGCATAAGTAATGGATTGCTCCATGTCCATAAAGAATCCATAAAGAATGGATTGCATAAGAATGGATTGCTCCATGTCTAGTTGGCAGCCGGTGTCAAGTGGAGTGCCCCAGGGGTCGGTCCTGGAGCCGGTTTTGTTCAATATCTTCATAAATGATCTGGAGGATGGTGTGGATTGCACTCTCAGCAAATTTGCGGATGATACTAAACTGGGAGGAGTGGTAGATACGCTGGAGGGCAGGGATAGGATACAGAGGGACCTAGACAAATTGGAGGATTGGGCCAAAAGAAATCTGATGAGGTTCAATGAGGATAAGTGCAGGGTCCTGCACTTAGGACGGAAGAACCCAATGCACAACTACAGACGAGGGACCGAATGGCTAGGCAGCAGTTCTGCGGAAAAGGACTTAGGGGTGACAGTGGACGAGAAGCTGGATATGAGCCAGCAGTGTGCCCTTGTTGCAAAGAAGGCCAATGGCATTTTGGGATGTATAAGTAGGGGCATAGCGAGCAGATCGAGGGACGTGATCGTCCCCCTCTATTCGACATTGGTGAGGCCTCATCTGGAGTACTGTGTCCAGTTTTGGGCCCCACACTACAAGAAGGATGTGGAGAAATTGGAGAGAGTCCAGCGAAGGGCAACAAACATGATTAGGGGTCTGGAACACATGACTTATGAGGAGAGGCTGAGGGAACTGGGATTGTTTAGTCTGCGGAAGAGAAGAATGAGGGGGGATTTGATAGCTGCTTTCAACTACCTGAGAGGTAGTTCCAGAGAGGATGGTTCTAGACTATTCTCAGTGGTGGAAGAGGACAGGACAAGGAGTAATGGTCTCAAGTTGCAGTGGGGGAGGTTTAGTTTGGATATTAGGAAAAACTTTTTCACTAGGAGGGTGGTGAAACACTGGAATGCGTTGCCTAGGGAGGTGGTGGAATCTCCTTCCTTAGAAGTTTTTAAGGTCAGGCTTGACAAAGCCCTGGCTGAGATGATTTAATTGGGGATTGGTCCTGCTTTGAGCAGGGGGTTGGACTAGATGACCTCCTGAGGTCCCTTCCAACCCTGATATTCTATGATTCTATGATTCTAAGTAGCAGGAACAATTCATATGCCAAAGAAAACAAAGGCTTGTCAGCCACCTTAATTGCTGAGCCTAGTTCTTTGTAACTTCCATGTGTCTTCTTGTGTCAAAACAAAATGCAATTGAGTTATGATGAAAAGGAATATTAAAACAAACTGGTGTTGCATTGTATTTCTTGTGTCTTTTGCTTGATCTAATATTTTGTTGTAACTCAAAGTATTTTAAAGAAAATATGTGTGTAGTCAGTATATATACAATGAAAAACAGAAGAATACTTAGTTCTCTATACCCAAAAAAATCAAAATTCCTCCTCCATAGTTAAAAGAAAAGGAGTACTTGTGGCACCTTAGAGATGAACAAATTTATTTGAGCATAAGCTTTCGTGAGCTACAGCTCACTTCATCCGATGCATTCAGTGGAAAATCCAATGGGGAGATTTATATACACAGAGTATTTTTCACTGAATGCATAATATGAAGTGAGCTGTAGCTCACGAAAGCTTATGCTCAAATAAATTTGTTCGTCTCTAAGGTGCCACAAGTCCTCCTTTTCTTTTTGCGGACACAGACTAACATGGCTGCTACTCTAAATCCTCCATAGTTGTAAACCTAAAGAAGTTTTGGGGGATCGATTGTTTCCAAATTCAGATGTTTATTCGTTTTGAATATATACAGAAATGTTATGTTATATAATGCATCTGATAAATGCAAAATTAATTTTAAAAAATCCACAAAGTTAATGCCTCATGATGGTCGCAAATTTAGTACAGTTGGGATGGGGAAAAAATTAAGGTTCCCGTAGCAATGCTAACTGTCCACATTGCACATATATATAGTTTGATTGCTACTTAAGATGTTTGGTTTTCTTCCTTTGTTTCATACTGTAGTGTTTATGGTAGCTGACAGGCACTGACTATATGAAAACATGGGGTTATAAATATAGTTTACATTGAAACATAACGAGCAGTCAAAATACAGACCATATGTGCAATGTGAACAAATTAGCTGTGCTCTGTAAGTTGTAATATTTATTTCCCATTGTCCTTGTGTTTTAAAATTGTAAAAGTAGCAATAAGCTTTCCTCTCTAATGGACCCACTTTAGCGAAGTCCCAGTTATACTGCATCTTGAGCTTAGTAAGGAACTTTGCAGTGAAATGGACCAGTTTAGCAAGTTTCAACTTGCTCTTTTTAGGAGCTCTTTGCTGTGCCCCTTGATTTGTGGCAAAGCGTAACTGGACAAAGTGGTTAGTTTCACTGCAAAGTCCCTTCCTGTGAGGAACGGGCACCAAAACTGAACTCTACTTATTTTTTATTAGCATCTCAGTCTTGGATGCCAACTTTCAGTCCTGTGGCACTGTTCTAATTTGACTTAGAATCGATCGCTAACAAATCATAAAGAGTCCATAAATCATAATGCAAGAAGTGCTGCCTACAGATAAGGTTGTCTGCTGTTTTATCAGACCTTTTGTTTTCAATTATTTACAACTTTGCCAAATGTAAACCATTTGGGTTGAAAATTCCAGTGCCAGGTATCTGCCTTAGGCTTTTTTCTTTTCTTTTCTCTTTTTGATGGGGGAAGGGACATGGTGGTAGGGGAGAAGTTTAATCTAAAGCAGTTGGGCCATTTCAGAGAACCAGGTTGGAGGAAATGTTTTATCAGGGTTAAAAACTTTTCTTTTCTACAGTTGTTTTGTTGAGAAGGTCTAGCCCCTCCATGCCTTGGAGCAGGAACTCAGAATTAGACAGTGGAGTCTTCCTGGTGTCCGTGATATGTTTCTTGCTATCTGCATGAAAATCTGACCAAATTTGGTCAAAATATGAACCTTTGAAAAATCTGTTTGTACCTGCTCAATAGTTTTGTTAATTTAGTGGCTAAATTCTCTGAAGAGTTCATCTGCACTGATGAATAAATAGAGCTGGTTTGGTTTGTATTCCAAACTGGAACAAAACCAACTTTTGAAATATTGGAGTTCTCGGGTAATTGCATTTCATGTTCTCCACACAGCTCCCATGCTAGATTCCGCTCACAGCATATGTGTGTCAATCAGATTGCACAAGTACCATCTCCACAGATAAGCTGAATATCATGGATGGCAGATGAAGCTTCCCCTGGGGGGAGGCTAGCACCCTGTCCTGCCTCCTCCTCCTGTGGTCCCGCCTCTTCTGCCCACAGCCCTGCCCACATTCCAGCCCCGCTCTGCCCCAGGCCCCCTCCACACTTGGCCCCCCCCGCCACCGCTCTTCGCATCCCTCCTCTTCTCCACCCCTTCCCCTGCGAGGCCCCCACTGATCTCAGGGACATGGCGGGTGGGGAGGCCTCTTGGGGGTGGAGGAGAGGAGGAACATGGCAAGCGGTGGGGACATCTGGTGAGGGGGGTGGAGTGGAGGAGAGGAGGGACTTACCAGGTGGCGGTGGAGGGTCTTGGGGAAAGGGGCGGAGCAGGGAGGGGAAGAGGCGGAGCACAGGTGGGGCTGCCATGGTCCAGGTGTCCGGCAGCGGGTCAGCTGTGGCTGCGCCAGGGGAGGCTTAGCCGTCCCAGTCCTTTTATACCCGCTACCTATGCTGAACATGCTCCATCCCAGGGCAGCAGGAGCTGAGCAGGACTTTCCCTGCAGTTGTGCTTCCTGACTGCCATGAGCTGCTGTGGCACCAGACACAGTAACTGAGAGTCCCTTCTGTGCTCTTAGTGGTCCTCCGCCTGGAATGCAGCAAGGTGAAGTACAGAGGTCAGGGAGAGTTGCCCTGTGCAGGGGTGGGGGGGCAGGAGCTTGGATGGGAGGAGGGTAGGAGGGGATATGGCAAAAGGGGACTAAGAGGCTGGGGTGCATGTGGGGGGAATGGCGCTGAAAGGTCTAACCACTAAACCACGCTCCCCTACAGAACCCGGAATTGAACCCATTATTGCTGAGCCATCGGCATTCTTTTGGTGTCTAGAAAATAGCTGTGAAACTGGCAAAATGTCTCTCTCCATTCTCCTCTAGTGGCAGGTATGCACCGCAGATACCAGCTTTCTATTGCTACTAGTTTGCTCTGTTAGCTCAAGTGGTAGCAGAGTGTGCTGTGGGTTCAAGGGTCCCAGCCCTGCTGACGACCAATGTGAGGGTGTCAGCATGGTTCTGCATGATGGAGTTTTTTTCTTCAATTTTTAAATTTTTCAAAAACCTTGAAAATTACACAAATGTCAGATAACTGGTAACACACACATTTGCACAGACAGAATATTTTTCATATTGATAAAATGACAGAAAATATTTCACACTCCTGTTAACTGACAGTCTTCTGCATGGAAAAAAAAAGACATCTGAAACCAATTTTTGTTTTGGCAAATGAAGGCTGGTGCTCTTTTTTCTACTTACAGGACCATTAGAGTTAATTGAGATAAATATCTCTGCCATAAAAGCAAACAAAATCTTGCGCAATAGAGAAATAAGTATTAGAGATGTGTACTAGACATATTGAAGGGTGGTTTTGTTTTCTTTTTTTCATTTAGAAGGGTCTGACTGAGGCTTATAATTAAGCTGGAGTCATAACACAGCAGAGCAGTCCTGTCTAATGTAGATTGCCATTGCTTTGAATCACACAAGGGGTAGGCCAGTTTGAGAATTCTGTGGTATAGCTGCCTTCTTTAAAAAAATTGTGAAAGCTTCAGAAAAATGCTTTCTATTCTAGCAGGCAAAACAGAATCCCATTATGGATACAACTGGGTTTTTTTTCCTGAAAAATACACAGGCAATGGAGTATGTGGTGTATATACTTAGATGTAAGTATTGCTATTGGCTGTATGTGTTGTGGGTAGCAGACAACCATTATCCAGAACCTTTTATAACGTGTGTGTCCTTTCTTGTATTGGGGTATACATAAACCTTTCATTTCTTTTGCCAGCCAGTCTAATTTAAAATTATTCTAGATTGACTGTCATCTTCTATTACAGCCAGCCAATCTGTAAGAAAGTAATGAACCCTGCCTGAGCAGCATAAGAACATTAGAATGGCCATACTGGGTCAGACCAGTGGTCCATTTAACCCAGTATCCTGTCTTCCGACAGTGGCTAATGCCAGGTGCATCGGAGGAAATGAACAGACTAGGGCTATTACCGAGTATCCATCCTCTGTCGTCCAGTTCCAGCATCTGGCAGAACCTACCCTCCTCTGATCCCAGACTATTAAGGATGAAAAGCGGGTGGGAGGAAGGGGAAATTAATAGTTATTCAAAGGGCTTTACAAAATATTAACTAGTTTGCTGTACCTCTCCAGAGTACATAATTATTATCCTCACTTTACAGATGGAGAAGCTGAGATACATAGTTTGTGACTTGTCCAAAACCACACAAGGTATCCATATCTGAGCTGGATTAGAATTTGGAAACAAGATAGTTATTCCTTTCTTCTCAGCATTGTTTAGGCCCCAGTAAGCACACTGGTTCAGTTTTGGGCAGTGCATTTTTTAAAAGGAACAGACAAATTAGGTCTCATCCTGGAAGGTGCTGAGAGACCTCAACAGTGTTTAGCACCTTCCAGGATTGTGTCGCTAGAATATGAAGAAAGCAACAAGAATAAAACTTCATGGAAATTAGACTTGTCAATAGAGGTTAAAAACTGAGGATAGTGGTTTTTAGTCTCATCTCACTCTCTCCTTTATCTCCATAAAGATAATACTTAGTCCTGACATGAGTGTAGGGGATTGGACTAGATGACCTCTGGAGGTACCTTCCAGTCCTATGATTCTGTAATTGATTCTATGGTATTTGAAGACCAGGATCAGTTATATGCATTTGTCACTGAAGGTAAGACGAAAGGTAACTGTTTGAAGTTGCAGAAAAGAAAATTTAGGTTAAATATTAGGGGAAAATGCTATGGCAGTCTGAACAGTCTTCTTCTTAGCGTATGCGCAACGTGCCTCATGTAGCAGATGACCAGGATTCATCACCAAATTTGGTCTGATGGTTGGATCATTAGCTTCCCCGGCCTGGGCTGGGTACTGATGCGGAGTGAGATGTGAACACTAATCCATGCTCCGCAGTCAGAACAGTTAGGGAATGAAAAATTGAGGCTCTAGAATGGTCATCATTGGAGATAAAGTCAGACTTGACATCTGTCAGAGATGGTTTTTGAATAGTCATTTCTGTCACAGTGTAGAGAGGAGGACTAAATAACCAAGTGGAGCTTCCTTGCAGCACACAGACACAGTATATGAAACAGAATCCACTGGAACTTCAGAATAATACTTAGTTAAGTTTAAAAATTAGTTCATAGGTGTGTAATTGTTACCATGAGGATACTTTTAAATAGTACATGGAATGAAGGTAGAAGTATTTTGGGGACATAAAGAACACATGGAATAGCTTGCCTTGTTTTTTTACTGTGTACTTTGAAGACTTGCCTTATTTACAGTGAAAATGCAGGTTCCAAAAGGATGGCAAACCTACCTCCACAAGGAGACCCACCATTGCAATATTTACTAGTCTTGGTCTCTTGTCTTATGATGTGGAGATGGAGCTGCTTTGAGAGCACAGTGGCAGTAATGTGAGCACCCTAGTGAATCAGGGTGTCTCTCCATCTGTCTCAGTCTTGATTGGGGGAAACGCTGCACGTTCCTCCATCCTTCTGTTTAACAGAAAACCTCCGTCCACTATTCCTAACTCTCCTCCATGAACACACTGTTGCTGTATGTGCTACCTAATCCTTCACCACGGTTCCCTATGGGACTAAGCCCTTCCAGTGTAGGGAGAAAGTTGCACACAACAGTCAATTGAACGGATTTTGCAGGGTTCCTAGATTTGCCCACCATATTCTTCTACAAACTGACTTTTATAAAACTTTGAAAATGTATGGCTGCGCTCTTTTTGTAGATTGTCAAAAAATACATTCAAGCAGGCTTTTCTTTCTTTTTTTCTCCCCAGTCTGTAGCTTCAGCAGACATGGATTTGAACCAGCTGGAGGCCTTTCTTACTGCCCAAACCAAAAAGCAGGGAGGTATCACAGCAGATCAGGCTGCAGTCATTGCAGAATTTTGGAAAAACCACAGAACAAAAATTCGAGAGAGTCTGATAAATCAAAGTCGGTGGGACAACACCTTGAAAAACGTGAACTGGAGAGTGGATTTGAAATCGCAGTCAAGACACATCGACCAAATAAACACCCCTGTTGCAATCGTTGAAATGGAACTGGGGAAAGATAGGCAGGTGAGCTCCCTCTTCGTTTTGTAAAACTTAAAAGATCTGATCTTGGGATACTCATACACAGACATTTTACCTATTGATTAATGGAATGCATCCAAACCCAGTCATGATACTTGTTATATTCCCCTTCTTACCTCCCAGCTTCTCACTGTGCTTGCACCTGTGCTCACCTTCTTTGGTGTAATCTGCTTTCTGCACATAGTCTAAAATTGAGCTCTCAAATTCAATTCCCAGCCTTTTTAACTTCACTTCAGGGCCTCCTGAGGTATAGAAGGCAAACACTCACTCATTCAGCCTTCCGGTTTTTATGCTAGAATTATTTTGAAAGTTTTCTCTGTTGCCATACACATTACATGCTAAAATTATAGCATGTTGTTGTTATTTCCAAACAAATGCTAGTATTGGATATAACTACAAGGCACCAGGTTTGCTATGAGCAATATTTACTATGGGGAAATCTGCAGATGCTTTTAATTAGACTCATGAAAGTTAGTTTTCATAAAATAAAGACCAGTCATAAAGTTCTTTTTGCAGTTTTCTCATTGTGACTGCTACTCTGTGTAGTCACCATCTGTTTGAAAGAGATTAATTCTTCCACCCAACTGCAGGAAACCTGAGCTTGGATTCTCAATTTTTAAGTCTGCAGCTCTTTTTTAAACATTTATAATTCAGTTATCTAGATAACCAAATAACCTGTTTTTCCATTAGGAATTTTTATTCTCTTTAGATAGGAAATGGTTTTCGATTTGGTATCTCTTCCTTTGCAATGTTTTTGCAAACCTTGGAATCTTTTATTTTAACAGCATGTTAGTATAATTCACTCTCAGTTTAGTACAAAATTAGAAAAAAAAAATCCAAATATCGCTTTAAAGCAAAACCAAGCATATGCTAAGCATACAAGGTCAAGTTCTACCCCATTACATCTGCCCTTACTGACTTAGTTCTAAGTGAGATCAGAATGTGACTGGAAGGTATGCAAAACAGAGAGCATGAGAATCCTTCTGAAGCAGCATTCACTTTGCTTAATTAATGGTATTTTATGTGAAACACCCTGTTTGTTCGATTCTCATCTTTTGTCCAGATTTCTTGTGCATTTTCAACACAGTGGACGTTCTCTAGCTATGCATTTCTAAAGTGAACTATCGCTATAATATGTAATATATAATATGTAATTTAAAATTTTCTACCCAATCTTATCATTTTTTCCCCAGGTCTTAAGGTTAGAAATGAGTGCATCCGATTAATAGCAAATGAAAAAACCCTGACCATTAAAAAGAGTGGCCCTATATATATAAAACTATAAATATAGTTATTAGTCCTTGCTGGAATTATTTTTTACCCTCACTGGATTCCTTCAATAACAAACTAATTTACAAATACTTTTATAGTCTGTCATTCTTGAGAGGGAGGCAGGCAAAGGAAACATGATGCAAGAGGGGAAAACGTAACAGGCATTTCTGAGAAATCCGATTTCTATTTAAAAAAAATCACAGCAAAAAGATTCCATTTCTATAAACAATATTTCATGACTCACTTGAATTATCTTAGGAAGTCCGTTTCATATTTCAAATATGCTTAAGACAGAGGATTGTGGATATATATTTCTAAACTAGCATTTTTTCTAAATTATATCCAACAAGTTCTCATTTATTTTATTAAGGACAAAATCTGATCTACTCAGTGAGTTAAGGGACTATTCAATCTGAATACATCGATTTAAATTACAGCACAGAATACGAAGTGTACAGTGCTCACTTTAAATTATTAATTTTTATTACAAATACTTTCACTGTAAAAAAGATAAACGAAAGAAATAGTATTTTTCTATTCAGCTCATGTAAATCCACTTAGTCCTCCTTCTTGTTCAGCTAATTGCCAAGACAAACAATTTTGTTTACATTTACGGGAGATAGTGCCACCTGAAAGTGAGAACAAACGGTTGCATGGCACTGTTGTAGCTAGTGTTGCAAGTGTTGCCAGATATGCCAAAAATTCATATGCCCCTTCGTGCTTCGACTTGCTCTAAAGTTTTACATTGATTTGTTTTTGAATTCAGTTATTTAAAATAATAATAATTCTACATTTGTAAGTTGCACTTTCACGATAGAGATTGTACTACAGTACTTGTAAGAGGTGAACTGAAAAATACTATTTCTTTTTTCTTTTTTACAGTACACATAATATAAAGTGAACTTTGCATTCTGTGTTGTAATTGAAATCAATATATTTGAAAATGTAGCAAAACATCAAAAATATTTATAATAAATTTAAATTGGTATGCTATTATTAACAGTGCTGTTAGTCACGATTCATCACAATTCTACTATTTTTAATCTTGTGATTAATTGCAATTATATTTTTTAATCATTTGACAGCCTTAGAATTATATTGGAATCTAGCTCGTATTGAATAAGTAACCACATATTGCTTAATTAGGTTTCTCATCAGCTGGTAACATTTGAGTTAAATTTGTATATATTTTTAAATATTGCTTCACTGAATCTTTGGGTTAGGGTCACAATAGCATTATAATTTTTTCATTGATCTCTCTGTGGGGTTTATTCTTAATTGCTCATTGTTATGTTCATGTCTTGAGTAAATTTGGAGTCTGTAGTACTTTTATTATTGTGATCAAGAAAATACATGTATTCGTGCCAGTCTGTAATTTAACAGCTAGGACTTTTTTTTTTTCTAAAGTAAAAATGTGGATGATATATTTGATGAAATTTTGAAGGTCTTTTCTTGGATTTGTTTGAGATAGCTAGCTGATGATTCAGAAATAAATTATTCAGAACAGACTTTTTCATTTGAACACCCAATAGCATGGGATATACGTGTGTGTTGATGTGTAACAAATTAACTTAAATATTTTATTTGTTTAAACAGAGGCAATGAAAAGCTCTGTAGGAAGTGTCTCTTTCCAGAATTCAAAATCAGTCAAACAGATACTTCATAGATCTCTGTCTGTAGCTGATTAGAACCACTAAACAGGATATAGGATGTTCCAATGCAATGTCCGTTATCCCCTGCTTTAAAGTGTAAATGTGTCAATAACTTGAATCACTTTTTATGGTTTGCCATCTCTGAATTTAAACCAAAGTCAATTGTCTTATGTCTGAAAGGTTTTTTTAAAGAACTAACAGGCAGAGCTTGCTATGCTTCCGTGACTGGTTCAGTAGCAACAACAGACCAAGCTTTAACATTTAGTCTGTGTTGGCTAATTTTATTAATGTTTTCTGCTGGATTTTATTTTACTCATATTATTGAGATTGAATATTAAAATGTCCATTTTCTAGAAATTGTTACAACTCATAAATATATGTTATTGATGTCATTTGGAGCTGTGACACTCAGTGGTTATAATGAAGTGTGTTGCAAGGGGGGTGGCTGACACAGGTAAAAAGAGGGGGAAAATTGAGCTGGGTCACCGAGGAGGTGCACTTCAAACACTTTACCGAACTGCTGCTCCCAGACTGACAGATCCCTACATGCTTTTTTTCAGACCACTTTAAGGACTGTTGATAATATGGGGGAAATGAGTTGTTTTTCCCTCTCCTCCTTCCCAGTTAGACATGCAAATTGCTAAAAATGTTGAGAGCTGGGTCCAGACCAAAATCACAGATACAAACACCTCTAACTTCAGGAAGTTGGCGTCTGTATTCTTGATTGGCATTTTGGCACTTTCTCAAGTGAATACTGTATTTTGAGATTTTATGTCTCTTGTATGTTCAGAATCCTGCTGCTGCCTGTTTTTTAGATATTGTTTTCAAAGAAGCATAAAAACATTAAAAGAAAAGGAGTACTTGTGGCACCTTAGAGACTAACAAATTTATTTGCGCATAAGCTTTCGTGAGCTACAGCTCACTTCATCGGATGCATTCGATGAATTCTTTTTGTGAATACAGACTAACACGGCTGCTACTCTGAAACCTGTCATAAAAACATTATTCAGCCCACCAAATACTTAACTTTACTGCCTCCCCATTTATTTTAGGGGCTACCTGAAAACTGTCCTAAAATTGCCTTGTTTCAGCCTACTTCATTGACTTTTTCCTCATTCCATTCTCTACTCATGCCATTCTTTGCTCATCAGTCACCAGCCTTTTTCTTTCTTTTTCTTTTCTTTTCAAGCTTAATCTGCTGTGCTTTCTAACACCCTTATCCCTCTTCATACAAGAGTCTTATCTTTTGCCATCTAAAAGTGTCTTCTTGTATCTCTACACCTCATTGACTCTCTTTCAAATTTTGTGTAGCTTTTCTCCTTTGATTATACCTCTTCATCTCATTCTCCCTCTCTGTTATTTCTTCATAACTACTTTTTTCCTCTGAAGTCTTTTTTTGGGAGGATACATTGTCAGTGGCATAAGAAAGTGGATGTTATGATTTTGTACTATGGTTTGCTATTAAACCTTGGAGCTGTGCCATATACACAAACTTGTGTTCTGGTCTGGGTGAGCGTCCTCTGATAGTTGACTCTCCCTTTTCCCTAGAGCTGTTTACTTTCCATCCAATATACAAATCCAGTTAATGCTAATCGTATTCTTGGAAATGTGCACTTATAAATCAACCACAAACTATTCGAAGTAGAACTGCTTTATTTACATATAGTCACTTGCAATGTATCTGTCACTGAAGTCCTCCAGTTTACCAGAGAAGGCAAACATCTGTTTATATAATGAATAGTCTGCAGCTACTCCACTGCTGTCTTTGACAATAGAAATGTATAGAGAAAATATGTGCATTGCTAACACTGTTCATTTTCTTTTTACTGAAGAGTCAATTCTTTTTTTTCTTACAAGACTTTTTTTTTATTTTAAAAAACCAGCAAGAATGGGTGATGTTAATTACTGGCTGCATGGCTGAGGACTTTAAAGGCAAAAAAGCTGGTCATGGCATGAAGTGAGAACAATACTTCATTGTATTCTATTGTAATTTAGAGCCCAGCTTGGTTTAAGGTGGTCACAACTTCTTTCTCAGTTTTTGGAATTTAGAGAGACAAGGTAGGTGAGGTAATATCGTTTATTGGACCAACTTCTGTTGGTGAAAGAGTCAAACTTTTCAGCTTACACAGAGGTCTTCTTCAGGTCTGGGAAAGGTAGATGTGCAGGTGAACGAGCCTCTGAAAGTGTGGCTGATGTGATTAGGCCCAAAGATGGTGTCCCCTGAATAGATATGTGGACACAGTTGGCAGTGGGCTGTTTTGCAAGCTTAGGTTCCTGGGTTAGTGTTTTTGTTGTGTGGTGTGTGGTTGCTGGTGAGTGTTTCAGGTTGGGGGGCTGTCTCTAAGCGAGGACTGGCCTGTCTCCCAAGATCTGTGAGAGTGATGGGTTGTCCTTCAGGATAGGTTGTAGATCCTTGATGATGCGTTGGAGAGGTTTTAGTTGGGGGCTGAAGGTGACGGCTAGTGGCGTTCTGTTATTTTCTTTGTTGGGCCTGTCCTGTAGTAGGTAACTTCTGGGTACTCTTCTGGCTCTGTTCATCTGTTTCTTCACTTCAGCAGGTGGGTACTATAGTTGTAAGAACGCTTGATAGAGATCTTGTAGGTGTTTGTCTCTGTCTGAGGGGTTGGAGCAAATGCGGTTGTATTGTAGAGCTTGGTTGTAGACAATGGATTGTGTGGTGTGGTCTGGATGAAAGCTGGAGGCATGTAGGTAGGCATAGCGGTCAGTAGGTTTCCGATATAGGGTAGTGTTTATGTGGCCATTGCTTATTAGCACCGTAGTGTCCAGGAAGTGGGTCTTCTTCCCTTTTTTAAAGATGGGCACTACATTAGCCTTTTTCCAGTCGTCCAGGACCTCCCCCGATTGCCATGAGTTTTCAAAGATAATGGCCAATGGCTCTGCAATCACATCCGCCAACTCCTTTAGCACTCTCGGATGCAGCGCATCCGGCCCCATGGACTTGTGCTCGTCCAGCTTTTCTAAATAGTCCCGAACCACTTCTTTCTTCACAGAGGGCTGGTCACCTCCTCCCCATGCTGTGCTGCCCAGTGCAGCAGTCTGGGAGCTGACCTTGTTCGTGAAGACAGAGGAAAAAAAAGCATTGAGTACATTAGCTTTTTCCACATCCTCTGTCACTAGATTGCCTCCCTCATTCAGTAAGGGGCCCACACTTTCCTTGACTTTCTTCTTGTTGCTAACGTACCTGAAGAAACCCTTCTTGTTACTCTTAACATTTCTTGCTAGCTGCACCTCCAGGTGTGATTTGGCCTTCCTGATTTCACTCCTGCATGCCCGAGCAATATTTTTATACTCTTCCCTGGTCATTTGTCCAATCTTCCACTTCTTGTAAGCTTCTTTTTTGTGTTCAAGATCAGCAAGGATTTCACTGTTAAGCCAAGCTGGTTGCCTGCCATATTTACTATTCTTTCTACACATCGGGATGGTTTGTCCCTGTAACCTCAATAAGGATTCTTTAAAATACAGCTGGCTCTCCTGGACTCCTTTCCCCCTCATGTTATTCTCCCAGGGGATCCTGCCCATCAGATACCTGAGGTTGTCAAAGTCTGCTTTTTTGAAGTCCAGGGTCTGTATTCTGCTGCTCTCCTTTCTTTCCTGTGTCAGGATCCTGAACTCGACCATCTCATGGTCACTGCCTCCCAGATTCCCATCCACTTTTGCTTCCCCTACTAATTCTAAGCTGTTCCTTTTCTGATTCTACTGCCATTTTAAAAGACAGAAGGAGACAAGTATGTCTATCTCTTCATATGAACCAAAGAAGTGGGCTTTTTATTTTTAGAATAGACAAATGTTAGCATTAATACATCTATCGGATGGATGCTCTTCATGAAAACCTGTTACTAAATTCCAATCTAGTGGTTTTAAAAGTGCTTGCTATTTAGATGAATGGAGGTGGTTGCTGTAATCCTGATTTTTTAGAAGTTAGAGATAAAAAGACCTATTTGAGGAAGGCACCCTCTCACTAGTACTGGATGTAGTTCCCAGATAGGGATTATGCCAGGTATAAAACTGATGAAAATTTGAAGACTGATTGTCAAGCCACATCATACCATAGCTGTACCAAGTCTAATATCCTGCCTCTGGCCATGTCAGATACCTGATAATTCAGAGGAAAATGGGGAGAGGGGGAAACCATAATGCAACTAGACAATTGTGTAAAATTGTACAGTACATGGGGAAGGCAAATGCATTCTTGATTTTGGAGGTGATGAGATTATACCTGAAGCCTGAAACATGATTGACCACCTTACCTTGCATGGCTGCAGAAACTTTGTGGGTTTGCTCTGTTGTCCATTCAAAATGAAACATGATCCAAGGTAAAACACAGTAACCTTTTGTTGTAGCAAAAGCAAAAAAAGTGAGAAGAGAGAGACTCATCTTGACACGTTTGATGTTTTGTTAAATTCTACACAAATTTTGAGATCCTAATATGGATTAATTTTATAATTTAATCAAATGATGATGATCTAAGATACATATGCAGGCATTTGCACAATTGCTCATACACACACAAATATAAAAATATTAGGCTATATTTTCATAATCTAATCAAGGGTCCAGGATTTAGCTTCTCTGAATCTCATCATATGAGTAAGATTACAGATTGTGAATGCCTGTGAGCTCCTAGTTTAGAGGTGGGCAAACTACCGTCCTGTCCGGTCCCTGAGCTCCTGGCCGGGGAGGCTCGCCCCCAGCCCTTCCTCTGCTGTTCCCCCTCCCCGCAGCCACGCCACCCCTCAGGCAGCGCTCTGGGCGGAGGGGCTGCGCACTCTTGCAGAGCAGCAGCATGCCTACCTCTGGCCCGGCAGCACAGTTGCCAGACATGCTGCTCTAAGCAGCATGGTAAGGGGGTTGGAGATGGGTAAGGGGCAGGGGGTCCCGGCGGGCAGTCAGGGGACAGGGAGCAGGGGGCAGTTGGATGGGGCAGAGGTTCGGGGTGGGGGGAGGGCAGGGGACGGGGAATGGGGGGGTTTGATGGGGGGATCCCGGGAGGCGGTTATGGGTGGGGTCCCGATAGGGGGCAGTCAGGGGACAAGGAGTGGGGGGGGGGAAGTTGGATGGGTGGGAGGTTCTGAGGGGGGCAGTTGGGGGTGGGAAGTGGGAGCGGGCGGATAGGGGCCAGGCTGTTAGGGAGGCACAGCCTTCCCTACCCAGCCCTCCATACTGTTTCACACCCCGATGTGGCCCATGGGCCAAAAAGTTTGTCCATCCCTGTCCTAGTTGGTGTTCCTTACATAGTAAATCTAGGCTTCTGTAAGAAATTTGGATTTTGTGGTTAGTTCCAGCAATAGCTTTCACTGCTAAAGAACAGGCTGAGGATATATCATGAGTAAGTTGTGCTATGGGTAGAAAAAAAATTACATCTGCCATTGTTGCTGCCAAAGATGGATAAACACTACAGTTCAGGCTGTAACCTAGCTATTTCTGAAGGTAATCTTCGAGAACAAATTTCCTATTTTTAATATACTGTATGTTCTGAAAAGACAGATCTATTTTTGTAGAATGCAAAGAGATGCTTGCCATGGTAAAACAGTTCCAGATTCCGTAACTGCAGGATAAAGAGAACATGGTGTGCAGTGAAAAAAATACTGTACCTATTCTCCCAGCATCCTTAAACTAGTCTAAACTTACGTAATTGAAGCTATTGCTTCAGTCAGAGATTGGAAAGTGCATTCAGTTAGTCCAAACAAATCAATCAGCCTAACCACAGCAAGCCTAATAGACGTTGCAATTAAAACTATAAAAAACACGGAGTAGAAGTTAGTGAAAAATCACCTTAGTGACCAGGAAGAACATAATCACTTGAGCTTTTGTGCGCCGTGGAAATTTCCAAGTTAGAGGGAACAGTTACATAACGAGGTACAGTGAAAAGTGAATGTAAAAACACAGAAGGGCAACGGGTCACATAGCTCAGAGAGAACTAGAACAAAACTGATTTATTAAAACTGAATTTTGCTAAACACAACACATTGTACTGGTGGTGGTTCTTCACTTTGCTGATTCATATCCTTTCTTGAAAGCTCAGCAAAAAAGAAATATGTAGTATATCGCTGAGAGTATATGCCATATATTGTGGTTCTAAAAGTACAGAATTGAGGCATCAGTCAACAAAAATGTAAGTTTAATTCTAATTTTTATTTTGTCAGGGCTCAGACTTTTAAATCAAGAGGTCCTCGGTTCTGTTCCCTGCAGATGACCCAAACTGGCATTGTTACATTTGCCTGTGCTGTCCCTAACCTCTAGATCATAGTTTGTTCCCAGAGCCAGGAACAGAACTCAGGAATCCTGATACCCAACATTCTGATGCTAGTTTACAAAAAAAATGTCTCTCCGTATGGGTTGTTTGTCACAGAGGATAAATTTGCATGCTTCTTCCCTCCACCCCTTTCATCCTTCACTACTCAGATAAGTACAGACCTCTTATTTCACCTTGGTTAAGGGGAGCTGTCTTTTAAGAACATGGTTTGCCAGACTGAGAGCAATGTTTGGGAGATTTTGCCTGTGTTCACCGAGTGGTAAATCCTGTCTGTGCAAACTCCAAAAAGCTCAGAACTTGTTTTAATAAACGTACCTTTCCAGAAAACAGCCTTCACTCTTGAAGATGTGTCCCTAGCACATATGGGGGGATTGGATGCCTTACGAGATGCTAATGAGCTTCAGAGCCTTTTGCCTATAGGTCACCTCTCTGAATTCAGCCAAATTTGATAGGTATTAACAATTATTCCCATCCAATTGGTGACTGGTGGCCCCTGTAAAGGATGTTTAGTGAGTCTCTGTTCCAGTTCCCACATCATAAACTCATCACATGCTTTGCATTAGGTGGCAGACTCAGCAGAGAAGCCAAGAACCTCATGAACCATAGAGATTGAAGGGCCCCATTACTTTGTCATAGAACATGAGTGCCTGCCCTGTTGAGCACCCCCTGTTGGCCAAGCAGGCACACTTCCTTTCACTCCTCAACTGGGGTTCAGAAATAATACGCTCTCCCTCTGGAGTCTTTAAGCGATTTTCTCCTTCTCCTGGGGTTTAGCTTCTCCCAAAGCACTCAGCTCCCTTTTAGGACTAGGGGTCTTCTCAGCCCTCCTTCTTTGGTGTGTGTGTTCTGTTTTTGTTTGTTTGTTTGTGTTTCAGTCCTGGCTTCCATGATCTGTAGGCTCTCCTCAGATCCAGTGATCATCCCACTCTCCTCCTGAGACTGGAGATTCTGGTCTTGACACAGAGATTCTCCCCTCCGGTTCAGGGGTTCTCGTTCTAGGGACTGAGGTTTTCTCTCACGCTGTTCCTTACTTGGCACAGGTCCCCTTGTTGGCTGTGCTTGTTACCTCAGGCCAACTGTGGCTTTCAACAAGCTTCTCCCCTTCAGCTGGTACCTGTCTCCTCCCCAGGCTCAAAGGGTTCAGCACGCAGCCTTCTGTTTGGTGTGTTTCTGATCTGAGGGAAGATGCAGCATATATACAGCCATCTTTTCTAGAGCTGATTCTGATTGGATGGCAGGGAGGACAGCCTGGCCCCACTCTCTGTACAAGGCTCCTTGTCCCGGGCCATGAAAGGAATAGAAACACAGGGTTTCCTCAAACACAGCCTATTCCCCCAGGTCCGCTTCCTCTCTCCCCATATCTGCCTTTGTCATTTTCCTTGACCCTTGGATACCAGACCTTAAAGGGGAGCCACACTATGAGATAGATGAGATGACCCTTCAGTCCTACTGCCCTCTAGGGGACAGACCCCCTGTCACATGCCCATAGAGGAAGTTTCCCTCAGATTAGGGTTGAGACATGCTGGCAGGGCAGTTTGTATGCAAAGCTTACCCTGCTGTAGATACAGAACTTCATTCAGTAAGGCTGCCTTTCAACAGCATGAAATCCACACAGTTTTTAAAGACTGAGCTTGTGTTTATTTGCAAATGTATTGCAGATTTGCACAAAATGTATTGTGGAGCTGCATGAAACTCCGCAGCTACGAAACATGATCTGGCTGGCCAGCCTGAATGAGGCCAAACTGTGCTGCAACCTCATTAACGAAATGTGTTCTAGCCCAGTGTTTCTCAGCTTTTTTGACACCAGGGACTGGCTTGCTGCCTTCCTAAACTGTGTCAAGGAATACTCAGGGACCAGCACCCGTCCATGGACTCGTCGTTGAGACTGTTCTAGTGTAGGTCACTAACTAGGCTTAGAGCCCGCTTATTCTATTACAGTTTGGCCCCATCCGCGCTTACCAAATGGAGAATTAACCTTGCTGTGGTTAAACTGGATTTTAACTGTCATATAGTTATAAAGGCTGGGAAGGTAGATCTTAAGTGTCTGAAGTAGAACCACATTTATAGACACAGTCTTTAGGTGATCAGTGTAGACAGGGTCAAAGCAAAATAGAACAGATGGATTAAACAACCAAATCTTTATCACAGTTCCTGTGGCTAATGTGCAGCAACAGCTATAGCATATGGCACTTCCTGTTGGGTAGCTACCTGCTTGCTCATTGAAGATATAGTACTTACACGCAGATTGTGTATGTGGAGGGCTGCATTTCCAGCTCTTGAGAGGCCAGAAAGCCTCTTTCTGATGTTAGGCATCCTTCACTACAGGGATATGTCATTCATTAGTCATGTTTGGAGATGAATAAACTTTATACATCAAAAATTTCGTTCATAAAACTGTGAATGGTGAGGGTTTTTTAGTTTGTAAAATAATTTATCTCTGGAATGCACAAATATTAAAGGGTTAGGGGATCTAAAGCTTAACTTACAAAAAAAAAAAAAAAAAAAAAGTTCAGCCTGATTCCACAACACAAACAATTCGAAATTTTCTCTACTGGCTAGCCTGTGTACAGCAAATCCAAGACGTTGGTTTTCTTTGTGATTTCGGTAGTTTGTGCTCTGTCACGTTCTGTCAGCATTCTCCATTCTTGGGAGCAGTCAAGGTATCTAAATTTACACGAAACTGTTTCGTAGACAGCTCAACAAAGAAGCATTGTTGCAAATGTGAATGCCTTTCACATGGCTGATCAGGCGTCCTGGTATTACAGGGATGGCCTGGCCAAATATATCAAAATAGCTTTTTACCAGCTGACCAACCTTCCCCCACCCTGGTAATATGCCACCCACTGTCAAGAAGAGTTTGGAGGCCCAGCTGGGCCCTGGTACACTAGATTCCTAAATGACACCATGCTGGAGTCCAATACAAAAGCAACTGGCCTGTGTGTGGGTGTGATTCTCCTCACCCTGTGTAAATATTAAGGAAGGTTCTGTCCTTTTTAATTTATAAAATCTAGAAATTATAGAAAATATTTTGGGAGAAGCGAGGCTCCTTTTAGGGGGAGGGAATTAGTATTGTAGAAAATATGATCATTTTCTTATAGATACTGTACTGTAACAATGAAGTGAGTATCTTTAAATGTCTACTTCTCTTCTGCTTTATAGGTCATGTTTTCAGCAGGTGGCTGTTGGAATTTGCACAGAATTTTTATGCTTATTTTTAGTATCCTGCAGGTGCAGTTGTCTCATTTGTATGTGCAAATGCAGTGACTTTACAATTATACCTTTGCAGGCTGGCCTTTGCCTCCTCTTGCTGAAAATGTGGACCAATAACTAGGTCAGGAAATGTAACTTGCCACTGAAAGAGAAAACAGAATGTGATACCAAGTAGCAAAAGGGAAGGCTTTTAAAGTTAGCTGTATCTTAACATTTACCTCTTTTGCATGGTACAGAAGGAGCCATGGGCCACTGAAGTTAATGTAAAGACTCCCATTGATTTTAATGGGCTTTGGATGAGACTCCAAGTAAATGGCTTTTCCAGGCAATTTGTGGTAAGCTAAAAACTGAAAGCAGTATAAACTGAACACTTGAGTTCCCATCACCAGGGATTTCAGTCATAGAAGTCAGCTGAGCGTGCTTTCTCCTCTTTCTACCTGCATTTCCACTATCTGTTGGAGGAAGACGTGCTGCTGTACTGTGACCAAGTGGGGTGGTTATGTCTACACTGCAGACCTTACAGTGGCACAGCTGTACCACTGCAAGGTGTCCCGTGTAGCCACTCTATGCTGACGGGAGAGCGCTCTCCTGCCTGCATGCAGTAGCTATGTTGACTGGGAAACGTCTCCTGCTGACATAGTGATGTCAACACCAGCACTTTTGTCGGTGAAACTTATGTTGTTGTTTTTTCACACCCCTGACCGACAAAAGTTTTGCCAACAAAAGTGCTAATGTAGACATAGCTTAAGAATCAGTTGATTAAAGATGCTAACACCTCTGTTCTTTTGTTGTAAATATGATGATCTGCATCTTTAAATTTTGAGGAATGCTCGTTGTTATTGCTGTTTGGGGCATTTCTGATTTTGGCAGGGTGATTACACCTTCTTTACGCTTTGTAAAATATTGTGTCCTGGAGTAACTTTAAGGCCATGGAACCTGTCTGGCTTTAAATATGATATTTAGAGTAAGGCTTTTGGACCCTTTGTGGAAATACAGAGATATTATAGTGTCTCATCCAGATTAGGTACTTTTCATTGGCTCCAATTCAGATGTACAGTATAAAAAATGGAGGGTTTTTTTTTCCACTGGAGAGAGAGCTAGATGGAAGGCCATCTGATCTTGTATGGGATACAATCTTGTTTGTAAGACTGCTTCTACTCTTTAAAATGTAAAGAAAACCTGAGGAAGGGGTGTGTTCCTCAACAATTCACTATTTGTGGGAGGATGACAGCATGAGCCCTTCTCACATTTCCAGGGCCATTCTTCCTGTGACATCTGATTTGCCATGGACATGTTCTGACCTTGCACCATTTAAGTTTTTCAGTGCATCACTGCAACGTCAAAAGTACGTTGTTGGTCTAAGCGTCAGTCCTACTAAAGTATATGTTTTCAGCTCTAAAGTACATTTGGATAAACGCTGAATGGAATATTTTAAATTTCCTACTCATCCATAATATTATCTCACTTGGTCTTTGCTGTTTAAGCTTGTTTTTAAAATAAAAATTGTCTAGTTCAGTTGCACAGCATTTCAACTAAATGTATTCCCCCCCATTAGTGATATCTTTTATAAAAATGACCAGGTCAATTTATTAGGCCCCAGATTTATCCTAATGATTTTCTTTTTATTATTATATCTTGCATGCTTGATATTTCTTCAAAGAATGCTGCTACCTAGCAGAAACTGAGGCAGACTCCCACAGGAAGAGCTTAATGTTGAACTCGTGGCTCTGAGGAAGCTTAGGAATGCTGTGTGATTCTACATGGGCACAAAAACGTAGTGAATAACAAAACAATTTTATAACTGTATTTTCTGATTTGAACTAGCAGCCCTGTCTGTTTCCCTTACTGGCTTAGATCATGCAAGAGTTTAATATAATTTTCATGTATGTAGTGTCTTCTAGCCACAGATCTCAATGAAACTTGTTGAGAAATGTTAATAAATTAAGCATCATTGCCCTTTCTGAGGGAGGGAACTATTATTTTTCCCAGTTACAGATGAGGAAAACTGAAGAATAGGTTGGTTAACAAGCTTGCTCAAGGTCATACTAGAAGTCTGAGAGAGCAGGAAATCGATTAGAATCCAGGAGTCCTAACTTTCAGACATGGTTTTAACTGCTAGCCTGTCCTTTTCTACTCAAAATGTAACTGGGTACTGCAAATTGATTATTATTGTCATTACTTCTGTTAACTCCTTCAAATAAGCCTATAGTACATCCCTCTCCCCATTCTTTTTTTCTTTTTCTTTTTCTTTTAAAATACAGTCTAGTTGAAGTTTAAGGTCCCCTCTCCTCTATGTGAGGGTGAACACACATTTTTGTTTTTTTAGAAGCAGTAGTGCATAGGGGATTGAAGGTTTGAAAGAGAACTTTTCTGAACAGGATGCCAAGGTGCCAGGTCCTCTTCTTTTGGGGAAAAAAACTATCTTGTTTTTAATTTTAAATCAGTTTTTGAAATACTTCAGTTCTATGATTGGTGCCATTTTCAAACAGCAAAAGGGAGAGAGGTTGCTCCTAATTCAAATCCATCACCAACAATAATTAATAAGTAGTAAATTGTAATGATAGGTACTTACATATTAAAGTTTCCTCCAGAGGATCTGACTCTTAGGTCCTGGTCTAGATTTCTGGCTGGGGCTTGGGCTTAGGCAGTGCAGGGCAGGACTGGGGTTGGCTTTCCAGCCTGCTGTCATCAGGTTTCTGAGTCCCAAAAAAATCCTGGCTCTCCCGGGGCATCTCCTCTCCAGCATTCTCCTGCTCATCTCAAGATGGGTTCGGCTGGTTGCGCTCAGTGGTGGGGGAGAGTGTGGGCAGCAGGTCCCGGGCAGTGCCTGGGATGGTTCATACTGTAATGTAGAATCTTGTCCAGTTCACCAAAAACTGGACTGGTCACATGTACCCTGCTGGATTGCCTAATGTTATCCCTCATTTCAGTGTACTTTGTCTTGAGCTGCTTGCTCTTTATCTGGCACTGTTTGGCGTCCCAGTCATGACTCTTAGTAGACATCTGCTTTGCTATGCCCACAAAAAGGTCCTTGTTCCTGTGGCTGGCCACAAGAGCTTCCTGAATCAACACTTCTCCCCGAGGGTGGTCTCAGCACAGCTCCAGGCAGCTGTGCAAGGCATGTTGTGGGGCTACTGGAGTGCTATCGAGCCTATATCACCAGAATGATGATATACTGGGATCCAGAAGCAGAGGGGGCAAAATCTGGCTCTGCGGTTTTAAAAGGGGGAAGGGCAGTCCTGGAAACTTGACCCCAGGGCAGGGAGGCACACAAGTAAATGTACAGGTCAGTCACTCAACCTGCAAAGCACTGTGGTCTAGCCAACAGAAGCAAGCAAAAAATGGTGCACAGCAATCGCATGCACGTAACCAAAAGACCGAACTAATACAGTTCGAAGCAAACCTAGTCCACTTCGCAAGAAGACTCCAGAGTTCACAATAAATGTGTAGTGTACAGTGATGGGTTGTGTCATGTGCATGCCAGTCTTTTGAAACCATATTAACTCAAATTGATCCAATTTAAAACGTCCGCATAGAGTAGCAGAATTCTATTCCTTCCAGTGTATCAGAATTATCTAATCAGCTGCACCCATGCAAATCTGTTAAAGGCAACAAGGTTGCAGAGGCATGTCTGAAAGCATATTTTGGACTCTGTTACGTTGGTGAGGTGTGATAAGGAAAGAATACAGCTTGCCTATGGTTAAGCAAGGTTAAACTGCACTGGTGCAAATCACAACTTTCCTTGTCTGCACTTGGGGTTTTCATTGGTGTAGCCACATCAGTTGCTGGCCACCAGTTGCTGGAATGGGGACAAATCCCCAAATGTAGGCAAGGCTTTTGAGCCTCATTTGAATTTGCAAGATTCCTTGTAGTCAGAAAAATTGTTTTGACATGTAAACTGATCATATCTGATCACTGAGAGGTAATAAATGTCAGATCCAAGGATGCCATTTTTATAAAATCACCTTCAAAAGCAGAACCTCACTTTAAGGTACTGTAAAATTTGCATTCCACTTAAGCTGTAAATATGACAAAGGATTTGGAAGAATTAGCATGATGATGTCATTTTCAAGAATGCAGCCTGGAAGGAAGCATCTTAAAAGAACCCAAGCTTGAATAGAGCCACAGTGTACCATTATGTAGGAAGTTACAGTAGCCCTATATGTTGTCTTAAGTAATATCTGAGGCATGACAGATCATCAGTGCAATGTAGCATGGTCAGAAGCAATAACTCCTTTTAGAAAATTACACTTCTGCTCGAAGCAGTCATTTTAAATGAACTGCGGTTAATTTTAAATTGCCTGCTTTTATGGAAATGGAGCACTTAAATATCCCAGTATCTGGGTGCTTAGAAAGATGGCTATGAAGTAGGACTGTTTACGAAAAAGCTAGAGTGTGATCAAATTTAATTAGATTGGAACCTACTTCTGCTTACAAATATCTTGTTTATATGTTGGGAACAAATGGAGAATGCTTGAAAAACTGTTCTTTGTGGGGAAAACCATTGGGAGACTTGCAAAGAACACTTGACCTACCTGTCAGTCTCTCACTGCATGAATCATATAAAAATTATTATTGAATTTACATAAAAATACTTGATGTGCAGTTGTACTTTGCACCTCCCATTATAGGCAGGTCATTACATCACTGTCAGATAAGGACGTGTCACGCCCCTTCTTTCTCTGAAGTGTTGTTTACTGGCCACTATTGGAGACTGGATGGCCCATTGATTTGATCCACTTTGGCAACTTCTATGTTCTGATAAAATATTAATGATAGTGAAGAAATTTACTAGAAAGGGCTTAGGTCATTTTGGCTATATCATACGCTATTCAAATCGTAACTTACATAGCAGTCAGTGGCCATCTTCCTCACTTGAACAGATTGTGTTGCTGTTTCCTGCTCAGGAAGGTGGGAGATTGCAGAGATTTTCTTTCCCAAACTACATTTTATAGGAGATTTATGCAGAATAGGAGGACAGACTGGTGATTACAGTTTCACTGTTTTGGTGGGGAAAATAGTTATGGGGGTGCTGAGTTGATGTCAGTACACCCTGAAAGACAAGGTATTGCTGTCTGCTGCATTAGAGACCTGGTTCTGAATGAAAAGCTATATGTGTGATAGGGATAAAATATAGATCTTATAAATGGATGAGTCGACATAGAAAACCTCTCTAAAATATGTTATGTACAAAAAAAACCCACAGTAAAAGAACATTAAGAAAAGCAATTTAGAGTTTGAAAATTCCAAATGCAACCTGTGATGGTTATGGAATTGGTACATAGTAATCTAATTCTGAGATGTAATGATTTTATGAACACTGTATGTGACTTGGTAGGTGAGGGTGAGTTACTATATATTGGGTCATAAGACTTACCTATATGAATGCATTGATCTAGTTTAATAGTGGGCTGTGGGAAGACCAGCCTGGATGAAGACAAAGACTCCAGATAAGGACACCCTAGTGCACACTTGAAAGACAATGGGCAAAGCTGTCAGTTTAAGGATCTTAAATCCTGTCTCCAAGGAAGAGGAAAGCTTGTTTTGCCAGGCTGGGAACTTGGAGATCAGAAATTCTGAACAACAGAGCAGCAGGGGAAGAAATGGCTTGTGATGTAAGGGAGACTCTAGAGGTCTCAGGCAGTCTGTAAGAAGCTTAGACCAGTCTATAGGAAGCTTAGATTTTTCAGAATCCCATATGGAAGATATCTAGGAAAGTTTGACATGTGTCTAGTATGTTTTAAGACCTGTTTTCCCTTAAGTGCTTTTGTTTTAAACAAATAATAATTTGTTTTACGGAAGTTGTTTAGTGTTTTATGGAAGACACTGCTTACTACTGTTGTTGTTCCCAGAAAGTACAAACTTGCAGGTACTGGATAATCCCTGCTGAGGTAATCCCTGCAGATACACAGGGTACTGCAACCCAAGGCTAGTCTGAGGGTGAGAGAGTTGTGTGATTCCATCCCAAGAGAAGTGATGGCCTGCGACCTGAAGGGGCATGTGCTCTGTCACAGTTTTAGGGCAACTGCACCTGTATTCCCTCCTCATGGTCCCTCCAGGGCACCCACTCTAGGTTTCTAGCTCCCAGTCGTCATCTCTTGGGCAGAGACCCACATCTCACTCTCTCCTGTCCAGGGAATCTTTTTCAGGCTGCATTTCCCTGGCTACACTGATATATCCCTAGCAAGCCAGATTGCTGAGAAGGCCAGTGTCTGTGCGTTGCTTTCTCTCCAGAGGCTGTGACCAGTGCATTGCCTGAAGTTATATGTTACCACACAACTCTTTCTAAGAAAGCACATTTATTCTTAACGTGAAAGCATTACAGAGAAAACACATTAAAACCAATACAAGAGTCTGCACGCATGCTAAAAAGCTTAGCAGAGGTCACCTCCAGCTCCAAACATAGGTGCTAGAACTGGGGGATGCTGCCGCATCCCCTGGCTTGAAGTGGTTTCCATCATATCCAGGGTTTATAGATTGGTTTAGTGGCTCTCAGCACCCCACTATACAAATTGTCCAGCTCCCCTGCCTCCAACCTTAGGCTCTTCCAGGTGTCAGTCATTCAAAACGCACAACTGAGTTTTCCCTGTGAGTTACAAGTTCATAATTGTCACAGGTCCAGAACCTCGGCTGATCAATACAGCCACTCTTTATACAGTTCCAGGCCTTTGATCTCTGGTCTCTGGAATAGGTAATCACCCTCTCCTCAAGGCATAGCTTTAAAAGGCTGCATTTTTGCATAACCAGAGGTGGGGAATTTGCATTAACCTCTCCCTAGGTCAGTGGTCCCCAAACTTTTCAGGGTCACACCCTATGTTACACCTATCTGTGCTCCTCCACAGCTGGGAACTCCTGGGATGGGGGAAGCTGGAAGGAACGCAGACAGAGATAAGGAAGCTGAGGCTGGGACCCCAACTGGGGGTGAGGTCAGAGCCAGGAACGAAGCCACGGACAGGGGCTGAGGCTGGGGGCAGGGCCGAGGCCCGGAGAAGAGCCACAGCTGGGCCCGCTGTCAGATGCGGAGCTGCAGGGTGGGGCCAGGAGCCAGGGCTGGGGGTGGGGCCAGAGTTGAGCTGGGGGTGGAGCGGGGTTGGGTGGCACTCCCTGCCCATTCTGGGGGCTGGCCCAGGCCAGCTGTGCCCCCACGAAGGGGGTTCGCCCCACCATTTGGGGACCCGTGCTCTAGGAAATCCACTTAACATTTAATGTCCCAAAAGTCTATTTTTGTTTGGTACATTTTCAGTATATTTTTTTGGAACACCCATATCTCACATCTGTCACATCTCCCCCCTGGAGAGATTATATACAATCCCGGCCCACAGTAATACATAAACCATTCATTTAATGCAGTGGACCCCAAAGATAATGAAACTTAATTCATTAAGAATTCCTAGGATGTGACAGAAAGTTGCCATATCTGTCATACACTCAAAGAGATGAGGAGTGGTTAGAGGTGCTGTTAGCCTTTGTAATTGTGACATAACCTTAATTTTCCTCCTTTGTATAATAATGCATGCACATAGTCTTTAATTACATGATTATATGCTATTTGTTCCACGGAATTACTGCCTCATTCATTGCACAGGATGGAGAGGGTTCACCGAATTGGGTAGCTGTTAAATATTTTGTTTGCATTGTTTGTGTGGCTTAGCACCCTTCATACTCTGCTTCAAAATCAGAACTGTTCATTTCCTCATGGGCTTTTTTATAATACTTATCACTGTATTGTCTGTGTGCTTCACAAATGATAAAGTTTATCTTCAACAGGAAGGTGAGGTGGTATATATAATCTCCATTTTAAAGATGAGGAAATGAAGCACAATACTTACGTACACTTTTCATGTTCAGAGCACAACTTCTCTGGACTCGGTTGCAGTCAGAAGTATTCAGTTGTTCTGCAAACCAGGATGCAATTTTTTCAAGTGGGGCACTCAGAAAATGAAGAACACACAATTAGTGCCAACCTTTGAAAAGTTTGACTTATCCAGCGTTCCATAGGAACTTTGTGGCAGAGGGAGAAAGAGAATCCAGTCTTCCAGGGTAGCTTTCAACTGCCTTAACCATCAGATCATCCATTCTCTTTCTGCATTTCCCTGTCTCATTCACTACATACCTTTCAACTTTTGTAACAAATAAAGCAGGGCTCCTGCAGACAACAGCCCTACTTATTCCACAACCCTGATTAATTCCCTGAGCACAGTCCATCCTATACCCTAAATGAGGCAGGGGTCCCATGGAAAATATAGTATGTGGTTGTATAATTAAAGACAGTATCATAATACATATGCACAATGGGGTGAATTAGGGTTGTACAGAGAACTTTAATTCTGGCATTGCCTAATTTTTGAGTGCTTGACTTTGGAACTTTAATGTTCTTTTCAAATGGTTTTATTTAATGTAATATGTATACAGTTGTCTAGATTCTGAAAAATTCAGTTGTCACATTTGCTAATCCTGGTGTTTTCTTAAAACTAATCTTTGATGAAAGTGCTAAAATATTTTCTTTTTGGTACAATAATCTTACTATTGGAAAACCTTGTTGCATCAAGATGTTTAAAAAGGTCAATTGTGTTAACTGATATTCGTTTGAGTTCTCTGTTGTGATGGGAAATATATTTGATTTGGCACACAGAGAAGGTATTCATGGAACAGAGCTATTTCTACTGTCTGGTTCATAGCGAATTTTTTAAAAAAGTCTGTCTTGTTTTTAACTGAGTTTTCTTTAAAGATTAACTATGTGGGTTGGGAAAGAAGATTCAGATTGAGGAACGATATTTATTTGACTTGGACCTCCTATGTGTACAGATGAACATTTACCTATAGTTAAATAAATGTATTTAAGGATTGTATGCAAATAAATGAGGAACACTCTTGACATTTATAAGACTCAGAAAAAAACATAGCTGGGACAACTGCAGCCAAAGAAAATTCAAGATGAGGGTGTTTGGAGAGGAAATATTAACCCCTCACCGTACATAGGGTGGGAAGTAGTTTAGAACAGAAGTTCTCAAACTGTCGTCGGTGGACCACCAGTGGTCTGCGAGCTCCGTTCAGGTGGTCCGCGGATAGTTCCCTCTAAGATGCATGCCTGGGCGGCCACACACAAGAGAATGAAGGACCACACACCTAATTAGTGGAGCCACACCGGCGTGGCTCCACTAATTAGGTGCCTGGACCCTAGAGAAGATGCACATGTAAGGTGAGGTGGTGGCCTTGAGAGGAATAGGGAGTAAGGGGGGGGGCAGTGGGATGAGAAGAGGGGGTGGGGGAATTTGGGATATGCAGGGCTGAGGCGGCCTGAGAAAGAGACGACTTTCCCCAGCTCCAGGGCTGCGGCTGCTGGGGAGAGACCCCTCCTCCGTCCCAGCCC
The DNA here is from genome assembly GCF_965140295.1 of Lepidochelys olivacea. Taxonomy (NCBI): domain Eukaryota; kingdom Metazoa; phylum Chordata; order Testudines; family Cheloniidae; genus Lepidochelys; species Lepidochelys olivacea. The sequence goes on along the minus strand of NC_140413.1, from coordinate 197,699,498 downwards.
CAGCTCTGTGGCTGCTGTGGCGGGGAAGAGACCCCCTCACCCTTCTCAGCCCCAGCTCATGGCCTGCCGCAGCAGGGGAGAGAGGGCACATACATCGCATTAGAAAGGTAAAACTACTGATATGAAAATATGAGTTGTGTGCTTTTATTTGTAGAACAAAAAAAGTTTATTAAGTTTTTTTATATATAGCACTTTTATCCAAAGCACTTTACAGTAGTTAGCTAATGGTACAAACACCATTTGGAAAGATCATTAAGTGGTCCACCGAGACCCTCAGCAATTTTCAAGTGGTCTGCGGGGAAAAAAAAGATTTGAGAACCACTGGTTTAGAAGCCCTCCTTTCTTTCCCTGTTACCATCTTCCTAGTCCATCCACTGCCTCTTAGTTTAATAAGTGTTACAGTATGCGAAGAAACTTGTGCTCCTATGTAAAAATAAATATATATGTAAAATATCCAGCCTCATCTTTTCCTTGCAGCTTCCATTTTCCCTGTGTGACAAACATGGAACTAATATGTAAAAATGCCACCGTTGTGAGTTGTCAGGGGTTGCCCAGGGTGGTTGTCAGTGAGTTCTGACAGAGAGAGAATCTGATGCAGGGAAGCCGATGGGGCAGGACAGATGCTGTGTGTGTGCGCGCACATGTGTTTTTGTGCGTGCGTGCACACGCACTGATGGGGCAGGACGGATGCTGTGTATGTTTGTGTGTTTTCACTGTTGCACTGGGAGCAGAGCCGTGTTCTGGAAATAGTGAATTCTTATTCTTCTAAGTTAAAAACTATTTCCCAAAAAAGTTGGAAATACGTTAAAGTTAAATATAAATGCTTTCCTTTTTTAATATAGGGGAGAAATCTTCATGTGAACCTGTAGGTGAAACAAGTTCACATATAGTATGTTTTGGGTGAATTAACATTCATTTTAATAATGTTTTACCTGACTTCTTAATGTACTGTATGTAATCTTAGGTTTCAGAGTAGCAGCCGTGTTAGTCGGTATTCGCAAAAAGAACAGAAGGACTTGTGGCACCTTAGAGACTAACCAATTTATTTGAGCATAAGCTTTCGTGAGTTTCATCCGATGAAGTGAGCTGTAGCTCACGAAAGCTTATGCTCAAATAAATTGGTTAGTCTCTAAGGTGCCACAAGTACTCCTTTTCTTTTTGTGTGTAATCTCTTCACTTGTAAATTCATATTCCTGAAGGGCATAATTTGGTTAGATGGATTTATTATTGTTTATATTGTGTTAGTGCCTAGATGTCCTTTTTTGCCAGATGCTGTGTGGATGAGTAAAACAAAGACAGTTCTTGCCCCGGAGTGCTCAGAGTGCAGAACTATGACCAGCATACCTGATGGATAAATAGACAGGGTTGAGGTTGGGTGAGAGGCAGATTACAGTAAAGATATTTATAAGTAAATAGACTGTGATCACTATGCAGATAAGTGAAGTATATTGTATTAATGCTATGCATTTAACTGTACAAATTGCTATTATGTGCTTCATTGCCACCTTCTCTGAGAATTGCCATGTATTTGCATGTTTGTTTTGTAACTCACATTTTTCAAAGCTGTTCTTTTAAACAGAGAATCACTTAGCAACCTCAACTTTAAACTTAACTAAATGTTGTTTAGAAAATTTAATATATTTACCCAGGAAACCAAGTGTGCATGGACTTGATGTAGCTGTAGAGCATTTCTTTAAATATCATTTGACTAAACTACCAAGGTTTCATTTTCTGTGCTTCATTTGTAGGATGCTGTTCATACTTTATGCAAAAATCTTCTTGCCTCCCCGCTAATATTTCTATCAGGCCATGGTTTTAGTTGGACTCGCTTCAACATAAATTCTTGAGACTGAAAAGCAAGGTACAGGAATATATGAAAAGCCAGATACATTTATTTAAAAAAGAATGGTTTCATATGTTAGAAGACTTCTGTGTTTTGTGCTGAAATGATGTGGCAAATGCTATTAAACTATGCTAACACTGTAGCATTCAAAATTTTAAGGCATGCTAAAGCTCCAGTTGACATTTAGGTGTTTTGCCATTGACTGAAACAGGAGTTGGGTTACCCTCTTTATTTATGGCTTTTTTTTAAAAAACCCACAAGAAACTTCCCTCAACTGTTTCCTCACAGGATCAAATGCTTTTAAATATTTCTTTTGCTTGAGACTTTGAATATATACTTTATTTAGAGCTTTTGTGTCTTTTACCCATCACTACATTCAGAACTTGCCTTTTAGATTCATCTAAGGTTTAGTGCTGAGCAAAGATACATAAATTGAGAATTTGAGAAGGGAAAAGTCAACAGTGGAGAAAACCGAGGCTTTTGTGAGTCCAAGATGAGCATTTTAGTCATATGATCTGTATAAGCAGGAGACTTTTCATCAGCTTTTTTGCATGTGTTTTTGTGGATGATGTGTACTTGGATATTACTGTTTATGGGTATGGTATAAAAATCTAAACAGAAAAGGAATGGCTTCTGTAACTCTGGCTAAGTTACCCTGATTAGAAGCATGGCAGAGAGTTAACATTTTTCAGTAGAGTTGCCTTCAACCACACAGTGAAAATACCACATTGTATTGATGACAGCTAAGTCATCTCTCAAAAAAAGAATCAAAGGCTTTGTTAAACAGGTTGTGTTTGATATTTACCTGAGGTATAAGATATACCTTGAGTTTTGTAAACGGGATCTCATTATTTGCATAAAAATCTGACTATAACAAGCCCTTCTGGGTTTTCCAGGTTTTGGGACTGTATTGTTTTTCTTTCCATCTATGGCATTTTCACTTTTCTGATTAGAAAATAGCTAACTATAATTTCTCAGATACTCTTGTAACTCTCCTTCAAGGGGTTTGTACACACCCATTCACACACAGGCCTTATCTTCACTGGGAATTTGCCCCGTATGATCTGCGATTTAGTGGCCAGTCACTGATTTTGCTGTACTGGTGCTAACTCCAAGAACAGTCAGTCAGGATAAGCTCAACTGGTTGTAAACAGCTACTCCAGTGGTTGGCCCTCAATTACTGGAATTGGGGAAAATCTCTAGTATAGTCATGGCCATAGATATCAAAGGTCTTACTTGGTTTTAGATTCTTATGGGATTAGAAATCCAGACGTTTCACAGGAAACCTGATGATCTCTCTAGAAGTCAATGGAATGTTCTGATTTCATCTACATTGATAAAAATGTTACCTGTGTGTTCCTTGATATCCCCTATTTAGCCTTGCTGTATTATGACAGTTGTGTGTCGATAATAACGTACCTGTTTTATGTGTGAAGTAATCCCACATGTTAGGGCTACAACTTGAACAGTGTGTTGAACAGTCACCTTATATCTTTAGTAAAATATAGATCTGTTGAGTTGCTAATTCTTATCAAAATCAGTGTTTGCATAAAAATGTGGCACAATTCTTTCTCCCTCTCCCAAGCCCCTCACTTTCTCTTTTACATCATCTCCTCAGGAATAGATTTGAGCTCTTTCTGGGCTTCGAGTAATCTAGGCGGTTTTATGTGTATGCACACACGCGTGCATACTCACATACATGACTAGCTTATTGGACATTAATGTAGGCTAAATTACAGTGTGATTGCATGTTGTATACACATGAGCACCCAAAGCAACCATCATAATTAAGATTTGTGGGCACAAAAGAAAAGAGCAAAAATTTTATCCTGCTGTTTTTAAAGTAGATAGGACTTGTCTCCTACAATGAACAACACCAGGAATTAATTGCCCTAAGAAAACTGGAATCAAAAACAGAGCTTGTCTTACTTGCAACACCTGCAGGTTTCTGGAATGTGGTCAAACACTACAGCATTCCAGTCCAATACCACAGTGTGCTTAGATACTGCCACAGAATCAATGTGGATTTGTCAAATAATTCTTATAAACATTTCATTGCTTTGATTCTGGGATGACTAAACCTCAGAAATATTTAATTCCAACCACAAAGTTCTTGTATTTAATTTAGAAGAAATTCATTTGAAATTATTTGCTTACAGCTCTCTGCTTATCTGCAGCTCATTCCATTGTGTTGCAATAGCTTTAGGGGAATGGTCTTAAGTACAAGCATAAAGATTTGTACTGTAATGTGCTGCACAGGGAGATGGAAATATCTCCCTGATTTTCATGTGAATCAGTATCAAATACGTGTTTATAGCTGTAGCCTATAGAGCCAAATTTAGCATTTTATTTTGCTAGAACACAAGGAAACTACAGGCCTGTATCCTTTCAGATATTGGCTTAAGCATTTATCATATGGCATAAGTAAGTTAGCATGAGGCTTTGAGGCCTATGACCTTTAGCATAGATAAATGGCACAACAATTACCCTGAGTTTTGGGGAACTTAAAACTTAAGGGGGTCAGTGTTTAAAATGCTACCAGGTAACCAAAGGAACATTGAACTTCCCTTGGCAACTAATTGATGCATATGGTAATAAGTTAAATTTGTTACCATACTAACCTATGGGATAAACAGCACCCCAACATTATTAGGGTGAGGAAGTTAGATATTAACAAGAGAGGCTGGACTTTCAAATGAATATTCATGACAGGCCCTAAGTTCTCTAATACGCCAAACCACCATGTAAGTGGTCATTCTCAGTCGGTCTGGATCATCGGACTCATTTGGCATGCCAGGAATGGGGCTGGACCTTTGAATATATGAGCATGTGTGAGAGGAATGGTACAGAATATCACCTTAACTCTGTATTTTTGGCATTTTAAGTTGAGTGGAGCTTTTCTGTCTTTACTAATTGTGCTATAAAAGTGGTTAAAGCTTTGCTCTGCCCTCAGTGTGAGTGTCTCCATTGTGTTCACCAGGGTTCCTGACCAGATATTGAACTTAATAACCTTGATTCTGTTGTGCCTGGTTCTGGTAATAGAACCCTAGAGTCCCCCAGCTCTTTGAATTAGAATTAATTGGAAATATAATCAATAACACCTAAAGAATCAGGCTACATAGCCACATTTATAAATGTGGTTGTTACTAGCAGGGTCTAGTATGATTTGCGCTTACCAGTGTGGAAAGGGATCTTTAGATCCAAGAATAGTGTTAGAATCATGTTTATATACAATACTATCATAGACTGCTTGTGGGATAAGAGAAAGCAGTCTGTAGTGTAATTTGGCTAATATTATAAAAAATTGCCACACTGATCAAGAAAACTGTGGTAGAAACAATCCTGTTTAAAAACATAGCTGTAGCTAACTTGGTTCTGATCCAGCATGGGTGTGGTTCTGGTTCTAAATTGTTTGTCATCTCTGCAAAACATAATTAATGTTTTGTAATTGCTAGATCTTCCAGACCAGGAGCATACTTTGGTTTTAATAATCAAAATAAATTTGGAGTTTATTTTTGTCAATTATGTTTGTTAAGCATAACAAACAAATTAATGTGCACTTAACATCTGTAAACCTACACTAATTTTAGTTTTACAATGGATTTTATGGATCATATGAAGACCCAGTAATAAGGAACATTAAAAAGTAACTTACGACATGCCAGAAGGTTAAAAAACAAACAAATCTATCATCTGGGTCAGCTCTCTTCTGGGAGAAACACAAAAATAAAAACACTGAAACAAAGAGAACCAGATTTTGCTGTAACCAAACAGTTCCCATGAAAGTTCATGCTGTTGGATTCACACAGGTTCATTGTCCAGTCCATTAGAAAACAAAGATTTTTGAATCTCAGGATCCAAGAATGACTAGTGGTTTCTTTCTTCTCTTAAGAGAAGAGAGAGACAATGGCACATCAGGATGGATTTTACTTCAAGATTATAATTATCTTGTGACGGTCAACTGAATATGTCCCTTTTCCAGGTGGAGGTATTAAGGAGCTTAGTTTTGAAAAGGGATAATACATTTCAGAAATAATTAGAATTGGACTTCACTTAGTGATAAAAGGAAGTAACAAAGGAGGCCACGCTGCCAAAAATATAGTACATTTACTGGGTACAAAAGTGTGTGAAATATAAGTACTGTTATATAAGGTCAGACCAATGGTCAGTCTAGCCCAGTATCCTGTCTCTGACAGTGGCCAGTACCAGATCTACACTAGAAAATAATCTTAACCCTTTTGTAATGAGAAGCTGCTAAATAAAATAAAAAATGTGGATCCTACAACCTCTCTTTCAAGTGAGCAGTCATTATGCATGTCAGTAGGCTCAGTGGAGCTGATGGCTAGCATGAGGAAAGATTACTCACATGAGCAAGGGTTTGCAGGATCAGGCCTCTAATAGCTTCTTTAAGAACATAAAGTATAGTTCAAATTCGGTGTGTCTAGTAGTTAGTGGAGAATGATTTGGAGATGAGAGAGAACCTCAGACTAGGCAAGGGAAAATTTCCACAGAGAAGAAATTTCCCACTCACACATAGATGTGCTTAGAGGACACAATCCTGCTGACCCATCCCTCAGTCAGTGAAACTGTAAAACAGGGAATTGAACAGTAAGCTCTTTGTGGCCAGAGATCTTGTCTTTTTACACGTTTACCTAAAGCTTGTAGCTTCTCAAAAAGTAATAACAGAAACAGGGATTTGAGACCCAAACATATTGTTGATTTTAAGGGCATAATTGTCTTGTCAGTAGCTTTGGATTTTTCAGCTGGCATTATATCCAAGACTAGGTTTTATTTCCACCAAAGGGTGAATGCTAAGAGATGCCATGGTAACTCTGGAAATGTTAGATTGATTTGAGTTGGTTCGTGAGGACATCACCTTTGATTTTCCATATCGTCTTTCCTTGTATAGTCCCATACAGTGGGGACCTGTTTCCCTGCAGTAGAGCTTGCAATACTGCCTGAAGCTGTAATCCTGTTCTGAAATGACTGAAGTGATTAAATGTTGCAGTTTTGCTTCATTCCCATCCAGGAAGCAGAAAATAATGTTTAAAATGCATCTTGTGTAAGAAAAATAATTATGGAAAGAATCAGTTTTAAAGTGCTTTCCTAGAAAGAAATGTAAGAGCTTCAATATTAGCTGCAAAGAACCATTGACAATTTATATTTTAGAAAAAACTATCATGAATGCAAAAGCTGATGGGAGTTTACTAATGCTATACAGTATTTGCACCAAGCAAAATGCGGGGCAACACTTTTCTTTTGACAGCTAAATGAGGAGACAGTCTATATTTTCAAGTTGGCATGAGGATTTTTTTAGTTTTAACTATTGGCTTTAATGTACTTCTATTTTGGACATAGAGCAGCATGTGCACACAGAAATGCTTTCATTACTCTTCCAGTGGCACCTCATGACTCCAAATGAGAGGATGTTCCGTGTCCCTAGGATGGATGCAAAAGTTTTCATCCAAGTCCACACTTTACAGACTTTCTGACTGTCCTGCTAAGTTCTGCAGCTAGAAAGCTGACCTATCACTCTGTAGAGCCTAAGAGATGGTGGCTGTCTCCCTCTGCATTGCCACTCACTTGGCCTTTCTGCTCAGGATGCTGAAGGTGGACCTAGAAAAGGTATCTTTTTTTTTGCAGACTATCTTGTTACATCCAGACTAGAAGAATTGCATATGGTCTGTCAGGCCATCTGAACAAAAGGGTATTTTGCTGCTTAGGGAAGAAACCCTAACTAGGATGGCCAGTTGCTTCATAATACATGATCTTTGATTCCACTCAGGCCTCTTCCTTTCTTTGTGACTCCATCTTTGATGCAAGTAGAATGGAATAATGGAGTAGCCACAGTAGGATGGGACCAAATTTGAGTGAAGAACTGGTATACTGGAGTGGATGCAAAACCCAGACTTGCTCGTCTACTCAAGAAGGGTGTCCAAGCTCTTTTAGAACCACCAAAAGACACCATCCCATAAGGACCTGCTTCCCCAGCACTCCAGAATCTTGTCCCCTTCCCCCTTCCGAACAGGATCAGAAAATTCCCTTTCACTTCCTTCAATATCAGATTCCTCCTCCTCTTTCTACTTTTTTGTTAATCTTGCTTTCATAGCATTCCTTCCTTGGTCAAACAGTTGGGGAGAACTGAGCTCTATCCTTGCTATAGGCCAGTATCTTTCCATTCTTTTCTGTGGGCATGTCTACATGCATTTTAGCTAAGTAGTCTTGCAATAGTGGTGTGACGTTGCACCCCATAATGCTTTATGAAAATATGCTTATGAATTTATATATGTCATAACTGAAATATGTTTTATGCTACATATGCCGTGTAACATATCTCTGCAAAGGCTATGATCTACTGAATATATTCAGCCTATTTCTGTGCATGTATCATTTTTGTATTCGAAGTTATGAATATTGGCTATGTACTTGTTTAATTTTAATTAGCCTTAGTAAAGCATTTGGTTAGCTTCTTTAGAAAGGAATTTGCAAGTTAAGTGCCCAATCAAGAAACACTTAAGCTAACAATGAACTTGGATCCAGAGTAACAGCCGTGTTAGTCTGTATTCGCAAAAAGAAAAGGAGTACTTGTGGCACCTTAGAGACTAACCAATTTATTTGAGCATAAGCTTTCTTGAGCTACAGCTCACTTCATCGGATGCAGTGAGCTGTAGCTCACGAAAGCTTATGCTCAAATAAATTGGTTAGTCTCTAAGGTGCCACAAGTACTCCTTTTCTTTTAATGAACTTGGAGACGCCAGTCCACATCTGAGCTTTCCCAGGAATGTGGCCTGGCTGGTAAGGAACTCAGTCATGCATGGACATGTGACTTGCCCATGTGATTCCAAAACTCCATCTTGGAGCTGGATTTTGCATAGGAGAGAGGAGGGGGTCTCCACCCACAAGAGAAAGTCTATTTAAGCCCCTGGGAGATCCCTCCATTTTGTCTTCAGCTGGCTCAAGAGATAGCCTCTACCCCCAAAGGTTACCTGAAAAAGACTGGAACAAAGGACAGTAACCACAGGGGTGGGAGTGATTGCTGGACCCAGACTAGAAGGAGACTAGTCTGTAAAAGAAGCTTACTGGAACATCTCTGAGGGTGAGATTTCATCTGTAATCACTTTCGTACTGTATTAGGCATAGACTTGCGTGTTCTATTTTATTTTGCTTAGTAATTCACTTTGTTCTGTCTGTTATTACTTGGAACCATTTAAATCCTACTTTTTGTATTTAATAAAATTGCTTTTTACTTGTTAATTCACCCACAGTATGTGTTAATACCTTGGGGGGCAAACAGCTGTGCAGATCTCTCTATCAGTGTTATAGGGGGGTAACAATTTGAGTTTTATACAGGGTAAAACAGATTTATTTGGGGTTTGGACCCCATTGGGAGTTGGGCATCTGAGTGTTAAAGACAGGAACACTTCTTAAGCTGTTTTCAGTTAAGCCTGCAGCTTTTAGAGGACGTGGTTCAGACCTGGGTCTGAGTTTGCAGCAGGCTAATATGTCTGGCTCAAACCAGGCAGGGCACTGAAGTCCCAAGCTGCCAGGAAATACAGGGTCAGAAGTAGTCTAGGCACATCAATTGGCAGTACCCAAGGGGTTTTCTGTGATCCAACCCATCGCAAGTGGCTTTTCTGTCTTTCACAGAAGTTCATCTCAGAAGTGCACACAGAATTCAACAAATTTCTTCTTCCTACCTGACCAGTTTCCTAAGGATGGATGATTTAGGTTCGTGAGGATTAAATGTGTGTGAAGTCCTACTTCTCTTGTTCAAAAGTTGAGAAAGATTTAATGCTTGTTTGTTCTGAAAGCTGCAACAACAACAAGTCTGCTACAAAACCACTATTACCAGATGGGCAATGGACTTCCTCTTACCTGCTTACAAGCCAACCAGACACCAGTATCGAACTCTGCTAGAAGGATGGTAGAGGGTTCATAACTTCCTGGGCTATGAGATTGAAGCCGCTACTTTCAAGAAATGTAAGGTGACAATGTGGCTCACTCTACAAACTTCCATAAAACACCGTCGGCTAGATCTTTCTGCATATGAGGATCTCTTCCTCAGAGTTCAAGTGGCACAATAAGGAAAACTTTCCATGTGTTACTGCTCATTACATCCACTGTATGTCCTTCACTTTCCTTATTGATAGGATGGGAGGTGCACATATGACAAGATTACTCATTAGGAATTCCTGTTGCTGCCCTTTCTTCTCCCATCTACATTCCCCCCTCTCCCCCCCAAGGGGAAGTTCTTGTACCTTTCTTTTGTTTCTCTTTAACTTCTCACTCTGCAAATCTCTCTTTTTGGAGAAGCTTTTTATGCAAGGCTTATGGACAGATTATTTGTCAGCTTCCTTGCTGGTAGTTGGTGTGATCGTGGTGTATAACCTTGATTGTCCCTAGTGGTAGACAACGGAAGGAAGTGCCACCAAAGCAATCTTTAGCGGGTAATATCTTTGCTCAGATATTTAATTTTACTAAAAACAAGTAACACCATCTCTAATATTATCCTAGCTCTTAACTGATCCTGAGTTTGTCCTCTTCCTCCAGTTTTAGGTGTGCTGTTCTGTTTCTTCCTATTGGAAGTTGCATCAGTTTGTCCTTTAGACTTCAGGTTTTTTAAACAATTTTTAAATAGGAGATAATGCAAGATAATACAGTTTTGTGAGTAAAATTACACTTTTGAAATAGGTCTATCACAGAAACAGTGCGAGAATGGATAATAGTTTTTCAAATTAGGGATAGACAAGAGAAAATATTCTTAATTTGATATGTACTAAATGAAACAAATCCTTCATGTACAAATGGATCAGGTACCACCAAAGAACTCTTACTGCACAATTCTGCATGATTCCCAAAGCCTGCGTCCAAACACTTGAATGATACTTGTCTTTTCAAACTCTATATTAAATCTATTGTGCCCTCTATCGTTCTCATGCTATTCTATCTTTTTTGTTGTTTTGCCTGGGATCTGATCTTACTGCTTGTATTAATCTTTCCTAAATATAACTTTTCTGTGTCTTCAGAATTCTGGAACAATAACTGAATGCTTGAATTTTAAATTAATTTACTTTCATTATTTCTAACTATCCATAACATTTCTACTAGGTAGTATGACAATTTGATTATAGAGTGGGTTTAATTTTATTAATTTCATTTTACACAAAAATGTTAGGGTAATTTAATGTCACGTTACTTGATAAATGCCAATGTAAATATAAAACAATCTATCTTCTCCCCACAAAAGAAACCCTCACACAGATTCAGTGGGGTTGCAGGGCTGTAAAGGAAAGCTGAATTTGGCCCTATATTTTCACTTTTCATCTGAGGATCTCGAAGCTCTGGAGCTCCATTAATTAAACTTCCAAACACCCATCTTCAGAAAAAGGAATTAACCCCTCTACTTCCTATCTGAACAGGAAGCCAAACAGGGGTTAGCAACGGGTCCGTGGTAAACATTTTGTGGTCCGTGGTAATTTTTCAAAAAATTGAATGACTGAATGACATAAACCCCACCACCACCCAATGTCCGTCATTAAGTACGGTAATTTTGTCCAGTGTCCGTCTGTAAAATAGGCACAATAATCTTTCCTTTGACTTGTCTATTAGATTGTAAGCTATTTGGAGGAGGGATTCTCTCTGTCTTACTATGAGGGTGTTCAAGGCGTGATGCAATGGGACCCTGCTTATAGCTGGAACCTCTAGGCATTACTAGAATACAAATAATCAAACAGAAATAGGTCTTACACGTATGGGCCAAATTCAGTCTGAGTTTTATGAAAATTGAATGACTCTACGATACAGAAATATACTGTGTACTGTTCCTATTATGTAGTTTTTAAAATCCCAACCTTTCTGACTATTCTTTATACATCAGAAAGGCAGGGGGAAGAAAGAGAACAATCCATTTTACTTTTGAAAGTGCAGATCATCTACAGTTACTGATTAAGAGCCCTGTTCTGTACTCTTTAGTCACTCTTTACTTAGGTAAAACTCCCATTGAGTTCAGTGGGAGTTTTGCCTTGAGTAGGGAGTGGTCAATTGAACCTTATGTTGCTGGAGATGACAATATAGTAAGACTTGCAATAATTGTTAAATAGCACTGACTTTATATACCAAACTCATATAGCCCCTGTCTTGAGAATGTGACAAGATTGCACTATTGTCACAAGCAGATAGTGCTTAATTAGTGGTCCAATTTGCACTATAAACCCTAATTATCAGAGTTTCTAACTTAGCCATAAGTAAGGCTATGTTTTAGACATGGGTATTTTTAGTAAAGTCATGGACAGGTCACGGGCAGTAAATAAAAATTCACGGCCCGTGACCTGTCCATGACTTCTGCTATATACCCCTGACTAAATCTGGGGGCGGGGGCATCCCGGGGGCTCCATGGGTGCTGGAGGGGGGCAGCTCAGGATCCCCACTGGTGATGGGGGTGGCGCGGGCAGCATTGAATCTTTAATGCAGTGGCGGGGGAGGTGGGCAGCATTCTGTAGCATTGAATCTTTAATGCAGTAATAAAACCATATGAGGTAACACTGTTTTGTCAGTTAGGCAACCTGTGTAGACAGCAAAACTATGGTTGTTGAAAACCATTCAAAACTAGGTCAAAACCTAGTGGGCAGCTCTCAGACTGTTTTAAAGCATTTTGACCAGCAAAATAGTGAGATCTGAAAATGGTTTTCAAGATTAGCTTTTAGAAAAACGTTTCAGGACAAGGTATATTTTCCAGTTATCAGGGGGACAGCCGTGTTAGTCCATATTCACAAAAACAACAAGGAGTCCAGTGGCACCTTAAAGACTAACAGATTTATTTGGGCATAAGCTTTCGTGGGTAAAAAACCCACTTCTTCAGATGCAAGCTTATGCTCAAATAAATCTGTTAGTCTTTAAGGTGCCACCAGACTCCTTGTTACATTTTCCAATGTTTTGTAAGACACATCTCTCTCCTTCCAGCAACTCATTTCTAGAGGGTTAGCTGAAGGACTGGAGTTTAAGATCTCTCAGTAGGCTGCAGAATTACTACAGAGCACATGAAAGTTTACCCAGTACCTGGGCACACTATACCTTGGTCATGCTAGTGTTGTGATACACTGTAATTGTCTATATACTAGGGCTATAATTCCATCATTTAAAGAACAATACATTCACACTTTTTTTTTAAAGGAAAGAAAAGACATCAATGTCTAGGTTAATTGTAAAGGAATATGGTAGAATGATTATAACTTCTTTGTTATGTGGAAATTTCTTAAAACACTGCAGACCATATTAATCCCTAGTGTAAAACCATTGCAATAAATGGAGGTACCCCAGAGATTAATTCAGTTCACTGTTACCATAATATTTATCAATTTTTATCTACATTTTAACACTGGGCCATCACATTAGTATTTGAATGCCTAATTCCAAAACAATAAACAAAATATATTGAAATTAAAGAACCCTCCTTGTTTGAGAAATAAAACATGTTTTATTCTAATTTAATCTAATTTAATATTAATCATTCTACTTTGCATTAAGTGTGCTGTGTAGACTTTTAGCCTGTATCACAAACCTCATTATTAGATTTGTAAATTTGTTATGGATACTATCTATCAACAGTACTTGTAAATTATGGTGTAAGAGTTTTCATAGTCGGGAACAGGGACTTAACTCTTGGTTTTGAAACTAACACTCACACACTCTTGCTCTATCTCTATCAGATTGAAGGGGCTAGCAATAGAAAGAGAGAGAGAGAATGACATTTCCTCCCCTTCTTCTTCTGGACTGGCTCCAGTTTGTATGTTCTCCTGCACTTCAGGTTAACAATATTCAAAGGCTATTAAATTATGTATATGCTAAGTGAGATTCTATTTCTGTTATTTTTTCATTTAATAAACAAAAAAGCACTGCAGATCAGGTATCTGTTCTTAAACGCAGCATGGATTTGCTATAAATGTCTGAGGATTTTAAACTGATGTTGAGAAATGGGGAAAGGTACAGTAGCTAAAATTTTGCTTTTTGATTCCTTGACTTGGAACGTTAGTCTGAAAAGAAATATCTAGGAAGTTCTGCATTGTAGAGCTGGTGTGATCTTTTCTCTAAGCAATAAGAATAAAGGTTAGGAATTATTTTTAGCTCTGGCTAATTACTTTAAAAATCTGGTAGTTTTTTGTAACTGACTGCACAGGGTATCAGTCTAGACTCTAGAACAGTGTTTCCTCAGTTGTTACATTCCATTTTATAAGAAGAAGATCCATTCACAGATCACCTCCTAACGCATTTCCTTCAACTCCCATTGATAATTTCTCAAAATACTTTATTCTGTTGATCACCAGAAAGAGTTCCTGAACCTTGGATGCCTATAGACTATAATCTTGGAACTACTGGTTTACAGAATAAATCGTATATGTCTCGAAAATGAAAGCTAACATGCTGTTTCCCTTTAACTTAATTTATCATATATTTTCTGACTTCCTATCTGCATCATAGTTAAAAGGACACTGTCAAGTGACTAGGCCCACATTTTTATTTACTTGAAATAAAGATTCATTGAGGAATTTAAGAACAGAATTTACATATGGTCACTTTAGTCTTGAAGCGTTCCAAAATGTTCAGGATCAACGCAAAGGCACCTGACTCACTGAAATACCAGCTAGGGTACAGTATTGCTCCCTTCACTGCATACACTGGATACATGCACTTGAGCAAGCACTCTCTGTTCCTGTTCACATCCCAGAGGGTAGGTGTGTGAGTGCTCAAAAGAGTGCAAATGGAAATACAAACTGCTGATTTAGTTAAATTGCATAAGCATAGTACAGAGGAGAGGAATACTTAGTGTATAGAGTTTTACGTTAAATTGAGTGGCTATCAGAGAGATATCTAAGCATTGTTGGCAGCCAACAAGCATTTCTGCTTTGTGAAATCTTCAGTCATGTAATCAAGTGAAACCTATAGTTGGATGTAGAAGAATTTTATTTTATTTTATTTTATTAATTTTGATGAATATCTAAGTGTTTTCTCAGTGTTTAGTAGAAATTAAAAGCATAAAAACTTCAGATGCTAATTGTCATTTAGAGAAGTTGAAATTCATTACAGATTATCAAATATTTGATCATATTGCAGATTAGTTAATATTTCTTTCTGAATAATTGCACACTGAATTCCTTGCTAGAGCCGCCAAACACATACACACACACACACAGTTTTATTACCCTCAAGTGATATTTAACATTTGTAAACAACCGTGTGCATTCTGTTTCTTTGAAAGAGGGAGAAATTGATAACTAGTAGCATTTACCCACCTCTCTTAATCTTCTTCCTTTTAGAATTTACACAGCTCCTGCACAAATAACCACTTATACTTAATTTTACATTGTTTGTGCTGCTGTAGTTAAGCATCTGTCAGTTTCTGTTGTAATTTATGTTTCCAGGCATTTATCACTCAGTTTGAGCCTTTAAAGGTCTTTTTTGAGAATATTGTCTTTACTGTTGGCTTGTCCTTCTCTTATTGGGCTGGCATGGATTGGAGATCACCTCATCTTCTCACCTTCTCTCATAGTTGTGGTTTAAGGCTTTGGGCACCCTCTGCTTAGGCACTCTATTTCTGAGAATGCACTGTTCTGATGTATATTCTAATTAATACAATAGACTCTTGTGATACATATATCAAAGCACGGTCCTGTAGTTCTGGTGAGTATATTCTGTTTGTCTCGATGAAGAGGAGACTTCAGGTCAATGAGTCAGGAAGTCCCAAGACAACCCATCAAGGTTACTGATCTATAGGTGATAAAACTTCACTTACCACTACTAATCTTCCCACTCTAAGAGATAAGCAAACAAGGAGTGTTCTTTAAATGTATCAGCAATGCACGAGTCTGTCGCCTGAGTCTCAACACCCAGCATGAGCAGAGATATGTAGGTTGGGCAAAGTGGTGGAGGGCGTGGGATGTGAGGACCTGAAATTTAAAATTTGTACAGTGTTCAGCAGGAAGCCAGGGGAGCAGCTCACACAGGGGAGTGGTATGGTCTGGTTAGGCAAGATAGATCATTTAGACTTTTGCATTTTGGGTAAATTCGAAAGGAGAGATACGTCTGTCAGGCAGGCTAGAGAAGAGGAAGTTATAGTAATCAGTATGGGAAATGACATAAGCTAGTGTTTTAGCTATTGGGTTCGAAAGAAAGAGGCAGATTTTAGAAGGGTTGTGGAGAAAAACTCATCATGATTTGGTGACGGTCTGGATATTTGGGGGCAAGATGAGGGAAGAGTCAAAGATGACACCACAGGTGTAAGTTTTAGGGACACGCAGAATGGTATTGTTAAGCTTGACCACCTTAAGCTTGAGGTGATAGCAAGCCCTTGATGATATATCAGAGAGATGGTTGAATATGTGAGACTGGACAAGAGGGGACAAGGCAGGTGTAGAGAGGTAGTTCATTAGTATAAAGATGATTATCAAAGCACTGAGCAAATGAAGTTACCCTGGAGTAGGATGCAGAGGGAGCGAAGGGCAGAGCAGTCACCAAAGAAGTGAAGTCCTGAGGGACTCTGAGAGATACTTGGAGAAGAGCTGCCAAAGGAGGCACTGAAAGAACAATTGGAAGGGGGGGGGGGGGACGGACCCAATAAGGACAGGGTCACAAAACCCAGGTGAGTATAGTGTATCAAGGAAGATGGGAGGAGTAATCAGCTGTGTTAAAGGCCACAAGAAGATCAAGGAGAATTAGAACAGAATGGAGACTGTGTATTTAGCCAGGAATAGGAGTACAGTTTTGGTGACCAGAAAGGGCAAAAAAAAAAAAAAAAAAAAGCGGAAGTAGCTCTAGGAGTGAATCTGAGGCTGTAACGTAAAATATAACATTAAATATTGCCATATACTATAGACAGTATTTCTCAAACTATGGGCCAGCATTGGTCCATGGCATTCTTTGTTGTGGTCTACAGAAGAAGGCATTTTGAAAACCGCACATGGTAAGATGGTACCGTACAAAGAATGAAGAAGTTGGAAAAACAAATCACAGCTTTAGGTAATAACTGTATTTTAAATACTGCTTTAATAATGTTGAACCTTTGGAAGCAAGAACAAGGTACCTGCTCTTTGAGATTTTTGTAGCAGATACGAGATACTTAAGTATTATAGCAGAGAGGCAGGATGTAGTGGAATGAGAGTTTGGAAATCTGGGTTGTGTCCCAGCACTGCCACAGACTTCTGTTGTGAACTTTAGCAAGTTATTTAATCTCCTTGGTCTCCATTGTTTGTCTGTAAAATTAATATGTTCTATATCTCACAATGAATGTAGGTACACAGGTGAAGTGCACTGATAAAGCAGTGATGCATGCCATAGAAAAACCTATAAATAAATTAAGCTGGGTAAATACCTTAAATGTTTCAGTAAATTTTTGCTCAGATAAATTGAAATGGCTCAGACCCCTTTTTATGTTGACTTTCACCAATATTCTAGCAAAATGAGTTTGCTGGAAGGAAAGGTTTTGGAATCATGCGATTTTAAGTGACCATTATGGAGTATTTTTGAAAAAAACAAAAACTTTTGAACTCAAACCCAGATATTCTCATTGCAAATTACATTCTTTTCAATCGGCAACAAAAGCCAATACTACTTGACATGTCCACCCAAATCTAACGATAACAGCTATGATTTGATTATGCTAATTGATAACTTGCAGTTCATTACTTGTGAATAACCTGCAGAGCAAGAATTATTTACAAAATTTATGTGGTAAACTTGTAATAATGTATACATTTGAGAAACATACAAAAGCTTACAGACAATTCACAAACATGAAATGAGGCTGAACTTGTCAAATTATTCTCTCAGCTCTGTTGGTTATAAAGTGTCTTGCACATGCATTGGGATGGACTTGAAGATCTAATAAACACTTTCTGTGTATAATTTCTGAGACTATATAACACAGACTACTACATACCTGAGAGACAGAACTGTTTGTTGTACAAGCCTGTATGTCTTACGGTTTGGAGGAGATGAAATTGCTATTTTCGTATCTAATTTCTTTGGCAGTATAATATCTTGCAGATGATGAGGGAACGCTTATTATGATGGTTAATTTGTTTTGGTCAAAACTCTCTAAGGGCAAACTATTTTTAGAGCCTATCTGTAGCATAAATTAACACAGGTGTTCTGAACCTCACTTAGATAGAGATGGATCACTTTACTAAAAAATACACACCATTTTGCTCCATAAAATGATTAAATACAAATTCAAGTTGTTTATTAATGTGTTCATGGGTCAACAAAGCTGTCACAGGATTCAGGGTTTACGCATGAGGAGAGATTGCAAAACAAAATTTATTTAGCATCAAAAAGAGCAAAGTTGTAAGAGCTTCTGAACAGTGCAGTAAAAGATCAGCCCTTTCTTTTTCCAATCATTGACTGAAATAACTACACTTTTTTATACCACATGTAGATATTTTTAGTATCACCTAATTCATAAATAGACTGGTAGAAAATCAGAGGAAGGTCAGCCTTCATAAAACTTATTTAAACCATACAGTCGGAGGTTCCATACACATGCACGTACGTAAGATTTCAAGAACAAATATCTAGACCTGGTATGTAAACAGAATCATACCAAAGGAATGCTCTGAGGCTGCATGGTCGTGTTCACATTAAATTAGTTTTCCACGTGCGGAAGGACAGGATTGCCCCCCCGGCGCCTCAGAGGTGATCCAGGGAGCAGAATGGCCTCAAGCTAGACTGTAGGGAATGCAGCACAGGCACTGTTGTCTTGTAAAGCCGTTGTGCTTGGCGTTGTCTGTGATGGTTTTCTTATACCAGGTGGGGAAGAGCCAGAGACAAAGGACTTTGTGTGGGGAGTGAGGACAATGGAGCAGAGAGTGGGAGAGGGGTTGTTGCTGTAAGAGGGGTCAGGCACTGAGGAAGAGTGCTAGGTAGGGTGACCACCTTTTCAAAAGACAAAAACAGGACATATGCAGGAGCCCCTGCCCCCTCCGTGGCCCTGCCCCCTGCCCCTTCTCTTCCCCCTGAGGCCCCACCCCCTGGCCAGGCCGGAAGCTGGAGCTTGGCCATGATAAGAGCCACCGAGGGAGCCCAAGCCGCTGTGGGGAGCCTTGGACCTCTACATGCCCTGAAGGGGGGCCCAAGAACAGCCCCCAGCGTGTGCTCCCCCCAGGGCAAACTGCCCAGGGGGCAGGTGAGGGTCTGGGGCTCCCCCCCAGTGGCTTGGGCTTCCTGGGTGTCTCTTACTACTACTCAGCTCAGGTTTCTGGCCGGGTCAGGGGGTGGGACCTTGAGGAGGAGCAGGGGGGCGAGGCTTCATGATAAATGGGCGTGGGGGGAGCGGCAGCTAAAGCCCACCTCAGCCTCCCCCCCCCCCACTAGGAAGAGGCTGGCCCTGCCCCTGAGCCTTGGGCAGGCGCAGAGCGGCACTGCAGGAAATCTGAGACAAATGCTGTCCCAGAGTCATTCAGCCTGGGAACTGGACTTGAACTTTGTGTTTCAGGACTATCCTGCCCAATTCAGGATGGGTAGTCACCCATGCTAGACAAGCCTTGGATTGGTTATTTGAGAAAATCTGTATTTTGCTAGCCCCTAAGGGAGGAAAGAAATCTAAATCTTGATAAAGAAAAGTTACTTTAAAGCTCATCAAGATGAAACCATTTGAAATTTAAAATTTTGTATAAGATCTGCATACCCATACAAATTATTCTCACTTTATGCAATAATGATGTAGAATTCTTTGTAGCTGGTGGTCGGTGAGTCAAATACTATGGCTAGAATTTTAAGAAATAAGGGCTGGATTATTTCATGACTACAAATAATATAGTTAAAATAATATGGGTGATTAAAGGCTTACCGGGCATAATCTACTTATGTGCATGACGAATTTTCACCTGTGAAAAGCATGGCAGAGGAAGATACGCATTGGTACTGTGAAGAGGCCTTCCAGGAATTAGCAACCCAATGTTTGAATAGCTGGAATGATGTGGATCATTAAAGTAAAGCAGTTGTGCAGATCTCCCTGCTAAAATGATACCTGCCTATGAGTATAACTGTTCCCAATTTGAAGAGTATTTGCTTTCCACTGCACTAATTATCATACTTCATACCAGTGATACAAAAGATCAGATTCTTGGTATGAAAATTATTCCTTGATATAGTTAATTAAACAACTTTTCCTGCAACTGCTGTCTTTAGTTATTTATAATTTATGGTACAGTGGATATTTAAAGCCGGTCAACTACATTCACTTACTGTCACCATAATACCAGTATGTGCCTTTTTGTCTGTGCTTGCCTATTCAGAATTCTAAACACATAACTATACCATTTTAAGGACTTATCAAAAGGAAGCTTCCAAAAAGCAGATAATGAAAATACTGTAGTAAAATTATTTCCTGTCATAGTATTAGAGGATCTCAATATAATGGGAATCTGCAACATGCAGATGAGTCATTTCTTGGAAGCAATCAGTTATAAACAAGGGGAAAATAAGTTTTTCTTCACGTGTTGTTTTGTTCATCTAGTATGATAACTTTTTAAATGTTGGAACACATACACACTAGTGGAGTTTTAATGAATGTTACATTTTCTAATGCATACTACTGAGAACGAATATCTGAAAACTTGAGAGGCAAACCTTCATAGCTAGCCTTGATAAAGTTTAGGAGACTGTTTGCAAGGCAAGAAACGTAGTTAGAAGTTGCGTCAAAACTTACTTTTTCATCTACTTACTGCATTGTGCACCAGGAAAAATAAGCCTTAAAAGTCTCATTTAACAGTCAGAATGTCTCCATGTGGGTCACTAGACAAAAGGCAAAAAGACAAGTGCTTAATCTGGGTTCCTGTAGCTTGAAATTTTTAACGTGATTTATGTACAAGTTCTTGGTGGATGGATTTGCAATGCGTGGCATCATTAAGGATACAGCAGGAGCTGTTTCTCCCCCTCTCCCCCCCCCCGAATAATTTCCACATTCATTTCATAGGATGATTGATTTATATGTTCTCAGCTTCTTTGCTAAGAGTATGAAAGTAATCGGCAAAAACATCTTTAAAATGTTTTCCTGTGTGGATTTGTATAGGGTTGCCAGGCGTCAGGTTTTGGGACCCTGGGGGCTCTGGTCAACACGGCTAAAAGGCAGGCTCCCTGCCTGCCCTGGCTCTGTGTGGCTCCCGGAAGCAGACGGCATGTTTGTTTCCTAGGTGCAGGGGCAGGCACAAGGGCCCCGCGTGCTGCCCCATCCCAAGCTGCGGGGGGCAGCACCTGCGGGCGCAGGCAGCACGCAGAGCTCCCTGGCCCCTCCGCCTAGGAGCTGGACATGCCGGTGGCCTACAGGAGCCACCTCAGGTAAGTGCCGCCTGGCCGGAGCCCTGAGCCCCCTCCCAGACCCCAACCCCCAGCCCTGAGCCCCTTCCCACACCCAAACTCCCTCCCAAAGCCTGCACCCCGCACCCAAACCCCCTGCCCCAACCTGGAGCCCCCTCCTGCAACCCAAACCCCTCATTCCTGGCCCCACCTCAGAGCCCGCACCCCCTCCTGGCCCCACCCCGGAACCCTCACCCTCTCCCAACCCCCTGCCCCAGCCTGGTGAAAGTGAGTGAGGGCGGGAAAAAGCGAGCGAGCAGAGGGAAGGGGGATGGAGTGAGGAGGGGGTGGGGCCTCAGAGAAGCGGCAGGGGGCAGGGCAAGGGTTTTTGGTTTTGTGTGATTAGAAAGTTGGCAACGCTAGTATATAAAGATGTCACCTGGCTGTTTTGCTAAGTTGCTGCCATAGTCACTGGTGAATCTTGCTGTTAACTGGCTAGTGGTCTGCCCCCAAATAGCAAACTAGCTATTTACTATTACAGTGGTATGGCACTGCCACTGTGGTTAAAGTTTTGTCACAACTTTTGTTTAACGTTCAACCTTTCTAAGTCTTCTAAAATTCACATTTCTTTGCAATTTGGTGGCCCCCTGGAGGGTACAGGATGTGGTTAGTGACCAAAATTTGGGATCATTTGAGTTGGGGTTAGTGGCGATAAACACGATGCCATCAAAGAAATACCTGACTTCACCATCAGTTTCTCCTCCTGATGGAAACAATCTATAAGCCCCTGAATATGGCTAACTACCAGGATTTAAATGGGGTACCAGTATATGCCATTGTTAGGCTTGGAAGGATTAGTTTTTTTCAGTAAGTATAAGTAATTGTCAATTTCAGCATACAGGTACAAACCCTAGTGAAAAAATAAATGGTAGTTGAAATTTACAGATAGGCAACATAAGAAAATGCTGCTTCAGAACTTATCAGAGTTTGATTTGAGGATATTTACTTTGTATATTTTGACATGGGATGTTGACAATTTATAACTGTTAAAACAAAGTTCTAACTTTTTTAATCTGTTTGCTGTTATTAAATAAGTCTGAAACCACAATTGTCTGATTCCCCCATAATTTCCCACAACTATGAAAATTTAAATAATCTAAACAAAAATCTTTTAAAAAATCAATAATATCTGTCAAAATTACATAAAAAAATCAAATTCTGCCATGCCTAAAGGGATTTCTGGGGTGAAGCCTGGGACTGTGGGACCGCTGTGCCCCCTTAACTCTCCAGCCTGGGCTGTCCCTCACAAAATGCTTTGCTAGTGACAAGCAGCAAACCCCTCCAGGTGCTGTTACCACTCATCACAACCGCATGTGGAGCCCCACAGCCAGCTAGATTGCATGAATGCTCCCAGAGCCACTCATGAATCACACAGAGAAAGGCACCAGCTGAATCCTCCCAGCACTGTATCTTAGGAATATACTGTCTTGCACTGCTCAAGATGAGCAGTGCAAGTTTATTAATTGGTTCACCACTTCATCAATGGAAAGTGGATATACACCAGCCTTTATAAACCTGAACAGATTTACCAAACTCTTCAGGCAAACTCACTAGTAAAGATAAACAGTAAAAGAAGTTTATTGACTACAAAAGATAGATGTTAAGTGATAGGCAAAAAGTCAGAGTGATTACCAAAAGAAAAGAAAATATAAGCATGCACTCTAAACTCTCAACCCTATTAGACTGGGCAACATCTATATTGTGCAGTTTTTCTCACCCCACTGGGTACTGCAGTTCATAGTACACAGGTTTCACCCTTGAAACCCCAGTTTCCTCTGTTGGAGTCTTCAGTCTTCTGAGTGTCCTTGTTGCTTGCAGCATAGATGGGGGAAGGAGAAATGTGAAGCACGTGGCCACTGTGTTCTGTTTTATACTCTTAGTCCATGTGCTTGGAGAACACAAGTCCAGGTATGTCTGGTGGAGCATTGCTGAGTCCCCAGGCAAGGTTGAGCAATTCCCCTGCTGTGGCCTTGAGCAGGTGAGTCATTGAATTGTAGCTTTCTTGCTGGACAATGGCTGTTGATGGTTTTTCGACACCCATTCGGTCGTCAATTATCCCCCCTGGTTATTGCCTTTGGGGAGCTAATATCTGGGCGCTTCCCAAACCTACAGCATATTTTAGTGACAACTATACAACACAATCTTATAACTTCATATGCATTAATAATGTACATATTAGATGGAACAGTGGGGTTCAGCAGATCATAACCTTTCCCATGATACCTTAGAAGGCATGCTTTATATGCAAAAATCACAATTATATACACATGATGAATATGGGTTACAGGGTACTCCCCTGGGGTGTAGAGTCACACCTAACCATTATATAACTCCAGACTCAAGGTGAAATATACAATTTCATGGTAATAGAAGTGGAATTTATAAGGTATTCTGTGACTAATTTGCTCCCATATGTGAAACCAAATGTACCACCTGGTGGCTAGTATCAGATGTAAATGACCAACCGTGTTTTGAGTTTGACTATGTCAGCATAAAGGGGGTTCAGGTCTCTGTACTGTTAACAAGCTGTGGAATTAAATGATGTAACAGCAAAAAGAAACGTTCTAAAAGTCCCCAGTGCATCAGTGAAGGACACTGTGCCCTCATTTTAATGAAGGTCAGAGCTGGTGTAGTAGTAAGGGAGAAACACTAAGCAGACATTTGCCAGCTGTTGCAAAAGCATTGCTGTTAATCTTTAAAGGGAGTTAATCTCTCTCTCCATGAGATTCAGTTTTACTTTTAAAAATATATATCTATAACTACTGTATCACAAATTGCTTCGTCTGAGCTGGTGAGTTAATACACTGTCTACTTGCATGACAGCCAAATCAGTATACCAGCCCTTGGAGGGTTTCAAAGATAGAATCCCTGAACAGTTGTCTAATGCTTTTCTTGTAATTTGTTAGACTTCATAAAATAGAATATAAAAAGAACAGTGTCAGAAGGTAAACCCAGTGACATTAATAAAAAATACCAAATTTGACAAGTTAAACGTTGGCTGTTACTATTTTATCATCCTTGGAGACTGTGTAATTAATGTTTTAAAACCTGTATCAACCCATTAAAAATAGCACTGCTTTCAAGGGCACCTTAAGAGAGACTTTTATAAAGTTTTCCTGGGTCGTTTCACTTGGGATTTTCTATGATATTCTTCATAATACTGCAGGTAAAGTGTGTCTGTGTGTGTGTGTTTATATAATGTGCTAGGTGCTTTTGTTTATAAACTATTGGCAGAAGGATTAGTTTTTGGTTGAACATACTGAAAAGATCAAACCATTATGGATATTAGCAAAGCCCATCGTCAGCAAAACAGCTTCCTCAGCACTAAAGATGGGCCCAAGCCAAAGCATTTCTTTTGTTAACTTGTCCCATTCTGTTGCCCCTTGTTTATTACCTTTGGCATATTATCTAAATTCTGGGTTGTGAACTCTCTGGGGAGGGACTATTTATATGAATGATGCCTATTACAATGGGGCTCTAATTTCTATTTGGGGGCCCTTAAGTACTGGTACAATTAAAAAGACTACCATTACCACAATTTGAAGAGGTAGGAATCTGAACTTTGTAGCACCCAGAGGGATGATTTTAATAAAGACCCATTAATTGAATGATGATAAACAGGTTCATCGAAGTAAGTTACATGGATTAAACATTAATTTTGAGTACTAGTAAAGAACTCACTTTTTTGAGAATCAAAAAGAGAGAAGGGAGAAACCTACCACCATTCTGACTTAGTTTAGTTTAGCAGTTTAAGGGGAAAGGGGGGGATCTCAAAAACATGTGCCCATAGCTCCAGGCACACACACAATTTTCCTCCTATATTATATTTAGAATTGTTTTCTATATGGGTTCATAACTTGTTTCAGGAACCATTAATTGGGGACTGGAGGGGAGAGGGGCAGTTCTAAATGCAAAGCTAATTCCCTGTCCACATTATCTCAGGAAAGTCCTTTTAACCAAGGGAATTGTTAAGACCCATTTTATGGTATTCAGTGGCATTCTACCAACTCTGCAGTAGACAAGAATAAATATATGTCAAGCATACCACCATGTACGTCTTTCTCAAAACTCCTTTAGTTATTTATTGAATTCTCTTTTAAATTTGTGAGTGCATTGAGCTCTCTTGAAAGTGAGACACTGTTGTTGGCTCTGAGTTAAGCATAATGCAACTAGTGCACTCCAGACTTCTTCATGCATCTCTTGCAATGCATCTCTCTCTCTCTCACACACTGCTAATACTATATCCCCAAGTTCTTCCAAAATAGATAGACAAAGTGGGTGAGGCAACACTGGGTTTTGGACAAGCTTCTGTTGGTGAGAGAGACAAGCTTTTTTGTTCTTCAGGTCTTCAGGCTCTGTGTAAGCTTGAAAGCTTGTCTTTCTCACCAACAGAAGTTGGTCCAATAACCAATATTACCTCATCCACCTTGTCTCTCTAATATCCTTGGACAAACAGGGCTACAACAACACTGAAAACAGATAGGCAGTATCTGAAAGTGGTGGTGGTGGTTTTGGGCACAAATAAGCACCAGCATGAGGTAATTGAACCCAGCTTCATTAATTAATGAAGCTAATTATGTTTTCAAATCTCCAGAGATGAAGGCAAAGTAATGTACGTCGGTAGGAACAATGTGAACTTTTGTATACTTCACTGGGTTCTGCATTAACTAACAATTCAAGAAAAAAGATTTGAGCATCTTTGTGAATAATTCAAAGAAACTCACTGCTTAGTATGCAACAGTTGTCCAATTAAAACCAAACATAATGTTAGGATGCTGTCAAGGTTCCTTCCCCACTCTGAACTCTAGGGTACAGATGTGGGGACCTGCATGAAAACCTCCTAAGCTTACTTTTACCAGCTTAGGTTAAAACTTCCCCAAGGTACAAGCTATTTTACCTTTTGCCGTTGGACTTTCGCTGCCACCACCAAACGTCTAACCGGGTTTATTATTGGGAATGAGCCATTTGGAAACGTCTTTCCCCCCAAAATCCTCACCAAAACCTTGCACCCCCCTTCCTGGGGAAGGTTTGATAAAAATCCTCACCAATTTGCATAGGTGACCACAGACCCAAACCCTTGGATCTTAAGAACAATGAAAAGAAGCATTCAGTTTCTTACAAGAAGAATTTTAATAGAAGAAAAAGTAAAAAGAATCACCTCTGTAAAATCAGGATGGTAAATACCTTACAGGGTTTAGTCAGATTCAAAACATAGAGTATCCCTCTAGGCAAAACCTTAAGTTACAAAAAGACACAAAGACAGGAATATCCATTCTATTCAGCACAGCTTATTTTCTCAGCCATTTAAAGAAATCATAATCTAACTCATATCTAGCTAGATTACTTACTAAGTTCTAAGACTCCATTCCTGTTCTGTCCCCAGCAAAAGCATCACACAGACAGACTCAGACCCTTTGTTTCTCCCCCCTCCAGCTTTGAAAGTATCTTGTCTCCTCATTGGTCATTTTGGTCAGGTGCCAGCGAGGTTATCCTAGCTTGTTAACCCTTTACAGGTGAAAGGGCTTTTCCTCTGGCCAGGAGGGATTTTAAAGGTGTTTACCCTTCCTTTTATATTTATGACAGATGTCATAAAACTGAAAATAAAAAATAATTATATGCACTCATCTGCAATACCGTGTTGAGTTCTGGTCATCTAGTCTAAAAAAACTGATAGAAATAGAAAGAATTCATGGGTAAGCAGTGAAAATAATTAGAGGTATGGAAAAACTTCCAGAATTAGAGAGATTGAAAAGATTGGGACTGTACTTGTGTTAGAGAAGAGGTGAGTAAGAGGGGACATTATAATGATATCAAAGTAATAAATGTTGAAAAGAAGATAGATAGGGTAAATGGTAGGGCCCATTCTTATCATTCAAAAACAAAGGGACATCCAAGAAGTTACTAAACTGAAAAGCAAGACATTTAAAACAAGTAAAAGGAAATATTTTTGTTTCCATAATGCACCATTTGTCTGTGGAATGCCTGGTGTCAATGATATCTTGTGGCAAAGAGCTTAGCAGCATTTTAAAAAGAATAGCACGTATTTATATGACTAAATGGAACCCTAGAGCTACATCTGTAAAGATTAAAAAAGTTTAAAACACTTCAGAGTTGGAAAGGAATATAAACCCTAGTGCTTGAGGACACAAGCCAACCTACAAATTATTTTGGAGAAGTTCAATGGCCTGTGTTATACCGGAGCATAGACTAGATGAGCACAACAATCCTTTCTTGCCTTGCAATCTCTGAAAAATAAACGGTTGGGGTTTTTTTGATAGGTTTATGATTTCAGTGTCTGGGGCCAGCCAAGAATGGGGTTGTGCCTAGACACTGTACAAACACAGTAGCAGACAGTCCCTGCCTTGAAGAGTTTACAAGCTAAAGAGACATGGGGCAGAAAGGGATATTACAGACAAGCAGAGAGAACAGTATGTTGGTCTACAAATATCATTTTAGTGCCATGATTTTTTTAAAATGGGTGGTATTTGGTTCTGTGTGGATTAGCTACATGAAAAAATAAGGTGAAAAAGAGAGAACCATGGGCAAGGGGGATAGGGCAGAGGAAAAGAGGGAGGAGCGGAAGGAGACTATTATGAGGGGAAGAGATTGTGAGGGAGGAGCAGGTAGAAGGGGTTTGGTGCAAACCGTCACTCCCATAATGCAGAGACTGTCCTGTTGAAATTGTTAAATGATACTTTGACATCACCAGTGTCCCTTCTGTCTTCAGTCTCTGGCTGACTCCTCCCTGCAGTTTCTTTCCCCAAGACTATGTCACTGGTAGGAGGTGGAATAGCACATAGGTCCTAGCGCCTCAGGGGAAGGGGGTGTCTCCCCTGAACAGTTCTGGGTTTAGAGGTTGCTGGTTAGGAAGAAACTTCTCATAGAGGTAGGTTATTCCATAACTGTCCACTTCCTGCACCTTCCTTGGAAGCCTCTGATAGTGGCCATTGTCAGAAGTAGGATACTGGATTAAATGAACCATTGGTCTGATCCAGTACAGCAGTTCCTATGTTCCTGTGAAGGACTAGAGTGAAATGGTGCACACTAGCCTAATCTCCTCCTCCCAAACCTATTCCATTATCAATATTAAGACAGCAATAAAGGAAAAACCTGACTGACTTGTGCTATCTTAATGTCACTGGGTTCACTGCTACCTGTGTGAAGTCATGTACTAGATGAGTTTCAAGGAGAGATTATAGGTTTTGTTGTTCAGATTGTCTAAATTGTGTTTCTGCTCTCTTACTGAGTTCTAATTTCTTGCCCCACTCACTTTCTGGTAGTCACTACAAGCTGAGTCTTGCTGAGTGCCTCATGCAACGTACAGAACACTCTCAATGCCTATTGAAGCAAGTCAGAGTTGAGGATGCTGAGGACATCAGAGAATGAGACCCAAATTGTGTATATATAAACTGAGGTGGAGGCCTTCGACCTACCATGTTGTCTGTTAGCAGGATCCCTAAGGGATCAACCAGTTTCATAGGTGAACCTACCTGTAGATATTTAGAAATCTGATCAGGTGTTGGACTCATGTGAGTATTGTTGTAACTTGAACTGCTATAGTCTTATTGTTATGAGGAGGCTACAGCCAAATGCCTCTCCCTTTAAGAGTAAATTATTCTGGATTGCTTCCTTTTGTGTTGCCCGCCTTCCTAAAAGAGAGAAAAGCACTGCCTTCTGTCTCAATGCCATTTATCTCTCTATCTTGTACGATGATATAATTCACCACTGAAGTATCAGGTGCCCCCACAAATCATGAGTCGTGCACAAAAATGCATTTTTCTTTCTCTTTCACTTCTGTTCCGTGTACTGGACTGTTTTTGTGATGGTGGTATTGTGGGAAGGCTTGGTGGGATTTACGTTTTGCTCTGAAAGCACTGAAGTTAGAAGTCAGCCTGATGTCTTTCAGGAATGAGTTCCAGGGTCAGTTGCCAGAAGGCTCTGTTTCCTGCATACACAAATTTCACTCTTGAGGTGAACATTTCAGTTGTTTTTTGCTGGAACGTAACTGTCATTGAAAGTCATGGTCACAGAGGCAACTTGGAGTAATCCACTGGAGATCCCAGGTTTGGAGACTATTGTCCAGTCACAGGCATGAAAGCGAAGGAAACGTCCTCTTACTGTAGCTCTTCAGCAGGAGCAATGACCTTAAATCTGCCTAGGGAAAAGTTCCAGATCACAAGAAGTCTGCTTGATAAGGGAGCCTATAGAAAGCTGGAAGGCACTTCACAGATACGTGCCACAGAGCAAGTCCTGTAAAAGCTGACTGCACGATGAGGATAGAGACTGGAATTTATGGTTACGGGGGGGAGAGGGGAGGAGATAATCCTGCTTTCAGAGTAGAAATTACATAAAATTAAGTCTGTCATTCACATGCACCTCTGCACTTCAGATGGGGTTAAGTCCTCACAAATTTTCAAGGTCCCGTCCTGATATTTTCAGAACATGACTTGTTGCCAAAGTTTGGGGTGGGGAAGGAGAATGACCCACTAAAAATAGCTGCTGGGTAGTATCAGAAGTTTATACTTTCCCATGCACAAATATCTGGAGTTTTCATATGTGAGTGACTTTATATAAACAATGGATCATTATTACAGTTGTTAAATCACTGTTCTGCAGTTCTCTTATGGAAATGGATTTGACTTACTACTACTTGTCCTTGAATTTAAACAGAAATGTAGAGCATTTTCCTCTGAATCAACTCTCCTTCTGAAAAGATGTAGTTAAGTGTGAAGTCTGTCAAAAGAAACGTGAAATATTGTGAGTTTAAAAAAAAAACAACCTTGATGGCAAGTCTGCTTTTTAAGGGCACAATGAAAAATGGTGTTCTGATCTGTTCTGATGGATTCAGTTTTTTAAAAATCTGATGTGTGTGGTGCAGTGACTGCAATGCAGATTTTGTACTTCACTCACAGCTTCATTCGCTCCTCTAACAAATTATGAAATTACATGTTGAATAAAACAAAGTTATAGTATGAACTAAGGCAAATGGCAGGGCCTAAGGCCCCGTTAATGGGACTCTGCTTGGATAGAGTCTTTGTAGGACTGGCATGCTCATAGTTTCGTAGCTTCAGCTTTCATCCTGTTTCTTAGCTTTTCTCTCTCCATGGGGAAAGAGAGGTGGACAGTAGGGTAGTTATGTATTACAGATATTAGCAAGTGTGAGTTTCAGTAAAATAGTGGTGAAAAATTTGCAAATCTTTAACTCTCTTTTTTCCCCCAAAAGAAATACCATTCACTCTTTCATTATCTCCATGACTGCGAATGGTGCTGGTGTCTGTCAGTGGGCATTATCAAAAGCTCATTGAAGTCAGTGGCAGGACTCTCTCTGACTCTAATGGCCCAACAAGAGCTGCAATTTTACTGATACTTCCCTGCAGAGAGCCCTGAAGCTGTAATAAAGCAATGCCTCTCTGCTTTAGGTTATAAGATCGCTTCCAATATAATCCTGATTTTGGACTTTTTATACATACAACTTTTACACTGAAATTTCTCAGTCTGAGACCAGATAGAGAAAAAAAATTTCAGTGTCTTGTCCTTTTTCAAATTGTAGTCTATATTTTGTCTGCTTTTACTTCACAATTATTCTGTAAAATTAAACTCATTATGTAGGTCCTAATAAGGATTTGTGCTTTGCAATAGTGATATAACTTCTAATAGTCCCTTTCTCCATTGCAATGGTATTTTCAAGCCATCAGTGTAGTAAAAGGAAGTTCTCATATTATTTCAGTGTAATCAGTGGCACTTCTAACTGTTGAGTCTTTCTGTTTATAGTAACAATACTTTCTGTTTAAAGTAAAAATGCTGGCTAGTGCCTCATGACGTCTGTTATGTGTTGTCGTTGTTTGAGTGCCCCTGACCTGCTAGTGAGATTTATAAGGTTCTTCAGGTGTTTGAAAACCCTTTTGTAATCGCTATTGAATAGGTGGGAGCACTCTGATAAATTTTAAGTTGCGATTTTTAAAGTTGCTTAAAATCAAATTCCATGATATTGGGAGTCCCATGAGATCTTTCAGAGGTGGTGGGTGGTTATGCATTTGTTTAATGAGCTTGGCACTGTACAACAGAAATGATCCCTGTCCTGAAGAACTTGCAGACTAAGAAGTTGTCATTTATAAAAAGGACTTGTCTCCTGCAGGGAAACTGTATAAATTTCCAATCATTACTAGCCATGGTTCACCTCCAGTGTTTACTCCAGGGGGAATTCTGTGCGCCCATGAGTTCTTTGCTTTCCTGCAGAAAGTGACAGGGAAGCAAAGGGAAACCATGCCCCAAACAGAGGCGAGGCATAGGGGGTACACAGGGTCACGTGACACTGCCCCCCTCCATTTCTGCAAGCACAGAGCTGCCCGGCTGAGGGAGGGTGACACTCAGTTCTGATGATTCTGCAACTACATGCCGCCTCCTGGGTCCTAGTTCTGGTCGTGCTCCTCTTCTGTGTGCTGTTGTCTGTACAACAGTGAGTGCCTGTTGTGGGGTAGGGCAAGAGGGGAGGGGTGGGGTAGGGCAAGAGGGTGAGGTGATGGGGAAAGAAGCAGTGGGGATGGGTAGGGCAGGGGGGAGGGGGTTGTGGAGTGAAGGGAGGGGCAGGAGAGAGTGGGTAGGGGAAGCGGATAGGGCAGGGGGCAGTGGAGAAGAGGAGATAGGGGAATCGGGGGTGGGGAGTGGGAGCCCAATGTGCAGTGTCCCCAGCACTGGCCAGCAGTAGCTGCAGTTGGGGTTCTCCCATTAAGCAGGCCCATTGAACCCCCACCCAGACAAACTCCCCCCTCCCCTGAACCTTGACCATCCCCATGAGCCTCCCGCACCCAGACCCCCAAACCACTGAGCCCCAACCAGCTGCAACCAGACTCCCACCCCACCAAGCCTCCACTGCCTCAGCACCAGGATGCCCCGATAACCCCCCCACCCAGACCCCCCCGCTAAAGCCTAACCACCTTCACCTAGGGCACCCCTCATTCCCCCTCCCCCCCCCGCAGAGCCCCTGTGCATCCAGATCCCCCACTGAGCCACCCGCATCCAGATTGCCCCACACAGAACCCTGTCAACCCACACGTGGATCCCTCCACAGTAAGCCCCTCTACCCTTGGATCCTGCTGGGCTGAGTCTGCCTGCCCACACCTGGTACATCAGGGTCAGATGCAGCCTCACGACTGAGTCCATGTCCTAGGGGGGAGAGGGGGCTGCAGGATGATCTCCCACCTTCATGCAGCCAGTGGCCTGTACTGCCGTACTGGAGCCTCCACATTTATTTTCTGACAGATGAAATTTGCAGAATTTTGCAATATTTTAAAATATTGTGCAGAATTCCCTCAGGAGCAAATGTTAGGGGTCCTGACATGGAGTAGCTGATGGCATTTTAACAACCCTTTCATCTAACTCTGCTTTGGCGAAGCTGTACGTATTGCAATGCTTAAAACACCAGCAGATAGTCCACACTAGCATTTCCGACATTTCTGACTTTGGAGCTGAATCATAGAATCATAGAATATCAGGGTTGGAAGGGACCCCAGAAGGTCATCTAGTCCAACCCCCTGCTCGAAGCAGGACCAATTCCCAGTTAAATCATCCCAGCCAGGGCTTTGTCAAGCCTGACCTTAAAAAGCTCTAAGGAAGGAGATTCTACCTCCTCCCTAGGTAACTCATTCCAGTGTTTCACCACCCTCATAGTGAAAAAGTTTTTCCTAATATCCAATCTAAACCTCCCCCCCTGCAACTTGAGACCATTACTCCTCGTTCTGTCATCTGCTACCATTGAGAACAGTCTAGAGCCAATAATAACAACAAACAATTGAATGACCGTGTGAAACAGTGGGAAAGGTTTGCAAAAATTTCCTAGTATAGGTAAGGCCAAAAAAACCAAGAGAACGGCAATACAGATTAACAGCACTTCCTGAACCATAGAGAGATAATATGGTTCAGTCCCACCTATGTGGATATTAGATTGAAATTTAAAAGCCATCTTGTAGCTCAAGGTAAAAGACATAAGCAAAAAACTTTATATTTAGCCCATTTATACCCAGGCTAGGCCTGGCAAAAACACAACACACTGGCATAAGTTTTAATTCAGCTCACCGTAGCCAGGCTGAACTTTTTCATAGCATGGCTGAACTGTGAGCAAGTTTTAAAATGATTATTGAACTGTTATTTTTATGATCTAGACGAACCCTTCTGCCCTATATACATCAACTTTTAACCAAGCCTGTAGCTAGTGACATGTTTTGGGTTCATATGCAGCACAGCTAACTCTTGGTTAGTGTGTATGGCAGCTAACCCTGTGGTGCCCTTACCAGCGGCGTAGGCTTGGTATTCTTGTAGCAAGGTGATGAGGAGCCGTTTTGCTGTATTGTCATGTCTGTGCGTCTAGGTCAGCAGTCTTTCCTCCTCCCAGCCCTCTGCACAGTAAGCGTAGAGTGCAGTGACTCATTGCATCACGGCTGCTAGAGAGAGAGTGTTACACAGAGAGAAGGTGGGTGAGGTGAGGTCTTTCATTGGATCAACTTCTGTCGGTGAGAGAGACACGCTTCCAGGCCACAATGCCAATAAAAGATACTGCCTCACCCACCTTATTTCTCCAATCCCCTGGGACCAATCCAGCTCCAGCAACACTGTTACACAGAGGCCGATGCACAAACACGCTTGACGTGTTTCTTATGCAAAAACTGCCATGTGGCCAAAACCACGTGTGTTAGAACCAAGTCAAATGAATGTCAGAGCCCAGTAACAAAACCTGATTGAACTTGTAGGATACATCCGCACTGCTGCTGGGGGGTGTAATTCCCAGCTCAGGAAGAAGTAGTCTAGATCTGATTGAGCTAGTACACTAAAAATAGCAGTGTGGCCAAGGCAGATCGGGCTAAATGCCTGAGCACCTACCTAGGGTCTCAGGTGGATTGTTATCAAGCAGCTACCCCAAGCCACCTGTGCCACTGAGGCCGCACCACTATTTTTAACATGGTAGCTGAGTCAGAACCTGTCAGCACGTAATACTCAAATAATTAAACCAGCAAGAGCGTCTCATGGCCCTAGTGACGGTACGAATTTGTGAGTCTTATGACAGGGTTCATTTTTCATGGTCATATTTTTTCCCTTTAAAATATTTAAAAAACATAAACAAAGAAAACTCTTGTTCTTCATCCATCTGCTCTTCTGCTTCCAATCAACCCATGTAATCTTGCACCTTCCATACCAGAGCAAAAGCACATGTTGTTCTGAAAGAAACAAAAGAGAAGTTTTAGAACAACATGTCTCTAACATTTGGTAAATTAAAGTAATTTAGTCTTTTGTTTGCTTTTGGAACGAACCACTAATAGAGTCTTTGTTAAAGCTAAATGGCAATCTGAAGCCAAGATTTCAAACCCAATGACATTGCTCAACACCTCTAAAAATCAGGTCTGCTCCTTAGGTATCTGTCTGTTCACAGGTTTTTGGGCTGGTATAGCTATTTCAGTTCGCAGTGTGATTTCCCTTCCCTTTTCCCTCCACACACAAACTCACCAGAAAGAGTTATACTGGCGCTTTCCTAGTCTGGATATAGTTGTTCCAATATAAAGGTGCCTTATACTGGTATAGCTTATTTGCCTTCCACACAGGAGTAAGTTATACTGCTATACATACATAAACACATGCATATACTGGTATTACTGCATCCAGATTAAGGGAGTTGGTCCAGTATGACTATCCAGGTTACTGGTTGTACTGCTATGCCACTATAATTGATGTGAGTCAACTTTTGTGTGTATGAAAGCTTTAAATATGGGTTTAGGTGTCTAAAGCCTTGACTACACATACAAATTTCCCCGTCTTGGTTTGAGTGTCGACACATGATGCGGTTAACGAAATCAGTTAAATCCGTGTAACTTTTCTGTGTAGAGGCCTATGAAAGTGCCAGAGAATTTCAAAGTAGTTGAAATTTGATTTCTAAAAAGATATGTACATTTCTGTGCTGAATGCCTCCTGCAGCCTGGTTACACTGGAGACAGCATATATTTCTGGGATTAGCTCGGTTTTCATTTTAGATTTGCCCTTCATCTTTAAAAAAAAGCAGTGCTAGTTTTAACATTTTATTTTAACCACTGTTTGATTTAAATCTGCTCTGAGGTGGATTAGATGTTATGGTGGTTAAAATGCTGGTGACCATCCTGCCATACCCAGGCTGAATTGGCAGTAGCAATGGTGGGAAATAGAAAAAAATCAAAGCCTCCTGTAGACAACCCCCATAGTCATTGCAGATTCTGGATGTTACGAGACCTGAAAATAGAAAATGACCTGGATATTTAGAAATTAAGCACCGGTTGGTAAAGCTGCTGGCTGTAGCACTTCAGCTTTGCAGGTGTGTTTTTAAAAAAACCCAACAACAACAAATTAAACAAAGCAACACAGAGATGTCAAACAGGAATAGAAAGAAGCGTACAGATTTGCACGGGAGGGAACACGGTAACATATCTTTATTGTAAACAAGGAAGGAAATGTGCTTCTAGGATCCGATATCCCTCAATGGAAAACTTTTAGGCGACTTCACATATCCTTGCAGCCCTTGCTCTGACAGCCAATAAATGAAGGTGGTGCTTTCTATTCTTTAATATCCTTGTGAGAACCTGCAATGGGAAGTCTGGCAGAGGGAGGGGAGCCAACATCATCTGGAGAAAGTGTAATTAAGAAATAAAACAGGAAGCTGATGCTCTGCCAAAAACATAGCTTATCCCCTTCAGTTTTTAAATGTATGTATTGATCCAAAGGGAGTGGCATTCCAAATAAATGTAATTTAATTTAGTTGTGAAAGCCCTGCCTGTCTATAATGCCAACAGTGCCTGTTTTGTACAGTACTTGGTGTACCTGGCATCTAATACAGTATTTTTAATTGTTTTAAGACTTCTTGAACCCTGCTGGCTATTTGAGCTGCAGGGCACAAAGATGAGGAAGGGTCTGGAAAACACTCTAAACACAATACCTATTTCTCATTCACAGTAAGGTTTCTTCACACCACTCTGGCAGAAATCAGAAATTCATGAGAACCCTTTTTTAAAAAAAACAAACAGCAAGATTTGGGAATAGTGGTAGGCAGGGCACAGAGGACTGAGGGAATGTGTGGGGTAGTTTTCTATCCAGTCCAGCAAGGCTGAGGGATAGAATGGAAAGTCCCCACACCTAGAGGATAGGAGAGCATAAATTAAGTGCCCCTCCATTCAGTGGACAGGGAGGTTGCATTTTTGTGTGTGCATTCAAGGTTCGATATTGATTCTAAGATGTTCATCCACTAATGGGGGGCAGGTGGCTTCCCCCTAAAGTTTGGCAGAGGGCCGGGGAGGATCAAAATATCATGATTTGTTGTAGTCTCCCAATTTAATGTTTGGAATTAGCAAGGGTGTGGCAAGGAAGAAAGGAGAAATCTAACATATGGAATGGAAGAAATGTGGTTGCATACAGGGCTTTTCATGCTCATGGTGCTGTATTCCAAAGTGTTACCTAAAGCATGCTATTGGAGTAAGACCAGTGGTGATAATATCTTTCCAAAGCAGGCCGCAACCTTCAACTCTGGCTTATTTCTACTAGTAAAATGGGAGCCTCTCTTAGTTTTGGAAAGGATTTGCTTGCTGCTTAAGGTGAAGCCCTGTGACCACCTGTCATAAATATAAAGGGAAGGGTAAACCCCTTTGAAATCCCTCCTGGCCAGGGGAAAGCTCCTCTCACCTGTAAAGGGTTAAGAAGCTAAAGGTAACCTCGCTGGCACCTGACCAAAATGACCAATGAGGAGACAAGATACTTTCAAAAGCTGGGAGGAGGGAGAGAAACAAAGGGTTTGTGTGTCTGTCTGTAGTTGTCTTGGCCAGGGACAGAACAGGAATGGAGTCTTAGAACTTTTAGTAAGTAATCTAGCTAGGTATGTGTTAGATTATGATTTCTTTAAATGGCTGAGAAAAGAATTGTGCTGAATAGAATAACTATTTCTGTCTGTGTATCTTTTTTGTAACTTAAGGTTTTGCCTAGAGGGGTTCTCTATGTTTTTGAATCTAATTACCCTGTAAGATATATACCATCCTGATTTTACAGGGGGGATTTCTTTATTTCTATTTACTTCTATTTTTTATTAAAAGTCTTCTTGTAAAACACTGAATGCTTTTTCATTGTTCTCAGATCCAAGGGTTTGGGTTTGTGGTCACCTATGCAAATTGGTGAGGCTTTTTATCCAACATTTCCCAGGAAAGGGGGGGGTGCAAGTGTTGGGAGGATTGTTCATTGTTCTTAAGATCCAAGGGTCTGGGTCTGTAGTCACCTAGGCAAATTGGTGAGGCTTTTTACCAAACCTTGTCCAGGGAGTGGGGTGCAAGGTTTTGGGAAGTATTTTGGGGGGAAGGACGCGTCCAAACAGCTCTTCCCCAGTAACCAGTATTAGTTTGGTGGTGGTAGCGGCCATTCCAAGGATAACGGGGGTAATATTTGTTACCTTGGGGAAGTTTTGACCTAAGCTGGTAAAGATAAGCGTAGGAGGTTTTTCATGCAGGTCCCCACATCTGTACCCTAGAGTTCAGAGTGGGGGAGGAACCTTGACATGGTGGCACAGTGGTGGGATTAACCTGAAATCATTTTGAGATCCAGTTGAGATTTTTTGAACTAGAAATACAGATTTTAAAAAGGAATTTTTAGGAAGTCCAGAAGGCAGCTTTGAAACTGAAAGCAGCTTGGTTTCTCTCTGCTTTGTGGCCAAGCAGAGACAAAAGGGGATTATCTTGTAAATTGCAGGTTTTCTTTGCCTAGAGGCAGGGTACTTAACTCCTGCAGGGAAATTCACAGTCTTCCAACCCAGAGGTTTTTTTTTCTTTTCTTCCTAAAAGTAAATAGGGGGTGTGTGCTCTACCCATTTGCCTGGAGACAAAAGTGGCAGGGTTTTTTTAGGATTTTGATTTTTTTTTGTTTTACAAGGAGTACAGGTTTGAAAAGAAATTTTTTTTTTCTTTGGGCTGGGTAAGCAGTTTTCCAAGTAGTTGGAGGTTTTTTGCTTTAATTTGGGCCCAGAGCAGAGACAAGGGAATTGTCTTTTTCTGTAGGCTGACAATCACTATCAGAGAATAGGTATTCTATTCCAGCACAGCAAAATTTTACAGCCAAGTTTTGTTTGTTTATTTCTAAACCTCGGGTGTAAAGTTAGTTAAAAACAGAGAGGTTAGAATGGCCAAATCCTCAGCTCGACTACAGCTGGAATTAGCCAAATTGCAGGCTGAGGAAAAACAAAGGGAACATGAAAGACAGATAGAACTCATGCGGCTGGAGAAGGAGGTACAGGAGGCTGCCCACAAGAGGGAAATGGAGGCAAGGAAGCATGTGGAGGAGATGGAGAGGATAAAGGCCCAGCAGAATATACCAACAAACCCTAGCAATCCTTCTCCAGGTACCACTTCCCATCCCAGAAAGTTCCCCACCTACAAGGCAGGTGATGATACTGAGGCCTTCTTAGAAAACTTCGAAAGGGCCTGCCTTGGGTACAACATCTCTACTGACCAATACATGGTAGAGCTGAGGCCGCAGCTCAGTGGACCCTTAGCTGAGGTGGCAGCTGAAATGCCTAAAGAACACATGAACAAGTATGAACTGTTTAAATCCAAGGCAAGAGTCAGAATGGGGATAACACCCGAGCAGTCTCGTCGGAGGTTCAGAGCCCTAAGGTGGAAACCAGACATGTCATTTACCCGACATGCCTACCACATTGTAAAACATTGGGATGCCTGGATATCAGGAGCAAGTGTTGAATCTCCAGTAAATTTGCCCTTCCTAATGCAAATGGAACAATTCTTAGAGGGTGTTCCTGAGGAAATAGAAAGATACATCCTAGATGGGAAACCCAAAACTGTAATTGAGGCAGGAGAGATTGGAGCCAGATGGGTGGAGGTGGCAGAGAAGAAGAAAACTGGTCGCAGTTGGAGCGGAGACCAGAAGGGACCGCCCCAGACCACACCCTATTACCGGGGGCCGCCCAAAGCCCCACCTACCTCCCAAAGAACCCTCCAGACCCCTTATCGTCCCACCACCCCGTTCTCCAGCAACCCACCTCGCCCCGGTGACCCGTCAGCTGGACGATGTTTTAAATGTAACGAGCTGGGGCATGTAAAGGCCAACTGCCCCAAGAACCCCAACAGGTTACAGTTCATTGCACCGGAATCACACCAGAGGTCCACAGGCCCAGATACCTCCCAGATACCCTTGGAGCGGAGGGAAACTGTGAGTGTGGGTGGGAAGAAGGTCACCGCGTGGAGGGACACCGGAGCACAAGTGTCAGCTATCCATGCTTCCTTAGTGGACCCCAATTTAATCAACCCAGAGATCCAAGTGACGATTCAACCCTTCAAGTCCAACTCTTTCAATTTGCCTACAGCCAAGTTGCCTGTCCAGTACAAGGGCTGGTCAGGAATGTGGACTTTTGCAGTCTATGATGATTATCCCATCCCCATGCTGTTGGGGGAAGACTTGGCCAATCATGTGAAGCAGGCCAAGAGGGTGGGAATGGTCACCCGCAACCAGGCTAAACAAGCCGTGAGGCCTAGCTCTGTTCCGGAAACTTCTATCAGGACCCAGTCAGAGGTGATGGACCTGGACCCCAGGCCAATGTCTGCAACAGCAGTAGTGGATCCAGTCCCAGAGACCCAGACGGAACCAGTCCCAGAACCGGAACCAGCCAAACAACCAACACCAGACCCCGTGTCAGCACTGAATCCAGTACTTGCAACCTCAACACCAGAGGGCCCCACCGAACCTGAACTGGCAGCAGCCGATAACCCTACACAAGAGGCTCAGCCGGAGCCTGAATCCCAACATAGTGCACCAGCGGAGAGCGGTTCACAGTCAACAGAAACAGCTCCATCCCCTATATCGCTTCCAGAGGGACCAAGCCTAGGTCCACAATCCCATGAGGAACTGATGTCTCCAGCATCAAGGGAACAGTTCCAGACCGAACAGGAAGCAGATGAAAGCCTCCAGAGAGCTTGGACGGCGGCACGGAGCAACCCACCGCCTCTCAGCTCTTCTAATCGATCCAGGTTTGTTGTAGAAAGAGGACTTTTATACAAGGAAACTCTTTCTGGGGGACACCAGGAAGACTGGCATCCTCAGAGACAGTTGGTAGTTCCAACTAAATACCGGGCCAAGCTCTTGAGCTTAGCCCATGATCACCCTAGTGGCCATGCTGGGGTGAACAGGACCAAAGACCGTTTGGGGGGGTCATTCCACTGGGAAGGAATGGGCAAGGATGTTTCTACCTATGTCCAGTCTTGTGAGGTGTGCCAAAGAGTGGGAAAACCCCAAGACCAGGTCAAAGCTCCTCTCCAGCCACTCCCCATCATTGAAGTTCCATTTCAGCGAGTAGCTGTGGATATTCTGGGTCCTTTTCCGAAAAAGACACCCAGAGGAAAGCAGTACATACTGACTTTCATGGATTTTGCCACCCGATGGCCGGAAGCAGTAGCTCTAAGCAACACCAGGGCTAAAAGTGTGTGCCAGGCACTAGCAGACATTTTTGCCAGGGTAGGTTGGCCCTCCGACATCCTCACAGATGCAGGGACTAATTTCCTGGCAGGAACTATGAAAAACCTTTGGGAAGCTCATGGGGTAAATCACTTGGTTGCCACTCCTTACCATCATCAAACAAATGGCATGGTGGAGAAGTTTAATGGAACTTTGGGGGCCATGATACGTAAATTCGTAAATGAGCACTCCAATGATTGGGACCTAGTATTGCAGCAGTTGCTCTTTGCCTACAGAGCTGTACCACATCCCAGTTTAGGGTTTTCTCCATTTGAACTTGTATATGGCCGTGAGGTTAAGGGGCCATTGCAGTTGGTGAAGCAGCAATGGGAGGGATTTACACCTTCTCCAGGAACTAACATTCTGGACTTTGTAACCAACCTACAAAACACCCTCCGAACCTCTTTAGCCCTTGCTAGAGAAAACTTACAGGATGCTCAAAAAGAGCAAAAAGCCTGGTATGATAAACATGCCAGAGAGCGTTCCTTCAAAGTAGGAGACCAGGTCATGGTCTTAAAGGCGCTCCAGGCCCATAAAATGGAAGCATCGTGGGAAGGGCCATTCGTGGTCCAGGAGCGCCTGGGAGCTGTTAATTATCTCATAGCATTCCCCACCTCCAACCGAAAGCCTAAGGTGTATCATATTAATTCTCTAAAGCCCTTTTATTCCAGAGAATTAAAGGTTTGTCAGTTTACAGCCCAGGGAGGAGACGACGCTGAGTGGCCTGAAGGTGTCTACTACGAAGGGAAATGTGCTGGTGGTGTGGAAGAGGTGAACCTCTCCATGACCCTTGGGCGTATGCAGCGACAGCAGATCCAGGAGCTGTGCACTAGCTACGCGCCAACGTTCTCAGCCACCCCAGGACTGACTGAACGGGCATACCACTCCATTGACACAGGTAATGCTCACCCAATTAGGGTCCAACCTTACCGGGTGTCTCCTCAAGCTAAAACTGCTATAGAACGGGAGATCCAGGATATGTTACAGATGGGTGTAATCCGCCCCTCTGAAAGTGCATGGGCATCTCCAGTGGTTCTAGTTCCCAAACCAGATGGGGAAATACGTTTTTGCGTGGACTACCGTAAGCTAAATGCTGTAACTCGCCCAGACAATTATCCAATGCCACGCACTGATGAACTATTAGAGAAACTGGGACGGGCCCAGTTCATCTCTACCTTGGACTTAACCAAGGGGTACTGGCAGGTACCGCTAGATGAATCTGCCAAGGAAAGGTCAGCCTTCATCACACATCTCGGGCTGTATGAATTTAATGTACTCCCTTTCGGGCTGCGAAATGCACCCGCCACTTTCCAAAGACTTGTAGATGGTCTCCTAGCGGGATTAGGAGAATATGCAGTTGCCTACCTTGACGATGTGGCCATATTTTCGGATTCCTGGGCAGACCACCTGGAACATCTACAAAAAGTCCTTGAGCGCATAAGGGAGGCAGGACTAACTGTTAAGGCTAAGAAGTGTCAAATAGGCCTAAACAGAGTGACTTACCTTGGACACCAGGTGGGTCAAGGAACTATCAGCCCCCTACAGGCCAAAGTGGATGCTATCCAAAAGTGGCCTGTCCCAAGGTCAAAGAAACAGGTTCAATCCTTCTTAGGCTTGGCCGGTTATTACAGACGATTTGTACCGCACTACAGCCAAATCGCTGCCCCACTGACAGACCTAACCAAAAAGAAACAGCCAAATGCTGTTCAGTGGACCGGAAAGTGTCAGAAGGCCTTTAACAAGCTTAAAGCGACACTCATGTCTGACCCTGTACTAAGGGCCCCAGACTTTGACAAACCGTTCCTAGTAACCACAGATGCATCCGAGCGTGGTGTGGGAGCAGTTTTAATGCAGAAAGGACCTGATCAAGAATTCCACCCTGTAGTGTTTCTCAGCAAAAAACTGTCTGAGAGGGAAAGCAACTGGTCAGTCACTGAAAAAGAATGTTATGCCATTGTCTACGCTCTGGAAAAGCTACGCCCATATGTTTGGGGACGGCGTTTCCACCTGCAAACCGACCATGCTGCACTAAAGTGGCTTCACACCGTCAAAGAAACTAACAAAAAACTTCTTCGGTGGAGTTTAGCTCTCCAAGATTTTGATTTCGACATCCAACACATCTCAGGAGCTTCTAACAAAGTGGCTGATGCACTCTCCCGTGAAAGTTTCCCAGAATCAACTGGTTAAAATCGTCCTTGAGATGTGGAAAATATTGTTAGTCTTTATGTACTTGGTAGTATATTTAGAGATGCATGTGTCTTATTAACTCTGTTTTCCTAGAGCTCCAGGAAGAAATCCCAGCCAGTGTTTCACCCTAGCTGAGATTTGGGGGGCGTGTCATAAATATAAAGGGAAGGGTAAACCCCTTTGAAATCCCTCCTGGCCAGGGGAAAGCTCCTCTCACCTGTAAAGGGTTAAGAAGCTAAAGGTAACCTCGCTGGCACCTGACCAAAATGACCAATGAGGAGACAAGATACTTTCAAAAGCTGGGAGGAGGGAGAGAAACAAAGGGTTTGTGTGTCTGTCTGTAGTTGTCTTGGCCAGGGACAGAACAGGAATGGAGTCTTAGAACTTTTAGTAAGTAATCTAGCTAGGTATGTGTTAGATTATGATTTCTTTAAATGGCTGAGAAAAGAATTGTGCTGAATAGAATAACTATTTCTGTCTGTGTATCTTTTTTGTAACTTAAGGTTTTGCCTAGAGGGGTTCTCTATGTTTTTGAATCTAATTACCCTGTAAGATATATACCATCCTGATTTTACAGGGGGGATTTCTTTATTTCTATTTACTTCTATTTTTTATTAAAAGTCTTCTTGTAAAACACTGAATGCTTTTTCATTGTTCTCAGATCCAAGGGTTTGGGTTTGTGGTCACCTATGCAAATTGGTGAGGCTTTTTATCCAACATTTCCCAGGAAAGGGGGGGGTGCAAGTGTTGGGAGGATTGTTCATTGTTCTTAAGATCCAAGGGTCTGGGTCTGTAGTCACCTAGGCAAATTGGTGAGGCTTTTTACCAAACCTTGTCCAGGGAGTGGGGTGCAAGGTTTTGGGAAGTATTTTGGGGGGAAGGACGCGTCCAAACAGCTCTTCCCCAGTAACCAGTATTAGTTTGGTGGTGGTAGCGGCCATTCCAAGGATAACGGGGGTAATATTTGTTACCTTGGGGAAGTTTTGACCTAAGCTGGTAAAGATAAGCGTAGGAGGTTTTTCATGCAGGTCCCCACATCTGTACCCTAGAGTTCAGAGTGGGGGAGGAACCTTGACACCACCATTGCAGCAAATTCAGAATTATATGAGCGGGAGAGAAAGCATAAGGAAAGACAAGGACAGAAGCTGAATTGATCAGATCTCTCACTGGCACTCAAGCTCTATATTTCTTCCCTCAAAAAGTCCTTGAAAAATAGGTGACGTCTAGAAGTATTTTAATGACATCTACTTCCCATTTGATTTTTTCCTACATTAGGTAAACTGATTCTAGCCTTTGCCTGTTGCTTTTGCCTCATCTGGTTACTGGAATTCAGTCTTTTTTTATAGGCCAGGCACCATGACTTATAGAGTGCACTGTTTAGCAAGATGTAATTTTCTGCAACTCTCCTCTTCTGTTTTCTCCTCTTTTCTCTGGTCTCTCTTTCTTGTTTCATGAGCCTAGTTCATGTTACTAGCAAATTCAAAACAGATATGACGACTTCCACTTAATCTCTTTGTGCCTCAAGTTCCTCATCTGTAAACTGAGGGAAATACTTAAGGGTGTTGCAAGGCTTAATTCATTATTGGGTGAAACTCAGCCCAT
This sequence comes from Lepidochelys olivacea, assembly GCF_965140295.1. NCBI lineage: Eukaryota > Metazoa > Chordata > Testudines > Cheloniidae > Lepidochelys > Lepidochelys olivacea. Next base: position 197,655,013 of record NC_140413.1, on the reverse strand, counting down.
TGCAGAGGTCCTGCACAAGACCCTAAGTAATGTAAGCAATACTTATGCCCTTACTGCGATTCTAAAGTGGGGTCTAATTAAGTGGCACGTAGGCTCTTGTGTGTCCTCTGCGTGGGTGAATTTCACCCTAATGCTTTAAAGCACTTTGAGCTGCTTGGATGGAAGGTGCTATTGAAATGCAAAGTACTAGAGAGAGAGAGAGAGAGTGTTTTTTAAAGAATCTAGCCTTAATCCTGGGATTTTGACAGTGATAACCTCATCTCCCATTTTCCCATCTGAGGCAAAAAGTTGTAGAATGTAAAATACAGAACAGTATTTATGATCTGTTGTACAGAAAAGTCATACTCCAGAAGGAGTTCTCTTATAGATACTGAATGGTTTATTCATAAAAAGGACTAGTTCTAGTTTTAATGCATCTTGATTCTATACTTGACGTAATTTCCACACTTACTTAAATAAATTATCCAAGCAGCACTGGAAAGTGATTTTACTCAGCAATTCTGTCAGCTGATTGAGTATATCAGTAGTTAGGCATGTCGATCCAAGAAAGCAAGCTTAACAAAAAAGAATTTGTGATCTTCAAAAAAGAACTAGATAAGTTCATGGAGAATAGATCCATCAATGGCTATTAGCCAGGATGGGCAGGGATGGTGTCCCTAGCTCTGTTTGCCAGAAGCTGGGAATGGGCGACAGAGGATTGATCACTTGATGCTTACCTGTTCTGTTCATTCCCTCTAGGGTACCTGGCAATGGCCACTGTCAGAAGACAGAATACTGGGCTAGATGGACCTTTGGTCTGACCCAGTTTGGCCATTCTTATGATCTACCAATTATGCCGACATAAAAGATTATTGCTGTAATCTCACAATGCTTTATTTACTATTTTTTAAAATACTGTAATATTGTACCTAACAATAGCGACCACACACAATTTTCACAATAAAAATAAGTTGGTTTCAAATGGTACTTTAATATGAGAATTTAATTGGCATTCTGTTTATGTTTATACATATCTATTATCTGAAACTCTGGTATGAGCCACCATCATAAATTTTGACTATAATGTTTCCATTATCCAGAATAATTATCCTATGTCTAGAAGACTGGCTTATTATTCTTGCTGTTTCTGACGTACTAACACTACTGCTTTATGCTCTTGAAAAGGACATTAGTCCAAAACACCTAATCCAAAGGTTCAGCTAATCTCAATCAATAATGAATTAACCGTGTCCTGGCAACATCTGGAAGTATGTATTCACAGTAGTTATGACTCAGGTCCCTTTTCAGTAATGAAAAGAAACATGAGATGGATAATCACAAATGCAAGATAATTAACTAGTTTAGACCTTATGCATACATGACTTGTTTGGTGTCAGGCTTCCCATTTACACATTGTGGTTTGATTTCATTTTTTTCTTTAGTTGGGAGAATGTATAAGAAATCCTCATTGAAAGGTATTGGGAGAGTAGATGAAAGAGGCCACTATTCTGGTAGCAGGGCATAAGGATTCACATAGGGTAAAAATTTGATATAGGAGTGAGCAACTATTTAAAAAAGGAAATAGCAACAGGTTAAATATGATTTCTAAAATAGGAAGATGGCAAGGGCTGGAAATAATAATAAACTCACATATGAAATAGTCATGGATTCAAAAAGAGCATAACAAAGAAACAACTAACTTTTCAGCATCAAACTGTTAAGATGTCAGCTTTCTGTTTAATTCTTTATTTTATATAACATTTAAATATATATATTTTTCTTTGTAATTAGATGTGCTGATTAAAATCTATTTTATGATACAGTGGAGTTTCCTGTAACACTTTGAGAGCAAAATTTTCCCTTATAAAGTTAGTGGGACATTTTGAGAGGTACGAGCATGAGAAAGTTAATGTGTGTACGCATGCTCGTAAATCTGTCATTTAATGCTCAAAATGATAGATGGAAAATTTTCAATACATTAATAACATAAAAGCAGTTAAATTAAATTTACTGCACAATACCCAATAGCCTCATGCTCCTGGAATTTCTCCAACCTCTACAATCTTTTCTATTTAATCTGTGATATTACATGATTGATTCTACATTAAAAGAATTTTTAAAAAAAATCTGAAAGAGAGGTAATTTTTTTCCTGTGCTGACATAATAATTGTTAGCTTAAGAGAGTCTCAGTTCATGTAATGCCAAAATAATAAAGGGAAACTTGGAGGTGCTCTGAATACCGAGTGTTTGTACTCATTGTGTCTGTTGGATGAAGAATTATGGAAATGCATTGCACTTTACCCTAGGGTTTTTGAATGTCACAATTAAAAGATTATTAGGCATGGTCAAGCCCCAACTAAACAAACTAGAGGCTATCCAAAATTGGCCCCGGCTGAATCGGAAAAAGCAAGTCTGGGCATTCCTGGGTGTGGTGGGGTACTACCAACGATTTATTCCCCATTTTGCTACCAGAGTGAGTCCCCTGACAGACCTGATAAAAGCCCGGGGTCCAGACATGGTGAAGTGGACAGATGCCGCAGAGAAAGCATTCATAGATCTACGGACAGCCCTCTGCAATAACCCCGTGCTTATAGCCCCAGACTTCAACAAAGAATTCATTTTACAAACAGATGCATCTGAAGTAGGATTGGGAGCTGTCCTATTGCAGATGGTCGGAGATGACGAACACCCAATCCTCTGTCTCAGCAGGAAACTCCTCCTGAGAGAGCAGAAGTATGCTGTGGTTGAAAGAGAGTGCCTAGCTGTGAAATGGGCCATGGAAACACTACGTTACTACCTTCTGGGACAACAGTTTACCCTTGTGACCGACCATGCACCCCTCCAGTGGATGCAGCAAAATAAAGAGAAGAATGCAAGGGTGACCAGATGGTTCCTGTCCCTACAACCTTTCCAATTCACCATACAACACCGGACTGGAAGTCACGATGGCAATGCAGATGGCTTGTCACGAGTACACTGCCTGACATACCAAGTTGCCCAACCCCATAGTGTTGAGCAGGGGGGGATATGTGACAGGGTCAGGCCAGATGGCTACAGGAGAGTGATAGAAGGCAGATATATTAGCCCCAGGTTAAGTAGGTCCCTTTTCCCTGAGTAAGCTAACAGGGAAGGTTCCAGAACAATCAGGAACCTTCTGGAGACAATTAAGACTGACAGGCTGATTAGGACACCTGCAGCCAATCAAGAAGCTGCTAGAATCAATTAAGGCAGGCTAATCAGGGCACCTGGGTTTAAAAAGGAGCTCACTTCAGTTTGTGGTGTGTGTGTGAGGAGCTGGGAGCAAGAGGCACTAGGAGCTGAGAGTGAGAACGCATACTGTTGGAGGACTGAGGAGTACAAGCAGGACGAAGGTCCTATGGTGAGGATAAAGAAGGTGTTGGGAGGAGGCCATGGGGAAGTAGCCCAGGGAGTTGTAGCTGTCGCACAGCTGTTCCAGGAGGCACTCTAAACAGCTGCATTCCACAGGGCCCTGGGCTGGAACCCGGAGTAGAGGGTGGGCCCGGGTTCCCCCCAAACCTCCCAACTCCTGGTCAGACACAGGAGGAGTCGACCTGGACTGTGGGTTCATGAAAATGGCCAAACTGAGGGCTCCAAGGAGAGCAAATCCGCCAATAAGTGCAAGACCCACCAAGGTAGAGGAGGAGCTTTGTCACAATAGGAAGGTCAAAAGTTAATGCTGGTTCTTAATCTCTAACACAGAGCCACAAGATGCTTGGGGGGCTTTCCTGTCGCACTTTGTATTTGAGTTTTTACCTTATGCCTCCAGGGGTGAGGTCTCAAAGAAATCCCAGTCAAGCCAGCATTTCGAAAGAGATACTAATGTCTGCCAAAAATATTAGCAAAAAGAGGAAAATATATGGTGAAGTTAAAGAAGCTAAATCAGTTCCGTCTTTTGCCAAGTCAGTGATTCATACTAAAGCCTGTGAAACATCACTTGTGCTAAAAGGAGTGCAATGACCTCGGAAACCAGGTCATGACATTCTCCTCTGTTCAGGTTGCAACAAACAAGGTTGAGTTGTGCCCACACAGCAGCTATTTTCACAACACAAGTGTATGTACCTGTGCATTTACCAGGGTGCCTAACTGTGTTTGTACCCATGTATTCTGGGGAACCATGGACAGCTGTCCTGTACGGCCTCAGACATGGCCAAAGTACATGCACACAGCAGCATGAGGCAATGTAGGACATCCCAGAGATAGGGTAAGAAAGAAGACTAGTTAACACAATTACAGAGGCACCAGTTGAAATCTTATCAACAAAAATAGATGCGAAAACCTAGTTATAGGAAAGCAGTTACGTGCCAGCCAGGCCACTGATATGGTTTAAATGGGGCTAACTGTCATGGTTACTATACAGAGCATTAATCATGATATATGTGGACTCAGACCATGTGTAGAGCCAACCATTTTACTGTTTAAAGTTATAGTGTAGGTAGGGCCTAAATTCTATGAGTCTTAACATTTTTAGAAGCTCTGTAAATAAAGAGTCAGCTTTAAATTTCAAAAACACTGTGTGAGTTCAAAAGATTGTACCTGACTTGCCTGGTGGCCTCGAGTAACACTTTGGGTAGGCCATCACTGCAATTAAAAACCCACAGCTGGCCTGTGCCAGCTGACTTGGGCTTGAAGGGCTCAACCTAAGGGGCTGTTTAATTAGTTGTAAAATGTAGACCGGGGTCAGCAACCTATGGCACGCGTGCCAAAGACAGTACACGAGCCAATTTTTAATGGCACACTGCTGCCTGCCGGGTCCCAGCTGCCGGCCCCGCTCAGCCCGCTGCCGAACCCAGGCTGGCAGCGGGCTGAGCGGGGCCAGTGGCCGGGACCCCGGCAGGCAGCAGCGTGCCATTAAAAATCCTGCCTGCCCTGGCCCGCTCTTTTCCACCCGTCTCCCCGCCCCCACGGAGGCAGAGTGAAGAAGTTTGGTTCTGCCTGCTGCAGGGCAGGCAAGTTCCCCCTCCCTCGCCTCTTCCCCCAGCGTGCTGGATTCCTGCCCCTCCTCCTTTCCCTGCCGCCGATCAGCTGATGGCCCTTGTAAGGGAGGAGGAGAAGCGGCGCCGCAGTCCGGGCAGGAGGTGAGGTGGGGACAGGGCCTTGGGGAAGGGGGTTGGAATCAGGGCATATCCCCTCCAGCCCCCTGCCGTGAGACGCTCTAAGCAGGGGGCTGGGAGCACCCCCACGACCCTAGCCCACACACTCAGCCCTCTGCCCTGACCCCTGCACCCCCCTCACACACACCAAGCCCTCTGCCCTGACCCCTGCACCCCAACACATATCCAGCCCCCCCACACCCCATGCCCTGACTCTTGCACCCCCTACACATGCGCCCATCCCTCTGCCCTGACTCCTGCACCCTCCTCACACACCCACAGCCCCCTGCCCTGACTCCTGCACCTCCCCACATATACCCAGCCCCTCCCCACACCCCATGTCCTGACTCTTGCACCACCACCCCCGCATTCCCAACCCCATCCTAAGCACCAAACGGGAGCTCCTGCACCCCTTGCACCAAATGGGAGCTGCCCACATAAGCACTCCACACCCAAACCTCCTGCCACAACCCTGAGCCCCCTCCCTTATTCTAGCTCCTGGCCAGACCCTGCACCCCACCCCCCAGCTTGGTCCTTCACCCTCAGCCCTGTGCTCAGTGCACTCCTACCCTCAGCTCAGTGCAGAGAGAGAGAGGAAGAGAATGGGGTAGAACCAGGGAGAAGGTAGGTACCCACTCTATGTGGGCAGGGCCGGGATCCCAGACCGGCAGTGGGCTGAATGGAGCTGGCAGCCAGGACCCTAGCTGGCAGGAGCCTGTGTACAGAACCCCAGACTGGCAGTGGGCTGAGTGGCAACGGGCTGAGTCGCTCAGCCCACTGCCGGTCTGGGGTCCCGGCTGCCAGCCCCGGGTCCTGGCTGCCAGCCCCACTCAGCCCGCTGCCGGTCCCTTGCTAGCTGGGGTCCTGGCCGCAGGCCCCCGCTCAGCCCGCTGCCGGCCTAGGTGAATGGCCCAGGCTGGCTGCGGGCTGAGCGGGCCAGCAGCGTAAGATCAGCATTTTAATTTAATTTTAAGTGAAGCTTCTTAAACATTTTGAAAACCTTGTTTACTTACATAAGACAATAGTTTAGTTATATAAAATATAGACTTATAGAGAGAGACCTTCTAAAAAACGTTAAAATATATTACTGGCGCGCGAAACCTTAAAGTGAATAAACGAAGACTCGGCACACCACTTCTGAAAGGTTGCCGACCCCTGGTGTAGACGTTCAGGCTTGGACTGCAGCCCAAGCTTTGGAACTCTCCCACCTAGAGCTCGAGCACCAGCCTCAGCCCAAATGTCTGCATGCAATTAAACCTCCCCTTAGCCCGAACCAGCTCCAGCGATGAGTTTAAGACCTCAGTTGAAATCCAGGCCTCTGTCTCACAGGCCTAATAATCAACTTTAGCCATGCCTCCGAGCTTCTTAAGACATCCTTAACTATGCTTTATATGTAAAATATATATGAAACCACTTTTTTTTCTGCTCCTTGTTTTACCTGAGAAATATCCGGGAGATCTGATTTGCTTTCCCATTCTTTACTGAAGGACTCTCTAGGGCATTAAATAATTGAAGTACAATTTTCTTAGTTCTCAAATGAAGGGATGAGGATTGAGTCTTTCCCAAAGAAAGCTATTTTTCCTCAATGGTTGTTAAGAATTTGAGTTAAATAGGTTTTCTATTAAAAACAAAACCAAAAACCAACACCAGACTGATTTAAAAACCCTGCTCCTCTCAATTGCTCAGGGTTCAGGCCTTGTCTACACAAAAAAATTGTTCTGATTTAACTAAGTCCTTATCTACATGAGAAAGTTTTAGTAGATATACTAGTTGTAGTTACACTGGTATAGTTACACCGTGTAGACACTTATTCTGGTGTAAGAGATTACTTTTTTTCAGCTAACTTAAACTTCTTTTCCAAGTGACAAAACCTAAACTGAAAAAAACACATTCTAACACTGGAATAAGTTTGTCATCACGAAGGGAGGGGAGAGGAGGGTAGTTATGTTGGCATAATTGTATCCATTTAAATTCATACCTTAGGTTTTACTGAGAAATCTTTCCTATGTAGACAAGGCCTAAATACCTTAAATTTAACTACATCTGTTTCTAAACAAATATTATTTAAAAAGAGAGGTGGCCCACCTTTATATATCATAGTAAAGTCAACAGGGCACAACTTCTTTTGTCCTATTTGCATGTCACCTTTCAGTGCATTACTGTTATGACTACGTAATGCAACCTATGCTGTGTGGTCCTTTATCGTACTACAAGGGGGAGATTGCATCCATTTGGTAGCTCCAACAGTTTACAATACGGTAATAAAAGTATGTACAAAAAATCTAGGACCATTTACTGTGCATACTTTCTCCTTCACATCACTTCCAGAAGGCATAGGCATGCTAGCCCACGTTAAGATAAAGCCATCACTGCCCCATTATTCCAAGCTATCAGCATCCGGTGGGTCTCCTCCTTTGTTTGCCTTTTAGACTGAGCTCCTTGATACAGGAACCATGGGCTCAGTTCCTCACACTGACCATGTGAGTGAGATGTGCTACAGGCCTAGGCCCTGATCCACAGTTGGATCTGCACAGACAGACCTTTTGCATCTGTGTGGACACCTATTGATATCAGTAGTGTTCAGTGAAGTTCTAATTACGTAACTGTGGTTCTGTTCTTTAAAAAGTGAAATCCCAGGTCCACTGAAGTCAATGAGAGTTTTGCCATTGAGTTCAGGGGGGCCAGGATTTCACCCCAGGACTGTAGCATGGCTTAGACAAATTCTCTAAAATAGAACTCTGCTAATGGTTTTTGCTAGTGTGTGTTTTGGTTTTGAAGACACGTGATAAATGTAGAGTTAAGTAACACTTTAAAATTTTAGGGGCTGATTTTCAAAAATTCAAGTGCACAATTGCATTTACCATAAATGTGCGTGCAAATTGTACAATTGAGCCCACGTCCCTGATTTGTACATGCAACTTCTTTGTGTATATATTTTCTTTTACTTGCACTTGTCTCTACCTTTTTTGTTTTTTCTTCTTGAAAAACCAGTAAAGATTCTTGTATTAAAAAAAGAAAGCCAGTAATGAAGTTGCTTTCATGTGCATATGAAAAACAATCTGTTCTTTGTTTTAAATTCATGTAATGCCTTTCTGAAATTTAGGTAATCAACTTCAGACATTTTTCAAGTTGCATTTTTCTGGTGATTTAATCTTATCTGTTAAATCAGTTAAGTGCAGAGAATTAAGTCTGAAAAATACTAAATGGTGAAACAAATGTATTTTGAAGTAATGGTAGAGGTTTTAGTCTAACTGATTTAAAAAAAAAGAGAGAGAGAGAGGTGATGCTGCCCTCCCATTCTGAGTAACCTGTGTGCTGTGCATATATCGATCCAAAGAACTCGTGGATATCCAGTGAGTCAGATTGCCTGGAAGGCTGAATAGTCCAATCTGTCTTCTCAAAAAAGAGCACTCCCTTCATAGTCTGAGAAATTATTACTGTATTTGAATACAAGGTTTGCTTTGTTTTTCAAAATGGAGCATTTCAAGACACCTGAGGTTTGTAATATAACAGTGCAACCCCCGTGAGTTCTATTTTCACTCTTGTTTTATTTCTGACCTTCGTGTCTGATGTGCCGTCCCCGTCACACGGGAGAGTAGCTGTGTCTGCACTAGCATTTTTGTCGTTATTTCCCAGTGTTTCCCGACTGTTGGTGCAGCTTCATCTGGACTTGCATTTACAATGCAGCCAGGTACACTTGCTATATCTAAATGTTATCTTCCAAATTATACAAGGAACTTTATCCAGCTCAGACATATTGATGAGTAGGACTGATGGGAGAGAAATCTCATGAGGTCTTTTGCCTGCTGATTTTTTTAGTAACTAATTCCACATGGTTAGAAACATTTTATTTTTTCTCGTGTTGTTTATTCTCTCTGACCCTGACAAGATCCCTTCCACTCTGTTTATCCTGATTTATACCCCACTTGAGAATAGCTATATTTGTGAATGATGTGACCCAGCCTTTCAGAGCGAATCAGTGCTGCTGCTTAATTGTCTGTAGGCATAACTGTTCGGTGAAGTCAAGTATTGTGGGGATCTCCCACAATGAAATTCAATGTCCTCTCCAGCAACCATACTGACCTATACAGTTTTTCTTCACCAAGAACAATTTTCTTACTTCACTAAATATCATCTTTCCCCTTTTATTTTCTAGGCATCTGAATTTCTGTGTTTGGAATTTGATGAGGCCAAGGTGAATCAAATGCTGAAGAAACTGTCAGAGATTGAAGAGAGCATAAAGGCACTGACACAGACCACCTGACTGTTAAGATAAAGAAAGAGATTGTGACTCAGAACATAGCTGGCCTTAGTACTTGTTAATAATTTCTATTCTTATATATGAAATTGTTACCAATATTCTACTGACAAGTGATCATAAAATAAAATAGTGTGAGCTCGGCTGTGCCACTCTGACACTTGTGAGCACTTACTCATACAAGAAATCCCATTGGATTTAATGGGGCTACTTGCTTAAGTGCATAACAGCTGAGTGAGGCTGTGCATAATCAAGCCCTACATGTTAGAGTAGCGTGGCTTTCCTTTTCATGCCTCTTAATGATTTGTCGAGTCATGTTCTGACTACTCTGACTTGAGATAAATGCTGGGCTGCAGTCAGTATCCATGGGAAACTGGATGGCCCTGTGGCAGGGGAAAAACACAGACAGACAATCTAACGGCTGCTCAGATTTTTCCTTATAAAGTAAAGACGTTCTCTGATAATTCTTCCCTTTTCTCATTGGAACCTAAGGGGGCAAACTGTGGTCTCAGTCAAAGTCTGTTATGGTTGTGCACTAGGTATAAAAAGTAATACGACGTCAACCAACTAAGAATAGGTGAGACGAGAGGTTTAACTGCCAGCGGTAGAGAAAAACATAAAGGAGAAACTGAATGAGGAAATTTCTGCTAATGAAGTTTAGTAGACAGTCAAATGCAGAGATCTGAAGCTCTGGATAGACTCTGATTAGTACACCTGTTCCCATCACACCCTGAAACTTATAAAAGAATCTATTTAAGTAGTTGAGTAGCACATACATGTCATACATTACTGAAAACAGTTATCAAACTCTGTAAGGTTTCAGAGTAGCAGCCGTGTTAGTCTGTATCCGCAAAAAGAAAAGGAGGACTTGTGGCACCTTAAAGACTAACAAATTTATTTGAGCATAAGCTTTTGTGAGCTACAGCTCACTTCATCGGATGCATTCAGTAACTCTGTAAGGGAAGCAAACCCATCAGCCATTCCAAAGCACAGAGAAGAACTCTCTTGGTACACATCATATTGACCCCCTCTCTCTCTCTCAAGCAGGCTATAAATATCGTAACAAAAATCCAGACAGGAAATAATCCTCCAGTTACTGATAAAGACCTCTTTGCAATGTAACAGATTTACCACGCACCAAATGGCTTCTAACATGTATTTGCCCACAAAGAATCTGATCCTGCAGAGTACTGAGTCCTTTCATATGCTTAAACCAGGGATGGATGTCGCCCACAGTCACTTAACCATGATTCATTTCAGTAGCTTCCATTGTATACAGAAATTAAACAATCAAATGCTGTCAAGATGCACTACATAGGAATAATTTTCTCATTACTGTTAACACCCATAGTGCCCTGTCTACTCAGAAGCATATTGATCAAAGGAACACTTGTATTTAATTTTTTATTGATCTGTAAATGTAGGGCCCATTCTGTTCCCACTGAAGTCAATGGAAGTTGGCCCTTAAGTTAAGTCCCTTTGTTTGTATCCAAACTGTAACAATGTGTGTGTACTTGCTTTGAATTTGGTGTGTTTGGCACCACATGACCCTGAGGCTCTATACAGGCACAGAGTTTTTTCTACTGGTATGATTTAAATAGAGGTTTATTTTTAGTGTGCTTAGTTTAACCAAATCCTAATCGTTCCAACCCCCTTCCTCCCTTTTCGCTGGCCCACCAACAGGCTGTTCAGTTAATTCAGCAGTATTCATCCCACTTTAAAGTTTGGTAACCTTTCCTTTCCAGAAATGGGATGTGAGCCCTTTTTCTGATATGGGGCTGCCATGATCCAAACTCCACAGACGTGGACTAGATCCATTGTTCCTAAAGATTTGGCATGGAGATTTCCCAGCCTTTACTCTTTGCTACTGTACTGAAGAACATCGGTGAGGTCCTATGATGGTGACCCGTGGAAAAAGGCGGGATGGGGTTGGAAAAGATGGCAAAACTAAGTGCAATAAAAATAAACCTCACCTCAGATAAACTAACTCATCCTAATAAAAGCTCTGTCTCTGTACGTAGCTTTGGGGCCAGGATGAAGGCATGGAATGTGAAGCCCTGAAATTCCAAAACACAGGTACATGTGTGTCAGTATGTAGATACAGTTATTTATCTAAAATGTATATTTCAGTAACACGCAGTGTGTTTAAATAATTAAGTTGTCATTGGGGCAGTGAGAGAGCGTGAGAATGACTTTGTAGCCTGGTGGTTAGCGCACCCCGTTGGGAGGAGGGAGACTCAAGTCCCTGTTCCAGTAACTATTTCATTATTTATAAAAAGTGGAATAGCTTGAACAGGAGACATTGCGTGGCATCTGCCCCACACTAGCCCAGAGCCCAGCAATTAGGATATTTTCCTGGGATGTAGGAGATCCAACTTCAAATCACTGCTCTGCAACAGGTCTCCTACAACCCATTCAAGTGCTCTAAATGGTGGGCTAAAAGTTGTAAGGTGGTATCTGCATCACCGGCTCTGCCAACGGTTTTGTTGAAAAAGGACTGACCTGGCTTAGGCACCTAACTCCAGGAGAGTTCATGGCTGTGAATCTCCAATGGAGCTAGGCACCTCCCTCCAACCTGGACTTGAGTGCCAAACTGCCTTTGAGGGGTGGGGTTTAAGATCTGCTGCTCTCCTCCTCATTTCCTATTGGCTAGCTTCGGGGCTCCCTGCTCATCTGTTGTTTTTTTGCGTCCCTTTCTTAGGCACCTCTTTTTTCCCTCTCAATCCTGGGTGCCTAAACTCAGGATGGGGAATTGTGCTGGGTGGTCAGGTCCCTAAAATGTCCCTTTGTGAATGAAGCCCCTCCTTCTCTTGCAGCTCTGCCTGGTCACCTGTATTCCATTGCACTGCTCAATAGAGACTATTTTGCTTTTCTTCTTCTCACTGGCAAAAAAATTTATACATATTAAGGGTAAAGCTTCCATTGATTCTTTCAATTTATTTTAACTTTGTAAGAAACAGAGCTAAAACTATATTAAGTGCTAGTACAGAAATAGTGATGACAACATACAATACAGTAGTGCCATAATTGAAGTGCATTTCATTGTCTCTGCAAGTGAATTTAGTGCTTGTGAAGATGCCAGATTGATTGCACTTAGAAACTCAACTTCTCCCTTCTCAGAATGGGGAAAGGACAGGATTTCTTGCCCACCCAATCAGAATATAAATGCAACTCCCCAGTTAACCCACACTATCCACTTTGGGGCCCACCTCCCCCTTCTGTCCTCCTCTTCCAACACTACTCTCAAGAGCTGCCCCTTCTCCTGATTTCTCACCCTCCTGTGTAAGGACTTTACATCCTCCTGTATCCATTTTCCATCTTGAGTTCTCAGGTCCCTTCTTACCACTTCTTGGGCCTTTGCCACTTCTCTGTGCCTCCCCCAATGAGAGTCTGAGCAGAAGCTACACTTCGCCACTCATTCCCAATTTTGCAACCTCCATGCCCTGGGTAGAAGACTCCTCCCGAGAAATCACAACTGCCCAAAGGCGGAGTCTCCTTCTGCCACCATCACTTGATCTGACTCTGTCTTGCCAATGCAGTGTGTTATTTACTGCTTCCTCACAGTCCTCAGCCTGCAGGGAAACAAGGAGAGTGAAGTGGAAGCAGGACACCCAGGGTACTCTGAGAAGCCAGATAGAGGAGTTTTAACAATATGCTTCCTCACGTCTCACCAGCAGCTAGGAGAGGGATCCACTTGTGGGTGGGACCTGAAAACTCTTGAATACTCTGGCAACTCACAAGAAAAGGTGGAGATGACAGAGCAAATCTGGAGGTTATGCTAGTCTGGGCATCAGCAGCAAGACATGCTTTCTTACGGATCCTGGATAATGTGCCTATACCCATTCTGAAGGGTTCTTTTCTATCACTAAGAGTCTATCTTGTCTCCAGGCTAATTCAGCCCTTGGCCTCTGCAGAAATGGCCAGCAAAGTTGCCTGTTAGTGCTATTTGTGGAGGATGTTAGCTGTGACAGGTACTCCCGGTGTTGCCTACTCATAGTTTTAATGCAAGTCTTACAACATTTGGTGGTGATCTTAAAGACCCAGCTCCAGGAGTCAAGTGATTACATGATAATCTCAGCTTTCATTTTTAAAAAAATTTTTTAATCTGGTAAATTTCTTGCCCTCATGATTGTGGAGAAGATGTCCTGAGTGCACCCTGAAGCTTCAAAAAGCAGAAGGCAAATAAAAAGAACACAGACTTTAATATTTTCTTTCATGATTTTTAAGACAATCCCTTTATTGTTTGGGGCCTGACTTGTGAGTTTTCAGTGATTGAAGCTGGCAGCACTGGACACCTATCAGAGAGCCACTGGCCTGTGACCACCAAACTCATTTCTCACACAGGCCTCCTGATGGCCAGCTACTAGTGATGGCTTTGGTCATAATCAACATGCACTGGATTTGAACCAGGGACTCAGTGCTGATTCTCTGAGCTAATGAAAGTTCATTAAAATGACCCAATACATTTTAAACAAGGTTTTATTTAAAAAAAAAATAGATGGGTCAGTTAACGCTCACAATCTTAAATAACTTCCATCATGTCAAGCGTAGTAATTGTTTTATTTTAACGTGTACAGAGGATAGGAAAATGTGATATAAATGGAAATTAAAGAGAAATAAACTTAGAACAGATGTCAGGAAGTATTATTTCATGAAAAGAATAATAAATATGTGAAATGGCCAACCAGACAAGGTTACTGAGGCAAAAAGCCCCAAAACACTGGGGTCATTTATGAAATAATTGGGTGCTTTCCAGGAAGAACTTGGAAAGCTAAAGGGGGGCATGTTTCCATGTTTCCAAGTTCAGCAACTTTCTCCCTAACATTCATTGTCTCTCTCTAATCTTATGCTTTTATTTTCCTCTTCCAGGGAGTTGTAAATTATCTAGCAGATGTGAGAAATACTTCGCGCATATTGAGCCAAATTCTGTCTGGCCTTCAATGAGATTGCAGGGGTGTGACTGGAAAAGAAAAAACTGTCCCATTCTGCGGGATTTGCCATTGGTAGTAAACTTTGTACTTCACCTGAGTGCTTTAATGCTAGGTTAATGTGGGTGGTTGCAGATCAGGTGGTTTCCTCTGTAAAAGTGAGCTCAGGTTTAACCTGATTTAGGTGGAACTAAATGGAAGTCTGGTTTTAACTCTTTGGTTCAGAATTTGAAATAGAATTTTAATACACCTAGATAATGGGCAAAATTTTCAAGAGTAACTGAGTGACTACGGAGCCTAAATGCCATTGACCTTCAACTGAAATCAGTGGGAGATAGGTGCCTTGTGGGATTTTCAGAAATGCCTGTCTGCATCTCTAGGCATCTGAATGCCTTTGAAAGTCTCTTAGGCACTTTTGCAAACGCTATCCAATGTGAATAGTGTATCTAGGGAGCAAAGATCACATTGTGGATAAAAAACTCATTCCGATGAAATAGTTTGAAAATTTGACCGAGAATTAAACAAACCAGACAGCTGACCCAATGGTTTTTGTGCCTCTGTTGGAATATGTGGAACCCTTTCACAAACAGGACACCTGATGGTTTGCATCACTCCCACCTATCTGGTGGATTTGTCAGATTATTGAATTGATTTTGACATTTTAGGAAATGTTTATAGTTTCACATAGATCTGGCTCAGATTCTCAGAAATCATTATAAACACAGTTCAGCATAACAAAAATGACTTGTTAATTCAGGAGGGAAAACATCATGGTTTGACCTAAGGGGCCAAATTATTGCTTGATGTAGTCAGTGGAGTTGCACCAGGGATGAATTTGGCCTAACACAGATGCGAGAGAGACCAACCATAAACGTACCTGAAATATACAGGATAAAATCTTCATGAATTTAATGTGAGTGCATTAATTTTCCTGTGCATTTGTTTTAACCAATTAAATTAAAAGATATGATGGTGTAAATAAGAAAATTAGGGACAGAGTCTCTCTTGCCCCAAGATCCAGTCATTATAAGAGAGAGGTGGATCCATCAGGGAATGAGTTACAGCTCCTTGATTCTTGAGCAGAGGCCAGGTTTGACAGAATGGTATAGCTGTATTTGTCACTATTCTTACAGATCCTCTTTTGAACATTTTTCTTCCCAATTGTACCAGGAATTACTATAAAATAAAATAAACAGTTAACTGGTGTGTTCCTTTGTCTTGTTTCTTTTCTTAGGTTTCAGTGGTTTCAAGCGATTTACTTAGGGCCTGCATCGGCTTTCATTTACATCAGTTTTATGCTGATGTAAGTAACTCCAGCTTGACCTCAGTGGAGTTACTACTCATTTACACCACTGTAAGTGAGAGGAGAATCTAGTCCATAGCCTCTTTACTATGTAGTTTTGATGCTGAATATATTAAGAGTAGTCATTTAATTCTTTCCAATCCTGGTTGTTTGTTTCTTTCGTATAAAGTTTATAAATGGCATCCAAACCTCGTAGCAATGAATTGGCAAACCAAAGGGATTCACTTCATGGCTCTGTGATGATAGTTCTTTCAGTGAGATTTTCTTTTTCTTGGGCTATTTGTTCCTGGAATTGCTCAATATTTGGAGTATTTCCCCCACCATTTGTCTATAAAAACCCAGCCTTGCCAAATTTTCTGAAAAAAAAACGAGCCAAGCATGTACCATATATTTTATAAAGCTTTGGAGCATGTTAAATAACAGGGCAAGTAAGTACCTTAGGTTGATTTTGATTTACTCCATAGCTGTTCCCATTGTTCACATTATTTGGCCTCATCTAAGATTCCGCTTTTCCATAGTTTTTCTCTCTCTTTGTTGTAGATCATTTTGCTAATGTAGAACTGAAAATTTCATTTGGGTTCTTACTGGAATAAGAGGCTGATGGAGTCTCTTATTTATGTTTTACTTTTGGATAAATAGGTTCATATATTCACTAAGTATTCTCCTACACACACGACAGAATCCAATTCCTCAATCCTTATGATGTCTCTTGATGTATTTGTTTACCATGTGTTCATGAGGAGATTCCTTTCTCTGGCCATTTGCTTAACACATTTTTAATTATATTTTCTGAGGAGTAATGTCTTCAGCTCATTCTGTTAGTGAAAAGAGGAATCTTGCCCCTTTAAAATTTTGAAGCAGTGAACAGAGGATGGATAATGCTGCTCTATCTTTAATGTGTAATTTTTACTCCAATTTTATTATTTGGAGATACTTTTTCTAGAATGAAAAACAGTCCTTTTTGATAACTAGAAATGTAGCTAGCATGTATTTTACATCTGATTTTAGTGTTACGTGATCTCTCAATTTTGTTTGTTTCTTTCCTAAATTTTTCCTTGCTTCTTGCTCCTTTCAGACATTTCAACAGTTGATTCGATTTATTCCAAATATTTACAAAAAGGAGCTCAGTTTAGCTGAAAAGAGTTACAGTAGTTTACAAAGATAGCCTTTTAAGATAGCGATATCATGTGGTGATGACAAGGCTCAGATCCTTTTTAGCAGTAGCTGGGAACTCTTTCAACAGATTATTTGTCATGTGGTTTGCAATTAGGAAAATAGTCATAAGATCATAAGAGTGGCCATTCTGGGTTCATCTAGCCCAGTATCTTGTCTTCTGACAGTAGCAAATGCAACATGCTTGAGAGGGAATGAACAGAAAGGGCAATTATTGAGTGATTCATCCCATGTCGTCCAGTCCCAGCATCTGGCAGGCAGAGGCTTAGGGACACCCAGAGCATGGGGTTACATCTTTGACCATCTTGGCTAATAGCCATTGATGGACCTGTCCTCCGTGAATTTATGTAATTCTTTTTTGAACCCAGTTGTACTTTGGACCTTCACAACATCCCCTGGCAACATGTTCCACAAGTTGGCTGTGTGTTGTTTGAAGAAGTATTTCCTTAGGCAATAACTCTTTTGAGTGGAAAAGCTCTTGCTAAGATCCATTTCTTTCAAAATTTTAGATTATTCACAAAATAATGCAAAAAGCAGCACTAAGAGATTGTTGAAAAACCAGTCAGAAATTCAGTCCTGATGCTTTCCTGTGACAGGGTGTGTTAGGAAGTATTTTAACAATGAGCTGACATATTTGACATATTTAACTGTCTGTGTTTACGCAAAGATGAAGTTTCTGTGTTGATGTCTGACTACTGTTATCTTATGTAATAACCTTAACATTCTATCGTTGTATACAGTGCAAAAATGAGGTGTGTTACGAGACATGTTAACTCCCATGTTCATATATCCTAGGACCAACTCGGCTACAAAACTGCAAACAACATTTTAATTAACACATTGTTAGACATAGCCTAGCACCTACAGTAGACAGGAAGAAATGTATTTAAAAATGCTTAACCTGGCTGTAGTCCCTTGATCAGCAGTTCTCAAACTGAGGGTCAGGACCCTGTTTTAATGGGGTTGCCAGGGCTGGCTTTGACTTGCCGGGGTCCAGGGCCAAAGCTCAAGCCCTGGGTGACAGGGCTCTGGTTACAGGCCCCCTGCCTGGGGCTGAAGCCCTGGAGCTTCAGCTTTGGCCCCCCCACCCTGCCCAAAGCGGTTGGGCTCAGGCTTTGCCTCCCCCACACACCTGGGGCAGTAGGGCTTGGGTGGGCTCAGGCTTCGGTCCCCCTTCTGGGGTCGTGAAGTAATTTTTGTTGTCAGAAGGGGGTCACGGTGCAATGAAGTTTGAGAACCCCTGCCTTAGATTAATCAAAACTGGATATTACATTGTTAAACAGGAATGTCTTTGGCTACACTAGGTGCGAAGTGGTGTTCAGCAGTGTGTTAATTAAAACACAAGGTTGATGAGGTAATATCTTTTATTATTTTATTTTATGATTATTACTTAATTTATTTCTTTATTTCTTGAACCAACCAATAAAAATTGGACGAGCTGAAGCAGAACTCTGCGGAGCTTGAAGGCGTGTCTCTCTCACCAACAGAAGTTGGTCCAATAAAAGATATTACCTCAACCAGATTGTCTCTCTCCATTAAAATGTGTGAGTTAAAATGGTTTTTTAAACACACCTAGGGCACATCTGCATTAGGAAAGAAGGTGTGTTTTAACATGTTAACTAACACATTTTAACAAACATGTTAAGATCCTTGTATAGGTAAGGCAGTTGTAATTTGAACATGTGTTAGCTGGTTGAGGTAAACTACCTCTACCAGCTAACACATGTTAAAACTACAATTGCCTTGTCTATGCGAGGGTTTTAACATATGTTAGTTAACACGTTAGCTAATGTGTTACAGTTACACCTTTTGTCCTTGTGCAGACAAGGCCCTAATTTTCCCAATGTAGCCAAAACCAGAGTTACCAGCAACAGATGGAGATTCTGAGATTTTCTACCAGACACGGACCTGGGAAGAAGGAGAACCAGCCCAACGGGCTATTCACTCAATGTTAGAGAGTCCCATCTACGCAGCAAAACAAGTGTTTATGTCTTGGTTACAGGAAGGCAAGCATGTACCAACCTAGGTCCCCAGTGAAGAGAGCATATAGTTAGTTGCTAAGGCAGTTAACTATCATCCATATTGTGTGTGGGCACAAACTGTGTTTAGGGCCAATAATTGATTACAAACTCGATTTAAAAATATAGCTGTAGCACGTGAAGATGCTCTATGCCAACGGCAGAGAGCTCTCCCATCAGCATAATAAAACCACCTCCGAGAGCGACGGTAGCTTTGCTGGCAGGACATAGTACTGACCACCCAGCGCTCATGTCAGTGTAACATATGTCACTCAGAGGAATGGTTTATTCACATCCCTGACCACATAAATTATGCCAAGATAAACTGTACTTGCTGGGGGCAGTACAGCAGTTTAAATTTCAACAAAGCACAGTTGTTTGGGGAATGATTTATATGCTATGTTAGTATTTTAATTTGGGGATTTAAAGTCCGAGGGCTGTAGGAGAGGGGAGGGATTTGAGGACTGGAGAGACATGGGGAATTAATGCAAGAAACAGATAGGGAAGTTTACAAACAGAAACCAAGCCATGTTGAGGCACACAATTGTGAATGCAACATGATTAGTAATGAGAGACACTGGCCACACAAGGGAT
Organism: Lepidochelys olivacea; assembly: GCF_965140295.1. NCBI lineage: Eukaryota > Metazoa > Chordata > Testudines > Cheloniidae > Lepidochelys > Lepidochelys olivacea. Next base: position 197,635,649 of record NC_140413.1, on the reverse strand, counting down.
CAAACAGCTAAAAATATCACAATAATTTCAAATTTAATAAGCTAAGTAGTTATTCTCAGTGGCCCTTCCTCTTAAATATATTTGAATATCCACGGGCTAAATAATGTAATTTAAAGGAAAAAAGCCTGGCAGAACTTAAAAAAAAAACAAAAAAACCACACACAGATTAATTTACTTCAAGAAACTCACTTTCAGGAAGAGCAAATTATGGGCATAAGGTCTCAGCGGACTTTTTTTTTTTGCATCAGCCAAAGAAAAGAAAGGAGTGGGCATAATATTTGGTAAACATGTAATTTTGCTGATTAAAAATCAATTGAAGAATAAGGTGGGACAGTTCATCTTACTGAAGGACACAATTACTTGGGTATTACTAACCGTGGGCACAGTGTATGCTGCTGATCAACAGCAAAAAACTTTTTTAAGGATTTCTTTAAAACACTACAACACTTTGAAGAAGGGGAAATTATACTTGGAGGAGAGACAGATTTCTTACTGGGACAGATCAGCTAAAACCAAGGAAGGTGGATCATGGGAAGCAGGTGTAATATTGACTTTTATGTGCCAGGAATTGAATCTCTCAGACTGTTGGAAAGAATTTTACCTAAGGGAAGGGGATTACACCTTTATTCACACCCTTATCAGTTATATACTAGAATACATTTAAAGTTATTCTCTAAATCCTTCATGAAGCCAACAAGATCTGCAAAAATTGGTACCATTACAGGGTTAGATCATGCACCAGTGGAAGTAATGTTTGATAGTTGGGATGGGTCCCAAAGTTTACTTGTGGAAAATGAACTGCTTGCTTCTCCAGGACAACGATCAGTTGCAGTGATTACAGAGGACCGCGTTCAGTACTTTCAGATAAATGATGTGGACAATAGAAAAGGAGGTCTTCTCTGGGAGGCAGGTAAAGCAGCATTCAGGGATCAGTTGATAAGCAGAGCCTCTCCGCTGAAAAAAGAAAAAGCACAGGAAAAATATAACTAGAACAGGAGATAAAAAAGATACAGCCCATTGATCAAACCACAGGTTCAAAATAAGAATATCAACAATTAACTAATAGTAGGGGAAAACTGAATATGTTTATGACAGATGCCACTGAAAAAGCCCTGAGATATTCAGAGCAGATGTTTTATGAAAAAATTCATGGCTCAAAAGTTTAAAGGGATTCAAGAGTAATGTAAATATTCCACCAATTAAAAACAATCAACCAAAGATAGTTACACACCCTAATGAAAGATGTGCTACTTTTGCTGCTTATTATAAAAACATCTGTACTTCAGATGCTCCAAGCTTTGAAGTTATTCAAAAATACCCGAAGTAGCAGCTTGCCAGCAATAAACAGAACTGACAAAGAAATGTTAGCTAAGTAACCGAAGAAGAAATGTTAGTGGCAATAGCAAATATGAAAAGTGGCAAAACCACAGGAGTGGAGAGCTTTCCCGCTGAATTTTACCACGTATTTAAGGCGGTATTCGGGCAGGTCTACATTACAAACATGCATCGGTGTCACTGTAGTGCTTCTAAGCAAGATGCTCTAAGCCAACAAGGGAGAGCTCTCCCGTAGACTTGGTGACTCCACCTTCCCGAGAGGCGGTAGCTACGTTGGTGGGAGAAGCTCCCCTACTAACATATAGCACTGTCTACAAAGAGGTTTTGAGACGGATGGAGGCAGCCCTCCCCAGAAACTTTTGGCAGAGAATTGCAAGCTACGTGCACAAAAGCTTCCTCAAGATCCCTATGGAGGATTCACGGGACATCCTGGTGCACATAAACAGTGTTCCATGAGGCCCCCCTCTGCCTAACTCTAGAATGGGATGAGAAGCAGATGGCAACTTCACCTCTATTGGTTGTTTCACTACCCCTTCTAGCATCAGTTTAAAAAAAGAAAAAGTAAATCAACAGATGTGTCCTGCTACTTTGGGGGTTCCATCCCTGTAATTTCAAAGCAAACTAAATACTTACCAGAGGTTCCTTCCCCTGCATCAGGCTCACCCGTGCTGGACTGTAAGGACTGGCTGGACAGTGCTGGAGTCAAAAACCTATTATCATAGAACTGGAAGGGACCTTGAGAGCTCGTCTAGTCCAGTCCCCTGCACTCAAGGCAGGATTATGTATTGTCTCTAGACCATCCCCGACAGGTGTTTGTCCAACCTGCTCTTAAAAATCCCCAATGATGGAGATTCCACAGCTTCCCTAGGCAATTTATTCCAGTGCTTAACCACTTTGACAGTTGGGAAGTTTTTCCTAATGTCCAACCTAAACCACCCTTGCTGCAATTTAAGCTCATTGATTCTTGTCCTATCCTCAGAGATTAAGAATAATTTTTCTTCCTCCTCCTTGTAACAACCTTTTATGTACTTGAAAACTGTTATCATGTCCCCTCTCAGTCTTCTCTTCTCCAGACTAAACAAACCCTATTTTTTCAATTTTCCCTCAAAGGTCATGTTTTCTAGACCTTTAATCATTTTTGTTGCTCTTCTCTGGACTTTCTCCAATTTGTCCACATCTTTCCTGAAATGTGGCGCCCAGAACTGGACACAATACTCCAGTTGAGGCCTAATCAGCGTGGAGTAGAGTGGAAGAATTACTTCTCGTGTCTTGCTTACAACACTCCTGCTAATATATCCCACATGATGTTTGCTTTTTTTGCAACAGCGTTACACTGTTGACTCATATTTAATTTGTGATCCACTATGACCCCCAGATCCCTTTCCGCAGTACTCCTTTCTAGGCAGTCATTTCCCATTTTGTATGTATGCAACTGATTGTTCCTTCCTAAGTGGAGTACTTTCCATTTGTCCTTATTGAATTTCATCTGATTTATTCAGACCATTTCTCCAGTTTGTCCAGATCATTTTGAATTTTAATCCTATCCTCCATAGCACTTGCAACCGCTCCCAGCTTGGTATCATCCACAACTTTATAAGTGTACTCTCTATGCCATTATCTAAATCTTTGATGAAGATCAGATGCCCAACGTGGGGCTGGTTCACTGTGCTACTGGGTACCCCGATGCCTGTCCTCCATACTCCTTCTCCTCTTCCTCGTCCAACACCTCCTCCTCGCTGTTTATGGCGAGGGCCTCCGACTAGGGCTCCTCCAAAGTATCCACAGGGCTCTTGGTGGCGATCGTAGGGGTCTCACCCAAAGATGGCACGCAGCTCTTTGTAAAAGTGGCAGGTCTGTGGTGCCACACCAGAGCAATTGTTAGCCTCCCTTGCCTTCTGGCACGCCTGCTGTAGCTCCTTGGCTTTCACGTGGCACTGCTGCTGGTCCCTCTTGTAACCCTTCTCCTCCATGACTCGAGCATGTCAAACTTTTTATGGCTAGATCAGAACTGGGCCCCACAGACCGAGGAGATCCAAAACTTCCTGTGTACTCCAGGCAGGAGCGTGTCTTCGGCATGTAGCTGGCATGGTCAGCTGGGCAGTTGCTAGGCGTGCTATAGAATTGCTAGGTGAGATCTCCATTCAAAAATTCACAGCACTTTAACGGGGAAGGGCAGTTCCCTGGCCAGCAAAGTTCACAATCGTGACCAGAATGGTCAGCGTGGGGCATTGTGGGACAGCTCCTGGAGGCTGCTAACAGTCAATGTAAGTAACGCAGTGTTTACGCTGACACTGCTTCAACCTAACTCCATTGACCCGGACTCTACGCCGCTCGAGGAGGTGGTGTAATTAAGTGAGCATAATGGGCAGTTACGTTGGCAGGAGCGAAATTTAAGTGTAAACACACACAGCTACATTGAGGTAAGCTGCCTTGTGTTGACTTAACCATGTAGCATAAACCAGGCCTTAAACAGAAATGATGGCATCTTGTCAATTAGGAAACAATACAATACCTATCTAATCTATCTATCTATCTTACTAATTTATAACTAATGTTTGCAGACAGCTTTCCTAACAAAAACAAACTGAACAAGGCCATATATGACACACTGGAAAGAGGATCTGGATAGAGAAATTACCCCCCAAAAGAATGGAGTTTGGATTGGAAGAGAGGATCACCAACCTCTGTCTATAGCACAATAAAGGAAAATTCCTTTACGATACTGTTTTAATGCCACCACACACAGTCGGTTAAGTATATACATGTAGATTGAATGGGAATAAGTGTTGGAGAAATTCTGGTGAGAGGGGAGATTTTATGCATATATGGCAGACATGTCCAGTCATGAAGGAGCACTTGGATGCAATTTGTAACCAAATAAATATCACAGTTGTTGGATATTTATTACCAAATGATCCTTTAGTAATTCACCTGCAGCTTCCTGGCAGAAATGGTCACACAAAGAGAGATGAAGAATTAATCTCATGTCTGCTAGTACCTGCTAGGCTATTGATGGCCTCCATTGGAAAAAGATAAATAGTCCAACTCTAGACGAATGGTTCACAAAAATATGGGAGGTGGTTGTGGAAAAATCAACACACCAACTACATAACCAGCAAAATAGACAGAGGACAAGTAGATACATAGAAATTTGGTTACAATTTATTCAATACACAGACAAGTACATTCACCTGCAAACAAACAAAGCAGCACACTTGGCTAGCTTTTTGAATACTAACATTTGATAGATTTGCCTAGTTTGTTAAATGTGAGTAATCTGAGATTTCATTCCATTTCATAAAATCACTAAAAGCAGCTCGGACTTGCTCTGTAACATAAGATGCTGCTAAAGAGAGATCCAATTAGTATATGTTGTTTCTGTAAACAAAAGATCACTGTTGGAATGAATATTGTATTTGCTTTGATATGTACATGGCAAGGATTGGTAAACCTCTTAAAACTTCCAAAATAAATACAGAGTTTAAAAACTTGTGCTGTATTTCTAGTATGAATTTGTCTAGCTTCAGTTTCCAACCATTGGTTCTCTTTATGCTTCTTTTTCTCTGCTAGAAGAAAGAAGCACCGGCTATCTGATATCTCTTCCCCATGGAGGTACATGCAGACTGTGATCAAGTCACTTCTTCATCTTCTCTCAGATAAATAGATAGAGCTTATTTAGTCTCTCATTTTAAGGAATGTTTTCCAGACCTTGAATCACTGTTGTAGTTCAGTGGTTTTCAAACTGCGGGTGTGGCAGCTCTGGTCAGCACCGCCGACAGGGCGTGAAATGTCCCGTTGGTGGTGCTGCCCGGCTAAAGCAGGCGAGCCCCTACCTGTTCTGACACCGCACTGTGCCCCTGAAGTGGCTAGCAGCAGGTCCGGCTCCGAGGCGTGGGAGGCCACAGGGCTGTGCACGATGCCCCCACCCTAAGCACTGGCTCCGCTCTCCCATTGGCCAGGAACTGGCCAGTGGGAGCTGAGGGGGATAGTGCCTGTGGGCGAGAGCCATGCGGAGCTCCTTGTGCATCTTCACCTAGGAGCCAGACCTACTTCTGGCCTCTTCCGGGGCACAGCATGGTCCGTGGTGCCAGGACAGACAGGAAGCCTGCCTTAGCACCCCTGCTGCGCTGCTGACCAGGAGCCGCCTGAGGTAAGCCTATGCCCCAACCCTGTGCCCCAATCCCCTACCCCAGCCCTGAGCCCCCCCCCCAACCCAGAGCCCCTTCCTGGACCCCACACCCCTCTTACCCAGTCCCACCCCAGAGCCTGCACCCCCAGACCAGAGCCTTGACCCCCTCCAGCACCCAACCCCCCATCCCAGCCCAGAGCCCCCTCTCACAGCCCAAGCCCCTCATCCCCAGCTCCGTTGGGTCGCGAGCATCAACAATTTTCTTCAACTGGGTTGCCAGAAAAAAAGTTTGAAAACCACTGTTGTAGCTCATTTCTGAACTCTTTCCACCTTTGTCAACATGCTTGTTGAAGTGTGGACACCAGAACTGGATACAAAACTCTAGTAATGGTCTCACTAATGTCACATGCAGAAGTAATAACAACTCCCTACTCCTACTAATGTTCCTCCCTGCTTATACATCCCAGGATCACATTTGCCTTTTCACTAATACTTTTAGCTTCCCTTATCAATTGTTTACATTTCCTAGCTGCCTGGGGAGCCTGTTGCCCCTGTCAGGCAGGAAAGAGTTCCAAGCCCTGGAGTGACCTTGAGCAGACTGAGCTGCTGTTCCTGCTGTGAGGCTTATATACTTTCCCTGAGATTCACCAGACCAATTCCTGGCTTGTGGATTGGCTGGAGCCTAGCACAGGAGTGACTCATCACCTTACAATAAGCATCCAGGCCCTGTCCTTCTGAATTGTCAGTAACTCTCAAGCTGGTAACAGTATGTTTGATGTTGAGTGACACACATGCCCTTCTTATGCCCAATCTAGCCCTCCCAGTGATTTCAACATTCCACTCATGTGAATCAATCCAGCCGGTTTCAGTAATACCAACTGTCAAATTTCTGCTGGTAAATCAGTATTTCTAATTCCAGGCTTCTAGCTTTGGTATCTAGACCATTGAAGAATTCGTTGTTTACATACATTTTTTTTTCTTTACATTCATGCTACTTTGAGTCTGGGTTTTATGTTTGAGAATGTGTACTGGGTTTACCACCTTAGCAATTTAGCCTTTAGATGCTAGTTTAGAGCCCACCTGGTTACTCTAGCTAGTCTGCTACCCAGAAGATTTGTTCCCCTCCTACTCAGATGGAGGTGGTCCAAGCTGTACATTCTCCTCTTCCCTCAGAAGGTGACCCAGTATTCAACAAAGCCAAACCCCTCCACTTACACCACTGACCTAGCCAAAGGGTTACCGCCAGTATCTTTGGCTGTCTATCCGTTTTCATTTGTGGGACTGGAAGAATCTGAAATGTCCTCTCCTTCAGCTCCCTTCCAAGATCCCTGAAGCTTTTGATGATCTGTGAAATGTCTTCTGAGGCAGTATGTGGTGTATTACCTCACCCACCTTGTCTTTCTGAGGCCGAGTCATTTGTGCTGATGTGTTTCATAACCAATTCGTCCTTCCCACAGTCTTTAGAATCCTGTCCAGTTTTTTAGTGGCAAGTATTGTCTTTGCTCCAGAAAGAGAATGAACCCGGGCTTTGAGGACAGATTCTGGACTGCACTTGTTTTTTTTCCTCTGTCCTCTCCCTAGCTGAGGAAATGCATGTTGTTTTCCCACCGTGACAATATTATCATGCAACAAGATCTGTACAAAGAGCACAAAGTTCCATTTACGGCAACTAGAGGATTTTGGAACACAGAGGAAAAGCTGAGCACCTCAGAGAGGAGATCCAGCATGTGGCAATGAGTTCCAGTCAGATCAGTTTCATTGGTTCCAAAGTATGTTGGATTGCATGTGCAAACTAAAGAGGGTGTGAGCATGAGATACAAGAGGAGAGCAAAACAATGTTCATCCCCGGTGTAACTTCACCAAAGTCACTGATCTTACACCAGGGATGAATCTGTCCCATTGTGTCACAATTAATGTATGTTCTTGAATTAAATAAAAATTATTGACAAAATATATACAAGTTACTAATGTTACAGGGATAGAACAAACAAGGATTTGACTAAGAGAGGCTCACAATAGCAGTGGGTTTCTTTGACTATGTGGATGGCATTTTTTATTCCAAATTGAGGCACATTGCCACATTCTGCAAGAAAATTTCTACCTTTACTTTTATTTCTCCCAGAATGCTGCTCAGTTCCTCCTTTCTCAGTTTTTAATGGGAGGATCTCTTTTTACTTTTGATGGTTTGAGGTAGTGAGTTTCTTGAGAACTGTATTTCTGGCAGTGGCATAGAAGACACTTTCTGTTTAGTTGATTACAAACCATTCCTCTCTGGATTTCACGTGTCTCTCACATCTCTGTGTTTCAGTTTCTAATAACGGATTCTGTATTTCATAATAGCCTGATTGTGTCTTGCACATTCATTGTGGCCAGGGAGCTTCTCTCTTAAGAAGCTTCTGTACATCAGTCTAGCTCGGGGGTTCTCAAATGGGGGTTGGGACCCCGTGGGGGTCACAAGGTTATTACATGGGGGGTTGCGAGCTGTCAGTCTCCACCCCAAATCCTGCTTTGCCTCCAGCATTTATAATGGTGTTAAATATATTAAAAAGTGTTTTTAATTTATTAGAGGGGTCACACTCTGAGGCTTGCTATGTGAAAGGGGTCACCAGTACAAAAGTTTGAGAACCACTGGTCTAGCTCATTGTGGATTCTGATCTGTTATTCCCAGCATGTCATTTTGTGATTTAACTCTAAATATATTTCTTATAGATATAAAACTATAAATAAGCATATTTGTGAGTTAATGTCCACAGCATTATTTGTTTTGGCATGTGATCAATTGATTGTAGCATGGGTCCTGGCATGGCTGGGAGAGAGGCTGCATAGGAGTGAAGTGTGTTTTTAATCCCTTTTTTGCTGTTGGTCAGCCAGTGCTTTCTGTATGTTGACTTGCTTGAGATGGTGATAACAGTGTCCTTTTTCATATGGCCTGTGAAAGAATTGGCTTAGTTGGGCTCTGCAGCCATTGTTGGGAAAATTCTTGAGAGCACAGAGTACTTCATTCCATAATAATAGGGTGTGGTGAAGCTGAATTACATGATCAGATAGTGTAAGCAGTAGTGTTATTAGGGAGGGGTATATTTGTCTCTTGTTTTGTTTGTTTTAATAACAGGAACCACAGAGATTTTTCTTGTAACTTTTTTGTCTGGTCCCCTGAACTTCCCCAGCATGTCTGTTGTGAGGCCTAGCGCTGTATGATTTAGAGCATGGGTTATTTCCATAACTGTAAAATAAGAATTTTAATTGCTTTGGGATTTTTTTTCTGAAAAATTCATGATTTTGTTCTTGATTGACATCATGGCATGGCGGTCACCCCAGCATGCCTCCCTTTGGTCAGGTATGGCGCCACAGTTGAGCCCCTACCTCGGTTTCCCTTCACCTGGGTTATAAACAAATCCAGACAAACTTTTATCTTCAAAGAGCACCCCCTTCCAACGGTCTCATTTCTTAACAAAAGTCATAAGTTCAAGTAGCAACTTACTGAGATACACCTGGATGCATTTGTTGTCTCGGGCTCAGTCCAACTAGCCATCTCTGGCTCTTTCCTTGAGGATACCCCCCTGCTTTCATGTGCCTGATCCCTTCTCTGCCGGGTGTCCTGTTTCCCCCCCTCCATACCCGCCTGGGCAACAGTCTCTCTTTCTGGAACCCTTCATAGTGCCTTCTCTGGGTTTCTCCTTTCAGTCCTTCCTTAAGCAGGCGTCCCCAGCATTCTTCTTCAGATGTGAGCTGTAATGTAAGTCCCTCACTCTCTCCTTAAACCACCCTTCCCTCTTTACCTTGTTTCTATTAATCAGATCCTCCGGTCCTTCCTAAGCAGGAACCCTATGTTCTCTCTGGCACTGAGCACTGGGTTTTCCAGCTCCTCTTTCAGATGCCTGTTTTCCTCGATTAGCCATCAGGCTTCAGGGGTCTCATCAGGCCACCTTCCCCTGCTGGTATCTCCTGGGGTCTGCCCTGCTATGAGGGAGAAGGCAGTCTTTATGCTGCTGCTCCCCTTGTTCCAGTTCATCCCCAGATGGTTGTGGGAGAGAGGAGTCATGAGCTGTGTCTCCACAAGGCTCTTGGCCCCAGGTTCTTAAAGACACATTGACAGGATTTCCTCCCAAGCACCACTCATTCCCAGGAGTCCAGGACCACTTCCTCTCTATCCATATCCCCCCTTGGTCCTTATATATAAAACTATTGGACCTTTCAAATCCTTAAGGAACCATGCCATGTGATGGGGTGGGCTGACCACTAGGCAGTATTGCCCTTAAGGGCTGACTACCCCATCACAATTGACTTCTATCTGTTGGGTTGTTATTTATTATTTGTATCGCAGTAGCACCACGAAGGAGCACCAGTTATGGACCAGAACATCATTATGCTAGGCACTGTATGAACACAGACCTGAAAGACAGCCCCCAAGGTGGCTACAATCTATACTCTGTTTCTAGTCAGTGAAGACACAAAGGGCATTTACTCTGGTCTTTTTCTAGCAGGAACCCAGTGTTTGGGGATAGCACAGAAGGTGTTATTTATATTAGGGTCCAGCACAATGGTGTCGTGATCTTTGCTGGGTCCTTTGCACACTCCTGTAATACACGTGATAAGAGATGACATTTTCAAAAGGGTCTAAGGCTATGTCTTCACAGCCAAAAGAGTTGTGTTTTTACATCAAGATAATTAACATGAGCTAGCTATCTCCGTGGAAAATCCTAGTGGTGATGCGTCTGTGTACTATTTATCAGGATGTAGTTAAGTGATGTCAAACCACAGGTGCGGGGGTGGGGGGGAGTATAGATTTGACCTGTAATAGGCTTAGTAGGGTTTTTTGGCTGTGTTCAGTTCTGTGGTTTGGCATTAGTTTGATATATTGTCTGGATCAGGCATTTCTGTAGGTGTTTTTCTTCTTCTACTTGCTTTGTTATAGAGGTGCTCAATGGGAGCTGGTAATCCTCACTCGTTTCACCTCGTTTTACATGGTAAAGCCGGTCTTTTGTCGTGTGTAAGATTATTATAATACAATGCCAGCACCTGTTAGAGTTCTTCCAGCTCTACTCCCCCCAGCCAGTTATTTGCCTTGGTGTTCTAAAGAGGTCAAAGACAGTGCAGTGACTAAACCTCATACTATCAGAGTTGGGGACAGGGAGCCGGTTCTGCTGAGCTGGAGCAAATGGTGATAAATAGTTTACATTTAGAGAGCAATCCAGCTCCTTTGTGCATGGATTCAGCATTTGATCGCTAGGATTGGTTCCAGTGGCTAATTAGTGCTCTGCCCCTTACTGGCATCACCATCACAACTGGCACCTTTATCAGAGAGACCAGTGATTGGCCAGACATGAATGCTTGAGGATGAACTCTCTTACCCCTAGGGTGCTCCCTTCAGGTTAGGTTTTCAGCATGTTAATGGAGCAGCTTGGTCTGCTGCTAAACCTGCTATTCCACTTTTGTGGAGGAGCGAGATGTGGGTCAGTTGTTTCCAGGGCTGTCATTATTTGCAGCATTTTGCCTGAGCTCTATCTGCACATGTTGTGTGTCTATGTAATAGATAACCTTTGAAGGGTGTCTACTCCCTGACACAGATTCCTGAACAATCCCACAGGGACCATACTGGACTCAACTCACCAAATTTAAGAAAAGGAACCTATCATCCTTTCCAGTTTGTCACTGAGCCTGAACCGCCTGGTTACTGTGAGGTCAAATCATATGGTGGGTCCCTGTGATATGGCATGTAGAAGAAGGATGATCTCGCCAGGCTTTCTGTGATCTTAGGTGACGGTTTTCCCGTATGTAAAATGGAGATGATGTTTGCCTACCTCAGTGGGGCTATTGTGAGACTTTATTTTGTAATTTTTGCAGCGCGCTCTGCAAATTTAAGGTGCTGTCTCTACATGCAAAGTATTATTGTTTGTTATTTAACTCTGGCACAGGAGACACAGGATAAAATGTGTACTCTAATCTGTTCTAGTTTGCTCTGTAGGTATTATAAACCTCTGGTCCCTAATACCTGAATCCCAAAGCAGAGAAAGGCCATCTGTATAAAATGCCATGTTTCTAGCATGCCTGCAAAAGTTACATTTCCCATTTAAAAAAAAATACAGAGTTTTCAATATTAATCCCCCAAACCAAGGAAATGTCTTCCACAAATTATTCAAGATACATTAAAATCTTAAAACTGAGGCATATATACAAAATTAGCAAGGAATTAAGAAAAACCTCTCCCACTGTAACAAGTTTTCTGAAAAATTCCAGGTTTCAGAGTAGCAGCCGTGTTAGTCTGTATACGCAAAAAGAAAAGGAGGACTTGTGGCACAAGTCCTCCTTTTCTTTTTGAAAAATTCCTGAGTGCACTGCACCCTCTGCTAGATCCTTCTGATCCCTCCCTCCTGGAACGTCATATGAAGGGCCTTTCTACATGGAGAAATAGTGCAGAATAGAAGTGAATGTGGATTAAGCTAAACTGCAAAAAGGCACTCTTAGAGGCTTGGTCTCTACACTTTAAAGTTATATAGGCATAGTGACATCAGTCGGGGTGTGAAAAATGTCAGCCCTGCCCAGCATTGCTTTGCCAACATAACCCCTAGTGTAGAGACAGCTTTCTCAATGGAAGTGTGCTTCAGTCAACATAGCTCCTTTACGCAAGATTTGGTGCCAGTACAGGACCTTGGTTGCAACAATGATCTATACGGTCCCAGATTATGCCAATAATGTCACAGTGCTATGGGAGGTATTGATCATCACAGCAGTGAAAATATGGCTACAGATTTTGCATCTATTGTTCTGGCAGTGTCTGGTGCTGCTTTGAGTTGGTTTGCCCAGGTCTGTTGTTGAGCTTGCTTCTGATGATGAGCTTGGCACAACTTTCATTGACTTAAATAAGGCCAGGACTTCAGAATTTTCTGGCCTCTGGAAGGTGACCTATAATGTGTGTCTTCCAAATTCCACACAAAGTTTCACTAGATGTTTGAACAACTGCTGGACACTCATTGTTCAACAAATCCTCTTGGCTTCAGCATAGTGTTTTCTCCTTGAGGGAGGCACTGTAGTCTAGAGAGACAGGAGTGTGGGACGAGGGGTGAGGCACTCCTACCTTCTAATCCCAGATCTGCCAGTGACTATATGACTGTTGGCCAGTCACTTAACCTCTCTGTCTGTTTCCCCATTTGTCCAATGGAGATATTCTCATTTACCTATCTCGCAGGGGTGTTGTGAGGATTAATTAGTTAAGGTTTGTAAAACACTTTCAAGATGTCAAACGAACACACTACAAATGCTCTGTATTTTTCAGTTCAGTAATATAAAGTGGTTAAACCCCAATGTGAGACTTGAAACGTAAGATTGCCTGGAAGTTCAGCTGTTCTGAACACATTATTCCTTACAAAAATATCTGCACAGTAATTAGGTTTGTTCTGGCACTAGAAGTGGAGAAAAAGAAGGATCAAGACTTCCATTCTTTATGCTCTTGGGAACCAGAGCCAGCCTTAAGCACATGCAATGCAAGCAGCTGCTTAGCCTTAGGGCTCTGCTTTCAGAAGGCAGCCTGATCTTTTCCTTCAGCAGTGCCTGGAAAGAGAAGCAATAGTCATAACCTCTCCACCTGCTTCCATCAGCAGAAGGGGAGAGGGAGGCAACAAGTCACCACATTTCTCCTTGTGTGGTCTCCCTTGTTACCCTGGTAGCTCGAAAACCATAATGCTGACTACAGCAGGGATCTCCCTGGAAACATGTCTGAACCTTTATTCTGTTCTTCAACATGTCCACTGCCTTCTTTAAAATCTTTATCCTCTGTAGCAGTGAGTGGCCTGGGGTCTGAGCTGAGCAGGAATGTGAACCCCACCAAATCCTCAGTGAAAGTATGACAGCTCCATGCTGTATCAGCTTTTCCACAGAGTCTGCCATGCCAGGGGGACACTCTAATAGCAGTGTCTGGGAGCCAGGTGGCTGCTGCCAGGGGTCAGAGCCAGTGTGGAGGTACAGTGGCTGTCGTCTCCCACAGACCCTCTGCATGGCAGCCTTTTCCACTGGTGGAGGGGCCCCTGACATGATATGGGGAGATCTTTGCAAGGAGATGCTCACTGAGATTTCGCCTCATACAGCTCAACTTCTGCAGCTTTTAGCACATGAAGGGATGTGCTGGGTCCGTATTTTCAAGATTTGTAACTCAGGTCTCCATTTCCTGCAACCTTGAGGAAACTATTCCCGTATTTCCCGCGGATGAAATTAAACTGGCAGTCCCCGCATCATCCAGTACGTGTCTGAGCCCCACCATTCAGAACTGGCCTCTCCTCAACATTTTTCAACCTTTTTTCAAAACAAAGCATTTTATCCCGAATAGCCCCCATTTTATAATGAAGGACTCGCAGCTTCAGGGCTAACTGGGAGCGCCTCACTGAGGGAGGGACCAAGCCCGTAAAAAGTATCTGGATTGAAACCAGGGTGCCATGAAAGAAATTAGTTCGGTACATTTGAATCCTTTCATTGTTGAGAGTGATCACAAGGTCCAACGATGAAGGAATGTTATATTTTGAGAGCTAATCTCATTCATAGCCCGTCACTAGACTTTTGATCAGATGATGGGCCCTAGGGAACTCTAGACCCCCTTTTTTGTTCTTGTTATCACCCATCCTTAAGGGGCTAGGAATTTCAGTGGATTGATGAAGGCAGCTAACTTTACCCCTGCAGATCAGGAATCCTTTTTGGTCACATTTTTTCTGCATCCTAACCCACGGAAGATTTGACCTAGTGCAGCACAGTCAATATTTCCTATTCAGGCCTCCCGTGGGTCACACTGGTAAAGCTTTACTATTGCCTGCGCCATACACTTTCTCCCTTTCACATATTGAAACAGGAAAAAAATGAGGGCTTGTATACTGGTGTAGTTAAAGCCATACAACCTCCCCCTCAAAATGTGGAGGCAGTTATATTGGTAAAAAAGGTGCTTATTTCCCCTCTGAGAAGGGAACCTTCAGCGTAAGGTACCTTTACAGAGATATAAAGAGTCATACTGGTATAACTGTTTTGGTTTAAAAAAAAATCACACCCCTAATCAAAATAGTTATACCAATAAGAAACCTGTGTGTAGATCTGGCCTGAGAAGCAATGGTTTCCTCTTCAGAATTAATTTAATTATCTAAAGCAGACTGCGCGAGTTCCTTTAAATCTGACATTTGTTACGGTTTCTTAATTTCATAGGTAGCCTGTAGGAATGAAATCCATTAAAAATGAAGAGAACTCCCCAAGGAATTTCAAGAGAGACAAATCACAGTGAAAGCTATTTCAAGAAAACTCAAGGCACCTGCAAAAATTGGTTGTTTTAAAGATGAACTGCAAGTGGGTAGAAAACTGTGTTTGTACCTTTCTTTTCTCCTTTCCTTCCTCTTTTTGATATATAAAGACCAAAGAGGGTGTTTTCCCCTTTCAGCGAAACAAAAAAGCTTTTCAAAAAGAAAAGGAGTACTTGTGGCACCTTAGACTAACAAATTTATTTGAGCATAAGCTTTTGTGAGCTACAGCTCACTTCATCGGAGACATCCCTTTGCTACAGCTTTTGACTGTTCTGCTTGCTTTTTACATGAGAAATTCAGTTCTTGTGTTCCTGGGACAACAGGTTAGACTCTATGGGCAACTGCAGAATTAGTGGGCTAATGGCATCAGAAGCACCAACAGAATGAAACCTGAGTAACAGAGGGCTTGTCTTCACTATCGCGTCACTGCCACGTGTCCTGCGGGAGTGGGAAAGTGCTCTCCTGTCAACGTAATTACTCCATTTCAACAAGAGGTGGAAGCTACGTTGGTGGGAGAGCGTCTCCTGCTGACAGCAGGGTGTAGACAGCGCTTTAAGTGGATGTAACTTACATCGCTCGGCGGGGTGGTTTTTTCACACCCCTGCATGACGTAAGTTACATCGACTTAAGCGGTAGTGTAGACAAGCCCGGAGAGTGGAAAGGACTGGTGGAGTATTTACAACTGGGGTTTGTTTGTTTTTTACTTGTTTTTATTAGCACTGATGTAACTCAAGCTCCTGACAAGCAGTTGAGAGAACGGAATACAAGACTTGCGATGCCTCAGATTGCTAAGTGTAAAAAATCTGCTAAACAAACAAAAATTCTTCCAGGTTTTTTCTATTTACATCATAAAAAACAAAAAAGAGCACAACCCCTCTGTTTTCCCTTTGCTGGTGATCTTTAATGCAGGTGTTCGAACAATGAACCAGAACTGTGTTCAACTGGGTTGAGATTACCTTGGGGCAAAGATACTTCTGCCAATTTTCTGAAATGTGAGAACTGCTTAGGTGGGGAACCACTTCCCTAGCAAAGACGACTGAATCCCCATTGCTCCCACTCCTCTGTACCACATCCTCTACCACATCCACTTTACACATCACCACCATCCACACAGGGAGGCAGTACAGCTAGGGGATAGAGCATCGGACTGGGACGGAGGAGACCTAGGTTCCTAGCTCTGCTCGTAGTCTGCTGGAGGACCTTGGGCAAGTCACTTCACCTCTCTGTGCCTCAGTTTCTCCCTCGGTAAAATGGAACTGATGACATTTACCTACTTTGTAAAGTGCTTTGAGATCAACCAATGAGGAGCTAGGAATTATTATTGTTATACACAGACAAGCCCCTCACCCCCTTAACTGCATATCAACTATTTGGCATGTAGCCAAGATCAGCTCTGGACCTGTGTACACACATTGAGCCACCTACTCCTTAATACAGTTCTTGCTGCCACTCCAGCCTCTCTCCCCCTACTTCCCCAAATCCTGCTGCTCCTTCTGTCCTTGCTTCCCTTCCCATCTGCCCCCCATGCCCACTCCTCCACCTCTCTCACTTCCTTTGCTTGGTGCATGTTCTTGCTCAATGTCCCCATGCAAGCAAGCAAAAGCTATCTCCGCTGCCCTGCATGGCTTGCCTGAATGGGTTTTTTCTACTGCAGCTCTCCAAGCAGACTTAACAGTAACAGCACCTCATCAAGGGTCTGGCAGAGCTATGTGCCCTGGTGCGTACCGATGGAAGGTTGGTACATAGTTCAAACAGCCATGAATAATACGATGGGTCAAACTTAGCGCCATGTCGACAAGCTGAATGCAGCAGCTGTACCCCCATACTGCAGAGCAGTATTCACTGGGGCAAACTCCCGTGCCAATAAAGATGTATAAATGACTAAAGGACCGATGCTATTACTGTTCAGTCTGCTTAGAACCAATCTGTTACATCTCCGGTTGACTGCTGCCCCATTCTCACACAGGGACCAACCTGCAGTGCCAACTTGAAAGTCTGCTCGTCTTCAAGGGAGGAATCCCACTCCTGAAGACTGTGGTGTGACATTATGGCTGATCTTTCGACATCCCTTTGCTACAGCATGCACTCCTGGACACGAGTGCTACTGGCCCTTTGCCATGCACAGACGATCTGTGTCATCAGGGATCCACAAGTGATATCCTTACAGAGTGGAAGCATCGGTGTGAAAGAGAGTCGAATGCATTAATTAAATTCAGGAGTCCATCACTGTGCACTTGCCTCCTTGTCCCCTTGATTGTAGATCCTGGACCAGGCTCAACAGGCTACTTTCTGGCTCAACCAGAGTTAACACAACTGTGCACCGGCTTGGCCTGGTTTTCTTTCCCACTCTGACTTTGGGCAGCGTCACAGACAATAACTCTTGTGGTGGTAGACCCCACTCCAACATCAGGAGGGCATCCTACAATGCCTGACCTCTCTTGTTACAGAGGCCATCTTCTGGCGACACAATTTGGACATGGAGCTTTGACATCTGTATATGAGAGAGAGCTAGTGTAGGGCTAGAGGGGACCAGGAGGAAGAACCAGCTACTGTGTTTGTAGCAGCCCCTGACGGTTGGGGATAGCAGTACTGTGGTCAATAGAAGCTCTGAGCCAGTGTCTGCTGCCTGCAGCCTTGTGTGTGGCTTGGGGAGCACCACTTGTGCTTGCAGGGAAGCCACAGCTTCTGGGCTGGTTCTGCTTTTGGGGCAGTCTTCTAGGACAGCGTATTGGCTAATGAGGGTGGCTTTACTGAATATTATATATGGGCAATAAGTCTGTCATTTTTCCAATGGCAACGTGAAAGGTCTAGGTGTCTATGCAGTTGGAGAGCTCTGTTTTAAGTCTGCTACACAAAGCAATAGAAAACACTGTGTACAATTTGGTGCAAATAATTTTCCTGAATTCTTAAAACCCAGTTGGCTAATACAATGCTTTTTAACTCACTCCTCTACTTCCCATACTAAAGCACCAGTTCCTGCATCTACAAAGTCTTTGTGTATGTAGGGTCTAGATTAAGTAATGGACAATATCAGAGATTACAATTAAAATTTGGGATCTGGAAGGTGAATGTTGAAAGTATTTTGGACTCTTGAAAGAACAATGTTTTCTGAAGAGGATGGAAGTGTGAATGGACAGAAGGGAAGGACAGAAAGTTTTGTGATGATCACATTGGTCAAAGCAAAATGTCTGAGCAAAGCATTATGTATGAGTAGAGCTCTGCGGCCCCAGATAAATTGTTAATCTTTTGGTTAGCATGTTATGTAATTTTTCTCCCATATTTTTGATCAGTCTGGCCTTTTGGCAACCCTGGCCACATGTTGTATTAATATGAGATTATCCAAGTCTGGTGCTGATAGTGACAGTTATCCTGCTAAATTATCCAGACCGTATTGTGCAAACTGCAAGACAAATCAGTTACTTTGAAAATAAGCAATAAATGTCTCCTTAAGGAAATTTATTGGACAAAAATGTCTTGTACACCTATGCCTATAATCTTCTGCAAACATCTCTAAATGTGAACACTTGCAAAATCCACAGCCACTCCCTACCAATTGCGTTCCAGGAAGACTGACCAGAGTTTCAGGGCAAACGCTGATCTACCCAAATGTGATGGGTGACTTCAGTTCCTTTGAAACATCTTTTTGAAAACCTCTTTTTATGTTATATATGAGGCTAAAGCCAGTTCTACACTACAAATTTACATCAGAATAACTCCATCTCTCAGAGGTGTGAAAAATCCACACCCCTCAGAGATGTAGTTCCACCGACCTAGCCCCCAGTGTAGACAGAACTATGTCGATGGAAGAAGCTCTCCCGCCTCTCATGGACGTGGATTAACCGCGCCAATGGGAGAAACTCTTTCGCTGGTGTAGTAGTGTCTTCACTAAAGTGCTACAGTGACACAGCTGCAGCTTTTTAAGTGTAAACTTGTTCTTAGACTCTCTCCAGATTTTTTTTTCATCTATTTCAGGCATGAGGAAGATGCAGTTGTCTCCCAAAGATTCAGCTCATCCAATCCTGACACATATGGCCCGTTTCTTGGCTCTGCTTCCAGGGATGGAAAGGATCCTGAAAGCTGCCTTTAAGCCACCCATTCACCTATCTTTTCAGAGGGAGGGCGTGGGACTGGAGCACTGGGTAGGTATGCTAAATTTTCCACACACAAATCTGCCAATGTGTCTCTGTCCTGCCATGCCACAAGTCTCCATTCTAGACCCCTTTTTTGCAGAGACTGCTAGTCAGTCTCTTTACAGTGGGGACATATCTTGACAAACAGCTTGAAAGAGACCACCAGACTCATTCTGATTGTGACCTAAGACTTCATTTGAATCAAGGACTAGGGCGGTTAAAAGGGTAATGTGGTGAGTGAGAGCATCCAACATGGGCGGCAGGTATCACAGGCCAGGGGAGGCTGAGCCTCCCCAAATAGCCAGGTGTGGCCTTGCTTACACTCTGCCCCCAGGTTCCCTCCTGACTGCTTCCAGTTTCCACTCTTCCGCTGGGGCTAGGGCAAGCCGGCCTGCTGCCAGGACTTGGGGCAGCTGGAGCTGGTGATCGCGCCACCCGGGGCTGGGGGCATTGGGGGACCAAGCCACCTGGCGCTCCAGGGCCGGGGGTGCTGGGGCCGTGCCGCCTGCCTGGTGCTCTGGGATTGGGCACGCCGGGGCTGGGGGCACTGGGGCCATGCCGCCCGCCCAACGCTTCAGGGCAGGGGGTGCTGGGACCGTGCTGCCTACCTAGCACTCTGGGGCTGCAGGCACTTGGGAGGCCCGGGGCTGGGGCGGGGGGGCCTGTGGCCGCAGTGGGGAACCTCTGGGCTCCAGCGGGGGAGGAGCCTGCCCTCAGCAGAAGGGGTGGGGCCAGGGGCTAGCCTCTCCGAATGGGTGGTTCACGCCCATGCCACCTATTGACTTCCATGGAAGTTGTGGGTGCTCAACACTCTGTAGCATCAGATCTTAAGTTGCCTACTGCACCATGAAAACCATTAAGGAGGGACAGATGTTGAGAAAGTCTCATGCTCTTGAAAAAGGGAAGAGATGAGATATGGAATAAATCCATGTTTCCTGGCAACCAGGAAATAAATTATTAACCAATCTGCTTTGCTTGCTACCTGTTCAGGAACAAAAGCAGATCTGTAGTTTACATCATAGAGAACCTGTAATTCCAATATTGAATTTGTTTATCTATAATACTATAGGAAAACAGCTTCACATAGAGTATATGGTTCAAATTCCACCCTGGCACAAGTCCATTGTGGTCAGTGGACTGAAGAATTTGGCCCTGTGTCTCATTATTTCAAGTCACAAGACTGACAATTAATAATAACCACACCTCTTCTTGAATAGATCTAGTTAGCTTTTTTAACAGGTGAGCTAGTTTCATTATGAGAACGTTTCTTGGTCTGTATTAAGGATAGAGCTGAACCAAAAACTCAACTCAAAATAACTTTTGGGGAAGTTCATTGTTTAATCTGAACTGTGTGCCCTAGGCTTATCTCTAGTTATTTATAATTAATAACTGATATCATACCAGAAATGTACAGTCTGCTCTACAAACACAGATTTAGATATGTCATCCACCCTGAAGAGTTTATAATCTGAGACAAGATAAATAAAACTCTGGACAGGAAATCAAAGGTGTGATGAGGGGTGGAGGGTTTTAAAATCTTTGAGACAAATTAAAGAGAATACAGACCAAATCACTAAGTCTATTTTAAAAACAAAAGGTAATAAAACCAAATAATCTACTACAAATATAGGATATGATTTTGCATAGTCAAAGTGCACTTTATTATTGTTTGTACAGCTTTGTGACTGTCAGGAAATTTTCATCACATCGCTCCCCCTTCTCCCGCCACATTTTCCAGGGAATTTTCAAGAAGGGAAACTTATACAACACTATATTATTATCTGCGTTGTCATTGTGCCTCAGGGCTCCCAATAAAAGATATGGGACCCATTGTACTGGACACTGTAAAACACTTAATACAAAGATCATGCCTGCCCCAAAGAGCTAACTGTTGAACACCAGTTGCCTGGATATCTATTATTATTTATTTATATGTATTATGTTAGTGCCTCGGGGCCCCAATTATGAATCACAGCCCATTGTGCTAGATGCTCTATGAACAGAACAAAAAAGATAGTCCTTGCCCCAAAGAACTGACGATTCAACTGCAATGAAAGTGTTGTTATGGAAATATGTGCATATTGAAATACATGCATGTGAAATATTTAACAAACCTATGCTAAAACAATCTTTTGCAAATTATATACTTACTGGTCATTGAGTCAATCTCCTCAGTCACAGCAATGTAAACCTGGAGTAACTTTACCATGCTAAATCTGTATTTGATTTAGGCCCGATTCTACAGTCTCATTTTCATGGGTGGACAATTATGCCTGTGTGGAGTTCCACTGAAGTGAATGGGGCTTTACACAGACAATCTGTCTGTCTGGTGAGATTGCATTATTGGGGCAGAGAGACAAGATTTTAAAAACCAGAAGCCTAAAATTGGGTTACTAGATCCATATTTAGGCACCTAAATAAGGGACCCGATTTTTAAACATTAATAACTAGTGATTTCACTGGAAGTATTCGATTGCTCAGCATTTCTAAACAAGGGACCCAATTTATGGATTTAGGAGCCTAATTTAAGGCTCATATTTTGAAAATCTTGGCCTCAGTTTGTTTTTTAATTTTCATAGACATAGATTTGGGGATTAGATGATATTGTCTTTCATTTGTCTCAAGGAATTAAAAAAAAAATCAGTGAAATAACTCCATAGCAACTTTAGGAGTTATTCCAATTTTACCCCGGTGTAAGAGGGAAGAGAACTTGGTCCACTCATTTTAGCCAGTGATTCCTCAATAAAAGTATAGTTTAAAAATAAGACAAATAATTTAAGCTAAAGAAATTCAGTTTTACCGGGAATAAAAACTCATTCAGCTCTAAGGCTTTGGTATAGACTTCAAACTGGGAAAGATCCTTTCATTCCTGAAGTTAATTAGGATTTGTCAGTTAGTTAGGTATGTAAACAAAATATGTTAGCTGGCTCTTCACACAATGATTTTTCTCTCCAAACCAATGTAATCAGAGCAAATACTGCAAAATTGTTTCCTAGACTAGCTTGCTAATACAACTTGTTCAACTCTGCTTTGTCCAGTAGCATCAGAGTGAAGGTCAAAGTCTCATAGACTAACTTAATCGCTGTGGTAACTCCATTAAAGTCAAGGCAGTCAGTGTAGTCGTTCACTCAGGCTCAGTGGGGCTGGAACAATTTTTATAGTAGGGGTGCTGACCATAGGTGCTGACTCCGTGGGTGCTCCAGGGCTGGAGCACCCAAGGGGAAAAATTAGTGGGTGCTGTGCACCCACAGGCAGCCAAGCTCCCCATACCTCCCCTGCCCCACCCCACCTCCTCCTCCTGCCTTTCCCCTGAGCGCACCAGGTCTCTGCTCCTCCACCTACCTCCCAGCCTTTCCTGCCCAGCCACCGCCAAATAGCTGTTTGGCAGCATTAGCGCACTTCAGGAGATGGGGGGAGGAGCGGGAACATGGCGCACTCAGGGGAGAAGGCGGGGCTAGGGCAGGGACGGGATTTGGGGAATGAGTTGGAATATTGGCGGGGGGGGTGCAGAGTTAGGGGAAGGGGTTGGAATGGGGACGGGGCAGGGGCAGGGCCGGATGGAAGGGGTGGAGTAGGGGTGGGGCCAGAGGCAGATTGGGGGTCGAGCCCCCACGAGAAAGAGGGGAAGTCAGTGCCTATGGTGCTGACGGCGGAAACTATGTATTTGGGTTGTTATTACTACTTCAAGCCATAACGAATGCTTGAAGTAGCACCCCAAATTCCAGCACATACGTCAGGGATGAAGTTTGCTCCTAATTTCTGAAGCATTAAGGATGGCAAAATGGGGCCATAGTGAACAGCAACCAAGGGACTGGAGGTAGAAAGAGACAGCCGAAGAGTGCAAGAGAAAGGGAGATACCTTTTCACGTGTGATTTTGATACCTGGCTGAACTCTTAGTTTATAGTAAGAGACTCAACCCTGCTGTCCAACTCAGGCTGGACTTCACAAGATGTAGGTGGACCTAGTTTGGGTTTTCATTGATTAGATGCCCTTAGGCTACCTAACTACTCCCTGAACAGGGTGGACCTGGATAATGTGTTTCCTACACTGACCCTGACTAGGCTTTCCTTGACCCAAAGAGACTTCCTCACCTGCCCTCACCAGGAGAAAGATACTGTAACAAATGTTTTTTCAGAAAGGGTCCTATTTACATGCAAATATAAAACCCAGCAGTGCTGGCAAGAGGACTGAATAAAATCCACTTGAAAAGTAACTGTTTCACAAGTAGACATGGGACAAGAATTCCTTTTTAAACAAAAAACATGCCTGTACGTTATGAGGCCTGGTAAAGCTGTATTTCCTTCACTGTCAAGGCTCCTATTGAAGTGCTATTCTGTTCACCTCCATTCAGTGGTATCATATCACGCTACCAGCATTTTACAGCAAGGCTCTAAAAGCTACATCCTAGGAAAACATTAGGCAATAGAATCTGTTGCTGGCTATCTTAGAAGGTGAGACAATAGGTCACTTTTAGGGAAAAAAATGTACTGGATCAAATTCAGGTTTGTTGGAGCACCAGCAAAAGCCTCCAACTCTCAACAATAACTTAGATTTTTAAAATATCCAATGTCAGGAATCTGTTGGATGCCACCATTGCCCTAAAATTCTCAAAATTCTCTTTTTTTGTTCGTTTTTTGTTATGGGACACCAAGGAAAATTAGTCATTTGTGCAGAATTATACAGAGATTCAAAATGGCAGCATTCTGGAAATTCTTGGACTGAGAACAGACATTTCTGTCAACAACAAAAATGAGCCATTGAAATGTGCAGAACAAGCTTTTAGTTATGTTTAGAAGCTTCCAAAAGGCCTGGCAAGTGCTTAAGAGTGCAGCCTTCTCACTGGAGAAAGTGATATCTTACTAAGCCTTTGAGATTCCTGAGTAGCTTCAGTAAAGCAAAACACCACCAACATTTTGGCTTGTGAGTCAGACAGTCATTACAAATTGAAGTTCTGAGCTGCAGTTGTCCCAGGCCGCCTCTCTCTGTCTCACTGACATATTGCACTGCCTCAAGGTGCTGACTCCTTCTTTGCTTAGGAACATGCTGTAGGAGTTACTTACCAGAGCAGACTATTGGTCCAACAAGTTCGGTGTCCTGCCTTCAGCTGTGGCCAATACCTGATGCTGCAAAGGAAGGCAGCTGATAGAGCACCTGTCTGATTTTTGCAGTGTTGTAACAAAGGGTTGGAAAATTCCTTCTCAGCCCTTGCAGACCATCAGCCTACCTCTAAAGTATAAAACTTAATTGACTTCCCTTAAATCTTTTCGATCTATTATAGCAGGTGCAGGTACAAATGTATTCATTTTCATGAAACTGCTTTGAATTCTGTCAAACTATTTGCCTTGATAATTTCCTGTTTGAATTCCACAGATAGATTAGTAAGTGTGTGTGTGTGTGTTTGTATCCATGCACATACACAAATGAAACACATGCATACAGAGGTCCCG
This sequence comes from Lepidochelys olivacea, assembly GCF_965140295.1. Classification (NCBI taxonomy): domain Eukaryota; kingdom Metazoa; phylum Chordata; order Testudines; family Cheloniidae; genus Lepidochelys; species Lepidochelys olivacea. The sequence goes on along the minus strand of NC_140413.1, from coordinate 197,611,338 downwards.
TGTGGTCCCTCTGATTTTGTCCTTTGTATGAAATGAATAGCTGACCAAACACAAATTAAAAACCTACTCACACACTGACCCTCCCTCTCATTCCCTTCCCCTCTGACTTTGTCCCATCCCTTCATTTACTTATTTCTTTTCCCTCTTCCCTCTTGACTGACTCACTCTTCCTCTTCATTCATTTTGTACCCCTTGTTCCTTATCACCTCCTCTCACTCATGGGTCCTGAGAACCAGTGGCAGGAACATTTCTCCTGCTGCAGTATTGAGTTAGAGTGGTATTAACAGGTATGGAAAGCTGCAGGCAGCTTGGGATGGGAACCACACTTTGGTCCCTCCTGGGCCCCTCTCCTGCTACAATTGGAATCAAAGCCAAAAGTCCCTCTGACTTGGTGCAAGATCAATACCTTGGAATATGGTTTACAGGGTGAAATTTTACAGTTGAGGTAGACAATTGTAAATTTGCCTTTCAGTTAAAGCAGAAAGAATGTAGCCCCGTTGTACCAGGGTTCAAACCTCTCCCTGACATTTGTGCTTCTGTCTGCTAACCCTACCAGTGTTGGACATTAAACTATCAAGCTATTACACGCCTCGTAAAAAAATTAGACTTTTGTTTTTACCATAAGTAATATAAATAAAAGAATAACAGAAAAATCTAATTTCTTTATGAAATAATCATGAAGTAAACTTTCACAGGAAAAAACAGGGCATAGGCAAATAAAATAATATACTGAACACCATGTTTTAATATTAACATTATATCATGGGTAACTGAATAATGAATTTAACTGAAGACTGATTTTGTGCTTAGAGCTTAAGTTAAGAACTCTGGCATAATCAGAATAAGTAAATTATAGGTTTTCTTCAGGGAATTTTAGTGGAACAAGACCTCTAAGGAATGGATATGCTCATGGTGAATAAATAAATCAAATTTTAGAAATTGACAAATTCTGCCAATGAGATTTAGCCTGGTAAATCTACCAAATCACTGCATATTTGCATGTTTGTTGCCTGATCCTGCATATGCTTAACCCTATGCATCTGAGTAGTCTACTTCAGTTAACGGAGCTATGCTAATTTACACCACCTAAGGATATGAGCCAACTCATTAAGTACATGCTTATGTTTTGCAGATTCAGGATCAAGTACTTTGTAATATCAAGGCTGTAGGTCAAATCTGAGACCTTACTGCAAAAGTAGGGGGAAATTAATATAAATGATATATAGCATAATCTTGAACTCATAGTAATACAGTTATTTATACATTCAGAATGCCCACCCTTGGATAGGGTAACTCTGTTACGTATAGAATCTATTGATCTATCAATCTATCGTATAGACATATTCTATTGAACTCTGCAGTGTAGAAGCAAATTCATGTTTCTTTTCCTGAATCTTAGTAGTCAAACTATAATCCAATTTTTTTTAATTTTGTTAAAAGGATTTTCATCGAAATCACCTTATAGATGCACCAAGAAAAACGGTTCCATCCACTGCCTGAATAATAACCCAAAATGAAAACATACTTAGGCTGCAAGACACAAGGACAAGCACTAATTGAAATTTATAAACTTACATAATATATTTATAAAAAGGAGTCTAATTGTCAAAGACCCTGACAGAGCTGGGACATTGGAATGTTTGTTCTCCCTACAAAGAAAAAAAAATTATGTAAGTTTATAAATTCCAATTACTTTGCCCATTCTCGTCTTTTGATGTGCCTAATGACTGTTTTATTTGAAGTTATTTATGATTTTCAGTTAAAGTTTTTCCAGCAAGGTTTCTGCAACTTTGTGTTTCTACACAGATTTTCAGCTCAATGCCATATCACATAATATCTTGTGTACTGTATTTCTGTGCTTTATTGAAATTGGCCTTCCTTCCAATAGTATTTTAGAAGTGTGTATATTTTAATGGACAGAGGATTATTCTTTATATTCATGAAATTAAGGTTGTTGAAACCAACTTCATTTTTCTTGCAATGTGCTGAAGCATCTGCTTCTGTCCATGACATACTATGCTTCCACATGTCCAGATATTTTCTCATTATGGGATAGTAATTTACAGTCATGACTAAAATACTGTAGTTGTATACGTGTGTGCCCGTGCAAGATATTTGGGCTGAAAGTTTGTAACTACATCATGTAATAGCAGCTACAAGTAAACTAAGACCTAGAAACTAGAAAGCGATTAGACATTTTTACTGGCAAAAGTTTTGCTGGCATAGAGCTGCTGACATAGCTCCTTTTGTCACAATGTGTTCACATATGGCTGTCTTTGCTGTTGCAGTGTGTCTTCACAACATCAGGTTGCACTGACAGAAGACAAATGGTGCTGTAGTAGGCATCCCCGCGTCCTCTGCGCTACCATCTGGAGCATTGCCTTGTGAGAAATGTCTACAGTGTATTGTGGGACTGCTGCTACGTATTGCGGGATGCCATCACTCCTCTCGGTGACTTGTGGGAGTTTAGGGTCAAATTCCCAGAAATCCTTCTGTTCCATCACAAAAATTTAGTCTTTAACATCATTTTTCCATCTCACCATCCAAAAACATGGATGCTGCACGAATGACTGGAACTCTTGCATAGCCTGTATGAAGGGCAACCAGAATTGTCAGCCCTGCATTTGGGAAGTACAGAGGCTGTCAACAGCCCTGAAAGGGGTGGGAAGTAGAAAGAGCCTCTATGTGCATGGGATAGTATGTTGTATTCTTTTAAAGGGGTGTGGGGTTGGAAGTGCTGTCTCTCCAGTGCAACTGGGGAGCTATGGACACTCCCATATTGTCCCTTGTGGGAGGCTTTGGCTAAATACCACAATGTAACCCCATGTCTTAAGGCGCTTAGATGCCATGGTGATGAATGTGGTATAATAGCCTAGCTAAAATTCTGAAAGAGAGACTGTTGGAGCTGAGTAATCTGTATGAGATATTACAGTGATGAGAGGTATAGAAACCCCTAAAATAGACAGCGAGGGGCTTGTAATGTGGGTCATTCAAATTATATTAAAATCAGAAATATATTTCTCATAAGGGCTTATGATCATAATGATCATGGGACCATTAGTCATCAGACTGGCCTCTTCCAGCAACAGGAACTGAAATCTATAATCAGAGGCAGATTAAGATTTACTGAGCACAAAGAACATTTGAGACCCCCCACCACAGGGCCTTACCCCCTGTTCCTCCCTTTCCCCCAGGTCTGGCTGGAATCCAGGCTATGGTAAGAGCTGTGCAGGGAGCCCGAGCTGCTGTGGGGATCCCAGGACCTTCCACCAGCCTGGATGGCACGCCATGGGGGGCAGGGACATGTGCCGGGGGCTGCTCTCAGGCCCCCTGACTCCCCACCCAGGGCAGATGTAGAGTTCGGGGCTCCCCAAGCTGCTTGGGCTCCCTGGGCAGCTCTTACTACAGACTAGGGTGACCATATGTCCCATTTTGGCTGGGAAAGTCCCATTTTTAAGCCCTGCCCTGGACATCCTGACTTTTTTTTGGCAAAACTGGGCACTTGTCCCATTTGCTCTTGCCAGTTGATCATCAGTTTTGCCAAAAAGGGGCTCGGGACGGGGGGGGGGGGGAGGAAGGGAGCGAGCAACTGTGCTCGGGCCAGCCCTGTGTGGGGGAAGAGGGGAGAGAGGGGCTTTGCGCAGTGGGGAGGTGGGGGAAGAGCAGGGCTCGGGTGAGCGGCTCCGCGCAGGGCGGGGAGGAGAGTGGGGCTCTCCTCTGTAACCAAAAGATGTCATCCCTCAACATTACAATGATTAATTCTACTGATTTTTTCTCTTGAGGGAAAAGATGTTATCTGAAAGTCTGATATAGAAAAAAACAAAGTAATATCTGGGGTGCTTTTGTTATCGCTAAAGAGCTGATTTGGGGGTTGATCTAGTTTTTAGGCTGTATAAGGAGTGGGGTGAGAGACAAGTTCAAGATCAGTGCCTTACTTGGGGATTGGTCCTGCTTTGAGCAGGGGGTTGGACTAGACGACCTCCTGACGTCCCTTCCAACCCTGATATTCTATGATACTTCCAGGCTAGTGGGATTCAGGAGCACTTATGGAGGAATCACAGTTAGTATAAGGTTTTCATTGCATTATAGAGAGACTTCAGACTATTGGGAACCAGTGTTGGGTAGGCACAGTTTTATTTAGGTCTGTTTTTTTCCTTCCCAATTTTTCTAACAACTCAAAATGATAAAAATGAAACCTGCAGTACAGCAAACCCTCACACTTGATTTCAGCTCGGTCTGGAGCTTCCCTTTTGAATTTAAATGTCAATGACACTCATTTGGCCAGAGGTATACCTCTGCATAGCCTAATCTTTTTACTCCCATTTGGAACTATCATTAAGAAGTAGAAATCAGGAAAACTTTACTCAAATGTGCACAAAGACTAAAAAACATACAGAAATGTTTCAATGGGGCTGCAATAGGTAATATCCTGAGGACACTACCTCTAGATTCCTAACCAGAATTTTGGAGCAACCAAAGAGAATCCATTGCAAGTTTTAAGATGGAGTGCAATACCTACTGGAACAGGATTTGGGGAGTTGTAAGTGCATTATGGATCCTCTTGCAATGGGTTCTTAATTAATCATACTTATAGTCATGTACTTCAGTACCGATTCTTTTCTTAGTGCCTTGATTTAAGGAGCTTCTGGTAACTGAACATGCCACACAATAGAGGGTGTACAAGTGTGTACTTGCTATTTTTGTAGACCACTGGAGCATGCATGTTTCTTGGAAAATGTGAATGCATTTTAAAAATGATTGTGCCTAGTGACTCTGAGAAAGATGCTTGCATTAAAAAAAAAATCTGGGCTTCTGCTGTAGGCTGGATCAAGAATGCAACATTAAAATAAAATAAGATACACCCCCCCTCCGCAAACCTGCATTCCCTTCCCTCCCTATGTAAGCAAACCAGCTGCCACACTGACACTCCTTCAAAACACTAAATGTATCTGCAGCTGACCAATATGAAAAAAATAATATATATATGTACGTATATATGCTGAAATTGGTCTTGCCATGTCATGCCTGTGAGAGCATTAGAATGAGGTCTAATGAAGTGAGGCCTTACCAGCCTTTGCTACTCATGGACATTTTTGTGTTTTATTACAGTCAGCAGCTTCAATCTGAAAGATTTCTTACTTTTTTGTATGGCCCACTGGTCAGTGTTTGTAGTCTCATCAGCATGGAAAATAAGAGAAAAGTTACAGTACACCAGTGATTTGCTTATTCTTGTGCTTAACAATCTGTTCCGCCTTGTATTTATCGTGTCACTGTGAGTACCTTTCTCAGACCCGAAGAAGAGCTCTGAGAAGCTCGAAAGCTTGTCTCTTCACCAACAGAAATTGGTCCAGTAAAAGATTTTACCATGGGCACCGGGTATAATAGGCCGTGGTGGCCTGGCCTGCATTCCACTCCCTACTCTGCCCTTTTCCCAAAGCCCCCACTGCAGCTGCTGCCTGGTGAGTGCCTCCTTTCCTCTTCCACTCCACCCACCCGCTCCGGAGGTCCCCACCGCTCGCCACATCCCTCCTCACACCCCCTACCCCCCGCTCGGGTGGAGGAATCTCACAGGGGTGGAGGGTGACAAGGGATGCAGCAAGCAGCAGGCGGGGGGACTTCAGGGGCGAAAGGGTGGAGGAGAAGAGAGATGCATCAGGCAGGGGGGGTCTCACGGGGTGGGGCGTGAGGAAGGACATGGCAGGTGGGGGGGGCCTCAGGTGGAAGAGGGAGGAGAGGAGGGATGCGGTGAGCTGGGGGGTTCTCATGGGAGAGGGGTGAGGAGGATGCGGTGAGCAGTGTGGTATTGCGGGTAGAGGGAGAGAGAGAGAAGGGATGCAACAGGCAGGGGAGTTTTGCCAGGAGGGGGGATGAGGAGGGATGCAGCGAGCGGCAGGGGTGAGGAGGGATGAGGCGAGTGGCCAGAGGTCTTGTGAGGGCGAGGGGCGAGGAGGGATGTGGTGAGCAGAGGGGTCTCGCAGGAGTGGGGGTGGAGGCAAGGAGGGATGCAGTGAGTGGCAGGGTCTTAGGAGAGGGGGGTGAGGAGGGATGCGGCAAGCAGGGTGGTATCACCGGGAGGGGTAGAGGAGAGAAGGAACGCAGCAGACAGGGGAGTTTTGCGGGAGGGGGTGAGGAGGGATATGATAAGCGGTGGGGTCACAGGGGAGGGGGTGGAGAGGAGGGACGTGGCAGGTTAATGGCGGCCTCGTGGGTGAAGGGGGAGAAGAGGAGGGACACAGAGGCGGGGGTGCTGAGCGGCGGCAGGGCCTGGGGCCAAGTAGGGGCAGATGGTGGGTGAGGCCGCGGGCAGAATAGCGGGCGGGACAGGGAGCTAGCTTCCCCCACCGCCTATGGATTTTACCTCACCCACATTGTCTCCCTCAATACACTAGTGAGTCACATAGGATTTCCATTGGTTTATGATGGCAAGTCTCCAAAATCTGGAACTCTCAAATATTGCCCAATTGAAGGTGTCAATGGTAACTTACTGTGTCCCCACTCCTATTCCCATTGAAATCAGTAGCAAAAGTCCCATGGATTTCAGTGGTGCACGATCAGAACATGGGAGCCTGAGGACCATATCTAATTTGCATGAAATGGAGCCAATTGCATCCTCCCGCACCTTATATGGAGGAGTGGCCTATGGAGATGACAGAAATCCCCTCACTTCCAATACAGAAGTTAGAGTCATGGAAATAACTGGAATATATTCAATAAAGAGTGAGATGATGGGAGCTAATAGAAACATTAATGGGGAGATACGTACTCAGGGAAACAATCGAAGCAGTCTTTGTCTTTAGGGAGATGCAGCCCAGGACGACAACAGGGATTACTCCCTTTAAAAAAAAAAAAAAAGTGAATATTTGATTGTTACTGGGTGAATCTTGTAAAGGGTGAATATTTGATTGTTGTTGTTATATCTAAGTTTCATATAATATAGACAAAAATATTTTCCATCCAAAATATTGCAAAATTTCCAGTGCTGTAGCATTTCAGCATGACTACATAAGAATGGTCACACTGGGTCAGACCAAAGATCCATCTAGCCCAGTATCCTGTCTTCTGACAATGGCCAATGCCAGGTGCTTCAGAGGGAATGAACAGAATAGGTAATTATCAAGTGATTCACCCCCTATCACCCATTCCCAGCTTCTGGCAAACAGAGGCTCAGGACATCATCTCTGCCCATCCTGGCTAGTAGCCACTGATGGACCTATCCTCCATGAACTTATCTAGTTCTTTTTTGAACCTTGTTATAGTCTTGGCCTTCACGACATCCTCTGGCAAGGAGTTCCACAGGTTGTGTGAAGAGATACTTCCTTTTGTTTGTTTTAAACCTGTGGCCCATTAATTTCATTGGGTGACCCCTACTTCTTGTGCTATGAGCAGGAGTAAATAATACTTCCTTATTTACTTTCTACACACCAGTCATGATTTTATAGACCTCTATTATACATATCCCCCCTTTAGGGGTCTCCTTTCCAAGATGAAAAATCCCAGTTTTACTAATCTCTCCTAATTTGGAAGCTGTTCCATACCCCCAAATCATTTTTGTTACCCTTTTCTGTACCTTTTCCAATTCCAATATATCTTTTTTGAGATGGGGCAACCACATCTGCATGCAGTATTGAAGATTTGGGCATACCATGAATTTATATAGAGGCATATGATACATATCCTTTTCCTAATGATTCCCAACATTGTTAGCTTTTTTGACTGCTGCTGCACATTGAGTGGATGTTTTCAGAGAACTATCCACAATGACTCCAAGATCTCTTTCTTGAGTGATAACAGCTAATTTAGACCCAATCATTTTATATGTACAGTTGGGATTATGTTTTCCAGTGTGCATTACTTTGCATTTATCAGCATTGAAGTTCATCTGCCATTTTGGTGCCCAGACATCTCCAGTTTTGTGAGATCCGTTTGTAACTCTTCAGTTTGCTTTGAACTTAACTATCTTGAGTAGTTTTGTATCATCTGCAAATTTTGCCACCCCACTGTTTACCCCCTTTCCAGGTCATTTATGAATATGTTGAACAGAACTGGTTCCAGTACAGAGCCTTGGGGATACCACTATTTACCACTCTCCATTCTCAAAACTGACCATTTATTCCTACTTTTTTCCCCCTATCTTTTAACCAGTTACCGACTGATCCATCAGACTAAGTTTCTGACAATTATTTACAATATTAATTATACGAAAAGCAACAAGAATGTAAGTAAACAAGACACAGTCTGTCATGAATTTTAACAACAAAAAAGTTGTCTGTGTATGTGTTATTTATAGGCAGCGCTGGCAGTGCCACCTATTATTAAGGGTACCTGATGTTTCCCATTATGAAACCCTTTTTTTCAGTTGTTTAAAACTTTAACTGTTCAGGCTGACATTTTTATACCTTCTCTACAAAACACAGGCCATAGAATTTCCTTAAAATAATTCCTTTTGAACTAGAGTGAGCTGATCTTTAAAAAAAAACAAAAAACCACAATCTTGATTTAAAAATTGCCAATGATGGAGAATCTACCACATCCCTTGGTAAATTTTTTCAGTTGTTAATTGCCCTCACTGATAAAAATATATGCCTTATTTCTAGTCTGTATTTGTGTAGCTTCAACTTCCAGCCATTGGATCATGTATACCTTTGTCTTCTAGACTGAAGAACCCATTATGTGTTCACCATGCAGGTACTTATAGACTGTGATCAAGTCACTCCTTAACATTCTCTCTGTTAGACTCCAGGAGCTCAATCTATTTAGTCTATCACTATAAGGCATATTTTCTAATCCTTTTGTCATTCTCATGGCTCTTTTCTGAACCCTCTCCATTTATCAATATCCTTCTTGAATTGTGCACACAAGAACTGGATGCAGTATTCCAGCAGAAGTTGCACCAATACCAAATACAGTGGTAAAATTTACTCCTCTTTACCCTGACTTGACCTTTCCCTGTTTATGCATCCAATGATCGCATTAGCCCTTTTGGCCAAAGCATTAACTGGGAACTCATGTTCAGCTGATTTTCCACCAGGACTGCTACATCTTTTTCAGTCATAGCCTCCCAGAATAGAGTATATATTTACATTTAGCTGTATGAAAACATATTATTTGCTTGTGCACAGTTTACCAAGCAATTCAGATCACTCCGTATCAGTTATCTGTCCATAGGGTGTCTGTTGGCTGCATAACAGAAGAAATGGATATGAAAGTCCATTAATGGCTATTCGGATGGGTAAGGAATAGTGGCCCTAGCCTCTGTTTGTCAGATGGTGGAGCTGGGTGGCAGGAGAGAGATCGCTGATCATTACCTGTTAGGTTCACTCCCTCTGGGGCACCTGGTATTGTCCGCTGGCGGTAGACAGGATACTGGGTTGGATGGACCTTTGGTCTAACCCAGTATGGCCATTCTTATGTTCTTAAAGAAATTTATTTTATGTCCAAAAAACTAATAAATGTTCACCTACTTCATGGGATTCTGAGGAATGAGGGATGTCAAGAGATCAAGAATTATCTTCACTTCTGTCTGTCTGAACAGTATCCATCTCTCTGTCTTCGCCGCTCCCACTATTGTATTCCTGTAGCTACCACAGGGAAGGCCATGAGATTCTGGAGGCAGGTCTGAGAAGTGCAACAAGTAGGTACAGTCAGGGCCCTGAGACTGGTCTGAGGAGGGGCTGATGCGTGGCGTGGGGGATCCCGTTGGGTGTATTGTAGAGTCAGGCACACAGGGATGCTGAGCAGATACGCACCCCCCATGGAAACGTCTGTGCTGTGATGACAGGAGTGTGAGGATGGGGAGGGTACTGCCATGATGCTGGGCCCCGCACCTGGAGGTATTATTGGGCTGTGGAACAGGGTCAGAGAGATAAGGCCCTGGTGCGGCAATGCCATCGTGCTGTGACATCAGACATAGGGTGGGTCCTCTGTATTGCCAAGCCCAGGTGATCAAAAATCAGGCGTCCGATCCCCAAAATCATGAGATTCAGTTAAAACCCTGGAGACTATTTGTAAATAACCAATGTTGGGTTATTTTCATCTGGTTTCCGAGCCTTTAAGGGGCACGCGGTGGGTGTGTTCAAGCTTTTCTCTGCAACGGGGAGGGCTAGCAACTTGGGGGCGCGGGAGAAGAGGTGAGAGTCGCTTCATCCCAGCAGCTGAGGCTTTAAGAAAAACAACGATGAGCACAAGCCTTGCAATAAAATTGCAAGAGTCAGCAACACCGGGTCCTCCGGTGATGCTGGGCCCTGTGATGGAGACCTGGGGAGCTAGGGGAGCGCACAGCCTGGCAGGCTCCAGGGAGGGAGACGCGTGCCAGCGTGCCGAGACCCCGGGTCGGGGACATGAGGCGCTGGGAGGCTCCCCAATGATGCAGGGCTTTGCCCAAACACCCCAGCACCTTTGCTCAGGGCCCAGGAGCAGGACAGGTCGCGGCGTGCCCGCAGTTGTAGGGAGCAGAAGGAAACAGGGCCCCTGGCTCTGGCGTGAATGAACAACCCAGGCACGGCATGGGCAAAGTCCAGGCCTCCCTCCTCCCTTCCGTTTCTCTGCACACCCAACCACCCGGCTTTTTCTTTGTCCGTAAAATACGTCAAACACAAAGACGATCGCGGTTGCCGGGCACGGAGCGAACTTTCCTCCCCCTCCCCAAAGTTCCCTTCATCCTCGCGCCCCCCCCCCCCGACTTCAGGAGCCTCCGCAACCCCCTCCCCGTTGATGGAATCTTTTCATTGGCTAGGAAGGCAGGCTGGAAGGCGGGGCTTAGAGAGCCGCGGTGCCAGCGCCTCTCTCCCCTCCCACCGAGCGCGCGGCCAGAGTGCCGGGTCCGGAGCCCGACCTCCCCGAGTCGTTCGCTCTCGCGCCGCCTGCCTCAGTGGCAGGCTGGAGGAGGGGGCCGCGCGCCGGGCCGCGCAGCGCGAGGAGGGGGCGCACGGGCGGCGCGGGGCGACGGTCCCCAGAGCGCGAGGCCAACAAGTGGGCAATTTTTCCCGCCAGCATGTCCCGGCGGCGGCTCCCGCCGGCGGCGAGGCTGGTGCCGCCGACCCCCCGCGCTCTTTGAGATCCGCTCTTGGGCAGCTCGACCCGGCCGGTGAGGAGAAGCGGCCGCCGCCGGGTCGAGGTGGCCGAGCCGCCAGGGAGCCTCCTGCGAGGGGCGGAGGCGCCTCCGCCCAGCCCTCCGTCCCTTTTCCCCGCCGCGACTGGGACCATCGCCCGCCCCCCCCTCCCCCCCAGCTCCCCTGAAGAGACCGCTCCGCTCCCCCGGCGGTGAGATCCGGCCCGCACGCGCCGCGGGGAAGCATCGCTGGCCGGCCGGCCGGAGCCGCCGCCCTGCCGCAGGGGCTGAGCGCGGCGGCAGGATGGGGCCCGGCTGCTGAGGCCGTGGTGAGAAGCATGGTGGAGCCGGAACGCGCCCCAGGAACAGCCGACGTGGAGCCCAGCTGTTGTCTGGCAAGGTGCGTACGAGGCTGTTTACACCGCAGGTCCCGACTCCGGCGCGTCCGGGAGCAAGGGAGACGGGGGTTGACAGGCCCCTGGGTCCGCAACGATTCGCCGCCCCCGGGCAGGTTGAGGCCCAAACGAGCTGCTTTGGGGAGGGGGAACGGCTGACACGCAGCTGGCAAGGTGGGGTCTGGGGCTGGCAGGCCGGGGTGAGAGTGGGAGTGAAACCGCAACCTCGGCTACGGCGGATGCTGTAACCCCCTCGCTGTGGAAAGTTACCTGAAATCTGCCGACAGGGATGACATCTGCACCAGCCAATCTAAGTTTTCGTGGTTTGCATGTTGGGGCGGGGGGATTCTCGGGCAGACCGAGCGCTTCTGGGGAAGGCGCCGGCACCAGGATGCGGCAGCGGTGGGCGTTGTGCAAGGACCTAGGGGGCCAGATAGACAGTGGGGCGCGGGGGGACCCGCTCCCACGCGGCGTTTCGTTGGTTGTGGCCTTGGGGAGTTTCTCACTGCCATAGAAGTCAGCAAGTTGCAGGCTGTTCGGTCTCCTCTATTTTTGTTACCCAAACTAGGTCCTTCAAACAGATTTCTGGTGAGTTGAAGTCTTTAGGGATATAAAGTATGCTTCTGTGTATATTGAAAGGAAGAGAAAATGCTACTTTTGGCAGAATTTGTCCCAAATGTATATGTTCCTTAATGAAATCACGCTATTTTGTCCCTCTTGAGACATACTGTACTCTGTCAGGAGACATCAGGTTACTTGCTCTGAATGTGGCAGTGCGGCACACAATTCCTTAGTCATCCAGGAAAAATTTATGATGAAAGTTACTCAAGAAACCCTTTAGCTTGACCTCCAGAAAATATTCCACACTGCTAGAGCTTAATAATTAACTCTGATGTTTGGCTGAGTGATATGGATTGAGGACTTGAGTTCATACACTGCTTTTAAACTTAAAGTCCTTACCTGATTTTGACAAACTGAAAGTGATTGCATTCAGGAAAACTAAAAATCTACATTTAAAAAGGCTGCATGTATTATAACGCTCTCTAAATAGCAATTCTAATATTGCAGTGAAAGAATGAATTTAAAACTCCTCTGAGAAAAACTCCTAGATTAGTTGTTCACAAATATATATTTTAAAGGGACACTGTCAGCTTGCATTCCAGTCAGTTTTTAAAAACTAAGCTAAAAGTAGTTTCAGGAACTACATTTTCTCCTTTCTCTCCCTGATAATTCTTGTGGTTTCACAATCAAGTTTTCCTGTTTTCAGATTTTTTTTCCTTCTCAGTTGAGAGAGATCCCCAACAAACAAATGGGAAACTCTCTATGTAGAGGGAAAACAATTAAACTGATTGTGACTTGATCCAAAGCCCGTTGATGTCAGTGAAAGAACATCAAAGTAGGTAGGTAAGGCAAATCCCTACATTTGTACTTGTACTTGATTCTCTTTAAATATATTATGTTATTAGTACCTGCCTGTTTTTATCTCCTGTGATAAAGTTTCACAATGGAGATGAGTGGGTTTATGAAGCACTGAATATAGTTAATACTTTTGTATAGTGCCTTTCATCCATAGATCTCAAAGCTCTCTACAAAGGAGTGTAAATATTGTTATCCCCATTTCAGAAAGGGGAATCTGAGGTATAGAGAGGTGAAGTGACTTGCTGAAGGTTGCACAGCAGATCAGTGGTAGAGCAGGGAATAGGTTGGGTTTCCTGACATCTAGTCAAGTGCTCTGTCCAGTCAGTGATGCTCAGTTTCTCTTGTGTCCTTATTTGCCTTTGAGAAAGTAAAGGGACTGGCTGTCACAAAAAGATTTGATCATTTTTTACTTGCAAGAGAAGTAATAGTACCTGAAATGTGTTCTCTCCACTGCTGGTGGCAAACTCACTGCATATCCATTGGTTTTTTTTTAAGGACTGATGGTATTCTCTGTGTTGGATAGGACTCAAATATAATGATAGTCTTTGTTATGGGAAGGTTACAACTAAAGGGATAAGGATAAGACAAGCACTAGGCGAACATATTTTTGTGTCCTAATCCCACAAATTCTTATGCACATACTTAATTTTCCCATGTTGAGTAGGCCCCATTGATCATAAGCATTTTTGGGATTGGGGGTCTTAACGTTTTTTGTCTATCAGAGGCTTGGAAGGAGTGCGTTTAGGAGGGATTTAACTTAGAGGATCTTACTACAGAGGTTGTTTTCATGGGGATTGTTCTTAAAATCACCTATCATTTACAACCTGCTGGTGCAGTTCTACTTGTGGTAGGACTAGTTTAGACTATTTGTCACTGACTTTACCACTGAGTCTAGACCTGTTCTGAACAGGGTTAGATGACACGTGGAGAAAACAGGCAACCTACCCTAGCACTCCCACTTATGTAGCTAAAATGGTGTGAGATCTGAGGAGAAGAAGCTTGTAAGGCCAGTGTTCTCAATACCATAGCAATGTTGTGGTGTCTTCTTTTGAGTAAAAATTATGTAGGTGGTTTTTGTTATGCAGACTGCTGAGTTTTCTACAGCCATGTTGTGTAGCTTCTCAGGTTAGGTTTGCATTACAGATTAAAAAATAAGAGAGCATTATCCCCTAAAGTACTAGTGGTATAGCTGGACACTATAACACCGCTTTTTTTAGTCTCAATTTCATTTCAGATTTTCTGCTACTTTTTTTCTTAAAATCTAAAATCCTTTCTTAAATTTGTATTATTCTTCAGGATTCAATTTTGAACTGTCACCCTGTTTTCTCTGTAGCTAGATTTAATTTTTGATGTCTGTATTTGTCCAGAGTGTGTTGAGAAATCTTTGCTGCTTTAGACGACAGGAGGAGCTTTTACTTCAGCTTTGTGGCTCATATCCCAAAGACTGCCGCATTCCATGTTTTGATGGCACATGACTGTTAATAACATTGTAAAACGCAATCCGGGGTGGCTGAACGTGTTATTCTAGACCTGTATTTTGCATATTTCAACCCTGTCTTGTGTTATGCTAAGCTTTTGATACTGTTGACTACTATTCCTTTATCCTTTTTAGTCAAAATATTTAAGGCCAGGGGTTGGTTTTTCTTTACGTAACTAGAGAGAAACAAAAGACGTACTGTCAAAAATCTGCTTGAAAATTGAATTTTTCTTGAGGATGGACCTAACAAGAATGATTGCTGGCTTTCTTATTTGTTTATTTTTTTATATATTCTTTAATCAACTATGCAGAATGGTGGTTTAACAGTTTTCATTTAATTCCATCAGAATATTTTTTTTCATAGTGGAAACAACATAAGAAACAAATTTAACCAGTGTCTGGTAGTTTCAGCCTTTTAAAATATGCAGTCAATATCTGCATTTTTATGTTTATATTTTTGGCTGGCTGTTACTTATAACCTAAAAATGTAAAGCTGACTTTTTTGTTTTTCTCTCATGTATATGTGTTTTGTTCAGTTACTTGAGTGCTGGACTACTGACTTTGGAAAGAAAAAAAGCAAAATATCTTTGAAAAATCCATAAAATCTTTTAAAAAAAAAAAGGCTCAGTTTTAATTTTTGTTTCAATCTTTAATACCTCTTTGAAAGAACCCTTGCATAAAAGCTTTCTAATTAATTTAACAAAATATTAGGGTCCTTGTGCTTTGTACACAAGGAATCATTGGATGACTATTGGATATTTTGTACAATGTAACATATTTTCTAGCTCTACATTTAAATGAATGTTGACTACAAAATTAGTAAGCAGTGTGTATTTTCTGGGAAAGAATACAATTAAAATCCACTATAACTTAGTCTGCCTGTCAATATATATTTGTTATGTCATATTGTCACCTTATGGGGGATATGTGTTATATTTTATCTTTCTGCTGTCTCTCAGTGATTGCATGATGCTATTTCTATTTGCGAATGACAAAAGTAGTGGCAGTAAACTGGAATGGAGAAGAGTGACATTTGAGAACATATTAAGAACATATTTTTTCTCGTTTTAACACAAAAATTTGAAGTCATTGACTGCAAATTGGAGTATACACATCTAAACAGATGTGAGATAGCAATGTTTGGTTCCTCTACTCATAGAAATACTCTGTAGGGATTTTGGGCCTGATGCTGCACCTATCAAGTCATGGGAGCTTTTCCACTGATTTCAGTGGGTGGGGAATCAGAGACCTTGGGCTTAAAAGAGGCGCACAAACCTTCACAATTTTCCAGGACATGTATAATGCAGGACTGGATCACTAAAATGTACTGTGGTGAATTGTGCAAAAGAACGATTGAATATAATCCTCATGAGAAGCAATTAGCATTTAAATAAGAGAGAGGAAAAAATCCCAGAGTGTGACGGGTGTGGTGTTTGGTTTATTTAACGCAAAGGGAAAATTGATGAAATAATTTCATCAGATTGGTCAGCAAAAATATTTGTTTTGGAAAAATATATATATATATTTTTTTAGTCTTTTTGTAACTTCAATAGTCAGAACTTGTTGAATTGCTGTTCAGAAAAAAAATGTTTTTTCTGTTAAGGTTTCATATTGTGAATTGTTGGTGTTTCACTCAAATTTAACTGAAAACTTGCTCAAAATAGCAAAACCCATGACTTTTATTGGTGATTCTTTCATGTTAGCAAAATAACTTATCTTTGGGCTTTGTCAAACCACACAAGTTATACCACTTAATTGTACAGGTATTGTTAAATTAGTACAACCCCTCTCAGTGTAGAAAGTTTTATATTAGCATAAAAGTGATTATACCAATACAGCTTATTGCTTTATGTGACTGAGAATAAACGATGCTTCTATAAAGTTCTTTTATACTTGAAAACTATGTCCACTCCTAACATACATATAATTATACTGGTACAAGATTTATGTGTAGATCAGGTCTCAGTCCTACATGAATTATTCTCTAACTTCTTCCCCCCCCCCACTATCACAGCCAAAAAGTCTATAATTCTAGCTGCAGCATATACTGTATTTACAAATAAGAATACTCAAAACCTTTCAAAGTAGACAGGTAAGCAATCTATTTGAGGAATAAGAAGATATGCCATAAGTTACTTACTATGAAAGACACATATATTAGACCAAAACTTGAATACACTTGGTGTGTTCTTAGTGGGTTATCGGTCACTGATTTTTGCTAATATATATTTCTGATTTTTAAATTGAGATTCTTTAATATGGCATATGCACTTTTTCTGCAGCTGAAGGCTTTGACATAGCCAGCCCGTGGTTTTGAAATACTAATGTCAGGAAGAAAACTTTCTCTGAGTTGCACACCAGAGGGGCTAACCATCAGCTTCTGCAAAATTTAAACAAAGAGGGAAAAACTATCTAACCTTTTATGGTTGTAAGGATAATCTTATGAATATGAATTGATGCATTGTTGCCTTTCTAAATCTACAGATACCTTTAGCGTGCTTGCTACTGCTCATAAATTTCCTATGCAGCAAAGTGAAACTGACAAAACTCTACAGATTTACTATTGCTATTCAGAATCCTGTACACAGCAGTAAATCTGGTATTCATGTTAACTTCACTTTGCTGCTGTTCGGAGGGCTAGAGGACAGGAGAAGATAAGCAACTGGAGTTATTCACAAGTGAGGATCCAAAGAAATGGATGCCGAGGGGAAGGATAGTAGCAGTTAACTAACTTTCCCAAAATTAGGGGTAGAAGTATGGGAGGTGGAAAGCTCCTTCTTCCTTCCAGTAGTCAGTGGATGGACACTTATAGAGATCAGAAACCTACTGGTAAAAGGCTGATACCAGGATGCTGTAGGTCGGGGTAGCACCCAGATAGGAATCCTAGCACCCTTCCTTTCCAACAGCTTTATGGGTGGAGTAGGGCAGGGAGCCTGGATTTCTTACCAAGGTGTTGCCCCTAACCCAGGGGTGGCCAACCTGAGCCTGAAAAGGAGCCAGAATTTACCAATATACATTACCAAAGAGCGACAGTAATACGTCAGCAGCACCCCCCTCCGCTCCCAGAGCCTCCCAGCCCCGCTGATCAGTGCCTCCCACTCCCTCCCCACACCTCCCAGTCAGCTGTCTTGTGACGTGCAGGAGGCTCTGTGGGGGAGGAGCGAGGGCATGGCAGGCTCAGGGGAGGGGGCGAGAAGGGGTGGAGTGGGGAAAGGACCTGTGGCAGAGCCAGGGGTTGAGCAGTGAGCACACACTCCCCCTCCTCCCGTGGCACATTGGAAAGTTGGCTCCTGTAGCTCCAGCCCCAGAGTTGGTACCTATACAAGGAGGCACATATTAACTTCTGAAGAGCCACCCATGGCTCCGGAGCCACAGGTTGGCCACCCCACCCTAAACCATGGTGGTGGTGGGGGGCCTCCCCAAATTTCATGGCAACTTCTGGCTTGTATGTATCAAGTTAATTTTTCAAGGATTGTCTTGGTGATATTGCTCTGAACATTTGTATGGGACATACATGTGAAATACCTGATCCCCAGCATCTTGCTCCTCAGGTCAGCAAGGCGTGCTCAGGAGTAGAAGTAATCTCAAAGGAATCTGAAAATGTCCTGGATTGCTCAGTGATACCTTCAGCCAGTTAAGCTCCTTTCTACACTACTATTACAACATTCAGAGGATCCAGTTACAACACAGTTATCCCCTGACCTGCTTACAACATGGTTCCAATTTGTAGTGAAAAATGGATCTTAATTCTGTTGGAAACATCCAAGGCTTTTAGCCTGGCTATGTAACAAAGATAAAGTCCTGTTTAGAGTGCATATCAGAATTACGTGGAAATGGGGACCTCACACTTGATTGTAATTGTAGCTTAGATTGGCTTTGAATGGCTCCAAGCAGATTCTTGTCCGGTTCTTTGCCACGAAGATGGTGACCTCGATATTGAGGGCGGTGGATTGTGGAGGAGGGAAAGTATTGTGATATGATACAATAGTTTTATTTTAAATTTTACAAACACCTGCTTAGAATGCCTTAGTAGACTTGTGCCTTATATTCTTGGAAATAATCTAGAAACTGAGGAAAAACAATTTGGTTCTTTTAGATCTTGATTAAATTCAATACTCATAAACTAATCAAACAGATCATAATTTTATTTTAAATTGAAAGCAGGGGAGAAAGGGATTAATTTTTACATTTGCTTGTGAATCTAATGTAATGCAGTATGGGCTGTATTCTGTGTGTTTCCAATTTTGGATGTAAAGTACATGAACGGCATGCTGAGGAGTAGAAAATTTGCTTGCTCCATATTTAAAAATATAACTGGCAATCAAGTAGGTTTTGTTTGAACGTGGATTAATTTCTTTGTTAGCTTTTATATTGGAAATTATTCTAAAGTGCATTTTTGAAGTCTGCATTCTTTCCTACTTTCCTCCAGCTGTTATTATATAATACCATTAAGAGCTTGACCATTTCCCCCTTCACCGAGTTTTATTTGGTAAATGTGGTTTTTCTTTGTTTTGAAGTTGGAGTTGACACTAATATTGCTGTTTTTATTTACTTATGTACCAGAATTCAGTATCAGCACTACTTTGAGAATAGTGTTTAACTGCAACTGCAGACCACCAAAGGGAAGTGCATGATCAAAACAAAGTTTCTTTTAAAATGTCACTAATAGAGTGATAACTTTAGTTGTGGGATGGGTGAGGAGAGAATTATTTAGATGTGGGCTGCCTTTAACATTGTTTTAATATCTGATTAAAGTAGGTTAGAGCTTGGAACTAAAGAACTTGGTAGTGTATCTTTTAGACAAATAATGTGTTTCTACTTCAGTCTGGCAGTGGAATTTCTTCTTGACTGATGGCCACAGTTAAGGTTGTTGCAAGAAATCTGTGTGCGTAATATGTATCTTTTTTTTTTTTTGGTTAATGGCATACTTCACCATGTGTCTGAAAATGCACCTTTAAAAGGCTGTAAATAGTGAGCTTTAAACATTTCAAACTAATCATAACTATTGATAGTCTGATAGTTTGTTGACTTCATGACTTCCTTAAATATTTCATAATTTTTTTCTTTAAATATTTTAAAGTGAATGCAGAGTATACATGGTATTGGACTGAATGTGTAGGAGACTGAGGCTATGCCTACACAAGAAAGTTGCAACAACTTAAATTGGTTTTTAAACCAGTACCAACCTCTTTATTTCTGACAACAAAATTGATTTAAGTTAAACCAAAATAAGCCTGGTTTTAACTAAAGTAAGAGTGTCCCCACCATTTTTTGCACTGTTTTAACCAAGTTGATCTAAACAGTTTAAACCTTTAATTAAACTTTATGATTTGTGTCACACTCTATTTGGGTAGAAATTTGAATACCATTAAAGCACAAATACAGCATTGGTAAATGGTTTTTATTAGTTAATTAAAAAAACAACTTTAAAAACAAAACATGTTTTATATGATTTATTATAGAAAGAAAGTACTACCTGTAGGTAGTGAATTAAACTGATTCTTTCTGGTCACCATGTCCTTCAAGATTTTAGTAGCGGTCATCCACTCACACCTACTTTTTTATTCATAGATTGGAAAAGGAAAACAAGCTTTTCCTGTTTTCTAAACTGCCAGTCATTTCTCGACTTTGGATGAACTAGTCACTGAACTGAATTAGTTGAATAAATTGAAATTAAGAAAATATTCTCCTTCGAGTGCTTGTCCATATGTACATTCCATTACTAGTGTTCAGGTGACTCATGCTCTCGAGTTTGGAGTGCTTTGGACATCTGGCCATGCACTTTGAGAATCTTCATGCTTCACGTTGAGGGCATATAATGGAGGAGTGCAGTAGCCATTACTCGGTTCCTCTCCTCTTGGCTTTCAGACTTGAGGGCTTGCTGTCCATATGACTGCCAACAACTATTCTACCTGTGTAGTTACTCTAGTTTTTAGTAGTTAGTTTGCCCGTTGGCAAGTTTTTATTTTAGTGTTTTGTGGTGTTTTTAAGTGTTCTTATTTCTATTTTAAATGTATTTTTAGATCCAGAGTTGCCTCTTCCAGGTCCCCTAATTTCAAGTATTGCTGTGTATATCACAGAACTGTGCCCCTGACTGACAGACACGTGTCTTGGCAGCCTCAGAGAATTGTGTGTCACTGGAAGATGTTCAGTTTGCCAGTTCTTTAACTCACATATGAGAGAGGATAGGGAATCATGCCTACAGATCTTAATGAATAGATCTTTGAGGTCAGCATCTGACCTGGGATCTTTGAAACACACTTCTCACCCCCCCCCCCCCCATTGTGTGGCCCCTCAGAACGGAAGAGCCTGGGAACTGAGACTCAGCAATATGTCAGTAAAGTCTAAGGAAGTGGTAAGCCAGGGAAGCGTATTTCCTACTAAGAGCTTGAGCAAGGCCTCCCCTCGACACCATTCAGTCTGAGACTTCATGACTTTAAGCAGTTACCATTGAAGCTCAGCTTCATCTGGGCGCTGAAGCACCTCTGGCAGGGCTGAGGCTGCCAAAGCCTCCGTCATCGATAAGGAACTCAGCACCTATAGCAGCTCATACAGTAGCATCAACATCAGCACTTCCACAACCTGCTCTGGTACTGCTGCCTTCTGCACTGTGTGCTGTACCATCAGCCTCTGCATGGAAGCCTGAACTGGTGCTGCGGGAGTAATCAGAACTGAGACACTTGTGCATCCCAGAGGTTTATAGCACTGAAGGACCTCTTAATTCTTCTGGAGTCAGAATCACCTCTCTTACCAATATTGGCAGCTGTGTCAGCACCAAGACATCAAACTTCCTTGGCACTATTGATGCCCAGAGCCCTATCCTCTACTTTGAAGGATCTGGCTCCTTCAGTGGAACCGGACTATGCTTCATTGAAAGTCTGTGATGATGATAGAGCCTCAAACATGCTCTCCTCAAAAGTGGCCACAACATCATCATTTTTGGAACTGAGACCTTCCTCTAGAGCTAGGTATTGGGACATTCTATCATGAGAACAAGAGCATTGATTTTTTACACTCTAGGCACTGGGACCATATCAACCAGTTCTAGCGTGGCCACTGGGGTCTGTGATAACTCCCAGAGCAGAACTGAGCAATACAAGAGACTGTCTACTTCACCTACAGTATCCAGAGCTGATCCTGTGCCACCACAACCCCTGTTCAAGACCTCTCCTCTTCAACACCAAGAGGAAGAACCTGAGAACTTTGCCTCAGTCTTTAATAAGACTAAAGAGGATCTTAGGGATAATGGTAGCATGATAAATGGGAATGAGGATATGGAGGTAGACATCACCATATCTGAGGTAGAAGCGAAACTCAAACAGCTTAATGGGACTAAATCGGGGGGCCCAGATAATCTTCATCCAAGAATATTAAAAGAATTGGCACAAGAAATTGCAAGCCCATTAGCAAGAATTTTTAATGAATCTGTAAACTCAGGGGTTGTACCGTATGATTGGAGAATTGCTAACATAGTTCCTATTTTTAAGAAAGGGAAAAAAAGTGATCCAAGTAATTATAGGCCTGTTAGTTTGACATCTGTAGTATGCAAGGTCTTGGAAAAAATTTTGAAGGAGAAGGTAGTTAAGGACATTGAAGTCAATGGTAAATGGGACAAAATACAACATGGTTTTACAAAAGGTAGATCGTGCCAAACCAACCTGATCTCCTTCTTTGAGAGAGTAACAGATTTTTTAGATAAAGGAAACGCAGTGGATCTAATTTACTTAGATTTTAGTAAGGTGTTTGATACTGTGCCACATGGGGAATTATTAGTTAAATTGGATAAGATAGGCATCAATAGGAAAATTGAAAGGTGGATAGGGAATTGGTTAAAGGGGAGACTACAACGGGTCCTACTGAAAGGTGAACTGTCAAGTTGGAGGGAGGTTACCAGTGGAGTTCCTCAAGGATCAGTTTTGGGACCAATCTTATTTAATCTTTTTATTACTGACCTGGGCACAAAAAGTGGGAGTGTGCTAATAAAGTTTGCAGATGATACAAAGCTGGGAGGTATTGCTAATTTAGAGAAGGACAGGGATACCCTACAGGAGGATCTGGATGACCTTGTAAACTGGAGTAATAGGAATAGGATGAAATTTAATAGTGAGAAGTGTAAGGTCATGCATTTAGGGATTAATAACAAGAATTTTAGTTATAAGCTAGGGACGCATCAACTAGAAGTAACGGAGGAGGAAAAGGACCTTGGAGTATTGGTTGATCATAGGATGACTATGAGCTGCCAATGTGATATGGCTGTGAAAAAAGCTAATGTCGTCTTGGGATGCATCAGGAGAGGTATTTCCAGTAGGGATAAGGAGGTTTTAGTACCGTTATATAAGGCACTGGTGAGACCTCACCTGGAATACTGTGTGCAGTTCTGGTCTCCCATGTTTAAGAAGGATGAATTCAAACTGGAACAGGTACAGAGAAGGGCTACTAGGATGATCCGAGGAATGGAAAACTTGTCTTATGAAAGGAGACTCAGGGAGCTTGGCTTGTTTAGCCTAACTAAAAGAAGGTTGAGGGGAGATATGATTGCTCTCTATAAATATATCAGAGGGATAAATACCAGAGAGGGAGAGGAATTATTTAAACTCAGTACCAATGTGGACACAAGAACAAATGGATATAAACTGGCCACTAGGAAATTTAGATTAGAAATTAGACGAAGGTTTCTAACCATCAGAGGAGTGAAGTTTTGGAATAGCCTTCCGAGGGAAGTGGTGGGGGCAAAAGATCATCTTGCTTTAAGATTAAACTCGATAAGTTTATGGAGGAGATGGTATGATGGGATAACATGGTTTTGGTAATTAAATATTCATGGTAAATAGGCCCAATGGCCTGTGATGGGTTTTTAGATGGGGTAAGATCCAAGTTACCCGGGAAAGAATTTTCTGTAGTATCTGGCTGATGAATCTTGCCCATATGCTCAGGGTTTAGCTGATCGCCATATTTGGGGTCGGGAAGGAATTTTCCTCCAGGGCAGATTGGAAGGCCCTGGAGGTTTTTCGCCTTCCTCTGTAGCATGGGGCACGGGTCACTTGCTGGAGGATTCTCTGCTCCTTGAGGTCTTCAAACTACAATTTGAGGACTTCAATAGCATAGATATAGGTGTGAGGTCTTTTTTAGGAGTGGTGGGTGAAATTCTGTGGCCTGCATTGTGCAGGAGGTCAGACTAGATGATCATAATGGTCCCTTCTGGCCTAAATATCTATGAATCTATGAATCTATAAGAGAGAACCCATGGCTGAACTCCCATCTCCACAGGCCACATCCTTATCTTTCCCAGATGGGGCAGTCATCTCTTCAGGTGCCCTTTGGGTGATTTCAGTGGCTTTTAGAAGCTTCTTAAGAGGGTGGTGAAAGCTCTCATAATATCCATGGAAGAAGTCCAGGAACAAACCAATAAGCTTGTGGATCTACTGCAATCCTCCACACAAGAGAAGATAAGACTCCCTTAGTTGAATTGGTAAGCATTGCTAAGTTACTTTTTTAGTGCTGCAGGAAGATGGGAATGTGAGAAATATTTGATTATATGGGGGTGGAATTAGAGATGAAGGATAGTCTAATGGTTAAGGCACTGGCCTGAGACTCAGCAGATTGGTGTATGAGAGACTTCTGTGTGACCTGCAAAGCATTTTTTAAAAATTGAGATTTTGCCTTTTTGTTGCAGTGCATGAATGTCTGAAGTCATTTAGTTTTTGTTCAGGGTGGATAAAAATCAGATTTTTTTAAAAAAAAATCATATTGGATTTTTTTTATTTAAATTGGATTTTTTTTATTTTTTTTCCTCTTAAAGCATTTTATCTAAAGGTAGTTTTAATTAAGATACATTATATCTCAAAGATATCTCATCATGGAATAGGGATTATAAATTCTAATTCTGTAGTATAAGACAATATATTAATGTAAAGTTTTGTAAATGATTTCCAATAGTTCATGGATTAGGGACCCAATTTCATGGGGTACCAGGAGCTTCTGTATAGATTATTTAGGTTAATCTTTCTATCTACCCAATGGAACTCAGTGCTCAGTCTAGAAGATACCATCAGAGATGCTTAGTTTTGCAGTTCTCAAACTGTGGATTTGCGTTGCCAGAGATAACATGCTTGTTAACAGCAAAAAATGTTTTTAAATAAATAAATAATATACAGAAGTGAGGAATAACAGACCTCAACCCTATTGTCCCTCTGCAAATTTGTGTACGCTGAGTCAATCCCTTACCTCTCTCTGAAAATGCAAAGTTTCAAAAAGTTCAATGAATAGAAGATTGTTGGGGGTGGGATAGATCTGGACAAGGAGAATAAGTCTGGAGATAAATGTGAGCAGGGAGGGACAGGCAATAGAAACAAAAGTGAAACTGTTTGAGCAGCATTTTCCAGAAGTCTTGAGGTCTTTCTGAGTGTAGCCTTCATTGATTTGAGATCTACCATACCATTCTCTCACTAGAAGGGAAAACCTATAATGGCAGCAGGTTGTAAAAGAGACCCAGTTTGGAAATAAGAACCATTCAAGAAGTATATGTTTTCTGATGATGTTTTAAAGAAAGTCACACCAGTGAACTGGTGGAAGTCACTTAAGCGCTTGGATTCAGAGACTGTTGAAATGATAATCTCTCTTTTAACAGCAGTAGCTTCTTCTGCCGGTGTAGAAAGAATATTTTCTTCCTTTGGATTAATTCATTCCAAATTGAGAAATCGTTTGGGACCTGAAAAAGCCAGAAAGCTTGTTTTTCTTTTCCAGATTATGAACAAACAGGAAAATGAAGGTGAAAACGACTGAGTTAGCTGCAGACACCAATATTTTAAGTTTCTCGTGTTGACCTGGCTGACACAGTCGATTTAATTTTTGGTTTTTTTTATATATATTTCATTTAACAATGTTAGTTAAAAACAATTTTAACAAAAACAAACCTGATTTTAAAAAATTTGAATATTTAACTAAATTCATACGCTTGTTTTGTTTAAAATATTATGTTTGCTGTTGAAGAAAAAAATCCGGAATACCTAACGTTGTTTTAGTTAAATAAAACAATTTAAATGTCTGTCTGGTGATGGTCTTCTCCTAATACAGCATGGCAAGAGAATCCTCCAAATATTAATGATTAACCTGTTTAATTCGAGGTAGTTCACCTCCCAATGACTTCAAAAATATCTGCTTCAGTTACCTTTGGTAAATGAAATAACCAAACAATCATTCATTTTCTGATATAGCTGTAAAACGAATCTGAAAAATGTTCAAAATAAATCACTTTAAAAATGTATGGTGTGTACCTTCTAAAAATGAAACCTACATCTATCTCTGAGTTGTGAAGAATATGTATTAAAGTTAACAGCCAAGAAGAATGCACTTTTATGTAGAGATCCGTGATTAAATCAAGTCTTCCTGACTAGTGATTTAAATCAAATCCTCCCTGTTTTTGTTTAAAGAAAAGTTTTATTTCTGTTTGTTTACTTTGGAAATCTCACAGATGTCAAGTATCTTTCTCCATACCTTTGCTGGAGAACTTCTGAGATGGCTCAAGGATGCTTATATTAACTTCTGATGCTTTATTTGAAAGAAGGAATGTGTTGAATCTCGAAGTATTCTTTTATCCAAAGTGATACCTTCCTCCAGAGAAGGGATTTTAACCTGAGTTTCCCATATCCCAGGTGAGTGCCCTAATGACTGGGCTATTTGGTATGAGGGGGGCACCTTCTCTTCCAGTTTTATGAATCTAGCCCGGCATCTCCTTTGCTTTTATTAAGAAAGGTTAAAAACGCCTAGAAACAAAATGTTTAGTTTGATCCAAAATGTAACTTTTGTTGACTTTGTTTGATTACCAAAAAACTTTATTTTTGGTTCAGGTCAAACTGGGTTCTTTTTGTTGTTTTTTCTAGCAACTGCCAGCGGACTTCAAGGTCAGTGATACTAGAGCTAGGCAATAAAACACTTCTTCTGTTAATATTACAGAAAGTATGCTGAGTGTAATCAGGTAATGGAATAACTTAGATATGGACGTTTAACGTAATTATTTTTGGAGGGGAATGGGCCAAATCTCCATTGTTATCCCTTCCTTGATGAACTTGGTAGGTATAACTAAAATCCAAGTAATAGTTTCTTCCTTAAACATCTGGTTCGTTAATTTTACTCTGGATCTTTGACCCCACCATTCCTTTGGATTCTGTGCATCTGCAGGTTTTCCCTCTCTTTTACTTCTTAAGAGGGTCTTCTGGAATTGCCATCTCTCCATATATTATTCTCCAAACGGGCCACATAATGGTGACACCCCAGATTAAGTACCCAGGAGAGTTTTCCCTATAAAATGTCAGGAAAGATGAGTTATGATAAAATCAATTTTATAATCTTGGTCAGGATTTCCCTTTAAGATTTTAGTACAGGATGCACTGAGAATTTAAATACTAACAGTACAGGAAAGTGCTGGTATCAGAGTAAGACACTCCTTACATTGTCCTTTGGTGACCCTTCTCACTGATTTATGGAAGAGCATTGTGTTTCATTCTCATCAGCGGAGGGATAAATGCATAAGCTGTTTTGTGCGGGAGAAGACAGCTGTTTCTGCAGATGTCTTCCTGTCTTTGGAGGAGAATTGGAGTGCCCCAAACCAAATCTAAGAAGGTTAAAATGAGTGTGGTGAGAAAGAAATGAGCACATGTGAGTATACTAAAAGAAGTGTGTTAGTCGATGAGAAATTAGTAAAACAAAGGTCCTGTCCACATACAGAAGTTGAACTGATTTAACATAAGTCAGTTCTTAAATCCATTTTAGTTAAATCACAGTAGGTCCTTGAATGGACACTTAAATTGTTTTACATTTAGTTGTAGTGATTGAGCTCAATTAAGCTAAGTCAATGTAAGTCACATTTCTCATCTAATAACTCTCTTCTATCAGTGGCTTGGACATAAATACCTATAAACTACATCCAGAATAGAGATCCACAGCAGAGGAATAAAAACAAATTTTTGTCATCAATATTTGTACTAGGTTACAACTGTAAAATACTTTCAAAAGAATATGCAATAGAAATATGACTTATTAAACTCATTTTGTACCGAATACCTTGCTTGAGTATTGGGAAGTGAATAATATAAAAATAAATTACTTTTTTCCTGCTCAACCATGTACATCCCAGACAAGTAAAGAATGAATAAAGAATGAGTCCTCAGACATCTCACCATTTGCCCTAAGTTTTCCATGGGCACTGGTCAGGCTGAGTAATAAAGTTTAGGTGCTAAGAATATATGAATATACAATCCTTAATATATTTTCTAGCACCATGCTATGAGGTACTAAATAATCCAAAAAACATAATAGCATAGTAAAAATTGAAGGGACACTTTTCATCTTCAGTACTGGTTTTAGTCTTGCTCGTCTGATTTCTAAAGGTAAAATAGTAATGGTGAGAAGGACAAGAAGGGTTAGAAACATCAACTATGTAGGAAGGGATTCATCTTGTGTGTCCTTTACATTGTAAATGTGTGTCTGGGAAGGGTAAGATTAGTTGCCAACAGGAAGAACTTTCATTTTCGAGAAAAAAGAGGAACTCTGCTTTAATTTTGCTAGGTTGTACAAGAGTACCTATGAGTTAGGGTGTCCGTCCAGAGAGGTGAATCTACTAGGAGAAATGGAAATTACAGATGAACGAGTAGTTTTGCCTCCCTGACCCCCTTAAAATTCTGTCCATGGCATTTCCTTTTTACATTGTGTTCCCTCTGTGACTTCTAATTTCTGACTTCCGCTTTGGATGGCACTACTTTGTATTGCACAAACTCTTTTTACGATTTTTGGCTTGCTTTTTTTAAAACTAAGATCCTGGCTAGATCACTGCTTCCTACTAAATATTTCAAAGGTGAAAACTTATTGGCTAGGTAAGTGGTGTAATGGAGAACGTTTTATAGAGCATTGGGATTTTTTCCACAGGGGAGAGGGGCTGCAGAGTTTGGATAGTCACCAGTTTACTAGCAAGGTAACCAGTCATTGTGATAGACTTGCTAGAGCAGTCGAGTGTTTAATTTACAACAAAAGGGGAGCGTATTAAGGGATAAACACAGTTGAAATGTTAACCGTATAGCTGAGAATCAAGGTGTAATGAACTTAATGATTCAAGGTATTGAACAACTTACTGAAGAATGAGGCGGATTCTGTATCACTTGAAATCTTCAAATCAAGCAGTCCTATAGGTTAAACCACAACATATTGGACTGCTGAAGTAATTACTTGGTGAAATGTTATGCCATGAGTCAGGTAGGAGATTAAACTAGTTGATCGCAATGGTCCGTTCTGGCCTTAAAAATCTATAAAAAATTAAGTCCTTTTTGTCTCATTGCAGATTCCACAGTCACTCTCCCTAATTCAGATCTTAACTCTTCTTCCAAACTATTCCTTTTTTTATACCTCCCTTGTCTACAAGTTTGCTTATCACCATTTTGAAATATTGCTGAAGTACGTCCTTACCTTGAACAAAACTTTGCTGAAAACCTTAATTCCTTCCTAGAGTACTGTGGTTTCTGTAGTTTCTTAAAATTTAGATTTCATATTGAATCTCTTTCTCTGTGTTAAGTATCCTTACAGCTTCTTGTCAACTGTCTAAATGGGCCGTCTTGATTATCACTACAAAAGTTTATTTTCTCCTGCTAATAATAGCTCATCTTAATTAGCCTCTTACAGTTTTTATGGCAACTTTCACCTTCTATGTGTGTTTATATATCTTCTTACTGTATGTTCCATTCTGTGCATCCTATGAAGTGGGCTGTAGCCCACAAAAGGTTGTGGTCTAATGAATTTGTTAGTCTCTAGAGTGTCACAAGTACTCCTGTTCTTTTATAAAAATTTAGAGACAGGCATTTAGGTAATCAAGAACGCTGTGGCCAGCGTTTTGTCTCATTTTCCTCCTCTTTCTATTTTGAGGTTTTCAGAGCTTTGCCTCTGAATTGGGGTCATGGGTTATAGCTACCCTCCCATCAACTTAGGTTTAGATGCTTTTCATTTAGTCTCACAGAAAAGTGTTAGTGCAGCCAGTATTCCTCTGCCTCAGCTCACCGCCTTCACGGTGCTCCCAGCCCAAAGAGAGAGGAATATAGTTCAGTACCAAACTCAGATGTGCTGCCACTGAACTACTATGCTAACCATTTCTCTTCTGTATTCTCCTATTCCCCCCACCCCCACTCCTTTTTTGCCTGCCTGCCTCATCCCTACTGAGCACCCTCAGCAGCAGATTGTATCTGTTTCTGCATGTAGTAACTTCCCTTACTATCCAAAAAAAGAAGCATGAAATTGGTGATTCAGCCACAGCTCCTGTTGGGGTCATCCAGGAACTCCAGAGTCCAGACACAGATCTTATCAACCCATGGACTTGCACTGTTTAACCAAAGGTGTGTTTTCAAAACAGTTTAAACTTTAGCTAAACAGATGGAAATTTGTGTCTATACCAGTCCTTGACTACTGCTGAAGGTGTAGACTCTACTGGTTTTTCTCTTTCTTTGTTGCAGCTGGCAGCTGGGATCATTCTTCTTTCTTTTGAGGTACTAGCTACACTTTTCACTGGCAAAGGTACACTGGTGTAGATCCTTAGTGTATGTGTCTTTTTATACCAGTGCAACAGGACTGGTGCATTTTTCCTTAATTTGAAACAGTGGTAGATGTGTCTATGCTGATGCAAGTATATCAGTGTAGCTACACTGATGTAAAAGTATCCAGTGTAGCCAAAGACTGGGTTAGAAGCACACTGGCTTCCTCTGGGCTTACTACTACTTCAGTTCTTATAATACATAGATTCTAAGGACAGAAGAGACCATTATGGTCATCTAGTCTGAATGGCAAAGGTTTTCCGTGATACTAACTCCTCCTCCTCACTTGACTCTAGTTAAAACCTCTTCAGTAAAGTCTGTCCACATGACCTGCTCAGATTGCTACTACTAAAGTGTAAGTGGCAAAAAACACTGGTCTAGTACATTTTTATACTGTTACTGCTGGCAAGCTACCTGAACTCAAAATTCACACCACTAGCATTTTGATCAGTCAGTGCAACACCAACAGACCAGATGGAAAACAAGAGTGGTCTTAAGACACAGCTGTGTCTGTTTACACCACAGAAAAACATATGTGGCAGACTGTTACTGGTTTTGGAGTTGTAAATCCAGTTCCCCTGGTTGTCTGGCAACCTTACATCATCTTATGTCCTCAAGCATGAAGTTTTAAAACTGTAAAGTCTATCTAGTGCAACTGCAGTTGCTATCTTTTTTATTAAACTTACTGAGCTACTTGTCAAAATTATAATCCTTCAGCAATGAGTTCTACTGGCTTACCCTTTAAAAGAACATTTTCTTCTTCCCTTTTAAACTTCTTGCCTTTTTAGTTTGTGACTCAGTATATAGTTGTTATACAGTATGGTGAATAATACAAGTGTTCAAATGGCTCTCTTTCTTCTGCTTATTAAAACCACTTTTTTGAAGAAATATAATATATTCAAGAGAGTTAATTGCTGTAGTTTAACAAAAATTGGTGATCTGTTTCTGTCTTGCAAGCCATTAACTTATTCATCGTACTATATGTAAATTATATAGTTAGAAACAATAAAAAAAGCAGTATGTTCATAAAATTTTAATTTAAAAAAATTCTAATTTCCCTTATTAGATCTTCATTATTCAGCAACATATTTCACACAACTTGCATTGTTGCATGGAACTCTGCTTTTAAAAATGGCTTATACTTATCCCACAATGAACTATAACTGAATCTGTTTTGTCAATAGTGATTGCTGATGGTGCCTGCTGTCCTTAGTACATTCTCTTCAGCAACAGCAGTATAACAGTAGATTACAATACATTGAAATCAAAGGAAATACGGTGTAGGAATAAATAGTCAGTTTTCGCACTGAAGAGAGGTAAGCCATGGGGTCCCCCAAGGACCTTTAATGGAATCTGTGCTGTTTGGTGTATTCATTTAATCGTGTGGAAAAGGAATGAATAGCGAAGTGGCCAAGTTTGCACATGATATAGAATTATTCAAGATAGTTAAGTTAAAAGCTGGCTACAAAGAGTTACAGGGGGATCTCACAAAACGAGGTGACTGGATAGCAAAATGGCAGATGAAATTCAATGTTGATAAGTACAAAGTAGTGCAGTTTGGAAAACATAATCCCAACTATACATATATAATGATGGGTTCTAAATTATCTGTTACCACTCAAGAAAAAGATCTCGGGAGTCACCACGGATAGTTATCTGAAAACTTCAGCTCAATGCACAGTGGCAGCCAAAAAGGCTTTAACAGAATGTAAGGAACTATTAGGAAAGGGATAGAAAATAAGACAGAAGATATAATGCCACTATATAAATCCATAGTGTACCCACATTTTGAATATTGTGTCCATTTCTCTTCACCCCATCTCAAAAAAGATATAGTGGAACTGTAATAGGTTCAGAGAAGGACACAAAGATTATCAAAGGTATGGAACAGCTTGCACACAAAGAGAGACCAAAAAAATTAGGGCTGTGTGTGATCAAGAGAGAGAGAAAGAGAGAGAGAGGTCTATAAAATCATGAATGGTGTGGAAAAGGTGAATAAGGAAGTGTTAGTTACATTTTCCAACAATACAAAAAACAGGGGTCACTTGAAATTAATAGGCAGCAGTTTTAATACAAACAAGAGGAAGTACTTTTTCACACCATGCGTGGTGTTATATTAAAGTAAGGTGTGCACCACCAGCTGAACCAACTGGCTGGTGTGTATTCTGTCTCTCTGGATACAGCAAACTTGGTTAATTTTCACCGGTGGAACTCACTGCCATGGGATGTTGTGGTGGCCAAAAGAATAGCTGGGTTCAAAAAAGAACTAGGTAAGTTAATGGAGGATAGACCCAACAATGACTATTAGCCAAGATGGTCAGGGATGCAATCCCAGGCTTGGGGCACCCCATAACCTCTGACTGCTAAAAGCCAGGAGTGGAAGACACAGATGGATCTCTCCAAAATTGCCCTGTCCTGTACGATTTTTCTCTCACTCTTGTACTAGCCACAGTCAGAGATAGGATACTGGGCTAGGTGGACCATTGATCTGACCCAGTCTGGCAGTTCTTATGAAATTTGCTGATGTGAATATAGATGGGGCCAGCAATACCGACTATTAAGATTGACCAACATTTCCCATTATAAGACCCTTTTTCAGTTGCTTATCATGTTGCCAGACTTTAACCAGTTGGGCTGACATTATCCGTGTTTGGTGTCTACCTCAGGTTGACTGTTTTTGGAAAGTGTCAGCCAAAATGTTTTGGCCATTTCCAAGAACGAGGCTAGGGGAAAATACGTTGTTTTGCAATGCTAAAATTCTGGTGACCTTTTCTTTGAGAAGCTCCAGCCCTGCTTTGAAGCAGGGACATTGTGTCAAGGATGTACCTTTTGCTGTTCCTGTGAAAATCCATCATTTTTTGACCAAGATACGACTTTGGGGGAAAAAATTGTAGTTCACACATGCTTTATAAAGCACACTTCCTTTCTGAGCTGAGTTTCACCATTTATCTGCTGTCAGCAAATATCTGTAAAACCCACTGACAAAGTGTGCCATCTCCCTCTAGTGCTGGTCTACATAGAGGATGGCAATCTATTCTTGCTATCAGTTACTCTCTTAGCTCAGGTGGCCAAGGTCTGTGGCGGCAGTTCTAGAGGTTCCAACTCTGCTGATGAACAATGTGGGGGGGGGTGTTTGTGATGCTACGTGATGGAATCTGTTTAAACAATTTACTTTATTAAAATCCTAGGAAATTAAATACCAAAAAATTACATGAAAAGAACATTGATTGCGACAGAAAACACGCAAGCACTTAAAAGTTAGGGAATACCAGAATTAAGGTTGCCTGTGTAACTTTAATTCACTTCTCCTGTTCATAGATATTATGATAAAGTCTTTAATTACATGATGGCGTACTATTTTTTTCAACAGGACCCCTACCTCAATCAGTGCACAGGTTGGATCTGCTCTAGAGATGAATCACGGTTGTGCAGTGAATAGAGCTGTGCAGGAACTGGAATTTCCATCCCATGGAAAACTTCACTTTTATTAAATCGTTTTGAGTCTGATTTAGAATGAAATGTCAGAAACGAGAAATTTTCTACAGAACAGAAACTTTTTTGAAAAATTCAGTTTCAGAAAAAACAGAATTTTTAAAAAAATGTCTAGACCAGCTAACCACCCGCCTCCCTGGCAAGCTGGCTGAAGAGCCAGGCAATCTGGGGAGCCAGCCACCTTGGGATGTGGTTGCCTTGCTTCCTGGGGAACGTAGGAAGCCAGACAGCTTGGAAAGTTGAGTAACCTGGCATCCCGTTCACTGGGGAGCTTGTTAGGTGGGCAGTCTGGGAAGCCTTGAAAGTCTGCTGTGTGGACTGCTGGGAGGGTGGGGAGCTGCCTGGTTCGTATTGAAACTTTCAACAGAATCAGCACATTCCCATGGAACATTTAGGTTCTGTCTAGTCAGTGTTTCCAGTGGAAAACTTCCATCAGAAAATTTTCAACCACCTCTAGTAGTGACGGAGGCTAGCTTTAGGATCCCTGTCTTATTTTTTTTAAGAAGTTGAAAGGTATGTAACGAATGAGGGAAAAGATTTCAGGAAGTGAAAGGATGGTCTCATAGTTAAGGGAGTGAAATGCCACCCTGGAAGTTGGGATTCTATCCCTGCTTCTGCCATAGAGTTCTTGTGTGGCACGGGGCAAGTCACTTTAAACCAGACATTTTACATGTGGTCGCCAGTTGTGTGTGCCTCACTTTCTGGATGTCCAGCTTGAGACCATAGATTCTGATTCAGAAGTGCAGACCACTCACAGGACTTGTCTACACTGGCAATTTAAAGCGCTGCAACTTTCTTGCTCAGGGGTGTGAAAAAACACACCCCTGAGTGCAGCAAGTTTCAGCGCTGTAAAGCGCCAGTGTAAACAGTGCACCAGCACTGGGAACTATCCTTTTTGTGGGGGTGGTTTTTTTAGAGCGCTGGAGAGCTCTCTCCCGGCAGTCTGCAGTGACTACGCAAGCCACGTTAAAGTAATATTCAGTAATATAATTCAAGACTGTATCGTAATTTATGTACACAAGGGGTCGAATTAAAGTTGCACAGGCCCAGCCCTGAAAATTATGATGGTGGGCAGGTTTGGTTGTTGACTGGTAAATGCTCTGAGCTTTCCCTTTGTTTCCAAGAGTGGTTTGACTTTCTGTGCTTGTCCTATTTTAATCCTATCATTTTTCACTTACATTTTATGTGCAGCAAGAATGCACTGTTCAAAGGAGAATACAAGTTGCTTACCACCCACTTTTAGATGGTTTTTCCTTCTAATTTGGTTCTTAGTCTTCCAGTTTTTCAGCTATGTCTGATTTAGTTATCCAAAATGTAGTTACCCTTTCATCTCTGAAACACATTCTTGCACTTCCTTTTGGTACTCGTTTATTTCTAATGTGTCTGTTTTGGTTTCCATATTGTCGATCTTTGAGTCCCAAACAGTTACTATATTAGTGGTAACTTGTGCTACAACTCCCCAGGCCATATTGGAGGATAAATTATTTGTCCTCAGTGGTGTCAAGCACAGTTTTTGTTGTTGTTGGTTTTTTTATACCTAATCTCCCTTGAATTTTGTATGCATCAATGTAATCCAGCGGTTCTCAAACGTGGGTCGGGACTCCAAAGTGAGTCACGACCTCATTTTAATGGAGTCTCCTGGGCTGACATTAGACTGGCTGGGGCCAAGGGCTGAAGCCCTCATCCTGCCTCCCAAGGCCGAAGCAGAAGTACAAGTCCCACTGCCTGGGGCTTTGGTTTCAGGCTTGGACAGGGCTCAGGTTACAGCCCTCCACCCCCGAGGATGAAGCCCTGGGGTTTCAGCTTTGGCTTTTTCGCCCAGGCTGGTGGGGCTTTGGCCCCCCTGCCTGCGGTGGCGGGGCTCAAGCAGGCTCAGGCTTCAGTTCCCCTTCCTGGAGTCATGTAGTAATTTTTGTTGTGAGAAGGGGGGTTGCGGTGCAATGAAGTTTGGAATCCTTGATGTAATCTATTAACTGGTATTTTGTGTTACTTGTTTAATTTGATGTACTATCAGGCACAGCAAGAAGAAGATAGTAATGGGAGGATAAAATTAGATATCATATGATAGATGAAAGTATATGCTTGGAAACAATATTATGTGATGCTAGACTATTGTTTTAAGACTCCTGCCAGGGGAGGAAAGAAAACTATTTAGTAAGTATTGTGTCTTTAAGAAAGAGAAAAAAAATTGTCTTGACAACCTCAATAAGGTCTGTTCTATAGCTTCTTTTGTCTGACTCTGGTCCCTGTGGGGAGGAGGATAGGAAGGGCCATGGCAGGTCTCTCTCCCCTGTTACATTGGCTGCTGTTAGCTTGGGTGTCTTGTTAGCTCTTTAGAAAATGAGAAACACTAGTTTTCTAAAAATTTGTGATGTATAGTTTGATATGTTCTTATGTTTTGGGTAATGTCCCACTTATATTGGTATCTCTTTAGAATTTTCATGTAGTTTGCATAATGTGGGTATTGTTGGGGGTGTGTGTGTGTGTGTTTGTGTATATTACACAAGTCCTTAAGAGTTGACAAGCTGTTGCTGCAAGGTTTATAATGTAAATTGTTCATTTTTTATTTAATT
The DNA here is from genome assembly GCF_965140295.1 of Lepidochelys olivacea. Classification (NCBI taxonomy): domain Eukaryota; kingdom Metazoa; phylum Chordata; order Testudines; family Cheloniidae; genus Lepidochelys; species Lepidochelys olivacea. The sequence goes on along the minus strand of NC_140413.1, from coordinate 197,575,369 downwards.
TTTTTTATAGGACTATAGAAAAAACTTGAAGTTAGTTTGGGTTCACTTATAGAATCCACAGGGCTCTTACAATTTATCAGAGGCTAGTATAAAAGATATGTTTGAGGGAAAGGAGGGAGTACTAGTGAGTTTGGGGACAACATCCTGATGAGAAGCTCAGCTTACAGCATAGGGAAGTCACAGGAATTCCAACCAGCCTTATGGATACCTCTCATCCTTCATCTCAGCCTCTCGTGTCTGATAAACTCAAAGCTTTCATTCCCCTTGTTGTCTAGCTGCTAGAAGGAAGAGGGATCAATTTCTCTTCTTCTCAAGAGCTTCCTAGGAGAGTGTGTGTGTGTGTGTGTGCTGGAGAAGAGTAGTAAATCCTCCCGGCAAGGGGGTTGAGGAGGGTCTTAGCTACTTTCCCTACCCTTTTGGTTGCCGCACTAAGAAAGTGGCTTCCTATACCCCTGCCCCTCCCCCCTCTATTCTTTTTGGTAGTCCTCTCCTACAGATTACTTTAGTGTTACCTTCTGGTACAACTCATTTTCTTCCCCAGCAGGAGAATGAAGTTCAGAATTATAAAAAAGGTTCACTGCTGCCTACATAGAGGTGAATAGCAGCTTTGAAACTGGCCAAGCTTGTCAATTTCACTTGGCTTCTGCTTGGGAAAGCTAGGGGGAGTGACAAACTGTAGACTCAAAAACTGAGTACTGTAGCGTTCATATTTGGAAGGATGTCACAACCATAAGGGGTTGTCACAACCCCACCCCCACCCAACCTTATTCTCTCAACCCAACCCAGCCTTAGGCTCACTTTATTACCAAGGAAAAGCTTACCAACTGCTGAGGGCAAATGAGCTCTCAAGCCTTGATTATTGTATAGTCAAACATTTTATCTCATGTAAACCTTTTGGAAAGAGATCACTTGCTAATAATTTAGATGTATGGTCAAATGCTTTATTCTGCTTTAGAAATTCAAGCAAAACTTTCCATTGTTGCTTGTTCTCTTGATTGACAAACTTTTCCTTTCTAATGGAACCAAAACCCCTATAGCTGCAAGAGAGAGCTTGTATATTAGAGGGTGACCAATTCATTTTTCATTTTCAGTATGTAAATGTCAACTCTTGGCTTGCTGACTTTTGTACACTGTGAGGTTTAGAAGTGGTCAAAAAAACCCTCTTGTATTCCTATGAAATTAGAAACCTGTTTGAAAAAGATTGAATAAAATCTAACCATCATTTTTCTTTTTAGGTATGAGAAATGAGTGTTGGACGCAGAAGACTAAGGCTGCTGGGAATTCTGATGATGGTAAACTTTTTTATTTATGTGATTGTGGAAGTCTCCAAAAGTGGTGGTCAAGAGAAGAATACAAAAGGACAGGTTATAATACCCAGCAGCAAGTTCTGGAGGAAATACACTCCTCACAAGGCCTATTGGAACAAACAGCAACAGAAGCTGGAATTCTTGTACAACCCCATTTTGACCTTGCTTTCCAATATGACTGTGGAAGAAACCTTAATTTCTAATACTAGTGTTCTGAATTCCTGTGACCCTGATCCATCAGTAACATCAGAGGTTAATGACTTTGCAACGTTGCCAGACAGATTTAAAGACTTCCTGCTTTATTTAAGATGTAGAAATTATTCATTATTAGTGGATCAACCAAAAAAGTGCAAACACAAACCTTTCCTGCTACTGGCTATCAAGTCACTTATACCACATTTTGATAGAAGGCAAGCAATTAGGGAATCTTGGGGTAAAGAAATACAATCAGGGGATGTAACAGTTGTAAGGGTCTTTTTGTTGGGACAGACCCCTCCAGAAGATAACTTTCCTGACCTTTCAGACATGCTGAAATTTGAGAGTCAAACCCACCAAGACATTCTTCTTTGGAACTACAGAGACACTTTCTTCAACTTGACTCTGAAAGAGGTGCTGTTTCTTAAATGGGTCAGCAGCACGTGTCCAGAGGCCCAGTTTATTTTTAAGGGGGATGATGATGTTTTTGTGAATACCCACCAGATCCTGGATTACTTGAAGAATTTATCAAAGGACAAAGCAAAAGACTTATTTATAGGTGATGTGATCAAAGATGCTGGACCTCATCGAGAAAAAAAATTAAAGTACTACATTCCAGAAAGTGTTTTTGAAGGTTCTTATCCTCCATATGCAGGAGGTGGTGGGTTTCTGTACTCTGGTGATCTGGCATTAAGACTGAACAATGCATCTGACCAGGTCCTCCTCTATCCTATTGATGACGTTTATACTGGAATGTGCCTTCAGAAACTTGGGCTTGCTCCGGAAAAACACAAAGGCTTCAAAACATTTGATATTGAAGAGAAACACAGGAATAACATATGTTCCTACACAAACTTAATGTTAGTACATAGCAGAAAACCTCAAGAAATGATTAAGATTTGGACACGCTTGCAGGATCCACACTTAAATTGTTAAATGTTTAAAGTAACATGCGTAAGTGTCTTCAATTTATTTTCCAAGATTGGGTCTAATTTCTTCATTGAATCATTAAAACTCCTCTTTGTTCTCACTTAATGGTTTTTAAAGTTACTTCTCTTAAAAATCATTAGCTAGAAACATTTGTTCAGTACTTCTAAAAGTAAAAATAATACTAGAATAACAAATTTTTGAGAGTGTGGCATGAAGACTTAGTCCTAATCTTTCCACTGTCTTAGAAGTTATTATGTTTCAATATTTCATCTACAAATTTTAAAATAGACTTCAGAAGTTATAACAAAAAATTCTTCATTGATTCATGGTTAGCTATCACCATAATGTTGAAAGCATGGATTGCCCACTTTTCATTGCTAGTGCATCTTATTTTAATTGTGGTGGTAGAAGCTGTAAACACAGACTTTTTTTCCTGAGAAAACTTGTCTGTTTGAAATAGCATTTGTAACGTAAAAATTCAGAAATTGGGAAAGTCTAATTTTTACACAAAGTAAAAAAAAAAAATAAAAAAAATAATAACTTTAAAAAATTACACTAATTATTGAAAGGTGTTTTGATTTTGTAACTCTTCCTCTATCATATGCTACTTCTGAACAGTATTCTCTCATTTAAATGTGATCTGCTGTGCAAAATGTGTCTGCCTGTATCTGAAAGGATACTAAATCTCTACCTTTTATGTAATGATACTTTATATCTTATAAAATCACAATATAATTTCAAATGGGATAAAATTTAAGAGCTGGACATGTAAGGAAGAGGATAGGTTTTATGTTGGACTTTGCTAATAGGCAGATTTTTGTCTTGAATTTCAGTTAAGCTTTATAAATCAAAGTTCTTCTGTCACTCATTTTATTTACAGAAAAGGCTGCTCTGGCCAGTCCTTGTTTTCTGTTTTGGTGTTAAAAACAATCATCAGGTAGCTTGATTTGATATGGATAACTGAAGTCTGAAATTGCACATCACTCAGGAAAGCTTGGTTTGGATCTCCTCTATAAACTGATGATGATAAACTCAGAACAATATACATCTTAAACGTTTCAAGTTTTGAAAGTGAGATTTGGAAATTGCATGATGTGTCATACAGCATGTTTCCCAAAACTCTAGAAATCTTTTCTTGCCATATTTCCACATGTTGCTTATATGAGAATTTGTTCTAAGTAATGACCCCTTCTTTGTATATATAGGAGTGCCTGTCTATTTATTGTTCAGATTGAAGACCAAAATGTTTTCTTAAATATATTTGTGTAACGTTTTATTTGTATACATTGTTGTCAGTCAAATATTTAAATAGAGCATGATATTTTAAATCTGTTGATGTAACATGTTAAATACAGTTAATTGTTTTTGAATTTGAAAAATAAAATTGTGATTTAAGTAGTTCTCATGTGCCTCTTGTATAGTCTGTATATAATACAAAGCTGTAAAACTATCAGACCCTTCACTGCATAATCAGTAACAAGCTATATTAAAGAATTGTTTTAAGTCTATGGTCAGTTAGGAGTTTATTCAGCATATTCCTGTTTTAATCCGAGAATGCAATAGAGACTGAAGAAAAACAGATGTTGAATGGTGATTATGTATTAACTTCCTAGGCATTGTAATGCAGCTAAGTTAAGACAACACTAAATAGTAAGGAGCAGGAATAATTTTTTATGTCCTTAGGAAAACTATCATGGTGTTTAGAAACGGAACCCGTTCATGCTGACCTCCATGCTTTTCAGCAGAATAGAAAGTGATATTGAAAAGACACTTGGGATGAATTTAAAGCGTGGCAGTTGTGCCCAGAATTTTATATTTGTTTAAAGATTACCCCCCTCCCCCCAAAAAAAGTCATAGCCACAATACTTCTTCACACGTTAGACCTCTCCTTCTTCCCCTCCCTGAAGGAAGTGGTGTTGCCTTTCATCCCCACTTCTGCCCCGCGTACACTTGAGACTCCCAGTCAATAGGCAGAACTCGGGCTGGGCCAAGAGCCCTAGCATGCCTTAAAGTATGGCTACAGCTGCATTGCCTCTGCCTGTTGCAAATCCTGCCTCCCTTCCAAAAGAGTCCCCAGGGATCCCCGTTTCTCCTTCCAGTTCTCTACAAGCTAATAGCACACAGGTGCCCTACTATCCCTCCCCATAAGGAACGGAAAGGAAAGTGAGGTTGGACATAGGCCTGGGGGAGGCTAATATCAAATTGGACAAGGCGGGGTTGGCAAAACTGGTGGTTACAAAATGTGAGGTGAGCAGAGAACTGGTGTAGGCTAGAGGGGAGGAGAGAACTGGAGAGACTGGCAAAGATCTGGGGAAATATAGATGAGGGGGAGAACTGGGCAGAAGGAGAGTGGACAGTAAAGGAAACCTTGAGTACTGGGGCAGGAACTGAAGAGTGGGAACTTTGAGGAGGGACAGAAGTGCAAATGAGAGGGGTGCAGAGACATAGGGTATGTTTGCGCTGCAATAAAAGAACCTTGGCTGGCCTGGGTCAGCTAACTCAGGCTCAGACTACAGGGTTATAAATGGAAGTGTAGACATTCGGAGCCTGGGCTCTGCGACCCATCACCTCGCATGGTCTCAGTGCCTGGTCTCCAGCATGTGCCCGAATGTCTACACTGCAATTTTATACCCCTGCAGCCTCAGGCACATGAGCTTCAGTCAGTTGAAGGGGGCCAGCTGCACAAGTCTTTTGTTGCAGTGTAGATGTATCCATAGACTGGCCTGTGTGTAGAGAATGGAGCATGTTTGTGGGTGAGGATGCAGGTGCATATGTATGTGATGTTAGCTAGTTTTTCTAGACATGGAAGGGCCAGCACCTAGAGAGAAAATGGGGAAGGTGCCTATCTCCATTAAGGAGATTGCATGCTTCCTCTTTTGTTCTGAGAGAATGTCCCATACTGAGATTTTTTTCCCCTGTGAAAAGTTTCCCTTCATATTTCTAGGAATTTTGCTTTCTGGAATGGAGTGCAACATTTAATGGATTTAAGTTATCACCTGATTTCAGCTTCAGGGTGGTGGGAAGGGAAGAAAGATAGGAACTTATAGACGGAACAGCTTGGGGGCTCAGGAAAGGAATAGCAGTGAAAAGATTGGGGACCTTGTGGAAAGAGGGAGGTATGGAAGGAATTTGGAAGACCCAAAGTGATTAGGGAGGGAGGGGGAGAGGAAGAGACTGGGCACTTGGTGGTAGGGAAGTAATAGGGAAAAGATGTATTAGAGGCCAGAATAGAACAGGGATCGAGGGAAAACAATGCAAATTAAGTAGAACAGAAGAATGGTATATTGGGGGGGGGCACCCAGGACATGGGGCCAGGGGCAACATGTACTGACAACAAAAGATCAGAGACAGAGGAGATGATAAAACAGAAGAAGTTTAAGGTTAGAGAATTTAAATTGTTCAGGCTCCTTATTTAATCGTAATAGTAGCATTGGTGTGCTGGGTATTTCAGAAACATAAAGCATGCAGTCTAGTATAAGTGAAGTGGTGATGCAGTTGAGTGGGCATGCAGTGTGTTGGAAGGCTAAGTTAAAGGGACATGAGATGAAGCAAGAACAAGGGTGAGTTACTGGTCGAATGATATAAAAAAAAAACTTTGTAGCAGGGATTTGAAGGAGAGGAGTGAGATCATTGGGAGTAATGGAGGAGGGAGGCTATTGCCGCTATAGAGAGCTGCATGAGAAATGCAAAAATTTAAAGGTGCATTTTAATTAAAATAAGTAAACTAACTAGAATGTGTGTGGAATGAGCCAAGGTGAAAGCACAGATTGCTCCATGTAGAGTGTGAGGAAGTTTAACCTTCCTGAGGGTTCAGAAGGAAATAAATGGTGGTAGCTGAGATCTGGAACCAGTGTGATACATTCAGCATGACAGACAAGGAAGGTAGCGTTTGGCTGCAGCTTAGTGAATAGAACAGAGACAGGAGAGAGGAGGAGGCAGCAGCAGCATTATTTCCCTGGTAGATGGATCAGTCTATGCCAGACTTAGCTTTCAGGGGCTATTTACTTATTTACTTGTTTGCTGGGTCTTTATCCTTAACTGTATCAAGGTGAGGATTAGGGGATGGGAAGCATGGTGGTGGAGCTTCAGACCGAAGCTGACGTGCAGCTGGAGATTCTGGAGGCTCAGTCATGGTTAGCAAGGCCTAGGCTGTGAGAAGAAGCAGAAGTGTCCCTCCTCCCTTTTAGGAGGGAAGGGAGGAGGGACACGCTGTGTATGCGCAGCATGGGGGGAGAAGCTGCTACTCTTACTCCTAACAACCCAAAAGGGCTAGCAGCGTTTCCTATGTTGTCTTGCTCTCCTGCAGCTGTGCATGATATTACAGCAGCTATGCAGCTTGACATCCAAGGGAGATTTGTAAGTGTCATGTGAGAGATGAGATTTGGCAAGTCTGTCTAAATCCTTTTGGTTTCAGAGTGGTAGCCGTGTTAGTCTGTATCAGCAAAAAAACCGAGGAGTACTTGTGGCAGCTTGGAGATTAAGGCCTGGTCTACACTACAAGTTTATGTCGAATTTAGCAGCGTTAAATCGAATTAACCCTGCACCCGTCCACACAATGAAGCCACTCTGAACTTGGATACACTGGCCAGGTGTACAGGAAAAGCCCCAGGAACTTTTGAATCTCATTTCCTGTTTGGTCAGGCGAGCTCATCAGCACAGGTGACCATGCAGAGCTCATCAGCACAGGTAACCATGAAGTCCCAGAATCGAAGAAGAGCTCCAGCATGGACTGAACGGGAGGTACTGGATCTGATCGCTGTATGGGGAGATGAATCCGTGCTATCAGAACTACGTTCCAAAAGACAAAATGCCAAAACATTTCAAAAAATCTCAGAGGCCATGAGGGATAGAGACTACAGCAGGGACGCAACACAGCACCGCATGAAACTTAAGGAGCTCAGACAAGCGTACCAGAAAACCAAAGAATCAAACAGACGCTCCGGGACAGAGCCCCAGACATGCTGCTTCTACATTGAGCTGCATGCAATTCTAGGAGGGGCCGCCACCACTACCCCACCCCTGTCTGTGGACTCCGATGAGGGGTACTCTCCCCCATGCCTGAGGATTTTGCGGACGGGAAAGAGGAGGAGGAGGATGAGCTTGAGGAGAGCACACGGCACACCTTTCTCCCCGACAGCCAGGATCTTTTTATGCATTGAAATACTGAAATACCCTCCCAACCTAACCAAGCCGGAGAAGGGACCTCTGGTGAGTGTACCTTCTAAAACTGTTGTTATAAAAGCAAGCATTTTTTAATGATTGATTTGCCCTGAGGACTTGGGATGCATTCGTGGCCAGTACAGCTACTGGAAAAGTCTGTTAACGTGTTTGGGGATGGAGCGGAAATCCTCCAGGGTCATCTCCATGAAGTTCTCCTGGAGGTACTCTAAAAGCCTTTGCAGAAGGTTTCTGGGGAGAGCAGCCTTATTCCTCCCTCCATGATAGGACACTTTACCACGCCATTCTAGTAGCAAGTAATCTGGTATCATTGCATGACAAAGCCTGGCAGAGTATGGTCCTGGTGTTTGCTGGCATTCAAGCAACATCCGTTCTTTATCTCTCTGTGTTATCCTCAGGAGAGTGATATCATTCATGGTAACCTGGTTGAAATACGGGAATTTAATAAAGGGGACATTCAGAGGTGGCTGTTCCTACTAGGCTGTTTGTCTGTGGCTGAAAGGAAATCCTACCCGCAGTTAGCCAAGCGGGGTGGGAGCCCATTGGCGCTGAGCTGTTCGTGTTTGGCTAGCAGTGATCTTCCCTGATACCAGCCATGCGATGGGGGGAGGGGTAAAGCGATCATCCCAGAGAATTGGAGTGGGGGGGGGTTAGTTTGGTTTCTGCTGCTGCACGTTAACACTAAAACCGCAGCACTAAATGGCCAACTCAACAGGCTTTGCTTGGTATGAGAAAGGAGGGTGCTGCTGTTATGAAGGTTGCAGAAGCCTAAAGCGGAATTCTGTTGCCCGTGTGAGATCTCTAACACCAAAGCCACTTGCACTTAATATAAGATGCAAAATGCAACCTTGTACCGAAGTCACATGTGCTATGTAATGTGAATAGTGTTCACTGTGAAAGACTATAGCCATTGTTCTGTAAAATGTATCTTTTTTAAATACTTCACTCCCTTTTTTTCCTCCTGCACCTGCAAATGTTTCAAGCCTCCCTCCTCCATTCCAAAGACTAACTCAGATAAGGCAGCGAAAAAAACACACGCGTGATGAAATGTTCTCTGAGCTCATGCAGTCGTCCGGCATGGACAGAGCTCAGCAGAATGTGTGCAGGGACACAGTAGCACAGTACAGGAAAGCGGCCAATGAACGTGAGGACAGGAGGGACGATCGAGATGAGAAGTGGTGTCAGGAAGATCAAAGGAGGCAGTATGCAGTGCTGGGGCTACTGCGGGATCAAACGGACATGCTCCAGCGTCTGTTGGAGGTTCAGGAACGGCAGCAGGATCAGAGACTGCCACTGCAGCCCCTGTTTCACCGCCCTCCTTCCTCCCCAAGTTCCATAGCCTCCTCACCCAGACGCCCAAGAACACAGGGGCAGGAGGCTCCGGGCAACAGAAGGCTGTCATTCAACAAGTTTTGAAGTGGCCTTTTCCTTCCCTCCTACCCTCCTCCCCCACCCCACCCGGGCTACCTTGTAAGTTATCTCCCTATTTTTAGAATCAATTAATAAAGAATACATGGTTTTTAAACGATAGTGACTTTATTTCTTTTGCAAGCAAGCTGTGATCGAAGCGGGGAGGACGGGTTGCTTACAGGGAATTAGTCAACCAAGGGGGTGGGTTTTCATCAAGGAGAAACCAAGAGAAGCATCACACGGTACCCTGGCCAGTCATGAAACTGGTTTTCAAAGCTTCTTTGATGCGCAGCGCTTCCTGCTGTGCTCTTCTAATCGACCTGGTGTCTGGCTCCGTGTATTCAGCAGCCAGGCGATTTGCCTCAACCTCCCACCCCGCCATAAATGTCTCCACCTTACTCTCACAGAGACTGTGGAGCACACAGCAAGCAGCAATAACAATGGGAATATTGGTTTCGCTGAGGTCTGAGCGAGTCAGTAAACTGCGCCAGCGCGCCTTTAAACGTCCAAATGCACATTCTACCACCATCCTGCACTTGCTCAGCCTGTAGTTGAACAGCTCCTTACTACTGTCCAGGGTGCATGTGTACAGCTTCATGAGCCAGGGCATGAAGGGGTAGGCTGGGTCCCCAAGGATAACTATAGGCATTTCAACAGCCCCAACAGTTACTTTCTGGTCTGGGAAGTAAATCCCCTCCTGCAGCTGGTTAAACATGAACACAAGCGTCATGAATCTTTCCCGGCCATCCCACGTTGATGTTGGTGAAACGTCCCTTGTGATCCACCAGGGCTTGCAGCACCACTGAATAGTGCCCCTTGTGGTTTATGTACTGGCTGCCCTGGTGGTCCGTTTCCAAGATAGGGATATGGGTTCCGTCTATGGCCCCATCACAGTTAGGGAATCCCATTGTAGCAAAGCCATCTATTATGACCTGCACATTTCCCAGAGTCACTACCTTTGATAGCAGCAGCTCAATGATTGCGTGGGCTACTTGCATCACAGCAGCCCCAACAGTAGATTTGCCCACTCCAAATTGATTACCGACTGCCCGGTAGCTGTCTGGCGTTGCAAACTTCCATAGGGCTATCGCCACTCACTTCTCAACTGTGAGGACTGCTCTCATCTTGGTATTCTTGCGCTTCAGGGCAGGGAAAGGCAAGTCACAAAGTTCCAGGAAAGTGCCCTTACGCATGCGAAAGTTTAGGAGCCACTGGGAATCATCCCAAACCTGCAACACTATGCGGTCCCACCAGTCTGTGCTTGTTTCCCAGGCCCAGAATTGGTGTTCCACGGCATGAGCCTGCCCCATTAACACCACGATCTCCAAATTGCCAGGGACCACGGTTTTAGAGAAATCTGTGTCCATGTCCTCATCACTCGTCACCGCACTGCCGTCACCTCCTCGCCTGGTTTTTCAGGTTCTGGTTCTGCATAAACTGCATGATGATACGCAAGGTGTTTACAATGGTCATAACTGCTGCGGTGAGCTGAACGGGCTCCATGCTTGCTGTGCTATGGCGTCTGCTCAGGCAATCCAGGGAAAAGGGCGTGAAATGATAGTCTGCCGTTGCTTTCACAGAGGGAGGGTTGACTGATGACATTTCCCCTTACCATCTGCAACAAATTTTTGGCCCCATGAGGCATTGGGAGCTCAGCCCAGAATTCCAGTGGGCAGCGGGGATTGCGGGAACTGTGGGATAGCTACCCACAGTGCACCGCTCGGAATGTCGACGCTTGCCACGGTACTGTGGATACACTACGCCAAATTAGTGTGGACGCACGCACTCGACTTTATACAATCTGTTCCCAGAAATCGACTTCTATAAAATCGGAGTAATCTCGTAGTGTAGACAAGGCCTAACAAATTTATTTGGGCACAAGCTTTTGTGGGCTAAAACCCAGTGGGTTTTACAAAAGCTTATGCCCATATAATTTTGTTAGTCTCTAAGGTGCCACAAGTACTCCTCGTTCTTTTTAAATCCTTTTGGTTAATCTCAATGTGTGATTTCAAAGCTGAAATCTAATTACACCTTTATAGTATATTTGCCTTGGCTAAGACATGTCTAAATAAGTTTTGAACCCTATTACTAATGAATTCAATCTAAAGTCTAGCAGGATGAGAGTGCACTTCCTATGCCAAACTTCTCATCCACTCTGATTTGGCAGAGTTTTTCCTCTCTTTGCACCTTGTGTAATCTTTTATACTGGCGCAAGATAAGAATCTGGCCTTAAACTTATGTCTCAAAAGATACCTACCTCAGCAATTTTGGGGTCTGTGAACTAGGGCTGTTGATTAATCGCAGTTAACTCACGCGATTAACTCAAAAAAGTTAATCACAATTTAAAAAATTAGTTGTGATTAATCGCAGTTTTAATTGCACAGTTAAACAGTAGAATACCAATTGTGATGTATTACATATTTTTGGATATTTTTCTACATTTTCAAATATATTGAGTTCAATTATAACACAGAATACAAAGTATACAGTGCTCACTTTATTATTATTTTTATTACAAATATTTGCACTCTAAAAATGATAAACAAAAGAAATAGTATTTTTCAATTCACCTCATATAAGTACTGTAGTATAATTCCTCTATTGTGAAAGTGCAACATAAAAATGTAGATTTTATTTGTTACATAACTGCATTAAAAAACAAAACAATGTTAAACTTCAGAGCCTACAAGTCTACTCGGTCCTAATTCTTGTTCAGCCCTCACTAAGAGAAACAAGTTTGTTTACATTTACGGAAGATGATGCTGTCCACTTCTTATTTACAATGTCACCTGAAAGTGAGAACAGTCATTCACGTGCCACTTTTGTAGATGGCATTGTAAGGTATTTACATGGCAGATATGCAAAACATTCATATGCCTCTTCCATTCCAGAGGACATGCTTGCATGCTGATGACGCTCGTTCAAAAAATAATGCATTAATTAAATTTATGAGAGAACTCCTTGGGGGAGAATTGTATGTTTCCTGCTGTTTTACCTGCATTCTGCCATATATTTCATGTCATAGCAGTCTCAGATGATGACCCAGCACATATTCATTTTAAGAACACTTTCACTGCAGATTTGACAAAATGCAAAGAAGGTACCAATGTGAAATTTCTAAAGATAACTACAGCACTAGACCCAAGGTTTAAGAATCTGAAGTGCCTTCCAAAATATGAGAGAGACAAAGTGTGGTGCATGCTTTCAGAAGTCTTAAAAGTGCAACATTGTGATGCAGAAACTACAGAACCCAAACCACCAAAAAGGAAAATCAGCCTTCTGCTGGTTGCATCTGACTCAGATGGTGAAAATGAATATGGGTCAGTCTGCACTGCTTTGGATTGTTATCTAGCAGAACCTGTCATCAGCATGGATGCATGTCCTTTGGAATAGTGGTTGAAGCACAAAGTGATATATGAATCTTTATTTGGCATGTAAATATCTTGATGGCCCTGTTCTCACTTTCAGATGCTATTGTAAGCATTATCTCCTGCAAATGTAAACAAACTTGCTTGTCTGAGCAATGGCTGTAAAGAAGTAGGACTGAGTGGACTTGTAGGCTCTAAAGTTTTACATTGTTTTATTTTTGAATGTAGTTATTTTTTGTACAGAATTCTACATTTGTAAGTTCAACTTTCATGATAGAGTTTGCACTACAGTACTTGTATTAGGTGAATTGAAAAATATTATTTTGTTTTTTACAATGCAAATATTTGTAATAAAAATAAAGTGAGCACTGTACACTTTGTATGCTGTGTTGTAATTGAAATCAAAATGTTTGAAAATGTAGAAAACATCCAAAATATTTAAATAAATGTTTTTTATTATTAACAGTGCGATTAATCGTAATTAATTTTTAATTGTGCTATTAATCACAATTAATTGTTTTAATCACTTGACAGCCCTACTGTGAATCTTTATGTGGGTCTGGAAGAAACCCACATGATTCTAGTATTTTATACCTTTAGACCTCCTGGAAGCATTTGGTGTGACCAACATATCCCCAGTGATCAATTCCTTTTACTAATCTGCCAAGGAACTCCCCACAGATTGTAGCCTGCTGATCATCTCAGCATCATCTTTGGTTCTTCCAAAATTTCCTTTCCTAGAAGTCTCCATTGTGGCTCTGAATAAAAAAAAAAAAGATTTTTTTCACCAAGAAATCACATCCTAACAAAATTTGAAGCCCTTGGTCTTCTCCACATGAATAGGGCTTCATTTCCCCTGTTCCCACACTCATTAGGGTAGCTGTAAGTAGCCTGCTTGTGTTGTAGTCATACTCAGGGACTTTAGACTCCAAACCATTATATATCATTCTGGATACCCTGTGGTATTGAGGCATTTGGCAGCTTTACCTCTTTTTTTCAGAGAATCATGGAGTCCCAAAATTTTCTGATGCAACTATGTTTCCAAAATGCAGAGGCTTCATGCCTAAAATTCTCTATTCAAGTTGAGAGCAATCTTGCTGCCAAACTTTGGTTTCAGAGCCGCAGCGTTGCTATAGTGGGACCTTGGGAGGTGTTGCACACCTCCAGTCTTAAGTTTGTTGACACATCACTGACCGTGTTGAAACACACACAAATCATCCAATCACCGAGAAAAACAAAAAAAACCTAAATGTATGTTTCAGAGTCTTGTATAGACCTGTATATGCAATAGGCTGCGGAATCACTGTCCTACAAATAAGAATCAGAACGTTTTTTGTTTGGGCCCTGATCCTTTCACATAATAGATTCCTGCTGATATACACAGACTATCCAGTCAAGGGAGCAAAAATGAAGATTTTCTGTGATGTTAGAGCCTTATAAAGGAATTAAACTGTATAATTTAGAACTTCATACAGATAAAATTCCTACCAAACTCACTAGCCTCCTTTCTCCTTCACTTTCTCTCTTAGCTTAACTTGCAACCCTGGATCAGTTCTCCCACTCACTTTCCATCGCTGAATTCCCTATCTGACTACCACTATGTCTCTTTTAGCATTGTTCACCTGCCCTCTCTTCTTCGGCCCATTATCCAGCGCTTCATAAATTCTCATCTGTCAACATCTATACTACCACTTTGCTCTAAGTCCTCTACTCCCGTCGTCTCTTCCCTCTTCTCTGTTATCTGTCATTGACCTTCTCTACCTTCCTTGACTATGGTGACCTGCTCACCTTTTGCAAGGAAAACTTCCAGACTAAGGGGCTGAGTCAGAGTCAGACTCTAGTTTTCCAAACTGTCATCTTCTCTACCACCTATTAATAGACACCTGTATAAGCATTCAAGTGAATGAGATCTTCTAGGTAGAACAGATCCTAATCAAGTTTAAAATGGTACTCATTCTGCCCAAGCAACCTAGAGCCATGAAACCTTCCATGTTTTCAGTAACATGTCCCAGGTTATGAGTAAAGTAATGATTTTAGATGAACATTATATTTCTGATACTAGAAGTTTAGATTGGAAAAAAAGAAATCAACAAATTCTATAATAAAAAACAGTTCCCAGTTCTCATCTTACATTGGCCTAACTCCAAGGGAACTCCATTTCAGTCAGTGAATTTACACTGGTGCAAAACTGGTGAGACACAAATGAGGTCTTGAGCCTTCTTATTCTGCATTTATTGTTAACGGCTAAAGCTGTCATTGTCATTTGTTTCCTACAAACAATACTTCTGTTGGAAACTTTGGAGGCAGGAGTTATTTAAAGGTGTGGTCTGTCAGGGTTGTAATACCTATAGAAACGGTCAGGCTTCTGTAGCTGAGAGCGACATGTTGTATAAGTAAGTTACTTTAACATTTGTTGGAATTAGATTATTTATTTATCGTATGCATGTCTGCCAAGTTTTGTCTGCTTTCCTAGTTTGGAATGTTAATGCTGTGCAGGGGATTGAGCATGTTGAATTCATTTAAACATTTCCCCTTGTGTTGAAGAAATGCTGCATTTCCCTTTTCTACCACCACCACTCCTCCTGTTCTAAAGGAGCCAATCATTCAGCTCAGAACACTCTGTCTTTTGTGGGGAAAGCACATACGATCTGTTATGCTATCAGGCCAGTCAGAGTGCATGGAAGTTTAATAGCTGTAAAACCTGTGACTTCATTTTAAGAAAACAAGATTTTGACTTGAACGGTCAGTTTGAGTTAGAGTTTTATTAGCTTTGCACACAATTTAATTCTTCAGCAAACACACTTGACTTCACTTCTTTCCTGTATTTCTATTAGATTGTTCCTTTCCTTAACAGTTTAGTCGGTCTTTTTCCAGTACACATTAACGTTCTGTCATCCATTGTTGTGATAATGTTTGAGAGGACATGTGACTCATAATTCCATTAAAGTAGGCATGGAGGTGAAGACCAGCTTGTGAACTTCTTGCAGCATTGTTTACTAAAAGTTCACCTTGCAAGCAGAGACGAGGATGAAGAAACTGTCCAGCATTTTAAACTAACATTTTATTGATATTTAAACTATTGTACATATTAAATTACATAGTTCAGAAGTGAAGAGTAAACAAATTTCTTGAGCTCAGGGACTCATCTTTTTTTCCCTTTCTTTTACAAAATTCAGGACCCCTTACAAACACTTGGTAGTTATTAGTATTTGTTATTTTACAACACTCAAGTGTGCTAGGTGCCTCACAGTACTGATGAGAAGACATGTTCCTTACCTGACGGGGCTTACATGGCAATTTCATGCATGAGGCAACAGGATGGGGAGGTAACAAGACAGGTGGAAGAAATGACATAGTCAGCATCAATAAGATTGTGGCTCTTCATTGAAGACTAGTGCACAATGTGATGGAATAAAGATGATTCATTTAAAAAAAAAAATATGTACATAGATGACTTTGCCAAAATGTTACACTTCCCCTTCAGTCTTCCTGGTGCTGATGTGAAGGAGCAGCCTTGGGATTTACACAAGGTTTTTTCTAGCAGTTGCCAGGTGGCAACCTCTGATCATCCAATAAGTTATTGACCGAATTGCTTAGAAGAGAAATCTCTTTGTAAGAGGGCCAATGGCATCCTCCCCATAGAATTTTTAAATACATCTACCTGGTTTTGGCACAATCTAATGTGCTCTAAAGGAAAATCAATTACATTGAAATGAATATAAAATATCACTTTTCAAGAATATCTTAACGTCTAAGGAATGGTTTAGCAATTTCTGGAAATCAAGATTAATTTAATCAGAAGTTGGCAAAACACACATTTGAAATTTTGGTGCACAGAGAGGGCAGTGTGAAACCGTGAAAGTTCTCATAGGCACTACTTAGGTCCAAGACACTAGACTGAGAACCTCTGTTCTATGAAAAGAAATATAAAACCAATGGCAGCTCTAGGTTAACACTGTAGGTGGAGAATTCTAATTTGTCTTTATTCAGCACTGCCAGCCACAAACATTCAAAAATCATAATTGGCATAAAAATAAAAAATTGAGTGCTTTTTATTTGCCTTCCAGTTTTTGAGACTTCAGGGCATGTAGGTTTGATTTTCAAGCTTTTGACCTCAACCATGAGGGCTAGAAATGTGTTTTGTTTTGTTTTTAATGAAAAATGAGATTCTCAGAATGACATGAATCCAGAACCTGGGGCTTTAAGAAAAGCACCAAATATCACAATATTTGCAATAAAAATGGAAGTGAAATTTGGAGAGCTGGCAACATTGCATGTTACTGAAGAGTTTGTATCATTCAGTGTTCTTCCTTGGCTTTTCAAAAAAGGCCTGCTGCTATGCTAAATTGCCCCATGGGGATCTTTCATCTGAAAGAGCTATTCTGTTTAATTCAGAGCTGCAAATGGCACGAAGAATGGGCATGAAGGTACATCTATTTTACTATGACTTTATTCTATTTTTTTGGAGCGTTGCCCCGGGTGCTGTGGTAGATCAGCCCCCAAAGACTCTTAAGAGTACAACTTAAAACTGACAGGAATATCGTCTTTCATTAGACAAGCATTAAGCGGAAAACATGAATGCTTAACTTTTATGAGTAACCTCATAAAAGGCCAGTTTGCAGGATTTAGTGAATGAAGTTGTTTTTCCCGTGCAGGTAGTCCCATTTTAGTTGTACTTTCCAGTAGAGCCCTGGTTAGATGTTGATATAGTAAGCGTGAAAGAAAATGCCTAGCCATTAGAAGAATGGAAAAATCAGAGCTACGTAGCAGTGCCAGGAAAGTCCTGCAATGCAGGTTTTGGGGAGGAAGAGTTTTGGGGAAATTTGAGTTGGTTTGGAACTTTACATTAATCTAAAAATGTTCTTAAACGTTTTTCCAAGCTTCCCTTAAACTAACTTGGAAACTGATTCTTCATTACTTTTTTATGGCAAAATAGGTTCTTTGGACCAAATTTTCAACCCCAGTTCAGTCCCCTTTGCCTTGCTTGAGTGGTATGAATGTGCACAGCTGGCCAGTTGAGAATTCTTCTAGTAGAAGTAGGGGCAACTGTAGTGTATTGAAAACTGTTAAAATTACAAGCTATTATAAATTCTCTGGGGTTTCCTGGTCCTGCTTGCAGGCTAAGGGACACTGAAGGAAGCGTGTGATCTGGGTCCTCAGATTTCAATCCGCAAAAGAGTTGCCTGGAACAAGATGGGTTGAGTTGGACCTCTCTGCCTTTGGTAGCAGATCTCCCTCTCTCTATTTGGATGTTGTGTGTTAGATTTCTGGATTCTGTGAAATAAAGGAATGTTACACTGCAGCCTTTAAGGGGAAGTGTTTGTTCTGTTTCTAACTGTGTGTGCGTGCGTGTGCAAACGCGCCATGAACAGAAGACAGCCCAGTGCTGCCTTAAGCAACTCTCAACTGGGGCATGGTCCCTTAAGGGTTTTCCGGATCATGTCCTAAAGTACTGTAGTAAGTAGTTGGCCTTTCATTGGACATAACACCTCAAATTACTAATATGTTGTGATATCTTACCATGTTAAAGTGAGTAAACTGAGAACTGTGGAAATCAATAGAGTGGTTAGAGTGGTGTAGACTCCACACAAAATGTATACATTGCAGAGATCTAGTTGGTAGGCCCCACACAAACTGTATACACTGGCCTGAGAGTCCGGAGACCTGTATTTCTATTGCTGGTTCTGCCACGGATGTGCTGTGTGACTGTGCGCAAGTCAATTCACCCCTCCAGGCGTCTGTTTAACACACTCTGTCTCGTCTGTTTTAGATTGTAAGCTCTTAAGGGCTGTCTCCCACTCCATATACACACAGCAACTACCATAATAGAACCTTGCCGTCAGCTGCAGACTTTAGGTGCTACCTTAAGGTAAGTAGCGGTTTGAATTTGCTGAAGGTGCAGTGGCATAAATGGTGACCGCATATTGTGGATCTATAGATACTGAACAATTTTAGACAATATTTTCTAGGCAACATCTGCTTTTGTTTAAATGATCTAATACAAAATATGAGCACCTAAGAGTTTTGGAAATAGTAAATATGTAGTTATCTGGCCACAGACTGATATTTTAAGACACTGAAATGTGGGTACTAGCCAAAGAGATCATTTTAAGGTACTGAAAGTGGGAAGTTTGGGTTGTTTTCTAACAGTTACTGGTGTGTGTGTGTATGTTTGGGGGGGAACAACTGTAGAGAATGAAGGGTTGTATGACAGCTTCTCACTGAAGCAGTTGTAAGTGTGTGTGTGTGTGTTTTCACATGGGCTAAACAACTTATTTTCCCCCATGTCATTCTCAGAAATAGTTGAACCAATTTTGCCCAAGTTTTCCTAAAAAAAACTCAGCCAAAAGCAGACATCTGGCACATAAGTCCAAATGGTTAAAATTTGGTAAAGTTATAAGCAACTGGAAACAGGGTCTTGCAATGGGAGTGTCAGGCAACCTTAAGTATTAGCAGAGCTTCTGGCTCTGCATATAGTATATCTTATTATTTTGTGCCAAGAGAGGGCAAGGACACTGCCATGAAGACAAAAATCCAGCATGAGGGAAAAAAAAACCATGAGGATAGAAACTTTTACTGCAGGCACCCCTTTCCTAAAAGGCATGTGGCTGCTCCCAAGCACAAAAACTCTTTATCTTACATTCCATTAAGTCTTCCAGTGGCTACTTAAATACACTAATATAGCTTGACTAACACTCCTTTTGAAAGTCCATCTCACCTTTTACTTGCAAAAATACCTCTTCAAATTTTTCTTACAACATTCCTTTTTAGGTCTGGTCTGTCCAAAATCCTACATTGTATAGCCTTGTCTTTTGTATACGTATGATATATTATATGTTGTCAGTCCAGCTTGTACAATGGGGACTCTTTGTACATATAAAAATCTAAGTTATGTTAAACTCCTTGTAAACAAGACCTCAGATTAAGGATGGTCTTGTGTTTAAGGCACAGGGTTGAGAATCAGAGGATGTGGGTTCTTTTATTGGCTGTATCCCGTACATACTTTTTGACTTTTGGCAAATCACTTAATCTCTGTAACTCAAATCCCTAGCTGAGAAATGGGGATAATATTTCCATTTAAAGGCACTCACTCTTGGGGTATGAGGGGGATGAACATCATAGAAATGCCTTATGAATATATGTACAATTCAATTAACAGCACTAACACTCCACACATGTATGCAGAGTAAGTTAAGAAAAGATTTAATGGACCTAATTCTCAGGAAAACCTGATAGCTGAGTAATATGAATTGGAAATATGTGATTTTTGACTTTGCAGGTTCTGGGCCTTAGCTGGTAAGCAAACACTTAATACAAGCATGTAATTTTACTTAGTGACTAGTCTCGCTGACTTTAATATAAATAAAGTTGTACATGTTCATAAGTGTTTACAGAATCAAATCTTGGAGGCTTTCAGTACGGGATGAAATATATGATAGGTATTTTCCTAAACACTACAATGGGAGGAAGATATGCAGGAAAGGGCTTTAGAATCAAGACCTTAATAAGTGCATAGAATATATTAACGATCCGCATTTTCAAAGTAAGTCATTCAATTTATACCTTTCTTATCAAACGTCACATTACTAAAAAAAGAGGTAAAGAAAAATAATTTACACTGATTTTTCCCAAAATATAATAATGTAAGCTACTGGGCAGTTTCACCAGTCAGACAATAGAAAAGTATCTCCAAGCCTCAGTCTCTTAAAAGCCCTTTCCTCAGGGCTTGCTTATTATCCATCAAACAATCACAAAAACAAAAAGCAAATCTGGGGGAAAACCCTGGGCAACAGCTTCATAAAAGCTTTCCCTGCTTTAACCAGAAAAGAAGATACACCCTACCTCTCTGACTCAGCTTCCCCTTCCTTTTTCATTCTGCCCCAAGTCTCACTGATCATATAGATCTGATATACTACATTTACCGATTGTAATCACAACAAAAATTGAACAAAATCAGTCCCTTTTATGGTAAACCTCCCCAGGCAATAATAACTAGATTAGTATTTCAAGATTAAGCATGTTCATGTAAAACATTAGGGTTGTTAGTGATTTTTATGAGAAAGTGGCTACTCCCTAAGTCTTTTGGGGGGAATGCTGTGGTGGGGTAGAGGGAAGTACTGTGGCCATTGTCTTGCAGGGCTTATCATCTTCTCCCCTAGCCATATCCGTCAGGGCTGGAGTGTGGAGACTTTGTTGCATGGACTCCACAATGGCTGCCAATAGCTGAGTGGATGGAAGTGATAAACATGAAACTTTCACCCGGTGGGAACTGCTTTCCAGCACTCCTAGGGTGCCTATGGAGTCGCTGGAGGGTTGCAGAGTCTTGCTTGCATACAACATGCACAGCCCCTACCTGCCAACTACTGCTGCAAAAGTCCGAGAATCGGTTTGGCGAGGCACATGACTATTAGAGCATGGTTCGGTTGATATATGTTATGAAGAACAAAATAAAGACACTGTTATATGACCAGAGGAGCTGCTCCACATAGCACTAAAACTCGCAGGAAAATTATCTCCTTTAAAAACGATGCCTTTACTGCACTTTAAAAATCGTGGCTTTCCTTTCTTGTACGGAACGGTCAGATGATCCTTAAAGCATGCCCAGACCAGATGACTCTCGCTGCTAAGATATAGGTTATGTCTACAGTACAGACCTTACAGTGGCAGAGCTGTCCCACTCTGAGGTCTCCTGTGTAGCTGCCCTTTGGTGGCAGGAGAGAGCGCTCCTGCCCCCATAATTGAACCACCCCCAGCGAGCGAGGCTATGACTCCTGCCGTCGTAGCGCTGGGCACGGTACCACTTTTGCTGGTGAAACTTCTGTCTGGCAGAGGCGGTTTTTTTCACACCCCGACTGACAAAAGTTTTACCCACAAAAGTGGTAGTGTAGACAAAGCCATAGTTAATAACTGGTGTCTTTCTTTCCAGGGCTGGTTCTTATGCATCGTGAAACTGACAGAGGCAGCAGTGCTCTGGGCTGGGAGTAGCCCCAACAGGAAGACAATGTTATCTGCATGTTCCTCACTTATCCAGACCGCAGAGAGAGCAAAGGCCTAATCACGCTCCCCCTAAAGGCCCATCTGCCACTGCTGTTCGCAAATACCTCCAATGGCTGGAGATGGGGATGCTAGATGGGGAGGGCTCTGAGTTACTACAGAGAGTTTTTTCCCAGGTGTCTGGCTGCTGGGTCTTGCCCACACGCTCAGGGTCTAACTGATCGCCATATTTGGGGTCAGGAAGGAATTTTCTCTCTGGTCAAACTGGCAGAGACTCTAGGGCGGTTGCCTTCTTGTGCAGCATGGGGCATGCATCTCTTGCTGATTTGAACTACAGTAGAATGGGAGGTAGATTCTCTGTAACTTCAAGTCTTTAAATCAAGATTTGGGGATATTAGTAACTCAGCCAGGGGTTATGGGCTATATAGGAGTGGGTGGGCAAGATTCTGTGACCTGTGATATGCAGGAGGTGAGACTAGATAATCATGATGGGCTCTTCTGTCCTTAAAGCCTATGAGTACAGTCAATCGGACTTCAATAATAATAGGGTGGAGTGAGCGATCTGTACTGCACATTACCTTTTGACAGTGCTCCTGATGCTGGAATGCCAGTAAGGACTTTCTGCAGCTGTCCACTGGCCTGCATTTAAATTTGCCATCTGAGCCCTCCACTCTTTTCCCCTTACTCCTGTGTCTGCTTCTCTTGCCCTTGGATCTTGTCTCCTGTCTCCTTACCTGGCCGGCATCTATGCCTTGCCTCCTCTAGTGGGGTGCAAGAAACCGAATGATTGATTATAAGAAGTGGCAGACAATCAAATAGCCTAAATTGCAGCAGGACTGGGATGTGCCTGAATTGGTCCCATTTACTTCTCACATACTTTTCCCTTCAATGAATTTGAAATTTATCACTGATCAGGGCTGCTGCACAGTCTCCATCTCTCAAATGCTATGGATGCTAGATAAACTTGGACAACTGAGGTTTCAGGTAATCAAGACCTGTAACAAAATAAAAGATGGGGGAGAGAAATATGACCTTTTGGGAAAAATGGGGATTGTGATGACAGATTTGGATAATTCAGGTTGTCCTTTCCATCCTAATGATTAAGACGATAGGTCAGAGGTGTCAGACTGTAATGATACAGAAGACATAGATACTCATTTGTCTTCCTCAATTCTCTTACTATTAATTATAACCCACTTGGAGGATTCAAGGGTGGAGTGGAAGTACAGGATGTAAGAATTCCCAGCAGTTTATCAACTGAGTCCACATAATTAAATGTTATACAGGTGCCCCTGGTCTAAAAACTTTGGAAACTGTCCAGTAAAATAGAGGTGAGAACCTGTTTTTTGTTTGTTCTGTTTTACTAATAACATGAAAAAAATGATCTGACCCAACCAAACCAACAATCTTCTTATTTTCTGAGTCAGACTGACTTTTTCAAAGAATATTGCTGTGCTTGGCAGAATTCATTTTTATTTTTTAGAATTTAGATGGATAATATTGATGCTTACTTTTAAGCATTTTAAAATTTTTATTGATTTAACTTTTCACAGTTGAGCAAAATTCTGTGATTTCAGCTTTTTTAAATTTTTATCCATTCAAATGTTCACAGTTATGGGACATTATGGGGAGGCTCAGACAATAATTATGTAATGACAGTGGACATTAAGATTCAAAAAGTTAAAGCTTTCTAACCCTTAAAACACAAATGGTCAACATTACATGTAAAAATATGCAAAGTAAAGATCCTTAAATCATATTCTAAGAAGTTCTCAAGCATCATTTTCGTTACATTGCCTATCTGTAAATTTCAATTATCAGGGACAGAAATATGTTTTTGTTGGTTTGTGTGCATACTGCAAAATGGACATTTACCGACATTGACCAAAGATGTAAGACCACTGCTTACCACACCTATGAAGTTCCTTTACTTGTACATACATGTTTTCCCTTTTGAATTAACAGTGTCCATCATAGTCAATTGTATGGTTTTATTGCCTTATTCATTTTGCATTTTAAAGTGACATTCAATACATTGTCACAAGAGGGGGAAAATCAGATACAGACTAAATATTGACACATGGAAAAACACAGAAATCTGCCATTGCTCTTGTGCAGTAGAAGGCTGGAATAAAATGCCAATATGAGATTTAGTAAAGAAAACAAGAGTTAGAAAGAGACATTTACCCATTGCCTGCCTTCATCTTGGATTTTCCATGTACCCCCTTGCTGTAGTTTTGTACATGTAAATAAAATAAGAAACAAACAAATGTTTTCTATCCCTCTTCCTCAGTGGGAATTTTTCCATCCCTTGACACACACTCCTTTTGATTGAGAGCATCCTGGGCAACTGTTAGCAAGTTGTTATTTAATGCAATTAATTAATTTTAATTGTTATTTAAGGCAACTTTAATTTCATCCCTAAAGTACCTTCTGCTCCCCTTTAGCTCAGCCCTCTGGCTTACTGGTAGAAAGAGGTCTCTGTCATCAGTAGGTGTTGGGCCTGTGGCCATAGGCTGAAGGCCAGTTGCAAGAAGACAGGAGGCAGCCAAGTGTATTGTGGATACAGAGAGATGGAGAGACCTAGTCAGAGATGGAAGAGGAATTGGCTAGGGTCTAAGGTATAATACTTTACAGAGAGCCCCATCAATCCTCAGGACAGCCTGGGATAATTATACCAAACATACAAGGTACATTGAGACTTATCATTAAAAATAAATAGATCCATCGACTACTACCAACAGAGAGAAATAGAGACAACTCCCTAGAAAGAACTGATTATTCTAACTTGGAGAGA
This sequence comes from Lepidochelys olivacea, assembly GCF_965140295.1. NCBI lineage: Eukaryota > Metazoa > Chordata > Testudines > Cheloniidae > Lepidochelys > Lepidochelys olivacea. Next base: position 197,551,190 of record NC_140413.1, on the reverse strand, counting down.
ACCCTCTGTATACATGGACATTTGAGACTGAGGACCAGGGAGTCTTGTATTGGTCTCTCAGACAAAGACTTTTTCAGTGAGAGCCAAGTCTGGCACAGCATTAATCCAATGTAAACGTGTAGGAGGTTTGGCCTACTTCCACAGCAAAGAAATAAAATGCGTGGAGATCAATAAAGAAAGATGAATGTGCTTGCCTTTATGGTGGCTTTCAGTTGTCATTACAATATCTTGATGAAGATAGATGGTAGGTTAACAGGAAAGGAGCCCTTTGCAATATTGTATACAACTTCTGAACTCTGCAAACTTTGTCTTCTTATAATCATGATTATTTATTATTTATACAGTTCCGTAGGTTCTTTGCAGAGAGAAAGTTGACAAAGGGCCAAATTCAGAAGCAAATAAGTTTAGAAGTAATCTAAATTGTAGTTTACTCCAGACACACCAATGTAGGTGTTAGACCAGATTGGTCCTTGTCTGCCTGAGAGAATTCTGCAAAACAATTTCCCACTGCTGCTACCCCCAGTTCATTTATACTGGTGAGAGCCCTCACATTTGTGGCTCTGATGGCTTGAGGCTTAAACACTTTTCAGATTAATTAAAAACACTGCAAACCACTGGAGCCCTGCCTACATTCGGGCCTGGATTAACCAATGTACTCAAAGTGCACTTGCTGGGGGGCCCTACCTCAGGAGGGAACCCAACCACTGGGAAAAAATGGATGAGGAACTGGCAGCCCTGGGGCCACCTGTGGCTGCCAGATCACTTTGTATGACTCGTCACCTCCGGAAGGGACAAATTCCCCTCTCTACTTCCCCCGTCATCCCTGCCCTCGCCCCCTCCTCCCCCCACCTTCCTGATCTCACTGTGTTGCTCCTGTATCCTCCATGTGGCGCTTGTGGCCTGCTGCTGGCCATAGAAGGCATGCTACCTGCCCCGGGATCTGTTTCTTTAGAAGCAAAGCCTACTAAGGCTATTCCTGCTGCGTAAGTGCCGTGAGAGCTGGTGCTGCTTAGTGTTGTCTCATGGAAGAGTATGTAACCTCTGGAAAGAGGGGCAGGGAAAAAAGGGCGTATGGCTCGCCAAAGGGTTTTAGTGGATTTTGTGGCCCTCTACTACCACTAACATGTGATCTCTCTAGTTTCAGGAAGGCGTGGGGCGGGGGGCAATTTCCTTTGTGCCCGCAGCTCCAAAATGCTTTAATCTGTCCCTGCCTACGCTGGGGAGTCTACTGATGCGTACATCCATTCAGCCGAACTGCTGGTAGCATCTGCATGTAGACATGGCCGAGACCTACTTATTGTCTCATAGTCGCTTAAACTCTCACTCACTTATCGACATGAAACTTGTCCTTCCCCCAACATAGCATCCTCTCTCCATTTTCTCCTCTATGTCTAAGGGAATCTAAATTGATATTACTGACATGCCAAAGGACCAGCAAAAAGGAGTGGAGCAAGAAAAGCATCTAACAGGAACAGGGAAGAATATATGAGTTAAAGCAGGTAAGTAATACCTTCTTATAGCTTCTCAGCCTGTGAGTGTAGACTCTTTCACACTCTCACATTGGTAAATGGTGCAAGCAAGACCCTATGTTCTGTGCATCATGGTAAACCTAATTTAGGTTTACCATGAATGCATCCGATGAAGTGAGCTGTAGCTCAAGAAAGCTTATGCTCAAATAAATTGGTTAGTCTCTAAGGTGCCACAAGTACTCCTTTTCTTTTTGCGAATACAGGCTAACACAGCTGCTACTCTGAAACCTAAATTAGGAAGCGGGAATACAGAATTATGTGACACTGTTCCTCTTTCCCCTCCGCCCCCAGCACATCAGCCCAATCAGTAGAGCTGGTCGGAGAAACTTTGACAGAAATATGTTCTGTCAGAATGTGCCATTGAAATCGAAACGCTTTGCAAAATTGGGTCAGTTTACTGGAATTTTGTTTCAGAACTCAGAGGGGGAAAGTTCCAACAATGTTGACACGTTGGGAATGAAACTTTTTGATTTGTTGTTTTGAAATGACTTTTTGTTTTGAATTCTTTATTTTAGAGTATTATAGATTATAATATAATCCAAAATAACAGAAGTCAAAAATGAAATGTTTCAATTGACCCCAAATGATTTTTTCCTCTCCAGAATTTTTCTTCATGGAGAATTTCAGTATTTTCAGGTTTTGTTCCAATTCAGAATGAAGCAAAATTTCATGAAACAGAACCACTCTACCAATCAGTACAGTGTCCATTTTCATGTTAAATGTATTTTATGCTCCCCCAAACTATCCATTTTCAGTGTACTGCAGGTTTGTGTATTGAAAATGCATAACTGCATTGGCCATGATGTTGGGTAAGAACAGGAGGTGACTAAATTTGGGAAAGGGTTTTGAATTCTTCATCCCAGTGAACCTTAACATCAGGTCACTGCCCCACTGCACCCTGCCCCTGCCGCATCCAACAATGAGTGGTAAGCACCTTATCATAATGTTTCTGCTAAAATGATGGGCAATGAAATACTTTGAATTATATTATTGACTGTCGTCTTTAGTCTCCAGCATCAACATCCGAGTGAGCTTTAATGGGAGTAGAATTAGCAAACGTCATTTTATGTTCAATTTGTATTTTAAGGGTTATCTTTTTAATCATGAGAACTACGGACCTTTTTTTATAATTTTGTCAAATTCAAAAAGGTGGACTATTACGTGGCAATTTATGCAGCTGTATAACTGAATTGCCTTCGACGACTATAAATATATAAAAAGGAAAAAAGGAAATAAAATTAAAAAATAAAGATTAATAATGAAAAACTAGATCTATTAAAAAAAAAAAACAAAAAGCATGTCAATGATAAAGGCATGTACCAGGCACGGTCATTATTCCATACTTACTATGTCAATAAACCCACAATAAGAAAGGAGAACTATGGAATAGTTCCTAGAACAATATATCATTAGGAGAGTGCTGAACAGTGTTTCCTCTAATTTTTTCCATCCATTTGCAGAATGAATTTTATGTGCACCATAGCAAGATAATGCGCGGATGTGCACCACCAATAGAAACAAAAAACCTAGATATAAGTATTTTTAAAAAGTTACCGTAGGGATAATTACTCCAGCCAGGACAGGTTAGACATTTTACTACTACCCAAAGAATTAAATTTAAGCGTAAGAGAGAAATAAAAATTATGAAATGCATATGTAAGCGGGGGAATGGTCCCGCTATTGTGGGGAACTTTCCTGGCTTATACACTAGCCCCAGTGAAAGGGGCTAGCGAAAGGATCTGAGTCGTCACTCCCACTTCCTTTACCCAGAGGCCTGCCTAGGGTGACCAGACGTCCCAACAAAATCCGGACTGACCCGATTTTTAGTTATTTGTCCCGTGTCCTGACCGATGCACCATTGGCATGCCATTTGTCCCAATACTGCGGCTTTGGCTGCTCCGGCCGCTCTCCCCCCGCCCCCACCGCCCCCCTCCTTCGGCAACTCTGCTCCAGGTTTTTTTTTGTTTTGTTTTGCTTCCCCCATGTTTCCCGATATTTTGTCCGTTTCATCTGGTCACCCTAGGCCTGCCGGACCTTGAGGGCTCCCCTTCCACTCTCCTGTGTGGCAGAGTCCGCATAACCCCAACAAGGCTGAGCCCAGGATTCCTGGAGGGCTCAACTCTCAACCTTGTCATGGTCACTTAGGGCGGGGGCTAGGGTGTCCCCACTCCAGGGTGCATTCTCTGCACTGGATGCTCCCCTGACCCACTGATCATTACATACAGTGCAAAGCAAATACAATTTATTAAACAGCAATCAATTAAAAAAAAATAAGGAAAAAATGGGGAAGGTTAAAGCAAAACATGTAAACCCGCTCTGTAGCCCGGGGATGTCACAACCAGCATCTCTGAAATGTAAGGGAAGTTCAGTCTGTTCCTCACAAGTCCCAGGTCTCCTTCTCAGACCCTAGCTTTGCTGCAGGGATGCTGTGGGTTGGACACTTGCTTTGGCAGTGGCTACACACCCTCAGGCTCTAGGTGGCAGGACCCTTCTTCCCAGCATCACCCCCGCTCCAAGTTACGATCCCCTCCCAAATATGGCCTGCAAGGCCTCTTGGCTGGGGGTGTCTCCCTGCACTGGCCCACTGTCCAGGTTTGCTCTCCCCAGCTGCTCACTGCACCTGGCTCCAGACTACTCCAGCTCCAGCACCACTCTGCCTCAGGACGGCTGCTGCTCTGCCTCCAGCTCCCTGGGCTGATTCTCTGGCCCCTCTGGCTCTGGTTGCTGCAGCTCTGCTCCCAGGACAGGTCTGCTCTCTGGGCCGCTTCTGTGACTCTGCTCCCAGCCCTGACCTGCTTCCTGAACTGCTCCTCTGGCCCCTCTGGCTGGCACGGCTCTACTCCCCAGCTCAGGTCGGGCCTCTGCTTTCTCCTTAGCTCGGCCCCACTCTGTCTGACCCAGGCAATTCCAGCTCACACAGAGGACAGGACCCTCCTGACTCCCTGATCAGCCTGCCCACCCTGTGAATCAGGCTGACCTGGAGCATCGGCCTCTCCCCATTGTTCCTGGGCACTGTCAGTCTCAGGGTCCTGATTTCCCATCGACCCTTTCTCTTGGTACTGGGAGCTAGCCAACCAAAACACCCCCAATGAGTTTTAGTCCACTTACACAGAGACTAGTCAAAAAACTAAAACAACACATTTTGAAAGAAGTATCAAGTAAAACAATAATAGAAGTATATGTTGGGAGGTCGTGTGAAAGACAGAGAGTGTGTGGGTGGGTGAGAGAGAGAGAGATACTGCTTGTTCAGACACAGCAACAGCTGACAGCAAGCTCCCTCCATCCTGAGCCCTGTCATGTCCTTCACCCCCCACCCCACTCTGTGGAGATGGGGTACAGGGGCAGGGGAGTGGGACACCCTGGCATCAACCCCGCCCCCTGCTCTGCACACCCCAAACAGGAGGCTCCCAGGAGCTGCTGGCCAGGGGCTCCAAGGCAGAGGGCAGGAGCAGTGGGGCTGTGGCGGGAGGGACACCTGAAGAGCAGAGCTTAGAGGGAGCTTAGCTGAGTCATGCTAAATCATGAAATGATCCATCTTCGTGTACGGCTAACATCAGGTATTGGACAGTGACACTAGAGGCCAGGCTGAGTCATTGGGCAGAGTAAAGGAGGAATCAGGAAAAGGGAGGGAGTGAAACCAGGTGGAGAAAGGTGGGAAGAGGAACTGGGTGGAGATAATTAGGCCAAGGAAGGGAGGAAGAACTGAATGGAAGACAGTCAGGCAGAGGCACAGGCAAGAGGAAACAGACCGAGTAGGGGAAAGTGGGGGAAGGTGAGAACCAAGCACAATGTAGAAACTAGGGAAGGAGGAAGCTAGACAAATGGAGTGGAATAGAACCAGTGATTGGGGTCAAGACCCGGTTAGGGGGAGACAGGTTTGTCGGGGAGGATAGGCTGAAATTCCTCCCATGCGGAGCCCGCACTGCACAGACCAGGGCAGTGCTTTGTGGGCTGGCCCAGGATCCCTGACTGTGGTTGGGCCAAAAGGAAAAAACTGGGTCTTTGCCACCTTCCTCACACATGAGCCCAGGATGGCTAGAGGGCTGGCAAAAAAAAAAAAAAAAAAAATCCCACCTCTCCTTTCATCTCTCCTCTGAGTAGACAATGGTGCTGCCATTTAAAAAGGGACTGCATGGGCTGTGGGAGAGGCAGGCTGGGTGTCTGAGTTTAGGGCTGGGAGACAGGCCCGGCAAGTCCCTATGAGCCTCCATTGCATTTAATAACTATAATAAATGGGAGGAGGTGCCTTAGTCCAGGATTAAAGAATCAAATCCAAATGTGTGGGCAAGGAGCCCTCTTACTAAATCAAGGAATCTGCCTATCCTGGCTTTGAGGCCTATTGAGACATACTTGAAAAATGAGGTAGAGAGACCTATTCTTCTCATTGTTTGGGTTGCTTTGAACGACACCAGATGAACTGCCTGGCAAAAAGATCCTAAATTACGTGAGTTTTTTTATGTGCGTGTTTTTAGGACTTCGCTAAATAGAACTTGACTGGGAGCGTTGGAAACTAGAGCTCGCTTTCTGCCAGACTTGGAAAGGAAACCTCTGGGTCTGGTAGAAATTGAGTTATACCTAGAAAGGTAATGTAAGGATAGGGTACCAAATTAAGGGCTTGTCTGCATCAATAGACGGTATAGTTAGTGGTACAACACCCCACGTGGGGACACAGGTACATTGGTATGAAAGCACTTGTACGGGTCTACCTTATTCTTCTTGCCGTACAGGGATAAGCTATAAGCACTTGTATATTGATATAACTGTATCCACGCTATAGGTAGTAGTGCTGTAAATCTTTTGGTTAATAAAAAAAAATCATATCTTTAACCAAAATAGTTATACCGGTATTAATATTGTATGTAGACCCAGGCCTCAGTCTAATAGAAGCTGTAGATCTGAGTGAATGTTCATTCCAACAGAAAATGCTAAATACTTTAAATCTTAAGACTCAACAATAACAGCATTAATTAAACAAAACGTTAAAATGTAATAACTCTATACAGGGAAGATAAGCTTGAGTCCTGCCTCACAATGTCTATGCTACAGGACTTAAAGAAGGTTACAGAAACTAGGGATTTGTCAAACCAGCTGTGCGCTAGCCTGTTTCAAATTAACTCTTTGTTCTGATGGAGTACTGAGCAAGCTCTTCTTTTGGTTGCTCCACAAAAAAATTGAGATGAAACAGTTAAGTTTGTTATGCATCATGTACCTGATGTAAACCCAGAAAAGACAGGAAATGAAAAGTTAAGCCACCTAACAATACATAACCTATACTTCTGCACGTATGAGCAAATACCCACAACTACTGTACACAACCACCCACCAATACCTTAACTCTACGTACCTAGCCCTGCAGCACCTCCTTTACCAATCACATCAGGCTACCTCGGTCCTTATCTTCTGCACACCCCTTCCTCACACTGCCGCCTCCCCACATTATTACTTGTGAATGTTTGGTGTAGTAGTTTTGGTGTGTTTGTCCACTTTCCCTTTGTAACTTTTGGAGCACGGACCTTTATTACTGAGTCAGTGACGGAGTCCAACAAATTTCCATGGTTCACCACCGGGGGAACTCCTCTGACAAACTCCTGGAACCTTTTTTGCCCAAGACTCCCGCTGTGCTGTGGGGAATTCCAAGGGTAGTAGGGATTGCAGTGGATTGGGTGTGAGGGTGGGTGGTAGAAGCAGCCCCCTCCCTGTTCCATCCATTGGTTTGCCCCATTTGCATTCTCTCTCCATTCTCCTTTCACATGCCCTGAAATTCCCAGCTTCTCACGTTCTCCCTCCTGCCAGTCCTATGTTCTCCTGACCCCACAGTTGATTGCTCGTCCTGCCTTCCGTATTGATGCTGGAGCAAATGATTAAACAATCTATTTGTAAGTTGGAGGATAATAGTGTTCTAAGGAATAGACAGCATGGATTTGTCAAGAATAAATCATGCCAATCCAACCTAATTTTGGCCTTTGCTAGGGTTACTGGCCTAGTGGATGCGGGGGTGGAGGGAGGGAAGAAGTAGATGTGATCTATCTTGATTTTAGTAAGACTTTTGACACATTTTCATAAGCAAACTTGGGGAATGTGGTCTAGATGAAATTACTATAAGGTTGAACTGGTTGAACAACTGGTTGAAAGACCATATTCAAGAAGTAGGTATCAATGGTTCATTGTCAAACTAGGAGGACATATCTAATGGTTCCCCATAGGGGTCTGTCCTGGGTCTTGTATTGTTTAACATTTTCATTAACGAGTTGGATAATGGAGTGGACAGTATGCTTATAAAATTTGTGGATGACACCAAGCTGGGAGAGGTTGTAAGCACTTTGGAAGACAGGATTAGAATTAAAAATTACCTTGACAAATTGGAGAATTGGTAAGAAATCAACAAGATGAAACTCAACAAGCACAAGTGCAAAGCACTGCACTTGGGAAGAAAAAACGTCAAATGCACAAATACAAAATGGGGAATAACTGGCTAAGCAGTAGTACTGCTAAAAGGGTTATAGTGGATCACAAATTGAATATGAGTCAACAGTGTGATGCAGTTGCAAAAAAGGTTAGTATCATTGTGAGGTGTATTAACAGGAGTCATAGGTAAGATCTGGTCAGCAGAGATGACCACACCTGGTGATTGTGGGGGGGAACAATTTAATGGTTCAGCTGCCCCCAGAACAGGTCAAGTCATGCCCCCCCCACGTTATTCCCAGTCTCCCCTCCTGGAAAGCAGTGGCCCTCTCCCTGCAGCTCTAAGCTATTGCTCCTGCCTCTCCCCATGGGGTGCAGCTTGCTGGCTCCGGCAGCTGCTATGCAGGGAGGGGGCTCAGCCGCCCCGTGTGACCAAGCAGGGCTGGCAAACCCTGGCAGAAATCTGGAGGGGCACGTGGGCCATCTCCTCCTTCCCCCATGCATTGCCTCTGCTGGGTACCAAACTTTAAGAAAGATGTGGACCAATTGGAGAGCGTCCAGAGGAGAGCAACAAAAATGATAAAAGGTTTAAAAAACCTGACACAGGAGGAAAGCTTAAAAAAACGGGCTTGTTTAGTCTCAAGACAAGAAGACTGAGAGGGGGACCTGATAAGTCTTCAAATAAGGGAGGTTATAAAGAGGATGGTGATCAATTGTCCATGTCCACCGAAAGTAGGAAAAGAAGGAATGGGCTTAATCTGCAGCAAGGGAGAGTTAGGTTAGATGTTAGGAAAAGCTTTCTAAGTGTAAGGATAGTTAAGCACTGAAATAGGCTTGGAAGTTTTAAGAACAGGGATGATAGGTATACTTGGTCCTGGCCCACTGCAGGGCTAGATGACTTCTCGAGGTCCTCTCAGCTCTACATTTCTATGATTCTAAGCCTGGAGGGGCAGTGGAGTTGGTGTTTGATGGAGGCAGAGTTACTTCTAGGCATCTCGGATTTATGCTATACTCCTATTGACTGTTCTTTGCAATGACACTGGGGCTTTGTACATGCTAATAAAGCCACTGAGCTAGATCTGTGCTTTGGAGCAATTCCTGGGGGACTTTCTATCTCCCCAAAGGTAGTAAGAGTTTGGAAAACCCAGCAGAGAGGGGTCCCGCAGTACACCAGCAAGAGTCCTTAGCTGACACCTCAAAAGACCCAGCTCCTATATACTATCCACCAGATTACTAGCTGGTTTATAAGGAATTAAAATAACTAGGAATGACTGAACACTGCATATCAGACCTTGCACTTTATCTGTAAAGCACCATGCTTGTCTATAGCATTATATAAATAACACACAAACTTATAGTAAAAGAATATTATTCAGGTTGCAAATTCAATATGCAAAAATTAGGAAGTGCAAGTGTTAAGGTTTCCTGTGGAAAGATATGGGGTTCTTTAAAGCAAAAATGTGAAATTGAACATGTTTCTGCTATTAACATGGAATCCACTGTGGGAAAACCAAACAGAATTGTATTGTCCCACACGTTCCCACTCCAGCAAACCCCTGCGTCCCTGTGACACGCTGTAGGAAGGAGCTTCCAGGTCTTCCCAAGCACCATCTTTAGGTGGACAAATATGGAGCTGTCTTGAACAGCGACAAGAGCAGAACAGCGAGTCACAAGTGGCAAGATAATCACTTAGAGCAAATGTCAGATGAACCTTTCACCTCACACACAGGGATGAAGGCTTCCCCCGAATGACAGTTACACCACCTCCAACTTATTTGTTGTTTATATTGTGGTAACACCTAGGAGGCTCAATCGGGGACCAGGGCTCCATTGCACAAGGTGCTGTACAGACACAGAAGAAAAAGATGCTCCCGGCCCCAAAGCGACAGTAAGTAGATACAGGCAGACAGCTTGGGAAGCACAAGGAAACAATAGCGGTCAGCATGAAAGGCAGTAGTCGTAGCACACCAGCTGCCTCACTTGTCAAGTTGTTTTAGAGACATCATGGCAAAGGAGAGTTTTAAATTCAACTGCTATGGAAACGTGAGTTCACTGTATAGAGCTTGCATTAGTGTGAGTTGTTCACTTCTCAACCACATCGCTACCCCTACAGCTCAGGGGAAGAAGGGGGTTACGCTAACATTTCAAAAGGGCCAATTTTAAAAAAATAATCCAGAGGGTCTGGAGAGCTTTGCGGGTATCATGATGAATTCTAGGTCAATTTTTTTCTTTTATGCTATATCAAATGTATTCAAGTATTATTTTTAAGTGTCCCCTTAACTAGCTTTCTATTTTTTTCTTTAGAAAAACTATAACGTTCTCCGAAATTTATTCTCCTCATTTCTTATAAACCAATTTGCAATCTTGACTTCTGCTTAATGATTTTATGCTACATGCACGGTATACGGAGTGGCTGGGGACAAAGTTAAGGCTCTCTATAGTATTTTACCTCTGAATTTCCATACTGTCAAATTCCTGAGTTGTTTTAAAAGGGCAGTTGTAATACCAACAGACCCCAGTTGTTGGCAGGTGGGATCGAACCTGGGACCTCTGGAGCTTAGTGCATGAACCTCTACTACAGTGGCTCTCAAACTTTTGTACTGGTGACCCCTTTCACACAGCAAGTCTCTGAGTGCAATCCCCCCTTATACGTTAAAAAAACATTTTTATATATTTAACACCATTATAAATGCTGGGGGCAAAGCAGGGTTTGAGGTGGAGGCTGACAGCTTGCGACCCCCATGTAATAACCTCGCAACCCTCTGAGGGGTCCCAATCCCCAGTTTCAGAACCCCTGCTCTACTGAATTAGCTAAAAGCCATTTGACTCTTAGCTAAGGCTGTAGAGCAGACTCATTAATCTCTCTCTCTAGGTGGTCTTGGTGCCACTAGATAGGACAGAACACCGCACCCAGGAGATGTGTGTATTACACAGTGTAAGCTGGTAGTGTCTTGGCTTCCTAATGTGTGTGTGCGTTTTTTTAAATGGCAACATTCTAATAGGTTGTTCTCTTAAGTTGTTCCTGGAAAAGATATTGTCCCAAAACACACTGAGAACAGCTGGTGCAGCAGCCTCCAGGCCTTTCAATCTGGGAGCTGGCAGCTTGAGTATCTTGAGATCTCAATTGCTGAGGCAGGCTGGCCGCGGGAGGGTGGTCCTTCAGATAGCCAGGATCCAAATCCACACGTCCAGCTCCTTCTAGGGCTGAACATAAAGTTGTGTATGCAGATGGGGGAGGGAGATGAAAAGAGCCATAAGATGTAAAGTCTTAGTGTCACTTTTTTAAAGTAAGTTATGCTCTCTCTCAGAGGGAGATCAATAAGCCAAAGCCTGCAAAACATCACCTAGAAACAGGGAGTTTGGTATTTCTGTTACTAGCTGACTTTCAGACTAAAATTATCCCTTTTTACTTCTGTCACATAATCTTGCTCGTGTAGTGCAAAATACTGCCTGAATAGTCCTAGTCGTATGTCAGACTCATCTGGTTTTCATTAGGATCTTCTGCCATAGCAATGCAGATAAAATACTCTGGTCTGCTATAAGCATATCACTAATCAACAGCTTGTAATTTGTGAGCTACTAAACACATAAATGAAGAGCTATGCAGCTGTGTACGAGCCAAGAACATATCCCAGCCAAATCTTTAAGAAGTTGACTGGAAGGAAGGCACTTCACTGACAGAGGGCAGTTTAATATGTTTATGGGGGCTGTCCTGCTGTCTCGTTATAATGTGTTCTCGCCCACTCGTTGGGTGATGCTAGCAAGGGGCCTGGTATTTTAAATGGCAGGTCCTTGCTCCAAGGAGCCTGCAGTCTAAGGGGCTGGTCCAGCTTTCATTGCAGTCAATGAGAGATCAAACCCTAAATGAGACAATAAACATAATAATGATGACAATAAACAAAGGGAGTCAGGAAAGGGTAGAGAAGGATGAGGGTTGCAAAAGTGAAAGATTATGAGATGTGCTTAATATCTAGGGTGACCAGATGTCCCAATTGTATAGGGACAATCCCGATTTTGGGTCTTTTTCTTATATAGGCTCCTATTACCCCCCACCATCACCCCCTGTCCTGATTTTTCACCCTTGCTGTCTGGTCACCCTATTTATATCATGGACTCATCTTGTTGGCTCCTTTTAAAAAATGTATGGATACTAAATGAATTGGCTAGCAACGAGATTTTGAGCCCATTACCGGCCCTGCTGAGCAGTTACTCACCCAAGTGCTCGCACTGACACTGGTGGGACTGCTCTCCTGAGGAATTTCTCACCAGTGGGAAGAAGGAGTTCACAGCCTTGCCCCGTGTTAGGGCTTGTGGTGTGCGCAGTGTTATCTCGTGGCTTTGGTGCAGGGATAGATGCATGGTCTTTGGGCAGCCTTAGCTCAATATTTTTAAAATTTTCAAATATTATTTTAAAGTGTGCCCTTAACTGGCTTTCTAATTTTTCTCTTTAAAAAAACTGGACCACTCTACTAAATTCATTCTCTGAATTTCTTATAAACCAATTTGCAGTCTTGACTTCTGTTAAAGATTTTTGTTTGAGAATTAATCTAACTGCCTGAAATCATTCAACTAGTACAAAACTTACTCTCTGTGCATAATCAGGATCAATATACAGCTGGGTACACCCTCATAGATTTGCACTTCGATTATTCAGCCAAGAATGCACTTGTTACATCTGGTTCAGGATAGCCCTTTGGCATGCATATTATTTTTAACTTCTGGAATTCCACACCTGTAGCAGCGGTAAAAGAGATTAGAGGTTGAATATTGGGGGAGGGAGTGGGAATCCGCACAATATTTCTTTGAATGTTTTGGTCCAAGCATATTCATATCCATTGGTGTTCACTTGACCTGAATAGTCTTGCAAACAAATTTAATATGACTGTAATATTCACCAAAAACAGACAGTTTAAACTATTATTGAATTTTAAATTTTTAATTGCAAGTGTTTGTATCAGAAACATGATTCTAATTGTTACACTTCTCCAACTAAGGGCACAGAAACACACAGTATGACTTATGTCTGATCAAAACAGGTTGAATTTAGAACATCAAAGGTCAAATCCTGGCCTCGCTGAAGTCAGTGGATGTTTTGCCATTGATTTCGTTGATGACAGGATTTCACTTCAAATACTTGTAACAAACTGCTTGTTAACAAGCCAGTGACCAAGAATTATTCACTGAAAATATTCAACACATACTTTTGACCATTCCCAAACGAAAAGCAGGTGATACTCATCAAATGCATTATCTATCAGTCATTTGCCCTGCTCTAATAGATATCAATGAGTATTAATCTTGTTAGCCACTTTAACTGGTTTGATACTACAGTCCATAACAGTCTCTGCTGTGATGGATGGACTGGAGTGTCCACTGTAGCTTTTGATTTAATCTGTTTGTCTGATTTTCCCCAAGACAAACTCAATAATGCTGAGAACAGGAAGTGCTGTATCCTTACCAAGAACAGCTGCCATCTGCACGGTCTGAACGACTCAAAACCATAAGAGGAAAAGGTGGTGACATGTTTTTAATCTTATGGTTTGGAAAAAAAAAAAAAAAGGGTCACTGCTTCCTGATGCAACATAATGTTCAAAACGTCAATCCTGTCTCTAGTACTGCTCACACTTTCCCTGCAAATACTTGAAAATGTCTTTATTAAGAACCCTTGGCCAACCCCCGCAGTCCTTATTCAGTGTCACCCACTCTTTACCCCTACAAACTCCCATTGAATCAGTCAGCCACACTGGCAAGTTTTTACTTTGTACTGGAGTCAATGGGATTTTTGCCTGAATAAGGATGAAGCAAACACTGAGCTAGTTTGGCTCCATATCACTAAGGAAAGAGATGAAATTAGTTTATTTATTGTTTGACATATTTGCAGAATTTTCATAATTTAATTAAGGCAAACTCTGTACACTGGGTTCCTACGTTTGTTTTCTAAGATATTTGAATGTGTTTCAACCAGTGATACATTTTGTTTAATCTATTCATCTGTGCCTTAATTCACAGCCATTTGACTGGGGTGCTGCAGCCCTTAAAGGAATTCTGGTTAACCTCGTGTGACATACCCAGGGTTGGAATTAGTCTAGACTAGTGAGTGGCTCTGTCATCCCTGCCCTGTAACCTGGGATGCCCTTTACACTGCTTTGCTGTTGTTGCCTCCAGTCCTGGACTGCTCACAAACAGTTTCCAGCATGTTATGTCTCTATGCACTTGCAGCCTGCCAGTCACACTCAGGGTTTTACCAGCCTGAATTACACTGCAGGGTGACCCCAGCACACTCCCAGTCCCAGACTTTGCCACACGTCTCCCTGGGCCAAGGGGAGGGAAGGAGGGAGAGAGGAGGCGGCGGGGAGCTGCTGTGGGGGGGGGGCAGGGGTGGGGTGGGGAGCTGAAGCAGGGCTCCCGGGGAGGGGGGGCGGAAGGTGGAAGTTTCACCTAGGGCATGAAACATCCTTGCACCAGCCCTGATTGCTACACATGTTTTACCGGGACAATAATGACCAGCAAAGTATGTGTTTTCAGATGATACCTCACAAGCCATTCTTTTCACAAAGATTATTCCAATAGCATGCAAGGGGTGAATACAGGGGTACAGTTTATCACATGCGGCCACAACTCAAACCAGGGCTATGGGAGAGCATACACTGCACCAGAATCTTTGCTATCTTTGAGTAGGTGCCATCATCCATCAATGCTGGGATGGCTCTGCTGGCTGATGCATGACCTGCACACGTCCATCTGGGGAACGTAGAGCTAGCCTAGCATAGTGCCGGGGTTGGTATTGTGAGTGTCCTCTGCACAGACGTAAGATGCATGCCATCTTCCCCCCCTTGGACTGGCACAGAGCCAAACACCAACTGTCTCTAGGGTTCTATTTGTTTTCAGTCTATGGATTTTGATAACACTTACTCCAAAAATATAAATACAGATATGTGAAAAATATTGCAATCATCTCTCCATTTTTACATCATTTCCTATATAAAAACAATTTTCTCATTTAAAATAAGGTTTGTAAATCTAAATGGCCCTTCACATCCTGTGCCAGCGGGGACTATGGTTAGAGAGTGCCTAGCACCTGGCTTGAGGCAAGTAGAAGGGTATTTCCAACCAGAACTCCCTAGAGATGCTCTACCCACTCTTTGCATCAGTACTGGATAATTAAAAGCTTGCGCACCCCTGGTGAGAGGTAGTCCTACGAGGAGCTGTTAAAAAGGGGGTCGGACCTGGGTGGCTCAGGAAATTGGTGTGATCTAAGTCACTGGTTCCAGTTGCACCCAGATGTGCAGTAGCTGAAAATTGTTACTGTCTCTTGACAGTTCAGTAGCATGTTTGAAATGAGTCGGTAGTCTCCCAGTAGACAGGTATCTGCATCACAGATTTTACACTAATTAGCACCCTCACCCCACCCCCGTTGGCGGTCTCAGCACAAAGGCCAAGAACTGAACGGTTGTGGGGACTAAATACATCTTATTTCCTGAGGGTGATTTCTCACATCAGGACTGCAGGACAACAGCAGGGCTGTATGACACGTTTATCTTTGGGCTTGCTACAGCTGTTCTGTGGATAAGTAAAGGGCTTTGTTCTCCAGGACTGTCACTCTGGTACCTTTCCTTCACAGGACAAAAGAGAAAGGAAAAAGATCTTATAGAATGTGGCAGTTAAATGCAATTAGGCATCTTCTGCTGTATGTGAATGTACATAATCAAGGTTTCAGAGTAGCAGCCATGTTCGTCTGTAGCCACAAAAAGAACAGGAGTACTTGTGGCAGCGTAGAGACTAACATAATCAAGTCTGTATCATGTATCCAGTTAGAGCTCAACAGAAACCAGTATGTGAGTAATGGACTGTGGTCATTAAGCAGAACCACAGACGTGGACAAGGTGTGTATTGGCCAGAGATGAACTTGAGGAGTTTTAAGAACTGCTGTGAATTCCTTTAAGCTGAAGTAAGGGCTGATTTACCCAGGACCCTCCTCAGATTTGTATGGAAAGTCACTTTTATATTTCCACGGGGGGGGGGGGGGTTTGCCCTGATTACAGCCAGCAGTGGCCAGCCATAATTGTGACTGCATCAGGGCAACCCCTCGTGTCGACAGGCAAAGCTCCTGTTCGCAGTGGTGGAGTTTAGCTGTGCTTGAAGCTAGAATAACCTTCACTGATGCAACTGTATCTCACTAGTGAGTATGTAACAGCTCCCTCTCTGAGCCAGACCACAGAGGATCTGAGTTGTTAGAGCCTTTAGCGACAGTAGTTTAGCTCAAGCTATAGCAGCTTATGCTTTTAGCTCTGGAGATCCCCATTTCAATCCCCGGTGTGTTGGCCACCATGGTGGCCATCACACAAACAGCAGCTTTGCCTGTCTGCACTGGGAATGCATTGGTGCAGGTACACGGGTGGCTGGAATCAGGGCAAACAGTATAGAGGGGACCTAAGAAATATCATGATCCTACTTCCAATGTGTTTCATGAATGGGGAGTACTGACACGTTTTTACTTAGGTAAGATGGATAGTATGGAGACAGTGGCAGGAGGAAAGGCTAACAAATAACAGTGTAAGAGTAGACACCTTACACGATTTTTAGGGTGACTTTGCTTGACCCAGCATGAATGGAAAAAGAGCTTCTTTGACTCTGGCATGGCTTCGGGCAAGAGTTTGTTTCTGGCGCTTGGACATGATTTAGCACATTTTCAGGTTCTTGAAGCATTCCACAGGGATCAATTAGAAAATGTTAATGCCTAACACAGAGTCAGCTTAGGTATATATAGAGATAAACAAGACCAGCATACAGCAAGTGCCTTTCTTTTTAAGAGAACTCCACTGCAGCCAGATTTAAATGATATTTTTTTGATTTCATGATTATAAATAAAGGCCCGTTCACAGAGCAATAGCTTGTGTACACAAAGTTTAAAAATTCTTCTTGGGACGGAGTTTGCTTTTGGCTCTCAAACAAAGATCTTCGCTGTGCTGAGGCGATGGTTTCAGTGGCTTTTTAGTTAAGGTGCAGCTTTTTACGAAATTGGGGGCAGACTTTTTTTTTTCCTTTGTCATCACGGAGCCAGAGACAACTCAAATATTCCTGCACAAAGAGGAAATGGAAAAGCATCTGAAACCTGTAATTATGTTTGATGGTAATTCATATGAATCTTTTATAATAGAGTGACGGGGAAGAGATACAATGGTAAAAGAGATGCTTCTACTGAAATAGGTATTTTTTGGGGCATATGTATCTCTGGGTGGTATTCCTGAGAGTGTCACACCTGAAAGCCAGCAAGCTGGGTTTCCCCAAGGTACCTAAAATACTGTCCCTAAGGGAGATAATACAATGGTGCTATCCAGTCTCATTATATGATACTATATCTATGTCAGAAGACCATCTTTGTGAGTCAGTATTGTTGGTTTTTCCCCCCCTGTGGTATAAAAGGATGATGTTATATCAGGGGCAAATGTGGGGAAGATATTGGGCCTGCTCCCATGAGGGTCTGAGTACTTGTAATAGTAGTTGTGGATTGTCAGCACCTCACAGGACCAAACCCAACATCTGGAGGGGAAAATAAAATCCAGGGGCCAAATCCTGAGGCCTTTATTTTTACCCAGGGAACCCCCCACCTTGGCTTCAGTAAGAATTTGTCTAAGTAAACACTGAGTCAGGACTCCAGGATTGGGCCCCTGGATATTATCTGTCTGAATAGTAGCTCTCTATCAGCCTGAGAGACTGCGGCTTACAATGGTGCTGCTCTTTGCAACAGTAAGAGAAAAGCTTGTCTGTGTGGGAGATAGAACTTTCCCAAAATAAGGAGAGAACAGGTTAAAGAATATTTAGATGTTGGATGTATTCAAGTTGGGAGGGCCTGATGAAATTCATCCTACAGTACTTAAGGAACTAGCTGAATCAATCTTGGAATCATTAACAAGTATTTTTGAGAACTCATGGAGGACGGGTGAGGTCCCAGAAGACTGCAGAAGGGGAAACATAGTACCTATCTTTAAAAGGGGGAATAAGGAGGATCTTGGGAATTAAGTCAGCCAAAACTTCAATACCTGGAAAGATATTGAATTTCAAATATGTTAAGGGCTGTTATAAAGATGATGGGGATCAATTGTTCTCCATGTCTGCTGAAGATAGGACAAGAAGTAATGGGCTTAATTTGCAGCAAGGGAGATTTATGTTAGATGTTAGGAAAAACTTTCTAACTATATGGCTAGTTAAGCTCTGAAATAGGCTTCCAAATCCTACAGTGAGGATCATGGCATACAACCCCATATAGACTAGGATTTGCCTCTTTTCTCCCCTTTGCTTTAGGGCCAGATTGTGGTTTGTCTCTGGACATGTGTGCGCAAGGGAAGAGGCACAAGGACCCTGCCTTCTAGAGCTTGCAGCAGCAAGCCCATGTGGTACCTAACCAGGGGGCTGCTTCTTGTTAGTGATTCTGCAGGTGCTAGTCACCAGGGAGCTGGTGTGACCACAGCCTCCTAAGGGTATAGCACTGGGCTTGCTTTCCCTGCATGCTTGAGAATCCATGGGTTTCCCTAAAGCGTAGTGTCTGTCTCTCCTCTGCCTGGGACAGAGTGGCCTCACAGGTCTAAAGCTCCCACCGTATTGTGCTTTCGAAAAAAACAATGGTCTTTCAAATTGCACATTTCAATATAAACAAGAAACGGGCCTCAAACGATTATTTTCAGATCATTTCTGAAAATGTGAAAGACGGCCATTGGACCGACCACAGGGGCCTGCTCAGCGTGGGCGTTTCCTTTGTTGGTTTTTACTTGAGTTAAAACAATAAAATAGAAATACACCCAAGAATGAGGGTGGCAGCAGAGTTAAGACTCATCCCACGCCCATGGAAGTCACAAGCAGAACTCCTAACAACTTCACTGGGAACAGGATCGCTCCTTTAAAACAAGGAAGGGACCAGTTCCTTCCATATCAGGGACTATAATGAGTTAGGGGCCATTTATGAAAATGAAGGCTTTATTCAAGCCAGGCCAGATGTCATGATAATTCCACAGGCTCTGGGTTCCCTGGGCAAAACACTTGCGCATATTAATGAAGTACTGTACACAAAGTAGGGGCATCATTGACCACATCTGCACTTATACAACACAGGGGAAGCTCCCAAAGTCCTCTACCAGCATGTCCTGGGCTCAAGGTAAAAGCTGGTATGGATTCTCCAGTGTCAGTCTCTTTGTTAAAACAACAAGGAGTCCGGTGGCACTTTAAAGACTAACAGATTTATTTGAGCATAAGCTTTCGTGGGTAAAAAGCTCACTTCTTCAGATGCATGTAACACGGCTACCCTCTGATACTAGTCTCTTTATTCATTGTTCCAAAGTCCTGATTCAGAATATGGAGGGAAGATCCCCAAGACATTACAATGTGCTGGCAAGAAAGAAAAGAATCCAGAGGGCTATCCTGTGTAGCCTGTTTACCTTTTTGCTTGTCAAAACCTATGTTGTGCCACATTGCTCTAAACAAAGTCATCCCTGGATATACAACACCAGCTCAGAAAGTCTCCCTGGAAAACAAGCATTTCCAAATTGTTTTCAGCTCCTTATGGCTACTTCCTTTAAAAAAGTAAAAAGAAATATTCATTCTGGAGTTAAAATAAACAATAAAATAGAAATACACACAGGAATAAGGGTGGCAGCAGAATTAAGGCTCATCCCACACCCATGGAAGTCACAAGCAAAACTCCTAACAACTTCACTGGGAACAGGATCACACCTTTAAAAGAGGGGAGGGACCAGTTCCTTTCATATCAGGGACTATAATGAATTAGGGGCCATTAAAACATGACAGAGCGGAAGAAGCTGATCATGATGTCATTAGGGATTGTGAAATTATTAAGGACTCCTTGCCAGAACTCCACATTTCCACCCAGGGAAACTAGGACAATTCCTCATCTTTCATTTTCAACAGAGCTGAGAGACACATAAGAGGCATGACAGATGAGCACCCTGCAGGATATTTGATTAGTCACAAGCTGAGCTGCTCTTTACTCAGCACAGCTGCAATCATTTGCATGAGTTACTCCACAACAAAGGGAAATGGGAAGGCACTGGTGTCAGATTTATTCTCTAAGAACAGAAAACACCGCTGGGGACTCAGCATCTTGCAGGATGGCCCAAGAATGGCTCAGCCTAGGTGCAATGGTGATGCTGCTGCATGTGATGATTTAGCAAACAGAAAAGAAAGCAATTATTATTAGAATAACAACTACCTCTGTTCTTCTAGTACCATTCAAGCCTTTATTGGTCCCTGATGGTTCAATTACAGATTGCTTGTATGAAACAGAGGGAATAATGTTTATTTTCAACACAGTTACATATTTTTTTTACCCCTTCATGACAAAGTCCCTATTAGGAAGCTGCATTGTATCTTATGTAAGGAAAAGGTGGATTTAAAGGGAAATAGACACGTAAGCTCTCTGAGGCAGGGATTGGCTTTTGAGTAATTTGTCTATATAGCGCTTAGAACAGCTGGGCCCCGATTTGTCTGTTGAGGGACAATGGTAATACAAAACATAAATAACAAGAATAATACCTGTACTGGTGCATCTCAAAAGGATCAGGCTCATTCTAGGCTGCTGGCAAATCCAGGTACTCAAAAATACTTGAAAAAAATCACTTGCCCAGGGGCTAGAACCATGGAGTGGGCTGACTGGGGCCTGGGAGCAGAGCCCTGAGGGTAGCTGGCATCTTCCATAAATGGAGGCAGTGGAGGAAAACTTAGTTAAAGAGCGGCCCAGGGGGCAGGGCAGCTGCTCCTTTCAGAGGATAGGAAGCAGGAGTTGAAGCAGAATAGCTCAGAAACTGCAGCTTCCCCCCAGGTGGGAGCAGGAGCAAAATGGCCCCGGCTGGAGCCACTCCTTACTCTGGCTGTGCAGGTATTTTTCACACTGGCTTGTAGGTTATTCCTTGGGCTAATAGGTTTTGAGGGAATTCTCCTAGTCTGGATTCAGCCCATCGCTAAGAAGTATTTTTTCTCCTGAGCTGCCCTCCTCAAAAAAGCTTAAAATATTGATTTCTTTTTTGAGCAGGGCACCACCCCAAATGGGAAAAGCGCAGTCCCTGCCCGAAGGAGCATACAAACTGAATCCAGCGTGGCATAACAAGCGAGGGATCTGAACAGACAGCTAAGGACAAGGCATCACATGACTCCTCAGTAAGGCATATACACATCTTGGTAGTTGTGTAAGTAGCATGTGTGTGAGAAAGAGAGCTTCCTCCCCCTTCTTCCTCAGACTTCATGGCAGAAGGGAGTTTCTGGCAGGGATGGGAATGTGGTGGGAGACATGGTTTGGCGAATAGTTTCAGGGAGAGCATCCCAAGAATAAGGAGTAGCCTGATAGAAACCCTGGAGACATCTGTGTAAGAAGGAGACAAGGGAGGCCGGTGTTTGCGAGGGGGAGCGTGTGCAGAAAGAGACCAGAAAATATTCAGCAACTCACTGCAGTTCACGCAAGCAATGCTGTTTCCTGACTCTCCACTCTCAGCAGCTTATCCTTCCTGTCCTGCCCCCCCCCACCCGCCCGCCCACTACTCCTCTCCTTTTCTGCACAACAACAATGCTCTGAACATCCAAGTGCAGAGTTTATGTGACTGGTGTCCTGCGTTCGCTCCCGTTGTAGCCAACTGCAACGTTCCCCTTGACTGAATGGGAGACTGTGCTGCGAACACTGCGTCATCCACAGAAAATTATCATAGTGCAGAGAACTGGAAGCTGCCTTCCTTGATCATTTCCAACACAGGCTGAACGCCACTCGTGCATTCCCTCTTAATTAGCCAGAAAAATGTTCTACCCCTTTCAAACATCCTCTTCCTGGGCTGGGTCTTCTCTTCTCAAATGTTCTGAACCTCAGCCAGTTCTTGTGTACATTCATCTCAAGGAGCTATTTCTAGTATGACTAACCAAGCACCAGCTGACTCACAACTCCAGTTACAGATTGGCCACAGCCCTATATGGCTTTCATAAGGATTTGCCACAGGAGGTTCCAGCAGAACAGTCACGTGATCAGGTTCAAACATGCTTTCTGTGCTGATAAATGTATGACTCCACAGTGGGGGAAAAAACTTGTCAGCTCTTCTGCCTCTGCTGTTCAAAGTGCTTCCATGCCAAGCCCATAAAGCACTGAAGTCTGAAGTGCTGGGCCCAGGAGCTTGGAGACATTGCACAAATGAAAGCAGATTTTAAAATGACAGAAGCCATCAAACCCATTGCATTTTCCAGCGATTAATTAAAAGTAGGCAGGATGGTAGTGGAAAGTCTGTAAACATCCTTGTTACATTATTTATTAGTCACATCTGGGTGAAAGCACTCTTCCTTTTATAATCCCCATGGCACAAGCCCTTAGTAGGATGTACATTGATGTATTTAGGGTTCACGTAAATCCCAAACCCTGACTCCTGATGCATGTCAATCTGAGTTAAAATAGAAAAATAATACCAGAGATCAGGTTAATGTGTTTCCTAAGAGTAAGATGTTTGGGTTTTAGTTGCAAAAGCATTATCAGAGATAACCAACTCTTGCTACACATCGTCTCTCTTATGTGTGTAGAAAGCACCAGACCAGCGGTTCTCAAATTTCATTGCACTGCGACCCCCTTCTGACAACAAAAATTACTACATGACCCCAGGAGGGGGGAGCAAAACCTGAGCCTGCCATAGCCCTGCCAAAGCCCAAGCCCCACCACCCCGGGCAGGGGGGACCAAAGCCAAAGCCCAAGGGCTTCAGCCCCAGGCGGAGAGCCTATAACCTGAGCCCCACCACCCAACTGAAGCCCTCAGGCTTCAGCTTCAGTCCTGGGTGGTGGGGCTGAGGCTTTGGCTTCGGCCCCAGCAAGTCTAATGCCAGCCCTGGAGACCCCATTAAAATGGTGTCGCGACCCACATTGGGGTCCCGACCCACAGTTTGAGAACCGCTGCACTAGATGCATTGAAACTGATGCAGTGCCCACCAGACAGGCTGGGGCCCAGACCGCAGTGATGCTGTGCAGGCAGACTCCACATTCATGTGGACCACAGAGCATGACTTCTCTCTGCAGCAGCAAGGGGTAGAAATGGATTGGGTATGACCTGGGCCTGTGACTTTGCCCATCGGAGTCAATCAGGGTTTCATCTGACTAACAACTTTGAGTAAAGAGTGCAGGATGCATCCCATAGCATGGAATCATTATTGACAAATCAGGTTGCTTTTACCCCATTGCTTTGCACATCTGTTGTTGTAGCCACACGCCCCTCATCCACCCAGAATCGGGGCGCTGGTGGTGACTCACATTTCTCAAACAGCCTCCGGTATTTCAAAATGTACAAGTGTTCAGGTTGGTACAGGTGTTTTTAGGGCAAGGAGTGGGTGTGTTGTGTCAGGGAAGAGGAGAAGGGACAGATTTTGGTGTGGGAGTGGCAGTTATGGAAGTGTGTATGGCAGGACCAGGTCCTTCTGTAGAGGTGAGGGGCAGGCTTGTGTGTGTGATATACAGAACCACATGTAAGGCAGAATAGAGAAGGTGCTCGGCTGGGTGATAGGAGGGGAAGGGACAGAAATGGAGCAGATGTTTTGAGAGTGCTGCCACGTGAACAAAAACAACCCTTAGGACTGGATATGAGAATTATGTAGTCACATATTTGCGGAAGAAGCGAGTGACAGCAGATTAAATGTTGGATTTATGGAGGAAAATGAACTCCAGAACCCTTTTCTCTCTCACCCTCCCACGCCACTGCTGCCTTAAGGAAAAACCAAATGCTTATAGACAAACTTAACGAGTTTAGCAAAGTAAATAAGAGAGCTGAAAGCATGCCGTGTGTACAAGACACAGGAAGTATGCAAATGCATTGCCAATGCGCTTGTCGGTTGGAACTTGGCACCTTCCCTCAAAAGTAGTTGGTACTGAGAATCGTTTTTGTGAAAGGGTTGCCTGAAGGGTTGCTCTGGTTTGATAGTGCTGGAAACTGGGCTAACCCACAGAATGGTGTGCAGAAAGGGTGGCAGGGCAACCTCTCCCTGCACTGCCCAGAGGGACTATGTCTTGGGCTGAGAAGGGTAGTTCAGTCTCCGTGCTCAGTTAATACTGAGATTGCCAGTCTGTGCTTTTTTGCGATGCTTGTCTACTAGGAACTAGATTGAAACCCACAAACTCATCACGCCTGAGACACTGAACAACTGTCGAATGGGAGAAAATTTTCATCACTATCAGACCACTGAGACAGGGGGAAGATTCCCATAAATAGAATTTATGGAGTAACTTTTCTCTGAATTTCTGGGACTCAGTGTCCTAGTATTGTCTATGCACAAATATTTCTCATAGTACGTGTGAAGGATCCTTGAGATGATTTGCATGAAGAGCGCTACAGAAATGTAATATTTTACTGGAATATGTGTGCTTTAATTTCCCTGATTGTATCTTAGAAACATCATTTGAGACTTTGAAAGGGGCCCTGCCCAATTCTTCTGATCAGAGGAAATGTTGTGTCAACACAGCGCCGGTTCAACAAGGAAGTAGGAGAGCAATTGCAAAGTGCTAAAATCAGCCCTCATGAAGGTGTCTAGGTATAACTCAGCCTCCCCTTAACGTAAGGGCCTGTCTATACCAGAACAGCAACCATGTCAGAGGACTCAGATACAACATCATTGTCTCCTTACACAGTTAAAACACAGTTCCATTTTTGTAGTTGTGTTGTAATGATGTTCCTGAATTGTGCTGTTGCCTTTGATAAAAAAGGGCGTGAGCTCCCATCTGTGCTGCAAAGCAAAGACATGTTTTACTCACGTTTGGGTACAACGTGGTGATTTTTTTAATAGTGTAGACAGGCTCTGCATATCATGGGTTGCCCTTTGTGATGCAAACAATGAGTGATAGGCATGGCTGACACACATGAGCTGGATCATCTTTAAAAAGCCCCATTGCTAGAGAATGACCAAACATATACAATAAGGGCTGGATTCTCACTCTCGTTTTACCTAATGTGTGATTTCGTAGACTTTGGAGTTACCCCCGATTCACAGAGGAGAATCGGGGCCCCGCAGTGTAAAAATATGGAAGGGAAGGCTAGAAAAGTAAATGCCATATAAAGAGAAAATGAATTAGGATAGACAGTAAGATATTCTTCAACTATTGAAGAATCAGGGCCAGCCCAATGGTCTAATGCAGGCAATCAATTCCAAATTGTGGGCAGTGAGCCATTAATGGCGTACAGCACCCATTCTGGCACTGTGCAGAGAGCTGCTGATCACGTGGCACTGGCTTTCCTCTTATTCCCAGCTACCGAATCTTTCCTTCACGTTACGTTTCCATGTAAGCATTTTCTATGCTTGCCACAGGGATGCTAGTTGATCATCCATGGGAAGGGAGGTGATGCACGCAGTTAGGAACACCAGTGGGACGGGAGGTGGCGTCCCTTTGACAATCTATTCAGATGTGATCCACGCTATGCGTATATGTAAGAACCTCTGGTTTAGTGATAAGGTAACACAGTGTCCCTTGTGCATGGGGTCAGAATCTGAATCTACGGGCTGAATCCTTTGCTCCCAGTCAGGAAGGTTTTGCAGAGACCCTGCCCCCAATTTTGAGCTGTGGTCAAGCTCAGCTGTGTGCAATTTGTGTGGGGGCACAAAGGTGGTTGTATATTACCTATGTGCCCCCTGCTCTGGACTCTGGGGACCAGTCCAGTCTCTGGGATAAACTAGGGCAGCCAGAAGGAGCCATTGCAGCAGCTAAGAATACCTGGAATAATAGAGAGGCACTCTGCCTACCCTCCACTTCTCTGGCGAAACCCAGAACATGCACCTAATGAGTATTCCTTAGGGCTGGTTCCACCAGCTGTATGACCCCTTCTCCCCTGCAGAGTCAACATAAAGGGGGTTAAGTGTCAGCTAGAAATCGGGGCCATTTTATTGAGCCCTAAGTGTGGGATGGGAAGGAGAGCACCTTGCATTGCTGGACAGTGGCCCAGACCTCTTGTAGGTTCAGGAGTGGTCTTAACAGATTCCAGAGACATTTGCATCTAGTTGTCCGTATCTTGAAGGATAGTTTTCATAGAGTAGTTTGAGTTTGAAGTTAGAAAAGAGGAAAAAATGGGGATAACTGCTAGAGGCTCTGAGGCCTTCCCCCAAGGGAAAGATCTCTCTCTGCATGTGAACCAAAAAGCCATGCAAGAAATCAGGTATGATTCATAGATTTTTTTTTTTAAAGGCCAGAAGGGACCATCATCATCATCAAGTCTGACCTGCACCTTGCAGGCCACAGAACCTCTCCCACTCACTCCTGTAATAGACTCATAGATTCATAGATATTTAGGTCAGAAGGGCCCATTATGATCATCTAGTCTGACCTCCTGCACAACGCAGGCCACAGAATTTCACCCACCACTCCTGCGAAAAACCTCTCACCTATGTCTGAGCTATTGAAGTCCTTTGACAGAGTAACTGAACTCCTCAAATCATGATTTAAAGACTTCAAGTTACAGAGAAGCCACCATTTACACTAGTTTAAACCTGCAAGTGACTCATGCTCCATGCTGCAGAGGAAGGCAAAAAGAACCCCAATCTGGAGTCGGGGAAAATTATTTCCCAACCCCAAATATGGCTGTCAGTTGGACCCAGAGCATTTCGGCAAGACCCACCAGCCAGATATCAGGAAAGAATTCTCTGTAGTAACTCCTAGCCCTCCCCATCTAGTATAACATCACCAGCCATTGAGGGTAGTTGCTACTAGCAGTTGCAGGTTGACTATATAACATTGTAAGCATCCCCTCCATAGACTTATCTAGCTCAGTCTTGAAGCCAGTTAGGGGTTTTTTTGCCCCCATTGCTCCCCTTGGAAGTCTGTTCCAGAACTTCACTCCTCTGATGGTTAGAAACTTTTGTCCAATTTCAAGCCTGAACTTGTTGATGGCCAGTGTTTATCCATTTACTCTTGTGTCCACATTGTTACTTAACTTAAATAACTCCTCTCCCTCTCTAGTACTTATCTCTCTGATATATTCACGTACATGAAGCTGGTGAAAGATCAGCGTGATGTTGTTAGGAGAGGGAATGAATCCTTAGCTCAGTATCTACAACAAAAGCTGAAGCCTTTTGGAGCAAGGAACAACCAAAACGCTCAAAATCAGGGCCAGGGTCTCTGTCGAGCCTTCTTGACTGGGAGCAAAGGACTGAGCCCATAGATTCAGACTCTGATCTCATTCATGAAGGGATACAATGGGGTTCTGGCTGATGACTGGAGCCCTTAGGGGCTATTGCAATACAGCTAATACTACTAATGTAATAATGCCACAGTCTGGACACTAAGTTTGTTTGTTTTTTTCCTGGGAAGGAAAGATGAAATGTTGAAAGGGTAGTTGATTAGCAATAAGAAAGGGGAGTCTCTGTTACATGTTGACAAAGCATCCAGCCCAGATGAATTAGGGTCAGAATTCTGAAGGATGTAGAAAGAGGAAACAAGAACTCCTTTAGCAGAGTTTTTGATAGCTTGCTAAGGATGGAGGCTGATTTGATAACACGGCTAATCAGCTTGCATCTTAAACCAAGGCCCTACGTATGTGCACGACAAGCACAACCGTGTTTTTTGTAAACAGTGGGTGACACTTGTATCTAGTTACTTCAAAGAGGGTTGAATTGTTCCTGACACCTCCATGTGTTAATAATGTTTATGAATTCCCCCCTACCAGGCTGCCCAGTCATGTTTGTTCTGGTGCATTCTAGAAAGAACGGGCCAGCTGCTCCGTAGTGCCTCAGTGGGGATAGAGTGCTCAATGCACATAGAGTGGCAAAAATTACACAGCGGGCAATGCACTCAGGGATGCCCTCCCAAACTGAGAGCTCAGAGCAGGGAGAATCAGCCAATTCAGTTACAAAGTGATAGTCAAGACTCCTGTCAACACAGCAAAATCAGGGTTAAAACTTGGGTAAAGAAGGCAAACGTGCCAACCTATGCTGCTGGCAAAGGCAATAGCTGGTTAATAGCCAGAGTTACTGAGTATTAACCATGTGGTGTGCAGACATAAACCACGCTTAGCGTCTACAGTGCCCCTGCCTTGTTACAAACCCTATTAAATGTTATAGTGTAGGATGGCCTTGCGGAGAAAGGACTGGACTAGAATTCAGGAGACTTGGGTTCAATTTCTATCACAAACTTCTTGCCTGGGCATGGGCAAGTCATTTGATCTTTCTATGCTTCCTATTAAATGGGTGGTAATACCACTTCGCCACCTCACCGAGGTAGGGCAAGGAAAAATTCATTATATCTATTAAGTGCTCAGATACAGTAATGAGGGTTGTATAAGTACCTCAGTAGTCAGAGGGGACACCATTGATCCCCATTGTCATTAATTATTTGCATTATAGAAGTGCCTAGTACTGGAGAGCAACGGAATAGCCTAAATCAGCGGCACGGGCCGAGGGACATACTGGCCGCCGCTTCCGGCAACTCCCATTGGCCTGGAGCAGCAAACCGCGGCCACTGGGAGCCACGATCAGCCGAACCTGCGGGCGCGGCAGGTAAACAAACCAGCCTGGCCTGCCAGGGGCTTTCCCTGCACAAGCAACGGAACAAGTTTGGGAACCACTGGCCTAAATGAAATTTAAACTAAAAAATAAAAAGCACTTCACAATGAAAATTACTGACCAGGCTTCTAATGATTTACAAACACGATGCTGGACTTTGAGTGGGAAGTTGCCCGCAAGCCCATGTTTGGCAAAGATAAGGAAATCCTGATATTAAAGATCATGTTATCCCCATAGCCTCTCCACAATTCAAATAAAAATCAAAGGTTACAATGATGTCTGTATACTGAATTCTGAAACTGAAATACAAAGATGAAGAATTTGCTAAATGGTAAAAATAAGGGCTGTGTTAGTTTACTTTAATAGTTTATTATTATGGTTAATGAATGAGTTTGAATAGGGCAATACTTACGCGAAGGCCTTGGCCTAGCTTTTGCCTGGCATGTGTGTTGTCTTGACAATCTCTTTCTCTTATATAGTCTTGTTCAGATAATGCTTTTGCTGATAGGCCAAAGGTGATGTTTTGTTTCTGCACTGGAGGATTTAGATAAAAGGAAGCTAATTAGGGTAATAAATACACAAAATGTAATGCTAAAAGCCTTTATAGTGGTAAAACAAGAGTAAGGTGACATGAAAACATAATGCCATGAAAAGAGTGTAGACAGCGTATTGTATGGGTTATCTGAGACATAATGCTTAATGTAGACTGGAAGAAAGCTAATGATTATGAATATGAAAAAAATATAAGAAACTGAGTGAACAAGGGTACAAGACAGAGAAATAGTGAACCAGAAACTGAAGGAATAAGACTGAAGGATAAAACCAGAAGCCAGACACTGAGATGACTATCATGAAGTGCAGGAGACCTTCCTGGTACCTGGAACTCAGTAACTTGGGTCCAGCTGTTCTGCCTTATTTGTTTGTTCTCTCTCATTAATATATGATCAGAACCGATACCTGACAATAATTCTGTCTGAACATTTATAAATAGGGTGTCCAAATAGCAACTCTGAAAAAACATAGAATCATAGAATATCAGGGTTGGAAGGGACCTCAGGAGGTCATCTAGTCCAACCCCCTGCTCAGAGCAGGACCAATCCCCAATTAAATCATCCCAGCCAGGGCTTTGTCAAGCCTGACCTTAAAAACCTCTAAGGAAGGAGATTCCACCACCTCCCTAGGCAATGCATTCCAGTGTTTCACCACCCTCCTAGTAAAAAAGTTTTTCCTAACATCCAACCTAAACCTCCCCCACTGCAACTTGAGACCATTACTCCTTGTCCTGCCCTCTTCTACCGCTGAGAATAGTCTAGAACCATCCTCTCTGGAACCACCTCTCAGGTAGTTGAAAGCAGCTATCAAATCCCCCCTCATTCTTCTCTTCTGCAGACTAAACAATCCCAGTTCCCTCAGCCTCTCCTCATAAGTCATGTGTTCCAGACCCCTAATCATTTTTGTTGCCCTTCGCTGGACTCTCTCCAATTTATCCACATCCTTCTTGTAGTGTGGGGCCCAAAACTGGACACAGTACTCCAGATGAGGCCTCACCAATGTCGAATAGAGGGGGACGATCACGTCCCTCGATCTGCTCGCTATGCCCCTACTTATACATCCCAAAATGCCATTGGCCTTCTTGGCACAACGGCACACTGCTGACTCATATCCAGCTTCTCATCTACTGTCACCCCTACGTCCTTTTCCACAGAACTGCTGCCTAGCCATTCGGTCCCTTGTCTGTAGCAGTGCATTGGGTTCTTCCGTCCTAGGTGCAGGACCCTGCACTTATCCTTATTGAACCTCATCAGATTTCTTTAGGCCCAATCCTCCAATTTGTCTAGGTCCCTCTGTATCCTATCCCTGCCCTCCAGCGTATCTACCATTCCTCCCAGTTTAGTATCATCCGCAAATTTGCTGAGAGTGCAATCCACACCATCCTCCAGATCATTTATGAAGATATTGAACAAAACCGGCCCCAGGACCGACCCCTGGGGCACTCCACTTGACACCGGCTGCCAACTAGACATGGAGCCATTGATCACTACCCGTTGAGCCCGACAATCTAGCCAACTTTCTACTCACCTTATAGTGCATTCATCCAGCCCATACTTCTTTAACTTGCTGACAAGAATACTGTGGGAGACCATGTCAAAAGCTTTGCTAAAGTCAAGAAACATACATCCACTGCTTTCCCTTCATCCACAGAACCAGTAATGTCATCATAGAAGGCGATTAGATTAGTCAGGCATGACCTTCCCTTGGTGAATCCATGCTGACTGTTTCTGATCACTTTCCTCTCATGTAAGTGCTTCAGGATTGATTCTTTGAGGACCTGCTCCATGATTTTTCCGGGGACTGAGGTGAGGCTGACTGGCCTGTAGTTTCCAGGATCCTCCTTCTTCCCTTTTTTAAAAGATTGGCACTACATTAGCCTTTTTCCAGTCATCCGGGACTTCCCCCATTTGCCACGAGTTTTCAAAGATAATGGCCAATGGCTCTGCAATCACAGCCGCCAATTCCTTTAGCACTCTCGGATGCAACTCGTCCGGCCCCATGAACTTGTGCACGTCCAGCTTTTCTAAATAGTCCCTAACCACCTCTTTCTCCACAGAGGGCTGGCCATCTCTTCCCCATGTTGTTATGCCCAGCGCAGCAGTCTGGGAGCTGATCTTGTTAGTGAAGACAGAGGCAAAAAAAAGCATTGAATACATTAGCTTTTTCCACATCCTCTGTCACTAGGTTGCCTCCCTCATTCATTAAGGGGCCCACACTTTCCTTGGCTTTCTTCTTGTTGCCAACATACCTGAAGAAACCCTTCTTGTTACTCTTGACATCTTTCGCTAGCTGCAGCTCCAGGTGCGATTTGGCCCTCCTGATTTCATTCCTACATGCCCGAGCAATATTTTTATACTCTTCCCTGGTCATATGTCCAACCTTCCACTTCTTGTAAGCTTCTTTTTTATGTTTAAGATCCGCTAGGATTTCACCGTTAAGCCAAGCTGGTCGCCTGCCATATTTACTATTCTTTCGACACATCGGGATGGTTTGTCCCTGTAACCTCAACAGGGATTCCTTGAAATACAGCCAGCTCTCCTGGATTCCTTTCCCCTTCATGTTAGTCCCCCAGGGGATCCTACCCATCCGTTCCCTGAGGGAGTCGAAGTCTGCTTTCCTGAAGTCCAGGGTCCGTATCCTGCTGCTTACCTTTCTTCCCTGTGTCAGGATCCTGAACTCAACCAACTCATGGTCACTGCCTCCCAGATTCCCATCCACTTTTGCTTCCCCTACTAATTCTTCCCGGTTTGTGAGCAGCAGGTCAAGAAAAGCTCCCCCCCAGTTGGCTCCTCTAGCACTTGCACCAGGAAATTGTCCCCTACACTTTCCAAAAACTTCCTGGATTGTCTACAGTACGGGCGTGGGGGGTAATCGGCACCTATATAAGAAAAAGCCCCAAAAAACAGGACTGTCCCTATAAAAACGGGACTTCTGGTCACCCTATTTATAAATAAAGGTGAAAAATTGATACTGTCTAAATTGGGTGGACTTGTGACTCAGTTTCCCACCTTACACTAGGAGCCTCAGTCTTGGACCAGGCCCCTCTTCTGTTAGGTGCTGTGTAAAGAGAACAAAAAGATGGTCCCTGCTCCCAAGAGCTCACAGTGTAAGTAAGCTCATAGGCTGTGGTTGGAGATGATGATTTCATCCTTTCCCATCAGCTCAGTTCAGTGTTCAGAACTCAGCATACGTTTCTGGTTCTTTTGACATATTTCACCCACAGGGGGGAAAAAATCTCCAGCGTAATTAGCACATGGGCTAAGAAAACTGAACGCAGCCTCAGAAAATTCACTACAATGTTGTTCTGGCCCCTGGGGGACATGGTGTACCTGTGGGAGACTTACTCTGAGAACTGTCTCATTTGATGTGGTCAAAATGAAGCCCTGCTGGCTTTAATAAAAGCAGGCACCTTCCCCTTAGAACACTTGAGTTAGTGGAGTTGGCCAAAGGGTTTCTCCTGTATTAGTCAGCAAGGCAAAGACACTGGAGGTTTCAAGGAGGAGGATGGGCAACTTAGTAATGATCTAATTAACACAGAGAACAGGTTGCAACATCATTATCTCTGTATTTTGGGAGTGCCTAGAGAGGAGGGCTGGAGCATTCGTACCTTTTAAAATCAGTTCAATAAGATCCTGTTGTTTTTTTTCTCCATAAACAAATTGCAAAACATGGAGGTTGGGTCTAAACAACTTTCATTTCAGATTATGGCAAACCTCCCAGTGAGAACCAGTGGAGTGACTCACCCTGGAACGCTGTGCTCCGGAAATGAAACCCAGAAATAGCACCAACCGCTGCAGCATATGAGCGTGTTTTCGCTACCTTTCGAGGTGCAGGACACAAAACAGAATGACACTATTCTCTTTAATGACAGAGCTACACTCAGCACAAATCCCTCTTGGTCACCTGTTGTTCTGTGCTGTAGAAACCCAATCTGTAACAACTAAGCCATCAGCGGTAATGGCTGCTGTTCGGCTAGAAGTCTGACTGTTATGCCCCTTCCTGTACGCTAGGTGCACCATAGATCCTGGCTGTTTCTGTGATCCAAAGTTTGCTAGCTGCACTTCAGCTGCTTCCTTTCCTCCTCGTCTATTTCATCTGGCTACCGTTCCTGATTGCTGGATCGGAGCCAGACTTTACAAAATCTCTTTTCATTTCTTCAGCCCATTTCGATCAGACCCATCGTAACGGAATCCCACTCCATCACGTCATTCTTTTCTTACCTCTCCCAGATGTATTTTAGTATTCATGAAAGATACCCAGAGCATAACTGATTGAAATGCTTATTTGTAGGGCCCTACCAAATTCCCGGTCCAGTTTGGTCAACTTCACGATCATAGGATTTAAAAAATCATAAATTTTATGATTTCAGCTATTTAAATCTGAAATTTTACGGTGTTGTAATTGTAAGGGTCCTGACCCAAAAAGGAGTTGTGGTTGTGGGGGGCGGGGGTGTCGCAAGGTTATTGGGGGGGGGTTGCCATACGGCTACCCTTACTTCTGCGCTGCTGCTGGCGGCGGTGCTGCCTTCAGGGCTGGGCAGCTGGAGAGCGGCGGCTGCTGGCCAGGACCCCGTCTCTGAAGGCAGCGCCGCCGTCAGCAGCAGCGCAGAAGAAAGGATGGCCTGGTAGGGTGTTGCCACCCTTACTTCTGCGCTGCTGCCTGCAGAGCTGGGCTCCCGGCCAGCAGCTGCCACTCTCCAGCCACCCAGCTCTGAAGGCAGCGCAGAAGTAAGGGTGGCAATATCGCGACACCCCTAAAATAATCTTGTGACCCCCCCCCGCAACTCCCTTTTGGGTCAGGACCCCCAATTTGAGAAATTCTGGTCTCCCCCATGAAATCTGTATAATATAGGGTAAAAGCATACAAAAGGCCAGATTTCACGGTCTGGGACATGTTTTTCATGGCCATGAATTTGGTAGGGCCCTACGTATTTACAGTACAGTTGCAATGCAGGCAGTGTCAGTAATCCTGATTGGAATGACTACTCGAACTGTATTCGAAGACTGCCAGGAAAGGTGTCAGCTGTGGTGTGGAGCCCCATCTATTAGGAACTGGACTGAGGTGACAGGATTGATCTTATCACCTAGACCACTAAAGAGCTATTAGATTCTCATGACATTCAGTTGTTACTGGACTGAATCACTGTTCGGATCAGTGCCCATCCAGGGAAAGGCTGTGTATCCTCCCCCTGGGAAAACAAGGAAAGCCACACCACATGAAAGGGATTTTCCCAGATTTGTGAGGAAACTGGCAGAAGCCAAAATTGCCTTATGTAGCTTTATGTGCAAATCGCTTACTCAGAAGCTGTAGCTGTGCTAGGAAGATCCTTATTATCTGCTCCTGAACTTTAAGGGACGAATTCTCAACTCAGCACTAGCCCCCCTGGTCCCGGTAGCTGGGTCTGGGAGATATGCTGGAGGTGCCCCTCTGCTGTCACCACAGCTCTGACACTGCAATGGCCCCTCGTGAGAGGATGAAGGTGGGTCGGATACGCATAGTAGCATAGCCCAGCCCCTCGATTACCCACGTAGTCACACATTCTAGTGCACAAATTGCAATTTGCCTCAGCAGAGCAGTATATCATTGCATCCGATGAAGTGAGCTGTAGCTCACGAAAGCTCATACTCAAATAAATTGGTTAGTCTCTAAGGTGCCACAAGTCCTCCTTTTCTTTTTGCGAATACAGACTAACACGGCTGCTACTCTGAAACCATCGCTCAGGGGAACTCGTCCTGTTTACATACCCCTCCCCCAAATCCTGATCTCCCCCCTAGGGAAGAAGAGCCACAGCCAACAGCCCCTCCCAAAAGACCAGGGGCAGGACTTGCCATTGACCTAGAATATTAGATTTTTTATCAGGACTGTATTTGTTACACTAGTAAGAACCAGACCTGCCTTCCTTAAGCAGCTGTAGTGTATGGCATGCTATCATAAATAGTGTGACATACACGTCTTGAAATACCATGTGCAAATTCATAGATGGGAAGCAAACCCCACCCCGTACTCTGCTCTCTGGGTAGCGTATTGCTAATGAGCAGGGCTGGCTCCAGGCACCAGCGTTCCAAGCAGGTGCTTGGGGCGGCGGTTAGAGAGGGGCGGCAGAGTTTCCTCCACGGCGGCAATTTGTCCTGCCGGCCGTGGCGGCAAATGAGCAACAGCTTCTCCCTTTTGCGATCCGCGATGGCAGTATTTTTCACCGCTTGGGGCGGCAAAAACTGTAGAGCCAGCCCTGCTAATGAGACGGAGCTCACAACATCCTGCCACAAACTGACATACGCTTTCCATCCGCTACGGTACAATTTCAACTAAATATGACTCACAACCACTGCTTGGAAAATGACTCTGCCAGGGTTTGTCCAAAAATGGTAACATTGATGTTGTTGCGTTGAGTGATAGAACAGGATCCGATCTGGGAATATGTCCGTTGTCATGCAGTTTTGAAATGCTCCCCCCGGTCGGTGTTCATGCTGCAACTGGCAGTGATGTCTGATGGCTAAGTGGGACTGAGGATAATGTGGTTAGAGCTAGATCCTTCCTCCCTCTGCTGCACATTGCTTCTTCCCTTCCTGTGCAAACAGCAGAACTCTGAGCTCTTTCCTCAGCTCTCAGAAGAGCAATTACAGGCGCAATGGCCATTCTCCAGGCTATCAGAGGGGGTTCTCAGGACAAATTATTTGGTGGCCTCAGAGTGCGGCCACCCACTCTTGCTGGTGTCCTCTCACACTTTTCCCTAAAATACTTAATTAGCGTTAGGAAAAATAAATAAATATGCACATATACACGTCCAAATCACTGTAATGTATTTATTTCCAGCTAGTAATTCTGTTGTGAAAAGTGATATTAACAAACATACAAGTATCACTTTTCACAGCAGACATAGGCTATGTCTACACTACCACGGTAAGTCAACCTACACTATGCAACTCCAGCTACGTGAATAACGTAGCTGGAGTCGACGTACCATAGGTTGAGTTACCACAGGGTCTACACCGTGCAGGGGTCGACTTACCTTATTCTTCTCGTCGGGGGTGGAGTACAGGGGTTGACTGGAGAGCGATCTGCAGTCGATTTGGCAGGTCTTTACTAGACCTGCTAAATCGACCAGCGGTGGATCGATCTCAGAGTGTCGATCCCAGCTGTTGTGTAGACCTGCCCTTACTCAGCCCCAGCAAGCCTTGGGACAAATTAAGCCCTGGATGGCGGTGTCGGGGGAGACAGTGAGGCCTGGGGCAATGAGGGTGGCTGGAGGGTGGCTGGGGGGGGCTGGAGCCTGAAGCCCCGTATCCAGAGGATGGGACCTGCTGCCATGCAGCTGGAGTCCAGGGCTGAAGCCTGAAGCCCCGTGACCTAAGCCTCTCCACCCCTCCGAAGATGGGGAACTCACTGGCTGCTTGCTCCTCCAGCATTGTGCCCCAAGTGTCTCCAGAGGTGGGCAGGACCCAGTCCTTGCTGGTGGCCCCAGCAACCAACACCAAGGCGGTGCAACTGCTCTTCTCCCCTGCCCTGAATCACAGCCCAGGAGGCTGTGGCCACAAGAAAAACCCCTGGTGGCTGCATGCAGATGGTGGCCGCATTAGAGAATCGCTACTCTACAGAGCTTGGTCTGCCGTGCAAGGGGTATGGTTAGCTCACTCGTGTGCGGCATGTGCTCGCGAAGGGGGCACAAGATGTAGAATGTGACCCAGTGTATGTTCACTTTGCTTGCCCCATGGAATTCTATCCTGGCTGATGGCTTCACTCTCGTTTTTAGAGGCCATCAGCATCCCTGCTCCTCTAGAAACGCTGACAGAGGCAGGACTCAATAGCAAATTTCCTCATTGACTTATGATTTCTTGCAGTGGAATTGCGCTTTATCATTCTTAATCATCTGAATGCATGTTAAAGATCCAGGCCAAACAGGCTGTTTGGGATTGAAATGTGACATAGATTTCTAAAATGTTAAAAATTTAATTGTGGCCTGTGCAATGACAATTATTAAACATAAAGACATTTGCAGTGGCATTAAATGTAACATTCATTTTATGGCATTGGTGCAGGCAGAAAATTTCTCCTTGTATTGTAAGTGATAGCTAATGCAGTGACATTTCTCTGAGCACAAAATGGGCCAAAGCCAGCCCTGGTATAATGACAGGAAAGTCAATACAATTACACCAGGATGACTTTGGCTCACAGTTTTTAGATGTCATAAAATATAGTATGTTTTCCATCCCTGATTAGTCTCCCCGCATTTTGCAGGCAGAGAGCTACTTAGTTCAATGACATTACATTATCACCAGCCCACTCTTAGATCAGAAGGCCTCAGTGAAACTTGGTTCCTATAAATATGATTGCTGCTTAGCAAACATCTTGTCTGCCTCTTGTTTGCCCAGTCTTTATCTTTATGTGACAGAAAGGATCTGTGAGACCAGAGATTATTCTTCATTGTGGGGTGACAAAAGGGAATTTCTGATAGACAAGTGATTTGAGGCTATTCTTTAGAGCAGGGAGATTATTAATATTTTTGTTTGTTTATTTATCAGAGTAGTACCGAGGGGCTCCAGCTTAGGTGAGGGCTGCACTGTTGTAAGCATTATACAACCACATAATACTTGACATGCCCTGCCCTGTAGTACTTAAAAAAATCTAAACAGGCAAGACAAACAAAGGGCGGCAGGAAGGAAGTATTAACCCCATTTTACAGACTGGAAACGAAGGCACTGAACAATTATAATGTGTCCAGTTTGAGAACCCTTGTTCTCATCATCTGCATAGGTGTTTGTATTAGCCTCATGAGGTGGAGGGTGACAACCCTTCATGCAATGCAGCCTGTTAAGTGAGAAACCACAACTAAGATCATCAAACCAGTGACCAAATGTTAACTGTTGACCTCCCGTTCAAAAGAGCAACAAAATAAGCCTACCATGCTCATTACCATTGTACCTAAACGTGTACCATTCCAGGGTTGCCAACTTTCATGATTTTTGTGGTGAGACTTATGATAGCTGGTGTTTTTCTAAAATTGCCTCAACTCCTGGAGTCTTTTGAATACATGAGAATCTCAGCTTTCATTTTTTCAAAAAGGTAATGTGACCCTGTTGTAGCCTAAAGGCTCAAACCCAGAAGACAGAGAGAGAACCCAAAATGTTGGGTTCTTTTAAAACCAATCTCATGATTTTTGAACATATGGGGGTGGTACTACTGTGTTCCCACAGAGAAAGTCAATTGCTGGGTGCAGATTGAGAATCCTAACCACTTTGGCTTGGTCTACACTACACAGTTAGGTCAACATAAGGCAGTTTACGTAGACCTAATTATGTCAGTGTCTACACTAGCATGCTGCTTCCGCTGAAGTAAGTGGCCTACTAACCCGACATAATAACTTCCACCTCCACAAGAGGTATAGCACTTATGTTGGTGTAGTTAGGGCGATGCAGTGTCTCTGTAGACACTGCATTACTTACATTGGCTGTTAGCTGTCAGCCCCAAGTGCGGCTGACAGTTGGGCTCCCCACCACCAGCTGGGCACTGGACTCACAGCTGGGGCCCCCTCCTGCCCTGGCACTGACAGCCCAAGTGCTGGGCTCAGAGTTTTCCCCTTGTTATACCAATAAAATAAAAACCAGCAGGGAGCACATGATTCTCTCTTTCAATTTTCTCAGAGGCTTTAGCTTGGTCTGCCAGGAATCTTTCTCTCTCTCTGCATTCCTGGAGTGCCTCTTTCACTATTTACAGTTGACTCTGGGTATTTTGTAGCCAGCACCTTCCAATTGTCTGCTCCCTTTTCTGTTTGGTTTAGCTTTTCCTGTAAAGATGCATTTTCCTCTTTACATGAGGACAAGCGGAGGAAAGAATCCTTACATGCCTCCCACAACAACCAAATTGCTGCTGCATCTCTGTTGGCAGCACGAGAAGGTTTGTATATGAGGATATACTGAGCCAATCTATCCTCTAGGTCCGAAATAGTGCAGACATCAGCTAGGGCTTGTTTAGTCCAAGGACTGTGCCCAAATTTTTGAAGGATTTGTTTAAAAGGTGTAATTTCTTTAACAAAAGGTGAGGTTGGAGTTCCTTCTGACTTCATTCCTCCCTCTGGTACTGGCTTACCCTGTTTTCTTTTAAACATCTTAACATGGGTATTTCAATCTCTTTGTCATTCCTGGTATTACTTAGAAAGTGACACAGCCTAGATTCTGAAATCGTAGCTTATCAAATTTCCTCATCACACCTGGCACAGGTCAGCAAGAGACATAGCCTAGATTCTCTGATCCTGCTACTCCTTGTTCCAGAGAGCAGCACTGCCTGGCCCTGTGGCCTTCTTGTTGCCCCTGATACTTCAGTGAACAATAGGACTTGGATTCTGTAATCCTAGCTTAGTAATATGAGATCTGTATATTTTACCTCTGCCTCCTGGAGGCCAGAAGGCTGGTTAACCAAATAGAAATGCCAAGCTCAATAGAGCTGGCGGTGTGCACACCAATATTTACAATAGCTGAGGTTTATTACCAATATTTCCCCTTTTGCAATTCTCCACCAAAATGTTATACCAATAAAATAAAAACCAGCAGGATCTTATTAAAGGGGAAAAGGCAAAATGCCATATTTATTGTGTATACGGAAAGAATCATAGTAAGCAGTTAGTTATAGCTATAACATTCCATTCAATCTCATATTTATTCACATATTCGTTCATACACACACACAGGTTCTGCAAGGTTGTTATCATAGTTACCAGCCTTAGAGTTGCTCATGCCAAGCCACTGGCCAGGTGGCCTGGACATGAGGAGGGAGCAGGGCCTTGTCAGATGCTCATCTGATGCTCCTGGAAGTTGGTTTGCAGAACCAGAACCCCAAAGTTCTCACTTTCTAGAGTCCATTTTTATAGGAATTTCTTCCTATGCCAGTCTATGGGAATTGCTTCATCATGCTGTTGCTGAATCAATCAGCAGATGGCACATTCCTGACGGCTCCGGGTGCTGCCAGATGTTATCTTGTTCTTTGGTTCTCCCATCTACCCTCCGGGGGTCCTCTGGTTGTTTCCACTTGAGGCCTCTTTGGCTGATGGACACCAGATTATTAGGCTGGCACCTCCCTGATCATTCAGTTATTATCCACACCAAGCATCCATCCACATACATCCTCTATCTCTATTTTAATCACAATTGTTAACAAAGCGAGATAAATACAACAAAAGGGCGGGGAGTCTCTGTGTGCTGGTTCTGTTGTTACAAAGTATCGCTTTGAGTCTCTGTGTGAGTAGTTGTTACAAAGTACTGCTTTGAGAACAGACTCTGTTTTATGATGTACTAACACAATTAGCAGCTTGCAAGTTTCACACAGAGAGGGAGAGAAACAGTAAAAATAGAGACCAAATTATGGGGAATCAAACTCATTTGTGATTTTAACACAGAACTTCTTTAATATGATCCAACACCCTCTCCCCCTGCCAGGCACTGGGCTCACAGCTGGAGCCCCTCCCCCGGGGTTACACCCCAACCTGTAAGCCAGGTGCAGGGCTCAATTTCACAGCTTGGAGCCTACCAGCTGTGAAATTCACATTCTTGTCAGTTTCATGGCTCCAGCTGTGAGCCCCTTGCCCTGACAGCTGGTACAGAGAAAATAGCAGCCATGAAACTGACAAGAATGTCAATTTCCTTGCTGGTAGGCTCTCCTCCAGGATGGGGAACTCCAGCAGTCAGTGCCCCACAATGCCCCACTTCAGTCAATGCAAGCACTTCTGGTGAGGATGCTCACCACCAGCAGAAGGAGGGTAGTGTGGACACCAACAGCCAATTGAATTACTGCGGAGGCTGTAGCTCAACCTAACTTAAGTTGACTGAATTCTGTTAGTATAGCCAAGCCCTGTGGAACAGCCACTTGCTAAGTGCTGCTCTTAGAAAATGCAGTCGTGTGAATCAAGCCACCTCTCTCCTTTCCCCAGCCCCATTCATGCGCAGGTCTAGAGCTGAGGAGTTACAATGCTGAAGGGTTAATGACGGAGGCTAGTAGGGATTGCTGGATTTTGCAGGTTGTTGCTGCGCTGTTATGTACTTGTGTGTTTTATGCCACTCCCAGCCATGCAGTGTCACTTTCCTAGGTGCAATAAGGCTTTGGCAGCATACCCACAATGGGTGGGCAGTCACTGGCTGCCCTGTCAGGTGAATCTCTTGACTGCCGCGTTTTGGACTTTTGTGTCACAGACATTTAATCTTGTACTTGGCAGCTATACTGCAACCGGTGGGGTTTACTCAGAAGGGGTTGGCAAGCAACCAGCACTCAGTCAAGAACAAATGGGAGTTAGTCCCTCCCCCAGCCAGCTCTGACCCACCTTGTGTTCCAGCAGACAGCTGCAGATTTGCACTT
Organism: Lepidochelys olivacea; assembly: GCF_965140295.1. Classification (NCBI taxonomy): domain Eukaryota; kingdom Metazoa; phylum Chordata; order Testudines; family Cheloniidae; genus Lepidochelys; species Lepidochelys olivacea. The sequence goes on along the minus strand of NC_140413.1, from coordinate 197,509,869 downwards.
TGCAGTTCGGGAGTGCAGACTCTGCCCCCTTTTAATTCTTATGCAGGTTTTATGCGGCACACCAAAGTCCTTCCCTTGTGTAAACCTATGGGATTGTTAGTCAGCTGTGCACCTTACAGAATTATTTGAATTCAGCAGGGGGAGAAGAGGGCACCTTTGCCATGAGAATGAAACACGTGACAAAGTGCCACCCACATGTTCCAGTGATTTAAACTATATCCATGAATTGTGCATAGGGTGACCAGATAGCAAGTGTGAAAAATCAGGACAGGGGATGGGGGTAATAGGAGTCTATATAAGAAAAAGCCCCAAATGTCAGGACTGTCCCTATAAAATCGGGACATCTGGTCACCCTAATTGTGCATGATCAATTTAGTTCTTTAATAACACATCTGGAATTGGCTCTTTGTAACTGCAGCTGAAATCCTTCTTTGTCTTTTAATAAATAGGCAATAATGACCTCTGAGCTGGCAATTGTCTGACATTTAATGTCTGCCTGGAGGCGTCTGATTTCAGGTCCTAAACACAGCCAGTCAGCACGATCTAGCAAACTGATCATAGGACAGGAAGCTGGGAACTTCTGTGTTCTAATCCTGGTTTTGCCATTGATGCAACGAGTGGTGTGAGGCAAATCGCGTTAACCTCTCTGTGCAGTGGTAGTAGTAATTAGCTAGTAATTAGCTTGAAAAATGAAGCACTAAGCAGCTAACTCATGATAGGATGTGGGTGTCAGTCACAAAAAAAGCACCTAGCGTGGGTGTGCTGAAATGAAGCCGAGTGCCTTAACACACCCAAGGGGGTGGAGGGGGGGTGTATGTGTGTGTGTGTGTTTGTGCACACGCGCGTGCACATTCTTGGTAAGATCATACACCCTGGATGAAGCTCCCTTGCTTATAAAATGGCATATATTTGAAATAGAAGATTATTTTAGAAACCTAAATGCTTGCCAGCTGAATCCATTGAAGGAGATATACAGGTAGTTCCTTTGCAGTGTGTTCAGTTGATACATGTTGCAAAGAAATAATGTCAAAGGTGAACATGCTGAGAACAGCTCACTGGCTTTATGCCCTTGATTCCAGGAATCTGCTATTTACAGATGTTACATGGGAGGGCTTCCTCACCGAAACTGAACCACATCCTGGGCTCAATCCACAACTGCACCCAACCACAGCGCTCACTGCAGCCGGTGGGGGGAGTGGCTCTGAGACACCTTTCTGCCACCCGCCCAACCACCATCCTGCGGCTGATCCAGTCTCCAGTACAACCTAGAGCAGCCCAAGAGCTGCCCTAAATTGAGCTGATTTATGATGGAGGCCCTGTAGCCAGTGAGCATTGCCATAGTGCTCTGGTTCTACCGCCTTTGCTCCACAAAATGCTCCCACCCAGTCCCTCTGTTGAGGCGGGGAGGTGGTGGGAGGGCCAGGGGTAGAGCCAGCTATGTGGCTTTGACACCAGCTGAGGATTCTCCACACCGGGGTAATACTGCGTCACTGTGACATACCAGGGCATAATCCAGACTAACGAGTAGCTGTGTCACCCCTGTCCAGTCATCTGCGATGCCCTTTGCAATGCCTTGCTGCTGTAACCTCCAACCCAGACTGCTCACAAACAGCCTCCAGCATGTAAGTCACTCTCAGGTTCTGTCTGTGTGTGCTGCAGCCAGCCAGCCACGCCTTGGCTCTTGAAGCCTTAGTAATGCTGCAGGGTGACCCCCAACCCCCCCAGTCCTGGACCTTCCTCCAGAAATGTATGTCCTGTACTGCCCAGCCCTCTCGTAGAAGTACACATATTTTAAGTCCATTATTCCTTTAAGGGAATAATACACCAGCTTAGTATTTTAAATAGTAATATTTATGCAGCCACTTCAATTTAAACGCACTGGCTTAGCTAAAACAATAAAACAAGTTTATTAACTACACGGAAAGAGATTTTCAGCAAGGCAGAAACAGTCAGAAATAGTTACGAGAAAAATAAAGAGAAAATGTGTAGCAGTGCTTAACTGAACAAACTATATTGGATTCAAAGCAAAGTTTTCTCAGCACATGTGTTCAGCAGTCGTACTGACTGAGGTCAGGACCCTCCCCACCCCAGAGGCCAATGGCTACTTCCTTTGTCTTTGCAGGTGCAGAGAATGCAATGGGCAGGGAGAGCAAGGGTGTGTCCTGGAGTGTCTGCCCTTACTTTGTATAGTCCCGTCCCCCCTTTTAAGAAGCATTTCCAGCTGGGAGCAAGGCGACAGGCAGTCTGTGTGAAAGGAAACTCCATGCTGTTTCTTTGCTCAGATGTAGATTTTTGCCCCTGCCCCCTGTCCTGCCAAAGAACGGCAGGTAATAGCCCAGCAGCCTTGTTTACGCCCGACTGAGATGTCAGCTTGCCCTTTGCCTCTGAGGAACTGGTCTGGCCACTCCCCAGAGCTATATGGAAAACATACTTTTCGTCATGATCTCAGCTTGTTTCTAACTTCAAGTACAACGCTGCTATGCGCATTTTGCCATGATTTTATTGACAGCAAATTATGAGTTTTTTAAATTGGGGGTGGGCAAAATTTTTGCCTGAGGGCCACTTCTGGGTATGGAAATTGTACGGCGGGCCATGAATGCTCATGAAATTGGGGATTGGGGTGCGGGAGGGGCTGAGGGCTCCGGCTGGGGGTGTGGGCTCTGGGGTGGGGCCAGAAATGAGGAGTTCAAGGTGCAGGAGGGGACTCTGGGCTGGGGCAGGGAATTGGAGTGCGGAGGGGGGTGAGGGCTCCAGCTGGGGATACAGGTTCTGGGTTGGGGCTGGGGATGAGGGGTTGTGGGTGCAGGAGCATGCTCCAGGCTGGGACCAAGGGCTTTGGAGGGGGGGATCAGGGCGGGGCAGGGGGTTAGGGCACGGGAGGAGTCAGGGGTGCAGGCTCCAGATGGCTCTTACCTCAAGCAGCTCCTGGAAGCAGCAGCATATCCCCCATCCGGCTCCTATGTGGAGGCGCAGCAAGGTGGCTCGGTGCACTGCCCTGGCCACAGGCATTGCCCTGCAGCTCCCATTGGCCCTGGTTCCTGGCCAATGGGAGCTGCGGAGCCCCTTGGCTGACCCTATGCATAGGAGCCAGACGGGGGACATGCCGCTGCTTCCGGGAGCTGTGAAGAGCTAGAGCACACCCGGAGCGGGGCAAGCCCCCAGCCGGAGTTTCAGAGCGGGGAAAGCCCCGCTCCACAGCAGGAACTCCAGGGCCGGATTAAAACATCTGAAGGGCTGGATGTGGCCCCCGGGCCATAGTTTGCCCACACCTATTTTAAATGATACCCACAAGGCATGCCTTGTACAAACATTACAATAGTTTGTAGGGTGTGCACGCAGGGCTCTATTCTGTTCCACCTCGACTGCTCACTTAAGGTCACTTTCAAGTACCTTTTTGTTGGTCTAGCAGTGAAAAGGGACCTTAGTGTGAGTCAGGATCTGGTCCCACATGTGCAGGTGGATGAAAATCCCTCTAGAGCAGCGATACTCAAACGATGGCAGGGGGAGGTGCGGGAATGTACCCAGGGAGGCGTGAGCTGTGTGCCTTTTCCTTTTTCTTTTTTTTTAAGAGCTCCTGCTGTCAGCCCCAGGTGGCAGGGCTTGGACGGTCAGCCCCAGCAGCTGGGGCTCGTGCAGAAGAGCTGTGCACCCCTGTGAGGTGGAGGGAGAGGAAAAAGGGGACAACCAGCCCCCTGCCGCCTGGGGCTGACAGCCCGAGCCCTGCTGCCTGGGTTTGGGCTCTCTCCCCCACCCCAACCCTTCACCGGGAGGCAGCCGGGGCGTGGGCTCTCCTTTCTTCCCTCCACTCCCTCACCTGGAGGCAGCAGCAGGGCTCCGGTTGTCAGCCCCAGGGCAGTGGGGCTCCGGTTGTCAGCCCTGGGGTGACAGGGCTCCGGCTGTCAGTCCTGCGCTGGTGGGGCTCCAGCTATCAGCCGCGCCAGCAGTAATGGGGCGCTAAGTCTGCTGTGGAAAGTGATAGTGAGAAATATCACTTTTCACGCTGCCACCCTTACATCCGTGCTGCCTTCAGTGCTGGGCGGCGGTACTTGTACTTGTCTGGGGCGGAGGGGGAGAGTAAATGACTTCGGACACAAAGAAGGGGGCCGTGACCAAATAAGTTTGAGAACCACTGCTCTAGAGGACAAGAGATGTTAAATGTACCCAGACCCTGACCTGCCTTCTACTGAAGTCAGTGCCAAATGTCCCACAGACTTCAATGAGGGCAGGGTCTAGCCTTTAGTTATCAACTAGGCCATGTAGAACGAGACCTTCCGAGTCGTAATACCACAGGGCAGAGGAAAAGAGGCGAGGTAGGGGAAAGGGAGAGAGGCAAGTCCGATATTTTTGACAAGTATCATAAACATGCCCAGTGAATGAAGTGGGGAAATTGTTCAAAGCCTCAATGAACTTTTCAAGTGTGAAAGAAGCTAAGTTTCTTTGTCTCTAATCCTGTGTACTTCAAGGGCCTTCTCCTGTGAGGTGCTGAACCAGTCACGGGCACGGCTTACCACCTCAAAAGGTTGGGTTTTGCTGTGCTTCTGAATTCTTGTTGCATTCCTGTGGCTAACCAGTCACATATCATTCTTCTCCCTCCTCCACCCCCTTTTCTTATTAATGTTTTAATGAACTCCAAGCAGAACAGCAGAGGTGCTGTGAATGTTACTCCCCCGGGCTGCGGCTCGCACAGCCAGGAAAATCAAGAAGGCCTGGGTTTTCCCCAGAAAGAGCTTTGTCCCACTCACAACCCAGGTCATTCACAGCCCGTCTTCCTAATGTATCGTCATTTGAGACTTACAAAGGATAATGGGTGAATCCAGAACAAAACCAACTACTGAAGCAGCCCATTCCCCCAGAAGTGAGAGCTATGAAGCGAATTTAAATATCCTGATTTTGATCTCACTTACACAGGGGTAAATCTATCTGTCTGAGGTACTTATATGGCCCCCATTTAGGGTGACCAGATGGCCTGATTATATAGGGACAGTCCTGATTTTTGGGTCTTTTTCTTATAGGCTCCTATTACCCCCCCACCCCCATCCTGATTTTTCACATTTGCTGTCTGGTCACCCTACCCCCATTACAGTAGTACCTGAGCACCTGACAATCTTCCATGTATTGTTACCCCTTAGTCCCAAGTGATTAGCTCATATTCGGGGCCTTGCGGGTTGTCTGCATTAGGAGGGTAAATGATGCTAGAATTAGGTGTTTCTTTGGTGCGATCCTGTTTGTTTACAAAGAGTGCACACAAAGTCCTGTTTCCCTGAACTCAGCAGGCATCAGACAACAGGAAGCAGGTTTCTTTGCTCACAGCTCCAAGCACTCTGCCCAAAGAGTTCTCTCTCTCTGTAGGCCAGGGGTGGGCAAACTACAGCCCAGCAGGGCTTTGGGTCCGGCCCGCAGGATTGCCACCCCTGTGCGGCCAGCATCATGTCCCTGCAGGTCAGAGGGTTCCATGCGCCGCCCTCGCCTGCAGGCACCGCCCCCTGCAGCTCCCATTGGCTGGGAATGGGGAACCGTGGTCAATGGGAGCTTCAGGGAGGTACCTACAGGCGAGGGCAGTGCGCAGAGCCCTCTGCCCGCCCCCCCGACCCCTGGGGCTGCAGGGATGTGTTGCCACCTGCTTCTGGGAGCAGTGCGGGGCCAGGGCAGGCAGGCAGGGAACCTGCCCTGGCTCGGGTGCACGCCACTGCCACTCCAGCACCACTCCAGGTAAGCAGCACCCACCCACACCCAACCCCCTCCTGTACCCCGCACCCCAACCCCCTGCCCTGAGCCCCCTGCCGCATCCTGCACCCCTCCTGCAGCCCAACCCCCTGCCCTGAGCCCTCTCCAGCACTCCTCCCTGCACCCTTGCCCCTCACCCCCTCCTTCCCTGAACCCCCTGCAGCACCCTGCACCCCTCCTCAGCCCCAACCCCTTCCTTGAGCCCCTTCCTACACCCCCCCTCACCCCGCACTCCCTCCCACATTCCAACCCCCTGCCCCAGCCCTACATTCATGGCCCTGCATGCAATTTCCCCACCCAGATGTGGCCCTCGGGCCAAAAAGTTTGCCCACCGCTGCTCTAGGCTTTCTCTCAGAGCAACGCTCCCTCTGATTTTTCTGGCTTATTCCTAGGCATGATTCTTTCTGCCTGTTTCTGACTCCCAGACAGACAGCTGCAATCCAATCAATCCGCAGCCCCACTGCACTGGCAGTCAGTCGAGTCTGTTGGCAGTGGCATTTGTTAGCAGTCCCCAGGGTGGTGTTTTCCATGGTTTCGGCTGTCATTAAACAAAGGGGCATTTAATCCCTCAGATCGCCTCAATGGAAGGCAACCTGCACACCCATCCAACAGCTTCCAAGACAAGCTTGCTGGAGACCACCCAACCTCCAGCATAACAGCATTTATCCTCACCACCCCTGTGAAAGTACTACTGTTTACTACTAGTATGTCAGTGAGTCCTACTGTCCCCATTGTACTGATGGGGAACTCAGGTGCAGTGAAACTAACGAGTCTGCGACAAAGCAGGGAATTGAACCCAAATTCTAAGCCACGCAACCACTGGAAGGTCCTTCCTCAGCAATAAGTCCAGTAAAGTCAGTGGCTTAATTCCCCTGTTGGCTATAAGATAACTTTGTGCTCCAAGGGTGAAATTCTGGCTCCGCTGAAGTCCATGGCAAAATGTCCACTGATCTCAATAGGGTCAGGAGTTCTGGGTCAACTCGAGATTCCTCCCTGGTGTAAGTCAGAGCAGCCTCAGACAACGTACCCTGTAAGCTATGCAGCTGTGCAGTAATCTTTTATGAATGGCACAGGTCAGAAACCGTGCTGCTTACATCCATAGGTGCCGACTTCCTCTCTACCCAGGGGGTGCTCGACCCCCTCCACCCAGGTCTGCCTCCACTCCACACCTTCCTCCAAGCCCCCACCCCTGCCCCACCACTTCCTACCCCCACTCTGCCCCAGGCCCCCGCCACCACTCCATCCCTTCCCCAAGGCCCCACCCCTGCCCTACCTCTTCCTGCCCTACTCCCACGCCTTCCTGCCTCTTTCTGCCTCCTCCCCTGAGCATGCCCCATCCCCGCTCCTCCCCAGCACCTCTTGCACGCCGCTGAACAGCTGTTCCGCGGTGTGCAGGAGGCACTGGGAGGGAGGGGGAGGAGTTCATCGGGGGGTCGCTGGTGTGTGGGAGGCACAGGCGCTGCAGGGATGGGGAGCTGGCTGCCGGTGGGTGCTAAGCACCCGCTAATTTTTCCCCGTGGGTGCTCCAGCCCTGGAGCACCCACGGAGTCGGCGCCTATGCTTATGTCCCCTCAGTGGAGCCCAGCAGGGTGTGGCGTGGCCCTCTGTGAACCTGCTCTGCTTGTTCTCCCGCCCTCTATGACATGGGGCGTGCAACCCCGACTGTTCATTGCAAGGGAATGGAACACTTCTGGTCTCAGGGTCATGCTCGGGGACATCACATGCTCGGGGACACCCTTCTGGACTCTGCGGTGCCAGCCTGGGTCAGCAAAGGATCTGGAGCTGTGGCCTATCTGGGCCAAACCACCATTTGCCCCCTCTCTCTTCCGGGCAGTTGGTTTCCAGGGACACAGTAGTGGTTGCTGCTGCTCAGAGGCAATATGGAAGGGAGCAGTGGCCCTGGGCCCTTCCTGGGAATTGGTTGGGGAGGGTCTGAAACCCCCCGACCCAGGGTTGGCATAGAGCCCTTATGCTGATTGTACATCAGCCAGGAAGACCCAGGGCAGGGATGTTCTCAGGGTACTAATTCCAGCCTCTCTGTGCTCTCAGTGGGTATAGCCACAGTGCACACTAAGCGCAGGCTCTGACTCAGGTTTGAGCCCAAGCCCCTCTTCCGTCCACACACAAATCAGTCTGACTCAGGTCAGAGAGCACTCAGGACCCGGGTCCTAGGATGGTGGGTCAGAGCCTGAGTCCCTCTGAGACCCAGGTCCAAGCCCTGTCATTTTGCAGGATGGCCAGAGCTCAAGCTGCAGACCCAAAGCAGAAGGCTTGCATAGTGCAGTATGGACATGTTAGCATGGCTGTGAGACCCAGGTCCAGCACTTGTAAACCCAGGTTTGCAAAGCAGTGTGGATGCTCAAGCATGAGCTTGGAAACACCAAATCCACAAGCCTGGGTCCCACAGATCCAGGTTTACAATGCAATGTAGCCAAATCTGGAGTAGTGTAACCCTTCTGCCCGTCAGAGTTGGCAACAAAAAGGGCCGGGTTCAATATCTAGGGGATCCATTCCAATAACACAATGCAAACCGGCTCGAGCCCCCACCCAGTGACCTGGGACAAATATATACCACCCCCGCTGGGCGCCTCCAAGAGGCAATCTTCCCCTTTCGCAAGCACCTAGTCTGAGTGTAGCAAAAAGCCTTTTAATAACAGAGAGAAACAATGTGGCATTATGTTGGGGAAACACCACCAACAGGATTCATAACACAACCCATGAGCAAAAAACCCACCCCAAGCAAATTGGGGCATGCCCTTTCCCTTGGGTTCTTGAGTCCAGCAACCCCAAATCACCCAAAGTCCCAAAAGTCCAATGACCCAAAAGTCTCTGTCCCTGGTCAGGGCAGCCCCAGAGTTCAAAAGTTTATCTGCAGAGCTTTACCTCCCAACCTGGGTGGAGATGGGGGCGGGGGTAAAAGGCACCTTACATGATCTGAAGCTGACTGCCCCACAGCTCCATAGGCCTTCGCTCCGCTCCGCTCCACCAGCTGCCCCGCGAACTGCTTCGCTCAGCTCCGTGGCCCACCAGCAGCTCCCACCATCCTATGAACTGCTTCACCAGCCTGTCCACAAGGCGCTCCAGCCGTCCCGCAAACTTCTCCACAATAGATCTTCAGGCTCCCCCACTACTGAACACAACGCTCAGTGATTTCAGCTCTTCGTCAGTTCAGCTCTTCGGTGAATTCAGCTTGTAGTAGGGGAGCCTCAGTGCTGACGCACCATTAGCCCAAAGTGAGCTCAGCAGCCTGTAACTAGACTCCTAATAGAATCAAAATTAGCTCTGATATTCCACAGTGGAGAGAGGAAGAAGTGCAATTAGCATGTAAGGCCCTCACCCAGGGACCCATGCCACCCAGTATTAATACTTGTCCCCAACCTCTCTCAATTCACAGAGTTTTGGAAGCCATGACCCTTGCCTAGCGAGCGCTACTTAGTTGATGGTGAGTCCCTCCATCATAACAAAAGGCCAAGTACGGTTCCAAGCACAGTTCCCATAATCAGGGTAATAACAATTTATTCTTCCTGCCCCAATAACAGAGACACTGGGGATCCCACAGCAGCCAAAGTGACCATTAGGGCAGCTATGGCCTCATTCTAGGCGGGGTGGGCGTGCCTATGCAAATGAGATTGGCCCCTAAAGTTCTTTTCCACAACTTGCCACACCTCACCACCAGATGTCAGGGTGGAGCTCATCCTGAAACTGCTTACACTAGCATAAAGGGATCTTTATAACAAAGACTCAGGCTCAACGGATTTACACTCGTGTAAACTGTGTGTCAGTGAGACTAGACTACAGTCCCAGTCTTCAAGAAGGGTTAAGAGGTGGGGTGCTGGAACAAGTCGTATAGTGGAAGTGCTAAGAGCCATTGACCCAAACTGTAAACCCTGTATATGATGGAAACCAAGGCACACAATGGGGTGCTGCTGCACCCCCCCAGCACCCCTAGTTTCAGCATTTATGTTAAGGGGTTACCAAAGAGCCCATCTTTGGCCACAAGAATCGGCATCCTTAAAAGACCACTGCTGTCTTGGTCTCCACTCCAGTGCAAAGTTCATACAGTTCAACAGTACTTCCCATTTTCTTTGGCCTTCTTCCACCCTGCCATTTAGTGTGTTGGTTATTCACTCTATAGGAAGCAAAGCCCTGAACGTAACATTGTAATAAGTCACTCAGCGCAGTGGGGGATCTTTATCAATGTAATGCCTGGCAATGCACATTCTTCCTAGTAGCCACAGAACGAGAATACAGAATTGTTGAAATGTAAGGGCTGGAAAGGACCTCAAGAGGCCATCTAGTCCAGCCCCTTGCACTGAGACAGGACCAAATATACCTAGACCAGGCCTGACAGGTGTTTATCTACTTTAAAACCTCCAAGGACGGGGTTCCCACAGCCTCCCTTGGAAGGCTATTCCAGTTATTAGCTATCCTTATAGTTAGAGAGTTTTTCCTAATGTCTCACCTTAATCTCTGTTGCTGCAGATTAAGCCCATTACTCCTTAGCCTGCCTTTGGTGGACATGGAGAATAAATCACCATCCTCTTTATAACAGCCCCTGAGGGTCCGCCTACACGGGGTGTGAGACTCCCACCCCAGTGCACAGACTTGTGTTAATGGGGCTCATGCCAGCATTCCAGAAATAGCTGTGGAGTTGTCTCTTTGGCGTCCTGGTTCAGGCCTTTTGCTCTTGCTGGCCCACTGGCTATCCCACTGGGAATAAACACTTAAACAGTCCCTGGGCCAGACACAGAGTGCAAAGGACTCTGTATCCTGTGGTTAGGGTACCCAACTGAGTTGTGGGAAACTCTGGGTCCAGTCCCCATGCTCTACCCACGCTTTCATTATTTATCCGGAGTGCAAGAGCTTCTACAGGAGAGGCTGAGGGAGCCCCACAGGAGACTATCCCACAGCTCAGGGGTTAGAGCACTCTCCTGAGAGGTTGGAGCTCCCGAGTCAAATCTTGTCTTCCCACCAGGGAATTGAACCTGGGTCTCGTGCCTTTAAAAGGTAGGTACTGCTGCCTCCTGCGGCTTCTCTTTGGTGTGGAGTGAGGCAGCTGCCTAACGCATTCCCTCAAAAAGCGGCTCAGGTGCCTACGCTGCCTGTCTCCAGACGGTGGGTTCCCATTTGTGGGTTACCAAGCAGAGGTAGGTGCCTCCCTGCAGCCCAGACTTCGGCCAGGTCTATGCTAAAGGTTAGGTCAACTCATCGATGTTGCTCAGGGTTGTGAAAAACCCTTATCCCTGGTGCAGACAGTGCTAAGTTGACAGAAGAATTCCACCGCCTCTCGGGGAGGTGGATTAACTACAGCCCCTCCCGTCGCAGTAGTGAGTGTCTACACTGAAGTGCTGGAGCTGAGTCTCTATAGCGGTTTAAGCACAGACACAGCCTGAGGCACTTGGCTCCAAAAGAGGGTCGGGGCTTAGAACACACCCTGTGGTCAGCCTCTCCTGTTGGCTAGCTTAGGTGACGCCTCACCTAGCGTGCTGGCTTTTGTGGGTTCCATTCTTAGGCGCATCCCTCTCCCCTTGCACTGTACGGGGAGCCGAGGGGCCTAACTTGGTTTTGTGGATCACACTGTAGTTCCTGTGATTTTCTAGGCACTGAGACGGTCAGCACTGCAACGCCTAAGTCCCTTTGTGGATCTCCCCCTTAGGCCCTTTAGAAAATCCCAGCCCTTACCACTGTGGACTAGAGCAGTTTTTGGCAGTTCGGAAGGCAGGCTAGTCACCGTACTCATCAGCAGGCTGCAGAAGAGTTTAGGCAGCGGAGTGTGTTGGGTTGTGCATGCTTAGCAACAGGGGGAATGTTTCTTCTCAAATGTCACTCACTCATGTGACCACCTACCTGCTCACCACCAGCCTCCCCACTCTGGTCTCTGGCTATAGACTGTAGATTGGCTCTAGACTGTTCTCAATGGTAGCAGATGACAGAACGAGGAGTAATGGTCTCAAGTTGCAGGGGGGGAGGTTTAGATTGGATATTAGGAAAAACTTTTTCACTAAGAGGGTGGTGAAACACTGGAATGCGTTACCTAGGGAGGTGGTAGAATCTCCTTCCTTAGAGGTTTTTAAGGTCAGGCTTGACAAAGCCCTGGCTGGGATGATTTAACTGGGAATTGGTCCTGCTTTGAGCAGGGGGTTGGACTAGATGACCTTCTTGGGTCCCTTCCAACCCTGATATTCTATGATTCTATGATTCTATACTTTTTCCTCCCATTGTCCATAATGGCCACATCCTGAAATGAACTTGAGGATCAGCCACCTCTGTGTTGGTCGCTGGGGTGGCATTTCCCCAGGCAGCTGATCTTCTGCAGCCTGTACTCTGGGACTGGGCCTTACTACAGCATGTGGGTCACACTTTGTGGGCAGCCACGTATTGGAAACAGATGACCTCTTCCACTGTCTGAGCTCTGGGAACGGGGTCCAAAGTCACATGTGGCAGGTGACCAGTGTACTTTGAACACTGCAAGTGCGATGCCACCGTGGGGGCTTTTTTGAGTGTATTGCTCACTCTTGTGTTTATGCTGTAGGCATTCAAATTACTTCCAGCCTTGGTCTTGGGAGGATGAGAGAGGAGATTTATGTGCCACACAAGTGGGATGCCGTTTACTTTGGTTCGTAATAAAAGCTGCGATGTAATAAGTATTTTGTTAGTTTGTTGTTTGATTTCCTAATCTTTTAAATTTGGGCAGTAAATCCAGACTAAATGCAGAGGACATGAATATGCTGCTGGCTGATGCCCTAATGTGTCAGCACATCCCTTTGGTCAGACAGAGCATTGCACAGAGTCAACAATCCTTGCCTTAAGAAGAAAAGGAGTACTTGTGGCACCTTAGAGACTAACCAATTTATTTGAGCATGAGCTTTCGTGAGGAGAGTGGTCACTTTGGATGAGCTATTACCAGCAGGAGAGTGAGTTTGTGTGTGTATGGGGGTGGGGGGTGAGAAAACCTAGATTTGTGCTGGAAATGGCCCACCTTGATTATCATGCACATTGTAGGGAGAGTGGTCACTTTGGATGAGCTATTACCAGCAGGAGAGTGAGTTTGTGTGTGTGTTTTTTGGAGGGGGGTGAGGGGGTGAGAGAACCTGGATTTGTGCAGGAAATGGCCCACCTTGATTATCATGCACATTGTGTAGAGAGTTGTCACTTTGGATGGGCTATTACCAGCAGGAGAGTGAGTTTGTGTGGGGGGGGGGTGGAGGGTGAGAAAACCTGGATTTGTGCTGGAAATGGCCCAACTTGATGATCACTTTAGATAAGCTATTACCAGCAGGACAGTGGGGTGGGAGGAGGTATTGTTTTATGATCTCTGTGTGTATATAAAGTCTGCTGCAGTTTCCACAGTATGCATCCGATGAAGTGAGCTGTAGCTCACGAAAGCTCATGCTCAAATAAATTGGTTAGTCTCTAAGGTGCCACAAGTACTCCTTTTCTTTTTGCGAATACAGACTAACACGGCTGTTACTCTGAATCCTTGCCTTTTGCTCTTGCTGGCCCATTGGCTATCCCACTGTGAATAAATACTTAAACAGTCCCTGGGCCAGACACACAGTGCAAAGGACTCTGAATCCAGTGGTCCGGGTACCCAGCTGGGTCTCCAGCAGTCCTATTCTGGACTATGAAGGGTGTTAGTTTCAGTCCCACTGGAGCGTATGGGTTCCCCCTGATATTAGGGTGACCTGGTTCTGGTCCTCAGAGGGTCTGGAAACCCTTTGTGGTTCTTAAGTCTCTGTTGAGGGATCATTACGGGATGGCCCACCCACTCCACTGGATTCCAGATCAGGGCCCTTAACCCAGGCAGGCAGAATCAGTCTTCAATCATTACTCCTGCTGTACCCTGAGCTACTTCTTATCTCCCTTGGTGCTGTGGGCTTCTCCAGACCGTGGTTCTGATTGTCCCTTCTTTGAGGTGCTGCTGTCTGGGTGGCTTCTCACCAGTTTGCTGGCAGGACTTTCCTTCTCTAGCCTGCTTGCTCTTCTGGCAGTCACTGTACTCACCCCTCTGCTTCTCAGCAATTTGGTTCTCTTAGCTGCTCTGCCAGTCAGTTGCCTGATAGTTGCCGCATTGACAAGGGGCTGCTAGGCCAGCATGGGGTCTCTACACCCCATGACACATGCCCAGGAGTTAAAACAAATCTCTATAGGATTGCAGACTTTATTATGTGTGAATATGCTGGCAAGTATGACTAGGGCCTGCCAGATTGGCAGTGCGTCAGCCTGCTTTAACAGCAGCTTGGCAGAAGAGAGACCCATGCGGGACTGGGTGGAGGAGGTGGATGTCAAATTCAGCTTGACAAATGTAATGGATGGGGAGTTAGCTGAAGTGACAAACAAAGATACGATTTTGAAGGGTGCGTAGGTGTCCTAGAAAAAAGCTCCCTGTGTGAAATCCACCCTTGTATGAAGGACCAGCACCAAACCTATGTTCCACTTAAACCCTCAAAGTAAGGCTTAAGTGGGACTTAAAAATGATGCACAGGAATGAATTTCACACAGTGTGAACTGAGATCAGTATTAAAATTGGTGACAGGAAAAACCAGAGCAAAACACTGAACTCTTTAACCCCCTCCTGAGGGGAAGTGTTACAGAGACCAGATAAGTGTAATCCCAGGATTCCCAGCATCTAATTGCTAAGAAAAGTAACTCGTGAAAAACATGAAAACCTCTTTAAAATAATAGTGATGAATCAAATGTGGGGGAAGGGAGGACATAGGAAGTGATGTTCACCGGGGAGGGGGTATGTTTCTGTCAGTGTTACAAGTGGTGGCTCGGCTGGGCTATCAACTGGGAAGTCTCTGGGGAGTGAGAGAGAGAGAGAGAGAGAGAGTGTGCGTGTGCACAGCCTTAGGTAACAGCTAGTTGGCTTTAGGCTTATGCCAGAGGTCCCAGGTTCAATCCCACTTGCTGATGACTGGGGTCTGTTGGCGTTACACCAGCAGCAACTATTCAGTGGATAGAAGGGCTGGATTTTCCTTTTCTTTACAGCTGTGTAAATCAGAAGTAACTCCAATACAGTCACAGAGCAACATGTGTGTAAATGAGTCGAGAGCCAGGCACGAGCTACTGAAGCAAGTGACAAGTATTTCTATTTTCTTTTTTAATTTATTGAGAGGTGGAAATTGATTAAAAATGTTTCTGCAAATATTTACTTGAATAAACAATTGAATTTGTTTGGTGGTTTTTACAGACCTTTTGGTATTTGTTTTCTAGAGTATTCTAGTGAAGCCATGACCCATAGGAATGTTCTTGTAAACAGCGAATTTTAAATATATAGTAGAGTACATCCACAGAAAACAAATTTTGAACTTAAAAATCTGAGAATTTGTACTGGAAGATGTTCATAATCATTACAGTCAGAGAACAAAACAAAAACCAGGTTACCTTCTGTATGTGTCAGATTAAAACTAGCAAATCTTGAGTTCCCAATATCAAATACTAGCAATGAGCTGTTCAAGAAACAGGGTTATTTGCAGAAAGTATTCAGGAATCATTCTGAACAGTGAATAAATCTGAGCTGCTTGCTAACAACTTATAAATATAAAGATGCAAATTTCATCAAATTATCCACTAGAAATTATTCAGTCAGTTTTGATGTTCTGTCTGTGTTCTTACCCGGTAAGCACTGTAGTCCTGATCTTGCAAACACTCATACATGTGAATAATTTTTATGCATCTGAATAGTTCCACTTGATTCAAAAGATTACTCAGGTATGTACATATTTGTAGGATCAGAACATTAGTTAGCTGTCTCTGTTATTGATGGCAGTTTTCCTTTAAATCACCAACTGGAATTGTCAGATAATCACACTCATTCTTATGGTGTCAGGATTTGGGGACTGTACAGAAGATGAGGAGCCAGTAAGTTTTTTAAAAAAATGAATGCCTGAGATCTGAGAGACAGAGACCTCAAGTGCTGACCAGGAAGGCCAGCCCAGACTGCGAACTGAAAGAGTAATGGTGCTGTTAGACTGAAGTAGCAAATATTTATAGCCGTCTGAGAACTAAAGAAGGTGTTGAACATTAGGAAATGTATTATGTTTTCTTCCTGATCTTGTATCCTGCCCCAGGACTAAGCGACACATTTTGCTGCCAATACAGAAGGACATTTGAAGAAAGAAGGCTGAGACAGTGACTCAATATCTTTTATAGCCAAAGTTGAAGTGATGTGGGAAAATGTATTTTCTTTGGGAACTGGAATGGGTGACGAACTCTTGCATACAATCAGCAATGAGCATGCTTATTTTCTTAACTTAATTATTAACAACAGTCTAATATCTTGATGGCATTTGCTCTACTGTTGATTGCATCTGCAACAGAGTTTGCTCTCTGAAGTGTTTGTTTCCACGCTGAGTTCTGCCCAGTAAAATGTGCCCATATCAGTCAATTGTCCCTCAATATCAGAGATGTCCATCGTAGACCCTTATGGGCAATGTTTACAGTAAATCAATAAACCATTTGGCATTTTAAGCTTTCCACTCAGCTGTGTACACAGTGCCCTTTAGTTTGGGTCATAGTCCCGTGTATAGTTCTTGGTAGGTTCACGCTGACAAATTTGAAAGTGCTCATAGGGAGAGAGATTTCTGTCAGGTTGCCTTGATTGAACAGTGCAGTTTGGAGACCAGATTTGATTTCCAGAGAGTAAGAATTCTCATTCTGAAGAATATTTTTCAATATTATTACAGCCAAATCTTGCTTGTCCGATTTGATTCACAAGTGTATTCCCATTGATGCAAGGGAACTGTTCCTGTAGGGCCTCTCAATCAACCTGCCCCTCAATCAACAGAGACTACAGCTGTGCAATAGGGTTGCGAGGGTACGTCAAACCACATGCAACTTGTTTTGTTCCAATCTGAAAATTCAAACCATATTAACTGAAATGGTTCACTGAGGCTCATGAGCCTTTCAGTGAACCTGAGTCAGAGTCGGCCTGGGGCCAAGTGTCAAGCCTGGGTCAATTTATGGTTGAAATCATGTGAATCATAAGACTGGAAGGGACCTCAGGAGGTCATCTAGTCCAGTCCCCTGCACTCATTGCAGGAGTAAATATTATCTAGACCATCCCTGACAAGTGTTTGTCTAACCTGCTCTTAAAAATCTCTAATGATGGAGATTCCACAACCTCCCTAGGCAATTTATTCCAGTGCCTAATCACCCTGACAGTTAGGAATTTTTCCCTAGTGTCTAACCTAAACCTCCCCTGCTGCAATTTAAGCCCATTGCTTTTTGTCCTATCCTCCGAGGTTAAGGAGAACAAATTTTCTCCCTCCTCCTTGTAACAACCTTTTATGTACTTGAAAACTATTATCATGTCCCCCCTCAGTCTTTTCTTTTTCAGACTAAACAAACCCAGTTTTTTCAATCTTCCTTCATAGGTCATGTTTTCTAGACCTTTAATCATTTTTGTTGCTCTTCTCGGGACTTTCTCCAATTTCTCCACATCTTTCCTGAAATGTGGCACCCAGAACTGGACACAATACTCCAGTTGAGGCCTGGAATGTTTCAGATTCACGATTTCAGTACAAAACCAGCTGAAACTCACAGCAAAACTTGGGGTAAGAGTTCACCTGATTTAAACCCAAAGAAATTGTTTACATGAATCCTGCTACAATTCTGAATCCACTGAGACTGGCAAAATCCTAACAGAACATGAATCTTATTGACATATGAGGGATGAGTGAGTAGGAAGGTCTTACATGGTGGCATGAGACAGCGGGACAATTGGGTACAGAACAGTATTTTATTTTGACAAAAACACAGTGCCAACCAATTACTCCAGCTATTGATCAACTGATGAAATCTCAGAGAAACTTAATTCCAAAGATTTGGCTGACAACTCATTTGTTCAGTGTGTTATCTGTAATCTGATTTGCAGATACATTACAATTGAAAACCAAGGTCAGGGGTTCTCAAACTTCATTGCACCGTGACCCCCCTTCTGACAACAAAAATTACTACATGACCCCAGGAGGGGGAACTGAAGTCTCATCCCAGCTAAAGCCCGCCGCCCCAGGCAGGGGACCAAAGCCAAAATCCTCAGGTTTCGACTTCAGCCCCAGACAGTGGGGCTCGGGCTTCGGCTTTGGCCCTGGGCGGTGGGACGTGGGCTTTGGTCCGGGCCCCAGCAAGTCTAATGCCAAACAGGGTCGCAACCCACTTTGGGGTCCCAACCCACAGTTGAGAACCCGCTAGTTTAGATGGAGGATGACAACATGAGAGAGCCAAAAGCCAGCCCCATTTCTTAGCTATATACACCACTGTTAATAAGATGTTTTAGGCTGACTGGATTCATTTGATTAATATGAACAGTTCACATTTTGTCATCAGACTCCTTATGAAAGCCACAGAGTTAGTTAAAAGAGTGATCTAGCTCAGAAAACACAATAAAATATTAGATGACACTTGAGTCAGGTCCCACAAAAGTGTCACTATTAGGTATTAGCTATTTATTTTGTAAAACATAAGGCCATTGTCAGATCTAAGCAGAGATGGTTGGGTCCCCAGAATGTACATTATTCTACCTTATTGGCAAACCCAGCCTTGGAGCAAGGAAAATTCCTACCTGTCAGGCTCCACCAAATCCACCCTTCTTAATTTTTGCCTTTGTTTGCTTTTTAAGGTATCTTTTCTTTAGGGATGGCTGAACTGGAGGAAAGAGAAGGTGAGTGACTCCTGCAAGATCTCATGCTTCCGTAGAAGCTATCTCCCTGCTGTTGCACAATTTGGGGGTGTATCCTCTCTCTTCTACCTTCCCTGAAGAACTCCCCCACATGCAGCCCGGCCATCTAGAACAATTTAGGGAGTTTTCTTCACATTCCCCCCTGCTTCTCTTGCCAATGTTTGGGTTTTTTTTTCCAAAGAAGGGGGAGATCTGGCTCAGTATTACCGGACTCATGTTTCCTACATATCTGTTATAACAAAGGTCTTTCATGTTGTATGATGAGTGGGGTTGGAGAAAGAGGGACAGGTGTCAGGAGGGACTTAGTTGTATGTGACACCAGAGGCTCAGGAATGCAAGCTGGTGGCCAGGCTACCAGACAAATCGAGGCCCCTCATCATGCTCAAGAGAAAATCTCCTTCCTACAATTCTGTGTGCTGGTGCATCACATATTACCTAATGACAGTGCTATAGGTCAGTAAAGGCTTGTCTCTAATTATGAAGATTTGCCCCAATTCCAGCCATTGTTAGCCAGCCACTAGAGTCACTGCACCAGTGCAAACTCCCATTGTGGAGAAGAGAAAGCTGCTATTTTTACTGGCGAAGTTTATCCCTGCATGAAACAGTAAAAGTTGTGGCTTATACTGGTTTATGGGCTTGCCTTTACTGCAAAGTTAGCTTGAGTTATGAGTATTGACTCTAACTCAAATCCCATCCAAACACAAACACCCTTAACTACAGTGTGGTGGTGCTTTTAACTTAAATTGGCTGGCCTGTTTGGGAGTACAGGGTAGAGCTCAAGTTAGCGCTGCTCGTCAGCTGCTAACTCAGTCATTCTGCGTGGCTCAAGGGTTATTTTGCAGGGTGGCCACTCTCATTCTAACTTCAGAGGTGTTACCATGAGTGTAGACAACTTGAGTTCACCCTGCAGTGAAGACACAGCATACATGAGGAGGCTGCACTGGTGCAGCTGCACTGATGAGTGGATGCAAATCGCTGTAATTAAAGCAAATCTCCAGGGTCAGGAAAGCTCTGAATGTAAGTGGTAATAGTCAGATTTCCTGGTCAGAATATTACTGGAAATCATTATCTACTTCCTGCTGCCCAGCCTGATCCTGAGGCCGTTGATCCTCACGCAGTAATATGTATTTGGTGCAAACACATCATTAGGCTTCATGACATAATTAAGTGACCAATAAAAAGCTTAGTCACTGTTATGGCAACACCCCATAGCCCCCTTTCTGAGGCTGTGTCAGCATTTTCTTTACAGCCCCCGATTTTTAGGAGTTTATACAGCAGCTGTGCAAATTTGCAGATTGCTGAAGCTGGCAGGAAAGGTCTTGGCCCAGCAGCAAACTTCTTTGCAAAATTAAGGGGAAACAAATGACTTGAGATGTCTACCAGTTCTAACAAAAGAGTAGGACTTGTCATGCTCTATTCTCCAGTTTGTGACTGTGGTTATGTCTACGCTACAGATATCTGCTAGCACCGTTATGTTGGTCAGGGGTGCAAAGAGGTGTAATTCCTGACCAGTGGTGTTGGAATAATTTTTTATAGTGGGGGTGATGAGAGCCCTTGAGCCAAACTGTGAGCCCTATAGGTGATGGAAACCACTTCAAGCCAGGGGGTGCCGCAGCACCCCCCGCACCCTTAGTTCCAGCACCTATGTCCCTGACCAACGCCACTGTGCTAGCAGAGGTCCCTAATGTTGTAGATACAGCTGTACTGGGAAAACGGTTATCGAGATGGGTTGTTTTCCTCATGGGGAGTGGTTTTACTGCACCAGTAGAAAGCACGGCTTTGCCAGTATAACTGCATCCATACTAGGAGCATTTGCTGGTCCAGTATAGCGGTATTCCTATACCCGTAAAGTGCTCCTAGCATAGAAGTAACATCTGCCATTGAACTCTGCTCTTTTGTTGTTGTTTCCATTGACATGTGGATGCTTTGCAATCCGATGTGCCTGGTAAAGTTCATAACTGCAGAGTCACCACTTTCATTTTTTTTAAAGTTTCATTTTCTCAGGTAGTTTAAACCATTACAGACCTGTTTTTCAAGGGAGACAAAAGCTGGCTTCCCTGCCTCCCTCCACAAAGTTTTGCACCTAGAATCTTACATGTCAAATTTTCATATGCAAACGGACCAGCTGGGGACAGCTTCTTGGTTCTGTAGGTGGTAGTACAACCTGCTTGCGCTGACCTCATGGCACCCTCAGATAATGGCACGTGTATCGTTTATGAGGTCAGGTTCTTGGAAGTGAATGTGCGGTTGGGTCTGTGATTAATGCACTGAACTGGGACTCGAGACATCAGCGTTCAGTTCCCAGCTCTGCTACAGACTTGCTGTGTGTCCTTGGGTAAGTCACTGAGACTTTGACTTGGTTGTCTAACTCCCTTAGGTTCCTTTGAAAACCCCAGCCATCATCTCGGTACAACAGGGATAATAATACTGCGGTTTAGATTGTAAGCCCTTTGGGGTAGGGCCTGGCTCTTCCTATGTGCATGCACAGAGCCTAGTGTATCTGGGGCTTGAGGCGCTATTGTAATACAAGTAATAAAAAGGAAAATGGGTTTTTATGACTTGTCTGCTTCACATTTCCCCCCACCTACTAAAAGGTGTTTTTAAGTATTTGTGTGAAGTCACACTTCAGAACAACACTTCTAGTTTTGTGCTAACCGCCCATTACAATAATTAGGGAATTGGGTGTTGTTTTTTTCTTCTGCAGAAGGAGATTCCTCCAAGGTTGGAGTGGGGTGCGGAGATGGAACACGACCAAAATGCCAGCACTGAACACCCAGACTTTCTCGATCCTGTCTAAAGGGGGCCAAAACAAGCCCAAAATCTGATCATTCTAAAACCATGTGCCAATTTGGATCTAGCTCCAGGTCTGACCTGTGCTGCTCAGACTGGTCTCTAGTCACTTGAGGCTATTGCAAGATTCCCTTTATTTCCCTTGGAGACTGAGGGTGCCCTCTTGAAAAACCCTTCTGCCGTCTGAAGTTTGACATCTGTAGCTTGTTTGCAAAAACAAGTGGAGCTTTTTCGTTAGGGGCAAAAGATGGTTTTGGTTGTTTTCCTCACTGCTCCGAAGAAAGGCTGTTCACTGTCTCATGGGGTTTAGTCATGTGACTCCCCAGAGGACGCTCTGGCTGCTTTAGACTTGGCGTTAGAGAGCTGCTTTCTAGATGGGAATTCCACGACTGAATAAGAAACAGTCTTGCCCCTGGCCAATGGCCTCAGCAAAGCAGCGATGAGGATAAAGAGCCTGGCGTCAGAGTCCAAGTGCTCAGGATGTTCTTAAAAAGTTTTCTTTTTTTAAAATTTTTATCCTATTACACGGCAGTTTATTCCCAGTAACCTGGATGTTGTTCTAGCACCATGGAAACAGTCTGCCATCCCATGCTCCAGCAGCTCGCTGTGTTCCCACTGATCATTCAAGAAAGGAAACTAGGCTGTTTGACATAAGGTTAATGGAGACACCCACCCAAGGTTTCTATTGGTCCAATCACTGAACCATCCATTCCCTTATTTCCAGATGTAGTTAGTAAAACTGACACTAAAATATGCTCTGATGGCATTACATGGATAACAGCGTGGCCTTCTACGGAAAGATCATCCGCAGTGTGACTGATATTATAGTGGCGAGTGCCATAGGAAAGCCCACGAAGAAATAAGGAATTCTGTATTTAATGTAAGGTTTAAGGAGGTGTCCTGCTCAGACAACTTTACTTCTACCATTTCCTGACTTTTGAGTGCTTGACTTTTCAAACTTTAGTAATACCCTTGTAGTGTACAGTAACTCCTCACTTAACATTGTAGTGATGTTCCTGAAAAATGCTACTTTAAGCGAAACAACGTTAAGTGAATCCAATTTCCTCATAAGAATGAATGTAAATGGGGGAGTGGGTTAGGTTCCAGGGAAATAAATATATATACACACATACAGAGTATTGTTTAAACAAACAATTTAATACTGTACACGGCAATGATGATTGTGAACCTTGGGGGAGTCAGCGGGTGGGATATTTCCCAGGGAATGCCTTGCTGCTAAATGATGAATTGGCACTCACCTGAGCCCTCAACGGTTAACACATTGTTGTTAATGTAACCTCACACTCTACAAAGCAGCACAAATGGAGGGAGGAGACACAATAGACGCATGGCAAATGTTCCCTGCAGAAACTGAACATGATGATGAACCCACGCTATCCCACCGGAGCACACCACTCCCTCCACTTTCCAAAGTGCAGGGTGATGTGTGTGTGTGTGTGAGAGAGAGAGAGAGAGATGCATTGCCCCTTTAAGTATGCTGACCCCACTCTAAGTACATTGTCTTTTTAAGTAGATCAGCAAGTTGAGACAGCAGCTGCCTGCAAGCCCCCTCTGTCCTGAGCCCTGTCCCGTCCCGTCCCCCTCCCCCTGCTCTGTGGAGTTGGGGTACGGAAGCGGGGGGAAGAGGGACACCCTGACATCAGCAAGCGGGAGCAGCTCCAAGGCAGAGGGCAGGAGCAGCACATGTCAGTGGGGAGAGGGGCAGCTGAACTGCTCAGCAATTTGTAGCCTGCTGGGTGGCTGCGGCACAGGGAACTTAGGGGAGCTGATGAGGGGGCTGCTGGCCCACCCTGGTTCCAAACCCCTCCCCAGCTAGCTCCAACAGGCTGCTCTTCCTGCAAGCAGTGGACAAAGCAGACCGCTGCCAAACAGCATTACACAGGAGCACTGCGCAACTTTAAAAGAGCACGTTCTCTAATAGATCAGTCACAACATTAACCGGGACGACGTTCAGTGAGGAGTTACTGTCGTTCTTTTGAGAATAACTTCCAAGATTTTTAAAAAGCAAACTGAAAAAACAGAAATGCCGACATGTGGCTTGGTATTGACACCTACACATCCCAACATGGTAAGATTTATAAGGTAACACACGTAGACAGCCGGGGTTTAAGAAAGGGGGAGCAGGGAGGGGGGAAATGAGAACACCACCTCCCCTCCTGGAGCAGAGGGGAGATCCCCTCCCACTCCCTGGCCTGGCTTAGCAGCAGCTCCCCACACAGCTCTCCCTCCTCTTCCAGGTCTGGCTGAGCAGCAGCAGCTCCCCCTCTTTCTTGGCAGGAGCACTGAGAGCTCCCCCTGCCCCCATTTCTGCCACTGTAGAAAAGCCCTTAAGAAATAATGGAAGGGTTCCCCAAATCGCTTTCATCCAGAAGGCAGCGTCCAAGTGGAGAAAGATTTTCCTCTGTGCTCTCAGCTCAGAAAGTCCAAGAACGTTCCGTAGGCTGTTTATGTCTCTACCACGCTGAAGCCACAGCAGCAATTCCTGCTCCAGGCCAGCGAAGTCACAGCAATAAATTCCCAGGGCTTCACCGTGACATATATAGGTGAGGCCTGTAGGGGACAATGTTTTAGGGGCCAGATGGTGGTTGGTCCCTGGACAGGTTCCCAAGGAGCTTTCCCCCACCCCAGCTTGTGTGACAGGCTCTGTTGCACTCTCCTGACCGCACAGACGATGATCCCTGATAGAGCTGTTTGGGGCACTCCATGCTAAAAGAGGCAGGGAAGAGGTAGGATTATGTCCCTGGCTCCCTTCCATACCATCTAGCAGAGCTGATCAGCTGCACAAAGGAGCACCTTCTGCATACTCCTAAAAAATGATGAGTTGGGGAGTGCTGGGGAGCTCTCAGGTGCACAGTCTGGTCCTAAGACCCTGGCCAGGTTTGTAATAATAATAGCACCCCGGCTTAGCTGTCCTACATCACAGATCCTCTTCTACTGCATGCTGTAGCTCACGAAAGCTTATGCTCAAATAAATTTGTTAGTCTCTAAGGTGCCACAAGTACTCCTTTTCTTTTTGCAGATCCTCTTCAGAGCACTTTGCAGCCAGCCATCAGCCAATTCATCCTGACAACCACCTGGGAGGTAGGTAAACAGGACTGTTCTCTAGCTTTGGAATTCAGTCATCGGTACTTTCACACAGGATCCCACCTATTCAGACAGAAAGAGCTAACGAGATTTAGCATCACACCAGACTAACCAAAATGTTCAAGGGAAGGAATACAAACCACACATAGAAATTGCAGAAACAACTGCTAATCATTTCCCAATAGGGACTGAGTCATCACTTGACTTCTCCATTGTGTCCTCTGAGGTCAAAGTCACACCAGCATAAAAACAAGTAGCGCAGAGGTGAATTGGGCCTAGAGTTTCTAAGATAGCCACTGAAAATGAGCAAATGTGGGCATTCGCATTTCCCTTCA
This sequence comes from Lepidochelys olivacea, assembly GCF_965140295.1. Classification (NCBI taxonomy): domain Eukaryota; kingdom Metazoa; phylum Chordata; order Testudines; family Cheloniidae; genus Lepidochelys; species Lepidochelys olivacea. The sequence goes on along the minus strand of NC_140413.1, from coordinate 197,485,233 downwards.
TAAAATGAAAACAAGTGACATAACAGAAAGGAGTTTTCCCTCCTGACACGGAGCTGGTATTGAGAGGCATTGGAAAAACACTAAGCCGGGTCTGAGAGATCCACGCTGTTCTAAAGTAAAGCAACTAGTTTCCAACATTTTCCAACAAATAGTTTCCAACAGTGACACCTTGTGCTAGACTGTAGAAGCGACATGCAGTTCTAGTAGAATGCTGTGCTTTGGTATCAGGGCTCTTGTATTAGGGACACTGCTCTGTTGCTGAAGGGTCCATGAAATAAAAGGTTGCTCTTAAACGGGCCTGCAAGGGTCTTTGCCTGCCTGATGGGAACACTATGTTTCTCTATCACAAAACATCATGGATGAGTAGAACAGTGCAAGGAACAACAATTCCTATGCATTTTACTCTGCTTTAAATGTTAGTGAAGGCACTGGCTTCATAATTACATTTAGAGAGAAGAAAAAAATCACATAGCAAAAATAAAGGTATCAACTGGAGTTTGTCTCCTACAGACAATACATTGCACTTAGCTAGCACCTTCCATTCAAACATCCCTAAGTGTCTGTAGTGGCCCATCTTCCTTTAGTAATAGTGACAATTCCTTGCTGACCGTGTAGGATTTTATGGCCTAGTGGGGGTACAGGAGGGGAAAGCTGTAACAGAGCTATGAGTGATGTTATGTACAGAGAAGCTGTAGGGGAGGTTGCTATGTGAAGAATATCATTCTCTTTCAATGGGTTAGGCTTCTCTTTTTGTAAAGCTCCTTCTTTTCCTTTCCTTACACTGCTCTCCTGGTGCTGTTATTTCAATCTGTTTCATCAGCTACCACAAGACAGTAGTGTACATAAGAACGGCCACACTGGGTCAGACCAAAGGTCCATCTAGCCCCAACAGGCAGTCATCAAGTGACCCATCCCCTGTTGCCCGTTCCCAGCTTCTGGCAAACAGAGGCAAGTGTACTGGGTTACATCCAGAAAGGCTAGAAGCTTAATATTTAAAGGTAAAAATAAAAGGGATGAGGGCTTCTGGAGAATACCACAGTGGCTGTGGAAAGGACCTAAACCTGCGACTTTGTTTCTCTGTGATCCTTCCAGGTTCATAGTCTCACTGTATATTACACTGGGACTGAATCTGCACAGAATTGAAATGTTCAGCGTGCGTATCAATGCTATACCCACTTCTATGTAAATAAATACTCAGTGCAAATTTTCTCTTTTCCTTTGTTATGTATCAATTCCAGGCAGAGCACTTCAGGGCAATTAACAGCTGCTTTCTGGGATCCTAAAGGAAATTCAGAAATGTGGGTCATCTTATGCAATATGACAGCAAGATTTGTGATCTACTGGTCTAAGTACAGGACTGGGAGACAATGGGAGACAGCGTCATACCCTTATGGTCCCTTGACATCTATAAAATCGGTGGAGCAGTCTAAAGCGGCCCTGAAAGTCCTGGGTCTGGCTGGGGGAGGGTTCCCCAATACGGACACTGTGGAAGACTGCCATCGGAGGACCCACTCCCTGCCTCTTGTGTAGGGGGCATGCTGGGGGCCAGAGGGGACATGTGAGGCTATGGCAATCAGCACTGCAGCCCACAGGGCAGTCCCAGGGAGGATGCTGCAACTTAGGCTATGGCTACACTAGAGAGCTTACAGCAGTGCAGCTGCATCGGATTGCTGTCCCGTCAGCTTAACTATTCCAGCCCCTGCGAGCGGCGGGAGCTACGTCAGCGGGAGCAGCTCTCCCACCAACATAGCGCTGTCCACACTGGCACTTATATCGGTGTAACTTATGTCACTCGTGGTGGTGGTTTATTCACCGACATAAACTGTAGTGTAGGCATAGGCTTAGACAGGCCCCCAGGGCTGTCTGAATTACGCTGGGGACTTCTACAGCTGCTGCAGCACTCCAGGATGGGGTAGGAGCAAGGCTGGCTTAAAGTCACCATAGACTTCCCCTACCCCTCCTTCGGCTGTGAGTTGAGCACAGCACAGAATATCACCCAAGACCACCAAAGATGTAATTCCATCTCTGACACATACAGTGTGGCCTTGGGCAAGCCACTTACCTTCAGTGTCCTCAGATGTAAAATAGTAATCGTACATAATTACCTGCCTCACAGGAGTGTTTTGAGAATTAGTTAATGCTGGCTCAGCATTTTGTAGCTGAAAGGGCTGCTAAATAGTGTTTATCCTTTTAACACCGAGGCACAAACAGGAGGAGTTAAAGGTAGGATTCTGAGGTCCTTAAAAGAAGACCTTATCCTTATTTATTTATGTAGGGTGAGTTCTGACCTTTCATTGCATGTCAGCATGTTGTTTCGTATTTAACTGTTTCTATGAACCAGCCAGAGGCCTAGCTAAGAAGGACCTTTATGATCAATAAGACCCTAAAATTATTCGCATTCACATTTTAAAGGTGAATTGTAAAGAAAAAATATATAATTCACTAACCTCCTGAATATGAGCTTGACCCAATGTTCATAGAAGTCAATGGAAGCATTTCCATTGATTTAATGAGCCTTGAATCAGGATCTATGTGCTGGATACCCCTATTAAGCAGGTGAAGAATACATTCAGCAAGCAACTACATTCAAATTACCATTTTTATTCATTTTGGTCCTGTAATGATGCAGCGGCCAGTTCCATGCTGCTATGGTGTTCCACAGTGCAGTGTTCTGAGAGGGGACTGGTACCAGCGATCTCCACTGTCCGTGGTACCAAGCTACAGGGACTGAGGCAAATTCCGCTTTTTCCCTACATAGAGTGGGTATTACTAGTCATTTTTAAAACTTCATTATATGGCCTTATGGTTTCAAAGCCATTAGGTCTGGCGTGAATGCTCAGAGCTCCTTTGCCCAAATCCTCTTTCAGGCTGTCTCCCACTAGGCTTTTAAAAAGTCTCTTCACTTGACCATTTGTATTTTGCCCTAGCACGACCTTCCTGTGCCATTACCCACAAGGCTTCTGCATCACTTAGCATTGGCATTGCTTCTATCAGAGCAACACACCTCGGCAGCTGGGCATGGGATCTCCAGCCACTCTCTTTTCTGCGTAATAGCTTATTAGTTGGCTAAGTCTCCTGTTCCCATGGGTTAGCCAGTTGGCCTGGAGACCCACAAACAAGCGCGTGGGGGGACACAAGCAGCTTCCACACTGTTCTCTGTAAATAGCCTGTTTATGGGTTGGTATCAGTGACTGGATTGCAGTGACTCATTTAGTACTTTTTGGGCAAGTCTGGCACATCATTTGCATGCATTCCCACTACAATTAGGGATCTCAGCTCACTCACACATTGCAGGTCACTTGATGGTATAAAACAGCTTTTTATGATGCCAGCCATGATGTTTATGACGCCAGCCAAATTTGAACCACTAGTTTAGATGTGAAAACTCTGGGTTATAGTTCAAATCCCAAAAGCAATCCAGTCCTCCCCATCCCTCATGCTGTTATCTGGTGTATGATTTTTGACGAGTGAGTTGTGAAACTAGCACAAATTAAATTACATTAACGAGCTGTAAACATCCTATCCTGTAGCTACAATCTAACCTTGGCGCTAACATCTAGCTCAGAGGTTGGCAGCCTTTGAGAAGTGGCTTGCCAAATCTTCATTAATTTAAGGTTTTGCGTGCCAGTAATAAATTTTACATTTTCAGGGGCCCCCCCGACAGAATCCCAGACTGACAGCGGGCTGAGTGGTGCCGGCAGCTGGGACTCCGGCAGGCAGGGGCCGGCGGACGGAGCCCCAGACTGGCAGTGGGCTGAGCAGCTCAGCCCACTGCCGGTCTGGGGTTCTGTCCGCCGCCCATGCTGCCGGTCTGGAGTCCCGGCCGCCAGCTCCACTCATCCCGCTGCCGGCCTGGATGGACGGAACCCCGGGCCGGCAGTGGGCTGAGTGGGGCCAGTGGCTGGGACCCTGGCTGGCAGGGGCTGGCGGATGGAACCCCAGACCGGCAGCGCACTGAGCTGCTCAGCCCGTTACCAGTCTGGGGTTCTGTCTGCCACCCGCGCTGCCTGTCTGGGGTTCCGTCCGCCGGCCCCTGCCAGCCGGGGTCCCGTCCGCCGGCCCCGCTCAGCCCGCTGCTGGCCCAGGGTTCCGTCCATCCAGGTCGGCAGCGGGCTGAGCAGGGCTGGAAGCCGGGACCTGGGCTGGCAGGAGAGTGCCACTAAAAATCAGCTCGCGTGCCGCCTTTGGCACACGTGCCGCAGGTTGCCGACCTCTGATCTAACTTATCACAGTTGGTATTATTAGCAACCAACTCTACTTTAATGGATATCTGTGTTGGATCATATTAAAGAAGTTCTGTATTAAAATCACAAATGAGTTTGATTCCCCATAGTTTAAATTCCAGGGTATTACTAATTAAGAGGTCTCTTGGTTTTTGGTACTGTTTCTCTCCCTCTATGTGTGAAACTTGCAAGCTGCTAATTGCATTAGTACATTCTAAGACAGAGTCTGTTCTCAAAGCAATTCGCACAGAGAGAGACTCAAAGCAATACTCTGTAACAACAGAAACAGCACCCAGAGACTCCCCGCCCTTTTGTTGTATTAACAATTGTGATTAAAATAGAGATAGAGGATGTATGTGGATGCTTGGTGTGGATAATAACTGAATGAACAGGGAGGTGCCAGCCTAAGAATCCAGTGTCCATCGGCTGAAGAAGGCGTCAAATGGAAATAACCAGAGGACCCCCGGAGGGCAGACTGGAATCCACCCAACAGCCTCAAGAATGGGAGAACCAAAGAACAAGATAATATCTGGCAGCACCCGGAGCCGTCAGGAATGTGCCATCTGCTGATTGATTCAGCAACAGCATGATGAAGAAATTCCCATAGACTGGCATAGGAAGAAATTCCTATAAAAATGGACTCTAGAAAGTGAGAACTTTGGGGGTCTGATTCTGCAAACCAACTTCCAGGAGCATCAGATGAGCATCTGACAAGACCCTGCTCCCTCCTCATGTTCAGGCCACCTGGCCAGTGGCTTGGCATGAGCAACTCTAAGGCTGGTAACTATGATAACAACCTTGCAGAACCTGTGTGTGTGTGTGTGTGTATGAATGAATGTGTGAATAAATATGAGATTGAATGGAATGTTATAGCTATAACTAACTGCTTACTATGATTCTTTCTGTATTCACAATAAATGTGGTATTTTGCCTTTTTCCCTTTAATAATATCCTGCTGGTTGGTCCCGGCCACCGGCCCTGCTCAGCCCGCTGCTGGCCCAGGGTTCTGTCCATCCAGGCTGGCACCGGGCTGAGCAGGGCCAGCAGCCGGGACCCGGGCTGGCAGGAGAGTGCCACTAAAAATCAGCTCGCGTGCCGCCTTTGGCACACATGCCGCAGGTTGCCGACCTCTGATCTAGCTCATCACAGTTGGTATTATTAGCAACCAACTCTACTTTAATGGATATCTGCTGAAGAGATTTCCAAATAACATAGGTTTCCACACAGTCTGTAGTTCTCATACTTTTGGACCCACTTTACCCAGCTTTCTTGAGGCTGGAAAAATGCCTACCCCCCCATCGAGAAAGATAGAAGAAAAATCCCACTTTAAAAATATCCTACTACTACTGACAAATCAGGATACTATTCTAAGACTGTGTTGCTAATCATATGCAGCTCATCCATTTCACAATGCCTGGAACTTCGCCACATCAGGAACCGCTGTTGTAGGAGCTCTGTCAACAATTTTTTTGCTTGCATTCAACAGTCTTCATTTCAGACTAACCTTGCCAACCGATCAGAGCTGAAAAGAAACAGATATTCTCCTAGCGAGGAATGCGGACTTTAAATAACCCACTGCATACCAGTTTCAGCTCTACTTTGGAGCCAGGTCCTTGTACACTGGCACTGTATATTTATGTGGTTTGCTAACAAAGCTAGTTATTGCTGTTATACAACTTACTGTCCTCTCAAGAACGTGCATTCTGTCTCATTTTTTTTATAGAGAAAACATACAAGTGTTAAGCTTCTTACTTGCCATTAAAAATGATTCAGCATGTAAATATGACAAATTTCAGGAGATTACCATAGCTAATCTTTAAGCAAGACTCTGCCTTGCCACAATTCTATGACTTCCTCTCACAGGTAATGAGTGACCTGGTCTTCCAGCTCTGGGAAAATAAACAATAGACTGTTGACAAACAATTGCTTGAAATTATCGGAAAGCCCCGAGAAAACAGCTTCACTGTAGATTTCTGTTCCAAAAAACATCATGCTTGTTTATTTTATGTATTTATCTGGCAGGAAAAACTAAAGCACTAATTCATTCTGGAATCTGAAGACTGTAAAATGTGGCCAGGCTTTATTTAGTGGCATTACAAAAGATATTAAATAATAAAAAGTGGATAAAGCTATGTCATGTACATGGAAACTGGAGACTCATTCCTTTAGTATGTTAAAACTGCTCTATACATAGCCTAATGACTATATTACTATGAACAATTCAGAAGGATGGAGTAGGGCCCAGATCCTCAATGGTATTTGGGCCCTAAGTCCTGGGCCAAGGTGACCAAGGTTTGTCAAGTCAATTATCCATGCATTAAAGAGTCACACAATATCTCTTGAGAAATCTTTTATATTTCATTATATCTAAGATCGCTGAACTTTGCAAACCTAAAACCATTCCAGCTAACCAATGAAGCAAAGAAATGGGAGTTGCAGTGGATGCTTAACTCAGGGTAGTAAATACAGAGGTCTCCCAAGAGGGAATAATTTTGCATATGTGTATAAGAGAGTAACTACTATAGCCACAAAATAATCAACAAAAAATTGAAAGCCAAACTGTGTGTTGGAGTAAATGAGCATAGCTCTTTTGGGCTGTCCCCATTTACAACTGCATAGACATTGGCCCAAAGTGTTTCTTTTAGCTCTCGCTTAGAGCAGGTTGAATTTTTTTCAGTGAAAACAGTTTTGCTCATTCTGCCTTGCAGTACCTCCCTCCAAGATCTTTGGACAAATCTGCCGCAAGGCCTACCTTGGAACCATGTAACTCAGTCCAATCAACTTTGAATTAAGTTATCATTAGCTGGTTTCAGAGTAGCAGCCATGTTAGTCTGTATTCGCAAAAAGAAAAGGAGTACTTGTGGCACCTTAGAGACTAACCAATTTATTTGAGCCTAAGCTTTCGTGAGCTTCAGCTCACTTCATCGGCTGCATTAGAAGTGTCAACTTGGAAGAACCATGTTTAAGTCAGCAATGTAAAAAATATTCAGTATTTTTCATATCACAGAGACTATTGGTCTTTGACTCCCCCAAAATATCAAAAATCCACACATAGAAGACCACTCGTGAGAAAGCAGACATGGTCTTATCTGGGTCAAATGTCCTAAAAAGACACATGCAGTGTTGTTGTAGCCATGTCGGTCCCAGGATATTAGAGACAAGGCGGAGGAGGTAATATCTTTTATTGAACCAACTTCTGTTGACGAGAGAGACAAGCTCAGAAGCTCGTCTCTCTCCCACCAATAGAAGTTGGTCCAAGAAAAGATATTACCTCCTCCATCTCATCTCTCTAAAAGACATTGTCTCGAGGTTATGAAAAATTCAAATAAAATCCTTCTAAAAATAACTAATGGGAAAAGGTTCAGCCCAACCAACCAAAAAATCTGTTGCTCAAACATTTATTCATCAGCAAAATAAAAATAAACTCAGACTTATGATAAATGTCATCGTCGACGCTTTCTCATTTACTAAGCTAGAAACTGAGAAATGTTCTTATTCTTTCTGCAAACAAACCAATTGCAGTGAACTTCCTATTTTTTAACGAGGCTATAGGTCACACAGCTTATGAAATCTAAATCTTGATATGAAACGGTTGCTTTAAAGCTCATCAAAATGAAACCCATTTAAAATATCAATTTTAAAATTTTATTTTGGGTCTATGCACCCACACAAGCTATTCTCCACAAAACCAGCAGTTACCTCTTCAAGGGCACACATGTAGTACAGAAGCGCAAGAGAAGGGACAGTTCATATTTTCGAGAGTGCAAAGATCACACACATGATTATGGATGGAGAAATCTCACAGACAGAAAAATTCCAGATTCTGATGGAAGTTTTAACTGAAAGAGCCAGACATATGCATCCACTGACAGCAACCAGAAAAATGAAGATAGAAGAGGAATGACAGATTGTGAAATATATTTATCTATAAAGCAGGAATAGCCTGGCTGATTGCAACCTCCTTCTTTCTGGCTTTGACAAATGCCATTAATCCCCCTTTTTCCCTCAGTCTATTTTAAACGCTGCTGAAAAGACCATCTCCTTGGCTTGTTGTTTCAAGCTTGTCACTCCCCCAAATCTCTGTATCCCTCCATTGGCTCCCCATTCTCCGCAACATGAAACACATTATTTTCCGTTATTTTAAAAGCCCTTCATGTTGGATCCCCACCCTGCCTATCACCCCCTATATTCTATTCAGTCATTGACTCCCACTTCCATTCCACCAGTGATACCTTTGTCAACCATCAGCTCAATATTCCCACAAGCTCCTTTGTGCTTTCTGCCAGGCCACTCCTTTTGAATGGGAGGAGTACCCTGTAAAAATCTGCAAGGTCACTACACTATCCTCCTTCAAATCTCCTCATAAAACTCACCTCCGTTGTGACGCCTATAAAAGCCTTGATAATGATTAGAGAGCTAGTGTACTTTTAATCACTGCTATAACCTCAATGTTACCTTGTACCTCCCCTCACCCCGCTGATGCAGCCACCTGCTGTCTCTTGTCTTTGGGACAGGGACTGTTTTTTTGTTGTTGTATGTGTGGACAGAGCCCAGGACAATGGGGAAACTAGTGCAATATACATACTAGAAAAGCCGAGTCCTAACATCTTAAAATGGGGAAGCTGAGCCATGGTGGGTGAATTCCTTATCCCTGAAAGAAATTAAACTTTAGCTTTTCTGATTAGACTCAGTTATGAATGGGTTAAGTCCATACCTCATCGTCAGCAGAGCACACAGACCCTGACTGAGACTTACACACATGCTTAACTGTAAACCCTGGGAGTATCTCTCGTTCTGTAGGGGTATTCACAGGGTGTACAGTTAAGCACATGCCTAAGTCTTAGCAGGATCAGGGTCTTAGCATCCAAACAATCCCCTTCCAGGGTTGGGACAGGGGGAAGTGGGGGGGGGGGCTGGATTTGTTGGCACAATATGAACTTCCGCCTTGACCTTGGCTGTCCCTAAGGTTTTCTCTAATCCTTTTTCTATCCTAGATCCCTAGTTGTCTCTCCACTTAGCGCAGGGGTAGCCAACCTGAGCCCAAGAAGGAGCCAGAATTTACCAATGTACATTGCCAAAGAGCCACAGTAACACGTCAGCAGCTCCCCCTCACTTCCCGCCCCGCCCCTCCCAGCACCTCCTGCCCGCCCACCAGCAGCCACTGCCCCTCCCTCCCTGCCCCTCCCAATCAGCTGTTTGGTGGCATGCAGGAGGCTTGGAGCGGGAGGAGCGAGGGCACAGCAGGCTCAGGGGATGGGGCGGGAAGGGGTGGAGCGGGGGCAGGGCCTGTGGCAGAGCCAGGGGTTGAGCAGTGAGCACCCCCCGGCACATTGGAAAGTTGGCACCCGTAGCTCCTGTCCCGGAGTCGGTGCCTACACAAGGAGCCGCATATTAACCTCTGAAGAGCCGCACGTGGCTCCGGCGCCACAGGTTGGTCACCCCCGACTTAGAGAATCCGTACCACCTCCTTTGTGTCCTGGGTGGAGGAACTAAACTACACCTGTCAGCGGTTGTATCAAATGTTCCGACAGCTGCCAACACCCTCCTGATCCTGGCTGGAAGTCTTCCCTCAGGACTAGAGCAGTTCGTTTTCTTCAGGGAAATCCGATGAAGTGAGCTGTAGCTCACGAAAGCTCAGGCTCAAATAAATTGGTTAGTCTCTAAGGTGCCATAAGTCCTCCTTTTCTTTTTGCGAATTCAGACTAACACGGCTGCTACTCTGAAATGTATCGAGGGAATGTCGCCTCCTTTTCAGTTTGTGAGTTATCAACAGACAGACTTTTTACTTTTACACATTCGCTTGTTATTTGTAAATGTCCGATGAACAATTTATTAGAACATAACTCAGCCTTTGGGCTGTTAGCGAGCTATTTGCTTTGTCTAAATCTTCAGCCATACAGAATCGAGGATTGGTGGTGTGACTGGTCAGTTGCCATCTATGCTCCTTAATAGGCTGCCTGCTGTTTTATACAGAGGAGGGGAGTGAAGAACAAGGAGCTGTATTTGCACACCAATCCTGTCTCCTACAATTCCTAAAATCCTTGCCCACACTTCACTCAGTCATTATTCATGCAAAACTCCCAGTCAACCAGTGCCTGACATCCACTCTTGGGCAAACTCTTTTTTTAAAAATAATTTTGCCCAAACTAGGATTTCAGGTTTTGGGCCCTGATCCAAAGCCCATTCAAGGCAATGGGAGTTTTCCCATTTATTTCAGTGGGCTTAGGATCAGGCCACTGTCCCTCAGTTTAGTTCAGTTTGTCTTTGTCCTCCCCAATGTGTATTTGTGCTGTTGCCTTCTGCTGAATGGAATGTCAGACTTGCTCAACTGTGTGTGGTCCAGTGACACTCTAGTGGCTAAGTACCGACACCTTGAAAGTATGACTGATCTAATTACTCACTAGAGACTGCAGGCTTCAGAGAGTATAAAGTTGAAGCCTTAATAATGTTTCTCACATGTAACATTGTGTATCTCTTTGTCCCCTCTACTGACTTAAATGTTGATGTGTCTTCTACTGTGCTCAAGAAAATGGTCCTTGCCTTTCAACATAGGCGCTACAGCCCAGAACCACAAAGATATTAAGACTCCTAACATCTATTGATTTCAGTGGATCTGGTCCTAGAGGGTTATATATTTAGATCCAGATGTCCTGGGTTTGATCCTTGCAGGTAATCTGGCCAGGGCATTACTGCACCACCATGAATGTTTCATAGGTTACCTCTAATAAGTGTTACGATCATTATAAGTGCCTTTAATTTCAAACAACTTACAAATTGCTATACGCAGGGATCACTTCGCCTGCCAATGAAATATAACCACCCCTGAGCTAAAGTACAACTGCTTAGGTTCTGATCCTGCCCTGAGCTCCATGCGGGCAGCCCCTGTGCCCCCAATGGAGCCCCACTGAAGTCAATGAAGCTGTGGGCAGGTGGTGCAGTTTTCAGACTAAGGGCCTAAACGAGTTAGGCCCTGATCCTGCATGGAGCTGTGCACAAGTGCAGGGATCCACCCACACAGAACTCATTGCAAAAGCAGGGCCATCAGCTTTACCTTCGAAGAACCAAAATTATGATTGACCTTTTAAATTGACACTATCAAGTTAACAACTCTAATTGCCTTGTGTGGGTTACCAATGACATGTGAAGAGTATTACAGCATAAAGAATTTTAAACGTCTAATTTACACGTCACTATTCAAGCTAGTTGCTTTTTGTGCTTCAATCAGTTTATACAATGAGATAAGATTCACTTGTATTTCAAGTCTGATTCCCTTTCTCATCCACTAGCATAATGCTGCCATGCCTGGGCTACAAACACAGTAAGGGAAAGATGTAAATCTCAGCTTTCACTGACAGCTGGTTTAAAAATGTTATTGAAAACACTGATGTTTATAGTAGGTTTTATAAAAACTTAATTGATTTTTTTCTAATTTTGCCCCCCAACCTGCTTAACTGTATGGATGTGAACAGTCCCCATTAACTACTCAGGTGTGTAGAGTTAAGCATATGTCAAAAATGTTTACAAGGTCAAAGTCTTTGTTTGGTATAAACCTCCTGACAGTGTCCTTTTAAATGTCTCATTGAAACACACAGCAAAATCCTCCAACAGCAGGAGAGAATCTTTAAATATGCATTATAGTTCATTCCAAATGAGAGAGCTCGCCTCCTCCTAGTGAATGCTACTTGGCAGCTCTGATTAGATAATAGATAACACCTGAGTAGACAGGATGTGTATAAATTAATTAACTCTCCCCCTACCCCTTCTATAATAAGGGGGTATTTCCCAAAGAGGGAGGGTGAGCTGATGAACCAGGAAATCTATAGCAACAGAGTTTGTTGTGCTAACTGTGTCTGGGGAGACCTGGTTGTTTATTCTTTGGGTGGGAGTTCTGGTTTGTTTTCTTTCTAATGTAGCTTCTCAGTAAAGCTTTGCCATGAAACCTTTGTTTTTCTCAGTATTTCTACTCCTCCTATTCTTTTCTTCTTTGGGACAGGGATTTAATGAGCAGGTTCACTTGGACTTAGTAAAGTCCAGCCCCAATGTGAATAAAGCTGAAGGGAGGGTAAGTACTAGAGAACAGTAGAAGGCTTGTCCATGTTTGAGTATCGCCATGTAGACACCCCATAATGCAGTAAACTAAACTCTCTAGTAGCCTGTCTTTGTTCCTCTATAAATCCTACTTTCCTCTCTATTCCTCATACGCCATAGATGGAAGCTAGAAACCATCAAAGCTAGTTTTCTAATACCCTAGCAGAGGTAGTGATCAGCTGCTACAAGGTTTTGGTTTAAGTGACCATGAGTAAGGAGAAAGCTGTGAACACCTTCACAGTGGCTTTTTCCTGTAACAAGAACTAACCCTCTATTTTCTTTACAGGCAAACAGTTCCCTGCAAGAGTCTCAACAGCTGAAACCAGGTAAGAATTAAATTTTTAACTACACCATTATTGTTTAGAGCAAGTAAGCTTTCAGTTAAATCCAAAATTTTTGCATGTTCCCCAGGATTTGGAATAAAGGCTAGCAGTAATAAAGATGGCTGCAGAACTTGTATATGGCAGAGTGGTATTTAGGGGCACCTTACCTCAGGAGCTAGGGGAAAGAAAAGTCCCTTTTCCACCACCAAACTACAAAATACTTCCAAGATTCTTCTTGGAAAACTGGTGCTTTAAGGAAGAAACACTTAACTGCAGCTAATACTATTACCTCAAACAATCAGTAAGTCAGGTGGCAGGGCCAGATTGAAAAAACAATCCTAGGTCTCTAGGTTGAACATCCATTAAGCCTCAAGGGCCCTTCTTTCTTCAAGATTTTTTTTATGGCAAATAATGTACCTTTTTCTGCACAAGGGATAGGTTTTCCAGTTCATTGAATTAGCCTCTTTCTACCACTCCTAGTTTAACCTTTTTTTTCCTTCACAATGATGACTAGGAGTGGGAAACAAACCCCAAAACTACTGAATTGATGTCCATTACTGGGTCATCTGCTCCAAAAAACTCCCCCTCTCTATTGGGAGTGTTCTATATCTCCTGTATTATGAATTCTGATCTAAGTATAGAATCGGAAGTAAATGCCCCATGCATCGTTTTATGGCAGGCCTCACCAAGTGGTGCTGTTATGGTCTTCCAAGTACTTTGCTTTGCTGTGTGAGCAAGTTTTGAAACCTGGAGAGAGATACTGTGGTGTCACTACTTGTTATGCAAGGCTCTGTGTAGAGGCAGGGTCCCGGGAGAAGGATCTGTGCAAGCGACAGGAGTGTTTGCTTCAAGAAGATCAAAGCAGAAAAGCAAAGCTGCTCCCTAGGAATGGGGTGTTGGTGTTGGGCTGAGATTCCTTGAAGAATGGATTTCCCTGTGTGCTGTATGACCATCTAATTTCAGGACTAGTGTATGAATGTAAAGAAAACAAATTACACTTAGACTCTGTCACTGATTTCCCCTCCTTTGGGAAGCTGCTACTGCTTGTTAAAGGGGAGACACCAGTGTCAGAAGGGGCAAAAATTATATATATATTTTTTTTGCCATCTTTATCTCGCTACACCAGTACGTGCCGTATGGCATCATTGCATTCACCTTAGTTAATTTGGAAAAAGCTCAAATGCTGTGGAATGCAGTGCTTGTTTTGTTTTTATGGCAGCATAATGCTGTGTCAAAGGAGTGCAATTAGATATGGAGAGCTGAAATCAAACAGGGCTCAATGTTCCACTTGGAGGAGCAGAGATTGTCTCATCTTATTGTCAAAGGGCTTGGCAAACTTACTGAGGCAGTTGTAAAGCTACCTTGCTCAACAAAATTGTGCCTTAATAGCACTTGCCTCTGTTTGGTGCCTGTATACATGGAAGTGTTTGCGTAAGTACATGTTGACCACTTCACTCCTTGTGGATTGTGTTTGCCTTCGGGACACCTTTGAATCTAAGTGAAAGTGCATTTTTATGACCTTACCTAATGCTGAGTGATGCAAGTGGCAATTCACCATTTGTTTCTCAATGCTTTCCTCTCTAAAGCAGAAGTTTCTATAGATTAGGCAGTCTCCCAAAAAAGCAGCTTAACTGCAGTCCGTGTGACAAAAGGCACGTCTCCTTTGAATGCGTGGTGCATCCAAATGGATTCCAGTGTAGCTGTCAATACTAAGGTCCCATCATGATCTGGGTAAATTGGATGTGCCAAGTATAGTTGCTTGGTAATCTGCAGATGATGCTGCAACTTGCAGGCAGTTAGATCGCTTTAACCTGTTCTTCAGACATTGGTTCATATTACAAAACCACTGAGTAACTTATCTCCCATATTACAAAACCACTGAGTGACTTATCAGCAGCCATTTGGGGTTCAGCCACCCACTGGCAGAGGCAGGGGAACATGTTCTCTCACTGTTTGCTTCTAGATGCTGTCAGTTCCTGCCACCAGTGTCCAGGTCCCCTACCCCCCAAAAGTAAAAGCTGTCTCAAATTTACTTGGGAAGCAGTGGATCACATGGAGCACTGCTTACTGATTCCATTTCTAACCTTATTGACCTCTGAGTACCTGACTAGCTCTTAAAGGTTTGTACAGCTGGGAAATGAGTAATTCTTAGAACCATCCCAGTACAGGAGGTGATTTTTTCCTTAAATCCTAATAAACCTAGATGTGGATTGTCTAGCTTTCCCTCTTCATCTATGAATTGGAAAGCTTCAGAGCTGCACTCTAGGGTATGATCATTCTATAAAACCTCTTGGGTATCTCAAGCCCCACCCATGTTAGCCTAAGACTTTCTTCTGAGGTAAATGTATGTTGACACGATCATTTATGCCAGCAAACCTTATTTTGCTCAGAGGTGTGAACATTCCACCTTCCTGAGTGACCTCAATTATGCTGGCATAAGTAGTAATGTGCACAGTGCTATGTCAGCAGGAGAGCTTCTCCCGCTGACATAGCTATGCCCACTTTTTGGGGGGTGGATTAATGTCCATGGGGAGCTCTGTCTTATTGGCATAGAATCTCTACATGAGAGAGCATCAGTACAGCTGTAAGCTCACTAGTGTAGACATGGCCTTATTTTCTTTCTCTCTCCACTTCCCAAGCCACAGCAGCTGAGCCCAGATCCTCAAAGGCTTTTTAGGAGTGTGACCCATTGATTTCAATGGGAGTTCAGCACTTAAATATGCCTGAGGATCTGGGCCTTGGCTCCTACTCAAATTACTTGCAATGGAGTCTTATAATACACCTGGCCTCTGAGGGGAAAGGTGCAGGGGAGGGTGAAGACTTTTTTGTGCAAAGTGGGAGAGTGGAAATCTTTCTGAGATGATTTGGGGGGTGGGGAGGGGACTTTCTTACCTTTCTGGGAAGGCTTTAGCTTGAATCTGTCTCTCTCATATTGTCTTCCAGACCTGGGGCTCCCTTGGATGTTGTTGTATGTCCCTGTGAGAAGTTGCCATAGAGTCCTGAAGGAAAAGCTTGGGGAGTTTTCTCCTCCAACATATAACCATTTTCAGCTAAATATTTGGTGCAACTGGACCATATGGGCAGGTTCCAGAAAACACATAATCATTTATATCAAAGGATTTATGACCAATGAGGACTGTGACACAAATGATGATAAAATCCTATTTCAAGGAGTCTCTTCATTAGTAGAAAACACTGTAATTTATGCTTGTTGGAACAAGAAGATTCATGTCTTTGCCACCTATGCCCGGGCTGTCCATGTAGTATTTCTGATTAAGTATTCTTCAAACCCTAGAAAAAAATACTTTAAAGGAAAGTATTATATATTCAAACACCGTGACATTGATTCCTCTTCTGACGATATCTTAGTTTCTCAAGCCCCTATTCCAACATCAAAGAGAACTAGTCACAGCACTCCCAGATCTAACAAAGTATCAGTAATATACCATGGAGAGATTTCAGATGATACAAACGTTAGTACAGCTTTAAGTACTGAGAATCTTAACAAAAGCCTTAACAAGACAACTGTACTTAATAACACAGGGTTATTACAGGTAGGGGGTGAAGGTCAAAATCTTGAAGTTCTTGAAAGTTCTCTTCAGCTTAAACTTCAGCATGAAGCAAAGTCTCAACTTTTAAAAACAGAAGCTCATAGCTTGCTGGAGTCTCTTCATTTGTCTACATCAATGGACAAAGAAAAGAGTCTTGGCATAGGAAAGTCTTTTGGAAGCCTACCTCAATCTGCTGTACCTGATATCTGGGAGTTGAGACCCGCAGAGTGTGAAGAAGTCCTGGTAGACTTTAGCCAGGTGTACAGGCCAAAAAGTCTTCCAGGCTTTCTTTCTGAGACTTCTTACTTAAGTGTTTCTCATCTAACTGAACCCTTGAAATCGATGGAGTTAGAAGGACCAGAAAGCAGAATGTCCTTTTTACTCACTAGTTTGAGGCAAACTAATATGGAAGATTTACAACTGAATATAAATCCAACACCTCTGAGTTACCCTGTCCTGGCCTCATATTTGCATTCCGTAGCCCATGACAGAGTGGAAACCATAGGAGACAAGAATACTGGCTCTACCCCTTCCCAAAGTCTCAGCAGGGTTACCTTGGTGAAGGATAATCTTTTGCAGTCCAACATCTTGGCTTATAAGGTGGTGAGCAGTCCCAGTGATAGCCTTGTGAAAGGTTTTCTGCCTAGCCTCCGAATGACCAGTCAGGATCAAGTTGTGCTTGGTGATCAGTCACAACCTGAGACAAGGGGAATGGATAAAGCTGGAAGTTACCAAATAAGCTCCACTCAGAGGATCAGTGGAGAGAAGTCTGTAATTGAACTGGATCTGAGAACAACTACCCTCAAAAATATTAACCCTCTTGATGTTTCTGTTCTGGAAAGTTCTATGGAAGTCACTGATCAGCTGAAAATCATGTTGGTTACTGCAGCACCATATGGTTTGTTAGACAGTGAGTACCATTTGAGGCTCCAAAGCAGTCAACATGTGGATTCAGCTTCTACAGAACTAGAAAGCATCCTTCCAAGTACAGAAGTGTCCCTGCATCAAGCTGCTAAAGTAAATGTGTCAGAGGTGCTCCATTTGGGTATGAAAAGCAGCCAGCAGGTGGGCCTGGTGATGGAACTGGAGCCTGTTCCAAGTACCGAAGTTTCTCTTCCTCCAGCTGCCTCAGAGCTCATCCCAAGTATAGAAACCTCCCTTCCTGTTTTCCTCACAGAACTGGAGCCAGTCATCCCCTTCCCACATACAGAACCATCCCTTTCTCCAGCTGCCTCAGAACTGGGCCCTGTCCTCTTCCCAAGCACAGAAGTGTCCCTTCCTGTTTTTTCCACAGAAATGGGGCCTGTCACCTCAGCGCTGGAGCCTGTCACCCCTTTCCCAAGTACAGAACCATCCCTTTCTCTAGCTGCCTCAGATCTAGGCCCTGTCCTCTTCCCAGGTACAGAAGTGACCTTTCCTCTGGCTGCTATGGAACTGGAGCCTGTCATCCCAAGTAAAGAAGCGTCCCTTCCTCCAACTGCTCAGAGAGCTAGTGCACTTAGAACCAAGCTCCATTTGAGAACAAAAAGCGGCCGGTACATTGACACTGACACAGAGCTAGCTCATATCCCTCTAAGTACAAGAGTGCTGCTTCCTCCAGCTGCTGAGGAGGAGGACCTGTTGGAAGGCAAGCCTCGGTCAAAGCCACACAGTGACTGCTATGGGGCTCTAGCTGCTACAGAATATAGACATGCCCTCCCAAGTACAACACAGTCTCTTAATTTCTTTCTTCAGGAAAAGAAAATCGGTGTCCAACAATCAACACTGAAAGGTGAGAGAGAGAGCATCCATGAGGCAGAAACTGCACAACCTGGAAAGGCTGAGGAAAGGAATTTCATCACAGACTTCATCACTGGCACCTTCTTCTCAGACACAACTCGGCTGCAAGCCTTAAAACCAGAACCTGAGCTTGGGCTCCTCAGATCCGAGGGCCATACAAGTAACCTTTCTCCTGTAACAGAGAGCCTTCCTAAAACCCCCTTAGTGGGAACGAGGCCAACTAGAGTAAAGCAAAATGAGCTCATGTTTAAAACTGGCCTTATAGCCTCTAGCCCTAGGGCTACTCCACCTCTGGAGCACATAGCCATGAATAATAAAGTTAAAATGACTGAGCCTGTAAAGGAGATGAGTAACACCCCACTGAAACACACATTCCCAGATACCACGAAACATCACAAAGTGCAGCAAACCACTGAGTGGAGCAATGCCTCTCGGAGCTCTGCTACTGCATCTAGTCACGCTCTGACTCCAGCTGAGAAACGGGCACCAAAAGAGAGCGTAGATTCACATTCTTTCCAATCCTCTTCTGCTCGCGCACCTGAGAATGCATCAACTTCAGAAGCAAGAGTCCCCCTGAACTATATTGGTATGTTTAACATTTGCTGTGTATCTAGGTAAATTTTTGCTGTCTCTTGGTTTAAATCATGAGTAACCATATGGTTGGGTTGAGGAGTGGGGGATACTGTGGATTCTGTAGCCCTCTGCTGTTATAACTACTTAGCAGTACTACAGCATGATATTTGATGCTGAATTAGAAGTTTCTGATGTTGAATGCTTATGGCTGCCATGCAAAGTATGCAATTACCAGCTTCCCATTATTCTTGTTAATGAGATCAATTCAGCAGATGAGTCCAAGAGAAATCTTGAAAAATAAGGGTTTCTTTGCACTAAATACATTATCGTTTAGGAATTCTAATGACTGAGATTCAGGAACTGACATCCTGGCTCAAGTCTAAAGCAACAGTCAGGGAGTTGTGGTTTTGAGTTTCATTTTGTAACTAGGCAACCCATGTGCCAAAATTCTTCCTCCCTCCCACCAGTCCGAAGGGCAACATGTCCCCTTTTGACTGCCCATCTTGATTGGTTCTAATAGAATAACAACTTTGTTTGTCTCTCTCCAATCTAATTTTGGACTACAGTGTTCTTGTGACTCATGACTGGCATTACTGGAAGCGTGATCATTTATGTCCTCTTGTGATCACCAAAAAGGGTGCTCGATGAGCTCTATATTCTTCCTGCCCCTCTGCAGACGTCTCATCTTCCCACCAATCCTGGGAGTGTGAGACTCGTTTGAACTTATGTTGTTCCTCACCAATCCTGTCTTGGGTGTCAGTGGCAAAGTTTCTTACACTAAAACCTCTTTGCTACTGCCAGATCCTGATGACCTGGGGGACAAATTCTTGCTATCCAGCTGGCATGGTTCTTGGTGGATATTGCCAATATTAAATGGAGTTGGCTGAAGAGCAAATAGTTGAGTAACTTGATTTATTTCAATTCATCAAGCAAATGATTTACCCAGCAGTCTGTCCAACTATAGAGCTGGTGAAACAATTAAAAATTAGACTGACAAATTGCCTCTGGTCATAATTAATGGTTAGGGATAGAGCTGGTCAAAATTATTTATTTTTTCTTCAAAATTAGGAAGGAGTAACTGAAAAAACAGTGCAGAGACCTGGCAGAGCCATACTGGTTTGCATAGCTAACAAAGAGCCCCAGTAATAGTTTTATTCCCTCTTTAAACTTTTTTTAACAATTTAAAGCAGGAGAGAAGGTAGAAAAACAACGTAGCAGTAGGAATGCACTCAGACAGGTCTCTTTCTATGATGGAAGGAATTGGCTTTGCTTGTAAACAAGGTGGGTTTTTTAAAGTTTCTACAATGAAAATTGATCTTCATTTTTTCTTTTCCTTCCACATGTTGTCCTTCCTCCTCAGTGCCAGAATTACCTTGGTTGTTGCTGTATCTTCCTATAAGAAGTTGCCACGTCACCTTGAAAGATGAAATTGGGACATTTTCCCCGCCAGCACATAGTGGTATTCAAACCAACATTTGGTGCAACTGGACCATTTGGGCAGGCCCCCAAAAACACATCCTGATTTACATAAAGGGATTTCAGGGGAAGGACGATTGTGATGAAAACACAGATAAAATAATTTTTCAAGGGGTCTCGTCAAGTGTGGAAAGAAAAGTAGTTTATGCTTGTAAGAACCAAGGTACTCTGATCTTTGCTACTCAGGCTCTGGCTGTCCATGTTGTGTTTCTGTCCAAGGGCAATCCCTTAAACCATGAACGCAAATATTTCAAAGGACAGTATTATGTATTCAAAGACTATGAAACTTCAGGATCTACAAATGATACTCAAGAGCCAGTTCAGAAAACAACTAGGAAAACTAAGTACGGCAGTATCCGATTCTACCCTAAATCACCCATAAAACACTACAGAGGTCTTCTGGATTTTGTAAAGACCAGCACAGCTCATAATGAAAATCAACTGCTTAACAAGCTGCCTATGGTTGACAAAGAAGGTTGGGACAAAAATGGAAGCTCAACGAGACTAGAAGCTTTCTTAAGGTTTGTTCTTGAGAACAACACCCACATCCCTCTCTTAAAAGACATGGACATGACCTTCAGGACTCATGACCTGAAGTGGCAGCAGTTTATGAAATCTTTGGGTAATGAAAACAGTAGTGGAAAGTCAGAACGTTTTTCTTCCCTCGTGGTAACTCCAGCATTAAATATATTGAGGCTAAACATCCAAAATAAAGAGCAAACTATTGCTTTTGGTAAACTTATGCACAGGCCAACAATCCACTCGAACCTGCTCTCTGAGCCTCTGCATTTAAAGGAGCCCATGAAATCTGTGGAGATGCGAAGTGTCAAAACAACAAAGTCAGTAGGACCCCAGCACAGCTCAGCTGCTTTCTGGAGTCCAGCTAGTATGGAAGACCTACAGCCAGATGCAAGACAAGCTGTAGATAGAAATTCTACTCCTCAACGTGGTTTGCAATCTCTGCAGGGCACATGGGAAGAGCAGAGCATTCGAACGACCTCCTCTCAAAGCTTTAGAGCTGCATCGATCAAAGACAGAGAGGTGCTCCAGTCAAACTGTGTGAACAATGAGACAGTGGTCAGGCATCCTGCTTTTGCGGAAGACTTCCAATCTAATGCCAGGCTGAGCAGGGATGGTCAAGAAATAATTAGTCAGCTAAAGCATGTGACTAACTCTGAGAGAAGCATTAAAGACCATCATATTGAACATCAAACACACAGAAAGGGAAATGACAAAGGTGATCTGTACTCAAAGCCAGCTTCTGTCCTCAAAAATGTTAAACTTAACGTTGAGCCTCTTACTTTGGGAATGCTTAAGAAAGTTCTCAAAACAGAGTCCATCATGGTTACTGTTGCCCTACACAACACACTGGATGTCCCTAGCAGTTACCACGCAGAGACCACTGCTGCTGAATTCAAACCTGTTCTCCTGAGCAGCACCAGAAGCAGCCCATTGGGAAAGACAGCTGCTGCTACTGCACACCTTGGCATTCCAGTAACTCAAGACCAAGAACCTCCACTGATCATGAGCACAAAATCACATCTTTCCTATCCCTCTTCTGGTGGGGTATCAAAGGACAGTGCATCCTTGAAAATAGAGCATGAAAAAGATTCCTTTGGTAAGTAAGCAAACTTTATATGGTTAGATTTTTTTCTGCTTGGATTGGCAGATGTATAGTATGTTAAGGCAATAGCCCAGACAGTGATTCTAGTGTCTATGGGTGTGGCTTTTTTATTGTGTCTGAAAGATGCTTCCTGTCAGGGTCAGAAATAGCTTTGAGAAGTGTTGAATGACTGGACGTGAAGATTTTCACCATCCCTATTGCTCTGAATGTAAACCACACATCCCCCTTTACACCTCTTCTGTGCCTAGCTGTATCTGAAGAAGGAAGGTTTTATGCACTAGACATCCACATTCTTCTCTCAGCCTTTATAGTGTTTCACAGGACTTGGGCCTACATTTCTGCCATACTTGTTGAGATTCTTATACAGCCTATCCACAGTTAAAACTGCAAAAGTCTGCATTTGTCAGCTTGTTTTCTTGCCTCACCTCCACTAAAACCCACACTTTCACTTGCCTCAATTCACAGGTTTGGTTTGTAACTGATGGGGTTTTTCCTACTGAACTTCATAACTGACCTCTTAAGTGGAGGCTCACTAGAGTATTCAAAAATTTTGAACACTCCTGCCACTTCATGAGGTGGGGAGAGAATTTAAGGCATGCCTTATGGTGCCCTGCAGTCTGGATTACAGGAGCATAAATATGCTGTAGCTCCCCCATGTGGTTGCTGTAGGTGTGAATGTAAATTTGCACTAACTCTTTAACTCTAAACTGTGGGGCAGAGTAGACCTGCCCCTAGTTTACTGGCCTCTCATTGTGAAGATCCAGCACATGGTACCAGACTCTACTTGATAAGTAGAATGTCTGTGTTTAGAACAGTGCTATGGCACAGCTGCCCTAGCAAGTTCAAGGGAACACTGGAAAACCTCTTTAGGTGTTCAGTGTGTAACTGGTCTTTTTTAGACCATCTCAGGACTCTTCATTACAGAAGCACCTCAGACTGTAACCTGATCACTAGGCCTATTCTTTATAAAGCATCACTAGCACAAATGGCCCTTCTGTTAAAGGTATAAGTGAATTATAAAACTGCATTCTTCCCTTTCAGCCTTCCTCAACAGCTACTAAATTAGCCTTTCTCTCTTTCACCCCGACAGATCTGGCTTCTATCTTCACATCTCTTGAAAATGATACCATGTTGGAGTCCCAGCACAATCCTGGAGGTAACTGACTTGGGCAGGGGAAGTGTGTTATCATGGGTGAGGTTCTGAAACATGAGACCAGCATTAACTTCTGATCAGAAACCAGATTAAAGATGCGGGGGGGGGGGGAATTAATCACTTGCTTTCAGCTAATAGTCCTAAATTGTAACAACTGAAGACTCGTCAGGGTTTTCTTCTTACATAGGAACAATAAAATTGTATTGTGTACACTACAGCAGAATACAATGCACTCTATAACTAATAAAAAGCAACTGATACATCTGGGGATGAGGGGGGAAGGAGAAAGGGAGCCTGTATGTGACATTAGCAACCAACTTGTTCCTTTAACATTCTTTGTCTCCTTGGAAACAATTTCTCTCCCTCCTCCTTTTGTGAGTTTATCTGCTCCTGTTGCTTATTCCTCATCTGGAAACAATCCTCCCTAGAGCTCCCCCATTTAGTTATATTTAGGAGGTTGACTCCATTTGGGGAATTGACAGCTATCCTCAAACTCCAAAGGAGCACAGGTCCAGTAAGTAGGACTTCTCTGCAACGAGAGAGAGCTTATTAAGTGGAACGTACCTAGTGGAATGTGCTTTTGGGGGATCAATACCTCTAAGCACCAAGCTGTGAGTTTTTGGTGTTAAAACTAGTGCCCGGTCGTTAGTAGTTTGTGCAGTGTGCCGATGGACCTTCATTTGATGTGCTTTCACTCATTGGAGGTATCTGATCTCAGTGGGAACAGGATAGGGTGACAGATGCTTAGTCGCTCATCTGTGCCTTTTTAAAAAGGAAGTCTTGCTTGCTTATGTTAAAGATCCCAAAGCATGATTCCTAAGAGTAGGCTTATTAATTAGAACTGGGTAGATACTGCAAAAATCTTCCCTATGTACTGAAGAACTAGCCTCAGTTGTATTCATGCACTTGTTAGCAGTCGAATGAATGAATGGCAGTTTCACACCAGCCTGACTGTTGGGAGACCGCAGATTTAATCTCTTGACTTTCAAGAGCATTTGAACACCACTTGCTGGCCATGAATTTGAGGCAGAAACCCAATCAAATGATGCTTATCCAGTTGGGGAACAGATATAACCACCTGTGCCTTGCATGACCAAAAGCACCTAAAAAACCCACTATAGAGTCAGATTGTGAGCAATAAACCAAAGAACCAACCTGCAAAAGTACAGTCCAAATCCTATTTTTTTCCTAATCTACATTCATATATGAAGAAGGTAAATGTCATTGAATAAACATACATGTAACACACATGCATTCAGGTAGTCTTCATTTTGGCATCCTATCCAAATTGCAGTTGCAGCATTCTACCTACCGAAACCACCCTCTGTGCAGCTTTACTTGAGAAGAGCCAACGTATCGGTGTTAAACAGCTTGTCATCCCAAATGAGACTGTATTGTTGGTCATGAGTGGAGAGATACAGATTCACTCAGAAAGGTTACTGACTCTAATTTAGAGTCAAAGTGTAAATACTTGCCATAACACTAATATTACTGCATAATAGTAACCGAACTTGTGAGTGTCTCAAACATTTTGTTCTGTCTTTGGCACAACTTTTAAAAGCATCAACCTAATATGGGACTGACTTATTCAAGAATGTTCTTGGCTTAGCTCTTCTGGCTGCATTCTAGCCCCCTGCTGTGTGTGTTGGCAGCCACAGAACAGTTACTTAAATCATAATTACACCACTACATTCAGTACAATTGCTAAGGTATTTGCTAAGGTCTTATTGGGTTTTATTTCTTTTGACAGATGTCTTGTTTGAAGTAACTAGTGAAATTGAACACAAGGGATGGATCCCACATAGTGGAGATGAGCTGAAAAAGGCTCTCATGGAATCCATTAAGCTTCACGTAAGAGGGATGTGTTCTACTAAACTGCTTTGAGACAAGATCATCAGAGCGCTCTGTGGCTCTCTGATATCCCAGCTTTCACATCCAGAGGCCTTCTAAATGCCCCTTCCTGGGCGTCCTGCTACCATATGCTAATTTTGTTCCAAAACTAACCCTGTAGTGTCCATTTCAGTGTCTTGCCTCAGTGTTTCTGACAGTGCTTAGTCTATAGTAAACTTTCAAAGTACTATAAAATTACAAGTTGATTAGAATATGATACAAAGATAAACGTTCAGACAAAAGATCAGCTGACGGCCTTAACACCATTTTTTAGAAGGAATTAGCTGCTACCTAACTTACGGAGAGCAGACCTACAAACATTTGCCTTTAAGGCCGCTACACGTGGCTGTTTGAAGAGACACCCTGTTCCTCTATAGGCATGAAGTTCTACCTGGTCAGTTCTGTGCCTAGTGTCTGAAATGCAAGACCCAGCCATAGGTCATATACTCCAGGTTGGGTAAAGTGGCTCCACTGAGGATTTATACTGACTTGTGCTACTGCTATAGGTGCCCTAATGTAGACTGGCAAAGCTGCTGTCTTCGGTGGGCACAGCTTATCTAGCGTCAAGCACCAAGAAGTCCCCCGCCCATGCTGATAGCGGCTTTACTTGTCTTTGCTAGGGGGTTTGCACCACTGCAGCCACTCCAGTGGCTAGCTAGCTGATGGCTGGAACTGGGCAAATTCCCACTGAAGAGAAGACAGCTGTGTTAATGCCAAACACTGAGAATCTAACAGTCCCCTCCTAGCCAGCCTCATTGCAAGGAAGAAATGGGTACAGAATCCTCCTGGCCTACTGTTTGAAGTCAAAACAGCTGCCACATATTTACTACATAATTTAATATTTTCTGAGATATGGTACTGGAGGGGGGGGGGGGAGTTAAAATTCCCCCTGCCCTTCACATATTGCTGTATGGGAGTCCAAACTAAAGTGAGGTGGGGAGTGGTCTGGCATGGAAAAAGTTGAGAACTAGTCTAGGGGACAGGTGTCCTGCATTCTTTGGAACACTCCTCTTAGATTGGTGACTAACTTTTCTTCCCCAGGCAGCCATCCCATCTGTAGAACCACTAAAATACAGACCTCTATCTTTGTAAGGAAGTCTGTTTAGAGTAGGCTTGACCACAGTACTTGGCTAAGCATTGGCCATCCCCTTATGAAAATCAACATTCTGCATTCTGTTCTTTTGCAGATACAAAAGAACCTGAAACTCTTGGTAAACAAAGTCAATGAAATCAAGTTAAAGGAGATCAAAAGGTATGGCTGGCTGACTATAAATCCAATACTGGGTGACACCTACACCCACTCAAAATCACTTAAATGCAATTGATGCAATGCCTTATCTAGAACTGTCCTTCATAAAAGGGAAATGTAGATGCTAGTTATCTGCTCTAACTTCACCATCCCTCCTCCCATCTACCAATGATCTAGCAAGACTTCTACTTCAGATTGCAAATATGGCTTTTCCTTTGAGTAGGAAAATAGTGTGGCACAGAGGCTTTATTGGTGTGGATTAAAATAGAATGATTCTAAAAATCCCTCGCAGTTTCCAGTTGAAATTTCACACATGGTGGTAGTAGAAGGCCTCTGAGGGCAAGTTGTATGTGGTGTGGTTTTTTGTTTGTTTTTGGTTTTTTTTACCCTTTCAAGGACATCAGATAAACCAAGTTAAGGCTGGTTGAGACTGAAAGCTGTTTAATGGCAGGTCTGTGGCCTAGCAAAAAATGAGTCTAGTGGTTTCAATCCAGCTCCACGTGGAGGGGTGTCTCAATCACCACTCACCAAGAGTTGAAAGGGAAAATGACAAACTCCCCTCCCCTGTAGAAGTAGTCCCTCTAGGGCTGAGACCTATATTCGAGGAAGAATCCAGTACTTGATCTGTAGATAAATGGAGAGTGACTTCCTGCTATGGAACCCAGTTCAGTAATATATATGCAGATGGACATTTCTCTTCTCAGCTTAGCTGAAGTTACTTTGCTTTAATGCAGGACAAATGACCTAAAATCAACATTCACTTTCTGGTTACACTTAAAATCAGAGGAAAGGAATATGTCTGTTTTACTCCATTCTCAACTGAATGATCTCATTGGCAAATCTGTAGAAGCTGAGAAGTTGCAGATGTCTTTATTGTCAGTTAGAGGTATGTGCTTTGCATTATTGAACTGTTTAAAGCTGCTGCTGCTCCTTGTAATAGGCTTTACGGTCAACATGATAGATCTGGCTTGTGGGAAAAGGAGAGCTTGAATAAAGTTGGTTTGGATCACTGTATGTGTAACTTGGTTCTTATGTAGCCTTTACATTTAAAAAAAAAAACTTGGATTGGGGTGGGAATAACACATTAGTTCAAGGTGATTGATATTTCAAGGAAATCCTCTTTTGAAGAGCACTTGTGTAGCTCTACAGTAGACTTACTGCACCTGTTCTATCCACTGCAGATGTGAATGAATGCAACTCTGGAATTGGAATGTGTGGTGATGAGGCAGACTGCCTCAATGAAGATGGTACTTACTTATGTCGCTGTAAAAAAGGGTATGAAGATCGCTCTCAGACGAAATCTGGAGAGCTGTGCGTCCGCATTCCACAATCAGGTAGAGGAGACAGATGAGCAAGTATAATTCTTTCTTTGAATAGTGCTGCATCTTAAATATGCAGCTTCGTGCTCTTGTATTTGAAATGGTATTAAAGTACTATCTATATATTAGAGCACAACAACTGAATGAATTAATAACAATTGTTCAACAACATATGCCAAAGGAACTCATGGCCAGACGCTTACTGTGAAATGCTCTCCAGGTCTGAGTGGCAAAAACTGTTTAGCCACTTACTGTGTAAAATAGTATTTCTCTCTGGACTTTAGTCCACATTGCCTTGGAATTGTTCATATTTTAGTGGAACTCTGCAGATGACAGCGAGAAAGGGGTTCAGATTCTTCCAGTGTGGACACCACTCTCTTTGGCATGGTTGCATAAGGCAAAACAGATCATGGGTCAGATTATAACGAGTTAGTTAATCTAATCACTTTGAATAATTGTAAATTGTTAATTTAGCCCCTTCCTTTGTTAGCTAACTCTTCACAAATTGACTTCTGAAATGTTCATAAATATTTGCCAAACAGTTTACAAAACTAGCTGGCCAGATGCCTTTGCCAAAAACAAAAAAGTCAAATGAAATTGTGCCCATATTCATAAATCCCTTTATTCAGCCAGTTCTAATTATAACCAAACTACCTTTTCTGTTTATATTGAATCTTTTCCAAAACTAACAAGAACAAAATGTACTCTAAACATTTCAGTGGGATTTGTAGGGAATAAATGGGCAGTTGAAATCAATGCCCATGTACTACTAGGCAAGCTTTCCTCTCCCCTATGAGAACTAGAATAGATAAATTGGGTCTCAAACTGTAATGGATTGTAAGTATTGCTGGTGATTTCTGCCATTGGGGCTCTACCCCATTAAGAGAATCAGAGTAAAATATTCTGCTGGATCTGGAAACCATTCCTAGATCTAAATTCTTCTGCCAAATAGAGGATTGAAATGAGGAGACAACTGCCTTTGTCCCAGACTACATAACATGCATCACCGTAAGAATCTGCAATTGGACTTCTTTGCAGCTGCAGCAGAGCATAGAGCAGCTGGTTCAAAGGTGCCTGTAATTAATGAGTAAACATACAGTTAATTGACTTAGAAGCCAAAGTCCCATTCATATTTTTCCCCAATAGCTCCAAAGGGAGACAAGGTGGGTTAGGTAACATCTTTTATTGGACCAACTTCTACCTCCTCCACCTGATCGCTAATATCCTGGGAACTGCCACAGCACTGCATGCACTAATGTCGCCAAAATCACTTTTTTGAAAATGGAATGTGAGCTATTGAAAGTCAATAGGACTTTGGCTCCTAAGTCACCCTGCTTTGGAAAGTCTTACCTAGTGTGATTGCAGTGTAGGGTCATTCTGAATGTGATTTTTGCCTTCAGACTAAAATCTCCACCTGCAGTTAGCCTCTCAACACAGACCCATAAACTATGGTGTGAGGCTGAATATCTAGACTGTCATCTTTCTTTTTAGGTATTGGTGGTTTCTTCAGCTACATGGAAATTCTGGTAGGTACTACAGTATTCTTCATCTTCATCCTCGTGGTGGTGGCAAGCAGTGTGTGCACAATACTCAGGAAAAGACCCACAAAGGACTCCTGTATTGAGGAGCCTGTTGCAAGTGGGACACCTTCAGCACAGTCTCAACTGCCTGTATCTTCTATTGATCTGAGTACCCTTGGTGATCACCTGGTTCTAGACCCCTTCCGGCCAAAGCTCCGAGCCAAGCCCCCAGAATGGACATCACAAGTGCGAACCAACCCAACTGAGACTTATAGAATCTCCATTGAACAGTCTGAACGTTTGTAAAGCAAACCTATGCTGAAAGTTTGGTTTTTTTTCCCTACTGATCACCTCTTATTTACAATTCATGAGCTGAAATAGCCTATTCCCTTCAACAGAACTTGAACAATCCTGTATCTCCTTCACTTGTTTCTGTTGGCTGAAGTGAATAGTGCTGTGGCTCAAAGAATTTATTTTAGTTCTTGGTGGGATACTTGAACCTTGTATTGTCTGGTTTCATATCTCTGATTCATTGTTGTAACTTGCAGAAACAACTCCTTCAAACAGCTGGCCTGTAAATAAAGTTGGTATCTCACTATGCATGGAAAATGTACACCTTGTGTGCTATTGGTATTAGATGCAAGGAGTGGGGAAGGATGGAAGACTTCAGTTAGAGGGGAAACCTGTAAAGAATTATAGTTTAAGCAAGTTAACTGCCTCTCAGTTGACTTATTTGCTTAACAAGAACCAGAAGTAAATTAAAGCAGTACCTGGGAATCTCTTAACTGTATTGCCCTTGGTCTTCCTGCTACCTGCTTTCTTTTTTCTTTTGTTTTTGTTACCTAGGCACTCTGCAGTCTACCTTGCTTTCTTTGCCATCCAACCTAATCCTCCTATGCATGCTCTAATGTAAAACAGATTTAATTACATAAATGTGGTGTCTTTATAACAAATGTCCCATCTAGTCTTACCTTTACACTCTAGCTGTACAGAATTCCAGCTTTATCATTTTAAATTAGAACTTCATAGAAATGACTTGTCTGAAAATATGTTCATGAAATTTTTATGGTTTTTTTTGGGGGGGCTGAGATCCTACTTGAGGGGGGTTGTCTTTGTTATGTCTTATCCTTGTCATTACACTAGAATAAAATAGACTTTAAAAAATGACTGCAAATTAATTGTGAGGCCTGAAGGTAATGAGGAAATAGGCCTGTAAGGCTATTCTTTTGTTGGAGCTGCTCAGGCTTTGTAAGCTTGCTCTTATCACACCCTATCTATCTGATCCAGTTTCACTGTGGATGGCAGTGCCTTGTGCTGGGCACAGTGACTGACTAGTGCTAATAACAAGGTTAAGTTGTGAAAGGAAAAAGCTGGGCTAGTGATCTGGAGAACCTGCTGCAGTGAGCTAGGCTCCAGCCCAATGCCTGATGTTTTGAGTACACTGATGCCATGTTCTAGCTTGTTCTGTGGAGGAAAGCAAGTCTCTCATTCCCTGGGCTGTGTGACAGGGCAGATCTAGTCCTCTCCCAAGGGGACTAGAAGACACGGTAGGAGGAAAGAGCCTATCCCCACCCTCGCTATTCAGAAGGAAGGCCCCCCCCCCCCATCTGACCTTTAAATAGGGCTTCTGAGCAAGTGCCCTGACTCTCATAAGTGCTCGGTGCTCCTTGACCACCATGGGAGTAGGGACTAGCTCAGTGCTTCCTCCTAAACTACTTCACTTATTTAGAAGCTTGACTCGTGACCTTGCTGTTCTTGGCAAAGAGATACAAGGTACCTGTAAGGCACTCAACTACCACAGAGTTGAGGACTGTGTGGTTTTTTAAAAAAAAAAAAAACATATCTGGGGCACAGTGATATGCCCTAACATGAGCTTCTGCTCTGTAACACGTAGTATGCCTACGGTCATGTCAGATGCCAATTACCTAGAGGTTTTAAAGCCAAAATTGTACTTAATTCTTCTATGCTGAAGTGTAAAAAAAAAAAAAACTTCAGTGGATTCTAGTAGGGCCTAGTTCTCCCTTTTCCTACCTCTCAAATGGCATTAAATCTACTCAAATACTATTTCTCATCTTTATCTAACTCTATTTGAATGTTTTCTTGTGGAAAGCTCATAATTGCACTGAAATTCTATGTCATACCACTAGAGGTCAGTATTTTCCACAGGAAAAAATCACCGGCTGTATACTTTGATCGGCTAGTAGGGCACAGTGCTGCTTCGATGGTGCTTCCTGTGCCTAATAACTTGGAAATGCACTTCAATCTCCTTCCTTTCAAGGAGGAGGGAAAGGATGGTTAACGATCAGCATCCCATCACAAAGATCCTACCTCTGAAACAAGGACCATCTCTTTGTTTGGACATTGAGGCCAGCCCTGGGAAAGGAGCACCCATGCTGGGATACCACTCAACGTAATGTTACAGCTACTGTTGCACTTTACTTCAACTATTTTATTCTTTCAGGTGGCAACCATATATCCTGGTATCGTTCCATGGTGGTCTGTGACGGACTCTCCTAGGTACTAATGCAGTGCACAGACATGCTGCCTGCCCACTTTTAATCAGTCAGGATTGTGTGTTCACAAACACTTGAACTGGGGTGAAATACCACAGGTGACTCTCGGGAAGAGTGTCTGAGGTTTTCTGACATGACGCTTATAGGAGTGTGATATGAAAGCCTCATCCAAAAATGGAGGTGGCCTAATCCGCTCTGTCTGGTAAGTTGGCTGAGTGGTGTCTTTGGTGCAAGGTGACTGCATTCCTTTGGTGTAAAAGGCTAGTTCAAGTTACTTTGTGCTAACACGAGAGCTCCTGCCCAACAAGGTGGACTGAGCAGTTCTAGTTGCTTCCTCCCCACCCTGGCGTTCATCCCATTCTGAATTCGTTATTGGATATTGCCTGTGGTTTGGCAATAAGTGTAGACTATACCTGCCCATTAACTAACATTGCATTTGCAGACTATCTTCTATGTGAAGTATTTATAGGGTGACAAGGTCCTGTTTTTAAAGGAACAGTCCCCTATTTAAGCCCTCCTGCAGGTGTCCTGACTTTTTTTTCTTAAAACACAAATTGTTGCAGATTTTCTGTCTTCCCCCCTGCCCCCACCCCCTCACTACTGGTGAGTACCCAGCTTGCCAGTCACTTGCCCACCAGCCATGAGTGGTGGGGTCCATTGGTTGGTTGACAAGGGGGTTGGGGTGCAAGGCTGGTGGTGGGGCAAAGCTGCAGCAGGCAGGGCTGCCCCCTCCCCCTGCTGCCCCCTCACATAGCCCCCCGCTGCCTGTCAGCTCTCAGGCAGCAGGGCCCCAGCCTGGTTCTGGCTGTGAGCTGCAGTGATGGGGGAGTGCAGGCAGAGGCCAGCTCTGCGTCGCCTCTGCTGCCCACCTATGTGCCCTTTATGTGCTTCCCCCTCTCGCTATCCTCTTCCCTGCTTTGCCCCCCTCCAGCTCCGCTGCTCCTCCCTACCCCCCTAGGTGGGGCGTGTCCTGCTCTCAGAGTTGTGCAGAGAACCAGCCCCTGCGCGGAGCGCTCAGCTCACCAACAGCCTGGCCGGCAGGCTCCTTCCTTCCCCCGCTGCCTGGGGCTGGGCTGGTGCCCCAGGAAAGCCCAAGACCCGCCGGCCCAAGGCACAGGCTAGGAGGAGCCGAGGCCTGCATGTGCCAAAGCCTGGCACAGCGCTGGCATGGGGCAGCCTCTCTGCCCCTCAGCCGAGCTCTGGAGTGAAGCGATTTCCAGCCTGATCATGCCCCAACCCTGCAGGCTCCACAGCAGCCCCCAGGGCGGGGGCTTTAGCACCTTCTTCACCTGTCTTCCCCCACCCACCCTGGGTCCTTCCCCCATGGAGCACGGGGCTGCTCTGTCCTCAGAGCACCCTCTCCTGCTGAGCCACCTCTCTGGCCTAGTTCACTGAAGCCCATGCAGTCAGGTTCCCTGGGCCATGGTGCCCAATGCATCCTTAGGGCTTAACCCCTTCCTGCCTTCACTGTAGCTGGGGGACAGGAGGCTGCAGAGTTATGTCACTGGCCAGCAGCAGGCTGGAGGTGTTAGCTGCCTTTCGACACTGTGCATGGAGGAAAGGATAAGCCAGGGAGGGGAGGAGGGAAGAGATGAGCTCTGCAAAGACACGGGCCAGGTCATCCCTCCCACTCCCCTGCGGCTGGAAGCAGCTTGCATCCCTTCCCTCCTGCACGCTGCCAAAAGGCTGTGGATGCATTGTGGTGTGAACCCTGGCAGAAATCTGTGCGGGGGGGGGGGCATGTGCCCCTGTGTGCTCCCCATGTGTTGCCTTGGGAAGATGTAGCACCAGGTACTAGGAGAGATGGTTCTGTCCTGGGGGTCCAGCATGGAGGATGAAGAGTGCCAGGCAGGGAGGGTGGGGTTGGTCAGCCTCTTCCCCCTGTGTGAGAGAGGTGTACAGGAGTGTGTGTGTGTGACCTCTCCCTGTGTGAACCCTAAAGCCTTGCAGATAAGAAGGTAAATAAAAATAATCCAGCTAAACAGTATTTTTTAGAGGCTCAGTCAACCTGATGTTAATTTGAACGTTTGTACTGCATAATTCTGATTGCCATTGAACTCACTTGAACACGAGTAATTTTACCAGGTGTCTTGTATTCAGCATAGGGGAATATGGTCACCCTATTTATTTACAAATGGTGAATCAACTCATTACCTCTGTGGGAGATAAATGTGTGTGTATTCCCATGTTACACATAAGGAAACAGGCATGGATGGCAATTGCCTGCTTTTTTCCAGATGTGCTGAGCCTGTACATGTCCCATTACAGTTAATGGAAACTGACAATCCTAAGAGACTTGCTCAAGGTCACCCAGGAGGTCTGCTGCAGAGGTTGGAAAAGAACCTCTGTCTTCTGACTTCCAAATCTGTATGTAAGCCTGGGGCCAGCCTTCCTCCTCCTCTTTAGAGGACTCGAGGAGGTTCATTAGCACAGGCTGCAAGATTCTGAAGTTTAGACCATTGCTGTTAGTCTGAATTTCCCCAGCCCCTAGCCATTTTGTGACTCTCAGGCGTGGTGGGGAGGGCAATGTGTCCCATTGCAGGGAAATGGTGATCACTTCAGCTCCTCTTGTCGGCCATCTACAAACTGCTGATTTGCTGTTTGCTCTGCAGAGGGAGCTCTGTGCTTTCCCTTCTGGCCCAAGCAAAATCCAGTTATGCTGACAGCAGCTGGCTGTAGTTAAGGGTGCTTTTGCTGAAGGGATGGGAAGAGCATGTGCAGGGACTAGGGGTTCTCATAAGTTCTTTTTTTTTAAAAAAAAAAAAAAAAAAAAGGCTTATGATAAGAGCACACGCAGTATGTGCTAGTTAACTTCATCATGACGCCAGGACAGATAACTCTCATGGGAGTGACAGAAAACGACACCAATGATATTTCAGGAGATGATTTACAGTAAGACTCAAATGTCTTCTAGGCAATGAGCTGGCATACCAGAGGTGGCTGAGGAGGCCTACCCCCACCTAGCATACCTGGTGCAGAAGATGAATAAAGTGTGCTGGGAGATTCGCCTCAAGGCAAATTAAACTTCACTCAGGTAACCTGGGAATAATACAGGATGGGGAAAATTCTCTGCAACCAGCTGATCATGGCAGTGAGTCTTCTGTCACTTAGCAAATGCACGCTGCTTCCCCTTAGACAGGTATTGTGTTTAAACATGATGTGTTTAAAATAGCAGTGTTGGTCTGACTTAAGCTAGTCTTGTGCCTTAAACTTGCTCTGCTGTTTCTGGGTATTACTACTGGTTTGAAATCTTCCAGTAAAGAAACAGGTTATCCATTAGTGGTAATGGGTGGGAGTAATCCCATGCTCATATTAACTTTCTTTGCTTGTCCCTATTTCTTAAACCCTCTCACGTTGTTCTTCATACAGTTTTTCTATATATACTTCCCCTACTGGATTGCTGGTGGGGTGCTGAGAATTCTCCCCTACTTCTGCATCACAGCCACCAACTGTAAGGCCCAAGGGTGGCACTTCCTATTCTGCTGTGCAGCCCTCTAGGGAGGATTATACACCAGCCATGAAGATAATTTAGTATGGTGTTGAGGCCCTGTTAGAGGGGGAAGGCTGGTGCCCCTACCCTGCTCCTGTGAGTGGCAATGTGTTCAGGTGTAACAAGGCCCTGTCAGGTGGGCTGAGCTAAGGCTTTGTCCTGCCACCTTCATAGCAAAACTCATGGACAGGTCACAGGCAGTAAATTCACAGCCTGTGACCTGTCCATGACTTGTACTATATACCCCTGACTAAATCTTACTGGGGGCCAGCCCAGGGGTGCCGCAGGTGCTGAGGGGGGTGGCCTGGGACCCGCGTTGGTGCTGGGATGAGGGGGGGCAGCAGCGCGCGGTCCGGGACCCCCACTGGTGCTGGGGGGAGGAGGGTGGCAGGGCTGGCAGGCTCCCTACTTGGTTCCACACCTCCCAAGAAGCAGCGATATCCCCTTCCCCCTGCTCCTAGGCGGAGGCACGGCTAGGCAGCTCTGTACGTGGCCTCCACCCCAAGTACCTGCTCTGCAGCTCCCATTGGCCAGGAACTGCTGCCAATGGGAGCTGAAGGGGCAGTGCCTGCAGGCGGAGGCTGTGTGCGGCCTCTGCCTCGGAGCTGAGGGAGGAGAATGTCGCCACTTCTGTGGAGCCCACCCGCCGCCGAGGTAAGTGGCACCCAGAGTCCTCACCCCCTCCCACGCCCCAGCCCTGAGCTCCCTCCCACACCCAAACACCTGCTGCTGGGGGGGGAGGGTGTGGTGACCCAAGACTGCTCCAGCAGCGGCCGATGCAGCTGGCCCAGGGGCTGCCTGAGTTGCTCAGGTGGCCCTGGGGTCAGCCACACCGGCCACTGGAGAAGTCCTGAAAAGTCTCATGGCTTCCATGACAAAGTTGCAGCCTTTATCATCCTTCACCTCCTTATGGAAGCAATGGAATGCTAAACTGTATTGTACCATTCAGCCACTAGGTGGCACTGTGTGTAAAATACCTTCTTGAGTTATGGCTGGCTGCGTTCAAAGATCTTATGATGAACACATCTGGTGTGTATAAGCAAGCTCTGTAGCCCGTCCTATCTGGTACAGAAGCACGACCTTATCTTGAGTACCTGCACTTTGCTTCTGCCCTTTGTCACTGCCTGCCTTTCTAATGCTACTGGGTGAATGCTGGGATGAAGCTCCGGCGTGACCTTCTCCCTTTGCATTTTCTACTCCATTTGGATGAAATTTCTTGCTCTGCTGGATAAGATCAGCACTCAAGGAACCGATTGATGTTGCAAGGCTCTCTAAAGTGCCTACCATGAAGGGCACTGTAAACAGTAGAGAGATTAAATAGAGAGTCCTTTCCTACCTTAGCTATCCCTGACCTTTTGCTGCTTCTCATGCCAGCATGGGTAGACTGAGAAGCAAACCCCTCCCTCCTCACCTCTAGAACCAAACAGACAGCTGTTTTGTAGTGCACGCTGTGGGGAAGTAGGATGTGGAGAGCCCAAGCAAAAATGAATTTGCAGCTCTGGCGTGCTGCAAAGCTGGGTTTTGTGGGGCTGGAAGAGCCAGCATTGGGGTTGGCTGCAGTAACAGAATCTGGTGCACCCTTGATGCTGCAGTCCTGGCTGCTGTTTCCTTGCGGGGAGAGAGGGAAGTTCTGTTCCTTGTTGCAGAGAATTCCCCTGCACACAGCATGATTACTCTGTTTTGCCCTAATAATTTAACTCTGGCTGTCACGTACAGGCTTTTAAATATTTATCTTTTGGTCCCTCTAGCTCTATTTCATCCTCTGCCCCGGGGCAAAGGTTAAGGGGGCTGCTACCAGCCAAGGCACTAACTAGCATAAATTAGCCTGAGTCAGTCTGGCCAAGTGGCTGGGCTTTCCCTGGGAACCTTCATCGTAGGGATACCATTTCATAATTTGTCCAGCCACAGTATTGTTTTCTCCTGGAGAACAGCAGTCAGTCCCTTCCGAAGAACCTAGATCCTTTCCTGGGGGCTGGAGACCTCCATGGAACTCTTAAGCAACCTTGCCAATGCAGCTAATATGCACGATGTTACTTCCATGACACTGCCCGGCCCCAGGAACCAAAGGAGGCCTTGTCTGATGTCACTCTCCAATCTCCTGCAGGACGTTGGTGCCTAGCAGTTCTGGTTGATCTCTGAAAAGGACTGGATACAGCAGGTGTAAAGGAAGAGAATGTTTGGATTTTAATATGTAAGGCTGTGTTGAGAAAAATAAAACAAAGTGAAACTGAGTGAGATTAGGAGTCTGACCCTGAGCAGTGACCAAGCCAAATTTCCTGAATGAAATGAATCCTGTAATTGCATTAGATCTATTCATGAACTACATCCCATCAGATGTTATTTAATAGCATGTTATATATAGCAAAACTCTCCACACACTTTACAACTATCAGTCGTCATGCCATCTCCTTGAGGCTGGGGATTAGCTCCATTCTACACATGAAGAAACTGAGGCAGAGAGAAGTCAAGTGACAGTCCCAGTTCACATGGGAAGTCTTGGACAAATCTGTGACTAGAAGGATAGTTTTGGAAGTCAGGCAGTGGGCTGGGACTCAGGGGATGTAAGTTTGATTCCTGGCTTTGCTACAGGCTTCCTGTGTGACTTTGGCAAGTCACTTAGGAAGTATTATCCGCATTTTACCCATGAGAACAGAGAGACTAAGGCTGAAATCTACAAATATATTTAGGCTCTTAACTTCCTCTGATTTCAATAGGCGTTAGAAGCCTAAATACCTTTGTATATCTGGGCCTTAGCCTCTCTATTTCCATCCATAAAATGGGGATAACACTTTTAGTCTGCTTAGATGGTAAGCTCTTGGGGGTAGAGGCTTTCTCCTCCTGTGTATTTGGACAGTGTTTAATACATGGGGGGCTTGTTCTCAGTTGGAGCCTCTAGGCACTGCTAAGTAATACAAATAATAACAACCCAGATCTTCTGCCTCCAAGTCCTGTGCGCCAGCCCCGAAACCTACTTCATTCTCAGCACGAAGGCACATTCTGTATACGGGAACCCCAGCATGACAAGTAACTCACTGCAATGCGTTACACTGGGATGCTAAGAGGAGACCTTTTGCTAGCAACTTTTTGCCATTTCAGTATGCCATTAATAATGTGCTATTCCCTGGCCTGGCTTTTTCTTTCCCTGCCTTACAAACATTCTCCTTTGTTTCTTGGTTTGCTGAGTTCCCTGAAAAAGCTGCAGCTTTCTCCCCACTTGCATGTGACAAGGACGGCTGCATGCCAGACTAACCACCAACTTGTTGGCTCTTAAAGAGGCTGTTGTTGTGATCAGAGAAGGCTGTTTGTAACTTGGGGCACCAAGAATTGCAAGAACGATTGGTCAGCGCATTGTGAAGCTCACCCCCGCTTGTGAATGTGCTGATGCTCATGTATGGGAGCTGTTCTTCCCTTTATGTGAATAAGGTATCACGCACAAAAGAGCGTCTAATAGGGTTATTGAGTAGCAGTCATCTGATTTCTTTAAATAATTCAGTGCTTCTGTCACAAGAGCAGAGTTGGCATGCAGACTAGGGAAAGTTTCTTTTCATGTTTGCAGTCATCAAAACAAAACCCACTCTCAAGAGTTCATCTGGCTAACTGCCTTTTCAACGCTATTTCCACTTCTTTAAATGCTCAAGGAAATAACATGTCTCCAAGCGCAAAGATGATAAACAAACCAACAGACCTCCCACACAGGTGCTACGCATGCACTGAATTGCAAAGATAAGCAACCTTAATTGAAATCCTGCTCCTGCTAAAGTCATAAGGGGGGAATTCAGGATCACAGCCCTGGCCTGGGGCTCTGGAGAACAGTGTGGTGAAAGATTATACTATCATTATACCGATTAAAGACAAGGCTCAAATGAGGACAGGTGTATCCAACCTTGGGCTGTGATCTTAGAGGTCTATCTAGCCCAATCTTTTTAGTAATTTATACTGATTGTGAGGGGATGTGTTGGTTGACAGCACCATGCCCCAAATTGGCCCTGGGTAAGAAACCCTGCTTCCCCTGCTTTTACTTCAGGGATTTTTTCAGGACCAGCAGAAGTTAAACACAATTAGCTTAGTTTGGTAGGTGGTTCTTGTTAGCCTACCTTTGAAGTATCTATATAACCTGCTGACAGTGGCTGGCTGAGGCCATAGGAGCTCCAAGACTGGCAAGGGAGTCCACCCAAGGCTTTCAACCCAGTGAGCAGGATGGGATGAGCCTACTCTGACGTCGGGATGGTTGGTTTCTTTTCCTGTGCTGTGCTGTTAAGGATGGTCAAAGCAGTAGCTGGGCCAGTGGTCCATCGGTAGGCGAGATTTGTTGTTGGCCTAATGCTTTTGCTTTTCTCTTTTAAGAGCCTAAGCCAAACACAACACCCTAGGAAGTGGGGAGCCCTTGTTATTAGTGTCCAGATGTGGTATGTCTGTTAAAGAGAGAGCCTGGTTCCTGCTGCAGTGCTCATTGCTGTAGTGTCTGAGCACCTCACCTTGAATTTTTCTCTAGCTATTATGTAACTGAGTGGCTTAATCAAAGCTGATTTACTTCTGGCCTTGTGCTCTTCCTCTGCTGCTGGAGAGGGCATGCAGGAAAGTAAAGCTCTTAAAGCACGGTGTGAAATGTGTGGCTAAGAGCTGCGCTTTATATTTTGTCCTGAACGGGTGAGGTTTGGTAGAAGTCCATTCCAATGCTGTGGGCTCGTCTCCAAGAAAGCTCCGCCTCTTCTCTGCTCAGAAGTCTCATGCTTCTGTGCGGGACAATTTCTCTCTTCCTGATGAAAATAGCTGTTGAGATGGCTTCTGAGGTAGCAGGAACCTGGCCTGCCTGAGGAGTTTGAGGACCTGAATCCTATTCATGGCTCAATGCGCGGCCATTGTCGTGCCCAGACACACCTCCCAAAAGAAGCAGAATTGTGGCGGGTTAGTAGCTGGGAGAGACCTCCAGGGAAAGGGAAAGGCTGCAGGCAGTGGGGCTAGTAACTTAGTGTTGGGCCCAGTCCCTGGAGTAACTCCAACAGTGGCTTTGTCTGTGCAAGGATCTGAGGGCTGTGGACTCAGTGCAGTACCCTTCTTTGAAGGCAATGGGAGACTTTCACTGAAAACAGGATTGGAGTCTTTAATCAGTATCTAGTGGCTATATTTCCATCATCGGTTTCAAATATTCTTTCTGAAAACTCCAGTAGTGACACAGTACACACTGTTCACTTATCTGCGCAATCGTATTTTCAAGAGCGCATCCCATTAAAACAGGTCTTTGATATCACTTTGAAAGGCTTTCATACGAGAACGGGCTTTACGCTCTGAATGAGGATTCCATGCTGTAGCTAGGTCTGTCGCATGCTGATCTGATTACTGTGACATGTGCCTTTGTGACATCAGTTAGGTCCCGTTTACACGACAAAACGCTCCGTTCAATCCTGTCTTCACTAAGACCCCAATTCAGCAAAGTATCTAAGCACCTGGGTAGAGCTACTAACATTGAAGTCAATGGGACTACTTGTGAGCTTAAAGTACCTTCTTAAATACCCTGCACGATTGGGGATGACAAAGCCAAGTTTTAAAAGTGTGGTCCATCTTGGTTGTAACTAAGCACCATTGAGGAGTAACTTTCCATAGTGTGGCTGGAACCTTGGGCTGCTGCAATGCCTCATCCTCTGATTACCAGAAAGCTAGTCTGTCTCCCATAAGTAGGCCGGAAAGAAGCAGCCCAGTGCTTGGTGCAGATGGTCGGCTTCCCAGTATGTCTTTGTAGGGACACAGACTGAGTCTGAGATTATGGTTTGAAGTCCCTTAGTGGACCTGACTCCATGTACCTTACTGAGTTTCTGGCGCCACAGATGAGCTCCTACCCTCATAGGCCTGAGGAGACAGTTGTTGGAGGGTAGGGATTGCAGGAGACATGCGGACTCTTTGCCTCTCTGGCTCCAGGCATGTGGAAGGCCCTGCCTTTTAACCAGAGGAGAACCACAGAACTAGCCATTCTTAGGCAGGTTTAACAACCTTTTGTTTCAGAAGGAATTTGCAAGATCATCGGGCAAGTCACTGCACATTAAGCCAACTGTTCTATTAAATAATGAATTAGGAGTAGTGTACTGTGTCTTAGCAGTACGAATAGTATCTTTTAAAAGTCGGAAACTCTGGATGACATCATACTGGAAATATATATGAAAGTGATTTGCAGAGGGCCCAGTCGTGCATTTACCTACCTTGAAATCCATGAGAATTTTCAATGTACAAGGACTGAAGGATTTGACCCTGCTAAGGGTGAATTTTCAAACATCGCCTCGGAAGCTGGGAATGCAAATCATTGGTTAACTGTGCAACTAACTACCCAATTTGGGACCGCAAGAGAGTCTTGTGTATTTCAGATGCCAGTTTAAAAAATTTCCCCATGGTGTAAAAACACTGATTCTGTAGGGCATTGTTTTTAACAACTGCTTTCAGAAGAAATTGAGTGTAAGCCACATGGAATTTATGATATATTTGATATTAAGCATTTGAAGTGCTAAAAATCTCTGATTCATGCTGCATGTTTATTTCTGGCCCATTCGGTCATAGCAGTGTGGTTAATAAGCCGATTGCAGTAATATAGATCATCTTATAGAAGACAGAGGCACAGCTGGGACTTCTGGCTGCTCTGTTCTATGTGGAATTATCTCCCCTTAATGGTCCATCCTCCTATCAGTGCTGTTGCAGCAAACTATACCCTCAGCAATATTACAGTGCACCACTGACGGTAAGCAAGAAGTAATGCTTGCTTACCATCTTGAAATTTGATTCTTTA
This sequence comes from Lepidochelys olivacea, assembly GCF_965140295.1. Classification (NCBI taxonomy): domain Eukaryota; kingdom Metazoa; phylum Chordata; order Testudines; family Cheloniidae; genus Lepidochelys; species Lepidochelys olivacea. The sequence goes on along the minus strand of NC_140413.1, from coordinate 197,443,693 downwards.
CTGTCTGCTAACAGAGTGCTATTTGTGATTAATACAAACCCACCAGGACTTGCAGAGAAATCAGTCCTGGAAATGACTCCAGTGGTTGTGTGAATTGCCCGGATCTGCTGTATTGCAGGAAAGTGAAAACAAAGATGATGCCATTCTGGGAAACCTGACTACATCATCTGCACTGTTCTTGCTTGGGCCCCATTTCCACATGGATACATCCAGTACAGAAATTAATGTGCCATTGTTTCTTCTGCTATCAGCGGAAGCATAGCAGGGCAGGAAGTTGAGAGGGGTTCTTTCGTTGGGTAGGTTTCTGGGCAAGTTGCTTACATTTACTTTGCTTCTCTTTCCTAATCGGTAAGAGGGAGATGCTGTGATGATGTTTGAAAAGCACTTTCCCATCCTAGGATAGAAGGGGCTATGGAACTGGAAGATATTACCAGTCCAAATCATGAGAGGTGCTCCATGGGAGAAATGGGCATTCAACAGGTGTTTGCAGGATGGGCCCATTGCGTCTCATGTGGAAGTAAGTGAAATCATCAATGCATTTTATTAAACCTCATCACACTCAGAGATTGGCCACAGTGGCACTGGGTTTCAGTGACAGATGGGATTTGGGTTCGGGCAAAATCAGGGCTAAGGTATGAGCTTGGATTCTGGAGTGCCAAAATATTGTGATCCGCTCCTGTGAGCTGTCTGCCCCAAATGGCAGAAATCTCACAAACTTTCCTGACCTTGTGAGATTTCCATCACTTCAAATAGTGGAAATCTCCCAGTAATGGCTGTTTTCACAAGATGCCAGCCATGTGCAAACAAGAACTGGGAAAGTAGGCCCTTTCTTGTTCTGCATCTGATCCAGAACCAAAGCCACAGCGGTAGGTTCAGATCTGAGACTGTCCCTCCCAGCCCTCCTCTCATCTGCCAATAAAATACATTGGGGTGTTTAATTTGAGGATTCAGTTTGGACTCTTATTTCAATCAGATGAAGAAAACAGCGGCGCTAAACCATAAGTTTAAAAACAGGGCTAACCAACGCTGGAATGATAATCACTCCAGTTCGTTTTTGCTACCATTTACATTTGATAACAAATCTTGGCATGTGGCTTGTCTTTCAATTTGTGGAGAAAAATATTTCATGTTAAATCTAGCTACTTGCTCATATTTCATGTGCACTTCTTAAATGCTCGCTATAAATCAGCATAAGAGCAACCCCACTCTCTGAAAGGACTGGTGACAGCATGTCCAATGCTGGAAACAATCCGATATTTACTAAATGATCAACACACATGCAAAACAGGAACCTGAGGACCACTCAGCAGAACATGATGGGCACTGTGGCATAAACAATCAGACGTCACGGAGGTGACAAACTTTGTCATCTCATCTTGGTTGAAAATGGAGAAGAAAATGAACAATTTTTCTGTGGTCTGTGTAAACAGGAAGGTTGCTGCCAGGAGCAGCATACTGCATGACCTGCAAAGTGCAGAACACCATGTTTCCTTCCTGGAGGCATGTCCGAGGGAGGAAGAGAGAGAATGAGCCATGTGAATGGCATTTCAATTTCCTTAGACGATTACTTGTTACTGCACAGAGTACATGCATTTGAGCCCACTGATAGCTGTTTCCAGCTGCTTTCCAAAGAATGGTTACTGACAGACTGGGGATAAAGCAAGCAACATAGTGCTGGCTGCAAATGCTGATTGATTTTAGACTGTACAGTTAATTATTGTGCTGTGCAGCGCTGGAGGGGGAGACAAAGCGAGAACAATCTTAATACGTGTCTCAGCTCACACCTCTAAAAGATTTACAGAGGTGCCAACAGTCCCAGTTTGACCAGGATGGTCCCAGGCTTTTAGAAATGGTTCCTGGGGCCAGCTGATGTCCCAGCCAACATCCTGGGCTGAGAGTGAATTAGAATGTTAGTGTGTCAGGAGTAAGTGACTGCTCAAGGTGAAAAGCATTAGAGAACCGGGTTCTATATTTTTTGTGAAATATTAAAGCTTACTCTGGCAAAACTCTTCCTAATGTCAATACAAGGCTCATCTCAGTGAGAACTTCAGGTTTGTGCTTCAGTTATCACTACTGGAAAAGGGCTGGCTCTGCAAAGTTTGGATCTTGATCTGGATTTCAGACAAACACCCTCAAGATTCAGGGGTATTTGGATCTGGGGTTCTGATACAGCTCATCCACTGCAGAGGTATTCCAGTTAGCATACACAAAAAGCAGCTGGCTACCTTCAGTCTGAATTAAAAAAAAAAATTGATTATGGGGAACTGTTTCCCTTCAGTACTTCAGCAAGGGCACTCACTCTCAGGCTTCCAGCTCCCCAGCCATTGCCTCTCCTGGGTGGCAACCCACATTCCTCTCCCTTCTGACCAGGGCATTCCCAGCCTGTGCAGTTCCCTGCTTTCACTGTGTCATTCCTAACACAGGCAGGTTGCCTGAAGACACTTGATTGCTTTCCCTTCGGAGACTGATAAGAAAGTGATTTGTCAACAGACAGAAGTACCACACAAGGCTTTCTAAGCAAGCTTACTATATTCTAATGTAAAAAGCACGACAGAAAAATCATATTACAAACAATAAAACAGAGATTCTGGCAGGAGCAGTCCTTGAAATGCCCTCCCGATGTGATTCCTTGAGGATACAAATTCATCCCCACTTCAGCTCAGAACAAGCACACTCATGACAAGTTTAGTCCACCCTTCATACAGTTTTGGGGTCTTTTGATTTGGAGTTTCCAGTAGCAGGTAATGAGTATATAATCAGTGTCTCTCCCCAGGGTGTATCTTTAAAAAGTTGGCTTTGGAGAATTTGCATTCTCCTTTCCTTAAGGTACTTAGTAGGAAATCCATTTCACTTGTATTGTTCTAAAAGAGCCCTTTGAGGTTCCTAATGCCTTCCAGAGAGTGCATTAATCTTGTCTTCCTGCTGAAGAACTCAATATATCTACTACTGTGATTTTGCAATTTTTATGCAATGAACTTCAAAGATTCTAAACTTAATTCAATAAAGTTGAACTCACTTTATTGAGGTTTGTCCAGCATGTCGTGTTTCAATTATGGGGAGACAACAGAACAGAGACAAAAGTAAAGACTCCCTGAGAGAGCAGCATGTAACTCCCTCTGAAATATGCTGTGTCAGCTCTGCCTTACAAACTGCAGGTCATCCTGCAAACAGCAGATTCCTAGGGACAGATACTTGATGGGCATAAATCAGCACGGCTATATGGACTTTCATAGAGCTATGTTGATTTACCTCAAGTGAATATCCGGCCCTGAGAGAGAATAAGATCGTAACAATTGCACTGTTACATGTGTATGCAACAATATGCAACGTTTGAACCCATATCTGGATTCAGATTAAAAACTACTCTAGGGATTTGGTTTGGATGCATATCTGACCACAGCCCTTCCTAAAAGTTGTGTATTTTGGCATATTGAGGTTTAGAATGCAATGTACTGAATTATACTTGAAGTTTCATTTTTTTATAAGGAAACAATTATTTTACAATAACAAAGGTCTAGTTTGAGACACCAGTAGGACCCTTGGAGCTATCATTAGACTGCCTGTATTGTAATAAGGTTAGACACACAAGAGTTCTGCCAAGAAATTGCTTTATTTCTTGGCCCGGTTATGTGATCTGAGTCCAAGTTCCAGAGGTTAATACTCCTATCATGTGACAGGGCATCAGTGCCCACTGGCTGCACTGCTTACAGATCCCATTTGAATCCACATTGGAATGAATTAGATAAATAGAGCTAGACAAGGAGTAAATCTGCTGCATTGGTAGATCTGTATTTTTGCTTTAAATCCTGTTAAGATTTGTTTGTTTTTCTGCTTCTCTCATCCAGACTGAACGTGCCCCTTTGCACTGCAGCCTTCTGTTCTTTCACAGGCTCAGGCAGCCTTCTGACATAACGGAGCATGCAGCTCTTTTGTGCCACGCTGTGGGACCTATTTTTCATGCATTGTGGCTGAGATATTGCAGCGTGTAAGTAGGTTTCAGAAGGCTTGTGATTCACCTGGAAGCTAGGAGGTCTCCTGGAGGGCTGAGGGGAAAAGACATTCTCTGAACACGGATTGATTTACAAATTCACCAAGTCCTCGCTGAACTTATGTTTCCAAAATGCTTATAAATTCATGTGAGGTTCTGTGTTTCAAAGCAGATGGTAATAGCCTCATTTAGCAGCAGAGCACTGTCATCAAGCATGAATCATCAGGCTAAAGACAGAATACATGAAGTGATATATACACTACACAAAGGAAAAGCCCTTGTCCAATCCATTTTCATCTGTACCACCAGCAAAGCAATGAAGAAATCCAGACAGTTAATTTAGCACGCAGTTGCTATTGCCAGTGTCTCAACCATAAATCAAAAGCAACAAAGGAGACTTGGAGAAATTTGCCACTTTGGCGCGTGCTACAAGTGGGCTTGATATTTTAATCCAGCAGAGGAGTGAAAAAAGGGAAAATCGTTTTCACAAACTGGTGGAAAAGAAACACCTCTGCTACTACATTTCTAGAGAAGAGATCAGGCTATTTCAGCTCATAATCACCATTTGCGGGAGATCTTCAAAGACCCGAATGGCATCTAGGCACCAAATTCCCATTGGCTTTTACAGGCTTGTTTAGCCTAACCAAAAGAAGGCTGAGGGGAGATATGACCGCTCTCTATAAATATATCAGAGGGATAAATACCAGGGAGGGAGAGGAATTATTTAAGCTCAGTATCAATGTGGACACAAGAACAAATGGATATAAATTGGCCATCAGGAAGTTTAGACTTGAACTTAAACGAAGGTTTCTAATCATCAGAGGAGTGAAGTTCTGGAACAGCCTTCCAAGGGAAGCAGTGGGGGCAAAAGACATATCTGGCTTCAAGACTAAGCTTGATATGTTTATGGAGGGGACGGTATAATGGGATAGCCTAATGTTGGCAATTAATTGATCTTTTACTATTAGCGGTAAATATGCCCAATGACTTGTGATGGGATCTTAGATGGGGTGGGATCTGAGTTACTACAGAGAATTCTTTCCTGGATGTCTGGCTGATGAGTCTTGCCCACATGCTCAGGGTTTAGCTGATTGCCATATTTGGGGTCGGGAAGGAATTTTCCTCCAGGGCAGATTGGCAGAGGCCCTGGGGTTTTTTCGCCTTCCTCTGCAGCGTGGAGCATGGGTCACTTGCTGGAGGATTCTCTGCACCTTGAAGTCCTTAAACCATGATTTGAGGACTTCAATAGCTCAGACATAGGTTAGGGGTTTCTTACCAGAGTGGGTGGGTGAGATTCTGTGGCCTGCATTGTGCAGGAGGTCAGACTAGACGATCATAATGACCTTAAAGTCTATGAGTCGGGGGGCCTCACTGCTATTTGTTCCTTTTGTAATCTCCTCCTTTGGATTCACCTTTATTATTATTTGCATTATGGACTTCATTAGCAGTTTGTATTGCTTCCCTGCCTCGGTTATATGGAAGAATTTTTGTTCAAATGTGAAAATGAATGAATAGATTCCATAGCGCTTCCTCTCTAGGAAGATGCACAGACCTCCCCCACCCCAGAACACAGAGGCAGGCAGAGGGGAAAATCTGCCAGAACCAAATATTCACCACACATGCATGCAGTAACAGGCTGCTCTCTCTGTTTCTTCCCACATGCCCTCCCTTCTATGATTTATGCTCTTCGCAATCTTCTCATGACTCACTTCCTTTTGTGACATCCCTTTGTAATGCTTCACAGTCAGCTTTGGACGTAACTATCTTGAGGAATTTTGCATCATCTGCCAATTTTGCCACCTCACTGTTTACCCCTTTTTCCAGATCATTTATGAATATGTTGAACAGAACTCATCCCAGTACAGATCCCTGGGAGACACCACGATTTACCTCTCTCCATTCTGAAAACTGACCATTTAGACCTACACTTTGTTTTCTGGTTTTTAACCAGTTACTGATTCATGAGAGGACCTTCCATCTTATCCCATGACTACTTACTTTGCCTAAAAGCCTTTGGTGACAGACCTTGTCAAAGGCTCTCTCGAAGTCCAAGAACACTGTATCAACTGGATTACCCTTGTCCACCTGTTTGACCCCCTCAAAGAATTCTAATAGTCTGGTGAGGCATGATTTCCCTTTACAAAAACCATGTTGACACTTCATCCAAAATTGTGTTCATCTATGCATCTAATACTTCTGTTCTTTACTTTAATTTCAACCAATTTGTCTGATGTTAAAGTTAGGCTTACCAGCTTGTAATTGCCAGGATCACCTCTGGAGCCTTTTAAAAAACTTGGTGTCACATTAGCTATCCTCCAGCCATCTGATATAGAAGCTGATTTAAATGAAAGGTCTCATACGGCACTTCATAGCAATGTCACATTTGAGTTCTTTCAGAACTCTTGGGTGAATACCATCTGGTTCTGGTAACTTATTACTGTTTAATTTATCAATTTGTTCCAAAACTTGCTCTGTAGACATCTCAATCTGGGACGGTTCCTCAGATGTGTCACCTAAAAAGAATGGGTCCGGCATGGGAATCTCTCTCACATCCTCTGCAGTGAAGGCCAATGCAAAGAATTCATTTAGTTTCTCCACAATGGCCTCATCTTCACTGCTCCTTTAGCACTTCTATCGTCCAATGGCCCCACTGATTGTTTGGCAGGCTTCCTGCTTCCGATTGTACTTAAAACATTTTAAGTACTTTTTTAGTTTTCCGGTTAGTTTTTGAGTCTTTGTACTTTAATGAGAAATAGCTTTTCAAAGAGGATTCCAAAAGTCACTAAAATCCGTACCCCTGAGTGGCATAGTTAAGCCGACCTACATCCCCGAGCAGACAGCATTAGGTCAGCTGAAGAATTCTTCCATCGACCTAGCTACTGCCTCTTGGGGAGGTGGATTACCTACGCCAACCAGAGTGAATCTGGGCCAGAGGAGAACCCCCTCCCAGAGATAGGTGACTAAGCCTGGCTAGCCCTTTCTCATGAAAAATGAGAGAAAGAGAGACCCCCAATTATAGCCAGTAGCCCAGTGGACAGGGCATTTACCTGGGATGTGGGAGACCTGTTTTCAAATCACTGCTCTGCCTGATCTGGAACAGGGAAGAACTCAGGTGTCCCACATCCCAGCTGAACGTCTTAATCGCCAGCCTATTGGGCATTCTCGGATGGAGTTATCTCAGTCTCTCCTGTTTGGAGCTGTTCCACCTTGTATAAAAATAATTACTCATTGGGCCCCAGAGAGACTGACAGAAAGTGACTCTTTACTCCAGTGGTTAGGGCCCTCACGTGGGATGTACAAAAGTCACCATCAGGTCCCTGCTCAGTGCACACACACAGCCAGCCACAAAAATTCCCTGCTGTCTTTTGTGCAGGGTCTGACCTAGCAAGCATGCTCGGAGTACACCAACCAGATTGGGTCCCACAGGTGAGACTGGGCTGGTGGAGGGGAAGGAAATACCTGGTTTGAGAATCATGCTGTGGCTAGATACATGACTACCAGTGGAAACATAGGTTTCAGAGTAGCAGCCGTGTTAGTCTGTATTCACAAAAAGAAAAGGAGTACTTGTGGCACCTTAGAGACTAACAAATTTATTTGAGCATAAGCTTTCGTGAGCTACAGCTCACTTCATCGGATGCATTGGAAACATAGATGCCTAAGAAACTTCAGGCACCTACGGGGTTAAATGGTAACTAAGGCGTAGTCTTGAGAATGTCACTGACACCTACATGTTGGATTTAGGTGGTTAAAGAAGCAATTAGGAGCCCATGTCCTTTTGTGACTCCAGCTCTATGCCTTGTAGCCAGAAGCAGCAGATGGATATATTTAAGTACCTTGGCCACTAACGGGAAGGAGGGGAGAGGAGCAAAGTGTGGGTTATGTACTCATTTTCAGCATTAAACAATAATACCAATAATGAATGAGGTGCAAGAAAATTCTTAATAATTAACCAGCCATGCTAGGGTTACTGGCCTTGGGATGGACCTCCAGGCATCAGCTCCTCCCAGCCAGTGGTGTTAGGACTAGGGGTGCCGCCACATCCCTGGCTTGAAGTAGTCATAACAAACACCAGATACATGGTTTCCATCATCAGCACCCCCACTGTAAACATTGTTCCAGCACCCCTGCTCCGAGCCAGTCGGAACTGCCCAGGTTGCTTAAATAAACCACCGTGTATAATGTAAAGTTTAGTTAAAAAGTCAACTTTGGGGTCTTTATGTTAAATTTCAAAACAGCCCAATGAAACCAATTGTATCTGTCTGAATGTATAGAGTGATTAAACTGCATTTAGGTAGTTACAGGAGAGGAATTGCTCAATGCAGCATTATGAAATGTCATTTGAATGGACTGGAGAAAATTTGCGTTGCAAAAGGAGTGCTGATGTTGCAGTTTTACAAGTGCAGTATTGTGCACTATACTGGCCTATGCTCTGTCTCTGAATGAATGTATAATACTGCAAAAAATGGGAGCAGCCTATGTGCCAGCCTTTTAGACCCAATGGTGAGGACCCGGCAAGGGGAGAGTATGGGGGAGGGGCCCGGGAGGAATAGAGGATAGACAAAGAATCATTCTGGCACTCGGCCACCTCTGAGAGGCCCCCTAAAGCTTTGCATCTTGAGCAGCTTTTGGGCTAAGGCTTTTAAATTAAACGTTAATGCGCTGCAGGAGAAACCTAAATGTTAAAATCTGGCATCGGGTCTGAGTCTCTTCCCCCAGGACCTTGGAGAGCCTCTCATGTGATCTCGCTCGCTCGCTCGCTCTTCCAGCAGGCAAGAAGATAAGAGAAATTTAATTTACTTTTCATAAATCTCAGGAGTCTGGTCAATGGGCACAAACGCAGCAAATGGCACACCGGAGTGTGTCCTGCCGACGTCCTCTCCTCGCTGGCTTGCGAACTCTGGCCTGGTGCTGTGCTCTGACATCTGTGTCCCCTCTGAAGGGCTGAGCTGACGGATAAGGCCAACAGATGTGGTTATTTGGAGCCAGGGGGCAGGCAGCGTGAATGTCTCCACAGATGTCTGTTGTACCTCTTCAGAGTCCAAAGTTTCTGTTCACCGCCCTTGTCTTTAACCTGCACGTGGCCGCCTAACTACAGAGATGACCACATGACAGGACACAGCATACCAAACTTCTTCCATTTCAAGTGTAAGCAGGGTCTGAATGAGTTCTCCCCTGACAGCTAGCTGGGACGGAGAGAGACTTCAGGAACAAACTGTATTTACGTGAACACACCTACTCTTATTGTCACAAGGGTCTGGCATTGCAAGTTTCTTTCAGCTGAGGGTGACCCCTCAATCAGGACAGGCTCAGCACAGTTCTGCCCTTTACTCATTCAGTAAAGATAAAAGTATGGATAACAACATTTCATTACCCCGGAATTCAGTACTACCGTGTTTTGTAACCCAGTACCAACCAAAGCTGGTCACTTTCGAGCAACACAGCTTCGGTCTGCTGGATACCTACCCAGAGTAGATGCGTTCATGGAAATACAGTTTGCGCCTGAAGTCTCTCCCCCTCCCAGCTTGCTGTCAGGGGAGGACTCATTCAGACCCTACTTACACAAGTATTATTACATGTCTTCCCGGCCTCTGTGGCGGATCGTAACCTAGAAAAAACACGACTCTGTTCCACCATTAACATCAGTAAGTACTGAGATGGCTGCATCGTCAATATTACTGTCAGAATTGTACTGAGTATTCTGCAGCCCCCCTACAAGTGGATACAGTATTTTCACATAACGGGATATTTGATATACCTTTGTTCTTCCTGTCGACTAAATTATTGGAAAACTCCTAGTGTTTATTCTCGATAAAAGTGGAACATGCACTTAAAGCCGACCTGAATTTTTTTTTTTTTTGAATATTTGAAACTTCAACAATTTTTACAGGAAGTGTTGGTGCTTTTTTGATAGACTTATAGTGCTGGCTGAATGTTTTTTTTTTTTTAATTTTCACTAAGTACTTTTAATACTTAACGAAAAAAAAGGCCCCACTTTTTTTCAAACCAGTTTTCCATGAACTACATTGGGATTACAGTACCACTGGGCTATCATTTACTAGGCTGATGGTGGGGAGTGGTTCCCCCCAACTTCATTTGCTCCCCCAGACTTTTCACAGGTCTATATACTCCATTATGTCTTCCACTTTTTGCTCCCCCCAGATTTTGCAAGATATAATCATATACAACTATCTATATGTTGACACAACTTTGTCCCTAATCCCCGCACCTGAATTTCCCTGGAACAACGCCCCTGCAGCACAGGGAGCATGAATACATCACCAGAAGCTATCCCATACCTGCAGGTTAACAGGTTAGGCCCGGTCTACACCTAAAACTTACGTTGACCTCGCTATGTCATTGTGAAAAAATTTGTGCCTTGAGCATCATAGGCTGACCTAACCCGCAGTGTAGACACTATAAGTCAACAGAAGGACTCTTCAGTTAACCTAGCTGCCACGCCTCAGAGCAATGGATAACCTGCGTTGATGGGGAAACCGCTTCTATCAATGTAGGGAAGTGTCTACGCGACGGTGGCCCAGCAGCACAGCTGCAGAACCTGGCTGTGCCACGGTAACGGCTCTCGTGTAGACATACCTGTCTGTGCAACTCCTCAGACCTAGCTGCTGCATTTTGTGGTGTTGGGGGGTGAGGGCTGGAGAGTAGCAAGAAGCATCTGCAACCATTGCTTAATGCCACCATCACCCCCATTCGTGATGTGAAAACATGGGCTCATGCTTTGAAACTTGCTGATTCATTCTATCTCTGATTTGAGCAGAGCCAGGCGAGGTATTCTGTGAGATCATTTCCGTGACGTCAGAGGGAACGTAGTGCCGTGTGAGAGAAAAGCGGCAACACGTTAACTTTCCAGGCAAGCAACTTTTCCTGTACAGAAAATACATTTAAGTGGCTTTCCTTTGCAGTCTGAGGAAAAATTAAGAGCTGAACAAGCAAGTCACTTAACCTCGTTGTGCCTCTGTCTCCTCCTCTGTACAACAGGGATGATACCTGTTGTAAATTGGGGTTGTTAGGACTAAAGCTGGGTAAAAATCCGATTATTTTTTTTCCTGGTTCACCAGCAGTTGCAAAAAATTGCAAAGAAAAATAATTAGGTTTGAGTCAAATGGAATCTTAAAAATTCAGAGATTTTCAGCGAATCAACAGTCAGTTTGGGGGTCAAACAAAACGTTTTGTTCAACTGTAAACATTTTTGTTGCTGGGCACTCTTTAAGGGCTGGATTCACAACATGGCCAGAGGAGGCAGTGGTGGACTCCATCCCCCTGATAACTTTTAGCCCAGTGGTCAGAGCACTCAGCTGGGGTGGGGGAGAGCTGGGCTCAATTCCCCCTCTGCTCCATGTGGAGTAGGGATTTGAATAGGTGTGTCTCACCTGTCAAGTGTGTGTTCTAAGCACTGGGCTGTGGGGTAGTCTGTGGCAGAACCCTCTGCCTCACCTGTTGAAGCTGTTCCATTTGTATAAATACTTGAATAGTCATTGGAGCAGGGAGGTGAACTTGGGTTTCCCCCTCTGCCTTCGGTGAGTACCCTAACCACCAACCTATTGAGTCATTCTCTCTTTCTGGCCCAACAACTATTCAAGTATTGCATGCAAAGTGGAAGAGCCTCAGAATACCCCATAGCCAGGATGTTCTTAGGAGCTAGAAGACCCAAGTTCAAATCCCTGATCCACAACAGGCAGAGGTGGGATTTGAACCCATGTGCCCAGTTGAGTGTTCTAACCACTTGACAAAAAGTTAGGAGGGCAGCTCCTCCTGCTGTTTTGTGAATCGATCCTCCCCCCGCCCCCGCCCAAATGGCCAAAACTACTGATAGATTCGGGTTAACTATTCATTTTTTGGTGAATAAACTATTAGTGCAAAAAAATTCACCTAGCTCTAGTTAGGGCACTGGACTGGGACTCGAGCCATTGGATCCTTTAGACCTGGCTTTGCCACAGGCTTTGTGGGATCTTCAGCTGGTCACAGGCCATAATTTTCATCAGTGGCCACTAAGCTTTTTGAGTGCTAGCGAGTCCTATTTTAATGTTATTTACTATATGTTCTCTTCTGCTGGAAGCCTGATTCAGAAATGCTAACAGGTTTTACATGGTGTTGACCGAGGAAAGCAAACAAGCAACTCTGAACAAGGAAGGAACTTAATTATATAGCTAGTTCTCCTCCTTTTTAGCTGTCAAATAACTCCATCGAATACAACACACACTGGGGGATGGGGATGCAGTGCACACAGTAATGCAGGCACTATAATGGGTACCTGTGTTAAAGAGTACACACCAGAGCTATTCAGCTGTAAAAATATTTGTTTCTTATACTGTATTCTTGTCAAATACTAAGCCTATCTCCCTTTATTTTCTGTTTTGACTGTACACAGTATTCTTTCTCTCTTCCTTTCCCTAAGAGTTAGTTATGCAGCATGAAGAATGTTTGATTTCTTCCTTAGAAACCGTTGTATACCGTAGATGTAAGATCATTATCAGTAGTGTGAGTGGGGGCATACACTGTTCGTAAGTGTACAAAACAGTCTTGGTTTGTCTAGGTGAAATTTGCTATATAAATAACACGACTTCCTGGAAAAAGACAGCACATGCTGTGAATTGGGCCTGCTCCCAGACAATCTTAACTTTCAAGTGATTAGTTTTTAATTATTATGCTATAAATTACTTAATAAGTGAGTACTTTTCATGGCACCTATTGTATCACGTGACATCCACTAAGCTTTGTGAAATACACATAATTACTATAACAGAAATGTAATTCTAGATTTTATGTAGAATGGGAATTCCTGGAGAGCAGGGATTTTGTTGTCTTCCCCTACACCTTCCCCGCTCACCCCAAAAACCACACCCCCAACCCCATAAGGAATGCAGTGTGATCTAAAGGTTAAAACAGGGGTCTGGGAGGTCTTTTCCTGCTCTGCCAGTGATTTGCTCTGTAACCTTGAGCAAATCATTTAATTGACATGATTTTTCACTGCATGGTGCCTCGACTGCCTGACACTGGTGCCAAATAGGTGTAAAGTGCTATCAAATCCAATTTCACCTGTCGCTTATTCCAGTCAGTGTGTTAGAGAGGAAGGATGGCCCAGTGGTTTGGGCATTAGCCTAGGACTTGGGAAACTTGTTGAAACTGTTCCACAGTATTTAAATAAAGATTCATTTTAGCAGGGGGAGTGGATCCTGGATCTCTCACCTCCCAGATGGGTGTCCTAACCCCCAGGCTCGAGAGCCATTCTCTCTTGCTAGTCCAATGGTATTTATCAACAGTAAAATAGCTTTAAGAGGAGAGATTGAAGGAACCCAATGTCAGAATAGCCCATAGCTCAGAGATGTGAGTTCCCTGATCAAATCTCTTCTCCCCATCAGGCAGAGGGGGGCACTAAACCCAGGTCTCCCCTGTCCCAGGTGAGTGCTTTAACTACAGAGTTATACAGTGGCCACCACCTCTTCCTCCAGCCAGATTTTGAATGGGACCCGATCTGCTAGGTGGTCTCTAAGCATACCTACTGGATCAGGCCCATGGGCCAGATAGGCAGACAAAAGCTGGATCTGGGTTTCAGCCTCACCTCAGTAAAATAGGACAATAGCACTGCCTGACCTCCCACGGATGTTGTGAGGATCTATGTATTAAAGATTGTGAGGCACTCAGATGCTACAATGATGGAGGCCATATAAGTACCTTAGACAGATACATCCACTATACGCAGGTGTAAATAACCACACAAAGTGCTAGGCATTGGCAAACTGGGTCCCTCTATGCCTCAGCTTCTCAATTTGTCAAATCGGAGCATGCCTTTGAGATGTTCTGTACATCTTGCATTGTAGCTGTTGCAATATATAAGTAGGCATCTGACTGGAGTGCGTGTAGGGGCCCTTTTCTGAGGAAAATCAAGATGTTGTTTCTCAAAAAGAAAAGGAGTACTTGTGGCACCTTAGAGACTAACCAATTTATTTGAGCTTACGCTTTCGTGAGCTTCAGCTCACTTCATCAGATGCCACGAAAGCTTATGCTCAAATAAATTGGTTAGTCTCTAAGGTGCCACAAGTCCTCCTTTTCTTTTTGTGGATACAGACTAACACGGCTGCTGAAACCTGATGTTGTTTCTGTGTGTAACATGCTGTCAGTGCAGAACCTTTACAAAAAGCAGGGCTGCTTTGCTGGATTTTACGGACTGCTGTGTGTCCTGATATGGCCACTGCACTTCAAGCCATTCCTTTTAGCTTCTAATGCAACAGGCTTCCGGTTCCATTGTTTTGAGTCATTAATATTAGAAGTACCATCCATGAAGAAGCAAAAAAGTGATTTTTGCAAAACTTTCTGTATAACTGAAGGCAGCAATTCCAGGTTACTTGCACACTTAGCAAAACTGACTGTACTTATTTGTTGACTAGAGAAAATGCCTCTGGCTTCCTGGAAGAACTCGACTTCTTGCCTTCAAACGTAAGAACTGCTCCTTTTCCCCCCCACCCCTCCATGCAGTGAAGACATGGCTACAATGGCTTATCTTCCCCCTTCACTTCCACGTGCTGCTAAATGCGGGTTCTATTACAATCCATGCCAAGAAAAAATGGGTTGGATCCTGTGCAGTGCTCTGTGCCCTCAGTTCCCATCAAAATCAAGAGGGGTTGCAGTTGCTTCGCACCTCTCAGGCACTATCTATAGGGAAAACTAGCCTTTCCATAGATTTTTTTGAACTGCCCTATAGAATATGGTGGTGAATTCTATCCCTGCTAATAGAATTCTATAAAATGTTTTTTAATAAAAAATAGAGAATGTCACCCTATTAAAGTTTATAGATTTGGAGTCACTTTTTTTTATAAAACCGTATCAAATTGCCACAGAACATTGTCTTTTTTTCATCCCAAGTACATTCTATAGAATTTTTCTATAAGGGTGGCTTTCATACCCTTTCTGAATACAAAATAGTTAATACAGGAAAGAAAAGAATGTTTTCATTTGACAGGGTACTTCAGTTCAAAATATTTTCCACTGACCTCACTTTGTTTGTTGCTCTGAAGGGGCAGAGGTGGAGTTTCTTACCAGCACAGATATTTTTATGACCTCCGTTATGTGCTTTTTTAGATCTGCCCTTGAAATTACTCCTATTAACTGTGGCTGGATTGACTTTGAGCATTTGAGCAATTTCTTCTGGACTGACCCAAGGTAATTGTCTATGGAACTGTGTGTGATCCTTGTTTATTTTTTTATTACTATTTATTTTTATTCCATTTTAAACTATTTTTCCAAACCATGTTGTAATCCAGATTGGTTTACAAACGAGAGGGAAGTGAGGGTGGAGTGAGAAAATATTTGGCACATGGCATAGAGTTAAGTAGAGGCTGCAGCTTTTAGGGTTTTCTTAACACAGCTTTGAAGCCTGCCAATTGTTACTAAGATATAAAACGATAAAACACATACTCCAAAATGACAGCCCCAAGCCTGGTCTGTACTTAAAATTTAGGTCAACATATCTATGGCACTGTGACAGAATACACCCTGTATTCACACCTACACACTATTGTAATAATCTTTGTACAAAGTACTCCTTGTAAGGTATCATTGGAAAACTCATAATTTGCTGGTCAGTATTGTCCTGGTAAAATGTGTGGCAACGCTGTATGTGAAGATATAAGATTCCCCTGTACAATGTCGTTAACACATGTTCCAAACTCCACAGCCCTGTCCAGACGGAAGTCAGGTCTGTCCTAAACAAAGGAAGGAATGTGTGCTTGCCTTAATTTGCATTTAAGCAGTAAACAGAGTCATCAAGCAGGAAGGGAAAACAAAGGACGTTCAAACAGATAAAAAAACAGCAGGGGGTCTCAGATGGAAATGGTCTTCAAGAGGGGGACCGAAACTATAAAAAGGAGGGACCAACACCCCAAAGCACCTCCCTCCCTCTTCCCCCCTTCTCTACACCTGAGAAGGCAAAAGGAAACAGTCACTGGACTCTGTGGGAGGGCTCCTGACCTGAGAGTTTCATCAGTAATCTGCTGGAGCATGTGGTGAGCAAGTTTGCTTTGCAACTAAGATAGTTTCTTAAGTAAATGTTAATGAGTAGTATGTCATTATTTTTCTTGTAATCATTTCTGACTTTTATGCCTTATTACTTGTACTCACTTAAAATCTCTCTCTTTGTAGTTAATAATCTTGTTTTACTGTTTTATCTAATCCAGTGTGTTTAAATTGAAGTGTCTGGGTAACTATTTAAGATAATCAATTGGCATATTATTCCCTTAAAGGAATAACAGGCAATATATTTGTACCCTCCAGGAGAGGGCTGGGCAATACAGGACATACATTTCTGGGGGAAGATCCGGGACGGGGGCGGTGTTGGTGTCACCCTCCAGTATAACCCAGGCTGGTGAGAGCCAGAGTGTAGCTGCAACCTGCAGTTACACACAGACACTCAGGGTGTGGCTTGTACCCTGGAAGGCAGTTTGTGATGCCCCAGATGGGAGTTACTACAGCAAGGGATTGTAAGGCACCCAAGGTTGCAGGACAGGAGTGACACAGCCCCCCACTAGTCTGGATTGTGCCCTGGTATGTTGTAGTTAAGGCTAAGATTTTGTTACGCATATTTTTTGTAAAAGTCACAGACAGGTTTCTTTATTGCCTGTGACCTGTGGGTGAGTTTTACTAAAAATATGCATGACAAAATGGGGAGCTGCAGGCTCCCCACATTACCCAGGGGTGCCGAGCTGCAGGGTCCCCACACCACCAGTGGCTCCAAGCTCAGGCCACGCGCACCACCTGCAGTGGCTCTGGCTCAGAGGTCCTGGGCACTCCTGGCTGGCCGCGACACTCCGTGTTCCTGGGCACCCCTGCCAGCTGTAATGGCTCCATGCTCTGGGGCACCCCTGCTGGCCATGGGGCCAGGAGCTGCACAGCACCCACCCCCCCCCGCTGCCCGTGGTGGCCGGGAGCTCCCAGCTCCAATGTTAGGACACACCCTTTTCCCTCATTAAGATTAAAATGCAGTAAGACTGTGTGATGTTAACTGATTAAAACATGACCATATAGAGCATTGTTGCAACCACTGTTATATATTTGCAGCAAATCTTGTACAAAGGTTGCCAAGTGAGGTGTCTATGAATAGGTTATGATTTGCTGGTTATGATTTTGCTATCTGTACACATGTATCTTTTTTTTTATTCAAAGTTATGCATATTGGCTCTATATCTGGATTTCAAATGTTTGCTCCTGGAGTACTGTCCACAAGACAGCTAGCCAGCACATCTTGGAGGGACTATTTAAATTAAGTGGCTCATCAAGAAACACTGGCCCATCCAGAATGCCCATCTACCCTGAATGGACTATATGTAAATGTGCTGTGTGGAGTGTAGGTAATGGCTTCCTGCAATGACTGAGCGGAATTGGGCATGCCCATGTGACTCCAAACACCATCTTGTGGCTGTAATTTTCCACAGTAAGAACAATGGGTTTCCCGCCACATGGCAAAAGCTATAAAAGGCCCTGGGAAGACCTCCATTTTGTCTTCAATCTGGCTTCTTGCCTCTGGAGGAACTTTACTACAAACTGAAACTCTGAACAAAGGACTGAATGACCCATCCAAGCTGTAGATGTACTCCAGAGACTTGACGTAAGCCAGCAGTTTATTCCATCACTGCGGCAAGCCTGAAGCAAGAACTTTGCCATTACTGTATGTATTTGATTCTTTTAACTAACTTTAACTCTCACCTTTTTCTTTCTTTTCTTTTTTTTTTTTTTCATAAATAAACCTTTTAGATTTTAGATACTGAAGGATTGGCATCAGCGTGATTTTTGGGTAAGATCTAAGTTATATATTGACCTGGGTGTGTGGCTGGTCCTTTGGGATCAGAAGAACCTTTCATGGTGTAAAGAACCACACTCATCTCTGAATCCAGTGTTTTTGGTGGTGATATAAGAACTGGAATGCCAGAGGAAACTGCCTTTATGTCTTCTTATTAGCCAGTGTGGTGAAACAGGAGTTTACTTTTGTTGAAGGGTTGGTATATCCTGTGGGGGATTAGCCACCAGTCTTGGGGTGTATTTGCCCTGTTTCTCAGCAGTTTGTCCTGAATTTGGCACCCACTGAGGCACGGTTACAGATTGAAATACCAACATGTCCTTTAACTCTGGGTCTGAATGTTGCCTACATGTCTGAAAAATGACTAGTGATCTGGGGTGCCTTGATTTTTGGATATCCAACTGAACACCTTAAAGGGCCTGATTTTTCAGAGGATGGGTGCTCAGCTCTTTCAGAAATCAGGCCGTTCTAAGGTATGAAGTTGGGCACCCAAAATCACTAGTAACTCTTCAAAATCTAGGCCATTTCACTTTAATAAATGACAGAAATATGTGAGGTTTGCCATCCTGATGAGTTCTGAGTGAAGTGTCAAACAGCCTCCCCATATATAATCCTAAAAATTAACACAGCCCTAAAATTAAGTTGTAAATACTTGGCTCGGATTTTAAATCGCCGATTGTTTTTAATTGCTGACAGAAAAATCCAATATGCTCATCAGCTGGCAGGTGACGTGAAATGTTTGCTATAGAAGGGCATCTCCAGAAATCTTGCTTTCATTCAGCATTCTAGACAATTAAGATCACCATCAAATACTTCAAACCTCAACTCTTTTCATTTAGGAGTTTGCACTGTTGACATTGACTCCTGCTTTCTAGTACAACTATGAAAGTAGCTCTTAAGTAGGACTTCAGCAAACAATCCCAGCAGAAATGTTCAGAATGTGCCTAAATAGCTCTGTATTGTGATGAACCATACAGTCCATGTATAACTTTAATACAGGCTGTAACTAAGATCAGGAGTTATGTATTGTAATGACCACAGTTAAAAGTATACAATATGTTAGAGATAGAGCTGGAAAACATGGCAATATTTTAAATGTATTCTTAAA
Organism: Lepidochelys olivacea; assembly: GCF_965140295.1. Classification (NCBI taxonomy): domain Eukaryota; kingdom Metazoa; phylum Chordata; order Testudines; family Cheloniidae; genus Lepidochelys; species Lepidochelys olivacea. Next base: position 197,424,793 of record NC_140413.1, on the reverse strand, counting down.
CAAATGTCACTAAAAGATTTTTCAGGTATTTTTCAGTTATTGTTTTTTAGATTTCAGGTTTTTAAATCAGTTAAAATACTACAAGAGCAATTTCTGAGGTTCTGGGATTTAAAAAACCAACCAACTGTATTTTTAGAATTAAAAGTTTCAAGTTTATGTAATTTCAGGTTAATAATCTGTAGAAGTTAGTAACTGTGAGGGAGGGATAGCTCAGTGGTTTGAGCATTGGCCTCCTAAACCCAGGGCTGTGAGTTCAATCCCTGATGGGGCAAAAATTGGGGATTGGTCCTTCTTTGAGCTGGGGGTTAGACTAGATGACCTCCTGAGGTCCCTTCTGAACCTGATATTCTATGAACTTCTCAAAGAAGCTGAAAAAAAAAATCACACCACATTTCTCACTCAAGTGAGTTGACAGTTGTATCTTTAATGCCTGCTCCATGTTGCTGTGTTCAGGGTCTACGTTAAATATTTACAAACCATGTGGGAGTGAAGACAGCCACCAGACAGTGTAGGTGCTAAGCAGAACCTTTGCAGAGGTAGCAAATACCCTGTCTGTGAAGGCATAGCAGGGCTGGCTCACTCCTGCCTCTGCTCAAGTCCACAAACAGTTCATCCGTTAGGCAAAGCTCTTCTTAATGAGGTCTGCTCTGGAGTAATTAATTAGAGCTGCAGTGACAAGAGGGCTGGCTCAGCTGCTGTTGCCCAGCCCCCACAAAGTCTCGAGATCTCCTTGTCAATCTCCTCCTGGTGCTGGCCAAAGTGGCCATCTATAACAACAGGAGGAGGATGCTGGACAGGGAAGTGCTCTGCAACAGTGGGGACTACCCCTGTTCCTCCCTTCGATCATGTGACCAGAGTTCCTCTGCACTGCATCTGCTGGCTCCCTGGACACCTTTGAGGAGCAGTGGGTGCTGTCTGGGGCACTCTACTCAGTAGCCCCCTCCGGTTCCCTGCTTATGGCCCAATGACCTCACTCCTGTCCCTGTTTTCTTATTAATTGTCCCCCAAAATAATTTGAGCCCCGGGTTTAGTCGATCCTCCCCTTAGGCTGGGAGAGGGGCCTTCAGAGGTGGGCAGGTTTGTGGCTGCCCACCTCCGGTACTCAATAAAAGCTGTTGCCCAGCACTCTGTCACAGAAGGGCTTTTATATTAGCAACTGGACGACAGCCACTATTGAAGATTCTAGCCATTGGCTTTCGATGAACCCACAGTAGTATATCATCATCATCAAACAGCCTGAGTAAGGTGACAGCCGACCATGTGGTGAAATTATAAAAATGTCCCCTGGATTCTCAGATTTAATGATGAAAACACATCGTTTAGTCCTATTGTTCTAACAACAGTAGAGTTACCTATTGGTCAGTTTTCTTGTTCTTGTTGCCTTCTGTTTGCTGACGATGAAGTCAGACTAAGGATGGGGGTGACGTTCCTTGGGTGTGGGGTAGCTGCTCAGTGGGACAGAGCCCCCAGGTGCACCTTGCAGTTCCTTGCTGCTAGCCCGAGTGGTGGAAAAGCTATAAAAGGGGTCAGGACAATCTTCTGGCACCCTGTGTTTCCAGTCCATGGTGGACATTACCTTGTAAGTGAGAGCAGTGCAGCTCAGGGAGGCAAACATGCCCTGACCCGCCCAAGGAGCAGGGCAGTGCAAAAGAGAGCTTTAAGCCTCGTATTCTGTCAGCCTGGTTCTCCACTCATTTACACCAGTCTTTCACTGGTTGTAACTCCACTGACATCAAAGGATTTACCCCAACATAAAATTGGTTTAGACATATGGAGAATTGTGTATTTTGGCCATACCCAAGGACCTAGCGCAGGACTCATCAGCACTGCTTCTGCTAAACTGAATGCTGGGGTTTCTTATTTGAGAGCTTGCTTGTTTACCCAAATGGGGCCTGACTGTCCTCTCAATGACACAAGTTTTCGCCTCCATTTATTTCAATGCAGCTACTTCTTGTTTATGGTATGGGGGACTCTCAGGGCCAGAAGATATTTATACAGGATCCTACATGCTGCCAACCTTCTCCAGAATGGTATGAGTGGAGAGGCTGTGCAACAAGGGGTTGTCACACTCTGGTCTACTTGCCAGGAAGGGTGCTCTACACCAGCTCCAAATAAGGCAGCCCGGAATACAGATTTGGGATGGGGCTACTGGGGTGCACACTCACAGGAATTCAGCAGCTGGGAACCACTGTGCATGAGGAAAGGAAGGGCGATAGTGGAAAGGCTGATAGCCCCTGACCTGCTCCTGGCCGGGGTATAAATTCCATCTTCACCAGCCCTTGTGGAGTTCGACACTGTCATAAATATAAAGGGAAGGATAAACCCCTTTGAAATCCCTCCTGGCCAGGGGAAAGCTCCTCTCACCTGTAAAGGGTTAAGAAGCTAAAGGTAACCTCGCTGGCACCTGACCAAAATGACCAATGAGGAGACAAGATACTTTCAAAAGCTGGGAGGAGGGAGAGAAACAAAGGGTCTGTGGGTCTGTCTATAGTCTGTCTTTGTCGGGGATAGACCAGGAATGGAGTCTTAGACCTTTTAGTAAGTAATCTAGCTAGGTATGTGTTAGATTATGATTTCTTTAAATGGCTGAGAAAAGAACTGTGCTGAATAGAATAACTATTTCTGTCTGTGTATCTTTTTTGTAACTTAAGGTTTTGCCTAGAGGGGTTCTCTATGTTTTTGAATCTAATTACCCTGTAAGATATCTACCATCCTGATTTTACAGGGGGGATTTCTTTATTTCTATTTACTTCTATTTTTATTAAAAGTCTTCTTGTAAGAAACTGAATGCTTTTTCATTGTTCTCAGATCCAAGGGTTTGGGTCTGTGGTCACCTATGCAAATTGGTGAGGCTTTTTATCCAACATTTCCCAGGAAAGGGGGGGTTCAAGTGTTGGGAGGATTGTTCATTGTTCTTAAGATCCAAGGGTCTGGGTCTGTAGTCACCTAGGCAAATTGGTGAGGCTTTTTACCAAACCTTGTCCAGGAAGTGGGGTGCAAGGTTTTGGGAAGTACTTTGGAGGGAAAGATGCATCCAAACAGCTCTTCCCCAGTAACCAGTATTAGTTTGGTGGTGGTAGCGGCCAATCCAAGGACAACGGGTGGAATATTTTGTACCTTGGGGAAGTTTTGACCTAAGCTGGTAAAGATAAGCTTAGGAGGTTTTTCATGCAGGTCCCCACATCTGTACCCTAGAGTTCAGAGTGGGGGAGGAACCTTGACAGACACGCAACCTATAATTGGGGCTTTGTGTAATGGGGGGGAGGGAGGAAATTTCACCTTTATTTCCCAAGCATTGAGTTAAAAATGTACTTCATTTTTTTCTTGCGAACACTGTCCTGTTTGCTGTGAGGAGAATAAGGTACTCTGCTGAAGAGCACTAAAGTCTCTAAAAAACTGAGCTGTTTTCCCAACAGATGATTATAAGTTGTCCTTGAAAATATTAATAAGAATACAAACATTTACAAATCTTCTCTTTGCATTACAAAGCTCTGACACCGCTCCCTGACACATCAAATGCTACACCCTATACCAAATACAGAAGTTAAACAGCAGTGCTCTTGTTGTCATTTGCCTTCAGTGCCTCGTCACTCTGCATAATCCTTGTGTCAATTTACTCTTCGTGATGTTTAGGACCAAACCAAATGATTCTTTCAGCACATTTAAAACAATCCCTTCAAGACTTTTTTTCCCCCCTTGGCTGTGTTTTCAATCTTGGCTTATCACTGTAATATTTCGTGCTTTATGCATCTGAAAAAAAATTCAATATTTGAGAACAAAGTAAGCCAGAGCTTTCCTTCATTCCAGTCTTTTATGTCCTAGGGCTGTCCCAACTCAATGACCCAGTTTTTATTGTGTCACATTTCACTGTTGCTGGCTGCTACCAGCTTGGATAATCCCTTCCCTGCCTCCTTATCAGTAGTTTTTTGTAATTCATTTTTTCTATTTTGTCCATTCCACCCTCAAAGCTTTTAGTTTTTCCCCTGTAGGAAAGTCACTACTGCCCTTTATGCTCACTCACTCTAAGAGCTGGTCAGAAACAAAAAGCCAGTTGTGTAGTTAATGGCTGCAGTCTGTTTTAGGAGCATTGCATTTTCTTCAGAGGTAGGGAAGAAATTCAACATTCTCCAGAGCTGACTCCTGAAAGATCATCCCTATTGATAAAGGTGGGGAAAGGGAAAGGAACCTGCATGCCCTTGAACTGATTGTGATGAGTGAACCTGTATCTTTCAAGGCTTCCCCACACACACACCCCTGATCTGCCCAGGTAAATTGTCCTATCCCTGATGTCTATGGAATACAATGAATGAACAAAAAAATACAAATCATCTGTGTGGAGGGTAAAAGAGGGAAAAGGACTGAAGCATTCGCATAAGTTTTTTGGCCTGACATCTAGAAATGGTGTATTTCGGTATCTGAAATGTAGCACTTCAGCATGGCAGCAATAGTATGATACCGTCAGAGCCCCATTACATTTCACAATTCTGCAGGCATGGAATTTATTGCAAAATTTATCCCGTGCCAGAGAAGTGTGCTCCAGGATCTCAGCTTTCACTAAAAAATGTTTTTAGTCTTTATGATTGCTGGTAACCTTGAAAAGCTGAACAGTGCAAAACCATGCAGTGATATTTTTCTGAGTCTGCACAGAGTCTATGACCAGGTGTGAACTGCTCCAGCTATGAATCTTAATGGAGTTTTAATTCTGAGTTCTCAAGCTGACAATCAATGCCATCTTGAAAATTGAAACAGGATGGAGATCTCAAAATGATGTAAAATAAGCCCCCACAGGAGTACACTGCTGTTTGATACAATTTATTTTCATATTTAATTCAATAACTTTACATTTAAAAAATCTGAAGCTGCTGCATACATTTTGGTTCAGCTTGCCATGGAGTATATAGTGTCTAGATTGTAGTGAAGGATGGGATAGGAGCCAGTCTACCAAGATGATAGATGAGAGAACTAGTTTGTATATAATAACTGATCAAAACTTGAGCCAAACCTTTTCTGAGATGCTGTATAGCTTTGGGATTTCTAATTTTTTTTAATGCACATCTGCATTTACCAGTCCCAGGAGGATACAGAAATATCAGAAAGATTCAAGTGCATCCAGGACTTCAGGTACTTCTACAACCAAACCTTTCAAAGTTTGCTCATCCCAACATTGAAGGGTCTGCCCGACAGAATTAACTTGAGTGATCTATCCTCAAGTGTCTTCCCTTGTGTTAGCCCATCACAAGGGAGTCCTACAGAACAACTGGTGTAGGGTGTGGAATCATGCTCTGAATCCATGCTGGTGCTCTATTCAGTTGTGTGTGGACTGAAGACTTCAGGGGGCACAACCTAAGGTTCATAGCGCTTCAGTAAACGGTGCGGTTCTAAGAGTGCTTTCACAGTATGCAGTGGGAGAACTTGCCTGTCCCATTTCCACACAGGATCCCCAGAATGTATGAGCCCAGTGACTCATTAAAACAAACCAGTTCTGACCTGGCACGCCCCCAGTTTCTGTCCACAGCCTTGGTTCTAACCAATGGCAAGACATGGACCCAACTCAGAGCAATGCCCCATACCTAATGTTGCGTACTAATGCGACTCTCATTTTGGTAAGAAGAAGAAGAACCAGGGCAAGAGACGCAATTGCCGGCATTTTGGCAGTGGTTCATTGCCATGACAAAGTTGTTATGTGCTCTTTTTAAAAAAAAATAGCTAGTTATTTATTTAGTGTTCACAGGTTTCCAAATCATTGCAGGTTGCCCCGCCGTCCAGCTAAAACGGCACATGGCATTGCCCTATTACCATTGCCACAGAGGTTGGTATTGTCCTTTCTGTTATTTCTTTATCTAGAATTTCATTAGGGTGTTTTTACTGATTTTTTTAAATTGGTGGAACAGTGAGTTGCTCAGGAAACCCTTAAAGTTTTTGAACCAATAACTTATTTTTATTTCCTTTTTCATAAAATATCTGCTCATATACCTAATAGCTTTTTTCAGTGGCACCTGTCATCACCATAGCCAATTCTTCCCTAATTAGTTAATTATTTGTATAATTTTTTGAACCCATGTTTTTATGAATGTGTTGTAACACTTTAACTCCTGTTCTAGTTTTAATCTTTCTTTTCTTTTCTTTTCTCTTTGTATAACAGCTATGGCATTTGGTGGCAGATGACAGAACAAGAAGCAATGGTCTCAAGTTGCAGGGCGGGAGGTCTAGGTTGGATATTAGGAGAAACTATTTCACTAGGAGGGTGGTGAAGCACTGGAATGGATTACGTAGGGAGGTGGTGGAATCTCCATCCTTCGAGGTTTTTAAGGCCCGGCTTGACAAAGCCCTGGCTGGGATGATTTAGTTGGGATTGCCCCTGCTTTGAGCAGGGGGTTGGCCTAGATAACCTCCTGAGGTCTCTTCCAACCCTAATCTTCTATGATTCTATGATGCTTTGCTTATAAACTTGTCCCTAACTACTGCTCTACCTTCCTCCCATAGAAGACCTATATTGTCTGCAAAATTTATTTGAAAGTGTTTAACAATGTCGTCTTTTATTGCTGCAATCCACTCTTGGTCCTATAGAAACATTTTCCAAAAAACTGATCTTTGGCACCCATCCCAACTATCCATTCTTCTTCTAGTGATGGTCCCTATTGTAATCCACTGTGGGTTACGCAAGCGCACACCATGCATGCGGAGTAGCGTCCATTGGTCTGCACATGAACGGAAGCATGATGCGAGATAGGGTGCAAGGTGATAAATGGCAGGGCTGGACGACTACATTTTCAGTTCCTTCTCACCGCCGTATGGTCTGTATCAGAGCTCTGTGTCCTGGTCTCTGATGCGCTTCTGGACATGACAGTTGTACATAGTTTTAAAACAGTTTTTATAGTAGATTATAAGATTTAGTTCTTTCTAGTGTTAAAAGTTTTAAATAGTAGCTAGCGCCAGTTGTTTTAGATAGACTAGGGTTTTTCACTCCTCCCTACCCCCATACCCACATGCAGTACTGGACTATGCCCAGGACTCCGGGCTTCAAACTTTGTGCCTCCTGCCTGTGATCCTTCTTGGGCAGCGATGACCACCAATGCTGCCTGCACTGCCTGGGAGAAGCTCACATCACGGCATGGTGCAATATTTGTCCATCCTTCCCCAGCCACACCCGAAAAGGCTGGGCACTTTGCCTCTGGAAACATCTCATGGAGCTAGCCATGAGACTGCACTCGGACCCAGGCCAGGGAACCCTCCCTGCACATCAGCCTGATTCGTGGAGGAGTGCACCTCCCACTACATCCAAGTCTGGTGCCGGTGGAATCACCCCCAGGGTGGGGCCTAGTCGAGAGATAAGGAAGTACTCCCATAAGCATGGGGCTAAGTCTTCCTCCAAATCAAAAAGAAGATGGAAGTTCCTTCCACCAGCTCAGCTCAAGGGAACGGAGTACAGTCTAAGTCCCAAAGGCACTAGAAAAAGACCCCAAAACAATGGGACCCAGTGGTTCTGGGTGCCAATCTATCGGTACCACCATCCCCAGCACCCCACAAGGCTCAGGACCTTCTCGCGCTGGGAAAGACCCAAGCACCTGGTTGCAATGACTGGGAAGGAAAGAGTGTCTCTCACACCAGGAATATCCAGAACCATAGCTGTTCCCCAGGAGGTCTTTGCCTTCCTGGATCTGGAGTTACCTCCCCCCCTCCATATCGGGCCCTTCCACATCTAGAGAGATTAAATCTCCACCAAGGGACATGCCCTCAGTTTGGGGCCCCTTACCCGCTGCATCGATGCTCTACAGTCTTCCACCAGCTCTGACGATACCACCATTAGAAATGGGATCCATCTTCTCCTCCTCTGATGACTCAGAACCAGGAGAAGAACAACTTTTAGCTTACCATCCTTATGCACCACAGAAACCACCTCATCCATGGCAACACTTACCACCCCAGCCACCACGGAGACGATGGTACCCTATGCCATGGGGAGCCCCACCACCTACATCGGATCTGACTTACTGGCCATATTGGGTACCCTGGGCACAATAGCCCCCCCCGGGACTGGCCCAATCCACAAGGGAACCATTACCTCCTTCCCCCTTGAGGGATCCTTCCACCAGGCATACAGACCTGATACTGGAAGAACTTTTTAGCCTGGTTCCAGCACCTCTGCTGGAATCAGCAAGATTCCCCTCTTCCTCTCCTGATCACATGGTAGCTGCATCACCTCCTTGCCTGCCAGATGACTTCAGAGAATTCCAGGAGCTGTTCAGGATAGTTGTGAAGGAACTCCAAATCCCTTTAGAGGAGATTCAAGATTCCCAGCACAAGCTTCAGGATATCCTTTACATCTTGGTGCTGGCAAGAATAGCATTGCTGATTAACGAAGCCACACTGGAACCTTCCAGAATGGTATGGCACCGGCCACATGCAGAGCTACCTCCAAAGGAGCAGAAAAATGCTACTACATTCCAGCCAAAGGCTCTGAATTTCTTTTTTCACATCCATGTCCAAATTCCCTTGTAGCCCAGGCTGCTGCAGAAAGATCTAAACAACAGCACCCTCAATTTACTTCAGCAGACAAAGTAGGGAAGTGCTTAGATCTTCTGGGTCTTAAAGTATGCTCATTTTCCAGCCTGCAATTTAGGATCACGAACTAGCCATGTTTGGCTAACAAAGCCTATTTCCTGAATTACACCAAATTCAAGGAGTTTGCTGATAGACTTCCACAACACGATCACGCTTGTTTTCCAGCACTTGTTAAAGAAGGGAAGCTCGTGGCCAGAACTACCCTTCAATCTGTGGTAGATGCAATGGACGATAATCATGTGTAGAGAGCCCTATGTCTACTCTTCTGGATTTCCTAAGGAGGTCCAAAACACCATTGAAGACCTCCCTTTTGACAAATCCGTCATCAGAACCTTCCCACCTGTTGCATCCCAATGGGACCTGACTCTAGTTCTCTCTATGCCAGTGAAGCCACCCTTTGACCAATTAGCTTCATGCTCTATGTCCCTCCATTCCACGAAAGTCGCCTTCCTGCTTGCAATTACTTCCATGAGACAGGTTGGTGAACTCAGAGCTAAATGATGGCGGACCCGTCTTTCATGGTGTTCCACAAAGATAAAGTCTCCCTACATCTACACCACAAATTTTTACCAGAGGTGGTCTCCCAGTTTCACATCAATCAAGCCATCCACTTACCAGTTTGGCTTCTGCCACATGCTTCTGAACAGGAACATGGACTCCATTCCCTCAATGTACGGTGAGCTCTGGCCTTCTACCTGCAGAGAATGAAACCAATCAGGAAGTCTCCTCGACTATTTGTTGCAGTAGCAGCGAGACTCTGGACAAGACATTTCCTCTCAGAGAATCACCAAAAGGATTTCCGGTTGCATTAAACTCTGCTACCAACTGTGAGCTCACTTACAGGGCTCACTCCACGAGAAGGCTCAGGCTTCAACCACAGCCTCCCTTCAAGATGTTCCGCTTGTAGACATATGTAGAGCAGCCACATGGTGTTCAGTACACACCTTTGCAGCGCAGTACATCTTAGTGCAGGACTCTGCAGCAGATGCCTCCTTCAGCATGGCAGTTCTCCACACGATCATTCCATCTTCATCCTCACACCCTCCTCCAACTTAGGTACTGCTTGTCAACCACCCTCAGTTGAATACAATAGGGACCTTCACTCAAAGAAGAGGTTACTTACCTGTAACTGGAGGTTCTTCAGACTGTGTGGTCCCTATTTGTATTCTACTTCCCACCCACCTTCCCCTCTACTGCAGATTGGTCAATTCATGGTAGAAAAGGAACTGAAGATACAGTCGGTCTGCCCTGCCCTTTATCACCTTGGACAGAAGCATGAGGCAAGCCAGGGCACATGCATGGACCCACAGACGCTACCTTTCAAAATCTCCGACTCTCGATGCATGGTGTGCATGTGTAACCCTCAGTGGAATACAGTAGGGACCACACCTCTTGAAGAACCTGCAGTTACAGGTAAGTAACCTTCTCTTATTACTTCCAATGGGGCAAGAACTGACTGTTTGCCAATTTCTGCAAATTTTGCTGCTACATTAAGGATTTAGAGATTAATATTAAATCTATTCTAGTCTAGTTGATGAGGGTATGAATACACGTGTAATCTCATTCCACTGGATATAATTCCCTCCAGAAATCTGAGAGATTGACTTGTTGGTATAGAAACAATGCTGCACCTGTTTCCTTCTTTTGTCTTTTTATCAGCTCTGTCCCAGTGAAGAATAGGTGTACAGCTGAAGTCTCCTTCAAGTATAATTTCCCCTTCCCTAAAGTGTTGGAATATTTTAAAGAAATTCTTTTCAAAAGTTTTTTTTGTTTTTTTTTTTGCTTTTGACTGGGAGCATATGACAAGCCCATTGTTATGAATAACCCAGCAGCTATGCTCCATCTTTAAATTGATCTTTAATCTGAAGAGGTATGTGTTCAGCAAATTTTATGCCCACTCCTCTTTTCTTTGGCTGAAGCAAAAAATGTCTACTGAAGCCAACTACTTTCATGCCCAGAATTTGCCCCTGTGGAAAATTTAGTTTCTTGAAGTAAAATTATCTGAGAATGTGGGAGGCTGAGTTCTGGCTGGGTGTTTTTCCTTTTAATGACATTATTTAGAACTTTGACATTTAAAGCTGTTGCATTAAAGGGAAGAGCCATTGAGAATAACTACTTAGCTTATTGAAAATCTGAAAGTTGTGTGTGTGAGTCACTGGCTGTTTGATGGCATATGAATCCTTTAGTGTGGCACACATCTCCCAGTTCTAATTCTATTGTATTCACCATTGCATGCCTGAATATGGCTTGGTTTCTTATATTGATTCAGCTTCACTTCCCTCCCTTCTACTATCTTACCCTTACTTTAAATCATAGAATAAAATACCAAAATAGCATATAAATCAGTCCCTGCACAACTGCTGACTGAAGGAGCAGAGTTAATGGTTTCTGAAAAGCCCCATACAACTGAAGATGATGGTTTCAGTCATGGAGCAGGAATCAGAGAATAGAGTGTGAAGTGAATCCAGAACAAAAACAGAAGAAAGCCTGGCAGGGTCTGGAGTGAGGAGATAAAAGGGATAGACATTGAGAGAGCACAACTGACAGAAATGAGGCACTGCTTAGAGAAATGTAAAAGACCAGAATGTGGGGAGTATGTTACTTAATAGTGGTGTGATACATGAAGGGGGGGAGTAGCTCCCTTTGATGCACACCCAGCCACCCAGTTAGCTGTAAAATCCCTCTTGGTATCTGTTCTCTGCTTGCTTTACCAGTAAAGAGTTAACAAGCCCACAGGTAAAAGAACAGGAGTGGGCACCTGACCAAAAGAGCCAGTGGGAAGGTAGAACTTTTTAAAATTGGGAAAGACACTTTCCCTTTGTCTGTTGCTCTCTGGGCTGAAGAAACGGGGCAGCAGGAATGCTGTGTAAAGTTAAAAGAGATATGAAAATAATCAGATATCTAGAACTACTTTTAACAACCCAATGGTGTAAATAGATCAGAATGTTTAGCTCGACCTGATCAGGTTTATTTCTGTTTATTTTTTAAGGCTTGTGGAACTCCTCTGTGCTAACCCCAGATGCTTTTCTTTGCTTGTAACCTTTAAGCTGAACCCCCAAGAAAGCTATTTTGGATGCTTAACTTTTGGAATTGCTCTTTTAAAATCTAGCAAAAGCCTAAGTTCCAAAAGTATTTTGTCCTTTTTGTTTTTAATAAAATTTACCTTTTTTAAGAACAGGATTGGATTATTGGTGTCCTAAGAGGTTTGTGCATGTTGTTTGATTAGCTGGTAGCCACAGTTAATTTTCTGTGTTTCTTTCTCAGCTCTTCCCCAGAAGGGATGGGGAAAGGGCTTGAGCGTACCCCATATGGAGGAATTCCCAACTGCTCCTTCCTGGGTTAAAAGGGGTTTTTTTTGCATTTGGGTGGTGGCAGCGTTTACCAAGCCAAGGTCAGAGAGAAGCTGTAACCTTGGGAGTGTAATACAAGCCTGAAGTGGCCAGTATTAATTTTTTAGAATCCTTGCGGGACCTCACTTTCTGCATTCGGAGTGACAGAGTGGGGATTTAGCCTCGACAGTGGGTGATTTTGAAAGTGTGTCCACTCTTCCTCCATCCCACAATGAAGGTCGGCTCCTCAGACTGGGGTTAGCGTTACAAATCGCAGAGCTCCCAGGGTGAAAGTTAGGGTTAGAAAAGGTAACGCTTGCAATGTTGGGGTTAGACCTGGGGATAGGATTCCAAAGAGTAGGACTGCTTGCCTAAGGGTTAGAGTTGGGATCGACAGGGCTCCCTGGCCTAGAGTTAGGCTAGAGGTCAGCAGGGCTCCCTGGCCTAGGGTAAGGGTTGAAAAGAGCAGTGCTCCGGCCTAGGGTTAGCATTGGGGTCAGTAGGTCTCCCTGAGCGAAGGCTAAGGTTTCAAAGGATAGGGCTCCCAGCCTAGGATTAGGGTCACAAAAGGTACAGCTTCCCGGCTTATGCGTGGCATTCAGCCCATAGGAATTCCAGGACTAGGGTTAGGTTGGGGTCATTAGGACTCCCTGACCTAGGGTAAGCATTGGGGTTTGTAGGGCTCCCTGACCTAGGGTTACGGTTGCAGTCTGGAGGGCTCCCTCCCTGGTATTACTAGGGCTCCCTGGCATAAAGTTAAGGTTACAAAAGTAAGGGCTTCTCGGCCTAGGGTTAACACTGGGGTCAGAAGGGCTCCGCAGCCCAGGGTTAGGGTGATGAAGGGTCGTGCTTACCTGGTTAGGGTTAAAAAGGGGAGGCTCATAGGTTATGGGCTTGATGATGAGTTTTGGTGGGCAGGAAGCACCCCTCTGCAGAACCCACTTAAGGAAAGTAAGGGAAGCATGAGGCAAGGCTGCCCTCACTTCATGGAGTATGAAACAGGGTGGATAGCCCCATGTGCTGGCTAATCTTGACAGCATCCACCCAACTACAATACCCACCTGCTGAAGTGAAGAAACAGATTTACAGAGCCAGAACAGTACCCAGAAGTTACCTATTACAGGACAGGCCCAACAAAGAAAATAACAGAACACCACTAGCCATCCCCTTCAGCCCCCAACTAAAACCTCTCCAACGCATCATCCATGATCTACAACCTATCCTGAAGGACGACCCATCACTCTCACAGATCTCCCCACTGTATTTTCCACTGAATGCATCCGATGAAGTGAGCTGTAGCTCATGAAAGCTTATGCTCAAATAAATTTGTTAGTCTCTAAGGTGCAACAAGTACTCCTTTTCTTTTTGCAGATACAGACTAACACGATTGCTACTCTGAAACCTGAAGAGAAACGATGACCAAAGAGGCAGGGTGCCACAGAGCAACCTCTGTCCACAAGGGGGCACTCTAGAGGTACAAGCATCTTAATCCCTTTGATGTTCTCCAGCACTGAGGTTCTGTTAATTGAATTCTACACCTGGCCAGTTTATTCAAAATGTCATCATGCATCTTGGCATTTCAATTCTTGTTCCCAAAATTGTGGACTCTGTAAGACCTGAGTCAGAGATTCACCAGTACCTTGGTTGCAGCTGTCAGCACTCTGAAAATGTGTCATCCTTGGCACCATTATCACAAAACAGGAGCTCTCTACCAGACGTGGTTGAGGGCAGTTGCTGATACTGGCCGCTGTGGGCGAATGTGGGGAATGAGGGCCAGGCAGACCTGTATGCAGCAGGAGGTGACTTTCAGTCAGGAAGCAGGGAACAAGTAGATAGCAAGACAAGACTACAGGACAGGGGACCCTAAGAGAATTGTAGGGAAGGCACTGGAGGACTAGCAGCTCTCACTTGTTATCACAGCACTAACCTAATCAATACTATTGAGAGATTGTATTGGGGGCTAAGGAGGTAAGCTCACTCAAGGTCTGCTCTATATCCCCACTTGTACCAACCAATTTGTGTTACCATAACCACAAATAAGTTAGCGGGTTTTCTGTGTATGTGTAGAATAGAGTTAACAGAAACACTTGAGTTATACCTTGTGTTAACTCCTTAGTGAAGAGATAAACAAGAATTGATACTTCTGGTTCGCCTATTAGGGTCTCTTGTTCTGTTTTCCAGGCCTTATTTTAATTGCCTCTGAAAAGTTTCTCTTTGAGGTGACCTGGGCTCTGATTTCTAACGGTTGATTTAAGCTCAGCTTTGTGCAGTAGTTACACAGTGGCAGGATGACAATTTGTGCTACTGCATACAGTTTAAAAGGTTTTTTATTTTAGAAAGGAATTCCCAGGACTATTGGGGAAAAAAAGGATTTTTCAAATGGTATAACTTCTAAATGCAAAACTCATGGGCAGGGCCAGAGTTCCTATGCTTAAAACTCACCTGTGTCTCCCTTACAGACTCTGAATGAAGGACCCCAATCTTAATACTTCTTCAGATACTTCAGGTAACTTCCTGCTTACAAATTCCTTCCAATTTGTCATATTTCTGCAAAATAAGTCAAAGCCAGACCTGGTGCAAGTTGGGGCAACCGCTGCTGCAAGTACTTGCTTCCATCAGGTTTGAATTTTATTAATAGATAACATTTAAATGAATATTTTGCAGAATCTAGTCACCCAACATCCCTCTCTCCTGCCCACCGAGGAAATCCAATTTTGATATGAGACAAGGCCACTATCCATTTCTCTGCACTGTAAGACTCTAATGGGCCTACAAAAATCCCATCCTTACCCAAATAGCATCTTTCCTTCATAGTGCAATTAGATTCCCTATCCTCTTTACCCTTCTCCCTTTCATTAACCCTGTGTCCATGTACCAGCCCTGCCCTGCATCCATATGCAACTGCCTTTGCTCTGCTGATAGACAGAGGGATCCACAAGAAGAAATTAAATTAACTTTTGATCACCAAATATTGAGAAACAAACTTTTAGCCATTACCAGAATGGATAGTCCAGACATTAATACAGAGACCTGAAAATGAGACCAGGGTTATATATCTTGTTCTGACATAGATTTCCTGTATTCCCTTGAGCAGATCACATATCTAAATGTTTAAATGGCCTGTAATTTTGTGTGGCTCAGTTATTGGGTGCTCCATTTTAGACAACTAGGCCCTAACTCTGAGGTGCTGGGTACCCAAAACTTCAGCTGAACCAAATGGTGTTTTCTTGAATTAACAGTTTCTCTGACTGGAGCTCCCAATAATGGAGTCATCCAAAGGTAAAGGTCACTTTTGAAACTTTGTCCTTGAAGCTTTTTAAGTTCTTGTAGCATGACCATCACTGTAGTTTCTGCATCCCTTTCTATGTCTGTTTCTGCATACTTCCTTATCTTACTGGGCTAGTGTGAGGCTAAACTCGTTTGTACAGTGTACTAAGATCTGTAGACAGAAGAGGCTATATAGTGTGAAATTTTATTAAAATGAATAAAATATGAATTTATTATAAACAAAATATCCTTGTGCAAAATCATGAACAGTAAAAATCTTCTGTACACAATTTAAAAAAATTAAAGTTTGCATAAGTATAAAACCTACCAACTCCACGCCGCAGGCATTTCATCCAATGAATAACTGTATACAAATGAAATCAACTGTATAACTGGCAGAGCTAATAATGCCAATGTGATGTTGCAGCAAAGTTCAGATCTCTCATCTTTAATGTTGGCTGTGGCAGAACAACTACTTTTAGGGTCTCTGACAAATAGGAAGGTTGAGAATGAGCCAAAGAAATGGGAACAATGGGACTATAGCAGCAAGAGACGTTCATCCTGAGGCTCTATCCTAGTAACCTGTCAGGCCCTGAGTGCAGACTCCCAATCAATATTTGATGGAGGAGCCTCCTCAAAATTTTGTCCTACCCGCCATGGAGCCTGCACCCTCTTCTTCTTCCAGGCTAGATAATCAGATCTGGGATGATCATCCAGCTGGTCAAATTCTTTAAGGCTGAAATGAACTGCTAGCTGGTTCACCATTCTTTTCAAGGCAAGAAAAGCCGCAATGACCTGGAAGGTGAGGAAGAGGGCAAAAATGATGTGGACTGCTCGCTCTAGTGGCTGGATCTTCAGACCGTCATTAAAGAGCAAGAAGAGGATTATGGGCAACTGCAGGAGGAGACTTAGGAGCCAAAAGCCAGCCAGTTCCGGGACCTACAACAGAAAGACATCACGTCTAATATCAACTGTTATTAAAGCATGGCAACTGAACAATGCAAGCAATGTGTACACAGTTGGAGTACATACCAAAAACATGTATCCTGTAAAAAATCCATTCTCCCTCTTCCCAAAGCCTGCGTATGCTATGGAATTGCTAAGAAATAGGCCTGGTTGAAAGTGTTTTGTCTAAACTATTTTTCAATGAAAAATTGGGGTTTTTGACTAAACAAAATTATTTGCCAAAAACCATCTCCTTTCTGTGGAAAATGTCTATCTTTCATCAAAATAATAATGCCCCAAATGTGAAAATTTTAATTGATTATACCACTGCTGTGTTTCATGGGAATTGTAGTTGAATTGCCTCACGCACCCATTCTTATGGGCTTGGCTCCTAGCTGAACTTCATCTTCCATGATGCAATGTGGCTGTGCAACTCCCATGATGCACCAGCTCCCTTAAACAAGAGAGGAGACAGTGATGTATCACATATGATACAGTCTAAGCACTGAGCAAAGCTGATCAAGAATAAGAGGAGCATGTGGTATGTGAACCAGAACTCCCCTGATGTGCTGTGGTAGCATTTCAGAATTGAAGTATTTCAGTTTAAAATTGTTGCTGAAAAGTCAACATTTTCAGCAGGGGAAACCCCATTTTCCAGCCGGGGAAACCCCATTTTCCAGCCAGCTCTACTATGAAACAAAGAGATAACATAAATGTCTAGCCAACAACTACTCTGAAATCAGCTTACTATTTCGATTTTTCTTTCAACTAAATCCAGGGCTTCAGGGAGTTAAATTCACTGGATGATCATGGGCTTCCCTGGTGTTCCCATCACCTTCTAAAATCTCTGCAGAGAAGTCCTAGCCCTACTGCTGCACCTTGTGAGCCCAAAACATCCTGGTAACAGCAGAAGCAGAGTGAAATGTGGTCACTGGCCTCCCCACTGTTCTTGCCATAACTGCCAGCCAAGTGTGATCCTCTTTACTCCCCCACCCCACCCCAAAGTGACAGGGAAAAGTAGACACATGGTCGCATCTGTGGCAATGAAGTCTATAGGATGTTCAGCAGCTCAGGTGACATGAAGTAGCAGAGTAAAGCTAGTGAGGATAGTTTGATTCTCATCAGTTTCCCTCTATCAGTATCATTAAGGTAGTGCTATAGACTGGAGCAGGAAGCATGGTCTTCCAAGGGCAAGGTACAAGGAGAATTAAATGATCAGAGCAATAAGCCAGGACAGAAGGAAACAACAAATAGAGAGGCAGAAAAAGAAGACTTGCACTGAAAGTTTAGTGTCAGTATGTATCAGTATGGAACAGAGCCTGGTGAGCCTGGTCCCTTGCTCCCTGGATCAGCCAGCTCTAGGAGCATCACATGCTACACTACTCTATCCTACAATACTTCTAAGCAGACCCACCATATGACGGAAGGCTTCCAGAGAGCTGCATGAAGCTGAAGAGGATGGTTTCAGTGACGTGAGGTCGCTGGAGCAGGAATCAAAGAAAAGAGAGAGGGAAAATGAGGTTGGTATCCCCAAAACAAAAAAACAAGAAAGGGGGAAGGAACTGAAATGAGGGAATGAAAGGGATAGACAGACACTGAAAGAGCATAACTGGCAGAAGAGAGGCTCAGACTGGAGAAATGCATAAAACCAGAATGAGGGAAGTAAATTATTTAATATGAAGGTGATTTTGAAGTTTGTGTGTGCTCCTCGTCCACCCCACAACATAGAGAGACTAAATTTAAGTCCTTTGTTTATTCCAGGAGGCTTACAAAGGCCAGGTCTGATTCTGTCCTTTTGTGAACTTCAGAAACAAAGGAGCCCCTGCTCACTTGTGCAAAGTGACCAGCTCCTTTAGTTCAACTGACAGAGCATTTACCTAGGGACATGGACCCTGGTTCAAGTCCAATTACTAAGTGCTCCTTTATAAGTGAATGTAATTGTGATGTGTCTTTAATTCAAAGCATCATACTCCGCCCCTTAGGGCTCCTGAACTGATGCTCAAGGAGGTCAACAGAACATACCTTCTCCTGCAGATTGCCCATGTATCCAAGATACAGTCGGATGGCCTCAATTAGAGAGACTAGGACGATTACTGTGACCAGGATGAACTTGTAGTAATCTGGCAAGACTGGGTACTAGAGAGAGGAAGAAAGTAGGAATTCCAGAGGGATGGAATGCACTATCATTATTTTATAAGGCTCTACAGAAGCTTATGGTATTTGTGATCTGGAAATTCATGCAGCACTGTCAATGTTGCTGAAACCCAACAAGCCATAGCCCCTGATTTTTCAGTCAACCTCCAACCAAACCTGCCACTAATTCTGTCATGAACTCCTGTCCCTCCAACTACTCTGACATTTCTGCGGAGACACTGCACTCTATTAAGTATCACTTTCCATGTCTGGGTTGAAGGTAATGAGTAGAAGGGCCGAATATTAGGGCTTGTCTTCACTCCCGCGGAGCTCAAGGCTGCTGCAATTGATGCTGTGGGTATCGACTTAGTGAAGACCTGCTAAATCGACAGCAGAGCGCTCTCTAGTGGACTCCCCAAGAAGATTCAGGTAAGTTGACCGGAGAGCATCTCCCATTGACGCAGCACAGTGAAGACACTGGGGTAAGTCGACCTAAGCTACGTTATTCACTTAGCTGGAGTAGCATAACTTAGGTCGACTTACCCCGGTAGTGAAGACAAACCCATAGTCTTGCAGACAGTGTGAGGAAATAAGATTCAGACAGGCACCACAGATGTTGGAGGGGATATGTTCCCTCAGGACTTACCTTCAGCTGGAGCATGACAACACTGCTCACCCACCAAAATGGGAAAAAATAAAGGTTGAAATAGAGGGACATCTGCAATGGCAAACTGGAGACAATTTCATTATCTAGAGAGAGAGAGAGAGAAATCATCATCACCCAAGGTCTGTGCCAGATGTTCTCTTTCCTACATACAGCAGAAACAGCTGCTACTGGGGGAGGGATAGCTCAGTGGTTTGAGCATTGGCCTGCTAAACCCAGGGTTATGAGTTCAATCCTTGAGGGGGCCATTTAGGGATCTGGGACAAAAATAAGGGGACAGTACTTGGTCCTGCTGTGAAGGCAGGGGACTGGAATTGATGCTCTTTCAAGGTCCCCTCCAGCTCTATGAGATACCATATTTAAAAAAAAAAAAAAAACAACCTCTACTTTAAGACATAGCAACTTCAACCAACAGAATAATGGTTGGACTATGAGATCAATCAAGTTCAACGTTAAGTATAATGTGTTAAAATGTGCAACAGAAGAATTCTGCTACATCACAACTGTATTCTAAAGAATCTACGTGTGAAAGTGTATGCAAACCTACACCAGTAAGGAAGGGGTTAAGCAGCTGTTCTGCTGCCATACTTGCAAAACATGAATGGGTGGAAGAGAAGCTCAAAAGGAGAGCAGGCCAGCTCAGGAGAGTAGACAGTGCAGTTGAACTGACCTGCACTCTGAGCTCCTGAGGCCTGACTTTAGCAATGTGGTAGTCTCATCAACAGGGCGTAGGCTTAAATGAGCATATATATTTGATTATCCTCAAATTAAAACTGATCCCTAAAGATCAGAACTCAGGCATGCTGGTGGGGAATCTTGCATCACTTGGTCTCGACACAATACCTTTCTTTTGTATAGAAAATTCTAGACTCCAGCAATGTCAATCCACTGTGCTTTTTTAAAAAGAGAACCACCAGTTTGGAATGTACATTAAAGAAAATGGAGTTCCAAATCAAACACTATGGAGAGAAGAAAATTAGCTGCTAAAACCCAGAAAAACAAAACTTTGACCCCTGCAATATTAAGTGGGAGGTGAAGTTCTACAGTATTTAGAATTTGCACATAGTTTCAAAAAAACTAGACACACAAAAGTATAAAAAGCAAGTCCTTAAAAAATGAGATCAGGGAACAGTTTTGTTTCAACTGGCAAGTTTCCTTCTCCCATTATCCAATTTATTGATATCACATTAAATCTTGAATTAATGATCAATAAGCTGACTGTTGAAAGTTTCTCACATTACTCAAAGTGCAGCTCATAGAAGAATCAGCAATCACCACCATTTGTGGGGGTGGAAGGTCCTCTTTATGATTGCCTCACCTGTATTTCCTGTTAAGTGTCCCTGTTTCAGCAGGTCCAACTCAAATTTAAACACCTAAAATATCCCCTAAATTTGGTGCCAGTGGAAGCCTGATATATTTGATCTCTTAAAGTGCTTTGTGATATCTGGATGAAAAATGCTAGGTAGTAGTATCTGGCAAGTTACTTTGAGTGCCTGGCTAAATGTGAAGGGATCAGTGGTTATCAGAACAGTAATATTTTCACAGAAAGGCACAGTATGTTTTGCCCTAAGCTGATGTCTAATGGTATCCCATAATGTACCACAAGTTTCATAATTTTTGGTGCTTTTTGTAAAGCCCCAGCTTCTGGAGTCCTGTGATTGTGTGAGAATCTCAGCTTTCATTTTTAAGTTGTTTCTAGCCCCCATGGTTGCCAAGAGAAGCGGCCAAAACCCTATTAACTCAAAACCACAAGGCACAGAAAAACAACCACAAACCTAATACTTGTTAAATCTCATGATTTTGATGATGGCCTCCTGAGTTCAGGGGTGGGAGGCCTGACTGGTGATTTTTGAACACAAAAGTGGGGTTGGCACTCCAGTCCGGCCCCCTAGCGAGGCTCTAGCCCCCAATAAGGCAGCCTCACGGCCAGGCTGCGCGGGGTACCTGGGCCAAGCGGCGGTGCGGGGACAGTGTGAGTAGCGGGGGGACTGAAAGGCGGACACCCTGTATTCGGGCTGCTCTCACTACTTCTAGCCAGGGGGTGAACCGCGCCCCGCGGCAGCTGCTGCCACCCTTGGGGTGAGGGGAAGCTGTTGGCGCTCGGGGGTCATTCTCTCCCCCCCCCCCATCCGGGGCCTTTGAACGCGGGGACACCGCGGAACCAGGCAGGCACGCGCCGTCGCATCAGCGCCCGGTGGAGCCCGGCGCTACCCGGCGCCCCGCTGTAGCGAGGCTAGCGTCGCCATCTTCGTTCCTGGCGGCGACCCTCTCCCTCTCTCCCCTGTGAGGATGCCGCCGCCGCCATCTTTGTTGCGGGCAGGGGGGTGCGGTACTTTACCCAGGCTGCCGCCGCTGCCTCGGCGCTCCGGGCCGGTGCGGTTGCTGTCGCTGAACACAGTCCGGCTGAAGGAGCCGAGCCGCCTTCTGACCGGATCCGGCAGCGCCATGCTGGCCGCGCGAGGCGCAGCCAACCCGCTGCTATGGCAACCGGGGCGCGAGCCGGGGCGGGAGCCGACGAAGCAGGGAGGAACCACGCCCCCTCTCTGTTCATAAGCGACGTGAGCATGCGCAGTAGCAATGATCGAAGCCGGCCCGCTATCCTGCGTCTGCCTTCCCCATCCCCAGGGCACAGAGGCTGAGTGCTGCTCGTTAGGGAGTCACATTCCTGCCCCACGCCCTGGCCGACTCGGGATTGCTGCCCCAAGGCAGTGCCTGGCTGGTGCCAGCCCCAGAGCAGAGCCCCAGGGCTGGGGGACAGGGCCGGATTAACACAGGGGCTTTAGGGGGGCTGCAGCCCAGGGGCTCAGCTAAGGGGGCGCGGGGCACAAAAATAGATCCATAATTATGTACAATACAGTGGTCACCAACCTGTTGAGCCTCTGCCAGTCGATTGTGATCTCCAGGCCGCGGAAAGTCCAGCGGGGCAGCAGGGCTCAGGCAGGCTGCCTGCAAGCTGTGGCCCCACACCGCTCCTGGAAGCGGCTGGCTGCTGGCACGTGTCTGCAGCCCCTGGGGGAGGGGGGCTCCGCATGCTGCCCCCACCCCCAGCACTGGCTCCGCAGCTCCCATTGGCTGGCCCCCGGTCAGACTCCCCTCCAGCACCAAAACTCCCTCGCAGACCGTGCACCTCAACTCCCTGCCCCAGGTCAGACTCCCCTCCTGCACCAAACTCCTTCCCAGAGCCTGTACCCCTCACCTTCTGCACCCCAACACTCTGCCCCAGCCTGGAGCCCCCACCTGCAGCCAAACTCCCTCCCAGAAAGAAACTAATAAAACAGCTGTTCTAAGGTAAGAAGTAGGCTATTTTGAATTAACTTAACTATGTTCTACATGTTTTAAGACTGAAATGTAACCACAGAAAGGCTTTGTGTTAATTATAAGGAAAGTTTAGTAAAACGTTAATAGCCTTGATGCCGTAATTGTGATAATTTTGTTTTAAATTCGGAAAAAGACTTGTATATAGGGGCCCCACAAAATCTAATGGCCCTGGGTCCACAGGAGAGTTAATCCAGCCCTGCTGGGGAGTGCTAGTGTGCTGGTGAGCCTGTTCATGTGGCTGCAGGGTGTGTCCGACCCACCACGGCCACCCCAAAGCCTAGCTTTTCTTGCAATGTCCTTCTGTCCCAGGAGCTGCTTTCAGGGCACCTGAGTCCTTCCAGTTTTCCATTTCCTAAAAATTTTTAAAAAAAATTTATTGTTTTCACTCCATGTTTGTTCGAGGAGTATCGCTATACTAAGCAGGAGTTCTGTGTTTATGGGAATAGTGCAGCGGAAGGAGCGTTTGGTGGCATGAATAACGAATGGTGGTTGGAATGGAGAGAAAAGCCAAGTGTTGACATTGTAGGAGCCATTCTTTGGCTTAGATTGAATGTTCGTGACATGTGTTCAGCGATTCATGGTGAATTCATTCACAGCTCGGAAATTTACTAGAAAATGCCCTCCACTCTGAGACACTTCCCTCTTGTGTGAGAAGCTGGCAGTAGTGACACCAGTACATATTTTTTAAACTACTTTTGAATGAGTATTTCATGACCCTTAAAAAAAGTTACTGCAAAAGTGTCCTGTTTTGTTTTTGTTTTTATTTTGGAAACATGGTCACCTTAATTCCACATACATGTGTCTACAGGACCTAGCAAGGAATAATAGTTTGCTAAGATTCACCAAAATAGTCAGGGCTCAGTCTTCCCAGAGGAGAGTGAGGAATCCTTAAATACAATTTATTTTTTCCCTTGACTGCAGCTGATGATAAGTGTATGACTTTTGGCAGGAGTATTGATAACACTTGTAGTTTTAGCCTAGCTGGTGTAACTGCAGAGTGTGTTCGTATAAATGTGAATCCCTTTTTTAAAATAATCCTATTAAACTCTTTCCCTTGATAATATTCTCTAGGAGTGAGTGCTATAGATTAATTATTTGTGACTGTACAGAATTTTTGTATCCATTTTACATTTAATCCCCCCTCATTGCCCAGCAGTACAAACACACAGAAATTTTTTTACATGTAACCATAAGCATAAGCTTAGTGCTAGTAAAAGGTATTGGCACCAGATTGCCTTCACAGAGTTTCCCTGCACAGTGGGAATAGATGTGGGCAGGACCTTATTCCTTGAATTGCTCAGAAGAGATGTAGAGGAGGAAGGGTGTATGGGCAGCTTGGTGGAAGCTAGAGGTAACTGAGGAGTGAAGTTCAGAAGCGGGTGTGGTTCCTGGATGGGAATGAAAGTGGTTGGGAGTTGCTAGCAATTAATTAAAGCTGACCAGGTAGTTAAGTATTGCTGTGCCCATTTTATAGCTGAGGAAACACCATTAGGGTCTGACACTGTGAAATGTTGTGTGTACCTTCTCTTGAAACATAGGAGCTGAGAGAGGGTTCAGGTATGGGTAACGTGCAGGTATGAGAAGCAAGGTAAGCCAATCAATCTAAATGTTCCTCATAAAATATCAACTTGAAATTTTAAAAGACAAAATGATATAGCTCGTTTCTAGAATCCAGGGGTCCGGAATAAGACTCCCAATATCAGGCTCCAAAGACTAGACAAACCACCTATGAAAGCAAATATAAATAGTATGGAGTGGTTCTAGAGATAATTTTTACATCTGAGGAAACATTATAAAAAGGAATGGGTCTCAGAACATTAGAGTAGGCTTTTGATTGAATTGCCCGAAACCTCATTTTATCGTTGTTACATTGGTCTTGGGATATTGCACCTGAAGTCTAAAATGCATTAAATTATCCTACTATTCTGAGGTAACCCTATGAAAGGAGCAGGTAGACATGAAGTAAAAGTATGGCAGTGAATTGATGATTAAGGCAGCTCTTCATGGAAGTTCTTCCCACAGTGTGAGTTGGTAGGTCAAGGTTCCACATTATCATTCACACCTTCTTGATTTTCCTATTGATTACTTTCTCAGAAGTGAAGGAGACATTTTTCCTTACAAGTTGCATGATGATGTGCTGCTCATTTGCCAATCACTCTGCACAGATACCCTGATCTCTCATTCTAGTTTTCTAAGTTTATAGGCCTAATTCTGCAAATCTGTCAAGTGTGAAGTCTCTAGTCACATGAGTATCTCCATTACAGTCAATGAAACTAGTCACATGATGAAGCACTCTTGACATAGGGAAGATTTGCAAAATTGGGCCCTTGGTTCCCAGAAATAGTGGGAGGTAGCACAGCTTAAACAATCAGTGAAGTGGTAAAACTGAGCAGCAAGTAGAGGAAAGGCCAGTGGAAGGCGGATACCAAAAGAAATGCATGGATTTGCTGTGTGCACTTGGTTTCCAAATTCAGGATGTGAATCTGTGATATTTGGCAAGACTGTGTGTTCAGCAGATGGCAAGCATCCTACCTGCTCCAGTGGAAAAAAATTCACACCTTTGTTTAATATTTAATTTTTATGAACATGCATAAAATATTCCCCAAAGATAGAATATGGCTGTATTCCAGCTAATCCTATTTAATTGTCCTTTGGCTTATGTACCCATCTTTTGTGAATTTAATGAACAGGAGATTTCCTCTGATTTTATGTAGTGTGTTTTTAGTGAGCAGATTCTTCCATTTCAAGCAGAAGGGGAACTTACATTTTTAAAGAACAGAGCCTTGGAAGCAGCTGAACTGGTAATTTAGTGCTTTATATAAAAGTGGGCCATAAGGCAAGGAAGAACATTAAACTGCACGTGACTGGAACTGTTCCAATATTTATACAGATGGTCATTGTAAGTGTTTAACTTTTATAGTAGGCCTGGATATTAATCTTTCTTTTTTTAATGGAAGGGAATTCCATTTCTGTATCTCTTCATGTCTGTCCACATTTGAATGGAGGGACAAGTACGCAGGGACTCCAATTCTTTATGCTTTGAAATAAGCTACTGGAATGAGAAACTGTGTGGAAGAAATAAACTCTGAATTGCACAGCATATTAAATTACTGTTTTATTTCTCTCCACACATGCTAACTATAAATAAAACAAAAGTCTCTGACAATCTGCCTCTGAGCTTTAAATCAGAGGAATATTGCCACAATTGTCCAACTAAATTGGGAGACACTGGCTGTGCTCCCAGATTGATGCTCCTGGGGTGCTCTGGCAACAAAACTAAGCCATAAACACCAGATGCGGTATATCTAACAAAATTTAATATCAGCAGTTTCTACATTTGGCATTTCAGAACAGAGTTCATTTAAATGGTGCCAGAGGTTTATCTTTCCACCTGAATCATTATAGCTGTACTACGAAATGCATTGATTTGGGTCTTACTGACATTGTTTTCTTCTGGGTTCATAAAGTAGATCCCAGCCCTGAGTGTGAGGTCATAGCCATCGCTCTGTGTAGTATAAATCATTCACGTCTCAGCTTTTCCTTTAAAAAACTTGTACCTTTTTAGGATAAAAGACTGTAAAATGGATATAGTGTTGGTCAGCACATACAAGCTTAGAGTACAAAGTCTGGCTCTTTTCCACTGTTAGGAGTAAAGAAGTGACAGACTGAGAGTTTTAACAAATTACAAATACCACAAAGACTATAATATGCATGTTTGAAAAGATCATGTTGTTAGCTTGACAACCTCTGCCAGAGCAATTTTACAGCTGTGCTCCTGGCTTGCAGTACATTTACTTTTCTCTATCATTAACACTCTAGTGCCCAGTGGTCATTTAACACCCACAGGATTTTTTGGTCTGGAAAACAATTATTACTACTGATGAGGCCTGCTTGAAGACTCCTTTTTTCACCAGGTTTCAGAGTAACAGCCGTGTTAGTCTGTATTCGCAAAAAGAAAAGGAGTACTTGTGGCACCTTAGAATAAATTGGTTAGTCTCTAAGGTGCCACAAGTACTCCTTTTCTTTTTTCACCAGTTATTTACACACACGCATGCTAAGTGTTAAATATATCTCTGTGATTGTAATCTTAAATCAGCATCAAGGAGGTGGCAGATAAGGCTGGATCTTGCTCTTGTTGAAGTCAACAGCATTGAAGAAGTTTAAAGGATGATGGATTTCACCATTTCAGTGTTCAGCTAAAATGACTGTAGCACATACTTTATTATTAATGATTTTTAGTTTTGTTAACTTTATTGGGAAACTGCTAAAACAGGCAACGACATTCTTGTTGCAGCAACAGTGAAGGTTCTTATGGTTCAGGGAACTATTGTAAGCGTAAAAATTTTGAGCCAGAAACATATTTATACATAGAGCCTTTTACATTTACATCCATTGTAAGGCTCCTTTACATGTGTAAAGGGGCCTTTGTATAAATGAGAATCAGGCTCTTAATTTTTAAAATGTGGCTTTGGAACATCCATGAAAGGCTAACTTCTGCCATTATTGGCACACTGTGTATCTTAAATCTTGCTTCTCTCCCACAACATCTGTATTGGCATATGTATGTTTGTGTTAGATGGTCTTCAAAATGCATAGATAAATTCAGCCCTCATTTAGACCTATGCATCCTCACTATCACAGGATTCTATAGCTACTTATAACTAAGGCCAGAATCCAGGCGACGGTGTCTACTCAGATTTATTTTTTTCGGTTTGTACAAGATGGCTATCGGCAGCTCCCAAAGAAGCAAATCCTCATCACAGTATGGTTAGGTTATGCTCTTTGTGGGAGCTATGCATCGGGAATCCTTCTATCCAGTATTTTCCCCAAAAATTGAAATTAGACAGGGTATTCAGATTTACAGGGGGGTGAGGGACGAGGGGTCAGACGGTGAGGGTATAGCATCATAGTAAAAACTGAAAAATGTTTCATGACCATTTTGTTAGATTTAACTTATGTTTTAAAATTATCACCCAAATTAAAGTTGGCTACCCAACTTGCCTTCTATGAAGCACTAAATCTATATCATTCTTGGTTTCTTGTAGTTTTGCACGACTCCATTAACAAACTTCTCTAATACAGCATGTTCATCTTTGGTGGCTTCTTGTGTGTCAGTTATTTCCAGTCCTTCAGTTGATATGCTCATTAGTTCGTTCACGTGATCAGGCAGAATGCGACTTCTTTCAGAACACAAAATTCTATTCAAGGACAAAAAAGAATGCTCAACTGTAGCTGTTGGGACTGGGAGTAACAAGAGATGAATTCCTGCTTCTTTCATCCCAGAAAACATAGCATGAAGATCAGGTTGAGCCACTAGAGAAAAGAAGTTGAAGTCAAATCTTCATTCATTCGTCGTATGACATTTCACTCTGTATTCAAATTCTCTGTTTTGTCCTGGTCACATGGCAGCCCCATTGCTGGTAGTGCCTCACTCCTCTCAACTGTCAGTGTTTTATAAGACAGGCTTCTGTAAAAGCTACGCAGAGGTTGAGTAGAATCCAGAAGTTGCTGATGTAGATTTGGAAGAATCAAGTCTGTGTACTTTTTCAGCTGCTTTACAAACACTTCTTGTCCTCTTCATTTAAGGATTCGATATAAGTGCCTTCATTAGTCAACTTTTGGACTGAAGTCTTTGATTTTTCCAGTATGTTTTCAATGGATAACTCTCTAATCCAAGTGTAGCTTCTGTTGCTGGACAAAGATCTACTACTATTGTAGCAGATGCCTGGATGGCATTCTTTAATGACCCAAATAGTTTCAACAGTAGCCTTCAAGAGAGAGACTGGTGATTGTCTTCTCGGAATGTAGTAGCAAAAGTAGTCCACCAGCCTCATCACTTAGATCCATCCCTTCCTGGTAGATACTTTCCAAAGCCAGCAATAACAGTTGCAGTATTTTAAGACAATAGCCAGGGACGCTCATGAGAAAGCCAGTGGATTTTCCCAGGTTGGACTAATTTGAACGTTAGTTCCAGAGCATCTTCTGTTTTTTCCAAGATGTTCAGTCCTTTTAGATTCTTGTTGAAAAGAAAGGGAGTACTTGTGGCACCTTAAAGACTTACAAATTTATTTGAGCATAAGCTTTCGTGAGCTACAGCTCACTTCATCGGATGCATTCAGTGGAAAATACAGTGGGGAGATTTATATACACAGAGAACATGAAACAATGGGTGTTACCATACACACTGTAACGAGACTGATCAGGTAAGGTGAGCTATTACCAGCAGGAGAGCGAGGGGGAAAAAACTTTTTTGTAGTGGTAATCAAGGTGGGCCATTTCCAGCAGTTGACAAGAACATCTGAGGAACAGTGGGGGGGGAGGGGAATAAACATGGGGAAATAGTTTTACTTTGTGTAATGACCCATCCACTCCCAGTTTTTATTCAAATCTTTGTTAATTGTATCCAGTTTGCAAATTAATTCCAATTCAGCAGTCTCTCGTTGGAGTCTGTTTTTGAAGTTTTTTTTGTTGAAGAATTGAAACTTTTAGGTTTGTAATCGAGTGACCAAAGAGATTGAAGTGTTCTCCGACTGGTTTTTGAATGTTATAATTCTTGACGTCTGATTTGTGTCTCTTTATTCTTTTACGTAGAGACTGTCCAGTTTGGCCAATGTACATGGCAGAGGGGCATTGCTGGCACATAATGGCATATATCACAGTGGTAGATGTGCAGGTGAACGAGCCTCTGATAGTGTGTGGCTGATGTGATTAGGCCCTATGATGGTGTCCCCTGGACGCAGTTGGCAATGGGCTTTGTTGCAAGGATAGGTTCCTGGGTTAGTGGTTCTGTGTTGTGGTGTGTGTTTGCTGGTGAGTATTTGCTTCAGGTTGGGGGGCTGTCTGTAAGCAAGGACTGGCCTGTCTCCCAAGATCTGTGAGAGTGATGGGTCATCCTTCAGGATAGGTTGTAGATCTTTGATGATTCGTTGGAGAGGTTTTAGTTGGGGGCTGAAGGTGATGGCTAGTGGCGTCAAATATGACCTGCGAGGAAAGATTGAAAAAAATTCAGTTTGTTTAGTCTGGAGAAGAGAAAAGGCTATGGGAGGGACTTGGTACCAGTTTTCAATACATAAAAGGTTGTTACAAGGAGGAAGGAGAAAAATGGTTCTCTTTATCCTCTGAAGATAGGACAAGAAGCAATGGGCTTAAATTGCAACAATTTAGGTTGGCCATTAGGAAAAACTTCCCTGACAGTTAGGAAGTTAGGTGCTGGAATAAATTGCTTAGGGAAGTTGTGGACTCTCTGTCATTGGAGGTTTTTAAGAGTAGGTTAGACAATCACCTGTCAGAGATGGTCTAGATAATACTTAGTCCTGCCTTGAGTGCAGGGGACTAGATTAGAAGACCTCTCAAGGTCCCTTCCAGTCCTATGATCTACTCCAACTGGCACTAGTACGAGCTGCAGAATCTTTTTTAAAAAAAAAAAAAAGCCATAAATGTAATGTCTTTATTATACTCTTTTCAACAAGGTTCAGAGAAGCAGCCGTGTTAGTCTGTATCCGCAAAAAGTAAAGGAGTACTCGTGGCACCTTAGAGACTAACAAATTTATTTGAGCATAAGCTTTCATGAGCATAAGCTTTCTAGACCTTTAATCATTTTTGTTGCTCTCCTTTGGACTTTCTTCAATTTGTCCACATCTGTCTTGAAATGTGGCGCCCAGAACTGGACACAATACTCCACTTGAGGCCTTATCAACGCAAAGTAGAGTGGAAGAATTACTTCTTGTGTCTTGCTTACAACACTCCTGCTAATACATCCCAGAATGATGTTTTCTTTTTTTTGCAACAAAGTTACACTGTTGACTCATACTTAGCTTGTGATCCACTATGACCACCGATCCCTTTCCACAGTACTCCTTCCTAGACAGTCATTTCCCATTTTGTATGTCTGCAACTGATCGTTCCTTCCTAAGTGGAGTACTTTGGATTTGTCCTTATTGATATCATCCTATTAACTTCAGACCGTTTCTCCAGTTTATCCAGGTCATTTTCAATTTTAATCCTAACCCCTAAAGCACTTGCAGCCCCTCCCAGCTTGGTATCAGCTGCAAACTTTATAAGTGTACTCCCTCTGTCATTATCTTAAACATTGATGAAGATATTCAACAGAACCAGACCTAGGACTAGTCCCTATGGGACCCCACTTTATATGCCCTTCCAGCTTGACTGTGAACCACTGATAACTACTCTCTGGAAATGGTTTTCCAACCAGTTATGCACCCACCTTATAATAGCTCCATCTAGGTTGTATTTCCCTAGTTTGTTTATGAGACGTTCATGTGAGACAGTATAATAAGCCTTACTAAAGTCAAGATACGCCACACCTACTGCTTCCCCCCCATCCACATCCCCGCATTGTTACCCTGTCAAAGAAAGCTATTAGGTTGGTTTGTCACCATTTGTTCTTGACAAATCCATGCTGACTGTTACTTATCACCGTATTATTTTCTAGGTGTTTGCCAATTGATTACTTAATTTTTAATGACAGGTTACAGAGTAGCAGTCGTGTTAGTCTGTATCCGTAAAAAGAAAAGGAGTACTTGTGGCACCTTAGAGACTAACAAATTTATTAGAGCATAAGCTTTCGTGAGCTACAGCTCACTTCATCGAATCTGATGAAGTGAGCTGTAGCTCACGAAAGCTTATGCTCTAATAAATTTGTTAGTCTCTAAGGTGCCACAAGTACTCCTTTTCTTCTTAATTATTAACTCCATTATCTTTCTGGGTACTAAAGTTAAGACGGCCTCTGCGGTGTGTATAGAAGGTATTAGAGTTACAGTTTTCTCAGAGCAAATCTTGTACTCCACCATGTCTTCCAGAGAAGTTTGCAGCTTCATCAAATGCACAAGCAGCCATCTGTTTGGGGTCCAATTTACAAGCATTTAGCCCTTCTAAGATGTGGGTTGTCACAGATACAGCTGATGTGTTTTCTATAACCTGAACATCTAGAAATGCATCTACTGGCCTGCCACTGACATCAAGGTAATATACACAATGACTTGACACCCACTTGCATCGGTGCATTCATTTATCAGCCATGAGTGCAAAATTTTTTAAGGTTGTGAGAGAGTTCTTCTCCTTTTCAACTGCTGAGTCTTTCACTGTTGCACCATGTGCTTCTAACCAATCAGTTGAGTTTCTTGCAGAAAGATAGTGAGCATTTGCTGGTCTTATTCAGAACCAGTGTCCAACTCAGGGTTAACAAGTGACAATGCACTTAACATTAGCCTCCCATTTGTAGCATGTGGTATGTCTTGCTTAAATAGAAAGTATGATGCGACAGCCATGTTTGTTCACATAAACTGTGTTGTCTCCAGCATTCTTAATAGCCTCATAAAGTACTTCTAAAATTGGCTTTGACAGTGACTGGCTTATAAGGCTTTCTGCATGTGGATGCAGTCCAGAGGTTTGGTCTTTTGCAGCCTTTCCACGTAGTTTGTCAGCATTGGCTTTGCTGATCGGTTTGGCAAACCAAGCTCCTCCACTTTTACCAATTGTAGCCGTGGGAAGCTTTCCTTCTTCATAAGCTTTTTTGCAAGAGGTGCACCAATAGCCATCTTTTGTAACTTCCATAAATGGTAAAAGTTTGACCTACTAATATCCTTTAGGTTGTGGAGACACTGTTTCTTTGGTAGGTAGTTGCATTTGTGCTTCGGGCTGTTCGGATGTAGATACACCACTTGAACCTTCAGATGACATGTTGGTATATTGTTGATATGTTCTTCATCTTGGTTGGTCTGACCATTGGGGGCAGGGGATGAGGGAGTTCAAGGGACTTTGTAGGGAAATCCCTGCTTCTGTCCAGGCTGTGAAACCACTTTGCAGCCCTAAATTGCAGTAGGGAGGGAGGAAAGTGGGAGGATCTGTATAGCAGCAGATCCTGTAGCCCCACCTGTGGCCTGCACCAGGAATAGAGTAGAGAAGGAGCTATAGTGGATCTGAGCGCCACATCATGTTGGGATGCACATCTCCTGTATGACCCCAATAAATCTTGCCCCTTCCACAGCAAAACCACACCAATTTCATGATTGCAAGGAGCAATACAGCATGATTCCCTCTGTGTAGGAAGAATCAAGAAGCTTTACTTGTGTTCTGCACAGCCACTTACGCAGAATGTTTCTTGGGAGCTGTACTTTGACAGTGCTAGGAGCGATAGTGTTCTGTTTTATTACAGACTCCAAACACAAGGGTTAAATACACAACGTTTAAAAATCTCCCTCCAAACTGACATACTTCTGTGTGTGTGATTAAAACCACGCAAGGACCGGATGCAGATTGTGCACCTGCAGCTAGTGGAGAAGGATCACTGCAAACCATGCGTTATGCACACAAATGGCAAAAGGGTCAGGCCTAGGTCCTAAATAAATAATGCAGGAGAACAGTTGTAATCTGATTGCTTAAAAAAAACATATGGCAAAGAGGACTATTTTTTACTTAGGTAAGGAACTACTTACGGGGTTAGGCCAGCATTTTTTCAAACCTAAATCTATATTTAGGCATCTATGTAAATAGCTTAATTTTCAAAAATGCTGAGTACACAGAACACCCATGACTTCAGTGTTGAGCACCCTGAAAATCAGACCAGTTAGATGCTTACATTTGGATTTGGGTCCCTAAATTTAGGTTCTTAACCAAAAGCAAACTCTCTCCATGGTGTGAAGCTTTGTTTTTGTGAAATGAGTTGTCTTGTTTGCTGACTAGTCTGTACTGAGTGGGTTTTCTTTAACCATTCTTTATTCCTGCACCTATACTTCCTCTTTATGTTACAATAAAGATTTTTGAGAATGCCTGAAAATCCCGCAAGAGGCACTGTCTATGGCTGAGGCATGCCAGTAGAATGCTAGTTCAAAGCCTCTGATTTTAAACATAATTGGCTAAATTCTGCACTCAGCTACATCAATGCAAAGCCACTGGAAACCAAGGGAATTGCACCAGTGTAACCAGGATTTGGCTATTTGTTTTTGTTCTACAATCAATAAATTGGGATTTTCTTCTTCTTCTTCTTCGTCTATGGAACCTTGTGTCCATACAAAGCAAACTTGGTCAAAGTTCCCATCAAGTGGTGAAGGAGCAAGACCTTAACAACTCATTAAGTTCCCAAAAGAGTATTAGTCCTGTCCAGTCTCTCTCATTTTAAAGGGTAAGTTATTTGGGTGATGGACTTACTACATATGTGTACAGTGTGTAGCACAATAATACCTAGCTCTTACATAGTGCTTTCCATCAGTAGATCTAAAAGCACATCACAACCATTAATGTATTTATCATCACCCCTGTGAGGTAGAGAAGGCTAATGTTCTCATTTTGAACATAAGAATGGCCATACTGGGTCAGCCCAAAGGTCCATCTAGCTCAGTGTCCTGTCTTCCAACAGTGGCCAATGCCAGGTGCCCTAGAGGGAATGAACAGAACAAATTATCATCAAGTGATCCATCCCCTGTCGCCCATTCCCAGCTTCTGGCAAACCGAGGCTAGGGACACCATCCTTGCCTATTCTGGCTAATAGACATTGATGGACCTATCCTCCATGAATATACCCTGTTATAGTCTTGGCCTTCACAACATCCTTTGGCAAAAAGCTCCACAGGTTGACTGTGTATTTTGTGAAAAAATACTTTTGCAGATGGGGAACTGAGGTTCACAGAGGCTAAGTGATTTATCCAAGGTCACACAGGAAATCTATGGCAGAGCAGGAAATTGAAGCCTGGTCTCCCAAGTCCTAGGCTACTCCTCTAACCACAAAACCATCCTTCCCTACTGTAAGGCCTTGCTCTCACCTGTGGCACTTGATGCTACTGTAACATGACTAGTAATTTTTAACTATACAACCTGCCATCTTCCAAGGTGTAAAAACCTCCACACACCTCTGAAGACCTTCCTGGTCTTGTACAACAAAAATTTGTAAACTACCAGAGTAGTCTGTGGGGAAAGTCAAGATAATGAGTGCTTTTGAACTGGGAACATGGAGTTTACAAACAAGTGATCATTTTCTAGCCGTAGTGAATTGGAGTCTGCACTCCACCTTGTTCCCACCTATGGATATGGAGGTAAGATTGAACACCTAACACAGAGTGCTGTGTGTTCTTGCTGTCCCCTGAAACTGTTTGCTACAGGACTCTGAAAAGAAACCCTCTCCCACTCTGACTTCATCAACAGGATTTTGCCTGCTTTTGTGAACTATTGATTGCACAGCTGCAGATGTAGATTATAGCAGCATATTGGGTCATGAACATTAAGATAGTACAGGAACTCTTATTAGAAACACATTGAATTCTTGGACAATTCAACCCACATCACAATAAAATGCAGTTGTAAAGAGCGGTTTCTAAACCTCAGTTATTAGATCAAGAGACAAGTACCTGAGTACATTTAAATATATATAATATATCAAGGGGTGCTTAGTATGGCTCTTGACCTTTCATGCCTGAGCTAGTGGGAAAGTTTGAAGGCTGTATTGAAGTAGCACTATACATTGACTTTCTACTTTAATTTGAGTAAATTCACTTTGGGTCAGACTCACTCCATTCCACTGCTGTAACTCCGCTGAAGCTGCAATGGGGTAATAGAGAACTTTTCAGGATATGTGTTAGGTACTCTCTTCATTTGGGCCAAATATATGCCACACAACCCTGATCATTAAGAAGCAATGAAAAGGGAGAGTAGAGATTAGCAATGTACTGGATTTGGTAGTTCTAATTTGCATTATAAAAAAATCATTGGCTAGCACGTCCTCTAGGGTAAATGGATCTCTCTCCATTGATTTTTGATGGAGCTAGGTAAATTTACACCAGATGAGGCTCTGACCCTACAGTGCTAAGACTGTCTCCTCTTCTAAGAAACAGACGCTTTAGTGGGCTGAAAGGGGAAATAATTACAAGGGGATTAATACATTAGAAAAGTTTCAGTAAATTGCCCGTTCCAGTACCGAACAGCTTTCATTGATCATGCCTAAAGGTCTGTGTCATTTATTCTTTCCTTGAGTATTAAACATGGCAACCTACTGCAGTGTACTAGAATTCATGATTGATATTCCTGTCCTGTTAGGATAATTAGAAACTTGCCACTCTCTGATTAATGGAAGCCTTGAGAGACCTGAGTATGATTAACTTCATAAATACGTGTTATGAAATCATGGCCAGTGTTCTAGTAGTAATGTATTTTTCCCTAGAGGACAGAATGTGCTAACATAGGAATAGGAGAAAACACAGTGCCATGCATAGAAAGGCACTCAGAAGTAGTAAAAGGAAAATCCTTTAAGGCTGGAGTCTAACTCAAAGAATTTCTTTAATGATCATTCCCTTTCAGAATTAGATCATGAGATTTTTCTCTTGTTTCTTGCTCTCGCTGTTCTAAAGTTCATCACTTTCCTAAATGCACACCACATTTGTACACCACACAGTGCACCCTCTCCCTCTGAGTCATGTCTTCTTTTACTGTATGCAGGTGAATTCACTTATATGAAGGCATCAAACTACTTGAGGAACACTAGATGTTTGCCTTTGCATAGTGAAATCCTTGAGTAGCTGCTGATGTGGTTCCTATACAGCCCCCTCATAGCATTTTTGTAGTGAACGTGGCTGGTGGAAAGGGTGTAGCTGGAGTTTTCCTGCATCCTGCTGATCCTTGTCTGCTGGAACAGCTCCTGGGAGCCTCTGGCAGCTGGCACAAAGTAAAGTAGACTTCAGGCTGCTCCAACTTGTATAAGGGACTGGGTCCAGCACCTGGCTTAGAGACACTTTTGCCTCCTCACCCAAGCTCAGCCAGTCTGGAGAATCTGATTCCCCTGAATCTTGCTCTAATCACCAAATCACACTGCACATTTAGTTCTTAAGTCCTCATAATGACAGATAGAATTAACCTGTGTCCTAACCACTGTAGTCTTTGGACCAAATGACTTGCTTATCTTTTCTTGTGGTACTTCCATTGCTTTTACAATGCATTCTCTTTCCTCTGCTTCAGAGAACTCCTGTTAGACCAATATTTTGTTGCTATTTATATGGTATGCATTTTAAGGGGAAAGGTGCCAAGGTAAACTTAATTTCAGAATGTCACATTACTAGAGAAAAAAGTGTTCATCGCCTACTATTTCTACTGGGATAAACAGAAGGCTTTAATTTCTTAGGGCTAATTTATTTCCAGTAGAAATGGACAGCAGCAAGGGTAGAAACACTTTCAATTCTCAGCTTGATAAAGGCCTCAATTCAGCACGGCACTGAACGCTTTGCTGAAGATGGATGGACTAAGCACATCATTAGATTTGAAGTGCAAGAGGGACCTTGACCTCTTGTCTAACACAAGCCATGAATTTCACCCATTAATTTCTGCATCTAGTTTAGAAACTCGGAATGGAATTAGAGCATATTTCTTAGCACGACATCTAGCCTTGATGTTTAGAGTTAAGCATATGCTTAAGGACCTTGCTGATTCAGGGCTAAATATGTAAAGGATTTTAGATAGATGATTAGAGGTGACTGCTCAGCACATAGGAGTTGATTAGCTCCCACTGAAATCAATGACCAGTTCCCTTTGGCATCAGTGGGACCAGAATCAGGTCCCAACTTTAAGCATTGCTGAGAAACCCAGTGTAAGGATGTGGGGAAGAAGTAGTCAAGGCATATATCCGTTTGGTGAAAAACGCTATAGGGTTTTTGTTGCTTTTCAGGTAAACTTTAAAAAAACCCAACTAACCAAGCAGACTTACCAAGAAATAACCATTTAAAAAAGTTTGTTTACCCCCCTCTGGACCCTAAATTTAAAACATGGCTTTCATCACTTTTATGCACACATCAGTTTGCAAATGCAAACTGATAGGAGTCTGGTGGCTGGGCACTTGCACAGGGAGCTTTTTGCAAATACTCCTCTGCACATGCAAGTATAGGTGTAAATTTTCAAAAGTGACTCATGTTTTCAGCTGCCTTAATTTTTGGGTACCCAACTTGAGATACTTTACAGAGGCCTCATTTTCAGAAAGTGCTGAGCATCTGTACCTTCTGGCAGTCTGACCCCTTTAAGTTGTCTAAGTTAGGCAGCCAAAACACTGAAGTGCCTAAAATCATGAATCTGAAAATGTAGGGTTATTTTTATAAATCAACTTCCATGTCATATCCCACCCTTGTTCCTTTGATTTATGGCAAAGAGTCATAAGAGAATGATGGGTAACTTGAGGCCAGATCCGATAAATGTTTATAAATAGTCCCTTTTTTATGTATGTAGTCCCAGTGATTTCAGTAGGATTACTCACCTGAGTATTGATTATCAGTGTGAGTGTTTTCAAGATCTAGCCCTCAGTTATCACTTAATGCCAAAATTGTCAAGCCACTTTCAATACTCTCTGCTGTGGTGGTTTGAAGAACTGATGATGACACCTTAAGGTTATACAATGGAAAGTTAAGGATCCAAAAATGTATTTGCAGTGTTTTTGCTTTGTGCAGACTTAGCTCTCTGGTCCTAAGGAGCAAACTGAAAAATTCCCAATAGCTTCAAGAAATTTTTCTAGCAAGTATCAAGCTTGAATAGCTTGAAGCAGGGAAATCTGAGAGACGTGGGCATTAAAACAAAAGAGGAAATGGTTGCTTACAATTCTGTCTTGTGAGAGAGTGAAGAATCTGGATTCTGATTACATAAATTATGAGAGACAACAGGGAAATAAAAGCTGACTATTAGACTTTTTAATGGCAAAGTTACTTAACACACAAATCACTCTCATTTCACTGAGCTTGGAATGAGGAGAAAAGGCAGTAGCTCGGTCAAGTTTTCTAATATATCTGTAGACAGGACCAAAAGTTGGTAGTCTACAGGAAAAAGAAATAAACTTGACAGATCCTCTGCCACTAATAAGTTGCACTTGCTTGTCATTAGTTTTGCATACTCGCTGTTGTACAAACCCTTACATTCATTGTTGTTTTCAGCGCTGCTCATTCTAACAATAAAACTGAATCCAAAATTGTCTTCCGGGGTCTGTGTACACACAGGAAATTCACATTGCTTTCCTGTTTGATCTCATAGCTCCATGCTGGCAGTCTGTCAAAACAGGGAGGATGGCAACATAGGGAAGGTGGTAGGAAAAACCTGTTATGAGCCAGATCTTCAGTTGATACAATCAATGGAGCTGCACAACTCTGTAACAGAACTGTGCTAATTTATACCAGTTGGGGATGTGGCCCTGGACCTTGCAGTTCTGGAGTGTTTTGCTCTGTAGTGCCTTCACTGAAGCACCATTAAAGGGTAAAACTGAAGTGCTTCTTTCCTATTCCAGAAAGTGATTAGAATTTAAAATTGCTTTGTTACAACAAGTTTCATATCTTTTTTTTATTTTTTTTTTCCAGTTTATTTAACTGATGGAAAGTTGGATCCTTAAATAGCCTTTAATGCTGACAATTTCTAGCATTTCAGAGTCTGTCAGTAAAGAGCAAGACTTTGATCTACATAATGTCAGCATGTCTTGTCCTGCCATAACAGGGTACACGTGCTGCTGTGGCCCTTCTCGTGGCTATGTCTGAGGAATAGCTCCGCCCAGTCTGAAGCCCCCTGCTGTCTCTCATTTGTGCTGTGACCCCTCTCATGTTTCAGGAGTTGCAGTACTCCCTTTGTGAATCAGGATGCTCCCTCTTTGTGGCTTGGCCCTCCACCCGGGGCACTATAGTTTTCCCTTTCCAGTGTATCAAAGTCTCACCAGACTCCCTGTCTGGATATTGTTCCTGGCAGTACTCCAATTCCAACCTATGCCACTTCACCAATGGCTGGTAGGGAAAACCAGGTCTGCACACTACTCTAGATTCCAGCTCAGTGACTCTCAAATCAGAGGCCAAGGTCTCCATCATCCCAAACCTTGCTGCCATTTTCCTGAACCTTTTTGTACTCCACCTCTATCAGGCTTCTGCTCTACCACCCTTCTCTGTAAACTCTTCCTTGATGATTGGGATGCTAGGCTTCTAATCTCCCCCATCTCTCCTCCTTTCCTTTTCTAAGCCCAGAGAGTGACTGCAGGCTTCCACTCTGCAACCCCAGTTTTTCTTTTCTTTTCTTTTTTTTTTTTTATGGCGAAGCAGACTTGACTGAATAGTCTATAACTGGCACCAACTACAATTCCTCAGTGCTTAACAGTTTATATCCTCTCATTCTGTGTTTGTCCGGTAATGTAACAGTGCCTTTTTAATAATACTGTATTTCCCTGATGGTTTTACTAAATAACATTGTGTATTTTTTAACTTAAGACAGTTGAATTTTTCAAAAAGCATTTCCCTTTCTCTGTCAAAGCCCTTACATTATGTGTCAGGGTCGGGTCAGATGGCTATAGGAGAGTAATAGAAGGCAGATATATTAGCCCCAGACTAAGTAGGTGCCTTTTCCCTGAGTAAGGTAACAGGGAAGGTTCCAGAACAATCAGGAACCTTCCAGAGACCACTAAGACAGGCTGATTAGAACACCTGCAGCCAATCAAAAAGCTGCTAGAATCAATTAAGGCAGGCTAATCAGGGCACCTGGGTTTTAAAAAGGAGCTCACTTCAGTTTGTGGTGTGGGTGTGGGTGTGGAGCTGGGAGCGAGAGGCACTAGGAGCTGAGAGTGAGAACGTGGACTGTTGGAGGACTGAGGTGTACAAGCATTATCAGACACCAGGAGGAAGGTGCTATGGTGAGGATAAAGGTGGTGTTGGGAGGAGGCCATGGGAAGTAGCCGAGGGAGTTGTAGCTGTCACGCAGCTGTTCCAGGAGACACTCTAGACAGCTGCATTCCACAGGGCCCTGGGCTGGAACCCAGAGTAGAGGGCGGGCCCGGGTTCCCCCCAAATCCTCCCAACTCCTGGTCAGACACAGGAGAAGTCGACCTGGACTGTGGGTTCAGAAAAACGGCCAAGCTGAGGGCTGCCGTGAAGCTCCAAGGCGAGCAAATCCTCCAATAAGCGCAAGACCCACCAAGGTAGAGCAGGAACTTTGTCACAATACCCATAAAATGTGATCAATTGTTTCTTCCAGCTGAGAGCACACAGTCCATCTTTCTCTATTTATCTGAAAAAGATTTTTCTTTAAGCCACAATGGCCAGTTAGTACTCTAAACGAAAGCACTTCATTAGTCCTATCAAGGCCCTGAGCTATGTTGTCATCCTCAATTCTAGGGCACAATACAAAAAATCTTCTTCCTCTTTTTTTCATTAATCCACATTTTTTGCCCTTGCTCTTTAATATTTTCTGTACCAGGCTTTTGAATTCCTGTGTACTTCAGGATCCATCTTTCCATTTCTTACAGAATGTGCTTGCCTTTTCTTTTTTTTAATGCCCTCATTCTGCTGCAGACTTCCTGACTTTACATCAGCCCTGCCTGCTCCTGTCAGGTTAACTCCTCCTTGGCCACATTAATCCTTTCCAGGCTAGTGTGGGGGCAAACGCCCCATCACACTTTCTTTCAAGGAGTCTGTTGCAACGTTGTTCAGAGTGTAAGAGATGTAAAGCAAGATATACCAATAAAGAAAAGTTGAGTCTAAGAAACACAAAAATACCGTATACTGGAGAATACTCATT
This sequence comes from Lepidochelys olivacea, assembly GCF_965140295.1. Classification (NCBI taxonomy): domain Eukaryota; kingdom Metazoa; phylum Chordata; order Testudines; family Cheloniidae; genus Lepidochelys; species Lepidochelys olivacea. The sequence continues at coordinate 197,384,059 of NC_140413.1, read as the reverse complement.
TAGGATCAAATTCTGGTCTCATTGAAATCAATGGGAGTTTGGTCTTTTAGCTTCAATGGGGATCAGAATTTGGTCTTTTAGCTTCAACAGGGATCAAAATTTAGCTTCAGTGGGGATCAGAATAAATTTCTCACAACCATGTTTGTCATTGTTTGCTTTGAGCTGCTCCTTTAGCTCACTAGGCAGAAGCTTTTTCTTTCGGCGTTGAAGGCCACTCCCACCTGGCCATTTTTGTTGCCCTTGTCTTCAGTAGGAAGATCTTTTCTGCTGTGTCAAATGAGATATGATGACCGTAACTGAGCACAGTTTTCATTAGGCCATACCATCAATTTAAGTAATGACATTGTTTTTCATCCACCATTTTAACTCTTCCCAAACCATTAACTACTCTGTAAACTTGTTCACATAATTCTAATAGGTTAGAAAGGCCTAATTTATGCCTTCAAAAACCCACACTGCTCAGCGAGGGGTCAAATACTCCAGTCCTTACTCAGCCAAAATTCCCTTCATTGACTTCAGTAGGAATATTTTTCTTGAATCATGAATAAACATTTGCATTTGGCTAGTAGGAGCCAGATCCTAAACAGATTTTCTCCAGTGTAAATGCAGAATAACTTTATAGTTACTCTGGATTTACAGTATTACTGATAGCAACGTTTTGTCTGAAGCGTCCTGTAACTTGAATTTTCTCAGTAGTTTTTCCTAGGCTCTCTGCTTTATAAATCTTGGAATGCACTTGCTCCTTTTTCAAAATTTTGGTCCCTCTCCAGTAATAGCTGTTTAATGATAAATTACATGTTTTTATTAGTAGCTCAGCTGTTTTGTTCCTTTAGAATTAGCTGTCATCTAGTCCCTGCTGATTCACTACAGTTGAATGTCTTTAATTTTTCCATCACCTCTTCTTTTCTTTTCTGTGCCTCACCGCAAATAGTGACTTCTGGAATAGACATTGCTTCTTCCCCACCCTAACCCCAATCATCCTCTCCGGTTCAGACTGCTTGCAAAGAAATCTTTTAGCTTGGCTGCAAACTCCTTATCTTTGATTGCCCCCTTGCCTCTCAGGACTCTAGCACACCCACTGACTCTTCATAGGCTTCTCTTTTTCTGACCTACTTCAAGTATTGTTATATTTCAGTTTGGCAATTTATGCTTCCCATTTTCCTCTTAATCTCCATTTTTCTGCCAAACCTTATGTTCCATTGTATTAGCAACACTTGGGCTGGATTTACATTGTATGAAAGGATACTTTTGGGTCCTCAATAATTCATCCCTTGACATGGAGCTATAAGCTATTACAACTTTCATGAAGGATTTTTACTTTATGCTGCCTGGCATTTCTCTAGGGACAGAATATTTCTTTCCTTTCATTTAAAGGAGAGACAGAGGGTTAAATCCTGGAGCCACTGAAATAAATAGGAGCTTTTGCAAATGACTTCAATGAAGCCAGGATTTCACACACCGTCTTTGGTTTGTGGTCAGCTTTCCATACTGAATGAAAGGAATAGAGAGCACAAAGCTACATTTCCCCACTATTATATTGGGGAGGGCATTGGACTGAGTGTTGGAGGACTTGAATCTATACCTGGTCCAGTGTGTGCTGCTGGCTGAGACATTGCTTTGTGCCTTAGCTTGTCCATCTGTAGGATTAATTTACTCACCATTGTGAAACACTTTGAGAGAGAGAGATGGTATTCGTATCATTTATGCATTTAGGAGTTCTGTATTTGCTTATCGAGAGTATGAAGCAGTTACATAACATTTTAGGTCTTCAGAGTAATGGATAATCATTAAGTCAAAAACTCAGGCAAAATGAGTCTCCGTGAAGCCAGTTGTACAACTGACATGCTTAAAGTTATGTATTTGCTTAAGTGCTTTGTCGTATCGAGTCCTAATTAATTATTGCCTTCCCACAGAGTTAGATTTGTTTCTTGTGAAGTGTGTACCAGTGAAAATCTTGTTCAGTGACAAGTACCTAATGTTTCCCATTGCATAGAAGCCTGTTTTAAAACAGGCTGCAGAGGGTTAAATTGGCTCCCCTGTATTCCCATCCCCGGTGCTTATTCAGAAAAAGCAAGGTTGGGAAACTCAAGAGCATTTATCTTCACATCAAAACTGCTCACTGTCTTTGATGGACTCCCAACACATTTCAACAAGACGCTTAAGCTGCGGAAGCCAAAATACAAGCAGTCTCTGTTGTCGTTATTGTGCTAAAATGTGGCACACATCAAATCAGTTACAATGTAAACGGAGTTTGGTTTTTTGTTTTTGTTTCCCCTGTCAGCAGCAAGTGTTGCAGGATGAAACAAAACATCTCCTGTCTAAAACATCTCCTGACTAAAATGACTGCTTTTTAATGAAACCTTCTGCCATGTGATCACTAATATTGCAACCTGCCCGCACTTGACAGATTCAGTTAATGATCAGGAGCTCGGCTGGTAACCAGCCGAGCAATCCCTTCCCTTAATGGCACTATAATAGCTGATTAGGACAATATATCTCAGAAAAGCGACAGTGGAAGAGACTCACTTTCTAGCTTATTCTGACACTTCTAGTGAAGAAAGCCTTTAATCCTTTCAGAGTTTGATATTTTAACAAGGTTTGGTTTTTTCAGGTTTTCTTTTTAATGACTGACATTATCTATAGCAGATTTCTAGTTTGTTGCTTTCGCGCTGTCAGGATTGCAGGTGACATAGGGCTCAATGTTAATGTTCGCTTCCAAGAGGGGAGGGAAGCAAAACCAAGCTGATTCCAGCTGCCATGGGGGGGGGGCACAGGAATGGAGAGTGTTACCTGCACAGCATGCTCTTCCACCTCCCCATGTCCCACTGGAGTCCCTCTTTGTATTTGGATTGGGGGGGTTGAGCATGGCCCTGGCATTGTTTCCCTATTAAGCTCAATGGGCGCAGAGGTGGGCTAATGCTGACTAGAGCTGGTTAAAGTTTCCTGCTGAAGAAATAGGGTTTCATCGAAAACCAAATGGTTGGCAGGAAAGTGTAATTCTCAATACAATTGTTCAATGAGAAACTCTGGAATGGAATGAAATAAAGATTTTTTTTTTCATTCGGTTTCATTTTTTGAAAACCATTTCCTTTCTTTGAAATTTCAAAATTTCAGTTCCATCCCCTTTCTTCCTCCTCTTGTTGGCTCTCACTGCAACTGAATGAATGCTGCCCAGCTGTTACTTCCCCCCACTCCTCTGAGCACTTTAACTTTGCCACAGTGGGAGAAGTTTTCAGAAGTTGGAGTAGCAAATGAAAAAACCTGGATGCCCGTCGTTCATTTTTATCGTACTTGGGAGGCAAAAAGGGGGAAAGGGAGAAAAATGAAATTTTGAACATTAAAAATTCTAAAAATTTGAGAACATTTCACAATTAAATTAATTAAAACTTGTTCCATTTAGACACTTAAAATTTTAAAGTTTGTTTCTATTTTGTATTTTTTTAATGGACTTTCTTTTGGACGAGCTCCAATTCTGATCTTCTGCTTTTACTCCACCGCACTGTGGTTCCTCACCACCACCCAGGCTGTGTTGGGGTGCTGTCTGGGGAACTGGGAGTCTATAAGAGCAGAGCTGTGTTTCCCTGGGACTGGTAAGCAATGTGAAGGAATAGGGCAGCTGAGCGGATCTGGGGTTTTCAGAAGCTGCCAACTCCAAATCCCTCCCCCAATTGGAAGCCTGCAAAAGAGAATGCACATATTCACATTTGGAGTTTCTGTTTGCCTGTGTAGTAATAGTTCATCTAGGGGAGCAGATGGGTCTTCATTTTTCAGCAAGATGGCAGCAGGCTCAGCAATACCAGCTGTAGTAATCACTTTTTATAGGAAATGTCTGAACATTCTCACAACAAATAGATAAAATCTCAACAGTCTACATAAATCTCTTGATTTGGGCAAAAGCCTGCACACGAGCTTCTTGCAATGAAGAAAAATAATCACTCAAGTTAGAAAATAGAACAAAACCCTAAAATCAAGAAGTAAGCATTTATGCTGTGGCCCAAGATTAGAGTACAGGTAGTCAGACGTCTCAGAATTAATTTAGAAGGTTTGTCAAGGTTCCTCCCCCACTCTGAACTCTAGGGTACAGATGTGGGGACCTGCATGAAAAACCTCCTAAGCTTATCTTTACCAGCTTAGGTCAAAACTTCCCCAAGGTACAAAATATTACACCTTGGACAGGCCGCTACCACCACCAAACTAATACTGGTTACTGGGGAAGAGCTGTTTGGACGCGTCCTTCCCCCCAAAATACTTCCCAAAACCTTGCACCCCACTTCCTGGACAAGGTTTGGTAAAAAGCCTCACCAATTTGTCTAGGTGACTACAGACCCAGACCCTTGGATCTTAAGAACAATGAACAATCCTCCCAACACTTGCACCCCCCCTTTCCTGGGAAATGTTGGATAAAAAGCCTCACCAATTTGCATAGGTGACCACAAACCCAAACCCTTGGATCTGAGAACAATGAAAAAGCATTCAGTGTTTTACAAGAAGACTTTTAATAAAAAATAGAAGTAAATAGAAATAAAGAAATCCCCCCTGTAAAATCAGGATGGTATATATCTTACAGGGTAATTAGATTCAAAAACATAGAGAACCCCTCTAGGCAAAACCTTAAGTTACAAAAAAGATACACAGACAGAAATAGTTATTCTATTCAGCACAATTCTTTTCTCAGCCATTTAAAGAAATCATAATCTAACACATACCTAGCTAGATTACTTACTAAAAGTTCTAAGACTCCATTCCTGTTCTGTCCCCGGCCAAGACGACTACAGACAGACACAGACCCTTTGTTTCTCTCCCTCCTCCCAGCTTTTGAAAGTATCTTGTCTCCTCATTGGTCATTTTGGTCAGGTGCCAGCGAGGTTACCTTTAGCTTCTTAACCCTTTACAGGTGAGAGGAGCTTTCCCCTGGCCAGGAGGGATTTCAAAGGGGTTTACCCTTCCCTTTATATTTATGACACGCCCCCCAAATCTCAGCTAGGGTGAAACACTGGCTGGGATTTCTTCCTGGAGCTCTAGGAAAACAGAGTTAATAAGACACATGCATCTCTAAATATACTACCAAGTACATAAAGACTAACAATATTTTCCACATCTCAAGGACGATTTTAACCAGTTGATTCTGGGAAACTTTCATGGGAGAGTGCATCAGCCACTTTGTTAGAAGCTCCTGAGATGTGTTGGATGTCGAAATCAAAATCTTGGAGAGCTAAACTCCACCGAAGAAGTTTTTTGTTAGTTTCTTTGACGGTGTGAAGCCACTTTAGTGCAGCATGGTCGGTTTGCAGGTGGAAACGCCGTCCCCAAACATATGGGCGTAGCTTTTCCAGAGCGTAGACAATGGCATAACATTCTTTTTCAGTGACTGACCAGTTGCTTTCCCTCTCAGACAGTTTTTTGCTGAGAAACACTACAGGGTGGAATTCTTGATCAGGTCCTTTCTGCATTAAAACTGCTCCCACACCACGCTCGGATGCATCTGTGGTTACTAGGAACGGTTTGTCAAAGTCTGGGGCCCTTAGTACAGGGTCAGACATGAGTGTCGCTTTAAGCTTGTTAAAGGCCTTCTGACACTTTCCGGTCCACTGAACAGCATTTGGCTGTTTCTTTTTGGTTAGGTCTGTCAGTGGGGCAGCGATTTGGCTGTAGTGCGGTACAAATCGTCTGTAATAACCGGCCAAGCCTAAGAAGGATTGAACCTGTTTCTTTGACTTTGGGACAGGCCACTTTTGGATAGCATCCACTTTGGCCTGTAGGGGGCTGATAGTTCCTTGACCCACCTGGTGTCCAAGGTAAGTCACTCTGTTTAGGACTATTTGACACTTCTTAGCCTTAACAGTTAGTCCTGCCTCCCTTATGCGCTCAAGGACTTTTTGTAGATGTTCCAGGTGGTCTGCCCAGGAATCCGAAAATATGGCCACATCGTCAAGGTAGGCGACTGCATATTCTCCTAATCCCACTAGGAGACCATCTACAAGTCTTTGGAAAGTGGCGGGTGCATTTCGCAGCCCGAAAGGGAGTACATTAAATTCATACAGCCCGAGATGTGTGATGAAGGCTGACCTTTCCTTGGCAGATTCATCTAGCGGTACCTGCCAGTACCCCTTGGTTAAGTCCAAGGTAGAGATGAACTGGGCCCTTCCCAGTTTCTCTAATAGTTCATCTGTGCGTGGCATGGGATAGTTGTCTGGGCGAGTTACAGCATTTAGCTTACGGTAGTCCACGCAAAAACGTATTTCCCCATCTGGTTTGGGAACTAGAACCACTGGAGATGCCCATGCACTTTCAGAGGGGCGGATTACCCCCATCTGTAACATATCCTGGATCTCCCGTTCTATAGCAGTTTTAGCTTGAGGAGACACCCGGTAAGGTTGGACCCTAATTGGGTGAGCATTACCTGTGTCAATGGAGTGGTATGCCCGTTCAGTCAGTCCTGGGGTGGCTGAGAACGTTGGCGCGTAGCTAGTGCACAGCTCCTGGATCTGCTGTCGCTGCATACGCCCAAGGGTCATGGAGAGGTTCACCTCTTCCACACCACCAGCACATTTCCCTTCGTAGTAGACACCTTCAGGCCACTCAGCGTCGTCTCCTCCCTGGGCTGTAAACTGACAAACCTTTAATTCTCTGGATCGATTAGAAGAGCTGAGAGGCGGTGGGTTGCTCCGTGCCGCCGTCCAAGCTCTCTGGAGGCTTTCATCTGCTTCCTGTTCGGTCTGGAACTGTTCCCTTGATGCTGGAGACATCAGTTCCTCATGGGATTGTGGACCTAGGCTTGGTCCCTCTGGAAGCGATATAGGGGATGGAGCTGTTTCTGTTGACTGTGAACCGCTCTCCGCTGGTGCACTATGTTGGGATTCAGGCTCCGGCTGAGCCTCTTGTGTAGGGTTATCGGCTGCTGCCAGTTCAGGTTCGGTGGGTCCCTCTGGTGTTGAGGTTGCAAGTACTGGATTCAGTGCTGACACGGGGTCTGGTGTTGGTTGTTCGGCTGGTTCCGGTTCTGGGACTGGTTCCGTCTGGGTCTCTGGGACTGGATCCACTACTGCTGTTGCAGACATTGGCCTGGGGTCCAGGTCCATCACCTCTGACTGGGTCCTGATAGAAGTTTCCGGAACAGAGCTAGGCCTCACGGCTTGTTTAGCCTGGTTGCGGGTGACCATTCCCACCCTCTTGGCCTGCTTCACATGATTGGCCAAGTCTTCCCCCAACAGCATGGGGATGGGATAATCATCATAGACTGCAAAAGTCCACATTCCTGACCAGCCCTTGTACTGGACAGGCAACTTGGCTGTAGGCAAATTGAAAGAGTTGGACTTGAAGGGTTGAATCGTCACTTGGATCTCTGGGTTGATTAAATTGGGGTCCACTAAGGAAGCATGGATAGCTGACACTTGTGCTCCGGTGTCCCTCCACGCGGTGACCTTCTTCCCACCCACACTCACAGTTTCCCTCCGCTCCAAGGGTATCTGGGAGGTATCTGGGCCTGTGGACCTCTGGTGTGATTCCGGTGCAATGAACTGTAATCTGTTGGGGTTCTTGGGGCAGTTGGCCTTTACATGCCCCAGCTCGTTACACTTAAAACATCGTCCAGCTGACGGGTCACTGGGGCGAGGAGGGTTGCTGGAGAACGGGGTGGTGGGACGATAAGGGGTCTGGAGGGTTCTTTGGGAGGTAGGTGGGGCTTTGGGCGGCCCCCGGTAATAGGGTGTGGTCTGGGGTGGTCCCTTCTGGTCTCCGCTCCAACTGCGACCAGTTTTCTTCTTCTCTGCCACCTCCACCCATCTGGCTCCAATCTCTCCTGCCTCAATTACAGTTTTGGGTTTCCCATCTAGGATGTATCTTTCTATTTCCTCAGGAACACCCTCTAAGAATTGTTCCATTTGCATTAGGAAGGGCAAATTTACTGGAGATTCAGCACTTGCTCCTGATATCCAGGCATCCCAATGTTTTACAATGTGGTAGGCATGTCGGGTAAATGACATGTCTGGTTTCCACCTTAGGGCTCTGAACCTCCGACGAGACTGCTCGGGTGTTATCCCCATTCTGACTCTCGCCTTGGATTTAAACAGTTCATACTTGTTCATGTGTTCTTTAGGCATTTCAGCTGCCACCTCAGCTAAGGGTCCACTGAGCTGCGGCCTCAGCTCTACCATGTATTGGTCAGTAGAGATGTTGTACCCAAGGCAGGCCCTTTCGAAGTTTTCTAAGAAGGCCTCAGTATCATCACCTGCCTTGTAGGTGGGGAACTTTCTGGGATGGGAAGTGGTACCTGGAGAAGGATTGCTAGGGTTTGTTGGTATATTCTGCTGGGCCTTTATCCTCTCCATCTCCTCCACATGCTTCCTCTCTTTTTCCTTCTCCTCCTCCTTCAGCCGCATGAGTTCTATCTGTCTTTCATGTTCCCTTTGTTTTTCCTCAGCCTGCAATTTGGCTAATTCCAGCTGTAGTCGAGCTGAGGATTTGGCCATTCTAACCTCTCTGTTTTTAACTAACTTTACACCCGAGGTTTAGAAATAAACAAACAAAACTTGGCTGTAAAATTTTGCTGTGCTGGAATAGAATACCTATTCTCTGATAGTGATTGTCAGCCTACAGAAAAAGACAATTCCCTTGTCTCTGCTCTGGGCCCAAATTAAAGCAAAAAACCTCCAACTACTTGGAAACCTGCTTACCCAGCCCAAAGAAGAAAAAAAATTTCTTTTCAAACCTGTGCTCCTTGTAAAACAAAAAAAAAATCAAAATCCTAAAAAAAACCCTGCCACTTTTGTCTCCAGGCAAATGGGTAGAGCACACACCCCCTATTTACTTTTAGGAAGAAAAGAAAAAAAAAAAACCTCTGGGTTGGAAGACTGTGAATTTCCCTGCAGGAGTTAAGTACCCTGCCTTCAGGCAAAGAAAACCTGCAATTCACAAGATAATCCCCTTTTGTCTCTGCTTGGCCACAAAGCAGAGAGAAACCAAGCTGCTTTCAGTTTCAAAGCTGCCTTCTGGACTTCCTAAAAATTCCTTTTTAAAATCTGTATTTCTAGTTCAAAAAAATCTCAACTGGATCTCAAAATGATTTCAGGTTAATCCCACCACTGTGCCACCATGTCAAGGTTCCTCCCCCACTCTGAACTCTAGGGTACAGATGTGGGGACCTGCATGAAAAACCTCCTAAGCTTATCTTTACCAGCTTAGGTCAAAACTTCCCCAAGGTACAAAATATTACACCTTGGACAGGCCGCTACCACCACCAAACTAATACTGGTTACTGGGGAAGAGCTGTTTGGACGCGTCCTTCCCCCCAAAATACTTCCCAAAACCTTGCACCCCACTTCCTGGACAAGGTTTGGTAAAAAGCCTCACCAATTTGTCTAGGTGACTACAGACCCAGACCCTTGGATCTTAAGAACAATGAACAATCCTCCCAACACTTGCACCCCCCCTTTCCTGGGAAATGTTGGATAAAAAGCCAGACCAATTTGCATAGGTGACCACAAACCCTTGGATCTGAGAACAATGAAAAAGCATTCAGTGTTTTACAAGAAGACTTTTAATAAAAAATAGAAGTAAATAGAAATAAAGAAATCCCCCCTGTAAAATCAGGATGGTATATATCTTACAGGGTAATTAGATTCAAAAACATAGAGAACCCCTCTAGGCAAAACCTTAAGTTACAAAAAAGATACACAGACAGAAATAGTTATTCTATTCGGCACAATTCTTTTCTCAGCCATTTAAAGAAATCATAATCTAACACATACCTAGCTAGATTACTTACTAAAAGTTCTAAGACTCCATTCCTGTTCTGTCCCCGGCCAAGACGACTACAGACAGACACAGACCCTTTGTTTCTCTCCCTCCTCCCAGCTTTTGAAAGTATCTTGTCTCCTCATTGGTCATTTTGGTCAGGTGCCAGCGAGGTTACCTTTAGCTTCTTAACCCTTTACAGGTGAGAGGAGCTTTCCCCTGGCCAGGAGGGATTTCAAAGGGGTTTACCCTTCCCTTTATATTTATGACAAGGTTCCTTTCCTATTCCTAAAAAGAAAAGGAGTATTTGTGGCACCTTAGAGACTAACCAATTTATCTGAGCATAAGCTTTCGTGAGCTACAGCTCACTTCATTGGATGCATACTGTGGAAAGTGTAGAAGACATTATATACACAGAGACCATGAAACAATACCTCCTCCCATCCCACTCTCCTGCTGGTAATAGCTTATCTAAAGTGATCTTTAAATAAGTATCTTTAGATACTTTAGATAAGCTATTACCAGCAGGAGAGTGGGATGGGAGGAGGTATTGTTTCATGGTCTCTGTGTATATAATGTCTTCTGCAGTTTCCACGGTATGCATACGATGAAGTGAGCTGTAGCTCACGAAAGCTTATGCTCAAATAAATTGGTTAGTCTCTAAGGTGCCACAAGTCCTCCTTTTCTTTTTGCGAATACAGACTAACACGGCTGTTACTCTGAAACCTTTCCTATTCCTGTAGTACTGCTAGCGAGACTCCTATCTGATCTGCCCTGTGAGAAGGTTCAATCTGCTATTAAATGAGGAGTACTATGTGACCTAAAATGGCAGATACTTGGTAATAAACATGTGCGTTACCACCACCACGGAAATCTGTATTCACTAGTTTCCAACTTCAGCTGTTAGCAAGCAATTCTTATTTGTCATAGCTTTGGGTTTCACTTACAAGCTTTGCAATTAACACAGATTTGAATTGTTTGAAAGAAAAATATTGAATTAAAACTTGAGTTCTCTACCATATAGATAATTTCTGGGTAGGACATAAGGGGTGTCATATTCCAGAATACAATCCAGATCAGTGAGAGTTTATCACCGCCTGCCCCATAACCCTGGGTGCCACACAATGCTCTGCTGCTGTTGTAGCTCCCCACCTGGGCTACTCACGAATAGTCTGTCAGCATTCAGGTCACACCCGGAGTGTCTATGTGTAGCTACAGTCCTGGTCCAGCAACTCTCACGTGTCAGCCACGCACCACTCGTATCCTGGCTACCCCCAGCCTTGGTTACTACTTACAGGGTGACCTCCTACACACTTCCAGTCCAGAATTTCCCCCAAAATGTACTGTAGGTGGAGTATCTGTACCAAACCTTTCATACTCTGTGATGTTCATCGCTCACCGATTGAGGAGTCCTGAGTCAATTTTCTCCAGGGACAGTTCAGATATTAAAGGTCCCTTACCTCTGGAAAGGGTCAATATTCAACACTTTCTGCTATTTAACTGGAGTTACCAAACAGTTGAGTTTAAACAGAGCACTGGATTGGTTGAGATCAGTGGTTCTCAATATATGGGGCGAGCCTCCCAAGGGAGGCGCGGGAATGTGCCAAGGGAGGCATGAGCTGTGTGCTTTTTTTTTTTTTTTTTTTTTTAAAAAGAGCTCTGGTGTGAGCCCCAGGTGGCTGGGGCTAATGCAGAAGGACTGTGCACACCCAGGAGGTGGGGATAAAGAGGACATCCAGAGCGCTGCCGCCTGGGCCAGGACTCTCCTATCCCCCCAGTCCCTCACCAGGAAGCAGCCTGGGCTCAGGCTGTCATCCACAGGGCGACGGCGGCAGCAGCAGACAGAAGTAATGGTTGTCTGCTGTGAAAAGTGATCTTGACAAATATCACTTTGCCACCCTTACTTTTGTGCTGAGGCTGGCATGGTGCTGCCTTCAGGGCTGGGCACCCAGCCAGCAGCCGCAGCTCTCTGCTCTGCCTGATCAGAAAGTAAACAGTCACGTGCTGCTGTAACTGCAGCTTCCTGCTGACCATCAAGTGTAGCCTGAAGTGGAGTACACTGTAGCCTAGCCCTGAGATGACAAAGATGTAGAGGACTATAGAGGTCAACTTCTGACAAGAATGGAGAGTCTCTTGGACATCCAAAGGTGGAAGAAGCCATTTCTGGCACTGTTGCTCTCGATTAATCCAGGACCAGATTTGAGTCAACGGGGATACAAGGGATCCATTGTGCAGGAGGGAGTTATAGTCTAAAGATGACTTTTGGATTGGGAGGTGAGTAAGAGGGGCGAGGAATCAATCTTGCTTGTTTGTTCAACTGCAGCCATGAAAATAAAGTCCCCTACACGAAGAACTTTTCAAAGAGACGCATGACTTCTGATTGACTTCTTGTGCTGTAATGCTGTGTTGGTAATCAATACACAGAGAGGAGGCCTCAGACTTTCAAATGTCATGGAATGCCTCAAGCTTTGTGATTGCCAGGAGTTGGCTTTGAAAAATGTTGGTTCAGCAAGGTGATGGTACAGATGGATGAAACTGTTTGAGTAAAACAAGAACAGATCTAGACTATTGCATAAAACTCAAAATGAATCTTTCAAACTTTTGTGGGTGGTGTGTGTCTTTTTTTTTTTTTGTGGCATGTCTCTGCACATCCTAGACTAGAAGCAGAAGTACAGTACTGAAATATTACTGTGCCATTTCTAAGCTAAAAACAGCTTAGAAACTTACATCCAAAAAGCCCCTTTGCCCTGTTTTGTAGTCTCAAGGGATTCAGAGAAGCTTATAGGTGGAATATCTGTACCAGACCTCTCGTGCTCTTTGATTTAGGGGGGAGGGATAGCTCAGTGGTTTGAGCATTGGCCTGCTAAACCCAGGGTTGTGAGTTCAATCCGTGAGGGGGTCATTTAGGGATCTGGGGAAGAAATTGGGGATTGGTCCTGCTTTGAGCAAGGGGTTGGACTAGATGACCTCCTGAGATCCCTTCCAACCCTGGTAGTCTATGTTCATCGCTCACTGATTGAGGAGTCCTGGGCCAATTCAGCTTCCAACAGATAACCAACTGACAGGTTAACCCTTATCCACTGCTGCAGTGCACATCAATAACCCTCACGAATGAGTTGCTTATTTTAGATGAACCATCTATGGAATTAATTGATTCGTCAGAAGCTTTGTCAATTTCCTCTCTGGTAAAGTAGGCAAATTGGATGATGCTTTGTGTAAGAGCCAAACAATTGTCCTAAAGTACTGAAATCACTGCTGTGCAGTGGACGAATCTTGTGGTTCATATGAGTTTCTGAAAGAGCAGTGGTTCTTGTTTTACTGTTGCTCTTGACCTCTGCCTCCTCCCGTCTTTCTGTTTATCATGCTCACTTTGTTTTACTTAAATTGAAAGCTCTTCAAGACAGATATTGTATCTACCTATGTGTTTGGTACAGCACCTGGCCCAGTGGGACATGAATCCTGACAGGGCTTTACTGTCATATGAAGGATAAGAATGTCATGGCACAGTGGTGATGTACTGTGCCCTCGATGGTAGTTAAGCAAGGATGAAGGAATAATCTGATTAATAACTTAAAGCCAGATTGTCTCTGTTCTTAGCATGGGTGTGCAATGGGGAGGGAGCAAGGTGCTTCTTCCTTCTCCATGTGAGACCTACACCAGGGCAGGGCCAGTCATAGTCCCTGCATGCCTAAGGCAAGGAAGAGCATCCAGGATCCAAGTGCTTGACCCCTCCCTTCTTTCTACCAGCCCACAAGCTGGCCAGTCATGGCAACATGAGCATGCAGTGATGTAGCATGGGATGGTAAAGCAGGTATTCTCTTTGCACCCTGGAGATCTGAATTGCCTCTGACTTTTATGAAGGGTTGTGTGTCTCTAATTCTGTTTGCATGTCGCCAGTTGCAATAGTAGCAGCAGACTGGATTGCTGGGCAAGACCACCCTAAGAATGATCCATGTTAGGTCCCAAAGCATTTGCTAGTGGGGACAAGATAAATATATTTAAAGACAAGCACTAAATTTGTGATTTTTTTTTTAATTACAGAAGAAGTAATTTTAGAGATTTTTATGGTTCCTTCTGAGCACTCTACATTTGGATGTCATACAAAGAAATGTTCCTGATCCGACTTTTAAAAATGTTCTAAACTTTTCCCAACACTTATTCAGCAGCAGCAGTGACATATAAAAAATACTTATGATTGGTGTGATACAAATGTTTGGGGTTTTTTCGTCTGTACTCATGATGGACTTTATAGTATACTACATCATCATGTAATATATGTATATAAAATTATAATGATTGTACATTTATAGAATGCATTATGTTCTGGAGGATTCAAAAATGCCACATCAGCTTAACAGATGTGCAATACCATACAGAAGAATTGCTTCATTCACCAACTGTTTAACAGCAGCAGCGTTCAGGGCAGGAAGCATATAATGACTTTTTTCCAGTTGAAACTTCATTGGAATAAAGGAGAATGCAAATACCTGAGTTGGACTTAAGCTAGGTGGTCCTGTTCTAACCTCCCTACGCTGAGCATTACCAAGGCAATACAGAACCCTTCATGATTCCAAGGAGAGTTGATGGACCTTTTCTGAATGACATGTGTTTTCATTTTAAAATGGCTTTTTTTTTTTTTTTGAAAACGGAATTCTTTATATAAAGTTGTCAGCATTTTAAATTTTCCGTGGAAGAATGTAGTGCTTTAACTTTCTTAGAAAAATGGATTTAGCAAAAGAAAATTGTCAATTTCTGTTTTCAATGTTTTTGATGATTTTATGGGGAGAAAAAAATCATTTAAAGATGCTGGGAAAACCACATGAGGCCCATTTCAGCTATTTTGAAATGAAAACAACTTTGACATCTTTGGTAGCAATTATTTTTGACCAGCAGTGATCACAAGTCGTCAGGGCCTCAGTTTTACATACCACTGAAAGATGTCACATTCAAAAGCACAGTGTTCCCTAGCAGGATACTGGGGCACTGGGTCAGTGCTAGAACCTAGAGGCAAAATTGTTATCCCACTAAGGTCAATGGCAAAACTTCTATGAGTGAGGTCAAGGGTTTTCACCCACGTGTGAAGCCAGCCTATCTTGCTTAACTTGTGTGATCTAGCAGGTTTTCAGCACAAGGCAGTCGTGCCGTAAGCCACATTTAAAATGTTTCACAAGTCCTATGTACACCAAATGGAAAACGTACACAGTAAATATGGTTCATGTAAAACTATAAATGAAGGAATGACTAGCAAGAGGAAGAGAACAAGTCAGTGTAACATCTAAATGAAAATGTGAGGAGGTTGTGCAGCTGGGGAATCTTTCATAAGGCTCATGCTGATGACCTTCTAAACGCCGCTATAATTCTGGCACATGTAAATCTGCCCCAAAAAAAGTCTGGGATAAAGAAGCCAGACAAATCTGAATTCTTAACTAGAGAGCCAAGACGACTGCTTAAGATAGCAAGGGAGAAAGGGGAGGTAGTTGCACAAGCATTACTGTTGGTTATTCAGTGCCACACGTGTACATGGTGCCTTGCAAACAGTTAAAAACATGGTGGTGCCTCACTCCAGGAGCTTACCATCTGAGGCCTTGGTCCTGCAAAGAATTGGGTATGTGGGTTTCTTTAAACGCACGTGGATGTCTTTGCAAGGTTGGGGCTTTAAGGCTCCAGTTCTGCTCTTTTTGAAGGCAAAACTCTCTCTGACATCAAAGGGAGAAGGATCAGGCCATTATTACACACAACACAGTGATTGATGACAATAGACAAAGAAACGGGGGTGGGAGGATGAGGGCTATAACAGTGGCCAAGCATAGCATATTCTTATATAAAGATAGGACTGAACTCGCCCTGGTGTAACTCCAATAAAGGCAATGCAGTCGCACTAGGGATTCAAATAACCCACAGAGTTTCTAGTTCTAGGCAGTTATTGGAAATGGAGTCCTTGAATAGGAACTGGGACTCTGCGACTTCCAAGTAACTTGCTCTTCTGACCTCTGCATAAAGAAAAATGTGCAATATTAAAAAATAATTCTGAGAGAGAGAAATAACTTGATACCTAATTTTTTTTAAAAAAATCTGTAACTTATATTTGAAGAAACAGCCTCAAATTGTTAAAAAGCCAGATGATAAAACCATAAACATTTTTAGACCAGCATGAGTCAGTCTTTGGAGTTAAATGTGAACGTGTTCATCATTGAAAACATGAAAATGTTTTAATTAAAATAATAAAACGATTATTAAAATGGGGGCTTGATCCTGCAAAGCCCTACTTGCATGATGAAGGCTTACCCTTGTGTGCAGTCCCATCAGGCCTGATTCTGGGCTTGCTTACACTGGTATAAAACACATTGACTTCAGTGGTGTTAAATCCTGGTTTATGGTGATGTCAGGGACATCCATCAAAGTGAAAAGATTATTCCTGTGATACAGGCTGTGTGTGGCTGGGGCTTCAATTCCTGAAGAGAAAAGAGTGTATAAAATAATAGTTTTTAAAGTTCAGCTGAACTTTGCCACGAAAGGTACAGCATGGAAAAAATCATCTACGCTGCCTTTGGCTTTGTGGACTGATGGTGGTGCTGGATTGCTGCTCATGTTCTTACAGCTGAAGTGTGGGATTTTTGGTACAGAAGTGGTTTTCTATTAGTCAGGAGTTAACAGGCATGGGCTGCATGTTTTGCCAATAAGTGTCTTTATTAAGTATATTTTTGAAAGAGTTTCTTTGCGTGCCTGTAAACAGCAGGAGTTGGTGGAGTATGCTTCGATAAACATGTCAATGTATTTGGTAAATTTGGATGTGAAGACATGTCTGAGTTAAGCTGATATCTTTCCATCATGGAACACTACGAGCACAAACCTGCAGCCCTCCTGCATGGGGCTCTCCTGGCAGTCAGTGGGAGTTCTGTGTGTGGATGGCAACAGGACTGACTCTGAGTTATTGATGGAGGGTAATTTTGTGTGGCCCTGCTGAGCAGTTTTAAATTCCTCTCTGGATAGAGAGAGCAGCTGCCAACATTCTCCTGGCTGTTTTGAAACGGACTGAGGTCAGCGGGAGGATCAGAAGAGCTGGCTTTCAAAACGAAAACTGTGTTTTTTCTGTGTTGAGCCTGACCCCACTCAGGACTGTCTTTCTGTGTGACCAGCGGGACTTTCTGAGCATAACACGCCAGACTTTGCACTGTATTTGACTGTTTCACAATTTACCACCAGTGCAAGCCAATGATAAAGCTGGGATAGATGGAGCACAGGAGGAGCCTCAGGTGCCATACATCTTCCAGACTGGCTCCTACACCAACCCCAGTCTCCTGTGATTAGCGCAGGGGATCTGGCCATGTTGTCCCTGTACCCCAGTGATCTCCAGCTGTTGAACAGCCCTTTGGAGCTGTTAGCAGCTGCAGTAATATAGAGCAGCCTCTAGTCTGCTCTAAGTTACATTTAGGTACTGGACCAGCATATAGATGGCCCAGAATTGCAGGTGGAGGGGCACAGAGGCCATTTTAGCACAACCCCATACCCCCAAGCTCTACAGTGTGCTCATCAACCACCGCTATTAGGTATTCTGACACCTCCGGTTGTTTTAAATGGATATACAATGGGCCATGCACATGAAGCTTGAAATGGGGAGAAAGATCAGATGTGGTGAAGCATGACTCATAATGTAGTTGTGATGTGGTAAAAGTCCTTGATTATATGTTCATGTGTGATCCACTCACAATACAACAGTCTGAATCCCAGTTTATTATTTGTCATTAGTGGAAGTTACAGGAAAGGTTTAGTATTTGGATAACAAAATATTGCAGATCAGGCCTGAGATACATTGGGAGAGTGTTGTTCAAAAGCTGGTTGTGTGCTGGCACACTATGGCTGGCTTTAGCCATTGCAATCTGTCCTAAACTTCATGAGCACCAAATTTACCACACACACAAATTTAACATAAAAGTGATTTAAGAATGAGAATTGAGATCAGGAAGAATAATTGTGGATCAGACCCCAATTGCCTCCACATAAGTGTCTTGATCCCAAGTCCCAGGCCAAATTATTTCTCCTTTGGCTCTTCCACTGTTGGTTCAAACAATCAAGACAAATGCATAGTTTAAAAAGAAACTGAACTGTGTATTAAAGGCCAAATTTCCATAACGTAGAGGCATGTGCAACTGTGAGCGCAGATCTGGTATTTGCATCAGCAAATGGTCACAGCTAATCAAATGCATGCAAAATTACCACAGCTGCATATGCAGTTACATGGCTAAAACGATGGGGAAACTGATTCTTAAGACCTCTCCTCAGGCTTGTGTGCTCTATGAACCCTCACCCGTCTAAGATACGTTCTTCTTTGATGACTTAGGTTCAAAGTCACCGAGTCACAATAGCTGAGTCGGTAACACTGCTCAGCTGCTGCTGTGATTGCATTGCAGGGTCAAGGAGGATGTTCCAACGTGTGATGAGAAAAGGTAGAATCGCTCTTTTGGAAATAAGAGTCCAAGGGAGCAACATGGCAAGTGGAATTGGCAACGGTAGGACACAAGCGGGGAAATGGACCACATCTACAGGGAGGCATTCGTAGTATTTGCACTCCGGGAAGTGTGGAAGACAAAGCTAGGCACAGTTGGAAGAGTGAATAGATTAGACCAAACTAGAGATGAGGTTCCAACAGAACAGAGCTGTGCACACACAGCTTCAAAGATGGGGATTTAGTGTGAGATTTTCAAAGGCATTTAGATGCCTGAACTGCTTAGGGGCTTTTGAAAATCCCACTAGGGAACATCTACATCTTTAGGTGCCTAAATAACTGAAAATCTGGCCCTTAATCTGCACAGAGACTGTGCTTTGTGTGAAGCTGTTGCTTTGTGTGTGCTATGGAATTCATATTTATTTGTGTCCTGTTGACTTTTAATGCCATTTCTTAGAATTTACTGAATGGCTCTGGCTTAACAATACACAAGATTCCATTCCCGAGCTAAAGAAACACTTTGGTTTTCTGCCTCTCATTATATCTGATTTGCTGTGGGTGTGTAACATTCTTTTCTATTTAACCAATGATAGTCTTTTAAGCAAGTGAGACCATGGAAATATTTACATTTTTCTATGGCACTTGATCTGTACATAGCCAACATTATCTGTTCCTTTCATTTTTTTGCTAGTTTAAAGTAAATTGATGGAATTCCAATTCAGTGGTAATTTCAGGTTTCAGAGTAGCAGCCGTGTTAGTCTGTATTCGCAAAAAGAAAAGGAGGACTAGTGGCACCTTAGAGACAAACCAATTTATTTGAGCATGAGCTTTCGTGAGCTACAGCTCACTTCACAAAAGCTTATGCTCAAATAAATTGGTTAGTCTCTAAGGTGCCACTAGTACTCCTTTTCTTTTTGCAATTCAATGGTAATAAGGCTTTTTAAATGGTAAACGGTTTGTTTGTTTTTGTTTTTTTTTTTCAAAATAGCTGTAGTGAAGGGACTGTGACATGTAGTTGAACAGAAGTGTCATTTGATCACAGTGAAGTTCCTTGTCCAGCACCCCATCCCACGGGAGAGCTAGTGTACTGAAGTCTCAGAGTAGCAGCCGTGTGAGTCTGTATTCGCAAAAAAAGAAAAGGAGGACTTGTGGCACCTTAGCGACTAACCAATTTATTTGAGCATTAGCTTTTGTGAGCTACAGCTCACTTCATCGGATGTCACATGTCTGTATGCAGTATCAGACAACAGGGGGTGAGGTGAACTGAAGGCACAGTAAACTGTTTAACATCACTGTTATTTGTATGAGAAGTGTTGGCTTAGACAAACGTGACGCGCATGTAATAGATTTTATTTGGTTTCAGAGAGATGAAGTGGGTGAGGTAATATCTTTGATTAGACCAATTTCTGCTGGTGAGAGCCAAGCTTAAGAAACCTTGTCTCTCCCACCAACAGAAGTTGGCCCAATCAAAGATATTACCTCACTAATCTTGTCTCTAATAGCCTGGGACGGGGGGGCCAACATGGCTACAACAACACTAAATACTTACTTGGCTTCAGACAGCTTACTGAAGTCACTGATACAGCAATGGTTTTGATTCACATCACTAGTACTGGTACTTCAGGTTGTCAGGAGTGGTATTATAAGCTTGTCCTTCCTACCCTAGGGCCTGATTGTTCATTCCTTCCAATAAGCTGAGTATACATGAGTAGTCCTGTTGACAAGGCAGAATCGGGCCTTAGTGCTTAACTTGGGGTGTGCTGAGCCTTGGTGCACCGCTGCTGCTGTCTCCTGTCAGTAGTCAGGAAGGCTGTCCCTGCCCCACAGCTGTGATTACTCTTTTGATCAGGAGGCTGGGATTTGGAGCAGCCACATTTCCATGGTGGTTAAGAGCATATGGAACTGAATGGGAGAAAGTGAGCCCTGGCTGGTACAGCTGACACCAGCTGCCTCAATCGTGCAGTCTTTGCCAATGCATCTAGATTTGAGCTTCGAAGGCATTTTACGCAGTTTTGTCCAAATCCCATTGAAATTCAGTGGGAGTCAGGCTCCTAACTCTCTTAGGATCCTTTGAAAATCTTAGGTGTTGTCCTTATGCCCATACAGACAGATTTTTAAGGTTATTTAGGCACCTAACGATACAGATAAGCAACCCCAGGCTTTAGAAAATCCCTCTAGATGCCTAACTCCAACTGAAGTGAATTTTTAAATGTAGTGATTTCTTTAGCAATAAAATGTAAATTAACTAAATATTAAACACTTGGAAGGTCAAATCCCCAAACTTTTGAAAATCCCTAAATACCTTAAAAAAATCTGACCGGTAATCCTGCTGATATTAATGAAACTACTCTTGTAAGTAAAAGGGTATAAGAATCAGGCCCTCAAACTGCTAAACGGGCAGCTGGTTGCCCTAAAAGTTTGTTTGTTCTTTTCAAAGGTTAAAAACTGTAATTTTAACCTTTGTTTCTTCTTCATTCTGAGACAAAGTCTGGTATAAAAAAATAAAATAAAACCTGTCAGGCGATGGAGAATGCACTGTGTGGCTTTTACAGAAATATGTCTGTTTTAAAATAAAAATCAAGAAAACATGAGGTAACATCAAAAGATGACCCACTAGGTACAGTGAAGAAGAGCTCCAGAGAACTAGAATGTGGTACCCAATCAGACAGCAGGTGGTGGCTGCGACTGAATTCCACTAGAAGTTCCACGGAAATTGACATATTAAATTACTTCATGCTGATCATGTTATGGCAATAAAGACAAAATGAATTAAAGACTGAACACTTTGTTATCTAGAAAGGTAAGAGTGTTTTTTAATGTTATATTAATAATTACTGAACTACAATGCTGTTGAATGTTGATAAAGGCAGAACTGCTTCTTGAAATGCCGCTGCTGACAGTCTGTGGCAGGCACTTTAAAATATGATTTCTGAGTCTTAGGAGAAAAAAGAATAAATTATTACTTGTGATTACAGGACTTCAGGAAAAGCTTATTCTAGTCACATCTCCTTGAACATTTGTCTGCATCCCCTCTGCTTTCCATATAGGCTACCTTTGAATGATACGTGAGAGGAATGTACTCAGTCTTTTTTGGTCACAAATAATATAGACATTGTCAATGGAAGATCTGTATGAAGTCCTCAAAACAAAACAAAATTGGCAGCATGTGCACACACATTTGCAGGTAGTTCCTGATTTTGTGCAAAATGGTGAATGGGGATGAAGCTTGTATGTTGCAAACCTACTGAAGCTACTGTCACTAAAAGCACCTTGCCTATGAGCCTGTATCTGATATCTCCGATTCCTAACCCCATCATGGCCTAATAAACATACCTCATGCTTTTAACACTCAATCTTCACACCCTGTTCCCCAGCAGAGTCTAATGGAGAAGGTGAACTGCATTGAAATGGTTATAGTCATTCGCATTTTGTATTCTTAACTTTTTGTTACTTTATAAAAATATACTCTGTTTTAGAGTTATGGAGGCTAGGTGCTTTAAAGAAGTGTATCCTCCAGTTTGCTATTTTCATTTTGGTCGAGCTGGATGAAAAGTGTTGCAAAAGTATTTGGGGGAAAATCGTCACAAGTGCCCAAGTCACTTAGGAGACTAAATTCAATTTTCAAGAGTGGCATAGGTGTTCAAACCCTAAGCATTATTGAAAGTCAATAGGATTAGATGCCTAAGTCAAATTTTTAAATGTAGCTAGGTGCCTAGAGATGCAGATAGGTATCTAGTGGGTTATGCAAGCGAGCCTATGCACCTAATTCCCCCTGTGCTTTTGAAAATCCCACTAAGTGCCTATCTATATCTTTAGGCACCTAAATATCTTTAAAAACCTGGCCTGTGGAGATTTGGCCAAGATCACACCTCAAGTCAGTGTGAAAAGCAGGACTAGACTGTACACACCAAAGTTTGTACCTGAGATGACCAAACTCCCGTACACATTGGGGAGAGGCGTTAATACATTACCAGTCTAGAATTTCCCAGGGAAATGTGCAAAATGATTTTAGTGAGGATAGTTAAAAAATGTTCTTCAAATGCAAGACTAGATTGTGTCCCATTGGCATACCCCATGTAACACAGTGCAGGGGAGGAATTGTGGCTCCAGGGCGGGTAGTAATTTATTTCTGGCCTCTACCTAGTGTGCAGCTCAGGGCTCAGCTCTGTTGGGTGTAGTAGGGGAAAGCAGAGTCAAGGTTCCATCCATTCCCCACCTTTCCCTGCTCACCAACTGCGGAAGTAGGGTAACCCAGTGCCCCTGACCTTTATGCACCCAATCCAGGCAGGGGAATAAAGGTTATTGGGGTTTATTCCCCTCTGCTTTCCTGTGTGGGCATCACATCTGAGTCAGAATTTAGAGCTTAGTGTAGAAAATATCCTCCATCTCTTGCAAAGTATTTGAGTTTTTTAAAGTAATAGTGGGCAGATGTGCAAACACTAATGATTATTTTTTAAACTCTCTTCAGCATCCGTTACTCCAGCATTGCATTGATGAGGCTCCTCCAAGCTGAGGATCTGGGGTATAAGTGGTCAGTGAAAGGCAAGGCAAGAAGAGCGGTCAATCTGAAAAAGAACCCACTGTTCTAGCTTGCCTGCCTGTCAGGGTAAAATTGGTTTTATTACATTTTTTTCCCCCTCCACAAGCATTTCTAGTCCTCTGAAAATCCTCACTGAGAATCTTCAAACATGGACTGATATTAATCTATTCTGTTTGTATCCATCACCTCTTTCATAGGGTGTTTGAAGCTTGCTAGTAGACCCTTTTAAATGAAATGATTCATTTCCCAACACTGTCCAGCCGCACATATAGAACTGCTCTGCTTCGTGTGGCTCCTAAGATTTGTTTTTGTGGACCAGATCTCAAGCTTTGTTCCTTCAGTTGTTTTGTATGACCACAAGAGACAGTCAAATTGATTAAAACTTCTAAGTGTATTAAAAGCAAGGCTGGCTGAAAGCTTAAATCAATAGTTCTCTGGGAGACACTAGAAAAGTACCACACTTTGGGAGGCTTTGGTCAGTGACAACCGCTATGCTGCTGTGTCAGACTTCAGGCACTGTTGGTATTCTGTGATGGGGTGTGTACCCTAAATAGGCCCTGAATGGGTAAATGTGGGCCTGAGAGACCAGTTATGTCATCTGGCTGCACCTGGAAGGAGAGCCAGGCTTAGCTGATCATGAAGCCCTGCTGGGCAAGAAGAGGCTGGTTAGTATAAAGAGAGGAAGTCTGTAGTAGAAGGGGGGCTGCAGTCAGAGAGTCTGCAGTCATTGTCTGGGAGTAGAAAACTAGTAAGGTGTTCGTGGCTGCTTCACGGATATCAGGGGACCGGCAGGTAGAAGAAGCCTCCCCATGTTGTACATTGTCACATAACTGCAGTTTGTCCTTGTCATGAGGCTTCCCAGTGCTTCCCTTTGGGACAATGCAGATTTGTGCTGTCTTTTGACTCCTAAATGGGGCCTGGATCCACCAACATTTCAGGCCAGTTGATAAACAGACCCCTCCAGAGCCTTTGACCACCTTCCCCAATCATCCATAGAGATGCTCCCCCAGGTCCCTCTCTTCTGATTGATCTCTTGATCTTCCCCTTAGATTGTTGGGCCTGATCTAAACACAGTTAAACCAGCACAAAACCCTCTTGGTTAGGGGTGTGAGTTTTTTAAAAAAGCAGACAAAAAAGAAGTTATACTGGTACAACCCCCCTAGTGAGGACCCACAATAGTATAAAGGTGCCTTAAACAAGTACAGCTTATTCCCCTTCACATACAGGAAGAGTGATACCCTATAAGACACCTCTACAGGGATGTAAATGCATCCACAGAAGGGGATTGTACCAGTATAACAATATCTGTACAGTTAAAGTGGTACAGGGGGTCCCCGGTATATGTTGGGGTTGCATTCTTGAAAAGGGCAATGGATACCGAAACGACGGACACTGGGGAATTTTTTCCCATAAGAAATAATGGCCCGCTCCACCTCTTCCTGCCCAGTTTCGTCCCCTCCTCCAAGTGCGCCCCATCCCCGCTCCTTCCCCTCCCTCTCAGTACCTGCAGCAAGCCGGGGAACAGCTGTTTCACGGTGAACGGAAGGCGCTGGGGGGGTGGGGGGGATAGCTGCCGGTGGGTGCTAAGCACCCACAGAAAAGCCACGGGGTAAAGCAGTGGATTTGAGTGCAAAATAATTAGTAGACAAAGATAGATATAGGCAAGGGAGTAAGGGTCCCTTCTCTGATGCAATTGAACAGAAATGGAGTGACAGGCAGGCTGCTGTAGATGGTTTGTGCTCCAGAGGAGAAGGCTCTCATACCCACAATGGTGAAACTGTGAAAAGACAGAAAGTAGGCTGGTGTTTGACAAAGCGGAGAGGGTGGGGACAGGAGGGAAAAGACTTCAGGTGCATTAAGTAGAGCAAAACTATTGATGTGTTGAAACACAAGGTTGGCAGTTTTACATTGGATGCTGTGGAATGAATGGGAGAAATCATTTAATTTGTCTGAGGATGGCAGTAGTTTCTGAATGTGCTGATAAGATGCCTGTTGGGGAATGAGTCTACAGAGAGAATCCACATTTCTGAATCAAGCTGATGTGATAATTAATCTCTTGTGATTCTAATGGATGTCTACAGAGCAGGAGAAACAAAAGATCATGCTCTGAATGTGATTAATGCATCATTAGCTGTCAGACCAAGAGTTTTGGAAGTGGGTAAACAAGCCTTAGGCCAGACTGGTGACTGCATCTGAGAAAATTGCAGGAGCAGAAGAGTGGGGAGATGGGGCTCAGCATTTATTTTCCATGAGTGTTATGGTGTTTTATTACTTGTCCGAAATCACTCTGCTCCCAGAATGTATAAACAGAAGGAACAGCCTTTTGATTTTTAGAACAAAGCTCAGTGACTCAGAACTCAAACTTAGTGAGGAAATTACAGGAGAGAGACAGTTGACCACAGTCTCGCATATGGGGCCCCACTCACATACAGGCTCTGTAGGAACCTGAACAGTGAGCACAAAGACAGTGCGAAGTAGTTCTACTGCTGACAAAAATTACAGTGTCTTGCTGTACAGACTCAGGGGTTTAGATCCGTATTCTTACAAATGGCTAATTTGAAACAGTATTACATTTTTGCCACGCTGTGTGGGGTTGGGCAAACCACTTAATCTCGGTGACTCAGTTTCCCTTCCTGTAAAACGGGAGTTACTACTTCCTTTGTAAAGAATTTTGTGATCTTTGGATGAAAGGTACTGTAGATGTGCTGAATATTGATTAATTATTGCTGCTATTTTGTTGGGATGAGAGTAAGCATTTATTTTTAGTTAACACAGTTTGATGCCAACTCTCTTCCTCCTCATACCTAGGAGCATGGGATATTTGTGAGTGTATGTTTAGGGTGCTCAGATGGGGGGCAAAAGGGGCAGTTTGCTCCAGTGTTCCCCCCACTTGAAAGGGCCCCCAAAATGGACGGTTAGCTGAGCCAAATGTGAGTGAGAGGCTTTGCAACCTGACACATGGAGTCCCAGCGCCACTCAGGTTTGGTGCTCACCACCGATTGTGTAGGGAGCCACTTGTCTGCCCTGGCTGGCCAGATCCCACTGTTGCCGATTAACATCGATACAGTTTATACCAGCCAAGAATTTGGCATGTAGTGTATGAAATGTCACCATCTCTGAAATGTGCCTAGCCCGAGGAGGCCCCCAAAGAGAGAGAAGCTCCTTCCACCTCTCCCTCTGATAACAAATGAGCCAGGCACAATCTGCCACTGAATAAGGACTTCAGTATAATGTTTGAATCACTTCACGTACTACTAAAATCTCACCAGCTCTGGAGTGTGTAGCAGCTGTCTAACAGTGCATGATTCATGTGCTAGGGATGGTCCTATTATTTATGTATTTATGTTTGTCCTTTACAAAACATAATCCCTTCCTGAAAGGTTTACAATGTCGGGAACAAAGAATGAGCAGCAGTTCAGAGGCCTGATCCACAACCCATTTATGTCAACGGAAAGATTCCTATTGAGTTCAGTGGGCTTTGGGTTGGGCCCCAAGAGTTGGATGGAGATATCAGAGGAGGTAAGAACTACATAGCAGAACTTCCTGGAAGATATGGGTTTTAAGGAGGTAAACCCCAGGTGCGGGTTACAGGATTGGCCTTGACTAGCAATGGTGAGGTAAAAACTACCCGTGCCTTGTCTCCATTAGGGTGTTCCTTAGAGGTGACTATCTTGGTGTAAAAAAGCGGCTGCTGCTCCAGGGAGAGGAAAAGACATGAGGTGGAACTAAGATAAATCAAAAGGATGTGGAAGAAGTAATTTTTACCCCTTGGATTCCACGGTCCAAAGTATTTGCCAATGTTCCTGCATAAGGTCTAAAGTGGATCTACGTCTGGCAGCTCCCAGCTGTTCTAACAGCTTGTCTACCTTTTGGCTTTGGGTAAGCGTCAAATTTCAGTATTGCATTGGCCTTTTGGTAATCGTTGCAGAAGTGTTCCGTGCCATCAGGCTTTGGCACAATGAGACTTCTCCTTTGCCGTGCAATTCTTCCACCACGCCCAATGCCAGCATCATCTGTAGTTCATCCCAACCTATGTCCCACGTCTTTAGGGGGAGCAGCTGAGGAGTCTCAGGGCTATCGGGGCTTTAAAGGAACTATCCTGATTTGCTGCTGTTGAGGATCTGGCTCAGCTTTTCTTTGGAGGAACATATGTAATTGCTGTATGAGGAATAAATGCATTACACAGACATATATTTTTATAGCTTTGTGACATGTACTCTTGTAAATAAAGGGTTGAAAGTGAGTGTTTTAATCATTAGATCTGAAGATGGTGTAACCATGATAATATAAAGGTGTATATTCTACATTCCTTCAAGGTACAAAGTACAAACTAGAGACGATTGAGCTGTTCATTGAGAGTAATTTATCTGACTAATGTAACCTTTTTCTCCTGTTGGTAAAGTGTCTGCAAAGAGATTTTTACTTTTTTATTTTTTACAGATTTTTTTCATTAATCAAAATTGTGTAATGGGTTTTATGAACACATCTGAGCCTTGGAATGTTTGCTAGTACTCTGTAGTGACTATGCCTATGATTGGTCAATGCTGGAATTCCAGTGTTGCCCTCTCTCAATTTTATTACAAGCCCCACAATATTTGGTGTGTTTTCTTGAAGCCACAGCTCCTGGAATCATGTAATTATGAGGAAATCTCTACTTTCATTTACAAAAAAAATGTTTCTAGCTCTCATGGTTGAAGCTTGAAAGTGGGATTCAAATGCACCCTCAAGGTTCAAAAAGCAAAGCAAAGGACTCAAAACTTACAGTTGTAACCCTTCTGCCCATCAGAGTTGGCAGCAACAAGGGCCGGGTTCAGTACCTAGGGGATCCATTCCAATAACACAATGCAAACCGGCTCGAGCCCCCACCCGGTGACCCGGGACAAATATATACCATCCCCACTGGGCGCCTCCAAGAGGCAATACTTCCCCTCTCACCAGCACCTAGTCTGAGTGTAGCAAAAAGTCTTTTAATAACAGAGAGAAACAATGTGGCATTATGTTGGGGAAACACCACCAACAGGATTCATAACACAACCCATGAGCAAAAACCCACCCCAAGCAAATTGGGGCGTGTCCTTTCCCTTTGGTTCTGGAGTCCAGCAACCCCAAATCACCAAAAGTCCAATGACCCAAAAGTCTCTGTCCCTGGTTAGGGTAGCCCCAGACTTCGAAAGTTTATCTGCAGAGCTTTACCTCCCAACCTGGGTGGAGATGGGGGGGGGAGAGAGCAAGAGAGAGGTAAGGGGCACCTTACATGGTCTGAAGCTGACCGCCCCGCAGCTCCATAGGCCTTCACTCCGCTCCACCAGCCGCCCCACAAACTGCTTCGCTCGGCTCCGTTCTGCAGCCCACAAGCAGCTCCTGCCGTCCTATGAACTGCTCCACCAGCCTGTCCACAAGGCGCTCCAGCCGTCCCACAAACTGCTCCACCATATATCTTCAGGCTCCCCCACTACTTAACACAATGCTCAGTGATTTCAGCTCTTAGTCAGTTCAGCTCTTTGGTGAATTCAGCTTGTAGTAGGGGAGCCTCAGTGCTGGTGCACCATTAGCCCAAAGTGAGCTCAGCTGCCTGTAACTAGACTCCTAATAGAATCAAAATTAGCCCTGATATTCCACAGTGGAGAGAGGAGGAAGTGCAATTAGCATGTAAGGACCTCACCCAGGGGCCTATGCCACCAACTATTAATACTTGTCCCCAGCCTCTCTCAATTCACAGAGTTTTGGAACCCATGACCCTTGCCTAGCGAGTGCTACTTAGTTGATGGTGAGTCCCTCCATCATAACAAAAGGCCAAGTACAGTCCAAGCACAGTTCCCATAATCAGGGTAATAACAATTTATTCTTCCTGCCCCAATAACAGAGACACTGGGGATCCCACAGCAGCCAAAGTGACCATTTGGGCAGCTATGGCCTCATTCTAGGTAGGGTGGGTGTGCCTATGCAAATGAGATTGGCCCCTGAAGTTCTTTTCCACAACTTGCCACACCTCACCACCGGATGTCAGGGTGGAGCTCATCCTGACACTGCTTACACAATTATTTTAATTTCATGATTTCTAAGCCAGTCTCATGATTTCAGGGGACTGACTCATGATTTTTGAACAAGGGGGTTGGCAATACTAGAATTCTCTCTATGTGCTATAGGTTAGGTCATCTAAATCTTGTTTCCTCTTTGTTGATTGCCTAACTTCACTTTTATGAGGTCCTTCTGCTTCCACCCAGAACAAATTTCATTTTGATGTTTCTTGAGGCCCTGCAATCTCCTACACATTGGCAGACCCCCAATGAAGTCAGTGGGGCTCTGTGCAGGTGTATGGTCCAGCTGAGCATATGAGTTTGCATGATTGGGGCCAAAACGATTCACAGCAACAGACTGTAAATTTGAATCAATGATGGGGTATAATTGGCCCAACTGACACCACTTTCACAATGAACGAACTCTGGGAACATAGTTACGCTATTTCACCACATTTTTTAAAAAAATAAACCCTGATCTCTGTTTCTGTGGTCTCTTGTCGTGATAGCTAGAACGCCTCCTTGTCTAAAAGCTTCCAAGTGGCTGCAGTCATCATACCTCTTGGTGAGAGTGCCTACAGTTCCCTCATGCTGACTAAGTGCCTAGAGTTTGCGTGTTTTCGTATTCCTGCCTCCTTCTGAAATCAGAAAAAATGGTTCCCTCACCTGGGGAAAACCCTGCAGCAATGAGCCCTGAATACAGGGGTTCTCAGAACTGTTTATCATCATGCCCCACTTTTACCAAAGCAAAGGAACTTAGGTCCCAATTTCACATGTTGCCGTGGAATTGTTGGCCACTCAGAGGAATCCTTGTTTGAGCCCTGAAGCCCAGCTGGGCGTGTGAGATTTCAGCATGGCTGTGGAGATACATATAGGAAAAGCCAGCAGCTACTTTCATGTGCTTATTTTCAAGACCGGTAAATAAAATTTTAAGACAGGAGTTTCAGGCCCCATCAATGGCCTGATCTTTGAACTGCAGCATAGAGCTAATAAGATGGCAACCTTACATAGCTGCACAGCATCTTCCTCTGGATCAACAAACATCAGGGCTCTCTCTCAGCCACCAGGCATTACGTTTTTGTGTGTGTCCTGCTTAAAGAACTTTTCATTTACAGCCCCACTGCAGCCTTGTGTTCAGGTGCAAAAGCCTTGCAGCAGGAGGTGGGACAGTGTCACTCTAATGTGATTTTACCATTTACAATATTTTCAGTGATATTTGCTGACTAAGTTCCAGGGGAG
Organism: Lepidochelys olivacea; assembly: GCF_965140295.1. Taxonomy (NCBI): domain Eukaryota; kingdom Metazoa; phylum Chordata; order Testudines; family Cheloniidae; genus Lepidochelys; species Lepidochelys olivacea. Next base: position 197,354,088 of record NC_140413.1, on the reverse strand, counting down.
GCTAGAAGTGTGTGTGTGGAAGGAGAAACAGTGCCTTGGAGATGGCAGACCTCCCCCCTTCCCCACAGAGCATGTTGATGTTGCCCTCTGTGCACACATCTAGATTGCATGATCTGTTATTATTTGACACTTTATCACTTAAATTCTTAGGGCTACATTGTGTCTGTAGCACACAGCCCTTAGTAAGGGACACTGAGTAGCTGGGCCAATGCAGAAATGTCTCAAGAAGCCACAATTTTCTCTTTGCTTCTCCTCAACCCTTGATCCAGGGTTTTAATAATTGCAGCTGGCCTGAATCCGTCCCCAGGCCTCGTCCCCTTCCCCACCCATTTTCTGCCCACCTGTTCTGGGGAGAAAGTGAGAAGGCACCTTAACTCTACTTTCTCCTTTACACCTACAGCCAAGGACCAGGTAGCCTGCATAAGGATGTAAGGTAGGATTCTGTGCTGTCCAGGTCACAATCTAGTTCTTAGTGTCTTTGCTTTTGTTATTGATACTGATAATTTTTTATTTAAGCTTGACACACATGGAGCAAGGGATGTTATGGCAAAAGCTAAGAGTTCCGGATTAAAGCACAAGGTGAATGTATTTTGGAAATGTGTATTAATAGTCTGATTTGCATAAGATCTATGGACAGGGCTTCAATAAAAAGCCACATTATGAAAAGGAAAAACAAGACTGGCTAACACAAGCCATTTCATCCTCTTGAGGTTCCTCCTCATCTCTGCCAAATCTCCACAAATGCCCTTGTTCCTCTCCTCTTATGTTAGCCCCAAATCTCTCCCATGCCATGGCCTCTATCCCACAAGCCAAGAGAATCTGGGGAAGATTCCATTTAGCACCTACTGCTTTCTATAGGAGTTAGATACTGAAATACCTTTGAGGATCTGGTCTCAGGAACCGCAATGCTGGGCACTAGTACAAAAGCCTAAGGTCCAGATTTTTAAAGGTATTTAGGTCCCTGCTAGGATTTTTAAAAACACTGGAGCAAGTTATGCATCTAACTCCCAGGTTCAATAGCTGCCAGAAAAAGTCACCTCTAGGAGTAAATTGTCTCTATCTTATGCACATGGCCTTCATGCTTGCTTTTGAAAATTCCACTAGGTGCCTAATACCTTTTGAAAATTTGGCCCTATGTGATTGTCAATACCACTCCTATATTGACCATAGGGTAGCTTTTGTTCAGTAATGGGGAGCTCGCCTTCCTGGCCAGGGGCTGAGAGTCTGGAAGCATTCCCGATCATTGTTTTGTGTGAGAACTGCAGCTCTTCCACAATAACGGATGTGTAGGGGATGTATGGATCTCGGATAAAGATAACTCACTCCTCAAGATGACACATTCCTAGCTGACATTGATTTGCAAAATGAATGACTACTGAAGCTGGAAAGCCCTGATCCTGCAAAACAATATGTCAAATACATGAGTCAATTTTGATTCTTTTAAATCTTGGTCCTCATTCTAGTGAGCTTCACTAGCCCTTAGAGATTAGTAGTGCAGCCACCTCTCCACTATATTTGTTTCAATACACTGTACCCATTTGGTCTGTTGGAATAGAAATTAAGAAGGCACAGTGGCTTGCAATATTACTTGAGGACTGCACAGACCTCCAGGTTCCTGGATTATTTATACAATTTTGTCTGGATCTCTTACACCTATATCTCAAAAATGCATATTAGTGCAATACTGCCCTTAGTGGCAAGCCAAGTTTTTTCCAAAACACATTTTTCCTAAAGCCCCAATACTATCATTTCTTTGTTCTGATTTATTACTGTTGCCTAAGCACATCTACTAGGTAGCAGCCTGCAAAAACAAAAACAAAACACCCAGTACCATGTACATCAGGATTAACACACAAGGTCTATTATATTAAGCCACTCAGCATTGAACTAACTCATCTTTAATTTATTAGCTTCATTGGAATAGAAATTCTGACCGAAAAGTAAGCATTGTGTATATTAATGTTCAGGTTGTGATACAAAACAGTGAAAGCTACTGTAGGGAATTCAAAGTTTAAGGCTGTTTGTGCATCTGGAAAAGGAGATGGGAAGATTGGAAAACCAGATCACATTTTTAAAAAAAAGTTTCCCTATGTGTTTTGCCAAGATTTTCAGAAGTGACTAGTGATTTTGGGACCCTCAATTGCTTGGGTGCCCAACTTGAGACATGCTTAAAGTGGCTTGTTTTTCAGAGAATGGGTGCTCAGCTCTTTCTGAAAATCAGGCCCTCTTCAGGTGTCTCAAGTTGGGCATCAAACAATTGAGGCACCTAAAATCACTACTCATTTTTTTAATAATCTTGGCCTTTACAAATAAGACCTTAGAAAAATCTGAAACTGAAAACTTTCACCGGTTCTGCTGTTTGCTTACTCATTGCACTTGCTACTCAGCTTCAACAATTAAAATGGGCTCCTCAGTTTCACTAGTTCTCTCATCCATTAGTACAACATTGCGAGGCTTGGGTTGCAGATTGATGTAACAGAGCTAGTTGATTTAGAGCAGATGAGGATTTGATCCACTGGGTGCACAAAGAATGCAGAATCTGGCCCCATGCAAGGGAATGCTTAAATCCAGACATGCCTGTTTTGTATTCTTGCTTTTAATTTTATGAAAAAATATACCTATTAATAGTGTGGTTTGTAAAACTCCCTCTCTCTTCCTCGTTTCCTTTATTTTTCTTAAACAGGAAAGAGACAAAATTCTGATCTATAAATAATACACACAGTGGCAGTGTTCAAAAACTGAGCTCATCCACGGTTTTCCCTCCCCAGCCCCTGCTCAGATTATTTTAAAAACATCACGGGTAACAGAAACTGTACACCAGAGACTGCTGCTTGGTACTGCTGGCTTTACAACAAGCTTGAGAAACACAGTTGTGACATGGAATCCTGTTGTGTGGGTGCAAATCATGTTACAATTGGAGCTATGTGGGGAGAACTTTTTGAAAGGAAACTGCTCAGACATGCCTGGGTTTGGATTTCATTACAAACCTGGGGCCTGATCCTGAGAAGTGCTGAGGACCCACAACTCATACTTTAACACAGGTCCTTTGAGGAACATGCCTATAAATTTGGGCCAAATTCACTGAGGTCCACAGAAGGTTCAGTTACCTCGACCAAGTTTTGAGAGAACATGGACCAATGTGTGGGTTTGAGTGGACAACATGCAAAATGCTGACCTAAAACTGGCAGTGCTTTGTGATTTGGGCTGAGTTTCACTTTGGCTGAAATGACCCTTTGACTTCAGAAATTCCTAAACATCAAGGAAATGGAAACAGCATGGATGCCAACATGGTTCATTAATATGATTATAACACTGTCTAGCCCCAGCCATAAAGGCAAAATCAAAACATAATGTAAAATAGTCAGGTGTTTGCTTTGATTAAGCTCAGAGCGTAAACACTGTAAACTTTATAGAGTAGATAGGGCCTCTTTACAATCATATTTGGCCATAACTTTATTTGAAAACAATTGTAAACATTGTTTCAAGCCCTAGTGGGGCAGAGCCTAAATCAGTTTGCTTGCTGCCAAAGTCTAAATGGGATATTATTTTAGACCAATGTGTGTGTCTGGGTTTGGAAGCTAATATAAAAGGCAAACTCTATTCTAGATAGGAAAGAAGATGGATGTTTTCCTTGTTTGAAAACTGCTCTCCTGAAAACTTTCCACAGAAAGTTTTGAGCACTGGGCACGCTTCTGTTCTGTTAGAAAACAGGAAATGTGTTTCAAGCTGGGAGTGAACTTGATTTTAAGGAAACATACTTTATGTGGTCACTCTTGGTTCTAAAATGCTACAGAAACTCATTGAGTGGCACTTCAATATTTCATAATTAAGTTGTTAAAGTTTTGCCCCCTTCCAAAATTAAAGTGATTGAAAAAAAAAAAAAGAAGAAGAACAGGATGTAAAGTCAGCTCAATGCTCTATTTCAGATCACAGGAGCATTTTTAACCTAAATACCTTTTCCTTACAGTTTCAAACCCAACCAGTCTATGTTCCTATAACCTAATGTTTCTTAAAATCAAATACAATTAAATATTCTTCAGCCAAAAACTACCTCTGCAGTGTGGGCTAGATTTTCAGGCTGTAATAGTGGTGTGTATGCACGTAGGAGCAAATCCTGTTCCCATGGTTGTGCTCATAAAGGTCCCTGGGCAGTGAAACCAATGTAAGTCAGCTGTGTATCGAGGGGCATGGTTTGGCAGGCTGTGCAGGGGGTATATGCAAGCTCTACTCTGCAGCAGCTCCCTTCATATCAGTGGTTGGGGGTGGGGGGGTACATGGAGGCCAGGTGAAGCTGTGAGATTTGCTGCTACGCAGCTCCCCAATCCTCTGACCTACAGAGCGGATATACTTGGGCCACAGAGACTACTGCAAGCCTATTGGGGGAAGATTTATTCCCCCAGCTCCCTCACAGAGACCTCTAGGAAGTAGCTTGGTATTTGGGCTGGGTGGTGAGTGGGAAAACTTGGCCCATTAAGCATTTTACCCCAGGTTTACTTAGTGATAGTAGGGAGAGCCTAAGGGCTTGTTTACTTGGGGGGAAAAGCCCACAGTAGGTGGTGTCCACTAGCTACTCCGCACTAACTCCCCCCGCGAACACTCTACCTGTGCAGTAACCGTACCTTTGTGTGTATTAGCATAATGCACTTTGGCCATGTACTTAGCTAAACCTCCAGAGGGCGCTCTTACTTAGCAGTAAGAGTGCTCACAGGGGGCAGTTAGGGCAGAGTAGCTAGTATGCTTTAAATGTGCATCCTAGTTTATTGCCCACTAATCTCCCTGTGTAGACAAGCCCTAAACAAGAACATGTCCAGTCTCTGGTATAAATGAGAGGAGCCCTGAGGCTACATAATATGTCTTCTAGTTTCCAGGGTTGCACAGGGGCCTTTGAAGGCAGAGAATAGTTGTAGTGCAATGCACGGACAAGACCACCAAGCTGCCCCCTGTGCTGGGGATGGGGAGCAGGGTTTGTGTGTAGATCCCCAACACCAAGTCTACACTAGTGATAAATGACTATGCGTACCTCTGTGCAGGCAGCATTCTCAGGGCCATTTCTTCCCCTTTGTGCTACCAACAAAGAATGGCCTTTGTGTAACTGAGATTCAGCTTCTGCGTTCTCTCAAGGTTATGGGGTGAATAGGTTAGGTCTATGTGGCAACCTATGCCTGCTATTAAAAGTTGCTGCTATTATCATGACTTCCTATTAAAGCAGTCACGCTGTCAGTTTTCTCCTTCACCACTTCACAGTAAACAGCCTCATGAAGGCTAACTGGACTTATGGGTGTGAGGAAAAGGGAAAACACCAGATGGCCCTATGCTGATTTATACTAGCTGAGGGTGTGGTCCCTTTAATGTATTTTCTCATGGAGAGTTGAGAGACAGTGCAAAAGTGCTGACAAGGAGCAGAGGCCAAGAACTATGTTTTTCAGACTGTTAGAGGAATAAGAGTGCCATAGTTACATGTTTGACAAGCCATAACCAATCTGTGTGCAGAAAAGAAAGGAGAAAGGAGAAGAAAGGAACCCGAGAGTAAACCCCATCAGAGTAATTTATTCTGTGATTATCAAGGAGCCACAGTTCTGGGACTCCAGCAACAAGCACCTTCTAAGCCACCACTAGAGACACAAGTATTGGCCAAAAGAAAAGGAGGACTTGTGGCAACTTAGAGACTAACCAATTTATTTGAGCATAAGCTTTCGTGAGCTACAGCTCACTTCATCAGATGCGTCATCCATGGATCAGTTTATTGATACTGTTCCCAGAATAGCTAGTCAGGCTTGTATATCAGTTTCCGAAGCCCACTGCAGTATAAAAGGCAAGTCTGATTATGAGCAAGTCTGATCACATAGCCCACTTTCTGTCTGTATCAGGTGCCACTGGTTGCACACACTCCCATCAGACCATGAGCTCTCAATCTGTCAACAAATCACAAAATCAAGTCATGTCATTCCACTGATATGAGGGCTGAGTGTAATGATGTTAAGTACAAAATCTCAGATGTGATCATCTGGTATCTAGGATCCCATGACCTGGATATTCTCCTCCAATCTCCTTTATTCAGTCATTCACATGCAAAATGATCTGTCACAGGAGGCTGGCTGTAAGTTCATTGTTAACTAAGAGATGTGATATTTTCCTCTTTGTATGACAAACTTAGATATTCACAATCATAGTTTGCAGGTGACAGCAATTGCCTCTTATGAGACTGGTTGATAACTTTTGCTAGCCCAATTAGTTAGGCTCACAAATTAACTAGATCAGTCACTGAAAGGACCTTTTAAAGTCTAAAGTGTTTTAGATGCCTTGATAAATCTGGTGGCATACTACCATACAGACCTTCTAATGTATGCAAGTTATTTCTGGCATGTTGTACATTTCAGTTCACAATATAGCTATGAAACATGAATTATTTTTACGCAAACAGGGTGAAAATGATAACAATACACGAAATCAACATGATTCCATCGCAAGCTCTAACGAAAACTCTATGGCCCTTAAGGAAGGACGAAACATTAAAAACCCATACTGTTGAACCCCAGGATTGTTTGTAAGACATATTGTATTGCCACACAGTGAGAAGTTCATGTGCAGCTGCTCAGACGAACTGTGCATAGGAAGTGGGAGGATTGGGCAAGAGGGAATAAACAAAGGAATAGGGATTAATTCATGTACTTGTTCTTTGAATGGCTTTTTGCCTGCGGTGAACTTCTCCGCAGCTGTGAACCTTGATGAACAGAGGACATTTTTGGTAGTTCTTATTTTTAGTTATTAATTGATATCTGCCCTGTGTGTATTGACCGTGGCTGTGGCCTGTGCATCTCTGTACCTAAAGAGGCCTTTAAAGAGACAACATGCGAACATCCTGCTCAGAAATATTATGCAGAGCTGAGCTGTATGGACAGCAGAAGGGGAAAGGAGGGGACACATAGAAATCACTTGGAATATGGGTTGCAATGTGGAAAGATTTTTCTCTTGATCATTTCCCCAAGGATTAAATCTAGACCTAGGAATTCTATGATGGGTGACTGACCACATGCTTGTTTTGTTATCTACCTAAAGAATTGTTTTTTAAAAAAGCAAATATACATTAGCAACCAGAGAAACTCACATCTCAGGAATTTCTGAGGCAAGATTGCTACAGCGTCCTCAACTCATCCTGTTGTCTCTAGGCATTGTAGCACATAGTATGGTATTACTTTACATTAGACATTGTTTTGAAATTCCCTGATAAGTTATAGATGCTGGCTGCAGTGTCTAGACATACCAGATCATTAGATACCATGCCCTTGGCTCATGATACTCTGCCTTCTGTGGTTTTTATCCCTGACGCAGTTTAGCATGTTCTTAAGTATCAGATTTTTTTTGGTTTCTCTCTCTCTCTCTTTTGGATATTAATTTTAATTTGAACTTCAAGAGAACAGAAGAACCGTCCTAGTGAGTCTTTACTGGAGTTAGCATTATAACAACTTCCTTTCCCTAATTTTCTATATAGGTACTATGGAGAGAGGGAGTCATTTTCTATATAGAATAGTAATAGACTGACGCAACTCTTCCATGAGCCCTAGGGGAGCATGACCACTGCATCATCCATGCCGACAGTGCAGCATGTATTCCCTTTGTACACACACTGGAACAGCCTCCCCTGAGGCGTCAAATTGGCCGTGACTCTAGCTACAAGTAGTCCATGTGCTCAGGAGAACACAAGGACTTCCATTGTGCCCCGCTTTGGCGCAGGGGTGCAAAGTGGGGGAGGCTCCTCTCTCATCTCTTATCCATGCAGGTACTGTGCACATTCTAGTCCAGAACCGGAATTTCTTCTTCAAGTAGTGTCTATATGGGTGCTCCACTGTAGGTGTGTTGGCTGATCAGAGAACTTTGGTAGCTGTGTCAGTTTGTCCCACACTCGCGCTGTCCCGCCTTGTGCTCTGTCACAAGGCTAACCAGTATTGCACCGAGAAACCTTCCTCAGTTCCTTTTCAGTCACCTGGGCTAGAGAGGGAGCTTTTAGCTGTCCATTTGTCAGATCGTTAGGTATCTAAATACTTGTTAATCATTTCTTTGAGTTTCTTTTCTGGATATTATTTTGAGTTTCCCTTTGGGTTTCTTTTCTTTTTGTTCTTTAAAAAAAATTCAATTTTTGTTGAACTTTCCCCCTACCACCAATTGTCCAGAGACCATCCCAGGACAGGGTATGCCCGATTCACTGGGCTTTAAGAGGTGTCTCAACTGCAAAGAAGCCATCCCGGTGACAGATGGACATTCTCATTCTGCCCGTTGCCTTGGGAAAAACCACATTCCCCAGAAGCGTAGTTTATGCTAACAGTTGACACCGTGGTCCCGAAAGGACAGAGAGCTGAGGCTTAAACTCCTTCTAATGGAAGCAGCTCTCCAACCATCTTCAGGCCTGCATCAAGATTCACCCAGATGGTGGGAATCTTCACCACAGCCTTCTACATCCAAGGGAGGTGAGCCTAAGAAGGCAACTATGAGTTACTCACAAAAGGCTTCTAGAAAGAGAGCTCTGAGTCCACAGAGTGAGCCCTGTACCAGCTGAAAAAGATCACCGGCTTGTTCAGTATCATCAGTACTGATGACACTGAAGTTGTCCAAATGAGGTACTCAGAGCTCGCACAGTACCACCCCAATGGAGCATGTTGGACTGCCTAAAGACCCATTGGGCACAGGCAATGAAACACAGTACTGACTGGGTGAGACAAAGACAAAAACTTTGCCTTGGGGAAGACTCCATCAGTGCGGACAATGGCATTGATATGATTAATGGTAGACCAAACACTGTTGAATCGTTTAATCTGGACTATATCACCAACTCCATCAGTACAGTTGTTCTGGCACCGACAACCACCACCAGTATCGATACTTACAACACCACACAACTTCAGATACTCAAGAGATCACACAGTGTCTGATGTACAGACTAACACGGCTGCTACTCTGAAACCTGATGTACCTGAGTCTCCTCTACTCTGTATTTTGGCTCTGGGACGGCTCCTCAAGCTCCAGATGCCCCTTCGGCATCATGCATTGCACACCCATTCTCCAGTGGGGAGTCAGACAGTGAGCAGGAGCCATTCTACACACACTTCACGTAAGGAGAGCCCTGACCTTCTACTTGGACAGGACAAAGGCTTTTAGGAAATTTCCTAGGCTTTTGCTCTTCATTGTGGATAGGTCTAAAGATGCAGCAATATCAACCCCAAGATTCTCTAAATGGGCCTTAAGCTTCATTAAGCCTGTTATCAGCCTTGCAATTTCGTACCTCCACCTGTAATCTGTACACACTCCAGGAGATCAGTTCCCTCCTCTGCCGCCTTCTTTAACGATGTCCCCATCCCAGAAATCTGCAGTAACGATGGTTCTTCGAGAGAGGTTTCCTGTGGGTGCTCCACAACCTGCCCTCCTTCTGCCCTAGGAGGTTCTTGTCAAGGACTCTGCGGTAGAGAAGGAACTAAGGCAGGTTTGCCTGCACAACGCTGGTTAGCGTTGTGTCAGAGCACAAGGAGGAGACAGCAAATGTGTGGGCTGCATGGATACTGCTACCTAAGTTCTCCGATTAGCAGTGCAGGAACGCAAGCACACCTTGTCCCTGTGGAGCACGCATAGGGGGACACATCTCGAAAAACCAACATTACTGCACAAGGCGAGTACTGTAAATTCCTCTTTTAGGTGGTGTTTCTGAATGTTAAAAACAGTGATCCAAATTCAGGCACAACTCCACTGAGTTCAGTGGAGGTGCGACCTCTTATCCCAGGCTGATTTTGGCCCAACCAGTATCGCTAAGTTTTTACTTAGGCTTGCTCATGCAGATGAACGATGATTTTCTTTTTATATGTAGAAGAAAAAGAGATTTACAACAGAATTAGTCTTTTTAAAATGTAAAAGAAAAGGGAACTTTAATAAAGTTAACTAATAAAGTAAATCCCTGAAACTGAAGATTAAGTGAACAGTAAATAGAAAAGGAGTACTTGTGGCACCTTAGAGACTAACCAATTTATTAGCGCATAAGCTTTCGTGAGCTACAGCTCACTTCATCAGATGCATATCGTGAAAACTGCAGCAGACTTTATATATACACAGAGAATATGAACCAATACCTCCTCCCACCCCACTGTCCTGCTGGTAATAGCTTATCTAAAGTGATCATCAGGTGGGCCATTTCCAGCACAAATCCAGGTTTTCTCACCCTCCACCCCCCCACACAAATTCATTCTCCTGCTGGTGATAGCCCATCCAAAGTGACAACTCTTTACACAATGTGCATGACAATCAAGTTGGGCTATTTCCTGCACAAATCCAGGTTTTCTCACATCCCCCCCACCCCCATACACACACAAACTCACTCAGTGGGGTGGGAGGAGGTATTGGTTCATATTCTCTGTGTATATATAAAGTCTGCTGCAGTTTCCACGATATGCATCTGATGAAGTGAGCTGTAGCTCACGAAAGCTTATGCTCTAATAAATTGGTTAGTCTCTAAGGTGCCACAAGTACTCCTTTTCTTTTTGTGAATACAGACTAACACGGCTGTTACTCTGAAACCTGAACAGTAAATGAAATTTTTCTCTGTGCATGGGGCCAGTGCAAGGACTGAATTTCAGATAGTGTGAGTGAAAATAGTACACTTGCTACAATACATTGATTATACTCAACTTTTCCTTTCTCACCTGAACCCCTCTGTCCCTCACTGACAAAGTTGGGGCTAAAAGGTACTTTTAGTTTTATTTTTAAGCAGAACACCCAACTGGTTAAAATTCAGTAACACAAAGTGGTCCTTGGAATGTTGTTTGCTACAGCTTTCCCACTTTGTTAAGCATTTTTATAAACTTCTGAGAAATAGTTTACAAATCGTTACTAAAAATTGTTACAGACTCTATTAGTGTCCGTGCTATCACATACACTGATGGAATGCAGGAACTGAACTGCTTGGCATTCAAACGGGAAATTATCCAGTGCTTCAGCTCAGTTTATAATTGGTTGCATATTAGTATCCAAAAAAGGGAATAAAATCCTGTGTGTGTGTGTGTGTTTTTACAAAAAAAAAAAAAAAAAAAAATAGAAAAAGCATTCGCTGAGCTGCCAAGTCTCCCTGATCTGGAGAGAACTCAGGCTACGGTATGCTCTGAATGTAATATTGCTTTGCATTCATTAAAACCAGTTTGTAATAGAACGTCTTCTTTTGAAGAATGATTTTGCTGGGTGTTTCCACGAGTTTTAATATCTCATGCATTAAGTACTCTTTTGGAGTTTTTCATTCAGATTGACACAGCTTGATATCCTTGCCTTTATCCCAGACATCTGGGAATAATGCATTTAATATTATGTGTCTGGGTTCATTATTAGTGAAAGAAAATTGAATTTTTTTCCAGAACCAACCTGTATTTGCAGTATTTAAACTACGCGGTTAGTAAATATCAACATTTAAAATATAAAGTGTTGTATTTCAATGGAAAGCCTCTTATTTAGCATACTAATTCTTTCTGTAATAATTCAGTGCATTAAAAATTATACATACTAACTACCTTATCATAGTGTAATGGAAATAATGCAAAATCATACTCCATATAATTCTGACATATTTTACTATATAAACAAGTATTTTAAGACCCTAAAGTGTTCACTGGAATGTAGATTATGTTTTCATCACTTTCCAAAAATAAAAAACCATGACATCATATCTTCTAATTTGTAACACTCCATGTATTACATATTGCAAATTTTATTACAGGCTTATATTACATGTCTTATTGCTCCTTTCAGCTGCAAAGAGAAAATACACAAATACAATAGACTATTGAGTTGATGAGGGGAAAAGACATGGTAAAACATTACACAACACTTATCAGACCCCATGGGATGAATCATAATTGCACATATATGGCATGGTAGAATATTAAATTTCACCTTTGAGCTTTGTTTATTTTAAGTATCTCAGTGATTGAGACTGGGAGCTCTAGGAAGTTCTTTATCAGGGACTGAACATTGTAGACCAAAAAGCCCTCAGCCAAGTGGACAAGAAACACCTTGACAGCCAAAAGAAAAGGAGTACTTGTGGCACCTTAGAGACTAATCAATTTATTTGAGCATAAGCTTTCGTGAGCTACAGCTCACTTCATCGGATGCATCCGAAAGCTTATGCTCAAATAAATTGGTTAGTCTCTAAGGTGCCACAAGTACTCCTTTTCTTTTTGCGAATACAGACTAACATGGCTGCTACTCTGAAACTTGACAGCCAGTTATACAACCATTTGGGCCAGCCAACAAGCAGCTTTCATAGCGATCTGGCATTATTTTACTTTCCTGTTCTGGTTAATTTAAATCAATAGTTGCATGTAAACACCGCTGACTCTCTCCCACAAGCTGTTAAAAGTGGCACATTATCTTGTTCCATTGAAGGAGGGCTCTGGGTAAGGCTGGGTTTACATGGTCCCTCTTCTCTTAGGGATTATCTTTTAAAATTATTTATTGTTTGTATTATCATAGTGCTTAGGACTCCCAGCCATGGACCAAGACCCTATTGTTCTAGTCACTGGACAAACACAGAACAAACAGACAGGCGTTCCCCCATAAAGCTGACATTAATCTAAGGCAGTGGTTTACAAACTGGTGTATGGGACAAAAACCTTTAATAACAGACAACACATTTTATTTAATAAGACTTGGCAATTTAATCAACATTTAATCTTTCAATTAAAACTGCAGCCTCATTGGTGTACGTTTCCTTTCTGCTGTGCGACTCAGAAAAAGAGGAGTACTTGTGTCACCTTAGAGACTAACCAATTTATTTGAGCATAAGCTTTCGTGAGCTACAGCTCACTTCATTGGATGCATACTGTGGAAAGTTTAGAAGATCTTATTATATACACACAAAGCATGAAAAAATACCTCCTCCCACCCCACTCTCCTGCTGGTAATAGCTTATCTAAAGTGATTACTCTCCTTACAATGTGTATGATAATCAAGTTGGGCCATTTCCAGCACAAATCCAGGTTTTCTCACCCTCCTCCCCACCCCCCACACAAACTCACTCTCCTGCTGGTAATAGCCCATCCAAAGTGACCACTCTCCTTACAATGTGCATGATAATCAAGGTGGGTAATTTCCAGCACAAATCCAGGTTTTCTCACACACACACACACCCCCCCCACACACACAAACTCACTCTCCTGCTGGTAATAACTCATCCAAACTGACCACTCTCCTTACAATGTGTATGATAATCAAGGTGGGCCATTTCCAGCATAAATCCAAGTTTAACCAGAACGTGGGGGGGGGGGGGGGTAGGAAAAAACAAGGGGAAATAGGCTACCTTGCATAATGACTTAGCCACTCCGAGTCTCTATTTAAGCCTAAATTAATAGTATCCAATTTGCAAATGAATTCCAATTCAGCAGTTTCTCTCTGGAGTCTGGATTTGAAGTTTTTTTGTTTTAAGATAGCGACCTTCATGTCTGTAATTGCGTGACCAGAGAGATTGAAGTGTTCTCCGACTGGTTTATGAATGTTATAATTCTTGACATCTGATTTGTGTCCATTTATTCTTTTACGTAGAGACTGTCCAGTTTGACCAATGTACATGGCAGAGGGGCATTGCTGGCACATGATGGCATATATCACATTGGTGGATGTGCAGGTGAACGAGCCTCTGATAATGTGGCTGATGTTATTAGGCCCTGTGGTGGTGTCCCCCTGAATAGATATGTGGGCACAGTTGGCAACGGGCTTTGTTGCAAGGATCAGTTCCTGGGTTAGTGGTTCTGTTGTGTGGTATGTGGTTGTTGGTGAGTATTTGCTTCAGGTTGGGGAGCTGTCTGTAGGCAAGGACTGGCCTGTCTCCCAAGATTTGTGAGAGTGTTGGGTCATCCTTCAGGATAGGTTGTAGATCTTAATAATGCGTTGGAAGGGTTTTAGTTGGGGGCTGAAGGTGATGGCTAGTGGCATTCTGTTATTTTCTTTGTTAGGCCTGTCCTGTAGTAGGTGACTTCTGGGAACTCTTCTGGCTCTATCAATCTGTTTCTTCACTTCCGCAGGTGGGTATTGTAGTTGTAAGAATGCTTGATAGAGATCTTGTAGGTGTTTGTCTCTGTCTGAGGGGTTGGAGCAAATGCGGTTGTATCGCAGAGCTTGGCTGTAGACGATGGATCGTGTGGTGTGGTCAGGGTGAAAGCTGGAGGCATGTAGGTAGGAATAGCGGTCAGTAGGTTTCCAGTATAGCATGGTGTTTATGTGACCATTGTTTATTAGCACCGTAGTGTCTAGGAAGTGGAACTCTTGTGTGGACTGGTCCAGGCTGAGGTTGGTGGTGGGATGGAAATTGTTGAAATCATGGTGGAATTCCTCAAGGGCTTCTTTTCCATGGGTCCAGATGATGAAGATGTCATCAATATAGCGCAAGTAGAGTAGGGGCATTAGGGGACGAGAGCTGAGGAAGCGTTGTTCTAAATCAGCCATAAAAATGTTGGCATACTGTGGGGCCATGCGGGTACCCATAGCAGTGCCGCTGATCTGAAGGTATACATTATCCCCAAATGTAAAATAGTTATGGGTAAGGACAAAGTCACAAAGTTCAGCCACCAGGTTAGCCGTGACATTATCGGGGATAGTGTTCTTGACGGCTTGTAGTCCATCTTTGTGTGGAATGTTGGTGTAGAGGGCTTCTACATCCATAGTGGCCAGGATGGTGTTATCAGGAAGATCACCGATGGATTGTAGTTTCCTCAGGAAGTCAGTGGTGTCTCGAAGGTAGCTGGGAGTGCTGGTAGCGTAGGGCCTGAGGAGGGAGTCTACATAGCCAGACAATCCTGCTGTCAGGTGCCAATGCCTGAGATGATGGGGCGCCCAGGATTTCCAGGTTTATGGATCTTAGGTAGTAGATAGAATATCCCAGGTTCATAAACCAGTCGGACAACACTTCAATCTCTCTGGTCATGCAATTACAGACATGAAGGTCGCTATCTTAAAACAAAAAAACTTCAAATCCAGACTCCAGGGAGAAACTGCTGAATTGGAATTCATTTGCAAATTGACAGGTTTCAGAGTAACAGCCGTGTTAGTCTGTATTCGCAAAAAGAAAAGGAGTACTTGTGGCACCTTAGAGACTAACCAATTTATTTGAGCATGAGCTTTCGTGAGCTACAGCTCACTTCATCGGATGCATACTGTGGAAACTGCAGAAGACATTATGTACACAGAGACCATAAAACAATACCTCCTCCCACCCCACTCTCCTGCTGGGATACTATTAATTTAGGCTTAAATAGAGAATGGGAGTGGCTAAGTCATTATGCAAGGTAGCCTATTTCCCCTTGTTTTTTCCTACCCCCCCCCCCCCCCACGTTCTGGTTAAACTTGGATTTATGCTGGAAATGGCCCACCTTGATTATCATACACATTGTAAGGAGAGTGGTCAGTTTGGATGGGCTATTACCAGCAGGAGAGTGAGTTTGTGTGGGGGGTGGGACGGAGGGTGAGAAAACCTGGATTTGTGCTGGAAATGGCCCAACTTGATTATCATACACATTGTAAGGAGAGTGATCACTTTAGATAAGCTATTACCAGCAGGAGAGTGGGGTGGGAGGAGGTATTTTTTCATGCTTTGTGTGTATATAATAAGATCTTCTAAACTTTTCACAGTATGCATCCGATGAAGTGAGCTGTAGCTCATGAAAGCTTATGCTCAAATAAATTGGTTAGTCTCTAAGGTGCCACAAGTACCCCTTTTCTTTTTGCGAACACAGACTAACACGGCTGTTACTCTGAAACCTGTCAGAAAAAGAGGTTTTCAAACTGTGGGGCACACCCCCTAGTGGGGTGTGGAGGAAAATTCAGGGGGCGAGTGGCGATGTCAGGGGGCTCCCGTGTGGTGGGGGCTCAGGGAGGGAGCACTACCTCCACCCCAGCCTGTCTGAATTTGGGGGAAGGGTGTGTGACATTCTATACCCTGGGGGAGCATGCTGTAACCCCCATATTCCTCATTTTCATTTAATTGTGATCTTACATATAAAGCATGCCTTGTAAAGTATCAGGGGAAAGGTTATGATCTGCTGAAAGTCATTTATCTATCCATATATGTGTATCATTAATGCATATGCAGTTATGAGAATTGTGTTGTACGGTGTAAAACATGCTGTAAATTGGGGAATCAGCCAGATAGTAGCTCCCCAGAGGCAACAGCAAGTAAAGTAACTAACACCCGGGTGGGGTGTCAAACAACCCATCAGCAGCCATTGTCCAGCAAGGGAGCTACAATGCAATGACTTACCTGCATGAGGCCATACCAGGGGAATTGCTCAGACTTGCTTGGAGAGACTCAGCAATGTCCCCCAGACATGCCTGGACTTCTGCTCCCCAAACAGATGGACTGAGGGTATAAGACAGAGTGGACACATACTGGGCCCTTCTCCTGCCCCCACCTTTGCTGCAAGCAAGACACGGAGAAGAAGACAAGACTCCAACAGAGGAGATTGGCCCAGGTTTAAGGAACAAACCTGTATATTAAGGACTGCAATATCCAGTGGGGTGAGAAAAACTGCTTAATCTAGATGTTGCCCAGTCTAATAGGGTTGAGAGTTTAGACTGCGTGCTTATATTTATTTTATTTTATTTTGGTAATCAGTCTGACTTTTTGCCTGTCACTTAAAATTTATCTTTGTAGTTAATAAATCTGTTTGTTCTCCCTGAAGCAGTGCATTTGGTTTGAAGTGTGTCAGAGATAACAAGCCTGGTACATATCAATTTCTTTATTAAATTGACGAACTCATATAAGCTTGCAGTGTCCAGTGGACATAACTGGACACTGCAAGACGGAGGTTCCTAGGGTTGTGTCTGGGACCGGAGATATTGGCTAGTGTCAATTGGTTGCACAATCCAAGGATCAGCTTACATGCCAGAGGCTGTGTGGGAACAGCCCAGGAGTGGGGGTTCTCACAGCAAAGCAGGGTAAGGCTGGCTCCCAGAGTCGAGGATTGGAGTGACCTAGCAGATCACCGATCTGGACAACATGAGGGGAACGTCACAGGGTGAAACCAAAAATTGTAACTCAGAGGGGGTGAGGAGCTCAGCTCAAAAAGTTGTTTTCAAACTTTTTGAGCTGAGCTATCTCCCTTTGAGTTACAACATTTAGTTGCACCTACTCAGACAGGCTGGGTGGCCCGCTGAGGTGAGTCGGGGGAAGGGAGAGGTTGCACTTCCTCCCAGAGTCCCACCATGTAGGGCTGGCCCACGGTGCCTGGTGTTGCTGCTCCCCTCCCGAACGTTCCTCCACGCCTCTTTGGGGAGGCACACCCCACAGTTTGAAAACCTCTAGAAACTCAATTGCTAAATGGAAGGCAGAAATCTGGGGGGCTTGTGACCCTGTGTCTCCCCACAAGTGTCACCTCCACCTATCTCAGATGGAGTTATGCGGTAGACTACATGATTTGGAAGAGGGTACACAGCCTAAAAAGTTTGAAAACTACTGATCTAAGGTATGTCTCCTTTGTGGAGACTACACTGGCATAGTCCTGCAGTGTAGATGCAGCTTACATTGACAGAAGGGGTTTTCTGTTGGTGTAGGAATATCATCTCACCAAACAAAGTTAGCTATGTCAACTGAAGCCCTCTTCCACCGACTTAGCTGGGTCTATACTGAGGATTATATTAGCATAGCTACATTGGTCAGGGATGTGGTTTTTTCCCTCCAATCAATGTAGCTATGCCAATATAACTTTTCAGTGTCGATTAAGTGTAAGACAAGAGACAACAGGTGGATGCAGCCTGACCAACAGGTACAAGCAAATAATGAAACAATGTTTGTCAGCATGACAGGCTGTGGTCTGTGCACACCTGCAGCCCCACTGTTGTCACAGCAAAGTAGAGTCTTAAGAAGGGTTTTGAAGGAAGATAATGAATTTGTTTTGTGGATGTTTATTGGGAGCTTCTCCCAAGCGAGAGGGTTCACATGGGATAAAGCACAAAGGTACTTGTTTGAAAATTTAACAAGGGGAGCTGGAGGATGACAAGGATTTAAAGATGTGACGTTAGAAAAAGGAGTTAACTAACATGTTTTCACTAATACCTTGTAAGAGTGTTATGTAAAGAATGCAGAGTATACTTTAACATGTGCTAGCTGCTTGAGTTGACGCCTAGTGAGTAGCTTA
Source organism: Lepidochelys olivacea (assembly GCF_965140295.1). Taxonomy (NCBI): domain Eukaryota; kingdom Metazoa; phylum Chordata; order Testudines; family Cheloniidae; genus Lepidochelys; species Lepidochelys olivacea. Next base: position 197,335,939 of record NC_140413.1, on the reverse strand, counting down.
ACTTCAGTTAAAGTTGAAGTCAATGGAGCTTTGCCTTTATATCAGCTAAGGATCTGGTCCTAGAATTGTTAGCAATTTATATATAAAGTCAATCATATTATTACGTAGCTAAATGGAAAGAAATAAGTTTGGGGGACACCTTAAAATATATGGGAGAGAGTCACCTCTGCATTCTTTTGTGCAGAGAACAGGATTTGCCTAGCTCCCTCGGCCATACAGTAGGTACCATTGAGCTCAGCTCAAAGACCTGGCAGCATTTTTTCTGCTCTTGTAGAAAACTACAAGAGTAGGGGAGGATGTGAAAACTACTTTTTGAGCGGAGCTCCTCGCCCCCTCTGAGTTACAATTTTTGGTTTCACTCTGTGACGTTCCCCTCATGTTATCTAGACCAGTGATTGGCTAGGTCACTCCAATCCTCGACTCTGGGAGCCAGCCTTACCCTGCTTTGCTGTGAGAACCCCCACTCCTGGGCAGTTCACTCCTGAAACTGTGTTGAATCTGGGCCCCATTTAGTCTTAATCTACCTCTGTTGACAGATCCAGATTACACATCATTTCCATAGTGTCACTTTGTATTTAGTGCATCTACATGTAAGATGTACAGAGTGCTTGATTTATCATGCTTTTGGTTGGAAGTGGTGGGGGAGACCTTTCCCTTTCCATTTTGGAAGTAATTTTCTTCATTCACTTATTCATCATTTCAAAATCAGGCTCACAGTTTTCAGGCAATTTGATCCTAAATCTTTATTAGCTGTTTTTATAGGCAGTATACCAGCTTGTTATGAGGCTTGAGGTCTTGGAAAATTATGGTTTTCCAGCTAGATGGAAAGTCAGATTTTATTAAATCCACAGAAGTGAAGTAATATGTTTTGCCATTCCAGATGCATGGCAAATCTGCTTCCTTTTTTCCACATTCCTCAAGAAGTTTACTTAAAGCCACTATTTAGAGAGCTGTGGGCTTTTTCACTATTTGTAATGGTTCCTTATATATTTTTTCAGATTTTCTGTTAATAAACACAGGAATTAAGGGAGCATCTAGATATTAGATTACAGGATGAAGTACCAGAGAAGCTTGGGATATGCCCTTAGAGTTGATGGCTGTTATGGAGGAAAATTTTCCTGTGATCAATTTTCTTGATTCAATAGTGAATTCTTTATATAATATAAAAGTATAATGTGATTGTCCATGTCTCTAATAAAATCTTGATTTTCCACCAGACTTCATCTATAAAAATCAAATTTATCTAGCATTAGTCTACATCTTGTTATGGATTTTTTTTCCAAATAGATATTATTGTCATTCTTTATGGGACACCAATAATTTGTTGAATTGCCTTTACACAGAAACAATCAACTGAGAGACATGCATAATAATTGTCTATGTCCTTCATTGTTACAGAGACCACTAGCTAAAGAATTTAAGCTGTTCTTGGCTCTTCTTGGACCAATCAGTAAACTACATTGCTGCTTTTCTAACAGTGGTGTTATGCTACTCTGGGGTGTTATTTTAGTCTCACTGAATGTGATGCTATCATACAGTGAGGAATGCATAATGATTCTGAAGCAGGCGAAGAGGGTAACTGTGTCTAGTCTTGTAGGTGGACACGTAGTGATGCATATTATTAAGGTTACTTGACACTTTCCATTGTAGCCCCTTTTTTCGGTTGCATTTAACTTTGCCAAATTTTCATTTTGGGGCCAAAATTTTTCATGCTTGGTTCCATGATTCTGCTTCAGGTCGAACATTTATAGGGGATGGGTTGGGAATTTAATCAGAAACAATTCGACTTTTTCCAGGAATGAGGTTAGGAAAAAAATCAGTAGTTTTGTCAATGTTAACAAAACCAAACCAAAAACAGCTGTTAACTGAACAGCTCTACCACTTTAGGAGTTTGGAGCAGCAACTTGAAATGTTGTAAGGGGATAGTCTTGGGTTCAGAGTATCTCTTGCTGCCCCATGAAAATCCATCCAGATTTGGGTCAGTCATAACCCCCCCGAAAATCATCATTTGCCCATACACAGTAGAATTTATTTAATACTTGTCCTTTAATGTTCTGAATGTTCCAACTGCACTGTGTATGCTTCCAAATCTTATTGAGGTGCCCTTTAGTCTGGGGGAAGGTAAACTGGCTGGGAATCACCACAAGCATAAGTTCAAGTCTTATTTCTTCAGTTGATGGTATTAGTGAATCTGTGCACTTCAGAAACCTTATCACTGAACAAAACTTCATAGCCCTACCTGAGAAGACAGGCACGTATCATTACCCCCACATTTTGTGGGTAAGGTAACAGAGAAGTTGCAAAAGGTCACTTTTGGCAGATCTAGGAATAGACCCAAGTCTCATTCACTTAATGACGGTGCCTGTTAGAATTAATGTATCATTAACATGCTTGGCTGTAACCACTGATCTAACTATTAGATCACTCTCTCCTCCCAGAGACAGGAAGAAAACACAAATTCTTATTCCCAACTTTCCTTTGTGTCTATCAAATAACTGTAGTAGGCCAGTGTGATGGTCCGGTCAGGGTTCAGAGGTGCAATCCAGACCAGGTTGGGATTGTATTACGACTTGCCCTGTAACCATGGGTGTCTTACAGTGCTTTGCTACAGGAGCTCCCAGCCTCAGCCACTCACAATCAACTTACAAGCAGGACCGTCCCTACCATACATAAAGCACGTAGCTGCACAGGGCAGCAGGAAATTTGGGGCACCAAATTTCCTGGTGCCCTACACAGCTGCGTGCTGCTCCAGCCCCCACTCTGCCCAGCCCTGCCTCTTTCCACCCCAGCACCACCCCTACTCCACCCCTTCCCCAAAGCCCCCACCTCTGCTCCGCCCCTTCCCCTGAGGACTACAGCAAAGGTCAGGCTCCCTGCACTGACATGGCGGCTGTAAGTGGAGCGACCTAGTCCCAGCCCACTCTGCTCCGTGCTGCCAGCTCCAAGCCACGCCGCCAGTGAGTGCTGGAGGGCAGTTCTCCCCTGCCCCCCAAGTCCAGCCATTGAAGGAGCTGATTCACCTCCTCCATAGTCCTGTGGTACATACAGAAGAACAGAGAGGAGGTTTTGTAACCCCACTTCTGGTACAATGTTGTCACTGGCTCCTGGTGTGGTCTTTTTCAGGGCACCTGCTGCTTCTCACTGGTCCTCCTTAGGTTGGCCCTGATCAGGACTGTACTTGGACTCTCACTTCTAATTGAATCTAGCAGTCAGCCTTGTCTCTTGGTTGTATTTGTGGAAGCATCCTGGAGCAAGGGTGTGGCCCCTTTGATGTCTCAGGCTTTTCTGCTTCCCCTTTTATCTCTGTACTCTCCCCCTTATAGCAGGCCATGTTTTTCCTATTGGCTGCAGCTGTGGGTGCCTGTCACCCTGATTAGCAGCTGCATGGGGGTGTGGTCAAGCTGCTTGCCTTAAACAAGAGAGGCTCTCCTCCCACTTCTGTCTATGCTCAATATGAGGTTCGTACACCCCATTACAAACCTTTCCCTTTAAACATAGCACTAATTTGCTTTATAGTAAGAATAAAACCAATTTATTAACTCTAAGACATAGGTTAAATGATGCCTAGTAAAAAGAATAAAGTTAGAAAGGGTTACAAGTAAAAGAAAAGTGAAAACACAGCTAAAAATTGAAAACTTAATCTATCAAGATACAGGCTGTGTTCAGGCCGGTTTCTCTCACCAGTCATTCTTTTTCCCAGCCAGGGCTGACTTTCCCATAGTCAGGGCCTTCCACAAAAGTACAAGGTGCTGGCTTCCCTTGTCTTCTTTGGTGAAAGATCTTTGCCTAAGCAGGTTTCCCATCTATATTCAGTTCCAGAGATTTCAGCCCAGCCCCCCCCTGGTTGAAGGACCCATCTTTCTCAACGTGTAAGAGTTCAGTTCCTTTGTGTCTGTCTAGTGATGGATGCTAAAAGTGGTTCTATCCTTAGTTTCGTTTCTTCCTAAGTCCAATTAACTTATTTCAAGAGGAAGGATGAGCTCATACTCCTCTTCCTTTCCTGTGGGTCCCATCCCTCTTTATGTTTTCAATGTAAAATGGGGCTTCCATTGGTTCTGATTCCACCATACTTAATATACATAGAAGAAAGGTAGATAGCTGTGATATTTGCTCCTGTTTGAGCAGACCGTACAGCCTAATATCAGTGTGTATCCATAATTCCTTTTATAGTGTTAATACATACATTTCACAATGATATTATTCATCAATGTGTCATTAGCTTTCAGGCAAGATCTCACTCTATACACTTTTATAATACAGTAAAATTATACATAATAAGTTGATTCAATTGCTTATCACTTGAGGTTCAGCCCTCTGTCTTTATAGACCAGCAAACCTTTGCAATGAATTCTTTGAAAAGTAAAACTCAGACCAGCTTCTCTCCTGCTGGTTGTAGACACCATGCTGTCTTCTCCCCTACTTGTTAGTGTGAGGTTTGCCTCCACCCCTTGTTAGCTTGATGGGTTGATATGTAAATACATTTTCATTGTCTTTCAAAGGACTTTGGAAGTAACTCCCAGGTGGGGAAAACACATTCCTTGCCTGCTTACCAACCCCTTGGCATGCCTGATTTAAACACATTGTAGTAATCATTTCAGCATATATCATAACTCTTAATACACATCACATACATACATCACACAAGAATATTAATGATCAGTGAGTTATTAGTTTTCAAATGATACCTCACAAGGTATATTTTGTACAAAGATTATTACAATAGTGTGTTGGGTCAGAATACAGGGATGCTTAGTGCACTCGGCACGCCACTGAGTGCTGGTCCATTTTTGAGGAGCAACTTAGAGCAGTCTCAGATTAGCTCTGAGTAGCACCAGATACAATGGTCCCTCAGGGTATGTAAAAAACAGCAAAGAAAACCCTGTGGCTGGCCCATGCCAGCCGACTCCGGCTCACGGGAATTGAGCTGTGGGGCTGTTTCATTGCTATGTAGACTTCCAAGCTCAGGCTAGAGCTCAAGATCTGGGAACCTCCCACCCTGCAGGGTCCTAGACCCCAGGCTTCAATCTGAGCCTGGAAGTCTACACAGCAGTGAAACAGTCCCACAGCTTAAGCCTCATGAGCCCAAGTCATCTGGCATGGGTCAGCCACCACAGGTTTTTCTTTGCTGTGTAGAAATACTCTCTGGAGCTATTCCAAGAGCACAGCAGTGCTCCGGCCACCCCCTCTGTGTCAAGGCTGGTGGAGGTGTGCCAGGTCCTAACACTCCCTGGGAATTTCCTTATACCAAGGAAGCCTCAAGAAGGTAGTTAACCTGACTTTCTGTCTTCTTTGTGCTGTCAACCTTGCACAAAGAAGGCAGAACAGGGGCCAGCATCTGCCCAGTTACATCTACAACTCATCAAAGTCATCACCTCTATGGAGCCCTCTGGTATCAGGGTAAGAAGTGATACTGATAGTCTTGGGGGCGTGAGGTCTGATCACCGAGAGACCCACATAGATACTGGATTTGGGAAAAGGCTGGATGATGAATGTGTGAAAGATTCCCATTTTGCTACATACTTTGCAAAGACTCTGGAGAGGAATTGTATTCAGTACATCAAATGTAATTATATAACTTAAGGCCTAGATTGGTTCAGGGATTATCATTCCTATACACACTAGAAAACCACAATGTGCGAAGTATGGCTATGTTAAAAACAGATGTCAAACATTATCTGCTGTTAAGAAAAATTGTGTTCAACAGCAGTTGTCAATGTCTGTTGTAACTAGTACAATTTGGTGCACCAGGGAGGATAGGATTTTGTTTCAAATGCCTGCTAGCTGATGTACTACTTGTGCCAGATCCCCTGGCAGGTATTAAGCACAATTTCTGAACGCTGTCAATGTGGATATAAATTCCAGAGGGAGTTTTTTTCCCTACTTTGTTTACATTGTAAACATCAGATGACAATGAAACACAATCTGAAATCTATGCTGCATGGTTCTTGAAGAAAAACTCAGTTGCAGAAATGAGAAGCACAGCAAATGATCTATGTATTATTTCCATAAGGACACATTCAAATATAAAATAATCAGGAAGCAAAATGTGCAGCAAGATAAGTGTCCAAAGGCTCTTTGTGGGCAGTTAATGGGTAGGTGCCAGATATAAGTGATCACTGTTTTTCCTAAAACTGCACTCTTTACAGAACAGTACTATAGACAGAAGAAGTTTATACATACTATAAGTAAATTCAATATGCATGGAAGGGCTCTTGTGTTAAAGAAGAACAAAGCATAACAAATGACTGTCAGACAAACTAATCTGTCTCTGATACTTTTTTCTCAGCATCATTGACTTGTCTTTTCTCCTCAGTCTTTGCCAGAATGTTTGATATACTTGTTGTGTTCCAAACTGAAACATTTTGATAGCATGGATGATCCAGGAACAAAGAGGTAGAGATGCCATCATCAACCTTTATATACGTTAAGGATCTCTCTCTCTTGTTGCATTGCAGAAGTCAGGTCAGAGAAGAATAGCAGTAATTTGCAGCACTTGTGATTACATTTTGTCTCTGTGTGCAGCAGTTGAATATTGGGAAAATTCTGCCATTAGACAGAGGCACAGTCACAGTGCTTGCAATAATCATAACATGGCTGGACTTCTAAGGGGCTGAATGACCCTTTCCCAAGCCCCCAAAACCTTTAACAATTAAAAATTAAAGATGAACCTAAACCTGAATTACCAGTCAATTAGTAGCACCAGTAAAATGCCACTGAGGAAATGGAAAAACTACAGCAATTTCCTCTAGATTGCCACTCTCTAGCACCAACAGAGCATTCACGAGTTCTGAGCCCATGTGAAGAGTCAGTGAGAAGACTCCTAAAACTATGCAAAGAGATAAAATGCAAATGACCTTCTGAACTGTTGAATCACAGGAAGGAATGGTTTCAGAGTAGCAGCCGTGTTAGTCTGTATTCGCAAAAAGAAAAGGAGGACTTGTGGCACCTTAGAGACTAACCAATTTATTTGAGCATAAGCTTTCGTGAGCTACAGCTCACTTCATCGGATGCATTCAGTGGAAAATACAGTGAGGAGATTTATATGCACACAGAACATGAAAAAATGGGTGTTATCATACACATTGTAAGGAGAGTGATCACTTAAGATGAGCTATTACCAGCAGGAGGGTGGGGGGGAACCTTTTGTAGTGATAATCAAGGTGGGCCATTGCCAGCAGTTAACAGGAAGGTCTGAGGAGCTGGGGTGGGGTGGGGTGGGGGGGAATAGTTTTACTTTGTGTAAAGGAAGGAATAGAATTAATTGGTACAAAGAAGCCATATACAGAGCAGATCTCCCAAGCTGGGGATTCCCTGGATGTGTGGGGCTCCCTATTTGGTGTTCCTAAGCATAGCCAGCTCCCATACCAGACATGTCAAAAGTGTGCAATTGAGGATGGAGCAAGGCTGGCGTACTGACTTGGGAAGGTCAGAAGCATGCCCTGAAGTTTGTTTTCAATTATGCTGTGGCCAGGGGTGGTGTAGAACTGGTTCTAGGAACAGAGAACCACAGCACTCCCCAAGATACGCACAGGGTAATGTTAGTCACATCTGACAATCTAGGTCTTTATCTTTAGGTGTATAATACACCTTTTCCATTCCAAATGTGTTTTCAAAGGGCCCAGTCCTGTCAATGAGACTGCTCATGTGTGAAAGGACGGCAGCATCATGCCCAAGTTCTTTGAGCTATTATTGTACCGATGTAGGAAGGTTGGCTTTCTTCTATATTATTAGTATTCTATGTTTAACTAAAAGAAACACTGCATGAATTGATTTCTCTTTGTATTTTTTCTAGTGGATATGAATGCCAACAATACATTGTATGAAGAGCTTTGGTTTGTAAGGAATGTTGGTTTATCTATTCAAAGTGCTTAATGATTGATCACCAGAAGGAATTCAGCCTGCATTGCCACAGCATAGGCATTAGAGTGCTGTTTTCACTGTTGCACTAGTGACATTTGGAAAAGGTACTTGTCTGCGTATGGTGCTGTATAGTCTACAGAGAAGCTGGTAGGAAAACTTACAAAATATATATATATAAAGCTGGAGCTAATGTTGCATATAGGGCAGGGGTGAGCAAACTACAGCCTGTGGGCTGCATCCAGGCCTCCAGACGTTTTAATCCGGCCCTTGAGCTCCTCCCGGGTAGCAAGGTCCAGGGCTTGTCCCACTGCAGTGCGCCAGCTTGGGAGTGGGGTTGGGGGCTTGCCCCACTCTGCGCAGCTCCCAGAAGCAGCAGCGTGTCCCCCCTCTGGCTCCTATGCATAGGGGCAGCCAGGGGGCTCCACACACTGCTCCCGCCCCAAGTGCCACCCTCGCAGCTCCCATTGGCTGGGAACCGCAGCCAATGGGAGCTGCAGGGGCAGTGCCTGCAGACAGGGCAGCACGTAGAACCGCCTGGCCACGCCTCCACGTAGGAGCTGGAGGGGGGACATGCCACTGTTTCTAGGAGCTGTTTGAAGTAAACGCCAGCTGGAGCCTACCCCCTGACTCCCTCTCGTGCCCGAACCCCCTGCCCCAACCCTGATCCCCCTCCTGCCCTCCGAACCCCTTGGTCTCAGCCCGGAGCACCCTCCTGCACCCCCACACCTCATCCCTAGCCTCTCCCAGAGCCTGCACCCCCAGCCAGAGACCTCTCGCCCTCCCACACCCCAGCCACCAATTTTGTGTGCATTCATGGCCCGCCATACAATTTCCATACCCAGATATGGCCCTCGGGCCAAAATGTTTGCCCACCCCTGATATAGTGACTCCTAGTCAATTATCTCACAGTATTTTCTGACCGTCAGGATTTAACATGCTAATTTTTTCCCAAGGAGATTAGATTGTCTCTCCAATTTGTTAACCCTGAGTAACCAAATTATATTACTTGATGACAACTTATAATGACAAACTCAGTTAAAAATAACTTACAACCTTTTTAAATGATTTATGCATTAAGATGGACATACCACGGTGCAGTATTCTTGGTCTATAGTTATGTAAATTGGGTGTAATATTTTCATTTACAGCTGAATTATAAATGTTTAACAAACCCAGGTAGTCTTGGAGACTTAAAATGCCTGAATGGATAAAAGCTTTATGGTCAATATAAAAATATTTTAATAGTGCACTTGCCTGTTCTTTCAGTATTAGAAGGTTTCTCTTTTCCTGCACCATCTCACACCTCTCAAAGATTCAAGGTCCAATCCTGCAAACACTTGTGTACATGAGTAATTTTATACATATGGGTAGGCCCATTGAGTTCACTCATGTGCATATAGTTTCACACATCCATAGGATTGGGGCCTTACACTTTTACACAGTTCTGACTATGTGCTTTATTTATTTTCTTTCCTCAGACTATGATATCTTATTATATGAAATTCAGGGTTCTTGATGTGTGAATGAATAATAAGATGTAAACTTCTCTTAGACTGTTGGCAGTTGCAGTTTGTATATTAGTTTGGGCCTTATCACATTTGACGGGTAATTTTCTCTAGATAGGTTTCCAGGAACTGTATGGATAACTGATGTTGTAGAGCCAAAGTTAATTGGGCATTTTCTTTAAGGAAGATATACAATAGTACGTTTAGGAGAGACTGACTTCCTGTATAAGCTTTGCAGATTGCTGTATTATATTTTTATGATTTCTCTGGCACCTATTCAGAGCTCGAGTCTCCTCCAAAAATTTAGAAACACAGTTAGAAGATCTTAAATATGTTCAGTATGATTAATCATATTTCCAATTACACATTTTCCAATTAAAACTCTTCAATGGGAGGAAAATAAAAGGCATTCTATGCAACCATTTCATAAGACCCTTCCTAAATTGTCCTTCAATCTTCAGCCTCTCTATCTTTGAACCTACAACCTCCTCAAAGGCTTGCAAGAAAAGCTATGCTATACAGCAGGTTAGCCAGAAGGTTACAAATTCAAATTGCCAACTGTAGTTTGGTGTGTGTGAGTGAGAAATCTCTCTGTGCACTTGCTCCATTTCTCTTACCTCATGTCCAGCAACTCCCCCGTCTGCTCACACAAACTTGGCTTTTTCTTGTGACTTCATAGCTGCAGAGGGAGGCTGACACTTTTCTACTTATGCTACCACATATATCTGGAACTTTCTCTCCAAATTCTAGCCACTAGGTCACTTCCTCTCTTTACCTTGTCTTAACACCTGCCTGGTCTCTTTTGATTCTCTCTGTGAAGCATCTGTGATAGTCAAAGTAATAATCAATGAGATCATAAAAATAGTAAAAAGAAAAGGAGTACTTGTGGCACCTTAGAGACTAACCAATTTATTTGAGCATGAGCTTTCATGAGCTACAGCTCACTTCATCGGATGCATACCGTGGAAACTGCAGCAGATATTATATACACACAGAGATCATGAAACAATACCTCCTCCCACCCCACTGTCCTGCTGGTAATAGCTTATCTAAAGTGATCATCAAGTTGGGCCATTTCCAGCACAAATCCAGGTTTTCTCACCCTCCACCCCCCTACACACAAACTCACTCTCCTGCTGGTAATAGCCCATCCAAAGTGACAACTCTCTTCACAATGTGCATGATAATAATAAAAAAAAAAGCAGCATCACTTGCCCCATAACCTCAGCCATGCGGAACGCAATGCCATCCACAGCCTCAGAAACAACTCTGACATCATAATCAAAAAGGCTGACAAAGGAGGTGCTGTTGTCATCATTAATAGGTCGGAATATGAACAAGAGGCTGCTCGGCAGCTCTCCAACACCACTTTCTACAAGCCATTACCCTATGATCCTACTGAGAGTTACCAAAAGCAACTACAGCATTTGCTCAAGAAACTTCCTGAAAAAGCACAAGATCAAATCCGCACAGACACACACCTGGAACCCAGACCTGGGATATTCTATCTATTACCCAAGATCCAAAAACCTGGAAATGCTGGGCGCCCTATCATCTCAGGCATTGGCACCCTAACAGCAGGATTGTCTGGCTATGTAGACTCCCTCCTCAGGCCCTACGCTACCAGCACTCCCAGCTACCTTCGAGACACCACTGACTTCCTGAGGAAACTTCAATCCATCGGTGATCTTCCTGATAACACCATCCTGGCCACTATGGATGTAGAAGCCCTCTACACCAACATTCCACACAAAGATGGACTACAAGCCGTCAAGAACACTATCCCCGATAATGTCACAGCTAACCTGGTGGCTGAACTTTGTGACTTTGTCCTTACCCATAACTATTTTACATTTGGGGACAATGTATACCTTCAGATCAGCGGCACTGCTATGGGTACCCGCATGGCCCCACAGTATGCCAACATTTTTATGGCTGATTTAGAACAACGCTTCCTCAGCTCTCGTCCCCTAAAGCCCCTACTCTACTTGCGCTTTATTGATGACATCTTCATCATCTGGACCCATGGAAAAGAAGCCCTTGAGGAATTCCACCATGATTTCAACAACTTCCATCCCACCATCAACCTCAGCCTGGTCCAGTCCACACAAGAGATCCACTTCCTGGACACTACAGTGCTAATAAACAATGGTCACATAAACACCACCCTATACCGGAAACCTACTGACCGCTATTCCTACCTACATGCCTCCAGCTTTCACCCTGACCACACCACACGATCCATCGTCTACAGCCAAGCTCTGCGATACAACCGCATTTGCTCCAACGCCTCAGACAGAGACAAACACCTACAAGATCTCTGTCAAGCTTTCTTACAACTACAATACCCACCTGCGGAAGTGAAGAAACAGATTGATAGAGCCAGAAGAGTTCCCAGAAGTTACCTACTACAGGACAGGCCTAACAAAGAAAATAACAGAACGCCACTAGCCATCACCTTCAGCCCCCAACTAAAACCCCTCCAACGCATTATTAAGATCTACAACCTATCCTGAAGGATGACCCAACACTCTCACAAATCTTGGGAGACAGGGCAGTCCTTGCCTACAGACAGCCCCGCAACCTGAAGCAAATACTCACCAACAACCACATACCACACAACAGAACCACTAACCCAGGAACTTATCCTTGCAACAAAGCCCGTTGCCAACTGTGCCCACATATCTATTCAGGGGACACCATCACAGGGCCTAATAACATCAGCCACACTATCAGAGGCTCGTTCACCTGCACATCCACCAATGTGATATATGCCATCATGTGCCAGCAATGCCCCTCTGCCATGTACATTGGTCAAACTGGACAGTCTCTACATAAAAGAATAAATGGACACAAATCAGATGTCAAGAATTATAACATTCATAAACCAGTCGGAGAACACTTCAATCTCTCTGGTCACGCAATCACAGACATGAAGGTCGCTATCTTAAAACAAAAAAACTTCAAATCCAGACTCCAGCGAGAAACTGCTGAATTGGAATTCATTTGCAAATTGGACACTATTAATTTAGGCTTAAATAGAGACTGGGAGTGGCTAAGTCATTATGCAAGGTAGCCTATTTCCCCTTGTTTTTTCCTACCCCCTCCCCCCCAGACGTTCTGGTTAAACTTGGATTTAAACTTGGAGAGTGGTCAGTTTGAATGAGCTATTACCAGCAGGAGAGTGAGTTTGTGTCTGTGTGTGTGTGTCCCCGGGGGGAGGGGGAGGGGAAAGGGGGTGAGAGAGCGCCTGGATTTGTGCTGGACATGGCCCACCTTGATTACCATGCACATTGTAGGGAGAGTGCTCACTTTGGATGAGCTTTTACCAGCAGGAGAGTGAGTTTGTGTGTGTGGTTTTTGGAGGGGAGTGAGGGGGTGAGAGAACCTGGATTTGTGCAGGAAATGGCCCCCCTTGATTATCATGCACATTGTGAAGAGAGTTGTCACTTTGGATGGGCTATTACCAGCAGGAGAGTGAGTTTGTGTGTAGGGGGGTGGAGGGTGAGAAAACCTGGATTTGTGCTGGAAATGGCCCAACTTGATGATCACTTTAGATAAGCTATTACCAGCAGGACAGTGGGGTGGGAGGAGGTATTGTTTCATGATCTCTGTGTGTATAATGTCCTCTGCAGTTTCCACAGTATGCATCCGATGAAGTGAGCTGTAGCTCACGAAAGCTCATGCTCAAATAAATTGGTTAGTCTCTAAGGTGCCACAAGTCCTCCTTTTCTTTTTGCGAATACAGACTAACACGGCTGTTACTCTGAAACCTGTCATAAAAATAGTAGTATGTTACAAATAAGAGACAGGTTTCAGAGCAGCAGCCATGTTAGTCTGTATTCGCAAAAAGAAAAGAAGGACTTGTGGCACCTTAGAGACTAACAAATTTATTTGAGCATAAGCTTTTGTGAGCTACAGCTCACTTTGTCGGATGCTCACGAAAGCTTTTGCTCAAATAAATTTGTTAGTCTCTAAGGTGCCACAAGTACTGCTTTTCTTTTTACAAATAAGAGAGACCATATTGGAAACTTAAAGGAACTGTTAAAAAAAAGTATTAAATCAATGAGAAAAAAGTGAGATGCTCCTGATGATATCATATAAAGATCATTATTCCTGAAGGGCAGCCTAAATTACATTAGCACTTGGGCTACTTGGTAACAATTTAGGGGGGGAAAAGGGCAAAGTTAACTTCATTAATTCTACAGGATATATTATGAGATCATAATAACACTGCACAAAAAGCTGGTAAGATCACACAGGAAGGGTACTGAAGAATTGAAAATGTACAGAAGACAATAAGCAAGATTTATTATCTATGCAAAGTATATAGGAACTCCAGGTTTGTTTTCTTTAGAAAAAAAAAATTTACAGGGGCCATTACAGAGGTATACATAATTCTCAGTGGTGTCAGAAGGTGAATGGCACATACCTATTTCAGTTTGACAGGCTAAAGATCAAGAAAGTGAACAAGAGAGTATAAAATCAGCTAAGAAAAGGCCAGACATGGAGACGAGGTGGCCTTCTTATGGGGTTCAATAATGCAGCTTGCAACTCTGCTCCAGAATACAGAAGTGCTGCCTATAGTCTAGACTCTATAGGTTCCAGCGTTCAGTACCTTTTCCTAATCTCCATAGGCGGCAATTGCATATTAAATCGGCTCAATTTCACATGTATGAGTCATGTCCCTGAGGCTCTTGGTAAAACTGCCAATGTGGCCTTCATCTGGGCCAAATACAGAGAGCCCATGTCTTAAAGCAGTTCAGGAGGAATTTATTTACTTATAAGTTATATGTATATTATTATATACATATTTAGTTATGTATCGTGGAAAGGATAAGCAAAGGTAGATAGAGAAGTTTTAACTCAAATTTGCTCTAAAAAGGGTATATGGGGCAAATCTTGCTCTTGTCTCTACAGATGATCCCCTGGCAGCAGGATTTAAATGATTCTGCTGTGTAGAGAGGGAGAGGTGGGACACTTTGTGTGGTGGTATGCCCTCACAGCAGCATGTAGGTGGGAGAGAGGCTTGCAGTGTTACCAACTCTCATTGTTTTGTCATGAGTCTCATTGAGTCAAGTGGATATGTTATGATTTCAGCCTTCATTCTTAGAGAAAAAATAGGTTTCTAGCCCCTGTGGCTGTGGAGAAAGCTTCAAAATGTGACCCTAGTGCACCCTAAAGACTTAAAGAGCAGAAAGTGAATAAAAAGAACACCAAATCTATTATTTTTACATAATCTCATGATTTTTAAAGACAATCTCGTGATTTTTGGTGAGCCTGACTCATGATTTTTGATCATTTGGGGTTGGCAATATTAGGCTTGTTAGGCCCTTCGGAAACATGAGAGCTGGACAAGTCTCTCCAATGTTGTGCAAATCCTGTGCAGTCCTCTGTTTCTGGTGGGTTGGTGCAAGAGGCATGGAGGGATACTTCTGTCAGTAAAGTGAGGAGAATGGCTCTGCAGCCTGAACGGGGGAACTCTTCCTCCCACAGATAATCTGTTAAGAGCGCAGCCCAGCTCCTTTGGCTGGGATCTGGCATGAAGAGTTGATACAGGGTAGAAACACTGGCTACAGAGGTAGGATGTATCTAACTGGACTACATGACCTCTGACTCTCTATACCTCGGGGGAGCGCCCTCTAACCCCCATATTCATCATTTGTATATAATTGTGATATTTCATATAAAGCATGCCATGTGAGGTCTTGTGGGAAAGGTTATGATCTGCTGAAACCCGTTGTTTGGTCTAAATATGTGTATCATTAATGCATATAAAATTCTAAAAATTGCGTTGTATGGTTTTCACTAAAATATGCTGTGGGTTTGGGAAGTGCCCAGATACTAACTCTCCAGAGACTATGACAAGGGAGGTAACCAACGCTCGGGTGGGTGCTGAACAGACATCACCAGCCGTTGTCCAGCAAAGGAGCTACAATGCAATAACTCACTTGCACAAGGCCACAGCAGGGGAATTGCTCAGCCTTGCATGGTGACTCAGCAATGCCCACCAGACATGCCTGGACTTGTGTTCTGCAAGCACATGGACTAAGGGTATAAAACCGAACACAGTGGTCCCATGCATCGCCTTTCTCTTTCCTCCACCTACGTTGCACGCAACAAAGACACTCAGAGGACTGAAGACTCCAACAGAGGGGACTGGCCCAGGTTTCAAGGGTGAAACCTGTGTACTTGAACTGCAATATCCAGTGGGGTGAGAAAAAAAAACCTGTTTAATCTCGATGTTGTCCAGTCTAATCGGGTTGAGAGTTTAGCCTGTGTGCTTATATTTTCTTTTCTTTTGGTAATCACTCTGACTTTTTGCCAATCACTTTACATCTATCTTTTGTAGTTAATAAATTGGTTTTACTGTTTATCTTTACCAGTGAGTTTGCCTGAAGTGTTAGGTAAATCTGCTCAGGTTTACAAAGGCTGGTGTACATCCACTTTCCATTGATGAAGTGCTGAACCAATTTATAAACTTGCACTGCTTGCAAGACGGTATATTCCTGAGGTACAAGGCTGAGAGCTGGGGGGATTTGGCTGATGTCTTTCTCTGTGTGATTCATGAGTGGCTTTGGGAGCATTCATGCAATCTAGCTGGCTGTGGGGCTCCACATGCGGTTGTGCTGAGTGATAACAGCGCCTGGAGGGGTTTGCTGCTTGTCACTAGCAAAGCATTGTGTGAGACAGCCCAGGCTGGAGAGTTAAGGGGGCACAGCGGTCCCACAGGCTCAGGCTGCACCCTGGGAATCCCATCATAACCTCCTTCTACACCAGGATGCCCATGAAATAAACTTGTCCAGTCTGGCAGATCCTGGTGTATACTATTACATGTGCTGACACGATATAAACACACCCCACCTCTAGCAGTAGTAGTAAAATAGTTAATATAATGATTTGGATACCCATTAAGAGTAATGAGGATGTTGTTTCATTAATTCAATTGTATTATATGAAAGCGTATTTAAGAAGAGATAAAACAATACCAAATATGTAGCACTGATCAGTTGGTGCAAGGGGATTTTTGTGAGGGAACAGGCATCTGGGAAGTCATCCAATACCCGCTGAAGTTAATGCAAAGTCTTTCATTGACTTCTATTGTGCAAGATTGGGCCTCTGGTGAGAAGTAGGAATATGAAAATGTCTGACATGTAAGAGTGACAGACACAGTATATATCATTCACCTACATTATACATCCTCATAAAAATGTACAAACTCACATATAATAATTTTTATAAATTTAATGTATTTAGTGACATTCATACAGATTCATATACAGAGGAATGGTGAAACAGATTTATTATTATAGGTATTTTTAGCAAAGGTCATCATTTCTTTGTTGGTGAACAACCTATCTTTAGTTATTCTGATGAAGAGGAGTTGACAGACAAGAGAAAGGATGTGTAGCTTGAAAGCATAATAGGGAATAAGAGAGGAGCAGAGTAACTAACCTTTCTGTTTGGACAGGAGAAATGTATTAGACTTGTGACCTATAGGGAAACCAACTCTTCTTCTTCCAACAAGAAGCAGGAGTCAAAGTCCAGAGAACTATAAAATGTGGATACAGGTTGGGAAGGCTGCTGGATCTGGTGCCCTGGGCAGTTCCCACTGGGTCTGGCTAGCTGGGGAAGGCTGGAAGTCCCTGCCTTTTTGTGTCCTTGACTGCAACTGGTACTGGTTGCTTATGGGAAGGAGTCCCAAAGGTCTGGAAATGTCCAGAGTCTGTCCCTGTAAGCTCCTCCCTGATTTAGAACAATTCTCAGAATTGTACTTAATATATGTAACAGTTCCAAATGTTTGTAGCTGAGGGCATAACCAAAACACACATACAAATGTACCTTCCTGAACTTTACCTTCCTTACGAAAGGCAGTAATTTTGACAGGAATATAGTTTAACTAGAACATGCAGTGGCATACATATTCATATGTTCTTGAATATTTTTTTTTAAAGTTCCTATTAATCATGTGGATATTTTATTTTCTGTTACTGTTTTTCATTAAATTACTGCTGGGCCATGGAAAAACAATAAAGGGACCCATTGCAGAGGAGAAAATTTGATATTGTGAAGGTGACCTATCATTTTGTTTATTATCAGAAAGCCTGTTTGGGGTAATGTGAGTTATGAATTCAGCTACTGACCTTAAAAGTGAGGATTGGACAGTTTGGGTAACTAGTTTTGCTCTTATGTCCATGATAAAGCTGATAACATAACCCAATATGAATAAGTAACATTTAAATTAAAATGTGACTATTTATTTAGATTTTTGGGTCAGATTCAGAGCTGTGCTTCATACTTCACCACTGGAACAAAGCAGCACAAAAAGTTGGCATGGTTAGCCATAATAGGATCTTCTCAGTATAGTCAACTACATCACCAGAGATCTTCTGACATTAGGGATCCCACATGATCCCTTCCTCTGCGGCCGATGTAGGGGTGAGCCTAGGGGAAAAGGACATGGGGATACTGCAGCCATGGACCCTGGCTGCCCTAATTTATGTCTGGGGATAGGGCCAATACAGAGCTGTCCTCGGATTCTGGGAGCACAAAGGTGGCTTAAAGCCACTTTTGCCAACTCCCAGCTCCTGACTTGCTCTGCATGCGCCTCAGTTGCAGCTAAGATATAGGCCCCTATTTGCGTAGTTAATAATAGCTGCTCCCAGCCTTCCAAATAGATCACTTTTGGTTTTTTTCATTTTCCAAACATTCACAGGTTATAAAGTTGTCAGTCTCAAATCAACACATTGAAATTAAATAAATAATTTGTAAGAAATACCTATTTCTGTGTGTTAAAACTCTCCACACTGAGCAGAGAAAAGGAGACTAATATGCATGTGCTTTTAACTTCTGTGGGCTTGGTGAAATATGAACCTAAAAGCAATGAGGAAATGGAAAATGTTAATAAATAATGATGCTTGAAACACAAGTGCTGAACAACCATTGGATCCATTGCATTTATTCCACGGGAGAGAGATGGCCTGTGTGAGTCTGGAGAGAAAAATATTGGCCAAAGCTACACATTAGGAATTAGCTGGACCCTGTGTAACTTTAAGAAGATAAATTTAAGGTCTAGTAAATCTGCTTTTCCTAATGTACAGAGTGGGGGCAGCTTTAGCATCAAATCAGCACAAAGGACTACTCGAAACTGCATTTATGGGGGTCCCGTGATATCAGCAATTCCTGGGCTGATCCAATATCCACACGCCAGCAATGGTACGCTATGCTAAGGAAACTAATTGCCAATGAAGATCCTCTTTCCAGGATGGGGCAATATGGGGAAGACACTCAGTGCCAAATCACACCATTGGGCAGCTTGGATTCTCATAAATTATAAGCCCTGCCTGGGAAAAAAAAGAGAGGAGAGTGAGGAGGAAAGGAATGGAGAATACTGTACTGGTATGTAAGTGGAAGTCAGGGAGGTCAGCAATAAAAATAAAATTAACAATCCAATACTCACCATCAAATGTACTTTCTCTATAATTGGCTCCTCTTATATCAAAGTCATTCTCCGCCCCCAAAACTCCTTATCTAGGAAATCCTACTGCTACTTCCATGGGCACAGATGATCTCTTGTCAGTCCAGCTGGTGATTGTGGGGACTCCCTATAGTGCAACTGTACACAGGAAAAGGTCAAGGAGAGTCATGGGTAGAGGAGTGGGGTCAGGACAGGAAGATTTACTAGTTACATAGATTCCTGTAGAATTCCACCCTGAAAGTTAGTGGATGCAATAAGAAGAGCCTGCAAAGACTAGTGCAGCCATAAAAGGATTCAACAGCTTCCATGGAGCAACTCTGTAGCTGTTTCAGGACTTGAGTTGTGGGGGCTCCTCCCATCTCCCTGCATATCTATTCAATATCTGGCCTGGCTACATAGGTGGTTGACTAGTAGGTTTAGGACTTGCTGCTATAGAGTTTCATACAGTGTAGATATGTTTTCTATATAAAATTGTGCAGCACACTGAAAAGTAAATGTTTGGAGACAACATAAAATTAACTGAATTTAATGTTAAATAACAGAAGATATATTGTGCTGATTATTCATTTTCCTATTTATCAAATGTTTCCATTTTTTAACCTATCTGAAATGTATAGTGAATTTCGTCATTTGCACCAGAGCATTTTAGAAAGTAGGAGAACTGGCTGCAGAATTTAGGTCAAGCTTGATACAGAGCACTTAGAGCCTTGACTATAGCTGGTAATGCAATTTACACTGGGCAGTGCATTGAAACAATTCAGGACTTGAATCCAACTTTTCTGTGAACAGACTCTCATAAAACATAAAGTCACCCTAAGTTTTCCATTGCATATGATTCTTGCAGAGATGGTGAGCTAATGTTTTGAAACTTGATGGAACCCTGCAGTATTACCAACCCCCAACATTTAAAAAATGATGAGTCAGGCCTCCAAAAATCATGAGTTTGACTTGAAAAAAATCAGGACAAAAAAGAAGTTTTGCATTCTTTTTATTTGCCTTCTGGGCTTTTAGAGCACACACATACGTCACATTTCCAAGCTTTTCTGCACAATCATAAACTTACTTTTTGTTTTTGTTAAAAAGTGAGATTCTCACATAATGACTTATCTCCAGGACCTTGGGCTTTAAGTAAAATATCAAGCATCACAAGACTTGCAATAAAATCAGGAAAGTCAACCAAACTGACAGCGTGAAAATTAAACTGGCCTGAGGTGCTGGACTTGCTATATTCAATCCTGCATCCTAGTTTACCTACCCTGCTTTTAAATCAATCCAATTAAACCCAGTGCAAGTCCCTACTGGAGATGCGCTTAAACTGGTTTAACCCTCTCTTAAATCACTTGAGCTTCATTCCACACAAGCTAAAGTGATTGCAGGAATAAACCAGTGTAAGCAGGCAAGCCCTTCAGTAGGCAGCACCAAAGGAAAGCACAGCTACTGCATCCCGCTAGCGACTGCTTTCAAAGATGGTACCTTGCAAACCACAAGGGCTCCAAATAAGTGCTGTAACTGTCTGGCATCCCTGCTGTCAAGTGGTAGGAAGCATTAATTTTAAATGCCCAGCGTTTGCATGATGGAGCCTAACCCCGGAGTGTGGGTGTGGGGGGGGGGGGGGAGAGGAAGGGTCCGTGTGAGGGAGCTTTCCCTTCCCAGTGAAGGGGGGGCAGGGCAAGGTCCGTCTCAGGGAGTGTCCCCCGCAGTCGGGAATGGAGTTTCCCCGCCCCCGTGAGGGAGAGAGGCCGAACCCCCCCCCAGTGATGGGGTCCCCGGGTCCGTGTGAGGGAGTGGGGGGGCCCGGGGCGGGGTCCGTGAGGGGGAGGGTCCCCCCAGTGAGAGAGGGGGGCCCGGGGCGGGGTCCGTGAGGGGGTGGGTCCCCCCAGTGAGAGAGGGGGGCCCGGGGCGGGGTCCGTGAGGGGGAGGGTCCCCCCAGTGATTGAGGGGGGCCCGGGGCGGGGTCCGTGAGGGGGAGGGTCCCCCCCAGTGAGAGAGGGGGGCCCGGGGCGGGGTCCGTGCGGGGGTGGGTCCCCCCAGTGAGAGAGGGGGGCCCGGGGCGGGGTCCGTGAGGGGGAGGGTCCCCCCCCAGTGAGAGAGGGGGGCCCGGGGCGGGGTCCGTGAGGGGGTGGGTCCCCCCAGTGAGAGAGGGGGGCCCGGGGCGGGGTCCGTGAGGGGGAGGGTCCCCCCAGTGAGAGAGGGGGGCCCGGGGCGGGGTCCGTGAGGGGGAGGGTCCCCCCCAGTGAGAGAGGGGGGCCCGGGGCGGGGTCCGTGCGGGGGTGGGTCCCCCCAGTGAGAGAGGGGGGCCCGGGGCGGGGTCCGTGAGGGGGAGGGTCCCCCCCCAGTGAGAGAGGGGGGCCCGGGGTGGGGTCTGTGTGAGGGGGAGGGTCCCCCCCCAGTGAGAGAGGGGGGCCCGGGGCGGGGTCCGTGCGGGGGTGGGTCCCCCCAGTGAGAGAGGGGGGCCCGGGGCGGGGTCCGTGAGGGGGAGGGTCCCCCCCCCAGTGAGAGAGGGGGGCCCGGGGTGGGGTCTGTGTGAGGGGGAGGGTCCCCCCCCCCAGTGAGAGAGGGGGGCCCGGTGCGGGGTCCGTGCGCGGGTGGGTCCCCCCAGTGAGAGAGGGGGGCCCGGTGCGGGGTCCGTGAGGGGGAGGGTCCCCCCCCAGTGAGAGAGGGGGGCCCGGGGTGGGGTCTGTGTGAGGGAATCTCCCCCCCCCCCCAGTGAGCGAGATGCGGACAGGTCTGTCTGTGAGGGAAGCTCCGTCTCGCCCCTCACCCCAAACGAGGAGCCTCGCTCGCTCGCTCGCATCACTTCCCCCTCCCCCAGAGTGAGAACTCCCCACACGCCGCCTCCCTCCCTGAATCCACTCGACACCTGGGAGACACCAACCAATGGCTCGATAGCGTTCGCTCATTGACACCATCACTCACCAGTCGCCAGGCTCCGCAATAAAAACAACCCCGCCCTCCAGCACAGCAGCCAATCAGAGTGCGAGACAGGATCCCTGCCTCCCTGTGCGAGGTCCTCGTCTCTGCCCACTGAATGATCGACGTCGGTCCTCAGCCAATTAACTTTCGCGCTGTTGGGCAGGCTCACGCCTCTGCCAATGGTGTCCCCAGAGCAGTGAGGTTGGGTGGTGGTGGTGGAGGGGAGGCGAGTTAGTGTGAGCGGCGCGGTTCTCCAGGCGGAGGGTGATGGCTGTGGAGTGAGCGGTTGCGGGGAGCCCTGGACTGTTCCTTGGGGGGCAGGGGCGCCTGGAGCGGCTTGTGCCCCGCTGTGCCAGGTGGCCCCCGGAGGGATGGACCGGCCCCCGGTGCGGCGGCGGTAAGGGGCAGCGGCGCTAGCCCTGCGTGGTGCCCGCTCCAGCCCGGCCGGGATTAGCCCTGCGAGGAGCCGCGGGAAGGTAGGTAGAGGGGGGGCTGGGCCCCCGGCTGCTCCTGCCGCCTGGGTTACCCGGGATCCCGCTGGGTCCTGCCCCCTCCAGCCCTGGCTGCCGGCCCCAGGCAGCTTCATCCCGGGCTCCGGTCCTGCCTCCGCTGGGCCCGCTGCTTTGCCGGGGACCGGCGCTAGCAGCTCATCAGCAGCGGTGACACACGGCTGGGGAGGCAAGGGGGACCGCGCTCAGCGTGGAGAGCTGCCTCCCCGCCCCCGGGCTTCCCCCCCCCCGCCGTTTCATCCCATCTCCCCACCAGCCCCCTGCATATTTCATCCCATCCCATCTCCCCCCCTTCATCCCCTCCCGTCTCCCACCGGGGGCATCAGCCTTTCCGCCTTTTACAGGCCAGAGATTTCACCCCTCACGCCTAGCAGCTCCCCTGCCCAGGAGGAGGGGATTTAGCCACCCCTTGCATGCCTCTGCCCTTTCCCTAGAGATGATGCATGTTTCTCTGTTTCTTGTTTCTCTAGGCAGGAGGGAGAAGCGTTTCAGTGCGGTGAGGGAGATGGGGATCCTAGGGAGCCCCAGCTCAGGAAATATCCTTGTCTCCTCTTTCCCTTAGCATGAACATTTACAGCATCAACACCCTCTTGCATACAGTGTATGCACACACTCCCCTGGGGAGAGGAGTGGGGGGAGGAAACAACTGTTACACCTTTTGTCATCAGCTGGAAGACAAAGAACTTGTCTTTGCTTCCCGTCTGTCCCTCCCTGTGGGTGCATATTGGCAGCACCTCAGCTGCTTTCTGCACTGCTTCCAGGAGATGCTTGGTAAGGCTTTAGGATGGCCCTGACCTGTGCTTTTTTGTTGTTGATGGTGCTGATAAAAGAACATGTTGATTTGTTTCCAGATGGACTTTGCATTCCTGAAATTGCTGCTGCATTTTTATTCTTATTTATTTATTTAATTATTTGGGGACGGGGGACGGGGTGTGTGTTGTGGTTTGCTATGGATGAAAGGTACAAGGTTCTGTACAATTGCAACATCATAGCATGTAACACATTAACCACTGTTTCTCCCCCTTTCTGGTTTGTTTTCCAGTCTGGCAGTCGGCAGATCACCCAGCATATGAGAAGGAATGATGACTCCATGAGGGAACTTCTTTTCAATCACTCATTCGCCCAGTCATGTCTCGTGATGCTCCCAGCGAATAGTGTGCCATTCACCTAGACTGGGATTTACCCTGTGAAAAGGAGAGATAGAACATGAGGCCTAAACATCACCTCAGGCTCTTTCTTGTGCATCATTTTTGGTGTATTTATATGTAGAACCCTGAGCATTGGGTACATACACTGTTAAACCTGCTTTGCTAGATCCAAGAACTGCAACTGTGTGTTGGACCCTGATATTTTCTCATCGTCATGGCTTCAGTTTGGAAGAGACTGCAACGTGTTGGGAAACATGCATCCAAGTTCCAGTTTGTGGCCTCTTACCAGGAGCTGATGGTTGAGTGCACCAAGAAATGGTAAGAAGTGTCAACTGTTGAAGTGGTCAAGTGAGTTGCTGGTGCTGGAGCATGGCCGTTGCCTGTTCCACTGTGTGGTTTCCCTCCTTTAGTGCAGAAGCTGCTAGGTGGGGTGCAGATCTCTCTCTTAACAAGTGCTTTCCACCCCTATGAGGTTAATTATTGCACTCTAATTTGATCATCTTAGGTGGTTGCAGCAGTATTAGACTGTGCATTTATTAGATATAAGGCTGCTAAAAATCAAAGTTCATGTTTTTTAAAGGAAACTTTTCCAAATGTCACCCCAGGTCTCAGAGATGGGTATGATAAGCCAACTATAACATCAAAGGGTTACATTGATAGATTTGACACATTTTTCAAGACCAATAATAGTGTATCTTATTTTATTCTGGGTAGATATGACTTTTCTTGTCTAAAGACTTCTCTTTCCCCTTTCGTCTTTTGAATGGGAAGAGTGAGGACACAGAGCCTTGGGAATTATTTTGAGTTATTTGCTTAGTCAGACAAGAATTTCATGCTGTAATGGCCCAGTGGAACATACTTAGAGCTGGCTAGACTGCAGCAAGCAATTAACTGTATGGGTCTGTTCCAGTCCACCTCTCTCCTTATGCAAAGTGGAATCCTAGAGCTGATGGGATTTTTTTGTCTTGTTTTGCATAGAGGACCAGGATCTAGGTTTTGTTTTTGGTGTTTTTTGTTTTACTATGCAAAGACAAAAAAATCACATTAAAATACATTATACTAAAACTGAAGTTATATATTAGTAGTTCAGGAGGGTTTGCATTATTTTTCATGTTCATAACTGACTCAGTTCTGTAATGTCAGTGGGAAGTGAGCATGCTTGGAAACTTGCAAAACATCACGGTAAATCATCTGTAGCAAACTTAAAACTTAGTTTCTATCACTTGGCTTTTCTTCTTGTTGGCCAGCTTGGCACTAGCATTGGCTGCTTTTAGTAGTTATGAGTAATTGCTTCTGCTCAGTTAAATTTTTAGAAATATCAATCCAACATACTTGAATCCTCATATTACCCCTATCTTAAAGGGGCACTGTCAAATTAATAATCACTTTTAAAAGCGTTCTCTGCACTTTTGATATTAACTCTATTTCAGTTTTAATAATCTTTACAATCTAGAAAATCTAATTGATTTGAATAGTTTTTTAAGGCCAGAAGAAATCACTATGATCAACTAGTTTGATCTCCTGTATAGAACAGGCTGTAGAATCTGATCCAGTAATTACTGTATCAAGCCTATTTTACTGCTTGTGCTTCTGTTACTTTTGTACATGGCATTTAGCTTGATCAACAAAGCTAAACTAGTCAGTTTGACATAACTTAATTCATGTGGGTAGTGTCACTGGTTTACACTCCACATAGATGTAAATCGGGGCAGTCAATAGGCAGGCTGCAGGCCAAATCCAGACTGCCAGATGCTTTTGAACGCACTGCTAAAACTTTTTATTTACTTATTGTCATTATTGTTGTTGCAGTGTGAAAAATGTTTTTCTGGAATATAGACCTTGACTATACCTTGATCAAGAAATTTGGACTTTGACAAAAAAAAAAATTTGACTACCCTGGTGTAAATGTTTATAGGATCTAGGCCCATATTGGTAACCAGGATAACCACACTGTTGTGAAATGTTTCAGAGATGAGTCTTTTAACAAATAAAGCAAATCCACCCTATACAATCACTTGATTTGTTGACTCCTCTACACTCTTTAAAAAAGAGGAAACCGTCTTAAGACAAAAATGTTCCATAAGCATGAGAGTTAAAATTAAATGTTTCTTCCACAAATGGAAATTCTGTATAAAACACAGGAATGATAAAAATATTTTATAACATTTTAAGTACAGCTTTTGCTGCCTCTGAAATAGACACTAATTTCCGTGTGCTGGTGAGCAATGCTGTCTTTTTTTTAAGCTTGCATCTGAGTTTATGGCTGGGTGTAAAGAGCAGAATTGGCGTGAGTGACAACAAAATATGAGAAACTAACCGTCTCTGCCCTGCCTCTTTTTGAAGTCAGGCCTAATGTGTATATGATGCGTCATTGGAACAACAGAGCTACACTATATTCTTGTAGGTCCATGCTGTAAGTGCCTTTTGATGGGAAATGTAGTAAACACTAAGTGTTATTTTAATGTATTGGCACTCCAACAATACAGTGGTTCTGTAAGAAAATAATGATCCATTCATATTTTAAAATAAATGACAATGCAGTCATAAACACAACCAAAGCAAAATATGGCTGGGAGAAAAGTTGCCTATGAACTCAACAGGAAGAATGCTTATTTACAATTTGAAGATAAGAAGAAATAATCTTTTGTTGTTTTAACTTATCAAAAATGGATTTATCTTGTGAATTTCATTGTTTTGTAATTGGTCAGTTGCACAGTGCAACATTAGATGTATTCTTGCAAAGTTCTAATACCTTCATTTTGTTTTGGAGTACATTTTTGTTTTTTGTTTTTCTTGTATTGATCTGAATTTTCATGTGGTGGTCTGAATACACTTGTTCCTCAAGCTGATAGCTATGCTGGTTATGTAGGAGGTCACAAACACTCTTGTGTTGCTGCTTTACTCTTTAATTGGATTATTTCTCAGTAAGCAGCACATGTCCAGCATAGTGAAGGGATTTTCAGTCTTGCTTTTCCTGGACTCTGTAGTTTCTACTGCTTGCTGCTATTAATGATTATAGATGGCTACTTCCAGAGATATCATTGATCACTTTATTAATTGTGATGGTACATTTAAAGATGTTAGCACTTCATTGTAAAATCTTATTTTCAGGTGTTTAACTGAACAAACCTGCTTTTTCTGAGCTCAAATATGGCATTGCAAATTCCCACTGAAGCATTTAAGAGTTATGGCCGTTCAGTACCTCTGAAAATCAGGTCACTAATTTAGATTCCCTACGTTTAAAAAAAAAAATGGTCTGGGTCTTTAATGTGGATTTGTGACTCTAGATACCTCAAAAATTTGATCTTTTTACATCAATCACATGAGTTTAGTGTATATAAAAGGTGCTGGCTTGATAGCCCTGGCTTCTGACATCCTCTGCTTACCCTAAAACAGGTGGGGGAAGTACAGGCTTTGCAGCCTTGCTAATGTACTTCAGCCTTAACCTGGATGAAGTACATATAGTAGGGAGGGGATAGCTTATCCTCCGTTCATTCAGTCCTTGGCCCAGCTTCTATCTAGTACAAATGGTGGTGGTGTGCTTTTTATGGTGTGGACACCTAGTCAGTGGGAATTGGACTGAAAACCACCAAACTCATGTTCATACAGGCCCCCCGAACAGCCATCGGTTGCACTATCTGGGTTGCCAGAGCAAAACTTGTTCTTTATCTGAAACATTAATGTATTTAGTACCTGTGGAGGGAGTAATTTGGTGACTCTGTTAGATTGCATGTCTAGCTCAGTCAGTCTCAATGGAAGAATCCAACAAACGAAGCTCCTCTGTAAATGTGTGATTGCTTTGAGCATCTGGAAATGCACTCGTGTCGGCCACAGTGTATAAGAAATGAAATTGCTGATATCCCCTTAGACTGTGAGCTCTCTGTGGCAAGGACTGTTGTTGTTTTGCTCATTTATACGCTGCCTAGCAAATTTGGGTCCTAACTAGGCCCCAAAGATTCTACCACAATATATTTAATAAATAAGCTTCTATTGAGAGAGGCCTGAATCTTAGAGTTGATTTTAAACCTGTTGCTAAGCTCCTTATGTATTGTTTCTTATCAGATGCTTCTAATATCAAGAGGCAACACATTCACTGTTAAGAACATTGAGATTATGACAAGAAATAATAAGTGACCACAGAGCTGTAACTAAGCATTTTAGCACCTGGGGTGAGCAAGTGTATTTGTACCACTTCGAGGTGAAGCAGGGGGACCTTGCAGGGTCAAACGCCTCCCCAGATTTCTGCCTTCCATTTAGCGTGGAGTATTTCAAACTATGGGGTGTGCCTGCCCAGGTACACCTGTCAATTTGCTCCCTCTCACTTATCCCATCATCTGGTCTAGGAGTAGCAAATTGTGATAGGGCATCAACCATCCATCACAAATTTGCTACCCCTAGACCAGAGGGTGACAAAGGTGAGAGGCAGAAAATTGTGACACGTGGTTAATACATACCCATAGTGCACCGCACTCTGAATCAGTACAAGCACTCTTGGTGAGAACACTTGCCACGGACACAAGGAGTCAAGTAGGCATGCACACCAGTGACATACAGCTGCGGTGACAATATGCTGACATAACTTGAGTTAACATAAGTTTGTAGTATAGATATGGCCTTGGATATATGAATTGTTTGGGAGAGGTAACGGCAAAAGTCTGAAGCGAGGCCAGGATTCACTCAGGGGTTTAGACTCCTACTTTTGTGGATCTGGGCCTTCTGCACCCTAATGGCTCAGGAACAAAAAGACGCATAAAAGGAACCAATATCACGGATCTTTTCAAAATAAAATAAAAAAAATTTCATGACTTGGGGGTGTATACCTTATGATTTGTGAATTCTTATGGTCGTCAAGCAATCATGGACCTATAACTGGGTTTGAAAAAGAATTAGGTAAGTTCCTAGAGGACAGGTCTATCAATGGCTATTAACCAAGATGGTCAGTGATGAAACCCCATGCTCTAGGTGTCCGTATCCCTAGCCTCTGATCGCCAGAATCTGGGAGTGGATGACAGGATCACTCAATGACTGCCTGTTCTGTTCATTCCCTCTGAAGCACCTGGCATTGACCACTATTGGAAGACAGGATACTGGGCTTGATGGACCATTACTGACCCAGTACGGCCATTCTTGCGTTCAGGAAAACTTACAAGAGATTTTTGCCTTTGAGAAGGATTTAATATGAGATAAAAAGAAAAGGAGTACTTGTGGCACCTTAGAGACTAACCAATTTATTAGAGCATAAGCTTTCGTGAGCTACAGCTCACTTCATCAGATGCATATCGTGGAAACTGCAGCAGACTTTATATATACACAGAGAATATGAAACAATACCTCCTCCCACCCCACTGTCCTGCTGGTAATAGCTTATCTAAAGTGATCATCAGGTGGGCCTTTTTTTAGAAATTTTTTTAGAATTTTTAGAAATTCTGATGATCACTTTAAGCTATTACCAGCAGGACAGTGGGGTGGGAGGAGGTATTGTTTCATATTCTCTGTGTATATATAAAGTCTGCTGCAGTTTCCACGATATGCATCTGATGAAGTGAGCTGTAGCTCACGAAAGTTTATGCTCTAATAAATTGGTTAGTCTCTAAGGTGCCACAAGTACTCCTTTTCTTTTTGCGAATACAGACTAACACGGCTGTTACTCTGAAACCTGTTAATATGAGATAGTATACTGCCCTTAGTGACTATATTGTTCTACCCACGAGCAGTGATATGCGAAAAAGTACTAAGAGCGGATTGAGAGGCAAAGTAATGGTGAGAGAGGCAATCTCCATTGGTGGAACAAGTGAAAATGAAGAAGTTTTGACACCAGGCTAGGAAATAGTTAGATTGGAAGTCACATGGTCCTACAGAATAAAATTGTGCTATAAAAAGAAAAAAATGTAGAATTAAAAATTCCAAATTAAAAAACACAGTAAAAACATAGGAAGTGCAATGCTAAAACACACCTGTCATTACTAAAAATACTAGCAACCCTTTGATTATAAATATTTTCAATGAATATTTGCTATTAAAATCTAAACTAAATAGCACAATGATAGCTGAGATAAAAGTAAATGACAAAGCGCTAAAAGTAATAAAAATAACATTTTCAAAAGTAAACAAATAGAAGGAGCAAAACTATATTTAAAATGGATTACAACAAAGGGAGTGCAGGTCAGGGAATTACAGCAGCAGATAAGAAAGATTTGTGAACTGCTAGGAGACTTTATGCAGACATATTAAACTGATAAGGGATTCTTTTAAATACTCAAAATGTGTGATACTGTGTGTGTGTGTGAAATATTTCATGGAATCAAGTCTCCTGCAGCACCTCCGTATGTTATATCTGGTCGAGAAGAGCTG
This sequence comes from Lepidochelys olivacea, assembly GCF_965140295.1. Lineage (NCBI taxonomy): Eukaryota > Metazoa > Chordata > Testudines > Cheloniidae > Lepidochelys > Lepidochelys olivacea. The sequence continues at coordinate 197,306,175 of NC_140413.1, read as the reverse complement.
CCATGTCTAGGCACTGGGATGCCTGTGCCTTGAAAAACAGAGCCCTGGGACTGTTCTGAGGGAGGGGAAATAAAAAAGTCGCTCTGCCCCCACCCTATTTTTGCAAACACTGCAGGTGTCTCACCCTGTCAGGGTAACTGTTACCCCCTCTGCCCCTCCCTGTTCCAGGGTTTTGCCTTCTGCCACCCTCTGGTAGTGCCTCATCCATGAGTTTAACCCCCCCACACCACCTCCAATTTTGCCTCTGGACCCCTTCAGCAGATGTTACTGAGCATGCTCTGTCCGTGTATGCATGCTCAATAGGAGCCAACCAGTGCACTCAGCACGCTGCCACAGTCTAGCACTGGGGAGAGCCTGCGAAGGGCTGGGGGGAATGCTGAGCACCCTGGGATCTGGCTGACACTGCTGTGCCTGATGCTGCTTGGGCGGGGGAGGGGGGAAATGGCGCTGACATTGCTCGGACTGATCCTGCGCATTGCCCCATTTCTGTGCCCTGGGCGGATGCCCTCATTGACCCACCTTAGTCACAGCACAGTCCGTAAGGGGTGCCAATTTAGTGGGCTTCTGAATTCACCTCCTTGTGCCTATTCCTTCTGTATAAAACTCTTTGCTTTTATTATGCTTTTTTGCTAAACCTTTTACATTTCTAAAGTGATTTGACTTCTTTTTCAAACTGCCTGCACTGACTAAAGGCTTAATTTTCTTGTGACAAATGTCTTTTTGGATCAAATAGAGGTATTCTAGACTAGTCCCTACATCTTAAAAATATCTTTCTCTCTTGGAAATGAAGCAATACTTGAATATTTTTCATCTGTTTTTCTCCTCCATGGTAGTTTCATAACTGGATGCTGCAAGAACTTAAGATTTGGTATTTAATGAGCATGGGAGAGATTCTTCAGACTTTTTGAGATTCCACAGTTCACTCTAGTCAGTTTGCCTTCCGGTCTCTGCTTTCCAACAAACTCCTGAGCGCTGAAGGAAAGAACTGGAATTTACTGGCTGTTGCAGAAATAGAGATTGCTCTGAGCCTGATCATGTCGAGAGAAGGAAGGTGCTCAGTGCCTTGCAGGATTGGGCCCACAGGGGAGAGTCTCATGAGCATATGGGTGTGATTGTTCAGTAAGGATAATTGTGTGGCAAGGCAAGGTCAATTTGCAGTTTTACAGCTGGAGTTCTTAAAGTCTTTACATTTTAGTGTAGCCACTTTTCCCTTTTGAGCCACTGCTTGCATGGGAAAAGGCTTAGCTCAGCCCCCTCTCCCCCTCCCTCCTCACAAGTTAGGGTTTTATTCTCTCAAATCAATTCTGCTCCTCTTTTTGTATTTGTATTCAGCTTCCCTGATTCCCATATTGAAAATTGTCCCTAGCTCCAAAATCAAAATCAAAGTCAGTTTTTAACCCTCACCAACTCTCAAATCAAAGTTAGTTCTCCACCAACAACCACAATCAGCTTTTACAAATCAATTTCCCCCTTCTCCAACAAATCAAAATGAATTCCTTCTCAACAGTCAAAATCAATTCTCAGCCCTCACACTCTGAGCTACCCACTTTCCCCCAAAATCAAAATCTGTAGAGCCCTGCAAATCTGCAGATATCTGCTTTATATCTACATCCGTGGACCATTTTTGCGACTTGTGGATTGGATGTGGATACAAAGTTTTTATCTGCACAGGGCTCTAAAAATCTTTCTCCTTCTCATCTGAAACTCTGTTCTCCTTTCTTTCTTGTCCCTGCTCCCAAGCATGTAGCTGTTGGGCTCCCTGATTGCTTCCTGCCAAACCCCTTTCCAGTCACTGGCTCCTTAATGCTTATATCTTTCATTCCCTACTCTATCCTCTACGTTGTCTCACTTTCTGTTCAATCTTTCTACTTGCCCTCCACCATCCTTATGGCTACCCAGAATTGCCATCCGGGCACTACTAGGAAGGGAACCTCTGATCGAGTTTAGTGGGTTGTTGTTGGTTGGGTTTTTTTGTTTTTTTTTTATGCTATTCCCCCCCCCCCCCCCAAGAAGTTTAGAAATATGGGAGGGAGGAGTCGGAGGTGGGTGTGAAATGCTTCTCGCTACATCTCTAGGATGTTTTATAGATAGATTTGCTAGGTAGATGCAAAAGGCTTACTTTAAGGTTATTTTCTTGGCGCTGTTCCTTCTACCGTTCTAAAATGTTATGGCTAGATTACTTTATTTCCACAGTGCATTCTCTCTCTCTTTTTTTTTTTGCATGTGTTGTGATATTTGGTGCAGTTCTTCAAGGCCTAGTTCCTGAAGTGATGATATATAAAATTTTTTTTAAAAAAATGTAAATAGAAGCCCTTGAGTTTATAGGGAAAAGCTTGAAAATATGAATCCAGAGGCCACGACAGTGGAAGGCAAATAAAAATAACCTAAAAGCTTGTTTAAAAATGAGTTTGTGATTGAATTTTTTTTTTAAAAAAATGTCTTGACTCTTGTGGGCTTGATTCATGATTATTGAATGCTTGGGATTGGCAATACTGCATGCTTGTGCCCCAATCCCACAAAGACTTGCTGCTGGGCATTGTGTTTACTGTTACCAGTGAGGCAATTTACAGAAATTAAGCACTGTGCCTAATAGTAAGTCTTTGCAGAATTGGGCCTGTAATGAAGTGTTACTGTGTTTCTCTGAGAAACAGAATTCATTCCTGAAATTTCTTGACTTGAGTCAGTGTCCTAGAAATAGGAAAAAGAATTGTGCACAAAAAAACCAGTGGATTATAGCCCAATATAATGGGACAAATCCACTGTAAGGGGTCGGTTTTTATTTCAATAAGTCTCTCTTTTGAGTGCGGAGAGAAAGGATGTCTTATTGACTGGGCCATCCTTAGGATATATGGGGCCCTACGCAGTATTATTAAACTGATGCTCCTACGCCAGCGCATTTGGCTCTGGGAATACGGCCCATGCCTTCTGCCTAGTAAGGAGACTGCAGCACGCGCTGGGTGTGTGGGAGCCGACCTGCTCTTACCTGCTGTCCTGGACTCCATGGGTGGGTGCTCCAGTGTGCTTTTCTCTGTTCAGGAACTCTGTTCTATTTATTTATTTGTAAAAGCATCTCCCTGTCTGCTCTTAAGAGTCTGTGAAGTCTTCTGCTTTGGATACCTAGTGACTCAGTTTGTGTGCATCTTCCTCTCCATGATGATGGAGTAGAATTCCAGCAGGCTATTGCGCTATTGTGGAACAGCATCAAGGGTTCCTGTCCATCTGTGACTATGTTCTGTGGCCCTCTGTAGGAGATTAGAAATTCTGCAGCTGTTCACATTCCATTTTTAAAAATGGAGGTTTTCAGTAAATGTGCAAATAACTAATATGGTGAATACAGCAGCCCCTGTTTTATGCTTTCCTAGCATTTTCAGTCTTCAACATAAGACACTTCTGTATTAACAATGATTAAAGAAGTTTATTAACAGTCAGGTGGGAAGCTGGAGGTTTTGACAGTTGACTGTTGGCACCTGGGGAGGCATTGCAGAGAGTTCAGGACTGGGGCCAAAGCTAAAATTACCAGAAATATATATCCAACATCACTGACGTCTCTGTTGTCATCTTTAGGATTCCAGGTTCACAACTCATTGCGTTGAATAAGACATTCACAGACACACCTGTTTCAGGCTGCCTGTAGTCGCGTGAAGTCTATTTCTGTTTACACGTTGAAGTTTTCTTCACAACCATGACTTTTCCTTTAACAAACAAAAGAATCTTATTTTCCAGAGCACAACTCTATAGCAAGGGGTGGATTCTACAGCTACTAAATTGTGGGATCTGCAAGGCCCTGAATATTAATAATTTTGGGGATAAACACGATTATGGTTTTATTCTGCATACACATCCAATATGTTGTTTTCAATCTGCGTGAGGTATTTAAAATGACTTAATATAAGCAGCCAATAAAACATTTCTCTGGACTCAGTATTTCTCTTCCTTCTGTATAAAAATTGGTGCCTTTGAAAAATAACTTGTACTTTGTATTCCATTAGATTTCAAGCTATCCTACAGTCTCTTCATATAAACTTGGCTGCTCAGTGCCCCTGAATAACACCTATCTTTAATTTGCTCCTGAGCTAATAGTAATTTACTGACACCTATACAATTATAGCACTCAGATCCTGCTTTTGAAAAACAAGGAACCACTTCATGATAAATAGCAAGGCAGTGATGTACACAATCAGCCTGGGAAAACTTCTTTGCATACCCACTGACTTTAGCATTAAAAAACCCATATTAAAATAAGTAATTAGAGAATCCAGCTTGTTAATACAGTTCACAGTGCAATGTATACTGCTACTCAATTCACATCATAAACTTCCTTTATTTTGAGTGATGGCTAATTAAGTAAATTCTGAATCCCTTTGTTTATCAAAATGCATAGGAGAAGTTTTAAAATAATAAAGAACTGTCAAAATAGCTTACTGTTCTTTTCAAATAAGGAACTGCACCAGCGAACTGAGAGTTCACTGGGCTAACCTGTGGCCAGTGTAGTTGTAATGTATCAGCAAGGGCCTTAGTCCTGTAACACCATCCCCTCTATTTGTCATTACTGTAGTCTGCCTCATCACTCCCAACCTCCATAACTCTGGCCATGTTAGCCATGTATGGTTTATTTTCTTTTGTTCTTGGTTGTGTGGCTGTTTGTGGTGGTGATGGTTAGTAACTGTGGAAAAATGGAATTAGTGTCCGGGCCACTTCTGTAGGTAACCTGAATAGTTGAAAAGGGCTATGAAAAATTGACTTTCAGAAGAGCTAAGGGTTAGCTTTGCAAATGCTCACACCCACAAGCGGGGCTGGATTTTTGAAATGTGCTCTGCACTCGACAGTGCCATTACAATGCTTATGGCAAGATGTTCAAAAGAGCTCTGCACCAAGTGAGCTGAAATCTTTTGAAAAATCTGGCCATTTGCTTTGGTGTCTTAATGTGAACTGAGCTCTGCTTCAAATTTAGCCCATAGTGGACACAGTACTTGGAACAAATGTCTGTGGGTCAAGCAAGTTAACATAAATAAAATGTTTTTTTTCTTTCGTTTCTGCATCAGGACTTTGTTCTATAAGGATGCTAAAAAGCGAAGAGGCCTGCCTCTCTCTGTCATTTAGTTTCTAATTGCACAAAGCCAAGGAGTCTAGTTTTTCATTAGCCATAGTTTGAAGAATATGTAGACTGTTTCCCATTATTAGTTACTTTAGCTCGTAAGGAACACTTCTTATGCTTCTCGTGCAAAGAATAGGTTTTCTTTCGCTCACCAATATACAGTTTAAAGATCCGCTATGATGGTACTTCCTTTATCTGTTAATGGCTTTTTGCATTCTCTTGATTAAAATCACTTTTCATCCCTTCAAACAACTGCCTTATTATCTCCAGCATCTGCACGTCTTTTCAGAGTACTATTTTGAAACTGGCTGTGCGATTACTAAAGGTATTTTTATTCCTGCGGACTTTTTGCATATACTACATGCTGTTTGAGTTTTCATCAGCACTGAAATGCATCCAAGAGTAATCGTAAAACCACTGGGTTCAGAAAGCTCTTTGTGGCTGGTTTAATCATAGGAGTTGCTGACTAAGACCTGAAGAAATTGGGGACGGTGTTATAAGCAGCCTGAGCATCTATACTTACTGCAAGTCCTGGGAATCTCCTCTGTTGTTGGTGTCCTGATGCTTTTTTCAGTCCACGGCAGTAAAACTTTAGTCGGATGAATCCCTGTAAGGAGAGATTATGCCAGCTGCTCCACCACAAGAATACGGGCCTTTGAGAGAATGGGAGAATATATTCTAGAAGGATCTTTTCCAAACTAGTACTTTCCACACAACTTCAGCTCAGAAATAACCTTCCTTTTAAAGCTGAAAATTAAATGTATAACTTGCATCTTTTCTACTACCCAGTTTCAGGAGAGCTGTAAGCAGCCCATTTTCTTGAGCAAATTAAGCCTGTGTTTTTAATGTGCCATGCCTTCAGTATGATAAGGGCATTTTAATTTTAATATCCTCCATCTTCTGATGTTAGGGTATTTTCTGTTTGCAAAATTAATTTTTTGACCCCTGATTGGAGTATTTTTATATTGGTTTTATATCTTTTTGTGTCATCTGTATTTTGGAGTGGACTGATTCTGAGTCAATTTGTCTTGTGCCCCTGTGCTCCACAGCTGTTAACCAAAGTGTACCTCCCACTGTCAATGCCCCAAGAAGGGCTGCACTGCAGCAGAGGAGGACAGTAAAGATATATGTGTTACCTGCTTATTTCGGTTCCTGGGATGCCCTCTCATGGTGGTGCTTGTAGCCTTAGCAGTATTAGTTGCCTCTGGTAAATCTAGTAATGCTGATATGGTTACTAGCACTAAGGACAGCTACACCAGCTTGTCTCATGGGCTTAGCAGGAAGTGTGGGGACAGGAGTATGAGGTCCTGTGCTCAGGGGCCAACTCTGTACTGAGGAGTGAACCCTGGTAAAGCATTACATGCCAAAAGTCTATCACCTCCTAGAAAATATGCTGACTCTTTAAATTCAATACATTTGTCCTAAAATATTTTTATAGACGTAGAACAGACATTGTGAAATGCTTCTTCATTTAGCAGTGAATGCCATATGCAGGGCTCTGCCTTGATTCATTGTTAATGGTAAGGTCTGCAAAATTATAGAAGATTTTTCCTTGAGTTATTTTAAAGTATAGGAAAACATGGAAGACTAGTCTACACTGCATCTGGGATTCTCTCTCCCAGCCTGGGTGTTAGTTCTGCTTGAGCTAGTGTGCTAAAAGTAGCAGTGTAGACATTGTGGCATGAGCAGCGGTGCGGGGTAGCCACCTGAATGTGGACTCAAGATATGGGAACTGTAACTGTGCTGGAGTCAGTGAATTACTGTTAGCTCAGGAGAAAGTTGAAGATAGTTGTTATCTGGGGGTGCTGGGCAGCCAAGTATATATGAAGGGACAGGAGGTTAACTTGAAAGTTGGTGGAACACAGAAAGAATGTTACTTTTCAAAGGCACCAATGTTTATACAGAGGGAAGAGAAATACTGCGTTCACACACATGTTTTATTGGCTGCTTACCAGGGGGTCGGGTAGGCTTGTATTGGGTGGCTAGCCTGTGCTGCAATGTCCGCACTGCAATTTTTAATGTGCTAACTCGAGCAGAGCTAGCCCGTTTGTATACCTGGGCTGGGAGTCATGCTCTCCGCTTCAGTGTAGTCATGAGATAAATTAGGGTGACACATTTATGCTCCATCTTGTGAGAGCTACTAGTGTTCTTAAAAATAATAATGACGACAATAAAACCACTACAAAACCCCTGGGTCCCAAGAAACAGAAAGCTGCTTTCTTGTCAGCCTGGTGGAACAGGATCCCCATTCTCATCTTTCTTCTGTGCTTTGGTGCACATGGGCAGCCAGAAAGTTTAACTCATGGAAGGAGTGAGGATAAACTATATGGCTTTCTTCCTTCTGCGTCCCCTCCACCCCCGCAGCCTGTAGAAGCCCCTCAGAAGTGCTCAGATTCCCTACTCATTGCAACATAACTCCCACTCCACAGCTTGAACATCCTTTAATGATTGGGAGAGTGAGCCCCTGGCAGCGTGGTTCCTGAGTGAATTATGCTGCCAGGAGTGGCACACAGAGTAAGGAGCCTAATGGAAGATCCCACTGTCTGCATGGCTGCCTTATGAGCTGGGAAGATGGAACTGGATTTCCTTGCAGGTCTCAGGTACCCCTCCTTCAATCATAGTGGGAGGGATCTGCCATTAAAAAAGGATGAGTATATTGAGATCTCTGCACACTCATCCCCCTTCTTCCTGTGGGAATTTCAGTAGAAAAGGAGACTATATGACATAGTTTAAGACAAAGGAATTGATGATTGCTAGATGAATTAATGTTAGAGGCTGGATGCTTGCACAGTTCTAAGACAAAAAGAAAAGGAGGACTTGTGGCACCTTAGAGACTAACCAATTTATTAGAGCATAAGCTTTCGTGAGCTACAGCTCACTTCCTCAGATGCATATCGTGGAAACTGCAGCAGGCTTTATATATACACAGAGAATATGAAACAATACCTATTCCCACCCCACTGTCCTGCTGGTAATAGCTTATCTAAAGTGATTTCCAGCACAAATCCAGGTTTTCTCACCCTCCACCCCCCCACACCGCAAAAAGAAAAGGAGGACTTGTGGCACCTTAGAGACTAACCAATTTATTAGAGCATAAGCTTTCGTGAGCTACAGCTCACTCATCTGAGGAAGTGAGCTGTAGCTCACGAAAGCTTATGCTCTAATAAATTGGTTAGTCTCTAAGGTGCCACAAGTCCTCCTTTTCTTTTTGCGAATACAGACTAACACGGCTGTTACTCTGAAACAGTTCTAAGATAATATTAGCTGTTGGAGATACTTATTTCTATATATCAGTGACCTGAACGTGAACAATATGTATGGTAAGTAAAAATAAATGTTTCAAACATGTAACAGAACTTTCGTGAGAGCAGCTGTGAAGGTCCCCAGCATCTTTCTTGTTTTCATTGGTCTTCACCTCAGTGTAACTCTCTGCCTGAGGATCCAGTGCTTATTCAGGCCAAATGCCTTTTGACTTTTTTTTTACTTTTAATGGGTGTTCGTCCTGTATTTAAAAAATACAGGATGTGGCCCTAGATCAGCAGACGGGACTTTCAGCTGGGAGTTAGAAAACTAGCATTGGTCACTGAGAAGTACTAGAGCCAATCCCAATTATGGAGATGTGATCACAGAAGCATTTCTGGGAACTAGAGCAATACAAAGTTGAAAAGGCTATTGTGCTACCAAGGGACGAATCCTACCCCTGCTTCCCTCATCCCACTGATGTGGTGACTTCCTGGCAGTGGCACTGGTGTTCAGCTGTACAAGCAGAGGATCTTGTTTGGGATATTCTGCCCTTGTGCTGCATGGAGTGCCACTCTACAGAAAACGAGGCCGGGAGTAGGACTTGCTGCTGTGCACAGCCTATGAAAATCTGATGGGATTCCGTGGCCCAAAGGCGGGATTCCTCTACGCTGAACCAGAACACATCAACCCAGTGACTGGCTGTCTGCTGGGGTGTCCGGGTTGCTTCTTAAAGGACCAGTATGAATTACCCAGGCTGTATATTTTATTTATTTCCCTAAACATCCATTGTGTGGTTCAGGAGTACAGTGATGTCTCTTATAAGTAAGAGAATTCAAGAGGTGAGTGAATGCTGATTGCCTGTTAAAGGTGACCTTTAATTACAGACCCAACAGAATTGCACCTGACACAGTGAGAAGGGGTCAGCTAGCACACAGGTCTCTTCAGACAGGGTTTCACCGTTAGAGTAGACTTCAGTGCAGCTTTCACTGTTCTTGAGTTGTAGACAGAGTGCAAAGTAATTTTTTAAGTATGTGCACATAGCAGTGTTATTAAAGAATGTATAACTTAAAGAAATGCAGCAGCAATATTGCATACAAAAACATGTCAGTGTCTTCTGTACTGTTTCTCTCACCCCCCACTATCACTCAGAATATGGTTAGAAGATGAGTGGTAAATATTTCTGGAGCCAGGGAGCAAGGATATTTGTTGACCCCAAGGTGTAGGCTTACCTCATGGTCAAAGCGAGTGAGTGGGACTGCAGCCAGGGAACATGGCCTGTCTGGGAAATGAACTCAAGCATCGAGGACTGGTTAGAGATTATCTGAGAGGATGGTAGTCCGGGCTGGACAGAGAGAAGTACCAGGGAGCCAGTAACAGTCAGACCTGCTCTGGGTAAATCTCTGCATGGCTGACAAAAGGGGCTTTAGTTCACTTTCAGGAAGGCAATATGTAAAGCTTTTCTTATGAAGCAGAGGGAGCCCAGCATCATATTAAATTTCAGACTTCCAACTATCGAAGGTAACTCTGGAATACAAACTTTGTTGCATTAAAGTTAAGTCTGTCAAGGGCACTAACTAAGAAGATTTACTACTGAAAACCACCACTAAAACAAGCAACTGTGCAAGCATTCACAAGAATGGAGATCACAACCTTAGGTTATAGGAATGATTGAGACACTGACTTTGTGCATAAGAATTGTCTTGTGGCTAAAGCACTGAACTTGGGTGATCTATTTCATTTCATGACTCTGCCCCAGTCTTCCTGTGTGATCTTGGGTAAGTCATGTGGAAAGGGGCCCACTAAGTCTTGATCTTAGGCACTGCAATTGACAAAACCTCTTCTCTGTGTAATCTAAACCTGCTTAACTCTCTTGGTGCCTAAGTTTTTGTGCTAAAAGTTCCCTAGGCACCTATGTTTCTGCCTCTAGGTATGTGCAGTGATGCCTATCTCTAGACCTCTATCTCCTGCTGAAAGAAAGATAGGCACTCTTCTGTGCCATGTCAGGGCTGATCTGGTAGGAGTGGCATGTGGGGGCTGATCTAGCAGGAGTACTCAGAGGCTGCCTACTGCCACGCAAAACAGCTGCGGGGAGGGAGAGGATGATGACCTCCCTTACAATCTTTATTCTAGTGGCTCGAGCACTCACCCAGGGTGTAGGAAACAAATGATTCTAGTCCCCTCCCTCCCCCCCCTCTGATGAGGAGAGAGGATTTGAACAGGGATCTGCCACCTCTTAGGTGAGTGCCCTAAGCACTACACTATGGAATAGTCTGTCCGTCTCCATCAATTTCTGTTGTTGTTCCACTTTAATTAAATAATTAATTAAATATTAATTGGGCCAGAGAGAGAGTTAGAATGACCATAGCACAGTAGTTGGGGTGCTCACTTGAGCAGGGACAGAATTGTTAAAATCCCTTGTCAAATAATTCCTCGTACCTGAAACCAAATATCATTAGAGACAAAGCTGCTGTGTGAACATTGACTAAGCATAACTCTTGTGCCAGAATATGTCCATTATGTTAGAATCCTAGAATATCAGGGTTGGAAGGGACCTCAGGAGTCATCTAGTCCAACCCCCTGCTCAAAGCAGGACCAATCTCCAACTAAATCATCCCAGCCAGGGCTTTGTCAAGCCTGACCTTAAAAACCTCTAAGGAAGGAGATTCCACCACCTCCCTAGGTAACCAATTCCAGTGCTTCACCACCCTCCTAGTGAAATAGTGTTTTCTAATATCCAACCTAAACCTCCCCCACTGCAACTTGAGACCATTATTCCTTGTTCTGTCATCTGCTACCACTGAGAACAGTCTAGATCTAGTTAAAACAGGAGCAATTCATACTGCACTGAGCCTTCAGACTTGATTTTGCAGAACAAATAATACATACAATACGTATGTCTCAGGCCGTGGCTTCACACAAAAGTTATAGTGCTTTACTCTACTGACATAGATAAAGCGGTACAACTGCTCCGCTCCCAGTGTTGATGCAGTGATTCCAGTATAAAGGTGCTTATACTGGTATTCCCCTACAGGAAGGGGAATAAGCTATGCTGGTTTAAGGTAGCTTTATAACTGCGTTCATAGTAGGATTATATTATTGAGGAGTGTGGGTTTTTTTTCCAACTAACTGCAGTAGTTATACGGGTACAAAAACTGTATCGATCAGGCCTCCGATATCTAAATGTATTTTGTTGAAAAGGGAAACAAAAGACCCAATCCAATTCCTTTTAGGTTAAAGAAAAGATGACCATTATCTTTACGGAAAGTTTTAGACTGGACTCTAAAATAGTAGCATAAATCCAGGGGCAGAGTAAAAGTATTCTTGATAGGTACTGGCCATTGAGAATGTTGCTGTTTACTGGTCTGTGCATGAATGAAGTGCTAAGGTTAGTGTGGGAATTCTGTATGTAACCTTGGCTTGTGATTTGCATGATTTGTAATATTTGATTTTTTTTTTTCACAGTGTGCCTAAAAGTACATTACATCTTTTCTTGAATTGCAATTAATACATTTAATTGTATATTGACAACTTTTGTTTTGGAATATATTGTATATCACTGTCAGGAAGTTAATGGTCAGATTGATGATAAAGAAGGAATCTGAATCAAAATGTTCCAGTTCTTGCTGTCCTTGAGGAATTCTGTTTGCACTGACTAAAGATAAACCACATTGCTTAATATTTATTATTTCTGCCTGTAAAATGTAACTAGAAAAAGTGTGCTCATTAATAGCAAATGAATTTTCCCAAAACTTCTCCTTTTCATATGTGCTCTTGAAAGGATGATTTTAAAGTACAATTACACTTTTGGGCTTTTTAAATTTGTTTATAACCTTGTAAATAAAATTACAATACCCATGTATAGTTGTCCTCCGTTAAAGCTTTGTTCAATCCAAAATAAGGTCCCTGTTTTGCAAAGCAATCTCTGCAGACAGACCCTTAAACCCACATGGAGTCCTCTTGATGTCAGTGGGTCTCCGTACACATTTCTTTTCAGACTTTTGTGGCTCATATCGTTTAAGTTCCAAAATGGTTAATGTGAGAAGGTTAATATTCCATAAGAAGTAATATGCCATAAACTCTTTTTTCGGGCATTCGTTGATGACAGTTAATGAATATATACACTTTTATAAGAGATATAAAAATAGGGTTTCTATTTTGTTTTATGTGCTATTGATCGTTGTCAAGTGTGGTTTAATCCGGAAAGTGCCCTTATACAAATGAGGTTGTGGGATTCTCGCTCTCTGTATATTCTCGACGTGACGAAGTGGAACTGTTCTTAACGTTTCCTCTGAATACTGTAGGGGTGTGTCAGTTTCCCCTATGCATTTCATAAGTCTCCAGGTGGTGGGATAAGGGGGTGTAATTGTTGCAGAGCAAAGGGTCAGTGTACATAAATGGCCGACACCCTGTCTCCTGGCAACTGATGGCCTGGGCCCTTCCCCCTTGCAAGGTGATAGCTAAAGGGTTGGAGAACAAAGGAATCAGGTGACCTCCTGGCCCGGGAAAGGGACAAAGCCTAGAGGAGGGCCTGGAGGGGGAGTCAGTGGGGGGCTGGCTGGGGACAAGGAGTGAAGTGCAGACGTGGTTGTCTGGCTAACTGCCCCCCAAAATGGACCTGGCTGAGGGGTCCTGTTCTCTGTACCTACAAGCTCTGTTTTAGACCGTGTTCCTGTCCTCTAATAAACCTCTGTTTTACTGGCTGGCTAAAAGTCACGTCTGACTGCGAAGTTTGGGTGCAGGACCCTCTGGCTTCCCCAGAACCCTGCCTGGGTGCACTCTCTGTGGGAAGTGCACGGAGGGGCAGAGGATGCTGAATGCTCCAAGGTCAGACCTAGGAAGGTGGAAGCTGTGTGAGCTTTTTGTCCTGAAAACAGTCTGCTCACAGAGAGGAGACTTTACCAGAGTCCTGACTGGCTTCATAGGGAGCAGTTCCAGAGCATCGCCCATGGACTCTGTGACCCTCTCTAACTTCAATATTGCACTTGTACAGTTCACAAGTTTCCTTTTAATTTTCTTTCACGTTAGCAAACACTGAAAAGCTAACCTGGGATATGAAATCAGAGTTCTTTTGCCGCTAAGTAACAATTTTGTTGATAGTACATAAGGCAAAAGAGAAGCCCGCTTCCATGGCTGTATTGGCTCCTCACCGCTAAGTTTCATAATAAAATTTATTTTTGTTAAAGTAAATTCTGGCAGGGTCAACTCAACACCTTCATCCATCCAAAGTAGACTAATAGAGTTCCATGCAGGCTACTCTGTGGAAGTGTTTTAGACAAAACCTTAATAGCCAAGGTTCTGTCTGCTTTCTATGGATATTAGAGAGGAAATATGGTCTAGTGGTAAAAGTCAGGAAATCTGAATTTTACTCTTAGGTTTCCACAAACTTTCCATGAGACTTTGGGCAAGTCACTTAGGGCCGTATTTTTAAAAGCTAGCCTCCCTTTTTGTACCCAGATATGCAGGCACAAATAAGTCTCTGCACAGTTCTGCACCCAGTTACTTGTTAGCAAGTTAATGTTATTTAGATGTAGGAACCAGAATGCAGCTGAGTATCGATTCATGAAAAGGAGTGGGGCATCATTATAGATAGCTTAGTGAAGACTGTTAGTGAGTGTGCAGTTGTGGTCAAAAGAGGTTAGGTTGCAAAAGGAATAGGATGGAGGATAATACAGAAAATGTGTCCTTCTGTATATCAGTGGTTCATCCTCTTCTGGAATACTATGTTCAGTATTGGTCACCTCATCTCCAAAAGGATATTGCAGAATTAGAGGGGGTTCAGAGAGTAATTAGGGGCATGGGATTGTTTACTTTAGAAAAGAGACAAAGAAGGAGGACATGATAAAAGTACATAAAATAATGAATGGTGTAGAGAAGGTACATTGTACATTTCTGTTCTCCCTGTTTCAAAACACAATGGGGGCATTCAGAAAAATGAAAAGGTGGCAAATTGAAAACTAATGAAAGGAAATACTTTATCACACGAGTAACGACACTATGGAACTCATTGCCGGAGCATATTTGTTGAGGTCAAGAACTTGTGCCATGAATTTAGAACCATCTTACTATGGGCTTGTCTACATGGTAGACGACAAGACCATACTTTGTCTTAGTAAGAACTTACCCCTATATTAGGATGTTGGCATGCTGTCTGAAGTTCCCTACAACAGACTCAACAACTTAATGGCTACTCTGTTTGACAATTGGTCTAGGTGATGCTTAGAGATTCTTCTGTCATTGAAGAAAGGATTTTCTCAAGAATCTTGATGAAACTCCAAAAACTGTGGAGCACATAACACTGCAGAGTTTCTGTGGAGTAGTAATCAGAGCTTCAAAGGTTTTATATTTCGATTCTGAAGTGAATTGTTTTTGCACAAGTTTGCGATAACAATGCTGGATAATAAGAGAAGTGAGAATACAAGTGTAATTGGTACCCTACAAATAGGCCGACTGTTCCATTTTTTGAAAAATCATGTAAACAATGGAGTTAGTTGCAAGAAATTAAGTTAGAGTGGAAATTCTATTATAAATAATGTATTGATGTGAAGTAGGGTAGGTGATGTAAAGTGAACTGGAGAAGGTAACATAGAAGTGGGGAAATGACTGCATAATCACTCATCTGCAGTTCAGGACCCAAAACAAGATTTGTACTTATGTCTTTTTTTTTTTTTTTTTGCTGAGGTGACATTTATTTAAGAGTCACTATGCCTCTTACTAGCGTATAAACATTACATTGAGTGGAGAGGAATATGGTTTGAGACTAGTTTCTAGGCACTTGCTAGGTACAAGGTACAAGATTTGGTTTTGGGTTTTTTCCAGTGGCACTAACAGGTCAGAAAATGGCAAATATTAGAACCACCAAACTTCCATTCAGTAGGCATGTGGGCTGTAAGCCACAGTTTACAGTTATCCCAGGATATGTTTAGTGTGTAATGTTTAGAGATCTACTCAATGTGTCTGCTTCACTTCCAAACGGTCATGGCAGTCTGAACGATGTACAGATTAGTACCAGTGAGTTGTGCTTTTTAAAGATTTCAGCAAACCTGATTTGACCTTGAATCCCAACTGTTTTCTAAATCTGGATTTGAATACCATACTCCCATTTCTGATCCTAAGGGCTTGTCTACACTTGGAAATTAATCCAGAATCAGGTAGGATGTGAATTTAAAGTGCAGTAACTATTCTGGAATATCTCTCTGTGTGGACACTCTTATTCCAGAATAAGAATGCTTTTTTCTGGGTTAGCTTAATCCAATAAACTAAACCAGACAGAGGCATTCTTGTTCCAGAATATAAGCATCCACAGGGGGAGATACTGTAGAACCTCAGAGTTACGAACACTGGAGTTACAAACTGAGCGGTCAACCACACACCTCATTTGGAAACGTAAGTACACAAACAGGCAGCAGTAGAGAGACCCCCCCCCCAAAAAAAGAGGAAATACAGTACAGTATTGTGTTAAATGTAAACTCCATCAGACCCTCGCTAGAACACGGGATTTGGGATCCACGTGTGGTACTGTGTTAACGTGGGGACTGCGTTAAAATGAATTGCAATTAAAGTAATTAAATTTGGGATCAATAGTCGTGACCCCTTTATATGCGAGTACGCGCTATATAGATGCACGTTCTAGTGAGGGTCTGCTGTACTAAAAAAAATAAAGGGAAAGCAGCATTTTTCTTCCGCATAGTAAAGTTTCAAAGCTGTATTAATTCAATGTTCAGTTCTAAACTTTTCAAAGAACAACCATAACTTTTTATTCAAAGTTACAGACATTTCAGAGTTATGAATGACTTCCACTCCTGAGGTTCTATTAAAATCCTTCTTTTCAGAAACTGAGTGTTTTTTCATTGTTCTTAAGATCCAAGGGTTTGCATCTGTGGTCACCTATGCAAATTGGTGAGGATTTTTATCAAACCTTTCCCAGGAAGTGGGGTGCAAGGGTTGGGAGGATTTTGTGGGGGAAAGACGTTTCCAAACGACGCTTTCCTAATAAAAATAAACCCAGATAAACGTTTGGTGGTGGCAGTGGAAGTCCAAGGCAAAGGGTAAAATAGTTTGTACCTTGGGGAAGTTTTAACCTAAGCTGGTAAAAGTAAGCTTAGGAGGTTTTTCATGCAGGTCCCCACATCTGTACCCTAGAGTTCAGAGTGGGGAAGGAACCTTGACATGGTCAATTCCAAGTGTAGACAAGCCCTATAACAAATACCGCCTTCCTTTTGAAGTGCTAAGTTTTTGTGTTTGATTGGGATGTTTCAAAATGAACAATATTAAAATTTGGGTGCTTCTATTTTAAATGTCCCTTTTTAAAATGAAAGCTTAATTCTCTGCAGTATGTGGTAAAATATGTAGAAAAGCTGTATGTGCATTATCCCAGGATTCTATTTGCTCACGTATTTCTGTTGTCCTTGCTGATAATTCTGCATATAATTGTTTTCCCCCCACCGTTATGTATGTGAGGTACTGGGTTGCCAAGATTGTTTCTTCATTCCCTTGTTGGTTGGTTTATAGAGTGACACTTGATTCAGCAGGCTACCTATGCAACTATATTTAAACTTTGGAAATAGTATCATTTAAAATTGTCACTTTTAATTTGTTTGTTTTATTTATGCTTCTCTGTTACACTCTCTCAGAAGCTTAAAAATAAAATGTTTTCTTGATTGTTCTTATATATGGCCTGATTCTGTACATTACAATTGATGGGAGTTTTGCCATTGACTTTAACGATACAGGGTCCTTGAAGGATCTGATCACCCATCGTGACAAGAGCCCTCAACTTTTACTGAGTTGAGAGCTCTCAGCACTTTTTAAGATTAGGCCGTTACACGATCTGTATTTTGCTACAGGAGCAAACATGGCTCCCTTTTTTTGTCAACCTCTCTGTTCCTGTTTCCATGGAGAGTTGCTTTTCATACCAGACACGTGCTTAGATTAGATTAAAATTGAAACCTAGGGCGAGACAAAATTATTTAATCTGTTAAACCATACACTTTAAAGGATAAAGACGGGCTCTGCCTCTCTTATCCTTTTGTCTCATTTAATGGTTTGAGATTGGAATCCAGCCTGCAAGACATCAAATCCATATGGTGCCAATATCTGTCACTAATGAAGGTAACCATTAGCCTAAAGTAGGATTGGGCATTTGGCTATCTGATGAGTATGGTATTTGTTTTTAATTATCTATTTTTAGTTATTGTGTAGTACCCAGTGCTACACTAGAGAGAGGATGGTCTTGTGATTCAAGTACTGGACTGGGACTCAGGAGATCTGGGTTTAATTCCCAACTCTGTCACAAACATCCTCTCTGGCAAGTGACTCACTGTGCCTCAGTTCTCTGTATTAAATTGGGTTAATGATTTTCTTCCTACTTTTTGTTAGTCTTGTGTGTTTAGATTGTAAGATCTTTGGGGCAAGGATTCTCTCTCACTCTATATTTGTACTCTACCTAGCACAATGCGGCTGTGACCTCAGAGGGGCCTTAAGGTTTTACTGTAATACACATTTTTTCAAATATAATTATTATTTATATTTAAAGAACATTATTCAGATTGCAAAGTAAAACACTCAAAAAATGGGAAATGACAGATTTAGAGTTGCCTTTGCAACCTGAATTCCCGCATCTCCTGCATCTATCCTGTGCACCAAATTACTCTTATTTCTACAGGACATATGTCTATGTAATTATTGAGTTAAAGACTGTAACATAATTAGGCTTGGAAGGATTAGATTTGTATTGCTAAATGGTAGTAAAGGTCAATTTCACTGTACACACACAAACCCATTAAAAAAATACAAAATTTACAGATATTCAAGTCTTGATTTATGGATTTGTCTTTTGTATATTTTGACATTTGATGTTGACAATATGTGGTTTAATGGCTACAAAGCTTTCTTTTTGAATCTCAGCGTCTACTGTCATTAAATAATTATCTGACCTCCCTCCCAATTTTCCACAACTGTAAACATTTAAATCAATAAACATTTTTATAAATGCTTAAAAATGAACATTGATGTTATCCATCAAAAAAAATTTTTTTTTAAATTGAGTTCTGCCAAGCAAAATCAAATGCCTATGCAAAAGGTGGTTTGAATTAAAGTTGCACTGGTAATCTTAATTCTGACATTTCCTGATTTTGGAGTGTTTGGCATGGCAAACTAATAATCTTTTAACTTCAGGGTTTTTTTTGGTATGATTCCTTTGGTTTTTAAAGGAAAACAGTTTTCCCCCCCCCAATTAATTATGTGTAACACTGACAACCCCTCCAGTGTTTATCATCTGTATTTTGAATCGTGAATCTTCTGTACAGCAGCACAGTCAGCTAACACTTGAGCTACAGGACTAATGACATGGACTGGCAGCAGGAGAGGGCTGTTATTCCAGAGCCAGTGGACCACTGGGTCATTGTGGGGTGGGGAAGCCTAATCAGCTCTCTCCTTTTGACCTATTTGGTACCCTGAAATGGGAGGTATAGGCCCTTGGTTTGGAGTTGCTCCAGCAGCTCTCAGTTCTCAGTATAATGTGTGGTGGTGATGGTGCTTTTGCTGCTGCTGCTCAGTGCATCCTCAGGATGTTCATCTTCTACTGTGTGTGTTTTTTTTTTTTGGCCTGCTGCCAACACACTGTTGCCATCTCATGTTTTTTTTCAAATATCTTACAATATTTGGCGTGTTTTCATGATGCCATAGCTCCTGGAATGATGGGAATATACGAGAATCTCAGCTTCCCTTTAAAAAAAAAAAAAAGTTTCTATTCCTCATGAATGTGTAGAAAAGATTGAAAATGTGACTCAACTGGCTTAGAAACCAGAAAGGAAATAAAAAGAAACCAATGCTTACTATTTTTTAAAAAAACTCATGATTTTTGCAGCCTCACTCATGAATTTTGAATGCTTGGGGTTGGCAATACTGTATCCGTTTACTGAGGAACACATCTGAGAAAAGGGAAATGATGATTTTTAACAATTTATATCAATAAAAGCTGGACAGAATTTTGTGGGATAAAAAAAGGCATTTCTTTAGCCTTAGGGCTATGCCTCTGTCAAAGAACAAAGGTCTGCTGCAAACAATAGCGGTGTGATGTTCTGTTGAAGAAACGGTTGCACGGTCTTGTATAATAGAATATAGACCACTAAATGAAAGGGTCACTATCAGCTCCTCCTTTTAATAATACTGCATCTAGGGCCTGATCCAGCTCTCTTTGATGTTAATAGGAGTCTGTCCACTGACTTCAGCGGAAGTTGCATCAAGTTGCAAATATAAAAATCTAACAAATTCTGTGGCTGAGCAGAAGTAATTGATTTCAGCAGCAATATCCGCGTACCCTTGCTGTCTCTCCTATTTTTTAAATAAAGCATATGTTCTAAGACATATTAAGATTTACATTTAATAATTTATTATCCAACCTGGCTAGTCTTAGGGGCACTAGTTACATCCTCGCTTAGTTTATTATTTACTCCCGATAGAGCTTAATCGCAGAATCTTGTTTTAGTGCAGTATTCTTCAGTTTTACTCTTATTTTCCTTTTCAGTTAATTTGTGAAATACTTTGACCTGAATTCTGGCATTTCTTGATTTTTGGAGTGTATGGCATGGCAAACTAAATACTAGCTGATGATGTAATAGTGACCTTACACAAATGCCAGTTTTTCTCTGCAAAATGATAAAGGAACTGAATGTTTCAGCTGGAAAAAAAATTCTGTTTTTGATAGCTACAAGATGTTTGGGATCCAAAACCAGATTCTTTAGGTTTTATTTCAAAATAAAGTCCTTGAGGCAGGAGGCATTAGAACAGTTTTTTGTTTACTACCTCGATCTCCAGCACTGGCAAGGCATTTTGTTTGTTTGCTTTGTCTCATGGGTGTATCCAGGAGTCAGTGCTTAGTCAGTGCTTCCTGCTGGGTCTGCGCTAGGGGTGTGATTTGAAGGACATTTAATTAAATGTGTTCAACCAGTTGAGGTTTCTAAAAATTGCCCAGGTTTTTTAAATTTCGAGATGTGGATGCTTAAAGAGCAGAAGAGTTGGTGATCTAAAAATAGAAATTATAGCTGCTACTTGTGAGGCTGCCTTTCTGTAATCAGAGAGGAAGTGTTAGTCTCTATTTCTGTACCCTTGATGGAAGCATTGTAACGACTTCAGCAGACAGCAGAGGAGTAGTTCTAAATTTGCGCTCTTACGATCAGGGCTTCTGAGTTTGTTATGTATCAGAGCACCATAACAGCTGTAAATACTTGTCAGCAATTTTTGTCACTGCTTTTGATGACCACATCTCTATCTTCAGGCGGCTCCTGTTTAATTTCATAATGGTGAATGGTCATGGGGATGAAACTTGGGATCTCACGTGGGGAGTAGCATAACAGTGGTCAAAACACTGCCAGGGAAACTGAAGCCCTTAACTTTTTCTTATTATTTGGCGAACATACATGCACAAAATCCTTCCAGTGGGCTGATCTAATTCCATTCAAATCAGTGGAAAGAATGAATACTTGTGAGCATTGCATTTTATTAAGCAAAAAGATTGATGGTTTCAGTTTTAAAAAGTACCTACATAAAACCTACTGATCATGAAAAATGTATCATGCCAGTCAACTTTTTTTTCCCCCCGCCCCCGTTAAGAAAACTTGTAGAGGACAATGGTACAAAATATTTATAGAAGTGGTTGCTTCCCTTTTTGCATGTTGTCCCAGCAAGTTAGTGTCTGATTTGTTGCTTGGGGACTGGATTTTAGTGTTAAGATACTGAGGGGAGGGTGGGGAACCTTAAAGCTGTGTGTTAACCTGAAATCTTGAGTAGTTTGTAATGTTACAGTGTTAACTTTTTTTTTTTTATACTCTTGTCTCTACAAATGATAACCTGGAAGGCATGTTTCTGTTCATTGTTGTCACAGCTATTGAGAAATAGAACATGAGGTGCATATTCTTCCCCCAGGCTAGATAGCTTGCTGTTGGCAGATGATTCATGATTGTCTTCTATATAATCACAGGAGTGGTGGTGGAGTTAACAGTGGGAAGGCATTTCTTTGTTTAATCCTTGCTTTCAGTTATTTATTTTCTTCAAATATCTGAAGTGATTCTTTGTGTCTTTATACCACACCCATCACAGATGTATCAGAGGTCCTTGCAGTATTTACAAAGACCTGATCCTCTAGGGCAGTGGTCCCCAACCATTATGTGGGAATAGCATATTGCTATTCCCAGAAGACTGTGGCGGGCGCCAGACACCCCGCCACTGAAATGCTGCCGAGAAACGGCAACGCCTCTCGATGGGCGGTTCTCCGGCGGCCGCACTCGGTGGCGGCATTTCGGTGGCACGGTGTCCTGCGGGCGCGCAAAAATGCCACGGCAGGCGCCAGGGCGCCCCCAGGCACCACATTGGAGACCACTGCTCCCCAACATAGCACAGCATGTCCCATTTTCATCTCCCCTTTTTATTAATATTAGTTTGCTCAAGCAAAACCAGTCTGATGAAAAATGCGAAACCTCTAATAGGAATTCGTTCACTGTTTGTGCAGTTAGGGCACGTCACTTGGGATAAGCATATGTTAACCTAAGCACTAGTACTGTACTGCGCTTAGTGGCCATTCAGAATCATTTTGGATGCTCAGAATCTTTTGATCTTGAGGTTTGGATGTATGTTCTTTCTAGGTAGGAATGCATTCCCTCAATTCTCTTGCTCTTCTGCCCTCTCTCCTTTATTTTTTGGGGGGGAGGGGAGGGAAGACG
Source organism: Lepidochelys olivacea (assembly GCF_965140295.1). Taxonomy (NCBI): domain Eukaryota; kingdom Metazoa; phylum Chordata; order Testudines; family Cheloniidae; genus Lepidochelys; species Lepidochelys olivacea. Next base: position 197,284,122 of record NC_140413.1, on the reverse strand, counting down.
GGGACGTGGGGGTAAATACGGTGCCATAAATTCTGATAGTGAAAACATATGTAGGTCTAAATTATGCCACCTTTACTCACCCTTAGTAGTATCTTAGCCAGGGAGAAGTCCCATTGATTTCCTTTGGACTCCTCACTGAGTAAGGTAATGCTCAATATGAATGAGGGTGGAGAATTGTGAGAGGTTTCGTCCCTGCCTCAAGGAGTTTGACAGAATTCAAATGTGACAGACAGGATAACAGGCAGAATTGTCTATAGAGAAGTCAACCTGCATCGGGGAATTAGCCATCTATGAATGCTAAAGGCAGTCCAATCTATTTCTTTAATTAGCCGAAAATTGTTACTGAACAATGCAAGGCTCCCTTCCTCAAGGGCTGAGTGTGCTGCTCCATAGTATCCATTGCCCTGGCTGGCCTGAGGGGTGAGATGAAAGTTTAAAAACTGGGAGATTGGAGTGGGCTACAGATAGAATCTTTCATCTGTAGTTTGCTGTACATTCAGCCCAGGGGTCCAGGCCTGCAGCTCTTCCATGAGAGGTAGAACTTCAGTATCTTTTGAGGGTGTTCTGCACACAGAGGGGCTCCTGGTGTTTAAAAGTCTAAGTCCTGGTCTACACTGCGGGGGAGGGGGGATCGATCTAAGTTACACAACTTCAGCTACGTGAATAATGTAGCTGAAGTCGACGTACTTGGATCAACTTTACCGTGTCTTCACCATGGTGAGTTGACTGCTGCCGCTCCCCCGTCAACTCTGCCAGCGCCTCTCGCGGCGGTGGAGTACAGGAGTCGACAGGAGAGTGCCCGGGGGTTGATTTATCCCGTCTACACTAGACACGATAAATCGACGCCCGCTGGATCAATCGCTGCCCGCCGATCTGGCAGGTAGTGTAGACATACCCTTAGATAATGTTTTAGACTCTGGCCTATTTCAAATGAGTTGGTGGTGTCAGTTCAGTTTTCTAGTAAACAAAGCCATCACCACCACCTCATTTGACAGCTTTGTTGGCTCAGTGTCAGAAAAGCCAAGAACTGAATGAGCATGGAAACCTTTCTTGCTCTTTTTTGCTCATAAAGTTTGAGCCCTCTCGGTCGCCGTTTAAACATGTTGTCTCATATGGAATCTTGCATTACTGAGTCTAGTCTGTGCATCCAGGATTTAATTCTCCAGGACTTTCAAGCTGACACCGTTTCATGAGCATGAAATTCATTCAAACAATAAATAGGTCACAGATGCTTGCTTTTCTTTTCTTCTCTAAGATATCCCTGCAGCCATTCCCTAATGACATGTGACACTTGAAGATAAACATGTTAGGATAAGGAATCTACTTTGAGAAGCTTAGGTCGGATGCCTGTTAGATTTAGAGGATGAAGATTCTAGAGTTGAATAATCAAACTTTATCAAACTCTGGCCAGGTCAGAGTATATTCGCTTCTCTCTTGTTATATAGAAACAGCAGAAAGGATAGTTTATTTTGGTGGTTTCCATGCGGAGGAACAAAAGTGGCTTTTTCCTAAATATTTATAGTTGCTCTTTTTTTTTTATAAACGTTTTACTTTCCTGCATTTGAAAAAAAAAACCCTGTTGCAAAATGAAACAAAAGTCTCTGTTCTGTACCTGTGTCTGATAAAATTATAGGTGTTCTGCCAGGGGTACCCTTTCATTTTCTTTGTATGCAAATACATTATTTAATATGGGGTGTTTTAGTTTAGCTTGCTGAAGTTAAATTACAGGGAACAAACTTGAGTCAGTTTTACACTGGATATTCTTTTACTTCTCCCCTTTTTCATTTTTTATGATAGCACTGCTTAGCATTTGTATATCACTTTTCATTTTTAATGTACTTGATAACATTACCGATCCTCACGGCATAGGTAGGGAAGTATTATCTTCAATTCACACTGAGGTAAACTGAAGATGGAGAAGTTAAGAGCCCAATTTAAGTCAAAGGGAGTTGAGGGGACAACATCTCACTCATTCCAAGCCCTAAATAACTTGCTGAGGCCTCATAATGAGTCAATGCTTGAATTACAACTCAAGAGTTCCCAGCTCCTAAGATCAAGGGCAATAATTGGTGCCTCTCATGAGTTCATGTTTGATTTGTTTTGTGTTGCAGTGAATATGAAGGTCTGTGAATAGAGAGTGAGAGAACATGGGCTCACCAAGTGTGATGGTAAGGCTAGTCAAGTAAAAGTCCACTTGATAGCATCTAGGTGATACAGTGGGTTAGTGAACTAGTCTTTCACCTTGTGAAACCTGGTTTCAAATCCTGGAATAGGTCTAAAGTGAAAGTACATTTGGTTTTTTAGTAGTCTCCATTTCGTTCACTTTGTAATCAGCCATCTCTAGTAAAGAGAGAACTAGGATTGGAATAGCGAGGTTGCTGCAGGTCAGGACTGAATTACGGTGTCAGATTTTGTGAGCAAGTTTGTGCAACGCAGGCCTGCAGTGTGGCTAGTCTCTGCAAGTGCTCTTCATATTATGGGCACTAAATTTACTTAGAAAATTAAGCTCATTTAAAAGTTTTGATTGGTTACTGATAAAATGTAGGAAAGGTTTCTATGTGCATATGCAAAGCGTAGGACAGCTGGTCATATTCTTAAAATCTAATCATGCTAGGTTTCAGATCTATTTACTAGTCTGTGTACTATGTCTCCTGACAACTTTATTGCAACCATGACATTTAGAAAAATAATTTTTGAAGGCTAAGTTCAATTTCTATACCTTATAATATAAAATCCCATCTACAAGAATATAACATAAGACTTTGCTTGATAGTTCTGTCAAGTTTGTTTTGCTCAAGATCTTATGCTGCAATAGTGCTGTAAAAAAATATGAACAGCTGAGAGACTGTCCTTATTGCCTGTCCTGAATAATGGATGGATTCAGATCTTTAACTAAATCATCAGCAGTACATGCTACACATTCCACACCAAGCCCACTGGTAAACTAAGTACAGATATAAAATAATAATTAGTGCCTCACTTTGTTCCTTTTTTAAACCAAAAAAGGTCAAGCCAAACCTCCTTCTAATAAAAAAGCAAAACATGACCTTGATGCAGAAACTCTGAGAGAGGCCGTGTTCTAATATCAACTCTACCTAGATGTAGATATATAGACACAGAATTTAAAATTCGGTTTGCTACAAAATCCTGGTCTCTTCTTGGGTCTGCTAGAAATGGTTTAGAGGCTTCTAAGGAGAAGAAAAGGGAGAGCTTTTATTCAGAATTTAGAATCATTATCTGAGGTGGGTAAAAAGTATACTAAATCCACACTTGTGTTTGTCCAACCAAATCACACCTTTTGTATCAAGGCATATTTCTTCCTCCTGGTGGGAACTGTAGCATGAAGGAACTCTCCTTCAGGCTGTTTGCACTGGAAGGAGTGGGAGAGAATTTTCTGCTCTCCTTTCTCCCCCAGCCCCACAGCTGTCATGGCTATTGGAGTGGTGTCTCTCTCCCTAATGTGGGGTGTTCTCAGCAGCTCTCCTGATACTGGTCAGTCTTACGGGTTGTACGGGGTAGAGGGCAGCATATGCTATGCCTCCCAGTCAAAGGGGCCATTGGTTTGGTTAAAAAAAAAGTATAGAAAAATCTATAGAAATAGATATCATGCCATGTGGTCCAAAACTAGGAAGGTTGCTCATGAACATCAACTGAAAAATGCGGATACAGACTAACACGGCTGCTACTCTGAAACCTATCAACTGAAGAGTTGCAATGGCAGGTGCTGAATAGTCCCATCCATTCTTGCCATGGTGTCTTTGATATAATCTTTGAGTGTGTGTGATGGTGGTGGTGGTGTGGTAAGAGGGATCGTTAGGCAGGGTGGTAAAAAGCCTCTCTTCATCCAACCCAAACACTCAGATGTGCCAATGTAAACCAATATATTTCTTTTTCATGTTTCTGTAAAGTTACAAAATGCTGAACGTTTTATTTCTCAGACGTTTTACAGATCTTTCTCACTTCCCATCATGAAGAGACCAGCATGACTTAGAAGTGTGCAGTCAGCTTGAAATCTAGTCATTTTCAAAAAATAAGTTAAAATATCTTCAGCTGGAGGGAGGGAGGCAGGCAGAGCACACGTGGGCGGCAGGTATAATAGGCCAGGCGTTGCTGCTGCCACCAGACCCCTGGGTGTCGGGTTGGCGGGGGGGGGGCAGTTTTTGCTTTATTATGCCCCAGGCAGGTTCCGGAGCAGCCGAGGAGGCAGTATACGTTGTTCAGCTTCCTGGGTTCATCAGTCATCTCCCTGGAGTCCAGAGAGGTTACTGATGAACCCAGGAAGCTGAGTAACAAAAACCGCCTCCTCAGCTGCCCCAGAACTTGCATGGGGCATATCAAAAGCTTCTTCTGGATGCTTTCCCCAGGGTGGCTTGAGGTCTAGGGAGGGGAGACATGGCTGCAGCCGGGCAGGTGGCGGGGCGGGGCCCTCGGGTCTCCGGCCAGCCTGGGGTTCTTCTGTCTGAGGGTGACACTGCTTGGGCCTCCAGCCAGCCTGGGACTCATCTGGCTGGAGGGGCAGGGAGCATTCGGGACTCCTCTGGGTAGGGGGGAGGGGAGGGCTCTTGGCTCCAGCTGTGGGGGAGGGGCAGAGGGTCTTGAGGCTCTGGCTGCAGGGGAGGAGGGGTGTGGGCGGAAGGGGCGGAGCTGGTGGCTCCACCTACTGCCCATGGGCACATAACTGATCTATGCAACCTTGTGATTTTTTTGCTCTTCTCTATCGGCTGCCACGCACACTTGTTTGCATTTTGTCCAAATGTGGACGCAAGCATTTTGGGGAAGGCACTGTCCCCTATTACATTTTTGTTTAGTTTCCTGTTCAAACAACACCAATGCCTTTGGGTGTTACAATGGTATGGATGATGACAAGGTATTGCTCCTGCTGCCATTGTCCTCCCCGCAGTGAGAATGTTGCTGTTGACTTCAATGGGAGCATAATCAGACCTTAACTGTACAGGAGAAATGAGCTAGACACTAAGATCTATCAAATGTACAAAGTGTGTGGGGGAGAACCTGAAAGAGATATTTCAGTTAGAGTAAACTTTGGTGTTACCTACAACGACAGGAAGACAAAAACAATTTCAGACAGATGTGTGATTTTTTTTTTTTTTAATTTTTTTTAAATTGACTCTCTCTCTTTAACCGTGCTATGCATGTGCTGTAACACTGAGCCAACAAGGGTTAAACGACCAGCAGGTTGTGGCCCAAAATCAGGCTTTAAGGAAAAGTAGAAAAGTATTGAAATGGTAAACAGGGCCATTCCTTGTAGATGGTTATCAAAGCCATATTAAGTAGATTAAATTTATTTAATATTTATGCCTGTGTTGTTAGAGACTCAAAGGATATATACTAATTGTATTTGTCTGTGTTTACCTATGTCTTATAAGAAACTTAACCATGTATTCTAATTAGCTTGCAATGCTAAACTTCAGTTCCTGTGAGTAAAGTTTCATTTATATGTTCTGTTGATTCAGAGATCAAAAGGGATATTAACATTTGGATGAAACTTGAGGTGTAATAATATAATTGTCTTTATTTCTCTTTGAAGTTTGTAGTAAACTACCTGTGAAACTGTTTGAATGGTTAATTGCCTTATGCTAATCAATGCAACTAGTAATCAATGTATGCCTAGGAAATCGAGATTTACTTCAAAGCAACAATGTATATTACCTATTCTTCCTTGGGAGGAGGTCCTGCTGTGACAAGAGGCTTCTCAGCCTGCTTGGGAACTACATATATTAAAAAATAGTCTCAGGCCTGATCCTTCCTGCTTAAACTTTGTCAGGGTAAGTTCAAGCTACAAGACTGAGATCTCCAAGTATGTCCTGGATTATCCCTGCAATTTCTCATGGAAGAATTTGAACAAACTCTGCACATGGACTGCCTGTTGGACTGTACCTATTGAACTGATTCTGGAAGGACTTTTACAAATCAGGAGCACATCATCTCTGCTATGAATCTGACCTGAGAACTTTATTCATATCTGTATGTATAATGGTCTTTTAATCACAATAACTCTTTTCTTTTTTAATAAATATTAGTTTAGTTAATAAGAATTGGCTGTAAGCGTGTATTTGGGTAAGATCCCAAATATTCATTGACCTGATGGGTAATGTGTCCAATCTCTTGGGGTTAGTAGAATTTCATATATGTTGAATAAGGTTTTAAGTAATCCTCATTATATTAGATTTGGCTGTTGGGGTGGAAGCCAAAGGCTGGATTGCTTGGGACCAAACCCTAAGACCCAAGGTTTGAGGGCAGACTGAAATCTTAGGGTTTGAACTGTTGTACTGTAGGCCAAGTGTGTTACTTAAGCAATGATTTGGTTGTGGAGAAGGGAAGAGGATGCCAGCCACACCTCCATCTGGCTGTGTCTACTTTAGACTTTTTTTTTTCTTAAAATTTCCACTGTTGCTACCCATGGTATATAGTGGAGATTGTGGAAGCACTAGTGTTGATAGGCAGTTATTGTTTTAGCCAGAGTGTTATCTAAGCCTGCCCATAGTGAGGTCAAGACAACATGGTCGTTAAAATACTGGCAAATGTCAGCACCTTGTCTATACCAAAGCTTCCATAAATAGGGAATTCTAAAGGGAAAATAAAGCCTAGTCTAGACAAGGCCTCATTAACTTGGGAGTTTTGTTATCCCACACAGGTCTTGTCTAGACTAGACTTTATTTTCTCCTTGAAATTTCTGATGTTTCTACCATCAGAGTAGCTCTACTAAGGGAATGTTCATGTTAGCAAAGCCACCAGCAGATGGCACCGTTTTAAGCAGTGTGTTTAGACCATGTTAAAATATTGATGGCTGGTCTACCCTAGTGTTCCCAGCGTTGCTATTGCCAGTGAAACTTCACTGGTGGTAGTGACAAGGGGATATTCAGAAGGAAAAAATCTAATGTAAGACGCACCAGTGGCAGTGTCGTGTGGGTGTAGGTGATACACAACTGTGAGTGATACAGCACCTTGATGGGCGAAAGACTTCAGCCTTACTAAACTGAGAGAGCTTTCCTCCCTTAAAAAATGATCATTAAGATGAGGAAAAAATAATGTTCAGCCCAAACTAACGGTCTTGCAGAACTTAGAACATTTTTTTAAGAGACCATTAAAAGCACTTGACAAAATTCCAGGACTTATGGGGAGAGGAGGTAGTAGGGGAGGGATTCTTAATGAAAACCTAGCACATCATACTGCTATGCACAGTACAGAAACGAACAAAAGGCCAAAAAAAAAAAATCTTATCACAGAAGTACTTTGACTTTACTTAAGTAATTTATTTTTATTCTTCAATAGGTACATCTGCTTGCTATTGTGCTAACACTGCTGCTTCTCTTGTTAATTATACTCTTTTATCCTTGCTTCACAAGAGTAATCTAGCAGGCTGTAATAATTAATACAACTCAAATCAGACACAGTAAGAAAAAAATAAACCCCCTTCACAGAAAACCCAACCTCCATCCCCACCCAAGTCCCCAAACCACTACCCTTCATGACATTAAGTGCCAAAATAAATATAAATTATTTCTTCTTGGTACAAAGAAAATATTGTATTACTGAACAGAAAACTTGTTAAAGATTTGTTGTGTATGATGAAATAAAGAGCCTCCTCGTTCCAAGCAAGTATTAGTTATATTTTTCTCCGCTTTGTGTAAAAAGTCTTAAACTCAATCAGAGATACTTGCTCACATGCTTAACTTTAAGCATGCAAATAGTCCCATTGATTTCACTATGACTGTTTGTGAATTTAAAGTTAAGAACATGCACATATCTTTCCAGTATAGGTTCCTAAATGTTAAACTCTTGTCAGCGGTTATCAAACTGGAAGTAGGAAAATTACGTATGTTTCACACTTAACATCAGCAGTTTGTGCTGACACAGGTTTACAACACTAGCTCTATCAGTGGGGATAAAACCTTTTATGCAAATCTTTCATAACTGATATTTAAAGAGTTCTGTACTCAAAGCATCATGCCAGATATTTCCTGGAATGATCAAATCAATCCACAGAAGACCTTGCATCCTGCACAACCTAGATTTCAATCATTGAAAATTGCTATCTAAAACATGATGATCAGACAACATAGTTTGTCCAGACTGTAGAGTACTTTTGCTACTTTGTTAAACAATGTTGGATGTGGAGGGCTCTGGTTCCAGTATAATCATGTGGGTGGGTGTAAGATATATAATGTATAATGGATATTATAAAATCATATATAAAATCAGGTTTCAGAGTAGCAGCCGTGTTAGTCTGTATTCGCAAAAGAAAAGGAGTACTTGTGGCACCTTAGAGACTAACAGATTTATTCAGTGGAAAAAACTGAATGCATCCGATGAAGTGAGCTGTAGCTCACGAAAGCTTATGCTCAAATAAATGTGTTAGTTTCTAAGGTGCCACAAGTCCTCCTTTTCTAATATAAAATAAATTGCTTTAAGGAGAGAAGGAAAAAGCTATGGTCACATCTTTTATTCAACAGGAGAAGCAGGGCTATAAATGTAAATATTAATCTGTGTTTTTAAACAAGAGAACTTAGGGCAGTCTCAAAGCTTTGTTCTTGGCCACTGACTTTGAAATTGTAAAATCCTTCTTCAGAAAAGCTTTAGTGCCAAAAAGAAAAGGACTACTTGTGGTACCTTAGAGACTAACAAATTTATTTAAGCATAAGCTTCAGTGCCAAGTAACTTTCACTTCTGGTTTGCAAAAGTTTGGGGCACAGAATGTGAATGTGCACAGCCTACAGCTTCTTAATGAAAACTGTGTGAGCGCTGAACACTTACAAATGGTTTGCCCTGGGCTTTGCAAAATATAATACATGGTGCCCAGCTGGCTGCCTTCCCACTTATGAGTCTGGTCCCCTGGCTCTCACGCCTGTTTATGCCTGATGTCTCCTCATTCTCTGTCTCTTGCGGCTTCTGCTCCCCACTCCAAATCTAGTTATCTGCCTTTATCTGTGAGGTTCTGAGGCTCTGGGTGGAGTGAAAAAAGAGGAAAGAACATCTAATTAATTTGGTTAGATTTAGGTATGCTCCAGCTTTAGCCTTTCTCTGAAGTTCATGGTTTTAAAACCCAAAGATCTGAGCAGCTATTTGGCATGGGGTCATGGCAGTGCAACTAAAATTCAATGCTTCCTCATCCCCAAAGACAAGCAAAGCTGTAGCTTACCTCAGACCGTTGAGTGTGAAGGAATGTGGGGAAGCAAGGGCAAAGACATATAACTGGGGCAACAGGACTTCAAATCTGCATGACCAGCATCTTCTCTTATTTGAACAGAACTAACTAATGCAGAGTTGTCTGTGACCTACCACAACTACAGAGTTGTCTCTCCATGCCCTGCCAGTTTGGTCTGACAGACTCGGTATTAATTAGTGCCAATTATGGAAGGTTTTTGTGTATGATGCTGACATGTGTCTGTGAGGAACTGGACTGAGACCACCCCAACACTTTTCACGTAGGCCACCTAATGGTCATAAGATGGTAATTATGTTTAGTAGCTTCTGATCTAAGCTGAATTTGAACCAGAGTTGACGATTTGTCTCCTGTTACCTAAGGAAAGCTGTCCCCACCGAGCCTTCTTCCTGTATTAGGTTGTTTAAGTGTTGTACTTTGATTGGAACATATTGACTCTGTTGTTAAATAGCTGTTTATTTAGTTCTTTTCATAACAAGTGGCTTTTAGATGACTGAGCCGCACAACATGAAACATGGGAAATTTAATATTTTTATAATTGATAGTATTTTTTTAATTGTTTGTTCAGCTCGCACTGCAATATATTTTATACAGATAGTTGAATCATTTCTCTTAGTTTACAAAGAGCAATGGTTCTGTAATCTTGCAGCTAATGCTTTGGAAGGGTTTTGTTTGCTTTTTAGCATTGGCTAATGGACAACTAGTTTTATGGTTTGAGGGGGAGATGGCATCTAAATTAGAAAACATTTCTCTATAAAAAGCAATTTGAATCAATAGTTATTGTTTCCTAGCACTCAAACCTCTGTGTTACACGGAATCTGTATTCGTTGATTAAATATTAATTATGCTTTCTTTTTAGGCTCATCAGAGATGTATTGACAGAAAAAAGCACATGTACAGGTTGTAGGAGAGGGGGGTATTATAGGCTGTGTACGTGAAACAGTTCCTGTGTGGAGAGCTAGTTTTAAAATGGGGGGGGTGTCATGGCCCATAGCATGCAAGTTCCACTTGTTTTTTTTAATCAAACCCACAGTAAATTAACAAGGGTTTTTTTTTGTGAGGGGTGTGTTTAGAGGGAAATGGCTCCTCTAGGAGCTCCTCTACCCCTACCTTCTTTTCTTTACATTTCCTATCTAACTCCAGTTATGGTGACCCTCCAGTGTTCTTGCTCAGTAGGTCAGGATGGGCTTCCCCTTTAAGGATTAAAAGCCTCGGAAACAAAGTCCACTCATTAGTTACAAAACTGGTACAGCTCGGGCAATAGAGTAGCAGAGCAAGTGTTTCGCATTCTGCCCCCCTAGAGGGGGGGACCCTCTATGTACTGAATGTGTAGTCCAGTTTCTACATTAGTTCCTGGGAGCCTCTGCTGAGACTCTATACAAGAGTAACAATTGGGGCTAGTTTTGGTGATTTTTTTTTTTTGAGATGTAGACACTGGGGCTGTCAAGTGATTTTAAAAAAAATGAATCACGATGAATTGCGAGATTAAAAAAATTAATTGAGATTCATCACAGTTTTAATTGCACTGTTAAACAGTGCGATTAAACTCCTTTTAACTCCTGTTAAACTTTTTACTGAGGTGGGTGGGATCCCTTCAGATGAGCGAGCCCTTGAAGTTATATAAATTGGGAAGCCAATATTTGCTATGTAGTAATAAGAGAAGTGTATCAATTTCAGACTTCTTTGCTAATATGCAACATATCACAATTCATAATTTAAAATGTTTGATATGAAATTATGTATTTCCCATTGTGAATTAAATTAATACACTGCCACGATTATAAGATGAATATAGGAAAACTGTGTTTCAAATGTGTTATGTCCTCTCAGGGATTAGAAAAATCTCTAGTTTGGAAGATAGTTCACAATTAATTTCAGTATCTCATCAGAAATGTCTTATGTCTCTAAAGCAATTAAGTGTGAATCAAGTATTATAAGGGGAAAACAGGTAAATTATCCTTCTACTTTAAAATCTGTTAATCCAGCAAAGATATGGTATTAAATACACTGACAGAACAACATAAAATATAAAGGACCTGTTTGGTCATTTAATCCATTTCTTTGCAAGGGCAGTTGTCTTACAAAAGAGGAAGTTCCTGGAGGCATGGCATATTAAGAACAGAAGAACTGAATTATGAACTATAACTACAATATAATTCCATTGGACTCAGTACGGTGCATTGCCTCACGTGAGCATGCTCTGAGCAAATCCAGACTGTAGACAAATAGGTTTAGCTTTGATTAGGTGCCACTGGCATCCATGCTTTCACTTTTTACTCAGTCTTCTATTCTTGGATTGTTTTAACCGTATTTGCTTTTTCTTTGACCATTTGATATGGCGGTAATATTACGTAAACATAAAGGGCATCACAGCTGCTATGAAAACCGTTACTTTGAACTTCCTGACTTCTGTATATGTAAAAATGTTAGCATAACTACAATAAGCTATGAAAACTAATAAAGCTTCTATCTTTGATCTATGGTGCGGGGGAGGGATTTGGGAATTGGGGTTAGTCCCTGGAGTGAGGGGCTGGCTGGGGGCATTCAGACACAGTGTGGGGCACTCCCCTGAGTGAGGGGCTGGCTGGGAGCAATGGGGCACGGGACAGGGGTCAGTTCCTGGAATGAGGGGCCGGCTTGGGGCAATGGAATACGGCGCACGGGGGGAGGTGTCAATCCCTGGAGTGAGGGTCTGGCTGGGGGCAATGGGGCATAGTGGGGTCAGGATCCCTACCTCTGCACCAGAGCCGGGATGGGAGCTACTTCCACTTCCTCGTCTTTCCTCTCCTCTTCCCACCCTCTGGTGGCGGATTGGGTCACTATGCCAGACCAGACACTTGTCAGGTCCCTCTGCAGCCAATTCCTCCCTCCCCGCCCAGAGGTATGCGATTAATACCATTTTTAAAAAATGAACATATTAATTTTGTTTTCAGTTAATCGCAGGTGTTAACTGCAATTAATTGACAGCCCTAATAGACACCCATCCAGGTAGGAATTGGACGGAGGCCACCAGCTTTTTATTTACATATAGGCCACCAAACAAGTAGTTTAAAAAAATCAAATATAAAGGTAACTACTCACCTGGCCACATTCAAATCAGTATCATGGAAGATAAGCTGCCTGTGTGCTATTGCCAGTCCCTGACCATTCAGGGTCTGAACAAACTTCATAGGATTTGCTAATTTGAAACTTGAGGCTTGTCTACATTTGAAAGTTGGTCTGGGTTAACTTATGTTTTTTTAGGATACATTGGCTTGCGTCCATACACAGCATTTGTTTTGAATCATGTGATGCCTTGTCCTGAACTTTGGAATTGAGTTTACTGACATTTGGGATGAGTTTTGCTACAACAAGGTAGGTGTGGACACAGCCCCATTTCAAATCAACTGTTCTGACTCTGCAAGGCCTCCCACTGCTATCACGTATTGCTTTGCTGTCCACGTGAGTCGGAGTATCTATTTATCTCTGTGCCCTTTCTCGCTCCCGGGTCATCTTGACTGGATGTCTCCTCCCTGTTTAATGCTGGCATGCAACCACATGTGGCACTTTGTGATTCCAGCTCATGGTAAGTTCACACAGCGGGAGTCATATCCTAGTTATAGCAGCCAAGCTTTGTGCTTCTAGGTAGTCTAGTGCTGAGGTCATGGACTTCCTTGCCCTCTGAGGAGTGGAGAGAGAGGAGACAGTCCATCTCATCTTAACAACAGTCACTGGAATGCTAAGATACATAAGAGCATATAGAAACAAATGAATCCGAGCGCTCGCTCCTGGATCCTATCCAGTGGTGGAACAAGGGAAGGGAGTTCTGGCAGGGTTGTAAAAATATGGGGACAAAAACATGTCCTCTGGGAGAGTTCACATGCTCTGTGCCCACTACAAGGATCTGGACCGTATTTTTCAAAAGAGGCCACCACTGAGCATCAGCATGTTGTGTATCTCGCCAAGGACACCTCTGCAGATGCTGACACAGGACAGGCAGGAAGAATCATAGAAATATCTGGGTTGGAAGGGACCTCAGGAGGTCATCTAGTCCAACCCCCTGCTCAAAGCAGGACCAATCTCCAACTAAATCATCCCAGCCAGGGCTATGTCAAGCCTGACCTTAAAAACCTCTAAGGAAGGAGATTCCACCACCTCCCGTGGTAATGCATTCCAGTGCTTCACCACCCTCCTAGTGAAAAAGTTTCTCCTAATATCCAACCTAAACCTCCCCCACTGCAACTTGAGACCATTACTCCTCGTTCTGTCATCTGGTACCACTGAGAACAGTCTAGATCCATCCTCTTTGGAACCCCCTTTCAGGTAGTGGAAAGCAGCTATCAAATCCTCCTCATTCTTCTCTTCTGCAGACTAAATAACCCCAGTGCCCTCAGCCTCTCCTCATAAGTCATGTGCTCCAGCCCCCCAATATTTTTTGTCGCCCTTAACTGGATTCTTCCCAATTTTTCCATATCTTTCTTGTAGTGTGGGGCCCAAAACTGGACACAATACTCCAGATGAGGCCTCACCAATGCCGAATAGAGGGGAACGATCACGTCCCTCGATCTGCTGGCAGTGCTCCTATTTATACATCCCAAAATGCCATTGGCCTTCTTGGCAACTAGGGCACACTGTTGACTCATATCCAGCTTCTCGTCCACTGTAACCCCCAGGTCCTTTTCTGCAGAACTGCTGCCTAGTCGGTCGGTCCCTAGTCTGTAGCAGTGCATGGGATTCTTCCATCCTAAGTGCAGGACTCTGCACTTGTTCTTGTTGAACCTCATCAGATTTCTTTTGGCCCAATCCTCTAATTTGTCTAGGTCTCTCTGTATCCTATTCCTACTTTCCAGCTTATCTCCCACTCCTCCCAGTTTAGTGTTATCTGCAAACTTGCTGAGGGTGCAATCCACGCCATCCTCCGGATCGTTAATGAAGATATTGAACAAAACCGGCCCCAGGACTGACCCTTGGGGCACTGTGCTTGATACCGGCTGCCAACTAGACATGGAGCCATTGATCACTACCTGTTGAGCCTGACAATCTAGCCAACTTTCTATCCACCTTATAGTCCATTCATCCAGCCCATACTTCTTTAGCTTGCTGGCAAGAATACTGTGGGGGACTGTATCAAAAACTTTCCTAAAATCAAGGAATAACACGTCCATTGCTTTCCCCTCATCCACGGAGCCAGTTATCTTGTCACAGAAGGCAATTAGGTTAGTCAGGCATGATTTGCCCTTAGTGATCCATGCTGATGGTACCTGATCACTTTCCTCTCCTAAGTGCTTCAGAATTGATTCCTTGAGGACCTGCTCCATGATTTTTCCAGGGACTGAGGTGAGACTGATTGGCCTGTAGTTCCCTGGATCCTTCTCCTTCCCTTTTTTAAAGATGGGCACTATATTAGCCTTTTTCCAGTCATCTGGGACCTCCCCCAGTCACCCTGAGTTTTCAAAGATAATGGCCAATGGCTCTGCAATCACATCCGCCAACTTCTTTAGCACCCTCGGATGCAGCGCATCTGGCCCCAAGGACTTGAGCTTGTCCAGCTTTTCTAAATAGTCCTGAACCAGTTCTTTCTTCACAGAGGGCTGGTCACCTCCTCCCATACTGTGCTGCCCAGTCCAGTAGTCTGGGAGCGGACCTTGTTCATGAAGACAGAGGCAAAAAAAAGCATTGAGTACGTTAACTTTTTCCACATCCTCTGTCACTAGGTTGCCTCCCTCATTCAGTAAGGGGCCCACACTTTCCTTGACCACCACCTTGTTGCTAACATACCTGAAGAAACCCTTTTTGTTACTCTTAACATCCCTTGCTAGATGCAACTCCAAGTGTGATTTGGCCTTCCTGATTTTGCTCCTGAGCAATATTTTTATACTCCTCCCTGGTCATTTGTCCAATCTTCCACTTCTTGTAAGCTTCTTTTTTGTGTTTAAGATCAGCAAGGATTTCACTGTTAAGCCAAGCTGGTCTCCTGCCATATTTACTGTTCTTTCTACACATCGGGGTGGTTTGTCCCTGCAACCTCAATAAGGATTCTTTAAAATAGAGCCAGCTCTCCTGCACTCCTTTCCCATTAATGTTATTCTCCCAGGGGATCCTGCCCATCAGTTCCCTGAGGGAGTCAAAGTCTGCTTTTCTGAAGTCCAGGGTCCATATTCTGCTGCTTTCCTTTCTTCCTTGTATCAGGATCCTGAACTCGACCATCTCACGGTCACTGCCTCCCAGGTTCCCATCCACTTTTGCTTCCCCTGCTAATTCTTCCCTGTTTGTGAACAGCAGGTCAAGAAGAGCTCTGCCCCTAGTTGGTTCCTCAAGCACTTGCACCAGGAAATTGTCCCCTACACTTTCCAAAAACTTCCTGAATTGTCTGTGCACTGCTGTATTGCTCTCCCAGCAGATATCAGGGTGATTGAAGTCTCCCATGAGAACCAGGGCCTGCGATCTAGTAACTTCTGTTAGTTGCCAGAAGAAAGCCTCATCTACCTCACCCCCCTGGTCTGGTGGTCTATAAGAGATTGCTGTGGACTGCCAGGGTCTCTTCAACCCGCAAAATGACAAGGCAGGACAGTGTCAGAGACCCCCAAATCCCAGATGGAGACCCAGCTCTGACAGTACTGGGGAAGGGACCTCTTCCAGTAAGTATTATGTGTTATATTATAATATAGTTGTACAGGGGGATTTAAACAACTCTGTTCCCAGATACTGTCAGGGTGCTTCCATGTTGGACTGATGTGAGTTAGGGGCCTCTCACCATCTCTCTGCCTTTTGGGGACACACCTCAGGGTAACATCTACAGCGTAAGGACAGCCCAAAGAGGTACACATGTAATTGCCCCTTTCTACCTCTCCAGCCTCACCAACTCAGTCCTTGTACAGAGCTCCTGTATCAAGCGGTGTTGACAGTGACTGAACACTTGGCAAATTTCCAGGGAAAGAGAGAGAAAAAGAGGGAGGACATGGTTGATGGCTTCGTGGCACACAGGAGAGGGATAAGAAGACAGAAGAATGAAAGGAAGGTTTCCTTCTGCATGATGCAGAGGAGAGAGAGAGAGGAGGACAGGGAACAGTCTGAGAGGCTGTCAAGGGAGCACATTGACAAAGAAAAGGACTTCTGTAGATGATGCAGAAGCAGACAGGCCTTCTGGAGACATAATGGCACTGTGTTCAAGGACAGTATCTCAACTTAGCAGTGTCCTGAAGCCTTTTGAGTGTGCTGTGTACTCGGAGCAACTCCAAGGAACAGGCCCTTCCCTCACCAGTGCACACCACAAGACAAGAAGAACAGTGGATACTACGAGAGACCTCCTTTAATTCCCCAACTGCAAGTGACAGGCCCTTCTATCTCCATTCCATACCCAAAGACTCAGAGGACATTTTTGATGTTCTCTTCCCCAACGTACACAAGTTTGTGACCTTATCAGTGCAAATCTGTTCACTCTGCACTTTATTGGTTTGTAATTTTGCACTTCTTTTAACTTTGCACTGTCTTATGTTCAGTAAATTTTTTCTTATTTACAACTTGATGTATTATTTATTAAAATGTTCATCAAATTGTTGCTCAAAGCATAAAGACATCCTTATACCAAGTATTAAACACATCAAGAAATCAGTTGAAAAACTTCATAAAAGCATAATGAAATCCTAACACGAACGCATATATGTTTTTCCAGCAATACTCTGAGTGCCTACTTTGAGGCTAAAGCATCCCTGATCCTGTGTCTCTAACCAATTGCAGCATTTAGGAGAGGCTGCCTCTCTAGGTATTCATAACATGTGTTAAATCTGTCCATCTTCTCCTGACACCCATGGGTGAAACACTCTCTCCCTTGCTGCTATAGAGGTTGTGTATAACACCCTAAGCAGCTAATGAGGCAGACATTGCTCAGTAACCTCCAGCCTTGTCATGAGGCATCTCCACCTGCCCTTCAGTCTTCCAAATGCAAATTCTATTGTCCTAGTTACTCAGAGGATAGTTAAACAAGTCCTTTCTCCTAGCCAAGTATCCAGTAAAAGACTTCATAAGACAGGGAAGCAAAGGGTAAGCTGGTGTCCCAGAATGACAGAAGGAACTACAACACCATTAATAATGTTCATAGTGGGAGCAAAAGTTCCGTTTTTCATGGCAGAAAACAGGCCAGTGTTTCTAAAGATGCTGGCATCATGGACCTGTTCTGACCACCCCACACTGATAATGGTGACCCATCCAGGGTGGTCATCCAGGCCTCACAGCAACCTGGAGAAAAATACCCCTTTTCATTGATGAATTCTGTGTCTTGGTGTCGGGGGCAAAGAATAGGCACATGGGTCCCATCAATGGCCCTAGTACAATTTGGGGACGGCAATTGTGAAAATCCGCCAACAATGTCCAGTGCATTGACAGGCTTTATGACCCGGGGAACAGCACTTTCCTGTAGTAGCACACCCCTGTATGACAATTTTCCTGACAGATGATCTGCAAACACCAAACTGATTAGCTATTGACTGTAACAGTTGGGAGTGGTGAGTTTTCAGGTAGCAATAGCCATGGACTTCTCCACCCTGAGGGGAGTTCTCATGTAGGTGTTCCACCACTACAGCTTGGGGTGAGCTCTGCACAGGTCTGTAGGGCAGTGGTACCCTGAATTTGTCAACCTGAAATTCTGCTACCACGGCTGATCATCCTAGGTCAGCAGTGGTATCCTGTCCCATCAGTCTGTGCTAGCTGGCTGAGTCCAGAAGCGGTGGCTTACCCAGTGAAACTGCTTCAGGAAAAGTTCACGCAGAAGTAACTGTTCCATTTCCGTCTCTTCTTGTGCCTGTATTGCTATAGCATCCCCCCGGCTATCTCTCAAGTCGTCCAAAGCCATCTGGCTGCATGACGGCCAAAACATGTGCAGGAGCCTGTTTCTATTAATGACTCAGCATTGCAGTGCTTAGCAGTGTTTCCTCCATGCTGCCTGACTGCACTTGGAAAATGGCGCTGGGTCACAAAAGCTAGATGAATGTTGGGAGGAAAGGGGAGGAATCATGGAATTTTTTCATTTGACTCCCAACTCCCAGAATTCCAGTGGCTTCTAGTTGGTATCCCACAACGTGCAGTGAGAAAAATCCCAGAATGCATGCGGCATAGTGGAAGAACATTGTACCATGGGTTGCCTGCCCAGGATACTGTGGAGAAAATGCATCGCTATGTGAGTACAATGAATCAAAACTGAAGTAGCTTAAGTCAGCGTAATTAAACGGTATAGATTCCCTGTGCTCAGAGCAGTTGTTCCTGATTAGTTAACACAGAAAAACATAATTTGACATAACTTTAAAGTGTAGACAAGCTCTTAAAACACCCAGTGAGATTCAGTATTGTTCTTGGAGGTGGAGAGGTCATCTGCATTTCTGTCAAGAGCCTGAGACTCTTCCTCTTGTTCTCCTTCCCCTTCCTACACAAACTCTTTTTCTTCTACTTTATGGACTCACCTGCATAACTCCATGTGACTGTAAACATCATGCCACTAGCGGAGTTCCTGCTGCAGTGATGATGGTGACCATAGCTCTGAAAAACAGGAATGTTGTTCAGGTTTTCCTGACTGATTGCAGTATTTCTGTCAGGTTTTCAAAAGCAGTGTTTTGCCCAGGATTTTGTGAATCATGAGGCCTCCCAGAAAGCATCCCCCTACACATGATTCTTCAAGATGCCATCCCTCTTTCCTTTCCATGACAGGTGTCCTGGTTTTTCCTTTGAAAATCTGTTTACCATAAACACAAGGGGGAGATTTCGAATTGGAAATGGGCGCTGAACTCCCATTTGTGCCTTTAACAATCTCCCCCATGCCACTGGGCAAAGTTTAGAATATTCGTACAAAAGAAAATGCATTATTTTCAGAGAGAGAGAGAGGAGAACGTGTGTGTGTGTAACGTTTGTTGGAAGTAGATAACTGATTAGCTCCAGAGATCTACTTTGTTACTAGATGGTGAAAATATTTAAGTGGCAGTATTGCCTGGATAAGGTGTTTCTTCTTTCTCTTTTTATTTAATATACTTGGTTTTCAGACCTGTTTCCCCCCCCCCCCCCCCATATTGAAAACTTTGGGGCTATGAATACAAACCTGATGCAAGGAGCAAAGCATAGTGAAAGGACTGTTTGCAGGGAGCTGTGAATTAACACAATATAACGGGCTGTTCCTACCTGGGCACCTATGCTGCCAACCTGCTGCCAACTAATGCTTAGATTAGGCTGAGAGGGATTAGTGGAAGTGGCCTGCTGCTTAGCTGCTGCTCCTTTTTCGGTGGAAAGGGAGAACAATGTGGATCTGTGCAGTCCCTGTTAGCATTCTCTTACTTTCTCCAGCTGTGGCATTCACATTTTGTGTGGTACATGGGCGTGCAGAGCTCCTCTGTGTGGGGTCTTCTCTGTTTTGACCACCGGCACTGCAGAAGAAGTATTTCTGCTGCCTTTGGCATTACTTGGTCCCCAGAGACTAGCTCAGGATTGGGCCTATTGCGGTTCATTTGGATTTTTCTCACAAGCTATTTTTTGAAATGAGGCTCAGTCAACTTAAAAGTAAAAAAGTGAAATAAGACAGTTAATTTAGACATGGGATTGGATTCCTGGATTGCATCAAGGAAATCACTTAGGGGTATATTTTTGCTTCTAGAGGTGCACACACAAAGTTTCCATTAGCATTAATGGGAGTTAGGCAGGCGAAAGAGAGCATAATGTGCTTAACAGCAAGTGAGCAAGGGGTTTTCAACATTGAGCAGGCTGTCCCTGTCACCAAACAAGATTTTAGAGAAAGCTGATGGGCATGCCAGCCAATTATTTGTATCCCTCAAAGGAGGCAGAAATTTAGAAGTTGAAAAATGCGTCTTGAGTGGTTCATTTCGTTTATCACTTTACACCAAGTTGAAAGCTCAGAGGGTCTGTAAGGCAGTGGTGGGCAACCGGCGGCCCATCAGGGTAATGGGGTTGTTTACATTGACTATCCACGGTTTGCCGTTCCCGGCTAATGGGAGCTGCGGGAAGCAGCACAGGCCACAGGGATGTGCTGGCCACCGCTTCCCGGAGCTCCCATTGGCCGGGAATGGCAACCGCAGCCACTGGGAGCTGCAGCTGTCCGTGCCAATGTAAACAAACTGTCTCACGGCCCGCCAGCAGATTACCCTGACAGGCTGCATGCAGGCCACAGGTTGCCCACCGCTGCTGTAAGGCAACGGGGATAAGTAGGGATAAAGAATGAGGGCCAGATTCTGATCTGGCCACAAAATGGGGGGGAGGCCAGCTTTTAGCTGTGTTTTTAGAGGTAGTTTTGGCCTAATGGGGTTTAAATGTAAATTCTGGGTGCAGAAGCTAAATTAATTCTTTGCATCAATCTTCACTGCAGAGGATGTGAGGGAGATTCCCACACCTGAGCTATTCTTTGTAGGTGACAAATCTGAGGAACCTGTCCCAGATTGACATGTCAGTAGAGGAGGTTTTGGAACAAATGGATAAATTAAACGGTAATTGGTGACAAGGAGATAATCACCCAAGCATTCTGAAGGAACTGTAATAGGAAATTGCAGAACTATTAAGTGTGATATGTAACTTGTCACTTAAATCAGCTTCTGAACCAGATGACTGGAGGATAGCTAATGTGACATCAATTTTTTAAAAAGATTCCAGGAGCGATCTTGGCAATTACAGGCCAGGAAGCTTAACTTCAGTACCAGGCAAATTGGTTGAAAATTCTGCTCTTTATTGTTCTATCGCACACATAAATGAACATGATTTGTTGGGGAAGAGTCAACACAGCTTTTGCAAAGGGGTAACATGCTTCCCCAATCTATTAGAATTCTTTGAGGGGGCCAACTAACATGGACAAGGATGATCCAGTGAATATAGTGTATTTGGACTTAGAGAAAGCCTTTGACAAGGTCCCTCACCAAAGGCTCTTAAGCAAAGTAAGCAGCAGTGGCATAAGAGGGAAGGTCCTTCTCATAGACCAGTAACTGGTTAAAAGACGGAAAACAAAGGGTAGGAAGAAATGGTCAGTTTTCTGAGTGGAGAGAGTGTCCACTAAATAACGGTGTCCCCCAGGGATCTGTAGTGCTGTTCAACATATTCATAAATGAGCTGGTAAAAAGTATAAACAGTGAGGTGGCAAAATTTGCAGATGTTACAAAATTACACAAGATAGTGAAGTCCAACGCAAACAGCAAAGAAATACAAAAGGATCTCACAAAACTGGGCAACAAAATGGCCGATGAAATTCAATGTTGATAAATGCAAAGTAATGCACATTGGAAAACATAATCCCAACTATACATACAAAATGATGGGGTCTAAATTAGCTGTTGCCACTCAAGAAAGAGATCTTGGAGTCATTGTGGATAGTTCTCTAGAAACATCCGCACCATGTGCAACGGCAGTCAAAAAAGCGAACAGAATGGTAGGAACCATTGGGAAAGGGATAGATAAATATCATAATGCCACAATATAAATCCATAAATACTCTGTACAGTTCTGGTTGCCCCATCTCAAAAAAAATATATTAAAATTGGAAAAGTTACAGAGAAGGGCAACAAAATGATTAGGGATATGGGAGATGAGGATAGATTAATAAGACAGGGAGTTTTCAGCTTGGAAAAGAGACGACTAATCGGGGATATAATAGAGGTCTATAAAATCATGAATCGTGTGGAGAAAGGGAATAAGGATGTGTTATTTACCCCTTCACATAACACAAGAATCAGTGACCAGCCAATAAAAAGAAAAGGAGGACTTGTGGCACCTTAGAGACTAACAAATTTATTTGAGCACAAGCTTTTGTGAGTCTCTAAGGTGCCACGAGTACTCCTTTTTCTTTTTGTGGATACAGACTAACGTGGCTGCTACTCTGAAAACTGATCAGCCAATGAAATTAATAGACAGCAGGTTTAAAGCCAACAAAAGGAAGTACTACTTCACACAACACATAGTTAACTTCTGGAACTCATTGCCATGGGATGTTGTGAAGGCCAAAAGTATAAGTGGGTTAAAAAAAGAATTAAATAAGTTCATGGTGGACAGGTCCATCAATGGCCAATAGCCAAGATGATCAGGGATGCAATTCTATATTTTGGTGTCCCAAGCCTCTAACTGCCGGAAGCTGGAAATGGATAACAAAGGATGTATCACTGAATAATTGTTCATTTCCTTCTGAAGCATCTGTCATTGGACACTGTTGGAAGACGGGATTCTGGTTAGATGGACCATTGGTCTGACCCAGTATGGCTGCTCTTATGTTCTTATTGCAGCTTGCAGAAATTACTAACAGTTTGAGGAGGAAGTACATAAATGTTGTAACTAATTCATAGGGACCTCTCTTACTAGAAAAATGGCTGGTTTTTCACTTAAAAAAGAATTGGAGAATTATTAAATGTTATAAATTCAACAAGAAAATGGTTTGAGCATTGCCGTTCAATAACACCAATTTAAAATGTTCAGCGTGCAGTACTGTCCTTATTTTAACCTCATTTACTGATTGCATCATACTGGGAAACGTTCCTTTATTAGAGATAATCCCCACCCCCTTTTTTGTATTTATAAAGAAGATCTGACCTTTAAAAATAAAGAGGAGAGGGAGGTTGTTACCAGAAATATCTAGAAGTGTTTGTCTACCCTGATTTCCCTGGAAGGCTTTTTGGACAACTCAAGAGCTAGTACGATTGTGACAATTAGCAAGGAAGCAAAACTTGAGAAATTGAAAGGGAAAGTGAAATTTATTCACACTCCTTAAAATTCTTTGTTGAACTTGATAGGTGCTAACAACTGCAAATACTTGAAAAACGATTGTCAGGAGAGATCTCTTTATTAAAGATTCAACAGTTTGTCCCTTCAATTAAGAGCAGAGAAAGATCCCATTCCTTATCTCTGATCCCTCAAGAAGACCTCAAGCAAAACCAGGAAATACAATACTTGATGCTCTTGATATTTCTAAGGTAATCGCGTAGGAAGGTACTTTTTTTGGAAAAGCTCTTTCAAGCTTTTGGTTTAAATATATTAATATAAATATATATAAAACAAAATAAAGCCATGACTGCAATTGTTCCCCCTCTGCACACATCCTCTTTAAGTACCATCCGATTAGGAATCCAACTGGATTTTGTGCTTGTGTTTATTATGGGCGCTGATTTGTTTCAAAGGCTTACATTTAATGAAGCCAGACTTTCAAAAGCAAACTGTGGACAGAATCCTGTTTTCTGATCTACAGAGCAGTTCTCTACTCTGCTTTGCCTTTGGGAGTTGTATACATTCAGGGAGAGCAGAATATGCAGGTTGATATTGCTGTACTGATTGCTGTAAGCACAGAATTATTTTTCCTGTTAAATGACTAAACTTGAGAGTGCTTTTAAGATAATGCTATATGTAAAATATAGTTTGTTCACCAAGGATGTAATTTTGATGGTAAACCATTTATTTAAGGGTCTTACTGTAAATTAAACTGTTTGTGTGTTCTTCAACAGGCAGCCAGATAAACTAGTGGTGGTTTGGACAAGAAGAAGCCGAAGGAAATCTTCTAAGGTTAGTTGACTGCTTAGTAATACCCAATTTCAGTAAAAAGTGCAGTTGGCTGTTTGTTTTATTAAGACAAAAATGGACATTTATTTTATTCTTACTGAATTTGGTCCTAAAGTGCTTCCACTCTTATCGTTGAGACTAATTTATAGAAACATTTATAGAAAAACTCCAATGTCATTATAGGTATGTATGTAGCACCAAGTACACAGCATGCAGCTTAATAATAATTAACAATTATAAGTTATTAATTTCTAGATTTAATTAGAAAGAAGAATCACACTTAAAAGTAACAAAAACAGAAGTCTTAAACATAATAAAAACATTAATAAGGAAACTGCCACCTTTGCAATAGGAGGATATAAAGTAGGAGTAAGAGACTGGTTTTGCCTCTACGCAGCCCTGGAAATCAGGAAGTTTCAAAGCAGATTCTTTCAGTTGGATGTTGTATCTACAGACGGGGCCTCTGTTGGGAAGTTACATTGACACTGAAATTGTCAGGGTCATTTCTAAACACTCCTGCTATTTCTTTGTGCATATTTTTATGTAGTAAATAATCTTTTCTAATCCTGCAGTAAATCCTGTTCTCCCAATTCCAAAAAACACTAAGAAACAAATACACATGTGGGGGTAGCAAAACCCAAAAGTAGAACCACCACCTTGTTTGCACTACAAGAGGGCACAGGTAGTAGAAAGGTTTACTTCTACACTTATGGCTGCATGTAGAATACAGACAACGCATTCCCAGCTAGCATAGGTTAGCAGTGTAGACGGTAAGGCGTGGTTTAGGTTAGTCGAGTCATACGTGCCCGAACTCCCAGGTATATGTCCTACACATGGCCAAGCAGTGCTTTCCGTGTCTATAATGCTAATTTTAGCATCTTTCTGCCTCCCCACTTGCTGTGTGGAGCTACACACCGCAGCGACAAATGTGGACACAGCCTGCCTTTCTCTGTGGCATGTAGCTACATGTGTATTGCCTGTATTCTGTGCTCTGCCATAAGTGTAGACGTAGTCATAATGAGAACTCTATACCCCCTTGTGTGCCATGGTGTGACACCCTGCCCCAGCTCGCCAAAAATTCCTACAGAGAGAACAGGAACATATGAATGGTCCAGGGACATAGAATTACAATGGCCAATGTCACTTCACTGATTTAGTCACTCAAACCTCTACATGGCATGGGAGAAGCAGTGTGCTGTACCCAATAGCCTTTTCTGTTATCACTAGTAGCTGCTGCTTGCACAAGTGCCCTAACATCTCTTGCTGATTTCTTGTCCTCGCAACCATTGCCTATTTTCCTTTTACACAGGGCCTTCTTGTGGGACAAGATCCTTTCCATAATAGGAAATTTCTAAAATTAGTTGTTAAACGTTGGATAATTATTTCAATTAAACAGAGAGGTCTCATCTCCTCTTTGTGCATGGGTGTAACTTAAAATAACGTTAATGGCAGCTCACCAGCATATGGAATGGTATTCTTTTTACTGTTACCCTTCCCTTATCATGTCCATGCTTTCTGCTGTTTGTCACACATACTTGTTGTGTCTTGTCTTAAACTAGGCGGTAAACTGTTCCAGGTTTCCTTCTGTTTGTACAGTGCTTAGTACAATGAAGCCAGGATCCTGACTGGGACTTTAGATACTACCAAAGTACCAAAAAAATAAATCCCCTGTGTGCATTCTAAATTTCGCTTCAGTTTCTGCATGGAAGTGTGACAAAAGATCTGTAGAACACTAAAATAAAACTCAAACATGTTTTTAAATAAAAAATGTCTTGTTAGATGGTAGGGTATTTAGGCACGATTGATTAATTTGCTGGGTTAGAGATTATGTTCAAACTTTTGTTTAGTGTTCAAACAGATGGCATATCTGGAATTCAATAGGGACGGATGCAGGGGTCTGCTCATGCATATGACTTTGCAGGATTAGGGCCTTAGTTATTGAGGATTTTAATTTAATTCAGGAGACAAAATTGGTCTATCATTGGCTGTGGAGCATCAGTTTTCAGTTGAGCTTGCATCCCCTAAACTACAGAATTATTAGACACTCCTGCTTGCTTTGTCCAAATTTTGGTTATCCAGCATTATAGACAAACCTATCAATGTCAGCAGATAATATAGTGGTTGACTTCATAAGACTAAGAACAGTCCTATAGCATATCATCAGAGGATGGTTAAGGGGACGTACGAAGATATTTTTTTAAATTTGCATTGCCAAATGTCTGCAAGTACTGTACCTAGAGTAAGACATAACTTTTTTTTTTTTTTTAAAATTAGGTAGATGACACGATTTTCTTCATTTGAAATCTTTGTCTCCTAGACTATAGATCAATAAAGATTCCTAAACTCTTAGTCATCCTGACAGTAAAACACATTACTATACATGTTGTTTGTTCATCTAATTGCTTTCTTGGAAGTGAGTCAAATCAAGACTACTTTTTATTTTATTTTACACAGACACTGTGCCCAAGAAGTACCTAAGCATGAATCATGTCCCAAGTGTTCCTATATTTTTTCATTTATTTGTGGGGCAGGGAAGAGATATCAGTTAAGTTTTCTCTGAGAAGAAATTTTTATTCCCAGGCAATCAATGTAATAAAAATGTGAAAATGGGGAAGAACTCAGAAGACCCACCCCTAACAAATGACTGCAGCCCACAAAAATCTAACTCAAACAGAAAGATAACAATTGTGTAACTTGTGAACAGTGCATTTAACTAATGTAATATTAAGGTGTTGGTGCCATTTGCCCCAAACAAATTCTTACTAAGGAAACTACAAATAGTACTTCAGCTTTGAGAAAGAACGTGAGACCTCATCCACTGCCCTTTTTTTATTTTTACCTCACTGGGAGATGAGTAAGTTAATGATTATTATGGAGGACTGGTAATGGACTCCATAGCTAAGGTTGCATAAAAATGTTAGGTTGTAACAGGTTTTGCGAAATGGTGCAGCCAGTTTACAATAGCCATATTGAAAAACAACATGCTAACGGAGATCATTATCCAAAGGATGGTATGTATGATGGGTAGATATGCCAGCATGACACCATCTGGCATAATATCAACTCTAATTCAAAGTTAAATAATTTAGAACCCTGTTTTGGAATTCCCTCCCCTTGGGCTTCTCTGAATTTAGATACATTTACACAGACATGTCAAAACATGACTTGTTTTGGGCAATTCTGACTTGCTGGACTGGTATTTACAACACATGATGATAATCAAAAGTCTTGCTAAATTTGGCAGAATTCCTGAGCAAGTCTTAAGATGGGGCTGACCTTTTTCTTTCAAACCCTCCACCCTCCATAAAATGTGTCAATTCGTTAGGCACAAATGTACCTTTCTTTCTTTAAAATCAAGAACACATACCTTATTGCATCTTTCCAAGCCTACTTTGTACACCCACCAAACATACAATTATATTACAAAATTTACATTATTCTAGGCAGAGCTATAAAGTTAAGGTTGCCTAACACATTCAGTTTTTTTGGTTGCTTATAATAATACAGTTCAATATAGTGTAATTTCTGTTTTTTCAATTTCTTTTTTAAACTTATGAAAAAAAACTACTTTGAAAGAAAGTTATTTAGCTTGCAAAGTCAAGCACTCAAAAGCTAGGAAGAGCCAGAATTAAAGTTGCCTGTTGAAGCTCAATTAGGGTGACCAGATGTCCTGATCTTATAGGGACAGTCCTGATTTTGGGGTCTTTTTCTTATATAGGCTCTTTTTCTTATATAGGCTTTGACATTTGCTGTCTGGTCACCCTAAGCTCAGTTCATCCCCTTTGTGTGCATGCATTATGACAGGCTTTAATTACATGATCACAAACTATTTTACTACAAGATCCCTCTTCATTACAGTGCACAGGATGGACAGTGCTCAGGGAATGATGGTAGAAGGTGTGTATTGAATGAAACAGAGGACTGCAGGAGAGGTTGGTCTCCTGGTTAAGGCAGCTGAATGCCATCTTGGAGATTTGGAGTCTATCCCTTCCTCTCCCATATAATTCGTACATGATGCTAGGCATGTCATATAAACCAGTTTTTCACACAGGGCCACTAACTGTGTTCCTCATTTTCTGGGTACCCAACTGGAGATATCTGGAGCCTGATTTGCAGAAGTCCTAGGCACTTGCGGCTGCAACCGAAATCAATTGGAGCTGTTCTTAGAACATATGAAGTGCTGTACAAATGCTAAGTGCTCTGAAAAATCAGCTGATAGGTATCTCAAGTTGGGCACCCAAAATTAGTTGATGCTTTAAGTCATCTGTTTGGGATTCCTCTGATGTGTGGAAGCCCTCAACAGACACGCAGCTACCATAGCCAGCTCCTGTGCCTCCCTTCCCACAGCCCCTGGTTCAAGGGGCCATCTTTGGACCAGGAAGGAGAAATGGCTGGGTTGTGCTGTACTGTAGCTGTCCCCAGATAGTATATTGCTCCTATGGAACTGTTGCTAGCTGGAGCAAGTTAGAGTTGAGTTGCTCGCTGGAGCAAGTGTTGTATCGACCAGGCAAGGTACTAACAAGCTTCAACAGGACTTTATTTTCAAAGTGGAAATCTCTTTACCAAGCTGCTGCTGCTGCACCCTCTGTAGCTCTCTCCCAGCTTCTCAATTCCTCCCTCCTCCTTCCTGTTTCCTGTCCTTTCAGACTCCCAACGGCCAGTGCTCCCAATTCTAATAATTACAAGCAACATCTAAACACCACAGCAAGTTAGAGCAGAGGTGGGCAAACTACAGCCCGCGGGCCACATCTGGCCCTTGGGACTGTCCTGCCCGGCCCCTGAGCTCCTGGCCTGAGAGGCTTGCCCCTGGCCCCCTCCCGCTGTTCCCCCTCCCCTGCAGCGTCAGCTCACTGCTCTGCCGGTGCAAAGCTCTGGGCGGTGGGGCTGCGAGCTCCCGGGGCAGCGCAGCTGCAAAGCCTGGCCTGACCCACTGCTGCTCTGTGCTGTGCAGTGCGGCTGCCTGTCCTGGTGCAGCCGCCCCGCCAGCCACCGGTGCACCAGGCAGCACGGTAAAGAGGCAGGGAGCAGGGGGGTTGGGTAGAGGGCAGGGGAATTCTGGGGTGGTGGTCAGGGCACAAGGGTGTGAATAGGGGTCGGGGAAGTCAGAGGGTGGGGAACAGGGTGGTTGAATGGGGGTAGGGGTGCTGGGGGGGCAGTCAGGAAGGAGGGGAGGGTTGGATGGGGCAGTAGGGGGCAGTCAGGGGCAGGGGTTCCAGGGGCAGTCAGGGGACAGGGAGAAGGGGTAGTTGTATGTGGCAGGGGTCCCAGGGGGGGCAGTCAGGAAGGAGGGGGGGTTGGATGGGGCAGCAGGAGGCGGTCAGGGACAGGGAGTCCGGGGGCAGTCAAGGAGAAGGGGTGGTTGGATGGGGCAGGGATCCCGGGGCAGCAGTCAGAAAGGAGAGGGGGGAGTTAGGAGCGGGGGGTCCGGGGGCGGTCAGAGGACAGAGAGCCAGGGGTGGATGGGGCAGGGGTCCTTGGGGGGCTGTCAGAGAACAGGGGAGTTGGATGGGGTAGGAGTCCCGGGGGGGCGGGGGCGGTCAGAGGGCAAGAAGCAGGGGGGGTCGGATGGGGGAGGGGGCTGGGCCATGCCTGGCTGTTAGGGGAGGCACAGGCCCTCCATACAATTTCAGAAACCTGATGCAACCCTCAGGCCAAAAGGTTTGCCTGCCCCTGAGTTAGTCACCCTGCTCTAAGATGCGTTGGTGCTGGCGCAGAGAATCAGGATGCTATCATTGGTTGCTGGATCTCCCCTTCTCTTTTTCCTCCTCTCCTGAGATGCCCTTGATGACACTGGAGAAGGGGAGCCCTTAGGAAAGAGCAACTCCCCTAAGCTCCCCTCAGTCAGGCTCCTTCCCTGTTCTCCTAGGGCCTTCTACAGCCTGGCAGAGAAGTAAGCAATGGAGCAGCTAGTGCTGTTCTTGTCTCCCTCCTCTGCAGTGCATGAGGCAGCCGGCAAGGTGCTGCAGAGCAGCTGCAGTGGAGCAGGAAAAGCAGCTGCTCAGAGCATTGCTGGCTCACAGTCGGGATGCTCTTGGGACTGCAGAAGAAGTGGTGAGAGACATTTGGGAAGAAGACGGTGTTGGGGCTGAACCAAACACTTAACATTTGCGTTTAAAAAATGCAGGGCATCATGGCTTGTGGAACGTATTTTCAATTCATGGTCAAATATAAATTTGCTCCCTCATTTGCTATAATTAGAGTCTCAAAGGCCACAAGTCGGACGCTACTGTTCTAAAAGTATCTACTTTTCTTTCTTCCTTCAAAACTTCACCGATAAAGAGCTACCCAGTGGTGTTTAGTGACCTTGTGTATGAGACCAGTATTTCTGCTTTTTGACCTTCTTAAAATCTGTTGGGTTTTTTCATTTGGCCTTATGAAGACTGATGTATCTAATGCACCCTAACCTTGAGCAGAAATTGATCTGAAGGACTGTAATCTCCATCCTGCCTTGTATTACATTAGGACATGTCTAGTTGTTTTTGCTTTGTGTTGGTGGTTTTTTTAAGTAAGAGATGTGTACTAGTTAAAATGCGGGGCAGGAGGGGGCAGGGTTCTAAATGCTGCTGTGTGTCACAGCGAAGTGCCGCTAATGCATATTTAGGTTGTGATTTTGGAAAGGTTTTTCATTTTGCACCAAAGGTGGTACCTTTTGTGGCCATCCTGATACCTGGCAAGGGTTCCAAAGTAGAGGGCCTGCCCCTAAGAAAGCTGGCAGGGTTCTTGTTCATTGCATCTGTCATGTTTGGTTTCAGGGAGCATGGCAGTCATTGGAAATAGCCAGGGCTCAGTACATTGAGGGTAATTGCCAGGGGAGCCCGTATAGTATATGGAGCACTAGAGTGGTGTGCTCTCATCCTCTCCTGTGTTGCTTAATAAACGGGCTACTACATTTGGAGCCAGCTGGAGCTGCTTCAGCTTTCTCTTTCATCTCCAGGTACAGAGCATTGCAGCAAAGCATGTGCATGTTACTTTTTCACCCAAGAGCTTGCAATGTTCCCCTGCACCAGTCACTAGTAAATAAGAAATGACCATTTGCTCAAATATTTCTTTTCCCTGTTCTGCAAAACCAGTACATTCCTGTGTGCTACATGTGGAATGTCTGTTTTGTGTTGATAATGACGAAGCTATTTAAGTGTTGAGACTTGCACAGATCTGTTATGGTCAAAACAGGCGATTCTCTGTAACCATATCTGAAATATTGACAACAGATCAGATATTTCCCAAGGGCAATCCACGAATTGAGCACAACATCTAGGCCCCCAGCAGGGTATGTATACATTCTGGTGATAGATCTCTTATAGAGGAATATCTTAATTATCCCAGCCTATAAATGGATAGTTTTCAAGCTGTCCTTAAAGATCTCTTCTCTTACTGGGACAAAAAGGCAAAAACCAAAACCCACCAAGCCTTACAGTCTGTGCTCAAACACTGCATCATTATGATGCATCAATTTGTGGAGTCCTATTTGTCACGATAACCCAACTTTGCAAAAATAAATGTATTTATAAAGCAGGTAATTCCTATTATAAGCGTAAATAATGAAAACAGTCATGAGAGAACTCCAAAGGCCAGGAGATCCTAAAATGCTTATCTGAACCTTTGGAGCCCACCACCAGTCTTTGATTTTCTCACACATTACTGTCCCCCACCCCAATTGTTCATCTATCTATCCATACAGTTTTCTAGGAGTGGGGTGATGAGGCATGTTGCCACTTCTAGCATCTTTGTGGCATATTTCACCAATCCTTCCCCTCCTCCCAGGTGTTTCTTCATTTAAAGTGCCGTGGCTGTTGCAGCGTCTCCTCACTTCCTCTCTGCGGGGTTGGTGCTTTTTCCTCTGTACTCCTTCTGAAAAGGCTACTGCTGCCCATGACTGGCTAGTGAGTGAGGCAGCCAACAATAGAGGTCCCCCTATACAGGCTGCTGCTCTCTCCCTAGCCTCAGGGGGCAAGGGGTGGTGGGAGGGATGATGAAGACAGGGAGTGAGGCAGCCAGTGGTAGTGTTTTTGTCCATCCAGGCTGCATCGGAGCCAGGGCAACAGAGAAGCAGTGAAAGATGCAGAAAGGGAAGGAGGCTGTGTAAGGGAGGAGGAAAGAGAGTCTGGAAGGCACAGAGCATTGTGGGAACTGTGGCCTGAGGTGGTAATTGCAATGGAAACATAATGTTCAGGCCTAGCAGCCAGCTACTAGAGAGAGACAGCTGGCCAGGATCCAAAACATGGGGAGAGTGGGTAATATTGGGATTGTTGGCATGTTTACCACATGTAGGTGGCAAAATCTTGCCCATTTGCCAAAGCAAAGGCCTGTATTTTGGATGATTAAAATATAGTCAGTATAGCTGTATGCCTACATGATGAGTCTGTAAGGGCACAACTTCCCCCCTCCAATGCCCCCCCCCCAGCCAAGACCCCCTCAATATAGGGACCCTTGCTCTGAGAAATAATATTTTGTTATATGATAACGATAATTTTAAGTACTCAAAGTATTCTCTATTAGCTAATAGGCCTCCCCCTATTTTGCACCCTTTGCTTTCTCCTGCACCAACCCAGGGGTTATCTTTGCCTGTCATGTTGCCTGGATGGTGCAGTCCTATATTCCAAAGCCAAATGGGCATATAACATCATCCCGCTAATAAGGGGATAGCTTTGCTTTAAAAGCTCATTAGGTAGGACTTTCAGTCTCTCAAACTATCAGTCTCTCACTCTCTGCTTTCGATAACTTGCATGTCAGGTAACCGTAATGCATGTTGATTTGTTTTAGGAGTCTCCATTTTTTATGGTCTCACCAACTAGCCTGATGAGGAGAGGAGACTGGTAAATCCCCTTGTACTCAGAATTCTGCTGAATCATAGAAAGCTTGTTTTTGATTGTATGTACAAAATTTTTTACAGTATAAAAATGGGAGCAGTATTGCCAACCCCAAGTGTTCAAAAAACATGGGTCAGGCCCAAAAAATCATGAGGCCGATTTAAAATTCATGGGATTTAAAAAATATATATATAGGGTTCATTTTATTACCATCTGGTTTC
Source organism: Lepidochelys olivacea (assembly GCF_965140295.1). NCBI lineage: Eukaryota > Metazoa > Chordata > Testudines > Cheloniidae > Lepidochelys > Lepidochelys olivacea. The sequence goes on along the minus strand of NC_140413.1, from coordinate 197,251,420 downwards.
TCGGCCTTGAGGGTGCACTTGGGACGCATTTTCAAGCATTACTTTGCAACCATGAGGGCGAGAAACTCTCTGCTTTTGATAACGTGCATGTCAGGTAACCATAATGCATGTTGATTTGTTTTAAGATTCTCCATTTTTTACTGTCTCACCAACTAGCCTGATGAGGAGAGGAGACTGGTAAATCCCCCTGTACCCAGACTTTGGATGGAACTGTAAACATCAGCAACGCTGTAGGAGTGAATAAAAATAACAGGAAAACAATAAGAATGTTCTAAATATATCTGCAAAGATAAATGGCTTTGGGCAGCATGGAAAACAAGCTGGATCTTACCGATGGCTCCTTGCAGGACTTTATTCTTAGATACTCCCTCCGTCCCCTTCCATATCTCCCTCAATCTCTTGACCAGCTCTCTCGCACCCTGCTAGAAGCTGCTGCCACTTCTCTTGTGGCTCCACACAACAGGGAATCAACAGAGGGAACAGAGCCAGAAGGCAGATAGGCTGCCTGTGGTAGAGGCAACGTAGTGTCCTCTGGTGGCCTAAAGGAACTACTACAGTTCCTTTTGATCACGAAGCTGGATGTGTGAGGAGCTATGCAGGCTGCAGGAGTGCTTGACAGGGCTGCCAAATGTGTGACTATCATGTGAGATGAAGCACTGTTTATAATGCACAGCAGTGGTGAATTAGTTTCCCTCTTCTACTAAATGAGGATCATTATCATTTTCAATCATTATCTTTCCCACCATGGTGTATTGAATTCTGTAGCTAAAATTGGCCACTGGGCAGCTGGCTAATTTTGAGGTGGGGTATATGCTCTAAATTTTAACCCAGAAGAGACCTTTTAAAACCCTCTTGAAAATTATAGTTTACTGACATGGCCAACAGGGCCATGCCACCATAACAATTAATTGCTACAAAACCCAATGTGTACTCTTAGTAACACCATCCTATCTCCAAATGTGTTATAACCAGGGTAATTATATTTGAGTTTATTGTACCTGTGACCCAAGTTACGTTAGCCTTATGCTAGTAATAGTGTTGTTATAAAAATCATACACTGAAGTGCTGGATGTTGCAAAGAACATATAAAGAACATCCGATGAAGTGAGCTGTAGCTCACGAAAGCTTATGCTCAAATAAATTGGTTAGTCTCTAAGGTGCCACTAGTACTCCTTTTCTTTTTGTAAAATGAACAAAGTTTGATACTGTAGAATTTAAAAACTCAGTTAATTTGATGCAAATAACAATAGTTTATAACTTTCTCAAAATAAGAAAAACAGGTAGTTAGAAACAACCATGCTACTCCGCGGCCCCCCTTATATTAGCATATATTCATTTATATTTCCATAGTTATCTAAAGTTTTCCTCCATACTAACTGAACTAGATTCTGAAACTCACACTTCATGGTGTTCACTGTTTCAGTGGAAAGTATGCCACTCCACATGTTGGAATGATTTGCTCAGGTCTTTAGAGTTAGTCTCTTTTTACTTCATTTTATCCTGGTCACTTCTCTTTTAGTTAAAGGTACTTAACTGTTAATTCTTTATAGGTTTAAATGTTTCAGAGGCATTTAGTATGTACTATAAATTGGTGCTTTATTTTTTTCAAATAAAACAACAAAATAAGTCAGTTTTATTACAATCTGAATATGGCTACTTAGCGTGCACAATAGCAACTCTTAATTATTTGCTTTAAAGGAAAGCATTCCATAGTCTGAAACCTGTGCCAAAGGTCTGTATTCACCATTTTATGAACTTGTACCTGCAGGATGCTCAATGTTCTGGCCCTGATATAGGCACTGTGCTTAATTGCTTTGCAAGATCAGGACCAGAGCACTCAGCACCTGGCTAGAGAGAGCCATGTGTGTGACTGCGTAACTCCCATCAATGGTGCGAGTTCCTTCTGTTCTCAGTGGTTTGTCTTATTGTGTTTAATAGAACTGTAAATTTATGAAAGCAGGGGTTTTTTTTGGAGCTAATCATCAATACACACGCATGCATGCACACGCTGACTTCCAGGGGCGTTGGAGCAGATGTTTTATGATGATTGACTCAATTATTGTTTCTTTTCTTCTTTTAGGCCCATAGCTGGCAACCTGGAATCAAAAATCCGTACCGTGGTGTGGTGGTGTGGCCTGTTCCTGAAAACATTGAAATCACTGTGACACTTTTTAAGGTAGGTTTTTAATGTTTCATTTTAATTCATTTTATAAGGCATACGATATTTCCTGAAGACTTACACACAGAAACGCCTTCTTTCGTGGGGCCTGATCCTGTGGTTCATGTCAAGTCATTATCTGCATACCTACAAGTTCACAGTTTAAGTATGAGAGAGAATTAAGACCCCTTGCAAACATTTAGCCATGTGCTTTAACCAACACATTCAAATAGTCCCATTGAACTCCTCAGGGCTGCTTGCGTCCATAAAATTAAGTACATGCTTATGTGTTTTCAGAATGTCAGTCTAATTTTCCATACAACTGTAATACAGAGTAGTCCGTTTTGCCTAAAAACACTAAGCTGGTAGGAGTCAAAACTTTTTGTGCCTTGACTGTGTGCTGCATCGTTGCAGTCATCGTATTCCTCGTTACATTTGTTCTGAAACAGAATCTATCTCCAAATAGTATAGCATTTCAGGTATGTTATAAAACCGTCACAGTGCTTGTTTAATTGCTATCTTAGGAATTCCTGGAAAACAGAACTATGTTGATGGGAAACATTTAAATAACAGAGAGAATTTTAGGTCTTTGTGTGGTCTGATTAAAGAAATGCTATTTGTTCTAGTATTTCAAAATGGTTTTATTACAGTGAATCTGTGTTCTTATCAGTTTTTGTACATTTAGTCCCAATTCTTATTTACACTGAGGCCCCTGTATGGTGCTTTGGCAGCAGGGCCAGCCCTTGATCAAATGGCGAAGGAGAATCATCTTCGGCACCTCCCCTCTGTTTGTTAAACTTTTGAATATCTTATTTTTTATTGCATTTCATGACTTTGATGCATGATTTGCATGCATGATTTATCCCTATCATATCCCTGTCATATAAGATGGAATTGCATGCTAGGATCTATAAATCGGTATTTATACATGCCATATATAAGCAAATAAAAAAAATCATTTCCTCTAAGCTTATAGAAACTTTTTAATTTTAAGAATGACTGAAATGTACTAACATGAAGAAACTGAACTGTGCACCAACATTGGGTGGACCAGTATTAAATAGTGTAACGTAGGTGACAGCCTTAGAATGTTAACCCTAGTCCTTTAGTTCCAAAAGTCGCTTTTCTCGCCTTTGCCCTCGCGAAATGAAGCACAGCGTCGAGGAGGTCTAAAGACTGGCCAGTGGCATTTTCAAGCCATTTTGACCATCATCAATCAAAGATATGTTTTAATGAGCCTGAGCTTTGAAAAGCTGCACTCAGCATCTGCAGCTGTGACTGGCAGCATGAGCAGAATCCTCAAACCTATCCAAACAATAGGAAAAGTGTCCCCATGTGTCAGCATCTGGTGCAGGTCTGTATAATTGTTCAAGAGTGTCTTCCTGTCCACCAGCAGCTTACTAAGGTCATACAAAAACCCCAGGTCTTTTTGTGGTGCTTCATTAGTCCAAACCTTTCTTCAGTGGACACTTGAGCAGTGTCATCGAGCGAGCAAAAAAAGAAGTCTCCATTGAATTTTCCTCCAACCTTCCCATCACCTCATCTCTGCCCTCGTAACCAAACTGTCTCTTCTTCCAATGAATACGAGTTTCCTTGAAGACGGGCTCAACGCCTACGTTTTCCGCCATTTTTTTTTTTTACAGCAATGATGGCATCTTCAAATCCGTTGTCTCTGTAGACCACAACAAAATCAAAGCAGCTGCTCATCACAGTAGTAATGTTTGCGATGTCCATTGACTGAGTTTGTAATGCCTTGCTTACAGTGTTTACTTGGAGCAGGATATCGTGCCAAACCACAATTTAAATCAGAAGTTTGAAGTCAACGATCTGGTTTGCCAGGCTTTGAATCTCGTGTCGGATTCCAGCCTCGGCTTTACTTGACTGCACCAGTTCCATCAGGCATTGTAAACCTCAGTCACTTGGTAATTCGCTGGCCTAATGCTGTCAATGTGGCTCTGCCAGCGAGTGTCACTTAGTGGCTTCATGGTCAGATTTGTAGCATTGTCCGTGAGGATCTTCCATCTGATAGTTGATGCTGAAAACAGGCTGTATATCCTTTGCAGTGCTCCGAAGAGAGATACTGAATCTAAAGAAGATGCTGCTGCATCTGACGCAACCAGGCTGAGGGAATGGCAGCCAAAAGGCACAAAGAAAGCTCTTGGATTCAGCGCAAGGATCCTGGCATGGATGCCACTGATTCTTCCCTTCATGTTCACGCCGTTGTTGTAGCCTTGGCCTCAGGAATCCTGAAGGTTTATTTTATTCTCATTCAAAACATTCATAAACAGGTCTGTTAGACCTATTCCAGTGGAATCATCCACAGACCGGAAACAGATAGGGTTTCTTTATTTGGATACAGCCATCCTCGTCACCTTCAAATCTTACTGTAAATGACATCTTTTCCCTGTGACTAATGTCGGGAGTGCAGTCCGTTATTACAGCGCAGTACTTCGCTTTGCCAAGCTGTATCAATATGTTATCAAGCACCTTCCTTGCTGTAAGGTCAGTCATTTCATTTTGAATTGTTTTGCTGCAGAAATGGTCCATAGCTTCTTTGCGAACTACTCGATGTATTTCCCAAGGAGCTCTACCAAACTGAGGAAATTACTGTTGTTCAGTGAACAACTTATCAGAGGAGCCCCAGAAAGCCAACTTATTTTTGCCAGGAAGAGGGTAATTGAGATCAGATGCTAGAGTACATTCTTGCCATGCTGGGTTTCTGCATTAATAATGTGCTGGTTTTCTGCATCTGTTTGTTTGTTCAGCTTGAGTCTGGACTTGACCTCCATCCATTTGGAGTAGGCCATAAAATGGCTGGGCAATTTTTCATCTTGCTTCAGAGCATCAGCTAAGTTATGCCAGTAATTGTACCCGGATAGTGCAAGCAACGATCTGACATTCTTGTCAAATATTTTGCAACAAAACCAGAACACTTTGTTAGTTGATTATGAGTAAACTAGTCAACGCCAATTCATTTTCTTGAGCACTCTTTCGCAGTGTGACCTTTGAGAAGAGTCGCTTCTGCTTATTTACTGGAAATGTCATATTCTCGATTTTTTTTCCCCAGTCCGTTCAAAATTGTTTGTTCAATATCGTCAGAGTTTAGGATCACCAGCCATGAAGCAGGATCTGATGTAGACGTTTGTGGTATGCAGTTTTTCTCACTGCTGTTTCTGTCATCATTCGAGGTGGATTCTTTTTTATCATTTCTCTCCTTTTCGTGTAAACCACGTTTTTCTTTGTCATTACTCTCCTTTTTATGTAAGCCACATTCTTCTTTATCGGTTTCCTTTATGCCACCAGGAAAATTGGACAATTCTCCATCACTTTCCTCACATTTCCGTTCCTTATCTTCAGGTAAATCTGCTAATTCCTTAGTAATAGGACTTCCATCATTTATGCTTTGCACCTCAATTTCTTCTGCACTGGGACAATCGCTATTGCCTAAAGCCTGGTCTGTGTTGTCCTGTTTCAGATATTTTCCCATCAAATCTGCCCTTTGCTGCAAACTAGATTGCAGCTGAGCTTTTCACTTTGTATACTGAGCTGCTGAAGGCTATTTTTTGGGGCATTTTTTATTTTCTACGGGGGAAAACAAAATATTAGGGAGAGCAAAAGTCTATGTTCTGCAGTCTTAGAAAGTCATCAAACGTGTGTTAAGCATGGCAAAAGAAATAACAGTATTCTTTTATACTGTTGCTTAGACAGGGGTTCGATATATATCTCTGGCATCTCATTAACTATGTCCTTTATTAGTCACTACTTACACTCTTAAACGCACAAGTACACTTTCACAATTACACAGTAAAACAAGGTTCACAATATCGCAGTTGGTCTCTCACTTCACTTTGTTCTTATATCTCACTAATTGGTAACACCCTTCCCCTTATATATCCATGAGGGCATGACTGACAACATTCTAGGAGGTTTGAGGAAAATGTAATTCTCAGAAAGTCTGGAAGGTTCCATGAGATTCTACAAAGGTCCAGAACATTCTAGGAGGTCAGTGGAAAAATAAATCCACATATGGAATACCTGAAACATTTTACTTCAAACATTCTATTAACAACAAAAAACGCACCCCAAGCCCAGCACCCTCCGAGCCCGGCACCCCAGGTTGTTGCCTGGTTCACCTGCCCCTAAATCTGGCCCTGTTTGGCAGTGTAAAGTCATCTTAAAGCGAGTGTAAATAAGTTATACCCATTTCAAAGCCCTCCTGCGCTGCCAGAGTACTTAGTATAAGTGAGAATCACAACTTTTATAATTCAGATGTATTGACTTGATCCCTGTTACTTGATCTTTTTTTTTTTAATCAGTAAGCAAATGTAGTTAAACCTTGTCCTAAGCCTAAAAGCTCTAAACATACATTTTATGCCAAAGAAAACAGAGGAAGTGACATCACCCTTACTACAGGGACAGTTTCAGAGTAGCAGCCGTGTTAGTCTGTATTCTCAAAAAGAAAAGGAGTACTTGTGGCACCTTAGAGACTAATAAATTTAATTGAGCATAAGCTTTCGTGAGCTACAGCTCACTTCATCGGAGACATCTCTACGTAAAAAAATAAATGGATACAAATCAGACATAAAGAATTATAACATTCAAAACCAGTTGGAGAACACTTCAATCTCTTTGGTCACTCAATTACAGACCTAAACGTTGCAATTCTTCAACAAAAAAACTTCAAAAACAGACTCCAAGGAGAGACTGCTGAATTGGAATTAATTTGCAAACTGGATACAATTAACTTAGCCTTGAATAAAGACTGGGAGTGGATGGGTCATTATACAAAGTAAAACTATGTCCCCATGTTTATTCCACCCCACCCCCTCCCCACTTTTCCTCAGATGTTCTTGTCAACTGCTGGAAATGGCCCACCTTGATTATCACTACAAAAGGTTCCCCCCCCCACTTCTGCTTAATAGCTCACCTTAAGTGATCACTCTAGTTACAGTTTTCAGAGTAACAGCCCTGTTAGTCTGTATTCGCAAAAAGAAAAGGAGTACTTGTGGCGCCTTAGAGACTAACCAATTTATTTGAGCATGAGCTTTCGTGAGCTACAGCTCACTTCATCGGATGCATACCGTGGAAACTGCAGCAGACTTTATATATACACAGAGAATATGAACCAATACCTCCTCCCACCCCACCGTCCTGCTGGTAATAGCTTATCTAAAGTGATCATCAGGTGGGCCATTTCCAGCACAAATCCAGGTTTTCTCACCCTCCACCCCCCCCCCCCCAAATTCACTCTCCTGCTGGTGATAGCCCATCCAAAGTGACAACTCTCCACACAATGTGCATGATAATCAAGTTGGGCTATTTCCTGCACAAATCCAGGTTTTCTCACATCCCCCCCACCCCCATACACACACAAACTCACTCTCCTGCTGGTAATAGCTCATTCAAACTGACCACTCTCCAACTTTAAATCCAAGTTAAACCAGAACATCTGGGGGGGGGGGTAGGAAAAAACAAGAGGAAACAGGCTACCTTGCATAATGACTTAGCCACTCCCAGTCTCTATTTAAGCCTAAATTAATAGTATCCAATTTGCAAATGAATTCCAATTCAGCAGTTTCTCGCTGGAGTCTGGATTTGAAGTTTTTTTGTTTTAAGATAGTGACCTTCACTATACAAATACAACCGCATTTGCTCCAACCCCTCAGACAGAGACAAACACCTACAAGATCTCTGTCAAGCTTTCTTACAACTACAATACCCACCTGCAGAAGTAAAGAAACAGATTGATAGAGCCAGAAGAGTTCCCAGAAGTTACCTACTACAGGACAGGCCTAACAAAGAAAATAACAGAACGCCACTAGCCGTCACCTTGAGCCCCCAACTAAAACCCCTCCAACGCATTATTAAGGATCTACAACCTATCCTAAAGGATGACCCAGCACTCTCACAAATCTTGGGAGACAGGCCAGTCCTTGCCTACAGACAGCCCCACAACCTGAAGCAAATACTCACCAACAACCACATACCACACAACAGAACCACTAACCCAGGAACTTATCCTTGCAACAAAGCCCGTTGCCAACTGTGTCCACATATCTATTCAGGGGACACCATCACAGGGCCTAATAACATCAGCCACACTATCAGAGGCTCGTTCACCTGCACATCCACCAATGTGATATATGCCATCATGTGCCAGCAATGCCCCTCTGCCATGTACATTGGTCAAACTGGACAGTCTCTACGTAAAAGAATAAATGGACACAAATCAGATGTCAAGAATTATAACATTCATAAACCAGTCGGAGAACACTTCAATCTCTCTGGTCACGCAATTACAGACATGAAGGTCGCTATCTTAAAACAAAAAAACTTCAAATCCAGACTCCAGAGAGAAACTGCTGAATTGGAATTCATTTGCAAATTGGATACTATTAATTTAGGCTTAAATAGAGACTGGGAGTGGCTAAGTCATTATGCAAGGTAGCCTGTTTCCTCTTGTTTTTTCCTCCCCCCCCCCCCCGATGTTCTGGTTTAACTTGGATTTAAAGTTGGAGAGTGGTCAGTTTGAATGAGCTATTACCAGCAGGAGAGTGAGTTTGTGTGTGTATGGGGGTGGGGGGGATGTGAGAAAACCTGGATTTGTGCAGGAAATAGCCCAACTTGATTATCATGCACATTGTGTGGAGAGTTGTCACTTTGGATGGGCTATCACCAGCAGGAGAGTGAATTTGTGGGGGGGGGTGGAGGGTGAGAAAACCTGGATTTGTGCTAGAAATGGCCCACCTGATGATCACTTTAGATAAGCTATTACCAGCAGGACAGTGGGGTGGGAGGAGGTATTGGTTCATATTCTCTGTGTATATATAAAGTCTGCTGCAGTTTCCACGGTATGCATGCGATGAAGTGAGCTGTAGCTCACGAAAGCTCATGCTCAAATAAATTGGTTAGTCTCTAAGGTGCCACAAGTACTCCTTTTCCAGTTACAGTGTGTATGGTAACACCCATTGTTTCATGTTCTCTATGTATATAAATCTCCCCACTGTATTTTCCACTGAATGCATCCGATGAAGTGAGCTGTAGCTCACGAAAGCTTATGCTCAAACAAATTTGTTAGTTTCTAAGGTGCCACAAGTCCTCCTGTTCTTTTTGCAGGCACAGTGTAATCCTGGTTTCACCAGCCAGGAAGGAGAGGGCATAGTCATTCTCCTGATCCATTTTTAAAGCTGTTTTAGTTTAACGCTGAATACTTTTCATTTCTCTCTGGCCCCACCCCCTAAAAGAAAATTACACATGGGTTATAAAATTGTATCCCATAAATACCATAAAATATGTTTTAAAACAGATAAGGTACAGGGCCCCTGAAAATGGGGGGGAAATCCTTAATCTCTTCTGTGGTAGAAAAAGAACATTGGGGTCAAGTTAGGTAAGTGTAGGGCTGTACTCTGCCCTTTGGAAGTTTTGCGTTTGATTCCCACTCTCTCTTACTCTGGGCTGAGATGGTCAGGAAGTGCTGCAGATGTATCACACTTACCCCATGGGTTGGCTGCTGGTGGAGAAGTGAAAAAGGAAGTGCCTAATGTCACACAGTAACAATCCTTCTGGACAGTTGAAGAGTGGATTAATTGATTTGGAAGGCAGTCATATTTATATCTGGTCCTTAACCAGAAAGATGGAGGCTTTAAAACTTGAAGTCCTACAGGTCAAAAAGTATTGGCTGTCTTAACAGCTCTTTAGTGGAAGTGAAAGATCCACTAAAAAGAACTCAGTGTGAAGGGAGAGTCTGCTATAGATTTAATACTTGGCATGAGTATATTCAATGTGGCCCTGTCTTCTAACAAACAGCAATTGTTTGTGTTGATTAAAGTATTAAGATCACAGGCAAGCTGCCGGCTTTATATCCATGTTGGCAAAGTGAAACATGTTGCTCTTACAAGCTTTATAAGAATCAAAGATAACGTACTAACACAGTGCTGCTGTTTGGTAAGCAGTGATCTGAAATAGTAGTGTAGGAATAGAGCAGACTCCAAAATAGCCATGTGTTTTGGGACATGATACATAGGGTAGTGGCTCTGAATTTGGAGTGGCTGTTGAAATATGTTACTGGTAGGATTAGGAGATAAATCTAGGCTTCAAGTACTGATGAGAATATTAGGAATATCCTCTTCGGTAGTCACCAGTGTATACTTGAGAACTTACGAGTAAAGTGTATGTGATTAGTCAAGAGACCTGATATTTTGTTATCTAAAAGTTCTTATTTTGTGCTATTAGCTTGTTTCGTACATTATGTTTGTATTTCACACACATGCACAGCTGTGTATTGAAGAGGTGATACCTCCTCCTGCCCACTCCCATTTCAAAAGATATTCATCAAATTGATTTTTGGATTGATGATAAAGCTTTATAATGCTCCAAGTCATTTAAGAGAAGCATGGTACTGAAATATAAATTCATCAACCTTTCTCAGCTATTTCTAGTTTCTGTCCTGCTAGCTAATTTAAATAAAAAGTTCTTTCTGTTCTGTAAGATTGTCTTCTTTCTTTAGCATACTCTACATTTCTATCTCAGTTATGTTTTGAAATTGTCAACCAAGATGGGAAGGAAGAAGTATTGTGAAATTTACCTTTGTGATTTGTAATGCTTTCATAGAACAGGAAATGCTTTTTGGCTTATGTATCACCTTAGAAGTTCTTTTTTAGGGTCACTATGCAATACAGGTTTAACTTATTTTAAATCACTTGCAAATATATATATATAGAGAGAGTGTGTGTGTGTGTGTGTGTGTGTATATATATATATATATATATAATGAGAAATATTCAGTGTCATGTAAGTCACATGCAGAAAAGCTATATGAATATACTATTTGTGAAGAACTGTGAAGGTTTAAGCCACAGTATCACTTTTCCTAGGTTTAAGAACCAAAATAATACTTTGGTGGAAAAATTACTCTTTCTTTCCGGCTAGGAATAGACTTCATTCCTATAGTGGTGGTAATTTGTTTTTTTTTTTTTTTTGGGGGGGGGGGTCAGCAGTACATATGGTTTATCATACAGATATAGGGTCTCAGGCCTTGTCTACACTACCAAGTTTTGTCGCCAAAAATTGCTTTTTGGCAACAAAACAGCAAGAGTGTACACACTATAATGGAACTTTTGTAGCAAAAAATGCCCAGTTTTGGCAACAAAAAACTTCCACTCCTAGGAGAGACTTTTTTTGTCTTTTCCCCTCCATTTATTGTCGACAAAGAGCCAGTGTAGACACTGCTGATCGTTTTGTCGACAGAACTGGCTTCCGCCAGTATCCCACAATGCCTGCCCTGATTGCTCTGCTCAGTGTTTTGATCTCTGCTGCCCTTCAGGCATGCACCCCTTCCCTTTCAAAGCTCCGAAGTATCTGTGTGCTGCTCCATTTGGGGAACAAACAAAGAGTGAATCATTGGAATGCTCCCTTGTGCAGGGCATAACAGAACACAACAGCAGACAGACTGCTGCTGGAGGGGGAGGGGGACAGACTGCTGTGCTGCTTTGCCTTTCCTCAACACGGAGAGCTCACAGAGCTACTCATGATGCTGCTCTCGGCAGCGGAGGGGGCTGAGGGAGAAATTGGGAGAGAATCCCAAGATGTGCAGCGATCCGCTCTTCCTTCCCACAACACTGCATTGTGGGATATATACCCACAGTGCATTGCTCACCCTGTCAATGATGGTGTCCCCAATGTGGACGTGATCTGTCGGCAGAGGGAGCAAGTGTGAACGCCCTTCGGCAATTTTTGTTTTGTTGGCTTTTGGGTGTCGACATAAGTTTTGTCAGCAAAACTTGGTAATGTAGACAAGCCCTTAGAAAGGGAAAAAATTGCCAGTTCCTCATTCTTTTTCTCTCCCATCCACAAATTATTTATTTTTTTAGAATTGTTAAAGGGCACCCATCTGAGCACAGAAGTTTTAAATAGCACGAGTAACTAAGATTTGAAGGGAAGATTTTTCAAAGGCAGAAGTGGGGGTGGGCAGAAGTGTTAGACACCTATCTTCCCTTTGTGTCTTTGAAAATTTCCTCTGCAGACAACCCAGAGTACAGCTCTTAACAGATGAACTTTACCCTTTGATTCAAGTGCTACCATCTGATTTCACATGCCAAACACTTACAAGCAGTTTCTACACAGCTCACTGGAAGGGAGGCTTCTGTAGTATAAGGTGATCATGTTACAATGTAGTAGTGGATGGTGTGCGCTGAGAGTAGGCATAAGGTGGCCTACATTAGACTTAAGCTTGACTTAAAAAAACTGAATTGGGAGGTGTTTTAGAGCTCTACATTGGTATTTTAAATTTAAGATGATTCAGTAAGTTGCAGTCAGTTAGGATCTTCTGAATTCAGGAGGTAAGTCAGGAGGAGAAGTGTGAAGTAGCCTCATGGCAAAGACAGCAGGATGACTGTGAATATGTGTGTGTGAGTAATCTATAGCTGTTGGCTGCTTCTGAAGCTAAAGCCTATAAAGTTAATTTTTAAAATTGAACGATGCTGGGGGAAATACATTTGTTGCTCTCACCACCTCAGTTCCTTTTTGCCTCTCCATTGCATGTATTGGGTACAAGGGTTCTCTGTTTTTATTAGGCAGTGCACCAGCTAACAACGGTGCACGCATCTGGGAACTCATTGCCTAATAAAAAAAGAGTATCCCTCTCATTTAAGTCTTTTAAATTCTTCTTAGGCCATTTTCTCCTTAGCAGAAAGACTCAATTTGCTGATGAAACTGTGGCTTTAGATAAACAGTGTCCCAAGCAAGAGAAAAGGAGGACTTGTGGCACCTTAGAGACTAACAAATTTATTTGAGCATAAGCTTTCGTGAGCTACAGCTCAATTCATCGGATGCATTCAGTCAAGCAAGAGACTAGTTTGTGTTCACAAAGCCTTCTCTTCCTCGTACCCTTTGTATACCCCATGATGTAGAGTTGTGTTTATAAATTGACAGATACATGCACCTTCTGAGCATGCTCCCGTACTGTAATAGTCCATTTAACTGGTTTATTTTATTTTGGTTTGAATTCATCTGTCTCCTACCCTTCAGAGTGGAAAATATGGTGATGCCAATAGCCCGTATTAACTATATATAGTGTAAGTTGAAACCATTCTTTAGGCTGATATATAGTGTTGCACAGAATAATGGTATTATGGCAAGGACACCATCAAGCTACAGTACTTTTGGCACCCTCACATCTCTTCATGGTAAATAATCCTAGTAGGTGTGCTTCAGCAGCACCCAGAAAGGTTCATAATGGGAGAAAGCTTCACTTAGAGACAAGAAAATCCCTTTCTCCTCACACCCTTTTCACTTTGAAGAAGGATGTGTGCCGAATATAGGGAGAAAACCGAAACCTGCTTTCGGATTCTTGTAGGGCCAAGTGGAATTTTAATTATGGGATTGTTTCATAATCAGTCATAATTTAAACCAGTTTTTACAGTTATTATCTTAATATGAGCTGTTATTAACAGTTGTACAGTCATGTTTTGCTTGATTCTTAAATACTCATAGTATGAGCAAACAGTGCTTATCATAAAACTTAAGTTTATAAGCACTGTCATTTATTGGTGTGCTTTTTTCCACCTTCATTAATTGTGATATAATATTTAAATACTGAGGAGTAACAGAATGTCTTTAATAGTTTTATATTTATTGTTAGACTGTAAAGTAATAGCGAGAGCCCTTCAGTGTTTAATTTAGGCCACCTTTTAAAATTTCCTAGCCTCTTTCTCCCCCTCATGTCAGACCCAAATGCAGATTTTGAAAAGTATATGTTAACTATAATTAAACAAAATGCAATAATCTAATCTGTATAATGATGCCCCACAGCAGGATATGTATACTGGAGTTATTTACTAATGCCTTCACTGCTTTACAATACGTGTTCAAAGCACTGTACAAGCCTTAACTAATTAACTCTACCAGCAACCTTATGAGGTAGATATTCTCCCTTTTTACAGATGGGGAAACCAAACAAAGAGGTTATGCGACTTTCCAACAGAAACGCAGCCAGTGGTAGAGCTGGAGTTAGAGTACTAATGCCTTTTCCCCAAACTTGTGTTTATTCCTCTAACCGTCAATTCAGCGGTCCATCCATGTTCACCAAAGGACTTAAGCTCATGTTTAACTTAAAGCATGTTTTGAAGTCCCACTGGAATTTAAAGTGAAGCATGTGCTAAATTAAGAGCTTTGCTGAATAGGTATGCACATGCTCAGATTATTTTCTGAATTAGAGGCCCTAGATCCCAATTCTTTCAAAACTGGTACAGGCTTTACGTCCACACTAAAGTTGTACCAAGTTAACTCGAGCTATTAAAACCTTATTTGCTTAAATCAGTGCAACCCTCTTATGTGGACTCTCTTAAATAGGTTTATATCACTTTAGATTAAGTCGGTAAGCTAAATCAATGTAAGGCACTCTTAAACAACACCCACACAGGGGTTGCACCAAAATTAAATCAATTTCTAAACTGATTTAGTTAAATTGGTACAATGCATGTGTGAAGAGAAGGTCAGAGTGCTGCTTCAAGTGCATGTAACAGTATCCAAGCACCACATCTAGGGTGAAAATATGAGTGTTTATTTTATAAAACTAAGGTAGAGTGATTCCATGTGAATACTAAAACAAAGATGTGTATTAATGCTTTGCATGAAGAGTTTGGTCTGTTACTTCAGAATGGTAAAAATGTTGAAGTTTGCCATGGAACAATAATTATCCACCAGACTCTCCTGATTGTGAGAGCTCTGGAAAAAGAGGATACATTTCTTTTAGGTACATAGGAGTAAGTCACGAACTGTAATATTAAGAATTCACAGTGACATGTACACACTGGCCAAAAGTATGTTTGTTTTTAAAGTGTCTAAAGCTCATGTTGCTGCTTGAAGAGAATTAGCAGTAGCAACTTCATCTGAAGGCTGTAGCTCAGAGAACTTTAATTCAGTAGCTCCCTTTTTAACTTAGTCCCGAAATACTGTGTGTGTCAGAAATACTGTGTGAAAGTCCCTGAAATGCAAGGAACCATTACTGCCAGGTAAGGAACAAGACGGGATAGAATAGGGAGAGGCACATGCTGCACGAGAAAGTAAAGTTTGGAGAGAACCATTCATACAAAGCAGCAATGAAACAAGTACCCACAACATTACCAGTCAAACCAAGCTTTTTATAGGGGCTTCAATAAGTATTTCCCCAAGGAAGACTTCCCTTCAGTCTGCTACCACTTATTTAATGTGATTCTCTGGTAGAGGTTAAGGTTTGCACTTTAAATGCCGAATGTATTTGTATCAGTTTAGAAGAGAACAGTGGCTTGTCTTGACACAGTGGTGGATCTTCAGTGGTAGAGAAAAAGGCAGTCTAGACCTCATAGTGTGTAAGTTGTAAGACCCGTAAAGTGAAGACTTGACAAGTGCGCTTGACTACTGTGATCAGTAAGGTTTTCTGGGTTTGTGGGGGGCTAATGCCATAAATGTCTGCAAAATATAACCTTTTAAAAATATTTTTTCTGATCCATATAATTGAGAAGAAAACAAGCTGAATGTGACCTGAGTCTAAACCAGTGCAGTGCTGTCTCCTAAATCTGCAGATGAACAACTCCAGTGCCTCTGATGCAGCTGAAAGCTTTCCCAGAACTCTGCAGAATGAAAACTGTGACGGGTTTTCTAGGCTATTAATGAGATCTCTTCCTTGTAAGCAGCAGTAAAACTGACAAGTTTTGGGACAGTTTTTAAATCTTCTGCAGCTTAGAAAAGCTATGTATAAATGCAGAAGCAGAAGGAGGACCCAAGGTTGGAGACTGGTATGGAGTAGCATAATTGAACACTCAGGGCAAAATTAAGCCGCCTTAAGTTACATTGACATACAGCCACCGCAGTAATTAAATTGGCTTTGTGTGTTCACACTATGTTCTTTCTGTCAGTGGTGCATGGCCTCACCAGGTGTGCTTGCGCCAATTTAACTGTCAGTGTGGGGCATTGTGGGGCACTGACAGCTGGAGCTCGGCCTCCAGTGCAGGGTTTGGGCTCTCAGCCTTAGAGGGAAGTGCTCAGGCTGTCAGATTCCAGGGACTGACAGCCAGAAGAGTCTGAAAGGCAGCAACAGGCAATGTAAGAGTCTACACTGACACTGTATCAAACTAATTACATCAACCTAAGCACTACGCCTCTCGCAGAGGTGGTGTTGTTATGTCAGTGTAGTGGGCAACTTACATCAGCGGAAGCTACATTTTAGTGTAGACCCTCCAGAGTTAGGTCGACTAGTAGTATAGACCAGGCCACACCCTCCAACAGTTCAAGTGAAAGGGAGTAAGAAAGGATGTGCTGAGGTGACTGATACATTTGACAAACCTCACTCAACTCGAAATGGCTGTTGGTTGGGGAAGTTGCTGCCCAGCTATTCTCTCGCCGTTTCCTCCTACCATTGCAAATATGGAAATTACTTCGAAGACCTACAGAATTTAATGGAGACTGCTAGCCTTTCTCTGGGCTTTTGGAATCCTCCCATTGATTCTATATCAGGGATCTAATTCTCTGTTAAATTCTGTGTTGAATGAGGTGAGCTCTGAGCAACAGAGTGCAGAGTGAGAAATCTGCTATATTAGAATCTACTGCTGCAGTTCCCCTTTCTCTTGCTCAGGAGGGCTGTAGCTTCCATGACAGTTGGAAACAGGGGCACTGGAACAGGGCGGGCAGGAGATTTCCTGAGCCTGTCACCTAGCACTGCCAGGGACTGTTCTGTCAGAAAGGCTGGTGTATCACAGACTCTAATGACCCTGTGAGGAGACAACAGTTACGCTTCTGAACTACTAGCCAAAGCCGAGAAAGATTGTGTCCCAAAGCAGGGTTCTTGGGCTAAACTCTTGTAGGAATCCTATCCTTTCCCCAGCAAGTTGCGGGGAGGCTTGGCTTCTCATGTGCATATTGCTCTTGGACGTTGGGTGGCTTCTTTCATAGTAGCCCTCTGGCTATTAGGTATCTAGAAAGTTTTTTGAGATTTATGTGTAATGGAGTTAGTGGAGGGTGGAGATAAGGGTGTGGTTGGTAGCAGTGTGATAAGGTGGGGAGAGAGAGATGAGATAAATTAGAAAAGAGAAGTGGGGGAGACAAGGTTATCTCTTGAGGTTAACCTCAGAGTGCTGATTTTTACATTTATAAAATAAGTTCTTGTAAAGGAAGAAGAGCAATTTACAGAAGCTTAAGTGAAATTTGACAGTCTTTCAGTCCATTTATCTAAGGGCTCGTAATTCCCATTTCAAGATGAAACCGTAATAAATACTGGGCAAAGAATGTAATTGTTTGCATTTAGTTTTGTTTAAAACTAAAAAGTCAACTAAACTAAAAACCTGTGTAGCGTAGACTTATGTGCTGGGGCTAAGGTGAACAGGGTTTGGGCTTAGAGGGACGTTAAGGCAGGTTAATGTCAACTTTACTTGTGTGCCTCTGTTTTTCAAGATTTAAGCATCATTTGCCATTGAGTGTGTATGGAATTTATTCCCCTTAGACAACTTTTGCTGTATTTATTCATTATGTGTGTCCTGTTGAGACACACTGGTATAGTTAAGGTGAGCCAGAGTTTTACGGGTTGCTATGGGCATTTGAGCCCACCTGCTGGATTTTACAGGAAAAACTGCTCTTCCAACACCACATTTTGAATCAACTGTATCACAACCCGGTTACAAACAGGTGATAAGTTGTAGTGTGCTTTCTGGGTCCTTCACAAGTAGGGAAGGAATATATGCATTGTGGTATGTCTGCCGGATGGGCTTCAGTAGACTAAAAATTTTAGATGTTACTATACATGGGCTAAAGTGATTTTTTTTCTTTATAACTATTATTTAGCCAGTTTTTTTTCAATCTGGGTAAAGCATACCCCCTTCACTGAGGACTCCTTACATACTAGATTTGAAGCACCAAAATTCAGCCACTTGAGTTTTGTGGGAGGGCAATAGTTGGGGAGTGAGGAGAAGAAGTAAGATTTTATTTTGAAAGCGGGGGTTGGGGGGGAGATTTTTTTTTTCTGCCAGTGTAAATCCAAAACAGATGAAAGGATTTGCTCAACTTTAAACATGTCACCATTTAGCAGAGAGCAAGCATTGAAAATGTCAGTCCCAAAGGGGAACATGTCAGAGCGTGTGGAAATGAGAATGAAATGGAAACTGTATTATAACCATAAATGTAGAGGTACCTATTGATGACTACTACAACAAAGTTATTGAGTAAGTAGGAAGTGACAATACATATGCTTCAGTGGAATTCTAAATAAATCGTTATAGCAACAAGAATGAAGCAAGAGTAGTTTGCTATCTCATCAGAACCCTGAGGTGTATGTGCAGAGCTGTCCCTTGAGAATGGTGAATCTGGGTGTCCGCTCCGGGCCCCACGCTTCCCCAGTCCCAGAAGTGAAAGGTCAGTCCTGGAAGTGATGGATTCGTCACTTCTGCCCCGGGCCCTGCACCCCCCTAGGGACGGGCCTGTGAATAGATTTATTCAGAGTTTTCCATATTTGAAGGATATTAAAGATTAGCAACACATATTTTTAATTAAAACACATACATAAAGTTTGTAATCTGCTTTAAAGAGGAAATGTACAGCATGTGTGCTAAATATGAATCCTTTTAATGATGTATTGTTATGTCTTCTGGCATTTTTATTTTTGTAAGACTTTGTTAGAGAAATACAAAAAAGGAAAACTGTAGTTTGATTTTAACTGTTTGACTTGGGTCATTTTATTTTTTAAAATGCATTTTTTATTAATTATATGAAAAAGTACTTACATCATACTTTAACAGCATGTGAGAACTGTGCACCTAAATCAATAAGTAATCTTTGCAATATAAAACTGTACTGCATCCATATCCATAAGATATCAGAAATACACTAGCAAAAGGCCTGATTCTGTAAACATTACAGGTTTGATCTAGCATCAGTTGAAGTCAATGGAAAGGCTTCAGTTTCCTTCAAAGGGCCTTCGATGAAATCCTACATGAACAAAAATATTGTTGATTTTGGTTGCAAGATTGTTCCCTGATTTTATAAGTGGTAGAGGTATAAGCTCTCACAGAAAATAACCTCCCTCCCCACCCACCCGCAGAAAAGCTAGACAAAATATTAAAGATATTAGTCACTTATTTTATCAGGCAGTAGGATATTAAAACATAGAATGATTAATGCTCTCTTTATGAAGCTTCCATACTATATTAAAGAGCATTTTTTAAAAACAAGGTAATAACCCTAGGTTAAATCATTAAAATGACAAGTATTAGCAGCTGGATGGTGGAAAATGGTTTATGTGCTATTGATATGAGGTATAGTAAGTCAGCCAAGTCATCGTACAATTTCATTAATTTTGTTTATGTACAGTAGTCCTACAAAGTTAATTAAAATGATGAACATGTTATTATGTGATCTTATAATTACAAGTACCTTAATTTCAGCATGGGGCTATCCAGAGATATACCTTCTGTGTGTATCTTAAATCGTTATAACTTATGGCTAATAGTTCTTTCTTTTTTTAACTTAATTAAAGTCATATTGGATGGTTTGTAGCTAGTTGCTGGCAACATTTGTTTTGACTTTTTGTACTCTAAATGCACCTCACAGTAACTGATGTCATATATATTTTAAAACACACATTTTACTGCTATGACCTTTGTAGCCATTAAATATAGCCCCATTACAACAGTTAGCAAACAATCAGACTGATGAAGAACAATGCATCCGATGAAGTGAGCTGTAGCTCACGAAAGCTTATGCTCAAATAAATTTGTTAGTCTCTAATGTGCCACAAGTACTCCTTTTCTTTTTGCGGATACAGACTAACACAGCTGCTACTCTGAAACTCATCTAGCTAAGGTGCCAAGGACTCTTCAGGAAATTGAGCCCAACCTGCTGGATTTTTCAGGAAGGACTGCTCTTCAACTGTCTCCATAGCATAGTATAGTATTTATAATGTGTGTAATATGACACTTCTAGAGAAACACTATCACAATGGAGGAATCACAATCACTATATAACTACACAGTCACTATCACAAAAGAGAGGAATTATTTAACAGAGTAAGTATTCTGACTTCTTGATGTGGAAATCGCTAAGTATTCCTTTTCAGCAGTTATTCGTAAGCTAGTTATTTACAAGGTCATTAATTATATTCATTTTAGAGAGATGCCTCGTCAAGGGATCCTCCAATCCATTTGTAAGGAAGATAACATACTGTTGCACAGTGCTTCCTTAATGATTCTGTATTGACCTGGAACAAAATGAAAAATTAAGAAAAGCATGGATGGTTAGGAAGAGAGTAGTTCAAAGTGAGTTGAGAAGGAAGGATAATACAGTCTTGTAGCACGCTTGAAAGAAAAGAGGTGGTATGGATTAGGGTAAAGAAAGAAGCAAAACCTCTGTTCAGTTTTATACTTCAATTTACAGTGATAGAATAAATTTGTTTAATAGATTAAAATTGTAGAAGGGATTCAGATAAAAGAAACAAAATGATTAAAGGGCTGAGGGACTGAATTTATGCATAACATGGTCAAATGATGACTATAGGGATATGTCATCCATCTACAAGTATTTGAAAGAGGTAAACACTAAGGTGGCAAAGGAAGAATTGAATGGTTCAAGGGCTATAAGTAGGGATAATAGGATGAAATTGAGGAATGGAAAAAGTCTGAATATCAGGGAAAAATCCTAAAACTGGGTTCTGTTAGTATGAGAAACAATCTCCCAAGGGAAATGGTATAATTTTGCTGTGTTAGAGATATTTAAAACTAGATTGGACAAAGTACCGCAATAGAAAACTTCTGTGGGAAAATCCTGCATTATTGTTGGAAAGGGCATGAACTCAATCACTTAATGTTTTCCTCAGATCTTAATTTCTAATAACTTTAATGTATATTAGATCACTGTGTTGAGGTGGACATATCTTATTACCAGGGATCCTAGAAATCCATTTGCCACTGAAAAATGCGGAATTTGTGTTTTTACAGAGAGTCTTTAGTTTTACATTTTGTGAAAACATAAAAACACATTAACTATTAACTAAATTTTACTGAAGTACCAAAGTCACTTATTCAGTATGCTCAGCCTCCCCCTCTTGCGGTTGATTTTTGAATGTGCTTTAAATTTACAGTGGAACACCATTTATCTGATCTAATTGGAACTGGGGCCAGATCGGATAATCAAAAATTGGGATAATCAAGGAGAATTGGCAAAGAGCCATCTCTTATTTTAAGATTGGAGGAAGGGTGGCTGATAGCTCAAGCCCCAGCCGCCCAGTGCTGACAGCCTGAGCCCCATCACTGTCAGCCCCAGGAGGCTGGCGGGTCAGTTAATACGGAGAGCCAGATAATGGAAGCTTGAATAAATGGGGTTCTACTGCATCTCAGAAAAACATGCATTCAACTGATACCTACATATATTGTAGCTAGGAAAACTAAACTTCTGCATTTCATTTTAATCACAGAAAAACACATATTTAAATTTTTTATGGAAGAATTTTGTTTTTTTAATCATGGAAAACTAGAATCCCTGCTCATTTCCTCACATTACTGTCTAGCATAGAAGCCCATCATGCATCTTTCTGTGGGGGGTAAAAGTGGTCTTATTCCCTGAACAAGAGTTGGCTGAAAAAGGAAGTCATTCTCAAGCAGGATGGGTGTTGGTGTAACTTATGGCGACATGAGAGATTCTACCTGAAGAGTTGCGTTATGTTTCCTGATCACACTGATGGTCCTTAGGCATGTGAAGATGAGGATAGGGACTTGACTTCTGCTGTACAAAAGCTACATGTTTGATCTAGACAGGAGCTTAGCTTCTGCCTCCGTTCTCTGCAAGATGTGGGACTATGGTGTAGTTATCAAGAGGGAAGGGGTTTTATAAATTAAATTGAAAAATTGATGAACCTCAGTGAAGGGTGGTAGAATTGTAGGCTCTGTTCTGAATACGTCTCTTGCTTGTACCAGTCCACAGCCAGTGAAAGTTTTATGGAGGTATTACGTACTGAAAGCTGTGTGTTGGCTAAAATATTTTTTCTGTGCCTCATCTCCGTCAAATAAGGAAACCTAAATAAATAAGTGGCAATGGTGAGTCAGTTGCAGTTTCTTATATCTGGGTAATTTTTAGATTTTTTTTTTCTTTTTTTCCAGGATCCCCATGCTGAGGAATTTGAAGACAAAGAGTGGACATTTGTCATAGAGAATGTAAGTCAGAACATAGTCATGTTTTTCCTTTTGTGTGTGTGACACTTAATGATTTTGAAGGTTCATATGACTCGTATTAAGACTATTGAAAAAGGAGTGGGTTAAGTTTGAGCTGTTAAAACCAAAACTAAAACGTTAAACCGCAATAACAACAATAAAATTGCCTCATTAAAATAACTGCTCTATATGTCTGTATTGAAATCCAGTTGGGATGCAAAAATATTTTGCAATGTAGGGAAGCAATTTAAGCTAACATCAGAATCCTCCTTGCTTTAATTTCATGAACATTGGAGGGAACATGTGTGTTAAGAGCGGGATACTAAACTTGGAGTTCTTGAATTGCATTTGGCACTTCATGGTCTCACGTGCAGCTTTTTTCCTTTTTATGATGATAATAGCTAACGCTTATAAAGTGCTGTTCATCTGTAGGATTCCAAAATTCTTTGCAAGGGAGGTCAATATCATTATCCCCATTTTACAGATGGTGAAACTGAGACAGAGGGAGGAAAAGTGACTGGCCCAGGGTCACTCAGCAGGCCATCGATGGAGCTAGGATTTGAACCTAGTTGTCCTGGATTCCAGTCCAGTGCCCTCTTCACTAGATCATACTGTGCTTGTCTTGTGTGTTTAAAAAAAGATGACTACCTCTTCAGGTTGACCTCTGTGTATCCCCTTTATTGAGACAAAAGCGATGTGCTTTCAGAACTCTCTTGGAAAAGTTGATGAATATTTTGCATAAGTGAAAATGCACAAGATGGAAGGCAGGAATAGGGAGATCATACGAAAGTTAAGAAAAAAGCCCTCAAAATATTGAGAGACTTGTGATAAAAATCGCCAAAATTGGCAACATTGCACAATATGGCCAGCAGAACTTGTAGGATAAGTGATGGTGCATTCATATTTATGTATTTATAATATAAGGAAAGAACCAAACTTAATCCTACAAATTCAACTTGGATTCTGAGAGTTAACAGAAAAAATTACCTTTTTCTTGTAAACTGAACATACTTGATGGAGAAATTGCAAGACAAACATGGTATTCCACAATACCATTGATAGTCACTTTTTAGAGCAGATTCGCACTTTAATTATTTGACTAGTGCAGAATTGTTCAGATACATCCAGTGGAAACACAGGGGTGTTCTGGGTTGCTTAATAGTACCATCAAAGTAGAATCCATCTGTTGTGCTGCTTAATATGCCAAATATTCTAATGTTCCATTGATTTAAATATCATGTTAAAAGCAGAAAGCAGTTTGTCTAGGAAAGGGCCATCAGCAAAGTAGTTCATTTATACTCTTGGTTTTTAAATGTCAAGTTTCTATTTTCATTTATAAGAATTACTAAATAGGATGTAGCTTAGTTGTTGTTTATCACTTAGTTCATTTTAGTTAAGGGAAGTCTCCAGCTCCCCTTTTCAAGAGTTCTCCAGAGCTAAGCAAAGTACTCTGGAAGCAACAATGCACTGTACATCCCTTCAGTCTACCCTTCTGGGTATGCTGTATTTGGGTTCCTGTGGCCTTTGTGTAAGTTCTCTTTCAAAGATTACCATGGACACTTGATGCACTGTTGGCAGGACTCCACCTCTTTTTCCTTTTACACAGGGAAAGATCTTGTAGTCATGTGCTCTAACATGATATGTGGAAATATCCTGAGGAATGAGTAGCACATGTGAGTGCTTAGGGTCTCTGCAGTCTTGTTTTGACTTGGCAATTCCCAATTTAGCCTTATTTCCACCACCACAACCCCTGGTAGTGACACTGAAAGGGGAAGTCATGCTAGAGTCAATATTCCTCTCCCCTCAGTAGCTTGCAGCTTGACTGTCATTGGGACAGCCCTGAGATTATATATGTATGGATTATACAGACTTTTCCAAAAACGGTATTGAGGCAGGTATCTCTTTCATTCAACATCTGAGTGAAGTGCCAAAACAGGACACTGGAGTTCCTATGTGACCTTGGGCAAGTCATTTAGCTACTCTTTGCCTCAGAACCCCATCTGTAAAATGGGGACAAATAGTACTTCCCTATACCTCACTGGGGTGATGTGAGGCTAAATACATTAAAGATTGTGAGGTGCTCAAATATTACAGTAATGGACACAATACATGTATCCAAGATAAATACTTTTTAGTCAAAACTATCTATCAATGTATTAAGAGGCACAAAGCAAGGAGGCAGAGAGCCTATGCTAAATCTATTCATCACCAGCTTCTCCCTCTTAGGAGCCAGTTCTCTATAGGTTTGTGAGATCTAAAATTTCAAAGGTGAACTTCTTTCACCTTATGCACCAAACTCAGTGCCCTCAGACTCCTTTAGTCTTCGTGCTCTGCTTTTTATCCAACTCCAAGCTCAGCGATAATACTAAATATTATACAGAAAGAGGCCTTAAGTTCATTTAAAAAATAAACTGCAAACCACAAGCTGCTTTCACAAAGAGCTGTCTTGGAAATAGTCAAATAGAATATGGCTGTGCTGCTTTCTTTATTATATACACCCATCTGCTTGGTAATGTTCAGCCTTCCATGAAACATGCTTGATGTGAGGAGCTAGTCTGGAATCAAAAGTTGCATTTTCACCAATCTCCTGAGTTATCCAGTCCCCCAGTTCTGTCTTAATAGCTGGTTTTTGTAAAAGGTGATTGAGAGCTGCACAGCAACTTTACATCTCAGGTATACTTTTGAGATAGACTTGAAAGCTATAGGTAAAGCCAAAAAACCTGATCTGCTAATATACTTGAGAAGTTGGAAAAAACCTTTTTTAAGGGGAATAGCACCACTCAGTGGTGAACAAAGAAATGTATGTCTGTCTGTTTGAGAAACTAACAGTTCTATTACCTTGGACTGATGCTTGCTTACACTTCAGAATAATCAGTTCTATAGAACACCCAATTGTTGAATATATTTTTAAAATCTCTCAACTCCCTGGAAAAGAGACTTTTGTATCCTTTAACCTTTGGACTACTATCACTGGAAGTAGTCATAACTTTACATGTTTTTAAAAAGGGAACATCCTTGTCATTGAATCTATGGAGGAAAGATTATTGCTGGTAATATTGGGACACTTTAGTGCCCTCGAATGTCCTGTGTTTTTATGCAGCTTGCTCCTGTGCCCTCAAATTCTGCAGGACTCTTCTTCTTGATATTTAGCAGTGCCACCAAAGAGTGATAGCAAAGCCCAGAATGATTTTGGGCTTGGAAGTTCTTTCATTAACCAAAGAATCTACATCATCCTAGTATAACAACTCTTTTTAGCTCTAGGTTTTGAGCCAGAACATTATTCAGACCAGCTAAAATACAGTAACAAAGAATTGTTTTTGCAGTACTCAGAATGGCAGTTCCACTGTGCCCCATATGCCAGATCACGCGCATTTGGCTTAAATTTGTAGCATCAGGTCTCAGTTGGTTAAGAGTAACAACTTGATTCAAAATTATTCCGGGTTCAGAATGTCTTAATTAGCAGTGGGTGTGGCATGTGTGTAACATCGCCCATTGATTCCCATAATTTCACTGTAAATAAATGTCATAAACTTTTAAGTTAACATCTATGATTCTATGCTTTATCTGATCCGTCTCCCTGTTCAGAGCTGGATTTTTCCCTACAGCACTTTTTAATGCTTTGCCTGCTCTAGTTTTAAAGTGCCCTCAACAAAGGGAATTTCACCATTTCTTTTGGGTAACGATTCCACAGATTAATCCATCCCACTGTCAGCAACTTTTTCTTAATATTTCAACTTAAATTTTCATTTTCTCAGTTTCTTCCCACTCCCTGATGTTTATTTTCTTTGTATATTTATAGATGTCTCTATTGTCCCCAATTCCACCTTGTTTTAGCTGCGCTATGAATATTTTGCTATCTGCATTTTTCCCCATCAGACAGATTTTCCCATCTCTTCATTTTGATAGTCTTTGCATGTTGGAGAGTGAGAATGCCATAGCTAGCAATTAGATCTGTACCATACTCTTCAAGGGTAATGGGGTTTCAAGCAATTAAGGATTAATAATTGGTCTATTTTACCGACTCAGTTCAGTGAGCAATATCTTCCTTCATTGCAAAACTAACTCAGAGTGATACTTTCTCTAACAGATGATCATCCCTTCCCTCATTTCTATAGTGCAGTTTGAACAGGTACTGTATTTTGCTCTGCTGGCCCTCTTTCCCTTCGTGATCTAAGTCTGGGCCTCCAAAGTTAATTGTTCAAGAGATGACTTTGGTTGAGCACTTCCTCGGGGAGAGGATCAAGAAGAGACTTTCCAGTAGAAAATATAAGTAACGGGGGAGATAAGACTATTGAGAACATAATTAGTATCTCATAGTTTAAACTGTGTTCTGAATTTCAGAACTCCTCTCCATCTAAGTGAGAGAACAGTGCATAATTATCCAAGAGCACTTTTGTCTCTAGGATACTTTCAGCACTTAGAAAAATTTTAAGTAGTGCATGATCTGGCCTGTGTTCATGCACAACTGAGCTTCCTCATAACATGGGCCTTTATTTAAAACTCCCTAGAAGACACAATTGTAGAAATGTAGTGAGTGTTAAATAAAGGCCAGTTATGTAGGGAAAGTGCAACAGCACTTAAGTACAAGATGTATTGAATGCTATTTGTAAATTTTCTGGTTGAAGGAAAGAGAAAGGGATGGGGGAGTGGGGAGAAGCTGGGAGGCAGAAGTACAAATGGCATTTGTAGTAGTTGCTAAAAGAAACCTCTAAAGCAAATTGGTCCCAGCATTTTGAAAACTTTCACTCACCCCACCTGCAAGCATGAAGATGGAGAGCCTCCTGTTTGAAATAAATGTAATTCAAACAATGTAAAAAAAACCCCTTATTTTCCCTTCCTAATATGTGCAGAATAATTTCTCTTCCTGTAAACATAACGAGGAAGAAAGGCTGGACTTCCCTCTGAGAGAAGGTCATCCATTGCATCAAGTTCTGTCATGGTTTTATGATACAGATAAATGGCTACTACTAGAATCTCTGTCTGTCAAACTCATGTTGTTTCTGGCTTAATCCTGCTCAACTAAATCCTTTATGATGGTTTCAGATCTTGATGAAGCTCTGGTTTCTCTGCAAGCTAGTAAATATGAAGATCCAAAGCCAAGTCTCGTTAATGTTTTCCAGGATTCATAGTAGGCTCCTCTGTTTCCTGTATTTTGTATCCATTTCTCTGTTCTGTTTGATATAGGTCCTTATACCATGTTTATCACCATACTATCTAAATGCTTTTCAAATAGGGCAGTAGTTACAGCACTGTTTCTCTAAATCACGAAAGTGGTCATAGCTGCATCATTGACATTGACCTTATTCCTTTTTTTATGCAACCGACTTATAGATTCCAAAACTAGAAGGAACCATTGTGATCATCCAGTGTGATCTCCTGTATGACACTGGCCATAGAACTTCCCAGAAATAATTCCTAGAGCAGATCTTTTAGAAAAACATCCAATCTTGACTTTAAAATGGTCAGTGATACAGAATCCACCACAACTCTTGATAAATTGTTCCAGTGGTTAATTATCTTCTTTGTTAAAATTGTACACTTATTTCCAGTCCCAATTTGTCTAGTTTTAACTTCCAACTATTCGATTGTGTTATACTTTCTCTGGTAAATTGAACAGCCCATTCATTATTAAATATTTGTTCCCCATGTTGGTTCTTATAGGCTGTAATCAGATCACTCCTTAACCTTCTCTTTGCTAAGCTAAGTAGATTGAGCTCCTTGCGTCTGTCGCTATAAGGCAAGTTTTCTAATTCATTAATCATTCTTGGG
Organism: Lepidochelys olivacea; assembly: GCF_965140295.1. Lineage (NCBI taxonomy): Eukaryota > Metazoa > Chordata > Testudines > Cheloniidae > Lepidochelys > Lepidochelys olivacea. Next base: position 197,223,331 of record NC_140413.1, on the reverse strand, counting down.
ACTCTTCACTGAACCCTCTTTAGTTTTTCAACATCCTACTTGAATTGTGGACACCAGAACTGGACATAGTACTCCAGCAGTGGTCATACCAGTGCCAAATACAGAGGTAAAAAAACCTCTCTGCTCCTACTCAAGATTCCCATTGATGCATCTGAGGATCGCATTGGCCTTTTTGGCCACAGTGACATACTGGAAGCTCATTTTCAGCTGATTATCCACCAAGACCCTCAAATAATTTTTAGGGTCCCTGCTTCCCAGGATGCAATCTCTTATCCTGTAGGTATGGCCTACATTCTTTGTTCTTAGACATGTATATTTACATATACTTGTATTAAAACACACATTGTTTGCTTGCGCCCAGTTTACCAAGTGATCCAAAGCATTCTATATTAGTGACTTGTCGTCTTCATTATTTACTAAAACATCCAATTTTTGTGTCATCTGCAAACTTTATCAGCAATTTTATGTTTTCCTGCAGGTCATTAACAGTTTGTTAAATAGCACAAGGCCAAGACTTATTAGAGCTGCATCTTTGCCATATGCAGAAAGAGCAGTGCTTCAGACTTTCCACCTTTCAACCGCTGGTCCTACAGGTGAATGAGAAGTGCTTTGTTTCTTACTTCTCTATCCTTCACTTGAAGGTGATTTAAGACAGGATTATGAAGAAAAAACTGTCTTTCCCTTGAATAGCATGAAAGAATAATCATTGACATGTAGATACAGTCCTCAAGTGCAGACTCTTGACGGAGGACCCGTTCCTGGAAGGGACCGTGCTCTGTATGCTGCTATGCCCACACAAAGCTGCATTGACACTGGGGATCCATACAAGTGCAGCACTGCATCTACAAAAGGTCACCTGTGGGATTGAAACTGAACTGTTACTATGTTCTAATAGTGAGATATTGTGCTGGATCCTTTGCATATTTATCTTCTACACTGATTTTTCTGATGTTCAGGGTTGTCCTTTCAGAACAATTGGGTATGCTGTTTTAGTCTTTTTGAAGGTTACGAGAAGAAAGCATCATGAAGGAGACACATCTACTGAATCCATTCCAAATTCTCCTTATCAGAGATGCCAGCCTTCTACATTGAGAGTGGTTTATAATTAGACCTCAGAAGTGTATCTTTTTTTATAAGATACACCCATGTTGCCGGATGTGTTTACGTACCTTAACAAGCAAGATTATTTTTAAAAATTTCTTCAGAAAACTATATCCTGTCAATTCACTGGGCTGAAGAAGATTGTCTTGCTAAAAGCTTGTAATATTCTACAGCAGATAAATATTGAGGTTGACTGATTTAAGCTGAAAAGTAAGGTAGGGCTCTCTTCTCTTTTGTTGTATATTGGGCTCATATAAATTGAACCCAAACAAGTGTTATGGGTCATGTCAATGGAGACTTATGTCCCCTAGGGTAAGACACTAAAGGGGTAGAGTGTATAAGTAGTAAATCAAGTGACACCAACAAATTAATTTCTGTTTCAACCCCATGTACAGTAGTTATGAACCATTAAAGGCTGAAATGTGGGACAAAACTTCAAAATGAGGGGAACATGAAAATAATACTGCAGGAAGTATTGCACTGTTGTTTCCAAAGTTTCTGGGGAGAAATCACACAAGATAGAACCAAAACCAGTGAGACCTAGGTTGAAATCCTGGTCCCTTTTGAAGTCAGTACAAGTTTTGCCATTGAATTCATTGGAGCCAGAATTTCAATCCTGGTGTTTAGTTCCCCTCTCAATTACATTGGTTTTACACTGATGTTGCTACTCTGAATTCAGTGGAATTATTCTTGATTTATACGAGAATCAAACCCAGGGTCTGGATGTCAGCAGACCTCTTCATCTGGCTAATTCTAGTACTAGATGTTTTGAAACAAATACCAATTCAGCACAGTAACTTGAAACTCCTAGCACTTTTAGCTTGCTTTGCAAAAAAGAACTGGACTATCTGATAAGGTGATCACTTACTTCCTGATCAGTCACTGATCAGTTATTATAGAATCGTGGGTATCTCTTCTAGTGTATTTTTCAAGCATGTAGGATGTAATTTAAATTGACTATTTGATTTATTAAAAAAGTTACATTGTTTTGTATTTTTTTCATGAAATAATGTTTGGCTTAAAATGAGAGAGAACCACGTTAGCCTCTTTCAGAATTAAATGCATGCATTAAATACTCTAGAATAGGAAGCTCATAGTTCAGACATGCTTTCCTGGTCCTTTAATTCCCCTGTCAGATTCTGCTGTATGTGATTATGTGAGCTGTGACTGGCTGGCTGTGTAAATTAGGCTGGGTATTCTCGTCTGTATATAGCTAGGAATTAAATGCTGTTTTGTCAGCCATCTCATTCTTTTTCTGCTTTAAATTTAATAGAAAATGAGAAAAGTTGTTTTTCCTTTTGCTTACATTAAATATTTAGCACTTTGTTCTAGTTCAGAAATTTTTGAGATTAGGTTTTTGGAGCAAAACTCTTAGCAGTCCTTGTCTTGATTGGCTGATCGGTTTCTGAAGGGAAGGGTAGGAAAAATTCCTGAGTTTTGCAGTGATTGGGTCTGATCCTGCATTCGTTACACATCCTCTCAGCTCTGCTTGTACACACTGAGTGAAATGCTGGCTGAATTGCAGTCAGTAGCAAAACTCCCATTGACTACAACAGAACCAAGATTTCACCCATTGTATTTAGTGGGTGTGTTGGATGTGCAAGAAATGCAGGATTGCACACCGTATTTGTGGATGTTTTTCCTTCTGAATGTTAGAACACATGAACATGAGACACTGGCAGTACTGGCCTGAGCTAGTCATAGTGTGGGCAAATGCTGTGTAAGCTTTTCTAGACAACTTCATTTAAATTCTGACCTGCAGCAACCCTTATTCCTGAGCAAAGCCTGCCAGCCGTGACAAATTGTGCTAAATTATGTAGTACTATAACTTAATCTGCAGTGGATGTTTTACTTGTGACAAAACAAATATGAATCCAGGTGTCCTGAAATAAGACATCCTCTACTGCTCTAGAAATTCATATTAAATCATTTATTAAAGTGACACTATAAGGTTAAAAAAACCAACATTTCTGACCTTAATAAAAGTTTTGATAAATCAATTTGAAAGAACGTTTAAAACCTAATTTAGATTTTACCATTTATACTGTTAACATTATACTCATTTTGGGCAATTAAAAAAGCTTAGTCAGGAAATCTTTAAATTCAATCCATCTCTTTTCTATTGTACTTTTGAAAAATATTCATTAAACATCTGTTAATCTGAATCTTTTCCCAAAAAAGGAAACATTGGGCCCAAACTATCCTATAAATGATGAGAATTGTTTCTGATGCAATGTTAATGACCATGCACAGTAACATTTTATTTTATAATTATCTCTATAAACTGAATCAAATATTTTAATCAAGGGGCTTTTTTTTTTTAAACTAGGTGACCTTGCTGGTGGGGGATGAAATACGACATTCATTGTGTTAAAACATCTCAGTTTTAAAATAAGAAAGTGGTAGAAAGTATCTTATTTTGTGATACTTCTACTACAATTATATTAAAGAGTTTCATAGATGAAAGATGGAAAAGGGAGAATGCTGGGAGTTGAATATAATGGCCTAGTTATTACACTCTAGTTTTTATAAGCTCAGTAAATGCTGTAAACAATAACACTTACAATGGAATGAGTTTGATGACACATAATTTATATGGTTATTATTGATTCACAGTAGTAAAGCACAATCTGTTTTCTAAATTGCTGGAACGATTTTGTTTAGTTTTTTTCGTCTTACTTCCTGCTAGTTACCTTCTAATATCTTTCCTATAGCGGAGAGTGTCCTGTGTGAGACAGCTGACCAGAGCGGATATCAGATTCTTTACCAGCTGGAGGGAGGAAGCTGATAAATAAGGCAGTCAGCTCTGGAAACAAACCCCTAATACTACATTAGGCATGTTTAAAACCAGCAGTATGTGTTTCAGCAATTCTTAGCATATGTTTATTCATAGAAAATCAGCAGTAAAATATACTTGCCAGTGCATACAAGAGACTGAGTCTACATGAGGTCTTTTCGTTTTCAAACATCAAATAGCAGAACAGCGTCTTGGTAATCGTTTTACAGTGGGATTCTAATCTCACTCCAGATGTAAACTGAGCTGACCAACTTGTCTTTTAATATAAAAGTATTTGTTTGCAGCATGTTCAAGTGCCCTGTTTGTGTGCAGGCGTACACCCACCCACCCCCGCGCGCACACACACAGTGTGTTCTCTTGATACGGTGCAAATTCTTCTATTTAAAATGCTGCTCATTGACATAACATTGTGTTATACAGATCTCCTTTTTGACCCTGGAGGACAGTGACCATTCAGCAAATACCACTATCATGGAAAGGGTATAATGCAAGACACTCAGTATAAGAGAAAAGAAGAAGACAAAATTGCCAACATCATTTAATGAAAAATATTTTTGACACAAGTTGCCTCCTCAGGCAGACAGCTTGGGAGTCCAGTTAATGTGCTGATGGGTCTGAGATAATACTTGTACAATTGCATTTGAACAGTATGCAAAAATGTGTCTCTAAAAGCAAACCCTCAGAATATCCATTATTATGTAAAATTGTAATTCTGCGTTAAGTAATTGGATGTGGGTATAGTTGTCAATAACGAGAACATCATGCAGTGCATATTATCAAAACGATGTGACTACCAGTAACGTGCTGGCCAGCTGACCTAAGGGTTGTGGTTTACACATGCTTTTAGAGATACCATGTGGCAAGGTGGTAGAGCTGAGTGATTGTTTTCAGCCTCTTAGAGTAGGTTGCTAGCCATCTTGCTACTTTCAATTATGTGACAGTTGCATCAATTTAGAAAGAACTGAAGCAATTGGTCTTCATAAGATATTTGATACCATTAAATTTGGCTCCACTCCATTTAATTTTCTATTTGTTTTCCAGTGTAGTCTTCATTTTAAAGGAGTACTACTTTCTCAAATGATTTTTATATGTAATTCATAACTCTTGCCTTCTCCCCTTTCATTGTTTTCTAATCTCATAGGGCTTTGAAAATAAAATTTCTCAGACTGTATTATCTCTTTATGTTTTGAATGGTAGCAATATAAGTAAGTCTTTAGCTATATGCGGGAAAGAGCTAGGCCATTCTGGAGCATAGAAATAGGGGGTGTCTGGTAAAAAGGTGGTGAAGTCTGTTAATTGGTATAGGGTTGGGGAGCAGCAGCTGAAAGAGAACAGGGGGCAAGTCCTGAACAGTATATTACTCATTCTCAGTGCTCTGCACTGAGATACTGAAAATGATGTGTCCACCATGTTCTAAGGTTAAATCATTTGTCTGCACTCAATGATATGGTAACAATGCGTTTCCCAGCTGTTTGAAAAGCAGTGTTTAATGAGACACCCACCGGGATTAACTCAGTCTATTTTTGCCAAAGAAACATTTAAAAATAACCCACCAACCCAGAACCAAATGCCTTAGAAGCAAAAGAAGCCATTATCTTTTCTACCATTGCTTTCCAAAATGTGGGCATCAGAATTGGCTCTTTTTAAAATAAATTCAATGGAGTAAATCAACAGATCACAGCATCAAGTACCAGACAGTACTTTCTGCTCAAATCAAGCAGAAGACAAAACAAAATGGAAAGCTTTAAAACAACTAGAATATGGAATCCTGAGCATGTTTTCTTGTGTTCAGATGTACTCAGATTTGTCATGTTTAAGCACTGACACGGAGGCTAAATGCCAGGCCTTTTTTGACTCATCAGAAGGTAGGTGTAGTGACATTTGCAATGAGAAGTAAAATCCTGAGTGCTGTCTGAGCCACCGACTGCTGAATCTCAGCTCTTTGTGAGATATGCAGAATTCTGACTCTCCTGGAGGAGTGTTTTACAGGGTGAAGCTCTGATTGATCTCTAGGGTCTAGCATCAGAATGACCTCATTGTACCTGAAGTGGTCGGAGCTGTTGTCTGGCTTGTAGGGAAAAGTGTTTGATCCCTTTAAGAGCCAGAGAGCGACTTGCTGCAGCAGCTTCCAACCAGGTCAGTGTGGGGATGCAAACGCTTCCCTCCCCAAGTGACTGGAAGAGAGGGGGAGTACAGTAACTCCTCACTTAACATTGTAGTTATGTTCCTGAAAAATGCGACTTTAAGCGAAATGATGTTAAGCGAATCCAATTTCCCCATAAGAATTAATGTAAATAGGGGGGGTTATGTACCAGGGAAATGTTTCTCACCAAACAAAAGACACTCTCTCTCTCTCTCCCCCTGTGTATACACACACACACACAATATAAGTTTTAAACAAACAATTTAACACTGTTCACAGCTATGATGATTGTGAAGCTTGGTTGAGGTGGTGAAGTCCGATATTTCCCAGGGAATGCCTTACTGCTAAATGATGAACTAGTACTCGGCTGAGCCCTCAAGGGTTAACACGTTGTTAATGTAGCCTCACACTCTGCAAGGCAGCACAAATGGAAGGAGGGGAGACAGCATGGCAGACAGAGACACACACCCTGTGTGTGGGGGAGAGAGAGAGAGATGCGCATTACCCCTTTAAGTACTCTGACCCCACTCTAAGTACATTGCCTTTTTAAGTAGATCAGCAAGTTGAGACAGCAGCCACTGCAAGCAAGCTCCCGCCATCCTAAGCCCTGTCATGTTGCACACACACCCCCCCCCCCCGCTCTATGGAGATGGGGTAAGCAGGGGGCAGGGGGACACCCTGACATTAGCGGCTCTCACCCCCCCCCTCACCCCCCCCCCCGGACGTACAGCAAGCAGGAGGCTCCAGGGAGCAGCTCCAAGGCAGAGGGCAGGAGCAGCACACGCCTGTGGGGGGTGGGATAGCTGAACTGCCGGCAATTGGTAGCCTGCTGGGTGGCTGCTGCACAGGGAACTTTGGGGGGGAGGGGGCTGCCGGCCCACCCTGGTTCCAAGCCCCCACCAGCTCGCTCCAACGGGCTGCTCTTCCTGCAAGCAATGGACAAAGCAGGCAGCTGCCAAACAACGTTATAAGGGAGCATTGCACAACTTTAAACGAGCATGTTTCCTAATTGATCAGCAACGTAACAATGAAACAACGTTAATCGGGATGACTTTAAGTGAGGGGTTACTGTACTTTTGATCTACACCAGTGCAGGAAACACATCTTTTACCTGGACTAGGCAGAGCAGGGCCTATGGAAGTAGTTAAATACCAGGTTTTGTCATGATGTGGCGTGGGCACTGTTAGTTGCTCCTTTCTTAGTGGGGCTGGGAAGGAATTTTTTCCCTCACCACCATATTGGCCAATGTGAGGTGTATGTGGTGGGGGGCATGTTTCACCTTTCCCACAGAGAGTTTGGGGCTTATGTGGAGCAGACATGAAACAGGTTAGGCTATGAGGTTGCAACTCATTATGCAAGCACAGGGTGGATGTCCAGTGCATGCGCTCCATAGAGAAGCGATATGGTGATCAGATCAAATGGATTGGTAAGGGATTTAAAGGAAGTATTCTTTAAAGGAGCTGAAACAAGGGAGGTTCGAGGGTCCTATGACTGGTATGGCAGGGGTCTAACCCTTTAATCTAACGCCTGCTTTAATCTTCATTTGAGGTGGGAGATGGCGAGATCCCAGAAGTGGTTTGGCTGGGGACCAGGATGGGTAAAGGGGGCAGTCCCTCGTTGGGTGTACATAACTGATTATGGAATTACCTGCATTGTACCCTTTTATTTGCTGGGTACTCTGACATTTAGAAATTAAATTGCAGCCTAATTAAACCACATCCAATTTCTCCTGTCCTCCTGGCACAGGTGGACAACTGCAGCTTGGCTAGAAATTATTGCTAGAGTAGGTAGGAAAAACTTTTTGAAAAATGGTGCTTCTACTAGGGTCTGACCTGCCTGGATACACAGTTCCCTTTCTGCGGTCAGCCCAACTAAAGGAATGAGACTGTTCCACTATGAAATGCATGAAGGCCTGTTGGCAGCTTCCCAGCAGTTGAGACCAGCTTTTCACTGCTGCAGTTACAGGGGCGTTTATTTCAAGCAGCTTGAGAAGTGTAGAGGCAGAGCTGTGACTGAGGAAAAGCATCAGGCAGTTCCAGTCCTGCAAAAAGCACAGTAATTGCAAAAGATGTCCCCTTCTACCTGCCCCCCCCCTTTAAAAAAAACCCTCAAAGGTCGCTAGAAATCGCTTTTAAATCTCAGAGCTGAAGAAGCAACTTTGGAGCTGCACTGAGTACTTCAGAACGTGTTAGAAGGGATCTGTAATGTATATTCTATCAGGGATCTCTTAATGACCCCTGACAGATGGCAGGCTAAAATAGCCAGGTAAGATGGATAGATAGTTTAAAGACCTTTGTTCTGTTCACATCCCCCAATCCTCTGTGGGGAAAAATGTATTAGATTTAATATGGTGCTGAGCACTTTGATTCTTGTTTGATTTCCAAAGTTTCATGTGAAACAGTTGACACCTAGGATCTGTATGTACACTGAAACAATTATTGTACCCGAGACTCCTGGTCAGTCAGAGCAGCAAAAATGTTAGCTAAGAGAGAGCTGCCTGTGTTTTACAATATGGTATCTAGACAAGTTGCATGAGAATTCTGGAGGACAGACATTCAAGGTAGTTGAAGAAGTCAGTTGCCTTCACTGCAGAAGAAAGTTTTGAGACATTAAACATTTTATGCTCCTCAGAAGTCTCTGAGCTACAGAAAACATGGATACAAATAATATGTTATCAATGATCTCTAAATAAAAATGATTTGGGTTTTGGGGGGTTTTTTGGTTCTTGTTAGTGGGATTTTCATTTGAGATATTTTAATGGTTTCTTAAGGAACAGAAATAAATGGTAGTTCTGTTTTATAGGATCTATTGTAAGGATATGTATCAGGCTGATGTTTTCATAATTGTGTCATCAAGCCATTAATTATCTTCTGTGCCATCAAGGGGTAAATTTTGTATGTCACTTATAATTTTTGTAGGATAGAAGGCGGAACAAATATTTATTACTGTAAGAAATATAGAAGGCTGGCAAATGGCAGTAAATTACTGAACCTGTCAAGTATTCTAGGCCTTCAATTTGTTGAATTAACAGTTTTTATAAAGCCCACTTGTGTCTATCCTGAAGGCAAATGGAAGCTGCAAGTTCTCCTCTCTCTCAGGAATTGGCTCAATATGAAGAGAAGTGTTTCTGTGAACTTAAAATAATAATAATAATAATAAAAAAAATAAAAAATTGAAAATTATTTACAAAAAAAATCCCCTATATTTTTGGAAACCTAAACATACCACTATTGGAAACTAATTTTAGAGAGCTTACTTTCAGAGACTTGTGTGGCCAGATCCTCAGCTGATGTAAATCAGTGGAGCTTTTCTGACTTATGCCAGCTTTATATTTTGCTCAATAGGGCATAAAATGTTTAAAAAAAAATGCTGTCTAAAACAAAATTAATTTACTGCACATTCATCATCCAAACTAAGTAAAGTGTAAAAATCAAACAGCAAGAAATTATTTGAATTTTAAGAAATTTGAAGTGATGCATGTAATATAGGTAAGGAATTTTTGATGTTTTTATCTTTATTCCTTTTAAAGTAAAAGGGCTTTTATTTATTTTTAGTGAAAATGAAAAAAAAAGTTAATTAAAATGAGGGAATTGTCACCAGTTTGTTGCTAATGTTGCAATCTGTAATGGAAAGGAGAAACCAGACGAGACTATATGGTCAGATAGTCTTTCAGGGAACAAATAAATGCAGCAAAGGAGGAGAATGACCGAATGCAAGCCAAAGTGGAATAAGGGCAAAGGAAATACTCAAGAAAAATTAGCCCTTTAGTAAATGAGAGAAGCCAAATCAATAGTGCTGACAAAGCTAATCTACTTTTATCAAGAAAGAAGGGTACAATAATTTGAGTAATGCGGATTTTATCTAAAGAAGAACAAGTAATGGAATACTTGGAAAAACCCTAACCTTAAAAATCTGTTGGTGCAGAGGATACTGTAAAGTTGGTGTGCTACTTTCTTGAATCCTGCAATTATACCCTTCTTCCATAATTAGTTATAATTTGTGCTGTATAATTTTGATTATATATTATAACTGTAGGGATTGATTGTGATAAGAAAGATTACAAGAACTAAATAAGCAGACTGGGACTAAATAATTAGTGTAGACCCTCTACAGTTAGGGTGACTGTAGCTGTGAGACAATTCTAGTATCCTGGCTGATTGTACTGGTCCTGGTTTTAATACAACCATCCCGGATCATTTCAGGCCTCCTGTCCCCACCTCTTCATCCTGCTCTGCTATCTCCCCTTTACTCTGAAGCTGCTCTCTGCCTTCTCCTGACTATAAAACTTTCCTTCTTTCTTTATTTTTTTACATTTCAGTAACTCTTCCTTACTGTGCAGTAATTTTGGGAAATAGCTGGATTGATGCCTGGTAGTATGTCAGAGGCCCATTGTATTTCAGCCTCCTAATTAAATTGTACATATACTACCATTATGTATATTAGTGAGATGGTCTCTGATTTGGTATGATCTATAATGTATCGTGGTAGCATGTATATTACTGAATTAGGAAGAGGGCTGTCCTACCAAGAGGAAACAGGTTAAGAGTGAGTGCAAGAGGTGTTTGAGGTCTGGGGATGGAGGAGGATGGAAAGGGTAGGCACTTCCCTCCATGACAAGTATCAATCCCCCTCTGAACTCGCAAACGCCCCTGGTGCCTTGGCCTGGGTTAAGAAGACATTGAACCCTACATGCACATACTGTGGATCTACGCATCCTGACAAGCTGCCTGCTGTGGCAGTGATGGGTCCAACACTACTGCTCCCTGGGGGCTACCCACTGTGTTGCCAGTTGTCAGGCAGGGAATGGAGTCAATCCAAGAAAAAGAATCCAGCCTCTGACCCCCCCGCCCCCCCACACACACCCCACCACCTTTCTGCATGTGTGTTTGGGCCCTTTCTAACACCACCACAGCAAAGACATGGGTGGGTGATGGCAGGAAGAGCTCCACCCACATGTAGTGTTCTGTTGGAGTGATGTTGGCATAATGAATCAGAGTCCTAGCTGGATCGATCTCTGGCAAAGTGCTTAAGTTGTATATTCAGTTTGTCAATCACTGGCAGTCTTGTCACGCCACTTAAGTCTTTGATGTAAGGACTGGCCTAAGTAGCAGCATTCCTTGGACCACATGCTTTGGAATTTGCTGGTCTTCCATTTTAATATGTTCATACAAGAAAGCCACCAAAATCAAACCAGCGCCGATGGAGGCAGTTGCTCAGTTCACCTTTAAATACTCTGATTTCTTAGCTTGTCCTGCTACGTGGTATGAAGTAGGTTATGAAGATAATGAGAATCCAAAATATCAATCCAGTGTTGTTTAGCTTTCCTCAATGCCCACATTTCACTTCCGTACAATAGAGTTTGTGTAACCATGGTTCGATAGCTCTGTAGCTTTGCAGCAAGCTTGATGCCACAACATCCCCACACAGGTTGCTGAAGGGCCCAAAATATGGCAGCAGCTGCTGCTATACAAGTATCCAAATTTTTCAAGCATCCCCCAATAGTCTGTGCCACTGCCCAAATATTTGACTGCTGCCAGCTGCTCAGTGTCCCATTTGGACAGGTTAATACTGAACTGTTTGTAAGCTGGAGCTAGAGGCTGCTTGGTGATAAAGGGCCTGAACTTAGTTTTGCCTGGATTAATAACCTGACTAATGTGCATTGCTTCTTGCTTGACCAAGTTATGCCATCAGCTGCAGTGATTCACTAAACTGAGCCAACAAGACTGAAATCTGTGGTTAGGATAGGAATCATTAATGAGTATCCGGGGAAATGGCTAATTGTGAGGTGTAGTAGGCTGGTGAATAGTCTCACTAGGGAAGTAGTGGAAGCCACATTACTTGGGTCATTAAAATAACACAAAACAAAGTTCTGAAGAATATACTTAAGGGAGCAATCCAGCACTTGTGGCATGATCTAACACAGTGGTCTCCAACCTTTTAACGCCCAGGATCACTTTTTGAATTTAAAGGCAAGCCAGGATCTCCCTGACCCCTTCCCTGAAGCCCTGCCCTGCTCACTCCATCTCACCGTCCCTCCATCGCTTGCTCTCCCCCACCCTCACTCACTTTCACCAGGCAGGGGGTTGCGGTTCGGGAGGTGTGCGGGCTCTGGGCTGGAGCCGAGGGATTCACAGTGTGTGACGGGGCTCCAGGCTGAGCCTGGGGCAGGAGGTTGGGGTACAAGCTCTGGGAGGGAGTTAGGGTGCAGGAGAGGACTCCGGGCTGGGGCAGAGTGTTGGGGTGCAGGGTGCTGGCTCTAGGAGGGGGGTAAGGGCTGGGGCAGGGGCGTAGGAGGGGGTATGGGGTGCTGGCTCTGGGAGGGGGCTTAGGGCTGGGGCTTGGGGTACAGGAGGGTGTTCGGGGTGCAGGAGGGGGTATGGGGTGTTGGCTCAGGGAAGGGGCTGGGGGTTAGGGTGCTGGCTTCCTGCCAGACTGCACTTACTGTAGCTCCTGGTTGGCGGCACAGTGAGGCTAAGGCAGGCTTCCTGCCTACCCTGGCCCCACGCCGCTCCTGGAAGGGGCCAGTGCACCCCTGTGGCCCCTGGGAGGGTAGGGAGCAAGTGGCTCCGCGCCCTGTCCCTCTCTGCAGGCACTCCCCCACCAGCTCCCATTGGCCACAGTTCTCCGTTCCTGGCCAGTGGAAGCTGTGGGGGTGGTGCTTGCAGGCAGGAGCAGTCCTGAGACCCCTGCCCCCCACTGCACGGGGCCGCAGGGCCGAGCTGGCTGCTTCTGGGAGCAGCGTGGGGCCAGGGCAGGCAGGGAACAAGCCCATCTCCGGAGATCATGATCGACTGGGAGAGTCCCCAGGATCAACTAGTTGATCGCAATCGACCGGTTCGTGGCCACTGGTCTAACAGGACTTTTCTATCTTCAGTTGTTGTGATAATGCGAAAGATTTTCTTCAGTGTTTTAGTCAAGAGCCTTGAAATGGTTGTAAGGAACAGTATGCTTCAAGATTAGGAAATTGGAAATTTAAGAAATTGAGTTGAAGTAGTGTATCGTATGTTTTCTTTTTCCCCTGTCCACAGTGGAAGAACCCAAGCCCTGTGCAGAAACCTTCCTTGATTGAGACCTGGTTGCTCACTGGTGCATAGTGATGAGTTGCATTTAGAATCAGTGGCTGAGCACACAACTTTCACAACACCCCTATAGCTTACTGGACCACATGGTAAGAGACCAGAATGTGTCTCAGAGGGTGATGTTAGAATCATATAATATCAGGATTGGAAGAGACCTCAGGAGGTCATCTAGTCCAACCGCCTGCTCAAACAGGACCAATCCCCAACTAAATCATCCTAGCCAGGGCTTTGTCAAGCCTGACTTTAAAAATCTCTAAGGAAGGAGACTCCACCACCTCCCTAGGTAACGCATTCCAGTGCTTCACCACCCTCCTCGTGAAAAAGTTTCTCCTAATATCCAACCTAAACCTCCCCCACTGCAACTTGAGACCATTACTCCTCGTTCTGTCATCTGGTACCACTGAGGACAGTCTAGATCCATCCTCTTTGGAACCCCCTTTCAGGTAGTTGAAAGCAGCTATCAAATCCCCCTCATTCTTCTCTTCTGCAGACTAAATAATCCCAGTTCCCTCAGCCTCTCCTCATGAGTCATGTGCTCCAGCCCCCTAACCATTTTTGTTTCCCTTCACTGGACTCTTTCCAATTTTTCCACATCCTTGTAGTGTGGGGCCCAAAGCTGGACACAGTACTCCAGATGAGGCCTCACCAACGTCCTTAGCTGCTGGTCTGAGTCTAATTTAAAGATGTGTGGAAGCTTTCATAGAAGGGAATTTGAAAGGGGGGAAGTCAGTGTGTGGGATTACTATCTTTTAGTCATCTGGGTCTTCCTGGAATCCTTCAGTTATGGAAAAATTTAATCCATCCCATCAGGGATATGTCTTCACTAAAGAATTAAGTGTCTTAGCTAAGCCTGGGTGTCGTCACTAGTTCCCCTTCCATCCATACAGTAAAACCTCTAACTCGGGCTTGAGGGTGCTAGCTAGGTGGGCTAGCAGACACAGTTGATGGTATAGGGTTGAGCTTGCTTTTTGCTTCAGCCCAGGCTGGCAAGCCACCTGTTTTGCAGGCTAACCAAATCCAGGTGTGTTTAATTCTCCAGTCCTATCTTATAATTCCACCTGGTCTATACTTTCTTGTCTAACTCCTCCCTTCTCCTGCACTGTGTTTTAACCCCACATTTGCCTGCTTCATTTCTGCTGCACTTCAATAGCATTTGAACAGAGATGCTATCCAGGAAATCCTTCTCTTGTGCTGCCAGTTGGACAGAAGCTGACACCTGCCTTTGGTTAAAGCTGTGGTGTGATATCAAGAAGACCCATAAGAGCACTTCTGCCCAGGAAGGATGGACAAGTTCTCCCACAGTGCACTGCAGATTAATTCATGGAGTGGCCCAGGTCAAGGCACTGCTAATAACCATGGGCATTCTTTCAAAATCTGGGCTAGCAAACAGGCCAGTACAGCACTATTGAGAATACAGCCACACAAGTCTGGCACGAGTAGGTCTTTGTTTTGGGGATGCTCCACCCATGCTAGGCTAGCCTGGGCTGCCTCTGCGGTGAAGACATATGCTGGTTTGTCCTGGTGAAACCTCTTCCAGAACACTAACTTTGCATAATGCTGTTTAGTGTACTATAACCACTTGATGGCACCCTTTGATTTGGTACATACCTCATTAGTAATAGCATAGTGCAGTGTAGCTATAGTATTCATAATGGAATAACTTGTAAGAACTAAAGACTGCAAGGTATCTGGTTAAAGTAGAGATGAAATGAATGAAACAGCAAGGCTAAGCTTTCCTGACCCTTCATGAGAGAATAGATGAAAAAAGGAAGAATAAGCCATTGTGCCGAAGGGAGATGATGAAATTCAAGATCCACACACATAATCTCTGGCTCAGCCTCTGAAATGTTAATCCTTGGGTAGAATTATTTGAGCTGTAGATTGCAATTTATCATCAAAATGGCACTGTGTCAAACAATACTTCTTGTATGTGTGATGTTTAGAACTATCCAATTTTAATATAAAATGGTTCACAGAGCACTGTCCTGACATTTAAGTAGTAACTTGTTAAGCTCAGGATGTTTTTGCTAGTTTCTGTACACATGCATAGTAAGCATGTAGAGTTATATTCCAGAGATCGCTTTTAGGGTCTTGCTGTCCATGTATTATGTTTTAAGGAGTGACCTGTTTTGATCTGAGCGATGACAGACGATTGGACTACTTAATAGTAGCTGTAAAATTAAGTAGTCAAAAATAATTTTGAGAGAGATTCTGTACTTTCTTTACGACAAAGAAATATGACAGTCATTTGCTGATATGATAAAAATGTTCACAGATTAAAATTAATATTTTTCCAGATTTGTGTGCCCAATTATTTGGAGTGGGGAGGGTTCAGAAAAAATATTTTCTCCCTGTGTCTTCACCACTGAAAACTCAATACAGGTTTTCCTTTCCCTCCTCTCTAGAATGTGCCAGTAGGGGGAGTTGAAAGTTGCTCTACCAGTAAGGGTAAGAGAGTCTGCCTTAAGATTCAACCGTTTCTACTTTAGAGAACGTGTTTCCTAATCTGTTAATGAAACCCAAAAATTTCTTATTCAAGGCAATCAGTATAAACGGAAAAATAGAGCTACAATTGATTTAGGAAACTGAGAGTTCCCCTAGTGTTCTGAAGCACCATAATTAAGGAAGAAAATGTAAAATTCTAACTTCATGTTTAGAAATGTAAAATGCAATTTCCTATTTAATTCTCTCAATGCACCTGGCTTGCTTGAAAATCTCCCTGCAGCTCCATTGGGTGCAGCAAATGAATAAGCAGAGTTTTAGACTCTAGTACATGTTCAGTAGAACTAGGTCAGTATATCTATTTTTAAAACTGTCCACTATAAGAATACCAAATTATATTTTAAACAGTTTTTAAAAATATTTTTAAAATATCAGTTTATAGTCAAACAAATAAACCCCTTCCTTTGAAAACCTTGTATTTGTTGGTTGTGGGTGAGTGAGAGGATGGAAGAGAGGGAGGAAAGGTATAAACCTTGATAATTACACACTTCCAAAATTCCTATTCAACATCCCCTTTTAAGATGTGATCAGTAACTGCTTTGAATTTTTGTAGTGGTATAAAGTTTGTTTCAACATAACAAGTAATTAAAATATGCTGGTATCAACAAAGCAATTTGAAAGTGTGCATTACATGCGATTATTAGAAAGATACAAGGCATTTCAGAACTGTAGGACTGACTGAGGAGTCATGTGAACTGAACTATTAAGGAGACATTTGTCTGCAGTGGAACCTTTTGTGTTAATCCTTCCAACCTTTATATTGTAGCATTTTTGTGAAGTTATTTCGCCAAAGAATAACTTCTACTGTGCACTTATGGTACCTCTCTGTCAGAGTTGAGCCATTATGTGGTATTTTTTAGCACAATTTCATCAGCACGCTAATTTTATTTTATATTTCTCATGTACTGTGGACATGTTTTTCAAAGGTTGAGGTCTTAGTAGTGACTGCAGAACCTAAATGTCCCTGTATCTTTTGTCTGCAAAAATGAGTATGTATTCACTCAGTATTCAGTAATCTGTTTGTGTATGCAATGAGGTGTTTCACATGGGTATATCTGTGGCATGTATGAGCACACCTTAGATATTCAATTTTGAAAATTACACAGAGGAGTATAAGGCACACATATGTATGTATAACTTATAAAATGCATGTGTATTTAACTTAAAATTACACAGATCACAAACAGCTTTGCCATCCCAAAACATACATCCCAAAGTATATAATGGGTGTGAGCACATTTTCCAAAGTATATTGTTTTTATCAAAAGAAGACAGAATGGTAATTTTCTCACACGACCAACTTTTGCATGTCTGATGTTGGTTTGAGCTGCTGCATAAATATTGCAGTTGTTCAGGCTTGCAGGTACTTAATTAATAATGATTTAGAATTTCCTGATGTTGACTCCTGTTTGTTATATTCAGAATGAATGCAGTCTTGGAAAATTGATGTATGATAAAACGGCATGAAAGAGTATTTTGTGATAAATATAGCTATTCATGTGCATTGTTAGATAAAGATTTTGTAAGTTAAAACCAATCATGCTACAGTTGGTTCTTTAGTTGCCTTTTGGCTAAAAAGCCATTCCAAACTACTGCAATACCTTTTAGTATCAGGGGATTTATATTCCATTCTTTCCAAGTGCAATGTACAGATATAACCTATTTCTGATAAATGTGTGATGCAGATGAATGGCAAAGGCTAGTTTAATAATATCTTGGATACCAGGTGTTCAAAGTCATGAGTTATGTTTGAGGATCAAATCTTATTGACTTAGTTTAAATAGTTCCACTTTATTTATTATGACCAGT
Organism: Lepidochelys olivacea; assembly: GCF_965140295.1. NCBI lineage: Eukaryota > Metazoa > Chordata > Testudines > Cheloniidae > Lepidochelys > Lepidochelys olivacea. Next base: position 197,205,900 of record NC_140413.1, on the reverse strand, counting down.
TTAACTTTTCATTATAAATAAGACTCTAGATTAAGCTTCTGGTGTCCTGATTTGCATTCTGGTTGTAAATACACAAATACGAAATCTGTCCTTAAACCAGAAACTGTAGAGAAGCGAGTCACAACAAATCTTGAGAACACGTTGTTTTGCATTCTGTCTGGAGGAAGTATGACAAAGTCTCTTAAGGAATTGCTTGAAAATGCATACAGTATTTAAAAACAGACTTGGTTGTCATGCTGCCAAAAAAGGTTAATAGTTCATTTTGTTTCTATAAGGATTTTTGGTCACTGTACATAAAAACAAAAGTTTGTTTAAACTTTATTTGTCTTGTATTAGTTTTGATAAGGTAATGGACTAAACTAATTTTAGTATATTTCAGAAATGTAAGTGGCAGAAAGATTTTAAGTAAATATTATACAATTATATGAAATTCATTTACATTTTGCACTGAAGTTAATTCAATAGTAGTCTTCTGAAGAAAACTGTATTCTGAACTTGGTATGACATTTGGCTATATATGTGTTCTTTTGTATAGAATATACACACACAAAAATGAGGTGATCATGTACTTGGAGTATGTTTTTAATTTTGAGTGTACATTCCCTGAAGAAACAAATAGCCTGAGTTAAGTGATTGGATTTCAGTTTTACAAGCTTCAATCCTGGCCGCACAGCGTTTAGTGGGGTACATGATTGGCTATTATATATGCAAACTTGCTTATAATTTGCTCCGGCAGAATGCTTGTTTCATATTTCTAATATTTGCTGGAGACACTTATACAGGCAGTAAAAATTGTTGTGTACACAGTTGTGTTTTGGCCACATTTGGTTATATTTAGGTTAGATCTGGACTAATATTGGCTTACAATTGCTACTTACAGTGCATTACCATTTCAGATCTGTGCATTTACTTTTAAGGTATGTCAATTGTTGTAAATAATTAAAGTGGTGCAGATGCTGTTGTCCAAGCCAATTTAAAGAATAAAGCATGAATTTCCAGTTATGTGAGCTAGATAATAATAATGCCGTAACAGGGTAGCTGCCTTTGTGAGCCAATTACACTCTAGATAGTCAAAGTAGGTCTGTGGTTCACTCTGTGCCTTTGCTTGTTCTGAGAACACACTGCTCCTTTTTGTCTATTTATATTGCTGAGTAATCTTAGTTTCCCTCACTGGCAGCAGGGTGGTCCAAGTGACAGATTTTACTCTTAATAAGCTTAGGGGCAATAATCCAAGTCATACAGGTCACATGTACAGTGTGATGACTTTGAGTTTTATTTTTTCCAACTATAGTTGTGCCAAAACATCAGACTTGTTGAAGTATTCTCTATTAGCTGCTAGCTAAATGGAGCTAAAATACTAATTTCTGATAATTGACTAATGCGGAAATACAGTGTTTTTCTGCTTATGAGTATGCCACAGGTGGGTTGGGTGCATTGGGTCCCCTGTGGGGCCAACCATGATACTGCAGGTGCCTTCTGCCTTTGTCCACAAGTTCTGGCTGCCTGCTTGGAGAAGGATGCTTGCCATCAGCCTCTATGCACTTAGCCAGTTTCTGAGTTTGTTATTTTTATTTATCTGTACCTTTAAGTAAACAAGCAAAACCTCAAAGGCCAACTCTTCATTGCAGTGATTGCAGGCAAGGCACTGACCTGGGCTTTGAGGTTCTGGGCTAGCCCTGATGAGAGCTCCTCCTCTTTCCCAGTCTCACCCAGTACTGACCCTGAGAAAAGCCAGGCAAGTCTTCTTAACAGTCCTGCTGGCTCCTGATTATTCAGTGTCTCTTCCTGGTCCTTTTAGGCCTCTGAATCACTAAGACTTGCTGGTACCCCAGCCTGAGCCGGGTGTGTCAGCGTACTGATACCTCCAGCAGGAAGCACAGAACACTTGATAGACCCCCCACCACCACCACCACCCATCAAATGGTGTTATAAGCTTAAGTCTCTGCTTCTATTTTTGTTTAAACATTTTGTGTATTTCAATTAATTGTGAAGTCTTTGCTTATTTACAAGTATGTATAGAGGAATGAATTGACGTGATTCCTCAAGTTCATCACTCCTCAGTTATGAAGAAAGTTTTCATTGTGTTTTATCTTAATTATTTTAAACTTACATGTAAACATGAGTGGCAGTGTGATTTCTTCCTCACCTACTTTTTGGCACGATGTCTGTTTGCTTTTGATACACATATGAAGCTGTGGATAAGATGTTTGGAAGTATTTAATATGTTTTTGTATGTAACACTACAGAATACATAATTTCTATTATATGAATTGCCATTGTCTTCTAGGAGTTTACTTTCATGATTAAGGTGTGAAATTGTGGCATGTTTGAGTAATCACAGCAGCTGTAACTCAAATCAGACAATGCCATCACAAATTATGGGCCCTGGTCCTTAGCACAGGTTAGACTTTTATGCATTTCATACTACAGGTTTATTCACAACTGATCTTGTTTTAAGAGGAAGAGAAATAATCGTTTGTGGTGGGGGGAACACGCATCAGTTCTTCTTTGAGTGATTGCTCATGTCCATTCCATTGTCCATGTGTGTGTGCATCTTGTGCATGGTTGTCTGAGATTTTTCCCTCAGCCGTACCTGTCAGGGCAGCGTGAGCGCTCTCTGGTGCCTTGCAGCATAACATGCTGGTATAAAGGGTCGCAACCCCCTTCAGTTCCTTCCTACCGCAAGGGATGGTTGTTGGAGCTCCAATATTTGTATCTGCTGGTACCCCTCTTTTAGTGTATATAGTATGTGTAGAGTTAGTTTTTAGTCTACTTTAGTAGTAAATACATTTGTGCGTATTTAGATGTAAGAATAAGTTTAGGATAGCAATTTTCTAGAGAGGAATTCCCGATTTCCAGTTGGATATTGGGCTCGGTACTGGACTAATGCCTTGTTCTCCTGACTTCAAAGCCTGTCGTTCATATAACAAGTCTATGCCAGTGAGTGACCCCACCCCAGCCACCTTTAGTATCTAGGAGAGGCACAAGTGAGGGACAGATGTCACATTTGTAAAGGGCTCAAATCCCTATCGAAAAATAATAGGACTGCCAGACTCAAGTACCTGCTTATGGAGTCTGTGCTTTGCTCACCATCGGAACGGGTACCGAGCATGTCCGAGTTAGTTAAGAGAGCTCCCCCTCTTCTGACTAAGGCAAATCGTTGTTGCCAATACCAAAGATGAGAAGACGTAAGTCTCCCAAAGACTAAGTGCCAGGGCCATCAAAGTCTACGGTGAAGGTACCAAGCAGAGGCAAGGACTCAGAGGTGTGCACAAAGAAGAGGCACTCCCAGACAGTAGGTAAACCGGGAGGGATTGCTGACTCGGAGCCGATGAAGGGTCCCTTGAGGCCCGTGCTTTTCAGTGCTGGAGACTCAGGAGCCCTTTCTGGTGCAGTCTACACCCAAGGCTTCTGAGGCAGCCAAAGAGTCACTCAGCCTGTCTGTTCCTTTGCTGTTCAGGAGTCTTGCGAAGTACTGGCATTGCAAGTGCACGCTCACATGGTCCCGGCAGCAGCTCTAGAGCACCGTTCAGTACTGGTGGCTTCTGTAGTCGTGGCACCTCTCCATAGAGCTCCAACTAGAGGTAAATGATCTTGCTGGTACCGCCATCTCCAGTGCTGAAGGGGTCAGCTCCACCATGGTCTGAGGAAATGGGCTCGTCATCCGACTTCAAGGTTGGATCATATTCATCTGGACCCAAGTATGCCCAGCAGCCCCAGAGGAGTACCTGCCCACCATGGTACCAGCCACAGCCTCAGCCCTCTAAGGACTAATGACCTCCACATAGCTGGGTCCGGACTCCATATCAAAGGCCCATTGGGAACCCTGGGGGCTTTCCTCCACATTCTAGAGCCACTCTGCTCCCTTTCTGCCCTTCTACATTAGCTAGGTGCTGGGAGGATCTGGAACAAGGTCACCGTCTTACTTCCCCACGGTCCCAAGCCAAACTTAAAATATAAATCAATACCGGTAACTTTAAATCCTATTAAAATATGTAGAATCTGTCTGTAGAAAGGTTGTGCTTTGGTTTATGTGGCCCTTTTGTGTAATAAGGTTGGGCACTACTAAACAATCATTTTGACCTGTCGGGAGCAGTCTGCCACTTTAGAGTGCCATCTGTCTCCACCCCATTCATTTGCCTATCCCTCTTCCTAAGTGCTTGGACGTGCATCACCACAGATCAGAGTGGGGGAACTGGGATACACCCTTAATTATTTCTATCCCTCCTTCCCTGCCCCTCTCACAAGGGCATGTTATTTCAGAAGATTCACTCTCCTTGTGGGGACCATGCAGGAAGTTCCCATATCATTCAGAGGAAAGGGATTTTATTCCGGTTACTTCCGAAGACAGGTTCTCAGCTCTATTTTAGATTTAAGGCAGCTAAACAAATTCCTAAAGAAAACAAAATTTTGGCTGCTTCCTGTAGCATCTATTATGCCTTCCTTAGATCTTGGGGTCTGGTACGCTGCTCTTGAGTTCAAGGGTGCTTATTTTTACATAGTAATTTACCAGATACACAGAAAGTTTCTCATATTCATGGTCAACAGATCCTACCACCAATTTGCAATAAGGCCGTAGCAGCCCCTCACATATTCAGGAAATGCATGGCTGTAGTAGCACATTTCTGTGAAGATTGGAGTCCACGTATTCCCCTATCTGAACAAGTGGTCGGTCCGGGTCTCAGGTCCTCTCCAGAGTAGCCACTATTCAGTCCACTTTTGACATGCCGGGGCTCCTGATCGATACAGAGAAATCTATCTTGACACCTGTTCAAAGGCTAGAATTCCTTGAGGCAGTCCTGGACTCTACAGAGGCCAGGGTTTTCCTGCCTGAGCAGAAGTTCCAAACAATGCAGGTCATTCCTCTAGATCTAAGGTGCACCCTCTCAGTGTGGTTCGGAATTTGCCTCTGACTTCTAGGACACATGGCAGCATGCACTTACGTGGTGCAGCGTGCCAGGCTACGCCTCAGAGAACTACAGGGTTGGCTAGCGTTAGTGTTTTCAGCAGCCAGTTGTCATGTTGGCATGGTGTTTCAAGAACCTGCTCAGGTCTTGTCCTCTGGGGACTTTTAGATAGAGCTTGCAAATGTTCCCTTTGCCTCACCACAACAGCGCTCGCTCTAGTCACAGATGCATTGGATTTAGGTTGAGGAGCTCACTTCGGTCCCCTTCAGACTCAGGGCCTTTGGTCTCCTCAGGATCTAAGCTTCCATCTAAATATAAGGGAACTATAGGCCATCCATTTTGCTTGCCTGGCATTCCTTACATATATCAAGGGGTGAAGTTGTTGGTACTCTGACAACACAGTGGCTATGTTCTATGCAAATAAACAAGGAGGGCCCCTCTGACAAAGGTATGTCAGGAGGCAATCATTCTTTTGAATTTCTTCATTGCCAGATCCATCAACCTGAGAGCTGCATACCTTCTGGGAGTCCAGAACACTCTGGCAGGCCACCTGAACAGGTAATTTGCTGGTCTCTGTGAGTGGTATCTTTGCCCAGAGGTGTTCAGGTCCATTTTCCAGTGATGGGGAGCTCCCCAAGTGAACCTGTTTTGCAACATGAGCGAACAAAAAATGTGGTCATTTTTTTGTTTCCAGCAGGGTCATAGCCTCAGTTCACAGACGGATGCTTTCCTCCTACCCTGGTCTAAAGGCCTGCTGTATGCCTTGCTGTCAGTTCTGCTCCTAGCAACAGTCTTATCCAAAGTCAAGCAAGATTCCATGTGTCCCTGTCAACATTGGTTTTCAACTCTGCTTGTCCTATCAGTCAGACCTCCGCTGCTGTTCTCAAGACGTGGACCCAGCTTTCTCCTTTACCCCAACCTTCAGGCTCTCTACCTGACTGCATTGATGCTTCATGGCTGACAACCTCAGAACGACTTTGCTCTAAGGGGCTACAGCAAGTTCTGCTAAATAGTAGGACGCCTTTATCTAGGTCTGCTTACCTTGCTAAATGGAAGAGATTTTCCATTTTGGTCCATACAAAGAGGCATCCCCCCAGGTCAGGCTCTGATTTGCCATATCTTGGACTATCATTTGTTTCTGAAATGACAGTATTATTAGCACTTAGTTCCAAAAGAGTCCATATGGTGGCTATCTCAGCTTTCTATCCTCCCGTGGATAACCGATCCATTTTTTTCAAACCCTGTGTTCATTAGATTTCTAAAGGGTTTGTTCCACAGGTTCACAGCCTGGTTCCACAGTGGAGTTTAAATTGAGTTTTGGCACAGTTGATTTGTCTCCCCTCTTCCCTTTTGAACCACTAGTGACTTGTTTTGTTACACATGACTATTAAGGTGGCTTTTTTGGTTGCTAGAGCCTCAGTCAAGAGAGTAGGTGAGCTGTGAGCTTTAGTGTCAGAGTCTCCCTATACAATTTTATTTAGGGACAAGGTTTTCCTTCGACCTCACCCAAAATTCCTTTCTAATGTGATTTCCAATTTGCACATTAATCAAGCAGTTCATTTACGGACTTTCTTTCCAAAGCCTTATTTGAATAAAGGGAAAGAAAAGTTCCATACTGTAGGTATTAGAGCTTTGACTTTTTATCTGGATACAACTAGGCCTTTCAGGTCTTCATCTCAGTTCTTAGTTTCAGAATAAAGGGCTACCCAGTATCCACCCAGAAGATCTCTTGCTGTGTTGGTTTATGCTACCAATTGGATGATATTGCACCTCCAAGTAAAGTGGTGGCTCATTCAGCCAGGTCACTGGTAACTGCCACAGCCTTTCTAGCTTGTGCACCTATACCGGATGTTGTTTTTTGTAGGGCGGCAACCTGGTCGTCGGTCCGTAAATTTGCATTTCACTATGCTTTCTCTCACCAATCTAGAGATGGTGCCGGATTTGAACTGGTGGTCCTACAATCCCTTTTCAATTAGACTCGAAGCCCACTTCTTGTTTGAATGGCTTGTGAGTCACCTACAGTGGATTGGATGTGTGTAATCACTTGAAAAAGAAAAAAAAACTGTTATGTACTTTTTCATAACTGTTGTTCTTCAAGATGTGTTGCACATGTCCAGTCCAGAACCGACCCTCCATCCCCTCTCTATCAGTGTCTTTCTGGTAAGAAGGAACTGGGGGAGGGGTGTCAGGAACAACATGGCCCCTTATACCTACATACCGTGGTGCGAGGCACCAGAGGTGCTCATGCTGCCCCAACAGGAACTGCGGAGGAAAAAATTTCCACTAACTGGTCATGAGGTGTGCGCACACCTACAGCGGAATGGATGTGTGTAACACATCTTGAAGAACAACAGTTATGGAAAGGTAGGTAACTGTTTTCTCCTTCAGCCTCTTTCCCCCTCCACCAATTACCAGGGGGTGGGAGGGAGGTGTCTTTGCTGCCCTCATTCCTTTCCATCTTCTTGTATTGTATTTAAAAAATATATATATCCTTTTCTGCTAACACTCCTTGACTCAGAACTATTGCTTGTCTGGGGCCACTTCATGAAATCATGCTTTTTATGTCCCTAGGATTAGCTATGTTTCCTAAAATTATTTTACACTGAGTCTTTTCTGGTTTTGGCAGTTTTCTACCTAATATTGTCAAGACAGTATCAGATGAAAAACAAGGTGCCATTCTCTTTGCTTTTGTTGACTTTTTATTTTTATTGTAAAGCGCGTACACTTCTGTGACATTGCTTAGTTTCATGGAAATCTTTGTGATGGTTTTGGCAAGGTGGGAGATCAACTTTCTTTGTTGGAGATTTAAAAAAGATTAAGACCTCATTGCTTGGACGAGACTAGTAGGCAAGATCTAATTCACAACTATATAAGAGACACAGGCATCTTTAGGTAGTTTAAAAAAAATCACTGTACTTGTGCATAATTTTGTAGGAGTGGATTTATTTTTAAGTCATGCCATTCACCTGAAGTAACATCTGACTGTTACTGTTCTGTATGGGGTAATAACTTAAGGCAAAAGGCCCCAACTCAGCAGGTATTTAAGCACATGCCTAACTTTGGCAAGACTTTAAGACTAAGTTCGTGTGCTTAAGGTAGGTATGTGCATAAGTACCTTGCAGAATTGGGGTCTATGTTATAGCATCTCTTTCTTGTGCTGTCACTTTACAATTGTAAATGGATAGTGAAAATATTTATCTTTATAAGGAGGATTCAGAGGCTTCTGTCTCATACTATTGGCAACCTTATAGATGTACATTTTTGCATTTGTTATCGTCTCAAAGGATCAGATCAGATCTTGTGATAATTGAAGTCAATGGCACAAGGGCCAAAATGTCAGTGGACTGCATGTACATCAAAATCAGAATGTACTGATACCCCATCGCTTGCAAGATGGTATTCAGTATGTCACATGATCTGCATTTTATGATCTTTGGTTTTGCTATATGCTCTACTTTGTCTCCTTCCTCCTCTTTTTGACAGATCATGTTATAGTGGGAACAAAGTTATATTCCTCTATTGAGAATGTTTAAAGAAGTTAAATTGTTAGGCAGAATTGTTGAAAATTCATTATTACTATGTCAGACATGTAGAAATGACCATTCTTAACTGAGAATGTTGCGTGTTGCTCTAAGTCTTAGGGATTTTCATTGAATTATGTTCAGTGAGAAGAAAACCATTTTTGTATTAAAAGTTTTTCACAATTAAAAAGCTGGAAAAACTGGTTTAAAAAAATGTTAGCCTAAGAACACACATCTTTTGTGGACCTAAGCATATGACTTTTATCAACAATATTTCATATTTAATCAACATAAAATGAAGTACTTTCTTCACATGAACGGGACACTGATCAGGTCTCAGCCAAGGCAAATAAAAGAATGAATGCTTTGTCAATCATCCATAACTAATTTGTGCATACATAGAAAAAAAATTAAATCTGTTTTTAAGAAGAGATTTTCCATGGAAGCAGCAAGGGAGTATTCAGTAATTTACAGCAAATAGCAATGTGTTCTTGTGACTGCTTTTATTTCTTCATTTTAACAGAATTTCATAGAAACCTAGAAAAAAATACCAGGTTTTTAAAAGTTTTCTACCAAAATATTCTGAGACAGGCCTAAGCTGAGAGAGCGATATGGACAGATTCTTTTATCCGTTGGCACATATTCATATTATTGCAGGGAACCTTTGCATATCTTTCTGATGAACACAACTAATAGATAATACACAGTGGAGAAATGTTAAATGCATTGCCTCTTTGCACAGAAAAGATGATTGTGTTGCTCCTGTGACAGTGTGGTTATGGTTGATGGGGCAGCTTCATTATGAGCCCCTGTTTTCAGGCTTTTTCAGCTTTTTTTTTTAAATCACCCTTTGGAGCGAAACTTTTATGCTTGTCAGTCTAGAGATGAATTTTTGAAGAAATCCATTTAGACATTTTTTTTAAGTTAGGTTCAGGGGGAAAATGTCTTTCGTGCTTTAAGAAAGTTGTTCAGATGTTTTTTGTGGTTAATGAAAAACCCACTTTTTAAAATACTACAAACTTAGACTATGTACAGTACATAGTGCTCACTGACAAATGTGTGTTTTAAGGAACTTTGAACAAGAGCATGTGCACAATACATTTTTTCCTCATTAACTTGAGCATGCAAAGGGTGTGACTATTCAGAAGCATTGTATGCGTGAGCATTCATGTATCTAGTCACATGCAGATCTTAATCTTCAGGAGCCTCCCTGTGCCCTATTTATTCGTCCCTCCCTTGATAATTACATCATACTTTCAACGTAAATTTCCCATGCTCTGGGGTTTTGCAGCCAAAAACATACGGCACCCTGCAGAATACACACAATTTCAAATGTCCTGGTTTTGGGAGACGCCAGGGATCCTTTCCTCTGTGAACATTATCCTTTTTTGGGAGACGCCAGGGATCCTTTTCTCTGTGAACATTATCCCACTACAAGGTCCATTGAACTTGCAATTCCAAGCATGTAGCTTTAGATTTCAGTATGCAGTAGAATTTCACATTAAAATTAGCCCACTGGTTTAATTGAAACTATGCTTGCCAGATTGCAAATTCAAATAAAGAAATAAAATTACCAAATTTGGCAATGAAGTGGCACCAGTAACAGAACTGTATATTAGGCAGGGCAAGGCCACTTTTTTCCTTAGAAAGCCAGAGCATTGTGAGGAATTCACAACTCGTGTTGCTGCCACAGATCTTTCAGACTTGTGGAAGTCTTGTGATATTCATTTAGAAACATCAATTGGGAGATAGTGAAAGATGTATAGGAGCAGTGGCAGGTGTCCAGATTCCCTCCATATCCAGGACATCACCCGGTTTTATTACTACATATCTTGATTGATTTTAGCCATAACAGAGGGGATGTTACAGTTTTATGAAACCTCACGTTTAATAGCTCTCTGGATTCCTTAATGCAATATCTTGACACACATGAAAGAAATTGTGAGGGGATGGGAAGAGAATAAATTGGATGTTCAAAGCCATAATCTCAGATATTTAACCTTACTATATAGTATGTAGCCAATGGGCAGCAGAACTCCACACTTGGCTGAAGTAGCACTGGATATCACAATGGTGGGTACATTTCAAGTAACTTCGCATTCCTTGTGTGCTATAGGCTGAAGGCAGAGATATCACCGTATTGGTGAATAGCTTGATCCAAGGTGAGTGTCACAGCTCAACAGAGAGGCATAAGGGGATACCATTAGAAAACACCTTCATCCATATCCTGTACAGTTTGAGTTCAGACCTATATTAAAATAATAAGCAAATGTAAAAGTTGCAATATTTCAACACAGTCAGAGGCCTTTTGCATCTCAGATGAAATTCCTCAGACTTTGCAAACTGTATTTTATTGAACACCATATGAACACTGTATGAATACATCTACACTGCTGCCAGGAGTGTGCTTCCAGGCTCGATTAAACATACATGTGCTAGCCCTGCTTGAGGTGGCATGCTCAAAATAACAGTGTAGTTGGGGATAGTAGGGGCGGCAGCTCAGTCTAGCTGCCTGAGTACAAACCTGCCCTGGCCCCTTGGGTAGGCCTGGCATCCTGCTATTTCTAGCATGCTAGTTTGAGCAGAGCTAGTGCACATCTGTCTACTCGCACTGGGAGGACATACCCTATGAGAGCTGTCAGCAAACCTTCTGCCTTTTACAAGACCTGTCTGAACAGAGTTTCAGTGCTGGGATAATGAATTTCCTTCAATTTTACTAACCGCTTTCAAACATATTATCATAGCTGAGAAGGGAAATGGGTGTGTATAAGGCCACCAGAGTGGGTGACCTTTCTTCTTTTTTAGTATGAAGGAGATAGCTGCCACAGATACTGTCAAGTACAGTTCAGTGTAGAAGGTGAGAAAGGAGTTGAATAATTTGGTTACCATGGTGGGAAGCTGAAGGCAAAAGTTCTCTTGGAATTCATCCTTGGTCTATCAAGGCCTTGTCTTCCTACGTTGCCTTTGTTACCTCAGCAGCCTTTCCCAGTCTTATTTGTTTAGTTCTTCTGTGCATCGTTCAGTTAGACTAAAGAGCTGGATATGAATCTATATCAAGTTGGAAGACCTGATATTCTGCCACACAACTTTCAACAAAAATTCTTAAAGCCATCACTGGTTTAACACAGCTGCTCTAGGTACACTCCTGGTTGAGTTATGCGTATAAGTCTACCTTTTTATAACTTCAAAGGCTTCAAAAAGTTTTTGGGCCTTATCACCAGGGTCGCTTATCTGAGTGCCAGGTAGAAGAGAGAGAGCCAATTTAGATCCTCAATAATGAAAGACATAAAATTAAAGGAAGATGAACGCCTCTGGCTGCAAGGAACAGTAGAAGCTATACGAAAGAAAAATGTGTATAGAGAGTCATTTGACTTTGACACTCACATTATGTATTCTACCTGGTTTGCCAATTTCTTTAGCTAAGGACTTTCTTTTGGTAGGCTGCTGCTGTTTATACATTTGCCTTGTATAACCACTTCAAAGTTTTCCCATCACAGTTAATGGGGTACTGCTGCATAGAGTGTACTAGAAAGTCTCCATTTCATGGTTGGTGACAAGGTATTGAATTCACTCGATAACAAAATTAATGTGGTTAAACCCCTGGAGATTACTGCCAGTCATAATTCGTGATTCTATATGGTTGCATTTGATCTAGGCCTTAATTTTACCCAATAACTGGAAGAAAGAGGAAATATAGGACTGGTTTGCTGAGCAGTAAGTAAAACTGCCCACTCCAAGGTGAATACACTATATATTCCAAAATGTTGTCTCTGGCATAAACTCTATGTCCCCTATGGCACAACCTCTAGCATGCTCCCCTGGAAGGAGCGAAAGAGACAGGGTGTAGAAAAGTATCAAAATTACTTCCGATAATCTGTACCTTTGCCCTTTTTAAACTGGAAAAAATACTCTTGCCCACTTCACAAGATCCTTCACATTATAAAGCATTCCTATTGGAAGTCTCAGGGCAAAAATAAAAAAAGGGGGGTGGGAAATGGGTGATGTCCTGTTAGGGGCCTGCTATAGGCCACAAAATCAGGAGGAGGAGATGGATGAACATTTTTAGAACAAATAGTGGAGCTATCCAAAGCACAGGGAGCTGGTGTTGTGGGGGACTTTAACAACCCAGATATCTGCTGGAAAAAAATACAGCAGGATAGTTATTGTCCAACAAGTTCTTAGGCCATATCTACAGTACAGGTACTATTAGGCTAACCAGATAGCAAGTGTGCAAAATCAGGATGGCTGTGGGTGGTGGGAGTCTGGCGGACAATAGACATCTGTATAAGATAGAGGTCTATAAAATCATGACTGGTGTGGAGAAAGTAAATAAGGAAGTGTTATTTACTCCTTCTCATAACACAAGAACTAGGGGCCACCAAATGAAATTAATAGGCTACAGGTTTAAAACAAATAAAAGGAAGTATTTCTTCACACAATGCACAGTCAACCTGTGGAACTCCTTTCCAGAGAATGTTGTGAAGGCCAAGACTATAACAAGGTTCGAAAAAGAACTAGATAAATTCACGGAGGATAGGTCCACCAGTGGCTGTTAGCAAGGATGGGCAGGGATGGTGTCCCTAGCCTCTGTTTGCCAGAAGCTGGGAATGGGCGACGGGGATGGATCACTCAGTGATTACCTGTTCTGTTCATTCCCTCTGGGGTACCTGGCTTTGGCCACTGTTGGAAGACAGGATACTGGGCTAGATGGACCTTTGGTCTGACCCAGTATAGTGGTTCTTATGTTCACAACAACAAAGAATCCCAGTGCAGAGGAAAGATAGGAAGAATAGTAAGAGACCAATATGGCTCCCTCAGGAGCTCTTTAATTACCTGAAAATCAAAAAGTAATTTTATAAAAAGTGGAAATGAGAACAGATCACTAAGGATGAGTACATAAGAATAGCATATGCATATAGGGAGAATATCAGAAAGGCTAAGGCACAAAATGAGTTACAACTAGCTAGGGACATAAAAGTAAAAAAGAAGAGGTTCTAGAATACATTAGAATTAAGAGAAAGATGAAGGAAAGTGTAGGTTCATTACTTAGTGGGGAAGGAGAGTAAATAATGGATGACAGAATGAAGGCTGAAGTGTTTAATGCCTTTTTTGCTTCAGTCTTCACTAAAAAGGTTATGTGTGATCAGATGCTTAGCACAACATTAACAAATAGGGGGAAAGATCTCAGGATAAAACAGTGACAGAATAGGTTAAAGAACATTTAGGTAAGTTTGGTGTATTCAAGTTGACAGGACCTGATGAAGTTCATCCTAGGTTATATAAGGAACTAGATGAAGCAATCTTGAAACTGTTAGTAATTATCCTTGAGAACTCCTGGAGAATGGATGAGGTCTCAGAGGACTAGAGAAGGACAAACATAGTACCTGTGTTTAAAATGGGGTGGAGGAGGGGAAGAGAGCTTGGGGACTTATAGACCAATCATCCAAACGTCTGTATCTGAAAAGATTCTGGAACAAATTCTTAAACAATCAATTTGTTCAAACCTAGAGGATAATAAGGTGATGATAAGTAATAGCCAACAGGGATTTGTCAAAATAAATCATGTCAAACCAATCTAATTTTCTTCTTTGAGAGGGTAACTAGCCTACTGGACAGGAGGAAGAAGTAGCTATGATATATCTGGACTTTATGAAGGCTTTTGACTCAGTTCCACATAACGTTCTCTTAAGCAAACAAGGGAAATATGGTCTAGATGAAATTACTATAAGGTGGGTGTATAACTGGATGAAAGACCATATTCAAAGAGAAGTTATGAATTGCTCAGTGTCAAGCTGGGTGGATGTATCTAGTGAGGTTCTGCAAGGATCTGTCCTGCATCTGGTACCAGTCAATATTTTCATTAATGACTTGGATGATGGAGATGAGAGCGTACCTATAAAATTTGCAGATGACACCAAACTAGGAGGGGTTGCAAGCACTTCGGAGGACATGATTAGAATTCAAAATAGTCTTGATAAATTGGAGAATTGGTGTGAAATCAGCAAGATGAAATTCAGTAAAGACAAGTGCAAAATACTACACTTGGGAAGGTAAAATCATATGCTCAAATGCAAAATGGGTAATAACTGGATAGGCAGCAGTACTGCAGGAAAGGATCTGGGAGTTATAATGGATCACAAATTGAATATGACTCAACAATATGATACTGTTGTGAAAAAGGCAGATACCATTCTGGGATATATTAACTGGAGAGTCCTATGTAAGACATGGGAGTTAATTGTTCTGCTCAGCACTGGTGAGGTCTGAGCTGGAGTACTGTGGCTAGTTTTGGGCGCCATACTTTAAGAAAGATGTGAATGAACTGGAGAGAGTCCAGAGGAAAGCAGCAAAAATGATGACAGATTTATAAAACATGACCTGTGAGGAAAGGCTGAAAGAACTGGACATGTTTAATCTAGGGAAGAGATGATTGAGGGGGCACCTTGTAGCAGTCCTCATATATGTAAAAGGTTGTTGTAAAGAGGACGGTGATCAGTTGTTCTCCATGTCCACCAAGGGTGGGACAAAAAAAAAATGGCTTATTAGGCAGCAAAAGAGATTTAGGTTGGATGTCAGATTACCTAGGGCAATTGTGGAATCCTCATCATTTGATGTTTTTAAGAACAGGTTAGACAAACATCTGTCAAGAATGGGCTAGCTATAATTGGTACTTCCTCAGTGTGGGAGGACGGTCTAGATAACCTCTTGAGATCCCTTCCAACCCTACCCTTCTGTGGTTCTATAACTGTTCAAAACAGACTGTAACAAAGATTTTCAAAAATGAATATCTAAAGTTAGGCTTGAGCACCTGGGAGCTCTGATTGAAAGTGAGAGTATCAAAGTGCTTAATAGTCTTGCCCAGCTTACTAAATTTGTCCAATTTTCTTGTGACTATTTCCTCTAGTGCCCTTGATAAGCATCAAGATAGCCTTACTTAGAGGCAGATACTTCAGTTTGTCTCATCTAAGTCTGTTGATGAGTTGTTAAAACAAATGTGATTTCTTAGTTTTCTTTAATCGGCTAGTCCTTTCACTAATGTCAGAGAGGTATCATTTGAGTTAGCATGTAAACTAGACAGAAAACACAGTAAAAAGCAATGCAAACAAAACAAAAGCAAGACTATTTGAGGGAGCCCAAGAAAGTAGCTGTCACGCTGTTAGAAAAGGTATCAGTTCATCGTATGTCAAAACTATTTGTTCAGAATATGTTGTCTCTGGACAGTTTTGTATAGGAAAGCTTTTAAGGATAGTCTATCAGAATTTTCTGAGTATAGTAACTCACATGGTGAAACTTAATCACACCAAACAGCTTGATTGCAGCAATGGCATAGCTAAGATTATACTGTACTACCAATGCATTTCAGTCTTTGTGTCTGGAACTTTCCATCTGATTTTCCCATTGGAGATTTCCAAGGATCATGAAGGCAGAAGACAGGTCTGTTAAGAGAAACACTTTGTTCTTTCCACCAAAAATTTGGTCCTGTGGAGCAAATTTGCAAATTGTTTTTTCATCTAAAAGGTCCATTTCAATAAATTTCTTCTTATCTGAGCGATTTCCTAAACTCCAATTGGAATTTTTTTAAAAAAGAAGAAAAGCAGCCTGTGGTACCACTTTTCATTTTCTTTCCAGTTACAGAAAACATCCTCTGTCGTTAGTTAGGTAATAAATATGGTACAGTACTTCCTATTTAAATAAAAGAACAGGAGTACTTGTAGCACCTTAGAGACTAACAAATTTATTAGAGCGTAAGTTTTTGTGGGCTACGGCCCACTTCATCGGATGCATAGAGTGGAACATATAGTAAGAAGATAGATAGATAGATAGATATAGATATATACACATACAGAGAACATGAAAAGTGGAGTTAATTAATTAGCCTCTTAATCCACTTTTCATGTTCTCTGTATGTATAGATATATCTTCTTACTATATGTTCCATTCTATGCATCTGATGAAGTGAGCTGTAGCCCACAAAAGCTTATGCTCAAATAAATGTGTTAGTCTCTAAGGTGCCACAAGTACTCCTGTTCTTTTTTTTGGATACAGACTAACACAGCTGCTACTCTGAAACTTCCTATTTAATCATTCATCAGTTTATATACATTCACCTATATATGGGTCCAAATATAGCTATTTAAAGGAATTGTTCTAACATTTTCATGACTTTCGTACCTTCCTTTTCCAGTCACTATGCCTTGAACTCCAATTTTTCTGACACGTGGAAGAATTTTTTAAACATTAAATTCTCCTTTCAAATACATCACAATTCTTAATAAATGTTCTGGATACCTTGAACCATCATTTGCTTTTAAACATGTTTTCAGCATAGATTGTGCCATTTGCATTCGGCCCTCCAAATCTTCCATCCGTCTGTCTAAATTATTTTAACTGACATAGTTTTTAATTTACTCTTTACAGATGAGAGAGCTTCCCATACCTTGTCTATTTTGGCATTTAATTGCTCTGTACTCTCAGAAATTAAATTCTGTAGCGATCCATTTTGCTCTGCTAGCGAAGCAGTGATCTTTTCAGCATAGCATAAGCAAGATGGTGCTTGTAACGCAGCTTGAAGGGCCAGCATCCGGGCTTTGAAGGAATCAGAACTTTCCGACTTATTTTTCTTCGGGGTGCTGTGAGTACATGTTTGTTGACTTCATATGCTGTGTGATAGCTTTATTTGAAAATTAAGTAACTTTGAATTGGGTAGCAAATGAAAGTAAAATCATCAATATCTGTGTTTTCCAGTGGCTTTGTGGTGCCACTGTCAAAAATCTTTTAAGAAGTGGAAGGTAGAGTGTAAGTTGTGTTGTCTAAAGAATTGTCTTCTGAGTAGGTGTAAAGAACAGAATGCTTCCATTTAAGTTCTAGTTATCTTTCAGCAGCTCTGCTAAAGATTGTGTGAAAAGCCAACTTCTGAGAAGATCACTCTCTGTGCTCTGTTCATATTCAAGCACAGGGTAAGGGCAGACAAAGCTCTTTTGTTTCCTTTTGACAAAATATTTCAAATTAGGAAACTTGTTATATTCCCCATTTAGATTTAATCTTCCTTGGATAATGATTACTACAATACTTTCCCTTTAGAAAAGAAATCCCTTCCCGAAAGAAATCAGTAGGACATTTTCTTTGATATTTAAATACTTAAATAATTATAAAGCATAATAAGATTTTTCAGCCACAAGTTCAGTTTTTATTGAAAGAAAACATGCTCTTTTGTGTTTTCACAAATTTTTTCTGTGTTTATAGGAAGGAGGGCTATTGTATTCTTCATTTTCTGAGGTGCAGGTTGATAGAAGCAACAAGCAATGGAAACAAACGTAGGCAAGTTGAGCTCAGGTTTTAGGAGCTAAAGTTGTATTGTAGCGGCTTCTGTAGCATTCCCTCTTTCCCATCATAGGTACATAGTGAGTGTCTTTTCAGAACAAAAATTTTCAAATTGTTTGACTCTCTAACTTAGTAGACGTTGCGAGGTTGTAAATTATATGGAGCTAACTCTTAGTTGTATATTCTTTTTGCATTAACCTTGACAAAGACTTGATATCAAGAAGTGGGGTAGTTACAGAAAATAAGCTAACTAGAAAGGTTTTTTATAATTGTTGTTATAAATAGCAAGGTCTGCTTAAGCCAAAACTCCATTAAAGGTTGCTGAATCACCATTTCATTCAGGCCATTCCTGAGGAGCAGCAAAAATGGGCAGAAATGCCCATTCCCATTCCTCACTGAGGAAGTGAGCTGTAGCTCACGAAAGCTTATGCTCTAATAAATTGGTTAGTCTCTAAGGTGCCACAAGTACTCCTTTTCTTTTTGCGAATACAGACTAACACAGCTGTTACTCTGAAACCTGTCTTTATAGTCTGTTTCATTTAGCCAGTTGTCACTGAATGTGAAGTTTCTTGTGCATGCTTTTGAGTGGGGGTGTAGTAGATCACTTGCACCATTGCCCGTATCCTCCATAAGATATCTTCTACTTTTCCTCACTCTCACATGACTCAAACTCACTTTCACACATGCATGTGTTGGTGGACACACCGCTGCTGTATTTTGAATAATTTTGATCTGTTATCACTTAAACTGTGGAAGTGGGAACACTGCAGCATCTTCGGCTGGACACAGAAACTTTTAACATTAGGTATCCCAGTGTATTGCGATGATAATGCAAATCTTTAGACCTACATAAACCCCTCCCTCCCCCTTCCCCAGGCAGATTAAATTATTTTTGCGGCAACTGCAAATCCATAAAAAAACCTGGCCAGGCTAGTCAAATACCGGCCAGGTGGTAACCCTAACCCCCACTCAGCCAACCCCTCCCTCCTATGCCCATGTGGCCCTGCACCCCCACTCGCATTTAGTGCCCACCCAGTCTGAACCCCAGTCTATGACCCCCAGCAACCCCATATTGTCTGTCCCCCCCCAGTTTCCTGTGCCTCCTCACCTGGCCCCACAGACAGAGTGCTGTGAGGAACGCAGCTTCTCCTCTCTCTCCCCACCAGGAGTGACTGCCCTCTGTTCTGGTGCCACAGCAATCCCTGGTGGGTGAAAGGTGTAACTGCAGCACCTCTCCAGCAGCATGTATTTTCTTCAAAGAAAAAGAATTCTGTACGGGACATGAAGTCTGCATGTGCGCAGCAGGGCAGATTTCGCTCAGGAGTAGTGTTTGATATTTTCTTATGGGTCATGTGTTACTCTGTAGACCAAACTAGAATCATGAGCTAACTTTCAAAATGCTGAGAGCCCTCAACTTCTATTGGCCTCAAGAGAAATCAGGTTACTTATATAGGTGCCTTGTATCACTGCAGGTGCCTGTCCGTAGACACACAAGTATAAACATTTTTCCCATAATGACAAGTCTGATAGAAGTGTTTTGTTCATGGAAATGGCCGTACAGTTCAATGCTTGAAAATTGAAAGGTATTTTCTTTAAGATGACTCATAAAATGTTTCCCCTCTCTTCCTGAGTCTGGTGATGAGTCACTCCTGTTTTAAGCTCCAGCCAATCCACAAGCCAGGAACTGGGCTGTTGACTCCCAGAGCAGGTGTATAAGCCTCACGGGAGGAACAGCAGCTCAGTCCACTAAGTGTCATTCCAGGGCTTGGAACTCACTCCTGCCTGACAGTGGCAACAGAATCCCCAACCCGTAGCCAGTTCCAGCTTTGCTCTGGCTCCAGCCCAGCTCTTGCCGCTACCCTGCTGCTAGTCGTGCTCTAGTCTCACTCCAACCCTGCCCTGGACTCCTGATTCCAGCTCTGACCATTAGGCCTGACTGCTCCAGCTCTGAAAACTAGGCCTGACCATCTCCTCACAGTTTCTGACAGTATCCAAGTTGAGCATCACAACTTGCAATTTAAAAAAACCCTTAATGATGCTGCAATTTTTTTTCCTGCTATGCTTTAATTGTGCTGTAGCATCAGGAGTGTCTTTACTGGGACAGAGATTCTGCCATTCAACTGGATGATAGAAATACAATGGACTGTGACACTACAGACTCTGGAATATACTCTGACCCATCAGAAACGTGAACGCTAAACAGCCAGAATACACTCAATTGTCAGTTGTGTATATACAATCTAATTAAAAGACTAGAGCCATGATAAGACTGAACTTTGATTACAAAGGTATTAGAGCTGTTAAATTAAAAAAAAAATTGTTACATGGTGTTTGATTCATTGGCTCTTATGCAGGGTATAAATATTTCATAGCTACACCTAGAAAACTTCCCCTCAGATGGGAAAAATGTGCAGTTCATTTGCTTTTGATTCAGATTTGTTTTGAGGTAAGCAGTTTCTTAGGTAAACAACATCCACAAGCAAGCTTTTTATGTCCGAAGAGGACACCGTCTGTTTAATTATCTGTTCCTCCCCTAACAAAGGACTGACAAGCTCTGTCTTTAAAAGAAGGCTGCATTAGATATGTATAGTTCCAAGTTATCTGGGTTCCTCTAAACTAGGGGGCCAAATTCAAATGTTTTGTAATACAGCTCTTTCAACTCTGTTGACTTCAGTGGAGTTGTACTAAATTGCCTTGGAGAAGAGTTGGTTCTGCTCTGTCCTGGGATGTGATACTCACTGCTTTTTACAAATGAGCTGTGTTTAGTTGCCTTGTAAGTGGGTTTTTTTGTTTTGGGTTTTTTTAAGTTTTGTTTGAGAAATGTCCACTGTGGTGGGCAAACAAAAGGTGCTACCTAACACGCAAGTCTCTTCATAGCGTCTGAGAGAATACATTGGTATTTTATTGTATTTACTCACATTAGCCTGATCATGCAAGAGATCTGACCATATGGATACTTAACATGTAGATCACTTTGCAGAATTGGAGCTTATGATTTGGTAACTTTTGTGATGTCTGATACTTGTTGCAATCTTTTATGCAGTGAAAGAAAGAGTGAAATGTGCTTCCTGTATCAAGGGACCCTGAAACATCTGTGATCAATAGGTCAGATGTTTGGCAGTGAAAATGGGTGCACCTTCAGTGACTTCAGTAATCATGATTTTGTCAATGTTTATAAATTTCTCTGAGTGCTGTTCCCATGAAAATTCATCCTGACATGAAGGGACCACCTCTAGAGGTGAACATATAATTGAGTCTGTATCCTCATTCAAAGATTTGCCTGTCTCCTGAAATTGCCAGTGAGACCAACAGTCCCAATTGTGAGGTTATTTTGTGAAGGTATTTTGATGTCCTTGCTTCTGCACGGAGGACTGGAGAGAGACCATGAAACTCATTTCATTTGAGCCACGGAATAGTCAGAGGTTATCAGCTTGCTAGTAATCAACTATTGACTTGAGTTTGGTTTTGCACTAGTGACCTAGTAACACAATAGGCTTTGCTTTTTATTACTCATAGTTAGCAGACATCCTGGGGGTAGTGAGGAGGATATGATTAAATGTTTTCACAAATTTGGTATAATTTGAATCTTCCAGCAGGGAAGGCTTTCTCCTTGAAGTAGTGTGGGAGTATAAAAGCATACATTTAACTCGGAGTTTCTGTGTATGTGTAAAAGTGCTTCTTGATCATTTTCATTTTTCAGAAAAACTAAAGGGTAACATATATTGCCAGTTCTTACTCAGTACTCTGAAGAAACTTAAGTTTTCCCAAGCAGATGGCACTATCAAGGGAATCTTATTTTATCTGCTTATATTTGTTTGGTTTTTGTTTTAACAAGACTTGAGCTCTTTTTCCTTTCAGGTAAACTTCTTTCTATAATAATTTTTAAGGTGCTTTCTAAGAGCATTCCTTATTTTCTGTATTTTTTCTGATGTCAGCAGAGCTGTACAATAATTACCATAGCTCAAAGGAATTTCAGCAGGCTTCTGACGTACCACTTTATTTAAAAAATATTGCAAATATCTGAATGCATATCAATATTTGAGTGTTTGCAAATAACTCAAGATAAGTCTACAGTTCCAGTTATTCGTTGTCAGATTACCCATAAGTCTCACAACTGATCTCTGTGTGTGGCCTTTTCTAACAGCGGGGATCTCAAACTCTTTTTATAGTGTAACACTCATTTTGATAGCAGAGGGGTCTTATGAACTGTATCCTGTCCCATTTGTGATTACGTGGATCAATTCCCATTGTGATTACAATTCACGCAATGTCCTATGGCAACTATAACAATTGCTTACATGATAAAGTAATATTAGGAAAATATTTATGTATTTGTATCTGTTGCCTTTACTCCTATTTCTTTCCCCTCTATATGGAGATAGCTGGAAAGGAGGGGATTCAGCCTGTTTTTCTAGATGCTCACGCTCTCATTTTTTTTCTATAGTAAAGAGCCTTGAAATTTGTAGAATGAGGTGGAGCCAATATTACCAGCTCTCTGCAGACTACCAGTGGTCCATGTACCCCAATACAAGAATTACAGTCTGATCCAACACCCTCTCATATAGTATGAGAAAAAGTAAATGACTATATGCATTAGATAACTCTATCACTCTTTTATAGCAGTCTAAAACTGCTTACTAATACCCAAGTATGGCTTAGTTTCCTCTAACTGTGCTTGTGGCACCTTAGAGACTAACAAATTTATTTGAGCATAAGCTTTCGTGAGCTACAGCTCACTTCATCGGATGCATTTTTTTGCGAATACAGACTAACACGGCTGCTACTCTGAAACCTAACTGTGCTGTGTACCTTATGTTTATCATTATTTTTCAGTTAGTAATTTAGGATGTCCGCATCGTTATTTGTTTAGAAAGATGCTGCTTCACTAATTCTGTATCATTTCAGTGGTTGAGCAAGTTTTGTACCAAGAGCTAAATCCTGCCTACAAATATTTGGGTGTGTATTGTCAAGTACCTTGTAAACTGAATTTTTATGCATGTGTAATGTGATATCTGGAGGGATAATTGAACCTTACATGTTTTAAGATATGGTTGCCATTTTATATATAAAAATGCATCACAGAATATGTTTTGAAAAACACTGAGCAAAAGAAAAAACAAATACGATGAGCTTTCTTGGTTTCTCTTCTGTAAAGTATGTCATGTTCTCGTATGAGACCAGTTATAATACTAATCTGTATTTTAACAATTTTGCCCATATTTATATTGGATGTAGTAGCTTTATAAATTGTGCTTTTGATTTAAAACCATTCATCCTGGCATGCTGATGGAGTTGCCCATTTACATCTTATCTGTATGCTTTTTGTCCTGTTTTATTGCTTTTCTCTACTGATTTAAGATGTTCCATTCCAATTCTAGAGTGACAGCCACTGTAATGTGGACTATTTTACTTTTCAGAGCATGCTGAATTTTGAGAAAATGTCTGTTTGTTTAGTGCATTTGAATGCTATAGAAGGTGGCTATTAATAAATTTAACAAAGACAATATAAGAAAAGAAAAGTAGGGTATGTCATAGTTGAAAGCATATTCCATGGAATTATATTCCAGAAGTTTTATGGCAAAATCAGTCTAGGTTCTAAACATCTTGACAGTGTCCTTTTTAAAGGGGAAGATAGGCTAGGGGAACCTCCCGCCCTCCACTATTCTCAGTTGGCCTCAGGGCAAAAAACAGACACACAGCACATTCTTCCTCCCCCAAAGTGCACTTATCTGAAAGCAGGTCCCAAACAAACCTACATACATGTCTTCCTAGCCATAGCATGCCTTTAATTACAAAATAAGTAAGTTGGAATTTAGGTGAATGTGATATTTGTTTTAGGACTTCCCTCAATTAAATGGTCAAGAAAATTGTAAGTAAAAGTGGATGGCAAATGTACCTTCTCCTTCTTGGCACTGGGGATGACTGTGGGAAATCTCTGGTAGCTGGCTTTGATGCTGATTTGCACCATTACACTGGCACAAAAACAGCTGCAGTGCAGGGCTAGAAACTGGTCTGGTAAAAACCTTTTAAAAGTTAACTTGGCCAAAGACAGGTTTCAGAGTAGCTGCCGTGTTAGTCTGTATCCGCAAAAAGAAAAGGAGTACTTGTGGCACCTTAGAGACTAACACATTTATTTGAGCATAAGCTTTCGTGAGCTACAGCTCACTTCATCGGATGCATTCAGTGGAAAATACAGTGGGGAGATTTTATATACACAGAGAACATGAAACCTCAAACTGTTGTCACAAATGGAAGCTGGTCTTCCCCCTCTGTTTCACTGTAAATGTCAATGAACTACAGTTGTACCCCATACTTCAGTGCAAGCAGAACTCATATTGCATCAGTCACATGCACTCTTCACAAAGTGCATTATAGAGTGCAACTAGCAGAGAGAGGAGGAATTCAGCCAAGTAACAGGCTGGGTGAGCATCCATTTCTTTTTCCATTTGTTCGTGATTTCAAGGATACTGAGGTGGGAGACTGGTTTTCATTGTCAGCATCAGAATAGACACACCAGCTGATCAGTACGCTCATGTATTTTGTTGCCGATCAGCAACTTATCCAGAGGGCTGTGAGTAGGTAAGCAAATTTAATTTGTTCCATTTGGGATTGTCATTGTCCCTCAGTCAAGAGGATTTTTCCTAGCCTGTTCCTTTTGTGTGTTAATAAGGGGAAAGGAGTGGGTACCTAACAAGATATGTATTCTGTTGCATTATTTGTAGTTGTGTCTCATCAAACTGTCATTTTATTGTAAATGGGTTTAAGCGAAACCAGATTCCCTGGTTCTGAGTGCATTGAAATAATGAAAAGCAACCCCAGACATACGTTGAATAGCAACCCTCTAGATAAGAATAACAGTTACCATAATTATAAAATTTTAGAACAGACTAAGGTGGGATTTTTTGTGATGGTTGCAAGCGTGAACCCATCCAAATTGACTCAAAAAGGAAACTGAGTACAAATATGACAAATATTTCCTAATCATTATAGCCCACACAATGGAATAGTATATTTTTGGTCTCACTGTAAATGGAAGCATAATTCTGACTGTTGTATAATTTTTATTTTCTTCCTTTCTGGTTGACAAAAAAAGTACATGTGCCAGTATAAGACTATCGTTTTTGCCATATCAGTTATACTTTTGTAATTATCCATGTGCTATCTTCTACAACATTTTTAGGCATTCTGCAGGACAAAAATAGAAGCTACAAAACATTATTTTTCTCTACAACTATTAAAAATACTTTAAGCTATTAGCTAAGTAAAGGTTTAGCCAATTGTTTAAAATTAAAAATTGCATCCAGACCATAAACAGAAAAATCTGAAACTTGCAAATATAGAAATATAAAACAGCCCTCTTTCAAGGTTTTGAATGAAAACAACTGATCTTCAGTGATACTGTTAGACTGCAGTGTTGTAATAAAGGCAAAGAATTATTATGCAAGGTACATGTTCTTGTTCAGAAGCAAACTGCTTATTCGGATTTGTGTAGAGAACAAACAAAAAAATATTGTGCCAGTTCTCACGCATTACTTTCAGAACAGATGCTGCAGTAAATCTTGAATCCTAAATTAGTTGTAGTATTTAGCTATTGTAAAGGTACAGTACAATAACAGTTTATTGTTGTTCATATCAGTAATAGATTGAAACTCCCTCATCATACTCTTCATTTTACACATTGTCAGAACCTTGGACCTTAATCTCTTTCTTTGATTGACAGTCGTGGCCAGGGAAAGAGCACTTGTATTGTTTGCGATAGTCGCATCTGTTCAACTTGATTCAGTTGAGAGTATTTGCATATTCTTAAGTATTTCTTCTGAGAGGGCCTAAATCCTTCTCAAGTGTTTGATGCATTTTTGAAATTCATTCATAAGGTAGCTACATGCACTAATAGTTCTGTATAATATTCCTGTGCATAATCTGACCGATAAGGCTAGTTTTTTAAACAAGGTATTCTTTGGGGATGACATATTACATTCTGACTTATTCTACTGGGCAGAAATGTCAAGTACTTCGAAAAAGGGATGCTTGAATGTTTTGATTGAATTAGTAGTCTTTATTCAAGACAAATTGCAGACCGCAGTAAAATGTAGTTTTATTGTGAGAACATTTTTCAAAAGTTAACAGCAGTTTCTTCCCCCCCGCCCCCATTAGAACTTGATGTACATATCATTTCTTTTCTGTTATGCTGAGGGTTAGAGACAAAACTGTGTAGTAGATTCTTAGAGGTAGTTTAGATTAATTTATATCTGAATTCTTTAGAACACCTCTATCTTCATATGTGAATCAGGCTTTGATCTTACTCTAATTTTTTCTCTCCCAAAGATTTTATAGACATTCTAGAAATACTGTCAATCTTAACGTCAGAAATCTGCAACTCAGGTTGTACATGTACTATGCTTGTTAGAAAGAAAATAGCTTTGAAAAATATTTCAACATTAAACTCAATGCTTAAACTCCTAGTAGCAGCTCAAAATAGTACTTATCTACTTAATATTGCATAGTACTTTGTGTTTTTCAAAGCAACATAGAAATATTAATTTTCAATATTAATTTTCACTGTTCTTCTGTGTGGTGAGTAAGTACCATCAGCCCTGTTTTCCAGAGTGGAAATTGGAGTATGAACCTGCAAATGGAGTTGCATGGGTAGAGTCTTATGCCCACGCAGAGTCCCATTGACCTCAGGGAGCGTAAGAGTCCACCATGTGAATCGTAGTGCAGGATCTAAACCTTAGTGATTTAAGGGCTGATGATAAGGCCCACTGAACACAATTAAAAGATTCCCATTGTCTTCGGATCAGGCCCTTTGTGACTGAGCCAGGTTTAGAACTGAGGAGTTTCTGTCTCCCAGGTACTACTCAATCCACTGGACCACTCTGCCTCTCCACTGGAGAAAAGAATGAGGTCGATCTATTTGGTAGTTTTTTTTCTTCTTCTTTATGAAACTGCTGGTTTCTGTGTTACAACTCTTCACCTCTTTATTTTATGTTTTAAAGTTATTTCATGTTGGTTTATGTTTACTTTCAGGAATCACCTTCTGGACGCAGAAAAGCACTTGCCACCAGCAGCATCAACATGAAGCAATATGCAAGCCCCATGCCTACACAGACAGATGTCAAGTTAAAATTCAAGCCTTTATCTAAGAAAGTTGTATCTGCCACCCTTCAGTTCTCATTATCATGTATTTTCCTGAGGGAAGGAAAAGCTACGTAAGTTTGTCACCAGATAGGCTGCTTTGTGTTGCCTTTCAAAGACCTCTTTGGGTAGCGAGCACTCTAGCTGTATAGAGTGGCAGGAGTTGAGAGTATCCTTCAGCATACCAATCATTCCTGTCATACTTTGTTTCTGAGGCTGAGTAAACGTAATTTCTTACTCTGACTATAGTTTACTGTTCTTCAGATCAAGACATTTTCTTCTACCGTATTAATACGTTAAAAAGCAGCTGCCTAAAAATATTCTCAGCTTTGAAAGGGAGCAGGTGGGGGAGGAGGATATAGAGTGCAACATCAGTGCTCAGCTAGAGACATCCCTAGCATCCACCCACACAGAGAACCAAAACTTGTTGATGGGTGAGGATGGAGTATAAGACGTAGACAGAGGGAGCATTCTTGGGTTGATCAGGAGAACGTCCAGTGAAGCCAGCTCACTTGAGCATTGATCTTCCCATTCTCCCTGCAGAGCTGTTGCTTTGCGCACGTACACACACACACCTGTGTACACATGCACGTACACACACGCATGTACACACACACACCTTGCTTACCTCAGCAGCTTTCAGAGAAGAGGAAGAAATTAATGATCTTTCCAGATCATCTTTCCCTCCTCATTTTATTTGTAGGTTTCCAGGCACTGCATCCCTTGTTTTGAGATGGGCTTGGGTAGAGTGGCTGGCAAGTGTTACAAATTGAGTCAAATGCCCGTACTTGGGCATTCACCAGACTGCTGTGAGGGATCAAGCCATGGAATTATAGGTGTTCTTAGCTTGCTTGGGCAGAGTCTTAGCACTGTCCTTGGCTTTGCATCTTCAGCATTCACTCCTGGAGCAGACTTCTTATCTGATACCCCTCTTGGCAGTGGGGACCCCCCCTTATCCAACTGTCTAGACCACAGGTGGCTAAACCGTGGCTCATGAGCTACATGCAGCTCTTACAGTTAAAGTGCGGCTCGCGGAGCTGCCAGTGCTCTCCCATTCTCCACCTACCAGACTGGAGGGGAGCTCGGGACTTCAGCCCGTGGGGCACGCCTGCTGGGGCATGGCTCGTGAACTTGTGAAGATTATCGTATGCAGCTCGGAGGGTCAGTAAGTTTGACCATCCTTGATCTAGACCCTGAAACTAGTGCTGGCTCCTCCAAACTTCCCCTGCAGCTCTTGCACATTGCCCAGAATCCTACGTAAGGTGTGAGCTGTCTGGTTTACAGTTTCCGTTCTGGGACATGTGATAAGTGTAGCACCTCACACATGCAGATACACTTCGCAGAGGATTCTAAAATACCATTTTTCATTACTTAACAGAGAGAAAGCACCAGAGAGCACAGCTCATTTAGAAAACAACAAACATCCTGAACATAGTGCCCCTCACTCTAGTTCTCCCTTCAGTTGGAGTCCTTGGGGGACTGTCTATAGTTCAGGGAGGCAGGGTTCCCCTATGCCTCATCAGGATTCTGC
This sequence comes from Lepidochelys olivacea, assembly GCF_965140295.1. Taxonomy (NCBI): domain Eukaryota; kingdom Metazoa; phylum Chordata; order Testudines; family Cheloniidae; genus Lepidochelys; species Lepidochelys olivacea. Next base: position 197,177,485 of record NC_140413.1, on the reverse strand, counting down.
AGCAGCTTCTCTCTGCTTGAGCTGGTGAAAATGGCTGAAGACCCCAAATAGACAAGCTCCTGGCCTTTTATAACTTTCTAGTCCCTCTGTCATTTGATGCCTGGATCAGGTGCTCAGACCCCCTACTTTGTTGCCAGGCAGCCTCTCCCCACACAAACCAATTCTTCTGGATGGGAGGCCACCTGTTGTTTAGGATGTTTGTCTTTGAATCGAGGACCAACCAGATTAATGACCCTCTGTTGTCCGCCTTATATCAGTACCCTTTGGAATTTCAGTCCAACATGGAGGTAAAAGGACAACAGAGAAATGCAAAATGGCATTTGCACCTTGGTAAAAATACATATAGAGAGTTCATAATCTCACACAGAATTGTACAAATTCCCCAAATCATCCCAGCAAACTAGCCCCTTTTTTCTCTCTTTCTTCCTCATGGCAGAATATAGGGCTGGCAGGATAGAGAGGCAATAGGACAGGGAGACTATTGCTAAGGTGGTCTATTTCACATGCTAATTTTTTTCAGGAATGTTAACAGCCTGTGGGCAGCTTTGGCTGTCTTGATGGTATCTGTGGATCCTTCCCAGCCTTATATATCACACTTTTCTACCCCAGAACTGTTTTTGGTACAGGGATTTCCAAACTGTTTCTTCATGTGGGCCAGATTTTGGCACAGAGATTTTCACAGACCACCTATCCTTCCACTCACAATTACACAGACAACTTTCTCTCCCATTTGCCATCTCATAACATCCCTTTGGAAACTACTGACTGTACTGACATGTAAAAATACTAGAAAAGTATTGTATTTATAGCTGTTGTTTAATACAATTTAGCAGCTGGAAATGAGGGAAAGGAGCCATCAGCTGGTTACCAGCCTCCTCTTGCACTATCAACAGGGAACCTCTGTCTTAGACTGCTCGACAATGGTGTTAGACTGATTCATGAAAACAAATCTCTTCAGGACAGCACTTAAGCATGTGCTTAAATTGTATTGAAATTGATGGGACTCAAGAATATACTTAAAGTTAAGCATGGGGTGAGCTTAAGTAAGGGGTTCTCATTACAAATTTTTTGGTGGCCTCAGAGTACGGCCACCAACTCTTGCTGGTGGTCATGCTGACAATTTTTCCTAAAATACTTAATTAACTTTAGGAAAAACAAATAAATATGCACATATACATGTCCAAATCATTGTAATTTATTTATGTAGGGGTTTTTTCACACTCAGTAATAAAAATAATTTACAGTTTCTATTCTTTACTGGACCTAAACAGAATAGAAACACAAATAAGGCACTTTGCATGTTCTAGTCTTTTTGTTGTTGTTGTTTGTTTTGCTTTTTTGGTTGTGCTTTTTTTTCTTTTTCTAAGACTTGCTAGCTGGTAAGTCTTCTGCTGTGAAAAGTAATATTTGTATGTTTGTTAATATCACTTTTCACAGCAGACTTACTCAGCTACGGCAAGCCCTGGGACAAATTAAGCCCTGAATGGGGAGGCGGACAGGGAGGCAGCGGGGCTCAGGGAAAAACAGGTGGGATGGAACAAGGATGAAGAGAAAGTTGCAGGATTAGCTTTTATCTCCTCATAGCCATTGTAACTTTGTAAAGTGAGGTTCAGAATCCTCATATCTGTTCTAGACTGGGTTTTATGCTTTTCTAGGGAAAATAATATAACCTGCTACACCCTGACACCAAGGTCCTTTATGAGCTTTATAGTTTTCTTTGCTCCCGGTCTTCGTTGTCTCCAGAGGAATAGTGAACCTGTAATTTATATCCAGTTGTAAAATGTGGTATTCTGGCTGTGCTGATGCTACATTTCATTTAATTTGTTTGGTTAAAGACTAGAATTGAACTTATTAATTATCCAGACAGGGAGAGTAACATTTGAGGATTGTCCTTCTCAGTATGGTTAGTTGATAGGTTCTTATCTTGGAACTTTCCCCCTCACAGCTACTAGAAGATTCTCTAGTTATCAGTTGCCAATGTACGGAATTTTCTGTGAAGACTATTTGAAACCAGTAAGAGAGGGACCTTTGTGATTTCTTGGATATTTATTAGTATTAATAATTATTATTTATCTTACAGTGACACTTGGAGGCATCAACTAAGATCAGGGTCCCATTGTGCTATGTGCTTTTCAGATATATAGGAAGAGACTATCCCTGCCCCAAAGAGCTCACAATTTATTTAGTACTGAACTCATTGAGACTATGCAGATGTGTAAAGTTACTCGTGTAAATTTTTATGCAGGATTTGGGCCTGGTTTGTACTTGATCTTTAGTTTACTGCCATATAGGATGGCTTTTAAAGTAACCTTGTACCATTGTCATGAAAATATATGAGCCCAGGCACAAAATCAGTGCACCCTATTTTACCATGGTTAACTCGTAACATGGAGAGGGGGAAATTAATGATATTTTTTACTTACCTATTTTTAAAGAATTTGCTTTGGGCAAGTAAGTGAATAGACTACTATTGATTAAACAATAGAAAGGTATTAAAATAGTTTAAAAAAATTGAGTCCAACCATGCTTCGAGAATGACACTGTGAACTTGAAGACACATTGGTTGCTATGGAAATAGCACTTTAGAACATTCACTGCTTTAAATCTTTTGTCTGCAGCCATGTTTTCATCAAGATTCGGTTGTAATCCACACTGTAGTGGTGCATTTGTGCAAGGGCAGTAATTGGCCCATAATTTATAAACATTTTTCTTGTTTATGTACTCGTGCATTTAGGAAAGAAACTCTAGTTCACCGACAGTAGTGTGAGTCTGAGGAGAAGGTGGTGGTTCATAGGCACTAGGTCTGACCAAAAACCCTCAGCTTATATTGAACGACCCCCAAAGGGAATAAATTACTGTTCCGTATAACTTCAGGACTGATTTAAAAAATTGTAAGAGGAGAGGATTAAATTGACCCTTAATGAAAGCATTTTTTGCTTTTTAAGTTTTTGGCAATGGAAACTTGTAATCTATAAATTAACAGTATGAACATATATATTCATTTCTTGTTCTTATAAATATTCTCAAGACTACTTCCAAAGCCCATCAAAGTCAACTGAAGGCTATCCCTTGACTTCAAAAGGTTTTCGAGCAGGCCCTTAGTAAAGAAAAGGAAACTTCTTTTTGAAAAAATAGTATTTCCCTAAAATACTATCAAATGTGACTTGAACAGTATTGCCTTTTAATGATTTGTTTGATGTATTGGAATTTGTGGTATAGAGATGAAGACATGCAGAGCCTGGCTAGTTTGATGAGTATGAAGCAAGCCGACATTGGAAATTTAGATGATTTTGAGGAAGACAATGAAGAAGATGAAGAGAACAGAGTGAATCAGGAGGAAAAGGCTGCAAAAATTACAGGTTGGTCTTGTCACAAAGGGACATAAATAAAATATTTTTTCCCTATAATCAGGAAAGTTCCATGGATTTTATTCTTCTATTTTGTGAATATGCTTTCTTATAAAATAGCAATTTAGGATAATCCAATTGCATATGTCCTGATAATACAACTACACATGAGGCTAATTTTTGTGAACATCAGAGACTTGATTTCTTTGTATCGCATTTTCAGAAGGGGAAGCCAAGGAGAGGTGTAAACAGAGCAGTAGAAGGACAGGAAAAGAGATGGGAACAATCAGGAGGGGAGAAAACAAGAGAGAAAGGGCAGAAATGGATAGAGAGGCCAAATTTGATCATCAGCAAGCAGGAGACTGCTCCGAGGCAGGACCCAATCAGGTTCCCCATAGTGAAAACAGTCTAAAGAATGTTCTGCATTAGATAACTGAGCTATTTCAAGTTACATATTATAGCTAAATGGTTATTGAACTTCTTGACCCCAAAGGGTTTAGTGTGTCCAGGGTGGCTAGTGTGGTGAGTGCAAATAAGATCAGCATGTCCAAACACAAAGATTCCTCCTACGATTGTTATGCCTGTGTATTGTGGCCCCTGTCCCACAATTTCAGGCACAGCTCTCTCCTTTCTGAATTTATGCGTTTCAAGGGTTGAACATATACTGATTAAAGATGACCTGCAAAGGATTAAAATAGATTGGGTTGTATAAAGACGATGTTAAACATTTAGTTTGTGTGGTTTTTTGGTTTGGTTTGGTTTTTTTTGAAATGTGTAAGTCATGCTTGTTTTTTCCCTGAGAAATATCAGGAAAGTCAGGACAGGTCTTCTCTGATGGACTTGTTGGGGGTCTGAAATGAAAGCTGTCTCTCTTCTCAGCTCTTACCTGAACAATGAAGATGATGAATTGTTAAGAGTTCTTCTCCTTGCTATTCAAGCATTTGAGTTCAATAAAAATGTCTAATGTAAGAAAAGATTCCAGAAGAGGAAAGATGCCTTTCATGTGCCCTCCATCAGTCATAAAGAGGAAAAAAAAAAGGCACAAACACATCCCCTTGTGTATCAGGTTACTTTAAATAAAAAAAGAAAAGAAAAAAGTTAATCTAAATAATTGAATGCCATGTGGTTTTAATAAGATGGGTGAGAGGGTGCCAAGTGGAGCCAAGACCAGCCATGTAATGACTTAGCTGCTGTGTTGGGCCTGTATGGAACAGGATGGCATCTGGGGTTGACTGACAGGTTGCAGAAATGGTTCTCTTGAGTTATCGAGGGCTATTCCTGAGTGTCACAAGAAGTATTGTGGGATTGCATTGGGAAGACTAATTGAATCATTGGAGTTGCATCATTGTTCTTCTAGTCCTCATTAGCACTGAAATGGGTCAGGGAAAAGCAGCTATGACTACTTGGATCTAGTGGTACTTAGAACACCCTTGAAACATTGCAATCACTTTTGTTTAGCTTCTAGACTACTTCAGTTTCTGGTTTAAGGCTTTGATCCTAATCTTTAAAGCCCCAAGCAGGTCAGGACCCAGATATGTCAGTGACCTGATCTCCATCCATGCTCTACTTTTCTGTGACAGTGCAGTTCACAAAGCCCAGGACGAAATGTGTGAGAGACTAAGATAAAGCATTCTTGGTTAAGGGATGGAATACGACCAGGCTGATCACCTTTAGGACATGCTGCAAGATCCATCTCTGAGAGGAAGCTTTTCCACCATATCCAGAAGGATTTAGGTACATGTACAAAACAGATAAACTATAATCAAGAACAAAAACGCCACAAACCTGAAGCAAGGCCTCCTATAATTAGGGGAAAGAGAAGAGCAGAAAGCTCCATAAAGCCCACTAAAGATCGTGGGGGCAGACCAACTTTATCTAGGGAATACCAAGATATTACTGTGATGGTGCAACAGAAAACCCATATGTAGAAAGGCTGACAGATGCAGAGTGCCAGCTTCTGGCTCCCATTTCTATCCCTTTTGCATTGTTCCACTCAAGGGGGATGGAGAGCTTCTCTAACAGGCCAGCCAGGGATTCCTGTGATGTAGGGGGAGTCCCCAGCTGGTCTAAAGCCAGTGTAGTTAAGTCTATGCCATCCACTTTACTTTGCCAAGTGTAGGGCGTTCCTGGGAGGGCCTAGTGTAGCTTACAGCTGCTTAAAGCTGCTTTTTCTCTCCTCCACACACTTACCCTGAATCCTGCACCAGTCGCAGCTTGGACCCACGGTTCTGGCCCAGATAGCGTTCCCGCTCTCTGAACTGGTGATATAAATACCAAGCTTATCTGTTGAAACAAACCTTCTGAATGGCTACTTGGAAGGCAGAAGGATGAATGCCTTTGAGCAAAGAGTATTCCATATCCAGTGAGTACTCAGACTGAGATTTTTCAGGTTTCGGTTTCTTACCAGGCAAAACCAGTCTGTTTTTTGTTGTTGTTGTAAATGTTGCACTCTAGGGCTATGTTTACACTACGGCTTATGCTGGCGTAAACTCTAGTGTGCACAGTGCTATGGCGGCGGGAGAGTTTCTCCCACCAACAGCTTCTGCCGCTCAAGGGGGTGGGTTTTTCATGCCAACAGGAGAGCTCTCTCCCGTCGGTGTAGAGTGTCTTCACCACATGCACTGTGTGGCACAGCTGTACCAGTGCAGCAGCAGTGCTGTAAGTGTGGGCATGTCCTAAGACCCACAGGTAAAAAGCCTGAGAGGAAAAGGTCGGCCTCAGAGACCGTTTTGGCTTGTGCTGCAACTGCTGAACTGTGCCATTAGCTGAACATCTCCTGTTTGAAAGAGGTGAAAAAGGGAATTGGGCAGTAAGAGGGAGGGTGGAGGAGAAGAATGGGTAGATGAAATAGCATAAAGAAAGGACAATAAGTAATCAGGAAAAAGTAAATATTACAGTCCTGTTCCAATATCTATTGAAACCAATGTAAAGACGCCCACGGACTTCGATGGAAGTTGGATTGGGTCCTAAAAGCGCTACAGTAAATGTACTGAAAGGGGAAAGAATTGAAACTCCAGGGAAAACTAAAAACCAAAGGAGGAAAATATCTGCAGTAGAAAAAGAGATTGGAAACATGGGGTTAGACCAGAAGGCACAGCTATTTTGAAAAATGTTCATGATTTTAGAAAAAGTGAAAAAATATAGAAAGAGGGAAGAGAAAACAAAGTTGAAGAGGTAGTATGGCACTATAAAAATCAGACTTTTGAAAATTACATTTACAGAACCATTTAAAGCTAATTTAAAGCTAATTGAGAATAAGTGCTGTCACCCACTTTGAACACTTGTTTTCTGCCTACATTTTCTCATACATTGCCTGGTTAGGTTATTGCAAAACAAGGATTCCTGACTGTTCTTAACTTCTCTATATATGTTTTCCCAACTGTAAAATAGGGGTAGTAACACTAACTACTTCACAGGGTGTTTTGTGGATTAATTAGTTAATGTTTGTAAGAGCTTTGAAGATGTAAAGTAGCATACATCAAATATGTAGCATACTACAAATAGTAGTATTAAGTGTTGCCATACTTTTGCCTCAAGGTCTAATCACTCAGAGAGCTCTCTCTTTCATTGTCTGGAGATTGAAAGATAGCTGTACTGAAGGATGTATATGTAGAATTAATTCTGAGGATTTTATTGCAAACTCTGTTCCTTTTACAGAATCCTGTGAGCATTGGATTTGGGTCAACATGTGGCTGTAATATAAATAAATAATTGTAATTTCATTATCATGGCAGTTAGTGACCCATTCAATAGATGATAGATGAGGGGAGTAAAGAGATTGATCTCTGTTCTATTCCTAGCTCTGCCCTGATTTGGTGTGTGACTTCGGGTGTCACTGAACTTGTGTATGCTTCAGTTTCTTCATCTATAGAATGAGGAAAGCACCTCTCGAAAGCAGTTTGGCATCTGCAGGTTGAAAGCACAATATGAGAACTGAATGTAATAAAAATTGTTGTCACAGAATTGACCCTAAAGTTGAGGTTGCGATAGGCTTTCCATTCTTAGCCCTGTGGGACAGCAGACATGTCCACACCACTACCCAGCAGCTGCAGTAGGGCTGTTTGTATTAGCCTATGTAAATCCTGTTGGGACAAACCCCACAGGAAGTACCATCTCGGAAGGACAAACTGATAGCTTCCCTGATTGGCCCAGGCACCCTATTTAAGCCCAAGAGGAGTTCCAGGAAGTGTCTGTACAACAAGATGGTCTCCCCTGCCAGTTGTAGTAGCAGACCCGCCTCTTGGCTTGATCTTGGACTCCTGACCCTAGGTTCCTCACTCTGTCTTTGACTCCTGGTTCCTGACACCATTCCTGGCCTCTGACTGCCACTGCTCAAACCACTGGACTTGTCCATCACTGCTCTGACCACAAGACCTGACCGCCCAAGCCACAATTGTGACACCCTATTGTCATTACACAGTAACTTAAAAAAAAAAAAAAAATCCATGAGCCTGAAAATATCTCATGCTTAGTCACAGCCTGGCTTTTTAATTTAATTTTATTTTTTTTTAACATTTTAACAGAAGTCCACTTAACTACTCTGTGTTATGTGAACTTGAAAAAATAACATACATGTTCCTGTTTGTAATGTAAAGTTACAAACTTTTTAGCTACCGTGTAATTTAAAGAGAGAGATTTTAAAATTGCAGAATTGTCATACGTAAGCCTTAATGAGCACCAGTTCCGTTGACATACTTAAGACATTTGATTCATGATTAAGAAAATTAGTACAGCTATGCATGCTTTATTTCGTCACTTAATGTTTCTGAATAGGCACCCAAGCCCTCATGCAGCAATTAATAGTATGCTGACTTCTGCACCTGCACAGAGACCTGTTGACTTCGCTGGTGTTCCACATGTACTCAGCAGTCTGCCCAGATGTGATCAGTTGTGGAGTCTTGAGCCCACGTGTACTTCAAGCAGAGATCTCTGAAGAATCACACACTGTAATACTGATCATCCCAACCTTCTGACACCTTTACTACTCTTTAATAGCACTTAACCACACAAAAAGTCCTATTTACTTCAGTGGGTTACTTGCAGACGAAGATAATGTGAGTGTGTAGATAATGAGATGTACAAAAGAGGATATAGGCCATAGATTCCTATGCTTCCCATTTCAACGCTCCAAATATAATATAGACCATGTTATCCTGTACTGAGAGACAGTGAAATGCATAAAGGTGTTTAGGGTAGCAGATGGGACCAGATGATTCAAACCACATCAAAGAATTCAATGTTTGCACCCTGTTTAAACTAGTCATTTGTTCATAGTTATGCTTTATAAGCTTATATTCTGCTTTTCATTTCAGTAAAGAAATACATCTATCAGTCTGTTTTGAGTCCAAAAGAAATCTCAGAATGTAGCTACTACATCTTTCAGATCTCCAGCAAGTCTTTGTATGCTGAAGCTGAACAAGAAGGAGCTTAAGACTCTTAAGCTGACTGATTTCAAATTGACTACTTTTAAGTCCTATAAAACCAAGGCTGTTTAGGAAGCTAATCTGGTTGAGATGTGTTCTGGGATGGCTGCACCATCTTAAGAATAGACTGTACTGCATCTTCCTACTTGGAAATCAGTTACATATTTATATGGAAGAGTTAGTATGTCTTTGCAAAACATTCAAATCTAAGATTTTTAGTAAAGCAGCTTTTGGCTATATGTCTTAAATATTTAGAGATTCTGTACCAGATCCTTGCTCTGCTTTTGGCTTCTTTGCACCAAAGCATAGTGCGTGGTTTATGTCCAGTGGAAAGGAGTGGTCAAGGAATCTCTGCATCCCACCAGCGTCCAGTTGTAAGAACATCCCCTGATGAGTAAGGCTATGTTTTAGTCATGGGTATTTTTAGTAAAAGTCATTTACAGGTCACTGGCAGTAAACAAAAAATCATGGCCTGTGACCCATCCATGACTTGTACTATATACGCCTGACTAAATCGGGAGGAGGGTTGGCCCAGGGACACCGCGGATGCTGGGGGGATGGCCCAGGACCCCTGAGGCTGCTGGGGGGGATGGGGGTTGGCAGGGCTGTCAGGCTCCCTACCCGGCTCCGTGCCTCCCAGAAGTGGTGACATCACCCTCCGTCAGTTCCTAGGCAGAGACATGGCCAGGCAGCTCTTCCTGCTACCTCTGTTCCGAGTGCCGACTCTACAGCTTCCATTGGCTGGGAACTGCGGCCAATGGGAGTTGTGGGGGTGGTGCCTGCAGGCAGAGACAGCACACAGAGCCCCCTGGCCACACCTCTGCCTAGGAGCCGAGGGATGTCGCTGCTTCTGTGGAGCCTCCCTGAGGTAAGCACCGCCCAGAGCCCTCGCGCCCTCCTGCGCCTCAGCCCTGAGCCCCCCACCCAAACTCCTGCTGCTGCTGGGGGAGGCAGGTGTGGTAGCCCACGACTGCTCCAGCAGCGGTGGCGGGTGCGGCTGGCCTAGGGGCTGCCTGAGCTGCTCAGGCGGCCCATGGGCCAGCTGCACTGGCCACTGCAGATGTCACGGAGGTCCCGGAAAGTCATGTTGTCCCGTGACACACTCACAGCTTTACTGATGAGCTATGGGCAGCCAGCACCAGTTAGAGCAGTGGTTCCCAAACTTTAACAACCAGTGAACCCCTTGCACTAAAATGTCTAGTCTCTTGAACCTCCTCTTAAAAATGAATATTTCCAGGGATTTACCTGAATATAAATTATAAAAGCAGTGATCTTGGAAATATAAAATTCCTTTTTATGACCTGCTTATTACATGCTATTTATTATTATTTATTATTTATCCTTACAGTATTTTTATTACATTATGAAAACGGCAACACTCTTCCAAGATCTCACTTTCATAGCTTGTATCACTTTGAATAAGCCTATTATCAGACAAGGCTCCTATGTTTCATCAAGGAGTATCAGATGTGAAACAGCATTAAGGTATTTAAGAAGCCAACTCAAAGAGTTCTTCTTACACAAGCATTCAGGTCTTGAGCAGTCCAGGCAAACAACACGTTACCACAAAGTTTAAACTTCTTCTTCATAATAATTTTAAAAACAATACTCGCTGCCTATTTAATTTTAAAAACAGCAAAAAATATCCACCTCCCTTTCCATTTCTTATAAGGATTCTTGAAGTTTAAATCATCTCAGTGTGATAGATATGCTTGCTTTGATCTGCTTAGTTCTTGGAAGTCCAGGGGCTCTGGGCTGCTGACCCCGTGCTGCCCGGGGTTCCTAGGGACAGTTCTGTCCGCCATTAGGGAATTTTTTCCCGAGAACCCCAGTTGGGGAACCATTGAGTTAGAGCAACTGTAACCGTGCCTCAGTGGGTCACAACTGAGGATGCCAAATTCAGGAAGAACTGCTGAGAAACAGGGCAAACACAACCCATATCTTTCATAAGATATACCAAATCAGCCACAAAAGTAAACTCCTATTTCACCACACTGGCTAACAAGAACTCATAAAAGCAGTTTCCTTTGGCATTCCAGTTCTTATGTCACCACTAAAAACACTGGATTCAGAGATGAGTGGTTCCTTACAAACAGTCTCATCAAATGAAAGGTTCTGATCCCAAAGGACCAGCCACACACCCACGTCAATATATAACTTGGATCTTACCCAAAAATCACACTGATGCCAATCCTTTAGTATTTAAAATCTAAAGGTTTATTCATAAAAAGAAAGAAAGGTGAGAATTAAAGTTGGTTAAAAGAATCAAATACATACAGTAATTGCAAAGTTCTTGGTTCAGGCTAGTAGCAGTGATGAAATAAACTGTTGGCTTAGTAAGTCTCTGGTTGCTTCCAAATCATTGAAAGGACCTCATTCCCAGGGTGAGAATGCTCCCATTAGTGTAAGTCCGCAGTCCAGAGATCTGAGCAGGACAGGGGCAAAATGGAGGTGTTTCCAGGGCCATTTATATCCTCTGCCATGTGGATGGAAACCCATTGTTTCAAACAAAAACCTCAGCACAGGTAGTGGAGAATCACAGGTGACCAGATAGTGTTTGGAGTCACATGGGCAAGTCACATGTTCGTCCCCATTTTGCTCAGTCATTGCAGGAAGCCATTACCAATATTCCAGACAGCACATTTATAGGACAGTCCACTCAGTGTAGATGGGTGTCTCCCATGGTCCATTGTGAGTTGAGTCCTTTTGATGGGCCACTCAATTAGAATAGTCCCTCCAAGATGTGCTGGCTAACTATCTTGTGGGCGTTACCCCAGAAGCAAACATTTGAAATCCAGGTAGAGAGCCAATATTCATAACTTCAAATACAAAAATGATACATGCATAGACATAGCATAATCCTAATCAGCAAATCATAACCTTTTCATAGACATCTTAGGTGCCACATCTTATACAAGATTTGTTTCAAATATATAATAGTGGTTGCAACAATGATCTATATAGTCATATTTTGATCCGATACCATCACAGCAACACTGATGTTGCTCAATTTTCACCTGTCTGTGATTTGTTACTTTTCTTATCAGTTTGGAAAATAGAGATTTCTATTTGAGCAACTTTATTTTCCAGTGGTAGTTTTACTTTTCCCAGACTATATACAAACTATATACAGTGTAGTTAAGGTTGAGTACATATCAGTAACTTAAGGGTAAAACATTCCAAGATCATAGAATATCAGGGTTGGAAGGGACCTCAGGAGATCATCTAGTCCAACCCCCTGCTCAAAGCAGGGCCAATCCCCAATTTTTGCCCCAGATCCCTCAATGGCCCCCTCAAGGGCTGAGCTCAGAACTCTGGGTTTAGCAGGCCAATGCTCAAACCACTGAGCTATCACTCCACCCAATCTCAAAAGCCTTTTCTCCACCTTGTGATGACAATTGTATGACATTACCATACAATTCTGCTTAATGCATAATAATTCATAGTCCTATATTGAACTCATTTTTAAAGATGTATTAGATTATTATTTTTTTAACTCATGTTTTTTCTACAAGGTCGAGTAAATACTGTAAATTTGGGAGGATACACTGTATCCTTCATCTGTAATTGGTTGAATCCCTGCTTTAAATGCAAACTCAACTCAAGCTTAATTATGGAGTCATGAGTGGTGCTTCCATAATACTTTCTTCACTGTTTTTAGTATTTTGTTTGATCGTAAATTGGTGGCATACGAATTGCCATTGCTTTTCCTATTGTTTTATCATCATGTCTTAATTTCTTCCAAGCATCATTTTAAGCAAGTGCACAAAGCCTCAAACAGGGGTTCTCAAACTGGGGGTCGGGCCCCCTCAGGGGGTGGTAAGGTTATTACTTGGGGGGTCCCGAGCTGTCAGCCTCCACCCCAAACCCCACTTTGCCTCCAGCATTTCTAATGATGTTAAATATATAAAAAAGTGGTTCTGATTTATAAGGAGGGGTCACACTCAGAGGCTTGCTGTGTGAAAGGGGTCACCAGTACTAAAGTTTGAGAACCACTGGCCTAAAAGTAACAGTACACAGATTATCTTAACTACATTAAGGTTCCTTTTGAGTTATTTGGTTCTGTTTTAAAATGTTGGTTTCAGAGCTATTCCCAAAGGGCCAGATCCTGCCCTTAAATCGCCTCGCCATCTATCCAATGAGTAAGGTATTACTGAGAATAAAAATGGCAGAATCGGGCCCTAAATTACTGCAGCCTGTTTTGTTCCATACTATGTTTAATGACCATGTTGTTTACAATTATTATTAAATTGGGTGTATCTTAGGTGGAAAATTGATAGAGATTGGTTCTTAATGAGGCATAATCAAAGTGTATATGCTGTAGCCTCAAACTTTTTGTATTAAGCTGACTTTATACTATTAATTTCAAGTTTTACTTACCAACAGGAAAACTGTTAAAATAATTATATTTAGCATACCTAGTTTTTGGATTAATGTCTGTGTTCATTTTAAGTTTTTTGTCAATCTTGAGACTGCTGGTCGCGGGCACCCATCAAAAATTTTTCAGTGTGTACCTTATTGTGTTCCTTCTTGTTAAAATAGTGCTGAAGTGTTCCATACAGGTGCATAAGTGTATTGTATATCACTGTAATGATTCATTCTGAATGTATTCTTTTCATTAACAATAAGTGTCCTCTCTTTCCCTGTTTCTCTAGTAATAGCATGCTTTCTACAGCTTTTTCTTTAAATAACCCTACCTTACATTTGTCTTGACTGGCTTCTGTTTACAGAAATTGTAAACCAGTTGAATGCTCTGAGCAGCTTAGATGAAGATCAAGATGACTGCATAAAGCAAGCAAATATGCCTTCAGCTAAATCAGCCAGTTCCTCTGAAGGTCTATGAGCTTTCCTCCTTTCTTTCTGTTTCTGATTGTCTGTATTTACTGTGACCTGTTACCTTTTGACTTCTGCTTGTATTCAGCTGTCAGTTTTATCATTGTGCTTTCCATCCAATGTGATTTTCAGTAATTTGCAGCACATCCAACAGGTAACAACATGATAGAGTGTCTCTCTTCAGCCACTGCATTGTCACATGATTGTGAATAGGAAAGAAAAACCACATCATTAAAACACAATTTGTGCAGTGAATAATGCCTAACTATTATAACTTGACAAAAAGTTCCTTCTCTGACTTTACATGAATGTTGCATGCAAAGAAGAGAATTGACAGTGAACGAATATACGAATCATTCATATTTTGAAATCAAGTTGCTATATTTATCTTTCTAGATCCACTGCAAAATTTATTGAATCAAATTAGGTCCAGAAGGCCGCTGTGGCAGTGTAGTGGATTAGTACTCATAAGTGAACATCTATTTTATTCAATTAATTTCTTCTGGCTGGAAACATTGGTGTGCTACAAAATACATTAGTTTAGTTCTGCACTTGGTGATGTGGTCCAGTTCACTGTTCTCATGGACCACTGGTGTGAATTTTCTGAATTTGAAATGTGTTTTGTGAACAGTTAATATCCAGGGCTGGCTGTGACCACACTGAATCAATACTTCATTTTTTTCTAGAACTCATCAACAAGCTTAATTTTTTGGATGAAGAGGAACAAGAATTGGCCAATTCCAGTTCGAATCCATTTGAAGACCCTGATGCAGCAGAATTAAACCCATTCGAAGATCCTGATGCAGAAGGTGGTGAATTCATTTTCACACAATTAATCATTATTTACAGACTCATTAATGAAGCATAACTTTTTTTTCCTAAGGTTACAAACTAAAATGGTTGTTCTGGTAAAAACTAACATTATTACATGCACCCAGGCAGCAGTATCAGGAATGTTAATTGTCAATGGAAACTGAACATCTGCTTCTCCAATGATATGTCAAATTGAGGCTTCTTCTCTCTTCGTCTAGTGGTTCCACTAAATAGTGATTGTCTAATGGTAGGGATAATGCCAGAATTCTGGCCAAATAACACATTTGCAATCTTACAGTAGCTGCCGTACCGCTGGGCATATGCCTTTTTTTAATCACACCATGACAACACTAGAATGCAATTAATTGTTCTGAAGTTGTTTGGAGTTGTTAGTGTGTGAAAATTGCCATATAAAGTCAGTGTATATAGAGTACAACAAAACATAGTAACAAATATATAAAATATGTGAATGAAAATAGTGCTTCCAAAAGGTGCCAGATTGACAAATGTGGAGCCTGAAGCCTTCTACCTAGGCACAAAGAGGATCGTCAGGGAAAATTTCCCCATGCTCCCTGTCACGGATCCACAGGTCCGGTGCTCTTGAACAGCTCTGGAACAGTCCCTGGCAGGAATCCCTTTAGTAGCCCAGACCTACTTTAGGGTCACACTCCCACTAGGGAAAGCCACTTGGTTTACCGCCTCCTTAGACTGAACCTCGGAGCCTTCAGCTTCACACTGGGAGCTCCCTTCAGTGAGTCCACCTGAGTTGGACACCTGAGAGAGACTTGTACACCCCAAGCAAGCAATGCACCTCCACCTTCCTTAAACTGGAGTGACTCTCAGCCAGCGTTGTAAAAGCAGAAGGGTTTATTAGGTGCCCAAACACAGCGTAGAAAGTCCTCGGTTAACATAGAGAACAGAAAGTAACAGCATAGTCCTTGATCAGTCCCAGAGCACAGAGCCCTCTTGACCCCTCTTCAGTCCCATTCCAGGAACATCTCCTGCTTCCAGCAGCCCACACTTAACAACCCCACAAGGCCCCTCCTCATTCCTTGTTCCTGTTCCCAGGCAAACATTGTCACCTGGCTCTGCTCCTTTGTTCTCCAATTGGTTATACCTGGATGGCTTCCTGCAGAGGGCTGGCCATCCATGGTCGCTAGTTGCCATATGCCAAATGTCTGGGCAGGCCATTGCCTTCTTGGGCTCTCCAGGGGCATGGGGACCCAGGTCCCAGACAGCGAGGCATCAATCACCCCTGTATCTCTGGGTCTCTGCAAAGAGTCAACAACCTTTTCCCACCATGTAGTTAATCAGGCATCACATAGGGAAAACTGAGGCACGCACACAATATTGATACAAAATATTAAGAAAAATTCCCACTCTGTCACACTCTCCCATCAGTGTACCTTAATTCTGACCTGAGAGCCATCTCTAAGGGTAAGAAGATTGTTCAGCTGCCATGCCCACTCAGCCCTTGAGCTCTCTGATTGGTGCCCGTTAGCGGAGTGGTAACTAGGTGAGTGGATTGAAACCTACCAAACTCATTTCACACAGGTCACTGACCAGCTTTCATATAGTGACAGTTGTTGGTCATTATCAGCCTGGGCTAGGCTTGGCAACATAAAAGTGAAAAGCAATTACGAATCCACTGAACTACCCAGTCCATGTTCCCCTCTTTATGTTTCTGATAGAAGTTTAAAATGCTGCTGTTTGGTTGTTATTGGTAATAGAAATAATAAACATATTTTCATAAGACATTCTGTGAAGGAGTGGACAAAAAGACCACTGGACCAATCCTGAGTGCTCCCCTTTGTTTTGTACAGTTTCCAAATGCTTCTTTCTTCCCGTATTTCTCTACCCCTTTTTTTAAAAGCCCTTACTCGCTGACATTTCACGCTTCATTTGGTCCTTTATAAACATATATGTGTTTTGTAACCTTTTCATGAAGTAATCTTACCTAACCCCTTTTTTGCTGCCAATTTTATCGTTTTCAGATCTTGTTCTTTGGGTTTATGAAGCTTACTTGCTTCTAACATTTTGCAAATGTGTAGCGCTTATTTGGATCGGTTTTTACAATTCCTTTTATCACTATAAAATCCAGCTGGGTCACTAAAATCACCTTCCCATTGAAATAGGACCATCTCCTACCTCTTTTTAAAACGTATCCCTCTGAGGCCTTGAAGTTTTGATAAATCTTTGTAGCATGTTCAATCAATTATACCCTTCATTGGTTTCAGAGTAGCAGCCGTGTTAGTCTGTATTCGCAAAAAGAAAAGGAGGACTTGTGGCACCTTAGAGACTAACAAATATATTTGAGCATAAGCTTTCGTGAGCTACAGCTCACTTCATCGGATGCATCGGATGCTGTAGCTCACGAAAGCTTATGCTCAAATATATTTGTTAGTCTCTAAGGTGCCACAAGTCCTCCTTTTCTTTTTGCTTTATTGGTTTATAATTAGGTCATTGTTCCTGGCAGTACAGGGAAATAACACCTTATTCTATTCTTTTTCTTATACTTCCCTCATCACCGTAGCATCTGAGCACCTTTCAGTCGTGCATTAAGTAACGCTGTCACATGTGGTTCATTCTGTCTCTCCTCCATCCCCCGCTGGGGAGGATTGTGCATGCAGTGTAATGTCTTGGTACGCTTGGCTTTTGGTATTTTTAAAAAAATGTGTATGCCGCTGTATGTGTGTTATAGAATGCATGTGCAATTTGCACTGGGAAAGAAAGGTCGTCAGGTTTGTGATGGGTCTTAGTTCCTGTGGGAACTTAGCATCTGATTCTGCAGATACTTAACTGCCAGGCATAATGCATACTTCTGTGAGAAGTTCCCGTCAGTGGAGCCATGCCAGGTACAGTTGGCAGGAGCTGGTGCAAAAGCGGGCAGTGTGTCAATTGTAAATAGTACATCAATCTGTTCTTTTGTCTCTCCTACCTTTGCAGGTTTATTACTTGGCTACTCAGAATTATTGTGGGTTTGACCCTTGGTGTGCCAAGTTGCAGCTCAGTAGCAGATATAATTATTATTACCCATTTAAAGACTTTAAAACCAACAAAATATTGAATTGATTCAAACTACGAACAGGAGCCTAAATTTTCAAAATGATTATGGGTGTCTCAATTTTTGAATCCCCAATTTGAAATAACCCAACATGGCTTGATTTTTCAAGGGCAGATGTTCACCATTTCTGACACCCTTTAAGATGTCCCAAGTTGAGTCCCCAAAAATTGAGACACCCAAGATCACTAGTCACTTTTGAAAATTAAGACAGCTGTCCTTACCTAGAAAGTATGCAGCTTTCAAAATTAGGTATTGAGTTATTATCCCATAATATAATTTGATCTGGATTGACATTGTTTTCTAAAGAGTGAAATGTTTTCTGAAGGCTTTGACAAATGGCCACAGAATGTTTTACATTTACTGGCCAGTCTTGAAGGGTTTAAGAGACCCATCATTGGTACAGATGTAGGGTTCAGGAAGGTCTGGAATTCCAGAGTGGAGCCAATGTTGACCTTTCTCAGACCTCTGTGGTTTGCCTGTGACTTGTCCCTCTGTTGCAAGGTCCGTTTCTTTGCACCAGGGGGTGGGAGGCTGAGAGGACCCTCTCTCAATGCCTCCATGAAGATGGAGAAAAATAAATAGGAATCCAGGATTGTTAGTATGGGAGAGAGGGAGAAGAAGGAGAGAAATAAGAGCCAAGTTTAACTAGGCGCCTGCCACTGTCTGGAAAACCCTATACTTATCTGCAGAGTTGCAAGCTGCAAGGAGACCTGAAAATGATTTTGACAAAGTTCCATCAGTTTTAGCATATGTGTGAAATAAATTAAATCTTTTAACTAATTGTATGGTGGAGGTTCTTCTCAGCCTGGCATTTTAGGGTGCTCTACGTATTGGGCTACATCCTGTCGTCCATACTCAGACAACTAATGGGAGTGAAAACCCTAGTAAGGGGTGCAGAATTTGGCCCATAATGTTGAAGCTGAGGGGACTTGCAGAAACTATTTGTATTTTTCATTAAATTCTATGAAATAAAAAACAAATATGTAAAGCCTTGTTTTCAGGAGACGCTGTCAAGCTAATTTTTAAAAAATAGTGTAAAGCATACTTTTAAAAGATATTGTTTTCCTGCATGTCTTTTCTTTCAGGATTTTCCCTAATATGCTTTTTGATTCTGCAGTGCAAATTTTAAAAGAATTCCTGAACGCTTACACCCTAACAGAAGCAAAACTGCACACAGACTGTGTCTCATCATGAAATGCTTAAACAGTACTACATTAAAGCGCTCTAGGGAACCTTTAGTGCATACTGGTTGTGTCTACATGGACCAATTAATGTGCAACACGTTACTGTGCTTTAGATATCCCCCCGCCATGTACCCCATTACACCACTGTGTAGACATGCCCTATGATAATTACAAGGCTGCCCAGTGCTGTGAGGAGATTGAATCTAGGACAGATGGGCAAGAGAGGCAGGTGGTTCTGCCAGATGCCTGGATTGCCTTATTTCGAAAAGGCTGTCCTTTGTTGATGCAAACATCTGCTGGGTGTATAGCTCACTAGGGGGTAAGTCTCCAACAGGAGTCAAAACTCTTGGACCTGCAGAAGGAGCCGGGGTGAGAAACAGAGGTACTGAAGCCAGGGACCCTGTCTTGTGATAGTGAGGCAGTAAGCCTCCGTGTCTAACACTAAATTAGTACATTTCCAGAGAGACTGTGTAAAAATCAGAGGTGTTACACAATGTGGAACCATGACATAGTCATAGGGGTCTACTCTTTTGGACTCAGTTGCAGGGTTGGTTCTTGTGCACTCCCATGAGAAAATATTTAAGAGCTAAAAATAATTTTAAAATAGAAAAGGCTTTGGTTAAAAATTAGGCAAAGGTTCAACATAAATAATACAACTTGAACTAATAATTAAGGCTACGATTTAGTCACGGGTATTTTTAGTAAAGGTCACAGGCAATAACCAAAAAGTCACGGCCAGTGACCTGTCCCTGACTTTTACTAAAAATACGCCTAACTAAATCTTACCTGCTGAGAGGAGGGGGCAGTGCTCCAATGGACGCTGCTGCTCCTGGTGTGGGGGCCCAGGGCCCCACCACTGCTGCTCCGGGGGGCATGGCCCATGACCCCACTGTCCTTGCCGCTCCTGCGGGCTAGGGGTGGCCCTGGGCTTTGCCACCACTGCTGCTTCTCTAGGTAGGGGCAGCCTGGGCACCGCTGCTGGTCCCGGACTGCTGCTCCAAGGACCAGTTGCCTGGGGCCACCGGAGCAGCAGTGCGGCTGGCCCCAGGGGCTCCCCAACTGCTTGGGCGAGCAGCCCTGGGGTCAGCCGCTGCAGCTGCGGAATCCGTGACCTCCGTGAAAGATTCGCAGCCTTACTAATAAGGCATATGTCTATCATCACCCTTCCTATTTTCTTCATAGAATCATAGAATAGAATCATAGAATATCAGGGTGGAAGGGACCTCAGGAGGTCATCTAGTCCAACCCCCTGCTCAGAGCAGGACCAATCCCCAATTAAATCATCCCAGCCAGGGCTTTGTCGAGCCTGACCTTAAAAACTTCGAAGGAAGGAGATTCTACCACCTCCCTAGGTAACGCATTCCAGTGTTTCACCACCCTCCTAGTGAAAAAGTTTTTCCTAATATCCAACCTAAACCTCTCCCACTGCAACTTGAGACCATTACTCCTTGTTCTGTCCTCTTCTACCACTGAGAATAGTCTAGAACCATCCTCTCTGGAACCACCTCTCAGGTAGTTGAAAGCAGCTATCAAATCCCCCCTCATTCTTCTTTTCTGCAGACTAAACAATCCCAGTTCCCTCAGCCTCTCCTCATAGTTCATGTGTTCCAGACCCCTAATCATTTTTGTTGCCAAAATCATATGTTGCATCGCATTACCCTCGTTCCCTTTGTATGTTTATCTTTTGAGGCCAGGTCCCACAAGCATGACAGCGTGGCTGTGGTTCAGTAAATCACATAAATACATGAGTAGCTGTAAGCGTTGAGTCACTGATTTCAGTGGTCATACTCATGTCCTTAAAACTACGTACATACTTAACACGTTCTTGGATTGAGGCCATAAGCCTGTAAGCTCTTGGGAGTGGGTCTCTTTTTTCATATGTGTTTCGACAGGACCCTGATCCTGTCACGGCATTTGGGTGCTACCGCAATATAACTAATATCATTGAACGTCTTTTTTTAACTTAGAAGAAATGAAAAATTATATTTAAAAAATTAGGGCTCTGACACAAGCTGGCAGAAGCCAGGAAAATCAAATCGAAGACTGACTATACACTGAGTTGCAACATATGAGTGATTTCACATACTACATTGTTACAAGACTCTTGCTTGACCTCAGTACAATAGTTTGTTGTTCTGAAATAAAGTCTCAGCAATAACTCTGGATTCCTTTGCTTCGGTCAGTTTACCTTTAATCCTTTAGCATTATTATAATGTGCCTTTCTCTGTTTGAATCCAGTTAGACTGAAGTTATTAAAACTATTTAAAAACTTTTCTTCTAAGCCAAAACTTTAATGTTACTTTATATTACTAAAGGGAGATGTAACGCTTCCTTTTTAGCTTTATGTAGGATTAGTAACATATGTACAGCCCAGATTTTTTTTTTACTGTAACAACATTAAACTCAAAAATTCTGAATAATTAGTTAATGTTTGTAAAGGATTATATGAGTGCTAAGTATTGTCACTAGTGATTGATTGTTTATAAGTCTAAAAATAACTTTTTTTCAAGCACCCCTTTCTTGCCTCTCATCCATTTTTTTTAATCCAGGGCATCAATTATCTTTATTCAAGTCTCATTTTAAACACCAACCTTTAATTTGGAGCAATGTTAAATGCCTTTTGAAAATGTAAATACAGCTAAATCTACTAACTATTGAATACAGTAGAGCTAAATTTAACTACGGTATATGTTAGATTGCATTGGTTTCACTCAAGGAAAAATAGATTGCAGATCACATTAAGATTTTTAAAGGGATTTTTGTATGTAAAGTGCCTGAATAATCATTGGTAGTTGGAAACACTCCATAATTAAGAGGTATAGAATATAGTAATAAAATGTCATATATATTCACCAGATAGAACCTGCAGTACAATTTAGTGAAGTCCATTTTTTGTGCTGTTGATCTTGTCCTTAATCATACAAGTGTGCTTATCTTCTCTGTACCCATCTTCAGTTTAAATAAGGCTGGGACAGTTATATGATCTGTAGGTCTCATTCCTTTATTGTGGGAAATACATAGTTAATCCCTTTTTATTCTCACCTCTTCTGACAGTAGCAATATTTCAGAGTGGGCAGATGAGTTCTCTTCTGAGACAGACAGCCGTGAAAGGGCCTGTAACAAAATATGCTCTTATACCTCTTGGAATTCAGATGTGAAAGGTTCACTGGCTCAAGGAACAGGAGTCCTGAGATTCTTCCTAAAATGAGATCTCTCAAGCTTCTTACCTGTAGCTCTCAAGTAGGATGAACCAGGGATGAGATGGAGGTCCCATTGCACTTGCCACTATATAAATGTACAGGAGACAGTCCTTGCCCAAACACTTTATAATCTAATTTAAGACAAGACACAAGTGAGTGTGACTAACAATAGGAGCAAAGTGGAAATGAGAATAAAGTTACACAGTAATACATTCCTGTGGTCAAAGGCTTGCTATGTACGCAACTTGATGGTTCATCCTGGTAACCTCAGAAAATTCAGGTCTGATCTACAGTGGGGATTTACCTTGACTCCAGCCATCAGCTTGCAAATCCCTAACCTAAATTGGATAAATCGCTGTAAACCACAATTTACACTGGTTTCAAGTGGGAATAAGCTCCAAGAAGCACAAGTAGCAGCTTTGCTTGTCTATACTGGCTAGTCATCAGTGGCTGTACTGGGGCAAATCCCAAGTGTGGACAAGGCCCTTTTGGGGAACTTTGGGCTCTAGTGCCATACAAATAATAAATAATATTGTCTGTCTTTTAAATTGAAATGATCTATTATGTTCAACCCAGTAATTTCAAAGCTCAAAAAATAAAGGGCACTTCACATCATGAATAAACTGTGAATTGTTATTGCAAATAAAGTTTTTGGGTTTTTTTGGTTAAAACTGCTAGTAAAGAGCCTGCTTGCATGGGGTGAGAGCTCACTTTCCTGCAATAATGCCATCTTGTCAGAGCAGTAGTAAGATGAATTCCTGACCATTTATGACTGCAAGAATAGTGTGGTTAGTCCTGATAAATTTCAGTGTGGTTAACATTCTCTGTCTATGTATGTTTTCATATTGTTCCAGTCACAGAGATATCTGCCAACAATCTCTGCTAGTGTAAAATTCTTCCTCTGTTGCTGGAAAGAATTGTGTAGAGTTGCTGGCTATAAATCCCAACTATGTATTATTAATCTGATTGTGTATCTCTTTAAGGATAATTTAAATTTGTTGTAATAGAGAGAGTGTATTTACTATTGTTATCAAAAATCTACGGCAGAAGTTCTGATATGTACACTAAAAATGTGTAATTAGTCATTAACTTGCTTAATAAATGATTTTCCAGTGTTACTAGATCATGTGTTTTAAATAAGACATGGAGGGGTCCCAATCCCTACCACCACTTAAGGGCCTACAAAATGTCATTTCATTTAGGAAATCATTATAAATTATAAGAGTACAAAGAAGCATTTAAAGCATTATTGTTGGGACCTGAATAACCTAATTGGGAAAATCCGTTAAAAGAAAATCACATCTATTGAGATCCTATTTACATGAGTAAGTGAGGGACAAATGACTAATATGGCTGAAAGAAGTTTTGGATAAGTGGGAAATTTCTCAAAGGGTGTGACTACACTGCAGTTAAACACCCATGGCTGGCCTGTGCCAGCTGACTCCAGCTCGGGCTAAGGAGCTGTTTAATTACAGTATAGATGTTCGGACTCAGGCTGTGGCTCAAGCTCTGGGGACACTCCCGCTTTGCAAGATCCTAGACCCTGGGCTCAAGCGCAAGCCCAGATGTCTACAGTGCAATTAAACAGCCCCTTAGCCTGAGCCCTGCGAGCCCGAGTCAGCTGCCATGGGCCAGGCGCAAGTGTTTAATTGCAGTGTAGACATACCCAAAGTGTTTAATATCCTCCCTCCCTGCTCCTCAGGGGACATTACCTTTCACAGCTTATTTTTGGCTAAACAAGGTCACACTGTAAATAAAGCATTAATATTCACTTCCAGGCAAATACCTTAGATTCCAAGTTTCAGTTCAGATTAAAGCCCCATAAAATATAAAGATCTGCTAAAATAGTTTTGAATTTATTTTGTATTAAATAATCTTTTTAAAATGCTTTTTATAGAACACGATACTGAAACAGCTTCATCTTCAAAACCAGAAGACTCTTACTATGGTGATAATTATAATCCCTTTAAAGAGGAAGGTGCTCCAGAGTACTTGAACCCATTTGATGAGCCAGATCCTGAACCTGAAACGTTTGTAACTATCAAAGATTCTCCTCCACAACCTGCAAAAAGGAAAAATGTAAGACCGGTGGACATGAGTAAATACCTCTATGCAGATACTTCTAAAACTGAAGAGGAAGAGTTAGATGAGTAAGTATAATATTTGTAATATGTCACCTTGAAGCAATCTTAAAGTATTAGTGGGATTGTTGACATAATCTCAAGGTATAAATGGATTTAACCAGGGTGGTTCTTGCCCACATACACAGGACAGAATTCATGAATCTCCCAAGCATGTTGACAGGATCTGTGGGGACATTTTTCTGCATGTACC
Organism: Lepidochelys olivacea; assembly: GCF_965140295.1. NCBI lineage: Eukaryota > Metazoa > Chordata > Testudines > Cheloniidae > Lepidochelys > Lepidochelys olivacea. Next base: position 197,153,287 of record NC_140413.1, on the reverse strand, counting down.
TTAGGAAAGATTTTGCCTTTCTTGGCAACACTGAGTAATTTCAAGTGAGGTAGAGAGGGAGGATTGATGGGCCTTGGTCCTTCCTGTCTTGTCGCTATTTTTTTTTCCTTAAACCAGAATATGTTTACTATTAATGAAAGTGAAAGTTCTTGGAACGAATGCACTTTGGGTGAACTGAGACACCTGGGAATCCATATAGCAAATGTTGAATCATTGGGAAACTCATCAAGGCAGCAACTACTTGAAAGGATGAAAGAGAAACAGTCTGTGCACTTCCTTGGAATTTGTTTTTAATAATTCTTCATCACGGACCATTCTAAAATCAAGGTTGGATGGTTTTTATCTAAAAGATCTGCTCTAGGAATTATTTTGGGAAAGTTCTCTGGCCTGTGATATACAAGAGGTCAGACTAGATGACCACAATGGTCCGTTCTGGTCTTGGAGTCTAAGAACCCTATCTCAAATTTTTTATAAGACGGTCTTTGACTGTCTTATATTCTAGTAATGAAGCAAAATAGGGTGTGAGGGCATTTTGCAATAATCATGCAATTTGGGATGATTGAAGGCACAAGCGTAAGGTGTGCTTGTGTCTTTAATCACCTTAGGAATATGGTTATTACTCAGCAACCGCACCACCCATGCAAGGATTTATGGTGAGTATACATGAGCAATTTTACAGGCGACAACTGTAATTAACTTTTAATTGTAAAGACCTTGATGAGATTTATTATGGCAAGACACTTTCGTGGCTCTTATATTTAATAGTAATTAAGGTGTCATGTTTTCATCCTAATGTTTGCTTTCTTTATAGCTGTATTTTAGGAAACTGAAGAAGTTCCATGCACACTGATAGAAATGCGTATAGGACCCCGGGGTTCATTTTCTCTTAAGTTTTGTTCCCATGAATTTTTATTTTTTAGTTTTGTCTGGTTTTTGTTGTGCTTTGTTTTTGTTCGGTTGTGAAAAATTGGCATTAGGGAATGCTTTCTCTGCCAACTCCATTCAGTGTGTGGGGTGCGGGAGAGTTGGTTTTCTGAACAAACAGCACTGGCTGCTGTATCTTCCCAGACCAAGAGTATGATTGTGCTGTTGACAGTGACGCTAGACATTCCTGATCACTCACTGATCGGGAGAGTCTGAAAGGGGAAATATTAGTATACATACCCAAAGAGATGGAGACAGCGAACAGTTAAAACTGAGGAAGAGAAGAAGAGAGGAAAGAGACAAAAGTGACAGTGGAGGGGCAAGTGAAGGATTTTTTCTTTGTTTTACTTACACCCACATCCCTATCCTAAACAAATCTCTGCCAAACAGGCCACTGCAGTGTTTTAAAGGGCAGGCTTGTTTTTTCTTCCTGTCTGTGAGATTGTGGATTTCAGGAGCTCTTTGTTACAGCAGCTTTTGTTTTGTTTTAATTTTGTATTTTTCAAGTCTCTTGGGGGGATTTACAACCCCTGTTTGCTTTATTTCCTTAACAGAAGGTAAAAATGAACCCCCCCCACCCCCCCCACCCCAATGATAAATGTTGTTCAAACCTAAGCTGGCCTGTATTTTCATTATTAAAATGGAGGGTGAAGTGGTTAAATAGCATAGTAAATTTAGACTTTTACATCATAGTCCCTACTGGAGACCCTTCCTACTTTTTCACAGGTTCCTAAGGAGGAAAAGCCTTGGAAAAGTTGCGGGGACAGTTTATTAAACGTATGGAGTAGAATGGGGCAAGGGAAACTCTTGCAGTTCTGCATTGTGGATTGTTATGACACAAGGCCTGTTTAGGAACATAGGGATTGGTATACTGGGTTAGAGCAGTGGTCCATCTAGATCAGTATCCTTTGCCAGGTAGCAGCAATCACCAGATGCTTCTGTGGAAAATGGAAGAAACCCCATGAAAAACAGTTACGGAATGATGAGTATATAGGGGAAGCTTTTCCTCACTCCTATAAGTTAGTAGTTTGCTTGTGCCCTGAAGCCTGACAGTTTATTCCCCTTTGTACATTTTGTGTTCTATCGCATGTGACTGTGGATATCCTTATCTACATAAATATGTAACCCCTTTTTTGAATCCTGCTAAGTGTTAGGCCTGAGTGGCACTGTATGGTGACAGGTATGCACCGTGTAAAATGTAGCTCCTTTTTGCAGTTTTCCAATGTATTTTTTTTCATTTTGTTGAACGTCCCCTGGTACTTCTTTTATATAAAAAAGGACAATTAGGAGCACCTGATTTACTCTCCTCTATACCCTTCCTTATCTTATAGATCTCTATCATGGTCCCTCTTACTTGTCTCTTCTCTGAGCTAACTGGTCCTAACCTTTTCAATCTCTCTTCATACAGAAGTCTCTCCATGTCTCTAATCATTTTCATCGCCCGTCTCTGGATGCTCCTATTTCTGCTACTGTATATCTGTTTTAAGATGGGGTGACCAGACCTAAACGTGTTGAAGATCAGGGCAAACCGTTGACTTATATAACAGCATTATGGCATTTTAAAGCTTTCAGTAATATTTCCTGTATCACTCTTTATACATCCTGTCATTCTGTTTGCATTTTTGAGCAGCAATGAGCAGATGCTTTCATTGAGAGTGGTTTTGAGAGTAATAGGAGGGCTACATGTCAAATAGAAGGATGCCAAAGGACACTCCCGTTCCTCATTTGAAAAGCAATGCATTTTTACCCTTGCATTTAAAGGGTTTTTTGTGTTTGGTTGGGTTTTTTTGCAGTATGCTTCATGAATCACATTGTATTCTTCTTGCTGTGTTCATGTTAAATTTGATGCTCACTACCAAGAATAAGGATGAGCAGACTTTTAAAATCGGGTGCCTGGTCCCATTATCCTTTCGAGAAGGCAGAGCATGGATTTTGGACTCAGTCTTGTAGACAAGATGAAATAAATGTTTTTTAAAATGTTAGAACTATCATTATGAGAGGGTGGTAGGCAGGAATGGGAACTGGAATGTGACTGGGAACTTGCTTCTGTAGGGCCAATGACATAATGGCAATCTAACTTTTTTTTAACTAAAAGTCCATGCCATTAGATATCTTCAGTGCGAGGCCCGGGTTCCATTTTGATCAAGCCCTATACTGAACTCTGACCACAGCTCTGGATATCTCTCATGCCTAAGAAAAGTGAAAGCTAAATATTAAATTACTTAGCTCTGAGATCTGGGATTTTTTTTACATTAAATGCCAGTGCAAAATGTCCTTAACATTAGAAAATCCTAATGGAATAAGTTAGAGGAAGCATGATTCAGTGTACTTAAATCAGGAAATCCGTTTCAAGGCATGTACTGTTAGAGCGCCCTGAGAGTTGATTTCTAATCCCAGAGCTGCCACAGAGCTGCTATGTAACCTTGGGCAAAGTACATAACACCCCTGTGCCTTATTTTCTCTATTGGTAAAAATATTTACTTTAAATGGTATGCTTAATGGAGACTTGCTTCATTGATGACTGCCAAGTACACTGATATCGTCAGAATATGTATGTAAATGCAAAATATTTATGATCATAGGTATATTGTGGTAACAGTGCTACAGTTTAAATGTTCTGTTAAGGATATTCAACTATCAGGAAACTCAAAACAAAGCTCTTGTGGGTTGAAATTTTGGTCATAGCTCAAAGACGGAAGTGTTTTGCAAAGTTTGAATAAAGTTAATTTGGCCATTTTTTAATTTTAGGCAAGGATCAAAAATTACTTGTGCGTTTGTAAAAATGCACTCATACGTTTTTTTTTAAAAAATCAAAATTGGCCGGTGACTAGTCCTTAATAAAGAATAGTTGCTTTGCTAAGTTAAATAAAGTTATGCGTTTGAAAATTACATAAGTACGCACCTATTTAAATTGCACTGTTTTATAGTATCACACTTAGCCTATTCTTTTAATTCTATTTCATTTGAAAATCATTTTATTGAAAGAGGAACTAAATTTCATTAGCCAGTAATACCAGCCCAAAACATATTGAATAGATTAAAATAAAAAATTGAAGTTATATTCAAATCAAATGATTTGGTTCCATAGTTTCTATTCTCATTAACCAGACTGAATTAATGGAGAGCACTATAGTTGGTGAAAGTTGCAACTATGTTTTCTAACTTCTTGAAGTTGATTGACAGAGTAGAGAAACAAGTAACTGCAGTGTTGATGATTGCTGATTACTGAGATGTTTGCTGGGTGCCTTATCTTGTGATGGACAGTTCAGCTTCTCTCTAGATAAATTCCATTATAACTGTTGGTTTTATAATATAGTTGAAGCACAGACTGCATACGCCAATTAGTATCTTCCAACCAGGATTCATTCAGCCAGATTTTGCCTGGTCTTGCTCACCAGGCAACCAAACATGAGCCAAATTCTGCTGTGTTACAAATCTGTAAATCTGGAGTAAATCCACTGACTTCAAAACTTGGATTTTACATTATAATTTACCATTATGACAAGAACTAGAAACCAAGCCTGTGTCATGCTTCTGATATTTTAGGAATCTTATTAAAATGAACAGTTCAAAGAAATGGTTAGGACTGGTTTTAAAATGAGGTGAAAAGTGTAATATCAATGTGTTCTGCCTTTACTATACACTGAAGGTAGATACAGCCTATGTTTAAAGCAAATTCTGAACAAGCCTGTAACTTGCTTAATTGTAGGCCTTGCTTCTTGGTGAATGTGTTGTGGTAAAAGTCTTTATTTAAGAGCAGGAATGTAAGAAAATTAATTTTAAAATGTGGTTCCACCCAGCTCTCAGATTTCTTTACTCCCATTAATCTGAATTTTTTACTCACTGCAAATTAACATTAACTTCTTAGAAAAGTCCCAGTGCACATAATTTCTGTAATTCTAAGTAAGGGTGTAGAGGGTCAGTTAGTTCACTGTCAAAACATGCTGCATTTGCTGGCTAGTCAGAAGACGAAATTGTGGAACTAAAGAAAACATTGCGATCTCCTATAAACATATTGTTCTTCACTCTTTATCTTTTTTCATTTTTATTTTCACCTTCCTTTGAACTCTGTAATGTTTGAAGACAGCTCAACAAGGTTGTCAGCAAAATTAGAACAATTGACAGGTACTGTTGAGTCTTCTGTTCCAAACCGAATACCGTCCTTTTTCCTCCTCCTCCTCCTCTGGAGCATGTCCATCCTTTTTTGTTTAAACTGTTATTTTGACATCACCCTTAGCTTTGACTTCACTCATGTTTTTTTGCATTTGATGAGTGCTGAAGTGAGAACACCTCAAAGATGCCTTCAGTCAGCGGGCTAGTTATTTTAGTCTTAATCTCTCCTGTAATAAACAGCAGGAGTCCCACAGTAAGGTGAGCTTCATGCACCAAGCTTGTTGCTGAATGGTTGTTTTAGTTTTTTCCTCCCTTCTCCACATTCCCAAAGATGTGTTTACTAAACTTCAGCCTTCAGAGGTACACTTATTCTCTGTGGTGTAACACAACAATTGCTTTCTCCTGCTCACTGATAAAGAGGAAAAGGGCAAAACTGCATCAAAGTCATTTCTAAGGCATTTCAATAAATTGAGGAAAATATTTTAAAACTAAAATATTCTTAAAGGGTTTTTTGTTTTTAAAGTGAAATAGGAAAGGAACTGGAGTGCTAAATCAGCTATTAATGAAGAATACTTATTATAAAAGTTCAATTTTTAAAGTTTCATTTATCTAAAAACTGCCTACCAGTTTGGTTCTCTAGCATGGAGAGGAAAATTCTGACTGGATATGAGTGCTTAACCTCTTATCTAATGCTGGATACAATATTGTTTCCATCTAAAAATGAATTCAAGGGACTGAAGCTATTTATTTTTGATGTGTTGCACTTCATCTAATTGTATGTAGGTTTGCCTTTTGGGAATTTATGTCATGTTACTGCATGAGCACAGAGTTCAGCAAATTATACATATACATATACGTGTATATCTTACTGGGAAAGTGTACAATAGTAAAAGATGGAATAATGGATCAGATGCTTATTTTTATAAATGGAGGTCTGTTGGACATATGGAAAAGAATGGAAAATAAGAGACAGAGTGAATACATTAGCTTGATACAGAGGAGGACCCCTTATTAGATACAATATTGCTATCTATTTTACATGCTGAGAGTAAGTACATTAAATGATTAGGAAAAGCTCTGTATGATCATCTGACATAAGACTCATTGGAGACCTGGCTAAAAAGTGTAAATGCTAGGAAAGTGCTTATTTTATTTATCATTGAGAGATGGAATATAAATAGTGCAGCTGTGGTGATAACGCATCAGACAACACATGAACATGTTTGACTGGGTTTCTTGAAAGATATTTAGCCAAATAATGTGCAAAACAAAAGGCTATTTATCTATGCAAACAACATTAGCCATTATTTTCCTGTGCTGTTGTGTGTTCCATTGAGTGTTCTCAGACTTATATGATGGCTGTTTGTGACTGAAATGAAAATGTACTTGACTTTGACTGTATATACACTGAGGCCAAGATTTTCAAACATAGGGTATCTAAAATTGGGCTCCAAAATCCACATTTAGTTATCTAAATAAAACTCTCTAGATTCTCAGAGTTGTTTAGCACCTCCAACATCCATCAACTTCGATGAGACTTGTGGGTGCTCAGCCACTTTTCTATAGGCAGCTGAATATGGACTTAGGAACCTAGCTTTAGATACCCAGTTTTGCAAATGTTGGCCTAAAGCAATTGCTGGCTGTACATAATTCACTCATCGGTCTTTAAAAAAAAAAAAGAAAAGAAAGAAAGAAAAATGAAAAAGGCAGCAACAGCACAATCAAAACAATCAACTATTATTTTTGTTTTGAAAGTGCAAAGAGATAGCAAAGAAATATGTTTCCCTTCTTTTAATTAGATCAAATCCATTTTATGAACCAAAATCAAGCCCTGCTTTAAATAATCAAGTTACTCCACTGCAAGAAGCAGAAAGGATGAAAAGAAAGGCTCCTGCACCACCAGTCCTCTCACCAAAGACAGAGACAGGAATGAGTGAGAATATGTCAGCTGTTCCTGCAGTGAAGGAGCTTTCTTCTTCTCCTAAGGTAGGTTTTTCATAACCAAATGTTGTGATGGCTGATTAAAGTACCTCTGTGTGTATTGTGTGCATCGTCTTACTGCAAGTCATCTTAAAAACTATGTACCTAAATAAAGTGCACCCTCGCTCCCTTATTCTTCCACTGACTCATATGCATATTGAGAGACCAGTGGTAGAGCTACTTGATGACAGCAATGACAACTGCAATGTCAAAGAGAAAAGGGGCTTCTGGGAACAAATAGTCTAGGACAGCGCTGTGCAATGAGAGGGAAGAAAATCAAGTTGTACAGTATTGTGGCTTGATCTATAATAATGGCACTAACGCTAAAAATATTGTAGGCTGCAGTGTGCAGACTAGGTATTTTTGAGGTATAACAGCCGACTCATGTAAGTATGAATTGCATTTCCTGTAAATCAGCAGTTACTACCCTTTGTGCATCTGTAATAACCTTAGCATTTCCGATCATGAGTTTATACATTAAAGGGAGCCTTTTAAAACAGATTTAGCATATTATTGCAAGTGTGTTTACTTTTTGGGTGGGGAGGAGATGGAAGAAAGCTTTCTACCTCTCTCACACAGCACCAAGCCCAGGATCTCAAGTTTAAACCTACTACCGTCCTTCAGGCCCCGTGTTGTAGCAATCACCATTCCATTTAAGAGTTGAATGGGATTCCTTGTCATATCTACAAACCACTGCTTAATTGGTCAGAATGGTTGCTGATGATCCCTGGTCCTTAGGGGCTGATCTCACTGTCTCCTCAGCACTCAGTCAAAGGAAAGAGTCTCAGGCCTGGTCTATACTAGCAAGTTAGGTCAATGTAAGCCGCCTTGCATCCACCTACTTGTCCAAGGGTCTACACTTAAATTTGTCTCCCACTGATATAAGTGCTCCATTATGCCGACAAAGTAACACCACCTGCTTGAGCGGCACCGGGCATGGTCGATGTACTGAGGTTGATGCTGCGCAAGTGTAGACACTGTGTTACTTACGTTGACCCTAACAGTCCACCAGCGGCTGGCCCTTAATGCTTGATCCAGCCCCAGGGTCATGGAGGCTGGAAGGCCCTCCTCTCCTCTAAAGCCTGGCACATTTTTGAAATGCCATTTCCTGATTGTCCAGCTTGGTGATCACACCTAGCAGCACTCCATTGTTATGTGCAACTGACCATGCTGGCTACACATGCCACACATGCTCTGACACAGAGTAGACAGGAGACATTGGATCTCCTGGGCCTGTGGTGAGAAGAGATTGTACAAGCACAGCTACAGACCCAAGCATAAGTGTCTATGAGCAGATTTCACGGGGGATGCAGGAGAAGGGGTCTGACCGAGACTGGCAGCAGTGCCACCTGAAAGCAAAGGAACTGCGTCAGGCATATCAGAAGGCCAGGGAGGCCAACAGTTGATCTGGTGCCAAGCCGCAGACCTGTTGCTTTGACAAAGAGCTGCATGCCGTACTTGCTGGAGAACTCACCACCATGGATACCGCCGAGGAGCCCAAGCCACAGGCCCCTGGCATGATCAGAAAGGAGGATGGGGGACGTGCAACCAAGGGATCCAGCTATGCTGTGAGCCAGGACCTGATGAGACTCCCACACCGTGCAGTCAATGCCAGCAGTTGAACACGGGCGAGCCTGATGCAGGGGGAGGAAATTTGGGTAAGTGTATAATTGTGTTTCCCATTACAGTGGTGTACTGATGGCGCCCCCAACTTAATAGGACACAGCTAATGACTTTTAATTAATGTATTCATGCTAGAAGAGGCAGCAGTGCAGCAAAGAGAGGTAGCATTTTTATTTACCTATCATTCCCTTGTAGAGTTAGGCAATGGGAACCATTGCTTATGTACACAGGGATGTCCCTTGAATCCTCCTGAGAAATCTCAATGAAAACTTTCATGGGGGTACTCTGCAATCCTCTCCGAAAGATTTCGGGGGGCGAGGGAGGAAGGGCAGTCTTATTTCTTCCTCAGTGGTAGGACACTTTCGTATGTCAGTCAGCAATAACTTTGTCAGGCACCATCGCATACTCAGGCTAGCAGCTTATGGGCCGAGGTGGCTTCTGGACCCCAGAAGCAGCTGTGCTGTCTGTGCCTCTGTTACGGGCAGAAGTGAAAAAATCATCACCACCTGTGGGAAATGGTGCCAGTATTCGGTGCCATTGCCCTGTACTCATAGTTCCATGCAGCCAAGCAATTCCCTCCTCATTCCCCTCACCCCTGCCAGGCCATCCTCACCATGGCTGGTGCTGTGAGTGGCACCGTGCACAAGCCCTCCGAAGCAGAATAGTCAATGAGCATGTCTTATTTAAAACTCTAGGGGAGCAAGGGAAGGGAGTTCTAAATTTTAACTTTCACTTTGCACTGTGATAATATTGAGAGTGGTACGTCTGTGTTTTATCGGAAGCTGCTGCCATTGTGGCCTTGAGGGGTTTTCCCCTCCACGCCCATGGAACATCTGAACCAGATAAGGAGGACTTGAGATGGCATGTTCCATGAGACCCTGCAAGCCAGTGCTGCATCAGACCGTGAGCAAAGAGCCTGGAGGGCGAACATTGAAGTGAACTGGAGAAGGAAATAGTGGAGAGGAGAAAGGCCCAAGAGTCCCAGCAAGAAAAGGAGAGAGAGAAGCAAAGGACATAATGGGGCTTCTCCAGCAGCAAACAGATGCTGCGGACTCTTGTGGACCTATGGGTCAAACAATCACAGGCTTGCCTCCTTTTGCAGTCCACGGAAAATAGCATTACAGCAGCTTTCTACACCCCCCTTCAACATTCCACATGGTATCAGGGGCCACATCCCTCCCCTACCACTTCGCCCCAGGGGACATTAAGGACAACCCCAGCTTCACATACTCTGACCTGTAAAAGCCACAGTTCCTGTATGTGTAGGTAAAGTGGACATGTTTGTTCTTTCCCATTGTTCTGTTCCATTAACTTAAATTTCTTATGTATTTGCTTTTAAATTGCACAGATTTTTCTTTGCACTGGTTTTGCTACTGAATAAAATTATATTCTTTGGGAAATAATTAAACTTTATTAGTTCACAACACAGGCTGCAGAGTGTCTAGCAGTTCTGAAAGCACCCTCTTACTCGTTACTGAACACTGTGACACAACTCATAGGATCAGTGACAATCAGTGTAATAATCATAAATGTACACCAAGCACCACACAATTCCTAACAGGCCCCAAAACTGCAGGGTCAGGTAGAGCACAGTACTTCACAATGCATTACTGTGGCTCAGTGTTAAAGTACTCTTCCCTGCGCTGTATAGATCTGTGTTGAACTCTTCTAATAGCCCTTGTGTCTGGCTGTTCAAACGTGGCAGACTGCTGCTTCACCTCCACCCTGGCAGCAGCTTTTCTCCCTTTGCTTCATAGGTATTACGCAGGACACAGCATGCAGCTCTACCAGTTGGGATTTTTTTAAAAAAAATTTTTTTACTGAGATCCAATCTTATGGGTAAACGATGCCAGTGTCTCCCTTCAGTCTACCAAAAGTGCATTCAGCTGTCGTTCTGCACCTGGTGAGCCAGTAGTTTAATCTTTCCTTGCTGCTGTCATGCTGGCCAGTGTACAGCGTCATGAGCAATGGGTAGGCTGGGTCTCCCAAGATCACTACTGGCATATCAACACCACCAATGGTAAACGGCCTCTTGGGAAAGAAAATCCTTGCTTGTAGCTTTCTCTGTTCTTAAAGATGCAAACATCATGCACCTTCCCTGACCAGCCCACATTGATATCGATGAAGCATCCCTGGTGATCCACCAGTGCTTGCGTAACCATGGGAAAGTAGCCCTTTCTGTTGATCTCCTCTGTGGCAAGGTGGTCTGGTGCCAAAATAGGATATGCGTGCTGTCTATTGCTCCACCACAGTTCAGAAACCCCATTGCTGCTTATCCATCCACTATGTCCTGCACATTGCCGAGAGTCACAGTCCTGCATAGCAGAAGACTATTAATGGCTCTGAATACTTGCATGACAATGGACCCCACGGTGAATTTTCCAAGTCCAGAATGGTTTCCCACTAACTGGTCGCAGTTGTGCATTGCAAGTTTCCAATGTGCAATGTCCACTCACTCCTCCACTGTCAGCACAGCTCTCATTGTGGTGTCCCTGTGCTGAAGGGCTGGGCCAAGGTCAGCACATAGATCCAGGAATTTGGCCATGCACATCTGAAAGTTCTGCGGTCACTGCTCATCATCCCAAACCTGCATTATGATGTGATCCTACCAGTCAGCACTTGTTTCTTGGGCCCAGAAGCAGCACTCCACTGTCTGCAGTGTTCTGTGAATGCCAACAACAACTGTGAATTGCTTCTCACTATGTCCCACAGCAATCTGTCCTTCAAGAAATCGTCATGTACTCAGCTGATTCCATTCTTCTTACAGCTCTGCAAATACTGGAGGATCATATGTCCTGTGCTTGCAAAGTTTCCGACAATATTGCAGAGCCGTGCAGGCTCCAGGCTTCTGGCAGAGAGCAAGGAGGGATGTGCAGGTTCATGTACAATTACCAGGACAATGGAGCATCTGCAGTAGCACCGTCTGTGGTATAACCAGGATCCAGAAAATCCAAGAAAGGGATTTCCACTGGTGACATATTATCCCTTTGCTCCTGAATACAAACTTCACTAACACACTTTTTCTACCCTATGTTCTTTTATAGACTGCCATTGAAAAACAATGAAATTAAATACAAACTAAAATATCAAGGTTTGGTATTTGGCAAAAGCAAAGAACTTCTTTGTATAACAAATAATTATTATACTGTAGTGCCAAGAGGCTCCAACTGAGAGCAGGGCTCCATTGAGCTAAGTGCTAGTACATATACGTAGTCAGATACAGTCTCTGCTCCAAAGAGCTAAACATCTAAATAGACGAGACAGACAAAATATCATTAACCTCATTTTTACAGATGATAACAGAAACAGAGAAATTATGGCCAAGATTTTAAAACAGACTTTAATAGACTCAGAGAACTGGTAGGTAAGGTTCCATGGGAAGAAAATCTAAGGGAAAAAGGAGTTCAGGAGAGCTGGTAGTTTTTCAAGGAGATAATCTTAAAGGCACAACTGCAAACTATCCCAATGCTTAGGAAAGATAGGAAGAATAGTAAGAGGCCAATATGGCTTTATCAGGAGCTTTTTAATTGCCTGAAAATCAGAAAGGAATTCTATACAAAGAAGAAATATGAACAAATTGTTGAGGAGCAGTACAAAAGAATACCACAAGCATGTAGGGACAAAAAGAGTAAGGCACAAATGAGTTATCCTAGCAAGGAACGTAAAAGGCAATAAGAAGTGATTCTTTAAATACATTAGGAGCAAGAGAAAGATGAAGGAAAGTGTAGGTCCTCTACTTAGCAGGGAAGGAGAGCAAATAATTGATGAAATCAAGAAGGTTGAGGTGTTTAATTTTGCTTCAGTCTTCACTAAAAAGGTAAATGGCGATCAGATACTCAACACAATATTAACAGCAAGAGAAAAGAAATGCAAGCCAAAATAGAGAACAGGTTAAAGAATATTTAGATAAGTTAGATGTAGTCAAGTTGGTAGGGCCTGGTGAAATTCATCATAGGGTATTTAAGACACTAGGTGAAGCAATCTTGAAACCATTAGCAATTATTGTAGAGAATTCATGGAGAACCGGTGACATCACAGGCCATGTCTATACATATGGCTAGATCAGCACTCCTGCGAACAATGCAGCAGTGTCAATTTTAGCAGGTCTGGCAAAGACCCACTAAATTGATAGCAGAGCACTCTCCCATCGACTTCTATACTCCCACTTACTGAGAAGCATAAAATATGTCAGGGGGAGAGCATCTCCCGTCGACACAGCGCAGTGGAGACACCGCTGTAAGTCAACCTAAGTAGCGTAACTTAGAGTAGTTAGTAATGATAGTTGATAGCGTAACTTAGAGTAGTTATCAATGGTTCACTCTCATACTGGGAGGATGTATCTAGTGAGGTCAGTCCTGGTGCAAGTACTATTCAATATATATTACTTCATTAATTACTTGGATAATGGAGGGGAGAGAATACTTACAAAATTTGCAGATGACACCAAGCTAGGAGAGGTTGTAGGCATTTTGGAGGTCAGGATCGGAATGAAAAATGACCTTGACAAATTGGAGAATTGGTCTGAAAGTACTACAGTAAAGAAGTCTGCACAAATACAAAATGTCTGCTTTATGACTTTGTGACTCTGGCCAAGGCACACTGTGATTTTTCCCTTTCTTGGGAGTCTTTCAAAGTCCTTCAGTACCAGTAGTGTCAGGCAGTCCTCATGGTCTTTGACCTGACTGTCACTCCCGCAGTGGCTCAAGCTGTCTTGCTGTTCACTGCCTTATGCAATGACACTCTGCAGTGGACGGTAAGGGAAATCAGGCCCACCTTCTACGCTGGGTTCCAGCTCAGAGCCCTGTAGCAAGCAGTTACGGTCTGCAGATACACCAGCCTTCCTGCTCTTGGCTCTAGACTACTTCTTACTATGCTTCTCCAAGCTTTTTATTCTCCAGCCTTCTCTCTTTGGCCTACTAGATAAACCCTTTCCTATCCCTGCCCCTCCCTTCTCCCTTACCTCAGGGAAAGAGATTACAGGTTGGCACGTTGCCAGCCTCCTGACTTTATAGAAGCCCCACTTGTTCCCTCACAGGTGAGCTTCCTTCTAATTAGTGCCCTCCACACCACGTAATCTCCCCTATTTGCAGCTTAATTAGCTGATTGGGCCCATCTGGTGTAATTCAAATTTTTCAGGGCCAGTGCAGGGAGCACACCCCATCACAGTGCCTAATTATGGATTTAGAAGCCTAAAATTAGCCTAAAGCCTATTTTTGAAAATCTTGGCAAAAGTGATTTTCCCCAGGCCACAAAGGAAATCTGGGCAGAGCTGAGAAACTAATCCAGATCTCTCCAGTCCCAATCATTTGCTTTAATGATCAGACCATCGTTGCTTGCACTGCTTTTTTGCACATGCGTTAATATACTTGCACCATTCCAAGCAATGGTGAGGAAATGGGAGAGGAAAGTGATCAGGAACAGCCAGCATGGATTCACCAAGGGAAGGTCATGCCTGACTAATCTAATCGCCTTTTATGATGAGATTACTCGTTCTGTGGATGAAGGGAAAGCAGTGGATGTATTGTTTCTAGACTTTAGCAAAGCTTTTGACACGGTCTCCCACAGCATTCTTGTCAGCAAGTTAAGGAAGTATGGGCTGGATGAATGCACTATAAGGTGGGTAGAAAGCTGGCTAGATTGTCGGGCTCAACGGGTAGTGATCAATGGCTCCATGTCTAGTTGGCAGCCGGTGTCAAGTGGAGTGCCCCAGGGGTCGGTCCTGGGGCTGGTTTTGTTCAATATCTTCATAAATGATCTGGAGGATGGTGTGGATTGCACTCTCAGCAAATTTGCAGATGATACTAAACTGGGAGGAGTGGTAGATACGCTGGAGGGGAGGGATAGGATACAGAAGGACCTAGACAAATTGGAGGATTGGGCCAAAAGAAATCTGATAAGGTTCAATAAGGATAAGTGCAGGGTCCTGCACTTAGGACGGAAGAACCCAATGCACAGCTACAGACTAGGGACCGAATGGCTAGGCAGCAGTTCTGCAGAAAAGGACCTAGGGGTGACAGTGGACGAGAAGCTGGATATGAGTCAGCAGTGTGCCCTTGTTGCCAAGAAGGCCAATGGCATTTTGGGATGTATAAGTAGGGGCATAGCGAGCAGATCGAGGGATGTGATCGTTCCCCTCTATTCGACATTGGTGAGGCCTCATCTGGAGTACTGTGTCCAGTTTTGGGCCCCACACTTCAAGAAGGATGTGGATAAATTGGAGAGAGTCCAGCGAAGGGCAACAAAAATGATTAGGGGACTGGAACACATGAGTTATGAGGAGAGGCTGAGGGAGCTGGGATTGTTTAGCCTGCAGAAGAGAAGATGAGGGGGGATTTGATAGCTGCTTTCAACTACCTGAAAGGGGGTTCCAAAGAGGATGGCTCTAGACTGTTCTCAATGGTAGCAGATGACAGAACGAGGAGTAATGGTCTCAAGTTGCAGTGGGGGAGGTTTAGATTGGATATTAGGAAAAACTTTTTCACTAAGAGGGTGGTGAAACACTGGAATGCGTTACCTAGGGAGGTGGTAGAATCTCCTTCCTTAGAGGTTTTTAAGGTCAGGCTTGACAAAGCCCTGGCTGGGATGATTTAACTGGGAATTGGTCCTGCTTCGAGCAGGGGGTTGGACTAGATGACCTTCTGGGGTCCCTTCCAACCCTGATATTCTATGATTCTATGTTTTGGGGCTCTTAAAACACGTCTGTTTCCCTTGTTGAAGAAAGAGTGATGTCAGAGTATCAAGTATGGCATAATTTGTTCTTCTTACATTATGTTACATGTTCTTATCTACTATATGCATGTGAGTCCTGTTAACTATTAAACCAAGATAGACCCAATTGCACCTTGGCAACACCAGAAGCTCCACCTCAGTCACCCTGAGCTGCTATCACAAATATCTCCCTTCATTGTCGGTGTCCTTCCAGATCTCCAACTCTCCTCCCGACTTCCACAAAATCATCTTCTCCTGGCTGCCTTAATGAGGAGCCAGACAAGCAGCAGCATGTCCACTCTTAACAGGTCCATCACATTGCACTCTGCAATAGAGCTGATAGTGATGCCTTAAGGCTATGTCTACATTACGAGTGAGTGTTGTGATCCCCAGCTCATGAAGACATACTCATGGTATCTCTTGTCTGAGCGAACACACTAAAAAGTGTGACTGCTGTAGCCCAGACAGTGGCAGCAGGGGCTAGCGGCCTTGAGTACAAACCCACTTCAACCCTCATGGGTACATACGTAGGGTGGCTACTCCATGCCACTGTTGTCTGTGATACGCAGCTGTGCTACTATTTATAGTGTGCTAGTTCAGATGGGAGTATGAATACGTTCGTGCGAGATGGGAATCAGACCCCAGCTTGAAGCATAGACATGCCCTTACCTGACACTTCGTAGTATGAAGACCCTATTTTCAGTTGCTTATAATTTTGCAAACCTTTAACCATTTTGACTGAAATTTTCTGTGCTGGGTGTCTGTCTCAGGATGGATTTTTTTTTTAATTGCTTCAGCAAAAATAATTCAGTCATTTCTGAAAACAAGATGGGGGAAATGCATTGTTTTGCCCATTTTTTTATTTATTTATTTTTTTAAATCTTACAACCTGTTCTTTGAACAGCTGTAGCTTCACCAGGGTTTGGGACAAGAAGTTGAAATTTGGCAGGTTCTTAGCCTTTATATCAAGAATGTACCCTGTGCTGTTTTTGTTAAAAATTGCCCAGAGCTGGCCAAGCTAGAAGCTTATTATTTGGTATCTAAATTGTCCAAAGATTTTGTCTGTCCTGGGCATGTTCCAGCCCAAAGTTGCAAGAGCTAAGCAGAACTTTCCCTGTGATTGCTGCTCTTGACTGCTGTGGGGCACTGAGCACCAGAACTGAGATCTGGGAGACCCTCGCGTGCCTTCAGTGATCTCCCTACTGGCATCTAAACTAGAGGAGGAATCAGTCTGAGTGGAGTGCAGAGAAGACAATAGCTGGACTGGGGGTGGGGTGTTTGTGTGTGAGTAGATGGGCGGGGGTGGTGATAGAGGTCATAGATTGGGATAACTAGTCTGAGGAGGAGAGGCTGGGGGTGGGGAGATTGGGATTGGGAGCCAGTCGGGGAGAGGAACTGAGACTGGATGAGGAGCTATGGGTGAAGGGAAACAGGAAGTGGATGGGCAATAAGTTTGGGACAGTGTGCCCGTGGGGGAGATTGGGAGCAGGGGGGACCCTGAGATTGGATGAGGAGCCCAAAGGAGGTGACTGGGACTGGCTAGTGAAGGAGCCTGAGGCAAGTAGCTTGAGAGGGAGACTGGGATGAAGAGCCTGGGGAAGGAGACTGGGCTTGGGGGACAGGATTCAGGAAAGATTGGGGCTCAGACAAGGAGCCAGCAGCGAGAGACTGGGACTGCAATGAGGAGCTTGGGTTGATAGAGACTAGGACTGGCTGGGACAAGGAGCCAGGGAGAGAGTGTGGTAAAGACAGGATGGGGACAGGGATAAGCTGTGGGGGACAAAGGCAGAGGTGTCAGGCCCGGGAATAGAGAGGAAGAAGTGTCTGACCACTGGAGTGCAGACTCCTCCGGAGCCTGAAATGGATCCCAAGATTCCTGAGCTTCAGAACTCCTCAGTTGTCAGCAAATAATATTGAAAACCCTCTTGCAAAATCTCTCTCTCCATTAGCTCAAGTGCCAGATATCTGTGTTGTGGATTTAAAGGCTCCAGCTGAGCTGATGACCCCATGTGGATGTCTGTGTGATTCTGCATGATGGAATGTCTCTTTTTGCAGTTTGTTTTTTTAAAAACCTAGGAAATTACACACACAAATCAACATTAAATTTTGGTGTTTAAAGTTTAAAAGGGATCGGGGGGAGGGGGAGAGTTATTTAATTTAAAGAGTGTCATGATGCTTACACCCAATGGGGCCAAACTAAAGTTGTATGGCAACCTTAATCCAGGCATTTCCTTAACTTTTTAGTGCTTGACTTTGCAACCTTAATGTTTTTTTAACACAGTTTGTTGTGTGTAATATGGAAATTTCACATCGTGCACTGTTCTAAAACTAATGTGTAGATACACTGAAATGTAAGGAAGCAGCCTTAACTCACGATAATTTTGTTGGTGTAATTTTTAGGATCTGAGTAGCAGCGGAACAACTACAGTGTGAAACCATAACATCAGGAGCAGGGTATTTTGGCGGGGGATTTGGGGTTTTTTTGGGGGGGGGGTCCTTGAATCATTGATATGATGTTCAGAACGTACTTAGTTTGAAGTATTTTTCAGTATGAATACGTTTTACGTTATTGCAACCTGTACTCTGTACTATTTATACGTCTAATGGTTACAATTCTGAAAGTGTCCTTTTAGCATGGTCTCTCTCCTTGCTTGCACTTTTACATTTGAAGTTGATCTTTAACTATAGAGCAAAACCCCTTCTTTGACGAGCACTACTGAGTAATCACAAAAACTACTGCAACTTAAACAACAAAATGAAAAAATTAGTTACCTCACATGGTAGGAAATATAAAGTAATGCTGAAACAGGAGAAGAACTGTTGGCACAAGTAACTCGTTTGTTAATAATAGTGATAATGTTAAGCAATTCCATAAAGCCTTCCACGGAAGGGTGTCTGAGCACTTTACAAACACTAATTTAGCGCTTTACGAGCACTAACTCGTAATCCTTACGAGAGGAAAAATATTATCATTCCCATTTTACAGATGAGTAACTGAGATATGGAGAGATTAAATGAGTATATTGTTAAGTAATTTGTACAAGACTGCTGTGCACAGAGCGTCCGTGACTGAACTAGGAATTGAATCCAGCTGCTTTACATGAATTCTCTGTTCTCTAACACAGTGATCGTCAGCATTCTTTGGTCTGTGACTCACTAAATGGACAAATAAAGTCCTGCAACCCGCCACATCCTAGAGTCCTTTTCATCCACTGTATCTTGTGGGATTTGGGGCACAAGATGGTCATTTATTAGCCATTTTGTGGTTGGGACTGCTGCTGCTGAATGGGAGGCTTGTGAGGCTAGGGCTGTTGAGTTAGATAGGCTGGTGCTGACAGGGGAGGAAAGTGCTGGTGGGATTTCTTCTCTCTCACCTTTCCTTCCTTTGTCCACCTGTGCAGCCGTCAGCTCACTAAACATGTGCTTCCCCTACCGGTGCTGAACACTGTATGGACAGAGGAAATCGGATTTAGGAGATGCTCTGGGGTTAGGTGATGAGTGGAAGGGGGAAGAAGAGAGACAAGAGGCAGAGTTGCAGTAGCAGCAGGAGGGGATTGAGCTATTCCTGCTGTCCGCTGCCTAGTTTCCCAGTAGGCCCTAGGGACCCCAGTATTTTGCCACACCCTCAGCTGGTGGGGGTATTACTCATCAGATGCTGCTTCCTCTCAGCCCACCTCTAGCTTGTGTCCTATCAAATGAATAGCATTGCTCTAACAGAAAATTGCTATGTATGTAAATCAGTTTGACTGGAGAGTGAGCTAGTTACTTGTTAACAAGTTGTGACAGGGTCAGGCCAGATGGCTACAGGAGAGTGTTAGAAGGCAGATATATTAGTCCCAGATTACGCAGGTCCATTTTCCCTGGTTAAGGTAACAGGGCAGTTCCAGAACAAGAAGGAATTTGCTGGAACAAATTCAGGCAAGCAGGCTAATTAGGACACCTGGAGCTAATTAAGAAGCTGCTAGAATCAATTAGGGCAGACTGGCTAATCAGGGCACCTGAGTTTAAAAAGGACCTCACTTCAGTTTGTGGAGTGTATGTGAGGAGCTGGGAGCAAGAGGCACTAGGAGTTGAGAGTGAGAAGGCTTACTGCTGGAGGACTGAGGAGTACAAGCATTATCAGACACCAGGAGGAAGATCTTGTGGTGTGAATAAAGAAGGTGTTGGGAGGAGGCCGTGGGGAAGTAGCCCAGGGAGTTGTAGCTGTCACGCAGCTGTTCCAGGAGGCACTCTAGACAGCTGCAGTCCACAGGGCCCTTGGCTGGAACCCAGAGTAGGGGGTGGGCCCTGGTTCCCCCCAAACCTCCCAACTCCTGGTCAGACACAGGAGGAGTTGACCTGGACTGTGGGTTCCACCAGAGGGGAAGGTCTCTGGGCTATTCCCCGATCTACATGGTGAATCAGCAGAGACTGTGGGGATTGTTCTCCTTCCTTTTTCCCATGCTGGCCAATGATGAGGTTAGCTGAGTGAACGGCAGGTTTGAGCCACTAGCAAAAGTGGCCAAACTGAGGGCTGCCGTGAATCTCTGAAGCAAGCAAATCTGCCAATAAGCACAGGACCCACCAAGGCAGAGGAGGAACTTTGTCTCAAAGTTTAGAAATTCAAGTACCATGATGTCAATCCAAGTGAGAAGGAAGGCGAATAGCAAGGAGGGGAAAGCAGGGATAATGTAAACAATGTATTCGTTCACAAAAAACTGAATAAGGCTTAAAGGACGCTGTAGGAATGGAATTGTCCAGAAATAAATTGAGAGATACAGGTATGACACACAGAGAAAAGGCAGCAAAATGTAATTGCTGCTGAGAGTGTCGATGATTTGGGATTATGTTGGCATTGGAAGAGGTGGTATTGATAGCAGTAATGAGAGAGTTACCGTAAGCAAAGTGATGTCATGCACTGAGTTGGCAGAAAGTCATAGTAGGTTAACAGATGAGAAGAATGAGAGTTTCTAAGGGAAAATCAAAAAGACTGGGAAAGTTTTGCTGTTACTTCAAAAACAGAAGAATACGATCGCAAATCCAGTCACTCTCAATCTATATCCAGTCATTCTCCCTCTCTGGAAAGTTCAGTTAATATGTTGAAAAATAATGAAGTTGTGTTACGGTGCTGAAGCACAACAGTAAGGCTGTAAAGGAGCTACAACTGTCAACAAATGTTATTTCAAAATAAATGAAAGATAATTTTGTGGAGGAGTCTAAATGATTACATTGTTTAGGGGAAACTGTGACATGGTTAAGGGCTTGTCTTCACTACCAGGGACATCGACGCTGCTGCAATCGATGCAGCTGGTGTCAATTTAGCAGGTCTAGTGAAGACCCGCTAAATCGACAGCAGAGCTCTCTCCGGTCGACCCTGGTACTCCAACTCCCTGAGAAGATTAAGTTAAACTGACCGGAGAGCGTCTTCCATCAACGCAGCACAGTGAAGCCTGTGGGGTAAGTCAACCTAAGCTACATTGACTCCAACTATGTTATTCACATAGCTGGAGTAACGTAACTTAGGTCGACTTACCTCGGTAGAGAAGACAACCCCTAAGTGTTAAAAAAGTGGAAAAGTTAGATATTCTGTCTTATAAGGTAGAAAGTACAGCTGAAGTTAACTTCTCCATTTTCATAGAAAATAATTGCAGAAATTAATTGATAATCTTAAAACTGCTTATGAAGCATAAATATAGCTTTAGACCTTCCTGAGGATTTTAAAGAAGAATCATAGAATTGTAGGACTGGATGGGATCTCGAGAGATCTTCTAGTCCAGTCCCCTGCATTCAAGGCAGGACTAAGTAGACCATCCCTTACAGGTGTTTGTCTAACCTGCTCTTAAAAATCTCCGATGATGGAGATTCCACAACCTCCCTAGGCAATTTATTCCAATGCTTAACTACCATGACAGTTAGGAAGTTTTTCCTAATGTCCAGCCTAAACCACCCTTGTTGCAGGTTAAGCCCATTGCTTCTTGTCCTAGTCTCAAAGGTTAAGGAGAACAATTTTTCTCCTCCTTGTAACAACCTTTTATGTACTTGAAAACTGTTATCATGTCCCCCCTTCAGTCTTCTCTTCCTCAAACTAAACAATCCCAATTTTTTCAATCTTCCCTTGTAGGTCATGTTTATTAAACCCTTAATCATTTTTGTTGCTCTTCTCTTGACTCTCTCCAGTTTGTCCACATCCTTCCTGAAATGTGGCACTCAGAACTGGACACAATACTCCAGTTGAGGCCTAATCAATGGAGAGGAGAGAGGAAGAATTACTTCCTATGTCTTGCTTACAACACTCCTGCTAATACATCCGAGAATGATGTTTGCACTTTTTTTTTTTTTTTTTTTTTGCAACAGTGTTGTACTGTTGACTCATATTTAGCTTGGAATCCACTAGGACCCCCAAATCCCTTTCCGCAGTACTCCTTCATAGGTAGTCACTTTCCATTTTGTATGTGTGCAACTGATTGCTCCTTCCTAAGTGGAGCACTTTGCACTTGTCCTTATTGAATTTCATCCTATTTACTTCAGACCATTTCTCCAAAATTCAAAGTGATCTGGATAACCTGATCCTATCCTCCCAAGAATTGCAACCCCTCCCAACTTCATATCATCTGCAAACTTTATAAATGTACTCTATATGCCATTATTTAAATCACTGTTGAAATACAGAGCAGAAGAAGGAAAAGGAGTACTTGTTGCACCTTAGAGACTAACAAATTTATTTGAGCATAAGCTTTCGTGAGCTACAGCTCACTTCATTCCACTGAATGCATCCAATGAGGAGAGCTGTAGCTCACGAAAGCTTATGCTCAAATAAATTTGTTAGTTTCTAATGTGCCATAAGTCCTCCTTTTCTTTTTGCGAATACAGACTAACATGGCTGCTACTTTGAAACAGAGCAGAAGAAGAAGACAGAAGAAAATTCAATAGACACTGCTGCAAATTTTTGAAGGAGCAATTGTAACTGGTTTTTCTTCCATGTGTTAGGAAAGCTGATCAGATTCCTTGGTCACATAAAACTACAAATGACATCATGCCAAATATATAGAGATCTAAAAAGCTTAAGGTTATTGGGTGGCAATTGCCCCTAAAAGGTTTCTTTGATATATGAGAGGTACATATTCAGGATACAGTTTCCAAAGACTTTCAACTGTGTTACCCATCAAAATGACATGGAGGTTTTGAAAGCAACCCTGAAGCACAGTTTTCAGCATGGAGCATCTAAGAATGAGATTTCCCTAAGCCTGCTTAAATCCAAAAGTTAAAACTTCTACGGTGTGGTCTGGTCCAAAAGTGCCTAAGTCCAATTTTCAACTGTAATTATCCTTGTAGTGTGGGCAGCTGAGTTAGTAGAAATACTTTCCCATGCATTCAATTCTGAATTGACCAATCATAGAGTCATAGATTCATAGATATTTAGGTCAGAAGGGACCATTATGATCATCTAGTCTGACCTCCTGCACAATGCAGGCCACAGAATTTCACCCACCACTCCTAAAAAAGACCTCACACCTATATCTGTGCTATTGAAGTCCTCAAATTGTAGTTTGAAGACCTCAAGGAGCAGAGAATCCTCCAGCAAGTGACCCGTGCCCCATGCTACAGAGGAAGGCGAAAAACCTCCAGGGCCTTCCAATCTGCCCTGGAGGAAAATTCCTTCCCGACCCCAAATATGGCGATCAGCTAAACCCTGAGCATATGGGCAAGATTCATCAGCCAGATACTACAGAAAATTCTTTCCCGGGTAACTTGGATCTTACCCCATCTAAAAACCCATCAAAGGCCATTGGGCCTATTTACCATGAATATTTAATTACCAAAACCATGTTATCCCATCATACCATCTCCTCCATAAACTTATCGAGTTTAATCTTAAAGCAAGATGATCTTTTGCCCCCACTACTTCCCTCGGAAGGCTATTCCAAAACTTCACTCCTCTGATGGTTAGAAACCTTCGTCTAATTTCTAATCTAAATTTCCTAGTGGCCAGTTTATATCCATTTGTTCTTGTGTCCACATTGGTACTGAGTTTAAATAATTCCTCTCCCTCTCTGGTATTTATCCCTCTGATATATTTATAGAGAGCAATCATATCTCCCCTCAACCTTCTTTTAGTTAGGCTAAACAAGCCAAGCTCCCTGAGTCTCCTTTCATAAGACAAGTTTTCCATTCCTCGGATCATCCTAGTAGCCCTTCTCTGTACCTGTTCCAGTTTGAATCCATCATGAAGCTGGGACTTCACCATTGCCCAGGTAGTAGGAGAAGGTGTTTTTACCCTGAAGGGCCATGTGGCTTCACACACTTGGCTTTTGTAACTTATTTGAACGTGTAACAGAGGCATTTAGTGTAGTAATGAAGGAAACTGGAAGAACAACGTGGATTTCAGCACATCAGCAAACTTGGATTTCTATCAATTGAAAATTGGCTCAAGCTAGAAACAACTAAGTGGATTACCAGGGTAGAAGGACTTGATGAGTTTCTCTGTAGACGTGCTTGTGTGTCTAACTCAGCTAATTTTTAACACACTTATGTGGGTTTTGTGATATACTGAAAATGGAGGCATATTTTTAGAAAGGGCCTGGAGTCATGTCCAGGGTTAACTATCTGAACAAACATCCCTAAAAATCAGGCTCCCTGTACTTATTTTCTTCAAAGATACATGTTGTAATAGATCACCATTCTTTAGGTCAGTGCCCCTAACATGAAAGGAGGCAGGAAACTCCAGTAACCAGGTTCTGAATGGCAGCATCAAACCATTCCTAGTACAGAAATTCCTAAACCTCCTGAGATGATGTGAAGAATCTGTCTATGTACCACTTCTGAATTCTGTTTAGTTTTATGCAATTTCAGTATCACTGAATGCCTTAATGAACAGTGAGTCAGCCATGGGCTGACAAGGGTATCACCCACTCTGTCTGGAAGAAGCTACAGAACAATCAGAAGAAGGTGGTAAGGTGAATAACTGTGCTCAGTCAGAACAATGTGTATGTTAAGGAGACTGCCTGAGCTGGGAGAACCAGTTCTACCGAAGTAGCATGAAGGGAAGGGAGGTTTGGAGAGTGGAAAATGCCTAAACAGGAAAACAAAAGGGCAGAGGTGACAGCAAAGGGTATAGCAGAGTTCCTACTATAAATACAGTATACCAGTTATCAGCTGGGGGCTTTTGTAATTTAGAATGAACTCTCACTTCTTTCTAACATGTTCGCTATCCTTGATCATCCAGACAAGTAAAAACCTGCATTCCCAACCTGTGTGTAACTGTCTTTGTCAAGTATTGTACACACACAGATCGGTCCCTGATGTGACCTTCAGCATCCACAGGACATCAAACTGTGGTGGAGTCACGGAGGAAATCTATGGATTCTTCTCATAAGAGCTTGAAAAAGAGGGCTGCAAGTCCCCAGGCTTAACAACTGATCAGGAAGAAGAGATTCCTGGCAGAATCCGTGACCTCGGTACCCACGAAGTTGCAGCACGATATCCTTAAGACATTAGGTTCCTCAGTTACCGGTACTGCCACCAAACCTAAAGACCTGAGGGGCACAGGCTCAATGGCGTTGATACCATGCAACAAAAGAGGAGATAGATACCATACTGCCTCTACTAAAACAGCACTGCCGGAGACAAGGAAGACCGTGGTACCAAGCACTTCCCTCAGGGAGCCCTCTTCTGGATGATCATTGCACTATCATACGGTCACCACAGACTCTGTCACCAACGAGCCAGCTGAGACACATCCCACTGGTACTGATCACCACTGTGGTACCACAGTAATTTCGTTTCTCCAGGGACTGATGGTTTCAGAAACACCAGAATCCCCACTATTCGATACCAGCAACCCGGCACCTTTTACATCTGTCTGCAGAATCCCCTGTGGTTCCAAGACACTTACCACCAGACCTTGTGTCTGCTCCACCTTTATTAAGTGAAGAGACAGACAACAAAGAGGATGACAACTTATCTTTAGCCTTGGGGCACAGCTCAGCAAAACAACATCCCGGAACCACTTAACAGCCAGGTACAGAACCTCCACCACCAACTTGGTTTGGACACTCTTGGGTACCACCACCCATGCCCTTTGCATCACCCCTGTGACCATACACCTGGGCAGCATACAGATACCAGCTCTCTGGGACCTCAGATGTCTCCCAGAGGGAGAGACAAAGACTATCTCCCTCAGCCTCCCTTTCTAGACCCCTTGATTCCCAAGAGGAGACCTTGAGGAGTAGGAGACTAGACTGGACAAGGATATTACTCCGCCAAATGAGTATTTCCTCATCCTTGCCAGACAAGGTTGTGATGCCTCCTCCACCTTCAATGGCAGATGATTTTAAACAATCTCAGGGCCTCACCAAGAGGGTTGCAGATGCTCTTCAGATTTCCCTTGAAGCGGTAAATGAGTCGCATCACAAACTACTGGACATCCTACACATGTCCTCATCATCACGGATTGCACTTCCAATCAACGAGGCACTATTAGACCCAGCCAAGAACATTTGCCAAATGCTGGCCTCAGTAACACCCACAAGTAAAAGGGCAGACAAAAAATACTATGTCCTCTCTAACGATGTGTGTTTTCATTTCTCGCACCCATCTCTGAACTCGCTTGTCGTAGATCAGGGGTTCTCAAACTGGGGGTCGGGACCCCTCAGGGGGTGGCAAGGTTATTACATGGGAGATCGTGGGCTGTCAGCCTCCACCCCAAACCACGCTTTGCCTCCAGCATTTATAATGGTGTTACATATTTTAAAAAGTGTTTTTAATTTATGGGGTGGGAGGGTTGCACTCAGAGGCTTGCTATGTGAAAGGGATCACCAGCTCAAAAGCTTGAGAACCACTGTCTCAGATGCTATAAATGAACGTGGAAGACAGCACCATGCTAAATCAGCTCCCTACAACAAGGATTGGAAAAAACTGGAATTATTCGGCAAAAAATCATATTCCTTCACAACCATACAGTTTACAGTTTGCAAATTACCAGGCCTTGATGGCAAAGTATAACCATATCAACTACAAAAAACTTAATGCATTTATTGATCACCTTCCAAATGATCAAAGAGAGCAATTCCAAGCCATCGTTGCCGAGGGCCAACTGCTAGCAATGACAGCGCCACAGACGTCATTATGTGCCACAGAAACAGTGGCCTGGTCTGTATCAATGGCAGCGGTGATGAAGAGAGCTTGCTGGCTTCACCTTTCTAGTCTACCAATGGAAAAACAAACAACGGTGGAGGACCTTCCATTTGAGGGATCCAAACTCTTTGCAGAGAAGACAGAGGCTTCACTTCATTCACTGAAGGACTCAAACACCACGCTACACTTCTTAGGGATCTATACACTGGCACAGAAAAGAAAATATAGTAAGACATAAATATTACGAAGATCCTGACTGACCCAGTTCCCTCTACCCCAAAGATATTACGAACCCCAACAGAAGAGACATCAGGTGCAGACACAAAGGCAGACAGCCACCCCAAACTTCAACAGTACAGCCATCAATGTCAAAGCATCAGTTTTGATACATTGGTTGAGGCCCCAAGTTACCACTCCCACCATTAGTTGCTGCAGTATTCAAACCATCTACATCCCTTCGGACACTGCCTTCCTATTTTTCAACAAAACTGGAAAAATATAATATCAGACAAGTGGGTACTGGAGATCATTTACAAGGGTTATTCAATCCATTTTACCTACCTCCCTCCCTCCTCGTCCGTCTTCAGAGACCTTTCCCACAAGAGACTGTTACGTCAGGAAATAAACCATCCGCTAAGCCTCAGCACTATAGAACCAGTTCCCGATCAACTCACTGGGAAAGGTTTCTACTCCAAATATTTCCTGACACTGAAAAAGAACAGAGGATAGAGACCCATTCTAGCTCTGAGAGTACTAAACAAATACATAAAAACACAAAGATTCAAGATGGTTACACCAGCAACAATAATTCTATCTCTAAACCAAGGAGACTGGTTCTTGGCCCTCGACCTACAAGATGCCTACTTTCACTTAGCGATTCAACCCATCCTACAGGAGGTTCCTCAGATTCACCTTCGGTCTGGACCATTATCAGTACAGAGTACTTCGATTCGTCCTGTCATCCACACCCAGAGTGTTCACCAAGGTCCTATCTGTGGTAGCAGCCCATCTTCACAAATTAGTAATCGTGATTTACTGTATCTAGACGACTGCCTACTCAGATCATGATCCTTCCAAGATGCTCTGTGGGCCGCAGAAAACACTGTAGAGGTATCCGTGCAGTTGGGGCTACAACTGAACATCCAAAAATCAACTTTGACTCCCGTACAACATCTGAAATTCATAGGAGCTTTCCTCGCACTGCACAGGTTCAATACTCTAACCATCTTAATCGACACTGTTCAATCCAGCCATCAGACAGAAATTGCTTGCAGCTTCTTGGGCACAGGGCGGAAGGTACCTTTGTGATAAGTCACGCAAAGTTCCACATGTGTTGCCTTCAGCCATTGCTTAGAACGGTGTATGCACCAAACAGGGACAAATTGCACAAAGTACTGTTGATGCCCTCGGCAATCAAAATCTCTCTTGAATGGTGGAAAGATCCACAGAATGTCTGCACAGGGCTCCCATTCATACAGCCACTTCCAACATTAATACTGACAACAGCTGCATCTTTAGTGGGTTGGTGAGCTCATGTAGATGATTACACGGTTCAAGGCAGATGGGCCCCCATAGAATCAATACTACATATCAACCCACTGGAGCTCAGAGCAATCAGGAATGCTTGTGCACATTTCCTATATTGATCAAGGGCAAACATATAAAAGTCATGACAGACAACATAGCATGTATGGTCTTCATAAACTGACAGGAAGGAGCGAGATCACCATCCCTTTGAGCAGAGGCAGTAAAATTAGGGAATGGGTGCATTTGGCACAGCATGATTATATCAGCAGCTTACCTATAGGGTGTACAGAATACCACAGCAGACAGCCTCAGTAGAACATTCTCGGAGGAACACAAATGAAAAAATGGACCCTGGACTGCTCCACAACATATTTTGCGTTTGGGAAGTCCCCAAAATACACTTGTTTTCCACATTCAAAAGCAGGAAATGCTCCCTGCTCTGCTCCAGAGCTGGGCTGGGACAGCATTCATTGGGAGATGCCTTCCTCTTTCAGTGGAACATTGGCTGCCTTTATGCCTTCCCTCCATTTCCACTCATATCGAATGTCCTGCTCAAAATAAGAAAAGACAGAGCAAAAGTTATTCTCATAGTTCCAACATGGCCAAGACAAATGTGGTTTCCATACCTTATGCAAGTAGCAATGTGCCCGCCAATCACTCTTCAGCGACTTCCTCACCTCTTGTCTCAAAACACTGAACAGATCCACTACCCAAATTTTCAAGTTCATCAACTCAAGGCATGGCTCCTCGATGGTTCCAAAGCATAGAGAGATGGATCCTGTTCTCAGGAGGTGAAAGCGGTGCTATTACATAGCAGAAAGACAACCACTCGTCATATATATATATATGGAGAAGTGGATTCCAAATCTGGGGTGACTCAAAACAGGTTACTCCTACATCATCTTCCCTCCCACTAATAGTAGACTATATCCTAGATCTCAGGAAGACAGGACTATCTCTTAGCTCAGTAAAAGTGCACCTTGCAGCCATAACGGCCTTTCATCGTAAGATAGAGGGATACTCAATATTTGCTCATCCAACAACAAAAAGATTCCTCAAGAGTATGAGTAACCTCTTCCCACAAATCAGACATCCTACATCAGCATGGGACCTTAATCTGGTCCTCAAATCCCTAACAAAACCACCTTTCAAACCCATGGTCACATGCTCACTTACGCATCTGTCGATGAAAACAGCTTTCCTAGTGGCCATCACCTTGGCTCAGAGGATAGCGAGAATAGGGGCTGTAATGGTACACCCTCCCTTCACAATTTTCCTTAAAGATAAGGTTACACTGAGACCACACCCAAAGTAGCATTGACCTTCCATATAAATCAGCTCATTCCCCTTCCCACCTTCTTCTGAAAGCCTCACCGTGACAACGCAGAAGCAGTATTCTATACACTTTATGTCAAGAGGACTTTGGCATTCTATTTGGACCGAACAAAACACTTTAGAAAAATCTCCTAAACTATTCCTCTCAATTGCAGAGAGATCCAAGGGATCCGCAATATCTAATCAGAGGTTCTCTCTAGATGGATATTGAACTGCATTAAGTATTGCTATTGTGCCAACAATCGTCAACCTCCATCTGGAGCCTGTAGTCATTCCACGAGGTCTGTTTCCACTTTTGTAGTCTTCATCAAAAATGTTCCCATTAGAGAAATATGCAAAGCAGGAACTTGGGCATCCACTCATATGTTTTCGGAGTGTTAAGCAATTATCCATGACTCAGCATCTGATGCCATGTGTGGCTGCACAATGTTATCATCAGTAATGGATTCGACTCTGAAGCCGCAGCCCTCCATCAGAGGTAGTGCTATAGAGTCACCTACAGTGGAACACGCATAGGAACACTACTTGAAGAAAGGTTTACTCACCTTGTGCAGTAACACTAGTTCTTTGAGTTGTGTGTCCTTATGGGTGCTCCACAACCTGTCGTCCTCGCCTCTATTTCGGAGTTCTTAATAAGGGGCTTTGAGGTAGAGAAGGAACGGAGGGCGGTTCTCCTGCAAGCGCTAGATAGCCTCAAGAAAGGCACAAGACAGAGAGAGCACACGTGCAAGCCCAATGGACACTGCTACCTAAAATCTCTGATGTGAGAAGGAGGGATATGGATACACCTACAGTGAAGTACCCATATGGGGACATATTCCAAAGAACTACAGTTACTGCACAAGGTGAGTAACCCTTTCTTTTCAAATATTAAATAATTAAGGCTCCCCTTTTAAAAATAAAAAATTACGTGCAACTGTAATAATGGATTGTTTCAGTATTATTTTTTAAGTGGCATCTTTCAACTTCATTAGCTAAACATTAGTATGTGTTCTCTCATATTGGCTAAAGTTTGGATTCGTCATGGAAAAAACATCTCCTCAGGCTTGAAGAAGAAATGAATAGTGGCTTTTCATTCCGAATGCTTCCAGTTTCCACTGTAAACCCAAACTCCAACATATGCTTTATCTTTCTATGCTGGAATTTGCATTTAATCTCGCTGAAACTACTTCCCTGGCAAGGCTGGTAGAAGAGGCTGTGACTGGTAATGCCTGAAGAACAAGCCTAGCATGTCTGGACATGGAGGTGAAGCTTAATACAACTAATCAAAGTACAGTTAACTTTGTGAAGCAGCTAGCCACCAAAAACAATGCATCGTTTATTTTACCATGAATATGAATGGTTTGACCATATACTCCGTAGTGATGACCAGTAGGATAACTATTTACCATTTTCTGAGTAACTGTTCAGGTTGCTTCAGGGAGTGTAAACCTGCTTAAACCGATTGGTTCAGGAGTTGCAGTGTAAAGATAGATAAATAGGCATCATAATGGCTTGATTAGTGCCTTTAGAGTTAAGAATGTTCTATTCTAGCATTTTCTTTATAAATATCCTAATTAAGTAGTAGTTTGGCTGTTAGTTTTTATTTTCAAACTTGCTGGCAGGGAGATTTAAAGATTGCCCTCTGATCATGCATACTTTTCCTAGAATGTTTGCATTATGGATCCAAACACTCAGAACTGTTCTGGTGTATACTATACATATGTGCTACAAATTTAGCCATTTCACATACTTTCTTTATATGACTTCATTAATATGTATCAATGGGGCTTCAGACCTTACAGCAAACCAAAATCAAACATTTTCTATTTAAAAACTACTGTGTGTAGTGGATGAACTGTAGCCTTAACTGTAACTTTAACCTTAGTGGTTTCAGTACGGTACATGAATCCTGTCCTTAATTTTTGCTGGTTCACAAGGGGAAAGAAGGTACAGGGAACTTCTCTCCTTCCAAGCACAAAGGCAAGATTCTTCCATACTGCTCAAGATCAATATAGGGCATACGTTTTCAAACTGTGGGGCACGCCCCAGGCTAATGTGACGAGGTTATCATGGGGGCACGAGGAGCTGAGGTGATGTACAACATTGCTACAGCCTTGCTGCTTTCCAGAGAGCAGGAGCTGAGTGAGGCAGTGCCTCTGCAGGCAGGAGCATGGGCAGCAGCCTGTGTACAAGGGGAGGTACCGGGGCAGAGGTGGAGAATGTGCCTGGGAACCTCATTCCCACATTCTGGGTGGAGAATGTGCCTGGGAACCTCGGCCAATGGGAGCTGCGGGGGCGGTGACTGCAAGCAGAGGCAGCGCGGAGTTAGGTGCTGAGAGAGGGACATGTTTCCGGGGAGCCGCTCGCAAGGTAAGTGCCACCCAGAGCCCTCATCCCCTCCCACGCCCCAACACTCAGCCTTGAGCCCCCTCCCACACCCAAACTCCTCTTGTTGCTGCTGGCAGAGGGGGAGGGGGGCAATGGCCCGAGACTACCCCAGCAGCAGCCAGTGCGACTGGCCCCGGGGCCAACCGCACCAGCTGCTGCGGAGGTCACGGAAAGTCACACATTCCGTGACCTCCATGACAAATTCTCAGCCTTAGCCATCAGTTTACTCGCTTCCTGGTCTGCAGTTCTTGCAACATTTCAACTCCCAGTTTTTACCAGGTCTAGTGCTGTCAGGAGTAAGCGCTAGCCTTGGGTGTACGATGCTCCTGATCAGAGCAGCAGCAAACACCACCTTGAAGTGAACAGATTATTATGGCAGGGGACCACAATAGGCAAGATTTTTGCTGGTCCACCCCAAGTAGGATATGTAACACCTAAAATACAACTTTTCACTTAAACCCTTAATATTATCTCTTGTTAAATGTCTTTTGTGGTTTAACCTTTCATCTGTTACAAAATCACAGTGCTACAAATATTACATTTAATTCTTCAACTTTTTAACTTTGAATATACTTAACCTGTCATAGCTGGGGGAAAAACCAGCCTGCATTTTTCACTTGTTTTATATTTCATGTGTTTCAAATAAGCTATTAATGTCAACTACTTATGCAAATGAGAGGTGTAGATATCCCTGAAGTATGCCACTTCAAACTGTTGAACAGTAATCATTCCAAATTTAGCTACTGTCCACATGAATACATCTGCCTTTTTTGTCATATTGTTGAAATGTCTTTGGTGATTTAAAAATTGGTTAAATGGCTGAAAAAAGGTTTAATCTTTCCAATAAAACAGAATTTTACTCCTTTACAAACATATTTGTGCTTTGGACCTTTTGTGTCATTTTTATACAATCTGCAGCCTTCAAAAATCCCATTGAAGCCAAAGAATCCAAAACAGATGGCATTTTTGTCAGAATAAGGATTTTGAACCCAAAGTATCCAAATGTGAGCTATTATAGAGTCTTTTATTAAGTAAAGATTGCATCCTTTACTGAGAATGGGCATGTATGATCTTACAACCCACAAAAGTTAGGACATTCAGTAAGTAAGTATTCCATTGTCCCCTTAACTCCGCTGCTTCTCTTGAAGACAAGATGATAGGACGTTGGATATTTCATTACAGGATTATGTAACACTGAACAAATGGATATGTCAGTAAGAAATAATATATTTAAATATACATGAAAAAAGACTTAAAATGCAATTCAGTAAAACATTACCCAGAACAATAAATAGTTCCACAAATTTTG
The DNA here is from genome assembly GCF_965140295.1 of Lepidochelys olivacea. Classification (NCBI taxonomy): domain Eukaryota; kingdom Metazoa; phylum Chordata; order Testudines; family Cheloniidae; genus Lepidochelys; species Lepidochelys olivacea. The sequence continues at coordinate 197,120,286 of NC_140413.1, read as the reverse complement.
TATTTTCAGTGCTTAACTGAAAATGTTTATAAAAATACATAACCATTACTAGGATAAATCCCTGGCATCGTTGATGAACAGTCTCAAAAGTGACTCTGACAAAAAATGACACCATCATACTCTTTAGATTATAAGAGTGTGCTAGATATTTTACAGAACTGTATGACAGGCTCCTTCCCTGAATAGTTGGCAGTCTAAATGGGTAACATGCAAGCAAGCAGAGTAGGGAAACTGATGCAACACAAGAATTTTTTTCAGTTGTTTTGCCATTGCCTGTTTTGCCCGTGTAGTTTTCCTGCAGCCTTTGCCTGTTTGTGTTAATACAAGTTCAGTTGCCTTTTTGTTGTTTGTTTGTAGCCCTTGCCTGATTTCTCTTCCTCTTTCTCTCCTTTTCTTTTTTATATTTTCATTGTAACCCTTTCTCTTCTTTTTTGTTTTGTTTGATTTTTAAACCTTGCTTTCTGTTTGTTTGTATTGCTTTTTAAAACTTGTCTATTTTTGAGCATTCCCAATTGATCTGGTTTGTCATTAGATCCTTACCTAACACCCCACTAATATACTTGCTGCTTCCAGCTGGACTTTCTTCCTCTTGGGGGAGCTAGGGCCTTTTATAGGCCACCCTTGGAAGGTTGGAGATGGAGGTCTTGCTCAAAATGTTGCTTGTCATGGGGGAGTTGCTCGGAGAGTGTTCTCTTGTTGCTGTTCCCACTCATTGGTCTCAGTGTTGGTGTGTATGGCAGAAAGGCTGATGGACTGGGTCCCTGCTTCATCTGCTTCTTTCTGCTCTTTCCAAAGGAGCTGAGACCTTTTAGGGCATGTCTATACTAAAAATTGTTGTCCTTTTTTGAGCAACAGGATGTCTGTATCAATGCAGATAGACACTGGGAGTTCTGCTACTGTGTTATGAACCTAGTGAAACCCCTAGGGGAGGTACCACCTTTAAGGATTACAGGTCCAAAAAATCCCAGTATAGGCAAAGCCTTAGAAACACAGTCACTACTCCCAAAGAGTTTACAATCTAAGTACTAGGTTGTGCCAACTTGGCATAATCCTGCACTGGGCACAGTGGTACGTGGGGGAGGGGTCAGAGCTGAGCTGCTTCCAACTTTAATTCAGCTCCCTTGTATATATGCACCATAATATAGTCTTCAATTACATGATCACATTTAAGGGGTTTTTCTGCAAAACCCCTGCCTCATTCAGTGCACAAGGTGGATGATGCTCAGGGAAGAAATCCAGTTTGGTAGTATTTGAGGCAAGGGGCTGCAGAAAGAGGCATGCTTGTCTTATAGTTAAGGCAGTTAAGTACCACCCTGGAGAAATGGATTCAATCACTGCCTCTGCCACAGACTTCCCACTTGACAGTGGGCTCGTTACTTAAACCAGACTTTTCACAGATGGTCGTTAATTTTGTGTTCCTCATTTTCTTTATGCCTGACCTGAGATAACTGGGGCTAAACTTGCAGAGGTGCTGACCACTCACCACTGCAAATGAAGTCAGGGGGAGCTGTGCTTTGTAACATATAAAGTGCTAAAAATGGTGTCATAAATATAAAGGGAAGGGTAAACCCCTTTGAAATCCCTCCTGGCCAGGGGAAAGCTGCTCTCACCTGTAAAGGGTTAAGAAGCTAAAGGTAACCTCGCTGGCACCTGACCAAAATGACCAATGAGGAGACAAGATACTTTCAAAAGCTGGGAGGAGGGAGAGAAACAAAGGATCTGTGTCTGTCTGTATGCTGGGTCTTTGCCGGGGATAGACCAGGAATGGAGTCTTAGAACTTTTAGTAAGTAATCTAGCTAGGTATGTGTTAGATTATGATTTCTTTAAATGGCTGAGAAAAGAATTGTGCTGAATAGAATAACTATTTCTGTCTGTGTATCTTTTTTGTAACTTAAGGTTTTGCCTAGAGGGGTTCTCTATGTTTTTGAATCTAATTACCCTGTAAGATATCTACCATCCTGATTTTACAGGGGGGATTTCTTTATTTCTATTTACTTCTATTTTTTATTAAAAGTCTTCTTGTAAAAAACTGAATGCTTTTCATTGTTCTCAGATCCAAGGGTTTGGGTCTGTGGTCACCTATGCAAATTGGTGAGGCTTTTTACCAAACCTTGTCCAGGAAGTGGGGTGCAAGGTTTTGGGAAGTATTTTGGGGGGAAGGACGCGTCCAAACAGCTCTTCCCCAGTAACCAGTATTAGTTTGGTGGTGGTAGCGGCCAGTCCAAGGACAACGGGTGGAATATTTTGTACCTTGGGGAAGTTTTGACCTAAGCTGGTAAAGATAAGCTTAGGAGGTTTTTCATGCAGGTCCCCACATCTGTACCCTAGAGTTCAGAGTGGGGGAGGAACCTTGACAAATGGTTAACACTTTCAGAAATCAAGTCCTATCCAACTCAAGTTTGGCACTCAAAACTGATGGACGCTTGTCAATTTTGGTCTTAACTTGCTTTGTCTCCCATCTGTAAAATGTGGATAATATCTCCCTACCTCACAGGGATGTTGTGAAGATATATTAAATGTTTGTGAAGCACTCAAATACTATATCAATGAACACCATAAAAAGCCGATTAGGAAATTAGTTCTGTTTTCAGTTTGAGGTATACATTAAACAAGGCCCAGGGCCACACATTAAATTATGAGAATAAAAAGGAATACCCATTCATCGATCACCATCGATCTTGCACACCAAATGAAGCAGGGGTCTTGTAGGAAAACAGTAAGTGGCTCTGTAATTAAAGAGAGTTTTATAATGCATATGCACAAGGAGACCAAATTAAGGGTGCACTGGCAACTTTAATTCTAGAATTTCTTAAGTTTCAATGCTTGCCTTTGCAACCTGAATGTTCTTTTAACATAGAAAAAACTAGGTAACATATGTTTATTACACAGCTGTGATTTACATGCAAAGATGTTGAACTTTCTTAATTCAGCACATCTGCTCCCTGTATTTATTCTAATTAGTACCTGCTTACTACTGTGTCAGTAAGTTTTTACTACATTCTACTCCTGTTATTACTAAGGCCCTGTGTAAATTATTTTTAAAAAATAATCACGGCAGCGTTACACGTGATTTAATGTCACAGGATAGGCACGGTGGCCTGTTTTCCCCCCTTTTCTACCTCCCCACTCCCAACTGCTACGTTTCCAACAGCCAGGAGGTGAAAACAGGCATCCCACCTTCCACCTCCTGGCTGAGGCCATGGCTGCTTGTGGGGATTGACAGGCTGGTCCAGGCCTAGAGGGGGGCGGACAGGTGGTGGGCAGGTTCCATTCTGGGTGGGGGTGCTTTTCAGCACGTGGCACTGGCCATTCAGCCCAGCTGTGGCCCAGTCCATCGCTGCTGCTTCCTGACCAGCAGGGGGAGAGGGGAAACACCGTCAACATGTGGCAGTTAGGAACCCCAGATTGGCCAATCTCATAGTGACACAGCAACACCACAGGAGCTGAAACCAGGATCCACCACTTGGAGCCTGAACACTTGTATGAGGGGGCTCTGCTCTGATGGGAAGATTGGGGTGAGTGGGATCCATACCCCCACTCTGATTCCCCTGCCAGAGAAGGCCCCGTTCACATATCTTCAGTTCTCCCCCACACACACACACACACACGCACAGAGCAGGGTCCCCCAGTGCCCCCACCATTTCCCTGCAAGTGCGTATTTCCAGTTCCATCTCCCCAGGGTTGGAAAAATCCAATGTTGGCCTAATTTCACTATTTCCATGCAGTCCCTGAAATCATGATTTACACATGGCCTTAGTTATTTATTACTAAAAGCCAATGCAGCTGTGAGAGGGTAAGATGGATTTGTTTCTGGCTGATGCGTCAAAAACGGAATAAGGACCCAGTTCTTCCAACCATTTTCCCAAGTTATCACCCTTTCTCACTGGAGTAGTCATATTGACTTCAGTAGATCCATTCATTTGAGTAAGTGCTACTTGCTTAAGTGTTTGTAGGCTCAGTCACTGTGTTGGCTGCAGAGTCTTTATTACTGGTAACCATGCATGAGCTTTACTTTCAGTTACCAGGCAAAGTCTTCTGGGCTCACACCTAGAAAAATCATCTTCTTAATTGCAAACTGAGCCAGTCTGATACAGAATAATTTGAGGGATGATAAACATGAAACCCCATCATGCCATTTTCTTAGTTACTCTTCAGGGTATGACAGCACTGTGGGCACAATCCAACTATTATTGAAATTAACGGAAACACTCCCATTGACTTCCTTGAACACAGGATCGGGCCTTTAAAGACTTTTTCATCATATAAAAGCAAAATATGTATATAGAGAAATCTTCAGTGATTTAAAATATTTTATTGCATCTAAACGGTTGTATATAGGATTCAGATTTTCAAACTATTATATTAATAGAATTTGTCATCTTAGTCAAAAATTCACTTCCCTTTTTACAGAAAAAATACACCTTTTTATCTATGTTTTGATAATGCATTTACAAAGCAATTATCTCAAAAGTTCTCTGAGTGCTTTACAAACAGTATACAGCACCAAGGAAAAGCAGCCACCTCTGGGCCAGAGGTGTAAGCCAGGCAGGTAACAGATACACAGCCCTATGCACAACAAAGGGGAGTGGAATGTAATTACAGCTTTGAAATTCCATCAGAAATACAGCTATACAAACTGTAACCAAAAATAAATAAGGTATAATTTATTCTGTAAATATGAACCAATACTTTACAATTAGTGTTGGGTTTTGGAGGATTTTTTGTAAATATGCATGGTGATATTTATATTTAACAAATTTAAAGTACTAAAAATCCTTACATTTTCCAACTTGTCCACCTGCACATTCTGACAACATAATGAAACTTTGCATGTGTCATTTTATATAAACTGACCCAAAGCCTACTGAAGTCAAAGGAAAGACTCTCATTCACTTCACGTGGCTTTGAATTAGTCCATAAGGATGAGTGCAAGGAGGAGAGTTTAGGGAGCTCCAGGAGCTTTACATCAGGATTTCTTGAGATTTAAGAACATTTTCATTACACAAGCCTTGTTTTTCTTTTAAATAGAATACATGCAGGGTTAGATATAAACAATATTGATCACTTAAGAGAGACGTGCATGTAGAGATCCTGCAAAAAACGATATTGATTAGCTTAAAACAATATTTGGGGTAACTTCCATATATAATCTGAAAAATCCTTCTACCCAGCATAACCCTTTTATTTTATTACCTTAGTTTTATTTTACTCTATTCCTAATATTGTAGAGTGACTTGTCAATCAGAAGGAAAGAGAAAAAAGTGCACATGATTGTGTGACAGGCCAGTAGGTGGCTCCTTTTGTATGTATCTAGGCATGTGAGAGTTTTTGCCATTTGTTTTAACCTTTTCAAAGTGTGTAGGAGGCTTTGATTCAATGCATGATTCACAAATTATTACTGTTGTTTAGTTAAGATTTGTTTTGGGGGAAAAAAAATAAAGAAACCGGAGACTGTTCACTGAGCTACTAAGAAAAGTAAATACAAACAAAAAAAAATCCTTTTCTCTAATATTCTTCTTTAAAAAGCCACACAAATAAACCTACCGATTGTTAAATTTTAAAGTCTCCGGTATTCTTTTATAGCTAATGCGCACTTAAATGAATTTGAATGTGCTAATCTTCTCAAAACGTTTACCTTTTGGATATTAACAGGTTTTGTTGTGGGTTCTTTTTAACTTGTTAAATTTCTGCAAAATATTCAAGCTTTTCTAAGCCAACAGCAAAACACTTAATAGAAAATCTTTCTCTTAGTAAGAAACTAGTGTAACAATAGTCTGTTTTCTTCAATTGCCTGAAAGTTGGGCTTGGTTCATCTTGGTTGGCAGGCACCTTTAGACTTGGAAATAAGCGTGTGTGAATAATGCTCTCTCGTTTCTGTCATGATGAGTTATGGACGTATTAAAAAAAGTTATTCTAACTTCATAAATCAATCTGATAGTTAACTTTGTTTTGGTTATTAATTTAATGTTCCTATTAATGTTTCATTGGTTGTCAGCTAGTTATCCATGACAGTAAATCTCAGTTATGAGCTAGTGCATGTTTATTTAAGGAAAAGAGTGAGTGTAAAAAAACCCTGCATTAGGAGTTCCCAACCTGCTTTGTAAGTGAGTGGTACAGTGAAGTTTGCTCAACTTGTTTAAAACTAACGTCTATTGTTTTTTTTAAGCAAGATTGGTTAATAGTGTATGCTGGAGGTGTGAGGTCTGCTAAGCTTTAGGGGTGGGGAGGGAGAACCCAGGGAGTCATACCTGTCAGAAGCTAAACTCCAGTGGAGATGAAATAGTTTAAATATTTCATGGGGGGGGGGGAGGGGGAGCCCATCCACCAGCAAGCCTGAGTTAAGTCCAAGCCTATTTTATAAATACCAGGAATCAAAGCAGTCAGAAATTGTTCTATTACTGAGATGCTAGAGGAAATATGTTACTAATTCATATAGCAACACAGCTCTGAGGGCTAGAAGCATGCATAATAAACCAAGTACTTCTGAGATAGTGCCGGCACACTAGCTGCATGTTCTACAACAGTATTTTTTAGCCGTGTTCAACAGTGTGCTTGCTATCGCTTCTCCATTTGTTGAATTCAGGATGACCTTTGCATGAATAAAGTCAAATAGGATTAAGGCAGGAATTTTCAACAATGGGAAAGAGCAACAGATGTAGCCGACTTTGAACGTGGGAGGATTGTTGATGCACAGTTGCCTAAAAGGAGTGTCTGTGGTGACAAAAAGGTGGGGGAGACAACAATTTTTTAAAAAAATTAATTGCAGAAGAGAAAAGAAAATAGATGAAAAACAATCTCAATTGCCAGAGTGACTCCAGATTTTATTGGAATCAGACAGGCTATATTTTTTGATCCACTGCATCCTTTTTATTATTATTCTACCCTTTCAGAAGCTATGTATATACACTCTGTGTCTGGAAAAGAAATTACTTATGTCTGTCTTTATGTACAGCAGGTATTAGATCCACATTTTTTCTTCAGTAGTTTTTTTTTTTTTTAATCTGTATGGCTAAATATTAAGCGAAGGACAGGACATAGGAATAATGGCATTTTTCCTGGATTTGAAGTTATTTCTCCAAATCCTGCTTATTTATATAATACAGTTTGATTTCTACAATACAAAACATATAGCTGTATCCCAAAAACTGAGCCAATGTAAGCACTTTGAAAAGTTGTGATAGACAGTACTGAGTAATCATTTTATTTATATACAGTGAGACTTGATTAATCCATTCCTGTTTCTTATCTAAGATTTGTAACCAGTCATGTACTGTGGGCACCCACATGTTTGATGATCTAAATTCATTTTAATCCATATAAAAATGGAAATTGCACACTATTTTTGATTCATATGTTTAGTAAATTATTTTCATAGGTTATAAATGCGTGCATTTGGTGGTTGTTTTTAATTCATTCTGAGCATAACCATTAATTAATGCTGTTAGAGCTACTTTTTTTTCTGAAAAGAGCAGCATTTCACTTCAGTAGATAATTGTGTTAATCCCCTAAATGATCCATCATAGTCTGTAGTGATGAATAAAACACACATTTTTAAAATAGCTAATGTGTAATTTGGATAAATCATCTTTAAAAAGCATGCAAGATTGTGTCCTTCAGCTGAGTAAGTAGAAGGGTCTTTAGTGAAGATGTCTGGGGTATTCATAGGACAATTCAAAACAATTAAAGCAAACATGTTATTACTGGTATAAAAAAAAGTTAATAAACTTCATTGAATGAATGTGGTAAGAGCCCACCCTGAAAGTTAAGAGTCTGATCCAAAGCCCATTGAAGTCAAATACAGTCCTTCCAATGATTACACTGGATGTGAGACCAGGACCTAAATGAACATCATAATATCTGAAATCAGACTAACTTCTACTAGGTATAAACAAAAAAGGTAACATGACAAGTTTTATAGGTAAACTGGCTTACGTTATATAAATGGGTTAATGAATACAACAGTTTTAAAATGTGTTAAAACATAAAACAAAGCTTCTCTGAATGTTTGCAATTTAAAAAGAAAATGAGATAAGGAAACCATTCTCAAAACAAATGGTAGCATTTATTTAGGAAGAAAAGTGAAAGGTGCTGAAAATATTAACAAAAGGAAAAAACTATACCAATTGTGTACTGATAATTAAATCGTATTTAGCCATTGTATTTTTGATTAAAAGAATCATTTTAAAGACAAACTTCCTGCTAATAATTTGAGACCAGTTGTACAATCTGACATCTAAAATAAATGAGAAATTGATGTCTCATTCTGACTATAAAAATGTATGAGTATCATGTTTGTACAGTAGACCAGGGTTTTCAATTTTTTTCATAGTGTAGACCATATCTTAATAGTAAAACAGTCTCATGGTCCACATCACCCCATGGTTGTGAAGACCAGCTCCCCTCCATTCATTATCACATGACATCTCTGCAGCAGCTACAGCATAGAAAAATCCTAGTAGGGAGGTATGGCCCTGATCCTGCAGACATTTATTCACATGCTTAGCTTTAATGGTCCTGTTGACCTCAGTGATTTAATGGTTTAAATCATAAAATCAGTGTTGCAGTATCATTTAATCAGGTGTGCAGTATAGGCAAGTCACTGCAGAAATGGAAATTAGCTGTTGACTTGAATCCCAGACATGGTACAATATTCTGCAGTTAGATGCCACCACGTAAAATAAAATGCAAGTAATGTCAGAATATTAATAGAACACACATATTCATTGGTGTTCTACATTAATCGTTCATAAATAAGCATGTAGAGCCCAGTTCTGCAAGATGCTGGACTTCAGTTGGAGGTGAGTATGTTTATCATCCATCCATTGTGTGAACACACAGGAAGAAAGACAAGATGCAAGGAGTGTGGGTTGAATTAGGCTACTATTTTATTAACAAAACTTGTCTGGGAGCTCTCCAGCAACAACTCATGCAGTGCATAGTCTGTTCCATCACTTGGCGGACCACTATCAGCCCCCACTTCCATAGCTGGTCCTAGCCCGTCGCTCTACCAGATACTAGGTGCCACAACCCCATTTCCCAGCTTCTTTAGAGGAAGTCTTCCTGTAAATCCTCTTTCAATTCTGGTTTCGTACCTGCACTGAACACCTGCCAAGTTGTAACAAGTTGAACCTTACCTGCTAATCTACCCACTGGCTCCCTGGGCTCCTGTAGGGAAGGCAGAAAAATCCACCCTGCTCTGGCCAGTCTAGCAGTGAGGGGAAAATGTCTTTGCAGTCCCAAAAAGGCACCTAGCACAATGCCCACAGCAGGCCCCAAACCCCGTTTTACGCTAATTCCTGGGGTAGAAGGATGGGACCGGTTGGTCTGGCAATGTACGGCACCGCGGCCAGGGAGAAAGAGGCTTGGGTGCATGAGAGCCAGTGAGCTTCTGCCCCCACTGACCAGCCAGGCAGTTAGGATGATGCCTGTTCCCTCTTCCCAGCTTCACAAACTGGGAGCTGAGCTTCCATGAGGAGAGGGAACCCCATAAAGGAGCCATAGCTCTCTTACCTGCTCAGTCCAGCCAAAGCCCACCTGCCTCTGAGGCTGTGGGGGTGCATTGTATAGTATTCTAGACACTGTGCTAGGATAACCTTCCCCGAAGCACTCAGTCTTCTGCTTTTAGTGTAATTAGAGACCCTTGACATCCATCTCACTCTGTCCCTTCTCATCTTTAAACAATACCTAAAAACATTTTCCTCTGGAAGTGTTTTTTAAATATAGCCTCATATTTATAATAAATCTCCTTTCATTTTTTCTATTAGTTTCCTTGTGTTTTTCTCTTCTGAAGTATTATGAGGGTAATTTTTTATTATAAGTGAAACATGTTTTTATTGTACGTATGCTCCTTGATTATGTGGGTACAAGTCGAAAAAACCCCAACAGTTTGGATAGTCTAATAGTAATTAGGTGAATCAGCAGTTTACAATGAATTAAAGTACTTTCTCTCCGAGAGTAATTAAGTTCTGCATATTTACTCAGGAATATTAATTAAAATATGGGCACTTGTGGAAAAAATTGCTAACGTGTTTTCAGATCTCTGAGAAGATAGATAAAAGTGAACAGAAGCTTTTCTTTATTAGCTCCCTCTCCCCTCCTCCTCACTGTAGGTCAGTGAGGAGGAATTGGTGCATTTTAAAGTACTCAAATGGCACTTAGTACTAACAGCATAGCGTGTGGTGATTTTTATCAGTGACTGAGCAAAAAGACTTGGTAACAGTCTGAGATTATCTTTTGCTCTGAGACACAGGTGTGTAGACCAAAACCCAATCAACATGCTTTTCTACAGCAAACCAAATATTGTTTTAACGCTCCAATCATTTTAACTGAAGCCATAACCCTTTCTACACAATTAAAATAATCAAATATTACCATGGTTGTAATAAAACCCACAAGAAAATACTGCTTCCAAGGAACAGACATTTGTTTCACTTTAAATGCAGTTTAAGCATATTTACATTCTTTTCTAGCAAGAATGTCAAGCTTTTAGCAAAATTAGTTTGTTTGGTTTTACTTCAGCAGGATGTCCTTGCTCAAATATCTGTGTGCCGTACTTGTTTAGATATAGTAACTTGATTTACAATGTTTTCAAATGAATAACTAGGTATGAATTAGAGGGAGGATATTCTTCAGGATATTCTTCTTCAAATGAATAACTAGGTATGAATGAGAGCAGGATATTTTCAGGAGGGTTCTGAGACTCTAGAATTCACTTCCATCCTTAGGCTGCGAGGAGCTAGAATGATTAAATTCCTGAACATATTTCAAAGCCCATCTTTTCTCATAAGCATTTAAGAATTTTGGGGTTCATAAGTGGAGAGGTCTTGTGATATGTTCAGGATATTAATAACATTGAATGAAAATTTTGTATTGGTAAATTTCTGACTTTAAAATTATTTCCCTCTAAATGCTGGGATGTGCCTTGTGCTGTGGATAAGCACCAGACAAATCAAATAAATAAATATTGGGCCAAATTCTGGCTGCCATGTGTGCCTTTGCATAGATCAGAAAATCAGTGGACAGAAGAGATGTATGGGGTGGAAGCTTTTCACCGTACTCTGGGCTCAAAACTCATGGAAAGGCCTCTCCACATTCCCTCCATGTCCAGAGCAGTGGGAAGGGTGCTGAGAAGAACCAAGGATTTGGAGATGTGGTACATAAATCTGGGCATGTGTCTTCTGAACAGGCATTACATAGTCTGCATCCTTGGATCCCTGCACAAATTGTTCCTGCTTCTGGCAAGAATAATCTACGTACAGTAGGCTCTTCGTGGGACAATAGCCAGTTTTAACCAAACAAAATGTAGATGCAGCATATTGCTGCATTTTCAGCATCAGTGTGTACCTGTTTGTAGGGCATTTAAAAATGGACCAGAATTTGGAAGGGAGGGGTTATTGTCTCTGCATAGATATATGGTTTATTTGGAATATTGCCCTTTTGCGAGTTCTTTTTTTGCCTTTGCCAAGGCACTTACAGGCCTTCAGGCTTTGGGCACTGTAAAGTTATAGCAAAATAGCTATAAAAGTTAATAACAGAGTGTGTGCTGTCAGACTAGAAATTAACTGACAAGTGTTGCAAAAGTTCTTTTAATGTTTATATGCATTAGAAAACAACCAGTATGTCATTGAGAAACCAAGCCATTGACTGAAACCAACAAGCACACTGTATATTTTGTCAAACCATCTTTCTGCTCATGAGAGTTTTTATTTAAGTAGTCTTTACACTTTCTTGCAACTGTAGATAAACTCTTCCTTAAAACTCTTCCACTATTGAGGTGCAAAAGATAGGTGTATTCAGTCAGTGTCTCATTAGCATCCTGTGTCAAGCTTTCATAGTATACTGTGGAATAACAATCTTTGGAACCTACAGGTAATTTAAAATAATCTATTATTTTTTCATACAAGAATTGTACCCAATGAAACGTCAGAAGCAAATTTTTTCAAGCATAAGATCCGTTTCTTGTCCTGTATCAACGATGGTTTTCCTGTCTACCATAGATGTCGAATAACTAGAGATATGTTCTCAAAGGCCCTTATAACCCTTTATTCGTCCTTCTTTTTTCCCCATTTAAGAGGTCATCATAGTAATTTCATCCCCTTCTGTGGAAATTAGATGTGCTGCTACAAATGTATTAAGATGCGCACGTGCACACAAACCGTTAAACAGCGTTTAGAGTCTGTCTTCCACTCATCCTGTTGAGTGCATGCAGTTAAAGATATTGCAGGGGTCCAAAATTCGTGAGCGATAAGTGCTGTATGTGCTGCAATACGCAGGCATGATACGACTTGTTAAAGGTGACGTGAAAGGCTTAACTCTGAATTTCTTGCTTTTGTTTGTTGATTTTAGTCAATTTTTTCCCCCTGTGGCTCTTCAGGGAGCAGTCTGATATTCCCCACCCCTCTTCTTATCTACCTTACCCCCACACCAAATAGGCTGCCTTCTGGCCAAGAAGGGCTGGACATACTGTCCTCCAGAGCCACCCATATGTCTCTATAGTTGGTCTAAGGAATTGCCAGATCATGATGCAAACTGCTCCCGTCTCCCCTGGGGCACAGTAAGCTACCTCTACAGTTCTTTCTGCCCATGGTGTTATTGGAGCAAGAGAATTATCTGGAGTCCTGAACTCAGATCCTCTGTATTGCGTGTTGCACTGTCCTCAAGACCACGTACCTTTTTGCATGTTATAGCCTTTCTTTTAAGAGTGGTTAATTTACATTATAGCCAAGAATCTCAATTTAGTGGACATGACACTGTCAGAATGTAGTACTTCCTTGCAGTTGTATCCTGTCAATTAGGGTTTTCATGAATGTCTTTTAAGGATCTTAATCCAGGGAGTAGTAAAATGATAGGGAGTCAGTAAGGTAGTCAGTTTTGAGAGTGGAGTGTTAGGGTTCTTTAATACATACTGATTTGATAGATATTAATAGTTTTGAAGGGCGCAATGAACCATGTACCATAAAACCAGCACTTTGATACCAGAATGATATGGGCATTAGAAATACCTGTGCTAGAAAGACAAATTTCCATGGAGCATTGTCTATAAAAGAGAACCTAGCACATTGTATCATCCATATAGAATGCTCTGCTGAGCAATAATTATGCATACTAAAAACACTTAAAAAAAACTTGCTAGTGTCCCTGTATGATAGTGGCATTTGTAATCTTATTTTTTTGGCTGTTTGCAATTTTTATTAGCTAAAGACAGAAAAATCTGTATTTCTATCCTACTGCAAAATCTCTTAAAATCAAAACCATGTTTCAGTACATCTTGTGTTTGAACAAAACTTCCACTGTTTATTGATTTATTTATTTTTAGTCATAGAGTTCATTTTGTATTCATCTGTTACTATATTTTTCGTTGGGGAAATTTAAACTGGATAAAAAGTCTTCCAATCAAGGTCTGTAGTTAGGAAAGCACCAATCATATTGAAAATGTTGAAATAATTACCATACTGTATCTCTGTAGTTGATGTACTTATATGTATTTCATTCAAAATCTTGTAATGTAAACCCTTGGGGTTATTATGGAGTTTTACACATGTAAACTGAAACACAGAAAAGTCACTGTTGGGTATTGCCTTCACAACCCCTAAGATATGGCTAACGCCCACTTACTGCATGTTTAGACTTGGATGGCAATTATAATTGAGCTATAAAATATTTTGACAGTTTCCAACTCTTGCAGTGTTGTTAGCAAGCTAACACATGGGAATGAAGTATGGCAGTTTGATTAGGTTTTTTACCAAGATCTGCTTAAATAAGAACTTTCAAAATAAGCATGCAGTGTAAAGTCTTAATTGCAAGCACCTTACAATTACTGCAACTTTTCTGTGACTTTTGCTCAAGAGTGAATTCCTGTTTTTTCCTAAGAAGATTTTGATTTCTTAAGTGATACTTGCCATTCCTTTACAGCCAACTTTTCATTTACATGCTTTTACATGTTGAGTGCTTAAGCATAACCACACCAAATTTAACTTGTAGCATGACAATTAAGTATGTATTTTTTCAAGCAGATGTAAGTACTGTGATTTGAAAACTGGCAAATATATGTTTTTAAAACAAAAAACAACATTTTTATTTAACCTTGTTAGTTCTGGTTTTTTTAGTTTCACTGTTCCTGGCAATAAGCGAATTTGGGTGTTATGGCAAATCCTGGACAAAAATGTCAGGCCTTTTAAAGTAGGGCACATTGACTCCTTGGAGTGAGGAACATGTATTCTTTTTTTGATCTCTTTGCTAACCACACAGCTGTTAGTTGAGTCATCCTTGAAAATTAAGATCTGAGTGAAATTTTTAATTGAAGTTAATTTTACCTTTAATTATGAATTTTAAAAAATTATAATCAAAGCAAAATATGCAAAGCACATATGTATTAACCCCAAATTATGGGCCAGATTCTGTCACCATTGTCCATGTTGAGTAATATCTTATTCCTTGATTAGTTGCATTCAGCCCAGTGGGACTTCTCAACAAGATTAAGGATGGCAGAATCTGTCTCTATCATATTTAAATGCTCTCTGATTTTTGTTTTGGTTTTGGTTTTTTGGTTGTAATTTTTGGTATGAATTTATTGCTAATGAAAGGTGTTAATGAATGAAGTACTTGATTATTCCCGCAATGGGTACCTCACAGGCAGCGTAGCACTGCCCCAGCCCTTCTTTAGAAGGACTTATCAGTGACAGGATAATTCAGTCTTCAAGCTCATTCTGTCCTCCTCATCTCTGCAGTGACTCTCAGTGCCAGCTGATGCAGCTATCAGTGTTTTTTATGAAGTGAACACTCGCCCACTAGGAACTGAACTAAAGCCACCAAATTCACCAGATAACCATCAGATGGTAACTTTTGGTGACTGACCTGAGCTTGAGTTGAACTTGTGACCTAGAGGTGAAAGGCTCAGGATCTCATTACTGAAAGTTTCCTTATCTCACCTAGATTTTGAAACTTCCTCATGACTAATAAAGAACATATGTTGGGTGGGGAGGGAGCCTTCCTGTGTGGCAGTCTGCTCTTGAGAAGCAACGAGCATTTATGACTCCCGTTTAAGTCAGAATTCTGGGCGCTCAGAACCTCTCAGGGTCAGGCCCTGAGTGAGGTACTTGGGTTCTGAAGCTCAGTGTAAAGTTTTACATTCATCTCTTCTGAGCTTCTTTAAAATTATATTAGGCAGTGTGTTAAAATACCAAGGAGCATTCAGAAGATGTGATGTAAAATAAAACAAAATGCACACACATTTCCAAGTTTCAAAAATATCATGTCTCAGGAACACTCACGATCCCTGTTCACCATTACAATCTATTGAAATCAATGGATGATAGGCAGCGAGGCACTTTTGAAAATCCCAATAGGCACCTTCATTAAATTGCCTTTGAAAATCTGACCTTTTGTACGTTATCCCCATTTTACAGATGTGGAACCAATAGTACTTCCCTACTTCACTTACCTTGATCAATACATTAAAGATTGTGAGGTGTTCCGATACTATGGTAATGGAGGCAGTATAATACCTGAGGGCAGGTCTATGCTACTAGTTAGGTCGATCTAACTTATGTCGCTCAGGAGTGTGAAAAAGTCCCCTTCTCCTCCCCGAGAGATGCACATTTCTCTCTGTCTACACTGACACTCTGTCTGCGGGTGACACTCTTCCAACGACGTAGCTTACACTTCTTGCTGAGATGGAGTAATTATCTGACAGGAGAGCGCTCTCCCATCGGCATGGCGCACCTTCACCAGATGCACTACAGTGGCACAGCTGTGCCGATGTAATGCTGTAGTGTAGACTTGCCCTCAGACAGACAGACATATCTCTATGCTTTGAAAGATGACACAATTTACACCCTAATCTCCACTGGACAAGTTTTCCAAAGCAGTGCTACTGGCAAATATGGTCTTTGTTTAACTTGTAACAATGCCAATGTATGCATCTCTACTTACATAATATTTTGCCAGGCATAGACCTGCTTAGTGACCTACATTAAGCAATATGTGTAAGAGAAAATCTTTGCCTGAAACTAGAGGCTTCTCACACATAATCAGCATGTATGATCAAGAAATAAAATAGATCAGTATATTTCCTTCCATTTCCCATATCTTGTTGCCTGATGTTATAAGTTTAACATATATAGTTTATGGATCTGCTTCTCCCTGCCAGTGGCACAAAGTATCCAGGAAGCTGGCATAAATGACTGTCTGAGGTTTCCCTCTATTTAAGGCAGAGGTGGGCAAACTATGGCCCATAGGCCACAGCCGGCCCGTGGGACCCTCCTGCTCAGCCCCTGAGCTCCTGGCCCGGGAGGCTAGTCCCTGGCCCCTCCCCTACTGTCCCCCCTCCCCCACAGCCTCGCTGCACCGGCGGTGCAACGCTCTGGGTGGCTGGGCAGCACAGTTGCAGAGCCGCGGCCTGACCCAGTGCTCTGGGCAGCATGGCTGTAGTGCTGCCAGCCACCGGTGCTCCAGGCGGCGCAGTAAGGGGGCAGGGAGCAGGGGGTGTTGGATAGAGGGCAGGGGAGTTCGGGAGTGTGGTCAGGGGTCGGAGGTGTGGATAGGGGTTGGGGCAGCCAGAAGGCAGGGAACAGGGGGGTTGGATGGGGCAGGGATCTGGAGGGGCAGTCAGGAATGGGGGGGGGGTCAGATGGGGCGGTGGAGGGCAGTTGGGAAAGGAAGCTGGGGCTGATGGATGGGGCAGGAGTCCCAGGGGAGCCATCAGGGAGCGAGAAACTGGGGGGGGTGCGGATAGGAGGCTGGGGCCGGGGCACGCTACACCTGGCTGTTTGGGGAGACACAGCCTCCCCTAACCGGCCCTCCATACAATTTTGGAAACCCAGTGTGTCCCTCAGGCCAAAAAGTTTGCCCACCCCTGATCTAAGGCTATCCAAGTAGCATAGATTTTTCCATAGTTGTTCTTACATCCCTAGCTGCTGCAGGCCTACAGTTTAGAAGACATGGGTAGAGGTAAGGTGGTGTGTCTAGAAGATCCCTGAATTCTCAGAGCAGCCCTCATGCTTCTGTAACTTACTCTGTGGACCAGGCTGACCCCAGAATCGGGGGAATGTAAAAGTTGCTGAAAACTACCTTTACTCCCCTCACTCTAGCTCTGTACCGAACCCAGCTCATCCAGCCTCAAGGGACCTTGGCCAATGGCTTCCTGGGAACATCACAAATGTACCCAGTGTCCCTACATGTATTTTACATTTAGATCCTGGTGTTAATAAAAACACTTTCTAAAAAGTCCTATGTAGACCAATCAACTTCAGCAATATATCTGAGGCAGTTCATGTGCATTGTTTGTCACAGCATTGTTGTGGAATATATTGTTCACATGGAATGTGCTGCTGATACACGAGTTTCAAATAAGTAAGTGAATATCTGGTTTGCAAGTCTAAAACCAGCCCAGTTCAATTAAACTCTCATTCATATATATCCATCCTAACACACACTTTCTAGGACAACAATATTTTGTCTTAGGTCACAGGGATTATTGCACCTTCTGCAAGATTGTGGAAACCATTCCCATTTTATGACCTTCCACTAAGGGGTTGGATCTGTTTCCTAGATAACTAGGGCCACCCCTAAAGATGTCCCTTACTTGCCCCTCAGCATGAAGATTATTCAACTTGGTGGTGTTATGCCTATGCAAATCCAGCATATTTAAAAGCAAAGTTTTTCAAAGACTAAAATATCTGTAAACTTAAGTAATTAATCTAGGAAAGTAAAGTCTATGTTATGAATTAACATGAATGAAATAGCAGCGGTCCAAAACAGGAATAATATCAGAACTCTCCAGAACAATGGAATGTATGTGATACAGCATGTTAGGACTCTCTGATAAAATGAAAAATAAATGTCTGTTGGAAATAAAGTGGGATGAGTATAACAGAAAAGTAGAAGCTTCTTAGGAGCTTCAGTTAGTGCCATGAGAAGTCACTACTTGTAGGAGGAGTTTGTGTTTTAGTTTGCTTAACACTTTCCATTATAAAGAATCTTGTGATCTTTTTTGAGGAGCTCTGACACCTCCATTGTTTGCAGCAGGCCTCTGAAAGGTGTGAGTAGTACACCTTGGGGCCAGAGAGGTGTATTTTGCTAGTTTAGTTTGGATTTAACAGAATTATAAGTCTTTGAAAATTGCCAGTTCCCATCTAGATCTGTGGCTTGTGTTGCTTAATTTTGGTAACATGCCAGAAACCGTGAACATTCTCACCCTGGCAGAAGGCCAAAAATTCTGCACATACAGTGATTTCTGCAGCAGCATACAATGCACTGGGGAACCTGCTGGACCAGCTGTAGTGGTGGGTTGGGCCAGGCTTCTCCTCATCCCCAGTTCTCAGGCTATGGCTACAGGAGCCCATTTTTCCCCTCTGAAGGCACCATATGGGGAACAAGCTCTCCCATCTGCTGAGAGCAGGACAATGAGGCCCCCAATCCTTGACAGTCCCTACAGGGGCTGCCATATTACAAATTATAAATAACTAGGAACCAGAAGAAGCATGAGTTTAAAACTCACTTCCACTGACTGGTTAATAATTATATACATTTTCCAACCTTATTTTTAAGCAATGATTCACAACTGCAAGAGGTTACACAAGCTAGGTTCATAGAACCTGGTTATCTAAGGTGGTAGAACCATAGTCTATCCACTTAGCCACACTGCCTCTTAGAAGAAGCTTGCCATCTCTTTATCGTTAACTATGCTGTCTGTAAACTGGTTCTACTTGTGTGTGGATAACCCACCTCTAGTGGTTTAAGGACATAACCTTCTTCTGCTCTCAGCTAATACAGTTATTCCTGTATTTTAGGTGATAGTCATTTGTCCTTCAATAATGAATGTTTAGGATTCAAAGTCTGGTCATGCAGTAGGGAAGGATAGGTTATGATAGTTGCACATATTTTTACTTTAAAAAAAAAAAAAACCTCAGGAAGTTACATCAAAAACCCTGCCCAAAACTTAGAAGAAAGCAAGGGAAGCATTCCTGGGAGGAAGTGGTATAAACATGGAAATCTGGCACCTCTTATGAAAGTGGTGCCATCTTAGTGTATTCACCGTAGGGATTGTTTGGTACTCAGGTGGCCCTGCTCCAGAGAGGCAAGTCTATAATGTAGGGCGGACCCCAGATGGCTGGGGAAAGTTGACCAAAACACTCAAGTTCCAGTCATGTCGAGGTGCACTTTTCTTTAGCAAAACAAAACCTGCCATTTTCTAGTACGTTGCTCCTGCCTGTATCTTCTCCAGTTTGTGCTTAAAATCCCTGACTTGCTCATCCACATTGGTCTTCTAAAATCATCATTCAGGTCTGTCAAGCTGGGGGTGCAATGGCTGCAAAAGTCCCCCCAGAGCTATGTTAGGAATGTTGCAGCTTGTAGGCGCCATATCATGAGGCTTTTCAAAAGCCTCGACAATGGCAGGTTGAAGCTGGTACGTGGATCTTAGACGTCATTGTTATAATGAAAAAAAATTCCTTCTGTCCAGTAGCCAGACAGTCACTTCATTATTATTATTGTTTGTATTATCGTACCACTTAGGAGTGTCAGTCATGGACCAGGAGCCCATTGTGCTAGGATTCTTGTTATAACCTTGTTATAGTTTGTCTAAATCTTCAGATGGGTTGAGTGGTGCTAATTAAACCTAATGGTGATAAGCAGTGCAAACACAAAATCCTTACCTCTCAGTTGAATGAGGGAAACTAAGATGAACAGGTGATGGTATATGGAGATAGTTGTAAAGGAAGAAATATTGCAGATGGAGGAGGGGGAAAACAAAGGTCTCAATTCACTGGGATCTACACCGGAGTAGGCCTGCATAAATCCTAGCAGAGAGTGCTAGTGGAAGGTGTTGAAGTAGAGCAAAGTGGCTACAACATCAGTAGGGAGGTGGGGAAAGTGGGAAATGCTGGAAGGATGGGACATAGGCACAGTGGGCAGGGATTCCCTAATTCAAAGCATTTCCTTAGCAGTGTCTTCCAACAGGAGTGTAGCTCCAGCCCTAAAATAAAGCTGTCCTCAGTCAAATACCATGAAGTGAGGCAGTAACAGTACTTGCCCTCTCTTGGAGCAAATCCTGCAGGGTGCAGTGTTTAAGCTCCTTTTCCCTGTACAGAGCTAGTGAGTTTGGTCCTTCATCTGTAAAATATGAAGCTCTTTTTGTTTTAATACACAGAATCAGTGTCCTGGCCTTTAACCCTTCTATAATTCCAACCTCTGAAGACAAATTGCACCTTATGCAGTAAAATGTAATCCCTCCCGAGCCCCACCTCTGTAAGTACCGTATGTCACAACTTTTTAAAGAGCCAGCTATTTTAAAAGGTGTAGTGGGAGGATGCATGTCATGCATCTGACAAAGCAAAATTTCCATGTGCCTGGCTAAAAATAAAGATGGATGCATAGCAATGCATCCAGATCAGATTGGACTCTGGTTTTATTCATGATGTATTGAACCAAATTAACCACCCCTAACCTAAGCGTGAAGCCTCACCAAACTTTACCTGGAACCACATGCACTGATCAGCCACTGTGGGGACTGCTGGCAAGACCCACTCCGGGACTAGCTAGGGGTGTTCTAACAACGCCTCAACCCAGTATGTCAGGCCTTCGTGAATGTGTGGCACCACTCCTTTTCCACTGTAAATTCAGATGCTAGTATGTTTAAGATTCCCAGCGCCTGTGCCCTGAGATTACTGTTATTTGCACAGCATCCGTCTGTATAGAGCTCCCAGTACATAATATTTAGATGTGACTCTGCAAAAGAGAGTGACAACCAGTAAGGGGCTTGGCTAAAGAATGTTACAACAGTTGCTTAGTTTTGTCATATACTCTACTTGATGTCATGCGTCATCATTGAGGATTGTCTTCATCATAGAATCATAGAATATCAGGGTTGGAAGGGACCCCAGAAGGTCATCTAGTCCAACCCCCTGCTCGAAGCAGGACCAATTCCCAGTTAAATCATCCCAGCCAGGGCTTTGTCAAGCCTGACCTTAAAAACCTCTAAGGAAGGAGATTCCACCACCTCCCTAGGTAACGCATTCCAGTGTTTCACCACCCTCCTAGTGAAAAAGTTTTTCCTAATATCCAATCTAAACCTCCCCCACTGCAACTTGAGACCATTACTCCTCGTTCTGTCATCTGCTACCATTGAGAACAGTCTAGAGCCATCCTCTTTGGAACCCCCTCTCAGGTAGTTGAAAGCAGCTATCAAATCCCCCCTCATTCTTCTCTTCTGCAGGCTAAACAATCCCAGCTCCCTCAGCCTCTCCTCATAAGTCATGTGTTCCAGACCCCTAATCATTTTTGTTGCCCTTCGCTGGACTCTCTCCAATTTATCCACATCCTTCTTGTAGTGTGGGGCCCAAAACTGGACACAGTACTCCAGATGAGGCCTCACCAATGTCGAATAGAGGGGAACGATCACGTCCCTCGATCTGCTCGCTATGCCCCTACTTATACAGTCTTGTGAGTATAAAGCCTATAGTTTAAACTCTGAGCAGCACACATATTATGTCTTGAAGAAGTACATTGTCTCTAGATCCCAGCAAGAGTGAAGGCTCACTGGAAGCACACAAAACCCAACAACAACTTAATCAGGGCCAAATTAGGGTGGGATATATACCTTGCAATAAATTCCTTCTTAACCGTCTATCCCATTTTCCCTGCATGTCACTAATCTGTACAGTACTGTAAACCAATGCCTTCTGCCCCTCCTGCAGATCAATATCATTTTGAAGACTACAAAGGAAGAGAGTAGAATCCTCAGCCATATGTGATTCCTTTTTCCCCCCTCTCCTCGATTGAGGGGATGTGCTGTTTGTGCTAGATACAAAGAGTTGTTTATATCATATCCCAGACGCTTCACATATACCGTACTATTTCTGCTTTCATTATATTTTCCCAGGCTTGCTTTGAAAAAGCACTCTCCAACCTCCTGACCCCAAAAACATTTAGTTGGCAACTGAAAATCCATAAGAATGAAAATTATTTCACTTACGTGACTGACAGGCAACATTAGGCATGGCCTAAGGATTCCACCCCCCTGCTCACCTTCCAAATCTCTCCAGCTTCAAACATCACAGCCTCATGTTAAATTGGGCAGATGTCTGAATATTAAGGTTATGATTGAACATTGTATAGTTTGGTTGTGATAAAATTAAATCTATTTAATACCACTTCTTTTGAAAAACAATTAAAAGCTTATGACTAAGCCTTTTAAGATAAAGTATATATTTTGTTTCATATCCATAATAGCTGTAGGCACATAACAGTCAGAAGAACAGGGAGCAGGAGGTGTAAGGTTTAAATGTCTGATGCTGGAGAAATCTGGAAGTTACTTTTATATTTACTATTAATCACATGAGGGAAGTAAAAGTAGTCTTATGAAGCAGCTGAGTTGTGTAAATCCCTATAATCTGTTTAAGGGCAGGAGTTCGGACATGTTTCTCCCTGTCCCGAGTACGGAAAATTAAATGAGAGCAGAGATATTACAAGATACTTTGTAAAATATTTGACCATGGTTTGTTCATGAGTTTGCTGGGCCTCTTTGACTACTTCTGTATGACATGTAAGGTGACAAATTTTATTAGGGTTGTCACATAGCAAGAACCCCAAAATTTATTTTTAGAAAATGGTAACAATAAATAGATTATGTACAGTAAGAATCTCTAATAGCTGGCCAACCCTTTGATCAAAAAAGGGGAAGGAGGAGAGCCTTTGTGTTTTGTTTGCTAACCGTAATGTTCTGGTGACTTCAGGGCTGGTTCTAGGTGTGGATGAGCAGGGCAATCACATTGGTTGTCAACTTCCAGGGGACGCCAAACTGCTGTGCCACTCATCCCCCACCCCCCTGACTATTTAGGGGTGGGGGGGACATTTTCCACCCTGGCCAGCAAAATTGCTAGGGCCACTCCTGGGTGACTTAGCACTAAAGTGAAGAAAATGACCTGAATTGCCAATATACCCTCGTGGCCCAGATTCTCAGCTGTATTTTTCAGGAGGTGCCCAGGCAGTCTGGGTTCTGGAGTGTGGAGAATGCAAAAGCGGTTTTATTCCATCTTTGCAGCTCTTGGATTCTGGGGTGACTACGAACTGTTTCAGCCCCTGGAGTTAGCTAGAGCACCCCTTGAGACCTCTAACACATGCTAGGGCTGCAACAATTCCTAAGGGACTGTCGAGGAGCCACAAATATTCAGAGCTCTATGCACACTAGGTACGGCCCCATGTCAGGAGCATAGAGGCTGTTACATGAGTCATATGTATCCTGGGGAATCCCTGCACCAGGGAAATTTCCAAGTGGGGAGAGCTGACTGTGTTAGAGCAATCTAGTATAAAATCCTTCATGTTTCCTGGCCACCACCCTGATTACAGAAGCTCCCTCCAGGCTCCTTTCTGAAGCCTTCTGCATAAGAGCTCTGGAGAGTTACTCAGCCTAGGGCTCCTCACTGGCCCTTTTTTGGCTGTTCTTCCCATTCTTTAATAGCACACTCACTTCCAGCTCTGCTCTCACTGGAGTATTCCTCACTGTCATCAGGCCGTCCTTTATGTCTCCCAGTAGGCCTGGTTCTGAGTCATGTCCATATATCACATGACCCGTAGACTTACTCCCTTCACTGGGAAGGTAGGTTAAGCCTGGCACAGGTGTAACTAAGCCCCAACCCTCTTAAAGGGCCAGCTCACTCTATGACACATTCCTTAGAGCAAAGGGCAAGATTCACAAAGGGACTTAGGCATCTAAATACCAGAGTTAGGTGCCTAAGTCCCAGATTTAAGTGCCACTGCAATCCACAGTACCCCCGGTTGGCTGCTGCCTGACTCTGTAGGTACCTAAACTCACTTGGCACCTACATTTTTGCTGTAAAAATTCCTTAGGTAGTTAAGTTTCTTCCTCTGGGGGAATGCACATTGCTGCCTCAGGCAGGTGCTGAGATGCCTGTCTCATGCCTAAGACCCAGCATGATCCTCAAACCAGGTGGAGATAGGTGTTCCCCTGCCTGCCTTGCCTGCAGGGCCTTGTATCTGGTGTTCTGTGAGCACACTCCATTTCACACACAATTGGGGGAGGAGGTAGAGGCTTCCTTTGCAGCCTTTAGCCCATTGGTTAGGATACACCCCTAACCACCGAACTGTGGAATATTCTCCTGTGGGTCTCCCTCAATCACTTGTGTTGAAGCTGTTCCACTTTTTATTAAATATTAATTGGGCCAGAGAAAGAGTGAGGATGACTGCAGTCCAGTGGGTTAGGGCACACACCTGAGAGGTGGGGAACCCACATTCAAATCTCCTCTTGTCACCAGGCAGAGATGGGGAATCGAACCAGGGTCTCCTACATTCTGCGTAAGTACCCAAGCTACTGGGCTGCCTCCACCTCCTTCCACTGACTGTTTTGTGTGGAGTTAGATGTGTGCCACCACCGCTCTTGCCAGAAATGAATTAGGTGCCGAAGGCACCTCCCCTCCCAGAGCGGGGTTCCCAGCTGTGGATCGCAAATAGAGCAGCCCGGACTTACATAAGCACCTAGCTCCAGGAGAGGGGCGGGGCTTGAGACATGTACCTCTTGTCAGCATCCCCAATTGACTATCTTAGGCCGTCCCATTCTCAGGTGTCTGTTTCCTCTCCATGCATTGTAGTGGGATCCGAGATACCTAACAATGGGTTTGTAGATTCTAGTGATTTTCAAGGTGCCTAAACCTTAGCCATTGCAATGCTCAGCGCTGCAGTGCCCAAGTCCCTTTGTGGTTCTGGGCCAAAATGATTATTCTGATACCTTGGAATGTTAAGATACCATTTAATATTAAACTGTTGCTCAGTCCTCTATCAAAGAAAGCAACATTTGAAGATTTTGCTGCTGTAGCTCAAAATATTTACTAGATTCAACAAGCTGCAGATTTATGACCAACTCTAGCAACCTGTTTTGGTTGTGTGTGCTTTTTTACAGGTATTTCCAAAATAAGCATAGTGAGCTTGAGTTTTGAACTTGAACTGATTGTGTGTGAGTGCATGTTGGAGGGTAGAGTTAAACAGGAAAAAGCTCATTATGTATTCGTTTTCTCCACCAATAGTGTTCCCGTTAATCTTGTAGACCAAAGTACATGCCAGAGATGTGCCACTGTTCCTGATATTGCATTTATTTATTGAAAGGAAATGTTTGTTGAAAAGAGTTTTAAATAATTAAAATGAGCTTGCCCCCCACTCCCAGGTAATTTCATAGTGTATGCTCCTCACTGTTACTGTTCATATTTTCCCCAATATGTACTGATTTGGATGCCTTTATTCCAGACTAAGTACTGAAAGCTCTGATTAGAGTTGTGTGTGAGAGACATACATACATCACAGCATTCACTTCACCCTCCTCCAAAATATGGCATAGAATTTCTTCTTTATTTGCTGGAAACAGGGTAATCTATATAATTACAGCATACAATGCTAGTGTCTTACGCTGGGGTGGGAAATCATTTTAGAAACGACAATGTAAATTTAAGTTCAACCCCCCCCCCCCCGTGATTCCAATTTAATGAAAGTTTTCCAAGAAATGTGTGAAATATATATTTCAAATTTTAAATCTGATAATAGTACATT
Organism: Lepidochelys olivacea; assembly: GCF_965140295.1. Taxonomy (NCBI): domain Eukaryota; kingdom Metazoa; phylum Chordata; order Testudines; family Cheloniidae; genus Lepidochelys; species Lepidochelys olivacea. Next base: position 197,094,734 of record NC_140413.1, on the reverse strand, counting down.
AATTTGTAAAGAATATACTGAAACGTTAGATTTGGCCACAGGAATATGGATTTAAAGGCGTAGTCGTTTCTAACTATTTTAATAAAATATAGTTATCAAATGAGTTAATTGTTCAATGTACGTTAAATATCTGTAATTAAGGCACTTAAAAGACAGTGTTGCTTCAGGTCATTTGAATGTTGACCAAAAAGATTCTAGATGTTGACTGGAATATTTAACATTTTATCGTGTGGAGAGTTTTAGCAACAAGTGTACAGTGCAGAACGCTGTCTATCACTATCAATGTTAAAATCATATTAGTGTCATCAGACCTGTGAAATTTACCTATGTAATATTTAGGCCTTATAGTTCAATCCAATAATAAATAGTTTCTAATATCTTGACAGTGAGTCAATATTGTATGGTTTGGTGAGGTATTTCTGAGTTTTAAAACGCTAACATACAATTTATCATTATAACAGTGTTATTACCATAATTTTATCATCTACATTACTTCAGTGTATAACTGTTTAGACCTCTAAACACATTTTTTCATACTCAAATGCCGAAAGCTTGGGACTCTATAATTTATCACTTTGTTTTTTTCATCATAATCTATATTTGAGAAAGACCTAAAGCCAGAATCTGATCTCAGTTACATCAGCATGAACCTGGAGTAATTCCACTGAAGACTCTAGTCAGCGATATCCGTCAGATCCGAATCTGGCCCACGGTGTTCATATTTACAAAGTTTAAGAAATTATGTCAGATATTACCTCTTTTTCTCTCTCATTTTGTAAGCATTTGTTGGGATGTTAGTGCATTTAACCTAGAGAATGTTTGTCGTATCATTAATGGGAGAGCTACAGTTAGTTCACCCCGAGTTAAACTGTTAGCTGAATTGAAAAACCCTTTGTGAACAGTTATTCTGCGCATACATTTGAACATTAAAACAAAATTGAAGTAAAATGTAGATTTTCTGCACCCTGAATTAGCAGTGCAACTATAGTGTGCTATAATAATATAAATAATACGATACTGAGGTAGGTTTGTTTATATAACAATTTATTAGTCTAACAAGTAATAAAAATGATAAATTACCTGCATGGTATTTCTATTACAGGTACTGTAAATTACCTTCCCCACAATTAGTAAAAACATAAATCAGATTGTGTGAGGTTGACAGTTTGAACTGTTTAGCACTGACATGCTTTAGTCAAGTGGGGGCATCATTGGTCTTTCACAAACAGGCAGCACGGACAGAGGATTTACTTGTTAAACTTAAGTGGCTGTGATATAGTGAAAGACTTGCTCCCTTTTTACTTTAATTTGGAGGGCCCAGAACCTTAAGCTGAGCAAATGGCATGTTTGGTATATGTATAATTTTTTAATTACACTATATTTTTTTTAAAATGTGCTCAACTGTTTTTCTCAGTAGGATCCTGGAGTTTTGGGTTTATGCCTGTTAAATGAAGTTAACTCCTTTCATTATACCCAAGAACATTTTAAACTGGGAAGTCTTTTTGATGGGGAATTGTATTTTTCTTGAAAACATCAACTAAACGTAGTAATTACTTTTTTAAATTCAAGTAACTTAAGGACATTTTGATAAATATAAAATTAAAATTATCTATTGTATCCCAGATGTTGTTTCCTTGTAACTATTTCTCTGGAAAAGGAACATTATTAGTCTTAAATCAGAGCTAATCCAGCGTCAGTATTTGTATTCTGAATCTTTTTTCCAAATAAACAGAGGGAAATAGGAGAACAAATGAAAATTGCTATAATAAAGTCATTTTGCTGTGATCTTTCATAAATGACACTAAAATATCTTGCTGTCATTACATTTTATATAACAAAATATTTGAACATGAGACGTACAGCGGCAAACTTTACACTTGACTGTATACAAGGTTAATGTATTAAGTGTATGTCACACACGGGGACTTTGATCTTTGTGCTGCAATAGTAGATCACAAATTGTGGTAAACTTTGACCCTGATATACTTTGCTTTTGATCCAGTCAGAATGTTGTCTTCATTAAAAGTGAAAGGGCTTGTGGGGATGCTTTTACATGACTGCATTTTGGAAAATCTTTTTAAGGGTGCGTAGCATAACACAGACTGTGCAATAGTATGCCTTAAGTATTTAAGCACTTGAACATGGTGTTTTCATTGGTACAATTCTTGGCCTGATTTCATATATAAGTTTAGAATTTTGTATATCTACATCCTTTAGAGGCAAGTGCCAAGGGCTAAGACTGAAGATAATAACTGATGATTTGTGTCTTTTGCAAGTTACAGTCATTGTAAACTGACAGCTTTGAAGGACCTAAACTGACATCAAAGGATGCAGATCATCTAGTTAGGTCAATTAATGTTAATTCTCATCTTCCATTAAATTCTTTTATGTTTTTCTCTTTTCTTTTTTTCCAGCCAAGCCCAGTACCAAGTCCTGTTCTGGGGAGAAAGCCAAATGCTAGTCAGTCACTGCTTGTATGGTGCAAAGAAGTTACAAAAAACTATAGGGGAGTGAAAATCACCAATTTTACTACATCATGGAGAAATGGTTTATCTTTCTGTGCAATATTACACAACTTTAGGCCAGATTTAATGTAAGTCATAACATTTATACCATCACACTTCAATTTTATATATGTGCTGCAATTAAATGTACAGAAGAGTAAAACCACTGTTCACTATTAGGTCTTGAAATGTTTGTGTATTTCATAATTTTCTTCTACAGGGCACCAGTCTTTGTTGGAAAAGTAATTTACAAATGGCCAAACTTTATGACCTCCCTTGTTCTTCCCTTCAAAAACAATCCTTTCTCTCCTTCATATGATACGTTTTTCTTCTTAATCTTTTATAAAAAACTGACTTCAGGATGATTATGAAAATTGTGTTAGTGTTGAAATGAGATGAGACAAATAAGCCTGTAGCTCTTTGTACATTGACGACAACGGATTACCTCATGGTAAATTTGGTTGTCAAGGACGGCCTCTAGTCCCTGCCTTAACTTCTCTTTTAGATGGAAGGCTTCAGGCAATGAAACATGAAATCGCTGGGGTTTATTTATTTATTTATTTAATTTTCCACGCTATTAGTTTTGTTGATTGAATTGCTGTGAAATTGCTAGTTACTGTAGGATATTATTGCATGTCAAATTTTTAGATTCAGTTTGTTTTAAAACTGCTGCTTTTATCAAATACTGTACATACCCACTGTGCCATTTTCCCCCTCAGTGACTACAAGTCCCTGAATCCTCAAGATATTAAAGAGAACAACAAAAAGGTAAGAACTGCCAGGAAAAAAAACTCACATAGCTTCAATTTTCCCTTCACTGCAGGTTTTTATTAATTTTGGGAAAGAGAGGTTGTTTTGTAAGGTCATAACTGCAGCTCACAGAAGGTTTTCAGCCTCCTGTGGTTCAAATCGGATGCATTATTGACTCTAGTTTGTCATAGTCTTTAACATTCACAACAAGTGCCAGGCTGGCATTAGAGTTTAATATTTGTATGGCCTACATTAATGTAAACAGAGAGAGAGTTTTTGTGATCATTTCTATTTTTCTAATCAGCCGTTTAATTAAAAAAGAAATACAAAATATTATTGTTCTATAATTATCTTGCTTCCAGACTTGTCCATTACCTTAAAAGAGATCATTGAGTTGGTCATAATCAATGTTGTTTTACGAGTTTTTATATTTTAAAAAAATAAAAGTTCCCACACACTTTTATCCAGCATTGTCAATAAAACTAGGCTGTACCGTGTGCCGTATTTTCTATATTACACATCCATATTTAGGAAAAAAATATTCTCAAACATGCCTTTTTCAAAAAAAAGACTAAAATATTAATGAAGTATTATGTGGTAGTATACTGGGCCAAGGATTTTAATCCACTTTTACATTAGGTAATCTAATGCCCTTTTGATATAAAGGTTATAAAGGGATGTTCTGAAACAAGTTCAGTGATCTGAGTTCTAAGCATCAGGCGGTAGCCATGTTAGTCTGTATCCACAAAAGCAACAAGGAGTCTGGTGGCACCTTAAAGACTAACCACCAGACTCCTTGTTGTTTTGGAGTTCTAAGCGTAACTCAGTTTAGGAGTTACAAGAAAACATTCTCCTGCTGCTTGCTGCTAGTGTCTTAGACTGTAGGTACAAACTTTAATTTTCATAAGATGCATGGGGTTGACCCGAGAGAGACACATTTTAAAACGCTCATTTTCCACTTGATTCACTTATAATAAAATTATAACTGAAAATCAGTTTTATTCATTGCTTGTCTTCTGGATACTATGATTTTATATTTTTAAACTCTTCTTTAAAAAATATTCACTTTTAAGAAATTTGAAAAAATCAAATGTATAGCAAAATAAAATATCTTTTTACTAAACTATAGTGTATGACTTTTTTGCACTGGAAATACCTCTGAAGAATATTGGACTGCATATACATGTGCATTCTGTAGAAGTGCTTGGTTAAAATTGCAAATGGCAGTAGTATTTTTATGCATTCTGAACACTAATGCGTTGCCCAAAAAGCAGGTAATCATTAAAATAATGCTAAAGTGTAATAAATTATGAGGAATTTCTGATCTGTTGCCATCTACCCTTGTGATTTTGGACAGGGACAATGCATGCTTTTTCATAATAATATGTGGGATCTTGTGATGACCTAAGAGGATTATCTGTGACATCACAGAGCTTTCTATGACCATGTGATTTTAAACGTCAAGATCCCATGATTGTAAGGGCTAATCAAGTAATATTATAAAACATAGATTGAATAGATGTTCTATTTTAAAAATGCTCTGTTAATGTGAAATCAATTATATCATCATATGCATTTTATTTATACAACTGTGATGGCAAATGATCAGCTATAATGAAAACCTTTCAGCCAATTTCCCTAACAGTATATAATTCCCATTGCTAAAGAAACAATTGTTGTTGTTGTTGTGCAGTTTTTTCTTTCATCACTTTGCAAACCTTTGCCTGACAGCTACATTGAGTATCTCAGTTGCTTCCTGCAGATTTATTTCCTGGTCTCACACAGTTCTGCCTGATAACCCTGTGTGCCCTTCGTTGGAGTGAATGCAGCTCTGGGAACAATGGCTGTGTATAAATTCCATGCAGATATTGTAACACATTTGACAATGACTCCTCCTAACCAATTAAAATAACATCTATGAATTAATAAGACAATATTCTTGTCTGAAGCATCTCTTTTTTCCCTCTCCCATCCTGCAGATTGGCAGGGGAAAGAGGTAAAAGGTTACTGACCACAAATGTAAAGGTTAACCTATAGGAATATTCCTTTTAGAAGTGTTTGACCTTGTTTATGGGGTTTTTTTCCTGAAGAAGTAACTATTTCAGTGTAATTGCAGTGTATAATTATGTATTGAAATGTAGTGTTACAAAAAAACACATTAGAGTTTCTTTATAAACCACGCTAATTATTTTCCTAATCAGTAAGCAGCACTGAGTAAAAAGGTATTTTACCTGTGACATCTGATCTTGACCAATATGTCAGTGTGTTACATAATTGGGAAATGCTTAGAATAGTGCCCACGGTGCTCGTGTTGAGGGATTGCAATTGATGTCCATCAATCAACTTGTCAGGCTATATCAATAAATAACTATTTCTTAATTAAGTTTTTTTTTTAAGGTTGCAAGTGTATCAAATGTTGCCTAATGTGCAGAACATAGACAAATTATTCTACAGAAATTAAAATATATCTCCAAAAAATAAATTCTTTAGTTCAGGGGGCATTAATATCTTTCAGAGCACCATGAGATTTCTGTTAATGCACTATGTTGACTGAGTATTAAGATGATTTTATTACTAAAAGAGAAAATGTGATTCTCTTTGGGATGATGAAATATGTAAACTACATAAGAATAGTTTGTCAGCTAGCATAAAAAGGTATAGTTCCATCTAGCCCATGGTGTTTTACATTTACCTTAGTACTTGTAGCCCTTTACCTATAGTGTTGACCAACCAATATGTGTGTACTATCTTGTTTTGTTTTTTAATAAGGAAACACAAACTATATGTTAAAGTTACACTATATTGGAAATATAGCCCTTTATAAGGAAATGGCGTTTTACAAGTGCCTAGTAACATATTCTTCACTTCACAAATGATAAGGGAACTAAACTAGGCTTGGATGCAACTTCCATGGGGCTGAGAGTATGTGAAGCAGGAATGTATGGCTTGAGTGAAGTGGTTGCAACCTTAACTGTTAGTTTCCAGATTTTTATATTTTTGAGAGGGTTTTATTAGGTTGAAGAATTTATGTTGTGGAAATTGTAATGTATTGTTTCGTGTTAGATTGAGACACACTTTTAACTTTATTTCCTAAAAAAGATTTTTGTGTACTAATTTCCAATTTTTTTGAGCATTAATGTATCTCTTACTTTAAGTATAATTAATGTGAAAAGGTTATATGATAAAGAGAAATAATTATAAGTGAAAGTAATAAACATTTATAATTGACAGTTATTAATAAAGAAATGCGATGTAAAGATACATAAACACTATATTTTGATTGAAAATAGTAAACCAATATTTATTACATTATATTGATTAACTAATATTAAATTTCTCAAGTTAATTTGTACTCAAATTATTACTGCCTTATCAAAATAAGTGACCTCTGAAGGAAGGCAACAGTTTAAAATATCAAAGAAAATCCCCCAAACTAAAAAAACTTTAAAAAATGGATAATTCCTTCCTGACTTCATGATAACAGCTACATCTTTATGCCAGGAATCCAAATTCATATAGTTGCACAAGATCCTATAAACACTTACGCATATGCTTTAATTTTAAACAGATGAGATGTCCGATTGACTTCAATGGGACTACTTGCATATGTGAAGTAAAGCACATAGATAAGTGTTCGCAGGATTCAGGCCTTAGTTATGTGTATATTCAATAAAATGCATGTATGTCTATTTGCTTAAACAGAAGAATAACATTATAGAATTTGAATAGCATGTAATAGATTACAGTCAAAAATGATAGTGTATCTGCTTGAAAATCAAGACTTTACTGAATTTTCTAAAAAAGAAGAAAAACCATTTTTTTAATACACTGGTATGTGAATATATCCACAACATGCAATTGTTACTTATAGAACTATCAGCAATCGAAAGTCTACATGCCATCCTACATATTAATATTCAACTGGTTTTCCTCTCTGATTTTTCCCCTCTGATCTCTGATTTTTCCCCTCTTAATGTTTTTCCATTTTTAAAAGGCAACATTATGTTTACTTCTAGTAACTACACTCCACTGGGCATCAGGTCTCTTAGAAATCTAACTTTTCTAGTATAAATTGTAGCGTTGTATTATATAATCCATTCATTGTTTTCAACATTATGCAACATACTATCCTGTTGCTGCATTTTGGCCTTTACAGAATAGAATTCTTTGTTGTGAATGTGTTTGCTTGTGGAAATTGTGTGATTTGAAATTAATTATTGAGACATGACTGCATTGTCAATAATTATGGAAAAACAAATGAGCAAAAGTACACATTTTGTCCAGAATGAGAAAGAAGGGGAGTGTGAACCACTGGCAAACAGTAATCAGAAACATCACTAAAAACAGCAAAACTTAACAGACATTGAATAATAATCCTAGATACGTCAATAATATGTTTTTTTTAAAAGTCACCGTTCAAAGTTAAATTTTTCTGCTTTAATATTATTAAGTGTGAACCTTTCCCAACCTGCTCTAAAACACAGTCCACACATACATTTTGTAGAGTCAAAACTCACCCACTTCCTGAGGTTTAGTTTTGTGAACTTTGAAATTAACACTAGAACATAAACAGTTCAGCTCAGGCCTACTCCTTGAGCTTGGCTGCAAATTGGGTTCCCACCTCAGGACTTCTCAGCCCACCTTCTGTCAGTCCACCCCTTAGGTCCCCTTACTCTCTAGCGAGCTACTCCCACTGTCTACAATGGTGGGGTAATAGGTCACTTACCCCAGTGCGTCAGCATGACTCACTTAACATCTGTCAAAGGAACAACCACCCTTGTTAATAGGGTTGGTTCACAGGAGCACAGAGCCAGCTTGTTCCACTGCAGTAGCCAGCTAGCCACCCAATGCCATAAAACTCTTCATTTTCTGGAACCCTACTCAACTTAAACCACCCACCCAAATTCCTATGCCATGTTCCCTCTGTATTCCTGCTTCTCTGTACTCCAGAGGTCTTCTTCATTTCCTTCCTCCCTGTCCCTACCAGTGTCCTGTCCCCTTCCGTGTTCTCTCTCCTCCTTCTCTTCCAGACTGCATTCCAAGACCAGGTACTATGGCTCTGTGCCAACCCTCCATGTGCTCTCCTATCCCCTACATCCAATCCATGTTCCTTCCCAGCCGCCCTCTTCTCTCTCCATCCTCCCGCCAATATCTCCCTCCAGTCCCTACCAAACCCTTTCCTGGGCTCTTGGATCAACCTGGAGTCAGAAGGCATGTTTTCTATTTCGTTTATATTTTTAAACATTGCTCTTTCTGCATCTAAACACAGCTCTCTTTTTATAATCACCAATAACCTCCACCCCACAGCTAACATTCCTAAAAGGCACTTCTCCTCAGCAAGAACAACAAAATCAAATTTAGAACTTCTAGGACCTAGTTCAAACTGTCCGGGATACAATAAGCTTAAAAGCATTAGGAACTGCAGATAAATTTTCAACATACCATCATGTTAAAAAGCTGTTGTTTTTTAAATCAGTTTTTAACATGTTCCTTTTGTTCAGAATATTTTAGTTATGATTTTTAGAACTTTAGAACCCACTGGAAAAATGATCCTTTTTTATTTAAATGGGGAGGGGAATAAAGGCAAAACTAGTGGGAATTTTTAATGCTTTAACCCAAATGAATCTAAAATAACCAACAGGATGCCTTTTTAAAGGCTTTCTGGAAACACAATATTGTCTTCCAGGGTTAGTCCAGGAGAGTAATAATTAATTGTAAATTGAGAAACAGCTTTAATTCTTCAAAACTAGAAAAACCTGATGCACCAACCATAGTCATTTAAAGGGCTAGCAGAAATAATACAGTGTGGTTTCACATACATTGTCGTATCCAAGCTCTGTAGTGCTTTCAAACAGAAATGAAGTGAGAAATGAATTCACTACTCTCTTTATATAAGTTTAGTGTCAAGTAGATGTTTTAGAAATACATTTCTGTGCTTAAACAATATGACTTGTACCTTGTATCAGGTAATCTAGGGAGTAGTTCTTTTTGGTTATCTGGCTGTACTTTTTCATCAACACAAACCACTGCAATTACATGGCCAGTAGAAGGGAGAAGGTTGATCACCAATGATAAAGCCCAAGATGGATTAGTGTAGTGTTTCTTTTTATCTTTGTTCCTTATCTTAAAAACCCATCCTTACCTTTTTTTGTTCCAACTCTTACACTTTTTTTTAATTTGCTTGTTTCCTGCTTCTTGAGTGAGAACCATTTAAGATGCCAATAGATTTTGTTAATGAAAACTGAAGAGGTTTTTTTAGGTTCCACTTTCACACACATCCATTTGTTCATGAATGTGTCTATTATATTCTGAGTAATGTCAGTTGTTTTTACTGTCACATGACTATATATTAAAAAGCAATGCCATGTTTTTATTCTCTTGCTTTAGGTTCCTGTGGAGATTCTGCTGTGTAGAATCTGTCAAGAAAATTGACAGGTTGTGCAATAATGGACTTATGGACAATATATTAAAACTTGGCTTGTACAGTGGCAAATACAAAAAGGCTAATTCACAACTATATTACTCCGTGGAAGCCCGTAGAGTAAAACAACAGTATCACAATGGTGAATCAGGCCCACAGACTTTCCTGCAATATCTGATATTTTTAACTGTTTTGTTTTTTTCAAATGAAACTTTCAATTGCTGTTTTTGAGTTGTTATGCTATGTGATGAAATTACTGCATTGTAATCCTTGCTTTGTTTATTTTTAAGGCATATGATGGGTTTGCCAGTATAGGAATATCCCGATTGCTGGAACCTTCTGACATGGTTTTGTTAGCAATTCCTGACAAACTGACCGTTATGACTTATCTCTATCAAATAAGGGCACATTTCAGTGGCCTAGAACTAAATGTGGTTCAGATAGAGGAGAACAGTAGTAAAAGCACGTATAAAGTAGGTAACTATGAAACGGACACAAACAGCTCTGTTGATCAGGAAAAGTTCTATGCAGAGCTTAATGATCTGAACCGAGAGCCTGAACTGCACCAGCCTGAAAGTGGTTTGGCAGACTTTGTTTCGCAGGATGACTCTGTATTTGTAAATGACAGTGCTGTTGGAGAATCAGAAAGTGAGCATCAGACACCTGATGACCATTTAAGCCCATGCACAGCTTCCCCTTCTTCTCGCAGGACTAGAAGTGACACTGATCCACAAAAACCCCAGCAGAGCTCTGGAGGGACTTCTGGATCTGAAGAGGCCAGGAAATGCAGCAGTGCAAATACAGCACAGGCACAGCCTTTGCTGGGAAGGAAGAAACTGCTGAAAGTCGACACTTTGGACTTGAGTGACTTGCCTCGTGTCAGTGAGCAAAAAAAGGATGAATCTCCAGCCGTTGTTTGTGAAGACACTGACAAGAAAAGACACCAGAATTCAGACAGTACCATTAGTTTCACAGAGCAAGAAAAGCTGCAACATACAGGATCCACAGAGAGCAGGAGATCAGATACTGGCTCACCTGTCAAAAAAACAAGTTTATCTCCCACTTCTAAAGTTGGATACTCTTATAACAAGGATGCAGATCTTACAATGAAAAAACATGCTTCTCTGAAGCAAATAGAGACCGATTCTGACACTGATACCAGAACGATTATAAATCACGCAGATCAAACTGCAAAAACTGCACAGGTAAGAAATTTGAATTTATGTATACATAAACAAACAATGTGTAGTTGAAATAAAATGGGGTTACTGTTCAATTTAATTTCTGTGCATCACCTTTATAATTCATTGTATCTTTGACGGGCTAGGTTGAGTTTTGTTTTTTTTTTTTTTTATTGTCTGACAAACCAGATATTCTTCACTAGCTGAATACTTGGAAAGAGCATGTGATGTTGAAAAGAGCTATTGCATGAAAAAAATCCATAACAACTCTTTTTATCAGAATTATCTTACTGTTAATCTTTTCTCCCTTTCCAATTAAAGTAAATAAAATTGTATTCTCAGCCAGCTGAAGGTGTCTAGGTTCAAGGGTTTTGCTATTCATTGTGGAACCCCCAAGCTTTTTTGTGAATATTTCATGCTGAAGCATTAAATGAAAAAAGTTATTCATTCATTGATTCATATACAACAGTGTACAGTTTCAAAACTTCTGAATGCTTCAAAATATACCAGGAATATTTCAAATCTTATCTGAGAAGTAGCATGGCCTAGTGAACTGAACACACAACTGTTAGCAAGGAACTTGTGAGTTCTAACTCTGGTTCTGCTGCTGATGCTCTGTGCAGCCTTGAGCAAGTCATTTAATCACTGTCTGTTTTCACATCTGTAATATGGGGATAATACATACATACCTCCCTGGGATATTGTGAGGATTAATTGGCTGATATTTGTACAGTATTTTGAAGACAGAAAGCATTACATGAATGCTAACATTATTTTTATGTCTCTCCCTGTATCCTACTAAATCAAATCAGTCACACAAATATTTCTAAAATGTTCTCAACCTCATGTTCAAGAGAGCCAAATCAGGCCCATAATTCTTTTCCTGGGGACAACTTCCTTTGTTTTTAGCTTTCTTTCAATGAGTTTCCATTAGCTGCGAAAAGAGATGTGTGTGGCCAGTCTGCAGTATTGTGCATTGGTTCAGATGGAGCAGTGTTTTACATTTTCAGGACCCCTTTTTCCTTTCACAAGCAAGTGTGACCTGAATACGTTTTCTTTTAAGAAATTTAGTACTTATATTGAACACTACTGCAGTGATGTGGACATAAAAGAGCTGGCTAGATGGACAGATAGGCATGTTTCTTATGTTTACACAGAATATTGCGTTGTGGGTTTTTTACATGCTCACTCTCTTTTAGAAGTTAGGTGAATAGCTCTTCTTTAAAGGAGATGATTTAGACTAGGATCATCTTCTGAGACCCAGGTGCAGCTTCTCCCTGCTTGTGCAGAAGGGAGAAGTGGCACAGCTGCAATTCTACTGTAAACTGTGCAGGAGCCCCAAACACCTCCCCAAAAGCAGTGGAACCTCATGAGGTTTTCTGGCAACTCTTCCCCTGTGAATTGGTTTCTTAACGGGAGGGAGTGATCTGGCCCACAGAAAATAGCATGACAGGTAAAGGCTGTGTGTCTTCTGTACTGACATTTTCAGTGCAAGGGGAAAATAGGCTAAGAAGGATGAAGGATGGCTTTAGGGGGCCTTCTAGGGTAGTTAATCCTTTTGAGTATTTGTACTAGTTAATCAAACTTAAAACCTCAGCTGTACCAGCCACAGCCTTTGCCAGAAAAACAGCACATAAACCTGGCTGCAGGAACACATCCTCCAAAGCATGATGGCCCCAGCTCTAGCTCATATATAGGCCTTCTTCCAGGGCCTAAAAACACATGAAGGGCCATGTCCCCAGGGTCTTCATTTCAGGAGTTACATAACTGGACAGAGTCAGAGTCAGGGTTATGCACATAGGCACTTGTAACTGTTCCAGTCAATCCATTGTGCCTATACAGAGCTCCTCGTAATGTTATTTCTACTCTGAGAGGTAATCAGTTGTACGAATGGAAATAAGGAACTTTCTTCTGACTGCATCTGATGAAGTGAACTGTAGCTCACGAAAGCTTATGCTCAAATAAATTGGTTAGTCTCTAAGGTGCCACAAGTCCTCCTTTTCTTTTTGTGGATACAGACTAACACGGCTGCTACTCTGAAACCTTTCTTCTGACTGTAGCTAAAATACAGGTACATGTTTTTGCTGGTTTTGCAGCTTGTGTATGGGTCCCTTTATGGGACGGAAGTGGAATTATACCTGCTGTCAGTAGCCAAGGAAGAATTACATTTACATACATATTTTAAATAGTTAAATACATAGTAGATGTAAAATAGTTTCCATCTAGCCAGTTCATTTTTTTTCCTGACAGCTCTAGTTTTAAGGTGTCAAATGTTAACAGAAAATCAGTGAAACTCTGTTTATTTCATAAAGGCCTGTGAGGTTATTTTTTAATTTTACATTTTTATCATCTTTATTTTCCATTGCTGTAGAATTTTATGTCACCTCATGAAGCTGTAATCCTCTGAATCCTGATGTTTACTATTTAGGCAGGCTCCTGGCTACTAACTACTCTGTCACTGTTGAATATGGTGGGGTTTCTTTGCCATTAATTCTACTTCTTTATTTTTAAGCAACGAATGTTGTCAAGACAAGAAGAACTTAAAGAACGAGCAAGAGTTCTTCTTGAGCAAGCAAGAAGAGATGCAGCTTTAAAAGCAGGGAATAAACAGATAACCAGTATGATCACCCCAGCCCATGCTAAGCAGCTGAGCGATGTAAGCAGTGTTGGCCGTCATGGCAGTTAACATAAGAAAATATTTTAATTCATCTTACACGTTTATATTTTAATTGGTTCAGTAAGCTAATTAATTTTTGTTTGGTCAAAATGTAACTTCTGGGGGGGGGCAAGTGCCCACAGAGAATACTTTTTCCACAGTGAATGTCCCAATCCTTCAAGGTGCTTTGTACCATCAGCTCCTACTAGCACCTGACTCTCCCTCTACTGAAGTCAATAGAAAAGGCCCATAGACTTCATTGGAAGTGCTCTGAGCATCTTATACGATTGGCACCATTGTTTTTAAATAATAAGTCACTAGTGGAATGAAAAGCAAAACTACCAGTTAAATTATAGCATGGCGTGTTACGCTGTTTTTACTGGTGTTCTTTTATCATAAGAAGGAATTATGTTGGTGACATTGGAAAGTGTAGCTCTGCAAACTAGGTTCAGTGTGGAGGCAGCTGCAGGGATCCTTTGCCCCACCAGTAACCTCAGTGGTGACCTGGAGGGGACCATTCTCTCTGAAGATTAAAGCTAACTTAATTTTTATGCAAATCTTTTCAAAGCAGAGATTGCCTGTTGTGTCAGATTATGTGCAGTAATTTTGTGATTCTAGCCATTGTGTATTAGAGACTGAACTGATACCACAGGACTTGTTTCACTAAGAACTTCACTCTGACTAAATTCTGATGACTATGATAAAGATTTCGAATCATTCACTGATTCACATCATTAATAGTCTGGTCCTCTTGGGTCAAATTCTGCCTTTTGATTTGAGTGAGATTTCACAGACATAAGTAAATTTAGAATTTGGCAAATTTTATTCTCTGAGCCGTCCTGATTCTGCAGTTATAAGTATTTTTTCTTAGAAAATGTTTATTTCTTCCCAAAAAAACTAGACTTTATTTTTTTTTACTAATTTTTCTTTGAAGCGAAAAAAAAGCTTGAGCCCCATTTACACGGTGAGAAGATGTGTGAGTTTTGTGTCTGATTTTTTTTTTTTTTTTTTTTTGCAAATGAGTTTAAAGTATTGAATGTTACCAGAAATTTCACCTTCATTTAAAAAAATAAGTTTTCTCAATAGATCAGACTGCATTATAGAAAAGGCAGCTCAGGTAGTGATGCCTAGTTAAGGTTGCTTGACGCTTTTTATTGTAAGACCATGTTTTCAGTTCCATATAAAGTTTCCAAACTTTAATCATTCGGGCTGAAATTTTCCATGACAGGTGCGTATATATATATATATATTTTTTTTTGATAAATTTCGGGGGGAAAACAGTTTAGCTGTTTCTCAGAACAAGGCGAAGGGAAAATATGTTGTTTTGTCCATGTTAAAAAATTCTTACAACCATTTCATTGAGAAGTTCTAGCCCTGGACCAGGAATTTGAAATTTCATAGGAAGGTTACACTGGTATCAGGGGTGCTTTTGGCCATCCCCATAAAAATCTGCCCAAATACGGACAAGTTATGAAACTCTGAGAATATCAGTTCACACATGTTCAGGAGAGACTTTGCTAGAGTTTGGCAGCGAAATTCTGTGAAGATTCCATCTGTACAGAGCATGCTTAAACTTGGGACTGCAGGGGCTTAGAAGAACTTTCTGGGAATGTCTACTGTGCAATAAAAGACCCGCGGCATGTCCACAGCTGGCTCAGGTCAGCTGACTCGGGTTCACGGGGCTCAAGCTGTGGGGCTAAAAATTGTGTAAATGTTGAGGCTCGGGCTGGAGCCCAGGCTCAGGGACTCTGCCCCACCTCACGGGGTTGCAGAGCCCAGGTTCCAGCCTGAGCCCCAACATCTACACCACAATTAAGCAGCCTCAGAGCCTGGGCCCCACAAGACCAAGTCAGCTGACAGGGGACAGCTGCAGGTGTTTACTTGCAGTGTAGGCATATCCTTTATGCAATTGCACCTCCTGCTAATCAGGGGCCACTGTGCACATGTCACAGGAACTGAAAGCTGGAATATTGTCTCACCTGTGCTCTCAGTGCTCCTTCTAGTAGGTAGCAAGGAGGAGGAAAAGGAGGAAGCCACCCCACTTGATTTCAGAGAGGACAGGAGTCAGGGCTGGGTGAGTGACGAGCGGCAAGACTGGGATATGGAGCAAGGGGAAAGTGGGGAACTCTGCCTGGAGACATAAAGCAAAGAGGGATTGGAAACAGGACCCACAGCCAAAGAGCCACCCCTCTGTTGAGCTTCCTCTTCATCATCTGGTGGATGGCCTTCTTGGTCAGTGCCAGGAGGAAATTGATGAGGTGGTCTTGCGATGGAGCTACAGATGGGGTATGCGAAAACAAGCAGGGGTAGGGAAAAGTGCAGCCAGAACCTCAGCAGGAGGTTATGGAGGAGTCAGAAGACGGGCTGCAGCCTGACACACACTATGCAGATGTGCAGCAGGTTTCCCTCTGACTGCAAAAGAAGCAAGTGTTAGGAGAGTCCATGCACCACATCCACCACGCTCCCATGCACACAGCTCCAAGGAGGAACTGCCAACTGATATCCCTGGCAGGCTGTGGGACTATGATGGAAAATAGGCTGTCCCACAAGGGTGAGAAAGTGGGTGGTATGGAGCACAAGCATGTAGAGATGTTCACAGTGTGCAATTTGGAGATGGACTGGCTAGAAGGCATCCATCCCACTCAGGTGATACGTAGGGGGCAGCTGGGGAGGCTCATGGGGCAGAGGCCCGATGATCCAGAGGGCCAGAGGTGGGACAAGCTCAATAAAAGTGAGAGAAGCAGGGGGCAAGGCTGCTCTCACTTCCTAGAGCATATGATGGGGGATGTATAGCGTGAGCAATACTTGATCTGGCCAGTTACCACAGGGTCCACCCAGTTCTTCTGACCATAGTCCAGGAGGTCTCAGACTCTGGTGACACCATTCTCGAGCATACAAAGGGGAACTCCACCACATGCACATGAAGGTGTGGGTTGTGTAGCAGGGCTACAGTGAGGAAATATTTCCCCTCAGTGGCTGCTATGGACCTGGTCACTGAAACTCGCTTCCAGTTCCTGAGGAGGTCCTGGTAAAAGACTGGTAGCTCGGGATACTTTCGGGGAAGACTTCTTGGATGGAGATAAAAGCTATCTTCTATTCATAACGGAATCCTGGGCAGCTCTGGAAGGTGTGTACTTGTGATTACTGGGGGATGGTACTAAAGGCCACCCCCTCAACCAAGGAGGGAGGAGCCATTAAACCCAGGCCATAAGAGAATATTGAGGACAACAAATGAAAAAAACGGATGGGAGTGAATGTTAAAAGTTAAAGATCAGGGTTCCAGAGGGTGACACTTAACAGAGAACCCCGGACAGGACCTACTGCTCTTCAAAGGTGTCTTAGGAGTCAGTGAACATCGCCCAGAGGAACTCTTCCTGGAGGTGTGACCATGTGAGGGACCCCAGAAGTAGGCCCTACAGTTACGGAGCATCCCACCTCCAACCCCCACCACCATCCAACTTCCTCCTCCTGGTATAGTGGATGACCATTTTGGCCAGCACCAGGAAAAGGTTGACAAGGAGGTCCTGTAACTTTGTGGGGCCACAGATGGGCTGTGCATAGATCAAGAGGTATGGGGGAAAAGTGCATCCAGAACCACAGCAAGAGGTTCTAGAGGAGTTGGCAGAGGGGCTGCAGCCTGACGCACTCCACATAGATGTGTGCCAGGGTCTCACTCTCACCACAGAAAGGACAGGAGTCAGGGGAGTTTGTGTGCTGTACTAGAAACACAACTGTGCTTAGAGCTTCATGGAGATGCTACCAGCTGATATCCCTGGCAGGCTGTGGAACCAGAGTGGAGTACTGACTGGGCCACCAGGTGGCAGCTGGTCCCGCCAGTTGGTGTCAGGGCATGACACAGGGGCGAGGAAGTGGATGGTACGAAGCCCGAGCACGTACAGATGTTCTCTGGGTACGGTTTGGAGGTAGGCCGGCTGGATGGCATTCAGCCGGCTGAAGTAGCATGTCGGGGAGGCTTGAGGGGCAGGAGCCTGATGACAAATTCCAGAGGGCGGGGTGAGGGATGGGCAGGGAGCACTCTCCCACAGGACCCGCTCGAAGAAAGCAAGAGAAGCAAGAAGAAAGGCTGCCCTTACCTCCTAGCGCACATGGCAGGGGGACATGCAGGGTGGGCAGCCCCATCTGCTGGTTCAGTGCCATGGGTCCATCTGATCACGGTCCAGGAGGTCTCTGAGTGTGGTGGTACAGCCAGAGCCAACTTCCAGCACATGCAGGGGGACTCCACCACCTGCACCCTAAGGTGTGAATTGTCTAGCACGTGTTCTGCTAGGAGGTCCTTCCCCTCAGCGGCCACTATGGACCTGGTCACTGAAACTAGCTTCCAGATCCTTGAGGAGATCTTGGTAAAAGACCATCAGCTCAGAGAAGTCTCAGGGGAGTCCTCTTGGATGGAGGTAAAAGAGCTATCTGATGGTCATATTGGAGCTCTAAGAGCGTCTGGAAGGTGTGTACTGAATGAAGTAAGGGACGGACTGCTGAAAGAAAAAGGATGATCTCATGATTAAGGCAGATGAATGCTGCCCTTGCGAATTGGTTTCTGTCCCTGCTTCTGTCACAGAGTTCCTGTAGAACTCTGGGCAATCACTTAAAGCAAACTTTTCATAGGTGGTCACTAGTTGTGTTTTTCTCATTTTCTGGGTGCCTGACTTTAAACGCCTGGGGTCTGATTTCCAGAAGTTCTGAGCACTCACTATTGCAGCTGAAGTCAATGGGAGATGTGCTGAAAACATACAAAGTGCTAGATCATGCTGTGTGCTCAGAAAGATCAGGTGAAAGGCACTTCAAACTGGTCACCCATATCTAAGGCACACTTTTAACTTTACTTTCTTGCTGCCTCAGTTCCTCATCTGTAAAATGGGGATAATAGCACCCCCTTATCTCACAGTGGTGTTCTGAAGATAATTAAAGTTTGTGAAGCACTCAAAGGCTATACTGATGAGCATCATAGAAAAGGCTATGAGGAAATGTGTAATTCTGCATTCAGAGCAGTGTATTATAGTGCAGTAAAATAAGGCCTAGGGCCACACATAGAACAATGATGATAAAATGAATATTAAATAGCTGCTTATTCAGTGAGCACTGTCCATCCTGCTTACTGAATGAGACGGGACCTGTGGAAAATAATAGTGTGTGATCATGTAATTAAAGACAGTATCATAATGCATACTAAAGAGGCTGAATTAAGGTTGCATAAGAAAACTTTGTTATGGGATTTTCTAGCCTTTGAGTGCTTGGCTTTGTAATCTTAACATGCTTTTAATGTGGTGTTTGTACATTGTGTGTGTGTGCGCACGCACCCCCATATACATAAATTGAATTATTCTGCAATAGTGCGTGAATTATTCTGCAATAGTGCCACTGATTTCCACAGGTACAGGGCAGGGTGGGCCTGTGGCTGCCTGGCAAGAGTGGGAGAGACTTTTGGGGGGGGGAGGGATAGCTCAAGGGTTTGAGCACTGGCCTGCTAAACCCAGGGTTGTGAGTTCAATCCTTGAGGGGGCCATTTAGGGATCTGGGGCAAAAATTGGGGATTGGTCCTGCTTTGAGCAGGGGGTTGGACTAGATGGCCTCCTGAGGTCCCTTCCAACCTTGATATTCTATGATTCTGTGATTCTATAAGGTAAAGTATATTCATGTATTTGCAAGATCAGCAGGTGACTTCTGGAAGGGCAGAGTTTCTCTCTTTCTCTAACCCATTTGTTGCGTGCCAATAGCCAGGCATCCAGTTCTATTTTAGTGGTGGTACACTGATTTACACTGGGCCATACACCATTACTTCATTAGCTTCCTGAAAAAATGCTTTGGATAGCACAGATTATTTTTTCTCTGATAGCTGCAGTTTTTTGCAGTTCATTAATACTAGCGGTAAGGAAGAATTTTCAGCCAGGCATCTTCGGTTTTATATTGACTGGAATGTTAGGTGTCCAAATTCTAATTGCATGGAGTAAAATCCAGTTTCTAATCAAACTCCTACTCAGTTCGTGCTTTGGAGTTGGATTGGGCCCTTTATTGCTGATTTTCAGGAAAAGAAGAGGAAAAAATGTGGTTACAAAATACTTCATGGCTAGTTTTCAGAACTGGCTAGTGATTTGAGGGACCACAATTTTTGGGAGCCCAAACTGAGACAGATAAAAGGGACCTGATTTTTCATATGGCTGGTGCTCGTTTTTTTCTGAAAATCAGTCTCCTTGAAGGTGCTGCAAGTTGGGCACCCACAATCTTTAGTCACTTTTGGAAAATCTTGGTCCACGTACTTTATTTTAATATTTGTAGTTTCCATCTCAGCACTATAAGTGGCATTTTTAAAAGTAAACAAATGAGTACTATGTGTGTACATATGGCACACTTGATCTTAACAAAAAAGGGAGAATTGCCAAGTCCATTCAGTGGTCATAAACTAATATCATTTGCATTACTCCTGTTAAGTATTTGCTGTTCTGATTTGGTTTGATTGAAGTCCTTTTTAAAGAAAAGGATCATAGAATATCAGAGTTGGAAGGGACCTCAAGAGATCATCTAGTCCTACCCCCTGCTCAAAGCAGGACCAATCCCCAGATCCATAAATAGCCCCCTTAAGGATTGAACTCACAATCCTGGGTTTAGCAGGCCAATGCTCAAACAACTGAGCTATCCCTCCTCCTAGTTCTCCATTATGCATGAAGTAAATACATCAGACCCTTTTCACTCACCAAACCTTTCCCTTCCCAAGGTGGAGCCAGAATTGTGCTATTTACTTCAGTAGCCATGTTGTTGTCCTGGCTGACCATTCCTTGTTTTGTGGACTCCATTGTCACTTTTTACTGGCTGCTAACTGACCTCTCCTGAAGCACTGGCTGTTTTCCCTTAACTTTCTGAACTCTCTTCAGAGAGAGAGGCTTTTCTCCTCTCTTCCCTGGATCTCTCCCCTCTTTAATATCTGTCCATCCTTATAGATTAGCATTACGCTCACGTCACTGTTCTTCCTTGCTTTATTCAAAACTTGTTTTGCTGGCGGACTTGGAGACACCAAGAGAGAAAAGTTGTGACTGAATTTGCTTATCTATCTTTTAGCTCCTCCCCTTTCTCCCAATTTCTTACTACTCGTGTTTGACATTCAGTCCTCTTCACCTTCCTTTACTATGTGTCTTCTTGCTCCTTTCCCCTCTTTTTTCTTTATCTTCTACTCCTACCTGTCCTGTCCCTCTCAACTCCCCTACCTCTTCTCCATGACTCCTTCTGTCCAGTGCCTCCTTTCTTTGTTTCGTGCCTTGATTCCCTTTCCTTTCCCCTTGTCTGCTCTGCCCCTTCTTTTCCCATTGTTTTTCCTACCTGTCCAGGTTCTATCATTTTCTGCCTGTTTTCCCTACTCTTATTCTATCACTCCATCTCATTTTCACCCGCTCATTCCCCTATCTCCATCCGCTAGCAGTGTGGGAGCACTGCTTTCACTGCTGGGCCTGTCCATTCAGTGCCTCTAATAGTCATGCATCAGGCAAAACAAGGAGTATTCCTGTGTTTGGAATCCTTTCTCCATTCTGCCTAGGAGCCAGTCAGAGGAAGAAGTGACCGCATCAATCAGAGGGACTGAGAAAGTGGACTCACAGTGTGGGAGCAAGGGACAAGAAGAGCATGTGCCATAGGTGAATGTTGGGGATTGACAGCAATATTATGCTCCTCAAAACTGGTGCAGCATTTCGGAGACCAGTGGGGTGGATTTCAGAGCCATGTGATCACAGGTGCTAATTTTATTGAAAGAAGCACAGAAGTTGACTGGATAGTCCCTATCATATCACATTCATCTAAGGGTTTTATAATTCTGGTTTTAATTATCATTTCAACCAGCTTACCTAATACTGATATCAGGCTCACTGGTCTGTAATTCCCAGGACCAACCCAATGCCTTTTCAAAGATAGGGACAATATTTGCTTCTTCCCAGTCTTCTGGCATAGTGGTGGATTTGAGTGAGAGATTGCACTATTTTGTTAGCAACTCCGCCACTTTGTTCAAAGGAGTATAAGGGAGTTAGGTGCATGACCTCTTCAGGCTCCTTTAAAAATCCCACCCTTCATTCTTAAACTCCTTCAGAAGTCTTGAATATGTTTCATCTGGGCCCAGTCACTTGCTGTGCTTCAATTTGTCAATTTGTTCTAGGTCCATCTCTCGACTCTGCAGTCTGTGTAGGTACCTCATGTTTAATATCTGCAAAGAGTTGATCCAGTGTACATATCTCCCCCAAATTCTCTGTGGTGAACACTGAATCAGAGATATCATTTAGATTCTCCACATTGTCCTTCGCTCTCTGGCAGTCCAACAGACTCACCAGTTCTCTCACAGGAGTCTTATTATTGATGGACTTACACAATTTCTTGTTGTTTATTTTTCTGCCTGGCTATTTGCTCTTCAAATTCTTCCTCAATTTCCGTTATAAAGATGACCTGCTGTAGTTTATATTCTTTTCTATTAGCTTTACTGATCTGAATTTCCTTTTTCTAAAGGGTACCTGTTTGGTTTTAGTGACATCTTTGGCCTTGCTATTTAGCTATGTTTTTGCCTCTTGTTTCTTTTTTAGGAATATGCATTCATTCTGTGACTCTGTTATAGGATACTTGCATTGCTTCCATGCTGAGTCTAAGGATTTTAATTTCCTCATTTTAACCAGTAGGCCCTTTTTGACTGGCTTACACATTTTAATTTAACTCTTCTTTTCTCAAGTTTAATGTAATAGTGCTAGGTTTTGGCATAACTCCTCCACCCAGAGATTACTGAATTTAGTTATGTTGTAGTTATCGTTAGCAGCTGGTACTTGGGTGAAATGTCTTTAGTAATTTGTTAGTCTCTAAGGTGCCACAAGTCCTCCTTTTCTTTTTGCGGATACAGACTAACATGGCTGCTACTCTGAAACCTGTCTTGAAAGGGAGACTTGAAGTAGGTAGGTGGGGAGACTGGGATGATGAACTGGTGGGAAGAGACAAAACTGGCACAGGGACAAACTGGAGGGGACGCAGGCAAGAGAGGACAGTCTTGAGAGGAAGAGGAGCAGAAAGTCTGTACCCAGTGGAGAAGAGTCCCCTACAGAACCTGGAATAGAACTCACGATTCTTAAGTCAATATTTCTCTAGTATCAGCAAATATCTTTGAAACCTACTGGCAAAGTATGACACATCCCTCTCTATTGCTGGTTCACATACCAGATGGCAACCTACTACTGCTATCGGTTATTCTGTTAGCTCAAGTGCAAAGGTCTGTGCTGTGGAACTAACTGTTACAGCCCAGCTAATGATGCACCTGGGTAACAGTATGATTACACCAGATGGAATTTAAAAAAAAAAGGAAATCTAATTTTAAAAAGACAGTCACAAAAATACATTAAAAGAACATTAAGGTTGCAAAGTCAAGTACTCAAAAGATAGGAAATGCCAGAATTAAGATTTCCTGTGAAGCCTTAATTTTTAATCCCTTTGTGCATATGCATTATCATACAATCTTTAATTACATTATTACATACTGTTTTTCCCTCAGGACCCATGCTTCATTCAGTGCCCAAGATGGACCTGCTCTGGGTATGAATCCAGGTTGTGTAGTACAGGATGCTCTTGCCTGAAGGACCCTACCTCATTTGTGATAGAAGTCAGGTGGTGTGTAGTGAATGAGGGGGGAGATTGCAAGTGTCATGGTCAAGGCCATGGAATACCACCAGGAGAAGTGAATTCTATCCCTGCCTTTGCCATAGAGTTCTTGCATGATGCTGGGCAAGTCACTTAAATAAAACTTTCCGCAGGTGGTCACTAATTCTGTGTTCTTCATTTTCTGGGGACCCAATTTGAGACTGGAGCCTGATTTGCAGAATTGCTGAGCACTCACAGGTACCACTGAGCCGTGCTTCGAGTATATAAAGTACTAGATAATGCTAAGTGCTCTAAAACGTCAGGCAGTAGGCATATCAACCTGGGCACCCAAAATTAGTGTACACTTTTGACTTGACTTGCTCTGTGCCTCAACTTCCTGTCTGTAAAATGGGAAGAATATCACCTCGCCTCAGAAGTATGTTGTGAAAATAATTTCATTAATGTTTGTGAAACACTCACATACTATAGTGCTATAGAAAAGCCCATGAGGAAATGAATAATTCTGTAGTCAGAGCACAGTTTATATGTAGTATGTAGTAAATAAGGCCTGGGGCCATACATTAAACAATGAGGGTCAAATGAAATGTTGAATAGCTTCTCATTCAGTGAGCACTGTCCATCTTGTACACTGAATGAGGCAGGGGTCCTTTGGAAAACATAGTGTGTGATCATGCAATTAAAGACTATATCATCATGCATATACACAAAGGGCTGAATTAAGATTAAGATCAACCTCAGTTCTGACATTTCCAACTTCTGGCTTTGCAGCCTTAACATTCGTTTTGTGTATATGTGTGTTAGTTATATAGACTACCTAGTGGAATGTAGTCAGTATCATGGATTTCAGGAAAAAATTATGCTTGTCTGCATTGATCTGGGGAAGTGCTCCCCATAAAGGATGGCAACCTATTACTGGTTTCAGTTACTCTGTTAGCTCAAGTGGCAAAGTTTTGTGCTGTGGAATTAAATGCAGATCCAGTTGCAGGATTGCACCCTTAGTGTAGATTTGGCCAAGGGTGGTCCAGTGGCTAGGGCAGAGGTGGGCAAACTTTTTGGGCCGAGGGCCACATCTGGGTGGGGAAATTGTATGCAGGGCCGGTGCAGGAGGGAGTGCAGGATGTGGGAGGGTCTGCGGTGTGCAGGAGCAGGCTTAGGGCAAGGGATTGGGGCAGAGGAGAGGTGCGGGGTGAATGAGGGGGCTCAGGGAAGGGGGTTGGGGAGCAGGAGGGGTGTGGGGTGCAACAGGGGGTCAGGGCAGGGGGGTTGGGTGCAGGGTGCCGCAGGGGGCTCAGGGAAGGCGGTTGGGGTACACAGGGGTGCAGGGTGCAGCGGGGGCTCAGGGCAGGGAGTTGGGGTGCAAGGTGCAGGCAGGGGGCTTAGGGCAGGGAGTTGGGGGGTGGGGTGCAGGAAGGGTTCGGGCTCCGGCCCGATGCCGCTTACCTAAAGTGACTCTGGGGTGGCAGCAGTGCGCCCTGAGCCTGCATGCCTGCCCTGGCCCCACACCACACTGCTCCAGGAAGCAGCCAGAACCACGTTCCTGCGCCGCCCCTGTGGGAGGGCGGGGGCATAGGGCTCCGTGTGCTGCCCTTGCCACACCTCCAGGTACCTCCCCCGAAGCTCCCATTGGCCGCGGTTCCCCGTTCCTGGCCAATGGGAGCTGCGGGGGGCGGTTCCTGGAGGCAAGGGCAATGCACAGCGCCCTCCCCCTCCCACACCTTTCCGGGCCGCAGGGACGTGGTGCCGGCCGCTTCTGAGAGCGGTGCGGGGTCTGCGGCACCACAGGGGCAATCCCGCAGCTGGCTGGATCCGGCCCACGGGCAGTAGTTTGCTCACCCCTGGGCTAGGGTTTAGCTTAAGACTTAGGAGACCTAGGTTCTGCTTCACCACAGACTTCCTGTGTGACATTAGGTAATTCAATTAGTCTCTCTGTGCTGCCCTTGCTACACCTCCAGGTACCTCCCCCGAAGCTCCCATTGGCCGCGGTTACCCATTCCCGGCCAATGGGAGCTGCGGGGGGCGGTGCCCGGAGGCAAGGGATGTCGTATATAAACACCTAAGATAGAAAGACAGATAAATAGACTCTAAAGGATTGGTTTCAGAGATGGATCCCTGTAGTACTGACGTTTAAACAGTTGTTGAAAGCATAATTACTATATACTATCTAAAGAGATACTTAATATTTTAGTTGTTAATATTACCATTTGTTATTTACCCAAGCTGAGTGAGAAATATAAGATGTTAATTATATATTTTTAAAGACAGAGATTTGGGGAAGAATATTCAGATTTTTCTTTACCGGAACATACATAAATAACGTGGCTCACAAAATAGCTGTTACTCACTAAATACAATATTTGCATGTTTGGAGGTAGGAGGAGAGAGATGCTAAGAGATCAATTCTTTCTGCTCAGAATACTTCTTTTTATTACTCTGTTGCTCAGAGAACTTGTTGCAGCTGTATCTAATTGCCATTTAATAAGCTCTTTCTACTTTAGGTATCAGTCTGTTTTTCCCATTACTTTTCATTTTCATAAATATTTTTCAGTGCCAACATGATAACTTTTTTTTAGCATACACAGTGAAAATGAAAATCATTTCAGAAAAACATCATAAACTAACAAAATCTGGTTAGGTATTTGTAACTTCATAGGGAAATCAATTTGTATAAGTTTATTTAAATTTTGACAGCATACATTTGCACAGATACTGGATATTCCATCAGCAATTAAATAAACATAAGGTTTTTTTAAATATTCAAAGCCTTCTTTTAAACAGTTTCATTTATTGTTTGAATCCTACAATAATCTCCCCTCCCAAATAAGCCACTTTCCATGCTGCTGCAATAGATGACCAAAAGTACACCACAGACAGCACGGACAAGGCTTGATACAGGATGAAATTTACAGTAGACAGTGCAAAATAATACATTCATTTCACTGAAAGCCTCTTTAAATAGAACTTGCCATTATAAGTGTTCTTTCCTCAAAACATTATTTTTAACAAATTCTTGAAAATTACTTCCATTGATGTTTTTGATGTAAACTAAAAACTAAAATCCCTAGTTATACAACATTAAGAAAGGCATTTAGGTCATCAATGGAATTTTCTGTGGCCTTCCTAGATAGCTATTAAATGCCTGTGATTAAGATCCAAAGAAATGCTACCAAGTCATTCCTATGATTTCTTTATGAGAAAACCAAGGTAGGAAAGCTATTGTTTTGCCAATTAAACCTATGACAGATACTTTTTTATTGAAGGGTGGAACTTTACAGAAAGCAACCTTGGTCTTTTAATGTTAATTGGAAAATATTGATTGAAAAAAAGACTAGCCTGTCATGCTGATAATTGTGACCAGACTTAGATATGATCACTAGATCTTCTTGAGATTACAAAAGAAGCAGTTACTATCTAATTGGTAAAAAGATTGAACATTATTTTGGTAATCCCTGAGTGTTGGTAACTTATTCCCTGTTATTCATTTATATGTCTTTTATGTATGCCACTATAAAACTGCTGAATATGGTTTAAGCTGATAAGACTATGCCGTATGATAGTTAAATGTCATGAGTATGGCAAGTTTCATAGCTATTTTAACTATACACTCTTCCTTAAATGAAGAATAGACCAACTGACTGAACACGTCAATAAACAACCAACCTGATATTTACTTCTTCGTAATGAAACACTAAGTTCTGTATAGTCCCATCCAGTTTCATTGATGGCGAAAACAAACAAATTGTTTTATT
This sequence comes from Lepidochelys olivacea, assembly GCF_965140295.1. Taxonomy (NCBI): domain Eukaryota; kingdom Metazoa; phylum Chordata; order Testudines; family Cheloniidae; genus Lepidochelys; species Lepidochelys olivacea. The sequence continues at coordinate 197,067,852 of NC_140413.1, read as the reverse complement.
TCACGTTCCTAAATACATTAAAGATAAAAATGGTCAGTGACTATCCTGAAGAAGGTTCTAAATCTTTTGACAATATATTTGATCATTTAGCTATTTTTCTTATTGTGAAGTTATAGTATTTCACTATACAAGGGCTGACCACATATGACTCCCATATATGATTATAGAAGGGAGCGGAAAGCAAACTGTTCCCCTTGCTGTGTAATTTAGTCTCATTCACAGGTAGAATTAATATGTACTGTCAGTTTCACATCAGCAAGACATTTGATCTGTATAATGTATCTCTTGATCATGCAAGACAAATGTTTATATGGTTCCAGTTTTAGATACCAATGGACCAGATTCTCAGCTGGTGTAAATCAGCATATCTCTATTAATTTCAGTGGAGCGATGCTGATTTACACCAGTTGAGAATCTGGCCCAAATGCCTGTATGCAATTGTTTATTTTTGTCAACTGTTGCGTATACAGTTTATTGATTGTGACTAAACATAAGTTGCATCGACCACCAAACTGCACAAAAAATACATTATCAACAATCAGCCTGTCCTTAGGTCACATGAAAAACATTGGGTTAGTTAAACAACCTAAATGCTTTCTGATTGCCTGGCCATAAATATTAGCAATAAAAATATATCTCTATTTCAGAGAGATACTTTTGTGAAATAAGCTAGGCCTAGATTTCTTAGCTTCTGGAATTCACTTTTTATACTGCTGTTAATGACTGTGGATGTTTTCTATATGGATGTTCAGTGCATGCTGTTGTGAATCCCAGGATGATATCACCATTACTAAGAGCTGTATTTTGCATTGCGTATTCTGTTATTGCTCAGCATGCACAAGGGTAAAGTTAAAATCTTTATTCATTTCATTTTAAAATGTTTCTTTTGTTCTCCTTATCATGTTCTGGCTTTCCCAAGGATATATGCCTTGAACAAAAAGTCACATGTGCATTACTAATTGTGTGCCATTGTATTTACAGTTCCTAGTGGTGGCACTGTGAAGCTACTAATTCTTTTGCTTCACTTGATGTAAAATAATCTGAGTGTC